>NC_091822.1:96746607-99146607 GCF_038994185.2 Dermacentor albipictus
GCGTCATCTGAGACACCTGTATCCCTTCCGTCGGATCCCCGCGCTCTCCACCAAGCACTGAAGGCCTGTGGCCTCTGATGGTACACACGCACCTTGATTGCCTTGTGCGTCTGCTGCCTTCCCCGCGATCTTAGCCGGGCGCAGGAAGTACCTCTTCGGAGGTTTCGGGCATGGAGTGACCCTTACACCATCGGTTCCCTCTGCTTGGGGACCGACAAAAAAAAATAATAAAAAAGAGAGGCGACCAAGGAACGCGCTCTAAGTGATCCGCACCTGTCACAACGTCACGCGCTTGACGCCTGCTTTGCATGTGTCCGGAAGGCGGGCTATCAGACAAGAACTTAAGAAAGGCGGGACTGAAGACATACCTACCTGAAAACCACGACCGTTGGGTGATGAACAACAAGTCTGCAAAGACACTGCTGCTGTTCTTGCACGGTGCAGAGTTCGAAGCTTAATTTTACCCCTCTTTTATTCTTTGCGCATTGCGGCAAATCTTCCTGAATAAAAAAAAAAAAATCACGGACGATTACGATAGTCCCTAATATGAAATTTGAGCACAGCTGTATACGTACGTGTTTTCATTTTGCGATACCTTTGCTGTCGCGGAAAATCTGTCTCGTGCGGCACGTTGCGCACGGAGCGAAGTGTGACGCGACTGCCTCGCTAATTGGGGAGTTTCCAGAGGCAGCGCGCCCACGCGGCTCGCAGCAGCGGCCGCAGACAGGCTCCGCTCATGCAGCGCTTTGTTTCCATATAAGGTATCGGCCAACGTTACTAGAGTATCTAGTAGCGATGGTATCGGCGGTGTCATCGGTGAACAGACGACAGCGCGCTACTCTGGCGCCATCTCGTAGCCATATCGTCGCCGCAGAGCCCGTCTTGCGGCGGCCCCACGCTTTTCTTCTCACGCTTTTACCATACCTTCCTCCTCCGCTTTCCTCCTTGCGCTTTCTTCGCTATCGCCCGCTGCGCCCCGCGTGCGCTTTCATCCTTCGCTGTGCTCGTTCACTCGGTTACGAGGGACGCCGACGCTCGCTGCAGAAACGGGCGCCCAATAACTGCGCTCTCAAAAAGAAAGCCTTAATACGAGATTTACACAACACTGAAATTTAACGCATCGGAAAGATGTTGCATGGCTTGTAATTTTCAAGTGACTGCAAAACCAACCAACTCGAGGCACAACTACGTGAGCGAAGGATGGAGGTGATCACTAACGACCGTAATGCACTAGCTGCATGGCGCTCGATCAGAACGGCGCGTTGAAATGCTAAAAAATAAAGATACGAAATCTCTGTCAACAGTGACAAGTTTTTCTACTGTCCAGTAAACATTTACACTACGCCGTTCTCTTCAAGATGAAGGACGTGTAAAAAAAAAAAAAAGGGAAACGTGGTGGTGCCAATGCCCCGTCTCGTGGCATAACGACGCACGTTTTCCTTGATTGCATCGAGCTTCTGAATAACACATCGTCGCCGTGTGCACAGTCGACGTGTTGTCGTTCCGTGTCCTTTCGCTGAAACATGAAGCGTTGCTCCGGCCAGAAGTTGTACAGATCGTAGCTGATCAATTCTTCGAGGTCAGCAATATCTGTGTAGTCACGGCTTTGACGCTTTCGTCGCGGCCCAAAACGACTAACGTACGCACTCTGCACGTAGGGCTATATTACACAACGTCCGTATACGAGTGCCTCCTTCAAGATTTCTCGATTCCTGCAGCCGCGCACCCTTAGGGCACTGCTACTCGAGCACGCACTTCATTGATCGGCGGGCACTGAATCTTTCCAGGACACAAGGCTGGTTAAGCGGGTGGCTTACCGACTTTCCATGCGGCCTAAACTTCTGCAAGGCTTTTCAAACACAGACAGACTGACAGAAAGCTACAGAGAGAGAGAGAGACGCACGCACGCACGCACGCACGCACACACACACACACACACACACACACACACACACACACACACACACACACACACACACACACACACACACACAAATCTTTATTGCGAAATAATCAAATATATATCCAACCTCGCAAAGGCAGTAAAGCGCACAGAGAGCCCTGCAAGAAATGAACATATAAACGAAAATTTCAGTTTACATGTTCAACTCGCAATCCCATGGCGTCAGTGAAAAGCAGTCCAATCGAGGCCGGATGTTGCCAGGACCACGCTTGCCGACTCCGCCACCCTTTTACACTTTGTTCTTCCTCCTCCTCAACACTGAGCTTTTATTTATACTTTCGCTGCCACGACAATGTATCGCAGTCTTAGAAGTCCCCACACAGAATTAAGAACCGTCCCCCACGGAACTACACCAGCAGGTGCGCCTGTCAGGCCATGGTCAGGCCATACTGGCCCAGCGCCGTCTTTGAAGAGCCGGCGAAACCCTTCACACTGGTTATCGGCAACGCGTTACGGGCGCGAAATTCAAATAGAAAACTTTGTCATCCATTTACCATTAAATACCTTTTTCATTTTTCCTCTTAAGAAATGCGAGTGCAGTCTCGATAGGGTGATTTACCCCCGCATTCTGGAACGCTCCCCCCTCAACACTCCACCTCGATTCAAGAAAGTATTTGGAATGGATGTTATCAGCGTCCCCTTTGGAACGGGGCGGTGGGTTGCGCCACCAAGCTCTTGCTACTATGCCGCCTAATATCCTACCTAGGTTAACCTAGGTAGGATATTAACCTAGGTGCAAGAAAGTTATTGGCAGCGCCGCCTCTCGACGAAAGTGGTCACTGCATTTAATTGACACTAGTACACTCCAATTGACACACTCCGGCAATTCCTGATACTTCAATTCCCGAGTGTCTTCTTCGGTCGCGAGGCGGCACTGTGCTCGACTCTGTGTTCGCCATGGTCTTCGCCCAGAGAGCCGTAGGTGCCCTAGCTAGCGCAGGTAGCGTACGCCTTCCAGAAGAGCTTGGGCTTAAAGTGGTCAGCAGCCTAGATAAGCAAGATACGTTTAGAGTATTGGTGGAAAGAAAGCAGGGAAGAGATTTATACGACCCGGTATCTTGCCGTCATGGCCAGTGGTACAAGGTAGATTTTGAAGAGGAAAAAAAATAAAAATAAGGACGTGTACATGTATAGCATACCTGATTAAATCAAGCAGGCTAGGTGTTTTCACCGCCCCGTTTCAAAGGGGATGTCGTTAAATCATCAGCAACACGAAGTGGGGGAAGAGCTAGACTTTATTACGGAGGCAGGAAATAAACTAGGCGAGAGTATATTACGTCACGCAGCCAGCCTTGGCAAGCGAACTCTCCGTGAAGCCATCCCCTTCGCTTCTCTCTCTCTCTCGCGGTGTGTCGTCCGAACGCGTGACCTCCGAGACTCGGCGTATTGACCGAGAAAGGTGTTTGATTTCCGGCGGTCATTTAATAAACGCGGCGCACTTGTTCGGCGGTCCTGCAGTATAGCTCTGCCTTCAGCACTGCAGGGCGAGAACATCAAAACCTGTATTCCGAAGAATTTGCCGCAAGGCATATGACGAATAAAAGAAGGCCAAATGGCTTCCAACTCGGCATAGTGCATCTAAAACCGACGGCGCGCGCTGACGCTACGATCACGAGTTGGGCTGACTCGTTTGACTTCAATGGTGTTGCGCAATGCTTCCTCTTAGTTCTTTCAATCCTTTTCATTGGCGGAAAGTTTTCATTTGTCCGGGGGGGGGGGGAGAGGAGGGGACGACCAGCTTTCCGAACCCTATATGTATGTATGTATGTATGTATGTATGTATGTATGTATGTATGTATGTATGTATGTATGTATGTATGTATGTATGTATGTATGTATGTATGTATGTATGTATGTATGTATGTATGTATGTATGTATGTATGTACGTACGTACGTACGTACGTATGTTTATTTCTTGCACTTGAAGGAACATAGTGTGACCTCGATCGAAGAACTCTTCACTCAAGTGACGACCTTATATGTGAATCTACAAATTTACAAGACCTCATAGCAGGAGACAGTTATATTTCACAGCAGGAGTCCTCGCCCACCACCCCAAGAATCTGACGTCTCTCGGCGGTGTAATCTTCCTTCGTGTAATTGTATACTTCGCTGTCACTGCTTCGCCTTTCCGGCGAAACTGCAGCCTCTCTATCTCTCTCTTTTTTTTTTCTTTCTTCTGCGAGTCCGAGTATAAGCGCTCTTGCGCATGGCTGTTGTTGATTCCGATTTCCAGTGAATCCGGCTGGGCTTTATTTCGGTTAGCGAGTGAATTATACAGGGTGCTCCAACTATCATGCACCAAGACTTAATAGAAAGAGCAGTTGCATTACTCGAAGAAAACCTAGTGCATATTGCTTCCAGTACAGTGGAGTAACCGCCAGTAATTATTTCGTTCCTGCAATTTAATTCGACAACTGCAATTATTTATCTAATTCGAGAAGTACTGCCCTAATTATCAAAGTGTCAATGAGGCATTTGCAGGAACCCCGGACACCCCCCAATGACATCTACCTGCCGTGTTTTCAGCGACGTGCTAATTGCGTGCAATTTTTTCCGACTGCTAAACAAACCTCACGAAATATGAAAAATACCACGTGACTGTGCTCCCACCCAAATGATGACTCAAATGAGATGACCAAATAAGATGAAAGGATAAAATAAGATGATGAACAGGATGACCCTCAAATAAGATGACTGAAAGCAACTGCATTGCCTGTCGCAAACACGAAGAGACAGCGCATCCCTTCGATAACATGGTACGGAATGTGCACCAACAGCAGGTTTCGCGGCTTTGCAGCTATATATTCCGACCGCTCTACGTCACACTTATTATCCGTCTCTCAAGGCCGACTGATCACACTGATAACAAAAGCCCCTTGATAACGCGGCCGAAGTGCCGCTCTTACCGCGCACGAGGAAGAGGAAATAAAGAGAGACGGCAGAGATGTTAACCAAGAATGCGTCTGGTTGGCTACCCTGCTCTGGGGGACGGGAAAGAGGGAATAGAAAGATGAGCTAGAGAGAGGGAGGGGAAAGCCGCGGGGAGCTCGCGCACGCACGCGGAGGGCCTGAGCTAGCGAGTCAAAAGGAGTTCACACAGGCCAGTCGCCCTCGATAAAGACAAAAGTGCCTCCACAGCTTTGCGAGCCGACGAGTGATGGGGACGGTATTCAAGTAGCACCTGCACAGACAACGCTCGAAACGCGAAAGGCAATGTAGCAGGCATAACAGGTTTCAAAATCCCGGCTTTCCTCGCACCGCATGGACAGAGTGCGCGCGCAGCTATATTTCGCGCCAGAAATTTGCCTCGGACCAAAGCCAAATTAAAGTGACGGTTTTCATGAGAGTGTACACGTGCTGCAAAAACAGGTTCATGGCATAAAATAAAAGCGACATAAACAGACCGGGAAGCGACGCAGGTGTTGGGAAGGCAAAACCGATGCGTTCATGAAGGTAAATAAGCACTGCGATAGATGTGCCGAATTGGCAACCGGAACGCCTGCCCCCCCCCCCCCTCCCCCCCCCAAAAAAAGAAGACATCAGATTTCAGTGTGCCCTTATTATCTATGAATTCGTACGCGCCGTATAAGCGGCAGATGCTATCAAATATCTGTGATACACCGACATCGTTCTGACGCATTTCAAGTCTAGTATGCTTGCAATCACTATATGTATACGACAGCCTTCCTGCACGAGGCCGATGGCACTGCTCAACACAGCGATCACTTGGTGAACCAGCATGATATATATATAAGCTATGTGCTTCGCTATTGCATTTTTTGCGCTGTAAAGCCGTAAATATAAGAGGGATCACATAAAAGGAATGCGATAGGTATTTTCAGGACAAAATTTCCGTAATACGTGCGAGTGCGTCGTAGAGAACGGAATGAACACAACCGAAAAAAAAAATTCGGTTATCATCCTCTTTCTCGAAAGAAAAAGAAAACGTCCTAATGCCCCAATACGACCTCGCATAGTCACGCCGCACGTTTATAAATCTGTAAACGTTGATGCCGTATGCTCGGACCATGCGCCATTTGGAACAGATATTTGTAATCCAGCACCTACCACTGCTTATGGCGCTCGCGCAGTTCGTAAACGGTCGCTTTGCTGGACAAGCTTAATTCACACTAAGGTATATATGCTGTTATCCCTAACCAAACAATTGTATTCATGGGTGGTAACCTCATCAACCGAACCAAGCAGTCACTCAATGTAATCTACAGCTAACAATTTGAACGCTTGTCAAAGTATAACAGCTCAACTTAATTCTACCATAGGAGAACGGTACCCACGCTGTTACGATCGTCGTGCATGTTTCATTGCTCCTAAACTGCAGTTTAGAACTAAAGAATAACAATACAAGGTAACATTAATGAAATGAATTTACAGAAGTGCACAATTGACCTCCGAGGATGATTGTACAGGCTCAAACACGCGCGCACACATCCCGCTGCATCCGCCTCAACGCCAGCAGAAAGTCCGGCCATGCCGACTTAAACCACTTCCGTACGTGTCACAAAACCCTTTTCCCACGTAGAAGACCCCACGTCATGCTAAATAGACCGTGCGAGCGTGAAAACAACCGCCAGAAACCAACGCCGGGCTGCCATGCAAAACGGAGCGCTCGCTCAAGCCAACATGCCGACTGCCCATAGATGGCGCCGCTGTGTAGCAATATGGTGGCGCCCATGAAAAAACGGTGGCTAGCCAATTCGTCCATCCGTCCGTCTGTCGCCTGCACGCCGAAAACTCCTCCGTCGCAACCCCATGCGAATGCAAAAAAAAAAAGAAAGACAAGCGCGCGATTGACTGCACCAGAAGTGGCGTCGTTGCTCACCGTCGCAGCTAAGCGGGCACGCAGCAGTTTCGCTCCGGGGTAGCCCACGCGTCATGTGCACTGCTGAGGAGCAGGCAGCTTTCGATCAGCAACGCCACGAGCAGAACCGGGAACGAGCTCGCCTACATCGTCCCGATGCTGCAGCCCGAGCCCGGGTACAAGAACAGGCTCGATCATGCAGCCGATCGCAAGCAGCAACTGCGTACCGAGGATCCAGCAGCCTACCAAGCTGTCGTTTGATGAACCATCAGGATTAACACAGTGATTAACACCGGGGCCGCATGTTTCAGCTTCGCTGGTCAACCGTCTGTAGGGTGTGCTTGGGTGATTAATTTTTTCAGTTCCTTCACTTCGTACTGGCTGAAGTACCTTGTTCGAGGGCGCTGCATTATGATGCGGCTGGGAGCGCAGACACGTGGTATTCCCCATATTTCACAGGGTATATTTATCAGTCGGGAAAAATTAGTATGCAATTAGTACATCGCTGAAAATACTGCAGTTTGATGTCCCTTGGCTGTGCCTACAAATGCTCGGTGACACTGATAATTATGATAGTATGTGTCGAGTTAGATAACTAAATACAATGACCTAATTAAACCTCAGTAACGAAAAAAGAATTACTGGCAGCTACTCCACTGTACTGGAAATAATATGCACTAGAGTTTCTTCGAGTGACGCATTGCCCTTTTTTTTTTAAATCTTGGTGCATGATAGTTAATTGTGACACCCTGTATATATTTATGACCTCTGCATGCAAGTGACCATGTTTCCAGCCCTAATAAATGTTGTAAATAATTAGAAGTGTTTTTTTAATGAGTCATTAGCTTTGTTTACTGGAAAGAGAAGTGATACTGAGAAACATATAATGCACGGCCATTTCACGTGCCATTGATAAAAGACTGCCGAAGGGGTCACTAATCTTTTTTTTTAGTGTCAAAAAAGCACGCAAGGCATTTTGAAGCAAGGTGAACATACAGCAACATGTGCATTCTCTAGGCATTAGCTATCCATACCTTTAGAAGTAACTGTTAATTGGTCCTACTCTTTAAAAATATAACGAACTTTATCCGGTGTATATATAAATATGTTGTATATGTGCATGCAAGTTTACAGTGGAAATTAAATAAAATGTTGAAGTGAGAAATTACGGATGAGGCAACCACCGCTGGTACTTCTAATGTGCTTATTCTCCTATTGTCAGGATTTGCAGAAATAAAGTATGAATTAAAACCCGTGCACGTCGCGCCAACGATGATGCAGTAAGCTATTAGCCACAATAAAATTTTAAGTGAAAAGGTCGAGGCAAGTAAAAAGAAACCTCAAATGCTGTGGGTGACAAAACACACACGTTAGGTAGGGGGGAGGGGGGTAGGCTTCGGCATCGCCGATGGAGGGGCTCAGCCCCCCCCCCCCTCCCCAAATAAACTCCAAAGGGGGCTCGGGCCTCAGAGCACCCCCATAGTGGATGCCCGAGATTCCTTCCGTTGTGGTTTCTATACATGCTACAAAACTACATTTGCTGCAGTAGTTACGTCCTAGCTACATAGAAGCTTTTAGTTATCAAGTGTATCATACCTACTTTAATGTTTTTACAAAGCTATGTACATTACACATTTTCGTAAATAATAAGTTTGCATACTGTTTCTGCATATTTATGTTCGGTGTTGTGCTTTGTTTTCCGAATTATTGACGCTATATTTTGTAATAGTGCATATAAGTAATAGACTGTGTGGTGTGTGTTTCATAAGCATTTGCGTGTGCTTTCTTCAAACCGACGTTCGTTAATTAATCTTGACTAATTGTGCAATTAAGCACAATACAAAAAGTAGTGTGGCTTACTCCATACAATAGTCGGCAATGTGCATTTGGTTGTGTCGTCTTAGAGTGTATCGGCATATTTTAAAGCTCTGGTTAAAGTTAGCTGGGGCACCCTGTATATAGCAGGTATCTGCCGCAGTCCATTTTTGAACATGCCGGCGGCCCACTGGGCTCGTTGTGAAAAGAAAGAAGAAAAAGAATGTGTAATGCGTGTTCGATTGCCCACATGGTCCCAGAGGGAAGCTCAGTGCAATATCGAGCTCGTACGAGAATAGCACGAAGATCTGTCCTACATGTGGAAACCGACATCATTCCCACGGCATACTAACGTTGCGTGTTCGGTGGCAGCCCTCGGTTAGCCTGGTTTCAGTTTAGAAAAGGAATGAAGTCTTTTTTTTTTACTTAATGCTTTAGTGGTAGAAACTAGGGCTAATTGGTGTAGCATAGTCCAGATTCAGATTATATATAACTCAGGTTCCACTTCAGTTATCCAAAATCTCGTACGTGACCTTAATGCGCCTATTTACCGTGGGTACCGATAACGTCTCACTATTGTTGACAGTTTCACAATGGCATTCGAAGCACAGTATTTCGACGCAAAGTTCGGATGACGATTCCAGCAGTTAAAGAAAAAAAAAAAAAGAATGCACGAAGAAACTCCTCCGATATGCCTCAAAGTATGCGTCAGCATTGTGCCACTTAATTGCTCATCTCCACACAGCCCGGCGTCACTATCAATCTTATGAAACTTGATCAGGCCAGCATAAACCCTTATCAACCCCAGTGCATGGTCATTTGCTTATGTTCGATAGCGGACATAAGGCAGGATTAATTAAGATAGTGTTCATGACAGCACTCAAACCCATGATAATTAGTGCTAAGGTGAAATTAATTAACCAATTAAGATATAGTTCATTAAGGCATGCGAGCCCTCAACCTTTGGTGCGAGTCGAACCCACGACCTTTGGTGTTAATAAAGTAGAATTGGGGCTAATTTAGCGAAGCTATTTCAAACCCACTATATGTTTGCAGAGGGGCATTGATGGCTCAGATGCGTTTTGAGCTTGTTCTTTTATTGTAACGTATGCTGTTCTGCATGTTGTATGGGTGATTTCAATGAATGCACGCAATGTTCGCTTCACTTTGCTGAGTGCTTGTAGCTTCTGCTTTACGCGGGTATTGCATTTCTTGCCTGCTTACGCAGGTATGCGCCATTGCTGAAAGGGTTACGAGCCATTCATTGTCTAACGTGACGGTCAAATTTCTCGTTGGGCAGGGTGGAGAAATACTTACACATATAAAAATGCCTCTCTAAGCAACACAAAGCGCGAACAGAATGAGAAGCTCCTTTGTCCGGAACACTCATTGATGCACGTTCTTGTTACGGCTGGGCAGCTGCGTTTCCAAGCCATAAACGACCTGCAGATGGAGTCGAACGGCGATCACGAGAAGCGTGTGCTTTTTTTTTTTAGTGCGCACCCGCGTGGTGCATCATTCACAACACTGACTTCCCCTGTGGTTCACACTCGAATACCTCTGATGGCTCGGTAAGTACATGCGTGTAAACTATATATCGGCACTGTCATATACATAATGCACGTACGACACATGCGGACGCCTCCATGAATGGCTTCTTTGTGAATGTAAAGAGCTTCAGGGGTATAAGCGCTATAGCTCTGATGCTCACAGCGCCATTCATTTACCCATATGACGACCTGCAGGCACTGTGTACATGCGCCGTGAAGGACGCCACATATATATACTCACACATACCCATATAATATATATGCAATGCCTCAGCATCTATGTTTTCGAGTTCTTTAGAGTGACACTATATATAGGAAAATTAAACCAGCTTAGATTGGCAGGGTACACTTCGATACCATCATTTATATTTAGTTGGCATGAAAAGGGCAATCATTAGCAGACGTGAAAACAAACAAAGCAAAACAGGGAGAGAGAGAGTGAAAGAGAGAGCGATGAAGAGGAAAGGCAAAGAGGTTAACCAGATATTAATCTCCAGTTTGCTACCCTACACTGGGGTTCGGAGACAGGTTAGAAAAACAAAAATTATCGGCAATGAGCCCCGGGCGCCTTTGCGGAAAAATAATTTTGAGGTGGTTTTTCTTATGCATTCGGGCTGTTCCTATATGTGCAGAGAAAGTTCCCCATCCTCCCAAAATGTCTGTTCGCCTCCAGTCACTTTGTTAATGCCCTTCTTCTCGATTAGCAAATAACTGTCTCTGTGCACACATTGTCTAAACTTACGGCGTCACGGAGTGCAGTAAAATGTCAAGATTTCGTCACTACTCGCAATTTCGTTTACTGGTTCTTTTAGACACAAAGTTTCCTTCGCCCACTGTAATGCTGACGAGTCTGGGACTTCTTAAGTTTAATACACATCGCTCCAGCTTTATGAGGCTCATTATAGGCTCGAGGTTGTGCTTTCGGACCGCGGCCGCGATCACATGGGGGAGAAATACGAAAATGTTCGTGTATTCAGATTTAGGTGCACGTTAAAGGTCAAAATTAATGCTGGTCCCCCTAAACGGCATGACTCATAATCATATCGCGGTTCTGACATATAAAACCCAAGAATTTAATCTACCGAATTTAATTTTAATTTACTCCAGCTTTACACTTTTGTGCCCCTTCCTCGCATTCGGAAATCTAAAAACGCACATATTTTTTCTTGCCTCTTTTTATGTATGCCTGGTGATGGAACCCGTCTCTTCGAACTCGTACCTAGGATAAGACTGCGTGCAACAGGCTCTTTCCGTATGTACCTCAAGACTGCGGAAAAACGCTGGAGGAAAAGCTAGTGCCAATGGTTAGGCAGAAACGACCCCACCCCCTTCATTCTCCTGAGTCAGATATTGCAGCGCAATCGGCAGTGTATGTCATAAAGTTATTGAATTGGCTACAACAGCATTGTTTTCATTAGAAAGCGTACCGAAACTGAAATATTAATATAATGTGCGGAGAGGCACTGATAATGGTTGTGCAAGTTTGCACTAACGACCGAAGCAAACTTGTAAGAAATAGTTTGATTCCATTGACAAGGCCGTTGCTCCCACCCAGTTATGAGGCGGGAAAAAAAGTTGAAATTATTGAAAATTTTGTACTAATTCTGACCACCATGGTGCGCACAGAGATATCTGCCAAGAGAGCTTGACAAGCGATAGGTACAGAAGTTAATTTCATGCAGTTTTAGTGTCGTCTGCTCTCACGTGTCGTCACTCTTCATGTTCACTTAATCACCACACAAAGTCGCCAACAAAGAAAGCATGTGTTCCCATCAATGATTCCATATAGTCACGTGTCATTGTGAGTGACGTCACAGCACTGCCATGTATGTAGGCGCGCTTGTACGAATACATCAACTCTCCGGCTGGGAGCGCGCGCCGGCGAGGTGAAGAGCAAACAACATTTTGTTTGAAATTCAAGCTCTCCTCTGCAGTGCGTGCGTGGGGATGCAACTCCCATTGTGTGCACTGCACTTGTCAGTTCAAGATGGCCAGACCTGGTGAGGGCCCTTTCAGGGTCCTATCATGTCACTGGCGAAACTTGCCACGAGACCTATTTTTGCAACGCTAGTTGACCCCCCAAAATAGGCTCAAGATGTTCTGTTACGAGCCTATTATCCATGAAAAGGGAACACTTGCTGAGCACAATGCATGGTTACAGGCATGCATTGGGCTCAGCAAATGTATTATAAGCACGCACTGGGCTTGCCATTCAAGCTTCAGTGGTCCTACAAAAACCAGCCGATACATTCGGCTTGGCATAACCGCATTGCGCGTTGGAAGCAGAAATGGGCATTGTTCAGGCTTCTGTGAACTACTCGAGGTTACGAATCTTGCTCTCGCTGTTTGTCCTAATGAAACCGGGAAATTCACTATTTATCAAGCAGGAGCAGATATCAGATGAGCGGATAGGCTAAGTTAGTATATCTATAGCAAAAAATCACTAGATCTTGCATGATCGCAACTCTCGAAATGACCATCAACAATCTGTTCTGCGTGAAGGCATGTGACATCCTTTTTTAGCACAATAACGCTGAATCGCCAAGATGAGTAACCGCAGAACTGTCTGTTCGGTTCCTATTGATGCCAACCGTCTTTTTTTTCTCATACGTCCAGTCACACGGAGCACTTTCGATCGTGGTCAAGCATGATTGGTATAATGGCATCCAACACAATTTAGATCCAGATCCGGCCAGATTATCATCGAAAGTGCCCCGCGTTACTGGGCGTTATAGTACAGAGTGTTTACAAATTGCTGTGGCATGTAGCACTCGGAGTGTTCAAGAGTACAGGAATACTTGAAACTTACTGGTCCCTTGAGGCTTGGGGACATGCTCTCAGCGCCGCCGCCGATGTTGCCATCCGGACAAAAGAAAAAAAAAAACACATTTTAAACAATTTCGAGAGCTTCTCCACTACAGGCCGAATTTCACATCCCGAATGTGAGGCTGGTTATCTCTTGCAGGATAACGAAACCTTGGGAGTGCCGCATGATGAGGATGCTGTCCTGCTTTGCGGTTACGACAGTGGCGCTCCTGCTGCTGCTGCTGCTAGTGTTGCAGGCCTCGCCGTCGGCAGGAGTACCTGCCATGCGCACACTGTCTGCGGCACAGGCTGAAAGCAGCGAGCACCCAACGCCCACACGAGGTGGAGGTGGAGGTGGAGGCAGGAGCGGACGGGGCCGCTATGACTACGTCTACGATTGCGCCAAGTGCGATGACGACGCCTCGACTGACATTGGCGCAACAGTGTACACCTACGACGGATGATGGCCGAAGAATACTTGTAAGGCAAGATTAATAAAGCCCATATTGAATGACCTAAAGCTCCGTGAGTTGGTAAGAAATTGTGGTAAAAAAAAAAGAAAAAGAAGGAAAGGTAAAAAATCCACGGACTCCTCGTGCTTAGAAATTAAATTCTGGGGTTTTGTGCGCCATAACCAGGATGTGGTTATGAGGCATGCCGCAGTGGGGGGAATCCTGTTTAATTTTGATCATTTGAGACTTTTTTCAATGTGTACCCAATGCACAGCCCATTTCGCCCTCAATGAAATGCGGCCGCCGCGGCCGGTATTTGATCCCACGCACCCTCAATTGCAAAGCCACTACGACACCACGGTGGGTGGCCTCGATTCTCGTGTGCTATATGCGAGTGAAACATTAGGCGATAGCATTCCGAGGATTCTATCCATCAATGATTCCCCATCAAACATTGGTACCACTAAAATTAACCTCAAATGTGCCATCAAACCCAACTGTGATACAAATACTCTGTCCGTCAAGTAAGACAATGAATGGCTCATACCCCCCTAAAGGCGGCCTCCCCATTATGATGACAGAAGTGAAATTCTACGCTGGAATGACGAGCGGCAACGGAGCCAGCTGTGGAAGACGATGAACGCGGGAGCTGTGACACGAGCGCGTTCGCGTGGTAGTGCCAAGGGACGCCAACATGATGCCAATGAGCCAGCTGTGGAAGACGACGATGCTCGAGCATGACGATACTTTTCTTTTTCTATATGCAGACACGATAGTGGGGAAACTGGCCCTTAACAGCTTCACTGTAATATTTCATTCACATTATTTTCTGAGTATTTGTCTACGAGTAGCAGTTTGCGTGACTTTTATTGCGATACCGATTATATGGATTATCGAGACAAATTTTCACCATCAACGTCGCCGTGAGGTTTCGTATATAGTCCAAATGCGACAAGATCACGCCTGCTGTGGGTGTGAAGAACAGAGCACGAGGGTGCGCCAAGAATGATGGCGGCTTGAAGCGCGCCATGGTTGAAGGAAAAGAAAGTCGCAGCTTTACCCAAAAGGCGATGCATCGATTGTGACAGCAAATCAGTAGGCAGCTATACGAAGTAATTAAGGATAGTAGTTTTATCGGCCGTATAAACTTCGAAACATTAACGTGTGGGGATGCGAAAGTATTGAGAGACAGAAAAAAAAAAAAAGTCGGTGACTGCATGGTGTCCACAAATTATATTTTAACCGAGCCCACCCAATCAGGTGGGAGCAGAATAAATCATCGCTGGCCTTTGATCTTGCAACTGCCGATTGCTTGCACAGGCACCATTAGCATGCTGGGCATGTTATCAGTCTTTTTTTTGGTCTGATCACTGTGCCACGTAGTTGTGAGCTACAACCTTATAGTCCCTTCGGTGGCATGCATTATTCCGTGTGTTCCTTGTCCACGCATGCTCTTGCCTGCGTTATAAATGTGCCTAGGCAAGGCCAAATAAGAACGCCCCAAGTGTCTCAATAAACAAAGAAACAATAAAACTAAGACAATAAAAAAGAAAAAATGCCCAGGACTGAGTATCAGATGGGCCATGTGGCAGGCATGTCAGTGTGGCAGGATGACCAGTGTGGCATGTCTGCATCCATTTGGACTATGACATATGAAGAAATTTAGCGACTGTTTGTGAACACTGAAATTGGAGCAAATGGCGATGAAAAACCAAATGCTATGCAGCATGATATGTCCACTGAACCAACACACATTACGTAAAAGCCTGGAAAATAAAAAAAAATAAAGCACTTGGCAGCCAGAGGGTTAAAACAAAGTTTTTTTTTCCTCCAGCCTAAGTGCAATGATATATGCCAATTAATTTGCTGAGTTATACTGTCTATAGCGATGTGCATAATCACAAAAATTGCATTTAAATCAAGCACTGTCGGTTGAGGCCACAGACTGCTTCCATTTTTCACAAACAGTCATGGACATTGCAGAGAGGCATTAGAACTATAGATTGGTCGCGGCAGTACTTGCTCAGGGTTCAATACAGCAGTACCATTTTGATATAAGCCTGCCTCTGGCATTGAGGATGTTCGTGTGGATTTCTTATAAGACAATTTCACTGTAGACATCTCGTCTCAATGCCCCATTTGTTTACAAATATATGCAACTTGATGGTTTGTTAATTTACATGTCCACAGGTTTGTTTACGCACAGCATGGCAAGCGGGCACAACCATCTTTTGCCTTTATTCTTTTTTTAAAGCGAGGCCAACACAGTGTTCCTGTAATATAGTGTGTATATGGAAAAGCACATCAATAGTGATAAGTGCGCCACCACTTATTCGTGAGGCATTTGCTAGTATTTTCATCATGACAGTCACACTTCAAGACAAGGTCACGTTTAATCGTCGTTGAAAATAGTCAACTCAGAATCACGGAATGTAAAATAGTGTCGTGACACTTGATTTAACATCACTTCAACGAACAATGCTCAGTTCAACAATTGCAACATGCCAGAACCAGTAGTAAGATAACATCTCTGTTTCACCTGAATAAGCTTTCACTAGGGTGAACACTTTCATGTGGCCTCTTGGAGTTTGTACAAATTAAGCATAGCACTACACAGCTCCCGTGCATGCACCTGTGCCAAAGCGTTGCATGCACCTGGCTTGAAGGAGAAAAAAAGAACAATAAACAAGCTATAGTGCCAGTCCTCTCAAGCAGCATGAGGATAGACAGTATCACGTAAAACTAAGTCTGGGCTTCTTTTGTCACAGTCTCACACAACATGAAATCTGAATTCCAGTTGGTGATTCAATTCCATGCTAGAAAGCAAGCTTGAATCCCTGCGAGAAGCACAGCATGGATCGATGCTCACGGTAGGCTGCATCAGCACCAGAATGAAATTTTGCAAAGTTGTGTTCCAATACTTGCCATGAATGGCTAAATAGACAGCTAAATGGACAGCGGCCATCCTAAGTCTCGTTCCCATTCTGACAAGGCCGGCAAAAAGACAGCATCATAATAAAGAATGACGTGGGCTACTTTTCTGTCCAGACAAGATGGTAGCTGGGCAGAAATTCAACTGGAAAGCCACCTGTGTGCAAGAAAACGTAATCATGCTTTCTTATGTGGCTAATGTAAGCTACATTACGTTTTTCATAGGTTCGCACAAGCGAAGTGTTAAAACACAGCATAACATGTGTTTTTCCTGTTTTTTTTTTCCTGTTGATACGAAGTGACATCCCATCATAGAGATGTAATGCAGATGCATTCCAATTACTTGGGCTCAAAGCTGCTTACTTAGCCTCCAAAGCACTACACTTCGTTTTCAACGCTAACCAAAACTGGAACACACCTAAGGATGGTGTCCTCCTTGGGCTGCAGGAATGACACTTCATCTCACGCACCAACCTCCATTGTCTACTTGGGAGATATTTGCTCAAGAAAAATCATGCAGATTTTATGCACTGTGGGAATTGGTGTAAGTGCAGCTTTGATGAGCCAGCAAGACAAAACCACGTGTCCCAATAAAAATATGCTGTGGACACTGGCGGCAAACGCATTCAGCTCAACAGCCATGGTGGACCTTGCACAGCAAAGTTTGACTGAGGAGCGATAGCTTTCAGTGGTACTATCACTTCGCAAGACTTCCCATGACTCGGCACCGGACACGTCGAAGCACAGTAAAGTAGAACGTTGAAAGTACTCCTTGCATTAAGTGACTACAGGAAGCCCAGCACAACACCCAACATGTCCGGTGCCAAGTCAAGCTAAACTTCGCTACACTGATCCCTGATGGTGACAGCTTCTACTCGGCAAGACAGCTGACCACCATCATGACGACGACATGCCAAATCGCAGTAAAGTAGGCAAAGAAAGCTTCGCTTTGAAAAAAATGTGGCAAGTGCTTTGCATGCAGGTGTCCCCTCATCCACCTTCATTTTGGCGAAGCTAGCCAGGCTAAGCCTACATAAATATTGCTCCATAATGAGGAGTGCGGCAAGTACAAATAAATGAGCCTTTCTCTACTCGCACTTTTTAGGAACATTTGCTTATATATGAACAAAGAACTTGTGAAGTGCAGGGTAAGCACACTGGATTCAAACTTTTGAAAGCACATATAGGATGTATAAAACAATCTCTAGTGTTGCTTTAAAGGAAGGCAGTATTTCTGTTCTGACCATTTAAGAAATCTATCAGCATGCTTCCTAAATCGATTTTGGGAAAAGCTGTTCCATTCGAGCTTCTTCCATAGCAAAAGAAAATTACCAAGAGACACTTTTAATGGGCCCCAAAACACTTTTGGAACATAGAAAGAAAATATTGCCTATCTCTCGTAGAGGTTGCTGCGAACATTTGAGCCAAATATTATTGCACTGCGTACAGCAGGACATTTGCTACTTTGTGTCAAAAACAGAGAAAACTCCCTTGCTCTTGCTTCCGCAATGCCATCATGCATCGTCATCGAATGCAGCTGGCCCACCAACTCTACTGGCTGATTTCACGATTGCGAGAGCATTCTCAGTAATACAATATTGGAACTTTTGGGCTAAATCTTTGCACTGCGCGTAGCCTCCGACAAGGTAGCGGCATGCTGCATAGTGTAGTCTACTGCGGCCACCATGGTGACCGCAGTATTCTGGTGATGTATCAGAAGGAAATTATCCATATTTCTGCTGGTCTCTGTAATCAAACTAGTACACGGCTGTGCAGTCGTAGTCTTAACTATCGCACAAAGCGCTTTAAGGTGCCTGAAATTTCTGTCGGCCAAATACATTAAGTCTATGGGGCCAGTGGTGGTGCCACGGAGCTGTTCTGACTAATCAAGCATGCCCAAATTATTGGTTGGCAACTGTACTGTAACTGAGTCTTCCAATAGGTTTATAGAGCCTAGTACGAGGGGTATCAAGCTTAATACTTGGAATAAAAACTTCCTTGTACTAATGAAATGTGGTGTACAATTGTGGCTTTAGTGAATGGCAATTACACTTAGTGGCCCTTACCATCCTTATCATCATCACCGAGACCATTGTAACCTGGCCTCTGTCAGATAACCGAGTGCAAGTATATCCACACCGCACTACAGTTCAGCAGGCATACATCAAACCCCAGCGAACTATTACCGGCATAAAAAATTGTAGTCCTTTACAACCTGAGCAGAAAGTGAACTTTAAATACAAGTTACATACATGTGCCCAGGAATAACAGCTGCTCATTTTACCACTCCAAGTACGCACACACCTATTGCTGCACTGACTTAGTAACTGCCACTGTACGCAGGGAAGAGTGTGCATGTGTTATAGCCCCATGCAGGGCTGTAAGCAACCATGCTGTTTTTTATATACAGTCCATGCTGCGATGATCTTTATGCTGTGTACATTTGTAACGACATACAAATACACCTTTCCTAAGCACCTTTGGTTGTACTGGAACTGTACCATCACTTTGCGCGAGTGTGACCCAGCGTTTAGGTGACAATTTAACATCACTTTCAACAGCAGCAGTAGAAAATTCTCACGCTTTCCTGTTAACAAAATTGCTTTCATGCAGCTTGGATCAGCCTAGATGCCCTCTTTGTTGAGTGATCAGTAGAGCAAACAGAACATCACACATTCTCCTGCACATTAGTGAGTGCAGAAGACAGTCTGCATAGTGCACATCTACATTCACACATTGCCATGCTGCAAACCACCGGTGAAATTGAGATGGGAGCAGCAGGCATTACCGATATGTTGCACGTTTCCTGCACTCAGCCTCGAACATAGTGTACAGATCACCGGCTGACAAAATGCACAGGTGGATTCATAGAGCAGCACCTTGAGACCAAAATCAACAAGCAAAGGCTACCGTCTGCTTTCAGAGGATACTACCGGCCTAAGCCCCATCGCAGCTTAGCGATGATGGACAGCATGACTTCATCGGCACCACCAGCAATGGAGAGGAGCCGTGAGTCACGAAAGGCTCTAGCCATTGGCATCTCCTCGGTGTAGCCCATGCCACCCCAGTACTGCAGGCAGGTGTCGGCCACTTCACGCACCAACCGCCCGGCCTTTAGCTTCGCCATAGATGCCAGCTCCGTCACATTTTCACCAGACATCAGCAGGGCTGCACAAACATTGTTCAAGGAGGCAGTCAAGGTGATAGGAAACGTCTGTCAAACAAAATGTGATGCGCCTAAAGTGATGCGAGGAAGTCCCCTGATTAAAACAATCCAGCAGAACTTGTCTCACGATGAATGTCGACATGAATGCGATAAGCACTGAAGCAATGTAGCGAAACTCTGTAATGTCACTGTCATACAAGTCATGAAACCTGTATGCAGCTGAACTCCTCTATTGCACTTTCCTCTGCACAAGCTGCACAACCTAGTAGTACTACTGCGAAGTCCACACGTGGCCTTCGAGACGCATGCCATACTGGTGTGCCATTAAAAAATAGATAAATTACGACCAAATTTTTTATGACAACCCATCATTTTGTAGCCAGTCTACTCCCTTCTTCAGGTAGGAGAGGGCGTGAGAAGCAGAAGTGCTTGCATGCATTTCATGGTCGTTCACGCGCAAATGTAGCTCTGGACCGTGCACACAACACTTTCAAGCTTGCTCCCACACATGCTATGCCAGTTTCAGTCCAAAACAAATGACAACTTCCTCAAACATCAGTTGCATCAGACACAAACATGCTTCCATGATATCCAATGTTCATTGAAAGCATATACAGTAGAACTTTGTACATTTTCGAAAGAAACACATGAAAAAAAAAAGTACTAACCGGGAAAACATATGATCTGAAGTCTCTAAATATGGCAGACTGTACTGTAGCTGACATCTATGTAATGCAAAGTGTTGCACAAATTCTTATAGAATGAGACACCGACGCGAGCGTGCACCAAGCCTGAGCAGCCCAACATGCACATTGTCGTTTTTGCAGCATCTGCAAGCTTCCTCCATGTCTGCAAGCTTACATTCGCACTCTCGAATTTGACATAGGTCAGCAGCTTCTTCAGGTGGGGCACATTGGCGGGAAGTTTCGACATGGCCACTTGGTGATAATTGTTGCGGCATGAGACGCCAACACGTGCCAATCTGGTTGGGCTTGAATGACCCGAGACATGCTGTGCCGTTTTCCTATTGCGAAGCGTTTTGCGAGGGCAACTGGAAACCGAAACCAAATTGGGTTGGCAGACGCCACCAGAGCAAAATGCGATGCTCACTTCATCCCGCCTGCAGCAGAGACCGGTGGTGCATTTGGGTTATTGCCTACAAGAAGCGTGCAGTACCCTCCAAATGGCACTACGCTAACCAAACTTTGAAACAGATAGCTGAAGATGCTTATCGCAATAGGGCTGGTGGTGATAGCTGTGAATGCAACTGTGTGAGTACTGTGGGGAAGCTGCCAAAGCAGCGTCTATACTGCCCTCGACTGAACATGCCTCAAGCCTTATCCTGTTCACATGGGAACTAGTGGCTGGAAAATGTATCGTACGATCGCAGTTAGGAGATTTACTAAACACTAGTGCCAAAATATTACGTTTCGCGGAAACATTAACCGGTAAAAAAAGAAACGCAACTGTATCGAGTCAAGTTTTGTGATTTAAATTACAAACGTCAGCGCTGGGAAACTGTACGAGACAGGATGGTATCAACGAGGTTCTCTGTATTCATTACCCATCGATATCAGCTATATATATCGTACATTTATTTTGTTATACAGTCGACTCCCGAAAATTCGAAGCCGCTTAATTGGAATTTTCAGTTAATTAGAAGTGAAGTGCTGGTCCCGTCAGTTTTGCATGTAATCCTATAGAAGAAATCGCTCGATAATTCAAAGTCCTCATCCAGTAATATTGTTTAATTGGAAGTTAATTTTCAGCCGGGATCCTCGAGGTGGCCGTCATTCTTTGGTAGAATGTGCAATTTTTCAAGTGTTGCAACAGTTCCCTGCTCCGCGTTGGCATCATCGCCACCGCAGCCGCCCGCAACGCCATCCTTCTTGGAGCGGCCCGATTATTCATTGCTAAGGCTGCCGTGGCCTCAGCGATCAACTTCGACGGGAGGCGAAGCGGCTCCCGCCGGAGCTGATCGCGGAGGCAACGCGGGTGCCATAGGTGCACGCAGCGCCGCATACTGGCAGTGGCGAGATTGTGCGAGATTAGTCTTGCTGCGTGCGCAGCGTATGTCGAGGCGTGTGTTGGTCGAGCGCCTTTGTGTAGGTAGCTCGTAGGCTAGGTTGTTCCAGGGGTGATTCGGAATTAACTGTACCTAGTCACGCAGTTTATAGCCATGGCAAACCGTGGCTCTTATCACACGCTCGACCTGGCAACGAAAGTCGAGGTTTTGAAGGAAGTTGAGAAGGGAGGTGCCGCCAAACAAGACATAGTGCGGAAGTACAAGATCAAGCCGAACACGCTCTTAAACTACATCAAGAACAAGCGCACAATAATGGATGCATTTGAGAACGAGAAGTTCAAGACTTCTCGGAAGCGAATGCGCACTGGCGCTTACCCAGAGTTGGAGAAGGCTCTGCTGGTTTGGATTAGGGAGGCCAGGTGCAACAAACTTCCTCTCAGCGGAGACATCGTTGCGATGAAAGCCCGAACGCTTGCAGCAATGTTAGGGATCGATGACTGTTTCGTCAGATGGATGGCTGACGCGCTTTAAAGATCGCCATGACCTGGTTTTCAAGAGCGTGTGTGGTGAAAAGGCGTCCGTTAACCAGGAAACATGCGCCACGTGGAAGGACGGAAAGCTGTGTGAATATCTCGCCGAATACAGACCGGAAGACATCTTTAATGCAGATGAGACTGCACTTTTCTATCGGCTTCTACCAGAGCAGACCCTGACATTCAAGGACGACGACTGTGCTGGGGGCAAACGCAGCAAGGAGAGACTGTCGGTGCTGATCGCGGCAAACATGACTGGCACGGAACGACGTCGGTTACTTGTGATCGGGAAAGCCGCGAAGCCGAGATGTTTTAAAGGCGTGAAGATGCTGCCTGTGGACTATGAGGCGAACAAAAAAGCGTGGATGACGGCCGAAATCTTCAAGAGCTGGATAAGCAAATTGGACCACAAGTTTGCTGCTTCGAACCGCAAGGTGTTGTTCCTTGTCGATCACTGCAGTGCTCACGTGAATGTGCCAGCCTTGAGTGCAATACGCCTCGCATTTTTGCCTGCAAACACAACGGCTGTTTTGCAGCCAATGGACCAAGGCATCATCAAGAATGTTAAAGTCCTGTACAGGCGGCACCTCCTCGAGCGCATGATTTTGTGTGTGGATAGCTCCACAAAGTACGAGGTGAGCCTGCTTAGTGCCATCCACATGTTGGCGCGAGCATGGGATCGTGTGAAGCAAGAAACAATCGCAAACTGCTTCAGGGCTTGCGGTTTTGTGGCAGCTTCTTCGGAGGATGCCTCTGAAATTTCAGCGGAGGAAGCGTCAACAAGCGAGCTTGACGGCACTGATTTTGGTGATGCTCTCGGAGACGTCAATTTTGAAGATTACGTCGCCGTAGACAAGGCGGTTGAAATGTGCGGTGCGCTGACGGATAGCGAAATTGTAGAGATTATTCGCCCCCAGGAAGCGACGATGACGTTGAAGGCGAGCCGCAACCTAAGGCTGCCGATGTAGCTGCGGGCCTTGCTCTCGCGGAGCGCTTCTTTGCCGCTGAAGGTAACGTGGAAGAAGCGTTCCGCCACATCTACAGCCTGCAGAACTTGCTTTCAGCAGCGCGATTCGGCAAGAAGCAAAGCGAGATGACCGACTATTTTTCTTAGAGAAAATACTTGATTTCGCCACAAATAAAGTGCCGTTTTTTGTTTTTTGTGCTTAATTGGAAGTTCGTTTAATTCGAAGTTTTTTGCAGGCCCCGTGAACTTCGTATTAACGGGAGTCGACTGTATCCGGCAATTAATTATATCCATTTCCGTCATGTCGATGTTCGATTGTAGCTGGCACTTTGACAGCACCTCAAAGACAAAGAAGTCGCACTGCAGTTTGTACATTGCTGGCAAGGGTTGTGTCACTGCAAATGTCGTTCTCACTACCCGTACTGCCAGGAAAATGGACACAAATGGGCATGATGCACCAGAAACAGTTGGTAATGTGTGTTTGAAAGCCAGAAAGCTGAGGACAAAGTACTATTAGCCAATTATCGTATGATAGTCAATTTGGTGAAAGCGTACCATTATATCTGTGTACTATTATCCAAAATTGTAGTCAACCGATGTAAAGAAATACTAATTACAGAAGACTTCAAAATCAACAAAATGGCAGTTTGGCCATAATTTTCAACAGAACAATTCACTTTTAAATTTTTAAATCCCATGGACTTCACCTTTTATAGGATTTCAGTACTGCACTGATCAGACTCAAACCAGGCAGTAACACCCAGCAAAGCATCACCTCTGAGCTTGTGACCTTCCCTACAAGCGTCATACCACATGTTTATACATTACACTGACAACACATGAAGACAGCACATCACACAAAGTGCTGTTTTCATGTTCATGGTTTTTGATCTGTACAACATCTTGGCTGAACAGACGTATGGTAACCTTTCCATACTTGATTAGTAGTAGGCTGCAGTAACAACAAATGATTGCCGCATCAGGTAGGGTGCCTTCCCTCCACAATTTTTGTACAGTATCTTCAAGAAGTGATATGTATCATTGAAAGCATGTTGAAGGCCAGGCTACGACATGAAATGCTTACAGGGCGTATTCGATACAATGTTACAGTATCTACTCCCAGCCAGTTTTTGTAAGGGCAGACTGTACATTGTAGACTTGCTAGTGAGATCACCCTCCTGTGCCCTGGTCTATAATGTAAAACCACCATGTCAAAAACTTGCTGCTAGACTACTGTAGTTGATTCACGATTCAAGCTTAATGAAGGACGGAAAAAAAAAAAAAACACGGAAAAGAAGGACAGGACAGGCACTTGTCCTTTGTCCACATTTTTTTTTTTGCCTTTATTACGCTTGGAACGCCATGACACCAGACAAACAAAAAACATGTGTTCTTGAAGTAGCATGAAGGTAACTGCAACATCAGCCACCTCACAACTCTACAGCCCTCAGAAGAGGCTCTTGAAGCACACCTTACTGTAAAACCACAAACACGGAGCATGCCCATAAAAAAAATACATGCTCAGAGTTAGTTACAGCAGAGAACGTGATGCGTGATAATCCAACAGCCAAAGTGCATAGGTGAATCTCGAAACCCCATACAATCACGCCGCAACACAACCTATGCAGCTAATGATGTCTGGTCAGTGCAGAAGCTGGAAGTGTGAACCACTAGGCCTCTTTGACTAGGCAGTCCCGGACAGTTTGCAAACTGTCCACGGGTTCCTGTCTGACTAGCTCTAAAAGCAGGGCACGACAAACACAAGTGACCCAGTTGCTGGGGGCTGTGCGAGATGGCCCGAGGTTTCACCCGAAAGCACTGTGAGCGTTAGTCAATCTCCTAGCTGCCGTCGTCTGCTCGTACCCAGCCCACCACTCAATGACTTCATTAGCTTGTCCTACAAGATATGGCAATTTTAGAGGCCAAATTTCCAATGCAACCACAAAGCTTGCATAGTGGAATATTGCAGCCCGAGCGCATAATGTGTGTTTGCAAAGCGCAGTTATTGCAAGCGAGCGAGACGGGCTACAACCCTCTTCTGGAAACATGCACCAACTAGCCCCCCAACAAGTATTACGCAGTTATAGCACAGTATACGTCGCACTCTATTTCTGCACCACTTAGAACTACTTTAAGGTATCTTGGACAGCTTCCGAAGCTCTCCAAGAAAATGGAATGCGGGACAGTCGTATAGAACTGTCAGGGACTGATAATGGAAGAGGCCCACTGTGTGATCAAGATTAGTGCAGAAGCTAAGACAAGATGGCTGTGGTACACACCAGCTCCTCTGTATCCAAGTGACCGTAGTGCCTCAACCTCAGTCTGGAGTTCAGCCAGTCGAAACTGGATCACTTGGTTCTTGATCAGGGGCTGGCCATACACCTTTCGCTGCCGACAGTACTCCAGTGTATCATTTATCATGCGTTCCATGAAGGTCACACCTGCAGATGCCACCAAGTGCACAGCTCAGTAGCACTAACAAGATGCAGCGAAGTTATATGCTTGTGATGCTAAAAGTGTGCCAACACAGAAGTGCATGCAGTAATATTCCTGAAGTTATGTGTAAGGCACCATGAGGCGTACGAATGAATTAAGGTTTGAGACGCAAGTCTCAACACAGCAACACTTGTAAAACTTGCAGTCATTGAATATCTGTGCACCCGGCCAGTCTCCTAGGCTGTCCTGTTCTCGATACTATGTGAGGAGTGCCCAATTACTGCCCTTAAGTTGTACTGGCTGCTTCGAAAAAGCCAGCCAAAGGTATTGTGAAATCGTGCAGTAAGGTTTGGGTGATTTCAAGTTGTTACTCCCCCCCAAAATAAAGAGAAGCTTTAGAATTAATAGCTGAAAGTTACTTAGCCCACCTAAACAGTAGGTTCAGTGACACTATGTATAAGCAAAATACAAAATCTGCCTCACAATATTTTTCTTTTTTGATAATGTGGGGCCTTGCTGCTGAAGTTGGCTCCACTATCTTTAAAGCTTCCTAATATTTTTGCATTAAAAATTGATACAAAAATCATAATTTCAAATTAGGTGCTTTGTATAAAGAACTGCCAAAATAACATTTGAACTTTTTGTATTTCCTCTAGTGCATTGCTGGATGGAGTATGTGGGTGTGCAGGAAAGTAAGAAGTGACATACAAGTAGTAGTATATACCCAAGATCACCTTGTCAGATCAAGTCAGTATCCCAGTGGCTGTTGACAAGACAGGGAGCAAAGACAGTCCATGGTTTGATGGAGAATCAAACTTCAATGACATTATTTGATCCTATTGTCATATGCAAACCAGCTTCAAGAAAATTTTTTGTTTGCATGTTTGCATTGAGGTTATGCATTCTTTCTTTATTAAATAAGGAAATAGTCAAGCGTTTAATACAATATTAAATCCTAATGTTCATATTTGACACAAGAAAGTTGGACTATTCCGACACTCCTAGTTCTACATCGCAGTCACTGCCAGATATTGTTAGTGCATTGATCCAAAGCAAACAATTCAAGCAGCTGCAGCGCCACCTGTGGAAGAAAGCACTTGTGCTCACTGTTGATGGCAGCCACCAGGCGCTCATCCTGGAACTGGAGCATCTGGTAGACAAAGCCCATGCCTTCCTCGCCCACAATGTTCTTGGCTGGCACCCGAACATCCTCAAAGAATATCTGCGCCGTGTCTGAGGAGCGGTGGCCAAGCTTCTTGATGCTGCGTGCTACCGTCACACCTGCAACAACGTTAAACAGGTCACTTGGAGGAACAAGCTGGCGTTTCATTTTTCTTTATTAACTATTGGTGTGCGAATATTCGAAAGTTTGAATATTCGATGCGAATATATTAGTATGAGATTCAATTACAAAGACACATTTAATTTTCGAAATATTCGAACACCCAGAAATTGCTGTTGTCAGTTCTTAATTTCAGCTTCACCGCAGTACAGTTGTGTCATGCGGCGAAGCATACAGACTGTACTGCGGTGAAGCACATATGCCTTGCAAGGAAGCATATCAAATGTAAGAATGGGCACTGTCATGGGCCCCTGCTGGAGCTTATGGCTACCTAACGCTATCAGCTCAAATACCCACACTGTGCTACCTCTTTACAAGTCTGGACAACACCAGCCGCCAGGTGGAAACCTCTGTCTGCTACTAATCTGGCCAAGTGCCAAAAACATGGTTTCCAAACTACA
The DNA here is from genome assembly GCF_038994185.2 of Dermacentor albipictus. NCBI lineage: Eukaryota > Metazoa > Arthropoda > Arachnida > Ixodida > Ixodidae > Dermacentor > Dermacentor albipictus. The sequence continues at coordinate 96,773,818 of NC_091822.1, forward strand.
AATTTGACCAAGTTGTGATGTTTTAGAGCGCAGCTCTTAGGTGGCCGTTCCTGAGGCAAGCGTCGGCGTCCCTCGTAACCGAGCGAACAAGTACAGCGAAGGATGAAAGAGCGAACACGAAGCACAGCGTGGGATGAAAGATGGCGATAGTGAAGAGAGCACAAGGAGGAAATCGAAGGAGGAGGATGCATCAGAACCATGAGGCAGAAAGCAGAGGAGGAGGGTGTGGCGAAAGCGTGAGAAGAAAAGCACAGTGCCGTGCAAGACGGGCTCTGCAGCGACATCCGCTACGGGATGGCACCAGAGTAGCATGCTGTCATCTGTTCACCAATGGCACGCAGCCAGCATGACCATCGATACCATATGTGGAAACAAAGCGCCGCATGAACAGAGGTCTGTCTGCGGTGGCTGCTGTGAATTGCACCTGCGCGTCACTCACGCCACACTTCGCTCTGTTTGCAACGTGCCACACGATACAAATTGTCTGCACCAGCCAATATATCGCGAAATGAAAACACGCATTAAGCTGCACTCAAATTTCACATTAGGGAGTATCATAATCGTCAAGGAATTTTTTTCACCCTCTTTATAAAGTAGTTGAGTGCCACCAGGATGCTTCAACGGCAAAATGGATTAAAAGCCTGGCTTTAGAAGAATCAAAGAAAACTTAAGCACCAAAGAACCCAGATATGTGCTCAACAACGAAAGCTGCTGAAGAGGCTCCTTCCATATAAGCACCGTGGAAAGGCTTTGATAAGCTCATCAACCAGCAGCAATTTTCACTGCTACAAGCACAGGTTTAAAAGATCGCTTTTATTAAGAATAAATATGTGCATGATGAAATTTTGGGCCAAAAAGAAGATCTATGTGAGTGGCAGTGAAGAGATACCTATTGATACCAGACACTACTGTGTCCGGTGGGCAGCTCTTTTCGGTGTTTGAAGGAATAGTGACATGCAGGAAAGAGAGAGAGAGAAAACATTTGTTAAAGGGCCCCTGAAACGATTCGGACAAATTTTGTAGACGCGTAGGGTACAGCTTAAGTCGAACATTCGCAGCACAATTTAAGTGAAGCGTTACGTATTAATGGAGCTACAAGCCATTAGAAGTTACCCTCCTCCCCAGCCACGCTTTCCCTCCTCAACTCATTCGCCGAGCGGGGCTAAGCTCCGCCTTCACTGGTCCTGTGTCATCACATCGTCCACTTCCGGTTGTTTTGGAGCCCGCCCCCGCCTGCGCGAAACTTCTCCGCTAGCCGCTTGGCTGTCGACCCCAAGCGAGAGCTATCGAAGCAGCTTGCGTTGCGAGTATTCTGTCGTAGTGCCGAACGTGTCTGGTATTCCGTTAACCACAGGCAAGCTGGTCATTTCGGCAAATGACTGGAGGCATAAACTCAAGCTGATGAAGGAACTTTGGCGTAGACGTACGTGAGCGGCCTGATCGGTCTGCTCGGTCCAGACACTTGTTGGCGCAGCGCTTAACCAGCCAAACAAAGCGCTAATATTGCTCTAACCAAGTGTAAAACATTTTAAACATTTATAAAAACAACGTGTTGATTACACTCCTGCGAAATATACGCACCAGCAGCAAAGAAGAACACGCTTCGTTGCTGCTACTGTGTATGGTTGAGCTCTATGCCACCAGGTGGCTGCACCATGCAGACCATTCACATTTGCCCTTCTGCTCATCTCGACTCATCCCGTTACGGCACAGTCAAGCGGCCAGACCCTGTCCCCTTGCGCTTATGTTTGCCCTAATACGGAACTCGCGAAACGCTATTGTCCGGTGTAAAGTGACGGCCACAAACGCGCAAATCCTGGCGCCGATCGTATAGCGGCAGTCCGATGCGCAGCAGCCAGTTCACTCGTACGCTGCCTTGCAGAGGGACACGATTCGCAGCTTGACATATTGCCAGTCGCTAGGTTTGCAGTCCATAAGGCAACAAAGTCGAATCATAGTGCTCGCGAAAAGACTGAGACCAACTCTGACCGCGGCGCTCTCGCCAAATGAAGTACGTTGTAACACAATCAGACGACACTTGCTGTGTGCCGGAAGTGCTTAAGTCTACTGAAAAATTGTTCTTGTGCATTCTCTTTATGCTACTTTCTTTTTATAAAAACAAATTAACTAACATTCCAACTATTACGAAGATCATTTGTTTACCATAACGTTGGAAAAATTATCGATCACGCGCCCTGGTCAGCCAATCGGATAGCTCGCCCCACTGACGTCATATGGGTGATTCCGATCATACGGGTAGGGGCGGCTTAAAATTCCGCCGAGCAGTGCGCTGCGATCGGCAGCGATGTGCATTTTCAAAACCTTATAATAAATTACACGCTTTACGCAGAGCACTTAGATGTGTCAATTAATGATCAGAAGGACCTACACTAATGACTCAGTACGTTTGTAGAAAATCGTCAAAAGCGTTTCAGGGTCCCTTTAAAACAAAGGAAAACCGCAGGATCCTTCGACGGTCTCTGGGCGAGTGCAGGAAGGTGTTGCTGCTCCCCAAACTTGTCGAGCAGCTTTTTCATCATGACAATATTAGAGAAGTGCAGGTATGACACTTTCAAGCAAAAGTGTTCTAGAGAATTTTGTTGACCAGAAAGCGCAATTTCCTTGTGTTATTTGCTGCGCAATAAACTTGCCTTGTTTCTTCCCTTGTACCTCTGGTTGGCGAAAAAAATTGCATTTTTGCAAAACGATAGTATGTATTCGAAAAATATTCGATTCACACTTGGTTTTCGTTATTGGAGATTGATTAAAAATTTAAAATTTGATATTTGCACACCCCTATTTTTAAACCTTTGGGTGCCGGATGTTCTTGCCTGCGGTGTACTGGAGGTCTTTGTTCAAGTGCAACAGCAGCAGGCATTAAATTCACATGCTTTTTATTGGCACTGAACATTTTACATTTTCTTAACCTGAAAATTCAAACAAAATTTATGGCTTAGGCTAATTAATGATATTCATTTGTGTTTCACAGGCAACCTGGTCTCACTGTCGCTACCACTGTTGCTGTCATTCATCATTGCCACCCAGACGAGTATCCTCAAGTATGGCACTGGAAAGGTTAACTGCTCTCCATCCCCACATGTGGTCTGTTTTGATGACCAATTGCCTGACTGGCAGATTGCTGCTGTTTTTGCTAGCCACCTGGAATATTTGTTCTAGTACGACATAGGTACACACCTAGTGTTATAGTAGCAGGAGTGACAGCAAGGCTTACTTCTCCCTCTCCTGGTAATTCCCCCGCTCTCGCTGGGCTCCATTCTGGTTCAATATGCCTTAACATTGTTCTTTCTCTTGATTCTATTTCCCTTACACACTTGAGCAGTGAGTGCCACAGTCCATTAGTTCAATTTGGGCCCCCAGGAACAGACTTATGCTAAAAATCTTTAAACAGCAAAGCAGTAACTTTTCTACTTCAGCATCTCCAGACCTTTGTGGGATAACTTATTGACCAGAAAACAGCCTGCTTAGCTACAATCTCAAACCACATTTACTGATCAGCATTATTTGACATAGGCACCCCTCATTTCTAATTTGCCCATTCCTGACAGCGACTTCATTACAAACAAGTGCGTTGATTGGAGTATTAAGTTCTTTCATATGTTTGGCACTGGCTCCCTTTTCCAGCAAAGCATGTGTCGACTGTTTCCGATGTACTGAATAAGCATTATATAGGCTCAATAACATTCACCAAACTGAGAAATTACCATATCAGCACTTGCAGCGATTACTCCCAAAAGAAATGTATTTACCACAGCTTCTCATTACCTTGTGAGGTAGAGCCCAATGGAAATGTAAGAGTGTGAATCTTTAACGCACTGTTGATCTGCAGAACTTGTAAACAGCTCACCAGGTGTCTTGAGGGGCAGGCAGACGAGCGACTTCGTCTTGTGCGGTGGTCCCTCGGTGCGCGTGTTGACGAGCACGGCCATCCAGTCTGCCTGGCAGCCGTTCGTGATCCACATCTTGCCCCCATTGATCACCAGGTCGTCTCCCTGTCGAACAGCTGTTGTCTTGATGCCTGCGTAACAGCACATGGGCAGGCACCATCACACACATCAATCAATCAATCCCATCACACACACACGCAACTCTCTGTTGCAAGTGCTTCATGCATTGCCATGCAAAGTGCACTTCATTCAGCCAACAGCCTTTGAGCATTGTTTAAGCGCGTGTAGGATTAAGGTGACCAAAGTGCTCTGACCTGCTAGCAACAAGGCACTGCCACCGTATGCTTTCCTGCCCCAGATTTCATTCGCATATTCACTTTTGGCACTCAAGTGTAGAATAACTCAATACAAATTCGACATTATTAAGGCAAAGCACTTAAAAAGCCAGGGACGCAAAACCTTGGTCACTACAGCCAAAGCTAGTGCAAACAGTTGGACCAAATGAGAAGCTATAGACCCGAGTGCCCAAGCTGTACTGAATAAATGCAACCAAAGGATGCCCCCTTTTTCCCACTGGACAACATGCACTCAAGACGTGCTGAAGAATCCAGCCAGATCAGGTACTCACTGGCCACGTCTGAGCCACAGTCTGGTTCACTGACACCGACGCATCCCACAATGTCGCCAGCGATCGATGGGGCCAGGAACTGCGCCTTCAGCTCATCACTGCCAAAACTAACACACCACGGAACAACACTGCAATGACTTTCATTTGTGCAAAGGGGAGCACAGAACTACACTAGGCACTGCACAATGCATTTTATTTCCCGCACAACCTGCTCGAGGCAAAATGCTGTGTGCAATGCTCTCCAAACTTGTCAGCCTCCTGGCTGCCACAGAATGCTACGAGGCAACCAATTCAGATGTCCTGAAAAAAATAAAAGGTTGTAGCTGACATTTTTTTTATCTTCTCTTTTCCAAGGATAGATGGCAAATATTTCTTTATTCCATCTTGTAGATTTCTGCAGAAGCTATTTGAATAATCCACTCCACGCTTGTTCCCTTTTGTATCAGGAGTAAACACTACACATTTTGGCAACACAGAGTAAAACCAAGAAGCAGCACAAAGAAAACTGCATTCTTGTGAGACATGGCCATGTATAGTTATTTTAGCTGTTACACACACACACACAAGAAAAAAAGGAAGAAAAACTCAAAGGACGCTTAAGCTTCGCGTTTAAGAGTGGAATGCGATAGCCTGATGGGGCCCCGTTGACGCTGACACCGGATATTCTGCGACAGGGGCCTGATAGAAAACAATGGTGGGCTGATTCTGGTGGCAGCTGCAGGGCAGAGCAACGGCTATCATACCCTGGTATGGCAGAGGCTTCAAGCAGTGACTCAATGGTTCATAACCCCGTAAGCAAGAGAAAGGGGGTTCGTGTTCGAGTTTCTGCGTAACAGAATTACATTTTCTCGTATACTCAAATTATTTTCTAGTATATTAAAATTACAATCCAATGCTATCATGCCTGTAGGTTGTGCATAAGTCAGATTTTACAAATTTCCCAAAATCATTTTACTTTGAGAAATTCAGTTAGTTCAGTAATGCCTATGCACCACACGGAAAGCCTGCGTGGTTGTGGTTCGAGATAATTTTTTCCGACAGACCGTGCCGCCGCCACCAGATTTTCTGTGACATGGGGCTCCTAATGCTATTGTGCTAAACAGTTTAGCTAGGCCAGAGGGCATTACGAAATGCTAGTTCAAGCTGTCTCTGTGTGCGGTGCATTACCCCATGTGCCATTACTTTGCCAACTCTGCAGGCTAGCATTTCACAACAATTTCGATGCTTCAATTTACCTAAGCTTGTCATAAAATAAGTGCATAAAAGCAAGCACTTCTATTCAAATTTTTCACAGGGATTGTATTTTGTAGAAGTACATATTATCCCTCCGTTTTTTGTTTTTCATTCATCATACTAAGTGCCTGATTCTGGGCAATAATGGCATACAACAGCATGTACTAACTAGTAATAAAACTCGGGAAAGAACGAACCAGCTAAATACCTGTCACACAATCCGGTCCAGGCTTCTCCTGTTGGCATCTTTAAAAATATATGTGCACTTGCAAAGCAATGCAAGGAGAGACTCCCTCACACTGTGCTTCAAACTCTGTTAGTGACTACCTGAGTGCTTCATTTCTTTTAGTACCACAGGGTATTTATTCTTTTTATCCTTCTCACATGTATACACATTACACTGTACATGGTTCCTGCGGGTGTATGACATTTCAAGTAACATTTCTAAATAAATGCTAAAGGTTAGATCAAAACAATGAAACAGCAAAATTGTAGCAAATTACGTACTTGGAAAGGGCAGGGGTACACATGTCCGTGTGGACCAGGATCCCCGAGACAATGCCACCACAGTTGATGGCAGACAGCTCCTCCGCAAAGGCTACCGTAAAGCTGTAGTCCAGACCAAGACCTCCGTACTCTGAAAAACAATGAGATTCTTTAGCACATCCATTCACACACAAGTTCACAGATTTGCCAGTAAGTTGTTGAAAATAATTCTTCTACTGGACAGCTGCAAACAAGCCTCTTGCAAGAAGTGCAAAAAGATCCATTCTGTCAACTGTGTGTAAACAAGTCGGCCACTTCTGCCGCTTCGGTAAAGGGGGAAGCAATGAGTACCTATACCTGTGACTGCAGCAGCCTTTCTCTCTACTTCGGTCACAGGGTAGACTATACGTGCGCACCATGACCAGCTCAAAGGCTGAATAGACCACTCTTTCATAAATGGTAAAGTGCCTTTACCAAGGTCCCTCACTGTCATGAAACTGGCTGAAACCAGTACAGGCCAATAAAGAAACTGTGCATTAGGGCATTAACAAATTTCACTGAGCATGCTTTTCTGACCACGCAGGAAGAGAAATTGTGTGCATAGATCCAACCTCAAACTGCATTGGCCTCATAATTGCATCAATGGTAAAACATAGCGTGCATAAAAGAACTGCTGCAATAAGTGACCAGCTACCCCAGTTTCCATGCAAAAGGTATGCAAATAGAGGATTCCCTTCGCTCTTTCAAACAATGATTGAAGATGAAACAACTGCACTAGCTGAAAGGTATTCTGTTTCCTGTCATAAGGATGAACGTGAGAGCAGCAGCACCAAAGATAGGCCTGTCAGAACAAAACGTGAGCCTACAGCTGCTCCCCAAATCTCAGCAGTAAAAAAATATCTAAGACTACGATTCTTATCATGAATATAGTTTCAGAACAGCATCAGAATGCTTTCTCTGAATTGAATGCAATGTTAATGCTCGTGGGATTCTCACCCATGCTTTTGGGACAAAGGAATGACAACACAGAAGTGCAAACCATCACAAGGGCATTTATTGCACCTTTCATAAACCAATGCCTGCTAGCTGAGTTGCTATCCACAAAACATGCCGATGGGCACACGACAAATTGAGGAAGTCTGACTCCCCGCCATCGAATAGCGAGCGAATATGTTCGTCCCATGCTGGACACCAACGCCTGGTCGTTCGCGTGTACGGTCATGCAAACGGTGGCGCGTTCGGACTATCATATTTGTGCAATCCGGTATAGACCTTGCGAGACAGTCTCGCAGAAGCATGGATCGGCGCACATGCGGAACGTCCGTGCTGCTTGCCGACCCTGCGCCAAAGAGGAAGAGCCTTCTCCCTTTGCACCCCAATAACCCTGCCGTTAGGTGGCGTTAGCAGAGCAACACTTGCGCCATCTCTCGTACTACCCTGCAAGCATAGCGACCACCGCCATGAAGCCATGTGGTGAAGCCGGATTACAGGAGAAGGGAGCTGTGCAGAAAAATAACATATCAGGGTTTGAGTGAGAGTTGCGCATTCGCACATGCTACATGCTCCAGGGAAAAACTAACAACTCCAAGACTAGCGGAACTCCAGTACAAGCACATGCAATTACAGTGGCATTTTTTGGATGTGAAAACATGACATGCATGCAGCCAAATGCAGCATCTTCCATTGAGTTTATACTACCAAGTGTAGAGAGTGCACCTTGATAACAAACCCAAGTGGTTGATTATGCTTTGTTGATTAGCCAGAATGATATAAACTTAAAAAAGTTATACACACCAATTTGAAACGCAGATGAACAATGAAAGAATGACGACTCAATTGATTTGAACAGGGCCGCCTTCTATGCAAGGCTCATGCCAAGTATGTCATCATTGAACATTTAAAAACCATGTGTCAGCGAATGCATGCGCAGTGTATAACATGCGTTGCTAATGCTAGTGCAAGGTCCTTGCATGCGCCACTGTGCACTACGTAAAATCTCTCCAGTACAGAGATGGGTGATGGCTATAGGCAGCAGGGTGAAATTACAGAAATATCCCGTTTCATGCAGCCAATGGTAGCAAACACGCTGCAACATTACCAGTAATGAAAGTGATTCAATAATTTTAAAGTATTGAATGAGGCCAGGCATTTGAAGTCCTCGCAAGCCTTGACAATTTTTGCTGATCTGGTAACATTCAGCTCTAATTTGTGCAAAAGCCTTTGATCAATTGTGCTGCGTATAATTTAGGTCAAGCAAATACAATAAACCAAGGCAGTACCAGGAGCAAGTGCTTTTGCCAAGCAATTGTGCCACTGCTGAAGGGGCATCTCGCCTCAACATTACCAGGCAGTGCATGCACAGAAAACACAGTCCAACGCCAGGGAGCACTGCAGCCTGCAATCTCACCCACTGGGCGCGTGATCCCCAGCACTCCCACCTCGGCCAGCTTCTTGAACACCTTGTGAGCATCGTACATGCCCTCCGCCTCCCACTGGTCCACATATGGGTTGATGTCCTTGTCAATGACCTGCGTTCAGAGAACAGATGTCACAAGGTTGTGTGGGAACATTATTCTCTAATAATAAGCTACACATGTTAACAATAATAACAATAAGCTACACATGTTAAGTGCAAGAGGCAGCACAATGCTCTAGTGCATAAGAACTACATAGTACATACGTAGGCAAGTCGATATTTGAAAAGACTACTACTTTTCTACTTAAGCAACTTGTTTAATTAACTGAAAAGCTGTGTGGCCCATAGGAATTAGATGTGTCTACTTGTGAACTGTAATACAATTTCCTTGCCGCTTTTCACTGCTGCGTGCTATGCATGGGAAAATGAAGATTAGACAGGTGCCACAAAGTCACCTTCAACTTCAAGAATAGTACTGAATATGATGATCATAACCTGTGTAACCTATAGCTTAAAATAAATTAGTAATATTAGTTATTAATCTTGAACTAACGAAAGCAGCACCAAGAAATTATACAATAGAGTGTATAAGTATGAACAAGGTGTCTGACATTTGGCAACTGCAGATACCATAAACACTGGTTATTCTACAAGTTGCACTATGCTTGAATTTAGAGTAAAAGATTATGAAATGTGCTGGCGTATGCCCTGTCAGTAAGCATGCTCGCGTAGGTAGCTGAACATACTCTGAAGGCATGCCCATATAGAATGACAGTTTCTCTTTCTGGTGGTTACCAGTGGGCTGCTTCAAACGGTATGCCATTTTCATGATAGTTTCCCTCTTTTAGGCTACAGAAAAGACAGCGTGCCCTGCGCACCCTTTGAATACTAGCCCCAGTTTACAACAGGAATGGCTTTGCCATAAGGCCACCCAGAAGAGCTCAGCATTAGTAAGCTTTCAAATATCATTAACTGATATCATTAATATCATTAACTAAGCTACCAGAAACGCCATAGTGGAGCACTCCAGGTTAGATTCAACTACATCATGTGCCCGATGAAGTAATTATAGCTACATCATGCATGCAAATGAAACAATTCAGTTCCACGTATTTGTAAAGCTATAAGCAATAATAAGCTATTTTTGGCATGTGTGATGATGTGCGTGAAATCACGATGCTCCGGTCATCACTGCATGCATGGTTGAAGACAATTACACAACTGGAGTACCGCATGAGCTTTGTGCGGAATGAAAAAGAATAAAAGGGGGCGAATGAAGCTCCAACCAAACAGGGTCATGCGAGACTTGAAAAAGAAAAGGAGAAGGAAAGGATGAGGGAGTAGGAGGTGGAAGGGACACATCGGGAGGGTTGTGCAGAAAAGGTTGATGGAGTGCGGCGGTGCAAGCTTGATGGACCTTGGCTCACGGGACCTCCATCCAACCACAATGTAGCTTCCTGATGATCTGCAGCATCTTTCCCCCAACTGTGACGAGACGTAGATGGCATTTCAACGACCAGACAGCTGCGGTACTTGGCCATTACTAAGCATTTGTGAACGTTGGTATTCTGCCTTCGTCGTTCAGACTCTCACCAGGAGAAACCTACAACCGATGAACTTTTTCCCAAGTTTTGTACATAACAACCCAGACTTGCTTGCTAGATATGCATTTTTCACCATAACGTTGGGCCCACAGGTTCCTACTTAAGGCCACACAGTTTGCTGCATGCTTTGTGTGTGCAGTTGAACTTTGTCACACCTTTACTGAATCGACGCCGAGGTCTTGTCAGCTACTGCAGCCGGGCTACTCAGCACTGCTTGACTTTTTTTATACAAAGTGTTTTGTTGCGTGCCTAGTTGCAGTTCACTTTGCTTCTTTCTGCAACCAAGGCAATACCTTCAGTTGCTAAATAAGATTTAAACCAACTATCACAGTGTGTTGACACATTCTTATGTTAATATAATCATATTACCTTCTGAATAGACGGTAATGCCATTAAGTGAGTCAACAGCATTGTAGGCAGCATAACATGACAAAATGAGTTTCCTTCCCAATTTAAGCCTGAAGCAAAGTGTGAGTGTGTGGCGTTCAGGCCGCACATGCTGGCAGACTTAATTGCAGGATATGTTGGAACAATTTAAGGATGTGCACAGCACAGGCAATGACGCCCCCTTACTTCCTGTCTCCAATTATCACCTCTATTTGGCCATACTTCCTGCAAAAACCCAACGTCCTTGCTTCTATACAGCTCTTACAGCTATCTTGACTGGCACAGCTCCAATCAAAACCGGATGCAGACCTGCATTATTACAGGACATTGTAGCCTTGTAACATTATTTGTAGATTTCCAAGCACCATCAGGCACTCGGCTTCAAAAAAGTTCAAACATATATATTTTTCTGAAATTTCTGATACTCTTTAAGAAGCTTTAACTAGGAGGCTCCTACTTAAAAAGATATCAATAGAAAAATTGGTTCATATACTGTTGAACCTTTCTAGATTAAATTAGTTCCATTTAAAAGGAAAAAAAATCATATTCCAGTGATTAACGGTTGCATAAAATATTTATTGATTCTCTCGTTCCTGACACGAGTCTTGCGCTTGTTAAAATTTGAGTGTGCAGTAGTGGAAGGCTTTAGAATTGTGCTAGTAGCACCACTGTGGCTAAAAAAGGCAAAGACAAACTAAAATAAATGATGGGACAACAGGGACAATTTTACTTCATTCACAACTGTGACACTGCCCTGTTATCACTGTTTCACAAATTTATTCATTTCATTGGAACGACACTATAATGCCTAAATGACTCTGCTCCACATCACACAGGCTTTCCAATCATCTCAGCTACACCCACATTTATGAATCAACACATTCATTCGATTTTTCTGCACTTCCACAAACTGTCCGGTTGTGGAATTCACTCTTGGACAGTATCGCATATCAGCCGAACTATGACACAATCTGCGAAGCCCTAGACAGTTATTTTGCTGATAAAGCATGGACATACCCTTGTGAGGAAAGAGTGGTGGCATAAGCAGACCAAGAGCACCAAGTGAGGCAAGGAAAGGGGCAGTTCTCGGAGGATGCAAATGCAGCTGACTGTAGTTGCCAGAGGAAGGACCATGTGGCATGATTGCGGTCGTGAGAGAGGAATGTACAGGTGTGTGCACTGCATGTGGTGTGCATGGATGGACTGCATGTGGGCAGCATGGGGGAAGAGCCGCAGAGTGTGGTAATAAAGGGAATGTTTGCAACAAACGTCTTGGCCCGTCGTCGTTCATAACACCCTGTTTGTTGTCTAATGTTACAGCATTGCATAACGCATTGGTTCTTTAGAGCTCTTAGGCGCTCGTTCCTGTGGCAAGCATTGGCATGCCTCAGTGTCGTACCTCGGCGTAACCAAGTGAACGAGCACAGCGAAAGATGAAAGAAAACACGGAGCGCAGGGGGAGATCAACGAAGAGAGCGCGAGGAGGAACGTGGAGGACGAGGCTACAGTGAAAGCATCAGGCAGAAATCAGAGAAGGAGAGTATGGCGAAAAGGTGAGAAGGAAACCAGCGATTACACTGGAGCCTTCGATGAGTCATGAATAAAAGCTGATGCGCTTGACCCGCAGATCAGATTTTCGCCTGCACTGCTCACCGCTGTCGTTGTGCTCGAGTGTTAGTTGTTTTGCAACACTTCACTCCGTATGCAACATACCGCAGGAGATAGACTGTTCACGGCAGCCAATTTATCGCGAAATGACAACAGATAGAAAGCTAAGCTCAAACTTTGCATTAGGGAGTAACGTAATCGTTGGCGAATTTTTTTCTTTCATTGACTACATAAGCTAAGTTTCTTTTTCTTATCCTCCATTTTAAATACTTTTTCTTTCCTCTTCAACCATGCAACCTCAGTATTTTATAATACCCTAGTTTTTTTCTTTGAATATACCATGTAGATAGAAGGTATCCAGGGCGATTTTTAACACTTATCTATTATAAATGTTTAATATTTGCCTGTGCTGCACATACTTATGAATTCTATTACACTTTGGTTTTCGTTACTGTTGCTTCTTCTCTACGCATGTCAGACATTCGATACATTTTAGACACGCACTTTATGTACTGCCCCACTTACTCAATGCTTGCCCTGCAGCCTTTACGGTATATTTAAATAAATAAATAAAAACAGCAGTAAGTGAGATTCTTAAAAGTTTACAGGACTTACTGTTAGAACACAGGTTCAGTGTTGCCCTTGATATTGGCGCAAAGTGCACATTCCACTAAAAATCTGTAAACACACATGCAAGTGTGGCAACAGTGGTTAAACGTCGAATTAGTGAAAGTTGAGTATGAATGAACTGTATGACATATGGGGCAACTAAATTTTCCTTTTAGCTTTGTTAAGACATACCAAGGCTGCAGTTATGACAAGATACTGGAACTTTAGGCAGAATTCCTCTTTTCCCTTTGTTTTCATCGTGCCTATTAACCCCATAAGCACAAACTATGGGTCCAAGAAAATTTTAGCACCACTTTTATCACGCTTTACTTCAATGTTGGTGTCTATATTTGTTTTTCAGAGCTTAGGAATGCCTTCTTTTTCACATTTTTGTCCTAGTCTTATTTTGTTTATAATGCGATAAACCACTAGAGAACTTGGTTGAAGGCAGCCGATTATTACCACAAACACTTGCTTTCTCGGCCCATGGCCCTATACTGCACCTGCATTGTGGACGTTGAAAGTGTTGTTGAAGTTCCTGCATAACACGAAACTAGTTGAGCGGCTCTAGCAGTGTCGCCGTCTCAAGTACACAGGCACTCACCACTTCCTTTCTCCTCATCATCATCCATCCCAATAGTTTCACTACCCTTCCCACTGCCCAGTGCACAGTAACAGACTGGTGTGCACCAACTCATGGTGACCTCTCTGTTCTCCCTGCCGACAAAAAACGCTGCTATTGACTGCTTTGCAGCAGACTCTGTTGTTGCGAGGGCATTGTGCACATTCGACGCTGTGAGGTCCAAACAAGTTTCCTACATCACCTTTCCTCTCTGACTCACTCCGATCATGAATACACATGCTCTGAGCCACCCTTGGATGGGGTGTGCCAGACGGCAGCAGCAGTGGGAAAGTCGAAGTAAGAGGCAAAGAAAGCTTCGCTTAAAAAAAAAAGTGCAAGCTTGTGTGATCTTTTTTAAGGAAAGCATAAACAGAAAGAATGAGGGATGGGAAAGCAGGTTTATGCAGTTCCAAGGTTATTCCCACTTCAGGTATGTGGTTGTGCCTACAAAAACTTTCATCCACGTAACTATATCATATTTGAACCTAATAAGCCAGTCTCAGTTCAAAGGAGACAATGAGAGAGGGATGGTAGACGAGTAAAAACAAAGTATCCGCAACTGTAAGCTGACTAAGAAAAGCAGGAAGAGCCGAAACATTCTACATAAGAAGCATTCCCGCCATTTGTGAAAAATTGGATCTTCTGATTTGCAGAAACTACGTACAGCAGTGCATGGTTTGCGTTAGTTGCAGTGCAGTCGCTTGTTCTTTTCGTGTTGAGACTACCACATTCTCTGTCAGTGCTAAATCATGGAATCTAAGCCAACCTTTGCTCGAGTTCCATATCTATTTTGATAGAACGTATCTTACATTAAATCAAGGAAAGTATTTCGGTTAGTTTGGGGGCCTTACCTCAAAACTCAACCGAATAAAAGTGGTGAACGAAGAAATATCATATGCAGTAAACAAGTACTGTAATAAATACGTGTACCAAGGCGAAACGCAGCACTAAGCAATGTATAGGTCATTCCTGCATGAAAAAACGGGGGTTACTGCACTGATACAATGAAACATATAGTAGCAAGGTGCCGTTGCCGTAAACAGCGACTGGCTGACAATTTCTAAACGGCGGTATTTGACCATTTTTCCCCAAATGTTACTCCACGGCGCGTCAACACATCGCTGCTTGCCTCACTGCGCCATTTCATATTATTCAGCAGCATTCGCGTCCAGGATAGCGAAATCCAGCAACTCTCACATATGATCTGGCTATGGGCAATGGAGGCATTGCTATGGGTAAGTTAACGCAACAGCGGGTAACATTTCCTATAGATACGAGCGTAGTCCCACCACAACGACGTGTACTGATGGCTTGCATACAAATATCAGCTCGTTGTAATCGAGTACATCTGCGAGTAGGTCACCGTCTGATATATGAATCGTTTCTTTATCGCGAATACGGCGCTGATACAATGTACGACGCCTAGGTATGCAGTCAGCAGGCTGCACTGAAAAAGAAAACCACTGTGACAAGGAAAGAAAATGGTCTTTTACCTTGCGAACGCTCCGTCGAAACTCATCGTGTTGTTCAGTGAAGAACGTCGCACAACTTCGGACTCCTTGTCGGGTCGCCCAAGGCGGGCGACTTCGATCAAGCCGTAGTCGAAAGCGACGCGATACCCTCAAAGCTTGCATTATGCAGTTGCCTGCGCCCGGTTTCTCGGAGTACAATGGACTGGACAACGGAGAATGCCAAGTTGTGCGTCGTTGCAACGAGGAAAACGTTATCTACTATCAACACTGTTTCCGTCCTATGGTTTCCGTACTCGCACTGCCCGACCAGACAAGTTTCGTAACTGCGAAAACTCCGAGATTAACTTGTCTTGGATTGATTTTTTTGTTTGACACTTTTGGTGATGATGATGATGGTGTAGTGACCGTTGATAGACGCGGTTATTGATGCAGGAGTGATGCGCAAATGCGTCAATCTTTTAAATTGTTTATTTGCGAGGTTTTTCGTCAAGGACAATTTATATGTATATATATGCAGAGCAATCGAAGCTAGAATTCGGCGAAGCATTGTTCAAGCCTGTCCAATGATGCTAAGCTCCTCCTGGTCGTGCCTTTCGTTTAACTCATTCGATAAGCGTTCCAGAAACTTGTTGAACTCGTGTCGTGTCTGCTCTCCGCCTTTACCGCCCTCCTCGGTGTCGTCTATGTTCGTCGACACCCAAGTGATCCGGGCAAACAAGTGTGACAGTTGGGAAGGATTTCCTGCAGGGCGGTCGCTTGACTTTCGATGACAGAACACGACGCATTGAGAGTCCCTCACGCCTTGAGATTGGACAAAGTTGTTGTACCTGGACGGCAGCAATTACAATACTGCACTTAAAACTTCAGCACAATGGCACTTGCCCCGCGAAAACGCAGGCACGCTTCAAAATGGGCCTGCAGAAAAATGCTTACCATACGTCAAGCGCCGTTGATACATTCTTTTGGTCCGAGGAATAGACGAGTATAATGCCTTGTGTATCTTTAGCAAACGCGGGCCAACAGTTTTCATACCTGTAAGAGCACGGCATAAATACTTGCACATATGAATGCAAACACTGATTAAACCTAGCCGATATTTTCGACACGATATAAAGGCAGACGTGTCTGAAACATTTCGCATTACCGAAATGCTTGTGGGACTCTTTATTACAATAAGTATTTACAGTTCCTTTCATGTTATATTGCTTGATCAGCCTGCTATCATAACTAGCTGCTAGAAAAGTAATGCTATAAAGTTACTTTTGGTCGCCACTGCAGTCCCAAAGTTCCACAGGCGTCGTGGTTTGTCGGCCCTTCACTAAAATTTGCGGGCTTTCAAATTCCAAGATTCTGAAACAGGAATGTTTAGACTGTCAGTTTCGAACAACCAATCTTGTTCACAGGGTTTATGACTTTTAAACGATTGCTCTATGGAAGTACACGGGGACACATTTACCGCACGCCTTTTGTAGGCTGGTATTGCCCAGAGGAGTTTTCAGTCGCCTCAGCCAGGTAGTTAGAAATGGCCGTCTTTCCAGACTGGGAAAAACATAAAAGAGTATGAAATGGTTAGTGTCGTTAACTTACAATAAAACAGAGTTTCCATGAAGTGAAGCGGCGAGGTAACGACGTTACCACGGGCAACGCGGGTCAACACAAGGCTGCGCTTACCTGACAGGGTCCAATAACTATTATTTTCATAATTTTTAGAGAATTGCAATATTCCCACAGCCGATGCAGCCAGCTTCTGCAGGAACTCTAATTCGCTATCCTTAGAACGCGAGCAGAATTCGGCGAAAACACTTTTGACGGGGAGAAATCTTTCCTCTGCACAAAATTCGCGGTCGCACAGAGTAGAAACTAGTGGCGATGCACGGAGTTTCAGAACCAACGTCCCAACGTTGCCGGATCAGGCACTCGCTCGCGTCTCTTACCAGGTTTCCGACCGCCAGGGGAGTCACCATCGCGCCAATTTTCTTTTGATGTGTATGGTATCTGCGCTGCGACTGCGTGTAATGTAGAGTTCATCGGCTTGCCGCAGTCGCCTCAGAAACGCCACAAAAGGTAACTAACGCTTAAGGTAAAAAAATCGACGAGCAACCTACAGGTGTCGAGTAGGCAGCGCGTATCGTCCGAAGCGCGCGATACTGCGGCATTTCTACGCCTCCGTAGCAACGTCGTCTGGCTCTAGCGTACTGTGTTGGCGATTTCCAGCAGTCGCGGCTCTGAGAAAGTGTACAGCGGGTTTAGCCCTAATGGATATTACCTGACAACAGTCGAGCTAGGGAAGGCGGTGGCAGGGAAGCTGTCAGACAGGTCGATTAGCGACTGCGCAACGGACTAGTCGAGGCGGCCAAACAGGAAAACTTTTTCCGAGGTCTGTTGATCGGGAGCGATCATCCTTGACAGGTGCTGGTATTGTCAGGGCTTACGGTGGGGCCAGCCGACTTCCAGTAGTCTACTTCGCTGTGAGCTCCATTCGTATTAGTGAAATGATTACTTTTAATGCGATAAAAAACTGTCACCGCGGCTTGGGCATCTTTGGCCAGTGGCCTGGACACCTACTTCTGCCGTCCGAGTGTTGAAGGTTGTCCCATCGTCGCGACCGTGACCGAAGCATATGCGAGGTTTCGCTTCATAGTTTAGACGGCTGAGAGGGCGATTGTTGCGGACGTAATAGAAACTTAGCTGGCGCCCAGGATTTCGGCGTGCGTTTAGGATACCGAGGGCGTACCGCTTAGAAGTAGGAAGAGGAAATACGCGACAAAAGGCTGAAAACGAGGTCACTAGTAAAGACTGGTCAAAATCGTAATGCGATGCCTGCAAGGGCAGTTAAGGAGCTGCAGCATCGCGTACTAGAGAAAGCTCAACGTCATTAAAATGTAGTCGCAAAATTCGGCAGCAGTCACAAGTTAAGCATCACTAAGCTGGTAACACACGTTACCGACGGGTTATCGTGGCCTTGAGGAATGCTAATTGAGTACTGATTAGCGCAGGTTACATCCACCTGCACCACGCACTAAAATAGTGAGGAAATTGCGTGACATAGAGTGCAAGCACCATGCAGCTAATTCTGAGTGGCATGCTTTGCTTAATATTCGCTTTTAAGCTTCGAAATGTAGTGCAGAGGGAAGTGAGTCGTATTGTTGTAGTGCACTGGTAGTGGGACTTAAGTTTGCAGCAGCTGTGCAGGACATATACTGTAAGCCAAGTGCCACTGTGTGCGACTAGCTATGCCAACTAGTTTTGTGCTGCGTGCTTTAATGTCTATCCCGAAGCATCTGTGGCTGGCTGCCGTTGCAGTATTAAGAGGCTTTCACATAAGGGTGTAGGAGATATATCGAGTTAAGACGTTGCTTTTCAGCAACAGGCTTGGCACAAGGGCATACAATTGGCAAAACATATTCCCTGTTCCTCACGCACGTTCATGCAGCAGCTCAAGAACGAAAGAAGCACTGTAAATCGAGGGGAGGGGAGGGACGAATCTTATGCTCCATTTGATACATCGCAGGCAACACTACGAAGGCTAACGAGACTTCTCTCGGTCCTCACATTAGCAACCGATAACTAGTGCTCAACTTAGAAAGATGTAGGCACTCATCATGTGACTCGGTGTAAAATTATGTCTCATACTTTTATGTCGCAGAGTACTGCACAGTTATTATGTGGAACGCATCGCAGCTGTGAGGCTATTTACCACCAACAAGCGGAGTGACACGTTTGTGCGACCAGCGGCCACAACACATTGCCTGCGCGCGTGACCAAATCATATCAGGTCGCATACTGGAAACACACAGGTGAACCAATAATATGTGATTGGATGTAGGCTCACATCCATCAGTTGTAGTTTTAATATGTGAAGTATAGTTTTTCTGCTGAAAGTGCTGCAGACAAAAGCTGCAGCACTGCAAAACGCATGGCGTGTGAGTTGTGACTGCACCACTTGCCTAGTTCCCACAGTATTGCCAGCTAAGTATAAAATGGGACTATAGGCGGAAGTACGGTGCAGTAGAATAACACAGAGGTAACAGAAATACAAGAAAACAGACATGCCCAGATGAATTTCTATGCAACTTTATCTGCTTGCTTAATGCATCAATAATTCAACCTTATTGGTTTGGCATAAGTGAAATAGGTGAGCATAAAGAGGTCAGGCAAGTGTTTTTCTATGGTTAGTCGATGAGAGAGCCGGAACTGCACTCGGCGTATTCGATAGAAGTTTTTGTAGTATGGTGAAGCATGTTCAGTATAATTTATTTAGCTGGAAGTTTCATAATGAAATAGGTGTGGCTCTTCCCTAGTGTACCAAATTTGCAGGACCCAGAATGTACAACACGGTACTGCAATGGCTATTTAGCCCTCATTGGACTTAAAACTCATAAAAACACAATGAATGCAATGGTGCATGCAATGCTTCTGGTAGTTTTCACCCCGAAGGCAGCCCGTGAATAGAACCGCTTGCTGACCTCTGTCATTATTCTCAATACTTCCACATTTGAATCTGCCATTTAAGATTATTCTGTGTGCCAACCGCTCTTGACATGTACTCCTTTTGTTGCTCCCTTCTGTAACACCTTCGGGCATACAAGGTATTGGTATAGTAAGACGTTGGCTCGCCTTTCTTCCCCTTTTGTGCTGCAGGTTCCCACCATATCTGAGGTGAGCCCGGGAGGCGGCGGCTGCCGGAAGCCAGCCAAGATGGCTTCCAAGCGGCCAGCCCCGCAGGAATCTCCTGGCGGTGCCTCCTCGGGCCCTCCGCCAAAGAAGGTTCACTTTGAACCCTTCCGGATCGGACAGGTCTCTACACTGGTGAGGACACCCTCTAAGTATGAGCGGTACTAGGGACAGCACACCTAGTACTAGTGACAGCACATGAAGGGACAGTGAGCAGCAAATGACAAGGGCCCTTGTGTGTCTGTCCATACAACCGCAGACATTGTAGTGTCACCTGTAGAGGCACCACTGCAAGACTGGCTCAAAAAAGAGCACATAGCACTGGTTGTGCGACAAAAGTGCTTTTCCTGAACTTGGGCAGAGTTTCTTGCACCAGTCTTGCAAGTGGCGCTACAGCCTCATTTACCATAAAGTCCCTCAATGAAAAAAAGTAGCACCATCCTTTAAACTTTGCCGCCCCTCACCAGCCCTCCATTCCCTGTACCTTGAGCTGTGGGTCTCCTCCTTCCTATTGGGCTAGCATTGTCATATGACACCGCACATTTTTTAATTTTTGTTTTTTGCATAGACGAAAAGTGGGCTTTACTAAAAGGCTCTGCAGCGCCACTTCTGTTGCAGCTGCCTGCACACGTTGGCCTACGCAGTATGCGGTGCCTCCATCACGAACATGCTGCCCGGAATGTCACACTTCCTGACGGCTTCTGCGGTCCATGATAAGCTCCTGAGCATGCGCTTGTAGGAAATGCTTAAACCCTACCGAGATTTTTTGCCAAAAAATAATACAGAAATGTCATAATACATGTAATCAATCAGGTAATCTAGAAATCCACAGAGTACAATCAGCTTCTCTACACAGCTTCCATAGCTTGCAAAAAGGCATTTGATTCACTAGAGATACAGCAGTCACAGTCATAGAGGCATTACATAATCAATGAGTAAACCCGCCCTGGTTACTCAGTGGCTGTGGTGTTGGGTTGCTGAGCACGAGGTCGTGGGATCGAATCCCGGCCACGGTGGCTGTATTTCAGTGGGGACGAAATGCGAAAACACCTGTGTACTTAGATTTAGGTGCACATTAAAGAACCCCAGGTGGTCGAAATTTCCGGATTCCTCCACTGTGGCGTGCCTCATAATCAGAAAGTGGTTTTGGCACGTAATGCCCCATAATTTAAATAATTAATTTTAATCAATGAGTACAGAAGGCTTACCTAAATATCTTGAAAAATATCTACAGAGATTCCACAGCTACCTTAATTCTCCACAAGAAAAGTAGGAAGATACCTATAAAGAAACAGATTAGACAAGGAGGCACAATCTCTCTAATGCTATTCAATGCATGTTTGGAAGAAGTATTGAAGCTGTTAAACTGGCAAGGCTTAGGAGTGAGGATCAACAGCGAATATCTCTGCAACCTTCGATTTTCAGGTGACATTGTCCTGTTCAACAACACTGGGGATGAGTTACAACAAATGATTGAGGACCTTAACAGAGAGAGTGAAGAGGGGTTGAAGATTAATGTGCAGAAGACAAAGATAATGGTCAACAGCTGGACAAGGGAACAAATGTTCAAGATTGCCAGTGGGCCTCTAGAGTCTTTGAAGAAGTACGTTTACCTAGGTCAACTGATCACATGGAACCCTGATCACGAAAAGGAAATTTACAGAAGAATAGAAATGGGTTGAAGCGCATATGGAAGACATTGTCAGCTTCTGACTGGAAGCTTACCGTTATTATTGAAAAGGAAGGCGTACAATCAATGCATTCTACCAGTGGTAACATATGGGGCAGAAACTTGGAGACTGGCAATGAAGCACGAAAATAAGGCAAAGAGCGATGGAACAAATGAAAATGACTGTGTCTGCCGGGAGGGGCTGTCACAGCAAATAGGTTCCCAGACGGAGAAATTGATGAAGTCTGCTGATATTTTGGGGGGATTAAATGAAGGTAAGTACACTGACAAGCAGAAAATGAACTCTACATCATTAACATTTTGGGCACCGCATGGTAGCCTTGTTGGCAGAGCTCAGTAGACTATCTTTTTTCTATTTTGCAAGCACACATTGCAACAATGATCATTTGCCTAATGGCAGCACTGGTTATTACACTTAGCGTAAGTGCATATGGGGGGTGAGGGGGCTAATGCTTGGCTATGGCATGGGTCATCATCACGAGAGCCATGTCTACATGTGTGATCTCATAAATGTGAAAGCATGAACTCTGTGCATCTCTGCAGTTGTATGAAACCAGCCACACATCCGTTGTATATTGGCAATCTGCCTTGCAGGAAAGCTAGCATTATTATTGGGGGCAGAGTCTATTCATCTTCCCAAGCAAATGAGTTTTTGTCCAGCTTTTGGACTGCATCATACTTGTTTTCAAGCGTTCTTTGAAAGTCTATACTGCATGCCTTAAGTGTACATGTATTGTCTAATAACATTGGTGCTAGTTTGCTTGGCATTAGGTTTAATGATGTGCTGCTAGGCCCAGTGGGCAGCTAAACGCAGTGAGAAGTTTTTAAGTTTCAGAGACTAGGCATACTGAGTATAGGTATTGGGCTATGCAAAGTTTTTGCTGTAAAGTGCATGTAAGCTTATGTTTTATGGCACTTTTTAAGCCTGTAAGGCCATGTGTCTACACTCACAACATTTTCTAGTTTGCTATAAGCCTCCGTTTACAGTAACACTGACCTGTTGGCATTCCAGAGGCATAAGCCACCAATCCGGGTTAAGTTCATTCTTTTCTTTAATGGCCCTTTAATGTTGCAAGTCCAGTGGCCGCCGCTAGTGCATTCTTCTCTGCAAATAGTGCGGCCCTCTTGGGCCATTGCATCTATGGCATGTGACGCCCGTGGCTGTCACTCCGCAGGAGGAGATGGACATGAAGACGCTGCAGTTCCAAAATCGCAAGCTGGCGCAGCGTCTCGAGCAGCGTGTGCGGCAAGAGAACGAGCTGCGGGCACGCGTGGAGCAGCTGGAGAAACGGCAAACATCCGACGAAGGGGTCCTCACAGTTGTTAACAGGTGACTCTTTCTTTTGAATATGTGGTTGCAGACAGTCGCCGCATCCTGCAGGAAGCTTTGGCACATTGTAAACAGATTGTGACACTAACTGCTTGGAAGTTTCTTTGAGCAAGTATTCGTCCACTGACACTGGCGCTGCTGGCATCTTTACCAGAAAGTTGGGCAACTCATAGGGCTGGTGGGTGTGATGTGTTCTATACGGCACAAAGCAGGCAAAAGATTCAAGCATAAAGAGCAAATACACTGTGCTCTGTATTGTTGCTATTCTATGCTTGTTTTCATGTTTTCCGCTGTGTACATGTAATTTAGCAGAAGCAACAAAATAATGTTATCCTAATATTTATCATTGTTACATTGTCAAAACCAGCGGTCAAAGTTGCCTGAGCTATACTTACTGGCCTTAAAAATGTTACAGGTTTTGCTGTTTACACTTTCTGCATTATGCTTGCAGTGATGTGGTCCCTGCATCAAATGGTACGGAGATACTCATCCAACTGTATCATGCTGTATTGAGGAAATTTTTTATTATTTGCATACCTGCCAACTCTCCCGAAGTTTTCATAAAGTTTATGAATTTAGGCTCTTCCTACGATTTTAATGATATTGTGTCAAGTTTTGTGTAAAATAGATTATGCTCGCAAAAAAAGTTTTCAAGGTGTTGAAAGGTGGGACAGTGCAAGATTGCAAAGTATGCATACAAAAAAGAAATTGTGGTCGTACCTGTGTTGCCCTATTGTGGCAGCACTAGATGGCCTATCCTAGAGGGGTACTTGCTTCGAGCTTGTTTATTAAATTCAAAGTAGTTTCCGAAGCAGGCGAAATCAGCTATAGCAAGGTTTCCAAAGTCACTGTGAATTAAAAATAATGTATTGCTCGCCAGTATCTGTTGTTCAGAGTTTGTTGCTGCTTGTGAGCTGCATCTAAAGGTAAGGTGTTGTTAATAATGTGCAAATGGAGGAGCGGTTGGGGGGGAGGATATCTTGGTAAAGGTATAAACTCGCGGCAAATTTTTGATAAAAGCCTCGCTATCATGGATGCACCATGACAGCTGTGCTTGCTGACAGCTTTTGTACTCGTACCAAGCATTTCAGACTGCACTCGACAGCAACAAAATACCCCCTGCCCCCGTCATGCATTGTCATGTCCGTGACATTTCTACGAATTTTAAAGTTCGCAGTTTGGGAGATATGGTTGTGGCAAATAAAAGCATAAAAATAAAAATATCGATGTTTCTGCTCTTCTAAAATTCTGATTACTATAGGGATGTGCCTTCCGCCTCTCTATTTTGGCAGGATGTTAGTGCGTCCTTTCTATTGCACATCTTCTGGCATGCAATGATCGCTGTACTGTGACGTTTGTTGAAATTAAGAGGTGCGCAGTCAAACAACTTTGAATTGATGAGCATTTGAGGCCACAGAATGGGGCATGTGTTGAACGGGATGAGTAGCAATTTCATGCTGAGCTGGAACGTGTCATACATCATGTACTGACGTGATGAAATACATACCCATGTTGGACCACATCATCTCAGTGTCATGAAGCTGGTGATGGGACACTTAACGCTAGTGAACGCTGCAAGGTTGATCTGGATTTGGCATCTGGTAGCATGTGTTCACCAGAATTGATTGGAATGTGTGGGCTCTTTAGTAATAATGTGTGGGCTGACAGTAAAGCCTTGCTGATACAGTTTTTGAAAAGGGAACGCCTAAAAAGGTACTAGCAAGGAAAACATACAGTCCAAAGCAAAAAAAGAGTTTGGCAGACTTAAGTTAGTTGGCATCTCTATAAGGCGAAGCGTAGCGCAAATCGTCGCAGTACAGGACGCCGACACACGCCAAGCTGGTGGGGGCCGAGTGACCCAAGACCCACATTGTCGTTTTTGTAGCATCGGCATGCTTAAGTTTGCTTTCTTCGAATTCAGTCTGGATCAGCGGATTTTTCAACCAAGGCATTTTTGCAGGAAATTTTAATGTGCCCGCTCAGCGCGAATTGTTACGGTACACGATGCCAATGTGCGTGGAGCTGGTGGTGCCCAAGCGACCGTTGTTCAGTCACACGTTGTCCTTTTCTGTTGCAAAACCAAAACAAAACCAAGCCGGTGGGTGAAGCCAGAACATGATGTCTACAAGGCCGCCTGAGTGAAACATGCTCACTTCACGCGGCCTGCAGTAGGGAATGGCAGCACGTTTGGGTTATTGCCTGTTAAAAGCATGCAGCACGCTTCCAACGGCACTGCGTCACAGGCGCTGTGGAACGACAGATGAAGATGCTTATTGCTGTAAGGTTGGCAGTGATAGCGGCGAGTGGGGCATGCAATGATCGGGGAGGAGATTTGCTGGTACTGGAATAGAAAACTGAAGGCGCGCCGGTGTTCTCACGTGAGAGGGGCACGCGAGTACTGCAGGGAAGCTGCTGGGGCAGGCCATTACTGTTCTCGATTGCGTGTGCCTCTTGTCCTTTATTTTTTACACTGGTTGGAGCTGACGGAAAACGTATCGTACAATTGCAGTTTGGTGATGTACTCAATGCTGGTACCGAAAGATCGTGTACTCCGGGAACATATAAACAAGTAAAAAAGAAGCTTGACTGTATTGGGTGCCCCCCCCCTTTCCCCTTCTTTTTGTTTTTTAATCGTGAATGTTGGTGCCAAGAAATCGTACGTAATGGGATCGTATCTGCGAGGTTCTGCTCAAATGTGTGATTTCTGCTGTCCTCATCGTAGACATCCTTCTTTGCTCTTTCCATTACACCGTCTTGTGTTGTGGTACATTTGTGGTAGCCCTGAAGTGAGTGGCCCCCTACACCCAGCCTCTTGAGAGGTGTGACACTGCGGGGACCTCTGTGCGCAGGTACTGGAACCAGCTGAATGAGGACCTGCGGATCCTGCTGCAGCGCTTCGACTCAGAGGCGTGGGACGAGTCAGAGCAGCGTAATGAGGCTGAAGCAACCACGTCGTTCTTGGGCATGCTGCTGCACTGGGACCGCGAGGAACTCGACGAGAAACTCGCCCAACGAGTGCAGGTGTCGACACGTGCCGTTGCCAAGCTGCTGCAGGCCTTCGACCGCCTGGTACAGAGAAACCACAAGGTCATGCTGGCCCTTCAAGGGGAAGAAACCACCGGTGCAGGTTGGTACTGCTCGCCTCTCTCCCATCTTTCCTTGAAACCTGCGTTGGGAGATCTTCACTGGAGTCTCGAACCCTACCACCTTCAGGCGCCAATCAATCCTGTCCCTTGAAAATGTGAATTTTCTTTTAAACTTTAGCTTCACCCCATTTCTTGCATCTTCAGAATTGGGAAAAGCATCAGAGCTACACACAGCATTGTCCGATCGTCGGTATGTAGGTTTACAGCATGTGGACTCCGTAATTCGGTGGTCAGTTCGTTAATTAATGCATGCTGCCTCTGTTCGTACATGGCTTTTCTAAGTCGACAAGACCGATCAAAAATAATGCTACGTGGGCATAGGGAATGGTGACAAAAGCTGTGCGCATTGAAAGCCCAAAAGCATGTGCGAAGACCGGGTCGATGAGCCACTGGGAAGTACGCAGATCGTATCGGGTACGTGTGTTTGTGCTCACATATTCATGTAGTTCAGAGATTTTTGCCTACGTGCAAGTTTAATTAAGCACACAGAAGAACTTGGCATGCATGCCCACGCTAGTAATTGCCGGCTGTTTGCCCGTGGAATCGAAAGCCAGTTTAACAGCCATCAGTCTGGTCTGTACATGTGATCTCGGGAATGATCATTGATGAATCACCCATATGCAAACATGTTAGCGCCAAGTTTTCTCCGACAGTTTGCGGCATGTTACCACATTGGCCAGTGTCGAATGTTGTCCCACAGCAAAGCTGCCTGGGCCACGAGACCTAATCGACAACGCTCTGTTGGGTGTTAGCAACTACGGTTACAGTTTGGTGCCGGATAAGCACAGATCTATTAGCACGATCTAGTTGCACAATCTTTCCATTTCCCTTCCTATTTCAGTATGTTTGACATGTGGCAAATGGTGCCGAATCCGACAATGAAAAGGTTCCTGCTCATTACCATTGGTGCCAACCGCGGTAACACGCATTTGCACCGCGCTGGTCGCACGGCGCGCGGTGCAAACGGTGGTTACGCACGATGACCAAGTCGCATACATAATGTGCAGTCCGTGCTTTTGTCTGTTGCGCAGATTGGCCTTACAATAACCCACAAGGTCTACCTGCCGTAATTATGGGAAAACCCTCCTGTATTTTGGAGAAAAACTGTAAAAGAAAAATTTCTGTGCAATTAAAGGTCGCCATAAAATGCAGATCCAAGCTATTTGTCACAATCGCATAAAGCCACGAGAAAAAATGAAATCAAGGACATCATAGGGTACATTAATAATTTTGTTTCCTTGCACAAAATTTAATATGTGGCTTTTAATAAGACTAGCACACTTCACACACATTCTGGTGTCTATCTGCCTATCTATCTGTTTTGTGAAGGTAGAGTTCACAGGTTCCGTCGTGTTATTGCCAGACATTATCCAGCGGTGGACAGCAGTGGATGTTTTTCAGCACCCCTACTGTACCATAGATGTGTCACTTGTGCCTCCAAGATGGCAGCGGCATGCTGCCTAGCGTAGTCTACCGCAGCTGCCATGAAGTACCGCAACGAGCCCTTTCGTCGCCGTGACATTCAATTTTTGGCGGGAGCTTTTCCCTCTTCGCTTCTCTGCTGTGTAGCCTCCAACACATTAGTGGAGACAAAAAGAGAGGAAAAGCTTCGTATCGGTGCGATAACTGCACTTGTAGTTGAAGGATTCGAAAAGATTTTGCAGCATGAGTTTTTGGAGAGGACGTCCTTTAGGCAATTCTACGATCAGTTAAAAAAGTCTTTCAGGGCCCCTTTAACACTAAGCAAGGATTTCCACCTTATGCAATTCTAGTTACCCTCAGTGCTGCTTTCTTCCTCTGATCTTCCTTGTCTTTCAACAGTCCACGAGTATTTCTTGAATTACTGTTTGTGGTTTTGCAGTGATTCGCTGAGCTCTTGCATTCCAACACAGTAGAACCTTGTCCACGAGTTTAAAAAAAAATGTTAGGAAAATCTTATTAACCGAGAAAGCGGACAATCCAAAATCACTTTAAAATTTTGGCAGACTCAACTGTAGTTGATATCTACATAGTACTAATTGCTGCAGCACAAGGTGCCCATGGGCACCGAGTTTGGGGGGCACAAGCGACCTGAGATGCGCCTTGTCATTTTTGTGGCTTCAGCAAGCTTAGGATAGTGCTCTTCGAATGCGTCCAAAGTCAGCAGCTTCTTTGAGTGGGACATTTTGGCAGAAAATTTTGGCATAACCACTTGGCGCGAATCGAAAGACCAACGAGAAACCGAAACAAAATCGAGCTTGTGGGCGACGCTGGAATACGACGTCTACAATACCAGCAGAACAAAACACGACCCTCACTTCTTGCAGCAGGGAACGGCAGTGCATTTGGTTATACACCTATTAAAAAGTGTGCTGCACGCTTACAGCGGCGCACTCTGTGAAAGAGATAGGTGAGGTTGCTTATCACAATATAGCACTGACAGCGATAGTTGCGAATGTGGCGTGCAAAGACCCGGGAGGAGATTTGCTGGTACTGAAATGAGAAACCAAGTGCGTACCAGCGTTTTCATGTGGGACAGGCGGGCGAGTATTGCATGGAAGCTGCTGTGGTGAGCAGCTACTGTTCACGACTTGGAATCTAGCAGCCACAATGCGTATCATACAGTGGCAGTTTGGTGATGTACTAAACGTTAGTGTTGAAAGAGTGTATTTTCCGGGAACGTATGAACTAGCAAAAAAGAAGTGTAACTGCATTGGTTCATTTTAGTGTTCTGCAAACGTTGGCACTGGGAAATCATACGTAATGAAATTGTATGTACGAGGTTCTACTGTACTAACCGACAAAAAAGACTCGCATCTGTATTGGGCCATTCCTTTATGTTCGCGATCGCGCGTGTTGGTGCCAGAAAATCGTGCAAAACGGGATCATATGAATGAGGTTCTACTGTACATGTGAATTTCGAAGTGGATAGTTTCTGCGTGTGTAGTGCTTGATTGACAGACTCAACAATACTTTCTCCTTCTCTTCGAATGCAGATGGGGAGCCAGTGATGGACACTGGTCCAGTGCCAGACCTAAATGAGGCAGTACGGCAAGCCAACATAGAGCTGCAGACAGAGAACAAAAATCTCCATGCGCTGGTCACCTCGTTGCACGAGAAGAACCACAAGCTCACCCTCAAGGTTGGGACGCCTCGGCTCTTTTTTACCATTGACCTCTGTGCTGGCACTGTTCTAGAATATTGAAAATTTAATGTGGTATGCTACACAAACGCATGTTACTTCACTTCGAGCAGATTGTAACTGCGGTGAAGGGGGCTAGTGTTGTTAAGGGGGGACATGGTGATTAAAAGTTATCATTATTTATTTATAACCCAAACTTGATAAAAATTGGCGTGCTTGTTTAGTTTCTTCTCCTGATTCTAAAAATGCAGTTATTTTTTCTGTAGGTTCATTATTTCATTACTTAATTAAGAAAACAATGTATTTTACGATGTATTTTTTCTTACTACAATAGACAAATAACCGCTGCACAAAAATAGACAAATGACATATGGTCCAATAGAAGAAAGCACAAGCTTCACAACATAGGAAGAACTTTTATGGTTGGATCAATATTTCCTACTTTATAGTGCACTGAACTCCATTGTTCTGAACATGGCCATGCATTAGTCAGACAAAAGACAAATTTTAAAAACTTTAAACAAAGAAAATTGAAAAACTGTTTCCTATGTTTGGTGCTCCAAACATCTAGCTTCATGCTACAAAAAAAATTAGTACTATATCTATGATAGCTACTGATATATCACAGTAAATGTCTTGCTGGGTGGGTAAAATTAGCATTTCGAGAAAATCAAGAAAACAAATAAATGTCACATTTAATTGTGAAGAGTCACAAATGTGTGCACATACACATTCCCAAAACATTAGTAGGCTCCTGGGGCATAGTCAGTTTGGGCATTTGTGCCTCTGTGGCGCTTTTTGAACAAGCACTGCACATTTTCTGCCGATGCACGCTTGTGTTCAGATGCGGCTGATCGGCGCCGGTCTTTTTCCTCCATGCGCTGCATACACTTTTCACCAGGGTTCATTGAGAGTTCTTGCAAAATGCTTGCTGAGGTTCTCCTGCAGCCAGCATTGAATTTCATGACTGCTTCCGCCACTGCAGCCTCAACGCTGAAGAGTGATGCGTGCTGCTCCTTCGGTGCGAGCGCCCATATTAGCGAGTGCAGACTTTCATTGTTGTTCTGTGTTTTGCCTCGCTGGCAACGTTCAAGCAGCATCTTGTCAGAGAGCCGTTGGTAGATTGGCAGTAATGCCTTGCTTACATGAGCAGGTAAATTGTAGTGGTGCTTCGGCACAGGTTGGCCTTTGGCCTTTGCAGCATTTTGCCGGCACCAGGAATCAGGACCTTCTGGACAAAGGCTATGATTCGAGATGACGTCATTTGATGTTACGTGATAGTAGCTTGCCATCACGGCCTTCTCCATGGCTTCAATGTCACCAGTGTGGGACTTCAGAGCCCATCCATAATAAGAGCTCAATTTGTTCACCAAATCTCCAGTCAACCTTCCTCTTCCACCAAGTGGCTCTGAGCCAGGCCCCTTGTGCTTTGACAGGGCATTACGTAGTGCTGTCCCCATCCTCTTATGGACATGGTTGACACAATCCTCTTTGTCAACTTCTATAAAGCCATATACTTTGGCCTCCTTTAGGGCCAAGAAAGTGCGGCTGTCACCGTCCGACAGCACAGTTGTGTATCTTAGGCTGTGCTTTTCCAGCGATCTTTTGAATAAAATGAGGCCAGCCTCCACCTCCATTTCACCAGCCTTCTTATCCGTATTTTTTTGACACTGATGACTGGCTTTCCATTCTTCGTATGAAGGGTCACCAACTTTTGGTCCACGCTGACAACCGGCACAAAAGTTGCTCAGCACAATGTAGTCCAGGACAAGTCCCGTAAAAAGTTCAATGACGGCGCCGACACCGATGTGCGAACTGTGCCCGCGAGTCATCCAAGACCCGTCGTACGATACAGCGACGTTGCCCGGGTTGCCGAAGTTTAATTGGCTGTAAAGCTGCCGGACCGACTTCGCGCATTCTGTTGTAAGCGTCTCAGCTGCCCGGGTCGCGGCGGGCGTCAACTTCGTTTTGACGTACCCCTGCCACGTTTTCGTATGCAGCCCGCGGTGCGATATATTCATTGTTGCGAAAATATCATTGAACGCAGTTTGCCGATTGCCGGTGCTTTGCATTGCGCGCGCAGCCAGAATATTGACGGTAAACGGATTCACTTTCCGAGTCCCATTCACACGCGGCGAGCTCCACGCTGACGCTTTGTCGCCGCATTTCGAGCATATGAGCACCAGACTTACTGCAAGGCCATATTCGCGCTCCTTCCGGCTGATTTTCGCGCTACCGCCGCATGTATTACAATTCATATGCTCCAGCAGTGCGTTCACCGATTCCAGGCACACCACGGTGAAAACTGTGTCGTCAAGCGGGCCGGCTGCGACATCGCCAGCGGACAAGATCTCCGACTTACGGCTCACTGCTGCGGTTGACGCGAGCTCTTGTAGTTTCTCGTCGGATCTCATGTCGATTACCTCCAAATCTGAAGGCGTCAGCATAACGGTGTCACGACGGACGCGGCTGGCGTTTTCGTCGCACCTACTCGTTGTCGCACCACCTAGGCCTAGCACTCGGTCGGCTCCATCAGTTCCGTCGCTTGACGCCGTTGGTGGCTCGTCCTCAACCACTTGCGACGCGGTGGGGCGTTTTTTGAAGTTGTTGAGCATGGACTTCTTCCTTTTCTTTCCATACTTGTGCTTAGAGTCAAACTTTCGGAGCGGAGGAGGCATCGTCGCGCGTACTCACACAACGATCGCATCGAACATGGCGTCTCGCGTGCGCCTCTGCTGCGGCTAGCAGACAGCTCGGGAGTGCGCCCAGCCAATCACGTGGCGTTATCTCGTCACGTGCATGCGACAGCGAATGAGAACGCGCGTTTCATCTATTTTTGCCGCCGGTTTTTGTATTGAACCAGCAAGCCTAACGAAGCGGCAGCGCGCGATATTTGAAGCCGAAACCGCGTTCTTTCAAACGAGACCAAGATGGCCGCCCTCAAGGCACTAGTACGCGAGCGCGGCGTCATTGAATGTGTGTCGTTTTCGCGTCGACACACGCGAAAAATCAGGTGCCCCATCTGTTTTTAAATTGTTCGTACGGCTGAAATATGACCTTACGAGATTTGAAACTTGGTAGATAGGGAGAATAGTAGATGTAGATTAGAGAAATGCTATTTTCCAAAATTCGTTTTTTTATGATATTTTGGGTCTAAAGACCCGTGTCCCCCCTTAAAGCGAACCTGCATCCCTCACCCCGTGGTTGTTGGCATGACATATAGTGCAAGTGGTTGCACTAGTTTTTGATGCTCGTAGGACTGAAAAAAATGACACTTTCTAGCAATAAAAGGCATTTGTTATGCTTGCACACAATATTCCAATTAGCAGGTTTTCCCCACAGAGTCTGTATTCTGCTACCCACTCCCGAGTGTATCCCAAGTATGAACTTCTGTCTGTATCAACATTCTGCTCTATTTGTGACAAAGTGAATGCCCCATGCACATATAAGTTGGGGCTTCCATTGCATTTTCAATTATTAGTGTAACCTTCTGGTGCAACTCCCAAGTTCGCAGAGGAAAGCCACTGTACACAGCCCTTGTAGTGGCACAACGTACACATTTTGCTCCAACTTGCTTCACTCATTCAGCTGTTAGGGAACAGCTTTCGCAGGCATCTGAATCGGATGAGCCTTGATGAGGGAGGCTCATCTGTGTCCTGGTCTATTCTAATCATGTTCTGCCTGTAAAGAGACGCTTGGTGTGACAGTGGTGTTTTTGTACGGTGTTCAATTCGAGGTTAATCTAACTATTATATTTTAATTCTTATTATTTTCGCACTATGTCAGTTGTCCGAGTGGTGCTCCAACCGCCATATTTGTTTGACTGTAGTGGCAGCGCGATTGTAATGATAGGGTTAACGTTCTGGTCGCACGAAACAAAATAATAAAATAAAGCTGCAAATGTAATGCGAGACAAACGGAAAGAGAAAAAAAGAAATCCCTTACATTATACATTGTCCTCGCATCGTCCAGAGGGTACTTCGTGACAGCATTGTTTTGTTTGCAATGGCGTTGTGCAGTTGTCGGAGCACCAGGACCAGGTGGACTCGCTGCAGACCAAGAATGACGAACTGCGCAACCGAGGGGAGGAGCTCGAGTACGAGCTGAGCAAGGTGCGCGCGCGTGAGGAGAAGCTTGACTGTAACCTGGCCGACTGCCTGCAGCGCATCAAGAGCTTCCAGGTCGGTGGGAGAGGGCCCTGGGCTCAGTTTGGTTACTCAGAACTAACGCTGTTCTCGGCCAAGAGATTCAAAAAACGTTTTCTAAAAAATTTTAGAACTTTCCTTGACTTTGTTGATGGCCATCCGACAGATGTTTTCAAGTGTCTGAACTTGCCTTCCCTTCCCTGCATACTCCCTCCCTGATGTGCACCTTATTTACAAAGGCCCTCACTGATTTGCGAACATGAAAATAGTCCTATAGCAAATGTTCTCGTACTTTCAGCATAGCCGTTGTTGCTGGAGGCATAAAGCTTTTGCATGTCTGCTACCTAAGGTGGCGCTACGGGCGGAGTAGTGCTTTGACAGAAGGCAAAAGGATGAATAAAGAAATCCTCATAATTTTTCCTCCTGCAAGGGAAAGATGGTGGCTACAGCAAAAAGCAGCTACTAATGCAGCTTGACAAGGCATGTTGTTCATTGTGGAAGCCTCTCGTGGAATTTCCAGTTTTATGGCCACATTTTGTTATCATCTTAGTGGGCATACCTACCACCAGTGATGGCGAACACTGAGTGCTCCATAATGGTGTCAGAGCACACTTTCAAAAGTGACAGTAGGTACAGCCGCAGGCCTATCTTTAGACAAGGAAGAGGCTGCATAAGTAACCAAACAATTGGGTGATGTGAAAAAGGCTTCAATGTAATAGTCTACAGTGGAACCCCATTGATATTTCCCCGCTGTTGCATTTTCCCGGCAGCTATGTCGTGTTTTCGTGGTCCCGAGTCGTATGAATCCTATGTATTATGCTCCCATTTGATACAGCACTGTAAAACAACCAAGCACTGTTAAGAGCAGAGTGGTTTTATTTGTACGTCCCTTCACTTGATCTACTCCATCTTCTAACTCCTCTTCCTCATCTCATAAGCCATACCCCACTACTCACTCATGTCTTAAACCAGCGACATGCCAGAAGTAAATTTCGCCACAGCACCATTTGGTAATATTCCTGCATCTTGCATTGCATTTGAAAGTGGCCGCCACAAAAATATAACGGTGCAGGGAGAAATTGTCCCTCGCATGTTGCACCAAGCGACCGATTCGTTGCAGCAAGCAACGAAAGTTTGCAATAAAGAACAAAGTTGCACAAGCCAGGTGCTGCACTAACATTTGGAGAAAGCATGCACACAGCAGTTGGCGAAGCTTCTGTAAAAGTGCGCATCGATTAAAGGGCCCCTGAAACGGTTCGGACAAAATTTGTAGGCGCGTAGGGTACAGCTTAAGTAGAACATTCGCACCACAATTTAAGTGAAGCGTTACGTATTAATGGAGCTGCAAGCGATTAGAAGTTACCCTCCTCCCTAGCTATGCTTTTCCTCCTCAACTCGCTCGCCGAGCGAGCGGCGCTAAGCTCCGCCTTCACTGGTTCAGCGTCACGATGCGACGTCACATCGTTCACTTCCGGTTGTTTAGGAGCACGCCCCCTCCCGCGCGAGACCTCTCCGCTAGCCGCTTGGCCGTCGACCGAGAGCTATCGAAGCAGCGTGCGTTGCGAGCATTCTGTCGTAGCGCCGAACATGGCCGGTATTCCGGTAACCACAGGCAAGCTGGTCATTTCGGCAAATGACTGGAGGCATAAACTCAAGCTGATGAAGGAACTTTAGCGTAGACGTACCGTATTTACACGATTGTAAGTCGACTCGAATGTAAGTCGACCCCCCCATATCGCGCGCCCGAAAAAAAAAAATAAGAGAGCATACTCGAGGGCGCATTCGATAACGAAAATTTATTAGTAGCCGACATGGTCACTGGACTACTCGTCTTCACTAGTGCTGCCATCGTCATCGTTGCTGCAGTCCCACAGCGCGTCGTGGTGCAGCGAAATTTCAAATTTGGCAAACGACCGCACCAGGACATCTTGCAGAATAGCAGCCCACGCCAAATGCACTCAACCACACGCAGCCGTCAGGGAGGCTCTTTTGACAGGTCCGGTTGGCGTAATTTCGCAGTCTTCTGCCGCCAGCCACTCGTTGTACGTACTCACGGCGGAGCAGAACCTTAAAATTAAGGCGAAGGTCCGGGCTTGTTTCACGACCACGTCACACTTCACTGGCAGTGACCGATCACGCATTTCAGCGACGTACGCCGCAAGTTTAGCCTGCAGCTCCGGAAAGCGTCCAGACTTTGGCACGTGGGAAATTTCTCACTTGTCATACCAGGTGAAAATTTGCAGTCGCCACTCTCGCACCACTCGTTTACAAACATCGAAATTGCGGCCCGCTGTGCAGTGATTTGTTTCTTCGGCGTAAAGGATGGCAGCCCTTTTGAACGGTGCTGTGAACGAGTGCCGAACGATTAGTGGGCCTGGAGCACTCATGACGACTGGGGAAGCATAGAAGTAGCACGTAGCCGGCAGTCAAGTAGAACGCGTCAAACCAATACCATGCCAATACTAATGCCTTCAAGCACAGAAAGAGAAACCAGCGCGCAGTGTCTGCTCTTCCATGAACTACCGATACTCCCCGCAAGCGCCGCCGTTCTGAGGGTGCCGCCGCAAATGGGAACAGCGGCGCTTCCATCAACTATCGACACTCCCCATAAGTGTTGCATGCACTGTAAAACTCTCAAAAATGTTGAAAAACCCTTCCGCAAAGCGAAATAACATGCGGGATAGCGAAAAGATACGGGTAGGGCCATATAGCAAACATAAAATTCTAACTACGTCGTAGCTCCCGTTGGTATCGCTTTTTTTGGCGGGGCCATGTTTCGGTTTCGATTGTAAGTCGACCCCCCAACTTCAGACTTTCAAATTTAAAAAAAGGGGTCGACTTACAATCGTGTAAATACGGTACGTGAGCAGCCTGATCGGTCTGCACGGTCCAGACACTTGCTGGCGCAGCGCTTAACCAGTCAAACAAAGCGCTAATATTGCTCTAACCAAGTGTAAAGCATTTTAAACATTTATAAATCAACGTGTTGATGATTACACTCCTGCGAAAAATACACACCAGCAGCAAAGAATACACTTCGTTGCTGCTACTGTGTATGGTTGAGCTCTGTGCCACCAGGTGGCTGCACCGTGCAGCCCGTTCACATTTGCCCTTCTGCTCATCTCGTGGCTCATCCTGGCACAGTCAAGCGGCCAGACCCTGTCCCCTTGCGCTTGTGTTTGCCCTAATACTGGACTCGCGGTATGCAGGTCGCTAGGTTTGCAGTCCACAAGGCAACAAAGTCGAATCATAGTGCTCGCGAAAAGACTGAGACCGACTCTGACCGCGGAGCTCTCGTCAAAATGGAGTACGTTGTAACACAAGCAGACGACACTTGCTGTGTGCCGGAAGTGCTGAAGTGTACTAAAAAACTATTCTTGTGTATTCTTTTTAAGTTATTTTCTTTTTACAAAAACAAAGTAACTAACATTCCAATTATTACGAGCATCATTTGTTCACCATAAAGTTGGAAAAATTATCGACCACACGCCCTGGTCAGCCAATCAGATAGCTCGCCCATGTGACGTAATATGGGTTATTTGCATCATATGGGTAGGGGCGGCTTAAAATTCCGCCGAGCAGTGTGATGCGATCGGCAGCGATGTGTATTTTTAAAACCTTATAATAAATTACGCGCTTTACGCAGAGCACTTAGATGCATCAATTAATGATCAGAAGAACCTACTCTAACGACTCAGTACGTTTGCAGAAAATCGCCAAAATCGTTTCAGGGTCCCTTTAAAACCTACTGGGAACCATGCACAATTGGCCAATTCTGCCAAGTACAGGGCTACATTTACTTTGGGGCCTGCAAGGGTCTTATTTGCATTTCACAATTGCCGGTCCTCTTTAGTAAGCTAAAGTGTTATGCGGTGGAACATACACAATATACTGCGGCAGGGGCCACTGTCACGGAACACCGTACCGTATGCGTCCCTTAATCATGCACGTGCGCGTGTGCCGTTCCTGGTCACAGTACGAGCACCTGACTTTGTGCTGTGGTGATTTGCACCCTTCCTCACGGTTATATTTTCCCGGCAGATACCTTGTGTTCTTCACGATACCCTTTAAAAGCGTATCAACAGGGTTCTACTGTATTTCATTTTTTATAATGTCACCAGTGCTAACTGGTATTGCCACCACAATTACCTGTATTGTTATCCGTAAATTGGGTACAAAGCTATTTGTAAGATATATTTACAATGCTAGTCCAAGCACGACCAAGGTGGCCATCAACTAGCATCTGCGCCACTTTGTCATCCTCATCGTCCTGGCTGGAGCCATGCTGAGGCTGCCTTCATCTGGGGCTGTTTGCTATCAATATGCCTTGTTGTGCCTAATTTCTTGTGAATTTTTAGTATGTTATTGTTTACTTGTTTTTTTTTTGTATGACTCCTTTTTGTCTACAGTCGAACCCGACTATATCGAACCCGTTTACATCGAATTCTATATATCGAACAATTTCTGGTCACGGTATAGTATGTGAGTATATATAGCAAAAATTATGCTTACATCGAACAAAAATAGCAGCGACTCCCGATATATCGAACGTCAAGCGGCGGAAAAGTGCCCCCATAAGATGGCTTTCCCTCGCGGTAATGGGTAAACCCGGCGGTGCGGCTCCATCTAACCGCTCTCCCCTACCGTGACCGCGCTGCCTCGGGCTGGTCGGGCAAGCTGTCGACACCCCCTGCAAAACATGATCCTGGCCCGCCCGCAGCGCTTGCTCAGACAGCCAATTGGGGAGGCTCTTGTGCTCTCATCGTGCAAGATGGCGAAAGTGCGAGTTGTATTTGCGCCCTGTTTGCCTTCTCCCACAGTGTTGCCGTGATGAAGTGGTAGAATTCGCCTTTTGTCATGAAGCTCGAAATCATAAATCGGGTCAAACGAGATGAGACGTTCGATGTCCCTGCTGCGTGCAAGATTCCGAGGAGCACTCTCAGCACGATTAGGGCTAAAGCGGCCAAACTCGCGACCCAGTGCTCGTGGCGCTGACGCGTACGCACGGCCATGTACAAGTGGTTCTTCATACGTGCCGGTTTCCACGTGCTCGGTGATGACTGTAAATTCTGATGAATGTGGCGAAGCGGTTGCCGGTGTTGCCAAAGTTTGGAGCGAGTTGTCAGAATTTCCGGAAGCTGTTGACGAATCAACGGTGGACGAGTTTGGGAGTGCAGATGACGGTGTCGCGACCACAGGAGAGCCCAAGACGAAGAATACATCGCTGACATAGGACAGAGCACAAATGAAAGTGGGCACAATGAGGAAAGCCATGACGGTCCTTTGCCCACGTCCTCTGAAGTGATTGGTGCACTCGCACTAGTCCGGTGCTTCTGCGCGAATGGGGAAGGTTGTGGCCTCAGCTGCTCCGACTCCTTTTGACAATGTGGGGAAGTGCGTGCGTCGTAGGCAGCAAAATTGCCCAAGCAGAAGAAAATGCAGGACTAATTTATACGAAACTAAGTTAGTTTCATCAATAAAGTGATTTTATAAATGGTATGTGCTTTTATGACATCAATTATTTAGCAGGCTTATATCGAACTAATAGGCGTTTTTTTGCGAGTTCGATATAACCGGGTTCGACTGTAACCCACTCCTGCAGTAGCCCCATAAAGGGGCTGCAGTATGTCTAAATAAAATAAATAAAATACGAAGTCGCATGCCAAGCTCAATGTTCTGTAAACATACTGTTGCAACACTGCATTGTTATTGTCAATAAGTGGGACTGGCCTATCGAATTTAGAAGCACATTTTTCTTGCACTTAGCGTGTGGTGGTGGTGTCGGTAGCGTTTCCGTGAGGGGCACTCGGGGTGAGGCCCTGGTTGTCCTCTAGTAGTGGTGCATGGGCGATTGCAGTATGCGTGTGTGTCGGTGCTCCTGCAGGTGGACGGCGTCGACACTTTGCCCTTGGTTGCCTCTGGCGGGGGCTCTGGCGGTGGTGGTGGAGCAGCCTCCCTGCGCTTGGAGGACCTGCAGAGCCAGCTCGAGGAACAGCGGGAGCTGGCATCGGCACGGCTGCTGGAGCTGGAGCAGCTTCAACATGACCACAAGGTACAAGGTGGTCTCCCAACTGCCGGGCTGTCGCCATCATCTCATTGCTGCTTGCAGAGGCACGAAAACAAACTTGGCTTGTGTGAAACTCATTCCAAGAATGTTTCTTGTGTGAATACAAGCTCTATTGTTTGCTTGGCATCATAATCCCTCCTGGTCTCCCATTACCCAATTCGTGGTCTTCTTTGGATCACTGCACCGCTAACCCGGGTATGTTTGTCTGGTGAATGTTTGAGAACATGTTGCTGATGGCCAGTATTGTCAAATATTGTTATAATGCAATAATGGATGTGATAAGCAAAAAAAGCTAAATGAAGTAGCTCTTGAAAGCTCAGAAAACGACATGCCTTTGTTACCTAATTTTAACAATGCAAGACCTCCCGACCAATGGCAATAACAAACCAGTTCTCTTGGAAGTCTAAAGTAAACAGCCATCTTGCACCACACATTGACCTTGAAACAATGTTGGATATGCTGTGTGCTGTCTCTCAAAATGTCTGTCAAAACGTCTGTCATACTTCATCTTGAAACTACACACGACATTTTGCAGTGTAGTTGCTGTGCTAGTATTATACAGAGCAAATTTTGGTGCACTGGTATGGAAACTCAACAGCTTTTGTTGTACAGCATGATAAGCATTGAGGGAGAAACAAAAGATTGCTCTTGAGTGAAAGAAATTGCCTAGCCTAATGCCAGTTCATTTGAATATGAGGCACTCTGCTAGTCTGAGGCAGGCATTGCCATCTGGTGGGACGTCCTCGCACTTGATGTGCACCGTAAACAGGTTGCAGATTGCATGGTTCATAGCAAACTTGGCCATGATTCCAAATTCATTGTTTGTTGTGTATAGCCGATTAAGCTGGTGCATGTTTTGCATTTTTTGACTGAGGCAAGTCAAAGCTGTTAGCCGTACTACTGTGAACATCATTTCAAAATGTGCTGCATCTTGCACGTCTTTCTAGTAGTGGTGTGCGATAAGTGAATTTTGAGACCGAATCGATTACAAATCGAATATAGTGCCAGAAATTAATTGAATAGAATATTGAATAGTTTTCGAATAATGAACAGCTGTTATCACAATTAATATAAAACAGTGTTCACGTCCTAGTATTCTCAATGTTAGCAACTTTCTGTCATTACATAGTACTTTTTCAAGCGTTGTTTATGAAAAGCACAAGTGGAGCATTAGGAGCTAACAAGTAGTTTTTTCGCATGAACAGGGCTCTTCAAGTGCATATGATCGCTGCATAGCCCGTTAAGTATGGCTGTCTAAGTGACGTAGCCTGCTCCACTGTGCAAATACTATGCCTGCATAGGTGAGAATTTACCTTACTTTTGCTCCGTTCCCCCCCCCCCCCCCCCCCGCTTCGTCTGTCTCAGTCAGATCCTGTTCAGCGCTGTTACTCTTTTTCCTGAGACATGTACCAATCAGCACAAGTTAGCATGTTATTCCAATTTTATGTTCAGTTGGGTGCAGTTGATATTTCGAAATATTTTAAAAGTATTTGAAAAATATTCACATATGCAAATACTGACTATTAAATTCAAAGACCGAATCTAATAGGACACTATTTGATTCGTTAATTGAAAGTTTTGAGTATTCACACACCTCTGCTTACCAGAGAAGAGGCCTTTCAGCAGGCTGCAGTGATGGGTCAAAGCCTCCATTGCTGCTCTTCTGCATAATAAATATTGCCATTTTCTCACTATTGGGAAGAATCAGCGTGCCAACACACTCTGTCTTTGCTGCACGGCATGTCTGATGCTACCTGCACAACCTGCAGGTGGCAATGAGGTAAAAACTAGTCCAGAAAAAAAAAAAGATATCTCTGCAATTATCTTGGCCCTGAAGGTGCTTGCCCTCAACGTCTCCCCCGCAATAAGAAGGGTGTTCCAAACGCTCGAGAGGGTCACACGTTGGCTTCTTCCCTTGCAGGAGGCCCTAAAGACGGTGGAGCGGCTGCGGCTAGAGCTGCGGTCGCTGCCCGAGAGCCTGGTGGTGAGCACGGCCGAGTACAAGTGCCTGCAGAGCCAGTTCTCCGTGCTGTACAACGAGAGCATGCAACTTAAGACTCAGCTGGACGAGTGTCGCTCCTTGCTGTCGACAGCCAAAAACTCACACCTTCGCCACATTGAGCAGATGGAAAGCGAGGAGCTGGTTGTCCAGAAGAAGCTTCGCTCGGAGGTCATCCGCCTCGAGGACAACATCGCGCAGGTGGTCTCTCCGCTCTCAAATTGTCTGTTTCCACATGTGGAGACGCTTTTCGGCCATACTCGCTTGCGGTGCCTGTCCAGTGAGACTGGACAATCCAGTCTTGCGTAAAACGTTTGCGACTGCAGTGGCCGCTGGGGACCAATGTGGTTTCGGGATGATATGACATGGACATGCTAGGTTTTTCGAGAATGGTACAGGTATGCCTTGGCATTGATAACCTGGTCCATATTTGAAGAAAAGGGTGTCACTGAACATCTTTTGCAATAGTGGAATTCCACTACAGGTATTGCATTACAAACAGCATAGGGTTAGGCATAATCCCTTCTCATAATTTAACTTTTGAGTTTAAATCAATACAGGCCACCGAATCAGTGGCAGAAGAATACTGGCAGTTGCAACGACCTGTCTTTCTAATTTCAGCTGTTTTCATCTGTGTCCTTTTTTTGTGTGTGCACTGCACAATACAGTATTATGACAACTAAGCCCAGTTATCTATTCTTCTTTGACATAGAAAATGCGCTCCACTTTACCTGCCAATGATCTACCTGTCTTCTGACAAGCGAGCGAATGCAAACAGTTTTGTAAAGCAAGCGGCACGAAGCAGAGCCACAGAGTGAGACTGTTGTGCGTATGCTGCAGATTCGTCGCGAGTACGAGAATCTACGCATTGAGTTTGAGTCGTCGTCGGTGTCCAGCGAGCAGGCTCAGCCAATCAACCGGGAGATGCGGCACATTATAACGAGCCTGCAGAGCCACAACAGGCAGCTCAAGAGCGAGGTCTCCCGCAGCAAGCGCAAGCTGCGCGAGGCCCAGTCAGAGACGCAGAAGGTGAGTGGCCACTTTTTGCGTGTGTGTGCGTGACTGCCTGTATGTGCAGCATTTTGTAAATTGCATTGAATGGGCATACTGTAATACGCTCTGTCGTGTCAACACTTGTGGCTGTGACCAACTGTTCGTGCGTGTGCGGTTATCTTTGTACCGCTCATTCACGGTCTCCTTGCCCGCGTTCTACGTTGAAGCTCTGTACGCTTTGCATACTGACTGTAGAGGCATCGCAAGGGGGACGAGCCGGTGGTCAATATCAGAAACATTTTTAAGAAATTCAGCGCTGCTCTCCGCCACTCACTGCAGAAACAACTCTTCATCACTGCTGGATTGTTTGTTTGCAGAGAGCGTAGAAAAATATATGGCCCAGCAATAGAGACAGGATTGCTTGCTGCTGGAACAGGCTCGCACACGATTCTGAAGCTATTTCTGAAGCTATTTCTGAAGCATTCTCGTTGGCTGGAAGCGTCTGCTTCCAGCCAACGAGAATGCTTCGCTCTCTTGTGCAGAATCCAGTCATGTCCCACTGGTAGTAAGATGTATCACGAGCTCTCAAATAAAAAATGGTGGCTGCGCTTGCAATTTAGAAATGGCAGGTGATCGGAACTGTGCACAGTTTTGAAAAAGCTATGCGACGCTGCATTTCGTTCCGTAGATTGACGTTTCTAATGGAAATTTGCAGCTAGGTGTGGGAACGCGTCAGGAACAAAAATGACACTGAAAATCTGGTTTTTGGACCAAAGTGGTGTCAGATTGTAACTGCTGACACCAGTTTCAGTGCAGTTAATTTTTGAGCATTTTTAAGGGCGAGTCCAATATAACGAACTACTGACATAACGGCCACTTTTTGTGGAACTATATACGGTCACTGACTGAATTTTCGGACATGCCTGATATTTCGGACA
The DNA here is from genome assembly GCF_038994185.2 of Dermacentor albipictus. Taxonomy (NCBI): domain Eukaryota; kingdom Metazoa; phylum Arthropoda; class Arachnida; order Ixodida; family Ixodidae; genus Dermacentor; species Dermacentor albipictus. The sequence continues at coordinate 96,816,891 of NC_091822.1, forward strand.
TCTTCGCGGCACCGCCACGAGCCCCATAGAATCTGTATAAGGACATCTGAAGTTTCGAACACTCGAACCCCCCCGCTGTCCAATTTTCCGGACTTTTTGACGCGATGGAAGGTCCTTTGGCTCCTCGCGCAGCGCCCTTGCGAAGGAAATCGACTTGCAGCCGAAGCATATCACCGCTTTGAACCACAACTAACCGAATCTAGCCGTCACACACTGATTTGGTCTGGCCACGCTGGCTATGTTCATCGCCGCACTTCCGCCTTCGGCGGAGTTTCCGGACCAGCGTCATTCGGTTTGTTTGCACAGGCCACGTTTTGGCTAGCGTGGTGATTGTGCTGTTGTGTCAAATGTGCTCTGCGACGCTAGGCCTAAGTGCTTCAACGCTCGTCAGCGAACTCCACTGTTCGCAACTTGAGGATTTCACTTGCCTACGATGGCCCCCACTCCGTCTTCGTCGTCCTCGCCGATGGCATCGAAGCACGGAAAGCAGTACCGTCGGACGACGTGATCAATGACCTCCGCTCTGCTGGGGTTTCTATACCCACGGAAATAACTTGAACAGTTTGTTGATGTTGACAACGAGCTTGCCCTCTGCGCAGAACTGACTGATGAGGAAATAGTCGGTCAGGTTGTGGGGGATTAAGAAGACTCCGACGTTGAAAATGAAGAGCCAATGCCTTCGCCGCCTACAAGCGCCTAGTTGACGCGAGCACTGTTGACACTTTCATCGATGTACAGTGGTGACATGACCCTTGCTCAGATCAAGGCGAATATGATCGCATGTAACCAGAACGCCATCCAAACAACAATCAACAAGTTCTTCAAGCCACTGCAGCAATAACACCGGCTGCCCGACGATGCACATGTATAAAATGAACCGGCAGTTGGCTGCATACAGAGTTTTTGAATGCCTCTTTTTATAGCCACTTCACTGATACTGTGGCAGGGTTTTGGAAGCCTGTTACTTCGCCCTTTACCTCTAGATCGGAGAAAAAAAGAAAAAAGGTGCATTTTTTCGCATGCATTCATTTTTTTTAGGCTGCCTGAATTTTCTGACGTTTTTACGTTCCCTAGGGGTCCGAAAAATTGGTCGTTGACTGTATTGTTATAAACGGGTGTGACTGTGTAGCAAAGTAATGCATGTAAATAATTTTGCCTCCCCTTACAGCTTTGTCATATTGAGGCTTTACTGTGCGAAACATTTCAGTGCCATTGTCTACTTAGGTGTGGGACAGTTTATACATTTGGCCATTCTAGAAGAAAAACTGTCTTCTCTATGCACCTGAATAATTTATGTGGACAGTACTTCATGCGGATAAAAAGAGGCAGAAAATAATATTTTGAGACTTCTGTGAGCCTTGTAAATACCTTGTAAATCTTTACTAATGGACGGTATGATGAGCCCCAGATTCCTCCAGAGACTTACATGTGTTCTTGAACTCTGCCAGTACTTTTGCAAAACTTCAGGAAAACGCCTGCAGACATCTGGGCAACACTGAGAAGTTCCCATGAAATCTGATGCATGCAGCTTGCGTGCACCAGCAGATGCCTGTGATTGGCAATCCCTCGCTGAGGTGGCCTTCATTAAGCTCACTTTCACTACTGGCACCATACTTTTATTTAAGATGTATACGTGTTTTATGGACATGCAACGCTGGCAAAAAGCAGATGCGCCAACCTCGGAAGCACAGTGTCTTGATCCAGAGTGTGGCAAGGTGCACAAGGTGAGCCCACCAAAAAAAAAAGAATAGTCTGCATTTGTTAGTGACAAAATTGGTTATGAGCAACTGTACCAGTACATATGACAGTAGGCAGGTTAGTGGCAAACCTGACCGAGTACCGCAGTGCACAAATGTAGCTTTGAAGCTTAACAGTTCCCGAGATGTCCGTAGGATATGCTGCTTTTCACTCCCACATGCACTTCACAAGCAGGGAATGAAGGTCTCGTTATTGGTACAGGAATACTTGCCGCAACTGCGTACATGCATTCGTGAGTATGTGTGTGTGTGGCATGCTAGACAAGTTGTGATAACAAGCCAGTGTGCTTCCTGGGCTTTCACTGCCAGGGCCCTTTAGGACACGACTGAAACCTTTAGCGCAACCAGAAGACCGTGGCAAGAAGGTGCAGCAACTATGCCTTGCAATGTGCTTTCCTGACGGTAACTTTGCGTGGAAGCCTACGGGTTGTCAAGACGAAAGGAACGGTGTGACTTTCGTCTGGGCCGGCAACGAACGAAAGTCCCCGGCACTGTTTATTGACAGGACACATAACACACTACACGGGTGGCATGACTGGTGATGCTACTCGCCTTTCTCCCAGCAGTACTGCTTTTTGTTGCCGTGATGTCTTATCACTGTTCCCATTTCCCTTTTGTCACATGAGAGTTACCAGCGATGTAAGTATAGCAAAGAGACTCCTGACAGGCACATGTGGTTATTGCTCATTGTAGCTGAGTCATACAGCTGGCCAAAGACCTTGTTAGATACCATTTTTTTACTGCTTCGGGGTTTCTTGATTCTGTATCTTATTCTCTATGTTTTGTTGTCTTACTTTTTTTGATCAGTGGCATTGCACCTTGATATCAGTGGACACATAACCTTACGACTTAGACCAACATGTAGCTGCTATCCGTGATCTGTTGCAATGCTTTTTCTGGGCATTCTTATTCACTCTGGTGGCGTGTTTCAGTAAATAATTTTCGTTGCATTGTAAGTTCTGTTGAATGCAGTTGTAAACCCTTGTGGTAGTCTGTTTTGTTTTGCCCTCTTCAGCGTGAGACGTACTCGTGGAACACACACTTGCGATATTGGACGTTTCTTTTGCCTGTGGCGGGGAATCCGGAAGTGTATCGCAGCAAACATTGATCCGTCAGGAATGCATGACATCACCTTTAAGCATAAGCTGCATATAAGCAAGCACATACAGCTTAGTGGCAGCTAGCTGGCTGTGCTAGCTCCTGTTGCTATTGCCAAGTTAGGTGCCTCATTTTCAGAAGCGCAGCTTTGCCTTGTGATCAATCTGCTAGTTAAAATTGCAAACAAAAAATGCAGATGTCATGTGCATTTGGGTGACAGGTGTACTATCATACCTTGCCAAGGGACGTCAAAAAGAAAGGAAAATATAATGAAAGAATTGTAGTTGGCATGGCCTCAAGTAAAGGTGCGTGAGGATGCATTCGGGCAATTCCTGCGGTTTTTACTTTGTTAATTACAAGTGTGTATGTCTTCCGCTTTTTTCCTATGAGTGAGCTAATGATGTTTCAGCATCATTCACTCTTTAAAGGGCCTCATCGGGGTGTTGCATAAATGGGGAGCAGTAGTAGAAAACAAAAGCAAAGATTTCTTTTTGTGCAGGAATAAGTAAGGTTAGAAATGTGTAATGGTATAAGCAAGCAAATATATATATATGAATGTTAATATATAAGATATTATATAATATACGAGCATATAAAATTCTGTAAATATGATATGCAAATAGGTGTATGCGGGTTAAAGCAAGGATGGCCCAGAAGACGTGCCGTGTCTCTCAGTTTGTTCCTGTGCAGTGGACTGCATGTTCACATTGGAGTGCCTGATCCCTAGGGAAAGCAAAGCAGCTCTTCTGCACTTCTGGTTGTTGCCTCTCCCCGCAGCTGAGGCAGATGCTGGAGATGTCTAATGTGGCTGTGAACTCCGCCACCGTTCCCCCGCCGCCGTCAGCATCAAGCGACAGTGGCTCCACACGTAGCGATGATGCGCCCGCGACGCCGCTGTCGTCGGGCTCTAGCACGAGCACGGTGGGGCTGGGAGGCAGTGCTGGCGGCTCGGGAGCCGGCGGTGGCCGCAGCGGGGAAGAGACGGCCATGTCACGCCACGAGGAAGACTGCAGGGCCGAAGAAGAGCCAATCCCCGAGCGGGAGAAAGGCAAGAGCGACGCAGACATCATACGCGACCTCAAGGCGCAGCTCAAGTGCGTTCCCCCCCTTACTCCCATTTCCTTTTTTTTTTGTCACATGCTTTCTCTGGGGACGGGGGCTCATTACTTATCGGGGAAGCCAGTTGGCATTGTTAAAGACAATGTCTTCCTTAGCGAGTTGCCCCCACTTTTTCGTATCGGGTGTGTGTGTGTGTTTCTAGCCTCTTTCGTGGGCTGATTCTGGAGATAGTGCAGTCTAAAAATGTGGGCCAATCCCAAAGGTAGCACAATACAAAAATTTATGCAGTCCAATGCTCCTCCTGCTTCTCTCACGCGAGGGGTGATGTGATAAAGCGCCGCGTGCAGTGAGTCCACCCCATTCTCACCCCCAACTCGTTCAGGAAGACATCGTCTTTATCGACTTCAACTGGAAGTTGAATCACCTTCCAACTTTTTTACTTGCGAGTGTAAAGCATGCTTGCACAAGACGCCTTGTGCAAGGCATGTGTGCGACTTTGTGCAGAGAACAGGCCCAGTGAGCACGTTGCAAATGTTTATAGTGCATATGCTGCTGATAGAATGCAGGCAGTGTGGCCCCATTTTGCATAGTTTTCCTGCATTAACCTGTCTGAACTGTGAGATCGATTGCTGGAGTTGGACACATTTCCCTGGAAATTACTTGCAGCTGCATTCAATCTTGGCTAGTCAGTGGAACTTTTTTTTTTTAAAGGGCGGGGTAGGTCACACGAAATCTTGTGAAAGTGACAGTATCCCAGAAAGTGGTTGATCAAGAATACTGCTCCAGATCGTAGTCGAGCACAAAATGAACCTACAGCAACCTTCACAAATAAAGTGCCTGTTAGATTAGTTTAAATATGGTATTGCACTGAAGCACAAGATTGAACAAACGTATTATTAAATAAGAACTGGGGATTTGCAAATATTCTGTAGTTCAAATACGAATCATATAGTCTGGCTATTCAATTCTTGCTTGATTTGAAATTTACTATTACAGTAGAATCTCTATAAATGGAAATCACTTAAACGGAACTGTCCTTAAATGGAACACCATACCTTGGTTGGTTGACTTTGTATTTGTGCGATTGTATTCAACTTTCTCTCTCGGTAAATGGAACTCCTGATAAATGGAACCAGTTTCCCTGGTCCTGTGAGGTTCCATTTAAAGAGAGTACACTGTACTACTCGCAATTGTTGTGTTTTCGTTTCTGTTCCAATTATAAGGGATAACAGCACTTACTGGAGTTCTAGAGGAGAAAGACTGATCTAAGCACGGTCTCATAACCAGTCGGTGGGCTTCAGCAACCAGCCATCCAGTTGTGAGCGGCGTTAGGTACACGCGTGTGTCAAATAACATTAAAATATAAATAAATGTAGGACTGTTTGAATTCTGAACCAAACTATGTTACCGTAGAAGCTGCGGCCCCTGAGTGTCGTAGGAACCGCGAAAGTATTCACACACAAGTTTGCAAGTATATGGCGTTCAAATGTACGCACAAGGGTAGTGCTCTGTTCGCTTGCTGCAGTCGTCCAGCTCAGTGTCCCCATAATGAGCGCCGAGAACAGCAGCCATGCAGGAGGGCAACAGCGTGCATGCTGCTGGGCCAGCAGTGCCTTTCGGGCGACAGGTAGCCATCGCCGCGCCACTTTGTCAGACGACACTGACCGTTGCTTCCATCTGAGGTGACGCAGCTCAGAAGTTGTCAAGTTCTCTGCTACGGAACAGTAGTGCTATCTGCCGCCACAGCATATTTTGCCATAGGGGTGACAGATGGCGCCGCCGTTCCATTTCAGGGACATCGCAAGCTCGCTGTGCTTGACCATGGGCTAGGCCTTCGTTGCTTGATATCGAAAACCTATCTCAAGGACACCACATGGATATTGCTTGAAATTTCATTCCAAAGCGGAATAAAATGCAGCGAAAATCTGCAACACTATTCACTTCCTGTGACGAGGATAAACTGGTCAGAAAGTGTTATCCATTCCGCCTGAAACAGGCAACCGTCGGCCAGCCAGGTGCCACCATGTCAGGTGATGAAGCAGTTGTTGCATCCACGCAGCACAGGTCGGCAGGAAAGCTTGACAAAAACCTCTTCTGCATTAAGTCCTTCTTTTTTAACCAAATTGATTCTAGGCAAACTTTATATTTCACTTTGTTTACAAATAAGAAAATATTCGGTGTTAGATGAAGAAATTTTGTTATTCGAACACCCTTAATTGTAGCCTATTATTGCTTTTGATGTTGGGGAAAGTAAGACGTTTTTGTTCCTTGAATTCCCCTGTTTGGACCAATCATATGACTTTTTTTTTTTTTTTTTCAAATCATGATGCATTGAAAAAGTTTGCAGTTATGCATAACTGTTCTAGATGTGAATAAATACTAATTGGGTTTCTCTATGATCATGAAGTTTCAGTTTCTAAGTGTATGGATTTTGAATGTTTATTATTGGACAGTGTTCTGTATTCAAGGTACTGTGCGTTTTGAATGTTTAGAAGTTCATCTCACCATATGCACATTTTTAGACTGGATTATCCGACTTGGAGTGATGCTGGACACTGCTCAGTATGAAGTGCAATATCCACACGGGATTGCCCTGTGCAGAATTGATGGTGACCCTGTGCTTTTCTTTGCATCATTCTGGCGAAGCAAAAGTGTATTGTGAAAGCCACTGTACCTTGTAGCAGTTCCTTGGTCCTGACTGCATCAAGCAACAAGGGCCAGTGCACAAGGGCGTCAGCAGAATTTCTCTACCGTCAATGTCGGCACAGCTGAGCGTGGCATTGTTGCAATGTACATTTTAGGAGCTCCTGTGCTGTTGGGATATACCTCCGGCATTAGCATGGCTTTTGTAGGACCTCTTCACTTTTTGCAGTAAGCCTCTCACATCAAAGGCCATTTTCTCCTGTCCCAAAGATTTCATTGTAGTGAGGGTTTACTGTAATGTTGCTTCTTGAAAATACTCTGCCAGAGCCATGGGAATGCCTAAAAAAAAGCCGTCATTTGTTTCGCCAGAACAGCTGCGAACATTGTGTTGGTGTAAGGATTGCTGCAGGTTTTCATATCGTTACGCAAGGGCTCCACCGCTGCCGATTGAGATTGGGCTACCATCCTGATCGCCAAGTGTATTCCTGAGGTGAGGAAGTGTCTGCCCTTACAGGAAGTCGCAGGAGGCCCAAAGGGAACTGAAACTTCTACTAGACATGTACAAGGGGGCGCCGAAGGAGCAGAGGGACAAGGTGCAGGTGAGCAAACTAAAGGAAATCATTGTCAAGGTGGTATTTGTTCATATTGAAATTGTGCAGCAAAGCACGGGCTACGAGAAGACAATACCTGTCGCTGTCCTTTCGTGTACTCCGTGTCTCGTGCGCACTGTTTCATTATAAAAAGTGCGGCTGTGTGCATGAGAGCGCTCGGCAACAGGACAACACCATGCAGTGCATTGTTTCCGGGCCGTCCTAGGCCTTGTTTCACTTCTAAAAGCAACGTAGGTGTGGACTGGTCGCATGCTCGGGCACTTTTGCACCCCTGTTTTGTCCTCGTCGTTGCCCATTGTAAGACTTCCTCCAGCTTGAAAAGGTCCTGGAAAGGCCAGTCTGCATGCCTTTTCTCACAATTAAACATTCCCTCTTTCTTCTTGATAGTTCTGTTTAGGTTGAGCAGTCGCAGGATTGTAATGGTGCCCTCGAGTTGGTTTTGCCACTTGCTCACACAAGCTATTTTCCGAAAGCCCGAGCATATTCTGTGCATTGAACACTTTCTCAAATGTTCGATACAGATGCATCACAGTGACTTGGCACTGTAAAAGAACGTACGAGCCGTGTGCATTCAACATAGCTGTCGAGTACGAATGGCTCGTCCTTTCTCTCCTTTGTGCGCTGATCCCCGCACTGTGTCCCACATTCGCAGCTCATGGCGGCCGAGAAGAAAGCGCGCGCCGAGGCAGAGGAGCACCGGCAGCAGCTCAAGAAGCTGGTGGAGCACGAGCGTAAGGAGCGCCGCAAGCTGGCCGACGAGGATGCCATGAAGAAGATCCGGGCTCTCGAGGAGACGGTGAACAACCTGCACAAGGGCCTCGCCGCGCAAAAGCAGGAGGTGCGGGACCCTCTCGTTCTGTCTTTGCCCGGGCAGGGATGAAACATAATAATCAAAATGAAGCACACGCAGGAGGAGGCCCTGCTGAGCGAGATGGAGGTCACGGGCCAAGCGTTCGAGGACATGCAGGAGCAAAACCTGCGGCTGTTGCAGCAGCTGCGCGAGAAGGACGATGCGAACTTCAAGCTCATGTCGGAGCGCATCAAGTCCACCCAGGTGCACAAGCTGCTGCAAGACGAGAAGGTGGCGCTCATGGAGCAGGCTGCGCGCCTCCAGAGCCAGGTGGGTGGAGTCACGGGGGCGTTTGTTTTACACGGGCACGTTGCAGAGTTGAGCAGGCATGATGGTGATGTGCAACAACAACAAAAAAGCCGGCGTAGACTTGATGAACAGGTACGTTTGCTTGCAGACAACACCTGGCAAAATCTGTAGACTGTTTTGCAAAAGCAAGCAAGAAACTATGCGAGCCCATTTGGTCTTTACATGTCATATCGCCTGCCTGTACAGTAGCCAGCATTAGTTTGCAAATACTTGAATATGAATATCTTATGGAAACTTGGTGAATAACTCGAGGTGTGGTGCAAAAGAGCACGCAGGGCGACAGAGGAGACGAAGACTGAAGTCTTTGTCTGAATCTTTGTTTGAACCCTAGTCTCCAAAGTCTTACTGCACATCGAGTTTTCAAATGGTAATTTATCAGTCTGATCTGATTTAGTGTTTCTCTTCAACGCTTTCCTATGTGCGCCTATTCCCATCGATAGCCCCCTATTGAGGGGTGCAAATTCAGAATTTGCTGCTTTATGAGCGCTTTCCAACAGCTAGCACCATTTATTGGGTTATTTAGTAACTACAGTCAAACCTCGATATATCGAACACGGATATATCGAATTATTGCGTATATCGAACACTTTCTATATCACGTGGAAAATCGCATGCATTTTTAATTTTTTATTTCGAACGGGGCCGGATGTAAAATGGATATATCGAACTCCGCTGCCCCAGACCAAGTGCGCTCTTTTGACAGGAGGCGAGCTTTCCCGCAACACTCTCGAAGATAGCGGCGGCGCGATGGGCGTTCCAGACTGCTGCGTACGACAGCTCCCACATCGGTTGCGCCGAGGGCGCCATTTGAACGTAGCGGCGTACACACGCGGCGGCTTGGAGCCAGCCACGGCCGGTCTCGAGGGGAGCGCGCGCTTCGCGCGCTTCTCTAAAGCGCGCACTCCCCGGCCGTAAGCCAGCCCGGCCGCCTCAATCACGCGCGCCCGCGCCCCCGCCGTGCGCGCGTGATCGAGGCGGCCGTGGAGACAGTTGGAGCGCTTTGTCGGTGCTGAGCCACACAGCATGTGCATTGAGGACTTCGTTGGCGGTGACGACAGCACCGGAACAGTGGCGAAGTCAACAGACGTGGAGATCGCTGCAGAAGTGACTGCTGAGCGGCCAAACGAAGACGCTGCCGAGGCTGATCCAGCAAGCGCTGATGTTGCCCCGCTCCCGACTGCAACTGAGGCTGTAGCTGCTTTGGCCGTTGTACGCTGCTACTGCGGCGCAATAGAAGGCACTGGACCGTCTCTTGTGGACCGTTTGGACTATGTTGAGGACGCCGTGGTCAAGCACGCGGTTGCCAATATCAAGCAGGCTACGCTGCTTCAGTACTTTCGGCGAACGAAATAAATACTTTGTTTGAAGCTTCATGCGAGTATCTATTGCGCCACGATTGGTTCATTGATTGATTTGTGCTAGTTTTTGACGCGTTTTCTACGTGATTTTATATATCGAATTCTGGCTATATCGAACTATTTTGCGATCACCGCGCTATTCGATATATCGAGGTTCGACTGTATTTAGCCAGCATCTCCAGAGAATGAACGTGGTCAGCGCAGTGAGTTCCGATTCTGATGCGTACGTGCGCGAGTTCTTTTGACTTTGGAAGCAGCACTGACAGGGAAGGCAACTTCATTTAATCAGATTTCAGAGCAGTGTTTCACTTTCTTTGCTGAACCTTTACAAAGCAGCTGTCCACTGATATAAAGATGTCCTGTGTGATTTAAAGGTCACAGTTCTTACCTGCAGGCTGCTAACATCTTTCAGTCGGGATCATTTGCCGGCTACCGAGTCGTGTTCCACGTGAAAGGACAAGCGGGAGTCGACCTTGGCGTCGTGCTAGGGCTAATCACTAGGGTTACAGTATATTTGAGGAAACTCTTAAACCATAAAGCTAATATTTATTAGGGTATCACACGGGTCCCTTGCATTAAAAATGTATCTTCTGATTTGTTTTTCTTGCTGTGCAAGGCAACAGTGACGTTTTCATATAACTTTTCTTTTTTTTTTAATAATATTTCTGGCTACATATTTTTAGTATTTTCAAGTATAAACATACTGTTTGGGACTAGCACTGTCGGAAAGAGAATTTCTTCCTCCTCACTTTGATACTATACACTTTACTATCAAGCATGCTCTGTGAATAGAAGAAAAATATTTGCGGGACCACCTAAAACTGCTGCTTTTCCTGCAGGCAGGAAAGTGTTAATGGCCCTTTAAAAGGCTCCTCACCACATAGCAAATTTCGGTTATATGCTGGAAGTTGTTACATGTCCTCTAGGAAGCGTTCTGCTGCAAAAATTTTTCAGATCGATTCATAAATTGCCAAGATAGAAGTATTTCGGTACCACAAACCCATTATTTCAGGAGGTGAGCTTCACTGCCAAGCAAGACACTCCCTCCACGTGTCCCATCTAGCCTCCGCAAGCGAAATTCCTTCCCTGCGTTCCCCAATACCAGACCTTGACGATCGCGCGATGCATACGTCACGTGCCCAGCCTTCATTTTTTTTTCTGGCGCTACGCACTTCTGCTGACAGTGTCGCGTGCGAGCTGTTGTCTCGTTCACGCAGCACACGATTTTGTGTGCTGTGCACAAGGACATGTGGCTAGCGGTATAATTCAGTGTTACACGAATATTGAGGCAGAACAAGTGGATCGCGGAGCATGATCATGCATTGCTACATGGTAGAAAATGGCATAGTTTCAATACCTGCGCACGTGACTGCACGACCGTGGGAACAAGCAGACAGACGAAGCGGAAGTACATCTCTCTTGCTGCGATGCGAAGTAAAACAAAAAACCATGCAGACGTTCTGTTTGTTTTTCTCTAAATTTATCTAAACTTCACTTCGTCAATTCAAACAACAGGTCACACAAATAACAGGTGGTGCCTTGAATAAATCTCGAAGTCGCGTGCCACCACGAGCAACGTTGCACTGCGGACCCGAGTATGTAGGCATAGGGACACGAGTACGACACCGTCCGGCTTGGAATGCAGCGGCCGCGAGGAGAAAGGAAAGTGGCGTGCGGATTAAAATTTCAGACCTTTCCGCGGCACGTTGCGATGCAGTTCTTTGCAAACACAATCGCTGCCGCGCATTGTATGCTCTGCGCTTGTCGGCTCAAAGTGGCCAGACCTGGTGAGGGGCCCTTTAAGATAAAGTGCACAAAAAGGGTGACACCCCTTTCCCAGCTTTAAATGGCCATTGTTCGAAAGTCTTGGCTTTCACAGCACATCATGCTGCACATGAAAAGAATTAACTTCATTCTCAGTAAGAATGGCGCTACACGCATGCTTGTAAACACACTGTTGCTGTGTCTCCAATTAACAAAGCTACGAGTAATAATTTTGTTTCCAGGCAACACAAAAGCCAGTGCGTACGAGATTATGAGAGCAAGTTACTTGAGAGTTAGTTGATGAGTTACTTGAGAGCGAGTTTTTTCATTTTCTTAATGCCACCTGTCCCAGCACCCTTGTGGAAATTATTACCGAGCCCTTCACTGCAGTGTCCCTTGACTCCCATGTTGCTTTGGAGTATTGGACTCTCACCTACCAACCAGACATCATTTGTTGCCCGTCTTGTGTTCTACGTGGATGTGCTGAAGTTAGTGCAGCTCTGGTTGTGACAGGGGGGCGAGACTGAGTTGTGTGTACGCTTGTTTCCCCTGCAACAGGTGGAAGCCCAGAACCAGGTGGTGCGCAAACTCGAGGAGAAAGAGCGTCTGCTGCAAAACAGCCTCTCAACCGTCGAAAAAGAGCTGAGCTTGAGGCAACAGGCCGCAGAGGTGCACCGTCGCAAAGCTGTCGAGTCAGCCCAGTCGGCAGCCGACCTCAAGCTGCATTTGGAGAAGTACCTGGCACAGCTCAGGGACGCCCAGGTGAGCGCTCGTTTGCCTCTGCTCTGCGCAGATGTGGGAGAACGGATGTTTTTCTGCCTTGGCACGTTTGCATCTGCTGGCACGAAATGTGAACGCTTCGAGCAACAGGGCAATCAGCCCGGAGCACAGTCCACTGGCCTGGGGCTGCTTTACACTGGGAGAAAGGGGCAAGCAGCTGGGACCAGAAGTTGTGTTGTGGAGAGCATGGCAAAACAGTCTTTGAATAAAGATCACTAGTGAAGCTTTTAGCATGTTCAATGTTTGAGCAAGCTCAGGCAAATTAAGCAGGGGCTTTATCTATTTAACCCTTTCTGTGACAACTATTTTTAAATTCAAGCTTTCTTTGGCTCTTCTGGCTGTTTTCTTGGTTAGTCTGTGATTAGAATCGGCAAGGAAAATGGCTGTTCGATCATTTGGGCTATTCGCTTACATTGACAATCATTTTTGATAGTTTCTGGTTTCTTTCTGTCTTTTTTCTTTTCAAGAAAATCCCCTCTGCCTGCTCTTTTTATGATAGCATCGTTCCACTATGGGTGATTCTGTCAGCCGTGGGGGCACTGTGGATGCGAAAGCGTTGCAAGCTTTGCTTTGTACTGCCGACGTGAAGATACAGTCGACACGACGAGAAACCATATCTTTGGTTGCCGACTCTCAAAATTAACAGAATTAAAATTTTTTCTCATTGAAATTCGTTTCTTTCTAACCCATTCCGTGTAAGAGAAATATATCGGCAACCGCACTTATTTGCATAAAAAGTCGAAATTCAATGTAATAGTACTTTCATATAACAAAGTAAAAAGTGGCAATCTTACGGACATCGTTATACCGAGGTTTAACTGTATGTTAAATTATTAACTGTGCTCTGAGGCTCATCACTATTTGTAGTGTTTAGGGCTTAACGCAAAATATGAGTAGTCGAGTAGATCACGTCAGTAGCCCTTTAATCTGCTATGCAGGACGGTGATTGCGTTGCTCAGTACACTTGTGCCCATTGCAGAGCATAGTGACGGACCGTACAGCAGTGCTGTCGCAAGAGACGTTCAAGACCAAGAGGCTCCAGGAGGAGATCCTATCACTACGCCGAAAGGTCGAGCGTGCGAAGAAGTTTGAGCTGGCCACCAACACTGATGAGGTTCTCATGGAGGAGGTCAAGGAGTATAAAGTGAGTGGACATCTATCTAGTGCTTCATTTTTGTGTTGCACTATTGCTACCGATATGAGACAAAAAGCCAAGGCTTTATATTTGTTTGCACTGTACTTCCTTTCGAGCTGCTTTTCAATGGTGTGTCTGTGTGCACGCTCCCTTCCGAGAGGGCGCGAGTATACATGGTAGCCGTTTTGGAACTTGTTGAAAAGGCTTGTTTGTGCAGTACTGAGTTGTAGTTGGGAAACCGACGTTACTTATGAGGCAGAAATTGGTATGCAAATGAGCTGTTCCTTGCAAGAACTCTTGCATTGATTTGGTGGTTTGTTTGCACAATTGCATATTGGGGTTCCACAGAGAACTGGGTAGCATATGCAGTGAAAACGGAAGCAGTGTTTCATTAGCTGTGGAAGACAAGAAAACAGGCACAAGTGACACCCTCAAGAGAAAGATGTTCCCTTTTGTCCTGCTGCGCAAATTACTCCACGCAGTGGTGAGAGCTTTGACAGGTTGTTTCTGCATGGCGTGGTACTGTAGCTTTCCTCCTTCGCCCCCCCCCCCCCCCCCCCTTCATCAAGGAGGCCCATACATTGGCAGTATTTGTGTTTAAAAAAAAGGCAGCTTAGCTAGGGGCTCACCCGTGATGTCACTTCCTTTACTGCAGGAGCAACTAACCTGTCCCTCCTGCAAGGTTAAACGCAAGGACGCGGTGCTCATCAAGTGCTTCCACGTCTTCTGCTACGATTGCCTCAAGACACGCTATGAGACCCGGCAGCGCAAGTGCCCCAAGTGCAACGCTCCCTTCGGCACAAATGACTATCACCGGTTGTACCTCACCTGAGACTGTGCACCCCCCTCCTTCTCCTTCCTCCTCCTTGTCTGACGTTATTCTCTTCCTCGGGGTTGTCCTTTCATCGCCACCACCACCACCTCATCCCTCGCCACTGTCACAGACACATTGGTTGTTCTTAATTTTAACTCTTTGGTCTGACTTGTTTCTCATTGTGTACAATAAAAGAGCGTATTGTTTCGTGCACTTCTGTTGCCTCGGGTGCTTTTGTTGCACTACAGGTGTTGCTGCTGGAGAATGTGCATGCATTTAGTAAATTGGCACAGGGCTGTTGTCCCTTGTGTGCCATGCCCAGCGCATTGCAGACTCCTAGAGTGAATAGTACTATGTCGCCAGAGCGAAGAACAGCACAGCTGGCAGGCTGGAACCGTTGAATCTGGCAGAACTTCCCCACAACAGTACTCTCCTCTATGCATTTAAGACATATGAAAGGGTTATTGCAAATCTTATCTTATTGGAAGCTAACCGAGTTGGAGTTAAATGAATATTTTGGAAATTTAATGTCTACAAATTCTACCGCTTACCTATCTCGGAACAAGTCTTAGAGTTGTCTTGGAAACTGTCAATTGTAGAATATGCACACATACAAGGTCTGTCCTGAAAGTAATGTCAGTAAGGCCATTAAAAATCATTTATTGAATTTATCGTTACAGGTGTTTAAAAGATCTTCAAAATACTCTCCTTTCGTGTCGATACATCGGCTCCAGCGAGACTTCCAGCTCTCGAATGCGTTTCAGTATTCCTCTTCCGGAATGGCCTTTAATACTGCAGTGCAAGCTGCTTTTCAAGCTGCAGATGCTTGCCTTTCAGGGGCAAGCATAACAGAAAAAACAGAAAAAGGTCGGCGGAGCCAAGTATGGGCTGTATGGGGGCTGGGGTATCGTTGGCACCCCTGCTTTAACCAGGTAGCCTGTGACGATGAAGGCACTGTGGGCTGGCGCATTATCATGGTGCAACTTCCAGTTGCCTGCGATGTCCGGCCGGATGCGTTGAACCCTGCATTTCTGTCTTTTGAGGACTTCCACATAAAACTTGTAGTTCACAGTGGTTCCAGGTTCTACAAGCTCGTGATGAACCAGTCCGTTGTGTGGATGCGAAAAAAAAAAAAAAACAATGAGCATGATCTTGATCTTTGATTTGCTCATCCTGGCTTTCTTCTGGTGAGGGGAAGAGTGCATGTGCCACTCCGATGATTGCCTTTTGGTCTCCGGGTCGTATTCAAATACTCAAGTCTCGTCACATGTAATGACGTCCAATTTTTCGATCGCGTTTGCAAATGTCGAGGTTTTCTTGGCACATTTCAACGCTGCGTGACTTTTGGTCGTCATTGAGCACTTCTAGAACCATATTTGTGCATACCTTCCGCATGCCGATAACGTTTGTTACGATTTCATGAACTTGAGTTTTCAGAATGTTTAACATGTCGGCCATTAAACGAGCACTTAATTGTCGGTCTAAGTTCAACAGTTCCTTCACTCCCCTCCCTTTGTCAGCCAGGGTGGTTGTGGATGGTCGTCCGGCGCGGTCCTCGTTGTCGACCTCTTCTTGGCCTTCCAAAATGGCCTTGTGCCACCGAAACACTTACCGATCTAACAGGGCATGTTCTTTGTAAGCAGTCTTGAGTGTAGTGAGTTTCCGCAGCATTCTTGCCAAGTTTCACGCAAAACTTGATAGCAAATCTTTGTTTTAACGAGCGCTGCATTTTCACTTGCACAAGCATAAAAAACAACTCTCGCGAACAGGCCCGTCCTAAGCTCTCCGATGCTCGGGGCACACTGAGCGACGAAGCGCTGCTTAGCTGTGTCCTCCACGACCAGTTTGAACCGGTTAGACCGCGCTCCGACGTACAGTCGTGTCACAATAAATTCACTGACATTACTTTCTGGACTGACCCTATACATGCATAAGCTGCCCATCATCTTGTATTTTTTCTGACTAAACGATCTTTTCGAAAACTCTTAGTTTTGCTAAAGTGTGAAGCACTGATAGTAACGGCTTGCAAAATACCATTACACATTTCACCAGTCTCCAAGCAAATATTTGCAGCAGCACATCGCTGTCCACGTGAAGCTGAATTGGTGCTTCTGTGTTGCATGTGGTTTTATTTTGAGAGTCAAGTCGCCATATTCAATTTTCTGTCTCTTAAAAGGCACACAATGCACATATGCACTGACTGCAGAAGTGCCAATGCTTACATTAGCTCGGCAAACTGCTTTGCAGGAAAGCTAGCTTGAAAATTGGGAAAAGGTCCATCGTCGAGCTGCGGGCCCTGGGAGCAGTTGTAGTATTTTGTTCATTTTCCGTCACACCTTCACTCCAGCCTTTAGCTTTGCAGGCCATCAGGAAAGTGTAAAGCCTGCATCATGGCAATGTTGTTTTCTTGTTTAAACAAGAGATCTTTTCATGTGTCACTACCACCTCATTTCAAGAGGTACCTGCATTGTTCAAAAATTTTTGAGACTAGTTATACTGTTTCATTATCCAGCATCAGCACCACAGTAATCTACAAGTGCAAAAAGGGGTTGTATTTGGGTCCTAGTTGGTAATACATATAAACACTTGTTGCAGCATGTTTGGGATCTGACACTAGCAAAAGGGGGCGTGTGCCAGTGCCTTGTTTGCTGTACGACTCGCTCTTGCTACAATCTGGTTCCAAACGTGTAGCAACTTAGGGCTTCGCGACAAATAGCATCGCTACAAAATAGCGGCATAGGTGTGTTTTTGCAACTGTAACTTTACCAGGCACGTTCCTCTACATCATGGGCCCTTATAGGATTTTTACATATATCACACCTCTACAGCCTTTACAGGTCGGTTGATAATGTATGGTTCAAATAGGAAATTCCAGCTGCACCAGTTGAATTGATGCAATCAAAATGCTCAAACTGATACCGTTTGCAGCCTAGGCAATGCAAATATGAATGACACTTTTAGATGGCCACTCCACGCTAAAAGACCCTGCAAGTTATTATTAGCCAAGCTGCAAGGTAGATGCGTATGTATTTACAAGCAAACATGAACAGAGTATAGTAAGCAGGACACGCTGTGAACGCGCTAGACCATATTCCACTAATATAACTAGTAGTTATCTAAAATAAGTTTGAACTTCACAACAACAAAGAAGATGCGTACAGTACACATGCATGGTGTACGCTGGATATGGGGCCCCATAATCAGTGGCGTAGCTAGGTGGTCTTGCACCCGGGGCCCATAGGTCTTCTGTCACCCCCCTCACCGCGGGCGTAGTCAAGGGAGGCGAGGATGTCGACAATTTGCGGGTTTCAGCCCCACTACAGCCACCTTGGATACTGCGCACGTCCCCCGGGTCCCTCTCTCCTTCGGTTTCTTTCCCAGGTATCGCGAATGCAGCAGGTATACACGCTGTTTTTTCTGCGCCAAATAACACAGGGTGCTGCACTGATAACTTGTGATAAGCGCATGTGCACATCTTCTGTCAGACTAAGGCTTGGCAGCCAATACAAATGCGGCATCGTGGAAAATATGGCTCACGTCACAGGTAACAAAAGGTATCTTTATAAAGCTTTAACTACCAATTTTAGCGGCAATATTACATTTGCAAAATTGAAGCGCGACATTCATATTTTGCCCTACAACAACTCCACAAAAATCGTCGTATGTACTATGGCGCGGAGTATTCTGACTGTGGGCAGCCCTGAACGAAAACAAAAATTAAATTGTGGGTCAGTGACGCTGATCTCCCCACCCTATTAGAAAATGCCACGTGCCTACCTGCGGCGCAGGCGCCAATGCTATGGCAATTGCGAGTTCTCTTTATTCTGATCAGTAAAGCCTTGTTTTTATTTGCTGGTATACGGACAAACGCGATTATCCAAGCTGCGGTACCACCCCAAGATTGGGCACAGAATAGAGCACGCTTCGCGTCGATTCTTGGCGTCACCATAAAAAAAAAAGGCCGTGATAAAGCCCGTGCCAACGAACGCTTGCACTACTGTTGGTTTGAACTCGCAATGGAGATGACTGAGGGATCAACGTCACTATATAATATAATATATATTCCACTATATCCACTATATAATATTTCTGTCGCTGCTGCCATACTGGGCGCCGCCCGCAGTGCCAAAGTACTGTAGGCTGTAGCACCCAAAACGATTTTGTTTAAGAAATTTTTCTTGAGTTAATAATATGACTGAGTCCTCGATTCTCGAATTGAAGTGCTTCCTCTATAAGCACTAATTAAAGGATTACTCAGGATATGGTTATAACTTATCTGCCATATTTTTCACGCTACCGAGTTCCTAGTAAAAGACACATAACGTCATAGAATATCGGGAAATATTACAAAATTAACCTTCTTTTATAAAATTCCGTGTAGCTGACACAGACACTGTACTTGTGACATGAAGTCAGACAACAACAAAATGATAAAGAAACGGTTAGCTAGGACTAGGAGAAATATCTTTTATTGAACACCGCGAAACTGATAACGAATACAACGATTCAAAATTGCTAAAAGAACATTGTATACATATTGCCGATGCACAAACCATGGTGGGACATCGAGCCTTTTGCACTAAAGTAATGACCGGTAAGGACACATTTCCTTCAGAAGTTCTTTTTCCGACACTTCGCTTCTGCAAACTCATTAATTACAGTAGTAAAGTTTATATATATTTTTACGTGTTCTTTTTCTATGGTCAGTATCGCCAAGTTTGACAGCATTTCATCGCTCGTGGTGAAGCGCAGAGACGTCTTTATCAGCTTTAACTTGAAAAAGTTCCTTTTGCATGATGCAACTGACACGCAGATCGTGAGGAACAAGCGAAAGGTAACAGTAAATAAGTAATGAGTTCCATTTGGCTATAAATTATCGGAACTCCAGGCACCGAGTCTAAAGACGATCCAGTGAATCCCATTCGCGACTTTTTACGGCCGCACTTATGCAATGTCGCTCTCAACGAACGCTTCGCCGTAAACGCGAGCGCCGGGCGCGCTCGTTGAACGCCCTCTCACTGCTGTCTTTGTTCGTCTTCGCTGCGCGTTCGGAACGGAAGAGGGACCCAAGAACCTCAACGCCTTATAACGCCTGACTATGTTTAGCGACGCCTGCTCCCAGCATGAACGCACGGCATGAGCGCACCCCACATGAGACGTTCCGCTAAGGCGAATAGTTCAGCGACCATATTGCGAAGTAAATTTTTTAGCCCACACATTCGTGCAATTATTTCGTGGGGTGTTGATAGATCTGCAGCCGACAATTCTGCGGCGCAACGCGTCGGGTACATGAGCTCGGGCTACTGGATACCGGAGCATTCTTGGCCATTTGCGCCCAGTCAAGCCGGCGGAAAGAGGGGTGTCTTCAGACGTATATGACACCCCCCCCATTGGCCCCTTGCACCCGGGGCCCACGGCCCCCCGCCCCCCCCCCCCCTGTTGCTACGCCACTGCCCATAATGTAAAACTATACCAATCTGTTTTTATTCCAAATCGGCCATTAGCGCACCCCGAGAATGGTTCGGGTCCAGCCCGTATGGGCGGGCGCCACACCCATATGGGCAGAGCCCGAGCCATCTTGATCTGTCACTGAGGGCTAATAGCCGATTTGTAATAAAGACAGATTGGAATAGTTTTGCATTATACCGGCCATGTTCTGCGTATGTTCTTGTTTAGTTTGGACCAATTTTTTTCCAGAGCAAGGACTGCCAGTTTAATTGCCTGAACTGCTGTTTATGTATACCAGCAGGAAAAGTGAATTGGCGAGGAATGACTATTATGAAGATTTTGCTGTACATTCGTGTTGTGGACATTGACAACATTCAGTTTGATTTCAGTGAATGTACCGCTTGCAGGCAGTTACTTCAAAAAGGAACTGCCTTAGAGCCACCCAGCAGAAAAGGCTTTAGCCACAGGGAGGAAAAGAAAGAAATGGTAGGTCCAACACACTCATCGAAAGAAATATTAAGTGAAGCCTTCTTGAAATGTTTCAAATAACTGCTACACATTGAGACATGATGTGTGCAATTTTATTTTATGTCCAAGTAAGTGCAAGGAACTCTTCTTGCAAACGATTTGCATCATATGCCTGCATAGCAGCTTGAGCAGGCACATGGTTGAAAGCACTGCCTGCCTTGCAGCCTTTTGCTGGGCCTCCAGTCTACTGTATAGTGCAGGCTACAGCAGCAGTACAAGGGAGAGCGCTGAAGTTATCTTCGAGCAGTGAAATTTTGTAATGTGGAGGTGCGGTATGCCTGACATGAACATGCACCAAGCAATTTTCCCACTGACCATTTAGACTTGGGAAGTGCTTCGATCTTTGGCATAGGTGTGTTAATCTGCATTGGCTCATTGGATGAAAATTTGGGCATTTCCATTCATATTACTCGCAGAGGCACAGTGTGGTCTTTGGTGACAGGAGGTGACGAAGAGATGTTGTTTGCTTGGAAGGAGGGTCAGGGGCATTCATCTTACAAACATTGCCTGCAGGCGTCGAGCAGGAAGGAGTGGGTGACAAAGGTCCGTTAGTACTGAGGAAGGCTTCAGAGGTCAAAGAAAAAATCTCAAATTCTTCCAAAGGAGTGATATGCGCAATGGCGATACCGTGTGGCAGCACACGTGACGAAAATCTAAAATTGAGGATGGGCACGCGAGCACAGTTTTCGCGGATCCGGATTAAGGTGCTCAGTATTGCAATATTGCGCGACAAAACCACTTCAGTAAGTGGCGGCATGATGTACTCACCATCAGATACGGGAAGACAGGGTGTCAGGAGGACATTTGTAGCCGCCTGTGGAGACAGCCTAGCAAACTCAGCCGAACATAAGCAGTCTGAAGTAGAAGTTGCGTCTGAGGGAGGTGGCAGATCCAACTGTATAACACCTGCGGAGCAGTCAATTTGGGTAGAGTGTTTCAAAAGGAAGTTGAGGCCGAGAATTAGGTCGTGCGGACAGTGCTCAAGGACAATCAATAAAACAACGGTATAATGGTCCCCAATGGTCACATGTGCTGTGCACATTCCAAGAACAGGTGAAGTACTCCCGTCAGCGACTCGCACAGTGCACGGTACGGCGGGCATCAGAACCTTTTTGAGTCTTCGGCGGAAAGCAGCGCTCATAACTGAAAGCTGCGCTCCTGTGTAAACGAGAGATGTAACAGGAATGCCATCAACTTCAATGTCGAGTAGGTTTCCACATGTAGGCAGGGTCAACAGAGGATTTGTGGGCCGTGTCGGAGCTTCACCTCCGGGAGTGGCCCCGCCTAGTTTCCCGAAGTGAAGCAACCGGTTGCAGACGGGTACGAAGAGCGGTGAACGAGAGGCGAATGGGACCTACGACCTTGCGGAGACTGGGAGCGGCTGAATCTTGGTGGAGCACTGTTGGCATTGATGTTCCTAGTCAGCATATAGGGCGAGAAAGTACGTTTGTCTGGCACTTGGCGGTAGTGACTTGGAGACAACCACCGAGGAGGCGACGACCAGTGGTTGCGGCAATGACGGGCGATGTGTCTAATGACATGTCGATGAGGACGACGCAACGAGCTATGGAAAGAAGAATGATAGGTGTAACGTTAAGGGATAAGAAAAGAGCAGATTGGGTGAGGGAACAAACGCGAGTTAATGACATCTTAGTTGAAATCAAGAAAAAGAAATGGGCATGGGCAGGACATGTAATGAGGAGGGAGGATAACCGATGGTCATTAAGGGTTACGGACTGGATCCCAAGGGAAGGGAAGCGTAGCAGGGGGCGGCAGAAAGTTAGGTGGGCGGATGAGATTAAGAAGTTTGCAGGGACGGCATGGCCACAATTAGTACATGACCGGGGTTGTTGGAGAAGTATGGGAGAGGCCTTTGCCCTCAGTGGACGTAACCAGGCTGATGATGATGATGATGTGTCTAATACTGGAACAATTAAAACAGATGGGTCTATCATCCACTGTGCGCCAGTCAGCTGGGTTGCGACGGAGTGGCGGAAAGCTTTGCGTCTGGGAGCAAGCGGCCAGAGAAATCTGTTAGGTGTTTGTATGGCGGACCGAGCAGAGAGGTGGAATGCCCAAACTTGCTATTTTCTCCCGAACTACTGCTTGTATAAGGGAAATAGTGGGCATGCTTTCCCGACAGTCGGAACAAACTGGAGCCTCAAGCTCACGGCGAACGATGCACGTTATATCTTCTGGTCCTGTCTGCTGAATGAACTGCGGCAGCTCTTCACAAAATGTCGCAGCGGTATTGGGCAATCTGCCGAAACTTTGAGCGACGCGGTGGCCGTTCGCTTGTTCGAAGCGCTGGCACTCCTCCATAATTGCATCCACAGTGGCACAATCCTTACACATCAGGAGATTGAAGGCATCCTCTGCAATACCTCTTAGTATGTGACCAATCTTGTCTGCCTCGGTCATGTTGTTATCAGCTTTGCGACAGAGGGCCAGCACATCCTGTACGTACATGACGCAGGATTCTGTGAACGTCTGAGCGCGGCGCGCAAGGTCTTTTTTTGCTGCCAGCTGACGACCGACAGGTCTGCTAAACAGGTCTCACATTTAGTCTTTGCAGACATCCCAGCTCGTTAGGTCAGCTTCATGTGTATCGTACCATTGCTTCGCAGTTCCTCTCAGATAAAATTTCAAGTTTGCTAGCATCATTGTTGGATCCCACCTGTTGTTGCACACTCACTCGCACATCGTAAGCCAGCCCTTGACGTCAGCTTTGTCCGTGTCACAAGATGTCCCCGGGTCCCGCGGATGAGTGAGGATGACCGTTGGCACAGGCTAATGAGGCGTTGTCGCTTGTGTCTGTTGATTTGCCATTGTGGCGGCAGGTAGATGACGTCCGCTGTGAAGTTCCATAATTGTACCCCGCACCTCCACCAAAAGTTGCAGGAACAAAGCAGGCCCACGAGTGTAAAATGATGTCTATTTACAACTGGATCCTCGAAAGCCACTTTCTAGGATCTGGCAGGTAGTACGAAGCCTTCGTGCCCCTCGTCAGCAAAAACATCCTTTCCGTGCTCTAGCACTTCACCAATGTCTGACGGAAGTGCAGGTTGCCGAAGACTTCTGTAAGAGAGTAACCCGTACCGATGTTTCAGCATGTCCAACATTGGATCGACCCGTGCTACCTCCTAAAGATGATCGTCTTGACCTTCCTTTCACGATGCCGGAATTGGAAGCTGCACTTGCTGAGTCTAGACGATCTTCTGCCCCTGGACCTGACGGTATTTCGTATACTGCTCTGTGCCACCTTGGGATGGAAGGTCGGAAAGTCCTGCTGTCATACTATAACACCACGTGGTCATCCAGTATAGTCCCGAAGCAGTGGAAAACCAGCCGTTTGGTGGCCCTCCTAAAGCCAGGAAAATCGCCTTACGAAATGTCATCTTACCGGCCAGTAGCTTTAGCTAGCTGTGTCGGTAAGGTGATGGAACGGATGGTACTCACTAGACTAGAATGGTTCATGGAAAAGAATGAGCTTTATCCTGAAATGATGACCGGATTTAGACGTGGCCGGTCTGCAATAGATGGGGTCATTGATCTCGTGTCCACCATAGAACACGAAAAAAAGCGCCACCGACTTGTAGGAGCAGTTTTCTTAGACATAAAAGGAGCTTATGACAATGCACTGCACGAAGCCATTCTTGATGCCCCCAGTAATTTAGGCATCGGCGGCCGTCTCTACATATGTGGATTGCAAATTACCTAGATGGTCGTACAGTCTTCATGTCCACGAATGCTGGCGAAACGACAAGACACGCTGTGGTCCGTGGAGTGCCTCAAGGAGGAGTTCCCAGCCCGACTCTTTTCAATGTTGCCCTTATTAGCCTTGCGGAAATAATTCCTGATACAGTACGCATCAGTACCTACGCAGACGACATATGCATATGGGCATCCACAGTTATGCGACCACAAATTCGTGCCAGATTGCAGCGAGCTGTTTCTTTAGATCTCAGTACCTGCAGTGCCAAGGACTGCAACTGGCCCCAGACAAGTGCGCTGCGATAGCGTTCACACGGAAGCTTATGTGTTGGTATCCAATTATGATCAATGGAAATGCCATCCCATATGTCACCCACCACAAATACCTCGGCGTTGTCATTGACCGCGGTGTTTCATGGTCGAAACATGTGGCAATGTTAAAGAAAAATTAACTGGGCTTGCTCAAGTTTTTCGCTTTCTGGCCGGTATGAAATGGGGTCCATCTGAGCATTCGCTACTCCGGCTGTACCAGGCTCTCTACGTCGGATACATTCGGTATAGCCTGCCAGTTTTATCATGTATGAGCCCGTCATGTTTGCGTACGCTGGAAAGTGCCCAGGCGCAGATGCTGAAAACATGTCTCGGTGTTCCACGTTGCACCTCAACCTACGGAACAATTGAGGAGGCTCGCGTTACCCCTTTACTTGTCTATCTACGATGCGAACCTCTTCGAGTATTCCTGCGACTGCTTTGCCGTCATGGACTTCATCCCTTATCGAAACTACCCGATATACGGCTGGACTCCACTTTTTCAAGAGCCGTTAAATGCCAAGCATCTGCCATACCAGCATACTTTGCCCCGGCTGACCTTCCACATATGCCCCCATGGGTAATGTCCAAAATACCGGTACGTCTATCTATTCCTGGAATTTCTAAAAAATCGCGAATACCTACCGTCGGCCTCAGACATTTAACATTTGAATATATGTCGAAAGAATATGACTCCTCGGTGAGCGTGTATACAGACGGCTCGGTCTCGTCGTATGCGTCTGGTGCGGCTTTCGTCGTGCCTGCGCATCAAGTCATTCGACGGTTTCGTCTGCATAACAAGACGACTACAACATCTACGGAATTAGTGGCAATAAGAGAGGCCGTTCAATATGTTGCGCGACAGCCTCCTCAAATATGGACAGTTTTCAGTGACGCAAAATCGGCTCTTCATCTACTTAGAGTGGTGTTGAAAGAAAGCGCTTACAGAGTGTTGGCTCTTCAAACTGCCGAGCTCTACACTTTAGCGCAAGAAAGCGGCCACCACATCACATTTCAGTGGATTCCTAGTCACTGTGGTATACAGGGCAACGAACTGGCCGACGCCGAAGCGAAGAAAGCACTCAAAGAACGAGAGGCATTGCTTTCAATTCCTTTTTCAAGAGCGGACGCCAACTGTCTCCTCTCCAGTGTCATCCGAAAATTGACAGCAAAGCACTGGGACAATCCGGATAATCGCCAAAGATGACTCCAGAGATTGGACCCCACCATGAATTTTAGGCTACCAC
Source organism: Dermacentor albipictus (assembly GCF_038994185.2). Taxonomy (NCBI): domain Eukaryota; kingdom Metazoa; phylum Arthropoda; class Arachnida; order Ixodida; family Ixodidae; genus Dermacentor; species Dermacentor albipictus. The sequence continues at coordinate 96,842,315 of NC_091822.1, forward strand.
CGAAAATTCAACGAAGCTCTGCCAGTCTTCTGCACAGACTAAGGCTGGGGGTAGCGTTTACGCACGGATACGTGCACCTCATGCGACACACCGAGTCTCCACACTGTGAGGTGTGCAATGTGACTGAGACTATAGGTCATGTGCTTTGTGACTGCCCTAAGTTTGTGGAAGAGCGTGATAGGTTGGTCAAGGACCTTACGCGTCTCGACAGCGCACCTTTGTCGGAGGACGTTATTTTAGGCCCTTGGCCAGACACTCATTCGAGTTTCAAGGCCATCAAGGCATCACTGAACTTTTTAAACATTACGGGCCTGGATTGCAGACTTTGAGCATACCAAATTGCTTGCCATATGTTCTACATCTTCCTTATATCGTCATTGTCACCCATCATGCACCTCTTTCTTCCCTCTTCCCCTTCCCCCACTGCCGAGTAGCTGGCTAGAGGAATATACCTCAGGCCGACCTCTCGGCATTTCGTGTCATTAAACTTCTTTCTCTCTCTATTTACAACTGGCGTTCAGGCAACAGCTAGTCTTCGTCTTCCTCTAGTTCATGTCACCTTCTTTCTCTTCACCGTAACATCATGTTGAACAATACCTGTGCATTTTTCAAGATGGCATTTCTATGCTATAGCTTCTTTGCCACTTTCCATAATGGAAGTCTAGGTATAATGCTAGGCAGCACATTTGCCAGCATTTTTTACGGTAACCTTAGCATTGCCTTAGTAATGAGCTCACTATGAACTACAGTTGGAAGAATATAACATATGCCACTTCACTATTAATGTTTTGGTTATTCATTTAACAACTGGACATTTGTAAAGACCTAGATAGGGAATCTTCATGGAAAATGATAGCAGTGCAAAACCTCCACCAAACAAAAATGCCCATTGATATATATTTTACTTGTTAACACCGCGTACTGCATCGAGTATACCAAATATATAGTTATTGAGGAAAGACCTTGCACTGCAGAGTCAATTACATAATTTTTTCTCAGTACCATGCGATGAATCAACGATATGGGGATTTGTAGTTTGGGAGCTATTATTCTTAGCAGCATATGGCATGTTTAAGCCTGCCCTCTTTTTCGAAGTTAACTGATACGCTGCTCTTCATTGTAAATGGAGGAGGCGCGGGGGCCACCTCTCGATAAGCCCTCGCACACTCGTTACTATATCAGACCGCAGAGGAGTCGATATGGCCTTGCAGCTGTGGAGCATCCGGTATCTAATCTGCTACGCGTGCAATCGCGACTCTCACTTGTCTCGCTCGCTGGACTGAACACTATGCCAACGGAGGCAGTACGGCAGGGTCGCTGGCTCATCATCTAGCCCAACCATGGCCCGTAAGTTACACGCAGTCAATTTTTTCTGCTCTTTATTTTCGTCTACGTACGTTCTAGTGCGCGCTAGCATCCGTTTGTATCATACAATTGTTTAAGCAACGTCTAAAATGTTCAGAAAATGTGCGATTACCGGCATCGGCGGAGCGATCACCGATTCAGACAAGCACTGCTCGATGTAAATGCGTGGGTTTAGATTCCTTTTTGATCCCGTGAACGTGAACACAAATCGGCCGCTTTGAGCACCTGCAGCTAGAAATCGTTCGTCGTTGCGCCCATAGCTTCACGCACGTGCTTTTCCCGTCGCCCGATCGCGCCTACGACGTAATGAGCGAAGTCAAAAGATTTTACAAGTAAACGACGTGTTCAGATACGTGGTCATATTGCAGAGGCACCAGAGGCACTCGCCGTAGGGTTTCATACAATAATTGATTGTATGAAACTCTATCGCACTCGCGGACGTAGTCGCACGTGGCGCAGACGCGCGCGCGGAAACGGATGGTGAAGCCACGGCGCGGCGTTAGCGTCGCGAAGCGGAAACGCAAGAAAAACGAGCATGCACGTGCTTCCGGTTGCTGTCCGTCGCGGTCCGTCTGGTTTCACCGTAGCACCGGCGTGCTTGCGTTCACCGGTTGACATCGATTTAAACGGTTTATTCGCAATCAGCCGGTTATCGTGTTGCCGAGCCTTCCTCTCTCATCCCTGTTGCTGCGGCCAGCCTGCCGGGCGCCCTCGACACCAAAGCAGTGAGTGGACGCGAAGCGGCCACGGGAGGAAAAACAAACACTATCCTAATTGCAGCTAGGTGCATGCCGGTGCTTTCGTCCCGGGACCGTAAATTTTCCTGTATGTTCACTCGTACGGGCGTCGTTACGGGTCGTGTGTGCGTTGTCCGATAACGATGAGCGACATTGTCTATTGGAAATTGTGTTGACCGTCCCAAAGCAAGCTGGTGCACAATCGCTTTACGCAACACATCTTTTGTAACAGCTGCATGAACGGTGCGGAAAGGGGTCTTGTGCGCGAGACGTGTCCGTTATGATCGAGCAAAGGGCGAATCTGTTGACCTTAACGACGGTTGGGAACGCATGGTCGGTGCGGCGACATTTGTGGTTCGCGAGGATTTGTCATCTTGCCGTTAAATTGGGCTATAACCTCAGGAAAGAGATAAAAAAAATTACTGCAGTATGTTACCAGGAACTTTTACATACTACGTATGCATTAGTGTGCATCAGCAAGGTTGAAGTAAAGTAAACTTTGATCTCTGTTTTGGGCACAGGTATGAATGTTTTGAAGGAAGGATGGTTCACCGAGATTGTAAACACCAACAACAATCCAGTGTTGTCCGTGGATGTTGAAAAGATCCTTCACCAAGAGCGTTCCAACTTCCAAGACATCCTTGTCTTTAAGAGGTAAGGATAACTTTTGTTGCAGATATCTTAACTTTGTTGCAGTTTAAAGCAATGTACTATATATGGCATGAAAGCTGCCCAGGCTTTGTCGGTGTGCGCGTAAATAGACTACAGTTCAAGTGCTAGCTTTAGAAAGTTTACAGGAGCTGTTTGCCAGGAAGCGTTAGATTTAACACGTGCAATAAGTTGTCATTGAGACAAGCTAACAAAAGCCTTTTGTAGTCTACTTTGATGCCCGAACTGCCTGTGGCTGTTCAGTTTAGAACATCACTTACACAGCTAATCCACAGAAAAACCAGGCTGAGGCACAGACATTTATTAACTGTAATGATACCATTAACCCTGGTAGGTACCAGTGCACCCAGGCTTACTTCAGTAGCGGTGGCATTCTGCTGCAGAGCATGAAGTTCCTTAGCCATCATGGCCACATGATGACAGAGCCAGAGTGGAGAAATATTCATGTACAGTGCATAGATTTACGTACACATTAAAGGCCCCAGTTGATTAGAATTAATCCGGTGCTCCACCACAACTCTTTTATTCATTTAGGTGTTAATTGCTTTGGATTGCTAAATATTATAAATAGCTTAAAGAACCTTAAATTGATGTGGTGGAGCCAGGTGTAAATTTGTATGTGCATATAAATACAGGCAACATATCTATGTTTCTCAAGCATATGTTTACTTGTTGACAAATGTACCATTTTCAAAGCGTGTGCATGTAGTGAGATGGAGTATTATAATGCGTACCTTTCTTTCTCTTAAAATTAATATTTCTATAGTTGAAGGAACATCCAAAGGCAGAGCGCTATAGTGGGTGTGCATGTCTCTAATTTCAGCAAGTCATTTGGGACTGTGCTGGCCCTGGACAATGCCATTCAGTGCACAGAACGGGACGAATTCTCCTACCAGGAGATGATCACATTCCTGCCCCTCAACTGCCACCCAGACCCCAAAGATGTGAGCTTCTCTGCAACTCTAGCCTTTTTGCCTTCACTCATCTGTCTTGAGCGTCAATACATATGAGAGCCTGGTGCTCTTGTGTTGACAGGTATTAGTGTTTCCTGTGCAAAATGAATCTGTTGCATTTCTATATCTTGTTTTCATACTTGGATAGCTGTTTGACTGTGATCGGAATCTGTTTAATCATAGGCATTGCCGAGATGCACGAGCTTGCCATCCCACCCTCGTCACCACTGTTGCGAAGTTCCAATGTGCGGCGGCAATGGCACGCCAGTAGTGAATGAGGCAGTTGTACGATGCAGAAGATCGTTTTTTTTTTATTCATGCTCATGAATTTAAAAATAAAGCTCAAAATGCATTCACCACAGCAGTGCCTTGCACAGTGTGGTCATTCACGAAATCCCGCTGTGATTCTCTTGTCGAGATTCAGATATACTTGCTGCGGTGGCTCTGTGGCTATGGGACCCTATTGATGAACACTCAAGACCGTGGGCTCGATTCTTGGCATTTCGACATGGGCAGAATGTAAAAATGCTCATGTACCATGCTCTGGATGCACGTCACAGAACCCCAGATGGTCTAAATTAATCTGGAAGCCCCTGCGCTGGTAATTTTTAGATTGTAATCTTGTAAATGAAACTGTATATCTTATACTTTGCACTCACGTGCTTTCGTTTCACAATTTACTGTAAAATGCCTATAGAACTTGTTTCTCATGAGGGGAAAGGTTTTTAGCTATACTTGGTGAGAGGCAAAAATAGCAGAGGAGCGTGTTCACTGCTGTGGTCATTGGATGAGTAGCCATGCTAGCTTGCCAGGTTGGATTCTTTTCTCTTTCAAGTGTAAACAGCTGCATGCAAAGTGAGGTGCCACAAAGTGTAACAACATGCCCTAGAGAAGGAACTCCACTTGGAGTGTTGTTCCTCTGCATGCCTGAAAGAGGAAAAAAAACAAACATATGTCGCACCCAGTGTTTTAGTAATACTCAAGAGTGACCGTGGCCTGCTTGGATTGGTCATCTTTCTCGCAATTCTGTGTTCAGCGCTGTCTGACAACCCCGAACACTTTCGTACCTACAAAACTTGCTGGTCTTCTCCGAGTATAGAGTTCTATGACAAAGTAGCATGCGCACTTTCGGCAACACAGTTGACCGTGCGTAATGTTTAATACCAAATCTAATCACAGTTGTCTTTTTTTCTGAGTTGGAGGGTACATAATCATAGGTAGCGTTTCAGGGGGTGAAAAAGGTTGACAATTGTGGACTGCACACTGATGCCACTGTGTTGTGCAGGTGCTGATCATTGGTGGAGGTGATGGTGGCGTGGCACGGGAAGTGGTCAAGCACCCCAGCGTAGTCTCGGTCACGCAGTGCGAGATTGATGAGGTGAGGTTTGCATGACTGGCCAACTGCTCATGCTGTGCTTTTGTAAAAAAATGTGTGGACCTCCGTAGGCATTGCGACAATCTTTAGATTCTCCTAATGCTATGAGGGTACAGCAACATGGCTTGGTAAAATCATAGGCACATTTATTATTATTTTTTTTAAAGCAAGAACTGCTCGCTGTTGTTGTGCAGAGCTGTGAATATTTTTACAAGATGTGTTCGAGACAGGTGTGCAATGAGCTCATGATTCATACCTATAGCGGTCGGTAGTGTAGGCTTGAGATATCAGTCATCCGATGGAGAGAAAATGAGAATAGAGATCTTTCTGTGGAAAAAACAAATCTGCACACAAGCATAAGAGATTTAAAAAAGAAAAAGATGTGGTTGGTGGTGATGTAAGTGTAAAACTTGGACAGGAAAAGAGGTAGACTAGGAAATTTAACAAGGACTGCTTTCATATGTTCTTGAATTTACTGGTTTTGAGTGTTTCACACAGTCTATCTTTTAGAAAAATATTTTCATTCTGTTGTGTTCCCCTTTCTTTCTTCTTGTCTCTCTTGTTGTGGGCTTCTGGTAGGGAATTCTGACGCAAGTATTGAAGTCAAAGGTAAACATTCGATAGATATCTGCCTGTTTGGGGACAACTGAATTGTGTCGATCGAGTTGACTGCAAGAAGAAAGCTGAGGATCTTATCAACGGAGAAGCATACAACAAGATCAGGAAAGATTCATCATCACGAACCCAAACCCAGATGAACAAAATTATCCCTGAAATTTTCAAGCAGCATCCAGAAATTCAAAACCCGTTACTTGAGGTTGATATGCAGGAACGGCTCCACCCTAAGCTTCTACGGCCTCCCGAAGATTCACAAAACAGGAATTCCTCTACGACCCATTGTAGATTTTACACATTCTTCCCCTACAAGCCCAGTCAACTTCATAAGATACTCATAATCTTCATAAGACACTCTCTCCTCTCACCAAAAAAAATGGAAACCTACATTCGCCACTCGGGACACTTCGTGGAAATGATGTCCAATGCGAGTCCTGATGATGACTGCGTGGTGTCCTTTGAGGTGGTTTTGCTGTTCCCTGGTGTGCCTGTGCCGCTCGCGCTTTCTGTGACACGTGCGCTCGACCTTGACTCCACACTATCAAACACATCTGTTGGTTATTGGAATTCTGCCTTTCAAGCACTTCTCTTTCGACAACCAGTTCTACAGACTATAGTGGAACTGCTATGGGTGCCGCAGTCTCGCTCACAGCCGCTGCACTCGCCATGGAGGGCACCAGAAAGCGGGCACTTTGCACTTTCACCCCCAAGGCAAAAATGCTTGTGCACAACGTGGACAATTGTTTCCATGCGTAAGCATTCTTTGGCGAGCTTCCCAGCCCTGTCATGCGAAAAGTGTAATGCCTTGTATCAGCACAAAAATGAGTAATTTGCAATGTTAACGCACTCAAGGCAATCACTATGATAGTGTAAATGTAGATGAATGGAAGCTTTTAAGCATTAAGGAACAATTTAAAGCAAAAGAATTAAAAGACAATACCCATAGGGATACATAGGGCTGCTTAGAAAATGCATGGGAAAGCATGGGGTGGGCCAACTTGAAATTTGAACATAGGCCAACTGAAATTTTGGGGTGGGTCAACTTAAGTTTGGGGGTGGGCCAAGCTAAATTTGGGGGCGGGCCAACTTAAGTTTGGGCGTGGGCCAAGTTGAAATTTCGGAGTGGGTCGATTAAAATTTGGGAATGGGCCAAATTGAAATCTAGGGGTGGGGCAATTTGAAATTTGCAAGTGGCCCAACTTAAATTTAGGGATGAGTCAACTTAAGGTTTGGGGTTGGAGGGTGACCCAACTGAAATTTGGGACTGGGCCAACTTACATTTGGAGGTGGGTGAACTTCAGTTTCAAAGTGACCCTACTTGAAGTTTAGGTGTGGGACAACTTGAGATCTTGGGGTGGCCCAATCTCCAATTGAATGCTGCTGAATGGCCTTTGAGTGATGGACACCTTGCTGGCAAGTGAGCACATTGAGACACTTGGTGCGTTTTCATTGGGCCTCACTGAGATGCAGTCAGAATGCAGGTGAGAGCTTGTATGGACAAGGAACGTGCGCGTAATACTGGCTTGCGAGAGCAACAGTGCGGGTGACATGGCATCGCAGTGATGCACTCGACCCTCGCACAATGCCTCACGCGCTGCTGCGCCAGCTGGCGTTCCCTTTCGTCTGCTCTGTTCCGTCGAGGCGCGCTCGTGTCTCATGTTCCGGATCAATTGGTACAATTGCATTGAAGGGGCCGGATGCATCGAGAAAATCTGACTACTACCTACTAAAGCCTAAGCATTTTTTGCCACCGGAAAGGCCATGGGTAGATGCACATAAGCTTGGAAAAGCAAGTAGGCAAAACTAAGCAAAGGCAAAGTCATAGCAGAGCCAAACAATGCTTACGCATTAGTATTTGCTTGGTGAAATCATCCGAGGGCGACAATTTGCTTGCACACTTGAACTCTGTAGAGCTGGCAACGCAGTTTACAGTGGAATGCGAAAATTCTGGTTCTCTCCCTGTCTTAGATGTCCCCGTGAAAAGAAAGTGACCGAGCCTGCCATTTTCCGTATTCAGAAAACCAACACATACAGGACGATATCTTCACTTTAATTCTAATCGCGCCACCTGGCACAAGTTTTCTGTAGTCCGAAGCCTCGTCAAGAGCGCTGAAAGAATTTGCTCATCCTCACACTTTCGGAAGGAAGAAAAAAAAAACGCAGCGATCTGTGACCTTGGGACGAATGGTTATACAAAGGAATTAATTACCGTGCCCTCTGGCAACAGAACGTGAATGAAAGGAAGACGGCGGCTGCTGAACCACCCTGGCAACGGTGTCGTGTCTCGATACCACACGTCCGAGGGGTCAGCAAGACATTAGGTCGTGTGCTGTGAGGGGCAGGGGTTGATGGTGCTCACAGGCGTCTCTACTGTCAGTAGCCTCCTCCCTCATCCAAAAGACCATGTTCCTGTTGAAAAGGCTCAGGGCATTGTGTACAAGATTACCTGCACCGAATGCTTTGTGTCGTATATTGGCGAGGCTAAAAAATTTCCCGGAAAGAATTCGTCCACACAACGATCACTTTTGCCGCCTTAACAGAGAACGCATTGCTGTGGCAGAACACTGCATGCTTTTTAATAACCAAGTTAGCCGTGATGGCGCTGTCGTCTTGGAGAGAAAACGTCCGGTGGTGGCTCCTTTTTGGAATCCTGGCGCATCCACAAGACACTGGGTGACATCAATCAATCGTCAGGAACACTTCCCGTCGTTTAGTTTCAAGGTCTACGAAAAAATGTCTGTGCGCCTGTCAAAGCACCAAAAAGAAGCATGTAAACACTGCGATTCCTCACGTCATGTTGCCCATGAAAAAGGAGCTGGTCGGGCTCCGAAACGTTGGGTTTTAAAATAAGTTTCAGCTGGAGTTTTCCTTCTCTTCAGTTAAGTATTTAAGTTCTTGCTCTACCTTCTGCCTCACACCCTAGCCTTATAGCCAAACAATCAGCTTAAGAAATAGTGGTACGAGGAGTGCTGTGTGTCTAGCTAGTGACAAATTTCTATTCATGGGTCTTTGCAACCTAAAATGAGCAAAAGTCATGGTTGACATTTATGTACAATGACAGGATTGCCATGACCTTTTGAGCTTTTTGTTGAAACAGTGCCTAGCTTTTATATTGTTTTCTCGGGATGCTTGCCTAATACGTCTGCCTTTCATACGTGTACTAAGAGGAAAACACCTAATAACTGTCCAATTTGGGTGCTGCCATCAAGGTTACCATCTACGCAAAGCTCAGTTTACTGCCGCATACTGGTGCACACAATATTTAAATGACCTACCTAAAAAAATTAGGATTATCGTAGCTCTTGCATCAGCTGTGTACCCTATTACCGAGGTAGTTGTTATGGGTTCTTTCACCTGTCGACATGTCATGTGTCTATCAACTCGACTCGTGCCACAGAACAGAGCTATCGACCTTACACAACCCCTGCAGTTGCTTTGGGTACCTGCATCTGGGTCATCTGATAATTTCTTCTGCACATGAACATTCATGAACAACTAATATTAGAAATAATTAGCATGTGCTTGTCCCTACTGTTTCACCTTACTTTGTCCCATCTATCGCGCTTCGCCGTACTCAAATGTGCATCACCAACTGGCCCATAATTTTACTCTTCTGTAGCAATAAAAAGCCCCACAGTGCAAGCACGTTTCTTCAGACTTCCAGTGTTCCCTTTTCACTATGGTGCCATTGATTGCTAAGGCTATGTTTTCATCGCATCGAGCTGCTGGCAGATGGCATCGCACATTTTTTGGAAGATGTAAATGGGGGCATTCTTCAGTAGGCATTGACCGAGAAGCTGACGGCTATCAAGCCTAATTAGAGCTTGTTTTTGTTATCGTTGTTCAGGAATCCTTGCCCGTGTCTCACTCACCTAGTGAAGCTACAACCTAATGTCACTAATATGACAAAACTCGATTCTGTTTTAAAGATTTTATTCAGTATCGTCATATTTAAAGCGGTCTCAAAAGAAAACCACCGAGTGGCTCTAATGTAGTGGGACCTAAAAATAATTTTGACAGATGCGAATGTATGCATCCATTTTTTTTAATAATGTGGCTATACTGCAGGGAACTAAGAGGACGTATTTACAATAATACATATGTAAACTGTTTAAGGCCAGTCTGAAAAAAAAAAAAAACCTGAAGCATAACTGCAACATCATTGTAAATGACAGAAGCTGGTTCCCCATCTGGCTTTAGGCCTCACACGTTACCATAGCAACAAGGTAATCACAGTGATGAGTAGTAATAATAAACCATGAGAACAAAATGCTACAAAATGCAAGCATGGGGAAGCAGCTGCTGTTAACAGTGGCATCGTAGTTCTGCTTTGATGGCTCTTTTAATTTGTATGTGTGCTCACTCTTCTTTTTTCTCCTTACATAGAAATCATAACTTTGGTATATTTTTTTACATTTGCACAGAAAGTTGTGGAGGTCTCCAAAAAGTACCTTCCTTTCATGGCTGAGGGCTTCAAGAGTCCGAAATTGGAGCTCAAGATAGGAGATGGCTTCCAATTTATCAAAGAAACCACACGCAAATTTGATGTTGTCATCACAGACTCCTCTGATCCTGTTGGTGAGATGAATTGCCTTGTTCTAGCACTGAGTTCAATTATTTCTGTTCTTGACACTTTTTATTTTATTTTGATGCTGATATCCTGCATGTTAGTCAACAGGGTAGGAAAGGTTGTCATGTTACTATGACATTATTAAGTGTTCTAGCATGACGCACAAAGAATGCAAGAAGATGCAGACAAAAGAGGGGTACCTTTGAATAAACTTACTTTGGAAACTGCTCATCATAGCATTCTGGAAATAACAGAGATAGCGAATAAAGCATGATCTAATGCAACCCAACTAAAGCGAAGCCTCATTAAAGATCAACCACGGTAAAATTTCACTGTGGTTATAAATTAATATTAAATTATTGAAGCAGTCTTGGCTAAGCTCCAGGGCTGTCAGTTGTCTATTTTCCTTATTAAGAGCCGATATGTAGTGTCTTAGCAGATTATGCAGGCATCTTGTGGTAAGCAGTGTGGGGTCTTTGGGCCCCACAGGAGTACTGACCACCGCAGGTTCAAGCTTAGCGAGCTACGGGGCCGCGTCAGTCGTAACCTCTAGCACTGCTGCTCGCAAGCTAATGCTGCAAGGGACTACTGAGAAATGCACGCAAGAACACAATATTGCCCTGAGTTGATGGAAACCGTTTGTCCCCGGAGGCACCCGACATTGCACAAACGCCCAGTTCCGGGGCGGCGGGGAAGCAAAGGGGTCCTGCACCACGGGCGAAAAATACAGTCAGGGGTGCCTGTAGCACGTCGCTGCGAGAGCACATGCTCAAGCTGGGGCACGCCACTAGGAAAAGTTTCGGCGGCTATACTAAAGCCCCTTAAACTTCGTAAAGTAGCGACCCTCTCCTCCTCCGCCTTCACTCCTCCTCGTTTCTCCTCTCTTTCACACTCCCTCGTCGACCGTGGCACCGCCTACAGCGTTGGAGCGTAGCACAAGAAACAACACAGAATAGCAGCGGCGCCAACATGCGCTCATCGTCACTCCGTAGACGCCTCTCAAGCGAAAATGGCGTTGAAGTACGACTGTAAACAAACGAAGCCAGTGCGAGGGCCCATGTGATGCCATTAGGCCAATAGCGACGTGGCGTCGGCCTCGGCCAGAGCACGCAAGGAGGAAGCGGCATTCTTCAAAGCGTGGTGCTACTTTACAAAGCTTAAAGGGCTTTAGGCTATGCTACTTGCGCTCGCGATAACCAGTGGGCCAACTCACAAGAGCTCGGGCAGTCTCTTTAGGCTTGAGTCTCCGATAAGTGTGGCTCAGCGTGGTACGACCTTGTGTGAAAACTAGGCGCCCGTTCTGCTTAGTGTCTGGAAAGAATCAGCACAAAAGTGTGTGCTTCCCACACGGGCAGAGGCATCGTGTACAAGCTCAAGTCCTAGTCACAAAGGTGTCGGGGCAGTAGAGGAGGCATGTACGCACTCGGCGCAGTCCCAAGGGAGGAGAGACATGCTACCGCCACGAGAGTAGCCGCCAGCGGCCGCCATGTCGTCTTAGCCCTGCCCTCACCGCGAACCATTGCGAGTGGAGTGCCACTGCTGACAATCGGCTTGGAGTGACAGGGGGGTTAGGCATAGGGATGGCAGAACAGGTTAATGCGCCCATGCAACGGCGCGGCGAATTCCCAAATCCCCACATCAGATGTGACACACTTTCCAGAACATGGCTTCGAAGACCTTCAGTGTATTGAGGCAAGATGGCGAGGTAGGTGGGTTGGTAAATTCAGTTTAAATGTTTAACAGGGAGTAAATGAACAGGGACAAAAGCGAGCACCTGTTGTGTTTTTTTCTTGTGCTTCGTTACATGCTTAATATGAATTTTCAGTGTGCTGCAAATGCTGTCCCCTCTTGCAAATCATACTCGTTCGCTACACTGGTTCTCAACGTTCCATTCATTCTGCATCATTTCTGATGAGCAGTAATGGCGGTGGCATTTATTTTAGTTTTGGTATCGAAATTGTTTATTTTTATGAATTTTTCATGATGCATCAACTCATATTTGGAATGTAAAATTTCTCACAGAGGTCGCCCTATATATGCACTATCTGAAAGTAGTAGGCTCTTATGCAGTCCCTAATTTTGTTCTAGTTTGCCTACTCCATAGGCACTGAGAATAATTTGTTCACATAACGTTTGAATTAAACAGGGGACATGTGTGCCAGGGAAAATAACCGATGGTCATTAAGGATTACGGACTGGATTCCAAGAGAAGGGACGCGTAGCAGGGGGCGGCAGAAAGTTTGGTGGGTGGATGAGATGAAGAAATTTGCAGGGATGACATGGCCACAATTAGCACATGACCAGGTTAGTTGGACAAGAATGGAGAGGCCTTTGCCCTACAGTGGGTGTAGTCAGGCTGCTGCGGATGATGATGATGATGATAATTTGTGCCAGAATGCTCCATGTCAGCGGCGCTATTGCAGACTTCGAGAAACGCAAAGGTCGCGGTCATTGTTGTCGAAACAAGTGAGCAGTGGAACTGATCAACCTGATACAGACTAACAAATGAATTATTTGTCTCTAATGCCGTCTCATCATAAAACAGGTTGTCTGTATTATGCATGGACCACATGTAGCCATGGACTACTTTCGCAGCATATAAATGTGCATTTACCATAGCAGGCATGTTCTTATAGAGGCAGACCCCAAAAAAACACTCTTGTACTGAGCTTTGGGTGTGTATTAAAGGATCCCAGGTCACCCTGCAGCTGTTTGTTACGGGGTCTTTCATAGATTTTGTATTCAGGCTGTTTCAATCAATCAATCAATCAATCAATCAATCAATCAATCAATGTAGCCTGAAGATAAAGATCAAGCCTAGCAAGAAGCTCTTAGCATAATACACGTCTCTGCCAGTACAACGATTGGGCACCCCCATCTCATAAGATATAAGGTTAGGAGGACAAAAGAAGCATATACAGTGCTAAAAAGTGGGCACGTACTGTGCTACCGGGGCTTAGCGGAGAGACGAGAACTAGGAGTCGGATTCCTGATTAATAAGAAAATAGCTGGTAACATACAGGAATTCTATAGCATTAACGAAAGGGTGGCAGGTCTTGTTGTGAAACTTAATAAGAGGTACAAATTGAAGGTGGTACAAGTCTATGCCCCTACATGCAGTCATGATGACCAGGAAGTTGAAAGCTTTTATGAAGACGTGGAATCGGCGATGGGTAAAGTCAAAACAAAATGCACTATACTGATGGGCCACTTCAATGCCAGGGTAGGCAAGAAGCAGGCTGGAGACAAGTCAGTAGGGGAATATGGCATAGGCTCTAGGAATAGCAGAGGAGAGTTATTAGTAGAGTTTGCAGAACAGAATAATATGCAGATAATGAATACCTTTTTCCGCAAGCGGGTTAGTCGAAAGTGGACGTGGAGGAGCCCGAATGGTGAGACTAGAAATGAAATCGACTTCATACTCTGCGCGAACCCTGGCATCATACAAGATGTAGACGTGCTCGGCAAGGTACGCTGCAGTGACCATAGGATGGTAATAACTCGAATTAGCCTAGACTTGAGGAGGGAACGGAAGAAACTGGTACATAAGAAGCCAATCAATGAGTTAGCGGTAAGAGGGAAACTAGAGGAATTCCGGATCAAGCTATAGAACAGGTATTCGGCTTTAACTCAGGAAGAGGACTTTAGTGTTGAAGCAATGAACGACAATCTCATGGGCATCATTAAGGAGTGCGCAATAGAAGTCGGTGGTAACACCGTTAGACAGGAAACCAGTAAGCTATCGCAGGAGACAAAAGATCTGATCAAGAAACGCCAATGTATGAAAGCCTCTAACCCTACAGCTAGAATAGAACTGGCAGAACTTTCTAAGTTAATCAACAAGCGTAAGACAGCGGACATCAGGAACTATAATATGGATAGAATTGAACAGGCTCTAAGGAACGGAGGAAGCCTAAAAACAGTGAAGAAACTAGGAATAGGCAAGAATCAGATGTATGCGTTAAGACACAAAGCCGGCAATATCGTTACTAATATGGATGAGATAGTTCAAGTGGCTGAGGAGTTCTATAGAGATTTATACAGTACCAGCGGCACCCACGACGATAGTGAAAGAGAGAATAGCCTAGAGGAATTCGAAATCCCACAGGTAACGCCAGAAGAAGTAAAGAAAGCCTTAGGAGCTATGCAAAGGGGGAAGGCAGCTAGGGAGGATCAGGTAACAGCAGATTTGTTGAAGGATGGTGGTCAGATTGTTCTAGAGAAACTGGCCACCCTGTATACACAATGCCTCATAACCTCGAGCGTACCGGAATCTTGGAAGAACGCTAACATAATCCTAATCCATAAGAAAGGGGATGCCAAAGACTTGAAAAATTATAGACCGATCAGCTTACTGTCCGTTGCCTACAAAGTATTTACTAAGGTAATCGCAAATAGAATCAGGAACACCTTAGACTTCTGTCAACCAAAGGACCAGGCAGGATTCCGTAAAGGCTACTCAACAATAGACCATATTCACACTATCAATCAAGTGATAGAGAAATGTGCAGAATATAACCAACCCTTATATATAGCTTTCATTGACTACGAGAAAGCGTTTGATTCAGTCGAAACCTCAGCAGTCATGGAGGCATTACGGAATCAGGGTGTAGATGAGCCATATGTAAAAATACTGGAAGATATCTATAGCGGCTCCACAGCCACCGTAGTCCTCCACAAAGAAAGCAACAAAATCCCAATAAAGAAAGGCGTCAGACAGGGAGATACGATCTCTCCAATGCTATTCACAGCATGTTTACAGGAGGTATTCAGAGACCTGGAGTGGGAAGAATTGGGGATAAAAGTTAATGGAGAATACCTTAGCAACTTGCGATTCGCTGATGATATTGCCTTGCTTAGTAACTCAGGAGACCAATTGCAATGCATGCTCACTGACCTGGAGAGGCAAAGCGGAAGGGTGGGTCTGAAAATAATCTGCAGAAAACTAAAGTAATGTTTAACAGTCTCGGAAGAGAACAGCAGTTTACGATAGGCAGCAGTGAGGCACTGGAAGTGGTAAGGGAATACATATACTTAGGGCAGGTAGTGACCACGGATCCGGATCATGAGACTGAAATAACCAGAAGAATAAGAATGGGTTGGGGTGCGTTTGGCAGGCATTCTCAAATCATGAACAGCAGGTTGCCACTATCCCTCAAAAGGAAAGTGTAAGCTGTGTGTTACCAGTACTCTCATATGGGGCAAAAACCTGGAGGCTTACGAAAAGGGTTCTGCTGAAATTGAGGACGACGCAACGAGCTATGGAAAGAAGAATGATGGGTGTAACGTTAAGGGATAAGAAAAGAGCAGATTGGGTGAGGCAACAAACGCGGGTAAATGACATCTTAGTTGAAATCAAGAAAAAGAAATGGGCATGGGCCGGACATGTAATTAGGAGGGAAAATAACTGATGGTCATTAAGGGCTAACCCCGCAGGGGCGTCTGCGTCAGCAGGCGTTTGGTGTGTTGCGCCACCACGTACCCGAGCACACGAGGGTTGGACCCTCCCGCGTGTAGCCGTGCGCGGCTTAGCCGTGTCCGGGGAAAGGGGGATCCTGGGGGTTGAGCCGATGCTGGGTGTTTGGACCTTTAAGGCCCCCCGGCGGAGGCAACACACCCCTTTGGCCTCTGCTTCACATAGACGGCACCCCCGGACTGACCCACCCGGGGGAAATCGGCAGTCGCCTTTTCCTGTCCTCCTCTCCAATCTTCGTCTTTCTCTCCCACTTTTCCATCTTTCCTGTCTTCTCTTCACTTCTAATTACTTCCGTATTTCCTGGCGGCAAGGGTTAACTGTGTGTATCTACCCAGCCTTGGGTAAATATATTAGGTTATAGCGGCGTTGTATAGCTGACGTCTACAGGTATGTTCATAACCTCGTAACGTCCCCTTGTTGGGCTCGGTGGTGGGTGGCTACCATCGCCGCTGAATATTCTAAGAATATATGGCAAATGCATTCCCCTCCCTTGCAGATCGTCCTTACAAAAGAGGGCGCACCGAAGCAATCTTCGATTTCACTTTGAAAACCAACGCAGAAACGTTCCCACGCTACCATGTGATCCACAGTGAAGGATCTCTGCCAATGAGAAAACTATCCCCATTCCTAATAGCAAAATGCCTAATAGAAAAAATCGGAAAACAATACAAAGCTTCAAAGATGTCAAGTGGGGACCTCCTCCTTGAACTCAAAACCAAAGATCAAGTTGAAAAGCTCGCTGATCTCACCTGTGTGGGAGACATCAAAGTCACAATCTCAGCACACCGTTCGCTTAACACAAGCAGGGGCGTAATATCAGAAGAAGATTTCTTAAACCTGAGTGATGAAGAACTCCTGGAAGGTTTCCAAGAACAGAATGTAATCAAGGTTCAAAGAATAACTCTCCGAAGAAATAACGAGCAAATCCCGACCAAACACGTTATACTTACCTTTGGTACCAGTATTGTACCTACTACACTTGAAGCAGGCTATCTGAAGATCAACGTAAGACCATATATCCCAAACCCGAGGCGGTGTTTCAAGTGCCAGAGGTTCGGACATGCATCGCAGTCATGCAGAGGTAAATCAACATGTGCAAAGTGTAGTGCCAATGACCATCAATCGGAGAACTGCAACGCTGCTCCACGCTGTACAAACTGTAAAGGAGAGCATCCAGCATATTCACGATCTTGTCCTTGCTGGAAGAAAGAGAAAGAAATAATTGCAATCACAGTGAAAGAGAAGATTTCCTTTTATGAAGCAAGAAAGAAACTAGCACACCTACCTCTAACAACCTGCGCCAGTGCGGTGCGGCAGGGGACAGCACCGCAGTGGTCACAGGAGTCTACAGGGACCGCAGTCAGTGGCCCAGTAGTAACTCCATCCGTCCCCTTGGTGGCAGCAGCCAGTGCTGCTCCATCATCATCATCACAGGCGGGCCTGCAGACCCCGGTTCCACAGGGTCCCAGGCTAAATCGAACTCCCAGGCCTGAGACGCGCGTCTCAGCGCCCGGTTCTCGATCATCCAGCGCCTCGGAGAAGGTTATGGATGTCGACACCAAAACTCCGGCGTCATCGACGCCAAAACATCAGCGCTCCCTGGAGCGCACTAAGAAAGACAAACTCACAATAACTACGCGAACAAAGGGACCGGTAACCTGAACGGTTACCGTTCTTCCAATAGTACATTCCCACTAACAAATGTCACCTGCAATTACTTAGTACATATATGTAAATTACCATTCTCATTCTGCCACTATGGCTTTTATCGTACATTGGAATTGTAGAGGACTGATTCGCAATCTAGGTGACATTAAAGACATAACAAAAACCTTTTCGCCAATCGCATTTTGCCTACAGGAAACAAACTTAGGCCCTAAACACAGTCAATTCCTTACAGCCTTCACCGTTGTCCGAAGGGACCGCGAATGTTCCAGCCGTTTGTCAGGAGGAGTAGCAATAGTCGTGCAGGGCGGCACTCCTACCCGAAATGTCCCATTAAATACATCTCTAGAGGCCGTAGCTGTCACCATTCTATCCTACAAAACAATCACCATCTGCTCACTATACATTCCACCCCACACACATTTTACTATCAAAGACTTAGAAAATCTAAGAGATCAGTTACCAGAGCCATTTGTCTTGGTAGGAGATTTTAACGCTCATTGTACTCTTTGGGGCAGTGTGAAAACTGACCAAAGAGGGCAACTCGTTGAAGATTTTATTCTTTCAAACGATATCTGTCTTTTAAACTCAGGTGCGCCAACTTATTTCTCACCGACTTCTCGCACTTTTAGTTGTTTAGATTTAGCTTTTTGTTCACCCTCTCTTTTTACTGATTTTAAATGGGAAGCTCTCGACACGTCATATGGTAGCGACCACTTACCCGCACTCATCAAACACCTATCATCACCACAAACCCTGGCAACTAGACCACGCCGATGGAAATTACAGCTCGCTGACTGGCAGGTTTTTATGCAGAACGCGAAACTGGAAAATATCTTTTCGCCAGAGCTCAGTATTGATGAACTTAATAAAAAAATCACTGAACTCATAATCACAGCGGCAGAAAAGGCGATACCGCAGTCTTCCGGCATTGTGCGCAAAAAGCTAAATCCTTGGTGGACAAACGAATGTACTAAAGCCAAAAAAGAACAAAATAAGGCCTGGGGAATCCTACGAAGGTACCCCACTTATAACAATCTTCTAAATTTCAAACAGGCCAAAGCCAAAGCACGATATATTCGAAGAAATGCAGAAAAATTATCATGGCAAAATACATATCTTCAATCAATAGTACAGTCACATCAAAACGAATGTGGGACCAGGTGAGGAAATTTAGAGGAGAGTACTCATCATACACTATACCACTACTTACATGTCCAGGCACACAAACAACACTACAGGACCAGGCCAACTTATTAGGTGAACACTTTCATAACATATCCAGCTCAGCAAACTATTCAAGTACATTTTTAAAATATAAAGAATCGGCTGAGAAAGAGAGGCTGCCTATCACTGGGGCTTCAGCTGAAATGTACAATAAACTCCTCACAATACATGAATTGAACAGAGTTCTCTCTGCTGGCAAAAAAACGGCAACAGGTCTTGACCGTGTGCACTACACAATGCTGGCACACCTATCCCAAGCGTCGGTAGGGGCACTTCTTAAATTTTTCAATAAAATATGGGAGTCTGGGGTAATGCCCACAGATTGGAAAAAAGCGGTAGTAGTGCCTTTTCTAAAACCTGGTAAACCAGCTACATCCCCTAGCAGCTATAGGCCCATTGCACTAACAAGTTGTCTAGCCAAATCTTATGAGAGCATTATAAACGTAAGACTAACATTCATCCTAGAAACAAGAAACCTAATAGATAAACACCAGTGCGGATACCAAAAGGGCTGTTCCACCACTGACCATCTCGTGCGACTAGAGCATGAAATACGTGACGCGTTTCTTCACAAGCAATACTGCCTCGCGGTTTTCTTTGATTTTGAAAAGGCATATGATACCACATGGCGATACGGAATTTTGAGAGACCTGGCTGACATGGGAATTCGCGGAAGAATGCTAAGTTGTCTGTGCGATTTCATGTCAAACCGAACATTTCAAGTACGTCTCGGCACAATACTCTCGCGCACATTCACACAAGAAAATGGCGTTCCTCAAGGTTGCATTCTTAGCACGACGCTCTTCATAGTCAAAATGAACTCTGTAAATAAAGTCATCCCACCATCAGTTATGCACTCAATATATGTCGACGATTTGCAAATAGCTTGCCGCGCCTCAAACCTACCCACCTGCGAACGACAACTACAAATAACAATAAATAATCTTACACAATGGGCTGATAAAAATGGTTTCCGGTTCTCAACACACAAAACTGTCACAGTTCTCTTTTCGCAGAAGCGAGGGTTACACTGCACTCCAGGTCTCACTTTACATGGTACAACGCTGCCCGTCAAAGAAAACTATAAATTTCTAGGCGTAACGTTTGACACTAAACTGAACTTCCTGTCCCACATTAACGCAACTAAAATTAAAGCAAATAAAGCGCTAAGTATCCTTAAGGTCTTATCACGTAAGCACTGGGGATCTGACCGAACATGTCTATTACGTATATACCGGTCCCTTGTACGTAGCATCCTCGACTACGGTAGTGTAGTTTATGGAGCAGCTAGGCAGTCCTACATTAAGCGACTTGATCCGGTTCACAATCTTGGCCTACGACTGGCGAGCGGTGCCTACAGGACATCGCCTGTACAAAGTTTATACGTTGACGCTAATGAGCCTTCATTACAGCACCGCAGAGCACAACTTACACTTTGCTATGTACTAAGAATTCGGTCATCACCACAACATATATGCTACAACATCGTAACACAGTGCCAATCACGAATACACTACACAAATAAACCAAACATGATTCGGCCACTCATCTTAAGACACGAACAATATTGTCAGACCTATGATGTTCCTCCCGAAGCCCTGCAGGTTGCCGAAAGCCCAGCAAGATTGCCCCCGTGGTGCAATTTTACACAGCTGTGTGACTGGACGTTAACACATATAAAGAAAAAAGACATTCCACAAGAGCATATAATACAAGAGTTCCGAGCTATTCAAGAAAAATACAAAAATTACACAGAATTTTACACTGACGGCTCTAAAACACAAGAATACGTAGGTGTCGGGATCGTAACAAAAAATTGGGAAAATAGCATTCGCATAAATAATTTTTCTTCAGTCTTTACCGCCGAAGTTTATGCTATATGGATGGCAGTTAAGAAAATTACTTCCGACAAGCAGAAGAATGCTATCATTTATACCGACTCGTTAAGTGCCCTAAGAGCCCTTAACTTTAACTCCGCGTCTGAACCCCTGCTTGGCGATATCTTAAACGTAGTATTTAACAAGAAATACGAAGGAACCATACGATTCTGCTGGGTCCCAAGCCATGTTGGGATAGCAGGGAATGAAGCTGCAGATAGAAGCGCATCCATGGCAGCGCACAAAAGCATCACACACATAACACTTCCATACAAAGACAGCATTAGAGCGGTTCGTAAGGCCCTTGCATCAAAATGGCAGCAAGACTGGAACTCATGCGTAAATAACAAGTTACATATAACTAAACCCCTGCTTCGTGAGTGGAAATCATGCACACACCAAGAACGGTTCTATGAGGTAATGTTATGTCGACTTCGAATTGGACACACGCATCTAACACACAACTTTTTACTTCGAAACGAAAGTCCACCAACATGCGAGAAATGTCACGAAACGCTCACAGTAACCCACATCATTATATCATGCCCACACACTGAAACACAGAGACAGAAACATTTCAAAAATCTGTATCACTTACATATACCTCTGCACCCTGCCTTAATATTGGGCGATGACCCACTAGTGCCATTCACTAACCTGTTCCAGTTTTTAGGTGAAACCGATTATCTACATCGACTTTAAGGTAATACAGCTATAACTACCTTAACATTAGATCTTATACTGTCCTGTGACTGGCGCAGCATGGCCTTAGTCGCCTTTGCGCCATTAAACCCGAATTAACTAACTAACTCATTAAGGGTTAAGGACTGGATTCCAAGGGAAGGGAAGCGTAGCAAGGGGGCGGCAGAAAGTTAGGTGGGCGGATGACATTAAGACGTTTGCAGGGACAACATGGCCACAATTAGTACATGACCGGGGTAGTTGGAGAAGTATGGGAGAGGCCTTTGCCCTGCAGTGGGCGTAACTAGGCTGATGATGATGATGATGATCTCATAAGACAGCTGTGACACCATTAAAAAATTTCACTTAGTGCTTTTTCATTCTCTGTTATTGCTTGAATTCTACACCACCTGCTGAAATGCCTTTTCGATAAAACGTCATTCGACGATGTCTCATGATTGCATTGACATGATTATAGATAGGTGGCCCCTGTCCATTCTTCACGTCTGCAATGTTTTGCATGCCCAGGCCCAGCAGAAGCTCTGTTCCAGAAGCCATACTATGAGGGACTCAAGAGGATTCTCAAGCCAGGTGGAATCCTCTGCTCTCAAGGTAACACTTTTGTGCACTTTACTCTCACTGTGCTTGTCCTTTCTTTTAAAATAAATGTTTCTCCTCCTCCTCCTCCTCCTCTCACTGTAACCAAGTAAAATCTGCTCGTGCTGATAAGCGTAGAGTAGTCTTCTGTTGCTATATTGAATTTGCCTTATTGAAATTACTTTATCAGCATGTTCAGAGCTTTACATAGTCTATTGGAATTATGGGCTAACATGCTCGGTATTGGCTAGCTGTGATTCTTAATGAGAGACATGTAGCTTGTTCGTACAACACACCAAAGGTTTGAGCTTTTGTATCAGAGGGGGGGAGGGGGGTTATAAACTGATTTGAATGAGGGCAGATACAACACGACGCCTACAAGCATTGGGTTGGTGGTTAATTGTGGCCTATGGGTGAAAGCTCCCGAAAATCTGCTCAGCCACATTGCACTGACAGTCAGGTTCTCCACAAATGGGCCTGCCTCAGTCAGTTGCGTGTCGGGTCAGGTGGTCCCCACAGTGCTGTAGCCTAAGGTGTTGAAAGCAACCCTGTCAAGAGAAATGGATGTGCGTGCAAATACGCGCCGTGGTTGCTCAGTGGCTATGGTGTTGGGCTGCTGAGCACGAGGTCGTGGGATCGAATTCCGGCCACGGCGGCCGCATTTCGATGGGGGCAAAATGCGAAAACACCTGTGTACTTAGATTTAGGTGCACGTTAAAGAACCCAGGTGGTTGAAATTTCCGGAGTCCTCCACTACGGCGTGCCTCATAATCAGAAAGTGGTTTTGGCACGTAAAACCCCATGATTTAATTTAATGTGCCTGCACACCTCAGATACTGCAGGAGAGAGATGTCGAAGCAAGGGAAGTCTGCTCCTTTGGCGCTTTTTGTACACCAGAAAATATAGTGTTATGTGGGAGTAGGCCGCAGGCCCCACATTTCACTGGTGTGAGACGTACAGTATGGCCCACTCTAACCCTTTAACCCCAACCTCGAGCTGTACTCATCATGGGAGGTTCTACCACTACCAATATCACCAATGATGAGTCACACTTGTTCAGCTGGATGTTGTGCTGCTCCCGCTGCCAAAGACAAATTACGGTTGTCACTGAGGGAAAGCTGCTCTCAAGAGTAACATTCATAATTTTTATGTTAATTCTAACCAGAAACCAATCAGACAAAATATTTTCAGAATCAGAATGACACAGAGAAAATTATGGCTACATAAAAAAATCCGGCACGTTTTTTTCCAGAATTAATTTGGGGGTTAAATGGCCAACAGTGAACAGCATGTTAGTACTCTGCTGTTGATTACAGCTAAAAGTTAATATGAAGGTCAGCATTGTGTGTTTGTATGTATAGATGGCTTCCTGGCACTTCACATCAAAATGTTCTTTTCTGATAAAGTTGAATTACTCTGCATCATAAGTTATGTCCACATTATTATGAGTTAGGTGTTCCCTTTAAATGTAAACCATGCTGTACGCTCTAGATCAAAACAGGGGTGAATGGCGATTTCTCAGCGATTGCTCAGAACACATGGCTCAATGTGCAAGTGAACTGAAGATGCAGGAATTTATGCAGGGGGATTGGGGGGCTCCTAGCAGCTCCTAAATCACATAGTGTAAATTTTGGATCAAATTTTCGAAATGTGTGGACATCTATGGCACAAAGTGCTTAACTGCAGAATCCTGGTATGTGGGACAGAAGTGGATAAACGGCCACAGGTGCTTGGTATCTTTGGCTCACTACTATGTTTCATGGGCTCAATAAATTCTTCTTTGCTGTGCCCATGAGATGCTGTAATGAATCCGCATTGAGATGGAAGTATGAAAGCCACAGTCTCTGTTAGTTGAGTCAAGGAAACAACCACAGTCTCTAAAATCATTGATGTGCATCAACAATGATTTGCATTCATCAGAAAGTGAAACGGTGATTTCCTGGATCTTGGTAACAGACATAATCTGTAACTCTCAGCTGCCTAGTGTAGTTGTGTGGTGTTTGCACGTAATGGATGTTATTACTGGCACGTGCACATGTTTGGTTACAGTTGTAAACAAGCTCTTTGCTTGAAGAGCCCACATGTGGGCTATGCTAATCAGATCCGGATTCGAGCCCTGTGTGTTATTGTCACCACAAATGTCCATCTGCTGTGAGGATAGGGAGGTCCATCCCATCGCTCGTAATCAGTTGTCAAGATTGGAGTCCGGCATGAATTAGATGGTAGCGTGCCCATGCCGTCGTCCAACTTATCCACGCTGAGGATGTTGTTGAAGGGAAAGACTGCTTCTCATCAAGAACGAGGAATATGGGTTTATATACGGTATCTACATAAGGACGTTGCAGTTCATCATTCTAGCATGACTGCGAGAGAAAGTACACTGAGCAGCCGCACAACAGCGGTTTATAAACACTCGGTCCTCCCTCGATCCCAAGGTGAGGGAAACGGCCGACCAGGCGCCGTAGACGAGCCGTCTTTTTGCGCGAGGGCTTACACACACACTTCCGCACAGATTCACGGTCCCCACCGACGTCAGACGGTCTTCGCAGAACTCGGGGCTTATGTCAGGAAAGGTGCATTTCATTGCCCGAGCTGACCCCTGCAGCGCAGCCGCCGGTTGTCCATTGTCTTGCGTCTTGAAAGGCGCGTGGGAAGGGGCCTCCATAGACGTTCCCTCGGCAACTCCCCCGCTCGCAGCAGATCGGGTCGGCGGTGGCGTGTTTAGTCACAAAGCCTGGTTCGTCGAACTCATCTCGTCAATCCCGCGACGCAGAGTGGCAGACGTGCGCATTGTCCTGCGGACACAGTAGACTTAGTGACGCCGTTTGCTAGAGGGTTGCGGTGGCGTTCCAGGAAAAGTTGATGCCGCTGTCGCAACTGACTGGCAAAACTTGCACCTCAGCGGGCCATTCTTAACACTGCAAACAGGTAGGCATTGAATTGTGGGTATGTGCAAGAAGAGTTATGAGAAAAAATGTATTAGTATCCAAAAAGTAAGGAAGTGGTAGCCAGCCAAAATTAAGAATCTGAAGGGCATTTGGCATCCTGCCATCGACTTTGTAAGCACACTTGGGCATGTACATTGCATGGGGCAATCATGATGAAGGCAGGCCATGAGTTTACTCTTTCCCTACCAGGCCCATTGGGCATCATTAGCCTGCTGTTGATAGTTCGAAACGCCGCTTTCGAGAGCTTCTGCGCTGCTCACGGACACATCAGACATGAAGGAAGAGAATTTTTTTTTTCTGATCAGTTCTCTTTTTTTCCTGCCAGGCGGCAATTTTTTAATGCGTTCCAAAGTTACGCGATCGTCAAAGTAGAAAGAAAAAATGGCCGCCTCCGGGAGCAGCGCGCACACTTTGGAAGATCACAGATCTCGTGATAGATTTTTTTTATTTCCCATTTTATGATCACACCCCGAACTTGCCGCACCGATATGTAGTATGTCAAGTCTAGCTAATAATGATTGCGCTTACCATCTGTTGAATGCTACGCGAACGACTTTTCAAGACAAACCAGGCGGTCTGCATGCACCAAACATTCTTAAGCAGATGCCCCATTTCATTCATCACTTTCTACACTTCCATGACAAGAAAAAGCTACAACCAAACTTGCCTTTATTATGTGTAGACTTTATAATGGTTGTGGTCAACAAGAAAGGCGCCTTTCGATTCTTCTCATCTGCACTTGTGGGCACGCAACAAATCACGAGCGGCAACGATAGTAGCCACGTTTACACTGATACATTAGAAGTGTAGCCTATTCATACGCCGACACACAGCTAAAATATTCCCACCCTTAGTGGAAACATGCTGTATTAGGATAGTAGCGAAGACAAATGCCGCAGTTTCCGCAGCATGCCCGCTATGTGTTTCTATGTCACTGGCAGCTAAGCGTGCCTATCTGTTTCTGTCCCCTCAAAGTGGACATGGCTACGTTATTGCCGCAAACTTGGTGATATTAATGATATTATTCATTACTGATACAGAAGAAACTGTTTCAATGCGCGCAATGTATTCACAAGAAGAAAAAAAAAAAACGTTCGGCGCGTTAGACTTGCTCCGCCGGCCGCCATGTTTGTTTTGGTGACCCGCAGCAAGCACGGAATGAAAAAAAAAAAATTATTTTCTTTTCGTGGGAAATTTAACCCGCGTAATGATCGCACCCCTGAATTTGCGTCAATTTTTTTGACAGAAAAGTGCAATCATTATGCGAGTAAATACGGTATCTCATAATTTTTTTACACTTTTTTCTTAGCAGATACAAGCACGTATTCACAAGCTTTGTTCAATTTTATTCCACAGTCTTGATTCTTGCGATTTAATCTTCTTTACAACATACATCTCGTTAACAAAACTTTTATGCATTCATTCTGCTTTCTGTTTATGCCATAGAGTTCCTCACTATATTACCTAGAGGGAAATCCAGCACTGCTTTGCTATGGTATGCATGGGAATGCCGGTACATATATTAGACAGTTTTAGTATAGCGTACGCTATTCCATTGCGGACGCTAAAAAATAGCGGATATAGCGGGCGTACGCAACGCAAACGAGTTAGCGTTAGCGTTTTTGCGGGGTTTGCGGAGCTTGCGGGAAACATGGCGGCGGTCCCGGCTGCCCGCTTCGAATTGAATTTGGTGTTGCTTTTGTGAAATGCACTTCGTTCGTAGCAAATGACTGTGTAAACGGCTTTCGCTTAGTCTCAGGCTGCTTCGACGACAGAGTATTATGGATAACCTCGTGGTGTTTTCGAGATCGCTTTTCGTTTCGAACGAGTCGAAGCCTAACGAAAGAAACATTCAAGATGTCAGCGCCACCTGTCGCTAAAGGCGCAAAATAGCCGCAACGACGGCATATGGCCTCTGAGATTCGAAGATATCGCCGGTCAACTAAAACTGTAGAAAACGTGCGCTGCTTAGCGTGCGCTATATTAAAGCGTATAGCGTACGCTATAGTTGCGAACGCTAAACTAAAACTGTCTATTGTGACTTCGGATTGGCATCGTTCTTGGAGAGCCCGGACACCTTGAAGACGCGCCTGGCAAACACCGTTTCAATGATTCATTTACCACTAAAACAACACGTAAAAGGCTGTTTCAGCTTTATTATTACACAAAAATGTGTTTTGTTTAATTTTGGAAACTTCTTATTGTATGTACAGTTATATAAAATGTAAGAAGTATCAGTGGACCGCTAAAGTTGGAGGACAGACGAGATTCGTGCTTGCTTTGGAACATTTTGCCGTCTGTTCTTGCTATTCTTCGCTTGGTTATGCATTGTAGATAAGTAAACTTCATTGGAAGATGTAGTATAGGTGAATGAGAACCTTTCATGAAGATTTTAATTTCAGAACGAGTTATCAGTGTAGCCGTATCTATGTTTTAGACGAAGCCTATTACAGCATCAGCCAACACAAGCCTCGTAGACACATATACCGTCATTCCCATGATGGCACAGTGCCCCTTAAGAAACTCCCATAGACGGTGTCACCAGATTTCTCCTCTAGGTGTTATAGTGAGAAACGCTGTGGTTTATGCATTACATAAAATATTGAGTGCAGTAGTTCCTTCAGAAAAAAAAAAAAATCTGGCGTAACCTAAAAAAAAAAACACCTATTTTTCCTGTGGTAGGGAAAAAGCTAAACTATGTGATACTACAGTGATATAGTCATATCATAAGAAGCCAACAAACATTGACCCCAAGGACAACATAGGGGAAATTACTTGTGCTTAATAAATGAAATAAAGAAACGATAAACTAATGCAAATTAAAGTGGATGAAAAAACAACTTGCCGCAGGTGGGAACCGAACCCACAACCTTCGCATTTCGCGTGCGATGCTCTACTAATTGAGCTACAGCGGCGCCGTTTCCCCATCCCCTTTCTTGGGTATTTATGTGCCCTAGTAGAACACTGGAAGTGTTAGCCAGCGCCACGCCACTCACAGACCTTGACAGCGGACGTGGAATGTCCTTTTTGCCGCCGGCGTCACGAGAACGTGATCTTTTGGGGTGAAGGCAACTGGTCATGGAGGAAGGAAACTGAGGAGAGGCCCTACCCCCTCCGCGCGCTAGGAGAAAAGTGTGGAGGAAGTGACGTAGTACGTTCTCCTCTTTTTTGCTGATTTTGTATTTCTTTGCCGTAACGGCCACACCTTTTGGGCCACGATGGCGGCTTTGTTTTGGTTCTTTGCGCTCACACGTGTTGCTCCGTAGGTTTCGTACCGTGGCAAAAGCGCCGTGCGGGCAAGTTTGCGTTGGTCATCGTGTTTTGTTGCGCTGCGTTATCCGGACCGTGCTCTCCCGGTTGTTGCTGTGGCCAGGTGGGGCAGGAGGAACTAAAATTCGTGAAACGAATGCGCATGCAACGCTGTACGCTATGTACCGCGCCACGGCAATGGCTACGGACGAAGGAATATTCGCGGGCAATTTTGCCCTTTTTCGCGGAATCACGCTAACGTGCAAACGATTGCTTAGTATTGCTGCGGAGTGCGCGGGTTCGAGCAGCACGGTTGCGCACAGCGCGGTGTGGTTTCGCGAGAAATGTAAACAAGAGAGGAGAGCTGGCCCGATAGGCGGAGCAACGCCATGAGCAACGCCAACTTCCGGCTTCACTTTAGCTTCACAAAGAGTGACGTCAGGGCCTCTCCTTAGTTTCCTTCCTCTGTGCAACTGGTCAATAAACCCACACATGCTACCTGAAGGCATCAATGTTGCCGGATTCGAGACCCTCGTTATGTAATAAGCGAGAAGAAAGGGGGTTTACCCAAGGGGCCCGATTTTTTATTAGTCATATCATAAGAAGCCAACAAACATTGACCCCAAGGGCAACATAGGGGAAATTACTTGTGCTTCGTGAAATACGAAGGTTATGGGTTCGGTTCCCACCTGTGGCAAGTTGTTTTTTCATCCACTTTAATTTGCATTAGTTTGTCGTTTCTTTATTTAATTTATTAAGCACAAGTAATTTCCCCAATGTTGTCCTTGGGGTCACTGTTTGTTGGCTTCTTATGATATGACTAATAAAAAATCGGGCCCCTCGGTTAACCCCCTTTCTTCACGTTTACAGTGATATAGGATACACGTTTATAGATCTTTGAAAAAGATGTGATAGAAGGTGCATTGCTGGCCCTGACTGGCAGGCTGAATTTGTCTATTGTGTCATCAGCAGTAATGCGACCAATGCTTTGAAGTTGCTCAGTCTTCTTTTTTTTTTTAAGTTGCAATAGAACAAATGGAATAGACATTGGGTATTCATTCATTATTTTACTGGCAAGGTTAGCACTCTTTATGCTAAAATGATGATTTGCCCTTAAACAAGGACTATCATGTGAAATTGCCTTATTTTGGGGGTGTCCACACAAGGTAACAGAGGAGAAATGCTCATGACTGTGTTTCGACATGAACGTTTGCTCATTTCCTGCTCGTTGCATGAGTGCAATTCAGCGTGGCAACAGTAAAATGTTTCTGGCCAACTTGATAATTTTTTCCACGTCTTCTCGTTGAAACAGGCGAGTCCATGTGGTTTGATCTGAAGCTTATTGAAGAGATGATGGACATGTGCCGGACCCTGTTTCCAGTGGTCAACTATGCCTCAATCTACACGCCCACCTACCCCAGCGGACAGATCGGTTTCCTGCTCTGCTCCACATCGCCTGTGAGTTCTGCGGCTCTTGTGTGTAAAAGATTGGGACGAGCCACTCCCCACACAGGGCTGGGTGCCCTCTTGGCCATTCTGCTGTTCAGCCGAACTGATGTGCCCACTTGTTTTGTCTGGCTGTTGGGCTGACATTTTGCTAGAGGAATGCAAACGATGAGTGTGCGAATAGCGACATTTCCAGGTGGATATGGAATACTTATAAACGAGGTGAAGTATAAAAGTTGTGTGGAGTGCATTTAGTAAAAGAATGGATGATTTACATTTTGACACATGTAATGCCTTTCCCAATTGGATGTCTGGTCAACTGAGGAGCTCGTATGTGACAAACTGAAAGGTGATCGCATGTGGTTAACCATGACAATGACAGTAATAAAAAAGCAATGGCTCGTCACCAAATGTAGGTAGAGCGTAATGTTCTTTGTAGCTAAGTGAAATACTACTGCGCAGGACAGCATTTTTAATGGGAGAGAGAAAGAGAGAGATTCTTTTACAAGTGTCTTTTTAAAGGGATTCAGACATGGTGAGACCGGTTTAATGATAAATTGCTTTGCCTTAGTTAAAACAAATTCGTATGCTATCTAAAGGTGACACATCTTTATTGAATGGATGGGAAATATTGAAAACAAGTTATCTGCTCTATGGCTTTTGCTCAAAAACTGGTGCCTCTGAGCAGGAGCCGCAGCTCTCGAGCAACTAAATCATTCATAACTTGCATCTTGCATCATAACTTGCATCAGTCTTTCTCTTGGTCCGCCATGGTGGCATAGTGAGTTTAGCGTCATGCTGCTGAGCTTGACTATGCGAGACCAAATCCCGGCCACAGTGGCCACACTTTGATGGATGCGAAATGCAAAAACGCCTGTGTACCGTACATTGGGCGCACGATAATGAACCCCAGGTGGTCAAAATTATCTTGATTCTGCCACTACAGCATGCCTTACAATCGTATCGTGATTTTGACACATGAATCCCCAGAATATTATTTTTAATCTTTCTCCCTGTAGACTCTAATAAGTGCTGTTATAGTATCTCATGTTTGAACAGAAACGAATGTTTGATAATCTCAGATAGAGAATTCTCACATGCAATATAAATAGCAGAGCAAGAGCCATTCACTTTTGCTGTCATCGCATTCAATTGAAAATTTCAAATATTTGCACACTCCTATTGCAAATGCTTTAATTATATGCTTGAATAATAAGTTGAACTGAGCGGTGTTGTTACAGAGCTGTACACAAAGGCCTTCGTCTTATGCTTTATTGCTTTCATTGGACATTTTCTTTTGCAGGCTAGGCAGCTAACATTAGAGCACTAGCCGAAGGATTTGTGATTCTCCAGGATAATGTGCATCAAATTTTGAAACAACAGCAACTTTGAAAGGATTATTGATAACGAACATGAAATTAGCCTTTGCATTGCCAAGTAGAGCCTGCAGTGCTAAACCATGGCAAAATGGCTAATGTGATTGTAGTTGGCTGCTTCCTACAGTGCTCTTTGCACAACTTTTGTCGCTGCCTCTGCAGCCTTGGTCCAAACAGCTGCTTGCTAGTACTGGCAAAGCATTTCCTCGTTTACATACCGTATTTACTCATTTATAATGCACCCTCAGTCGTAACGCATACCTGTATTTCGAGGTAAGGAATGAAAAATGCAACGCCCTTGATCGTAACATGCAACCTAATTTTCATACATCAAGAAATTACAAATGCAATGCCCTTATTCGTTCGCTTACCATTTTTTTCATTGCATGAGTCGGAGAGTAATGACGATTCGTACTCGCTTCGAAAGAGCAGATCCATTGCATCCAAGCCACAGTAAACTGGGCATTACCCATTCTAACTATTGGAAGCCTCCTCATAACTATTAACAGCCCAGAGCATATAATCTTCAGTGCTGTCTGTGGTATTTGAGATGTCGCATTTCTTAAACGCCTTGCAGATCACAGCAGCCGAACTTACAAAGCAGGCACAAAGTTATACCCGCAGCTGCAGCAATGTGTAGATTACATTACAGAAGCTTTAAATGCCAATGACGATTGGCTTGTCATTGTAGCTCTGATTTCATGCTTGAATATAATGCACTGATAGTATTTTAGTACATTTGTCCTGAAAAAACAAAGTGCACGTTAGAATCAAGGTAATACAGTAAGCACTTTAACCGACTTATGTTAATGCGAGGAACCGAAAGGTACAGTATAGGCCTTTGCATGCTTTACTTTATGTAAACAAAAAGTTAATTGTGACACATGTACTCGACATACCTTTTTCTAGAACCAGACATGTGACGCAGTCATGTTTCAATATGCAGGCCACTGTGGAGTAGGATTGCAGACTACAGCTTTTTCAGCAGAACATCTGCAGTTATTGCTTCCTGTATTGTCCTCGCGTGATTGTTTTTAAGCGTGCAATGTGCCTGGTGTGTTCTTTGCTTTGCCAGTCCCTTTGAGTTTGCATTCGTTTGCCATCATGCATCCATGTGCATGCAGTGAAGTGATGTTGTTTCTTTTGTCGATGCGTGGCTGTGCAGGACACGGACTTCCATAGCCCGCTGCATAAGTTCAGTGAGGAGCAGCTGCGGAACATGAAGGTCCGGTACTACTCGCCCGAGATGCACCAGGCAGCTTTGGCCCTGCCCCGGTTCGTCAAACAGGTTGGTTCAGAATGCTACACGCTGCTAAGCCCAGCTACACACCGTAGGGTTTCCCACACCAGAGGGAAGTTGTTACGTGGACTGGTTGGTACGGTGGTGCTACTTACTCGTGGGAACTCTGGCGCTGCGTTCGTTCACCTACGTACCATGGAAATGATGTGTAATGTTAATGCTTGCCAATTCTTGCAGGACTTTTATTGTGCTTTACCTTCCTGAGTTTACAAGCAGTCATAGTTTTCTGCACACAGCAGGGCAGTGAGCCTGTGCACATCTGCATAATCACTGCAAATTGTTGCATTTATAACGCAGTATAGTTTGTTAGAAATCATACATTTGCAAAGTCACGATGCAGCTGTAGAGCGGCAGCAAAAATAGTCGACTTTTTCAGATTTCTGCCAACAACGTACAGTTGGTTTCGCCCACATGGAAGGCATTGCTTTTCTTTTTTCTAGGACTTGCACGATAGCTGGGAGACCTAGTATAGAACATTACGTTCATATAGAACTATGAACATTATAAAGTAAAGCAAAACAAAGTATTCAGCACTCCATTTGTTAGAGGATCTGCAGTTGACATAAAATAAAAGGTTGGGGTCTATCAGCACTCGCATTGGGCAGATATGTTCATCTTTCTCCTTTTCTCTGTCTCACTCTTTGTTTTTCAGGCCCTGTACAAGTGAGTGACATACTACCAACATTCCAGTTGATGCGGGTGCAGGATCACCTTGCGCCACGCTGTTGGAAGCTGTGGCCGATACTCGGAGCTGCCGTTTTTCTACTCTGTGTGCACTGCATTTCCTTTGGAAATTTCGGACCACCGCATACGTCCATGTTATATATTTGTTCTGCAATGAATAAAGCGATATTTTATGTTCACTAACCATTGCTTGTTCCTCGTCTCTGATGGGCATGCACAACTGCACAGAGCCTAATGTGTGAAAAATTTAATATTAAAGTGTCACAAATGTGGACGTCTCACAATTCTGTTGATTTGTCAACTCATTCACGTCCTCGGATGTCCTTGAATTTAGCATCAAGGAGACTGGCCCACTTCCCATGAAAGGTTGCTACTAGTTGCCCGAGCATGCAATGTTTGGACACTTTTGTTCGGCTAATACTGCATCCTGTTAATGTGACCCTACAAACCATCTTTTCAAAGCCGATTTCATATTGTACCCGCTGTTTTAGTTCTATCTGCTGTTCATTTTGCAGAGCTGAAATTCATAGCTTTGAATGCACAAGTTTTTTATAAGGAATCTCAAAATTAATATAAACGGGAGCCAGAATTTTTCTATGGTACGCGCAAATGACGTGCAATTTTCAGGTCACACGCTTTCTCTATGCTACGCATCATTTGACCCTTGGTGAAAGTAGTTGAAAGAGACACCAATTTAAGTACTAGACTAGGCAA
The DNA here is from genome assembly GCF_038994185.2 of Dermacentor albipictus. NCBI lineage: Eukaryota > Metazoa > Arthropoda > Arachnida > Ixodida > Ixodidae > Dermacentor > Dermacentor albipictus. The sequence goes on from NC_091822.1 coordinate 96,875,839, forward strand.
AGAAATTTTGAGGGCCCAATTGCTCTTCGATGAAAGTTTAGTCAGTTTCTGTATTTGACGTCCTAAATTTATGTGGGTGACTCTCATTAGATTTTTGGCAACATACTGAACACTGAGTACTTGCCTAGCCATTTAGCTTTTGTTTGTCTATTGATAGCCCCTTCCACTGTTTTCTACTCTGAGGACAATATGGAATGGGTGTGCCAGGCCTCTCCTGAGACATACTGCTGACTCGCACAGCAATTGGACAAACGCACACATGCCCAAAAGAACCTACCAGGGTGTACATTCGTGTTTGGCGACTGATGTTTCATGGCATTTTTCTCTACTGGAAAGGGATTGCCAAAAAGAAAAGACTAAACCTAAATGTCATCACTGGATCTTAACAGCTGCAAGAACAAACCTGAACAAGTCGTACAAGTTGTCAATGACTTATTGCCTAATGATAAGAAAATTAGTCGCATTGTACCCATATACAAATTTGAGTAACCTGAAGTTACTGCCTCAAGTTGACGCCTCAAGTTACTGTCCAATTTCCCCGACATACATCACTTGCAAGCTCCTGGAGTATATGCCGACTTCAAAAGTGGCATTGCATATTGATATTAACTCATTCTTTTATTGTAACCAACAAAGTTTTAGAGTTGGCTCTTCATGCAAAACCCAATTCTGAATTCACGACTGTGAACCTTGATTCCAGATTTTGAAGCGAAGTCGTATACCTTGAATTTTCAAAAGCGTTTGTGTTGCCCATCGTCATTCGTATTGTCCATAACTTTTCCAACCACTCTGCTATCCGCTCACCCACCCTTTGCTCCTGGAAAGCTGCAATGTCCCACTCGGACCCGGGAGCCCAGCGCTCCATGATACAGCGGGCCCAGAACATCATGTGGCTCGCAGGGGCCCTGGACAAGGACGCCTCCCTCGGAGAACTTCCACCCTCAATTAGCACAATAAAGGTTTCTCTCTCACCTGTAGCCTTTGTAATATAGTGTAAGCTTTCAACATTGCACGACACTACCACTGCATTCAGCAAATCTTTCCCGTTGCCAGAGAGCAGTTGAATGCACAGCCAGATCTGCTTGTTCATGAGCATGATCAAAGCCACTGTAATGCACTGAAGCTATGATTGCAGCACTTAACCTTTAACCGCCATTACCAACCCATCACGTGTTTAGTCATCTTGCATACAACTGTCATCCTTTTTTGTACTTGATTGATGTACTGTACAGCAAATTTACTCTTTGGTTGATTGTTGCAATTACCACATTGGTGTTTTTTGCTTCCATATTATGTAATACAGTTAAACATTGAGATAAAAAACTTCAATATAACGAAATTCTCTATATAACGAGGTGTGTTTATGCACAATTTCAATACAATGAAATTCCACTGCCGCTGCAAAGGAATTGCAAAGAAACCTGCAAAGAAACCTATTGTCATGTTTTTAAAACCCTTAACCTACCACTACTATGCTGTTACTCTAACGTATAATTTCTTTTTTACTTTTCTGTTATATTGCCGGTTGTGCTGCCATTTATACTGCCGGTTCGTACCTTACTTTGTTTTGGTTTTCAATTTTTCTTGCCCATCGTCTACTAGCATGTATACTAATTTTTGCTTATCGTTGTACAAATGAGTTGACCATTGTATAATAATGACCATAGTGTTTCTTGATGCTTTTGCCCTCCTCCCTCTTATGTAATACCCTGAAAGGGGTCCATAAGGGACAACAAATTATGATGATAATGATGAATACAGAGGCATCAAATGGAAACGCAGATGGTGAATTGGTTAAATCACACGCGCGCCTCTAATCATGTGTCGCATGACACTGCCGAAGTTGAACAGCAAGACCCTCTCACCCTCACATTCTGTGTAAATTCCAAATGCAATGATATCCTATCTCATGCCATAGCTGTGAGCATGCGCAGTCTTCCTGCGCATGCAAGGGGATAGGGAAGTGGGGGTAGCAAGCGGTAACACGATCATGCGTGTGCCGGAGTGGGAAAAGGGGAGCACAAGTCTTCTCTAGCCTGGCTGTGCCTGCACGTAACTGTCAGTGCGGGTGAGTGCATATGCGGCCTGCACGTTCTGTCTCGGAGCCAATCTATGGTGGCTGCAAAGATTGGGCGAGCCAACATGGCCGTGGCTTCGTGTGCACCGTCTTCTCACGAGTTTGGTGCTCGAGGTTGCGTAATCTCGAGTTTTGGCAATGCGTTGAGAGAGGCAGGCGGCACAATCAGCTGTGGGTATGGAGTGGATGTAAAAATGTCGCAGGCATCGTCTTGTACTGCGGATGTGAAGGTATTGTTGACACGAAATGAAACCGTATCTTGGTTGCCGACTCAAATTTAACAAAATTAAGATTTTTTTCTCACTGAAATTCTCTTTTTCCAGTTGCCAATTTTGCCGACTTTATGCCAAGGTTTAACCGTACCACACGAGGGATCCTCAAGGGTGAACAAAGGATAACAATCGGGGGCTAGTAATTATTCAAGCGGAAGTTGCAGCGATGGCCTTGCACTTGCTCGCCCATAGGCGCGGTTGCTCAAAGCCCTCTACAGAACCAACAGGTAGTGCTTGTCATGTAGGATAGAGGCAGTGGCAACCAAGTGCTTCTTTAGCTTCCAAGGAGCACGAGAACAAAGCTCCCTTAAGTGTTCAATCAGCATGAAGGTCACGGTAGACCCTCTTTGAAGTTAGTGTGATCGTAATTGTGCTTGAAAAATTCGCCAATTTTCCAGCAAATAGAGTTTCAACTTTATGTGCCACTCACTGTCTGCGTTCCTTGAAAAAGATGAATGTAAAAGTGAAATGTGGTTCTACAAGAAAGCGATGGTCCCAGACTTGCCACTACACCAGAGCTCACACCTGTAACACGGCCAGCCATATGGCAATGGGAGACGGCACTATCCAGCTCCAACTGGTTGACCAAGCAAGGGCAGCTAAGGCGGCCGTGCTGCGGGGACCACCCACTGCAGATCGGGTGCTGTTCTGGATCGAGTTTTCCCTCTCCAAGACTTACAATGGGAAATTGATTATAAAGCACGTGGTAGAATAATAAGAATGTTCGAGAAGCATGGCGAATATAGTAATTAATAGTAATCACGAGAATAATGCTTGAAATTGAGAATTTACATAAATATTTAAGGATAGAGCAATAAGAATGTGTTGTTTAGCAGCCGTCTACTTCAAGGCGAGGCTTCCACTGATATCCCATCATATCTCTAAATGCATCGCCACGTCTTGACTGGCAATGGACAGATCTGTCAGAAATTCCTAAGTGCGCTCAAAGCGGGAGCACGTAAAAACCCAAGCAACTGCTGTAAATGGCGTTCTGTGCTCAGGTATCAGGTGCTTCCGACAAGTAGCTCTTCGAAGGCTTCCTGTCCACAACTTCTCAATTGCATTGCACCACAGCAGTGAAGTGCTTGTAGCATTCGTAGATGCAACGCATGTGTCCATGTACAGATGGGTACAAAATTGGAACATGGGAGCCGAGGCCGAACTGCACACCAGTGCCCTCTAGCAGCCCCAGGGGAAGCCAGAAATTGGATCACTCATGCGCCCAGGCTGGCACTCGTAGCCAATTCACGCATCTCGCTCCGTTTATTTACTCGCGGAATGGAGCATTGTTTGCAGTTTTTGCAACTCACACTTGCTCGTGTGAAGTCGCCAATAACATATAGCTACACTCACCTGCACCATAGAGTTTCTTACAATAAGTGTTGTTAAAGTGAACTCTGGCGCTGCGACCTTTCAGCCACCACGGGAATGATCGGAAGTACATGGATTTGTCTGATCTCCGTGCTTCTGGATTCAGACGTTCTCTAGCAGGCTTTGTTAATTATGCTTTATATGCCTTCATCGTCGTAAATTGAAGAGGAATCTACACTCTTCAAAGTGCAGAAGACACTGCAAACACACAATTGCTACTAATTGGAACCATTCAGCTTAGATAAATAAACTTTATTAAAAGAATAATCAGAAAAACCACTGATGGTCGGGCCCCTAGTCCAGGGCTCCGCTGGCTCTTGCCATCTTCTTGGCTCTCTGCAGCAGATAGAGCTGGTCGTCGAGGGCCAAGCTGGACAGCAGTGCCTCCCGTTGCTCCCTCGTGGTGTTCTATGTTGTGTAGCGTGCACTCCCATGTAATATGGTATAGGGTGTCGACATAGCCACATTGGGTCATGCCAAGAGTCTCAAGGCCTGCGATAAATTCGTAACGGCTGTTTCATGCTGCTTGTCAATGCATGCATCTGTGGCCTAATGGTTCCGATATTGGGCTTCTGTACTAGAGGTCTTGTGTTCAAATCCTGCTACAGGACAATTTTAATAATGTTTACATAACTATTGATTACGCAGTACCTTGTTGAAAATTACAAGTTTACAAAGTCACGAAGCCATTTGAAGCCAGAAGCACAAAGTTTAGGCAACTCCATGTATACTTCCCAAGATGGCCAAGCCACCCTCTTTGCAGCTCCTGTAGACACTAATGCCAGTTACCTCTAGCAACTATTGTGCGAGACTTACGGCCCGTACCACAGGGGCATGAGCAAAGTGCAGTATCAGCACTATCACACTGACAAGTGTGATAGTGCTGATACAGAAGTCATGAAAGACACTCCGATCCATGGGCAAAAAAAGAAACGGATCCTCTAGGTGGTGTAAACTGGCGATGAGAGCAACTGAAGTGCATGTGTGATACTTTTATTTCTAGCTTCCCCAGGCTGTTAGAGCGCATTGACGCAGTTCATCCAGAGCTCCAGTGTTCCAATGGCTTTTGGTGATACATATCTATATGCACGGCGCCATTCAAGAGTTGGGGCACGCAGCTTCAAGGTAGCATACGATTAACAGCTGATATGGTACACAAATTCTGAAGTGAAGGACGTATTCCTTCTTTCAAGGCTGTTCGCAGCCAATGCCCTGGCAGCTACCAGACATCAGAGAATAGTAGTGTCAACCCTCAACATGGCAAGATATGAAACGGACAGGCACCTGTTGCCCAGTTAAAGATTAGATCCATAACTGGTGCTGTTACCAGCGAAACTGCATGAATTGTGAGCCCAAATATTGTCCATATTTTAAATCGTTTGGAACAAAAGCTTACAAATGAAAAGTTTTTAAGACTTTTCCTTGAGCTCTGAAATTGCCAAAATTGACAAATATATCAGTCCAAGGCCATAAAACATTGTCAGAGCAACTTCGGCATTTCAATAATATAGCGTTTATCCAGCATACCAAATTCATGTGAACCACCACAGCTACGCTCAAGGCAAAAAATTCGCCAGGAGTGTCCACATAATTGCCATCACAATAAAAACTAATAGTGGAGCAGTTGTTGGAGCTCGAGTTTTATTTTAGAGACTTTTACGACACCACGGGAGTCACTACATGGGGCAGCAGTGAGAGGGAGGAACATGTTGGTAACCGGTTGTTGGACATGCACACAGGGCTGGGCTATGGCTAACTCGGGAAAGCAGCAAAGCTGCAGGCAGAAGGGTCGGCAGCTGGCAGTGAGAATTCCTGGTGTAACTCTGCTGGCGTGCCACCCTCTGCTGGCGACGCCCGCACGTTTAGCCCCTGGACTTCATGTACTTGATCAGGTCAACCACACGGTTGCTGTAGCCGTACTCGTTGTCGTACCTGGGAAAAAAAGCGCATATCTCAAAATATAAAGATGTGCCAAAATGTCAAAACTGGTTGTTATCAAGCAGATGGGGGCATTTGCTCCTTTTCAAGGTTAAATGAACTTTCCTTGACACTAAATGTTAACAGTACAAGTACGATTAATTCCACAGCGAGTACATGAAGTAGTTTTGGGCATCCACACGAGTGCTTGGTGGATGGCACTGCAGTCCTGGGCCTTTGAACACTGGGTTGTGTTCAACCAAAGCATTAAAGCCACCATGCTAAAGGGCCTGTCCCACTACTGAGCAGGCATGCCTATCGTTCAGAAGCTCGCAGTGATGAGAACTCGCAAACCATAGCATTCTGCAGGGACACAAATAGGTGGCTTGCTCACAAGCACATTTTGGGCAATACTGTACAGATGTAGGTGTACCTTGCAAGACCCTCTGCCCAGTAATAATACTACCAATAGCACCACCGCTGTAACGTGGCCTGTGGGAATGCTCAACTCTATCATGTTTCCCCGATGTTCATCTTCACCACACGACTACTTCCGTTCTACTTCCCTGCATGCCACACGCGCGATGATTGGAGTCACTGTGCCGATGAGGGTGCCACCCGACGGCACAGATTTTGCTACAAACAGGCAGCTTCCCTTTGGCTCTGGAGCATTGATGAACATGATTGCTTGGATGCGCATCTTTTCACGGGACTGCACCCAAAACTGCCTTGATAGCCTTGTGTGGCAAGTCAAATATCTCAATTCCTCAGTGTGTTCTATTAAGGACCTACGATACGAGTACTTGCATTTCAGCTAGCTGGAATTGTACAAGTAACCTGTGCCGAACCAACAGCAGTGCCATTAACACGCAGCCTAGAGAAGGGAGGAAACAGTTTTCAGTAGCACTTGCTGCAATTTTGCATTGGTAAATTCACTGCTCGTATTCAGCCAAGTGTCCAGCTCCCAACCTGACTGACCACTAGTGTGCCAGAACCGTAGGTGTGCATGCACTCGCTCCTCACAATGCCTGGACTGCACATGCTTACTATTTCATGGCCTCTCTACTGGACACCGACAGGATACTTTGGTGGCGCACTCGAACCAATGTAGCACCTTCTGGACAGCAATGGTTCCCCAGAGAAAGAGCAATAAATGCCCTTTTGCACAGCAGTGTCCTTCGCTACCAAAAGTGCTCGAGGTACCACCCACAGACTGGCACGGCAAGAGCCTCTCTCCCCGAAAAATGGGCAACATGACTAACCACGAGATGAGCTTGACAAAGGTCTTGCTAAGGGCGATGCCAGCCTTGGCATCAAAGATGCTGCTGTGGGTGTCCCCAAGGAAGTCGGTTGACACAACCTGCACACAGAGGGGGGCACCAGTTTGCAGAAACCAACCATCCACAGTTCATGGAACACTATAATAGAATCCGATTTTAGGGCAAGAACTATTGCAACCTATTTGCCAGAGTACGAGTGCTATATCGATAATCATAAGTATAAGAACTAACAGGGACAAGCAAGTGGCAAGGACAAACTAAGCCTGTCCAGCACTACACACATTAGGTTGCACAATCACACAGAGTCTGACACAGCAGAAAAAGCACTGCACAGCAGAAGCCCACTGTAGTAAATGTAGTCAAGCAACCAAGAACCAATTTTAACAAGCCTTGCAGAACATTAATATCACCATTCTTGTTCACTTGCAGTGTATCACTAATATTTTATGTCTCGCACAGTCACAAATCACTCGATAATGCACTTCCCTCGGCAATATCCTCGTATTGTTTCATCGTGGTTGTATACTTGCGCAATCCATTGTATGAGTAAACAGCTCAATTGTATGTCATTTTCTTCCTGCGTGCCATGCTGAAGATGCCAGCGCTCATTCTAATGAGCATCAACATCCCGATGTCATTAATGAGGAGTGTACAATGCACCCTTGTACAACTATCGACACTTACTTTGAAAACTAATCTGTGGTTTTGCAGGATAATCAATGGACTGCTGCTACCATCTGTGTGTGTCCACACATCTCGTTTTCTTCAACTTAACATACCGTATTTGTTCGAATCTAAACAAAGAGCTTTATTTTTTTCAAATAATCACGTACTGAACTATAGGGCTTATTTCAGCTTATTTCAGATGTCTTTAAAAAACGCACCAGTTTATATTGTATTGTATTGGGTTTTATGGCGCATAAGCAATTCAGGCTATCATGCGCCAAACACATGGTATAACTTATTTCAAAAATTGGGTATCCTCAGTGAAAGTCCTTGTACAGACAAGGACTCTGAGCAGCCCAAAAATCAAATGGAGACCTCAGCCTCCTTCTCAGGACTGAGAAAATGGGTGAGGTGCATCATAAGATGCATGAAAAAACTGGGTAAGAATTTTTAGAATTTGTAGTTCGGTGATATATTATATTTCGTTTAGGATCGCTGCGTCTTTCAAAAAACTAAAAACAGATGAAGTTCCTACAAGTGGGTTATCTCCTAAAAGTAGACTGGGATGGAAGGGAATGCGTTCATTGTAAAATACAGTAAAATATTTTTTCCTTAGCCGTTCGAGTTGTGTGCACGAGAATAAAATGAGATTTACAGTGAGTTCATCTCCACATTTCTCACATAAGGGTTTGTCTTGTTTTGTCAGTAGAAAGTTATGTGTTAGGTGTGTGTCCGATGCGCAGGCGGCATAAAATTACTTCTATAAAACGTTCCCGATGCCTGCATGATCTCCATTCTGCCACGATAGGTTTTACTAAATGTAGTTTATAATTGAAATTGATAAATATGGTGCATAGCTAGCGCCATCTAGTATGTATCTGAGTACGTATCAGAGCTCCTGGTGCACACGAGCGACATTGCCATTTTGACCCGTGTCGTATCGGGGCTGGTTCTTTATTCTAAATTATCGGCATACGGCACGGTGTTATCATAATGTCACCCCACAGGCGATGACACTATAGTGCCGCTTTCAAACAAAAAGTGCTAGCCGCATAGGCATCATAAAACGTTCAATTCAGGTGGGACCTTTGGCATCGACGAGAAAGACGTTTGTTGTTGGAGGGGGCAATGGGAGATTCTTTTTTTGAGTGTGCCACAACGAGGATTACATTTACTGTTTGAAGATGACAGCGAAAAGGAAGATAGAGACGAGGCTAGCAGTGATGATGACGTAGAATTAGTTCGGCATGTTCACTATTCAATAAATGCTTTCATTTTGGGAACGCTGTCCTCGCTTTTATTCCTACATTCGAGGCACGTTGTTTTGTTTTTTTCCGGCTTCAGGCTTTCGGGGGTTGGCTCAGAATTGGGGCCAGCCTAGATTGGAGTAAATAAGGTGTTACTACATTGATTTTAAAAAAGGGGAAGGAAAAATAGAAAGGGGGTTTTATGTGCTGCAATAATGATCTGATGAGGCACACCATTGCAGGGGACTCCATTAAATAAAACCACCTGGGGTTCTTTAAGATGCACCGAAATCAATGAGTATTGCATTTTGTCGTCATTGAAATGCAGCCGCTATGTCCAGGATCGAATCTAAGAGGTCAGCAGCATTATGCTATCTATACCCTCTAAGCTACCGCAGTGGGTCTGACAAATATATTTTCCATAATAGAGTTGAACCTCAATATAATGAAGTTGTACTTGCAGAAAAAAACTTCATTAAATCATGAATTTCGTTAATTCGAGGTTTTGCAGCTTCAGCATTAAAAGCAACCTGACAAATTTCTAGACCATTCCTGGCGGATAGTATCTCGTTAGCAAGCACTTATAAACGAATGGCAAGAAGGTGGGGCCATAATAGCATGGTTACAAATGCCACCGTGTGTGGTGCAGATAGCACCGACACCAATGCATCGACGTGGCTCATGGCATCCGAGATTTGCATGTGTTGCGTCGCATGGGACCCGCAATTTAAAAACAAAAGGGTAAAACGATACGGATATCCGCCCCGAGAAACTAAAGAGAAAAAGCCACAGTTTCGTCAGAAAGGCAAAGCATTGATGGCAATAGTAGAGAGAAAACTACACAAAGTAGGGTTCAGTTTTATCGGTTAACAAGCCATTAACATTAACAGATCTTACTAGATGACCACAAACTTGCTGTCAAACTGGCACAACGCGAGCGAACGCTTTGCACCGTTGTCTTGGAAACTTGAGACTGCGCGACCACCAACACTAGACTTGCAGGAACCCAATGCCCATCAAGGCACCATATGTCTCGGCTCGGCCTTTGAAGTTACCGCGGTGACATTGGTTCCCAACATAAGCTGAGTGGCACGCGCCGTGCACTAGAAGGTAGATAGGTGCTGCATTCCCCCCCCCCCCTCCTCCTCCTCGCCATCTCATTTCATCCTAGCACGTGCTTGATCTCGTTACCCTCGTTCACTCCCTTCCCATCTCCCTTGTGGAGAAGGAAGCGTCGGCTCTTGTTTTTCCCCGCCGAGTGCGTCCCGGCACGCATGCTTTGATGGCGTTTTTAGTGTTCCAAGCTTTTCATGCAGAAGGACACTTGAAATAACTTCCTCCTCGGTCAACATTTGTATAGTTCTTTGCTAGGTTTACTAGGCCATACAGGCTTCCAAGCACATGCTTGACATGGCCGAAAACTTTGTTAAGTTGAAACCGTGTCACCGAAATTACTTCGCTAAACCGTGGGGAAAAAAAAAAAATTATATATATATATATATATATACACACACACACACACACATACATATTTGCGGCTTCTTATGATATGACTAATAAAAATTCGGGCCCCTCCGTTAACCCCCTTTCTTCTCGTTATATATATATATATATAAAATAAAATAATTAAGAAAAAGAAAAAAGAAGGCTTTAACATAACTAAGATCGAGAAATGGAAATAGTTCACTACATCGCGAATTTCGCTAAATAGAGGTTCGTTATATCGAGGTTTGACTGTATACTTGTTAGGTTACCTTAACGCCTCTCACTTTTTTTTTGAAGTGAGAACGTTCTCAAAATATTAATGATAACAGCTACAGTGAAACCTCGATATATCGAACACGGATATATCGAATTATTGCGTATATCGAACACTTTCTATATCACGTGGAAAATCGCATGCATTTTTAATTTTTTATTTCGAACGGGGCCGGATGTAAAATGGATATATCGAACTCCGCCGCCCCAGACCAAGTGCGCTCTGTTGACAGGAGGCGAGCTTTCCCGCAACACTCTCGAAGATAGCGGCGGCGCGATGGGCGTTCCCGACTGTTGCGTACGACAGCTCCCACATCGGTTGCGCCGAGGGCGCCATTTGAACGTAGCGGCGTACACACGCGGCGGTTTGGAGCCAGCCACGAGCCCTTCTCTAGGGGAGCGCGCGCTTCGCGCGCTCCCCTAGAGACCGGCCGTGAGCCAGCCCGGCCGCCTCAATCACGCGCGCCCGCGCCCCCGCCGTGCGCGCGTGATCGAGGCGGCCGTGGAGCCAGTCGGAGCGCTTTGTCGGTGCTGAGCCACACAGCATGTGCATTGAGGACTTCGTTGGCGGTGATGACAGCACCGGAACAGTGGCAGAGTTAACAGACGTGAGATCGCGGCAGAAGTGACTGCTGAGCGGCCAAACGAAGACGCTGCCGAGGCTGATCCAGCAAGCGCTGATGTTGCCCCGCTCCCGACTGCAACTGACGCTGTAGCTGCTTTGGCCGTTGTACGCCGCTACTGCGGCGCAATAGAAGGCACTGGACCGTCTCTTGTGGAGCGTTTGGACTATGTTGAGGACGCCGTGGTCAAGCACGCGGTTGCCAATATGAATAAGGCTACGCTGCTTCAGTACTTTCAGCGAACGAAATAAATACTTTGTTTGAAGCTTCATGTGAGTATCTATTGCGCCACGATTGGTTCATTGATTGATTTGTGCTAGTTTTTGACGCGTTTTCTACGTGATTTTATATATCGAATTCTGGCTATATCGAACTATTTTGCGATCACCGCGCTGTTCGATATATCGAGGTTCGACTGTACACATTACAACTATGTCCAAGAGAGCTTGCTTGAAATGCTACTGCAAGAGTTCGAAGTCTTAATGAGTATGCCCACCTCATCTTCAGTGTATCCAAGGATTCCCTTCCAGTGGTCACTGAGAGAGGCAGCCTTGACCACTGCCTTGATCTCGTCGTAGGTAGCCTCCTTGGCAAGGCGGCAGGTCAGATCAACGACCGAGACGTCCGGAGTTGGGACGCGGAAAGCCATGCCGGTCAGCTTGCCATTCAGTTCGGGGATCACCTTGCCCACAGCCTTGGCAGCTCCCGTTGAGGCCGGGATGATGTTCTGGGCGGCGCCACGGCCGTCACGCCACGCCTGTGCACATGGCAGCATGTGGTCAGACATTGCCCTCTGTCTCTCACCCCTGGAGAATCATCTAAGTGCTGTCAAGTTTTGGGAAACGCTGAAGATTTCCCCAGCAAAAATGGCACTGCTCTGCTAAAAACTATCAAGCTTTAAGTGCCCTGTAACAGTTTTCTACAAAAATTACTAGAGGTAATTCTGGTAATGAAATTGCGAGCTTTTATATGCAAAAACCACAATCTGATCAAGAGTCGTGGCATAATGGGGCACTCTGAATTTTGACTGCCTTGGTTTTTTTAATGTGCACCCAATGCATGGCACACAGGCATTCTGGCATCTAGACACCATTGAAATATGGTCACTGCAGCTGGGAATTGAACTCCCGACCTCACGCTTGGAAAAGGCAGAAAAATGTCTCGCAGAGCAAGAAATTTTGTTTGAGGTAACGCTACTGCACAGTTGTAGGTGACTGAATTTGCAGGAGCTCTTTTTTATTCAAGTACATGCAAATCTGCTGGGACCAACAGATCAGTTCGAATTATTGGAGTTGCACTATGTTTTTGCAGCAAACCATGGACCATACCATGAGGTCTCAAACACTCTGCGCAAATGAATGCTGCACAATTACATGCTAAAGGGGCCCTCAAACACTTTTCAGTCCACTGTGTTTCTGTTTTCAATCCACTGTCGGAAAGTTTCAGGTTGCTTAGTCTGAAAGTTGGAGGTGCTCTTACCGCAAGACAAAGTTACAATGTCAAAATATATTTTAGTCACAAACAAATCCCTACCGACCACATCGTTGCCCACTGGCACACACCGCAGGCATCGTCACCACTCGCTACTCTTTGGTTGGTTAAAATCAAAGTTGCTAATAACCAGTGTACTGCAGCAGCCTGTTAAATTAAGATTTGTCTGTTTTGTGGGCTGTACTTTTTTTATATTGTGGGCTGTACTGTAATATTTTATATTAATAAAAGAAATGTAAGTCACTACAATCGCGAGATATGGCAGGTGCGCTGGCAGCACTTTCACCTCTGAGTACTGTTCTATGTTACAGAGAAGTGTGCGCACGAGATGTTAAAACAACAGCTTTTCTCGCTTACGTGCACTCGTCAGTGACCTTGTGAACTCCCCCTCATTTTTCACACGATATACACTCACGAGTGTTTATGCAGCATTTTTCACCTCGGTGCATTCTTGCTGCAGCACCTTTGTTTGCAGTGCTGCGCTGAACTGCCTGCGCAGGCTATGAAAGAGACTTGACTTGGTGCAGTACTAGGATGTTGAGCCAGTAGTGGCAGCCATGAAATGTGCTAGAATGAGCAGTAGTTTACTGCCGTGGTAACAGTACCATCAGCCCACTGGAGTAACTGGAGTAAGTTAACATAGAACATGTAGGCAACCATGGAGTGCAAACTTTCGTTATGTAGGCACTTCAAGCTATTGCCATTGGTGACGAGTGGTAATGTCAGTGGATGAGACCTCGCAAAATTTGAGTTGAGGACACTTTTTTTTTGTATTTTGAAAAACTCATGGCTGAATAACTTAGGACTGCGTACCCCTATTACTGCCATTCTTACTGCATCTAGGTTTCAAACGGTCAAGCTATGCGACCCGAGAATCGCTTGAAAAGTGTTCGAGGCCCCTTTCAATGGAATACTATGCTGGCCACACGTGGGTGCACTTGCCTTGTGGCTCGGTCCGTCCACAGTCTTCTGGGTGGCCGTGGTGGCATGGACGGTAGACATGAGGCCCTCAACAATGCCGAAGTTGTCGTTGATGACCTTGGCCAAGGGGGCCAGGCAGTTGGTGGTGCACGATGCGTTGCTCACAATCTTCATGCTTGGATTGTAGGTAGTGTGGTTGACACCCATCACAAACATGGGGGCATCCGCAGATGGAGCAGAGATGACCACCTGCAGCAACATACGCATTGGAATAAGCAGGACCTTTTAGGTAAAGGAAACGTGCCACCGATGACCAGCTGCAATTGAGTCGTAGGGTTTTACGCCCCAAAGCAACACTGGTGCTATAAGAGGCCACAGAGCAGGGCACTGGGTTACTTGACTACTTTGGGCCTATACAAGCCCAGATTGCACCAATTCGGAACATGTGGCGTGCCTAGAGGGCAGCATTGCTGCCCATTCATCACTACAGCTTATGATGCGCTTCACTTACCCGGTGGGCTCCACCATCAATGTGCAGCTGAGCCTTCTCCAGCGTGGTGAAGACTCCAGTGGACTCCACCACAATCTCGGCGCCAACTTTGCCCCAAGGAATGCTGGCGGGCTTCATCCTGCACATGCCACGCCACCCTGCTTAGAGTCCACCCACTCGAGAGCCAGATGGCAAACAACTCCCCAAATCACATGGAGACATGTTATCAAATGACTACGCTAACCATGCAGTGCAACAAAGGCTGTGTGTTCAAAGAAGAGAGGGGAGTTTGACCACTGTGCACCACTATTTCCTTGAACGATGCTTCCATTCAATCAGCGTCATGCGAAGAGTAATTGAAAGTGCACAACAGAAAAGCCCTTGTTTTTTTCTTTGTTTTTTAAATTTGTTTTTATGGGCCAACACTTCGATATGATTGCGAGACATGCCAGAGTGGGTGATTCTGGATTAATTTTGACCATCTGGTGCACTTTAGCACCCACCCAATGCACGGTGCATGGGCATTTTGAGATTTTGCCCCCACTGAAATGCGGCCGTAATTTGATACCGTGCCCTTGCGCCAAGCTGTGCCAAGCTACTACACCACTGCGGTGGGTGGCCTTTCTGCTTCTCTATTCTACTTGGCTGACACGACCCGCAACTTTTGCAGCGAAGCATGGAGTTGGCGAGACAGGGTATAAGCTTCACGCACAAAGGCTTTGAATAGTCCTTTTTCTTCTTTGGAGCAGTTCACGAGTAATGCTTCGTTTTTTTAGAAGCATTGCTTTTATAAGATAGGCAAAAAATTCGATGAGGTGCTGCCAACTGCTTTTATTTGCTATTTACCCTACCAAGGCTTATGACATAGGCTGCCTCCTTTCCAATTTCTAGCTTCACATATTGAAAAAAAAAAAATTCATTTCTGTTAGTTTGCAGGCTAATCATAAATTGTGTAATAAAACTGGCAACCGCAAAGGGTCTATGCGGTTGCCAGTTTTATTACACAATTTATGATTAGTCTGCAAACTAACAGAAATGAATTTTTTTTTTTTCAAAATGTGAAGCTAGAAATTGGAAAGGAGGCAGCCTATGTCATAAGCCTTGGTAGGGTAAATCGCAAATAAAAGCAGTTGGCAGCACCTCATCGAATTTTTTGCCAATTTTATAAAAGCAATGCTTCTAAAAAAACAAAGCATTACTCGTGAACTGCTCGAAAGAAAACAAAAAAGACTATTCACTTAATAAAAGCCTTTCTGCCCCAACGTGTGCACAAACAAAGCTCTTTTTGCCTTGTGTCACACAGTGGCAGCAGGAAAACAAGAAAATAGCAGTAAGCATTATACATTAAGATGCAGAAGGATCAAAATTTATTCTACGGCTTTACATGCTAAATTTAAGTTAAAAATTTGAGGCCCGCACCACTGCTATATGAAATCCTGCAAGTGAAATTCTTGCTACAGGTTTTCTTTTATTAAAGGAGCTTTTTAAAAAGAAAGACTTAATTTCACTATAGTGGCTGAACAAAGCACTGCTGCTTTAGCTAGTACCCATAGCTTGCACCTCAGATCTGCCCTTAATGTACTCACCAGACATCACTACTTTCTTTCGACAGTTATTAAACCAAGTAAAATAACAAGACCGAAAAACAAGAACACTGCAAGTAGACACTAAGAAAGTGCTAACAACCCTCAAGCCTAATGGAACAAGTGAATTGCGAGGAAAAGTGAAATGGGAGACGGAAGCGGTCCCAAGCCTGATAGTATGTATTCAAACATAAACAAGCTCCTCAGGGCACTGAACTCATGCACAAAACACACGCAAAGTGCTGTGTTGCATGCCAGTTGGCTAGACAGCAGGCTGGCAAGACCGTGAGCTAACAAAACAAGAGTGGTAAAATAGTACACATAGCATTGCAGACGGCAGGGCAGGTAAATCACAGAAGCTATAAAGTTGACAGAAATAGACGAAGAAGAAACAGGGACAACCACCATTCACAACCCACAAGTGTTAAATTTAGCAGTGTCTAGGAAGGAGAGGCGTCCTCCATCAAATGGCCTTGGAAGCGGAAGCCTAGCAGCGGCTGCACGCCAAGTGTGGAAACAACAACAATGCGGGCGTGGAACAATGCCAGCAATTCGGCTCTGCAGCCAGACCACTCAACTTGGACGGCGGCCAACTCCCAGCGGGGATGAACAGCTTTATCCTGTCACGCCTCACCCCCCAAAATTGGGCCCAACAGTGGACCAAATCTCCACTCTGCAAGCTCGAACTGTGCCTGGCCTATGTTGACGCTTCTATGTTTTCAAGTCAAATAGACAAAATGCATGCCAAAATTCTGCTCCCTTTGGAGACTCTTTTTAACATACTAGCTTTACTGTTGCAAACTTGTTTTTGATGGAAATGCTTACTATAACTTAATGCAGCTGTTGCTAACGTCAACTTGTGATGCATCATTCTACATTAGCTGAATTACAAATAGCAGATGCCACTTTAGCTATCTACAGACTACAGTTACTTCCCATATCTGATTATTAAAAACAGATTAAACCAGGGTAAGCATACGTGTATGATGAAATAACTCCACACAGTTAACATCGCACTTATTTGTAATAAAAAAAAAAGTGTCATCAACCTGATTACTGTGTCATGCTTCCAGCAAGTGATTGCAGCTTGCACTGACATTTGTTTGCTTGGCTGGTACTATTGTTCCAGAAAGGCATCTGCCCTGTGTTTAACTCTAGATTGTACGAACTGCAAAGATTGCTTTTAGAAAAGAAAAAAACAAGCCACATTTCACTAGAGTTAAGTGGATGACATATCCTCCACCTTGCCTATTTCTGCAGAACTCCTGTGAATAACTGGTCACTGGCTTGCAAAGTGTTTACGTCAGTACTTCAAGGATGCAGCTAAAACGGGTGAGAGCACGAGTGTACGACTTACTCCTGGAAGACGTGAATCTTGTGGCCGTTCACCACAAGCATCCCTCCCTCCTCGTGGACATCGCCATGGTAGCGGCCGTGGGTTGAATCATATTTGAACATGTACACCTGCATTTTAACATTTCAGAACAGCATTAATACAACAACCTTAAAGGAAATATTTACCTTCACCATGACCAAAATTTTCTGCACTCTACTTGTCTCACAAATGCATCCTCTCGGGCAAAGAGCGACGAGGTTCGATTTTCTGTCGGTTACAACCATATGGTTGTAATCTTATTGGGCAGGCTCAAACACCGCTGCAAACCCCCCATGTAACTCGGTACGTAGTTTTCATCTCACTTTAACTACAAAACATTTTTGCATTTCGTCCTCACTGAAATGTTCCCGCCACACTTCGAGCTCAGCAATGCAAGGCATAGTCACTAAGGCACAGTGGCAGGTACTTTGTACTGAAAGCGTTTAAATTACAAGGCAATGTGCACTAATATGACAGACAGCTAGGAGCAATGTTAATATATCCCTGTCGAGGGATATGAACCACAGTACCTTTTATAAGGGACAGTGACAAGCTCAGTAAAATGGCAAAGTTAGTACCATAACTGCCTTAAGATGTGCAAAACAATTAAGGTCACAGCCATGTCTTGAATCATGGCGAACTCACCATGTACTTGACATCAATGAACGGATCATTGACAGCCACGACCTCAACGCCCTTGGCGAGTGCGGCACGCAGCACAAGGCGGCCAATGCGTCCAAAGCTATTGGAAGAGCGAAAAACCGTCAGTCTTGTGCAGACAACCACGCAAATGAGACACTAAATACGACACCATCACCAGTCACATTTATTTTACTGATCATGTGTCAAATGATGCAATCTTGCCCAAAGTTGCAATAGGCATTTCATGCTGCGCGAGGTTCTCAACAGGTGCACATTCTCATTCCATCCAAGGGGTTATAAAAAAGCTAGAACATTGAAGGAAATGCCAATACTGACAGCCGACGGCGAGTGCAACAGCCTGATCTTTTGGTGCCCGATACAAAAATTACACAATCTGCAGTCACAACAAATATATACTCCAGTGTCCCCGGGTGTTGCTACTGTGTCAAAAGTAAGTTGGTAATCCATGTTCTACAATGGATCAGATTTTCCCTCTGTGTGTGCAAAAAGAAATGTGTATCTGTTGCTTGCAAGCTGTGGTTGCAGAAGCCTTTGTCAGGCGCGTAAAGCACCTTTGGCTTCTGTCCCTTTCCCCGTGTATGTATGTAAGAAAAATATACTACTCCCGAGAGAAAACGAATAAAAAAAACCGACTGCGGTGAAAACACGCTCGAGATCAGCGCGTCCTGCTACGCTAGACGGCAACGATGACGTAACGCTACTATCATCGATCCAGACAGAGAATGGGAGGAGAGGGAGCTGCCACAACATCCCCGCGGGATACGACCCCCCCCCCCCCCCTCGCCCCCCGCCTCCTGCGGATACCAAGCCGGACGCCGAGCGTGTCGGGTTGCGCTTGGCAGACAAAGGAGGTATACGAGATCGCGAAAAGTACGGCTCGCCGTAGCGTCCGGCGCTTCGCAGTTATCAGCTAACCACACAAATGAGTGGCTGCAAGGACATCGCAATGGGCTTGTCCGCTCGATTCGAGCAGCAGACGCCGCCGCTGTTTGGGGCTGCAGCAGCCATGACAGCTGGCGTAGAGGTCACGTCAATGAGACGCCGGCACAAGAGCGTGCCGGTGGGCACGGCGGCACGCTTGGACCAGTCACCAGGAACCGAAACCGATTCAAGGAAACGCCAACGCGATTGCGAAACCGATGTTGTGACAACACACGAAAGAAAAATGTGACGGATCGCGACAGAAACGCGCGGAAACGTACCCGTTGATGCCGATCTTCGCGCTCATGTTGCTGCTGGTGCCCGAGTCACGGAATTGGCTGAAGAATAACCTGAAAGAGAAAATATTGCTGTAAGTACGCGAGCACAGTGCCCCGGAAAGAGTACCGGGCCCTTGGAAATTGGGCGCGTGAACAACGCTTCTCGATCGGACAAAACGTCACGATTAGCCAGTGGGCTCGGATGGTAACCTTTGATGCGAGAGCGGCCGAATAGAGAACGTAATTTATGCACAAAACACGATTAAAGGAGGAGGAAAAGCACGGCACGGTCTGCTAGTAGGCCTTATCCTACAGGAAAGCTGAAGTGCCACTTGCAATGCGTGCCGGAGGGATATTAAAGGGATAGAACAGGAAAACGCCCATATCCTCTGCCAGGACCGCGAGCCCGTACAAACGAGGCTGGCTAACTGACGGTCGAGCGGCCTTGGAAGTGCCACATCGCTACACGCCAACGACGGCAAGATCACCAAGAGCCATCGCGGAGCGCTAAAATCGCGGACGTGCACGTAAGCACCTAGCCTATAAGCTGCGACCGCCAGTAGGTAGGCGGTTCGCCCAAAGGCGGCGAGTCAAGAAATCGGAGCAGACGCGGTACCGACCGGCCGTGCTCGGCGACGCTCGAGATCTCCTGGCCCATGCGCGGGGATGCTACGCAAAGCGCGAGCGATCGCAGCGCGTGCCACGCGCTCGCCAACGGCCATCATTTGTTGCTGCTGTTACGCGCAAGCGTTCCCATTCGCGCGAATAGCTCGTTGCACGTACTTGCACCGTAAGTGCAGGCCGCACTTACTCAACACTCGACTAGCATTTGCTCAAATAACTTCGCACGCTGTAACGCGTGTGAGAACAGACAGGAATTGGAAATGCCGGCATAGCGTCTGCCGGCTGATGCACTTGCAACTGCCACGCCCGCCGATTGTGCGGGAGTGCAAGCGAAGCAACCTATTCGGACAAAATAGGTGCTGCGACATTTATGAGCAATGATGGCGCAAGCGAGCTGAATGTACAGCCTCCCTGATTTTTAATAATATAGCGCGAGCGTCGACTGAACTGCTGGTGAGCGCTTTAAAACGGCGATAAGCGTGCAAAAAGAGCGTGCAACAAGGCGAGTGCAACAAGGCAACAAGGCTCGTGCGCGAACTCTCGCCTTGTTGCACGCTTATCGCCGTTATAAGCAGTTATAAGCAGTTCAGTCGACGCTCGCGCTATATTATTAAAAATCAGGGAGGCTGTACGTGACATTTAAGTCAATTAAACCGCGACGCGCAAGCATTATCGATGCCATTCACAGACTCACCTAAGCTGCCGACAAGGTCAACTGAATGAAAGCGCGGAGCTCTTCAGTAGTTTTGTTCGTAGTTGTAAATCTCAAACCCAGACCTTAGCGCATGCAATGAAGCGTTAATTCTAGAATTGCATACAATAATTAAATAATTTCGTACCATTTATAAATTTTTAGAATAAATTTAACGATGTCTTTTTCAATACTTAAACCATATTGGATTTACGCACAAGTGTTGCTATCAGCATCATTATCACGCCCCTTTATTGTTGTTGTTTTCGGTTTCGCGGGCGTCGTCCGCAATCGGCGACCTTCAGCAGTCAGGGGCGCACGGTTATTTGGCACTAGCACGACCACCAGCGGGATCATGTCAGCGCAGACAGCTCCGCCGAAGACGATACCGAAACCCGTGAGGTTTCTGTTCGGTGGCTCTGCCGGGTAAGCCGAGTAAACCGCAGTGTCAAAGCGACTCGCTGTTCATGTCTCAAAAACCGGACCGATCGCCGGCCGGTTGCTTGTTGAAAGCCGACACTTCCAAACATCGTAGCCTCCCGGCGCCTTCATTCTGGCGCTAATCTGTGGGATGTAAGCGAGATAACGTCTCCTAACTTTCTGTAGAACAGAAGATGCAGCGGGCTCACAGGAAACTCTGTGTGAAACGAACACGTATACTTATAGATCACTGAACTCGGTCTTGCAATTATCATAACCGCAACAGCTCGCCGGTAGATGAATTCGCTCATGACAAACGATGTCTGCTCAGTTGATATGCACTGTCCTTCTTGTTAATTGACTCGGAGAGATTTCTGTACTCGGCCTATTTGTGCTCAAAAAAACGCGCGAGTGACGTGACAAAAGCAAAAACATTTATTACGGCTCTTCTAGAGCGGACAACCATACGTATGCGTGTGTTAGCGAGAAATATGGGAAAAGTTCGTGTGCGTGATCCTTGTGGGCATTTCACTGCGTTGATGTATATACTCTCGGATTTATATATATATCTATATGCGGACAAACGTCCAGCTACGCAAAGAGCCATCCACAATCACACTGCAAAAGTTTGCGAATATTCTGGATCAAGTTCGCAATAAAAAAAAAATCTTTTTTTAATGATGTTAGTATATAAAACAGGCGCATCACAATGCGGTTATTTGCATTCCCCAGGATGAAGATATTTATTTTATATACAGCGATCAAGTCTACCCTGGTCATACTGGCATACAGTAAAGATGCAACAGTTCCGGACAAGGACAAGCGCTTGTCCTTGTCCCACTATATTAAGACATATGTTATTATAGAGAAATAAAATTCGATATATTAATTGATTTTCAAGATTCTTGCGTCTCATTGTAGACAAGCACTTCACTTCAAGAATTAAAGAGCCATATATCCTTTGTAAATACTGTGATTGAATGCTCTGGGATTCCGCATGGCTCCCTTCGCAGCCAAAAGCCTTGACAACTGGCTGAGGGCCGGCTAGTGACTAGTACAGGAGCGATGGTGAACTGAAACACTTCAAGTGGCTCCACATTGTGTTGTAAGAACAGGCGAGTGAGGCAAACTCGGTGTATTGACCCAACTTCGCTTTGTCGCATTCATAGCTGTAAATAGATTGTGCCACACATTACAGAGTATAGTGCTCTCAGAATTGTTCTCACAGACTTGCGCGTGCAGGATGGCGGCCACGCTGTTTGTGCAACCACTGGACCTGATCAAGAACCGCATGCAGTTGAGTGGCAAGTACACGCCGACAGCTTTGCATGTGTATAGAAAAGTAGACCAGCGGTGATCTGTCAAATTGCTGGCCTCACAAACCACTTAACCTGGATGCAACTTAAATTACTTCGGGGACCTTGTTCCAAACTAGAAATACATGTTTTGCTCACTGTCATGAGTGAGATGTGCAGCCTGTGATAAGCAAGGTGGATGATGTTGCATGCAGGGAGGTGACGAGAATGGCGGTGACAGATTATGTTGCAAGACAGTGAAGATCACCAAAATCGCAAGTCAGGTTTAAAGTTAGCCTTGTTTATCATTTTAAGTTTTACCTGGCTCTGTGGGCAAAACACGCTTTAACACTTACAGAGCAAATATACACTGTGTCCCGGAACACAAGCAATCAGACCTAAGCTCTTAAGAAAGGCTGGACTGAAGCCAGATGTACCTGACATGTACACCCGTACATTGGGTTGTGGGCAATAAAGTTGCAGAGACATTACTGCAGTTCCTGCATGATGCAGGGTTACAAGCTTTTATGTGATTTTCGTCCATGCCCCATATATCTTTGGCAAAACCTCTAGGAAAAAAAAAAAAAGAAAATAGTAGACTCACTTGGCAGATATGTTTATTCTCATTAATGGTATATCCCAACGGAAACTCTGTCTTGAGGGTCCACAAACAGCAGTTGGAGAAACACCGGACCATTGTAGAACATTGATTTTATCCCAGGAGTGGACGTCTATAAATAATTTCAAGGGAAATTACCTAGACTTGTTTTGTGTTCACTTCATAATGGCCTTGCATGGCACAGGTGTTATATGGATGAGAAAGAAATGAGGTTTATTGGAAGTACATCTTTTGCATTCCTTTTTTTTTTCTCATTCATGTGTTGTGTGCACTTTGAAGGTACAGTGTGAATTGCTAACAAGCCTGTCTAGGCATTTGTGCAGATTATTTCATCCTGTGGTTATTCGCCAGTTCCAGCTATTTTTTGAGTTCAGCAAAGCCTGCGGTCATTTCAGATATGAGCTCCTTTTCATGGATTTCAGCCTCTTAGATTACCTCAAATAGAATAATCTTTCCTATTGTCATCTAGCCTCTGTAGACCTTGCTGTTGCTACATTCAGGTAACATTGCTAAAAGTTCATCGCTAAAGGATTTCTTTTAAGCACAGTTAACAGCTGACACAGACAAAGACAGGTAAGAAAATAAAAAATAAGGAAAGAGAAACAACAGGACAGCACTTTACTCACAGCTGAAATTTTTTGTTGAAACACCAATATATACAGGAACAATGAAATTTGTGTGTGCAATTTGTAATTTTTTTATTTTCTTTATTCTTTTTGTGCACCAGCTGTTGCAAAAATATCCTTCACGATGAAGATAGACCAGCTAGCCCGTCTCGCCATATTTCTAAGAGTCTTAAAGAAAACAAAAGGGCACAGTGTGACAAAAAGCAATGCAAACTGTAGTTCAGTATGTGCTGTGAAAGCTGTCGTAACAAGACGTTTCATGATCACCACTGCTGCCACTTTGACCTGCAGGCGAGGGCGGCAAGTCCAAAGAGCACAAGACAAGCCTACACGCCATCCGCAGTGTCATCCAGAAGGAGGGCATCCGAGGGATGTATGCCGGGTGAGAGACAAATTATGGCCCACTCATACTTATTTTGCTTGCCCACAGGGCCCTACAATGTTGCTACGATGTTGTTGGTGAACTAGTTGGTACATGACTGCGAAAGTAAACTGCATGGGACTAAACGGAAAGACACGTACAAGGCAGGGCTGCCGCTGCTAAACGAAGGTTTATTTCACTCAAGGCTGCTCTTAAACCTTGGAAAAGGAGGGAAAAGAAAAGATAGAGAAGACAACATATAATTCACATATGTAGCATGGTATTCAATGCGACTACAATAAGACCTGTCAGGGAGGACATATCAATGATGTTATGAATGATTTTTGCTTGTGATAGACTTCATGGCTCTGAGGCCAGCTTTGTTGAACAGACGTTTGTTAAGCCAGAGCTGTGTTTCTGAGGAAGAGTGACAGCAAAAAGTTAATTGCAATGGCAGCAAAACAAGCTCGTAAAAAGCAGTCAAAGTAGATGGCGATGGTTCCGTTAATGCCAAATGTTTTATAGTTGTAGCACTTTTCATAATCATTTTGCTTAATGCCTGCAATATCACCATTTTGCCCAAGTGTCTGATGAATGGGCTTTCATAGTTCACAGCAGGTATAGTGTTACATTCAACTTAACATGCTACTGTATGGCCACATTGTTTTGCCCTTTGTGGGCAAAAAAAAAAAGGAACAAGGAGCTGTTACTGGTGACAGAAAACTTTGTGCAAGATGCAATAATAGATTGCCATGCCATAGTGCTACTTTAGTGTTCCGTATTGTTCCTTTGAATCTCTGTATATATGGCCACCTATATATATTTAAATGTTTGAGTTTTGAAGGCTATATCTGTGCCACAATGGGATCATGAATTGCCACGCATGTGCAAAATAGAAAGTCATCAGCTGATCCTCAAGGGAAAAAAAAATGTTGCAAAGAACGTATTGAATTCATTATTTATAATCATGAAATTTTTGTGATATCGTCTGAGTGGGCTAATATAATTTATCTTCTATTCTTTTAAGAATTCTTGAAGCAGGAGTGTTACATTCCTTCTAGAGAATCTGTCGATTTTGTCTCTTGCACACTTCAGCAACATTTCTTCAGATACCATTGATGGGACAACCTGTATTTTTCCATTATCTGTTCATTTAGAATTGGACTTGTGCTATTCATTTTCAGAGGTGTAAGCAGGCAGGATAAATGTAGCGGAGTGTTGATTTCGGGACATTTGTCAGTTCTGCTGTGAAGTTTTGTTTGTAAGTGGCTGGAAAGCTGTGTCGTTATCTCACCTAGAACGTCAAACAATGCTGCAGTTGACGACTCTTAGAATACACTCGGAGCATTAGACCAAAATGCTACCTTTTTGCTGAATATAGAGGCGGACCTGGAAAGACCAGTTAACACAATTCTCATGACCCTTCTCTCATTCACAATGGGAGTAAATTTGTATGAGTTGTGACTTTGTCCTTTTCTTTATCTTTACGTGCCTTCTCTCAGATACATCTTATCTGCTCTTCTTACCACCACTCGAAAAGGTACACATGTCTGCCCAGATTATTTGCCCAGACAGGCTGTTGTGCAACCTGGGAGATATGGGCAAAAAAAGTTGGGGAAAGAGAAAAAAACGGAGTAGTGTAAGCACGTCTGGCTTACGTGATAACACCTGCCCTTGTCTCCCAGAAAATTTACAATAAGTTTGGAACTGCGATTTGGAGGCAAGAGCACTGCTATGGCTGTCGTTGGTGCTTTTTGGTTGGAGTTCAGTCGAAGTCGGCAGCATGATGGACAAGTGCCTACAAGAATAAACACTGGCATATAGGATAGTCTTGCTTGGTTTGCTTGCAAATTATATTCCAGCTGTTACAGGGATGGGCTTGATTTAGGCAGCATCGGGGGCATGATAGAACCAGCCTGGCAGTGAATCATGGAAATTAGTAACTGATATTTGTCAACTACTCTGCAGCCCTGAACCAGTGCTTTTGTGGCATTAGCCACATGTGGGAGAATCTCCAAAGTGCGCACCATGTGTTTTTTTAGTTCAAACAAAATTTTTTTAAAATTGACCGTGGCAGGTGGTGGTGGTAGCACAATTTGGCCTCTTCTGGTGGCTTACTAAATAAGGCAGCCATTGCCTGCATCGAGAATTGAATGCTCAGTTCATGAATTGACAATGTTTAACAGACTGACTTTCAATTCTTCACTTCAGGTCTCCATGTCATATGGAAGTCATATTCACTCAGCAGAAATTTTAACTGTGATACGATTTTTCAATATATCTGACGCCCGAAATGTGCCATAAAATACATACACTGGCCATCCATTTATAATAGTTTTTCAAAAGCCTTGTTTGTGCAGTGTGCAAAAGAACTTGCTAGAATGCCAGTTCTGACAGATTTGGGGATCAATACCCCAAAACTGCTGCTAGTTTTGAGATTTGTTAGCTGAACGAGACTCCAAATTAGAAAACACTTTGTTAATTAACCAAAAGAACATATGAATTTGTTTTACAAGTAATACTGTCTGCATGTCCACCTGAAGGTGTGTAATTGTGCTATCTGGCCTTAAGAACGCCAATCAACAGTGGTATACACTACTGCACATTTCTGGCATCGCTGAGACATTAACCCAGGCTCTTATGTCTGAGGTTTGTGCATGACCCATAACATATGCGCAGCCTCTACTAATGAACAATGGACGTATTCTCAAGGTGCTGACACTCAGTATCATTGTGCAGGTAAATACTATCCGAAATAGACTCCCTGTCACCAATTGAATGTGCCTGATGATGACGAGAAAGTGTCACCTGCAAGTGTTGTCACCACTGCAGCAGGAGATGACAAATTGATATGAAAACTGTGCCCCAGTAAAGCCAGTGACTGACAATGACTGTTTCTAAAATGTGCACATTATGCAGGTGTCCCTGATGTATCGAGATCAGGCTCTACACATAATTATGGGTGTAGAATAATCAAGGAGCGGGATCTCTGTACTGGATCAGTCAAGCGGCAGGAAACTGTCATATAGCATGAATAGCACTGGCTTACGCAAGCTGCCCTTCTCCCACACGGTGGTGTATTGAGAATGTCCAGGCGTTTTTTTTTTTTTTTTGCATATCCTAATTCTGTGCATAGCCTCAGTAATATTCTGAAAGCTGTTGCCCTTCTTGACTGCCTTGTGATGTGCCTGACTGTGTCTGTTCAGATAGTGCAGGCACAAGGAGGGGCAGGGAAGTGCCAATGAAAATAATTCTGCTTGCAGGCTGTCAGCTGGTTTGCTGCGCCAGGCGTCCTACACCACTGTTCGCATGGGAGTGTACACATCGCTCTTTGAGACCTTCAGGTATTTGACCACGCTGCTCGCATGTGTGTTGTAACTTTTTCATGCTTCTGTTCTTGCAAAGTGTCATCGTGTCAGTTTTCTGCATAAGCAGTGATACAATAGAACATTGAAGAGCAACGAATTCTTACCATATCGGTATTATATATTCCCCTCAGTACGTTACGAAGTTTGCGGAAGCATATGTGACTTTGGGCTGTGATTTTAAAAAATGTAGCACAGACATCTTTATACTTCTAACCCTAAAATATGTGTCCTAAAGTTAAAGAAGAAACCTTATTAATGCAGCAACAAACAGTGTAGAATGTGCCAACATGCTGCTGGCTTAGATTATTTTTTCATCATTAGTGATTGTACAGAATTTGCGTGTTACATGCTATGTCCAAAAGCAGCCATCAGTAAAAGTAAGAGGTGCCATCCATTATGTTATGTGTGGCTTTTATTGAATCGAATTGAATCATGGGGTTCTACATACCAAAACCATGCTTTGATTATGAGGCATGCAGTAGTGGGGGACTCCAGATTAATTGTTGACCACCAGGGAATCTTTAGCAAGTCCCCAATACACGAGACATGGGCTTTTTTGCATTTCGCCTCCATCGAAATACAGCCGCCGCGGCCGGGATTTCATCCTGTGACCTCTTGCTTAGCAGTGCAACAGCATAGCCACTAAGCCACTGTGGTGGGTTGTAGCTTATATCTGCATACTAAGTTAAAATTCAGATCTCTAGTCATTTTTCTATGTATCATTATTATTATATATGTTTTAATACTGCATGTTAAAGTCATTGGCTCTTAGCCAAAATGTGAAACTTTCACCAGCTTTGGGTTCTTGGTGTGAGTGTGAAAGTGGTAGTCCCATAATTATGGTGGACTAACCCTGATAAATAGTTTTGCTGATGGTCAAGTACAACTGTGTCTGTAAATATTACCCTGACTGAACTCGGCAGGCTCTTTTTTGCGCATATCTTACTGTATGCTTCTCTTTGCTGTACAAATATCTGCAATAAAAAGTGTGCCAGCATCCATTTGCTGACAATACTGTGCACAGATTAGTAATTAGTAATTGAGGTCAATTTCGTCACTGTGCACAGATTGGCATACGCATTCTGCTGCGTCTTGAATAGACATTGCAGTAAAAGCAATGAATAAGGCTGGTGCTTTCCATCGATCAGAGTGCCAACTGTTTTGCATTAACATTCCATAAAAAAATTGTATTTCTGACCCAAAATTTCTGTTTTCAGCTAGCTGGGTTGAGAAAGTAAGCACGTGGCCGCATCTGGCTTTATTTTGCTGTTACAAATAAGGTTACATATAATATACATAGAATAAGTGGGGATAATCTGTATGCAATAAACAAAGGTACAAAGAGAACAGAACGTGCAGCAAAGTTGTGTGAAAAAAAGGCTAACTGTGGTGTGGTGTCCCAAGTATTGAACCCGTGAACCATGTGTTCATTTGATTGTACGGTAGTGCCGCGCATCATTTTTACTTTTATTAGTTTCTTTTTCTGTTGTTTTACATCATGTCAACACATCCCTCTGTTGCGTCTACGACTGACAGCCAAATAAGCCATAGTTGCCCCTGTAAAAGGGCCCCGAACCACTTTTTATCGAAGTGGAGAAAGGCATTTTAAGTGAAAATAGGCAATTTCATAGATACTTTGCCGCAAAAAGTACTTCAATGCATTCAGCAGAAGCGGAGTTATTGGCAGTTAGACACGGTCTCCGCTGTGCTGCCGTTCCTTCTCCCGTTCCTTGCACTGCGAAGGCTACGGCATAGTGGGGCGTGCCCACGATGCTCCGCCTTCTAATTGTCACCGTGGGGCACAGTTTGAATTTCATTTTGGATGTTAACGTAAACGCCACGACTTCTGCCTTTGGTGCTTACGATGCACTAAACATAAGCCAAACGCGGTTGTCCTCAGCGAGCTGCAGTGCGCTTAGCCAGTGGGCTCGTGGCGGCACCCTGTGGCGGCCGCGGTATCTACGCCATTTAGGTGACCACTGCTAAATGTCAGCTGTCGACCAATAGCAACCGTCTAGTGAAATGGCAAAATAGTGCGTCCGATGATGAAATAGGGCATCTAGAAGAGAGTGAGGACAGGGCCTTCTGTTGATAAGAAAGCGTTTGAGGGAAAGGTGACCTCGCAATTTGCTTGCAAGCTCCTCGTATCACGTATGAAAGCGAAACTTGGCTGAAATGTTCACAGCAGCGTATGCTATCCACGGACTGTGTTATTTCACCAAGCCCGAGGGGTGGTTCGGGCCCCTTTAAGTATGTCAGGCTTTGGATTTCCTGTGACTACACCGCTAACAAGGTCAAACTAGATATGCTCTCAAGGCATGAGTGTCAAAGTGTAGTTGCAAGAACAACATGATGTATGTTACATGATTACATAATAATGAGTAATATATTGGATATGAAGCAGTGAAAGATGCATGCTTCAAACCATTAGTAATCCAGACGATGGTTTCAATAATGTCTGAACTGCAGAAAGAGACACAGATAATTTTGCGTGGTATGGAGAAATGTGGCTTACGTTGTGAAAAATGAAAATCTCTCTTTGCTGTTGTTGGTGTATGTGTCCGAAAAAAAAAAGAGTTCTGAGCAAATTGAGTATAGTGTTCTTTCTGAAAATTGAAGTCATTAAAATAACATTAGGAACTATTGGTAGTAGCTTGTGAAGCACGGTGGCCAAGTCGAATGCAAATAAATTATTTTCTGATAAGTTACCATTCTTATGGCCATTCCTACTGCAGTATAAACCACCACAGGTAATAAAGCATAGAGCCTGATGTGTGAAGCAGACATTATGCAACAGTCATAAGGGCTACTACATAACCAGTTATGGTATAGCCGATGTAACCATAAATAAAAGCATCATAAGGCAGAATATGAGGTCTATGAAATAAATAAAGAGATGCTTTTATGAGAGTCGTTGCAAGGCAGCCTCTTTCTTTTTACGTATGAGAAATGTGATGTTGAAATATCAGATAAGGGTGAGGAAGCACAAAAAGACTGCGAAGTAGTCAAGGTAGCAACGCAATGCAGCAGGGGTAAATTTCTCTGATCGGAATAAAGCACTTTACATTCTTTTTTTTTTGCTAAAATATATAGTTGTGTTATGACACTAAGTACCAACATTAATTAAATATTTAAGACATACAGTGTCATGAGAATACAGTGAAAACAAGACACTTAATTGTGGATTTGGAAAGTCAGTGAAGTACGATCTGAAGAGAGAAGGTCCCAAATTTAATCTTGAGCCACTTCTTGGCTGGTGAAAGTTTTGTGTTTTGCCACCTGTTTTCTTTCTCTTTTCCTTTCGACCAAATTAAAAAAAAAACATTGCCTGTGGCCAATAGCGCTGTTATATCTTTGCAGGTAGATTTCTGTAAGAGGCAGAAATTACTTCTATGAAAAATTGCAATGATCTGGTAGCTCATTACTGAGATAGATTCACCAATTAACTATCTGATTATTCAATTTAGGGAACATGTCAAAATTGTGAAATTGAAGTTGAGCAGTAGTGAACTTATGTCTGCTTAGCTGAAAACCAGAGACTGACATAACTCTCGACATACTCATCCCCAAAATCTGCTAAAATATGCATTGAGGTTCCGGTTAAAATTGTCCACAACTGCTTAAAGGAGGCTTATGGGAAACTGTTAACTGGAACACCAATGTATGTTGAAGTAGATTTTGGGGATTATTATCTCAAAAAGGATGCCAGTCTTATGGTTTTTGCTAAGCCGATGTGAATCACCTACTACTTGGCTTCTTTTTCATAGTTTCAGCTAGTGTCCTAAAGTGTGTAATTAAAAATTTACTTGGTGAATATTTTAACTAGCTACCTGAACATTTCAAATTGTCATGCGAGTAATGTCTGCCTTCTCAGGTAATCCACCTGAACAGGCCAACTTGTGCTATTTGCTCCATGAAATTTTCAAAAAGTCTGCTTGAACTGAAAAGTAATCACACAGTACATTTTTTTTTAGTTGTCTTCAGCCAATTCAACTGTGATTTGTATAGAGACGTGCTCCTGAAAAGTAAATCTAATTTTCGTACATTTGGCTTTCATTAATTCTATGTCAGTTAATTCAGCCTACTTTTTAATGTTTGAGCATCACAAAAGGGTGTCAAGCAGCTGTATACATAGGATAGATGAAGTCAAAAGCATGTACTTTTTGGGAGGACAGCATGTGTAATTACTGTAGAATTAAACAAGAGAGAACAACAGACGGCATACAAACATGTTAGCTGTGCCACACAAGCAAAGAGGGACCGGTGGATTCTCATAAATCTAATGCGATATCATTGGAAAAGTGCAATTCATCCAAAACTGATGTGCATATTTTATTGCTGAGCACAGCTATAAGTTCTGTGAACATTAGTGCCACACATCTCTAATACTAAAGTTGTCATCCTCCCCTTCTGACGCAAATGAAAAGGATAAACTACCGTGATTTCGTTGCTCCTGTTTCTGGTACGATGTCTCTTCGACAATATGTGCAGTAATCAACAACATGAAATCACCAGCAGAATGCACCCCAAATACCTTTAAAATATTTTTTTTCCCCATTTCTTGCACCAACTGTATTGTACGTGTATTGTACTTCTGTGTTATAGCGCACATTTTATCATTCCTCATACATTGTTTGGTAAAAATCACACGCCCCTCTATAATGCCTTATGGGGAAATGTACTTTTCTGAAAATACTGAAAAAGAAAAGGAAAGCAAATAACTACACAACCTGAAGACAGCAGTAGTGGGCTGTCTTATGTGCGGGGCAATTTCGCGAGGCTCCTGTATGCCAGCTTCTGACTGTGTGTGTAGAGCAACACTGTCTTTTATTCTCTCCCTTATCTCCTATTTCCCAAAGAACATCAGGGGAGAATAAAAAAGAAAACTTGCCAGACTGTAGTATATCTTTGAGTCCCGTAAAGTCAATTACTGCAAACAGTAATCATGAGTCCCTAAATCCTTGATACATTTAGGGAATCCCATGTGATCTTGAGAACAATGCTGCTGCACGACTGGAAATAGTTGAGAGAACTCCAAGGAACTCCTGAAAATCTTTAGGCAATGCCAATAGGCTTCGCTGTCGTTGTGTGAGGAAGCCTGCAGCTTGAATGCAATGACAGGTGTGTGCTGCTTAAGCTGTTATCCAGTTGGAAGCAGGATGTGCACGGCACGTATGGTTGGCGAGCTCGCTGTGAGGTGGCCTTTGGTTGGTTGGTTCTCCTGTAAATATGGCTCACACACTGAACAACACTGAAATCAACACTGAAATCAGTGGCTAGTTTGGCTATATTATATATGAAAGGCTAGGGACATCACTCTTCATATCAAGCTGCCGTTGCCATGGCAGCTTGCGCACAACAGTAATCTTTATCGGGAAACGTACGTAGGGAGTGCTACGTGCTTTGCATTGTTATCAGGAGTGCCTTATCATCAATTATGTGGTTCGGGTGCTTGTTTTGTGCTTGTTCTTTATTGAAGCGTATGCTGTTCTGTATGTTGTATGTGTGATTCCAAAGAATGTATGCACTGTTCGCTTCACTTTTCTGAGTGCTTGAAGCCTTTAATTGCCTCGCAGGGGTATGGCCCCACATTTTTGCTAACAGATGTTGACACGAAAAATGACGACCCACGAAAAACGACGACCAACTAGAGGCTGACAGCTTTGCTGTAAAATTACGTGAGGCGGCATAATAAGAAGTTATCGCCTCTTCATCACTGCATAATGGGTGCACGGGGGCAGGACTAATGAGTTCCACCTGACCAACTACTTGGAGTGGGCATGTGCTGTTCTTTGAGTGAAGTGAAGTCAAATTAGTATGTCCCAATAAGCGTTATCTATACGGCAAGCATTATCTGTCAGCTTACTCGATATGGCTTTGGCACATTGGTTAGAATGCTCAACCTGAAAAAGCAAGCTTTGTCGTTCAACCCTGTGCTGCATATCTGTTTTTACGTCACATTGTGCCATACACGAATATAGCCAGGACATATCAATGAGCGAACACAATCACAGGGTGTCTACCAACCGGGAAAACCGGGAATTCTCAGGGAATTTGAACAGTCTGGAAAAACTCAGGGAAAATTAACTCAGGGAATTTGTGCTTCCATCTGGGAAAATTAGCTGTAACTTTATTGAAAGGGAACGAAAGTCGTGTTAATGCTGGCTCCAGTAACAGAGGAATCGCAACGAATCGTCATTGACGCCGTGTCATCGGCACGACGTATTGCCAGAGTAGTTAACGACCGATTTTCTAGACGCCCGATTTTTCGGACATGCCCGATAATTTGCACGGTTTTGCGGCACCACCACGTACTCCATATAGTCAATGTATATCGCCCTGACTGCAGGTCTGAAATGGCATTAATCAAAGCCGCCACCGCCGCTATTTTGATTATCTCGCTGCCTCGAACCGGCACTCCCGCAGGCAGATCTGCTGGCAGCTGTAACCACCACCGCGGCAACGTTAGGCCTAGCTGCTTCTATGTTCGCTATTAAGCTTCTTGCCGTGCGGTGCTGTTTCTTTCATTGAAAGAATTCGCCGCTATCACCAATGGCACCGACTCCGCCTTTGTGATCCTCGCGATTGGCTTTGAAGCTCGCAGAGCACAGCGCGTTGCGTAATGCCAGTCCCCGAAAGTTAGCTTCGCCTCAGCACACTACTGTTAGGCGGTGAAGCATAACAAGCGTGGGAAGGGGACAATTGTCACGGGACACAGTATGTGTTCCTTAATTACACATGCGTGCACCCCGTCTCCTGTCACAGTACAAGCCCTGATATGCCTAATAAGCATACTGGCAGGCCTTCAGAGCTTTTTCAGACGTGCCTGTGGTAATTTTAGCCCTTAAAGGCAGTTAAAGACATGCATTAATTTTTCTCGTTTCAGACTGCCCGTTTTTTTTTTCAATTTTTTTTGCGGCCCCTCGGAAGTTCGAAAAATCAAATGTTGACTGTACAACTGACCAAGAGGATGCTTCAGATGATCCATGTGGTGAAAGCGTGGTAGAAGGAGGATGAGAAGAGAAAGGACCGACGCACTGAGGAATTAACGGGAAAGGAAGGGTGCCGCCGCCTTTTTGAAGGAGCTTGAGCAAAAAAACTAAGTGTTGGCTGACGCTGAGACACAGGTGTCCCTCATCCAAACCAAAATAAATTGTTTAAGCAGTGAAACCCAACACTGAGATGTTGTGTACGGGCTGAGAGTATGTCAGTACAGTTGAGGTTGACTTCCCAGCTGCTGAGAGAGAACCTTAGTTGTGACAAAGTTCAGGACCTCATACAGATAAGCTTGCTCTCAGTTGATAGAAATAGCTGATATTAAAAAAATATTTACTTATGTATGCATCTCCTTTTCATTCGTATTTGAAAATGTTCGACTCAGTTTGGAATGGGCTTTACCATTTCTTTCGCTGTGCATTTTATTAACACCTTCCTTCTGTTTTCTTTTTAAATAAATTGATATTACTCCTTACTATTCAAACTGGATTAAGTCATTTTTTTGTTTCATCATAGAGAGTGACAGCATCGGGCAACGTGGTGTCAGCCTGTCTTGACATAAAACAAAGTTCTGGCTCATTCAGGGAATTTCACAAAGGTGCTCAGGGAAAACCTGGAAAACTCAGGGAAAACCTGGAAAACTCAGGGAATTTGGAAATGTCAACTTGGTAGACACCCTGAATCACCCTGTTTCATTGCTTATAACTGCTGTTTGCAATTTAAAAGAATAATTTACCATTATACATCTTTGCACTTGACTGACACTGCCAAGGTGATTATGAATGGATTTAGGCTCATTGTTCTGGCCAAATTTCATTCAGTGCTTTTCGTTCGCTTGTTATGCATCTTGGGGTTTGGTGGTGTTCGTGCTTTTTGTTGTTACCCTCCTAAAATGGTAATTTGATGTGTAGTCCCACCCTGCCCTAAGATGGTAGAACCACCAGGCAGCCAGGACTACATTACAAATTTAGATTCGTAGCTCCTATTGCAAAAGAAAAAGAAAACTTAATAAGCTATACTCATTATTGCATAGTGACAAGATAGCATAGTAATGGCTACCAGTTTTGGACTTTCATTAGATAATGTTTACAAATTTTATCACATCTCAAAACAAGCGTGAGAGGGGATGTATGAAGGGAATTGTGAACCCGTGCGAGTCAGACATTTATACAGACCCTCTGGACGAAATATTCTACTTGTTCTGGGCTATTTGCAGACAAGCCACACTGCTATATTATTTGGGCTTGTGTTAAAAGTGCTATTGGCTTTTTGGCCTCGATTTGGGTGGTCACCCTGGCCAACAATGCTGAAACAGAAATGGAGCATTCGTAGTTTTCCCAGTGCACAGCCAAGCTGCTGGGTGCAATCAGCTGCTGGCATGTGTCTGCTTAGCTTTTCATTGACACAGCCTTCAGTCTGTTCTGTGGGCCAAGCTGCCGAGTGGAGCTGACTGCACCCAGCAACCTAGCTGCACCCTGCAAACAGTGCAAACGTTCCGCACTGCTAGAAAAAAGCAGAGGTTGTTGTGAGCATAAAAAGCCAGCTAGAGAGAGAGGAGATTATGATGTCAAAACAGAAAGACATGCGTAAGCACTATTTTGATTCTGCTCTCAGACATAGAGATTGATTTTTTAACAGATGAATGAACCTCTGAACTATCAAAAGCATCCACATCATTGGCCAACAAAGGATTTAACGTTTTTATTACTGTACGCACTCTTCGTTTTTTCTTGATTGGTTTGGTTTTTCTGATGTAGCTGCCCACTTCACCCATTTGCCACCATATGTAAACATTCATTTCGCTTGAATAAAATCCGTTGGTAGCTTGCCCTTTTATGCAATTGGTTGTGTCGTCCCTTTTCATTCATTTTGTTTCCCTGTTAAAACATAGCGTAAGAAAAATGAATATGGACCTAGTAGCCCTGTTTGTTGCTTTGATAAATAGAGCATTGTCCTGTGTTTATCATGTAATGCATAAGTGCCCATGTGTGTCTGCCTTGTCAATCTTGGACTGTTGGCGCTTTTTTCCTAATCTGAATATATACGTAATACTAATTTACCCAGATAGCAGTTATGTTGCAATGCTGTGAGAATACCAACAACGCATGCCTAAGAGCGTATCATTTTCAAAACACTGTTTCTTTAGTGTGAAGCTGCAGACCATTGCCAAAAGTTATCTCAGATGAATAAAGCTTTAGTTTGATAGAAACTTCCAAGACTTTCGTAACTGTACCTTTGGAAAATAGACGACAACTGTCTAGTACACGCTTCTTGAAGTGGAGGCATCAAGAACTTGCATGTTGTGTTGTTGTCCATAACAGTGTGATCTTGACTGCCAGATACTCGTAGCAGCACACAGTCTCTCTGATAAGTAGTGCTTAGTGACTTGATTTTTTCTGCTCTGTGCTCGCAGTAAGGAAGGTAAGCCGCCGGGCTTCCTGGTCAAGGCATCAATTGGAATGATGGCTGGTGCAGTGGGAGCTTTCTGTGGCACGCCCGCCGAGATCTCTCTCATTCGCATGACTGCAGATGGAAGGTGAGCACGGGAAGCACGTACACTCTTATTGCTTTACAGTGAAACGTTTACATATCTGTGCAAGAGAGTAACTAAACATTGACTGAATAAAGGGAAAATCAGACATCCACCCGTTCGTAGCAATTGCTACAAAGACCCGGACGAATTTTTCTACAACTATGAGGCTTTTCTTTCGAGGAACCCGTATGGGTTTCCTTTGTAGCAATTGCTACGAACGGGTGGATGTCTGATTTTCCCTTTATTCATTACTTCTCTCCACCTTGCGGGTTTCCGCAGAACTACTACGTCAAACTCTTGCCTTTGCTTCGTGTTGTCGACAAATTCGACTTCGCCCTGCCATCTGCTAGCCGCCTGGTTAGCTCAGATGGTAGAGCGGCTGCCCCCGAAAGGCGGTGGTCCCGGGTTCGAGTCCCGGACCAGGACGAATTTTTCTACAACTATGAGGCTTTTCTTTCGAGGAACCCGTATGGGTTTCCTTTGTAGCAATTGCTACGAACGGGTGGATGTCTGATTTTCCCTTTATTCATTACTTCTCTCCACCTTGCGGGTTTCCGCAGAACTACTACGTTAAACATTGACTGTTGGTCAATTTTACTGGTTATTGTGAAGTGTTTATACGCGAATCCTCAAGCGATTGCTTTGATTGCACGCATTGTACTAGGATTTCAGAAATTCAATTTTACCAAAAGAGCTACAAAAACCTGCAGGCCTTTATTTAACTATAATATATGTTATGGCAAACCATGTGGTAAAAAAAGAAGTCTTCACAACAACAGCGAAGCTAGAGACAGTGGTCCACTAAGGAGCGCACCAATTCAATGCAGCTAACAGAAAGTTCGAACATGCTCTGAATCAACTAGCGAAAATGAAATCCCCTTTCCTGGAGCAGAAAAACAGGCTGTACGTTAAACAGCACAATTCACGTCATGACTTAAATGCACAAGGTGTTCCATATCCAGTGTCCCATGCATCAGCGGGGCACATGCTGTATAGGTGGTCACATGTTTCATGCCATCTCTTGCTTTGCATTGACTGCACATTGTCATGCATTTCGCACCAATTGCTGGTCTAGGTCATCGTTTGTCCTGCCTTGTGTCAATGTAATAGTTAGGGAAAACCAAATCTATTGTGAAGCCACGTGCCAGCAATGTGCCAGATGCAACTGCATTGAAACGAACCTCGTTTCAATAAAGTTGCATCTGGCACATTGCTGGCACGTGGCTTCACAATCTCATTTCAATGAAGTTGCATCTGGCGCGTTGTGGGGTCTCACCCATGCTCTTGGGCCAAGGGAACAAAGACACAGTAGTGCAGACAGTCATAAGGGCATTTATTGCACCTTTCATACACTAATGCCTGCCAACCTAATTGCTATCCACACAACATGCCGATGGGCGCGCAACAAGTCTAGGAAGTCCAACTCACCACAACCAGATAGCGAGTGAATATGTTCACCCCATGCTGGACATCAACGCCTGATCGTTCGTGTGTAGCGTCATGTAAACAGTGATGCGTTGGAACGATTGTGTTCATCCATTCCGGTGTCCTGCCCGTAGGCCTCGTGAGACGATCTCGCAGCGCATGGATCGTCCACGCCACTCACCTATCCCGAGCCAAAGGAGTGCCCACATGTATTTGTGCCTGAGTAACCCCACCGTCAGGTGGCGTTAGCCGCACAACACTCATGCCATCTCTCGTAATACACTGCAACCACACCGACCTCCGCCGGCGTTGAGCTACGCAGAGAAGCCAGATCACAGGAGACGCGAGAGTCATGCGGGAAAAACAGTATCAGGGGATGCATGACAGTCGAGCATCCCCACATCCCCCGAACCTTAAATCATTACATACTCTGCCGAAACATGTCACACGGTCTAACATCAGCGCTCACTTCACGAACAAGAGGTAGTATGGTAGTGGCCACATCGAGGAAATGTTCAAGCACTGTCCGTAACATGCGTGCCGACCATGTCTCTGAGGTACACTGCTGGCGTCCGTTGGTCACAGCAGCAGTTATGCAGACTCGACTCAGAAAATAAATGCTTGAGCATTAATTTATATTATTATTACTACCATGGACCGTAATATTAGAATTGATCTCATCAGGTAAACATTTTTTCTTTATGCAAAATACTCTGGAGAGACATTTTATAAGCTGTGATGTGGAGCCACGATTTTTCTCAGATAAATCGAACATGCTCACTTTCTGAAATGTGATGTTTACTTTAACTTTGGATGCATGCATCATACGCATAAACACCTTCCAGGAATAAACTGCAGCACACAACTTGTCTGTTGTGCACGCTACAAATTTCACCATGAACCTTGCAGGACCCAACAGTGTTGTCTAGTGTTTGGCGTGGAATGATCCATATGCTAGTATTCAGAGAATGAATAGAAGAATGGCTTAGAATACTGAGGATGAAACCCTTTGGTATTCAGACTCATTCCTGGTGACTAATGCCACAAGAAAAGGTAGTAGTACATATACACTCGTCTTCCTCTCAACAGGTTACCACCAGCCGAGCGCAGGAACTACAAGAACGTGTTTGATGCACTTGTTCGGATGTCAAAGGAAGAAGGAGTGCTTACATTGTGGAGGGTAAGCGAGACCGGAGGCTGTCGCCAGGGCACGCACTTGTGCACTGACAGCTGGCACAAAGAGAAAAGAGAAAAAAAAGTTTGAGCAAGGCCCATCTCCGGATGACTGTTGACGTTATTGCAATTAGCATTCAGACATTGTAGCGACACATCGTATTGCCACAGCTTAAACGTGCCCTGTATGAGCTGTGTACAGAAGCCGGGCCCCTCTTTCATGCTTCCCTCTGGTCACACTGTGCTACCTAGCAGTGCACCCGCAATGTCTGTGTAACCCAAAACTGTGTTTTTGGACGGTTACCAAAACATACCTATCCCATCCTCATTGCCAATTAAGTGATGGCAAAATATTAGTATAGACTATGTAGCTTGTTACGGACAATCGAAAGCAACAAGTGGTGCATGCATGGCATTAACTCAACAATTTCATTGAAAAGACTCGGTTGACTGCTTTTATATGTGGCAGGGCAAGTACTGTGGCACAGTACTAGCCTACACAAGTGCTCTATCGTAGTCTGCAGTGAGACATGTCCTGTGCTTGCCTTGCCACGTGCAAAAAAAAAAAAAAACTTCACCAGTTCTTTCAGTTACATTGCTGCAAGTTTGTGCCGTGTGTCTATCATTGTCGCTATCTGTTGTCTGCAACGGGCTACGTAATCTGCACGAATGGCACACAAACAAGCACGAATAGTAACTTTGCTACCAGCCCTGCACCCAGTGATGCTTGATATAGGTGGGCCAACTGCAGTCCTCGTGGTAGTTTTGCAGATACGGAGCTCTCCATGATCACAACACTTACTGTCCCGAAGGCAGGAGGTGGGATGCACAAGAACTTTTGAGTGGCAAATATTGTGCAGAGACTTTTGGTGTGATTGTGAGAACAATAATAAAAAAGACGGTAAGAATTTCTTTTAGGAGGAATATCATTATTTTGGAATCTAGGTACACACAGAGGAAGCAATGGAAGGAATGGGCTCACAACTGTCAATAATGCTTGCCTACTCTTCAGTAGGAAGAAATAGGAAGGCTGATGGGAAAAAAAGGGAGGAGAGAAGAAGGGAGAAGATGATCTGAGATAACGTCTAGAGCTAAACTATGATAAATGCAGCATGGCAGTGGGAACAGAAAAAACAAAATTAGCGGTAGGTTGCACTAAAATAAAAGAATTAAATAAATAACAAAAATGTCATCCAGAAACAGTAATTAAAAGCTGTTCAAGCTCTTGTCATTCTTTAAATAGATGGAATAGGTACTGAGACACTCAGTTGCTTTTAAGTCAGTTGCTTTTAAGGAAATAGCGAGTATCCAAACTGGTAGACTATGTTGTATGATCAGTTTATAGGCTAGGCAAAAACGATGGAAAAGAAAGCAGCTGCCTGAATGATACCTTTCCTGTGCTTACAAGTGATACCAGTTGTTCTCTCTCTTTTTTAAAGTTGTAGCAGAATTAAAAAAAAAAGATCTCCTATGGCAGGTAGCACAAGTCCACCACCTTAGGTAGATTACT
This sequence comes from Dermacentor albipictus, assembly GCF_038994185.2. Classification (NCBI taxonomy): domain Eukaryota; kingdom Metazoa; phylum Arthropoda; class Arachnida; order Ixodida; family Ixodidae; genus Dermacentor; species Dermacentor albipictus. The sequence continues at coordinate 96,916,413 of NC_091822.1, forward strand.
TGAGTAGATGGATATTAATTGCATTAGGAATTGCAGTAAACATATAGTTAACTATCAAATTTTGGTTAATTAATTGAACTACTCACTTTATCGGGCACATTGTGATCAGTGAATTGAGGCCAATGAGTTCTCAAGGCACATCCAACTGAAAAAAATTTTGAAGCTTGTACCTGTTTTGAGATAAGAACAGTCAAACTTGCAGCAAAATGCACTGTTGTTCCACCTACTCTATTTAATGAATCGTCTTCTTACGCAGTGCTGATCAAATTTAACTGGAACATTATTGCATATCATTATTTTGACATCGGTGTTGGTTTCAGAATTTCGTCGAAGTGAATGTGCCTTGCAAACTCACTGCCTCAAATTTGTATATTGCAATACCCGGCCTACAGTGACAGTTTGACAGCCAGTGAAATTTGTTAGTTGGTCAGTTATGCTTGAAGAAAAGAGCGCTACGAAGACGGGGACTAAAAGAGAAACATGTGCGACGGACAAGGCGCTACTTCCAACTAAATGTATTTTTGAAGAAACAGGATTTTAAATAGATACAATCTAGAATGGCCCATCGTGACATCACGACCTCCCTAGCTCATTAGAAAAGCTATTTCTTTTTCGTTAAGCGACACTGAAGGGCAGCTAATGCACGTGCCCTTGGCCTTTGCAATGTAGAAAGCTTCTAATATCTCCCGTTCTAGTCTATCTCTAGACTGTGCCAGAAAGCCGGTGTCACGAAGATATGGACGGCAATTGTGACATTTGCAGTGTTCTGCCAGATGGCCCCCTGCATTGTTATTTACAACCCAATTGTGCTCACGCGCCCTTTCATTAAAACACCGTCCGGTTTGACTGATATAAACCTGTTGGCAACTTAGGGGTATCTCATATACAACATTACTTTTGCAAGCCATGTACTGCGCTGCATGTTTCTTAGAGCATGGTTCGGGCTTGGCCTTTGTCAGCATAGGGCATATCTTGGCCAACTTACACGGTGCACTGAAGAGAAGCTTAACACTGTGCCTTTGTGCCACCTTCTTAAGGTTGTGGGACACCCTGTGCCAATAAGGAATCACATGTAATCTCTTCCTATCAAATGGCTTTTTTGTGTTAGTGCCCTCTCTTGCCTGTTTGATCTTTTGAAGAAGCTTATCGCAGATGCTAGAGATCAAGAGTGAAGAGAAACCGGATGGGCGTAGCCTTGAAACTTGGTTATTGAAACCGCTTTCTACTTTGTGTTTGCAAGTTTTATTTAGAGCTTCTTTTAGACAAGTCATAGCAACTCCTGTTTTTACTAGCTTGGAGTGCGTAGTGTCATATGAAATTAGCTGCTTGTTCAACCTTGGCTGGTTGAACAAGCAGCTAATTTCACTAATTTCAACCTCTTTGGCAAATGTCCAAATGCTACGATCCTGCACTACATTTCATTATAGTATGACTGTAGAAATACCCTCTAGACATGGTTACTCCTTTGGGCATGTCACTTCCACTGAGAGCATGCCCATTCCATGCCTGGTGCTCTCCCATAGGGATGCGTACCAACAATTGGCCGAGCCATGGTTGTGAATGCTGCCCAGCTGGCCTCATACTCTCAAGCCAAGCAGCTGCTACTCAACTCAGGTAAACTGGCAGGGAAAAGCTGCCAGGTGGCAGGTTCTCATGATACACCACTGCAAATGGAATTATGCATCATGTTTATGCTTTAACATATGGGTTTCGGGAGAACTGGTGGAGACAAATTGAGCTGACTCAGCTTCTATAGAAATAAGGCAGAAGGTAAACTTAACAAAGCAGTAATTGTGGCCAAAAGCATTATCAGATTCACATGTTTTTTTTTTGGATACAGGTTTTTGTGTGTTAGATGAAAGCAAATACAGTAGAATTCTGTTATACTTCAGTTCCAGCTGATACAATATTTTGCTTAATTCAATGCTGTAGGAAAGTCCTGCTTGTGGCAGTGCATGTCTGTGGGCCACGCCTTCTGTAATTTGGATAAAAGAGATGGCCCACATCGAGATGCCAGTATAGGCCCATATTGGTATACAGTTTCCAGTGTACATCCATGCCAATATTTCTCTGGTATGCTATTATGCGCATTGACACTCCCAGAAACTAGTCATTCACATTCATTAATTTGGTGATGTTAACTAAATAGTAACAGTGCAAGTGACTTCAATTTCATCCTGTGCTTGAATATCAAATAAGCCGACAGTGCTACTGCAGCTATAACATCATATGTTAACTCTTTGAAGACTTAAGATATGTAACATAGAGTGCTGCGAGAAATGTGCAGAGGCAACAAGAGCTTGCAGTGAGTGAAAGCAACATTTTGACTGCATACCTGCCAAATTTAACAATTTATTAATTAATGTCCAATTTTTAGATCATTCTTATGATTACTCTATTTGTGCCAATAATTTTACTTTTTATTTGAGTCCATTTTAGGACAACATTTATTGCAAAGGAATACAAATACAGTCACTTACCAATTCTTTTATAGCTCGATTACTCTCGTAGCAGTGTCACTAACTTATAGAACTAATGTATAGTGACAACTGAAATTTTGACCGCCATTATAGCAATGTTTTATCAATAAATTTCGTAAACATTTTGTTTGTGGCACAGAGTCACTAATAAATAGTCAACATCATCATTAGTCATACCATATTTAGTATATTTCGGCATATTTTGGTACTTTTTGGCATCAACGGTAGTAGTATTTTACAAATTCTAAGGTTGGCAGGTCTGTAAGTGGTAGGCCACACCACTTCAGTACAGTGCAGTAAAGGCTCTGGGTGTGCTCTGGATGTTGTCCTAGTGCAAGCCTGCACTTGGAAAGATGTGCCCTCGTATATGTTCCCCGATGCTGCTGGTGCGAGTTCTCTAGACACTGGCGAATGCAGCAGCAACGATGACATTGCCCTTACTGTACTCAGTAGGTGCCACTTGAGTGCCATTTGAACAGGATGCTTTAAGGCCAACTTTGAATCCACCCGTATTGTTAGATTGCCCTGACAGAAACATTGCAAGGTTCGTTATGTTCTGTGAAAGGAATCAATGAATTGATGAAGAAAGTCACAACCCAGGGAAATGGGCAATTCTTCTGCAATTCAATTTGTCCGTGACAGATTGTGTACGTTGCAAGTATGCACCAGCAGTCTTGGAGGTCACGCTCTGTTTGGTGCCACTGCCTACTTTAAAAAAGAGCACCACTCAGACAGGGTGCCACCTTCCTTAAAGTGAGCCAACAGAGCAGAGTGAAAAGCTGGTGCCACTGAGTTCTGTAATAAAAATCATGCAAAGCTTGCCAAAGTGCATTTGTTTCTTGTTTAACTCCACAAAACCATAACGCCATTCCACATGAAAGGAAATTAAGACAACTTGGTCACCTTTATCTTTGGCCACAGAGAGTAGTGCTGCACATTCATATAAAGAAAACAACAAACCAGCGAAATATTTCCGAGTTACAAGTTGTCAACAATGGTAATTAATTGATGAGTAATTAGTTTACTGAGCTATTCACAACTGAAACTTCACTTTAGCTGGTCAGAAACGCTACAAATTTTGTGTTAAGCTTCCCTCACTTAAATCTTGACCTATCATTTCAAGGTGCCAAACTGAGAACATAAAAAATGATACATTAGGCATTGTGGGGTCAAATACAATGTAATTAACTTTTTTATTAGTATTAGTTTGCTATAGTTTACCAGATATGAAGGGGCATGTTACCCTCATGGGAGCTGGTAGTGTATTTTCACAGTGAAAGTGCCTATCCCGTTCAATGGTTAGGTGATTTTCATACTTAAACTGGCTCTTTCCAAAGTAAAAGTGACATTTTGGACAACTTGGAGCACTGATCTAGTGCTCTGGCCCAGCAATAATATTTTCCTTTATTTCCATTAAATATTTCGAAAATGCAACTTTTAACAGTTGCTGAGAGCCCGAACAGCCGACTGTTAGGTTGTCATTCTGTCCATGTATGAGTTGTAAAAGAAATTGTAGTCTCACTTTCAAGCCCCAGGAATTGTTGCTGAAATTGACCGAACTTGATTAGTGTGCTAGTATTGACTTAGTCAGCTATACCAAGTGTTTTTTTTTTTACCAAGCACTTTATTTTAAAAGAAACTGTCATATCTAGGCCCCTGCCATTTTTGAAGATAGGCTACATGGCTATATAGGCGGACATTACTAGCGAGAAAAGGTTTGATGATAAATTAGATAATTTTCAAAAAATACACTAATCGCCATTCTTCAATTACTCACTTTAGTGCGCATGTTATAGTAATTGCGAAATTGAAGTCGAGGAGTAGTGTAGTCTTATCATGTGCAATCCTAACTGGAATGACTGGGCATTTTTAAACAGATTTTGTGGATGGACATCTCGCAAGTAATGCTAGTGTTGGGATTTCTGCTAAAAATGACATCTCTACACCTTGGCTTCAATTTCACAAATACATGTGCCCTTAAGTGAGTACTTAAAAAGGTAATTGGCACATTTTATGTAAATGGCAGGAGCCTACGTATGTCAATTCTTTAAATAAAGTGTTCAGCATAAAAAGGAACACCTGCTGCCATGACAGTGGTGATTCTGCAAAGCAGCTTGCCATTCGTGCCTCTTCAGATGGAGTAAGCAGATGTCACTGTGAGCTCCCTATGATGAAAAAGTTACCGGTTAATTTTGCAAAGCTTGAAAATATTCTCTTGCGGGAGTGCGAGCCATACAAAGTGTGGGTAAATTTTCTAATGACTATCTTTCAAGAGGCAGGCAAGTATGCTCTGCAGAAAGGATATGGGACACTTCTGCAACTTTCAACCTGCTTTCCTCCTTTCGTGTTTTTCAACCAAAGTCTTAATCTAGGAAAGATATCACGCTATCCACAGTGTATTTCACTTCAGGTGGCTGGTAGGGAGGAAGTTCACGTCCTAATTGCAGACCTTCGTTTTTCAATTTCCACTACTACAAAAATTAAAGTTTTCAGGTAGCCTGGAAGGCATACACAATGGTAGAGTCATGTGAAAAATTGTTTGTATTGCAACACATAGCAAAATATAGATAAGTGACTCCGCACTAGTGCATATCCTGTGCCATCAACGTAAGGCATCAAAAAACACACCTGTCCAAGCCTTGCACCACTCTAACTTGCCTTAAAATTAACACTGGAGAATAGAACTTGTGGTAGTGACCTGCAGTATTGCATAAGCAATATGCTCTCCACATTTCATTGAACCCTAGCCAGATCTTCAAAAATTCGCAATGTTGGTTGATGCGCTGCTGTAAGTCTAAGGTAATGTTACAGGGGCTGCTGCCAAGTGGCTGAGCTAAAGAACAACTGAACCAGCACAGACGTTGAGTGTGTGTTCGCTCTGGTGCAGGTTACTTCCGCGACAACATCATGTGCCACTTTGCTGCCAGCATGATCAGTGGTCTCATCACAACAGCGGCCTCCATGCCTGTGGACATCGCAAAGACCAGGTGTGTTGGCCTGTGCATGGTCCTTTCTTCATTTCCTTTGTGCGACGTACAGCGTGGTCCACCAAAGGGAACACCCAAATGTTGCTCTCTCACTTTGCTGGCGCCCTATCTGCAAGTGGCTGCGGAAGCAATTTCAGTGCGCTGCTCGGGTGTGTCGAAAGGAGCCAGAGCTACCAGCCACAAGCTATATGCTGTAAATCTAGATGACCGTACCCTTGCGAGAGAGGAAAATCTGGACATACTCTGCACTTAAGTGCTCACGTTAATAGTGGACCCCTCTGTACGCTGAAGTTACTGCACTTGTGTTTGACGTAATAGTTCTGCGGAGACCCACAAGGTGGAGAGAAGTAATTAATAAAGGGAAAATCAGAGGAATTTTTCTTCAACTGCGAGGCTTTTCTTTCGAGGAACCCGTATGGGTTTGCTTTCTAGCAATTGCTACGAATGGGTGGATGTCTGATTTTCCCTTTATTAATTGCTGCACTTGTAAAGAGAACCCTCCCACTACTTGTTGAAGTGTACACATGCTTTTTTTTTTATTCTGTAGGGTTCACAGAAAGCTCATGCTAGGCTGTGAAGCCAATGCCTGCTCTGATTTGTTGGCCTGTGGAAACACAGAGTTCACATTATTCGTTCCACTATTCTTGGATCCACAAACTGTTTCTATCATGCCACACTGTGTGCCCAGCTCTTTATGGCATTGTGTATCTGAAGATGTTCTTAAAAGTTATACACTGGTACTTACGCTTGCAGCACACGCAAATTATGTAAGCATGAATGGAATGGTTGGAGCTTCAGATTTACTTTGTGGTGTTTAAAGCAAGATTCAGGTAATAAATTGGTAGGGAACAAATGTCTGGCAAGTGCATCTTGTCACCATGAGAGGGAAACTGGTTCTTTAAAATGAGTTTGGTTCGGGTTCAGGCTCATGGAAGAAAAATCCGCGTTTTCTTTCGGGGATTTTTTTCAATGCCACCTGGAAATGTAGAGAGGTTTGAAGGACTGACCCCCTGGTATTCTCAAACCATCCTCAATATGGAGGTTGTTCCTCCACTCCACCGAGTTGAGCAGAGCACCACCTTTTGACTGAAGAAGACACTATGCTTCTCAAGAATTGACGCCGAGTGTCACTGAAGCACAGTGATGTGTCTTGAGTCGAAGTGGAGTGCTGAGTGCAGGAACATTCTAGAATACGGGTGTAAAAGTGCAAAGACAGAACAAGATTGGAACAGAAGGGCCCACACATTAACACATCAGCTAGTGCGAAGCAGTGGCACACTATCCCAAGAATATTCAATCTCTCTTTCCGATAGTCTAACAGGTGGTTTGCTCACATGCATGGGGCCTATTTTCTCAATGTGAAAGGCCTCAATTTTGCAGTCTGCTGCCTTGCAAACAAGCTGTACAGTCACCTTGAAATCGTTCCAGAAGAAAAACAAACATTGTCCGATGAAAATAATGAACAAAAAAAGAAAGAAAAAAGATTATTCAATGAAGAACAAAAGAAATGACGCCACTCTTGCAAGTTGCCAGATCACCCCTTGAGTGGTTGTGTATTTAAGTGGCCATTGCACTAAGCAAGGTTTTCTCATCTGTCATAGACCAGGTGAGCAAGGCTCGTATGCTGTAACCAAGGGCTAGGTCTGTGGGAGTGGCTGAAGATTACCTGCCACCAGGCAGATTTTGTACCACCCTTTGTTGCGCGCTCTTTGCCCTGATAAAGTTCCTTCACTTTACATACCGGACTTGCCTCATCTTTTTCTAGAAAAGGCCAGCAGAGTTTTGGGAAACAAGAACCTGGGTTTACTGGTATGCTTTGCCAGAAAGTAAACAAAGATTAAGCCTGGAAATTATGGGAACTGTTCCTACATAAGAACAGGCAAAGTGTGCCAATGTACTGTAAAATCCATGATGTCATGGACACTTCGATGTTTGCATGAAATTTAGAGAAAGGAAAGTTTGGCTTTCCATTTTCCTGTCCTTTTCTGGCCAAATGAATGAAAATAGACTTTTGAAAGGATATTCTTTCAACAGCCTAAACTGGTTTAGTGTTTCTTTTCAGCGTACTTCTATGGGGTCATGCATAGTACTGACCACTGATAAAGGAAACATGATATTTTGTGACTGTTTGCATCTCAGCTTTGACGCAAAAGCTTCATCAATAATTTTTTCACCAAGAGACGGTCCACCTAATTCATCACATGAAGCACTTCTTTCCCATGAAATTGATGACACGTTCAAGTGATGTTGGCTTGAACACTAATTAGGTGTTCCTTTTAGGAGTGGGTAATTCTACACAAACTGGAATTAAATTGGGTCCTCGCAGTTGTTCGCGGAATGGTCTATGGTGCACTTGTATTTACTTATTTTTCTTTTGCTGAACCCATGCATTAAATTTTGTTTCAGAATTCAGAACATGAAGACAATCGATGGCAAACCAGAGTACAGGGGTGCCATTGTGAGTATTCTCCGACTCCAAAATGTTTGTTCACCCAATAACATACTACGACAATCACATTATGAAGTTATTGTTTGTTCATGGCACAAGCGCAGGAGAAACTGAGATTCACATTTGCATATAGTAATAATTGGTCACCTCACATTGCAAAACATAAAAGTACTGTGTTGTGAATGATTTGATGGTAGGCGCGTAGGCAAACTTGCATGCTGCACGCTTTTACTAGCACTGCCACGGCCTACAGAAAGTACAGCCTGTACAGGTGGCAGAACATTACCGAAGATATGGGAAGATGTGTTCGGACAGCTTTGTGTGGCAGTGAAGGAAAAGCTATGGGAGCGGAGCTCCTGCACATTTGTTACCACGCCAAGTATTCCGGCAGCGTTTGAGGTTTCTGGGAAGGGTTACCGAATAAGTGTAGCTTCGACAAGTGTCGATGTCACGTTTGACCAAAAGAAGAAACGCATAAAAGCGAGTCAAATTAACACTCGGTAGTCTATTGTCTTATTTTGCTGTTGTAAATAAAATGTCAGTGTTAGTTTAAGTAGTGGAAGAAAATACACTGGCGAGGATGTGGGACTTGTTCCGGGAGCGCTCATGCGTGCTTTGCCTCCGTAGCTTTCTCTTCCATTGCCACAGAAAGTTGTTTGTGAGTACAGTAAGCGTAGGTTATGATATTGGGCTAGCTGCTGCATAGCTTCTCAAATGGGTAGAATGAAGACCTGGACTGAAGGAAGATGAAGTAAGACAAAAGCCAATTTACTGTTGACTTTAATTCAGCTGGGGTAGGAAAGGCGATGCAAAGGAAACTTTGTGCACCGGAGGGTTGGCAAGCACGCAACCATGCAACTTATGCACAAGCACAACCAAAGAGCAAGCAAGTGGTAAAGTGTGATCGACCCTTTTTGGCAGTGCTGTGAGTGGAACTTTGATGAGCAAAGCAGGACAGCTGCTAAGCATTTGCTTTTGCAGATGAAAATATTGCCACCCCATTCAAGTGGCCTCGCACTGCCATTGCTAGCCTTTAGAGTAGCTCTAATGGTAGGCTGAGTGCACCAGAAAGGCAGTGGTGTTCTGGGCTTCCTACCTGTGCGAGGTTGAATGTCTTCTTTTCACATGGAATGGTTGCCTTTTGAGGGCACCAAAATAAATCCCCCTGCAGCAGTTTGCTCCGCTCATGTGGATAGCGATTTTTCTAAGAAGCACTACATTTATGACTAGGTCAGCTTGCAACCTTTCTTGAAGAACAAATGCTTTGATGACTAATGGTGCAATATTAGACTGGCTTCCTTTGAACCTGTTAATAACAAAGCACATCAGCATTGCTGGCTTTGCAATGAATGAGGCAACTAGAGTGGTATTGTCAACAACCTTTTATTGAAGGTAAACAAATGGCCCAATGTGTGTGTTGAAATAGTAACGCATATGCAGTTGTGGACGCACACAAATGAATTCACCCTGCAAAGTCAAAAGCACACATTGCTGGCTGCAATGTTAACATTATATTAAACCTTTCTTGAAGAACAAATGCTTTCATGACTAATGGTGCAATATTAGACTGGCTTCCTTTGAACCTGTTAATAACAAAGCACATCAGCATTGCTGGCTTTGCAATGAATGAGGCAACTAGAGTGGTATTGTCAACAACCTTTTATTGAAGGTAAACAAATGGCCCAATGTGTGTGTTGAAATAGTAACGCATACACAGTTGTGGACACACACAAATGAAGTCACCCTGCAAAGTCAAAAGTACAGATTGCTGGCTGCAATGTTAACATTATATGCTTTAGTACTAGAAAACAGATAAAGATATTGAATTGTGCCAGTGATGCTGGGTGTGTTTTTGCCCTTGTGTTCTTCAAAATTATAAACAGAAATGTACAGCTCTTGCCAAAAGAAGCAAAGCCGCTAGGAGCATGAGTGTTGCATAGTCCTAGGGCGATGATCTTATTATTTATGATGCAGCCAGGGGTGACATCCTTGAGTGATCACTTACGGGGATGCGATCGCTTTTGATTTGCCACCAGATGCATTGGCGTATACGGGTGACAGCATTCCTGGCACCATGCTAAGCTTGCCATCGGTGCACAATGCCAGGAAAGCTGTTGACCATAAACAGTCAACTTCCGTTAATTTGACCCTGACGGGACCGACGAAATTAATCGAATTGTCCGCCGGGTCGAATTAAACAAGATGCGGAATCAACGTTAAAAAATGCGCCACTGATTCATTTGCCAGTATTTACTTGATTCTCACATGCCCCAAATCAAACGGGAGACTACTTTTATTTGTCCAAAGTAGAAATCTCACGTGCTCACGATTTTCAGTAAGAAAAATATGTGTTGTACAATAGTGGCCAGGTTCATATAATCAGCCTCGCCTCAATACATCAGTGTTATGCGGTAAGGCTTGCAAATGCCGTGAAGGCAGTTCTGTATTCACAATTTTCTGCCAATTTTACGTGGAAGGGGGAAAAAAAAAAGGCGCGCATTAGAACTGGGTAAATACCATAATCCAACATTCTGAGCTACGGTTATTGCTTTAAAATATTCCTAGGTTAGGCCAACAACAGGCATTTTCAACACGATGTGACGTGTGTCCAACTGTCCCCTAAGCTCTGCTGAGATAGACGCTGTCACTAAAGGGGTCGCTGTTGGGGTCACCATAGGAATCAGGTGCATGCATGCTGACTGCTCAAGTTTTAATTATCCGGCGAAGGCTAATTTAAGAATCAAAGTAATGAAAGTTTGGGCACATAGAAATGCATGGGCGGCAGTTGGGATCGACTTAACTGGAGTTGAATTGACGGAAGTCTACTGTGCTTCGATGCATCCAATACCAAGTCGCACAATGTCTTGAAATTGTGACTGAATTTTAAAAAGTGATCGCTCAAGGATACTGCCATTAGCTGCTTCATGTTGCACCCATGAAACTCTTGGTGTTGAAAAGTTCTGAAGGGCAAGGACACAACAGGAGGCTGACTGAATATCCCAGGGTCAGCTGTACTCATGCATGCAGGGGTCTTGTTCCTTTTGAGAAAGGCTGCAGATATAGTTTCTGGATGACAAGTCAACAACTTCTGCATGAAAAGTCAGGCAAGCTGTGTTTTGCTGCACTGAGTCAATTCAGCCAAGGAATTGAGATTCAAAGTTTTTTCGACAACACCAGCTTTGGTAAAACAGAGTTATTGAGATTGGCAGTTTGTAATGACTAATGCAGTTATGCAAGAAGGCCAGTACTGGGCAACCTACCTCAACATATCCCTGAGAGGTCTCTCACATAGAAGAAAAATAAATAGTATCAGAATGTGAAAAGGTGAAAAAAAATTGCCTGTTGTAAATCTCACGTTGTATATACCTATCCTGGGTGAAAGACAACCGGCATCTTTCTATACACAGCTGTCATTCATATTGCAGGCACTGCTGGACAGCAAAAAAATCGGCATAATTACCAAGACCCGTGTAATAAGTTCTACTCTAACACCGAGACAAAACACGAGAGACATTTGTGGGCCTTCCGAACATGGTCGTTTTCAAGTAAAGTGGTCAACAGAAAATGTCATCTTTGGTCACAGTAATCCTTGGCAAACCATGGGACATGCAAATGGCACTGCAAACATTGCAATTGCAACAGTAGTTCTTGGTAGGAATGGCGAGGACATTGCTGTAACAGAACTTTTCATGACCGTTGCAGAACTGAAAGACTATGTCACTTAAAACTAGCGTACACACTCTTCGGTCTGCTTGAAGCAAGTTGTGTACACATGAGTCAGTACGTACACTCATCTGCAGAGAGAAGTCTACAGAGTTCTTAATATGACAGCAACAACAATCAACTTTCCCTCAGCTTGTTAACATGAATCGCACCAACAAGGAGAAATGAAATTTCCCTCACATAACATAAAATACATAACAGAACATAAAATAGTCAACATTGCGGCACAACCATAGTCCACTTACTGTGAGGGTATAGTGGTCTTCACACGAATGCTTCCACAAACATTTAAACAGCATCCATCATAAGTCAGTAATACAACAGCCATTCATTTCATTTCTGTTAGGGACAGACCAGAAGCCGAGCAACACTCAACTTGTTACTCCGCAACATTGTTTCAACAGTTGCCGACATTCTCAGCCATGATCTTAGTGTAAGACATAAGCAGCGGCCACCAGGTAATGAACAGTAGCAGCTGTCCAAAACATTGCTACTGGATAGATTTGGAAAGCCAATCCATAACAAACACGTGAACGATTTCCGAGTGGCCGCAGACGATGGTGGAAACCAGCACCGAGACGACAGATGCCTTATAAACTTAAGGAGGGACGCAGCTAAAAGCAATTGCTTATGCTGCATAAACGTTGCAGCAAGGGCAAGCAATACATACATTGCCTGTTGCATGCAACTCTGAAACCATGGCAGTTCTTCTTTCTTGATCTGTGCCATCAATATGCTTTGTAAATCTTTCTTCGGGGATGCGGACAGGCTCAGATTCCTTAAACTGTGCCAAAATTGTGACAGAAACAGCTTCCTCCATTGCCTCACCAGCACCAAAGTGTAAAAAATGGCTTTTCTGGCCCACACTTAGTTACCGTAGATTGTGCCGGCACAATCTCATTGTGATGTGTCTAAGCGAATGCCATTTTAGGCTTGCAAGAATTACATTCACTCCCCTCTGTGACTCTCTCTAAATATATACATTTATGTATATAAAACGTGAAAATTGGTGTGCAGAAGAAATGGTAGCGTAAGAATGCTTTTAATTTTTTCGGAAGCGATGCATCCCTAGTGTTCATTTTCTTCTCTCTCGGATATTATAAAACAAACACAACAGTTTATTTTTGGTTATGCACAAGCGAAGAAATGACATGGATAATGGCAGAAGCACCTTGGTATGGTCTTCACATTCCTCTCTTTGTTTCCAATCTCCTAACTAGTTTTGTTCCGATACACACGCAGAAATGTACTGGTTCGTTAGTGGCACTGAAAGGTTTACAAATGTCTTGTGAATCACTTCGAAGAAATGTGCAGTCATCATTCTTTACTGCAAGTGTACGGCTCTTCATGGATCAATGCAAAAAAATCTCATTGGAAAACAAAAAGAAAGCTTGGCAATTCGACAAGAACAGGGGAAAGATAGGGAACACAATAAATGAGTATACATACATATTGCATTTGTCTCCTGTCATAGTAGGTTTTATAGTACTATTATCACTTGCATTGCACTTGTGTGAATTATCTGACGGCGCTCACACGCAGTTAGTCAAGGAAGTTCAGTAATGTAGAAAGTTGGGCGAGCTGGTGATTAATCGTCATACCGTGGTGGTGAAGCAGCACACTGACAAGGACAAGCAGCGAGTGTCAGATTTTCTTGTGTGTCTTTGCGTTGTCCTTGTCAGTGTGCTGCTTCACCACGAAGGTACGTTGAGTGATGCAAGCACTTTTATGCAAAGTGATTCCTTGTCACGTGCAGCAGATCCTCCCTGCAACGTTCCTGTTGTACACCTTTTCCTGCATTTCAGGCAATCGTAACCTTCCACTGACACATGCATGAAATCAGTGATGACGGCTACCAATGACGAGCTGTCTCAAGCAGCTAAGCAGAACATGCTCACAAGCCTGAAGAGGTGCAGTGTGGCTGTTGTTTGGCATTGAATGCCCTGCAGTGGGCCCCATGCTGTGCACTCCCGATGAAGAGGGCAGAGTGAAGCCACAAATACCGTGCAGTGCACTCTTAACAACAATAACAAAACATAAATAGGTGATCATGTTAACCATAGTTGCCTTGCAGTGGCAACGAAAAAAAGTATTTCCACAAATTACATGAATAGGCAGAGCAGCAAGAGCCCTGAGCTCTTTCCATGTTTGCAGTAAGGGGGAGGTCGGCACTTGCCCACAACAGCATTGTATTGACTATGAATATGTACCATGATCTTTCGATCATGTGTTCCTGCGTATGCTGGCCAGCCTGATCACTCTTACCTGGGCACAACTGTCTACCAAACCATCTTTGAGTGTGCGAAAAAAAAAAGAATAATGTGGGGTTTCATGTCCAAAACCCCGATCTGATTATGAGGCATGCCGTAGCGAGGGACTCTGGATTTATTTTAACCAATTGGGGTTCCTTAACATGCACTTAAATGTAAGTACGTGGTTGCTTTTGTATTTCACCCCCATTGAAATGCGGCTGCCACGGCCAGGATTTCATCCCGCGACCTTGTGAGAAAAAGGGACATCCTGGCATTCCTAATATAATCTGTCTTCAGCAGCAGGACCTGGTCGCTTGTGCTAGTCCTTTTTTGTTGCCACGGTACCATTAGACCATAGTGCAAGAAGAAATAGTCGATTCAGTGAAAGCTGTAACAAGACCCCCCCCATCCCTAGATAAATAAATTTTAAAATTTTCCTACCACAACAAGATGCACACTCTATGATGGTGCTGTGTTCACAGCATTTAGTACAAACTCTCGCCCTCGTGCAGTACGACTATGGCTGATTTTTCCACCTCCTCTCTGCCACAGGACGTGCTGTCCAAGGTAGTACGCAACGAGGGCTTCTTCAGCTTGTGGAAGGGCTTCACCCCGTACTATGCTCGGCTGGGACCGCACACGGTGCTCACATTCATCTTCCTGGAGCAGATGAACAAGTTCTACTACCGAGTCATTCTCGGGGACACCGAAGGACGGGGAGGACTGTGAGACTCGGGGGGGCTGCCTGCCCCATCCTCCCACATGGGAAGGAGCCACATCACCATCTGTCTTTCGTCCCGGCCGGCCAGCGGTCATCTCGTCTACTCTCGTGACCGCTTGCGTGCACAGAGTCCATTGCTGCCAGGGGGCACCAGTGGCTCCTCTTCTCTGTGTAGCTGGTCTGTAGAGTTTTGTCTTGTGTGGGCCAGGGAGGGCCTCAAAGCATTTGGTTGGTTGGCTGTTAGAGAAGAATAAAATACATATTTGCATTTTTGGGCTCAACGAGTGTGAAGAGTTCGATAATAATGAAGCAGTCTGCCTTGCACACAGCTCAGTTAAACCAGTTCACAATACTTATCACGGGCGAGATGCCTGCCCTTAAGGTTCACATTACATGTGACACCCGTCAATGAAACGATGTCCCAAATCCACTGCCATAATTCTGGTTGGTGCTGGCTGACACTCCCGGGGCTAGATCTGGCACACATACAAAATACACAAGAAAGTAGATAGGCTGTGCGTTGTAGCTCAATTGGTACAGCATTGTATGTGTGATGCGGAAGATGTGCCTCTGGCTCCCACCAGTTTGCTTGCTTTCATTTCCCATTTTCTTATCATTTCTACGTTTCAATTAAAAGGAACAGCTAACTACTCTTGTGCTTTCCTGTGCTCCATTGCCTGTTAGCTTCATGTGGTTGTAACTAATAAAAAACATCAAAGCCCCTCGGTTCCCTTTATACATACTTCTTGCCTATTACCAGCAGTGCTTCAGATGACCTTCACTAGTATTGGATAGGTATTGATCGGATCTGCGCGCGATGCAGCATGCTTAGTGAATGAGCAAAAACTTCCAAAGGGTGGTCAGCTGGGCCTAACCATCACTAAGTGTAAACAGGGCATTATTTGCTATCATGATGAGCTCCCTTTCAGGCACACTGTGTTAAAATTAGCATTTTGGGAACCTTTATTTGTTTTCCGATACACACAATGCTAAGAACACCTGACACGAACTCTGGCACCAATGCGCACTGGTTAACATGAACTTTTGCAATGCCATGCCTACTACAGTGAACTCTCACTTGAGTGAACTTCAAGGGACCGAAGAAAATAGTTCACTTAACTGAAAGTTCACTAAACTGAATATTCACTAGACCAACATAAGACATGGCATACAGAGTCAAAAGTTTGAAGTGCAATTCATGGAGCAAAAAGACACTGTACCCATAGTGTTAGAAATGTGTGAAATGGAATTTGTACATATCAATGAAAAACACACCATGTGGGTCGTTTGTGTGCACATGCGGAACCGACAAGACTGGAATGAGAGACGACGACCATGCCACGACTACTTGACCGGAAAAAAACAGACGCCACATGGTTTGTGGTGTGACAGATCGCCGTTTTGCTCTGGCGGCGTTGTAAGCGCCAGCGATGTTACTTTGTTCATGGCCTCCGAGATTACATGCTTGCTTGTTTTGTGCGGGCAATCTCGGAGGCCATGCCTCATTGCCATTCGTTTTCCGCGCTGCCGCTTTGCCCCAGGGGCGCTGTAGCGCCAGCGACGTTACATTGCCGCTGGAGCGGCGGTTTGATGAGGGCGGGCATCGGTTGTGCCTGCAGTGCAGTGCAGGGCAAGCCTTGGTCCTCTGAGCAAGTTCGTTGAAACTGAAATATTGACTGTTCCGAAATTTGTTTAAGTGAAACATTTTTGCATATAATCTATAAGAAAACTGCCGGGGATTTCTAAAAAGTTTGTTATTCTGAAATATTCGATAAACCGACGTTCGTACAACTGAGAGTTCACTGTAGCACATTGCAGCACCCACCAGTTAACAGGCTTGTGCCAATGCTTCACTCTGGTTTTAAGGTAAGAGAGAATGTGATGCAAAAAGCGCACAGTCAATACACAGGTGCCTCTCCAGCATAGCGAGTACTGACAGTCAGTGGTGATATTTCTTATTACGACATGAGAGCGTTGCAAGCGGTTTTTCACAAGCATTGTAATAACTGCCGAAAGAAGGAAACCTTGGTGGAGGCATGGCGGCCAGATTCCAATGGGGCAGGCAGCAAAAACACTGCACTACGAGATTTTGGTGCATGTTGCAAAAACGCATCTGGTGGTAATCAACTCTGGGCCTTCCTCTATAGCATGCCTCGCAGCCCGGGGATTGCTCTGGGGCATAAAAAAGTGCTCACCTTGGGCAGCGGCAAGCAGCATGCTTCTTTGGAAAAACTGTTGGCGACGTTCCAACGGGCGGCAGCTGGCACATGTGCAGCTTAGGAGTGGAACACGCGAAAGATGGAGGTGATGTGCCGTCGGCAGATGGGACAGGCGTCCTGTCGTTTGAGCAGCATGCGGCCACAGGCGGCACACGTGCACAGGTGGTGGCAGGGGTGCAGCACGCAGTTGCGCTCCTCGTCCATGCACACCACACAGTCCTTGTCGCGGCCGCCTGCACCTCCAGCCTCCAGAACTTCGGCCGTGAGGGCACTGCACAGCGTGTCCTGCAAACACCAGGGGGGAGCCAGTGATTAGCGGGGGGGAGAGAATAACTGTGCACACCACGCTCGGAACTTGTCACAGACATGAGATGCTAACAAAACAATTAATTGAACAGAGAGAGAGAGAGAGAAAGCGTAGTGGGTGTGCATCCATTGACTGTTGCCATTAGTAGAATTTTTTTTCGCGGCAGCCGAAAGAGTGATTAAAAACTTCTTTTCGTAATAAGGACGCTAGATAAAGCTAGATGCTTTATTTGCAGTAGCAATTTAGGATACGCGTGGACACAGGTGTTGTTTTGCTCTAGTTGACAGAGAACTAAGGTTGCAATCAAAAGGTTGAGGGCTGAACTCCCAGTCTAATCAGTAAGCAGCCTTCACATCATTGCCTGATAACTGGTGATAGACTGTGTTTGACAGTACTGCAAGGGTGTTGAAAGATTGGTGTGAGTGTGCATGCTTTTCAAGGGATGACGAGAACTTGACTGAGAATGCTGCTTTGGTGGACACCATCTATGTCACTGCTTCACACTTAAAACACTATGGTTACTGCAAAACCAGTGACAGATTATAAACAGTGAAACTTTCAGCACAGTAAACTCCATTTCATATTTTTGTTGCAACAATGTGGAAGTTAGAGTACTTATCGTGATACTACTGTGTTGCACAGTGGAACCAAAAAATTTGAAAACATTACAGGATTTTACCTAATGTAAAAATTTTAGGTTGCAACAGATGAAGACACTATTGCATAGAGGGCATCAGATTATACTGTTTTATCTTTATTTCCATTTGTATTTTCTTTAATTGTGTGTTGTCTTCTGATATGCAGTTGCTCTCTCATTTGGCATACCCTCTGTCGCAGTAGTCAAATTTTAAACGTACATGAACTTCAGCCACTGATGAAAGGTATTCATGAAAACTACTAACTGTAGAGCAGACAAGGGGCCGAAGCGCAGATGTGTTGAGTGGTGAGCCTCGCTGATGTTATGGGAACGCCATACTGCCCGCAATGACAATGCATCGTTGATGTAAGCCCAACACACTTGGCGCCCAGAGCCGTGACTTGTAGGCGAACCGAACTTTGTGCGGCATGCAGCTGATGCTGCATGGCATTCTGGCTGTCACATGCAACTGCTTTGTGCTAAGATGCGCAGATTTACGTCATGAAATTTTGTCTGCTCTGGGCTACTGAGAAGGAAGACGGGCTGAAAGAAAAGTTTACCAGCATGATGTATCACACCACATTGCACAAAAGTCAGGAGACAGCACGTGACTAAAGAACATGTGCAGTGGTACTACGATCACATGACCCCACTATAGTTATGTTGCACATGAAGTATGAACATGCGCACTGCATTGTTGCATAAAGACACATGAGTGAACGAAGCATGCTGTTAGGTTCATGGTTGCACTTCTAGATGATGCAAGTAGCTGTCGCACGAATGAAGACAGAATCACGGCAGCGTTTGCTGTTGCACCATTGGTCATGTCCTCCATCACTGCTCAGACGAGCCCCTACTAGTTAAGTTGACTTGCCTCAACATGCCATTTGCTACACCATGGTGGAGGGAAAGTTGCAACCAAGTCCAGTCATTACAGCGGTTCCACCATTCCACAATAGCACTCCTGCATCTCTAGCTACGCACACAACATGCACGAGTGCTGTCCGAATGTTCTCTCCCTTTGTGCTGCTCTCCTTCCCCTCAACCCTTGCAGCAGCCTTCCGTCCACATGCCCAGTCTGCCTTCACAATGTGTCAGTGTGTTTAACTGTGAAGAACACCTGCCACAATATGCAAATTTGTCAATTTCACAGTTCGTGAGTAGCGACATGTGACCTTTTCACATCAGCCAAAACAAGTTTGTTGGCATTTACTTACACAGGTACAAGAGATTGCATGACATATGTCACCTTTGGGTGGTGTTCTCAGGGGCAGCATGCACATGCTACTGCATGTGTAGTCTTGGAAACATTGCCAACGCTTCTTTTCTATTTTGAAGATATCACTTGTACAGAGGTGCTGGGAGACTGTGCACCAGTGGGACATCTGGCAGATCTCACCTGCAGGCACAATGCCAGAGTTTACCTGCACACTTAGTGGACCTGTTTATAAAGGCCGCATGCAAAATTCTTTCCCGTTCACATGCCCCAGTTACTTGCGCAAGAACCTGTAGCATATGTGAATGCGAACCTAGAGTGAAGGGAGATATTATTTCTAAATCCTGCCGGCCTCTGCAGGGAAGGACACATTTGCGCCGATGACATTACAACTGGACACTGGGGCATAGCAAGATGGAGAGCAGAGCCACTCACAGGACTGGCCAAATCGGGTGGGGAGAAGGGTGGTGGCTGTCGAGCCATGGCTGTCCGGCCCAGCAAAGCAAGTGCGGAACGCCGCGCCTCGCGCTCTCGCTCTGACAGCACCAGGGGCTCGGGCCCAGCACGGAGAAAGGCAGTTTTACTTATGCGTTCCAGGAAACCCCGCACCCACGAGAGCGTTGCCATGGAAGTCCCTCTGCACAACTGTATTTCCACCTGCAAAGCAGTGGCGGCAAAGTTCTCAGGCACAGCTACCTACTTACACTGAGAGGCAAAACTTTCAGGACAGTGCTTCTTTTGGAATGAAAGCAGCTGAAAAGTGGGGTAACTGTTGACGATTATAAATTGTTTACTACCCTGCACTAAAGTGTATTAGAAAAGAACTTGTACGTGTACTATATGTTAGGAAGCAACATGCACCTTCATGTACCTGCGAGCCCAAGAAGTCGGCAAATCTCATTTCTCGTGACTACCGTACAACTGATAACACTGGAATTACAGGATGCTGTGATTGGACTAGTACAGTAGGGCCATTCTAAGCATACTAAGCCTGTAGAGGTGAAAGAACACTCAAATTCAGGTTAATACAGTATGCATTCACACACATGTGCAGTGTTCACTCATTACAGCAAGAATGTTGCCTGCTTTCAACATTGCAGGGATAAGTGGTACAGTGACTATTGTGAGTGTAATGCCCCTTTCCTCAGGCCACAACTCACTCCGTCAAGGAGGAGGAAGTTAGCTCCCAGCCACGCAGCGTGCGCAGTGCGATATAAAAGATATAAAGAACAGTTCAAAACCCAATGCTGCCGGAGCTGGGTCTTCCTCACATTATCTCTGAAACATTTGGCGACTTGGTAAAGAACACGCAGCTCCAACCCTCTGGCATGGATCCTACCGGCTCTACTGCTCTTCCTGCTAGTGACAACGCCCAGAAGGTCGCCCGACCTGGCGGTGCTGCATTTCCAACACATCAACCTGCCACCATTTTGGCCCAACAGCCCCAGCATTTGGCTCCTGCAGGTCGAGGCGCACTTCTGTCTCCGGCATATCACCAGTGAACATACTAAGTTCTTACACCTGGTGTCCTCCTTACCTCTGGACGTCACCAAGGACTTAGTGGATATTATCACCTCGCCGGACCCGACCCATCCCTTCGACATGTTGACGGTAGCTATCACTTCCTGCAAGTCAGAGCACAGCAGCTCCTCACAGCTACGGAGCTCTGTGAGTCTCCCTTCACCGTTCCTTTGACGCATGTGCCAGCTTCTTGGCGGAGTTCTCACCTTTCAACAGGACAAGCTGCTGCGTGAGTTGTTCCTCCAGCCCCTCCCACAGAACACGGTCCCAATTCTCGCGGCTGCGGGTGATGTGCCATTAGACAAGCTCGCTGAACTGGCTGACCAAGGTGCGGACTACACGCGGGTGTATGATCCCTTGACTCAGCGCCATTACGACTCCGCCTCCAGTGACTGCCTCAGCCCCTACACTCGCGACAGGGGCTGTCTGGATAACCTTGTCAGACATCTCCATGACCTCATGCCCTTCTCACATCGATCTTTGTCGAGGTTCCGGTCTTGCAGTTGTTCTCCAGCACCCCCGCGCTCTCCAGAGTTTAAAAGCTCCGACGTGCGATGCGACAGCTCAGCTTCGGCTGTGTGCTGGCACCACCGCGTATTCGGCACCTTTGCTTGCAAGCGCACATGTCCGTGCTCCTGGTCGGGAAATGCTGCGACCGGCCACTGGTTGAAGGACCTGCCGCCTATACTACATTTCTGACAAGATCAGTGGCGCTCGCTTCCTTGTCGACACAGGAGCCCAGGTTAGCGTCATACCGTCCACTTGTACAGATCACCGTCGCAATGAACAGACCTGTCCGCTCCAAGCGGTAAACAACTCCGCCATCCACACATATGGTCAACGGTGTTTTACACTTAACCTTGGATTGTGCCGTATGTTTTGCTGGATTTTCATTCTTGCTGATGTTTTGTAAGCCATTCTCAGAGCTGACTTCCTCAGTTTCTTCAACCTTGCGGTGACATGCATGCCCATCGCCTCATTGATCTGAGCACACGCCTCTCAATCAATGGTGTACTCTGCACCGCCACGCCGATGGGGCTTCGAGCTCTTGCACTCGCTTCGCCGTATGCAGAAATCTTCGCTGATTTTCCTCAACTTACGAATCCACATACCAGGGAGTCACCAGTGAAGCACTCGATCACTCACCACATCGTGACCACTGGTCTTTACTCGGCCTCACCGGCTGTCTGGAGACCGCCTCACCATTGCTTGCCAAGAGTTTTACCACATGCTTGAACTCAGCATTGTGCAACCTTCCTCAAGCAACTGGGCATTGCCACTCCACATGGTGCCAAAGAAAGATCCTGGTGACTGGAGACCATGTGGGGATTACCGCGCTCTGAACGCCCACACCTTACCAGACCGCTATCCACTTCCTCACATACAAGACTTCACATCGAATTTCGCTGGGTGCACGATCTTCTGTAAAATTTACTTAGTGAAAGCTTATTATCAAATTCTCGTGGAACCCGCTGACGTTCCAAAGACAGCCATTACCACCCCTTTTGGCCTCTTCGAGTATGTGAGGATGCCTTTTGGATTGCTCAATGCTGCACAGACTTTTCAGTGCACTATCAATGAGGTCACGCGAGGTCTTGGCTTCGTGTTCGCCTACTTTGATGATGTCCTCGTCAAAAGATCATCCGGCCCCGAGCATGAAGCTCACTTGCGCGCCCTTTTCCAATGAATCGATGATTACGGTCTCGTCATTAATCCACACAAGTGCCTCTTCGGTGTCGCTACCATCGAGTTGTTAGGCCATCTTGTCACTCCACAAGTATCAGGCCTCTCGCCAGCAAAGTGAAGGCAATGCAAGACTTTCCACCCTTGACTTCTCTAAGAAGACTCAGAGAATTCCTGGGCCTACTGAACTCTCATTGCCAGTTTATTCCGAAGTGTGCCAATATCCTGAAGCCTCTGACCGTCATAATGGCTATCAAAAAAGAACCGGCTGCGTCATTTGAGTGGGCTGAGGAAGCTGCATCTGCCTTTGCTATTGCCAAGAAGGTGCTGGCAGACGCCACCATGCTCCTAAATCTAATTCCTGATGCCCTAACTTGTCTCATCACCGATGCATTGTGCATGGCAGTCGGCACAGTTCTCGAGCAACACGTATCTGGTTGGCAGCCTCTTGGTTTTTTCTCGCAGAAACTGAAGCCACCTGAAGCTGAATACAGCACATTCAGCCGAGAACTCCTTGTGGTGTACCTCTCCATTAAGCATTTTCGCCACTTTCTGGAGGGCCGGGACTTTCACATCGTCATAGACCATAAGGCCCTGACGTTTGCCTTCCATAGGAATCACAGCAACTACACTGCACGGGAGATCTGCCAACTGTGCTTTATCTCCGAGTTCACAATGGATCTCCGTCAGGTTCGTGGGCCGGAAAATGTTGCCGCTGATGCACTCTACCGCATCGATGCCCTGCCGGCACAACCACTGGTAGACATGGAGGAGCTAGCAGCCGCCCAGCGCAATGACCCTGAGCTACATCGCCTTTGTTCCTCATCCATGTCTCTGTCCTTCACTGAGTGCCCGCTTCCGTTTTCTTCTTCGTTGATAACGTGCTAGACATCCACTGGTGTTCCTCAACCCTTCGTGCCTTTGGCTTTTCGTTGCGTAATTTTTTATCAACTGCACAACATGAGCCACGCTGAAATTTGTGCGACTCAGAAGCTAGTCACAACTCACTTCCTTTGGCCTAGTGTCAATGCAGACATCGGTTGCTGGGTGCGAACCTGCCTTTAATGCCAGCGTGTTGAATTTCACCACCATACTGTCATGTCTAATTCCCCATTTTGGCCTCCAGACACGAGGTTTTTTCATGTCCACCTCGACATTGTCGGCCCTCTCCCGCCATCACGTGGGACCTCTTACCTGCTCACATGTGTGGACCGCTTCACCCTATGGCCAAAGGTGCTTCCCATTACAGACACTATGGCAGAGACAGTTGCTACGGCTTTCATGAGCGGCTGGGCATCGTGTTTTGGATGCCCTTCAGTCGTCACTGCCGACCGAGGCCGCCAGTTTCAATCGGCCCTATTCACCATGCTAGTTAACATCCTGAGCGTTCGACACATCCACACGACCTCCTACCATCCTTCCATGAATGGCATGGTGGAATGACTTCATCGACAGCTGAAGGCTACCCTCGCCACTTATCAGCCATATCAGCCAAGGGAATGTTGGCTCGTCCACCTTCCCTTCGTCTTTCTGGGCATTCGATCAGCACTGAAGGCTGACCTAGGTTGCTCTTTGGCTGAACGTGTCTACTGCATTCCCCTGTACCTTCCTGGAGAATTCTTCGCGCCGTCACTGCCACCTTGCACCCATGATGTTTCCACCTACATCCAGGAGCTCCGCACCACATTTCGTGACCTTTCTCCTGTGATTCCTGCAGACCGGCACCACCGGTCTGTGTTTGTCAGCCAGGATATGGATTCCAGCAGCCATGTTTTTGTTTGGCGTGACCACATGCGTCCACCCCTCACCATGGCCTATGATGGACCATTGTGAGTACTCCATTGTACACCTAAGACGTTCACACCGGACATTAACGGTCATTGTGTGACTGACAGGTTTGAGTGGCTGCTGACCGACTCAAGGCTGCCTATGTCGCCACTCTTGCACCTGCGATCCCTCCACTCAACATGGCCTCGATTCCTTCATCACTCTGGGCAGTCACATCTAAGCACGTTCACTGGGTGGCTCCTCTGGCTTCTGCTCTACGGGGGGAGCCCTGTAGCGCCCCTTGCCTCAGGCCCGGGCCGCAGACCACAACTCGCTCCGTGTGCAGCGCCCGTCAAGGAGGAGGAAGTTCAGTCCTGGCCGTGCAGTGTGTGCAGTGTGATATATAAAATGAAAAGAAGAATTCAAAACACAATGCTGCCGCAGCTGGGTCTTCCTCGCATTAGCTCTGATATGTGCATTATTCGGTGCAATCAATCGACGTTAAAAAGATGGCAAAAGCAACGTGAGGTCATTGAAACTAGGACAGGCAAAGGGGGTGCACCTCCGGTATGGCGTAGACAGGAAAGAGGAAGCGTATGCCAAGGCAGCGATCCTTGCCCGAGGCCCGCTCAAATATGGCGTCCATGGGGAGGCGCATACTGCTGCTGGCCAGAATGGCTGTTGGGCGGCAGCTCTGAGAGGCCACCTCCATCAGGGAAACCTTGGCCGCCAGGTCCTCGGTGATGCACTCCAGCACCAGCTCCGCCTCCTGTGCCAAAATGCGACCACCGTTTGGCAACAATGAGGAGGGAAAACCAGAGAATCAGGCAACACTCTGGCGCAAAGCAGGCACAAACCTAACCGCAAAGCCTGTCCACAAGTTGTGGATGTGTGGGCTTGTTGGTTCAGCATTATTCCAAATTGTGGCTCGGAAACGTACAAACAGGCTGAAAAAGAGACGACGCACAAGTGCTACGTGACGTCTTTTTTCCTATCTGCTCCTGCAAATTATCACATTTGCTACAAGATCGTGACCACACTGACCCTGAGTGCTTCTTCAAGGCGGCTGAGACAGAACACGCTGCCCAAGAAGCCTGGCTGGCGCAGGAGACCGCACTCCCTCAGTGCCTTGCGATCCTCGGCCAGTCGGGGTGCAACTCGGTCCAGGGCATCGGGCAGAGCATCATGCACACGCACCTCGTGCCCTTGAGCTGCCAGTTCGCCCGCCACGTTAACGCCCAGGCCACCACAACCAATGACGGCCACACGCACCATGTTGCCAGCTGCAGCAAGGACAAAGTTAGCTGCATTGGGTGCACAGTAGTTGCTTGCATAAAACACCTGACCGGCCATGCTGCTGAACATTTGCTGCTCAAGCCAACTGCTGTATGCTGTAAGTATCAGTGATGTTGGTCTGCTCTGGTCTACATCATCTAGTGCATTGCTATAAAGAAGCATGATAGCGTTTGTTGTTCTGTTCTTACTTTTTTTTTGTGCTCGTTCATTATTACTTTCCTGTCTTGCCTAGTATTCTCTTGCAGCTGAAGTCAAATAAAGTGCATTGAGAAATGGGAGTGAGAAATGAAAACAACTGGTAACAACCTGTCCTTTGTCAAGAATGAACAATTCTCTTGAATTTGCACCATGAGCTAAGTATCCATCTTTGACATGCAGATTAGTGCTAATGGTCATGTGCCTGCTCAGGATGGCAGAGGCTTAAGTAAAACTCAAAGGCATACAATATCAAAGTTCTTAAGGGCCACAGGTTAGACCACCACAACTGCGTGTTCCATTTTGGCAGGCATCAATTCTTGGCAGTGGCTTTACAACTGGCTGAGTTGTAGTTGTAAACACTGTGATGCAAGAGACCCTCATTTTGACAGCAGGAAAATACCGTGTGTTTTAGTGGACACTTTCACACATTTTTTAAAATTGCCTGTGGCAGATGGCGCAAGTCTAGTCCGTGAGCTGGTCTGCATTCAAATGCATAATCAACTAATTTTAAAAAATCATTAAGATTTTAACTTATTACCTTATGGCACATATTGCAATTTAAAAATTCTAGCCAGGGGGTTCGCAAGGGCATGCTGGCAGTGCTCATATTTGCTCCACTTGGAATGAATTCTCAGGATGGCACCAGCTTCGAGATATTAATTCCCAAACTTTGCAGTGAAATGCATTGGCGTTCCAGTTACTTATGTGCTCCAATGAATAAAGTGACTTAGGAAAGTAAGTGGAATGACAGTGCATTTTTACTGCACGTTTGATGGCGCATATCTCGTAAATGATGTCATCCACAGAATTATTTTCAAGTGGATATGCCTTGCAGTCTTGCCCACTAGAATTTGTAAATTGCAATACATGCCATAAAGTAACTAGATAAAAACTTAATTTGTGTATTTTTCTTAATTATTCGATTATATACATACATTTCTTTGGCAAGTAATGTCCACCTCTTTGAGTAGACTGGCTCATGGACTAGAATTGTGCTATCTGCCAAAGCTAATTAAACAAAATTTTTGAAAGTGTTCGCAGAAACACCCTGCATAAAAAAAAAGACGGAAAGTTATTTTCCTTCTATATTGTTTTTGCTGAGACGTTTTCGAGTCACAGATTTTGGTCATCATTGACCCTTAATATATTAGTTATTTCAAAATATTGCACACTACTAAAATGGCTACAATGTGAATGTGAGACCTAGATTTCAAAAGAGTGAGTAATCCCAGTAGTTAAGCTCTAAAATGACTGATGTGCCTTGTACAAGCTGCAATATTCACAACCTTAGTGAACAGCACTTCAATTCTGGGGCAGGCCAGCAGATCTAAGCTGTAACAAATGGGTACTCACCTATCTGCTTTGCCTAGAACACCTCATAGAGATTTGCACTGCCACTGTGCAAATAAAACAAAAACAGCAGAACACCAAGACTGTCAGACCACAATAAACATTCAGATTAAGCAATTGTTAAAAATCCTTTGAAAAATGGGACAATGTGGGAAAACAAGCGTGATATACTTCATTGCATATGTGCAGCAGACATGCAAAAAGTGACAATGTTGTGCAGATCCCAATAAAACTTTTCTTGAGGAGAATCCACCTCAACAAGGCGGCAGAGTCTACTGTGACAGCCTGCTCCTATTGCAGGAAATGAGTTCAGAGTTGGAGGAATCGCAGAAGTCTGCAGATTTATTTTACCTATACTCATTAGCGAAGAAATTTTGGTATTTCTACTACTGCAAACGAGAGAGCTACGCATCCCAACACAAGAGGCATACTGTGGAAAAAAACATGGGCGTGTTTCAGTTTTCCTGTTGCACTAGCCATCACGCAGCGTAAGTGATTCCCCCGAAAGTGACAGCCGTCTGTTCATTATGCAAAGTGCCTCAATGAACAGCTGCTCCTGCAGCTCTTGTTGACAAGTAATGGCACTTGTGTATTCCACTTTCTTTACTGTATTCTAGCAAGATCAAAATAATCATGTCACTCACAATGCAAAGCAACGATACGACAGCTGGTGTAATACTATACGAAGTAAATGTTGTACTGTTTCATCTGGTATCAGTCGGTTAACATATTCGCACATGCACAAGAGCAATCTGTGTTCAAGAAGAAGAAAACTTTCTTCAATGTTGACTCTAATCCCCGTTGCCTTCATTTTTGGAGCTGGTGCTCCTTGGTGGCGGAGACACATGTAATCCTACTTTTTTCTCCTACCCTGCTTTCTGACTATTACTGCTGGCTCCGGTTAAACTGTTTCAGCTCAGTGCTGCTTTATAGATCAGCTGCAGAACTTGGCGTGGGCCAACCATAGCTTTAGAGGTGCATTATTCTTTCAGCTGTAACGTTGACAAAAGCGCTATATTATGAGCAGCAAGTCTTGTACAGTTTCATGCAATATCTGTTGGCATAAGCATTTGCAGATGCGTGCAGAGCAATGTTCTGTCCAGGAGAACAAGAAAACAAGATTCATTGTGGCAAAAGGTTCTCAGTTTTTAGGTTTTTTGGTTATTTTTCTTTCCAGCTTTGCCTTCTTCATGCTCTGGTGAATCGAGGTGTTTGGTCATGTATTGTTTTGCTGCTGCTCTTCCTTGAATACCTTTCCCTCAATAATTCCCTTCAGTACTTCAGCCGCCCTTCTGCTGTTACAAAGAGATAAATATACCATGTTTACAGGAACTTGACAGTAGTAGTGCATTACACCACATCTTTAGTGCATCTTATTCATGTAAATGAGGATAACGTACCAGGAAGACTCATTGCCTTAAGTCACCAGACAGGGTTATACACAGATAGGCTGACCATAGAAAATGCGTTTATATGAATGAACCAGTAATTAATTGCATCTTCTAGGTTATAATGTTGACATGGCATGTCAGTGTTTACATAAAATCACTAAGAACTGCTTGTGTTCTGTTCCTGTCTGGTGCATTAAGCTGATGCATCTTCACAGTACATTGTCTCCGTTTGCATGTGGAAAATGCACTAGAAGAATGCCCTGTTGTTGCATTCACATAAACAATCTGCACAGAGCCTGCAACAAGGTTTTGCATCTGTGAACTGGTTGAACAACTTCTTTCATGAGAGATTAACGAACCTTTACGTGATATCTTGGGGGCTATGAGATGGTAACAGCAGCCACAGCTACCACAGACATTGCTGCCAAAGCCACCTTCTCTACTACTGATGTCACACGGTGTCCATCGCCTATTTCCTCATTGTCATCATAAGTACTATTTTTTTTTTTCTGCGGGCATACATCAAACAAATGGCGTGAAATAACGATGATCTTCTTGTCCGAACCCCATCCTGGTGCTGATGAGCTTGCATCCTAGTTGTCCTAGTGCCATTATTTCAAGCAAGCCGTCATTGGTTTGGTTCCTGGCTCAACTAGCTGGTAGCACAGAAATTTCTACCTTCCTTTGCTACTCAATCACCAGTAACAAATGCTCTTGAGGAGCCATTGCAAGATTGCTGGAACAGACAAGGTTTGAGGTTCGTTTGGCCCTGCGAGACCACTATGAAGCACGGAAAGGGTTCAGTAATTGGTTATACCAGAGCCCTTCAATTGAAGGACTCTGGTAATACATATTTCGCAGGGCCAAACGAACGCGTAGTTCTTTGAAACCAGAGTAAATGTTAAATATAACATTTCCGCGTGTAATATATATGTGAATCAGCTACTCACATGCGCATGAGCGCTGCTTTATTTTGAAGTAGAATTAGAAGGAATCAATAGTACATGTCTCTACCAAATGTTACTAAAAGCGACGCGAACAGCAGCTTTCAGAACACGAGCTCTAGAAACCTTTAGAAACGAAACCAGCCACTATCTTTGAGTGCAAACAACGGGATTTTACGTCACGAACGCTCCTACACACATACATTACCGCCCACAGCTACAAGCCGACGACAAACTGTTGACGAAAGTTTGTGCTCTCAGTGACTCATGCATTATTCCCTGGCTTTAACTTTTAGGAGTTCAGCGCGCTCTGCTCCTGATGCGCGCACATCCTGTTCAGAGCCTTCCTAACCGCCTAAACGTTAAGCATCGCAGCTGGTTAGCAGCTAACCGTAAAGCTGTAATGAATTAAACTAAAGGAAAATATTCGGCAACATCGCGAGTGTGCGCCTACACAGAAATTGCACCAAAGTGCGCAACACAGAGTGATACGCCGCAAACATTTCACTTTGCCACAGCAGGCCGCGAAAGCTTAATACCACTGCATGATGGGCGGGTGAACGGCATTGTCGTTTTTTTATGCGCTTTAATCGATCGTTGTTTACATTCAAGGTCAGACTGCTGCTGCTGGTTGACTTACCACGTTTGCGATGACTTGACTGTACCGTCAGCGAGCACAGGTGTTCTGCCTCAGAAATGTTGCGTTGCTACGCGCTGGCTGTGCATGCACGGTTGGTTGCGAACACAGATGATTGCGCAAAACTTCCAGGCATTTAGCAACTACATTCGCTGCCGTCGCGCCTGACAGACGCCCTGCCCTACTTCCACTGCACCCATCAAGTTCCGCGATAGGAAACAGCAGTTTCCAAACCAAATAACCCGCTGTTGTCATAGCAACAAGAACACACAAAGCAAGTAAGAGAAAGAAGCGTTCATTTTATAGTTAACACGACTAACACGACCCTACTTAACTTGTGCAGTAAAAAAAATAGTAAACTATGATATTTAAGATGATTAAAATTGGTTTATGATTATGCTTGAAGGTATCTGAAACTCATGCTGAAATCCTTTGTGCTAAACCGCTAAACTCACTCAAACAATGTCATCATCATCAATGCCTCAAAGGAGGCGTTTCATCATCAATTTGACAAAAACAAGAGCGTCGTTCAGTGGCGGTAGGTGTTAAATGTGTACGTGTACTAAGCATTTTCTGGCACTGTGATCCTGTGATGTCTAAGGAAGAAATGACAACAGACCACGGCCTGGTGGCCAGAGCAGCCGCTCTGGAGCAGGAAGTGCAGAAACTGCGGCAAACGCCCGCACCGATGCCGCCGGACGCCGATTACGACAGCCGCTTTTTGAATGTGTACCGGGAACTGAGTGCGGGCAGACTTCCCAAAGCCATCCCAAAACCGCTGCTGAAGGACAAGATCCTGCAAAGTTTGAAAAATGAACAGGAAAGCCTGGAACGCACTCTCGCCGTGTACACCTGCCGCGTTAAAGCCGCCGAGGAGGAGATCGCCGACTTGGAGGACCACAATAAAGTCGTCGCCGGTGCCAAAAAAGGAGCGTCGGCCGTACCGAGTGACTACCGCGCCGTGAAAACGTAAGCCCTATGTTTAAGGTGTGCCTTGGCTGCCTGCCGTATGAAATGGGAGGCTGTGCTGCTGGCAGCGGCTGCTGCATTTTGGCGAGGCCGAAATGTAAGGACACCCGGGTATTGCCATTTCAATGAACGTTAGGTGGCAGAAACTAATACTGGTGTGATACGACCATTTTCGATCGCGATTGGTTCCCAGCCTCAGCTTGCGCAAAGGAGCCAATCGCGACAAAGAAATTCGATCCGGGTTGGGCTCGATCGCGATCAAATGTGCGCTGTGACACTCGTGTATCCCCGAGCCCTGTGTTGTATCGCCTCCCGTAGCCCATCAGGTGGCTGGGTAGTGATATGTTGTTTTTGATAGTTTTTCATAGTTAATTCTTGTTCCAACTAGAAATCGGACTACGATCAAGTCAGTAGGGAAACTTCGGTCATCTCTGACCTAATGTTTTGACAAGGCGACAGTCCCCTTGGTGTTGGCTGTGGGTTTAAGCGTCTCTTATTCGCCCACTGTTTAGTCTGATTTAAGTCGCTCCAAACATGTATTTCGATGTTGAATCTATCAACACAACAAAATATTACATGGCAAGCCTGTCACAGTCATTTGAGAGGCATGAGATCAAGCAAGCTAAATGGACTTTGGAAAAATGGAAAAAAAAGCATGCACTGGGTTGTTGCAACTTTCCGAGTCTGCTACACAATGCCTAAGTGTCTTGTCAGGATTTTAGTATTTGCAGATTTAAAATTTAAGGGCCTAATATAAAACCATATTTTACTTTGTTCTGTGCCGAGACGGCGAGAAAAATCTTTGGATATGTAGCAATAGCTTAAATTTGGAGGAGGAACACACACATGGTAGTGTACTAAGAACCAAGCTCTATTTTCACTGGCAAATCTACAGATGTGACCTTTTGGATGATGTCTGCAGATTTGTAAGATGTCTGTCTCATTTGGGCAAACTAAAAACGAAAGCTGACCAGTTGCCATGTTTCAAGCTGTGTTGCAATCTTTTTTGTCACTTGCTGTCCGTGTCTGCCAACCATGTTAAGTGCATAAAGTGTTAACATGTAAAGGAACTGTGAATGTAGCATTGCACAGCGCTACATTGTTTGAAGAGAACAAAAATGTGTAAAAGTCCCTCAGCTCTAAGGGTCTTGAAATCTTGCACAAACACAGCAGGTGCAGTGAATACGCCATTGACTGCTGTCTGTTGTCCCACTTACTGTTGTGATTTCCAGGCTAACCAACATGCGAAAAAAGCAAATCGCCAAGTACCTCCACAACTTCTACCCGAAGCCACACGAGATTGCACACACTGCTGCACACAACTATCTCACGCTGAATGAGATTTTGGACAGGCTATTGGACGCCAGCATCAATCCGCCAGAGGCACGATACATCAGACTTGGACCAGAGTTTTGGCCGCTGCATATACAAGTGCTTCTGAATATGAACTTGGTTGAGCGAGACCCTGACAGGAGTGAGTATGTCAGGTTGCAGGACTGCGGATGAACTTTGCTACTAAAAGTGACTGTCCCGACAAAAGTGTTGTCAACTTTATAATCCTTTGTTGTCAGTGTGGGATTCTTCAGTGACAAACGGCATATGATGACGTATGCCTCAGTGGAAATATATGTGCTTCTTGAAAACAAGCATCATGCAGGCAGCGGCTGTGAATATTGTAAGATTTCTTTTAGTGCAAGTTACCTGTGCAATAGCATAACAGAAAGTCATCATGTTGTGCATGAAATAAATTTGCCGACACTATTGCTGACACTTTCTTACCTAGCTTCCAGCTAAAGCGGTTGCTAATCACGTGGTCTGTATGCTGTGCGATATCCTTGTGCAATAGTTCACATAGCTTTCACTGCTTCCAAGGCTGTTCAACATTAAAGGGATACTTAAACACTTTTCTAGCTAATCATAGAATGACCTCATTCGCCAATGTTGTGCCGCAAAAATTTTTGGAATCCTCCAACTGTAAGTGGAGTTATTGCACTGATACCGGGCTTTCTTTCTGTCTTCGTCTCCGCTAAATTACGTTAAATTATGGGGTTTTATGTGCCAAAACCACTTTCTGATTATGAGGCATGCCGTAGTGGAGGATTCTGGAAATTTTGACCACCTGGGGTTCTTTAACGTGCACCTAAATCTAAACATCACAGGTGTTTTCGCATTTCGCCCCCTTCGAAATGCGGCCGCCATGGTCGGGATTCAGTCGCGCGACCTCGTACTCAGCAGCCCAACACCATAGCCACTGAGCAACCACGGCGGGTTTCGTCTCTGCTAGCGCTCTGGAAACTAGACAGAGGAGAAAGACAAGAGGGCAAAGCCCCGGCCAGAAGTTGAACGTCGTGGTGGTGAAAGGGCTTGTTTGGCGGCAGTGGTAGACTACACTACGCGCTAGCAAAACACGCTGATCCTGACTGAATTGATAAGTTGAAAGCTTGGATAGCTTGGAATACATCTATCCCCGCTTTTAGAACAAGCTCACGCCGTTTGGACGTAGCTTATACCTCTGTCACATGAGCATGCAAAAACTCTTTTACGTAAGTGGTCTTTTACCAACTTGAAAGACTTTTTAATGAAGAGGCATTGCATATCAGACACATGGCACCGACGATATCTTTTGAGTGTTTCCTTCTGGACACACTACCGAAAGCGTGGCGCTGGCATTCAAAACAAAACCGGGCAAATGAAAGTGATCTATCTTGAAATATAAGTGAAAAGTTGTTGTATTGCACATTTTTCAAATAAGCTTAACAATGCCAGATTAGGAAACATTATAGCGAAGATTTATTCTCATACTTTAAAGAGCGTTTGCAGGACTGGTAAAGTGCACAAGTTGTCTGGCAACATTGGGCTTCTTTTATCGCGTTGGCCGCAGTGTTCACGCCACAGGGTGCTTGTTGCGTGCGCCCTGGGCTGTTTTGTCAGTGGCGTTGGCAATCGATACTCACAATGCTGCGCGCGATTTTCTACGTCTGCGCGGTGCATGTTTGTAAGCGTCATCACATGACATCCACAACCCGGTCGACCTGCTTACGAGAGTGCAGTAGAAAATGAGCATTACTGGGTTTACTGCACCTTCTGCGAGGCATAATGTAATTTTTTACGATTAGCCTAGCCAACAGAAAATACACATTTGCTTATCTTGTAAAAAATATATAATAATTGCTTGCACCTACTGGTTTTGAGGCTACTCCTTTTCAGCTGTGAAAGAGATTGACGACCTCCGTTTCCAGAAAAGACCATTTCTGAAATAGACCCTGTCGTGTGTCTGTAGGCGAAACTCATTTTTGGGAGAAGCCTTTTTGTTAAAGACTTTTGAGTGCCCATGTGGCAGGGGTGTTAATCAGCTCCGAAAGCAAATTTTTTACATGTTCTCTGAAGCTGTGCCCAAAGCTTTGTGTCATCCACATAGTTACCATATACGATATCTACCAAAACAGGTTTTATAAGCCACACCGGCATCATACACATTCATTGCAAACACGGAGGCAGCTGAGGCAAGCAATGGACGCGTCACCAAGTGATCGAACATGGCAGCACCTGCGTGTTCACCACGAAAAGGGTCAATAACCAATGACAATACTAACACGCAGCGCTGGTTTTATTTAATAAATAAGAAGCCGTTAAATGTTTCCAGCCTGGTGCCCGTGTTGAAGTGTCCTGTGCTGTGCATGTGAAAGGGCAAGATGGTGCCTTGGCACAGAAAGCTGTCTCCCCGACATGTCGCATGATATCTTCAATTGCGTCTACATTGCAGAATAAATAGTTGACGATTACCACTCACATGTTTTGCATGCTGTCACTTCGAGAAATGTCTCGGAATACCATGCCCCTCTGAAAGGTTTTGTAGAGATCTCAAAGCAAGAAAAATAAAAAGGTGCAACAAGCACGTGTCTTGGCTCAACTATTTGTTGTCATCACATTGCTGGTGCAAGATGGTGAGTATCAAAAGTACAGAGCTTTAAGTGTGTGGCATAATTGTTGCAATGCTGACCCCAGATTATGCTTAGGACCGAGAATCTCGTGTTAAACTCGGCAAACAATAATGCACACCTTACACATGAAGGGATGTGTCAATAAATCTGAACAATCGCTTCATCGACGTGATAAAATTGTCTTTTAACTAAAATTGTCATTTCGCTTGAGCAGCTTAACATGCACTGAAAACATTGCGAAGGCAATAAGTTTTCTTTTGCAATAATTAAACTCAAAAGATTTAGCAGCTATTGTGAGTCAACTGTCATGCATGTGGTGCCTCGGAATGCAATGAATGAAATTGCAGCTGTGGATATATAGTGGCAACTACACTAGTAGTAATAATCTTGGCACATGTGCGGTCTTCACAGTTGTGTATTGCATGCTAGCATCCTGGAAGTTGCTGAGACGCACTGAAACCTAAAATTGTTTTGCCACATGCAAAACAATTTTCACAGTTTGGGTATGGAAGCAAGGTAAATATACCTGGTAGCGAAGCTTCCATAGAAGCCCATACGTTTAAAACATGGCGGTTCATGGGGCTTAGCACCATCAGTACGAGAAGGGAACACTTCCGGTGGAAGGAAAAAACAATGTGACGCATATCCGTCAAACAACAAGTCAACAAACAAGTGCCGTCATTTTGTTCTCAAGGGTGCAAACAACAAGTCAACAAACAAGTGCCGTCATTTTGTTCTCAAGGGTGCAAAATTTGTTTTGGTGGTCTGCCACTTAGAGCTGTATACTTAAATGCCCCGCCATTCGACTAGATGGGTGTTTCGAGCTTTCAGTGCAGAAAGCGATGCAAACAAAGGTCAACCGTATGGCTGTCGAAATCGCACCCCTTAACAGAACATACTTTCTTTGGTGGCCCACGAAAGCTTTAGGTGTGGAGTGCTGGTTCTATTGTCGGACGCCAGACTCGTTGGTCTGCGAAGTTGCACGAAAACAATTAAAGTAAGCAATTATCTGGCGGTCGCAACTGACCACTTATGACTGAACAGGTTGAGAAACTATGAAGGTACCTGCGTCACCAAAGTAAGACAAACGTCGACAAGCAAAAGAGTGCCACGTGTTAAGGGGGCGTATTGTAACAGGTGAACTACACGAGCACGCCTTTCTGAGCACTTGAAGAGCTACATTGCTTTGCAAGCGATAGCGGCGGCAACACCCCCTGTTACGATGGGCACTGTAAAAAGGGATTTATTGATAATGATAAAATAAAACGGAGTTGTATTTTTTTGTTCGTCACACATATATAAAATTGATAAATTTTATTTTCGTTCAATGAATCTAACTGCATCTCACTATAATTACAAAAAAAAAAGCTTTCTTCTTTCCCAGTGTTTGTTCCCTCCAAACATAGCTGCGCTTCAATCGCTGCTCCCATACCCACCCTTGCTGATGTCAGTGACAATTTGTTCTGAAGCACTTTTTGCCCAAAGCTTCGCGACCTATTTGGATTGACCTTGATGGAAGTCTGGTAACTTTTGGCAACATCTCTGGCAACATTTAATCTTCAGTAATGAGTCTGACGACTTCAACGGAGACAGCATTCAATGACCTGCTCAAGCTGCATGTGTGACACTAGTATGAAGATAATAAAGCAACAGAGACTGAGTAGCATTGAAGGAATAAATTTATGTAGAGATATATATTATTATATATACACAAGAAAAATTTGTCAACTATTTTTACAATTTGTGGGGTCGGCAAGCATCCCCCTCACATCTTCAGTGAAGACAGTTGTTCGCAAGAGAATTGTGCTTCACCACGAGCACGCAGACAGGTCCAGTGGCGTGACGTCGTGGCACGAGTATGCGTGTGGCACTGAAGCGTTCAGAGTCCGTTGCGAAACAGCACAGTAAATTTTTTTGCTGCACAGTCTCAACACATCCCCACTTCCGTGATGGCCTCTGTTTGTCTTGTAGTTGCACAAGGCGACCCCTGAAAGGCAAGCGTGAACACAGCCTTCAGTGAAATACAAGTATTGAGCAGTGCAAGTCTTGCAGAGCTGTAATCCATCCTCATAAAAGGAAGCTAGAGTGGGTTACAAAGCGCTCACTAGAATAACTAAATTACACTTCCAAAATGCCAAAGAGCAGACTCTTAACCCTGAGTGCATGCTTGGTATGCCCAGAAAAGACAGAAAAATTGGTGGTTACTGCACTAGCTTCTTTGATGTTGCCAGGAAGTTTGGTATAACTGCTTACTGCTAAAAAGAATACACTGCATCCTAACTGAACCAAATACTTAACCTAGGAGTATTTGGTTGGGCTTCAGGTGAACTTTGATGTGTGGGCTCTTTGATGTGTACGAAAGCAAGGCACACGAGTTTTTTGCATTTGTCTTCATTGGAATGCAGCCGTGGCAGTTGAGAACCGAACATGCAATCTTGTGCTTAGCAACTGAATGCTGGAGCCGACCTGGTGCAGCAGCTATGACATTGTGCTGTTGAGCAAAGGGCCAACTGGCTTGATCCCGGCCACAGTGGCTGCATTCTAACGGAGGTCGAATGCAAAAACACTCGTACACCAAGCTTCTTAGGGTGCACGATAAGGGACCCAAAATGGTAAAATATAATCCGGAGTCCCCCGCCCCTTTGGCATCCATCATAACCTCGCTGTGCAGCTTCGCAACATTAAGCTCCACACCACAGACATGAGCCACCACGGCAGGTGTTAAGGGGTTGAACCTGGCGCTACCACCTTTCTGGGGGCAGTCACTCTGCCAAATGAGCTTAACCAAGCAACCAGCAGATGACAGGGCAAATACTTCATAGCCTGCTATCTACTCTCTGGCAGATGCTAACATTCATCTTTACTGGTATGGAATACAGTGACCTGTGTTCTCATTCCAACAATTTTAAGAGATGCTGTGCTTTATGCTTCTCTGTTATCGCTCAAAGTTTGCAGCAAGATTACTTTCCTGGTTTGCAACATGCAAAAAAACATATGGCATCAATGCTTGCCTGGTTTGTCAACGACTTTTCAATGACAAGCTGCGAAGTCTGTCTGTGTCTCTGCAACAGCTCACTCCTCTGACAGTGAGGTGCACCTACGATGGTGATTTAAAGCTTTTCTTTATCATACATTCCAAGTGTTCTAGCTGTCAGCACACAAACACATACACAAAGAGCGATACTACTCCAAAATTTAAGTGGAAGCCGAACAGTGGTAAACACAAAATCTTCTTTTAAAGGAGTACTAAAATATTTTTTACTCTTCATTTTTTTTGTGCTAAGTAAAGATCCTAGACCTCTAAATCCTAGAAGCAGTACTGCCAACCCTCACAGCACCACAATTAATTAATGTAATAGCTCTTCTACAGCCAGTTTCGATTTCGTTTGCCAGTAGGTGACTGGTGTTATGATGTTGTGATGCAGAAGGTAGTCACCTGGGAACCAGACATGCTACAAGGAACCGCATAGCAGGCGAGTGACTGAGCTGGAGCAAGTGCCAAAACATACTGGTGCCCAGTTCCCACATGGCAACCATCATGAAGTCACAACACTAGTCATCTCCAAGCAAGCAAAATTAAAGCTGGCCATAGAAGAGCTATTTCATTAATTATTTGGGGTGCTGTGAGGGTTGGCAGCATTTTTTCTAAGGTTTAGAGGTCTAGGAGAGAGAGAGAGAGAGAGAGAAAACATCTTTATAGAAAAGTCCCTGCTGGGTTCGAAAGGGGAACGGAGGGGCGAGGAGGCTAGTCCCATAAGGCTCCCCTTTCTGCCTGATGATGGCCAGGCCTTGAACTGCAGCGACGTCCTCCACCAGCCCGACAGCCCAGAGCTGGTCTTCTGGGCATTCGCTGAGCAGTATAGCCTCCCACTGCTCAGGGGTTCTTATTATATAGGAGGCTAGTCCCATAAGGCTCCCCTTTTTGCCTGACGATGGCCAGGCCTTGAACTGCAGCGACGTCCTCCACCAGCCCGACAGCCCAGAGCTGGTCTTCTGGGCATTCGCTGAGCAGTATAGCCTCCCACTGCTCAGGGGTTCTTATTATATAGGAGGCTAGTCCCATAAGGCTCCCCTTTCTGCCTGACGATGGCCAGGCCTTATACTGCAGTGGCGTCCTCCACCAGCCCGACAGCCCAGAGCTGGTCTTCTGGGCATTCGCTGAGCAGTATAGCCTCCCACTGCTCAGGGGTTCTTATTATATAGGAGGCTAGTCCCATAAGGCTCCCCTTTCTGCCTGACGATGGCCAGGCCTTGAACTGCAGCGGCGTCCTCCACCAGCCCGACAGCCCAGAGCTGGTCTTCTGGGCATTCGCTGAGCAGTATAGCCTCCCACTGCTCAGGGGTTCTTATTATATAGGAGGCTAGTCCCATAAGGCTCCCCTTTCTGCCTGACGATGGCCAGGCCTTGAACTGCAGTGGCGTCCTCCACCAGCCCGACAGCCCAGAGCTGGTCTTCTGGGCATTCGCTGAGCAGTATAGCCTCCCACTGCTCAGGGGTTCTTATTATATAGGAGGCTAGTCCCATAAGGCTCCCCTTTCTGCCTGACGATGGCCAGGCCTTGAACTGCAGCGGCGTCCTCCACCAGCCCGACAGCCCAGAGCTGGTCTTCTGGGCATTCGCTGAGCAGTATAGCCTCCCACTGCTCAGGGGTTCTTATTATATAGGAGGCTAGTCCCATAAGGCTCCCCTTTTTGCCTGACGATGGCCAGGCCTTGAACTGCAGCGACGTCCTCCACCAGCCCGACAGCCCAGAGCTGGTCTTCTGGGCATTCGCTGAGCAGTATAGCCTCCCACTGCTCAGGGGTTCTTATTATATAGGAGGCTAGTCCCATAAGGCTCCCCTTTCTGCCTGACGATGGCCAGGCCTTGAACTGCAGCGGCGTCCTCCACCAGCCCGACAGCCCAGAGCTGGTCTTCTGGGCATTCGCTGAGCAGTATAGCCTCCCACTGCTCAGGGGTTCTTATTATATAGGAGGCTAGTCCCATAAGGCTCCCCTTTCTGCCTGACGATGGCCAGGCCTTGAACTGCAGCGGCGTCCTCCACCAGCCCGACAGCCCAGAGCTGGTCTTCTGGGCATTCGCTGAGCAGTATAGCCTCCCACTGCTCAGGGGTTCTTATTATATAGGAGGCTAGTCCCATAAGGCTCCCCTTTCTGCCTGACGATGGCCAGGCCTTATACTGCAGCGGCGTCCTCCACCAGCCCGACAGCCCAGAGCTGGTCTTCTGGGCATTCGCTGAGCAGTATAGCCTCCCACTGCTCAGGGGTTCTTATTATATAGGAGGCTAGTCCCATAAGGCTCCCCTTTCTGCCTGACGATGGCCAGGCCTTGAACTGCAGCGACGTCCTCCACCAGCCCGACAGCCCAGAGCTGGTCTTCTGGGCATTCGCTGAGCAGTATAGCCTCCCACTGCTCAGGGGTTCTTATTATATAGGAGGCTAGTCCCATAAGGCTCCCCTTTCTGCCTGACGATGGCCAGGCCTTGAACTGCAGCGACGTCCTCCACCAGCCCGACAGCCCAGAGCTGGCCTTCTGGGCATTCGCTGAGCAGTATAGCCTCCCACTGCTCAGGGGTTCTTATTTTAGCATTGTGGTTTATGTTGCGTCTGATATTGTTTGGAGCTGATGGGCATGCCCATGTAATAGTTGAGCATCGTTACGGTCTCCTCCGCTCTGAGTCGCCCCGCTAAGCCATAGTGGAGCGGCAGGCGATTTTCACGTTTTAGTTATGCATTTAGCGCAGCGAAGCGGACCTTTCATAGTTGGAGCGCCCTCTGGCCAAATTCAGGGTTACGAAACAAAATAAAAACACCCACTGATCACTTTCGTAATGTAAAATGGATATATATAAGTTATTTGTCCATGAAGTATCTAGATGTGCACTTGTAATGCGTTACCAGTCCATTTTATTCAGTGAAAAATAAAGTGCCGTCATGGGGAACGCCAAATGATAGCCAGCGAGCTTGCACTGCGCATCCAATCCAATCCTTTCTGAAGCCAATGCGACGCACAGTGCACACCACATCCTGCCACGCTGTGGGATATTTAAATGGGTCAGCAGTTGCAACTTCCTTTGGCAAAACTAAATCTTCGTCCATGTGAAATCGCTTTTGTGGCTTGCGCTGCGCAGATGAACATGAAGGCATGGTTGAAGTGCACGGCAAGGTCGAGAACATGTCACTGGAGGAAGTCATCTTGGAAAGAGCAAGGCAAGCGCGGTGCCTCGATGCACGTGCGAGGGGGGGGGGGGGGGTGCGTGCATCGACCACCCTCGCTAGCGAAAGACGGCGGCGACGCTCCACTTGGACAGCTTGTAAGCGGACCGTGTTTGTCGCTCCGCTAGCCCGCTTGCGGCTAAGCGGAGGGCGCATTCGCACTTCCAGTCTGCTCAGCTGCTCAGTGGAGCGTAATAACGCCAACCCAAAACACTCTATTGTGAGGAAGGTCTGCACGCTGCGTACTGCATGTCTTACAGTGTGATAAATGTGCTTCCGAGTGTATTGGGTGCATGAGTAGTGGTGTAGGGAAGGTGCTTGTTTGTAGAAGTCTTCATGTAGTTGCTTGATATTTGTTTAATGATTTGTCAGGAGGAGGGTATTTGTAGTGAGCATTTCGATAGTAATCGAGGATTTCTCTGTAAGTGGTCGTTCGATGTCCCATTTGTCTGTATCGGCAAACTGTTCTTTCTTGATCTGGGTTTGGTTCTGGGGGGCATAGTTCTGTTTGGGTCTCTTCGGCGATTTGTTGTCTAGGGCCTTTATTTAGCGCAAGAAAATGAAGAGCAAGAAAGATCATGTCAGTGATCCTTTAGACTCGTTCGAATAAAATAAAGCTAAATTATGAGGTTTCACGCGTCAGAACCACTATCTCATTATGAGGCACGCTGTAGTGGGGGACTCCGGCAAATTTGGACCACCTGGGGATCTCTAACGTGCACTTAAAATCCAAGTACACGGGTATTTTTTCAATTCGCCCCTATCGAAATGTGGCCACCGTGGCCAGGATTCGATCCCACGACCTCGTGCTTAGCAGCCCAACACCATAGCCACTAAGCAACCGCGGCCGGGTCTCGTTTGAACAGAAACGCATTTTTCTCTGTATTGGGATTTTCAGTACGCATACCTCAGAGGGCACGCCTATGCTTGTTCCGCTGCCTCTGTGACTGGCATGGCACAGGGGAGCTCCCCCGTTGATGGCTGTGCCTGCGTGTCCGCTGTCGAACCAACGATGACGGGTTGCAAGGGTGGGGGCAGGCACGCCTCCATGGTGTCGGGAGACATGGGGTCACCAGAGGCCAGCAGCACGCGCTGCGCATCCTGCACATTTTTTTCAAAGAGGAGGAAAAGCACGGTCACACACAATATTCCAGACGTTGGCAAAACCCCTTCCGCAGTTTGCCCTGAGCTTGTCTTAGTTTCCCACTATTATACCAGCAACTCTTTTGATGTGCACAGTTGGCGTCAAAAGCGTGCCAGATGCAGGTTATGCGTTAAGGGTAGAATTTCAGCCCAGCTTTAGCTTGGAACCAGTAAGGAAGTGCACCAGTATGTAGGTCAGGTACACTGGTACAAGTAGCAGCAAATCTGAAATCCTGGATAAATGCCCAGGCTTGGGAAATATGTATAAGGGGACATTGCACTAGTGCATAAAAAAGGACACGGATAGGAACATGAAAAAAAGACACACCGAACGCTACGCATCAACTGGCTTTATTCTCGGTACACAAATATATAGGCAAAAAGACGCATGCTATACGATCAATCATGCACAATGCATGATTGATCGTATCGTAATCATGTACTGATCATGATTGATCATGCATGCATTATGCATGATCATGCATTAATCATGACTGATCATATCATAATCATGCATTGATGCGCTATGCATGATTGATGCAATAGGGTGCCATTGCATGCACAATGGCACCTTATTGCACAAGAATTTCATTTCTTTTGCAATAAGTTAGGTTTGCTGACGCAGGCCTGTTTTTCCCGATGGATAAGGAATGCATTCATTCTCACATTGCAAGCGCTGCGAGAATGAATGCATGCCGTTCTTTGATAAGACTCAAGTGATTACTTCTAGCACAGATCAGAGAGAGCGTGAAATACTCGAGGCCTGTCAGATGAGAACTATATTTTTCTTGATTATGGACATGGCCTGCAAGTGATCTGTTTGTAAAGGTAAATTGCTATGCTATGTTTGTGCTTTCTACCACAGTATAATTGTATGAACATATCGAAGAATCAAGTGGGCTTTAAGATGTTGTTGATGGCAACACCGCGGAAAGCAGATTGCTTGTCAGGAGATGGATTTGACCAGCGTTTCTTGCTCAAAATTCATCCATGATGCAAATGAAGTCGACCCTCAGATTAATTCTACAGCACACTCTGGCAAGCCCTCTAATACAGCTAGCTTCAACCAGCTTCCACAGTTGTCTCATTAAGGTTGCCTTGAATCTAAGCGTAGCAGAGACATGGTGTTGAATACAGGCAACAAGGTGCCCTGTGGGACCCAAAAAACTTGCTGCGAGCATGGCAAGAACGGTCCGCTGAAAACAACTCGTGCAGCTCTTGTTGTACCTCTGCTGGCATTGAACACGGCCAGCACATACCTCAAGGGATGCAACGCTAGATGATCGTTCAGCGGATGTGGCT
Source organism: Dermacentor albipictus (assembly GCF_038994185.2). Classification (NCBI taxonomy): domain Eukaryota; kingdom Metazoa; phylum Arthropoda; class Arachnida; order Ixodida; family Ixodidae; genus Dermacentor; species Dermacentor albipictus. Next base: position 96,959,762 of record NC_091822.1, read on the forward strand.
GGCGCCAGCGGTGCAGGTGGAGGAGTGTCCAACTGTAGCAGCAGGCTGTCGCCGTCGTCCAGCTCTCGGAGGACCACATTGCGGAGGAAGGCAGGGACGAATCGCACATCGAGGTCGACGGGCACCTTGTACGAACAGGGAGCCATTGGTGCTTGCGAGAGGGCCTGTTCCACCTCGCGAGACACATTCTCCTGCGTGGTGGACAACACCAGTGGCCAGAGTTGTGAGCAGCACTAAAATAAGTAGCTTGCGGTAAACTGGCTGGTCATTCTGCACACAACCGTCATTTGCACTTGCAGTAAAGCATTCCTTCAGGAAAACCGAGTTTTAACTAGACCAATATCAGAATGTGCAGAATAAGCATGCATGCAGAACAACACTCATGACCAGGTTAAGCAAATTCACTTATTTCAGTTGTATGTGTACTCTCTTCTGACGACTTTTGGTTTGCACATTGGGCTTCACGTTTAGATGCCTGCATGTTGACCAGCTAGGAATCTCACGGGTGTTTAATTAGACTCACGGGTGTTTAATTACACCCGTGAGTCAGGTTGGTGCAAATGAGTCAACAGCCAATCACATCCTTTCAACTGACAGAAGTAGGAAAAAACAAACAAAAAGAAAGTATTCTTTGGAAACATCACATAAGCTGTATACAACAGAAGACAGGGAATGGTTTTCTTTGTTGTAATAAAGAATTATCATAACAATGTTATATTTAAGATATATAATCGGATGTACCAAACTATACAATTTAGTAACAGTTCTCTTAAAGTGTATTGGCAATAGACAACATTCCCGTCACAGCACCAACAATGCTGCTATTATGTTGTGTAGCATCACTATAATATCAAATGAATACCAACAACATGATTATGTTTTGCAACTTGAAGCTATGAAAGCAGACTGAACAGTGAGTATGAAGACATGCACTCTGGGACAGGTCAAGACGTTTGCATGCTGCAAAGTGATAATACACTGCGGCAAGATAGTTCCAAAGCAGATATAAAGCTGACAATACACAGAAGGAGTCAAAGTAAAAATGGCTCCTTGCCTTGCCTTCTGTGCAGCTTAGCTGTTGCCTTCCAGGTGCGTGTCATCACACAAGGCAAAACAAAAGCAAGCACAAGGCAAGCTGCACAAAGGATAGAAATGTGCCTTCACAATCGTTGTCGCCTCTATACCTCCCAACGCTGCTGTTTCAATGAATGCAAGGCCAACGCAGCTAGCTGGCATCAAGCAGTGCCAAAAACAACAAATTTCAAGTCCAGAGCAACAGTGTGATCATGGGTTCCTCCGAGTGACTGACAAGGTACTCACCCGAAACTCGTTGATGCGGCCGCGGAGCAGCTTCGTGCCCTCGGCGAGGCGTTCTTGTCGCTGCCGCATGTCGGAGAGCAGGGCCAGGTTGGAGTACATGAGGCGCAAGCCCTCGCTGGCCCCCTGGTCGTAGCCACCGGGGGGAACTGCCTCGCCGGTCACATAGCGTTCAAACTCCTCCGCAGGTAGGTTCAGGGACTCGGCCGTCAGGTTCTCAATGAAGGACACCGCGCAGCACTGGTTGCGGCACAAAGACAAACAGGCAAAATGAGAGGGTCATGGAAGCACCATGCAGACAGGCTGACCATTTATACTGCAAGTATAATGATAGTGTGAAAGTATTATGATGCCTTCCACGTGCGCTTCAGCACTAGTAAACATTTCACTCCCTTTGCTATGGGCTGGATGGTCACAACAAAAAGCACAAAACGCTGCAGTACTGATGTTGGGTTGTTGGCATATGACTTATTACATCAGAGAGGGAACGTATGAGCACATGGGACAACAAATGAACACACGAGATAGGACATGATATGTTTGTGCTATGGAGACTGCAGCAACATTCATGCATCCATAAATAGATTGTAGTTGCCAGTTGACTTCTTAAACAATCTCGCTTGCCATGCTAAGAATGCTGGCCAATGCTAAGTGAAAGCTTTGAGGCTGTCCAGTACTTTCAAGCCAACAATGTTTTATGTTAAATACCAAGAAGCTCAGTGAAAGTATGATGAACATTATTAATGCCAAAATTGATTGTTTGATAAATACCATATGATGTGCAGTAAACAAGTTTCAGGGAGCACAAATGCCTGGCTCATGTTATAAGGATGTTTTCACAGCTTTGAACTATTTACTAACTAGCAATAAGTGCCTGTGAAATATCACAGGAATTGTAAATCCCTACATGAAGAGAGAGAGAGAAAAAAAAAAAAAAACTTCCAGCACACTCTACCATGAAGTCTACAATGTACGACTACAACTTAAAATCGTCTATTTCAGACAAACTCGTATAGCTTTTTCTTAAATAGAAATCCCTCTTGGCATCGACAAAATCTTTTATCTAAGAGGGTGCGAAGAACACACCACAAGTGCAATGACTGTACCGAATGACCCTACTGGTGCTCAGTGATTAGCACTTCAAGATGGTTGACTTGACACAATGTGGTTTGATATCACTGCAGACAATGGGTTCCATACATCAGAAAGATATACAACTGCCTGCCTGCACTGTGTCGCAAATCCCCTGCAAATGATAGCAATGTTATACATATTCAAGGTCATGAATCAAGCATTGTGTTTCAAGCAAACTATTCCATTTAATTATAGTGGCACTGTTAAAATGTGCAGCTTGTTTGACAGCTTGCTGGTGACGTAAATGAAAAGGCCCATGCAACTGCAGGCAGAAGGACGAGCCCCAGCATGTCACTTAATTGATGGCATACAGCGCCATTGAATTGTTTTGTAGAAATGCATGTTAATTTGGCCCATAAAGTTGGACAGTGAACTGCATGACCTCACAGCAATGACGCCACAAAGCGAACTGCCTGCACTAGTGGCTGAGTTGCTCAGATGTTGCAGCACTGACATCAATGTCACAGGAACATAAATCCTCGAGCCTGGTGACCACATTCCTACGGCATTATGATGCCAAAGTGCCCGTGTGCTAGTGACTGCACTAAAAATTAACTTCAAGCAAACATTTCGAGTAATTTTGGGCAAACATTCCTGCCAGATTAATGAATAATGTATATATGCTTTTTAATTCCTACCACCTTGTGCATCGTCCAGTTCAAACAAACATAACGTAATCAACACGGAGCACTTCAAAGATTCTCACCAGGTTGGTGAAATAGTAGCCGGCCTCCCCGCTGAGCAACCGGCTGGGGGCGCTGAACCGGGTCACATACTTGATGTTGGAGTGGAGCAGTGGAGGGTTGGCACGCAGAACCACATACACCATGGCAGGCAGGAACTCGTCAGCCGAGGCCGGCCGCGGGCCCTGGGGCCCCATGCGCAACGCCTCAAACAGCTGCTGACTGCAGCGCACTACACAGGCCAGCTTCTCACGGGGGCTGTGGCGAGAGTCCAGCTCAATCATGTGCGTGATTGCACGGTCGACGACATCACGCACAGGTGGCTGCCGGTCGTCCAGCTCCAGCTCGAGGTGCCGTGCTGCCACCCAACTCAGCGATCGGATGCGGCGCTGGATTGCCAGGTCCTTCTCCTCATCGGCTGTAGAGATGAACTCAAAGATGGACTTGTATGTCAGACTCATCAGGTAGTTCTCCGTCAAGTCCATGAGGCGCTCCACCTGGTCGGGCTCCAGACCTACATGCAAGGTCGGCTCAATCAGCAGTAATATACCTTGAAGCAGGGATGTGTTTTCTTTAGCTCTTTCGTCGTTCTTTTAGTGCACCCAGCATCCCCTTGATTTGAGCAACTTCATCCTACTTTAGTATATAGCCAATGCTAAGCTACCATTTTGTTCATCTGCAACAGTGTAGTTAGTTGTGAGGCCAAGATCATTTGTACGTGATAAGATGCATACAAATGAGTTCACTGTTTTCCCCTTCATTTGCTTGTCACAATGGCTAGACGTACTGTGTGCGCGTGATGCGTGTGGACTTTGTTAAAAAACAACTGCTAAACAAAATTGCCTTGTTTATACATGTTAAAAAAAAAAAAACTGGCACTTAATGAAATTAAGATCGGAAAACAACAAAATTATTGAATGGCAGATTTATTGAATTACTGAATTGCAAGTGTGACTTTACCAGCATTTATCTGATACCAAACATGCCTGCATAATTATTTAACAATCTCTTGTGTCCCCTGCAACACGTATGCTATGCTCAGAAATGCTCTGTTTCTAAGAGGCCAAGGAAACAGCATTTCAGCACTCCTTCTAAGCCATCTTAAGTGTCGTACTATCACTAAAAAAGAAAATGCACTGCTGATACCCAGCAGTAAGGCACCTCACAGTGATGTATACAATGCACTGCAAGTGCTGGGCCACAAAGACCAGTCTGTTTCTAGACTGTTGCTTGCACCACAAAATAAGTGCAAGGAACAACACTTTCCAACACAGTTCGCCTGTCCAATTTTGTTATGGCTTCTGCACAGACAAAGACACCTCGTGATGAACATACATATTTTTTCTTCCTAGTTGACGCGTCATTCAGTACACTGCTGGCAGATAATACTGTATTTACTCGCATAATGATCGCACTCGCGTAATGATCGCACCCCTGAATTTTGTCGTCAAAATCCGATTTTTTTTTATTTCCCGTGTAATGATCGCACCCCGAACTTGCCGCAGCGATATGTCGTGTGCCAAGTCTAGCTAATAATGATCGCGCTTACCATCTGTCGAATACTACGCGAACGACTCGTCTGCATGCACCAAACATTTTTAAGTAGATGCCTCATTTCATTACTTTCATCACTTTCCGCACTTCCATGACAAAAAGAGGTACAACCAAACTTGCCTTTATTATGGGTAGGCTTTATAATGGTTGCGGTCAACAAAAACAAAAAAGGCGCCTTTTGATTCTATTCATCTGCACTCGTGAGCAGGCAACAAATACTCGTGAGCACGCAACAAATCGCGCGCGGGCCACGTTTACACTGATACGTTACAAGTGTACCCTATTCATACGCCGACGCTTGTAACACAGCTAAGATATTCGCCCACCCTTAGCGTAAACGTGCCGTGTTAGGATAGTAGTGAAGACAAATGCCGCAGTTTCCGCAGCACACCGGCCGTGCGTTTCTGTCACTGGCAGCTAAGCGCGCCCATCTGTTTCTGTCCCCTCAAAGTGGACATGGCTACGTTATTGCCGCAAACTTGCCGATATTAACGATATTATTCATCACTGATACGGAAGAAGCTGTTTCAATGCACCTAATGTACTCACGAGAATAAAAAAAAAATGGCTGTGGCTTAGCTAAGGTTAAGCCCAGGACGCGAAGCATCTTAGCCTTTATTTTAGTTGTTGAACCACTGTTCAGCCTGATGAACTGCTGTTGCTTGGCTATATTTGATTCGGCTAGACGAAGAAACAAGTCATGCGTTACTCTGCTTCGCCTTCAAGAGTGGAACGCGAAAGCGTTCCCGTCGACCCGCCAAGGGGTGTAAGACAATGGGCTATATATGGCGCAGCGACAACGCGCCCCGCATTGGACGCGGTGAGCGTCGAGCAACGCAGCGTTCGGCGCGGCAACGAAATGTGCGCCTGAGCAAGCGACGCAGAAACAGCTCGTTTCTAAGGCAACACCGCATTCACTAGCATTCGCTTTAAAGCTGCAAGAGTTGAGCCGGGCTCAACTCTTGCAGCCCATCTTGCAAGAGTTGAGCCCGGCTTGCAGCTGTTGTGACGTCAGTGCCCGAGCGGGAGTTAGGCCGCAGTACATCTGTGCGACCGCAGGCGAGCGCACGAGCTGAGACCCGGCTATGTAGCTATGCGGCCGCAAGCGAGCGCAGAGTTGAGCCTCCACTATGGTGGCCTCTAGCCACCATACCTCCGCTCTTGCAGCTGTTATGACGTCATATGGTAGCTAGCGGTCGTGAGCGGCGCAGCAAGGAAGAGCGTGGTTGTGCGGCTAGTATGCTTCGCATAAAAAAATCGCGTTCGGCGCGTTCGGTTTGCTCCGCCATTTTTGTTTTGAAGTCCCGCGCCCCCGCATCCCGCAGCAAACGCGGGACGATATAAAAATTTTTTTTTTTGGCGGGAAATTTAACCCGCGTAATGATCGCACCCCAGAATTTGCGTCAATTTTTCTGACAAAAAAGTGCGATCATTATGCGAGTAAATACGGTAATAATAATAATAAAAGAAACTAACAAGGACTTCAGAAGCAGAAGGGTATTGTGCTAGATTGCATATTGATATGATCAGGTTACCAGGCACATCGATTTTGGACAGAAACAGCAGTAATGTATAAGCTTCTGCAAGGTGTTCATGTTCCCTGTTTGCAACTGTAAGGAAGCCTGCAATTTGTAACTGGCCAACACCACATGAGCGGTGATGTGGCTCTGAGGCGTACCTTGATAGTGAGCATGCATCTCGAAGCGCTCGTGCATCTTCTGGTAGAAGTCCTGCACCTGGTTTGAGAGCTCATCAATTGACTGGTCCCGGGACATCTTGTGGATGCGGTCCACAGCTGCCCTGATCTGGAAACAAGCCATTGAGCAGGGCGACTTAATGCGGCACCAGGAGTGAGTAGGTAAGTCACAAAAGGCTGCTTTTATAGCTACAAGTCAAAAGCACTCAAGAATCCAAGTACGGTGCCTGGCAGGCGTGCTGTGAGCCATCACCACACAAGCAGGCATGCACATGAGAAATATACTGTGTCAACAGTGACTGCTTGATCTCTTCTGACTTCCATGACCTCACTTTCACCCGCAAAATGATAGCAGGCAGAATGGCGACACACTGTTAACATAAGCTTTCTTAAAAGAATACAGAACGAGAAACAACGACAAAAGTGCTATACTGGTCCATTTCAACATGAAATGCAGCTGTGCTATTTATAGCAAACCCCTATAATCTTTTTTCCCCCCATTTTCCTACATTATTGTGACCTCAAACTTATTGTTAGTGATCTGCATGTCAACTTGTCCCAACAAAAGTAATCATGGAAAAGCTGGAAAGATCTCAGATGGTTGACTGCGTACACACAATATCTGTGCTCTGATGAAATAGCACAGCAGGATGGGTGCGGTAGCAGCATCACACTACAGTTCTTAACCGGATAGGGTAACCACCAGTTGTCCGAAGTGTCAGTGGCAATTCCTAGCCAGAAGTTACGAGAAATGTCTACACACCAAGCATGCAACATGCTGCAGGAGTATCAATGAGGCCAGCCTTGTTTCTTTTAAAAGAGTGTTTGACAATTGATTGATTGATTAGTTTGGTTGACTGACTGCTTGATTGATTAAATCAAGGGGTTCAACATCCCATAGCAATGCTGGGGCTATCGCAAATACCACACTGCAGGGCTCCAGATTAGCTCCGACCACCTGAGGTTCTTTAGATGCATTTAAACAGTATTAGTACTGGGGCATTTTCGCATTCTGTTCCCATCGAAATGTGGCTGCCACTGCCGGGTACGGTACCTCAGCAGAAGAATGCTATTGAATAACCACAGTGGATGTTGAATGAGAGAGTGGGCACAAATCAACAGGGAAGGGAAGGATGTATAATTACATATCAGACGTTGTCTTCTGCAAAGCGATTGGGTGGCTACAGCCTGCTCCATCACACGATCAATCAGCGAGACTCACCTGCTTGATGACATCACAAGCAGCCGACTCTTTGAGGTCACGAAGGAAGTCCTTGAGCTCCTTGGCCGCAGGATTGCTCTCTAAACTGCTCAACTGAAGGTCCTTGGAGCTCACAGATTCTGAAAATAAACAGAGGCAGGCGAAATAACTTAGTTACCTTCACAAGTCACCCACCTGCATTTCTCCTCTAATCCACATTGCCATCTTTCCATATCTTAACATTATGCATATCTTTCATCATTACATCACTCATTCAGCAGTCCTTAGTTCGCTCTCAAGTTTCTTTCTTAGGTACAATATAAGTGCACATGGATGTGTGAGAAGCAGGGTTTTTTACAAAAAGCTTTTTCACAGATGTTGTGCTTGAGAACAAACATCTTCTTGGATAACACTGTCACATTATCGCCAGCAAAAACTTGTCTCTAGTGAGGAGCAGATATTGTGATATTGTAAGCTTGTCAAAGTGTGATAAAAACTAGCTACATTTTAATGTTACATAAAAACATTAGGTGAACTCTTCCTTATTATACCACTGATCACGCAATAATATTGTCAGCGGTGTATCATAATTGTTCACCCTGTTCATAAACCTGGCCCTACGCACACCAGTAGTGTTCAGTTTACATGGTGCACACATGTCTACAGTTCCAAAAATATATGTCGGTAGTCCTTTAAATGTTTTTACATTGTCACAAAAGCAGTCACATAAATATTTGCAAAGGTAAATTTGAACCCTTAGGCCGGCAGTAGTGGATCCATGCTAGAAAAAGAAAATGCAGATAGAGTAATTACTGAAGGGAAATATGACATGACTACACAGCACAATGTGATCGCAAGTTGCTTTTCAGAGAGGGTCGAACCCAACATAAATTTTTATGTGAATGATACTGATAGGTGCAGTGTTCTATGCATAAATTGCTTTCTTTGTTATGACTGGCACAAAGATACTACCTTCCAAGTGCTTTCATTAACTAGGTTTAAAAAAAAATCCCTTTACAGCAGATGTGCAACTGTGCGTAAGCATGGCGTCATTACACCTTGCTGGCAAGAATCTTGAATTCCTTTCTAAACCGAGAAGTATTCAATGGGTGACTGAATGAGCAATGTTTGCTCTACGAGTGTTAGTGGATATAATTCTATCTCGTCTTCTTGCCTTTCGTTATCTTCCTTTGGTATGTGACTGCTTCCACCTTTCGATTCCTAAACATACATGTGAGCACGTGGTTCGAGTAAAGATTACTTGAAAGATAGCGCTGTACCTACGTTTCTTCCCATTCTGGTTAGTGCCATTAATTTGCTGGTTGCCTGCTATATATTCATTTTACAGCATTGTGCATATTTTATTTCGGGTATTTATAGTTAAATGCCTTGCATGGGCTAACTGTTTATGGGGCTCTTAATCACCAATTACAGCAGCTGCAACAATGGAATTAAGGCTTGCCGCATGTGCTGCCAGCCGTAAAGGTAGCTGTGTGGCTTATGAAAACATAAAAACTGAATCCAAGCAAGAAATGAAAGAGGAACGGAGTTCAGTGGCCACATTTTGGACGTCCCCGTCTCTACTATCTCATCGAAGGGGAGAAAGAAAAAGAGAGAGAGAGAGAGGATGCCTGCTGTAACTATGGTATGAGCGCAGCAAACTAAACTTGAAAAATGGGATACGAGTATTTTTTTCACAGCATTCATGTTGGAAGGCAAGAGTCAGCAAGGCAGAGAGCTGGTGAGCTGCCTGGCATTCAATGCAGAGAGGCATGCCAAGATAGAAAAGGACACCTACACAAATAACGCATTGGCTGCAGAATTTTATGTGTGCCCTCTTTTTGAACAAGAACTCCAGCTGCGAGTTGGCGGTTGTGGGGTGCTCTTTCTCAAAGTTCATTTGTTGGGATTAGAATCAGTCTCCGAATTCACAAGAAGCACTAATAGGTCCAGCAGTTGGTGTCAAGTGGTGATTCATGCTTATCTGCCGTAATCCAGGCGTGACCACCAATGCCTTAACTGGACTAAAAACCAAAAGGCTCGGCATACCTTTGACCGTGTTGGACCTGCGAATGATGCTACGGAGAGTCTTCGTCCGTTTCTCGGCATGCTGTCGCTTTTTCTCGGCAAACCGCGAGAATGGCGACGGTTCGGCGAGGCCCGGCTGCGAGGCACTAGGGTAGCCTTCTGGAGACTCGCTGGCACTGCGGGACAGCCTGCAGCAGGCAGAGAACGAAAGCACCACTACTGAATCTTCCACTCATAGGCTGGCACACTCATTCACGAGTGCACTGACTCACTCTCGACACACAGGTTTCACAGGCGTGAGATAGAGCATTAGTGAGTGAATCGAAGTGAGTGAATGGATAAGAGTATGAATGAGAGCGAGTGCCGGTGTGTTTGAGTGGATGTGAGTGTGAACTAAAGTCGGTGACAGTGAGTTTGAGTATGTATGTGAGTGAATGCAGGCAAGTGGTAGTGTACGCATGCACGCATTAATTCTCATTACACTGCAGCATGAAAAAGCAGCACAGTACTGGGCCAATTTATGAAAGTGAAGTATTCTTTCAATACCCTGTTTTCATTTATTTAGCAGGAAAAGGCACATTACCAGTAAAGAGAATGCAGACCATGGCTTTTTCTTTTAATTTCATGCCCGAATGGTAGTGCAAGGACGACAGTGTAATCTCCAAGGTTTCAAAGCACTTACGCATGCTTGAACCAAATTACTGCGAATAGAAAAAGTTACCAGAACTTGCTAAGTCAATCGTTCTCTCCTTTTAGAATGCAGTCCCATCCTTACTTAATAAACAATTGTGTTTCCAGCAAATGCTGTTATAGCAAACTGCGATGTCCAGAGGAATTAGCGCAGGAACATCAAGCTGGTGTTGCATTTGGCATTTTTGGCTTACCAAGTTTAAGACTTGGTATTTCATAAGTGCAATTTACAAACACCACATTTACCTTATACTCTCTCCTTAGTACTCTTTTATGATACAGTCTTCGGCAGATTTGACAGCAGATGCAACATGTACTGCCACATACAATATAGGCTCCAACTGTGACCGCCGAGTTGCAGAGTCTTCCATGCTGTGTGCAAGCGTGTTCAAGAGTTGCCACGTCTCACAACTGCTTAAGCTTCATGAAGTACAATGCTGGAAGGCAACTGCACAGATTATATACTACACTGCAGGCACACACAAGTGCTCAAAATAATTAGGAATTAACAAAACTTCACCAATGTGTTATCGAGCAGAAGTTACACTGCGAGATAATTATGAGTGAACAAAGTGACTTCTTCACAAGGTGGACCGCCTATTAAAAAAAAACATAAAGCATATGGTTTGCAACATGCAAGTCAATCCTCAGGGAAACACTAAGCATTAATAAACAGCACCGGCAATGCATTGTCAAGTCGAAGTTACATTCTGAAGAATGACTAGTGAACAAAGCGACTTCCTTGAAGTGTAGGCTCTCTATTCCCAAAAACATAAAGCAAACGGTTTGCATTATACCAATAACTTCTCATCAAAACACACACACATATATGATGGATGAGAGGAGGCAGTGGAACAAAAATGTTGACAAAGCAAGTTGAAGAAAAAACAAAGTCATTGGCACGCGTGCCAGCTGAAGTTTTTGCTTGCACAATGCCTTGCATCCTGGAGGTGTTTGCACATTACGTGGCATGAGTGTATGCCAAATGGGCACGCAGCCAGGCACAAATGTATTTGTGATTAAATCAGAAAGTAGGCGACATTCATGAGTGTGACCACAGAAACAGTACAAAAATGAAGACAACAGGTTTTTACAGAATAAATGAAAGTAGCCGTGTACACAGAGTGGCTGATCATTAAACTATAGCTCTTTTCCGGTGTAATATACTAGTACTGCTTCTATTTATTCAGAAGTACATTTGCTTACCTGTGGTTTACAGCAAGAAGTGAATTCTCATGGTACACACATTGCCTTTCTTTTACAGGCAGCTGCATTACGGAAATGGTTATCCAACCCTTTTCCTTCATTTGTTATTTTTATTTTTGCAGCATGCTATCTGACTGGCAGAATTAAATTTTCTGCTAGAGGTGTATGTTGTGCACCAAAAATTGTAAAAAAGAATGTTCAGAAAATAAAACTGACACTTAAAATAACAGCTGCCACAGGTGAAACAAGTTAGCCACATGTAATTTCAGAAGGATTGTTTGCTAGGCAAGTTAGTATTGCATTCTTGAGGAGAGCGACGTGAAAAAATAGTTATTACAGAGGAAAGGACGACAGACACAGCACTGTCCAGCGAACGTAATTTCGTTTGCTGTGCAAATGCACACAAAAATGCAGGCGAAATAAAGGCTAAGCCAGAAAATACCAAAATTAGGAGACCACAGGTGCATCAAAACTCTATTCTCATTGAGATTGCAGATTAACACTGACCATCTGGGGCTCTCTTGAAAAAGACACTAAAGGGAAACACTAAATCAGTTTTGACTAATGAGTTAGCTTTTAATAACGTAACTTGTTAACTTCAAGGCAATAATAATAACTTGCTAACTTGAATTGTTGCTGTTAACAAGATAATAATAATAACTTGCTAACTTCAAGGTAACAGGTTTATTATTACACGAGAGATTGAAGATCAAAGTTACATTTGTTCAATCTCGCACTGAAATAAACAGAGGCAGGCGAAATAACTTAGTTACCTTCACAAGTCACCCACCTGCATTTCTCTTCTAATCCACATTGCCATCTTTCCATATCTTAACATTATGCATATCTTTCAACATTACATCACTCATTAAGCAGTCCTTAGTTTGCTCTCAAGTTTCTTTCTTAGGTACAATATAAGTGCACATGGATGTGTGAGAAGCAGGGTTTTTTACAAAAAGATTTTTCACAGATGTTGTGCTTGAGAACAAACATCTTCTTGGATAACACTGTCACATTATCACCAGCACAAACTTGCCTCGAGTGAGGAGCAGATATTGTGATATTGTAAGCTTGTCAAAGTGTGATAAAAACTAGCTACATTTTAATGTCACGAAAAACATTAGGTGAACTCTTGCTTATTATACCACTGATCACGCAATATATTGTCAGCGGTGTATCCTAATTGTTCACCCTGCTCATAACAGGTTTATTATTACACGAGAGATTGAAGGTCCACGTTACATTTGTTCAATCTCGCACTGAAATCCCCAATGTCAGTGCATGAGTGCGACGCGAAAGATATCAAATTATTTTTTATTTTTATTTTTTTGCACTTGGGCCATCATGGCAGATAGCTTGCTCATTTCAGTTTCTTTAGCTCATGTAAAACAGAATGTAATCTACCTCTAGTGATAAAACATTTACCACGCCGAATCAGACGGCATCTAATTTCATGACATCACTATGAGACCGTGCTGGAACTTCAAGGCGGCGTCGGTACCCATTTTTCGTTCTTGAATCCCTACTGGCTTTCCAAGCCTCTTCTCGCAGTTTGTGTTTTTTTTTTGCTACCGTAGAATCATTATTTATTAATACTGTAAGTCAAATAAATTTTATCTGAGTATGGTACATGTGCATGTTCATGTTCCACTCTCATTAAAAAGGAGCCACTGTGGCTGAAAATCGAACCACAGACCTTGTGCATACAAACGGAATCACATCTGCACCAGCCACTGCTAGGTGAGCACGGGCATTCTATGCAACACCAGTAGTACTTTTCTGACAGATGAGTCACAGTGCCTAGTTAAGAACACTAGAAGACTGTACTGCATGACCGACTGCCTATGACAACTCATTTCATTTTTGCATGGAAGGACAAGACATGGTCCCTGAAACAAGTTTGAGAAAGCTTGCCTCCTGCCTTTGATGTTCCTGCCAAAAGCACAGTGATTATTACTGCACCATAGAGCAACAATTCTGCTAATTATGCTCTACTACTAATTATTTAAAGAAAGCAAAAATAAAGAAAGTACGATGGAGCATCAAATGCTCACACGAAGGCAAAACACACTGCACCCCTCAATTTCATCAATGTTATATGTGCCACTGTCCTCGAGCTGTGAGCACAACGGCAAGAAATAATATCTATAGAAATTGTCTATGAGTGTGCTCAGTTGGTATTGCGGGGAGTGTTTAAAGTGTGTGCGGGAAAAGACAGATGACTAATCCTGACTTAGTCTTGTGGAACAGTTTCTCTCATTTTTTTATTGTTATTTCAACAATGTTACGATGCTCCATTATAGCTGAGCTAAAATGCAATGAGGTGCATATTTATGTTTGTTCTCTCAGTGTATGTTCCTCCAATTCCTTTAAAACCATGTTTTATTGTGTTTGAAACAAACTGTGGTATGTTTCTCTAGCAATTTTAGCTTGTTTTCGTAATTGGAAAGAAAGCCTTTTATGTTTTTCAAACAAGTGTGTGTATGTGATAAATCTATCTGTTTGCTGCTTTAACATTGTGTAATTTCAGCATAGATTCCAGCCAGTCCTAGGCAGGGAAAAGAGAGATAAAATACATTTTTGGAAGCAATACTGTCTACACTATTCTGAAGAAAAATTACCCCAAGCTCATATAAAAAGAAAAACTCAATCTGACGCATTCTTTTAGAGTGAACTGTTGCTAATGCTTTGCTTCAAGCAAAACCTATCCAGCCATGTCCTGTTTACAACAAGGTGTTTGTTGTAAACAAATTATCGTCATCATCATCATGTTGTTAAGGCGACAACATAAAAAAAATATAGAAGTTCAAGGAAAGTGTTGCAACTGGTATCAAAGATCTTCCCCTCTGAAAATTGATGCTCCAGCCACCTGCACAAGATTGACAAACGACAACTGCTGAAAGCAGAAATGGCTCACCCAGCAGGAGTTGGGGTTTGTATTAGAACAATCTTAAACGGCCCCTAAACCACCCCGAGCTCAAAAATTAGTTGCATGGTGGCTGATGTGTACTAGTCTAATGTTAAAACATGCCCGCAAGAATTTTTCGAAATGGAGCAGTAATAGCAAAGTTACAGCAGTTTGATGAACGAGTATGCAGCTGCCGTTGTTATTCCCTGTTCTTCGCTACCCTCCCCCTTGCCACATACGCTCACCAAATCGTATGCAGCGGAGCGAAAGTTGCTGGTCACATCAGCATGCCAGAAGAAAGGCTCCTCCACTGTCCACTCCTAATCACCCCTCCACATGAAGCTGACTGAACGAAAGCTTCATAAAAGGTTCAGTGGCACACAATCGGCGAGCCCCCTTCATTCTTGGAACACACAATCGGCTCCTGTCGTGTTGGCGTTTTCCTTACTCAACGACTGACCAATCTACAGTTTTTACCCTTGGTGGCTTTGCCTGCACCTTGTTCATATCACGATACGCGAAGGAGGCCCTGGAAAGGCCAGGAAACGAGTACAGGATTTCATTACTCAATTTGTGGCATTCCTGTGGCACGTAGCATTGCCGAATTCGCCAGAGGAGAAGCTCATGGCATTCTCTGCACAATACATGCATTTGTTTGGAATGTGTAACAAAATGTCAGATGTTGTTTAGGAGCCCTTTAGGCAAGTGACGACGTGATGGAAGACAAGTGAAAGAAACAGATGTGCCGTGCAGACATTGCCGCAGAAGTAGTACTAGTGCAGTGACCCACCTCAAATGTTGTGAAAGAGGTGCATGCCTGTGAACTTATTGGCTACTCAGAACACCTTGATGTCAATGTAAAATACTAATTCAGACTGTACAATTGGACTAATTGGATTGCATTCATGGTTAAAATGAAACTTAGTGCTAGGACAAGAGACGAAGAAAGAAGGACACGACACGAGCGCTGTCTCAGAACTGGAATTTTTATTTACATCTACCCAGAATATGTGCACATATAGAAGCAAAAAGTGAGGCAGCGCTTGTATAACCACTAACGAGTCACCAGTGTAGCCCTGCAGCACGCAATAGCGGTTCGCTGTCTATTATGTATGGCTGGTGAAAGTTATGCAGATCCCGAATGTTATTTTAGTACCTAGCTAGATTCCTCGATCTTTGTTAAAAGAATGAGGAATAAGCAAAGGTTAAGATGCACACTGTATTTTTCTTTAGCATACCTCAGTTTATTAAATACTGGAAAACAATTCACAACACCAAACGTGCACATCCTTGCAGAAAGTCTGTGACCTACGTTGCATAAGTGATAAAACAAAATTGCAGAAAATCTAGGAGTCAAAAAGCTCTCTTACAACAACAACAAAAAAATTACGAGAATAACATCCAGAGACTGGAGAAGTATGCAAGAAAGCTGTATCCTTCTTCCCTTTACAAAATGATAGCACAATAGACCTACGACTACAGAATAATAAGAAAGAAAAGCACGAGACTATGAGTCTATTTTGATGATTCTGTGCATCAGAACATGCGCACAAGGAATACGATAACCAGATTATCTTGTGAAGTTGCTATTGGAATAAATGAGGGTGCACAAAATGAGCCACTGTTAAATATATATCATTGTGTTTACACCCTCACCATTACAAGTATTCACAGGTTGACAATACAAAAAAAAAAAAGTTTAAACGGATAATCAAATGCAGAAAGTGTTGTAATCAAGTGCATTATTCATAACAACCTTTTTTTGTTTGTTTGTTTACCACTGTCTAGAGTATGCTCGGTTAGTGCTTTGGGTGCATATTAAACAAACCCATGTGGCCAAAATTAACTTGTAGCCCTCCAATACGCATTGCTGACAGCCAAGTGTATAGCTTCTGGATGTCAACGCCTCCACAATTATTTTTGGCGCAGTTATTAAAAAAATGCGCACAAAAACGGCTTTTGCAGAAATATGAGAAGAAATGGCTGGCTTAGCCTAACTATTTCTCTTGCTGGTGTTGCTTTCAGATGTTTCAACAAACACTCATATTCTTGCAACTGGATTCTTGTACTGTGATGGCAATGAAGTACTGGAATCTTAGGAAAATTATTTCCTTTCTTTTGAAGGCAAAGCAGCTTCTTGAGCAGACAAAGCACTCACCACGAAGGCAGCAAGTAGCCTCCCCGGTCGTCCGCCTTTTCTTCAACTAGTCCAACCGACGCCAGCTTGGCATCACCGTCAAGCACAACAAGAGAGACAAGGCTCCTCAAAGCCCCACGCATCGGATAACCTAGATGGCGACGGCACAACCTCGCACACTCGCGTCTCTCATCCGTCTATCGGCATGCCTGCGGCACTAGCTATCTAAATACTCCACAACAATGCCGGAAGCTGCAACAACGCAGGCTGCGCCACGGCAGCCTTTTTACGCTGAAATCAAGTCGCTTCTCCGCTGCTGCTGCGAAACCCACCGATCCCGAGACCGACCCCCAACTGTGCTCGAATGCTTTACGCACGGAAAGCAACAGCTGCGTCGCAGAAGTGTGTGAGAGAGAGAGAGAGAGAGAGGAAAAAAGAAAGACGAGAAATAAAGAATGAAAAAAGGAAGGGAGGAGACGAGTGCTTGTAACATGCTGTTGCTAGGACGACTTTGGTCACAGCTGTTGCGTCACTACGATGGCAGCTGTTACACACCTTTTGTCAGAGCCTCTCCCAAGACACGCTGAAAGTGCACATGTGTCCACAGGATTAAAGCTAAGCAGGCAATGCAGATGACACTTTCACTCAAACACAGAGATAGTGTGCTGGGAGGTGAGGGAGAGAAAGAGCAGAAAGATATGTGAAAGTGCTGAAGAGGCCGTACAGGTTGCAAGCACTTGACCAATGAAAAGAAATGGAAGCGTAAATTCTCATATCAAACGTAACAGGGCAGTAAATGGCCTACCATGTTTTTAGCACTTGCGTTATCACACCATCCTCATTCTAGCCAACTTAATTAGGTTGCAATCAGTATTTTGTACGCTATTATGTAGACAGCATTCATTAAAAAAAAAAAGTACCGAAATAGGTAAAGCTACTTCAAGGCATGAAAAAAGTGGGATAATGCCCGATGACTTTGGACTAAGGCTTTTGAGTGCGTGTTGTACCAAAATTACCTTTACCAACCAAAAAAAAAAAAAGAACCAGAAGGAGAAGAAGAAGCGGAAGAAGAAGAAAAAGACAACTAAGCTGCGTGAGTTGGAGTTGGGACAAAGAGCACATCTGTCATCATGAAAAGCAAATAAATCTGGAGCGTGGCTTTCTTCAAATGGAGTAAGAGGGAAGGCCACAGCCACTGCAGCACAAAAGTATTTTTCTATGCGCCATATATAAAGCAGCTACTGAAGCTTTGCACTGTTCACAACGAATCACTGCGAGTTAGGATACGTGCGGTGAAAGGCACGTTTTACAGTAAAATAGTCTCATCTATCATGCAATGTTTTTGGAAGTTCGGGGCACAAAGGGTGCAGTACTGAATTCGCAGGAAAGAGCCTGATGCAACAAAGCTTACGCCTTGCAACTTACAACTGCCTATATGATTTTCTTACCTACCCCCATCTACAACATACAATTATTAATTTATGCATAACAAACCATGACCACAGAAATAATGCAGTGTTAGGCATGACAAGGTCAGTTGCTTACGTTCACAGCATATATCTCTCGTAAAGCAATACAGAAGAATTAGCCATCAACGAAGTTGATGGCTAATACTTCTGTATTGGAATATGAATATATATGTATTGGAATAAGTATGGAATGAGATTCCCGATGACATCAAACACAAACATAATTTTTCAGCCTTATTGAAAAAAATTTTTCTTGCCTGTCCAGAACTGTGGGACTAAATACCTTTGTATTTGGTTTTGCATAATTATAAACCCATTTTTTGTTTTTCAGAATACGTATGCACTTTACATATTTGCAATAATACCGCTATTGTAGTACCTCACGTCTTTTTGTACATGTAGTTTGAATGTCTGCCATTTATTTAGTGAATATCATGTATTTGGATCTTTCACTAGCTGAGCTGGCTATGGGTTCAATCATGTTTTGTTGTATTGGTTTCATAAAATAAAATGATGTTGACTGACAAAAAAACATGCATGAAGGAGGAAGAGAGATGAAAAAAAGAAAAGAAAAAGCACTTCAGAACTGCTCCTTTCGTCTAATGAACGTGAAGAGAAAGAAGCAACAGAGCTAACACCCTGCTCTGAAAACAGTGACTAACAACTTCCACCCTATTCAGAAAGTGACAAGTGTCACAGTGATCTACGCTACTGTAAGTAAAGAAAATTGTCGATGTAACAAAGTATTTACCTTTTTATAATTTCTTTTTCATAGAAGACTATGTATTTAGAACCTCAATATAACAAAGTGTGTTTATACACGATTCCAATGTAACGAAATTTCTAAAAAAATTATGGGGTTCTACGTGCCAAAATCACAATCTGATTATGAGGCACGATTTAGTGAGGAACTCTGGATTAATTTTGACCACCTGGGGTTCTTTAACAAGCACTTAAATCTAAATACGCAGGTGTTTTTGAATTTTGCCCTCATCGAAATACGGCGGCTGTGGCTGAAATACAACCTCGTGCTTAGCAGCCCAACACCAAAGCCACTAAGCAACCACTGCGAGTGCCAAAATTTCACTACCACCGCGAAGGAATAACGAGACAATAAATGGAAACTTCTGCAGATGCAGATGGTTGAATACAAGCGACTGCCAAAGCGTAGCAGCTTCATGTTCCATAGAAAGTCCATGTGCGATAGGATCCTATCGCACCCAGCACGGTGTCTGCATTGGGTGTAAGTGAAGGCATGTGAGTGTGAGCAGAGAAGGATGGAGGCTTGGGCGCCGTCTTCCCGTGCGAGCAAAGTAAAAGGGGGGAGGGGAGTGAGCTTGCCAGAACGCGATCAAGTGTGTGCAAGCGGGAGAGGGGCGTGATTGGCGCGCATCTTTTTTAGTGTGGCTGTCGGTGCACATGACTGTAAGCATAGCTGAGTGCATACACAGCCCACACACCCTATTTTAGATGTTATCTGTCGCGTGTGCAAATAGTGGGCATGCCGAGATGGCGTGGCAGCGTGTGTGCTGTCTTCCTGCGTGCTTTGTGCTGGAGGTTGCGCAATCTTGAGTTGCGGAGACACTGAAGCAAGAGGCGGACTAAGCATTCCCTCCCCACTGCTGGCCCTTTTCACGATGGTGCGTCCCACTGCGGGCAACGCTGTCAGCTGCAGGGGCGGAATGGACGCGAATGCATGGCTGGCTTTGCTTCGTGCCGCCGATGTGAAGATATCGTCGATGCGGCAGGAAACCGCACCTTTCGTCGTTGATTCTCACATTCAACAAAATTTTTTTTTTCTCATTCAAATCTGACTTTTCTGATTGCGCAATAATTCGGAAAATTTTATGGGCCCTCCTGTGTAAGAAAGATCTATCGGTGACTGTACTTATTTGCATAAAAGGTCAAATTTCGATGTAACAACATTTCGATACCACGAAGCAAATTGCAGATTTTACCACCTTCATCAGAGTAAGGCTTAACTGTATTAGCAATGATGGGGAAGAGAAGAAGGATACGTTCTCATATGACAGGATTGCTCCGAATTCTTTCGGCAGGTGCACATTCATGAAACACTGCACGGGAAATTAGGCAGCAGATTTAAGGAAACGGTGCTCTGCATTGGTGCAGGTGGTCAACCTTAGACACTGGCCCCTTTTCTGGCTTACATTTTCTGGGTTCCAAGGCCCAGCTAATTGTGGTGCTACACCTATATTTGCTGTTGTATCTGTGTTTGGGCAGGGAGCTGGCAAAGCAGAGAAAGATGGCTAAAAAAGCCATGTTGGTCAAATGCTATAAACCCACCCTTACTTTCCAAACTCACAGGGTGCAGAATTTGTTAATTTATTAACAGCCAGCCACAGTCACCCAACCCTTGAGAGCTATTGAACAGGAAATGACAAGAGATGAAAACACGAATCTAGGGTCACTGGCTTGCTGATTGAGACAACAAATGGTTCACAGTCTGGATCCCACAGTTTACGCACTTTCTAGGCTCATCACCAACACAGCAGTTGCTTTCATCCATAAAGTTGTTTCCATTTATTTTTATGTTAACCTTGACTGCATGCGCATAGGTTCAGCAACACAGGATGTGAAAAGAACCGTGCTTGAGCAATAAGAGCTGCAGATGATGCCTGTGCACTGCAGAGAGAACAAATAATGTTCACAGACTGCTGCTAACAGGTCGGTGTTCTGCGATAATACTATAGTGAAAGAAGAAGCACTAGGAATGCAACTGCATCAGCCAACCTCTGCATTTGCTAAAATGTGATAGATTTGGCAAGGCATGTCAACGTGGCAATGTCAAATTACTATAGAATCATTTCGCTTTTGCTTACGGTGGCGAATACATGAATCGCAACATGCCTGAGCTGGCAAGACAAGGGCTGTAGTGATGGAATAGGCATGTTACAAATGCAAGTGACATTATGAGGACAAGTTAAAAACTATGACAGTGAGAAATGGATGCCCTTACTACTATAAGGAGCTCCCACCAAAGAAGAAAAAGAATGTGCAAAAAGGTGTTAAAGCAGGTAAAGCTTTTTTTTTATTGTAGCTGGCAGCACGCAAATCAATGCTGACACCACAACATCACAAAAACATGAGTGTACATAGTTATACGAGTAATTGGGATAATAAGGGGAACTGAGTGGCAACATTTTTTTTGGTTAGTTACAAGCACATGAAGCCAACGGGCAATGAAGCCAAGGAAAGCATAGGGTAATATAACCGTTCCTTTAATTGAAACGTAGGAATATAGAAATTAGAAATAAGACATAAAGGATGTTCCACATGTAATGCCACGGCTGTGGGTGGTGATGGCTAACACTACCAGGGCTAGATGTGTAGTACACATACACAAATACCCAAGAGAACTGTACGGGAGGATGGCCACTGGCAGTGGCTCAGTGGAAGAGCATTGCACATATAATGCAGAAGATGTGGGTTTGGCTCTCACCTGTGGCAAGTTAACTTAAAGAGAGTTAACATCCTGCATGCTTTTCCTGTCTTCTTTGTCTATTCGCTTCCCATGGTGGCTGTAACCTTCCTGTGGTGGTTGTAAATAATTTTTTTTTTTTGCATTCTGCCCCACTGCAATGTGGCCGCCAGGTATTGAACATGTGACCCCATGCTTGGCAGCAGAATGGCAGCAGCTGGAGCAGTCAGGTGCCCCTGCTACCATTCTGATGGCATATTGCTGATGGCAATGGGGTTCTGTATGTTGAAAGTACACTGCTGAAATGGTCGTACAGCCCACTTTCGCACTGTTCATTTATCGTAACGTATGCAAGTGTCATCCGCCCCATTACCACTGAGTGCTGTATTAAAGGGCAAATGTGGGTAGCTGACATTCCAGTTGAGATCAAGAAAAAAAAGAAGAAGCAGAGATCGGTTGGTTGAGTAATGTGTAGAAGCAGATAACTAGTGGTCCATTAAGGTAAAGGAATGGGTGCAATAAGGTAAAGTGACATAGTCAAAGATGGTAGAGAATTAGGTGGTGTGATGAAATGAAATTCGTAGCTGTAGAATGGAACTGGCTGACACACGACTTCATCATGCAGGGGAACTTACATATGTTCTTACTGTTGCTGATAATGACATGGCAACGCTACAGGCACCACACACACTGCGGTTTCATCATCAGTTTATTTCCCAGCTTTGTCAGCGTACTTGTCTTTGAATGCGATGGTGGTACTTCTGCAGATACAGGCTCCCCGACAGCAATCATAATCTTCCTTATGTATATTTAATGGATCCACTGAAACCTCTGGCATGACTATGACACTTATGAGTTTATATAGTCTTCTTTTTGCACTGTTACAACAAACTTTCATATTGGTTACACTAACATTTCTCTGTCAAGTGCAGAGTGGTTTTCACCTGCATTTATGTTTTCCATTATTCTGGTATCTCAGTTAAACATCAGCTCGAGATTTCAGAGATTGGAAGTCTGACTGTCACTTGGTACCTTAAAGCTATTTTTCTTTCTTAGGCTACTCATGCGCGTCAAATGTTAAGAATGCAGAAACATGCATTATGCAGTGCTCTGCATGTCAGGATCTTTCATGTGTCACTACACAAATAAGGAAAACACGTATAAAGTGTGAATCAAACAGCTCATGATTCATGTTGCTCATGATTCAGAAAATACACAGCAGGATAAATTATGAATGACTGCACAAAACAACTAATAAAGACACTGCGCTGCAGGTACTTTTGGCAAAGAAATGTTCCCCATGAAATGGCATTTATGAAGGCTCAGGACACTCTTACGGAGCGAGTAGTGCATATGATTATGATGCCAGCTGCCCATGAAAATGAGGCCCCGTGCTGTGTTTGTGATGACTCATCCATCGAAAGTAAGGCAGAAGAAGGAGGGTGCAACTAACTGCATAGGTCTAAGAACTATGCAAGTCAATGAATTCAAGCACCAATAAACATGCACCCAGGGAGGCGTTACAAAAAATTCTGGAGTGGCAACTCCCGCAGATTCTTACCAGCAGAGGTGAAGCCAGCGCTTTCCCTCACTTCATCGTTAAGAGCGTGCTGAACTAGGCGGAGAATAGTGACAGTACAGCTGCTCTTGCTCTGTGATAATAAATTCTGGAGTGATTGAAAAATAAAAGCTTCTTGTTTTGGGCTAGAATACTGCCACTGGCTTAGTCGTCATATTGTGATCTCCCATAACAAGTTGTCAAGACGTTCAATTTCGATCCTAAAACAAGTGACATAGACAGACACATCAAGAATCATCTGCATGGCATAATTGGTCGTTCCAAAACTGCCAAAAGCAAAAAGAAAATGCTTCCTCTACTCTGCCACATCCTAACGTTAATCAATTCCCTTAATAATATGGCGGCAGCCAGCTTCAATTTCAGGGCACCATCTCCACTCCTGAATTATCTTTTTAAACCTCCTTGTATGCACCAGGGTAAGAAAAAGATTGCGGAAACAATATGGCATGCAGTAATAAGCACAGCACTGGCTGTTCCTTTTCAAACTCTGATTTTCTTTATATATATAGAGATACAAATACAAATGTATAATTTTACCCCATAGTTACCAGACCTTTCATGTAAGCAACGACAGCTAAAAAGTTAGCTTTTCCGAAGTTTTCTTTAATTTGAGCACCTTATGTCAGCATTGTAGAACAACAGTTACTCGCCTAAACAATGAGACCCTCAGTTTCTTATTTAATCTTGCCCACGTACTCTAAGAGAGAAGATATTGACTCAATAAACTCAAACAGAAGAAAGAAAGAAAGAGAGACAAACGAGACAGAAAACAGCACAGCACTTGTCCATGTTTCTATATTTTGCACTCTTCTAATTAAGTAGGGAGAATATTACTTTTTGGATGAAATTTAACTAGACTCTTCCTGGGTAAAATTTCTTACATTGAGCTTAGTTTTCTTAGTAAATATCTGGTTCACTCATTTTGTTCAAGCTTAAATATGCTGCATAACTGCAGATGCTGCTCTTCAGTGAGTAGTTTTATTCAAAGAGCAGCATAACAAAGATTTTTGAGAAGCAGCCTACAGCAAGCGTGTGACTTTATATGACAGCGCAACAGTGCAGGAATTAAGAGCGAGTGCATTTGACATTCGAGCATAAATAGAACGAAACTTTATTGGCAACATCCTGCGGGCACAGGGATCCAACGAATAGTACACAATGTGGGTACTAGACACGGCTCCACCTTGCCATCAGTCAGCTTTCCCAGTTGATTCACCCCAGTGGCTGCAGTGCGAGGGCTGCTGAGGTTAACTCAATCATGCATACTATGTCAAAGCTCCCAGAGAGGGTCGCTGACAACTGCCAAGCTTTCACAATGCATGTCTGAAAAAGATGCTCAGGGTTCTCTTGAGTATTTATGACCTTGAGCCACGACAAGGCTGTTAAATGGATAGTTATAGAATGAATAAGCTGCAGTTGCTGACACATGCCATTAGGCCCAGAAGTTCATAGTGTCAAAGCACTGTGAAACGGTTTAACTTTCTTGCAGTTTGGATAAGCGGCAGTGAGAGTAGAGCAACAACGGGCGTACAAAACATACAAGAATGCTTTGGTCTAGGCTGCAACTACGAATCATACACTGTAGATCCAAGATTTGCAGAACTGCACCTTTCTTTTTTTTGGAAAACCCATACTCCGTAACCTTTTGTCACGGAGAGTACTTTCTTCAGTGCCATAAGATGGTCAAAATAATAAAGTTGTAAAAATTGGCACTCTATTTCGTTACATTGAAATGCCCTAATGTAGAGCCTAAATATTTCAGAAAAAGAAAAATCTGCATACGGCTGCACTTAATTTGTCCAGCTGAACACCAGTGCCTGTGGTAGTTTCAACTTGATGCCTCTGCCTTCCTTCGTGGTAGTGGAAGTCCAAAAACAAGAAAGGGGCTGGCAGATGGAATGGCACACTGTGGTATAAACTTTTTTAAAACAGGGTTGAAGTGCCTCAGACAGGCTGGCCAACGTTTCGATAGGTGGACCTATCTTCGTCAAAGGCGGCCTCGTCATCCTCGGCATGTTAGTTTTAAAGGGTTAGTGTAGTGACGTCACGTGCGGGTGTTGTCGCTGGCGGCTGGTTTTAAAGAGAGAGATTACAAGAGGGAACAGGCGTTCTCGTCCGACGTCTGTGAGCCTCATTCTCAAGACGAAGGGACAAGAGTGTGAGAGTGGGCACGCGGGGAGGAAAGAAAGGAAATAGAAGCGGACAAAAGGGGGGAAAAAAGGAGAAAAAAAAAAAAGCAGGGGGAGCCAGGGCCGTGCCAAGACACAACAAAGGGGGGGGGGGGTGAAAGAAAAAGAAAGAGAAAAATGAAATCTTTAAGAAATACGGGGGCTTGGGAGCGTGTTGGGGATGCGAAGGGTTAGGAGGTATTCTGGGGAGTCGTTGGTGGCATGTTTTTGAGGCATTAGAACGGCCGGTCAAGCAATAGGTCGAGTAATTTTGAAATAGTTAAGGTGGCGACGCGGAGTCTGCGGTGCAATGTGCGGGGTGACTGAAAGGCAGCGGCATGGTCTTTCAAGGGGCACTGCCCCACGCGCTTAACATAGGTGTCGTTACGGCGGCATCCAGAAGGCGATACTCCGGGTTGAGGCGCCGAAAAAGGCATATTGACTTCGGAATGTGTTGTCGAGGGGGTTTCAAAAAAAAAAGACTAAAAAAAAAAGGGGGCAGGGGGAAGGGGGGGCGAAATCGGTATAGGAAACAGGAGGGTGGCGCGTGCAGAAGCGGGCGCGGGCAAGTGTACATGGAAGAAGGGGATCGTTCACTTGGTGTAGACGTAAAATCCTGAAAGAGTACATTTAAATTGAGTAGTAGGCATTCCTCCGAAATGAAAGAGTAGGTGAGGTTAAGAATTAAAGTTGGCTGGTGGCCTAATGTGTTTTGTGTATTGGTTGATGATATGAGAGTTTCAGATTTAAGTTACAGCTTTTAAAGATTCTAAGTTGCCGCGTGCCAAATTAATTCCTGTCGGGTGTAGGCAATTAAACTTGTGTATGAGGTATGATTCCGTGTACTTCCTTTCACGAGGGGAACGGAAATTTGTTTGTAGTATATAGAGCCTTGCTTTGTCAAACATATGTCCATGTTCATTAAAGTGGCTGGCTACTGCTTTGGGTAAATTGTGTTTTGTGTCCGCGCGGTGACCATTGAGTCTTGTATTGATTTGTTGTCCGGTCTCACCTATGTATTGTTTGCTACAAGCGGCGCATTCTAGACAGTAGACTACATTGCTTGATGTGCAGGTGAAAGCCGAAGTTACCTTGTGTGTGTAATTCGACGCTGTACTTTTTACTGTAGTAGTGGATTGAATGTGTTTGCATGTAGAGCACCTGGGGCGACCACAGGGATTGGTTCCCAACTTCTTCTTTTTCTGTAGTTTGGCGTGCACAAGAACATCTTTAAAATTAGTGTTGCGTCTGTAGGCTACTCTGGGAGGGTCGGGGAAAATCTTCTTAAGTTTCTGGTTGCTGGTGAGAATCGGGTAGTATTTACTTAGGATGTTATTCACGTTTGGGAGTGCGTTTGAGAATTTAGTAGTAAGAAGAGGCGTTGTTGTTCTTGTGATCTTCGGGCGGGGCTTGAGGACCTCGGCTCGATCAAGTTTGGTTGCAGCGATGTAAGCTGTTTGAAGGTCACTGTTTGGGTGGTTCCTGTTTGATAGCGTTTCTTTAAGGTGATCGAGTCTATCTATGTAGTCTTGGTTTTCAACGCAAATGCGACGTAGTTGTGTGGCTTGGCCTTTAAAGATGCCTTGTTTGCAATGTCTGGGATGGTGGCTGGTATATTCTAGGTACTGTTGTTTGTCGAAAGGTTTCCTATACAGCGTTGTCTTTAGTTCACCATTGTCAATGTATATTGTTGTGTCCAGAAAGTTTATGCGCTCAGTTGAGGATTCTGATGTGAATTTTATTGTTGGGTGAACAGAATTTAGAAAGGATATATATTTATCTAGACTGTCTTGGCCATGTCCCCAGATTATGAGTATGTCGTCTATGTATCGTAGGTATGTGTGGGGCTTGGTAGTGTAGCGCGATAGGAAATCTGTTTCTAGAATCCCCATAAATATGTTCGCGTAGGTTGGTGCAAAAGGCGTACCCATGCTTGTACCATGTATCTGTAGGTAGTAACTCTCTTCAAATTCGAAGTAGTTATGTGTGAGAACTAATTCAAGGAGAGACAGGTAAACTTCAGTAGAGTGTTGTGCACTGTGTTTAGGCAGCGTTTCTTTTGTTACACTGAAATTTCAGATAAGCATGCTTCCTTGTATTTAGGCTAAAGATATACGATACCCTATGGACATCAAGACAAGAAAAGTAAGATTATTCGTAACATTAGAACGTTTTAAAATAGGGGTCCCAATAGTTCGGGCCCCAAAGCGCTTTGCAAGTGTTAGCATTGGGACACGCAGGAGTGAAGAGTTTTAGAATAGGGCTTTACGTTCGTGAATAGCGTCTTGCTCTTGCAGCACCACTATGGTGTCAAAGAAAAGCTAGTATAAATAATTAAATACCATATACCATTTCATGATAACAAGAGTAATTTTGACTTTCATGTTTTCACATTTCATTAGAATTTAGAGGTTATTCTATTAGCAGCAAGCAATTTGTTGCGCTTAGTTTTGAGTAACCAATTATACTACCTTCCCCAGCCAAGTTAAGCCGTGTTAGGCCTACGAGCTATG
Organism: Dermacentor albipictus; assembly: GCF_038994185.2. Taxonomy (NCBI): domain Eukaryota; kingdom Metazoa; phylum Arthropoda; class Arachnida; order Ixodida; family Ixodidae; genus Dermacentor; species Dermacentor albipictus. The sequence goes on from NC_091822.1 coordinate 96,987,484, forward strand.
AAATCGACAATCGAATTTGGAAACAGGGGTGTCTAATGAATCAATCTTTATTACACACATTAGTTGAGAGAAAGTGATAACTGCACTCACTTCTCCTAGCTTACAAACTTCATGTGTTACCAGGAACCGAGCCCAGTTTCGTGCTAGGTTAGGGCTGTTGCTTCAATGGGTGCCGCCATGTTTGTTGACACAAAGCTTTTGGGGGAGCTTTTGGGGCTCCTGCTAAATCAGTGAAGTAGTGTGCCCAAAGCAAAACCCAAACACAGTTTGCATCCAGCGCATTCGCTGTGGCTTCAACGCTATTTCTTTGAGGCCCCAAAATGTTTGAGGCCTCCATACTAAAACTCTTTATTGAGGACTTTGTTACACTGAAGTTTGATACAGCTTGGTTTAACTGTAGTAGTGCTGAAGCTACCATTGTATCATGCAACCTAAAACAATCAATGAACTGTCTGTGAAGGCACTGATATAGCTCGGCGTGTCCAATGTGCCAGGCAGCTTCTTAATGGTTAAAAGTAACGCGGTTAAAAGTTAACAGTTAAAAGTATGCGAATACTCTTTGGTTTCAAATAACGAATCCAGTATTAGCCTGCTCAATTCGGTCTTTGAATTGAATAGTCACTATTTGCAGATACGAACATTCTTCAAGTAGTTTTCGACCATTTCAGAATCCCCAACTGTGACTAATCAACCATAAAATAGGAGCAAAAGTATAATAAAGTTCAAACCCGCGGTTTGGCGTAAAATGTGTCCCTCAGGGAGCCAGACTTTACCGTCTATAAAGCGATCACTTGCAGTCTCTGAAAAGTCCTGAGCGTGCAAACTATATATTTTTTTCCAATGTTACATTTGTACTTTTAATCAGCAAGACTTCATAATGAGCAATACAATGACAGAAACTTGCAAATGCTATTAATACTAGAATGTGAACATTGTTCTATAATAATGGGGAAAACAGCTGTTCATTATTTAATAACTATTCAATATTTGATTTGATTCACTTCTGGCACTATCTTTCTCTTAATAACTGATAAGCCAATGTATCCTAGGCTAATCGGCATGAGATACCTAATGCTGGCAACTATAGAAGGTGCTGTGTGTTGCGCTCGATACAATTATTTGACCGAGTTTTATGGTCCCGCTTACACTTAGCTATAAGAGTGGCTTTAGTAGAGGTCCCCAGACGGGTACTAACCACATGGAATTCTTTAATGTGCATTCAATAAGCTGTACAGACATACTTTTATGTGTAGCCTCCCCTGGAATACGCTCCACAAATTTATGACCCACACATTTCTACTAAAGAGCACATGGAAGCAAAAACGCCTGATGGCACCATCTACTGGCCCACTGTGGCTTTACCAAGACTGACTTGAACAGCTGCATACAGTGCAAGCAGGTATAAATTGTTCAGTGAGGAAGCATCGATTTATTGTAAATCATATTGCTTTCACTAAAAGAAAGCAGACACCGTGAGGTCTGCTAGTCCCTAAGAGCAAAACTGATGCTACACATGAAAAAATTCAGTTAATTTCTTTTTCTTTTATCCATTATTCACTAGACAAACATAGATGAATGCACTTGGTTAGCACCCATTCAATCGCTAGGCTGACCAATCAGGGTGTGGGACATCTAGCATCCACTGGGTATCATCTCAATGCCAGCCCACCCAATGCCATATACCAAAAGGACGTGTTGATAGCATCACAGAGAGCAGGAACCCTTTAAAGGGACACTAAAGAGAAAAATAATTTCTTCTGAATCAGGAAATTACCTTTCTATGACACCAAAAATGCCACTCTTACTACGATAAGTTGCTTGGTAAACCAGAAAAGGCGCAAGAACGAAAGATGGGTGGAAACGCCTCCTTGAAGTTCCCGCACCTGGTTGCTGTGATGTCATCGATTTTGATGGCATCTTCTAAGGCCTACTTAATTATATAGCGGTACAGATTGACTGCATTGTGTTCTAAAGGACCTAAATCATAAACATGGCAAGTTTCGGGAACCTGTACTCGGCCAACGCAGCGCAAATGTGAAAACATACTTTGGAATGCCTGACGTCACACTGATGTACCGGCGTCAGGGTTTTGGCGAGAAATTCATATACAGATAGTACGACCTTCATTTTCTATTCTAATAATCAAACTATTATTTTGAAATGACTGCTTGTAGGGTTCTCAAACATGCTTTATTAGTCTCAAATTATTTATTGTTTCGCGTTAGTGTCCCTTTAAATACAAAGCATCATTTGGACAGATCCCCAGGTTATTTTCCTATGTCCCATCGAGTAGACCGATTTCGAGTCTCAATATTATAAACTTCTTTAATCTAATTTTTCAATGGATGATTTTCAACATGGCTCCTCCAATTGAGCAACCCAATGCTCTAGCCATTACTACATAGACATAAGCATAACCAGATTAAATGACAACCTCATTAGTCTTTCTCTTGTGCAAGCTAGAGCTACGAGACGTTTTGCATGTTATCATGTCGCACAGCAACAAGTAACTTATAAAATTGAGATTGCACAAATTTTCTCCACATTTTCCTTGTGGCAGCTAGCATTTTGGGAGTCCGTGTGACAGCGTACCACCTTTATGATAGGCTAAGCGCAGTTCACACGCAACGCCCAGCAGGTGCTTCACCTAATTAGATGGTGCGCTGTGCGTATGAATGTTTCCTCAGTCTGTCAAGGGTGATATATTGTGCTTTGTATTCCAGGAAACATGACGTGTTTTCTCAAATGCGGCCTCCGTGCTGCATCCGCAAAACCACTTGTAGGCAGGAGTTTGCGAGCGACATCAAGCGGCCTCAGCCCTGTTCTCTCTTGTACAACTGCAGATGATGCGCCTAGTTCAGCACTGCGCATGCGTGCATGGGTATTGCCTCATTCTCACAGCGCTGATATGTCAGGCATTTTACTTGAGATGATGTTGTGTGTTCTGCTACACATGATATTGGGGAGGTTCACATCCCAGTCACGCTGTACGAAACTGGGCACTTAGAGCAAATGTGTCAGTCTGCATCCGATGGTCTTAGCCAAGAACCAGCAGTGGAAGTGACGTATGCACCAGCTGAAACATTCGCACACTTCACCATGCGAGTTGTGCGGCAATTCACATAGATTCCTACAATGCGCTGGATCTGCCCATATTTTATTTTGTGGACAGCGCGCAATGTGAGGTACAGCAATATTTGGTACAAGTTGTAATGACTGCATGGTGGATATACCGAGGCTATTCGGTGGATTATGCTAAGCTCATTTAGCCGCTTTTCAAGTGACGACGAAGCGCACACACACTCACCGTCTCGCTGGCTGGGTTCCCAGAGGGCTTGCTGGGGCCGCTGCCGCTGCCTGGGCTGCCCGGAGCTCCTTGTAGCACTGAGAGCAGTACCCGTCCCACTCAGGGTTCCCGTAGAAGCTGCACCCTTTGCGACACTTGAGGTCGCGGTTCATCTCATGCAGCAGGCTGCCTAATTTCCTAGACTCGGCCATCGCTGTTCGCGGGGTAAGAGTCACACTCCACCAGACCAGGCTCAAATTTGTGTGTCACTCAGTCCTGCGCAAAGCAAATGAGCAGACCCCCGCTTACTGATGCACCTTTGTGTCCCCTACCCCTGAACTCCAAGAAATCAAGGCATCAACTGTGGAATCCAAGCAAGAAAAAAAAAAAAAAGAACTTGCACAGTCACTACATACCCAGCTCCCTTCACAAGCTAAGCTATCTGAATGCATACCAGATTGTGTGCACCCAAGGCCAGCTTAGGCTTGGCACTGAACCATGGCATCACAGAGTGGTGAATGGCATACAAGGGGTAAAATATGCCACCCAATATGGTACAATGTGGTAAAGACAGAAACGTAACCTGCCTAAATATATACGACACCGTCCTGCACATCAAAGATCTGCTGCGAAACTCTCCTGGTACCCAAAAATTAAGACCAAGTTCACGGATGCGAGTGCTGCCAGGACGCTCCCTTTGGATGCATAAAGGTGCCAACCTATGCCACTGTAGGAATCCACCAAGATGGCAAACATCAACTTCTCCTGATGCACAGAGAAGCATTGTCCCCCACCCTTCCCCCTGTGCCTTAACCAGGCCATAATGCCACTCCTCCAAATAAATGCTACATTTATTCATTCCTTGATTCACACAGTGCTCCTACACTTCTTGTAAGTCAAATGAAACTAGAGAGATATGGGGACTCTTTCACATACCAACCAACTCGTTCTTACAGTATTACAATGTTCCCTTTCTTTACAATTTTACAAATAGTATATAGTGAAAGCTGGTTGCACAAAGCAAGGATGAATGTGCCAGTAAAAATAACTTTTCGGCCTTACTGGCATAGAACTGCATCAAGCAAATGAACAGTACAAGGCCACATATGGTAAAAAGATGGTCAGTGTAAACCTAACAACCAAATGGCCTGCTGCTTAACCATTTTAACTGCCTAGAGTGGGCTGTACTCATCATAGAAGTTCCTAACTATACTGTGAGACAAGCTACTCGTCAAGGCTACAGTGTATGCTTAGAAAAAGAACTATGCTTGCCAAGTGATTTAAAGTTGCACAACTGAGTTTCAGCACTGATACAAGTTCTTTAATATACTGTACATTACTTACTCAGACATGTTGAAGTTACACAAACAATAAGCAAAACACTTTTTTGCCCAAGGAGAGTATATTCTGAGCAAAAATAGGAGAAAAAACAACTCTAATAATTTTGCCTATTATTTCTGGAAGGAATGGCAGAAATAAATGGCCGAAGAAAACAGGCAGAAGCTCACAAGTTTCTTTTTCTTTTTAATTCCAGGACTTTTAGGGGAATAAAACTTATGCTGTGCAATTGAAGATGTCAAGCAATCAAGTATTTTGATCAGTGGTTGTTATTCCGTTAGGGATCTACTTCCTAGTTGTGCTTCTGTCACAAGGCTCATACCAAAGAAATTCTCCAAGGGCCAGAAGTGTTGCCAATCTCTTAACAAGAGATTTGCAAGGACTTTCACACTACATTTATCGTGCAGAAACACTGACATAAAACTGAGAATAACATAACATCAAGAATATTTTATGCTTTATTTTATGGAGACCTAACCTGACTGCATACTGGACTTCTGCATTTTTTTGTGTGCATTAAATGAGTCATTCTATGAAAATATTGTAAATGAAGGAAACGGAGTCAGGCTAAGTTATTATTATGCTTATGCCATCCATTTGCTTTCGACAAAAGCAAAGCTGAACGCAATGGGACGTAAAACTATGTTATTTCAAGCGCTAGCAGAGAGTTCACTGAATGTACCAACTCGGGATGCACCAAAATGAGCAGTGAAACTAAAGCAGTAACTCTCAGGTGTCTCTGTAAATGAACTGCTAGGTTTAGAAAGCTACATCTATTTGATTCAAAGTGAATAACCCGCACGATGCAGCCTGACACAAGCCTTTCTGATCAGAGTTGTGCACAGAGTGGTAAACAAGAAGTTGTTGCATAAATACGAATTTGAAAAGAGTGATCACATATACTGGTGAGATAACATATGAGATCATAATTGCAATATGTCTGCTCCTGATATATCCAAGATATATGTGATGAGCTTTCCAACATAATACCAACCAAACCATACCTAAAACACTTGGTCTGTAGTAGAATGTGTTCCACACGCAGGATGCCCAACAAGCGGCGTCTCGATCGACAAGAGCATATGCAACGACTGAACCGAAAGACTAACCTCGAGGTCTTAAAAGGGCGAACCGACAGACAGTCCGGCCACCATCCCTTGATTCTCTGTACTCCCTTCCTTCTACGAGCCGATTGTATAATCAACTGTGACAAAGAGGAAGCACAGAATGCCGGAAGCAAGGCCACGCAACGTCCTGAGAAGCAGACTCGTGACAAAGGGCTTCCCCCGGCCGTCAAGTCGCACGCGGCTTCGAGGAACCGGCAGCCTTGAAACGCATCCAGAGCGGAAGGAAGTCGAACTGCCGAGACAGACTCGTATGCCAATGCATGCGCGCGATCACGATACGAGCCAAGCCACCTTCTTGCGACGCCGTCCCAGAAGAAACACCTCGCGATGCGTCCTGCGCTGTGCAGAAGCTGCTTGATGACAGATAGAGCGCCGGCCAGACCGCGAGACAACGTAAACAAGACCGCGGGAAAGCCTCCGGCAGCTGCACTGTCAAACTTTCGTGTGAAAACTGCTGACAGCGTCCAAGAAGGCTCTCGCGCGGCTGCAACTTACTCTTCCTCCTCCTTTTCCGAGCGCGGCGTGTGTCTTATCGCGGGCCCGATAACTGCGCGGCCGGGTGAGACAGCCGCTGGCAGCTCATGCACTGAAGGCGGAAGCCACGCAATTTCCTCGGCGGGCCAAGCTCGTGACGAAGGGCTTCCCCCGCGTGCGCGCCGCGGCCAGCTCCTCACGTGGCGCGACCCAAGGACACGATTCCGAGGCAGCTCGGGGCGCTCCCGCCCCGCAACCCAGCAGGTGCGCTCGGCACGCAGCGCCGCATTACAACGGGAACGACGCAGAAGCGTCGAAAAACTGCTGCTGCGCGTTCGCCGGTGCGAGCCGCGGCTCGTCCGCGAACCACGCCCAACAAGGTAACAGTGCAAGAGATCTGCAACTGCCGGCAGTGCGACGACCAGCAGGACGCGCGGGCAGAATCGTATTAATCTGACGCAACATCTGTCGAATATGTTAGAGTAATACATACGAGGGCGAAACCCGTACACCTAGAACACGTCTGAAAGAAGTATACACATGCATACGCCGCATGCCCTTTTAGAGCAACAGTTGCCAGGCGCGGCAGTGAGGGATATACTATAGGTTCCAGCAAACGTTCGCAACCGGTGCTGCCAAAGACGCATCTGTCGTGCTGCTGGGGCGCACCTGTTGTTATTTGTCGTCGTTGAGCGCGGTCGAGGAAACGCGCACGACGGTTCGAACGACGACAGCTTCCTGGCAAATACCTCGATCGCGATCGCTCGGGTGGCTCTCAAAAACGCCGATGCGCCGCGCAATCGATATGTTCCGGCAAAGCTGCGTGTAGCACCGTCACGCCTCTTGCAGGCTTCGTGATATATATCGCAGCGTGAAAGGCAATTGTGGGCGTACAAAGATCATCGGGGCAAGCCGGTACTTCGCAGAAAAGCTCAGTTTCGGAACGCAACCAACGAAACGTTGCCGAACGTGTACCGACCCGGCGCTTTAGGGAGCTTTAGAACGAAGTGACGCTTTAAACATGGAACTAGACAGTTTTGGAACGGTTACCTGTTAAGCAGTGACAGAGACGACGCCGACGGCCATCGCTGCAGGACAGCAAATCGGTTCCAATTAAGAGATAACGAACTTCAGAAAGAATGTAAGACGGCAGATACGGCAGATTACTCATTTGGATCGGATTGACTCGGCCTCGCTTTAGTTGGCCGGCTGCAGAGGTAGCGGCTTTTTTTTTTTTCATTTTTCTCCCCTAGGTAACCAGTACGTGATCCTGCTGTGGTTCGCGTCAGTATTTGAAGGCAACAAAACAGTTAATTTTCAACAGCCCATGCTGCCTTTTGTTTATTGTTAAAATTTCTCCGTAAAAACGCCGCTAACTGGTATCGCCTCTAGTCAGCCTCTGTGTAGGAATGCGTCGAGCGGCCAGTAGCGCGGCAATTTTGCGTGCATTTGCGTGCATTCACGCTTGGAAAAACACTTTTATATAGCACGTTTTGAGGAACAGAAAGCTGTATCGGGAGTTTTTCATGTCGCTCTACAATTTTCTCATTGACACGTTTCACCTAATTATAATATTTGAGAAGTTGAATAATTAAGACTATCTAATTATAGGCGGAACGAAAAATATGGTTTGAGTATCTCCGAGCGACGTTGCATTTGCATATTTTTGAACTCTGGCTAAAGTTAGCTGGGACACCCTGTATATCCAATGACTGCATGAAATGAACTTTAGTGCATATCCTATGGAAATCCACTGGCAGAACATGAATATCCTTGGGATGCGTGGAATACGTCCTGCGAGCGTCCCTACTGTGAATTGCGGACATTTCTTGCATGTCCGCGAGAGATATATGATGGGGACATGTGCGTACAGTTTACGGACATGTCAAGGCCTATTGCGTAATGTTTGCTATAATGCATTACGTTCGACAGCTGTGTGATAAACGAAGCTGAGAGCTCCCATGCATCAAGAACCGACACATTGCATGCACACGTTACACGCGCGCGCACGCATGTAAAGTGTAGTACTCTTCTAGGCCTTCCGCCAAGCACAACTATCTTACCCAGACGACACAGGAAGTCCCATGGACGCTCAAAAAAAAAAAAAAAAAGAAAACCCAGAAATCCCACATCCCAATGAAGACGTCCGGTGGACTTTCAAGCAACCTCCTAAACAACAAGCTCCGAAAGAGGCGCTATAATGTATATGGTTGGGATGTGGAATCAGCATGCGAATTGGTCGGTCTCCTAGAGGTTCGGTCTTCCAGTCTCCGAGAATGAGAAACGCGCGTTCTGATATGTTCAAATAATAACCTAAAGCTTTGACATCTCGAACGCATGCACACACTATATGCCGAACTAACTGAAGTTTTCAAAGTAAATTGCGTCAGAAAATTCGCAAAGTACGACGCACAAGCGGGCCGCAGACACGATAGCTTCGCGTTGTAATTCGAATTTACGAGATCCTTTGAAATAACTAAACCTCGGAATGGCAAGTCCGGAATCATTCCACATATTCAAACACCCGGAATGGAATGGGAATAGAATGTTGGCAGCAGTCACGCAGATGGAATGAGAATGGAATAAACATTCCCAAGATTCTGGCATGGAGTTGGAATGGAATGACACATAGTCACGGAGCTCTAAATGTTGAATTTAGCGAGACTACAAAACTGGTAAATTTGCCAATTAAGCTAAACATGCAAGATTTGGCCAGTCGTTTACACTCCCCAGTTTTTACTCAATACGGCTCTATCAGTATCTACACCTATAGCTAGGTGACTACCACAGCCGCGATAATTATAAAATGACACGGTATTCTACACATTCGACACTCCTGATAACCCGGAAACCTTTCTTCGTTACAACCGTTGAAATGAATTTAATCACAGCAACTTTTAGGTACAGATAACTCCTTACTTTCAGTTGGAATTAAGCTAGTTGGCTCCTAAGTGTTAGCAAACTTCTGAACATTTAGTTAAGGAGTTACGTTGTCAAGAACTATTTAATTTTCCGAGAGTATGCTTGACCTACGACAACGGGATGCAGGACAAAAACGGCCAGCAGACCCCGTCAGAGGGGTGTGTTGGAAAATGGTTCCTGTTAGCGTTCCTGTATATATGCTCCCGCAGAGAGCATATATACAGGACTGCATATACAGCTATCACTGCATATACAGCTATCACTGCATATACAGCTAACACTGCATATACAGCTATGCAGTGAAGCTACTCCTCACGCGCACAGGAGGCAAATGCCGCGCGGTGTTCCGTTTGCTTTTTTTGTCTGCTCGTCGCGAGCTACATGCGGCAATTGTGCGCAAGTGCTGAGCAAGGTGGCATCTTTTGATACAGGCTACACGCTCGAACCAATGGCGCAGCCGGAGCGAGGTACGGCTGCAACCGCCCGAAATTTTTAGTTTGTACATGTGCATAATTATATAAACACACGCACTAACGTGCATATCAGGACCCCCCGAAATAAAATCCTGACTACGCCCGCGCTCCAACAGCGCAAAAGCTCGCGTGCAAGCGCGCATTGCTTTTCATCGAGAAGCGGTGGAATGTTTTTCAGCGTGAAGTTTTCTCGCCGAGGCTGGCCAGGCAAGAAATGTTTTAAAGGTTGCTCAAAGACAACTTCACACACGTAAGGTGGACAATTATGTGAGCGCATTTTTGTTGCCAAAAAGCCGACTAATGATCGTCGCCAAGCGAACTATCGTGCATGCAATAATGTCAGCGACCGTTAACAGAGCGTCGTTTATCACTAACCGTCGTTCACAGTAGCTCCACGTTTTCCATAAATGCGGTGCAGACACGTAGATTTAAACGTATTTCAAAGGTTCACATGCACACACTTTATGCAAAGCTTATTTTTTATGATATATCCATACCGCACAGTGGCGTAGCCAGAAATTTTGTTCGGGGGGGGGGGGGGCTACGCCAATGGCCCAATATATGTATATATATGTATATATATATATATATATATATATATATATATATATATATATATATATATATATATATATATATATATATATATATATATATATATATATATATATATATATATATATATATATATATATATAGCTGCACGTTGCAGCTCAGCCTCCTCCTTAAGAGGAAGCTTTAGCTCGGGTGCTCCTATTTAAGTAGATGTAGAAGGGGAATTCGTTTTTCCCTGCAGCCACTTCACCAAATTTGACGAGGTTTGTTGTATATAAAAGAAAAAGTTTAATTATAGTGACTACTGGTTTCGAATTTTTCATTTCGGTGGTCAATTATTTATTAAAAATTGGCCAAAATTGAAAATTTTCAGAAAACGAAACTATCAAGTTTAAAACTCCGTGACTCAACAATGAAAAATGATATCACAATTCTGGGAATTGCATCTGATAGTACATCTACAGCGGACAAAATAGATATGCTACACATGAATCTAAAAAAAAATTAGTATTGTGGAAATACGGCTTTTGCAGAACCCTTGTACACAACGTAACCAATTCACGTAAGATACAAATTGACACAGCAGACTTGTCCGCTTTGACTGTTATAATAAATGCCGTTTACAAAACCACAATATCTGTTCTTCAATCCATAGCTATTAGTTTTTAAACGTCGTGCTTCTATTTTTTCAAACTTTCCAATTTTTCAAAGTATTTTAAACAAAATTCAGGCCCTAAATCGAAGTTCTGTTTCCAACAGACACTAGGATTTAACTTTCTCTCTCAAATGCAACCAATTTCAATAAAAGCGATTAGCAGGATTATCTCAGAAAAGCGTTTCTGCGTTTTACAAGTATTTGAATAGGCCGCGTCGGATTGGGCCCGAGCTAAAGCTTCCTCTTAAACAATTTATCGAGGGATCAAATACATGAATAATAACTGCATTGTCATTGCAAAAGATGTTGCAAACGAATTCTTGAAAGCTACGCACTGTAAATACAAGTAAAATATGTATTTTTTCATAAAATATTATACTCGTATGCGCCAAAAATTGTGCCCAACATAATTGACATCAATGCTTCCATGTTTTTTTGTCTATTTATTAAGTAAAGAAAATATCACATGAACTTTAGAACTATATCAGTTCGAAACCAGGAAAGCAGTGCATGCCGCTGATATGAAAAATTGAAAGGCAATGAACTGAACAAGTTGAGGACAAATATGTTAATGAAACTTTGTCTTTCAAGAACCGTGCTTACATTCTTGTATATATGCAATGGCCAGTGAAAAATCTCAATGACGCTGTCCATTGTTTTGACCCGGTCTTGGAATGTCTTTGCAACGTCCTTTGAACCGTTTGCTCCAACGCTTCACAGTCGTCAATGAAATGAAGTGTTCAACGTACACGGCAGTCATATGGTGATTAATTTCTGTTTTGGAAACACCTTCAGCTGTCAAAAACTTCGCGACACCGAGCTGTTCAACTTTTGAAGTGTCCATTATGTGACGCAACCATATTCAACCCAGTGTATGAGAGCATTAAAGAACATTTATCTTCACACCTGCGTGTCACTTTTGTAAATGAGACATACCGTTCTCCTACGCACATGCCTCGCAGATAATGAACCGAACCATTATTGCGCGGTTAGGGTAAGCTCACTTTCATTTGACTCGCCCTCGTACATTAGAAATGCAAAGATACAATGGGATATACAAATGCGAAAATACGGCTTGATAAAGGACAAAAAAGTGTCACTGGAAACAAAGTTCACTGCATGTGTGCACAAAACCTCGCAACAAGATATTTAAGTATACGTATAAGTCTCCAATGAGTCTATGTATGTAAGAAGAATTAACTGTATATAATGCGTCAAACAAGGCAAATAAACATGTTGCACAATCATAGATTAACAGAATCCTAGATTCCGCCCCCATTCCATCCACTCCCCCAATGTATTGCGCGCGACGGAAGGCGGCGCGCTTGCTCCCCGCTTTTCTCATTTGCGCACACAAGACAGCCACCATCGTCGGCTCACCCATTCCACCTCCCCTCCTACGCTTTCACTCGCACATACAGCATGCAGCACGTGGTAACGATGTTATCACCCTTGGACTTTATACGAAACATGAGGGCGACGGCGACGGCCGGAATGCGCCTGGAGTGTCCATATAATTGCTTTCGCAATAATATAATAAACGTATCCGGCAACTGAAGCGTCCCGTCGCCCATTACTTTCCGCAAAAGAAGTATCAAAATCGAACTTTCACCATGCGACAATTCGCTGCGCCGCAACAATGTGCTTTTTTCTGTGAGGCGGAGGCACCGAAATGAAAAAAAAAACGCATAGGAAAGTATGTTGGCCAGAATCGAATGCCTACTTCGGGCACCTAATGGGGCTACGGAAGGAATACCGAAGAAAACATGAGACGCTTGGTCCACTGAGAACCATACGCATACTGCTCAGTATCCTACAGCGGCGAAAGAAGACTTTCCGGAAAGGTTCCGCTCAAGGAATGCGGTGCAATTCTTCAAGTCCCCACAGTGATGGCGGCGAGCGACCATTGTTTTTTTTTTCTCGTCTGCTAGCCTGAAAGCGTCCAAAACTCTGTCAGGTGAAAATCCACTCGGCCAGAGCAAACCGAACGCGCACCGAAGTGCACCGCACGGTGGTCGGGGCCATACGAGAAAAACGTATGCGCTCTGGCTGGCCCTGGCAGCCCGCGGGTAGGGTAGCGAGAACAACAACAACAAAAAAAAAGAGGCTCATTGTGTCCTCGCGAATAAAAGTCAAAGTAGAAAAAATAAATAATAACGTAGTTACTTTGGCTGGCTTTAGTGTCTTGACATGGATGTTCTGGCGTAGGCTAAAAAAAAAATGTTGATATTTTTTTTATGTGTCATGACGGCAGAAATGAACCACGCCAACGTTTCGTCTCATTGGACCTCGCTGCCTGCTTTGTCAACTCATCTGCTAGTGTGTTGATTTGGCTTGTCTCGTTGTATGTTCCGATGTAAGACTTTAGAAAAGTCAACAGACCTTCGGCGTCAAATATTTATAACAACATTAAACCCACAAAGTTCCGCAATTGAAAATCTAAAGCACAACTTTGGAAATGTCAATGCACCTTTCACATCAAGAGCTTATGAGATTTATACCCTTAAAGTTTCGCAATTGATATCCATGCGCTCCATAGATTCCGTGGCCCCAGTGAGATGCCGCGGCGAGCCCACTCACCATCAAAGCGCCCTTGAAACTTTGTGCTCGGATGGGACTGCTTGGCGTTATGTGACTCCCGGTGTATGGGCGTTGCCACGAAATCCAGCCCGAGTTTGCAATCTTCGCGGTTAAATGTTTTTTCGAGCGTCGAAAAGACATTCTAGACAAAATTCAAGGTGAATTCCGGCGCCGGGGGTCGCTTTGGTCGGCGGTGCATGGACAGCACGAACAAATATCGGGGGGGGGGGGGCTGAAGCCCCATAAGCCCCCCCTCCCTGGCTACGCCCCTGATACCGCATACTAAACAGCTGCTTCGTAGCAACACAAATGCAAGTGGAAAACGATTCAAGATACGGCAGCTTCTAGATCAAATTTATTTCGTACAAGGGAATGGCTGACCAATGGCTGCTGGCAGCAGGGAAAGATTGCTTGGAGCATTTGGGGGCAGAAGTCAAAGCAACTGGAAACGGAACAGGCTATTAACCGTAACAAGAGGTCATTTTTATTGCACTCATCAGATCAAGATGGCAAACTTGCAAAATAATTATTCCCGCATTGCAGACTGTAATATGAGAACACATTTTTCTTGACGCACTCATACCAGTCAGGTCAATTAACTATAACACAGCGCTCAACAAGCATACAGACAGAATTTTACATTCCTCAAGTCGACTAAGGCCGTTCTAACAAGAAAGACATTGCAGGTGGTAAATGCTGAAGCTATCACAGCTATCTCATAAGCGCGAGCGCACGAGGTTGTCGCTTACTACAATAAGATGAGCACTATAGCACATCGATGTTACATGAAAATTAGAACGGCAACAAAAAATAAAATAAAAAGAACAGAAGATAGAAAAACCAGGGTGCAACGGGCAAATTGTATGGGCTAGTATTTACTCTGTTTTGAACACACTGTTCGAGACCCGCAGAGTCAGAACAATCGTGCAAGCAGCACAGCGAATTGGGCGGGTTGGTAAGTTAACATTCTTGGCGTGCATGTGCATCACGTCACCTGCAGACGTGTCCTTCATTCTTTGTCTCGCGTCAGTGTCGAGCTGCACATATACGCCAAAAATCATACAACAACCTGTCATGCCAGGCGAACTCATCTCAGCGTTCACAGGGGTGTTACTTGAGATAAATGTTGTTTTAGTACAAGGCGAACGCACCTCGCATATCCTGGTCCCTTTCGGTGCAAGCCGGTATCCGTCCATACGCAGTAGCCATATACGGGTTGTTTCAGCGAACACTTTCAAAAATCTTTAAAAGTTGCCTGTGGCAGTTATCACGTTTCTAGTTGATGAGCTGGTCTACTCGAAGCGGCGGACAATACTTGCCCAAAAAATTGAGGTGCAAAATATGTTAATTATTAAAAATTCACTCATTAAGTCATAATTAATTGTCACATTATGGCCCATATTGCAATTTACAAATTCTAGCCGTGAAGCTTACAAGGCGGATCCACTTGGAACGAATTTTCACGATGACTGCAGTTTCGAGATATAAATTCCCGAAATATGCGGAGAAATGCATTACGTGTTCCAGTTAATTTGTTAACAAAGCGTCGTTTCAAGCACTGAAGCACACAAGTAACTGGAACGCCAATGCACAGTTCAGGAATTTACGTCTCGAAACTGGTGTCGTCCTGAGAATTCGTTCCAAATGGATCCGCCTAGCGAAGTCCACTGCTAGAATTTGTAAATTGCAATATGGGTCATAAGATAATTAGCTAAAAAGTTAATTAGTGAATTCTTGTTAGCTAGTCGATTTTGCATTTCAATTTCTTTCGCATGTAGTGTCCGCCGCTTCGAGTAGACCCGCTCATCAACTAGGATTGAGCTATCTGCCACAGGCAACCTCTGAAAAATTTTGAAAGTGTTCGCTGAAACACCCTGTATAGTCGCCGGCACACGTCTGTCTGCCCGCACGGCACCGCGTAAAAAGCTTTGCCACTTTCCGTGCAGTTTGTGCGCTTTGCTACGCTGCACCCCGTCATACTGGTATACAAGTGTCGATACGACGTGTTTCGTATCAGTTCAACAAGGTCCATGACTTTATATCGTCGAATACCGTACCGACAGCCCGGAGCCGATGAATGCAACCCACGCTCGACCAATTCGCTCGACGG
Source organism: Dermacentor albipictus (assembly GCF_038994185.2). Lineage (NCBI taxonomy): Eukaryota > Metazoa > Arthropoda > Arachnida > Ixodida > Ixodidae > Dermacentor > Dermacentor albipictus. The sequence goes on from NC_091822.1 coordinate 97,003,004, forward strand.
TCCGCTGACTGTAATGTCGATGGCGCTGACGGAAACGACGAGTCGGCGTCGCGCCCGTAAAGTTGGCTTCGCAGCGGTGCAGTTGAACATTAGACGTCATTTCCACCACGTGATAGCGCTCGGCGAATAGCGGTGCGAGCGGCGCCGGAAAAATAACGCTCAACTCTGCTCCCTGCGCGAGGAAAGCACTAGTTCCCGTTAATATGCCAGAAAATGTGTGAGGTAAAAAAAAATGCAGCAGACTTAAGCGATTCCTTCGGCTGTGAACTCATTTACTACGACAGCAGCATTCTCTTTAAAGACTATCACCTTAATTTTGCTTGCCGGGTGACTACGGAGGACACGGCGTAAAATTATTTTGTACTTTGCCCTGCTAGAATGTTTAATAAACGAGATTACCGGCAACAGCGGCCTGAAGAGATGAGACGCCACAAACCGTTTGTTACTGTGGGAAAAAAATAGTAAGCAAATTTTTTTTGTTACGTTCTTCGACGTCAAAAATGTTCCTCTTCTCGCTAGGCACGCAAACGCAAGTAGGGAACAATTATAGAGAATACGTTTATCGACTGGAATTAGGGGAATGGAACGGACCAGCTCAGCCACTTCAGGAATGAGAATATGGTCCAATTCCCCCGCTTCCGAGGAGTTAAATAAAAGGAGTAGAATTTACGAGGATTTCTGCTCTCCGGAATGGAGTGGAAAAGGAACGGAAGGCTCCACTCTGCAGCTCCGATGTGGCGTATCCTCGGGACGTCCGTGGTGGGATATTCGAAAATGGACGTTCGGCGGATGTCCTATTTGTCGCCGAAACTTATTAATGCGAAAATATTTATATGGCTCACGAGGTTGACAATCCGGCGTTGGCGGCGTTACCACACCATGGTCCAAAAAGGCTACGAACCCTGGACCTTCGGAGGGAGTCGAACCCACGATTTTCAATGTTAATGAAGACGAAGGTAATGACAGCACAGTTAATTGTGATAGAATTACTTAAGACACTCAAAAAGACCTTAGGTGGGAGTCGAACTCACGACCCTTGGTGTTACAGTGAAGTCAATTGGGGCACAGTGAATTAAGTTAGAGTCAATTAAGACACTCGAAACACGACCTTTGGTGGGAACCGAACCCATTGTGTGCACCTTGTGACGAACATCGTTGGTGCCGTCGCGGCGCTTCTGCTGACGTGGCCACTCGACTCACGTGACTCAACCAGTGGCGCCACTCGACGTCTCCGCGCTTCTGTTGATGGGGCCGCAATGCTTTCGCATTCATCCACACAGGGATAACTAAACGCCCCTTGAATTTTTATTATTTGGCCGTGTCCTACGGACGAAGTGTTTTCTTTAAAACTGAAGGTAGCGCTAAAAGGACGCACACACGCTGAAAGGAGGACACGACGACGAGGGAACGTAGCATCGCAAAGTTTGTTCCCAACACGGCCAGTCGTACCTTGAGACGTGTGTTAGACGGGATTGTCGCGTATTTCAAGGAACACCAGCTCTCTCTTTCACACCCGCCGTGGTTGCTCAGTGGCTATGGTGTTGGGCTGCTGAGCACGAGATCGCGGGATCGAATCCCGGCCACGGCGGCCGCATTTCGATGGGGGCGAAATGTGAAAACACCCGTGTACTTAGATATAGGTGCGCGTTAAAAAACCCCAGGTGGTCAAAATTTCCGGAGACTTCCACTATGGCATGCCTCATAATCAGAAAGTGGTTTTGGCACGTAAAGCCCCATAATTATTGTTCTCTCTTTTACAAGCGGACAAAGACGGCGGCTTCGTCGTCATGCACGCGGGCATGTACAAAGAAAAAGCCTTGCAAGCTGTTGAGAAGAACTTTGTGCGAGTGAGAAAAAACGATGCGCGTGTAGCCAGGTTATTGAACTTCTATAAAGAGTTAAACCTAACAAAATTAGTCAATGATATCTCCAATTGCAGAGGTAACTCCTTGAATGCTTTTTTCACAGCAGAAACTCACAAACCTGGCATTCCTTTTATGACCATTATTAGTGAGAACGGATCCTGGCAGCAATGTGTCAGCCGCTTTCTACTATGCAAGCTTAAGTCAATAAAAGTGAACGATCCCTTCATGACAAAAAAAATCCCAAGAAGTTACAAATTTTCTCAAGAATAACCACCGTGTCGGCTACACTTTCTCTGTGGATGTTGAGGATTTATTTTACTGCGTCCCTCAACCTGAAATTTCAGTTGCTGTGAAAGAGTCTGTCAAAAAGTCAGACAAACTTTCTTTGCAGTCCACAGCAGGAGTGTTTCTTGATGATCTTTTAGACTTTTTAGAATTCTGTCTGGGTGTCACTTTTATCCTTTTTGACAGGCAGCCTTTTGTATTTATTTATTTATTTATTTATTTATTTATTTATTTATCACAGTACCCACAGCGCCAGTTTGGCATTACAGTGGGGGGGGGGGGGAGAAGTATACATATATCATTGACAAACAGCAGTTGATATAGAATACATGAAAAAAAAATATACAGATCAGATACAGATACAGAAAGATACAGATTTCTGCAGCGCAATGGCATTTGTATAGGGTTCTGTGTTGCACCTATATTCGGCGACATCTTTTTAGCTCATGTTGATCGCCTTTTGTATCGAGATTTTACTGGAGGCCCGGTTTTAAAGGTTTTTAGATATGTTGATGATTTTTTAAATCTTTTTAAAAGCTCATAATGACGCCTCTTTTGAAGATTCTGTTCGACAGGTCTCTTTTAGCGATCATGGTAAAGGCCTGGCTTTTACCCATGAACTTCCGCAAAATGGCGAGATACGCTTTTTAGCCTGATGGAAATACACCTGATGGGCGTATTTCCCACGTGCAAATAAAGAGCTTTTTCCATATGAATCGTCTCATTCAAAGACCGTAAGATGAGCAATTTCATCGCTCTGCATGGAATCGGCGCTTCAAAAGTTGTGTCCGCACGAAATGCTTTTTAGCTTTGACAATCAGGTTCGCAGGCTTTTGGCCGCAGGCTTCCCTTGCTCAGTCCTTTTGGCAGTTGCCGAAACCCTGCTCAAGAAATTTGGTCCCCGGCGAATGAAGGCTGCACCTGAACGCGTGATGACCAACCCTGAGGTGATGCCTTGCATTTATAAGGTTTCACACAACCTCAAAAAACTGGCCAGCAGGCACAACGCGCCGCTTATTTTTTCTGCGCCAAACAAGTTGGCGAAGCTGTGCCCCCGCATTTGCGGTGAAGGTCAGCGCGGTTGCAAAAAGCGGCATGAAGATGTCTTCGCCAGGTGCGCCCTAGGGGTGGTACACTTTATTCCCATGTCCTGCGGCAAGTGTTATATCGGGCCGACGGGGCGTTACCTCAATGACCGCTTAAGGGAACATTCTCAAAACTTAACAAAACTAGATAAGCTTGCGAATTTAGTTCCGCATGTGGTGGTTTGCGAGTGCGTGCCACGGTTCGAAGAAGCAAATATTCTGGGCAGAAGTGCAAGCGCGAAAGCTAGAGTTTTGCTGGAAGCATTTCACATACAAAAAAGGCGGGTCTGTGCATCAGCGATGTTTCGATAAATTTGTACTCGGCTGAGCGCACAATTTGGGAGAAATGTGTAAAACCGTAACATATGGCTTTTCGTGCGTTGCTGTCTTTTTTGGTCACGTGTTTCACTTCTTGCTCCTTGGGTTTTGTATCATTTCACTTCGCGTGACCGCTTTCGATATTACGACATCATTATTTGTAAAAGAAGACTGGCGCAGTTCGGTTGCGCGCATGTGTTGCGTTTGTCTTAAATTTGAACCCTTTTAAAAAATGAACCAGTTGAGCGTTCCCTCGTCGTCGTGTCTTTTCACCGTGTGTTCGTCCCTTTTAGCGCTACCTTCAGTTTTAAAGAATGCATCACCAACTAGCTCAGGCGCCAAGTTTTATTGAAGTGTTTTCACTGGACCTCGTGACGAAGATGACGTGATATAGATATCCCATGGACATCTTCTGTCAGGTCATGGATATCTAAGGGACGCGTGGAATACGTCCCGTAGACGTCCCTCGCATTATCGTTTGGCCGCATCTATCCGAGTTCCGTGGATGTCTCTTGCATGTCCGCGAGGTATATCATGGGAATGCATGCTGCGTACATTTTACCGACGTACGACAGGGCCTATTGCAGTGTTTGCTGTAATGTTCATTAGGTTCGAAGCACAGGTTACGTGTTTCGAACGTAACAGTGGGCAGACCACCGACGCATCAAGAACACATACATTTCGGGCACAAGTTACGCGCCCACGCACGAGAGCGGAAGCGCAGTGTTGTGGGCCTTCCGCCAAGCGCCAGGGACACATTGCACTAGCTTAACTTTTCAAAGTAAGTTGCGTATGAAAATTCGCAAAGTACGAAGTACACACGAGCTCCAGATATGATAGCTTCAAATAGTGATTCGAACATGCGAGAAAAAATAATTAATAAAAATAATTAATAAAAACTCAAATACAAAGCCTCTTGGAGGACAAATATTCACGTATATGTCGAAATATTTGTTTCCAAAACGATGCACTGACATGATTCGGATGTCCTGCAGACGAAGTAGTTTCACTGAGGCTTTACGGCGGGCCTTCCGTACTGCCGAGCGGGACGCCTTCAAGACAATCCACACAATCGCCAGGAACAGCAACCTTTCTCTCGCATGCAGTGCGGGTCAATGCTCTACTGTACGGGGAGCAACAGTCTCCTCCCTGAGCCCAACTGAACTCGCTATCAAGCCTACTTAGAGCCTCAACGCGGGAACGACGCGCCTTCAACTATTCTTGAATTGCAATCAGTAAACTACGCCGTGTGAAGGTTACTGGCACGCTGTGAAGCACATCAACCAAGTTTCAGAAGCGCTACAAACCTGCTAATAAACTCACAGACTCAGCACGCAACGCAGAGGCATAGGGTTCAGAGTCGCTTCAATCCCATGTGGGCCTCCAAATGACTCGATCGCTTTCCTCGCCCGAGACTCTCTGAACCTTGAAAACTGCCTCTCTCCCGACTCGTGTTCGGATGACCTTCGAGCTCGGCCATATGGTATGCATCCTTCCCCGCAACGTCGGTCACGAGGAGGAAGCCGCTCGTAGAGCAGCCCTGATACCATCTCTCGCGATAACGAGATCCGGGGATCAGTAGCCGATGACCCAAATATAACGTCACTCGGCTCACATGGCTACGACAGTATACTTGACAATTTGAGTGTGATAAAATTGTCAAGTATATACTGTGATAGCCGTAGGAGGCGCGCTATCATATTCAAGATGGTGAGAGATGTCGGGGTACATGGTACCTGATGCACGAGACCATTGGTTGAAGGACAACAGGCTCGCCGAGACCTTGTCGCAGCAGACGCACAATCCGGACCACCACGCGCGATTTCTTGGGCGGATCGTTCTGCGATTGCACACAACTGCACGTCAGCGCGCGCGTGCTCGTATAGGCCAAGGAAAAGCAACGGTGGCTGCGAATTTCGCCAGACACGGAAGCGAAATATATTTATCTCGAGGCTGCGCTCCATATTTCTGGCACAGGTGCGGCCTAATTTTCTCCACTCTGCGCACAGTATGCGGCGAAGAGGACACTCATTTCCTCGTATACTGAAGAAATTCGATAAATAAAAAAAATGTTGAAAAAAACGAAAGAAAAAGATAAGTTCCCCGAATTCGCATATTTGGTCTAGATTTGTCTATAACCGGAATATCTGCAACCGACTTCATTGATTTCAGCCAAAGAAACGTCTGCTCATTATCGACATTTCTTTGATACAGACCGATTACTTGATAAACTGTCATTAAATATATTTCGCGAACACTTAATTCATTCTTGAAGTCTGACAGCGCCGAAATCGGTGAACTAGTCACGTTTTGTCTCCGTTTATAGTGGGACCACGTGTACGACCCCGCCTTCTTGTGGGACCTCGGTTAAGGCCAAACAAGACAAAGCTGTACAGAAAAGACGCAGACATGGGAGTTATCAACAGTGGTCAAACAAGAGGGATATATCTCTGGCGCCAATGTTTCGACAAGGGGCCTTGTCTTCGTCAGGGCAAGAGCTGCTTTGCACGACAGCGTTAACTCTACCCCCCCGCCACTAAGGCGAAGAATAAGAGGATGCGTCGTGGGCGAGGCAAGTCAATACGATAAAAAGAAGAAACAAGGAGGGAGCGAGGTTCAGTTGTGATAGGGCATGAGGGAGCAGAGGTTGCAAGCTGCCGGTACTTCCAATAAATAGGGTAGAAAAAGTAGGGTTTTCTTTTCCCCCCAAGTTCTCGGAAGAACGGGCAGCACGTAACCCCTGCCGCCCCAGCCCCCATTTTCTAATTTTTAAACATTTAGTTTCCTCACTCTACACTGTAAAATAATTTGCACCCTTAAAAGTGACAAGGGGTAAATGTGTCTATAACTCACACCCTTAAGGTATCAGTTTTATAAATCGCGCCCTAAGGGTCTGAGTTATAGACACATTTACACCCTTTGTCACCTTTAAGGGTGTAAATTATTTTACAGTGTACTCTAAATGACAATGATGATTTATTGGCATCCCCTTTGGAACAGGGCGGTGACAAGTAGTCACCTAGCCTGCTTGAGTTACTCAGGTATGTTATGCAGGCTTCTCGTTCTAGTATTTTTGTATACATCTCGTTAATCGTTTTTTTTTCTTCCTCAAAACTCCTCTGTCTACCTTGTCCCGCTACCTGTTCCTGTAACTGATCCGGTCGTATCAATCTCTTCTCTGCTTTTCTTCCACCACTACTCTAAACGTTTCTCGCTTATTTCGACTGCTGACCGGTTGATGCTTCCTTCCACTTTAAATTCGAGCGCTTCTGGACAGTGTACGTTACCCACGGGTCTTACTGGGCCAATCCCTTCGCACTTCATTAGGATGCTAAAAAAATTAAATTTTACGTGCCAAAATGAGACCTGATTATGAGACACGCCGTAGTGGGGGACTCCGGATTAATTTTGACCATCTGGGGTTATTTGACGTGCACCTAAATTTAGGTACACGGGTGTTTTTGCATTTTGCCCCCATCAAAATGCGGCCACCGTGGCCGGGATTCGATCCCCGCGACCTCGTGCTTAGCAGCACAGCACCAAAGCCGCTGAGCAACTACGGCGGGTGTCATTAGGATGTGGTGAGTCATGGCCTCCTCAAAAAAAAAAAAAAAAAAAAAGGGAGGAGGCGCTGGTTGAGTGGTCTCCGGATTTTTGCTGCAGCAGACAAATGCTTCATCTAGTTGCGAATATTTGCTCCGGTATGTTTTTGTCCTTACGCAACCAGCTCGGGCCCCAAATAGCAAGGCGATTTCCATACAACTAATAATATATCGGGTTTTACGTGCCAAAACCACTTTCTGATTATGAGGCACGCCGTAGTGGAGGACTCCGGAAATTTAGACCCCCTGGGGTTCTTTAACGTGCACCTAAATCTAAGTACACGGGTGTTTTCGCATTTCGCCCCCATCGAAATGCGGCCTCCGTGGCCGGGATTCGATCCCGCGACCTCGTGCTCAGCAGCCTAACACCATAGCCACTGAGCAACCACGGCGGGTATTTCCATACAACCATCCCCAATTTTCTGCCTATGCCCCACTATGGTTGCATACTGTGTTTAAGTATCATCAGCCTCATTATTATTAACGTTACCTACAACAAGTACATCACCAAGCACACCACCCCTTATTCTCCTCCCCCTAGTGGGAGTGGGGAGTGTTAACTATGCAAACGCTGTCAAGGAAAGTCCTTCTGAAAACGCTGGCGTCAGCGACATTCATGGTTCAACTATATTCTTCATCACTTGATTATAAAAGTTCTTGCGCGCGAAGATCACGCAGTGGCGATCGTGTCTGTAAAATGACACCTTTGTAAACTGAAACCGCCCCCTCACTAAAAAGAAAAGAAAGAAAAAAGAATTCACCGACAATACTCCTTAATGCGAAATTTGAGCGCAGCTGCATCCGTGTTTGAATTTCGCGACATACTGGCTGGTGCGGACAATCTATCTCGTGCGGCACGCTGGAAACGGAGCGAAGTGTGCCGCGACTGCGTCGCTATGATTCGGCGCTCAGTGCTCGACCCGAGCGGACGTGCGCAACGACAGCTCCGCCCCGCCGAACTCTGAGGGCTCCCTGTCATCGCTGGACGAACTTTGGCCCGCCGCACTGCGCCTCGCCTAAATTACATCGGCGTCCTCGGTCGGCCCCAGCACAAGGCCCCCCGACCCCGCGCCGCACTGCAGGCGCTTCGCCGCCGCCGCTGCCGTGCTCGGCATGGATCCGCCGCCCTCGACAGCTACGACTGCATCGCAGCCTGCGCGATCCACCACGCTGAACCTACAGGGTATGGACTTTGGTAACGCTTCACAGGGAGCATTTACGTGCCTGACCCCTTCAACACCACGGCAGGACGAGCCCACCACCGTAGTTGTGAAATGGACCGATGGCTTCAACCTCTCCTCAGTAACACCAATCGAGTTGAGCCTACAAATTCGTCGGGCGGCCCACCTGGCCAAGTTCGAGAGGCAGGACACAGTCGTGAAAATTCGAACCGCCCAAAACCTCATCGCCATCGACACGTACCGTGCATCGGCCACCACCAAACTACTCGCCTTACTGCCCGTGGATGTCTGCGGAAAATCGCACCCTGTGAGTGCGTACTGCGCCAACGACCCACAGAACGCCAGAGCCGTCCTGCACGGTGTACCGCTCTCCTTTACTGAAGATTCCGTACGGGAAGAACTCCTTATTCTGGGCCGAAAAATCCTGTCTTTTCGGCGACTTGGCAAGACAGCGTCTCTCATCATTACGGTAGAGGGCCCTGAAATACCAAAGAGCGCCATCCTGTTTTCATTGGTTTACCGTCTGTACCCACCCAAGCCGAAATGCCTTCAGTGCTGGCATTGTTACAGCCTGAAACACAGATCTGATGTCTGCCCTAACGCCTCGACATATTCGTGCTGTAGATCTTGTGGGCAACATTTCCCCCCTGGAACTGACACGTCAACAACTCCTCACGAGTGCGATATGCGCTGCTGCAACTGCGGGGGTGACCACCCGGCAACGGACGCAAACTGCCCACACCGCCGCGCTGCAGAGGAGGCACTTCGCCGACGCAAACCACCGACACGCATCAATCCAAATCACAAAGTAGCCCACCACCTCTCACGACCGCCTACTCGAGAAGACTCCGGCGTGCCAACCAGCAACGGGTATTCGGCACTCGACACCGACTGCAGCCGTAGCCATAGCCGCAGTCGCAACCGGAGTCAAAGTCACAACCGTAAGCCCAGTCAAAATCGGCCCAAACAGAAACCGAAGCCCGCCCACAAGCAGAAGGTGGACTTCAGACAGAGCAGACAGCTAAATCACGATGTGATTCGTGGCAGCAGCTACCTAAACCTAAGCCTGCTACTGACGACCCTAACTGGCCTGCGCTACCTGACCAGCGACGGGCGCAGTCTACGCCTTTAAAGGTGAGTGGTACAGCTCTCCCAGAAATTGCCCCCACTCCGCAGCCCTCCCCATTGAGCTCAGACCTTCTGTCAGAGGAGTTAGATGCACGTATTCGTCGCATCGTGCAACAAGCGTCCGAATCTACTATCGCAACTATAATTACTGAACAGATACAACGCGCCATTCTAACCGCTCTAACCCCCTTGTCAAAACATATTTGCGCAAATTTCCACCCGCCTCCAACATATAGAGGACACTATGCACCCACAAAAACGCCCCATCTCCCATAACCCTTCTGAATAACAATGTGGCCACTAACTCTAGGCAAACACCTCCGATCCCAACCCCACCATCCCCATCTCTCACGATATGGCAGTGGAACTGTCGTGGTTTCAGACGCAAGAAACAACATCTCCTGCAACATATGTCATTCATGAAAACAGAACCGGATATTCTTGTGTTGCAGGAGACCCACGGTACCTTTCCCCTCGCTGGCAATGAACATTTTGTGGCTCCTAGTATTACATACAAACACCGGGGCACGTCAGGCACACTTACTCCTACAGTGGCGGTGACTTACGTCAAGAGCTCCTTGCCCGCAATCCAACTCGACACTACGCATATGAATACACCCACTACTGAGCACGTGAGCACGAGGACAGACGTTCATGGTCACAGTCTAGATATTTCAAACTGTTATTGGACGCCAAACCAAAATATCTGGCCGTTATCAAGCTACGACCCCTCCCCGCAACGCTTAACGCCTCACCATACTATCCTAATCCTCGGAGACTTCAACTGTCAACACCCTTCTTGGGGATATGACCAAACATCAGCGCTCGGCCGCAAGTTAGACATCTTCCCTGATCTCACTTGGTCAATCAGCCGCTACAACATTAAATGGGAGAATACCCAAGACACTCTGGGGAGCGATCACTCTATTATTGAGATCCGGCTTCCCTTGCGTACACAAAGGCCAAGTCGGACACCCCGCCACAAAACCATCTGTCTCGTTGACTGGAACAAGGCGCGTAAACGACTCGAACTGGATGAGATTGATGGGAACACTAAACCCACAGAATGGACAAACAATGTACTACAGGCTGTGTCCCAACATACTTCCCGCATTGCCGCCACAGAAGATCAACCCCAGGTTGACACTCACCTCTTAGCCCTCTGGGAACGACGCCGCAGACTGGTGAGCTGGTGGCGCCGTGCAAAGAATAATAGGACGCTCCACCAACGTGTACACACCATAACTCAGGAGAGCCAGGAATACGCTGACCAAGTGGCATCTCAATGGTGGTGGCAAACATGTGAAGACCTCAATGGCCAGCTTCACACATCTAGAGTATGGCAAATCTTTCGCACTCTCATGGGCCAAGCCAAACCTCGCTACGCCCTCCAACGATATCAAATGCAGACCGGGTGCTCCACAGGAGAAATTATCCAAGAACTGCGAGAGACATTTCATCCGGAGTCTTACCCACCACCACCTGCACCCTTTCCGCAATCACCAACCAAGCCAGAAGGGATTGACTCCGCATTTACAATCCAGGAGCTGCGGTCAGCACTCATACGGCTCCGGCGCAATACAACTCCGGGTCCGGATCAGATTACATATACCGTGCTCCGCAACTTGCCCGAAAACCACCAGAAGCACCTTCTACACCTCATTAACCATACATGGCAGACGGGAAACATTCCACAGTCATGGCAGGAAGCTTTGGTTATTTTCCTCCCCAAACCTGGCAAACCTTCCAACACGCTTAAAAGCCTTCGACCCCTATCCCTCACATCGTGCGTGGGAAAATTGATGGAAAAGATGGCCCTGGCGAGACTAGAATGACACCTTGAGAGCCAGGGCCATCTCCCAGACACACTCATCGGCTTCCGCAGGCACGTATGCGCCCAAGACGTGGCCCTGCAATTTACCACAGATGTCTACGATCACCCTAGCTCGGCACAACTCCGGACAATTGTAGGCGTGGATATCAAACGTGCCTTCGATAATGTCCTGCACCAAGCCATCATCGAAACCCTAGCAGCCACCAAACCCGGAGAACGCATGGTTCGCCACGTCTGCGGCTTCCTCAGTGCTAGGCAAGTGCATTTCTTGGGTCCGGACACCCAGCCATCCATGTGCTTCCCTATAAACCGAGGAACGCCACAAGGGTCCATTGTGTCACCGACTCTCTTCAACTTGGCGATGAAGGACCTCCCCGCAAAGCTCGACCTCGTTATAGGTTTACGTCATGCAATATACGCTGACGACATCACACTTCGATGTGCCGCCGGAAACCCAAGCGAACAGGAAGCCACACTTCAAACCGGCTTAGACATCGTCGACACCTACATACACCAGCTAGGCCTCACATGCTCCCCGGAAAAATAAGAGCACGACGTCGTACTGAATTCCTCTACGCGCAAAACAGCTGCTGAACGCGCCCACATCACCTTGACTATGACCGGCGAACCTATCCCGCACAGAAAATCCGTCCGCATCCTCGGATTTCTGTGGCAAGAGAATGGACGTAGTGCGGAGTGGCTACGGCGCATCCTCCATCAGGCAAGTCAGGTCATACACATGATGACACGCATAAGCAAGCGCCATACAGGCCTGCGTGAACACGAACTCCGTAAAATTGCTGAGGCAGCAATCTATCCCGAATCATCTATGGCTTGCCATACGTTGTTGCACTTACACGCACTCAGACCAAACGACTCGAGGCTTCTTTGCGAAGATGTCACCGCATTGAAATGGGTGTTCCCAGGTACGCCCGTAGCATCGATGTTGAGCGCTGTTAGGAATGGCCGTACGGGGTGGCAACGTTCCAATCCAACCAGACGAGGCGCACTTCAGAGAACTGCGGATGACCGGCAGCCACGTGGCACGCGGTCAGCCCAGGAATGTGGTACGCGGCCGCGCCACCCGGGACAAAGCAGAGTTCTGCGAAGCCCTCTGACGTCGGCTCCGGACCTTTGCACCTGTGTGTGTGTGAAACACGAGTATGTGAGCCCGCCTCCACCAAAAGGGCGGGTCATCTTCGGTGACGTCGAACGCTGACGTCGAACGATGACTGGACGAACGTTTCCGTTCGCTTGGAATCAAGAGCTTATAAGCAGCGGTTGCCGGCTGCTAGTGAGTGCTCGTCGTCGGGAGCTGAGTGCTCGTTGTCATGCTAGAAATGTACTAGTGAGCTGTGTGCTCGCAAGCTGTTTGCTTTATGTTAGTCTTGCGGGCTCCATATGGGAGTCACGCTAGACTGTCGATGTACTTCATGTTCAAAATGTAAATACTGCCAATAATTCCTGCTCGCCTAGTCCTGTCCTCCCAAGTTCATCCCTACAGCTACGACTGCCAACTCTTACAACGTGCAACCCTGCACAACACCTTGGATGTGAATGTCCAAGTCCAGGACTTGGACTTGGAGCACCTCGTCCCAGGGACGCGCCATCCTGCGAATGTTGGGACACGACACTTCACCACTTCCACCTCTTTCCATCGATCCTCCACCAAGGATAACTATCCGAATCGAAGTCCGACCGATACCCCGGAATATGCACGCCGAACGCAAAGCAGGCAGACGACAGGCGCGGGCGACCCATCTGACTGACCCAGCGCGTGACACCTGCTATGTTGACGCCGCCTTCTCGCCGACTGCATCCAAGACGGCAGTCATCGGCCCTGAGGGTGATATCACTCGTTGGCATAGCGGAGTACCGTCTCCAACCGACGCCGAGATCCTTGCCATATCGGAAGCCAATACTGTTCCCCCTCACTCCACGCCAACCATAACCGTTCGCTCAGACAACCAGGAAGCCCTTCGTTCTTTCGCAAACAACCTACTTCCCTGTCACATTGAGGCATCCCTCGCGTTACACATGCAACAGCATCCCTCACTTCACGTCCTCTAGGAGTGGGTGCCGGGCCATCAGGGGATACAGGGAAATGAGCGTGCTCACTACCTCGCTCGCGAGTCTAAAATACCGAGCACTCCTATTCCATGGCCTGACACCTATTGCGCCAGAATGCACCGCGCTGAACACCGCAAGCAAAGCCGCGTTAGGTTCCGCGAACTGCGCTCGTCTGCATGTACCCTTCCGGTCCTCGATCCCTTCTTCACCCGCAACAAAGGCTCTCTAATTCGTCAGGCTCAAGCTCTAACATTGGCGAATGACTCCATGCAACACATTATCGAACAACGCCGCGGCCACCCGGCATGCCCGGTGTGCGGCGGCTATCCCGACGTTCGTCACACGTACTGGACCTGCCTTCGTGCACAGTCCTCGCCTTACTATCTCCCCACCTCTTCCCTGAGCCCATCTATCCCTTACTGTTGGAAGAGCTGGACCACTCCGCCTGAACCCTACCGAGCCGCTTTTTGGTCGCTACTTGTGCAACACACAAGGCACTTCCAGGGCGCCACCACACCCCCCGCTCCGGGAGCTGCTACATGATCACACGGCACCGAAGCGGCGGACGGCACGGACGAGAAACCATTTCAAATATAGTTTTATTCATTCTTTTTGCCTCGCTAATCTGGAGATCGCGAGTCAGCGCGTGGTTGACGCGAGGGCGCTATCCACAGCAGCCGCTTCCGACAAATCTGCCAGACAACACGCGCTACTCTGGCGCCATCTCGTAGCCATCGTCTCCGCAGCCTCCTCTCCGGTTGTTCGTTCGCTCGGTTACGCCGCCGCCACCGACGCCGGCGCTCGCCGCAGGACTGGGCGCCCACTGCGCTCTAAAAGAATCGCAAACTATGACAAGCGAAACAAGCACAAGTGAGACCGAACTAAGCAAACTAAACAAGCGCGAGCGAGAGCTGACGCGAGCAGACGATAATACGAAACGAGTGGTCCGGCTGAGCTGTATACGAGTACGTATCGAGCGGTCGGGCAGCTTCGCGCGGTACCATCTGTTCCTGCGATGACTAAGTAATTTTTAAAAAATTGCCTGTGATCGATAGCACAATTTTAGTCCCTCGAGCTGGTCTACTCGAAGAGGCGGGTATTACGTGATCGAGAAATCGGATTGAATAAGCGACTAAATAAGAAAAATGCAGTGATAAAGTTTTTAATTAATTACGTTACGGCCCATATCGCGACCTACAAACGGTAGCCGGTGAGCCTGCGAGCAATATCCACTTCAAAAGAATTCCCTGGACGGCAGCATTTTCGGGCTATGGACCGTCAAACTTGCAGTGAACATACACTGTCGTTTCCCTTACTTTTTAATTAATTTATTTATTACGGCACCCTCAGGGCCTACAACGGCATTACAGAGGGGGCGGGTGGAAAAAAAAAAGTTTTTTTAAGCAACACACAGTTTATGGATGAAGCATGAAAGTAACTGAACCGAAAATATATTTATTCGCAAAGTTCGTGCAATAATATCTCGAAACCGGCGTCATCCTGAGAATTGGTTCCACTTGACTCCGCCTTGCGATCTCCCTGGCTAATATATTTGTGAATTGCAATGAGCGCCGTATGGTAATTAGTTCAAAACTTTGCAAATTTTGGTTAATGAGTCGATTGCGCATTTTTATTTGCCGTGCAAGTAATTTCCGCTTGTTTGAAAAATACAGATTAGGGATTAGAATTGTGCTGTCTGCCACACGGGATTAAAAAAAAAGTACTTTAAGCCTCTCCAAAAACACCCGGTATAGCTCCTACACCGTGCTGGACGGATGGTTGCAATTCGCGGAAGGGTGAATTTTTCTCGCAAGTGTCAGCAGATGACCTACCGGATAAACATTTTCCTTCCTAGAACCGTGCGTCAAATACAGTAGAAACACCTGATGTGGCGGCGCAAATGGCGGCCATGCGTTTCTGGCTAAATGAAAATGTTAAGCAGCAGGCGCGATCCACATGTGGAAATTGCATACGTCTCAGCGAGCCTACATCGTCCACGAGTCAACGTCTGTAACCTGCTTGTTTGATAAATTCGCAGCTTTGGCTTATCCTCTGTGAGGTAGGCCCCATTCCTCGCCACAGCCACAAGTCATCGCGCTTGTAAACTCGAAGTACGAGAGCGACAAAACCTGCGCGCGTGGTAGCAGACTCACCCATACCCCCTGTGTATGCTTCCGTGTTTACCAGAGTTCCTGAACTACCTTTCTCCATTACTGTTATGTTCGATATCATCGAACCAAGACAAGTGAGAATCACAAAAGGACCAGAGAAAGATTTGAAGCTACACCTGCAAGGGTCACATGTGACCCGCTTGCTTCGGAGGACATGGAATGAAGAGTCGTGAAGATAAAGTAGCGAAATGCTAACGTAACGTTCTAATGATCCACTGGAAATGCGAAAACACCCGTGTACTTAGATTTAGGTGCACGTTAAAGAACCCCAGGTGGTCGAAATTTCCGGAGTCCTCCACTACGGCGTGCCTCATAATCAGAAAGTGGTTTTGGCACGTAAAACCCCATAATTTAAATTTTTAATGATCCACTGTTTTCAGTGCAATCACAGTTTTGCAGACTGCGCCACATGCCTCGTTTAGTCTCCAGTTGTATTTGGATCGCTGTTCTCCCTTTCCTCGTGCACCATCGTCGCTGCAGACCGATCCGATGCGACTTGTATATCGTTGTTTACTATGCTATTTCTGTTTATCGCTTTTTTACTTCGATGATTTAGGTAACTGCGCCGGTATTTATACAGCGTGTAACTGCCGATAAATATTTTACTTGAGAGCCGGCATAGCGAGCGTGTGCCTTTCTTTCTTTAGTTTCTGTCTTTCTGCGTTCTATGAGTGGGAGATGGTGATTGCCAGCTCATGTTTCGTCTCCAGCATCGAGCAATCGTGAAAACCAAGAAGGGGAAACAGGGAACAAAGGAACATGGCCAACTGGTCCACCGCAGACGCTGGAAGATCATCACAAAGCGCGACAGGTGAATCCCTGTGGCACACTCACAGTTGACCGTGCGCGGATTCAGTTCCTCTGGCAAATCGTATATGCGCCTTGTACTGCCTTTCCTGTAATATATTATCCCCTCCTCTCTCACACTGTGCATCCTTCCCATTTGGCGTTGTCATTTCGGCATATGTAGTACATAGACATAAATATTTAATTAGACCGAAGTTGTGATTTTTGTGGTGGATAAGCATTAACGTTGCAAGAGTGAGAGAGAGAGAGAGAGATCTTATTGATAGGAAAGACAGAGAGTCTGAGCGAAAACATTGCATAAAACAAGCACTGCACGAAATTACACGTCGCGTGGGATGAAAGCAAACGCAAGGGTGTATAAAGATCGCCGTCGATTGTACGGTATTCAATTCACCGCTTTACTAAATGTTCACTTCGCACAAGAGTCCAACGTGTGCGTTTGGTTCTGCAGAATTGATTTTCTTGTTTTTGGTTCGCTCGGGTTTCCATGCGGCACCATGCGTAGGGCAATGTTACGTAAGCATGGAGTGCGTATCAAATGCACTGTCCTTGAGCCAACGTTCACAGCCGTCGTGTTGGTCAGCTCTTAAGCTTACATCACTGACTGCATTTTTACAGATCGTCTTTGTCCCACGGCATGCACATACGAAGTAAATGACGGGCCGTCCGCTGCAGGCGCAAGAGCGGAGCTCTCCACACATTGCACTTTTTCTACCCCGTGTTAGATCCTACGCACAAACTGATGGCTCGTGTAGGGGCCGATCGCCTTAGCACCAAGCTGAAGGCTTTGTTGCCAACAGGGAATGAAGCCTCGATGAACGCCCCTCGGGCAACGGTAATTGCGCCGGTAGGTATAGGACCCAGCTAGGCTAGCGGATGAAGCAAAATTGTCAGAAACGTTTATCACGGCAGCTGTTGTTTTTTTCCTCGGGACCATGACAGATGGTCTATTTGAAATGCCCTTGAGTCAACCTACGAACTTCCACGTGACGTAGATGAGCACGTGAAGAACCCGACGACACAAAGCGACACTTGCAGCTGTTCAATTTCATGACGTCAGAAGAGCATAAAATTTGAGACGAATAAAAAACATATCTAACCTATCGGAGAAACAGGAATGCACGCGAAAACAAAGGGAGCACCCTTGTTTGTGTTCTATTCCTTTTCGCTGTGACGTCGTCTTTTCCGGCTCGTATGACGGCTTTCGCACCTCGCCGTTCGGCTTACAAGTGAACAATAGAAACAGCGGTTTGCGCTGTGGTATTTCCTTCCGTGTTGGACCACCTGGCACTATATCCGTGGTACAATATGCACCAACTTGCCTCGACCCCAAGAAATCTTGTAATGATGCATGGCTGATTTAGCCGTCCTGAATCACGTTGCATTGTTTGTGTGCTTTGTCTTCGTTTTACCCCCTCCTTCCGAACTCCATATTTCGAAGTTCCTTTATCCTCCTTCCTGAAAAGGATACAGACGCTCAAATTGGAATGTAGGGAAGGGCGCTTTTGACGCGGCTATTTCAAAGTTTAATAAACACTACTCATCAACGAATAACGTTAATAATAGTAATTACGTGGATGTAACACGCTATGGTTCAAGCGAAACTTTCATTAGTGTTTTGGAAGAACACTGTTCCCATTCAGCGACAATTTGCAGTATATAGCAATTGGAAGTGCAGACCAAGTTGGACACATTCTCATCCGGAAATACCTCGTTCAACTTAAGTGTGTTTGTCTCGAACATGCGGATACCACGCATGACCCTGAATGAATGATGGCGATGTCATGACGACACATAGTGAGGGCGATGAAACGGACACGTGAGCACGACAATGACTGCATGACAACGACGCTGTGACAATGATCGCATGACGACGATGACATCGGATGACGTCATACCGTCAGACGTGACATCACGCGATGACGTCGTCGTCAAGTGATGGTGTCACCTGATGACGTCATATGACGTCTCTTGGAGAAACCGCACACTGCGCGCTGCCCACTTCTTTGCACTGTCGACAATGGCATGATGATGTGGAAGGGACGACGATGGCCTGACCACGCTCAACGCAAACACACACGCACACACACACACGCACTGGATCTGGATAAAGTGACCGTGGTACAGCGACGAAATGTAGCGTCCGCGATAGCGTTCGCGCTCTTCCTGTTTGCACTTCGACGCCGCGGTGTTCGCTGTGCATGTTCACTTCGTTTTAACGCGATAGCGTTAAGGAGCTCGTGTCGCAGAAAAGCCGGTGTCGTCGGTGTCGGCGGCGTTGACCATGAGCGATAAATCCCAGCAGGCACTTCATGAATAAAAAACAACTTGCAAGATGGGCTGGGTGGGAATCGAACCAGGGTCTGCGGAGTGTGAGACGGAGACGCTACCACTGAGCCACGAGTACGATGCTTCTAAGCGGTACAAAAGCGCCTCTAGTGAATGCGGTGTTGCCTTAGAAACGAGCTGTTTCTAAGGCTCAGGCGTGCGTCGCTTGCTCAGGCGCACATTTCGTTGCCGCGCCAAACGCTGCGTTGCTCGACGCTCACCGCGTCCAATGCGGGGCGCGTAGTCGCTGCGCCGTAGCCCATTCTCTTACACCCTTTGGCGTGTCGACGGGAACGCTGTCGCGTTCCACTCTTGGAGACGAAGCAGAGTAACGCATGAGTTGTTTCTTCGTCTAGCCGAACCAAATATAGCCAAGCAACAGCAGTTCACCAGGCTAAACAGTGGTTCAACAACTAAAATAAAGGCTAGTATGCTTCGCATCCTGGGCTTAACCTTACCTAAGCCACAGCCATTTTTATGTGCAGCAATATGGCGCTTTCCTTGTGGCACGCCAGGCGTTGCACCACCGTTGTGCGTGACCATTGCACGTAACCCGCGTTCACAAAGTGAAACGTCACTCTAATTTTTTAACAGTGCTTGGCATAATATCGATTACGGTCGCTGCACACGCTATGCGTCAGATTACCACGTGACTATACCGCTTGATGATGTTGTGTGATTACATCACCACGTCAGACGTGACATTATGTGAGACCTCTTGGATAAGCACTTCCCGCTTATGTGCACTGTTGCTAGGATTGGCCCATGATGGCACAACGTGATCACGTAATCACGTCAAAGGTCGCGCGTTGACGTGGTTACAACGAAGGCCGCGTGATGACATCATCACGTCAAACGTTACGGCACGTGACAAGGGCGCCGTCACGTAACGATATCACTGGATGACGTCATCCAGTCAGACGTGACGTCACACGATGACGTTTTCGTCAAGTGATGTCACCTGATGACCTCATATGACATGTCTTGGAGAAACAGCACACTGTGTGCTGCCCACTTATTTGCACTGCATGTCTCCGTGATTGGCGCACATTTTTGTGAGAGACAAGGGTTCGCACATGGACATGAAAAATGTCGACCAGCTAGAGGCTGACAGTTTCGGTGAAAAAAAAAGGAAGAACAGAGATGTTTGGCAGAGGCACCAGTAACGTTACAAATAACATCGCCATTTTCATCAAAGACGTATCTCCCAGAAAAAAAAAAATTCTTTAATTACGTGCCGTGCTCGCTTGAACAAGTTTAATTCATTGTAGTGTTTTATTCTATATTCTAGAACACTGCCCTCACGACCTAATCCTGGGACTTTCTGTCAGAAGTTACTCGTAGAAGTTACTTTCCCGCTACTCTGGCCATTACCGCGTCTTGCGTCAAGTAACCGACTTTACGTAGGAAATCGCCCCTCCGGACCCTACCGTGGCTTAGCCTCGCTCCGCCATAGTCGACGTCGCGCTTCTTAAGCGGTATCATTCTACCGCCTCCTAAGTAGCACCTGGTCGGTGCTTCAGCCGCCAGGGGCCATGTGACCAGATGATAAAGAAGACGCTCAGTCCGCAGATTGAGACGGCGCTCTTGCACTTCGCGAGCTAACTACCATCTTGTCAGCGACTACAGTCATTGTAAATATCCGTAACAATATATACGTTCCTTACCGGTGCTAACATATGGGGCAGAAACTTTGAGGTTAACAAAGAAGCTAGGGATCAGGGTAAAGAACGCGCAAATATCGATGGAACGATGTTAGGCTTAACGTTAAGAGACAGGAAGAGAGTGGGGTGGATCAGAGAACAAGTGTCGATAGCCGATATTCTAGACAATAAGAGAACATAAACGGACCTGGGCAGGCCATGTAATGCGTAGGGCAGATAGCCGGTGGAGCATTAGAGGTACAAGGGAAGGGTAGCGCAGTCGAGGTAGGCAGAAAATTAGGTGGGTAGATGAAATTAGACAATTTTCTGCGCAAGTTGGAATTAGCTGGCGCAAGATAGGGGCAGTTGGAGATCGCCTTCGTCCAGCAGTGGAGAGAAAAAAATTGACTGATGGTGATGATTCGAACCATGTTCCCCAGTAAGAAGCAGTGACGGTTGTAAGCTGAATAGCTGCTTTTCCCGCATCCTCATCAGATTTGCTCCTTCATCCACTCTTAACCCTGTTCCGATATATATATTGTTACGGCGCAACCAAGAGTGGCGCCAGTCAGAAGTAAGCGATTTGACGTTTAGAAGTGGAATATTCATATATTTTCCTATGTTTGTTATTTATTTATGAACGAATTTATTTTACTTTTCGATCATATTGCCACCCGATTCGTGGCCTATTCCCCACAGTGGTTTGTGCCATTAATTGAGGCATCATCATCATCATCATCATCATCATCATCATCATCAGTATCGGCAGCCATATTCTTTATGCATCGATGCCTATCTTGTAAATATTGTAAATACATTTTTATATGTGATTTCAGCAACGTGACAAATTGGTGACAAGTGCTGGGTACCCCCGAGAAACAACAAGGGAGCTCCGCAGTGGTCATCACCTCGTACTGGACAACATGACGGACGAAGCAGCACCCGACATGGCGCGGCCGTAGGAGGCTTCGCCCCCACCATTCATATCATTGGCAATAAATGTTTCTACCACCACCACATCCACGCCTACAGCACCGACGGTTGCGCTGGCTCAGCCACGGGATCCGGAAGCCTTCTGCGGCACCGCCCACCTCGTCGTCGAAGACTGGATCGCCACGTACGAGCGTGTAAGCTCCCGCAACAAATGCATTTGTTGGGATCCGACGACTACGTTGGCTAACTTGGTCTTCTACCTACAAGGAACGGCGAAGGTGTGGTGTGACAACCACGAGGAAGAGCTTAACGACTGGGACGGGTGCAAACAGAAGCTGAAGGACTTGTTTGGCCGTCTCGCCAAGCAGAATAACATCGCTAAAAAAGAACTAGCTACCCGCGCCCAGAAGTGCACAGACTCATATACGTCTCTTCATCAAGAACGTCCCGGCTCTGTGCCGTAAGGCCGCCAGAGATGTGGCTCAGTCAGACAAGGTTGCAAGCATGGGCTGAAGGGGATCGCTGACGATGCTTTCAACCTGCTCATGTGAAAAAATTGTGAAACAGTACAATAAAAGAGTGTCAGCGCTTTTAGCAGGCCAAGAGCCGCCGCAATACAACGCCGTTCGCACGTATGCCGAACATAGCTGCGACATCCTCTTGTGACGAGAGGCTAAGAGCGCAGCGGCCATCATCATATGATAACCTGACACGGATCGTCCTGAGAGAACTTGACGCCATGGCGCCTGCAGCCCTTTTTTCCCGCCCCAGTGAACCAAACGATTTGCCTACAACACACACACACACACTCCGAGCGCGCATATATATATATATATATATATATATATATATATATATATATATATATATATATATATATATATATATATATATATATATATATATATATATATATATATATATATATATATTGCATAGAAGTACTTATCTCTATAACGTACAGAAGCGTTAAAAAGGGCTCGGAGCATATATATATGTACAGCAACATTCAGCCTGTTCAGCTGTATTACTTTAAGCGGGGGACGTTACCCTGGCGACAAATCGCAATATCCAGCTGGCTAATCAAAAAGATTCACCTAACGAACTGTTAGTTATTCGCTTTATATAAGGCATACGTTACGTATAATTTCGAAGCCATATCTGCTTACCAGGAATGATAAAAGTGGCGCTACTTGAAAAAAAGGAAATATAATTCTGGCGTGTAATGTCAAGGAAATGCAAGTGGGTTATGAGGTGCTCTGTAGAGGGGGGGGGGGGGGAGTGGAGGGACTCCGTAATAATTTTGACTGCCTGTAGCGCTCTTCAACGTGCACCCAATCCACGGCACACGAGCGTTTATTGCACTCCGCTCCCCCTAAAGCAGCCGCTCCTGGTCAGGAATCGAACCCTCGATATCGTGTTCAGCAGCGCAAATGAACTACCGTGGTAGGTGTAGCGCCAATTTCTCAGCGTCTCGTCCACAGAATCTGCTAAAGAATGCAGTGACGTTACCATCGAGAAAATGTCAAACTGCTTGACGCACGCTCTTGACAAATAGTTCGCTGGAGCGTGAATGCATTTCGCAGAACATCTTCAAGTTCGCATATCTCGAACGCGGTGCCAATCTAGTCTTACGATTCTTTTTTTCTTCCTTCATCGCCTGGTTTTACATGCCAAAATCCCGATCTGATTATGAGGCACGCCGCAGTGGAGGACGCCGGGATAACATTGACCGCCTGGGGATCCTTATCGTGCCCCCAGTGCACGCGGCACATGGGCGTTTTTTTGCATTTCGGCCCGGTGAAAGTGCGGCCGCCATGGCCGGGATTTGGACCCGCGGCATCGTGCTTAGCAGCGTCACACCACAGCCGCTAAGCCACCACGCTAAGGAAACGCACGGTGCTTCTAAACGTGCGCTTTAAAGTGAACAATTAAAAGTGATTTGCTTAACGTTTTTTAACGGCCCACCTGGTCATTGCAGCTCGTCGCGCGAGTAACGCGCACCTAAGGAAATTCACCCGAACGGATCGAACTGTGCTAACATAAGCGATTAAAAAGGCTGTCCGAACTAGAAACACACACACACAAAGAAACTGGCATATATAAAGTAAAAGAACAGCGGATCCAACGAGTTGGGGATCCATGTACACCGAAACGTTGTGTTAGTGCATAAAGAGTAGAAGCACGAGTACATGCACGCACACAAACAGACACACATGCGCGGGCGCGCACAAATTATAGCGAGCCTTTCGTTAAGCGTAGTTACTGACGGCTAACGAGTACGACGGACGCCTTGAACGCATCATGGTTTCAGAGGCTCCATGCGCATACGTACGTAGCGCAATTCGAACCCATTCAATCCGCAAGAAGCTTTTACTTCCTCGTTATCGTGCATCCGCGGAAGGACGAAGGCGGGCTTTCTGGTTCTTTTTTTCTCTCCTCCCCCCGCACTGCCGGCGCTTCCGCGGAGGCGTGGAAGCGAACGCTATCTGGTGGTGCTGGTGCTCGCCGTGATTGGTTGGCCAATTCGGCAAGGTCGCAGGGACGGTCACGAAACCCGGCGATGTTCGCAAAGAGAATCTTCTGATAAGAGTGGATAAGAAAGAGTGTGGTTGCCTGAAACACTGAAACTATCGAACTTAAATGGGCGGGCTTCATAAGGACAGCCACTCATTATAGCAATGCGATTACCCCCAGTTAAGTAGCGAGCTATAGCCGCGACAGCCGGCGCATCCCCAACGATCCGGCCCGCCAGTAGTGCTATGCGTCGCAGGGTGCCTGCGCGACAATAGGCATTCCTTCGTACGAGTGCATGTTTAATCAGTCGCAGTCAGCCGACGAACCTCGTCGATGGACGTCGACGCTCGGGAATGCGAAAGTGCGTGCGCGTACAAAAGTCTACGTGACGCACTAACACCAGGGTGAACAGCCGGAAAAGTAATTCATAGCGTGGAATAACTGCAGTGTAGAGTTTGAGTAAAACACAATAGCCGCAAATATTCGGTGCTGTAGAGCTCAAATACCTTAGGGATTACTGGAAAGACGTGCGTCAGAGAGCTACTCAATCAACTATTCCTTTTCGTTCTCTAGCCCTAAATACGCATGCCGCTCGCAGGAGACGTCAGCGGAGAGCATCAAAAACATGGTTTCGCATGGCCAAAGAATGATAGTGATTTGATTATATTAGTATGGGGGGGGGGGCAAACTGTAAGTTACAGTAGGATCACATGGCCGATGCAGGTGGAGGACCGGCAAAATGAAGAGGAAGTCACGAAGCGGTACAGACAGGAATGCCGACTTGGGTGGCGCCCAACCAATGTGCTCCTCAGATAGTGTGGCGAGCGCGCCCATCGCCCGATCTCGGTATGGATGGATGGATGGATGGATGTTATGAGCGTCCCCTTTGGAACGGGGCGGTGGGTTGCGCCACCAAGCTCTTGCTACTATGCTGCCTGATATCCTACCTAGGTTAACCAACAAAAAAAGAAAAGGAAAAAACAACAACATGTCAACATGTTGTTAACATGTCTCAGAGTAGCCGCTCATTTGTAGCGCCCCTATAGAGTTATGTCTCGTACACTAGCACTCATGTCTGACAATAGCTGCCCCAAAGCGCGCTACAGGCTTATCGTGTCTTTTTCAAGCTGAATATTGCGGCACATTCTATCCCACTTTAATAATGATCGATTTTCAATTGATTTTATGTGCGTGCGGTCGCAGCCGCGTTTCGCCATGTCAACAAGCTTCCAGTGGCCGACGGCTACCACGCGCTAATCGTACTCACTCGCTAATCCATGGCCTCTGAGACTACGTGAGCTGTTTGCGTCATAGAGTTTCTCACTACATTACCTAGAGGGAAATCCGGCGCTGCCGCGCTGTGGTATGCACGGGATTGCCGGTATATTGTGACTTCGGATTGGCATCGTTCTCGGAGAGCCAGGCAAGCACCGTTCCGTCTGTCACAATGATTAATTTTAACGAGAGCTTGTTATTGCCTGCACAATTATATGAAACGTAAGAAGCATCAGCGGGCCGCTAAAGTTGGAGGACAGACGACAAGAATCGCGCTCACTTTCGAACAGTTTATCATCTGTTCTTGCTCTTCTTCACTTGGTTATGCATTTTAGGTGAGTAAACGTTCCTGGAACATGTAATATGCGTGAATGAAAACCTTATATGAAGATTTCACTTTAAGAACGTGTTATTTGTGTAGTCATATCCACGTTTTAGACGAAGTCTCTTACAAGACCAGCCAACACAAGTCTCGCAGACACATATACCGTCATTCCCATGAAGGCACAGCGCCCCTAATGAAACTCTCCTAGACAGTGGCGCCAGATTTCCCTCTAAGTGGTTTGCTTGCCCCTCCGGGCCGCGGGGGCCACTTTCATAATTTTTACTTCATGCCCCGTCCGCAAGGGTTAGCCAGCTTTAAAAAGCTGTATGCTGCAGCACAAGTATGGCGTCGTGTCAGCACATCCTAACGAAGTGCCAAGATATTCATCAAGCAAGGCTCGGCCGTCGTCCACCTTCCAGAAGCGCTGGGATTCAGAGCCGATGGAAACCCTAACTGGTCAGCGGTCGAGATAAGCAAGACACGTTTACATAAAATTTTACCATATATTATTGCAGTCTAGCATTCGGCCTATCTCTATGTTCTTCTGATTAAAACATCTATCTCTCTGTTGTACACTTACCTATCTATGCCAGTCTAGCATTCTGCCTATCTCTATGTTCTTCTGGTTACAACATCTATCTCTCTGTTGTACACTTACCTATGCCTAGGCAGAATGCTAGACAACAATAGTAAGTGTTATAGGTGTAGGTAAGTGTACAATAGAGAGATGTTTTAATCAGAAGAACACAGTGATAGGCAGGGCACATCACGCGTGTGTTGGAGAAAGACGACGACGACGAACGTGCCAGTAGGCGGCGAAGACAATCGACCATTTCTTGTTGTCTTGCAGGCGTTTTTCTATTATAAGAAGACGACTACTCGAAATCCCGCTTCGCTCTATTGGTCTAACTTTATCAGTGCCTGTGATCCTGTCTTTTGGAGCCTCCATTGTTGGGTTCAGCAACAGAAATGTTTGCTTGGCGATCCAAAATTACCTCATTGAAACCAATCGATTTCCATGTTAGATTGATCGTCCTCCCTCCCAACCATAGCTGCTTTTTTATTTCTTATCTTTTATTGATTATTATTGTTCTTATTATTATTATCTTATACCCGGTTTTCATCTGATTATTTCCTTTTTTTTTCTCCAAACACAAAACGTTTACTTTTAAACTCACACGCCCAAATTGTTAACTCCCTTGTTATCATTATTATTTTTAGGCACCTAATTAAACCGCCCGATTCTTGGCCAATCCCCCACTGTGGGTATGTGCCACGGCCACTAAGGACAACAACAACAACAACAACAAAGACCGGCGCCCGCTTCTGAAAATGATTTCGGTGATTTGAGCCCAGTTCGACTATTTTAGTGCCAACGGACTCTTTAAGTTGTGGCGATCCCGTAGACACCCGACTCTTGAAGGTGGGTGGCCTTGTTGCGATTTTATCGGCCTTTTCCGTCCAGGCTACGCCGCTGCGACGCTAACCCTTGCCGCGCTTGTGTTAGCGCGGCGAAGTGCTGCTGCGGCGCCAGCTCTTCTCGTCAGTGTCTGCCGTGATGGAATGCGAAGTGGAAGGGGAGCTTCTGACTCCCGAGGAATTTTCCAAGGATCTCGGATGGCAAACAGTTGCTGCCAGGCGCTCCGGAGCCAAATCAGCGCCCGTCGAGCGACTTGGTGCTATTTCTACCGGCGCTAAGCCAAATGACAACGCGACTGCAAAGGGTCACCGAGACCGCAGCAGCGCTAAAGCCAACATTATTCGGGATGGAAGGATGCCTCCGTTGCCCAAAGAAGACGCGAAGATCATCGTCAGGCCGAAGGGAGGTCTAAACATCAGCAAGGTGGGGCCGACAGTTGTGGCCGAGGCCATATGGAACGCAGTCGGTTTCGACCAGGCGAAGCGGGACTCGGACACGATGTGCCCGAATTTCCAACAAAATATCATGGTCATCAGCACCCCCAGCAGAGAAAATGCGACCCTCTACGTCAGGGTCGAGTGCATCGCTGTTGGCGGCCAGCAGCACGAGGTGAATGCGTACGAGGCAGCGCCCAACTCTACGTGCAAAGGCGTCATCCGCGGCATCGCACCGAGTGAAGGCCCGGAGGAGCTCGATCGCAAGATTGTCAACTCGAAGAACCCGCTGGCTTTGGGAGCCAAACGAATCAAGAGCACGGGCACCGTGGTTGTGGTCTTCGACGGCTACAAGGTGCCAAACTACGTGTCGTACGGTGGCACACTTGTCAGGTGTGCATTATATAGGAAGCAAGTGGAGGTGTGCTACGCCTGTGGCCGCCTCGAGCATCGAGCGGACGTCTGCCCCTCGCCGGACGAAACTATGTGCAGGGGATGCGGCATCGCCAACCCGGACGAACAACACAAGTGTGACCCCAAATGCAGGCTGTGCGGAGGCCGACACTTCACCGCTGCCAAGGAATGCAAGCAGAGGTACCAGACGCCGTACCTCGTCAGACGCAGGCGCGGGGACCGATCCCGAGCCAATAGAAGCAAGTCTCCGGCCCTCGCCATGGGCGAGCGACAACTCCCGGCCGCCGCCGGTCACTCCGCGGCTCGCGGGAGCTCTAGATCCAGGAGCCCCTCTCCGCCTTCCGGACGCCGTTCCAGGTCCAGGGGAGATCCTGGTCCAGGGGCAGATCTATGTCCAAGGGCAGATCCAGAAGCCGCTCCAGGAGCCGCTCTGTCTCGAGGGCCCGGTATGGGTCCAGTGCCGGCCAGCAGAGGAAGAGAAAGTCGACGCTATCGTGGGCAGATATGGTTGCTGGCGGCGCCCACGCGAGATCCTACCGGGGCCCACGCGACCCGCTTCCAGAGCAATCCAGGGACGCCGAGGTAGCGCGCCTTATGAAGGAAAACGCGGACTTAAAAGAAATGATCAGAAAGATGGCTAGTGAAATGATAGAGATTAAGAAATTGGTAATCAGTCAGAGTGCTACATCCAACGCGTCGGCGCCGACCGCCACAGAAGCACCAGTTCCGGCCTGCGACTCGGCCGGCGCCGCCAAGCGTAGGGCAGTTTCCAGTAAGGACGATTCAGACTCGCAAACTCATGAGATCAAAGGCATGCTGGCTACGCTCACTAAGAGTGTGCAGCAGTTACAACAAGGCTTAGCACAGGTGCAAGTCGCCCTTGGAGACCCGAGGAGAGGCCTAGGCGGGCTGGCCGATCGCATGGACGCCCTCGAGCGTCTGGTGATCCCGAATAATAATACGTCCGTAACTCCGATGCAGGTTGTTGTTCCGAACGCGTCGGGGACTCAGATCAGGGCTACGAGCATATCGGCTCGTCAGAGTGGGGGGAACTTTTTGCGTGCACCTGTGCTTACAGCGGGTACCCCGGACACTTTATCTAATCATGGATAGTTCCAAAGAGGAGTTCAAAATTTGGCAGTGGAACTGCAGGGGGTACTCCAATAAGAGGGCTCCTTTTCAGCAATATTTAAGATCGCTACCTAACAAACCACAAGTAATTGCATTATAGGAAACCCTCGTCTCTGCCGCATCCCTCTCTGGTTATCGTGCCGCCTCCGTGCAGGGCGTAGGTCGGGGAGTGTGCACGTTATTTGACAGGAGGCTTACACACTTGTCTCACGACCTGAAGCTGGCGAGTTGCAAGGTCGAATGCGTCATGGCGGAGGTTCTGCTCAACACGAGACAACGCAACCAGCGAAGAAACAGCGTGTTTATTCTCAACATCTACAGCAATCCTAGGCACTCGCCACAGCAGTTCAAAACGATACTCAAGAAGTCCGTCGACCTGGCTGGCACCCATCCTTTGGTCGTCGTCGGAGATTTCAACGCACCGTACGGCGTGTGGGGGTACGTCTACGACACGAACAAGGGCCGGGGTCTGTGGCAGAACGCCAACGAAATGGACCTCACGGTCATCACGGACAAGGCGTTCCCCACCCGAATCGGCAACTCGGTGAGCCGGGACACCACCCCCGATCTGGCGTTCGTGAAGAACGTCGAGGGAGCCGAGTGCAGCAACACCGCAATAAATTTTGGTAGCGACCATTATGTGCTCGAGACCCGCTTCGAAGTCACCCGAAGTAAATCCAGGGAATTCACTGTCACGGACTGGGACCTTTTTCGCAAGCTCCGCGGCAACGACAGCGCACCCGTCCCCAAAGACCTGGAAGATTGGTGCGAGCGAATCAAGAGTGACGCCGAGTCATCCACTAAGAAGATCGTCAGCGACCTGGAGGTAGAAAAGATGGACAGTAGGCTGGCCCATCTGATCGAGGCCAAGCAGGCGCTGCTTCTAAGATGGAAGGGACAAAGGTTTAACCGAAGATTGAGGAAAAAGATCTCCGAGCTTAACAAGGCCATCGAAGATCACTGTCGGACCCTCGGCAAGCAGCAATGGGACGAGGTCTGTGACTCGATAGACGGGCAGATGCGTAACGGCAAGTCCTGGGGCATGCTTAAACACCTCCTCAACGAGGGCAGCACCAGATCCAGTCAGAGACACACGCTCGCCAGAGCCCTGCACGAAGCTACCACATCCTGTTCCGGGGACGAGCTGGTTGCCAAGCTCATGGAGAAATACCTTCACATAAAGCGTGGAAACGAGGAAGACCGGTTTCCTGACTACCTCGGCCCAAGCCGTCCGCAATTGGACGAAGACTTTACCGTGGGGGAAATTAGGCACGCCATTTTCGCGCTCAAGGGGAAGTGTGCGCCAGACAGAATCACCAACAAGATGCTGCGGAACCTTGACGACGGTTCCATCGCATACCTCACCGAGAAGATCAACGAAACCTGGAAAAACGGCAGCGTCCCAGAGCAATGGAAGACCGCCAACGTCGTCCTGATCCCCAAACCCGGCAAGGCTCCGAACGTGGACAACCTCCGACCGATCTCTCTCACCTCCTGCGTTGGGAAAGTGGCGGAGCATGTCGTCCTCAACAGACTAAACAGATATCTCGAAGAGAACAACATCTATACTTACAACATGATTGGCTTTCGTGCCGGCCTCTCGTCGCAGGACGCCATGAAGATGATCAAACATCAAATCATCGACGGCAGTACCAGAGACACCAGGGCCCTGCTCGGACTCGACCTCGAGAAAGCCTTTGACAACGTTCTCCACGAATACATTCTGGCCTCCGTGGCAGACCTCGAGCTGGGCCTCAGACTATATAACTACGTCCGTTCGTTCCTGACGGGGAGGAAAGCGAAGCTGCGGATCGGCGACTTTGTCTCCGACGAGGTGCTCCTGGGCCCACGGGGCACGCCGCAAGGCTCGGTCATTTCTCCTGCACTCTTCAACATCTGCATGATCGGCCTCTCGAGGAATCCGGCCCAAGTTGAAGGTATCAAACACACCATCTACGCAGACGACATCACCATCCGGTGCACCGGCGGTAGCGAAGGGCAAGTGGAAAGCGCCATGCAAGAGGCGGTAGACGTCACGGAGCAGTACCTGCTACCCACCGTACTCAGATGCTCCCCGACCAAATCTGAGCTTCTCCTTTATAGAAAAGAAAAAGGGCGCAGACCCAAGGGCTGGAAACCGGTCTTGGAAAGTGACATTCACCTGTTCACTCGGAGCGGTGACCCGATACCCAGGGTCGACACCATCAGAGTCCTGGGTATGTTTATAGAATCACGCGGCGGCAACGGCACTGCGTTACGCAAGATAATTGCGAAAACCGACAATGCTTTTCGCCTTGTCCGAAGGGTCACGAACAGACATCGTGGCCTCAAGGAGGACAACCTGCTTCGGCTCATCAACGCCTTTGTGCTGTGTTACTTCACCTACACGGTGGCCATGCACAACTGGCTCAGAGCCGAGCGGGAAAAGCTTAATGCCCTCATTAGAAAATTCTTCAAGAGAGCCCTTGGGCTACCCGTCAGAACGCATACAGAGGACCTCCTTCGGCTCGGCATACACAACACCATGGAGGAGATAGCCGAGGCTCAGGAACGGGCCCAGCTAACTCGGCTGTCTACCACGCCGGCCGGCAGGCGTATCCTCGAGGAGATCGGACTCGCACCAACCAAGAACTTGGCTGAAGACACCCAAATCCCCAGAGAAATAGGGGAGAAGATCGTGGTCGCCCCTTTGCCCCGCAACGTTCATCCCGTTCACAACGCAGGTCGTCGCAAGGCAAGAGCATTGAATATGCTAAAGCAAGTAAACAAAATCGCAGCAAGCTTCGTGGACGCAGCTGCATACCGAGACGGCAAGGCTTTTGCGGTTTCCGTCGTTGACACGCTGGGCAAAGTTATCAACTGTGCTTCCGTCCGGACGACGAACCCAGAGGTGGCCGAGCAAGTGGCCATTGCACTCGCCATGCAAGACGGCCGGAGAGACAGGGTGTATAGCGATTCGAAAGCCGCCATCAGGGCATTCCAGAAAGACCGGGTAGCCCGGCAGGTAGTTCAAATTCTTAAAGGCGCCAAACACGGCAACACCTCCATGCACTCGATCCTTTGGTTCCCTGCACACGTCGGGGCGATTGAGGGGGTTCCACTGAACCTCAACGAGTCTGCCCACGAGGCTGCGCGTGGCTTTACAGACCGCGCTGCCCTCGGGTCGGGCGACTCTCTCCCCGGACACCGAGACACTGCTCTCACACACAATGAAATAACTAAATTCTTCTACTTAGAGAGAAGGGTTTTCCCCCCGCCTCACTCCAAGTTAAGCAGGCCGCAGGCGGTCACACTAAGACTTCTGCAAACGAACTCGTACCCAAATCCGGCGTCCCTTAATAGCATATATCCAGAGATTTATACGAATTGTTCTTGCGTGGCCTGTGGTGAGGTAGCTACGTTGCCTCATATGCTCTGGGAGTGCGGGTCGCTGGGCCCGAAGTTCACCAAGGAAGAGTGGGACGCCCTCCTGCGAAGTCCCGTCTTTGAGGATCAAATCCTGGCCGTCCAGCGCGCCCGCGATCGGGCCGGCAGACTAGATCTGTCAGTCCCGTCGTGGGATTAGCCAGGTGCGCGTTTTATCGCGCTTTGCTGGACCAAATAAAAGTTTGTTTATTCACTCACTCACTCACTCACTCACTCACTCACTCACTCACTCACTCACTCACTCACTCACTCACTCACTCACTCACTCACTCACTCACTCACTCACTCACTCACTCACTCACTCACTCACTCACTCACTCACTCACTCACTCACTCACTCACTCACTCACTCACTCACTCACTCACTCACTCACTCACTCACTCACTCACTCACTCACTCACTCACTCACTCACTCACTCACTCACTCACTCACTCACTCACTCACTCACTCACTCACTCACTCACTCACTCACTCACTCACAGTGATAGGCAGAGTGCTAGACTGCAATAAATGTGGTAAGGCTTTATTAGCTCAAGTAGGCTATAGGCTTCCGAGATCGCACCAGCGCAGAGGGTACCGCTGCGATCTCTGAAGCCATGGGCCGAGGCTTTCGAGTAGCAGAGGTCGCTGCGTTTGGTTATTGGCGGCAAGGGCTCACGTAGTGGCCAGTTGTCGGAAGCGCCTCGCTTGCCCAGTATGAGGGATAACGCGAGGCGCTCCTCATAGGTTTGTCCGTAGGCGCTCAATAAGAACACCACGCGGGAGCCCTCCTGGACATTTCTGTAAGTACTCTCGAAACGACAGAAGATTTTTTACTGCCGAAATAATAATTAATCTTGGGCAAACAGAAAGCACAGGAATGTTTTGCAGACGCTATCTCTTTACCGAATACGTACAGCCAACGCCCACGGCGCACTCCCCTCGCGATGGAGCCCCCGAAACGGTTTTTTGCGTGAAAGGTAGGCAGTCGCTGAGAGCAAACTATGTGAAATATGTTCTTGTAATGGGCTGTCTGTGTAACGAAATGGAGCATAACAGAGTGAAGCCTCAATGCAGCGATCACATGGGTTCGCAGCGACCGACTGCACGTCTGCACGCGTGTCCGCGCAGATTGTTTCGCTTTCGCCGCAAGCGCGTTTTCGCACTGTGGCGTGAGCTTTTGGCCGCAGCATGTGAGCATTTGACAGTACACAAGCAACCATTGTTGCGTGGATGGTAGCAGAGCGGTTCAAAAATATTTTCCATATAACAAGGGACTTCGACACCTACGGTGACTTGTGATGTGCCGTCGCGACGATTCAATTTTTGTTTCTATATTTAAAAAAAAAGTTATTGGACGTTTCAATATCATTATTTCTCAAGTTCCGCCGCAATGTATCTTTATCGGTCTCCTCGGCGAGCAATTTCCCGATGCTTCATTTTCTTTATCCAATATACATTCATTGCTTGGTGCGAACGCTAACATGAGCATATGCCATGCCTTTTTTTAACTCGCTTCTTACCGTTCCCTTTCCATTCCAGTGAACTTGGCAGTGTCTAGCATCAATAAGTTCATAGATCAAATCTTCGTGACGTTAGCAGGGCAGCGCGCGCGGGCGAGCGTCTCAGTGCGCGCTTTCCGCTACTCACTGAACATCGCAGTCCCGACGCCTTATCCGTAACCTTCCTCGCGGAAATGCTTGTTGCACACCCGAGTTGTAGCCGATGTCTGTTTGCCGGTTCTAAGTTTCGCGAGCCGAGCTTCATGCAGCTTCTTGTCCTGCGGCTACGTGTTAATAAGGTTGACACCGGGCTCCGTTGAGTATATGTCCGGCACTGCGGCACCGAGCACTAGCCTACCATGTTGGACGCCTCCAAAGGCGGCCACTACCTATTACAGTGCTTTCAAGTGTTGTCAAGAAGACGCCCGAAGCGGGAGAACCTCCCCACCTAATCAAAACCGCAGCGCAGGTGGGGCTTTCGTTTTCAGCTCGCTTCGGCGCTTCCGCAGCAACCGACGCATCCGCCGTGTCCACGTGATCCCTCATATTACGTCACGCCAACGGCAGCGGCAGCTTTTCCAGTGGTAGAGCTCGCCCCCTTCGCGAGTGTTTTGCGCCGCTGTAGCTGCCTGACTAAAGGGGCATTAGGTCTGACGCCGTCTCAATGCCACGCTGCTCAGTGGCAAGTGAACAGTGACTCAGTGAACAAAGTTGAGGAGAGGTTCATTGAAGAGCCGCAAACATCTACTGACACATATGCAGTGACTCACGTAGGCATCAGAGATGTTCATTGGAGATGAGTGCAGATCGAGTGGCACATACCCAATGTTCAAAGTCGGCGTCAAACAGTTTCTTCGAACAGCGTTGTCTACCCGTCCTGCATCTATGGGCTCCCTGCAATGGTCAGGCGGCGCGGCGATCGGCTCAGCCGTCAGCGCCACCGTGTCAGTTGCGCGAAACACTGAGGCGGCCGCTGCTGCGGAGGCATGCTTTTGCGGCGCACGTTTGAAGCATTTCGAACGTTTAAATTCCGGTTTTAAGGCAATCGAAAACGTCGAGGCCCATTTTTTACCACCGACGCTTGAGAAAGGACGTCAAATTTACGACTGCAACCACGTACACCGTGTCAAAGAAGTAAACAGCACGGACATTACAGTGAGGTGCTTAAATCAAATTGTGTTTTAGGTGCCAAATCCACGATCTGATTAGGAGGCACGCCGTGGCGGGAGACTCCGGAATAATTTGGACCACCTGGGGTTCTTTAACGTGGACCTAAATCTAATTACACGGGTGTTTTGGTATTTCGACCCCATCGAAATTCGGCCGCCGTGGCCGGGATTTACTCCCGCGACCTCGCGCTCAGCAGCCCAACACCGTAGCCACTAAGCAACCGCAGCAGGTCGCGAAGTATTTATCAGAACAAAGTAAGTATGCTTACGACGTCGATCTCAAAGTGCGTTAACAAATCATTATTTTATGCCACTTAAGTGAGCAGATACGGCCGTGGACGTCATTGAACTGTAATTTGTCGCTTCCTTACTTGGAGCGTGTCTTGCACCTCACATTGTAGAGGTTCTGGCGAATTGGCCGGTAAGGGCTTTTTTCTCCGTTGACAAAGTGCCTCAAGCATATTCTGGTGTTGTCGTTCGGGCTCGAATGTGAGAGACAGGCATTACCGCTGAAGCATCATAGATAGCAATCAGCTGAGATTAAACAACGTGAAGACTTAACAAATATGCGCTTGTGTGTGCGAGGGAAATGCTACTTTCCGAATATTCCATGTGTTCTGCAGAGTACTCCAACCTTAGTTTAGTTGTTCTAAGCGCGAGTAAACATCGGCACGAATGAGCTCGGTACCAGCATTCGCGTCTTGATCTTGGCGCAGCAGGAAGCAAGCGCATGCAAAGCTCCAGCACGGAGCGCTTACGAAGCTCGATTTGACACCTAACAATCACTGCGCGTTTGTTTTGGAGCAAGACGAGCTAAACAACTATCAAAACTGATTTACAACAGCCGGAATCAATTCACGCGTTTTTATGCAGCTGACGCTCTATTGCGTGTTTTTATAGATGCCGCTGCTGGCTCTTTTTCATTTCTTTTTCTTGTTGTTGCACTTACGTCTTCCTTCTTTTAACAGAAAGTCGCAAGACCGACACGAACTGCGACGATTCCCTTCAGCCGCCGGATTGCTTCCCCTGGTTTTGAAGGGAAGCGGTACAATTTGATGCCGACATACCCTTCGCGGTTGTGACAGTCCTTAACGCAGCAGTATCTGCGCTTGTTCTTTTTGTTCATGCTTCTCCCGAAAGAGCTGCGAAGAGGCCGCGGGGAATCCATTGGAAAATTGGAAAAGCAGGCTTGCAGGCGGGCCTGAGCGCACCACGGGCAATGGTGAAATGACGGTGAGGGCCTACCCGCGGGTGCTCACCGCCGCTGCCAGGTGGCGCGACATGTACAGGCAAACTGCATTGCAGGGTGCCTATACTGTGACCCATGTGGCCGTGAAAGAGGTTTGATGAAGAGCGGCACGTATGCCTACACATACTCAAGAGACCGAAGTTGGTCAGATAGTTGGTTTCGAACCCTGTTACCTCAGCACAGCATCCCGATACGCTACGACTAACCACCCAGTGACACAGGTGGACGGGAAAATGGCTGGATACAAACATATGTAGATGGGCAGCCCCCCGGAAAGTGCGCGAAATGCTCTGAGAATGCAAACGGAATAGTAGAAATCGCGGAAGCGGCGCTGTTAGGAATGGCCTGCCGAGGTAGCAACATGCAAGTTTTTGCAGCCAGCTGCAGCTGCGAGCGTGGCGAGCTTCCCCGAAGATATCACGGAAGCCTTCAACACCTGCCGCGGTGACTCGTTTCGTAGAGACCGCGAGGTGCCGCGTCAACAACCCCTCGGCACCGCATGACTAAACACGATCAGCTATTGTTAGTGAAATCGCCAAGGCCTTCAGGGTTCGACTCAAGCAGGGGGATTTCCTGGAAGGAGATGCCTTGCGGTGCCTTTTCACTGGCCTTTGAAGACGCCAGACAATGGGCAGTCGCGGAGACCAATGTACAAGGTCCGCTCTGGAATTTAGAGGCGCCGGCTGGGGTCAGGCGTGACCACCTGGCTACGGGGACGCAAGACAATGGACACCACGACGACCGCGCTGCGAAGGTGAGCTCCGAGTGCTGCAAAAGTCGTCGGCCCTCGAAACCTGTGAGTGTGTGTGTGTAAAACGTCCCGCAGAGAGGCGGCTTGTTTACGATGCCGTCGAACGTTTCCCCTCACCTAGGGATCTAGGGAACACGAAGTGTTTAAAAACGGCTGTTGTCGGCTGCTAGTGTGTGCTCGTCGTCGTGCTCTGTGCTCGTACTCGTTAGCTGTGTGCTGTATGTTCGTCTTGCGGGCTCCATTTGGGAGTCACGCTAGACTGTGTAAATGTATCACTTGTTTAAAATGTAAATACTGGAAATAAATCCTGCTCGCCTAGTCCTGTCGCCCCAAGTTCTTCCGATCGTCCTACAAGCCCGACTCCAAATCTTACAGCGCCCTCTCTTCCTGGTTTTGCTGCTGCCACCCTGGTACACTGATCGGTAACTGTACAATGAATGTCTCTGCTTGGCGCACCCTTTCAGGCATTGTTTTTTTTTACCGCCGCAGCATGGCAGCAGCAGTCAGCTTGAAACTGGGTTTGCCTTGTTCGTCCTTTCGGTCGCGCCATCGACGTAGTTGTGAGATCACCTCGTCGTCCTCAATTTCATCCTCGCGATATGGCGAGGGAAAACAAGAGAGATAGAGGAAATGGGAAAGGCGGGGATGTTAAGTAATGCTTACTATACCGCACCCGGGTATGAATTTTAGCGACGCGCTGCAATGTGTGGTTCGGATGGGACGCACTAATCATTGCACTACGCACTTTCAACGCTCGGGTAGGTGCATCATTCGTTCCCTTTTACCATGCCTGCCAGCCTGCGAACAATAAATTTCGTAAAAATTTAGCGGACATGACAAGGAAAGAAGAGAGAGGGGCGGAAGTGACAGCAAGATGTGCAGTTTGTTGATAGTCTGCGCAGATACGAAGTTCCTTTTATTGTGCCTTGAGCCAAGCGCCTATCAAGGAAGAAAGAAAGAAAGAACGAAAGGAATAAAAAGAAAAGAAAGCCAATTGAAGCACGTGTCATGACGGAGGCGAAGTGCAAGAACACCCATGTAACACACATTGCGTGCACATTGAAGAACTCCAGGTGGTCGAAATTAATCCGGAGTGCCTTATGATCCGATCATGGCTTTGGCACCTAAACAACACGATTTGCTTAATTAAAAAGCACGTGCCATCCGCATTAGGCAAAGCGCTTGTTTATGAATCATATATGCGTCATAAAGAATGTATCGTGAACCTACCGGGAATAACGCGATTTATCGCGGTTCAAGGGATCCCCAGGTGATCAACTTCGCGACCTTTCACTCTAAATCCCTCGATCGGTCGCATTCTTTTTTTTTTCTTTTTCGTCATGTGGGTGAGGGCAAAACTGACATTCTGCAAAACACAGCCCTCGCCTGACACCTACGTCTGCCTCGTGTTTGCGTATCCACGCATGATCCATGCCTTGTCAAATGCTTGCATTCGCGCGTGTTGCTGAGCTGACCCTCGCGGAGGGGAGTGGACAGTGGTCGAAAGTGCCCTTCTCCCTGTGTCCATTGTAGGGAACGCCAGAGAGACGTTCTTCGTGAACGTTCCTCTGATGTTGCTGAGATGTTCTTCCACGTGCCAAGCTTCTCGTGCGTCATTTCATACACACCGCACCTATCTCTGACGCACGCACCGCGTGCATATTCAAAAGTCGACCCTATATCCTCGTGACGACTGCTCTTCCTTTGTGCGCCGTGACGTGCTGACTGATTTGCTCGCCGAAGGTTCATTATGCATGCGTGGGTGCCGAGACGCAGTCGTGCATAATTAGGCGGCGACGCGTACACGCGCACGGAGGGAACCACATTTTAACGAGGGCGTGATCTCGTTAAAACAGCGTCGTCCATAGTTCAAACGGAACTTGGCACTTGTGGCACATGAACAGGCACGAACACGGAGAAAAAAAGAAAGAAGAAGAAAAGGAACGGCGAATCTTGCCCTCGAGGCGCGTTTGCGAACCTCGCTTTCCGCAGCGCTAAAGAAAGGTCGCGCATCAGGCTCGCAGAATTGTCTCGGGGAAAAGCGTCAGCAATTAAGCGGTCGCTATGCCGACGTCGATAGCTGGGACTTCGCCGTCGAGGTGACTTGCATATATTTAAATGCCGACGCGCGCGCACGCACATAAATCTGCGAATTAGCGCAGCTGGGGTGAACGACTGTTTCTACTCACGACGGATGAACCGCACGAACTGTTTCCCGGGTATTCACTTGCGTCCACGTTTTACAGAATTAGCAGCATTAACAGTGTTTCTCGTTTTCTGCCGTCGATACTACGCGACAGAATGGCAATGCGATGGTTTGGTGTTAAGAAGTGGAGCGTAGCTGGGTCGGATCACTCGTTTGCGGCAGTTTGGCGACGAAACGTTTGCTTGCGCGTAATTTTAGCCCAGCGCTAGCACTGACACCGAGTAAAGGCTTGCTGCGCGTGCCAGCTCTGCGCGAACGACACAACCGAGGTAATAATGAGAGCAAAATGAGGCTCTCAAGTTGTGACCGAGAACGCGCGCAGGTGTAGTATCTGTTCGTAATTGTACGGCGCAGGATTGTTGCTTAGAAAAAAAAAAAAACGTGAGCCATTCCCCTCTGTGAAGGTGGTTGACCAGCCAAGCTGTTTAGCACACGACGCGGAGGTGACACATAATGCCGAACAAAGGTACACACTCATTTAATGTCTTGATGGGTGGTCACTATTTCACTAACAACTGCAATCACATTACTTGAGAATATCAAATCGATGCACGTAAGGCCGCTGGGTGGTCGGTTGGCCGGATCGGTGTGGCTTCGCAAGGGTCTGCAACACGCAACGCGTAAACCGCTGCCTTTTCGTTACCGGCATAGCCACATTAAAATCGCCGACAACCACAACGGGGGTAGTGTCATCGCAGCTAATTCACGCAAAGTGAGTAGCCAGGAAGAGAGAGAGAGAGAGAGAGAAAACATTTATTTGTCATCAGATTGGGCGACTTCCTCGCAGGGTGGAGCCCTTAGTTCAGGGCCCCATTGGCCCGCGCCACTCCGCGTGCCCGCCGGATCAGCCGTCGCTGCTCTTGCGGGTCTGAGCTGGTCAGCGCAGTCTCCCAGGAGGAAGGTGAAGGAATACGGGAGTAGCCCGGAGGATGTGGGCACTCCCAGGTGCAATGATATATTGTGGGCTTTGCTCCACAATAGGGACAGTATGAGGGATATTGTGTGGGGTGGAAGAGGTGAAGATAAAAGAGGCAGGGAAATGAATTAGTTTGAAGCTGTCGCCACGCAACGGCATCTTCTCGATTAAGGGAATTATGTGGTGCAGGGAAGTGTCTCCTGGTATCTCTGTAATATTGTAGAGTTTCAGTGTAGTTCAGTGGTTCTGTCGGTGCGTCGTCTGGGTTGGACAGCTCTTCCAATGGCGCCCGGTTAGCGAGCTCTCGGGCTACCGCATTAGCGCGTTCATTACCATGGAGAGAGGCGTGTCCAGGCGTCCAGACGATACGCACCCTGTGTAACGCTGTGGGGTGTAATGATGTAAGGATGCGGTGTGTGTAGGGTGTCACCCTCCCTTGTGCCAAAGTCCTGCAGGCGGTCTGAGAATCAGTGACCACTGTGATAGGTCCATCCGGTGCCGGCATGGTTGAAGCGTGTACGATGGCTAGGGCAGTAGCAGCCTCTTCCGCCGTGCTACTGTCCACAGTGTTGAGCGTGGCCGAAGCTCTCAGAATGTCTGCACTATCTAGTACGACTAGACATAGGGCACGTTTCCGTGGGTAGCGGGCCACGTCGGTGTATAGGACTGGAGTGTTTGATGTGTCATCGCCAAATAGGCGAGCCAGGGCTTGTGCTCTTGCCTTTCGTCGACCTTTATGACGGTCAGGGTGCATATTCCGGGGAATTGGGGCCACGTGAATTTTGTTGCGAATGCTAAGCGGAAGAAGTGTGCGGTTTTCCTGTTGTGGTTCTCTCGGTGTTTGGTATCCTAGCCGGGATAGAATGTGGCACCCTTGCATTGTTCGTTGCAGACGTTGCAATTGGCTGTTCAGATGACCTTCAACTAGTTCGCGGATGGTGTTGTGCACTCCCAGTCGTAGTAGCAGCTGCGTAGACGCATGTTGGGGTAGTCCGAGCGCTGCCTTTAGTGCCGTACGGAGGAGGGTGTCCATCTGGTGCATCTCAGTCTGAGTCAGATTATGATAGGGGAGGTGGTAGGTTAATCGGCTGATTATAAGGGCTTGCACAATTTGGAGTACGTCTTTTTCTTTCAGTCCTTGTCGGCGGTTTGTAACGCGCTTTATCATGTGCGTTATTTGGGTAAGTTGTTGGCGGAGCACGTGTAGGGTATGTGTGGCCTTCCCGTTGTGTTGTATGTGAAGGCCAAGTACACGTAGTCTGTCTACCCTTGGAATAACGTTGCCACTGAGATGCAATGTGATGGCTGGTGGAATATCGGTCCTGTTCCGTTTTTTAAATACAAGCAGGAGCTCCGACTTCTCAGCTGCGCATGTGAGTCCTCCGGCTGTTGCATACTCTTGAACTATATTGACGGCTTCCTGTAGTGCGTCTTCAAT
Organism: Dermacentor albipictus; assembly: GCF_038994185.2. Classification (NCBI taxonomy): domain Eukaryota; kingdom Metazoa; phylum Arthropoda; class Arachnida; order Ixodida; family Ixodidae; genus Dermacentor; species Dermacentor albipictus. The sequence goes on from NC_091822.1 coordinate 97,044,408, forward strand.
GGCGCCGTCTGACCCTTTGGTCACCCAGATTGTAATATCATCGGCGTACAGGGCGTGCTGCACGTTCGGAAGTTTGTCGAGGAGTGGTGGTAGCTTTGCCATTGCCACGTTGAACAGGGTGGGTGAGAGAACCGAACCCTGGGGAGTCCCTCTGCCGGAAAGTTTTATGATATCCGACCGAATATCACCTAGGCCGATGGTGGCTGTTCGATCCGATAAAAAGGCTCGGACATAATCATAGATGCGCTTTCCGCATCGGGAGAATGCAAGGTTGTTTAGAATGAGGTCATGTGAGACGTTATCAAAGGCTCCTTTGAGGTCCAACGCCAGAATGGCTCTTGTTTGAGCTTTACTTGGACTATCCACAACATCCTCCTTAAGTTGTAGGAGTATGTCCTGCGCAGACAGACCTGGACGATAGCCGAATAAGGTATTGGGAAAGAATTGGTTCGCTTCGAGGTGAGGCTGCAGGCGATTTAGAACTACGTGCTCGAAGAGCTTGCCCACACACGAAGTTAGGGAAATGGGTTTGAGATTTTGGAGGGACAGCGGTTTCCCGGGTTTCGGAATTAAGGTGATATCGGCGTGTCGCCATTCCTGTGGAAGCGTACCGTTTTTCCAATTGTCGTTGTAGTATACAGTGAGTTGCCGTATGGCCTGGTCGTCGAGGTTGCGTAGCAGTGCATAGTGAATGCCGTCTGCTCCGGGCGCTGTGTTTCGTCTTATGCCGTGTAGGGCTGCCCTCACTTCTGTCTCTGTAATATCGCCGTCCAATTGGGTTTCTTCCTCGTGTGGATAGTCTTTGTACTCCGGTCGGTGGCCTGTAGCAATGTATCTTTGTTGCAGTGTTCGGAGGAGCGCGTCATCATCCATTTGTTCTTTGTGGATGATAGTGCGGACTGTGTTCGTTGTGTGCGTTCTTGTGTGCGTTGGGTTGAGTAATGCTCTGAGGAGGGACCACGTTTTGGAACTACTTAGTGTGCCATTAAGGCGGTCGCAGAGGTTGTGCCAATTGCTATTAGTGAGGCTGGTTGCGTATTCTTCAGCTTCTGCTGTGATCCGGGCGATTCTTTGTTTCAGCCTACAGTTGTGCCGCTGCCTCTTCCATCGTTTGGTCAGGCCTCTTCGAGCCTCCCAGAGATGGAGCAGATGTCTGTCCACATCCGGTGTCTCCGTTGTTGCAGTAAGTTGCTTGGTGGCTGCTTTAAAATCTGCTTGTAGCTGTTGTGTCCACTCGCGTAGAGATGGCGGGTCGTGTTGTTCAGATTTGGTTCTGTTGCGCCGGAAAGTGTCCCAGTTGGTTATTTTAATTGAACGTTCTGGGGTGCGTATGGCAACCAGTTGGACTTCTGTGGCTAGAATGCTGTGGTCACTGCCGAGAGTCTCCATTAGGTTGTCCCAGGAGCATTGAGTTAACCCCTTTACCATTGTTAGGTCAGGGCAGGTATCCCTGCTTACGCTGTTGCCCGTTCTGGTAGGTGTGTCAGGTTCTGTCAGCAGAGTGAATTGATGAAGGTTCATGGCGTGGGCTAGACGGCGGCCTTTTGGTGTTTCTGTTTGGTACCCCCAGGCCGGGTGGGACGCATTGAAATCTCCCAGAACAATCAATTTTTTGGCTTGTTTACTGGCGGCCGAAAAAAGTTGCCCGAAGTCGTCTCGTCGCGATTTGGGTGCACTGTAGATATTAAGTAAAAACAAGCTGGTTTCATATCGATTCCTAGGTACAATTTCTAAGAGCACATGCGGAATGTGGGAGCTGTCGAGCGTGTGCTCGATCACTGTGATTTGTTTGGACACAAGGGTGGCAGCTAGTGGTTGTTTGGTGGTGTCATGCTTGTCAGTGTATGCATTGTATCCAGTGAGTGTGGGAGTGCAATGTACTTCTTGAAGTGCTATAACGTCTGGTGGGTGAGGACGCGTGGCTAGGAACTGTGTGAGGGAACCCTTCTTCCTTCGGTACCCTCTACAATTCCATTGCCACACCCGGAAGGTGGTGGTAGTGCGCCTCTTAGGTTTCCTGGCCATGATTGGTTGATACCGCCTCGCTGGTGAGGGCAGGTGTTGTTGTACGAGCCGGGCGGGTATAAGGGTGTGACCTTCTTGGTTCTCTAGTGGCGTTAGTGTCATGTGGAAGTGAATCGTTTTGATGGCTGAAAGTTGAGCTAAAAGTTGCACTGATGAACTGTTTCATGTCAGTCATGGCTTGTTGCATGACCTGTTGTAGCATGTGCTTGACATCAGCCATGATCTCTTCCTTCATTTTTTGCATCTCCGCTCTTAAAATAGTCGCCATTTCCTCTATCATTTCGCGCACTTCTGGTTTGGTGCAGGAATTGTGAGGGAGTTTCTCAGGTGCGAGTGTGTGTGTCTGGGTGAGTGAAAGCGTCGCTGTGGGAGACAGTTTGTTTTGTTTGTTTGCTTGCTGTGCGGACGGAGGTGAAGGAAGAGCGGAGGAAAGAGGGGGAAACTGCGCTGACCAACTCACCGCTGTTGCCTTCCTGGTGTGATGGTCGGGCGTTTTCGTCCACGCGGCCTGAGGTTCCTTCGGTGGCTGTGTCTGCTGCGTCAGGCTGCGGCTCCCAGATCGGCTTCGACCACGTGGGTGCTTCTGGTCCTTAGACGGCCTGCGGACCCTGGACCTACTGCGACTTTGGGACTGGCTGTGTCCCCGGGATCGGTAGCGAGGACGACCACGTGTTGCATCAGTAGTCGCAGGTGCCGCACCGTTGAATGTCGTTACCTTTCTGGACTGCTTGTCGTGCTGGAGTGGTTGCTCCACCGTTTTCTGCTGCTCTCGGAACACGTGCCTCTTGTTAAAGGGTTTGCGTTGCCTTACAGGACATCGAGAGTCAGTGGCGGGGTGCTCACCACCACAATGAAAACATTTCAGCGTGCAGTCATGTCCTTCGGAGGGGTTGGAAGTTCCGCACGCAGCACACCGGGGTTTATCCGGGGTTGGGCAAACATCCGCTCGATGACCCGTGGAGAGGCACACGCTGCACAGCTGCTGTCGGGGTTTATGAATGTAGCACCGGTATTCTGCTCCGTAATAGTAGATGTACCGGGGAACCCGAATGCCAGAGAACGTGATGATGGCCGTGGCCGAATTTCCCATCATTCTTGCATGCAGGACCTGAGCCATCGGTGATCGGATATTTGTCATCAGCGTTGTCGGCGTTGTGTTCTTCTCTATGCCGGAGATGACTCCTTTGCAGGAAGCATCCGGAGCAGCCACATAGGCCTGAACCTCGTACTGCTTGTTTTCCAGGCATATAGACTTGATCAGCTGCAGTCTTGCCGCTAGTTCTTCGTCCGGTGTGCTGACCACTGCGACGTTCTGCTCTCGGCGTATGCGGATGGTTAGCTGGTGGAGCGTGCTCTCGTTTAATTGAGCCGCTGTGCCTATAGCTCTGGCTATAGAGTGCTGCGGCCACTCACCGAGATTCAGTCCATCTCTCGGTCGGAAGACCACTTTCAAGTCGTCGATCGGTAGCGGGGGCAGCTGCGAGCTCTTATTGCGCAATCTCAGATGTGGGTGGTCCTGCTGTGCGGGTTCGGTGTTGGGTGGCAAGCTCGACGTAGCTTGAACCTGTTTCTTGCGCTTTCGGAACGCTACGGGACTGTGAGCCATTGCTCACGGGGGTATGAGCCATTGAGGATGACAGTTTTCGACATACTGTTCTGTAAGTTGCGTGCGTGATTAGAAAGAATTTAAGCACTGTTCGCTTCACTTTCCTGAGTGCTTGTGGTCTTTGCGTTACGGGGCTATGAGCCATTGCATTTTTCGTTTGCTTACGGGGGCATGAGTCATTGATGATGATAGTTTTTGTTTACGGCGATGAAAAATTCACGGAACCCTAGCCATATACACTTTCGCTGTAAAAAGTTTATTTCAGCTAAGGAAGATACGAATAACTTGAGTAACTATGACGGCACAATTCCATCAGGATAACACATACAAAGTACGGAACATTGTATACACGGCACAATGCCTTACTAATATGTAACCACATAGTACCTCGGAAACACACATTTATACACAAAGTAGTTGCCACATTATATAACACGACGACGATGAGTGTATTCAGCTTTATTTTCGGAATTTCGTGACGCGTACAAGAGCGGCACGCAGGACAGCACCGCCATATTTACTACCCTCGTAGGTGTCCAGGCAGCGGAGCCTTGTTTTGTACGAAATTACCCAGGGATAAAACAAATGATACCGAAATAACCTAACTGCAACAAACATAAGTAATCAAGAACGAAATCACTTTGATGAACAAAACCTTTTTAACGTTCCTGCGCCCACTTTCCTAACCATTGGGCCCCAATCGCGGGCATGCTTCTGTCGTGTCAACACCAATCCCCTCATTGAGATGATCGCCGCTTATTGATGATGATGATGATGATTTCAATGTTATGGCACAAACAAACAACGGGAGATTGGCCAATAAGCGGGCGGCACACTTAAAATTTGGAGAACGCTTAAACTTCGCTTCTCGTAGAACGCGATAGCATACAAACGTGCCCGAGTGCTTCTCACGCCTCCTGGCAACTGCGGCTAATGTAACCGTAATGTTTACCGGGAAACGCTGGCGGCGACCGCTGTGCGCGAAGGCGAGCTTTGCGGTTCTTTCTTTCACGGTGTGCAAGGAAGCGAAGGGGCCGCGACGCTCCTGCCAAGACATACCTCGAAGGGCAGCTGGAAAACGCTATCGCGTAACCAGAGTTACGTTTCCGCGTAACAGAATTGTTTTCTCGTATATTCAAACTACAATCAGACGCAACCATGTATGTAAGTTGTGTGTAAGTCGTACTTTACGATTTTTCTGCGTAGTTTACTTAGAGAAATCCAATTAGTTCAGTAAAACCTTGGGTCACATGGAGGGCCCGCGTGGTTGGACATGCGGGGTTCGAAAATGTATTTCGCCGAGGAGACGCCCGACACTGGACGTGAGACGTCGGACGCCGACCTTGAATCTACCATGATATATATATATATATATATATATATATATATATATATATATATATATATATATATATATATATATATATCCTTAAAATTTCTCTCCCAACTCCCGGTGTCTCAACTGGATGGGGTGTGGCGTCACAAATTTCTCGACGTGTACCCACAGTATACCATTGCACCTGGGAGCGCCCACACCCTCCGGGCTACTCCCCTATTCCTTCACCTTCCCCTTCCTCCTGGGAGACTGCGCTGACCAGCTCAGACCCGCAAGAGCAGCGACGGCTGATCCGGCGGGCACGCGGAGTGGCGCGAGCCAATGGGGCCCTGAACTAAGGGCTCCACCCTGCGAGGAAGTCGCCCAAACTGATGATAAATAAATGTTTTCTCTCTCTCTCTCTCTCTCTCTCGACGTCTTCGATATTGACGTTTCCGTTCCCCTTTCTTTTTGCGCGCACACAAAGGGTTTTAAAGTGCGCGCTCGAGTGCAGCTGCCGCGTTCAGTTCTGGGTAGTCATTTCCATAGACCTGCGTACATGCAGTGCGATTGAACGTAAGGACAAATTATTCAGCGGATATTCAGCGTAAGCCTCCAGCAATTGGAGGCTTACGAAAAGGGTTCTGCTGAAATTGAGGACGACGCAACGAGCTATGGAAAGAAGAATGATCGGTGTAACGTTAAGGGATAAGAAAAGAGCAGATTGGGTGAGGCAACAAACGCGGGTAAATCACATCTTAGTTGAAATAAAGACAAAGAAATGGACATGGGCCGGACATGTAATGAGGAGGGGAGATAACCGATGGTCATTAAGGGTTACGGACTGGATTTCAAGGGAAGGGAAGTGTAGCAGGGGGCGGCAGAAAGTTAGGTGGGCGGATGACATTAAGACGTTTGCAGGGACAACATGGCCACAATTAGTACATGACCGGGGTAGTTGGAGAAGTATGGGAGAGGCCTTTGCCCTGCAGTGGGCGTAACTAGGCTGATGATGATGCTTCTTTTTGCCTCCTAACTTCACTGAGCCCTATTACAGTAAAAGCTCGTTAATTCGAACCGCAAGGGGAAGCCGCTTCAGTTCGAATTAACGAAAGTTCGAACTAACGAAAGTGAAGGAGAGCAACAGCACACTGCGATTGGGAAGCAGTAGGGAATGTCAGAAATTTGGCGAGTGAGAAAGTGATGGCGTGTGCCGCGGGCACACGCCATCTTCAAGTCGAAGCTCTGGGTCCGACTGTGCCACACCACCGATGTCCACCGAAACGAACGTTAGCCGAGGCTTAACACCATCACAATGAATCGCGACGGCCGATACCTCCTATGCTGAAAACAGAGGTACACAACCGATGAAGACTGCCGAGACAAAGACGCCGAACATGTGAAGGTGGCGAAGGCCCTGATTTGTTCGTTCTTGATTGCAAGCGCAGCTGCGACGTACTTGATTCGCTGTGTTTTGGCGCTTGCCGTGTCATCTCCGCACAACATTAGCAGCTATACAAGATTGGCAAAGCCTCCGAGATTCGCAACGGGCAAGAAGTTTCGGAGGTTACGTAGAACGGAGAGGCGGCAGCCGCCGCTGCCTTCTGGCCGACCTCGCGTCGGTTAGATTTTTTCCGATTTTGCCTTCTCTCGCCGTTCTCCCCGTTTCGGAGGCAATACAGCCTTGTGTGTAGGCAGTAGGCGTGTTTCTCTGGCCGTGTGCCAGGCGAGCGTAGTTCGAATTATCCGTGAGGGAACCTTCTCGCGTTCGAATTAACGGACTTTTTTATACATAGACTTCTGCGGAGCTTGGCCGGACCAAATCGTACAGTTCCAATTATCCATAAATTCGAATTATTGAAGTTCGAATTAACGAGCTTTCACTGTATATCCCATTTACTGCCCTCTAATTCCTCCAATAGCACTACTAGACTCGCCTCACTAGATAACGTTCTAGCGTTAAACGTTGCCAGGTTCATATTCCAATGGCGGCCTGTTCGGAGCCAGTGATTCTTAGCACCCTCTGCTGCGTCGCAGGTCTGACCGCCGCCGTGGTCAGTTGCTTTGCAGCTGCTGGGGACTGAGGGCCGGGGTTCGATTGTTGTGTTCATAGGAGGTTGTGGCCAAGTACTGCACCAGGGTGGCCAATCCTGCTCTGGTGAGGGAGTGCGTTACCGGTTCTGGTCACCGGGATCAGGCCACACTCCAGGCCTGTTTGTGCAACCTTATCAACACGCGGATTTTTTTTAAAAATCCGGTGGAAAATTGCCGGCACCGGGATTCGAACCACGGACCTCTTGCACGCGAGGCGGGTGTTCTACATCTACGCCACCACTGCACCCTTCAAAAAGTGTTCGCTGAAACACCCTGTATAGTGGCCGGCGCACGTCTGTCTGCCCGCACGGCACCGCGTAAAAAGCTTTGCCACTTTCCGTGCAGTTTGTGCGCTTTAATTGGTACGCTGCACCCCGTCACACTGGTATACAAATGTCGACAAGACGTGTTTCTTATCAGTTCAGCAAGGTCCTTGGCTTTATATGGTCGAATACCGAACCTACAGCCCGGAGCCGATGAATGCAACCCACGCTCGACCAATTGGCTGTACGGTCCGCTGACTGTAATGTCGATGGCACTAACGGAGACGACGAGTCGGCGTCGCGCCCGTAAAGTTGGCTTCGCAGTGGTGCAGTTGAAGGTTCGACGTCATTTTTTACACCACGTGATAGCGCTCGGCGAACAGCGGTGCCAGCGGCGCGGAAACGTTATGCTCAACTCTGCTCCCTGCGAGAGCATAGACAGGAACACTACTTCTACGCGTGCAGATCACAGAGCATAGAGGTCGCAACAACACAGAGAAGAAAATGGAGGCGTTTCCTACAACAGTCTGGGATTATAAGGAACTGGTTTACGTTATGCAGCAGGAGATAAGAGAGACAACATAAGCGATTGTTTTATTGGAAAGAGGCATCCACGCAGATGGTGGAACACGGTAGTAAAGCAAGCTGTAGAAGAGAATAAGCAGGCGCCAAGGGATCATCGAGCATCCATAAAGTTGGGATTACGCGAAGAAGAGGTGCTTCTTATAGATGAAACAGATAACGAGAAAACAAAAGGGTGGCGAGTGGGCGCGTGCAGGAGAAAATTAAGGACGCAAGCGAACGCTGGGTGCATAAAATTCGCAAAAGAAACAAAGGCGTGCCATAAATATTCCGGAACCATGCATGTAAGGGCACTGGGAGCTCCGACTAAATATTCCCAAACGTCCGTAAGGGATGAAGACGGCAACATCCTCGAAGGAGACGATGCGCTGCAGTACACCAGAGGCGTTATTACGGATAATTTTGGCATGAAACAAAACGTAGTTCAGGCTCAGACAGAATCAGCAACAACAGAGAAACCTGAGAAATCAAAATTTAGCGCAGAAATCTTTCAAAATACCGAAGAAAATGCCCCTAGCAACACGGCCGCAGGTCCCAATGAAATCCAATGCAGCTAATCAGAAACCTTGATGCGAAGACCAAGGCACTGTTGAGTAACGCCACAGAGGAAGTGATTAGAACAAACAGAATTCCGGTTGGATGGCGTGAAAGCAAGATGAACTTCATCTACGAAGGCAAAGGTGATAAGGATAAGATTAGCTCGTACGGGCCGGTTACGGTAACGTCGGTGTTATATAGAATGGAAATGCGAGCCATAAAATTATAACTGTCCAAGTGGGTGAAAAAAAAAGACCTAATAGATCTGTAAACATAATTATCTGTCAAGAAGACTCATGCCTTTGCCGCACTCCTCGCTGTGCAGGGCCCAGGCAGTCACTCTCAGACTTCTGCAAACAAGCACTTACCCGAGCCCCGCGGCGCTGCACACAATCCTGCTAGTATACCAGCGCAAAATGTAGACAAGAGACGAGACAAGAAGACACCACAAGCGCGGACTTTCAGCGCTTGTGGTGTCTTCTTGTCTCGTCTCTTGTCTGCATTTTGCGCTGTTACTAGCAGGATGGAAAACCAACAAGCCCAAGCTGCTTTTCTGGCTGCACACAATGTAGCCCGAACGGTTCCCAAGCCCGGACTGCCCTCCGTGTGGTGGTGATGCCGACTTCGAACGTCTCCTGTGGGCCTGCGCCTCTGCCGGTCCCCCTTTCACCCAAGAGGAAATGATGAAGCTCACTAGGGCCCAGAACCAGACCTCTCAAATCCTGGCAGTCCAGAGGGCTCGCGAGGGGGCCGTCAGGTTTCACCTGATGGCCCCGAGTGGGCCTAGCCAGGTGACGTTGAGTTACTCCCGTCTATTGGGGACCAAATAAAGTTGTTTCACTCACTCACTCACCTGCTAAGGGAACTACAAAATGGGCTCAGATAAGGCACACGTTTAGACGATAATACGTTCGCAACTAACTGCGTGCATTGAGTAGCATTTCTCAATATTAAAGGAGCCTACGACAATGTAGACAGGGAATTGTTGTGGTATATTGTCAAGCGTGCGCACCCGGCTAGTTCGCGTCCTCGCCGGACCTGCAATAAAGTTTATTCACTCACTCACTCACTCACTCACTCACTCACTCACTCACTCACTCACTCACTCACTCACTCACTCACTCACTCACTCACTCACTCACTCACTCACTCACTCACTCACTCACTCACTCACTCACTCACTCACTCACTCACTCACTCACTCACTCACTCACTCACTCACTCACTCACTCACTCACTCACTCACTCACTCACTCACTCACTCACTCACTCACTCACTCACTCACTCACTCACTCACTCACTCACTCACTCACTCACTCACTCACTCACTCACTCACTCACTCACTCACTCACTCACTCACTCATTGTCAAGCGTGAACGCATAAATGACGTCTTCGTGTAGCTGCTGATATATATATATATATATCAGTGGCGTAGCCAGAAATTTTATTCGGGGGGGGCTACGCCACTGGCCCAATATATATATATATATATATATATATATATATATATATATATATATATATATATATATATATATATATATATATATATATATATATATATATATATATATATATATATATATATATAGCTGCATGTTGCAGCTCAGCCTCCTCCTTAAGAGGAAGCTTTAGCTCGGGTGCTCCTCTTTGACAGGTCTGAGCTGTATGACGGATGTTGCAGCGTTTCCCACTTGAACTTTGCCAGTTTTGTATTAACCACATAAACGACGTGGGGACAGGCATTGTCGTGGAACAAGATGACCCCATTCGTCAATTTTCCACGTAGTTTGTTCTTGATTGCGACACGCTGCCGTTCTGGCGTTTCACAATACCGGAAACAATTGATAGCCTCTCAAGATTTAGCAAATTCTATCAGTAATGGACCCTGTCGATCGAAAAAAAAAAGTCAACACCTTTCCAGCGGAAATGATGGCCTTTACGTTCTTTGGGCATGGTAAATTCGAATGTTTCCACTGTAAGCTTTGCCGTCGTGTTTCAGGCTCATAGTAGTGGCACCAAGGTTCGTCCCCGATCACAGTTGCGAACAAGAAGTCGTCATGCTCATTGTGATACCCGATCAGATGAGTCAAGGCAGCGCGAAACTTCTCCGTCTTCTTGCGATGGATAAAAATCTTGGGGATCTATTGCGCACCAAAGAGCCGATAACCGAGAAGCTCATGAATTATGGCGTGAACGGAACCGTGACTGATGTTCAGACGGTCTGCCAGTTCATCGATGCTTATCCTCCGTTCTTGCTTCAGCAGCTCATGAACCTTTGAAATTGTGTGGGGGGTGATTGCACGATGGTTTTGGCCCGGTCTTGGAATGTCTTTGCAACGTCCTTTGAACCGTTAATTTGCTCCAACGCTTCACAGTGGTCAATGACATGCAGTGTTCAACGTACACGGCAGTCATATGGTGATTAATTTCTGTTTTGGAAACACTTTCAGCTGTCAAAAACTTCACGACACCGATCTGTTCAACTTTTGAAGTGTCCATTATGTGACGCAACCATATTCAACCCAGTGTATGAGAGCATTAAAGAACATTTATCTTCACACCTGCGTGTCACTTTTGTAAATGAGACATGCCAGACAGACGCGCATGCCTCGCAGATAATGAACCAAACCATTATTGCGTGGTTAGGGTAGGTTCACTTTCATTTGACTCACCCTCGTACATTTGAAATGAAAAGATACAATGGGATATGCAAATGCGAAAATACGGCTTGATAAAGGACAAAAAAGTGTCACTGGAAACAAAGTTCACTGCATGTATACACAAAACCTCGCCACAAGATATTTAAGTATACGTATAAGTCTCCAATGAGTCTATGTATGTAAGAAGAAGTAACTGTATATAATGCGTCAAACAAGGCAAATAAACATGTTGCACAATCATAGATTCACAGAATCCTAGATTCCGCCCCCATTCCATCCACTCCCCCCGATGTATTGCGCGCGACAGAAGGCGGCGCGCTTGCTCCCCGCTTTTCTCCTTTGCGCACACAAGACTGAGCCACCATGGTCGGCTCACCCATTCCACCTCCCCTCCTACGCTTTCACTCGCACATACAGCATGCAGCGCGTGGTCACGGTATTATCACCCTTGGACTTTATACAAAACATGAGGGCGATGGCAGGAATGCGCCTGGAGGGTCCATATAATTGCTTTCGCAATAATATAATAAACGTATCTGGCAACTGAAGCCTCCCGTCACCCATTACTTTCCGCAAAAGAAATATCAAAATCGAACTTTCACCATGCGACAATTCGCTGCGCCGCAACAATGTATTTTTTTTTTCTGTAAGGCGGAGGCACCGAACTGAAAAAAAATACGCATAGGAAAGTATGTTGTCCAGAATCTAATGCCTACTTCGGGCACCTAATGGGGCTACGGAAGGAATACCGAAGAAAACATGAGACGCTTGGTCCACTGAGAACCATACGCATACTGCTCAGTATCCTACAGCGGCGAAACAAGACTTTCCGGAAAGGTTCCGCTCAAGGAATGCGGTGCAATCCTTCGAGTCCCCACAGTGATGGCGGCGAGCGACCATTGTTTTTTTTTTCTCGTCTGCTGGCCAGAAAGCGTCCAAAACTCTGTCCGGTGAAAATCCACTCGGCCAGAGCAAACCGAACGCGCACCGAAGTGCACCGCACGGTGGTCGGGGCCATATGAGAAAAACGTATGCGCTCTGGCTCGCTCTGGCAGCCCGCTGGTAGGGTAGCGAGAACCAAAAAAAAGAAAATTGAAGAGGCTCAATGTGTCCTCGCGAATAAAAGTCAAAGTAGAAAAAATAAATAACAACGTAGTTACTTTGGCTGGCTTTAGTGTCTTGACATGGATGTTCTGGCGTAGGTTAAAAAAAATGTTGATATTTTTTTTATGTGACATGACGGCACAAATGGACCACCCCAACGCTTCGTCTCATTAGACCTCGCTGCCTGCTTTGTCAACTCGTCTGCTAGTGTGTTGATTTGGCTTGTCTCGTTGTATGTTCCGATGTAAGACTTTAGAAAAGTCAACAGACCTTTGGCGTCAAATGTTTATAACAACATTAAACCCACAAAGATCCGCAATTGAAAATCTAAAGCACTACTTTGGAAATGTCAATGCACCTTTCACATCAAGAGCTTATGAGATTTATACCCATAAAGTTTCGCAATTGGTATCCATGCGCTCCATAGATTCCGTGGCCTCAGTGAGATGCCGCGGCGAGCCCGCTCACCATCAAAGCGCCCTTGAAACTTTGTGCTACGATGGGACTGCTTGGCGTTATGTGACTCCCGGTGTATGGGCGTTGCCACGAAATCCAGCCCGAGTTTGCAATCTTCGCGGTTAAATGTCTTTTCGAGCGTCAAAAAGACATTCTAGACAAAATCCAGAGTGATTTCCGGCGCCGGGGGTCGCTTTGGTCGGCGGTGCATGGACAGCACGAAAAAATTTCGGGGGGGGGCTGAAGCCCCATAAGCCCCCCCCCTGGCTACGCCCCTGATATATATATATATATATATATATATATATATATATATATATATATATATATATATATATATATATAATGGGGTTTTACGTGCCAGAGAGAGAAAACATGTATTCGGACCATCGAGGTGGTTGCTCTTGAGGGAACCACTTTCTGATTCAGGCACGCCGTAGTGGAGGACTCCGGAAATTTCGACCACCTGGGGTTCTTTAAGGTGCACCTAAATCTAAGTACACGGGTGTTTTCGCATTTCGTCCCCATTGAAATGCGGCCGCCGTGGCCGGGATTCAACCCCGCGACCTCGTGCTCAGCAGCCCAACACCATAGCCACTGAGCAACCACGGCGGGTGCTCACACACACACACACACACACACACACACACACATGTTATATATATATATATATATATATATATATATATATATATATATAGAGAGAGAGAGAGAGAGAGAGAGAGAGAGAGACCGTCTACAAATTGTATGGGAACGCGGAAAATATACTGAAGTGGTGGAAAATGGCCAAGGACATAATAAAAAACATAGGCCATGGCAACAGTAGCGTGGAAAACGAAGAGCACACGTATGCGCTTCGTGAAGAACTTGTTTAAGAGCCTGCTAGCTCCTTCATTAGGCTTTAGCCACAAGAACATTTGCGTGGCCGTTCGTGACTATTTCTGGGACACAAGAAGGTTATCATGTTAATTTTCGATATCCATAATCGGATAGCTAATTAAATCGCTTATTGTGTGTTCGAAGTTATTCTAATACCAGAAAAAAGATGATGTTTATACATAATGACAATTATTTGTATTTCTGTATCTACCACGTATACGTATTTCCTAATTATCATAAATGTGATACGTCAGCCTGATTTACTTTTTTGTTAAAATTTTTCTCGCTCCCCCTTCCTTTTAACCTTTAACTGCCGGATTCTTGGCCAATCCCACGCACTGGGTAAGCGCCACAACCGAGGAACAAGCAAGCAAGCAAGCCTGCTGCAGACTGCGGCACAGTAGATGTTTCCACAGTTAATGGATTGAAATCTGTGAATTACACGATGGTTACCTTGCCTTCCCACATGTGTATATTAATTGAACAGCAGTAGCAGCGACAAAAGAATAATTTTATAGCGCTGTTTTATTTTTTCTTCTTTATGTTGTTCTTTTTTATTGTTTCTTGCGTAACGAATTTGGGATTTGGGGAAAGCCGGCTTTGACGTCCTTTAGCTTTCCATGTTTTTACATAGAAATAGTAATTAAACCAAGGAGGTATGCGTAGGGTCTTGTATACGAAATGTTTTGGTTAGAACCAAACTTCCGAATGTATATTTAGCCTAACTGTCTACCATGTTTTATATTTCAGTTTTAGCCGAAAATTCCGAGCGCACGATATCAATGCGGGAACATACTCCCGGAAATGTACAATACGCGGTAACCTTTCTGCTAAAAGGCAGCTCCAATACGGGCTTATTACGATACGAAATGCCTCAACTACTACGGTATACGGGCATCCAGAGGCTAAGTGGCATGCCTCATGGCCTATGCGCGCATAGGCGAACGCGTGACCGGTGGATCCACCAAAAGAATTAATATGCGCTACGAAGAAATTAGCGGATAACGAAGCGCGCATTTTTTTCATACTCTCGATGCGCGCAAATTTTTTCGCACGCCATGTGTGCGACACGTGGCTTTCTTCTGAAGCGGCGAAACGTCGAACGTGTTCACAGAAAGGAACGCCTCTACGTCATCAGCCCGGCTCATTCCTGCCGGGAGCACGTCATCGCGAAATGGCCGATTGATTCATGCCGCTGGAAAATAACAGATATACGGGACGCGTCACTGACGGACAAGCGGGCGCTTGGCCAGGCGAACATATAGAGGACGGCGAACTTTCGTGCGTGTGACAAGACGATCATAGTTTCCGCGCCGAACGCGTCATTGGAAAAGCAGGCTCGTCGCGCTTCGGCTTTTCACATTTCATAGAAGAGCTCGTAGTAATGAAAACGCGGATCACTTTATGGTCAGTCGGGTCCTGTAAAGATCGTTGAGTTTATACTGTCGACGCATACTTCGTTCTCTATACGTCGCTCGGCTGCACAGGGCGGGCGGTTTTATTGCGCGCGCATTTAGAAGAGCACAGCGATGGGTGTACATTCGTTTTATGAGCCATGCTATCGAGTGAAGAAAAAAAAAGAAACTTTCGCCTGCGGTTTTCTCTTGTTTCTTATTTGTATGTCGGACTGGTAGAGCATGCAAGTGGGTGCAGAGACCCACAGCTCAAAAGCTATAGGCTACTCCGGATTGACAGCGCCTCTGGCCTATCGTCTTCTACTCGCTGTTCTTGGTAATGAGTCTACCCTGACAAAAAACAACTAGAATTGCACTAAGCATCGTAGTCAAAATTGCAAGCATCAATAACAGGAAGGGGGAGGGGGGGATGTCAGGACTGCTCTCGCCCTTCTCCCCCTAACTTGTCCGCGGGGAGGGAAAGGCCGAAGCTTTTTCGAGCCGCAAACCTTAGGCAGCCCCAATTAGCGGCTGCTACAAAGAAGAATGTTACAAGCAGATTCTTTCTGTACAAAGGAATGATGGCGTAAATAAACTTACAGATGTTGATCACAACAATGCCCGATTTATTCTGTTCGCATCCCTTAATGCACAGTCAGTCGAATAAATCACGAGTAAACGTTCGTAAATGCAGCGTTCAGGCGGTGCCAGTGGTATGAGATTTCTACCGGTCGCGGAATTTGACGAGGGAGTTTCGACTTCAGGTCTGGGGCACAAGATGTCTGTAGGCTAGAATCATAAGTAATGGCGAATTCTAACAAAACCTGATGCTGGGCATAATGTTAGCAAAGGTGGCAGGCCAATTGCAAATAACACTTACGAACAACAACAACAGCAACAACAACGACGACGACGACGACAATGACGACCACGACAACAACAACAAAAAGAAAACGTTTTGTGAATTCAGCCCTGATGAAGCTGATGAAGCGGTTCGGCACAGAGGAAACTCACTTCCGCATCGACGTAATATCTATTTTCCTGTCCACCAAACGTCACGTTGAGCTGATGGCGAAGATAGATAGATAGATAGATAGATAGATAGATAGATAGATAGATAGATAGATAGATAGATAGATAGATAGATAGATAGATACACAGATAGATAGATAGATAGATAGATAGATAGATAGATAGATAGATAGATAGATAGATAGATAGATAGATAGATAGATAGATAGATAGATAGATAGATAGATAGATAGATAGATAGATAGATAGCAAATGACAAATGAAAGGTAGGGAGGTTAACCAGGACTGAGCACGGTTGGCTATCCCATACCCTACACTGAGGAAAGGGAAAGGGGGACGGAAATAATAAAAGAAGAAGAGAAAGTCCACTGGGGATATCATGGATGGATGGATGGAGTAACTTTATAGAAAGGTCCTGCGAGCTACGGGGCGCAAGGTCCCATAGAGCGGGCTACTCCCACGTTGGGACCGGGAGTTGTAACTCCCTGGACGCATCATTGGTCACTCAGTCCGGATCACAGACGCTGACTCAATCCGGTAGCTTTCAAATATCGCAGCAGCGCTTAAGTGGCGAAGAATCAAAACACTACCTATAAGGTGGCAATTAAGAACTTATAGGCCCGATATTTATACATAAAGTTCTTACGCTGCAACTGTTCGGTAAGAGCGAATGTTGGCCAATCGTGTTGTTGAACGTATTGTTAGTACACGCCACTGGCCAATCGGAAAAAGGCCCTTAGAATCAAATATGTTTGTGAATTCGGCCCCTAGCTCTTTATACGGTGTAGCTTTTCCCTGGATGGACTTTTGCCCAGAAAGACGAGAAGCATTTAGGTGACAGCGATAGCGGCGAGCATGATCGTCAGTCATCGAAAGACTCACGGGACAGGTCTGTTGGCTATTTATAGTTGCTTCAACGTTAAATTACGCAGTAATATCGCTGGCGTTCGCGTACATCAGGGAACGTAGTACGACACTATTCGCGTCGCACGCCGCGAACAGATTACACAAGGCTCTTTCGCTGTAGAACTGGCAACAACGTTCAATACATTTCAGATAGCAAGCGCGTCTCGCTCCGAGCGATAGCGAGGCAACAGTGATACCGGTGGAAAACGATAATCGGGAAAAAGCAGAACAATTTACGCGTGACAATATTACGCCATGAGTCAGGCACCCCGTTTCGTAACGCGCCAACACCACGATTTCATTATGAAGCACGCAGTGTGCATGGTGGTGGGCCACGGATTAATTATGACCACGTGGGGTTTCTTAACGTGCACCCAATGCATGGCACATGGACGTCACTGCATTTCTCCCCCACCGAAATGCGGCAGCGGTGGCTGGGATTTGATTCCGATCCCTCGAGCTTGGTTGCGCAATGCCGTAGCGAGTACAAGCCCTATATTCTGTAATTTCTCTAAAATCGTTGTGCTGGCTTGTGAAGCCGCTGCTTCATTTTCGTGCAGGCCACAGCACCCTGGCGCCAAGTGGAATGCAATAAATGGAGGTCGGCTAATTCTCGAGCCCAAAGAGCTGTGGTTCCTGGTGTTGTTCGCTCTGAGTACATTATGCAGTGATTGTGTGGAGTCTGCCAATATGTCTCAACGCTCTCGTGGCTGAATAAGGATCGAAATAACGGCCTTTTCGATCCGCGCAGGTTCTGCTGTAGCGCATGTCACCGCCCATTCACGGCGATGCGGGAGCCGTCTGTCTGATCCTAAAAGGTTCACGAAGAGATCTCAATGGTTGAGGAACCATCAATAAATCTGTAAGAAGACTTGCCAGAACAATGCCGGATGTCATGGTTGTATATAATCTGGATGAGGAGGAGAAAAACCATTTATTCGAAAAAGAAAAAGGACAGGCAGGTGTCTTCCTGCTTCTGCGGGATGATTTGTACTTTACGCTCGTTCCTTTCTGGGCTGATTCAACGAGCACTTAGCTCCATGCGAAGGTGCGGGAGTGTCCAAGGAAGAACCTAGACCTTGTGAGATGTGTTGTTTGAGGATGATTGGAAATTTAAATAGCCTTCTGTGGCCTCTCCCAAGTTTGAATTGACGTGCATTGCATAATTAAGTCACGCCTTTGATTTGAAGGACGTTCTCAAGGCGTAAATACGCAGTGCCTCCTGTGACCGAAAATAAGTAAGAACGCTACCCCCGCCAGGAATTCCACGTAGGGCGACTTTTACGTACAGCGTTTCTCAAAGAACTTATTTGCATATGTAAACGACACGCTGTGGTTCCGTTGCTGCCCCATAAATGCGTATCGAAGCTACCCGACTTGACGCTTACGAGCGAATGTGGACACTTCTTGTCCTTGTTCCCTAGTGAAATGGCTTCAACCCACTCTGGGGTATCGGCCATGAATCGGGCGGTGAGAAAAACTGTTATCAAGTTTTTTTGGAAAAGTTCAGGTGAAATGCAATGCAAATGCAAAAGGCAAATGGGATTTAAAATGATTCGCGTTTAAGTCATTTTTGGCTGTGTATCGCCGCTGCTCCGCTTCGCGCTTCTCGACGAAATCAGAGTGGCGGAACCCCGTTCACTGCACTCCCAACCACACTCACCACTCGACGCTGCTCCACTATGCGTTTGCGAGCCAGCATGCATTCGCCTTCTAAAGCCAGCTTCCTTGGGTGCTGAAGAAGTTGCTCCTCCACTCGACACTTCTTTCGACCTCTTTCTTGTCGACATTCAGTACACGCTACGGCCTCATCTTATATAGTAGTAGAACTAGCGTTCGTGCTCGAAGTATAAGGCTCACGGTTACAAGGAGCCCCAGTTTTTCAATATCTTCGGGACCGGCCCGTCGTGCAAGACAGCGCACCCGCAAAGTGCAGGTGGGTGGGGAGCGGTAGGCAATGCCAACTTCGTCTTAAAAACATGCTGCAGATATTCAGTGTCCTTCTGTATGGATCGTGGTGGACCCAAGGTAAGTCTACTGAAAGGAAGCGGAGAAAGCACCTGTATAATTGTGCTGTTGTGTGGGAGTACAAAGCACCCGTGCTGCCATTTCCGCAGCGCTTTGGAGCGGTCGCTCACTTGGGCTCACAGTTGTCCAGATGGATTTATAGAGGTGCCCAGGGAACTCTTGTTGGAAGGGTCTCTATCTTCTCTTATGGAAGCCATCTGTCGCCCATCTTGTTGCGGTAGAGCGCAGAACCTGTCGATGCTAATTGTGAAAAGGGCTTCAGAAGAGTAGAATTTTGGGACAGTTGATGATTCACGTTTGAGAACGGTGAAGCGCGAAAGATCGTGCTTACAAGAAAACAATTGTCGCCTGTAAACGCGGCTCCCAGCCACGAGTGACGCAATAAAGCTGTTTCTCAACGCCGTAGACCACTGAGACGGTATTTTAACTGTTTGGCTAGTTTGTGCATACTTGCACATTCGGCCAGCATAAATTTGCATGAAGATGGCAGAAAAGAAAGGAATGTGAAATTCTACTTCGAACGTCGACTTCGCAGTAGACCCGGCGTCCCACGACGACGGAACGGATGGTCAACGGAGTTGGAAAGTTACGCTCAATTCTACCGATCTAACGTAGTGAAGCTAGTGGGCACATGAAATTGCCGCACTTCTCCATGCAGGTCATGGCGAAGGCCCGATGATGCCCTGCAAAGTAGAGAAGCCTCTAGATTTGCATATGCAAAAGTGTGAGCCAACCGAGTACCAGTGGATATCGGTCCGTGTGATGCCGTGCATGAGCAATCTGTAACAATTTTCTGCGAAGAAAGGTGTAAACGCTGTTAGTTGTCGATTAAGCCAATGTACTCGCCAGTGCTTCCTTGAGTCGCTGCTGGGTGGTGTATCGGGAATGCGGCGTCCCCGAAATGAAGACGTCTTTCGGCAGGAACGATATATTTAGACACGCTCGGCAGGGATTCCTTTGACCGATTAGCTTAAACTTGCACCTTCAACTCCGTCGTCCGACCGGGTTATGAAGAGTTGAGTCAACATCTATATTCTGCCCGGCGCGGTATTTGCGAATGCAAAACGTACGAGAGGAAACAGTGATAAGGGGGAAGCCGAAGCCCCAGCGAGAGCATCTATCTCGACTGTCAAAAGCCACCACAGCGGCGGTGACGTGCCTCGGAGAGCACGTCACCTCATCTCGGACTGTCCTGGCGTGAAGTACATGCGCCGGCGACATGTGTGTGCTATGCAGTCTCGAAAAAAAAAGAAAAAGAAAAATGATGTTCACGGGTTTTACGTGCCAGAACCGCGATCTGATTAGGGGGTACTGGGGGAGGTAGGGAGGAGGATATTGGGGCACTCCGGATTACTTTTGCCCACTGGGGATCTTTAACGCTCACTCAATGCACGACACACACGGGCGTTTTTTTTTTTGCATTTCGTTGCCATCGAAATGCAGCCGCCGCGGCCGGGCTTTGATCCCGCGTCCACGCGCTCAGCAGCACAACGCCATAGCCACTGATCCGCAACGGCGGGTGTGTATATCCATATGTATATCCACTCTCGGAAACAGGAGATGTGCGCCCCTATAACACCACTGTGCGCGAGTGTGTCCGAAACCTGTGGTCCTTCGCCCAGAAGACCGGAGTACCCCGCGAGTTGTGAGTCCGGCCCTTATCCTCGCATTCATCCAACGAGTCTAAGCACCATCCTCGATCAACAAAATTCAGCCATTCGTTTCGCATCGGAATGATCGAGAGCGCTGCTTCGAATGCGTGTGGCTGCGCGGAGACGATGAGACGCTTATGCTGCGTGTTTCTAGATAAGAGGATCTGGCAACCCTACTCTGTCCAGTGGAACACGAGATTTCTCGTGTCAGTGTGTGCGCTAGCTACAAAATTGTTTGCATGATTCGTACTTTGAAACGCATTGCCGATATTACTGCAGGGACCAGTTAGTACGACAACAGTTACAGTTAGTACGACACGACGTCCAACAAAACGTGCGGCGCGTCGGAAAGATGGCTGCTCCACCTGTTGAGCCGTGTTGGAAACTTGTTGGAGGCAGTTGCTGTCGGCGCGCGACTAGACATACTTTGAATTGCACGCGTAACCTTGTCATGGCTCCAGCGAAGGTCGGCTGGTCCGCGATAACGTTCGCATGTGCCGCTATGCGGAAATGCTGGCTTAATAAGTTGGAACGTTGCCGAACAGGCAGCGCAGCCTTGCCGATGTCGCCATGGGGGAGAACTTAGCAGCGCAGCTTTAATTAACGGAGCTCACGCATAAGTGAACTGCTCTGTCCGGGAACGTGCGTGAATATCTCGTCGATGACGACAGAATGAACCTGTCATGCACTGATGTCCGTGTACCAGCAACTGTAAGCTGCGAATCATGGATCACTTTTATATTTCCAGAAGTTTCGCTGCCGGACGTGACGTCAACTTCGCGACGGCACTACCGCGTTCACTGAGTGCTCTCACCGGCAGCCGCATGCTTTGTCGTCTTGCGAATATCGAGAAGAAAATATTTCTTGGGGCAGACGCCGGCCCATCCGAGAAGCCGTGCGGGGCGCAATACGTACATTGCACAAGTTACCAAGCCCGAACGTCGTGTGGCTAAAGCGCTGTGATTAGTACTTCACTGCAGGGACAGGAGTTGGAATTCCAGTGGAAGCGCTTACTTGACTACCTTCCGCGCGTTCTGCCGGCGTTCGTATATATGTAACACCTTCACCCGTGTTCACAAACTCTTCACGATTGGAACCTCAACTCGAAATGCTCCTCGAGTGGAGGAAATCTCGAGTGTTTCACTCAAGGGTCTCAAGGCAGCACCCCAGCTATCCTGACTCGCTCCTCGGGACAACTCCTCGAGGGCGCGATATGCCTATTGACATGGATAAGCCGGTCCGTACTGTAGAAAAGGCGGAATAAGCTCGTTAAGACATAGTGCTGAAGGTGTGAGAATCTGAAAGTAAAATTTGAGTTCGTTGTCACGCTCGAAGAAGACTACGAATGGGTGCGACCAGTGGCGTAGCAACAGGGGGGGCCGGGGGGCCGTGGGCCCCGGGTGCAAGGGGCCAGTGAGGGGGGGGGGTGTCATATACGTCTTATGACACCCCTCTTTCCGCCGGCTACACTCGTGGAGGGGGGTGACATAAGACCTATGGGCCCCGGGTGCCAGACGACCTAGCTACGCCACTGGGTGCGACTAGAAGAATAGAAACTGCCTTTTGCAAATACGCGCAGCTAGCTCTCTTGGAAGCTGGCGAGATTCTGGAAACGATCGCGATACCTGATGAGGCCGTGTTCGTATAATTATGTACCGGCAGGAAGCTGACGCCACTGGTGGCGAGATATATGTCCGTCCACAAAATGAGAAACCGTGTATCTAACTTAACTAGAACACATTGTTGGTAAAATTAAGGGCACTGCAGTGGCAAGCAAGGGACGATTTTCGGCCAAAAGGAACGCATGCGGAATGCATGCTTGTTTAAGGTCTCGGTGCCACTTAAACAAGTGGATGACATACGTATTGGACAGGGCGCTATAAGAAGTGTTGCCCCCGGTTTTCGGTTCTTCGATCGTAGCATGCCAGTACAAGACATGGAAGGAAAGATAGAGACACGGACTTTGAACACCAGAGACGTGAGCGCTCGCGCAACTGTTCAGTCTGACAGCGATGCACGGGGCCGGGGGATGGATGGATGGATGCGAAACTTTAATAAGGTCCTGAGGTTGCGTCTTTTTATTATGACCTGGTGTCTTCTACGTGGGAAACGTTTCTGCGAGGCGTACTGAAGCGATTTAAGGAGGCATGGCCGAAGTTTATGCTGGCGTTGAGGCGGACGGAACACCCGCAGCGCGATGTGTGTGCGAGTGTTCTAGCCTATACAATCAGACTCGGAGATCCGTTGTGTATTTGTGAAAAATTTGTTCTTATGAATGTGACCTTACTGGCAGCATCCTCACCGCAATTCTAAGCTGCGGTTTAGCAGCGACGAGTACTTACGAAACGTATTATACGATCCTAACGTCCTGGATATACCGCTCGGCTGCGGCATACCTTCTGCCATTTACTCTGACAAGCGTTTAAATTGCAATCTGTGGACACATTCCGTGACTACGTCGTTTGTTTGACGCGCAGCATCCGCCCGCGAATGAAATAGTTTTTTTTTGTTTCGTAATAACTGCATAACCGCACAGTGCGAATGACACTTGTCGAGTCGTCGAGCGGCCGGCTGCGGACTGCGCGACTGCACGAGGCGATGCCGAGTTGTAGATCCGCTTGTTTTGCGTAGCGCACGGCCGGAGCATGCGACGCGACGAAAGGGGATGAAAGCCGATATTTTCCTTTGTTTTCCGTTCAGTCCGTCCTGCATGACGCAGTCGCCCGTTTCGCGGAAATTGTGTCTTCACAAACAGCAGTCGCATAAATATCACGCGATCGCCTTGGATATCGCTACTCTACCGGTAAAAAAAGAAAACAAAAAGTCAATGCCGAAGAACAGAGCTCGTTTGCGTCGTGCTGATTGAGCAAGCGCACGGATCGCCGTGTTGAGCCACGCTATCTGCCTCATATGCAGGAGGCTAACGCACACATGGTGCAATGATTCCTAGTCTACTGGACTTGATTTGCGCGAGAACGATGCAGGTGGCTGATGCGAATGTTTTATAGTGATTTGCTTTCAGATGTTTCGGGGGTAGCATTAGGTTGTCCCTACACGAGCCATCTTATATTTTAGTTCTTACGCCAAGCGTTCGGGTATCGAGAACATTTTCCAATTCACGCTGGCAGTTGACACATTTGTCGAGTCGAAACCGATGCAGCCAAAATAGTTCACCACACGCACACCGCGGCTGATGAGGCGCTTCCCATGCTTGCAGTTTCCGCACACTTTACTCACTGCTGCGCCGAAAGGATACACAGTGGTTCCTCGACGACCTTGTACGAACTGACGTCGCCTCTATTTTTCGGTAAACGGGCTCAAACATCTGCACATCGTTCCGCAGCGCCCGATGGCAACACATCCTGGCAGCGCCGAGCAGGTTCGCAACAAGCCAGAGAGGAGGAAAGCCCTTTCCTCCTCGCCTGATGAAAATGGCTACACTGGCACAAGCCAGACGAACAGGAGAACACGCATACGGAAGCATGCCACATATGTGATTCAGAAACAAGGACCGTTTTATGCGAGCGAGGCCAATCATACGCACATGCATGAAGAGGGGCTCTTGCACTTCACCGACAGTGCGCGGGTGTTGGAATTAACGCCTGTGTGGGTCCTTTAAGAGCACGAGCCAGGCACGCGTCGTGGTTCTGCTTGCGCACTATCCTGTTCACTGCGATTTCGCTCACCGCATGCCTAGTACGGCAGAGCTTCGCTAAACCGAGTGAGTGAGTGAGTGAGTGAGTGAGTGAGTGAGTGAGTGAGTGAGTGAGTGAGTGAGTGAGTGAATTTTATTTTTGTTCATTTTTATCTTATTAATTTAGATAATTTTATTTTTCAGCAAAAGAACTGCCCAAGACGCATTTGGGTGCCCAGCTGTAGGCTAGTTTCGCAATCAATAATGCAATTCTGCGAGCTAAACATACGGGAATTACAAGTAGCACGAATGCGCACGCTGAACACTGAGCTAGTAGTTTTTTTCATGAAGCAAAGTGAAAAACGCAATAAAAAAAACATTCTTCACACCACGTGACCTGGAGCAGGCAGAGCAGAAGTATGCAACATACGCAAGAGAAGTATGAGCCAACTGTAACCCTAACTGGTAGAAAGCGGATCCCGATAAGGAAGTTTTAGTGAAGTCGGAAAGTTTGATGGCCGTTCTACTTTCTTAGATGAGTCGTCCCGCTGGACAGTGCCGACGGTTGAAATTGTTCGCTTGACCTACGTATTGAGAAACTTAGGATCGAAGCATTATTTGATATACAATGCTTGTATAGCGCCGAGAAGAGAGCACAGTCGATTGCCGGCAGTGGATCGTTTTTCTCGCCGCTACTGTTAACCAATGGCCAGGAATCAAAGCCGCAACCTTGTTCTTTCTTAGAAACAATCAACCTTGGTACATGTCCTCAAAAATGTCTTTCCGTTTTTTCTTTTCCCCCCTATAACAATGTAAAAGAAAGTCAACAGGAAGATAGTTCGAGTGTTATCGTTTTACGTGGGTCAATATAATAATAATAATAATAATAATAATAATAATAATAATAATAATAATAATAATAATAATAATAATAATAATAATAATAATTTCCCGTTACATTCATGGCGGATGCTGCTGCGCTATATCTGTGTATACTTGTTTCGTAAATCGGTCGATGCGTTAACGCAAGCATATGAAAGAACAAAGGCCAAAAAATAGAAATGTTGGTTCACAAATATCGGGGCATTGTTCTAAAAGCGGATGTAGAGCTTGACTCATTTCAACCAATAAATTTATCTCAACCTAGGAAACGACTCCCCTAAAAAAAAGAAGAAAAAAAATGTCGAAGCATTTTTATCAGTCGTACATCGTAACCAGGTGACCTGACTCATATATGGAATGTCCCAATGATATTTTCATGAGTTCCACTGAGTCAGCGACCTTGTTGCTCAAATAAAGCTGTTTGGTTCACGAGATTATGGCAATCATCCGTTGTATGCCAGCTTATCTCCATTTTTTCAGGGAGGGCTATTCTTAATGCAACTATTCGACTTGCACGCGCCGGGCCACCGTATGTATTCGCCACAAGTAGGTGTTCCAGTAGTTTGCCAACAATGATCCCCTTCATCTGTTCAGGCTAGCGGCGAAATGAACGAGTGAAAGAATAAACGAACCAATACTTGAAATATACAGGTTTCAGAAAAGCTTTTTGCAAACTATTAGCATGCATGTACCGGGAACAGCGTTAGCCGAAAGCGAACGACCACAGGCCCGCAAGAACAAGGCTGGAGTCTTCACACAGATCCCCCAAGTCTGCGCAAGAAAGCTTGAGTGAAGACCATTAGAATGTCTGCTTTACGGCGGCTACCGCAGTGGGGTAACCCGTTCGACAAAGGTTGATTGGAAGGTGCATCAACAACGCGTGACGCAGCGCCCCTGCGTCGTTTTCATTTGAGGTCGCTGACCTTGCTGCTGTTCCGGGTCACTGACCTTCGTGTGCCCCACCGAGCCGCGCTCGCTCCAAAGGCTGCGCCAGCACTCGCGACGAGCTCTGTAGTCGCCGCACCACCAGTCGGTCAAGGCGCTCCAAGTTTTTACGTTCGAGTGGCCTGTTAGAGATACTATAGTTCCCCCAGACGTTCGTCAACGCCATTTTTTTTCTGTCCCACGTTCCCTTTGTTCTTCCGCTATTCTTTCCCCCTTATCCCCTTTCCCCAGTGCAGTGTAGCTAACAAGAACCTCTTTCGGTTAACCTCCTTGCCTTTCCAATTCCACCTCTCTCTTTCTCTCTCTCTGAAATACACTTTTCGAGATTCGCAACGGAACGTACTCGAATTCAAGTAGCAATGAAAAAGTTTCAAAGGCATGCCTTTGTACCTATGTCGGCAGGCATTGCTTCAAAACGGCGCACATATACGAAAATGAATAAAATATGAACGTGATTCGCGTTTTGAAACGATTTTGCTTGTAGTAAGAAATAAACAAACCATGCATTACTTTCCCACGTGATTTTATGATTTAGAAATTGTTTGTTCCAGTGGCTTGGGCTAGCATTTCGATCCATTCACTCCAAAAGAAATGGATTGTGTCAGTAGCCAGGTGTGCGCATACTCTGAATTGTGAACGTCGACTCGTTGGGATTCCAGAGGTTCTTTGCGTGGTTCATAGATATGAAAATAACAACGCAATAAGTCAGGGCCATAGGGAGGCTGTTCCAGTGGTTTCCAATCTGTTTACCTTAATTTTGTACACATTGTCGCGATGCAGAACAGGACGTGCAGACAAGAGACGACGACGAAGAAGTGTTGTTGTTACGGCAGCGCTTCGGCCGCCATGTTCTGGTGTGAGCTGATGTGAAGTGTGACGTATCTGGCGTTGTAATGGAGGACAATAACTTTACGTATTGGTCGGTCACGTCTTTTGAGGCGAAAAGCTAGTTTAACCTCACTAAAAAGCTCACAGTAAAATACACAACACTGATGGTGCGATAATCGTGCAAAAAAACCAACGCGCAAAATGCCACGTTGGTTACTCCCTATCCCCTGCTCCCTAGCCCCCAGTTCAGTTGCAAGCACCTTTCCATCTGTCTCTTGGCTTTGACAGGGGCTGCATCACATTGCTTTTTCCACTCTAGGTGTGCTTTAATTCGACTCATGTGTGTAGTGGTGCAAGTAAGTTTCATCGCAGGTAACGATGCGGTTAATAATAGCTCAGGGAGCTATTATTTGCCGTTTCGGTGGCGGACAGCGCCCGGAGTAAAATATTGTGGGAAGTTGCCTAATACCATCGGATGCACAAGGCCACGTAGGGCCAACCGTGCTTCTTTGAAAAGACTGCACTGTGTGTACGAATGTTTTCGATTGTTAGCGCTCGTCCCTCTGCGAGTGTGTTTAGCCTGGCTACCTCTTCGTTGTTTTTCTTCTCCTTTTGTCTTATCTATTCTTCTCCCTTTCTCCTCCCCACGTGTGCGGTTGCCAACCGGGAAAATCCTATGTTAACCCTCCTGCCTTTCCCCATTCCATTCTCTCTCCGATTGCTTCTGATGATGCGCTTTATTTTGTAGGTGGCCTGCGTCATCTCTCCTCGGGCGACGCGCGAAGTGAAGAAACACCTAACTGGACTGCTTACGGGTAGCTTTCGTCGGATTCATGATGCGTCAACTTAAAAACGCCATTTCGTATCTAACCCCGAATGGAAGCGGTATAGGTTAGGTAAGTTATGTTAGCTCGTGCTTTTGGACTTACAAAGCTCTTCACGCAGCATTTCCGTCTTTTGTTTGGCTGTGAACCTGGACGAATGACAGGCGGGTAACACGTCTACCATAAATGAAACATTCGGGAACAATCTGATTAGATGAGACTCTTTAATTTTCTGCGGAATAGGTGACAACAATGAGGAAAATTCAAGCGCCTGTCTTGAGCCAAGCGAAAATAGTGTGACAGCTAGCGGTTAGAGGCTAAAGAAAGATGACCGAAACAAAAAAATGTAGCACATTCGCCTTAAATATCAGCTGAATCATGGTACCCTTGATCGAATGGGGCCCCAAGACTGATTTGTGGTGCCAACACACAAAAGTTGGAGAGCGCAACACTGTTCTGATTAATGGTATTTAGTAAACAAATATTTCGTTTGTCAATGTGGCCGTATGGTCTCGGGGTCGCTTCCACTATGGGCACGTAGTCGGTGCTGATATTTAACGGATCTCATATTTAGAGACTGTACTTGTGCCAGTATTGCCGCAATATCACTGTTTTTCATTCCTTAGGTTTGAACCTTGGACAGTCAATATACTTGGCGCGAAGCATCCATCTTGAATGTTCGCTATTTTGCGTTCTAATGTACATGTCCGCACTGCCGCATCAGTTACGAATTACAGAAAAATTTATTCGCTGGTTCTTCTTAAAAAGAAAAAAAAAAACTATTTGCAGGCAGCTGTTTTTATTCCAGATGACGCCAGGAAACCAAGTCTGATGCCACTAGCGCTCAGGAATGTAACCGTGAGCGCACGCAAGGTTGTCACATACCTTGTGTAATGTACTGTAGCAGTGAGGTGGTTCTTGTATAATCTAGGACAGACCACTATAAGTGGACAGCTGGGCACGTGCATCTAAGATCGCGAATATGATTCGTTTCAAGATAACGTGTCCAAGCGTTTGCACCTGCTTTATCACAAAGGTGCTACAGTATGAATAATCTGGCGCTATTTTCTTAACTGCGCGAAAAAAAAAAAAATTGTAGAGCAATGTAAATTTTGGCGACATTTTTGTTTATCGGGTGTTCCCAGCGTAACCTCTGGCTACGGAGTAAGTTTAGCAGTTTCGTCCATAATTACTGAATCTACGTTAATTAACTTTTAACTAATTGATTTTACGTGGCTAACGCAAATGAGTAGTTTGGAGCCCGTCCTCGACGTTATCTGGCCGGGCGAACACATTTCGTTAAGCAGGCCCCTGTAAGAGCTGCGCGAACCGATATTTTGCCTTTGAACGCTCTCTGAAAGCGAAACTTAGGCGGAAACAGAACGTCTATGAACGCCGACCTCAGCGTGTCCAGCCTTTCGCGATGTTGCCGTCGTCATCAATGGCGCGGCTCCGTGAGCACGCTCCTCGCGGTCGGCCAGCTTCGGTTTTGATGCGGAAGCATCAAGTTGAGCGAAGCGGGCGCTTGTAGCAGCGAAGCGGCACCTCAGTTGTCTTTGGCTGCGACGCCACGCACCGTGCGCATGCCGTGCGCGCCTCTACGGGGCAGAGCGGGCGGCAGGGAACGTGCACTGGCGCGCCAGGCGTTGTTGCGCGAGGAGGGAGGATATCGCCTCGAAGCACGTCGCCCTCGCAAGCCGGCTCTGTCCGCGCGTTCCTCGTCCGCGCAAAGCTCTCGCCTGCGTCTTAAATTCGCCTCGGAAAGATTTTTTTGGGGGGATCACCGGTGCGCCGACCGCGATGTCGAGGAGTTTCCGGCAACGTACCGAGAGGTGCTTGGTCACTACAGGAAGGAACGAAGGAAATATCCACCACCCCACGAGCGCCTAGACAGGTCCCTTGCGGTCGACCTGAGACGGTTGCAGACGGGCACTTTCACCAACCCCTACCACCCGCACCGCCTGTGGCCCGCGCTGCACCCTTCGCCCGGCTGCCCGTGGTGCGAGCACGAACGGGCCGATATGGCCCATGTGCTTTGGGAATGCCGTGAGGAAGGAGGACCAGGAGGAAGGGCGATGACAACAGCAGGACCCTCCGAAGCGGGCCGTCTCACTGAGAGATGGCAAGCCGCCTTCCTCAGCGAGGCACCCGAAGGCCAGGAGTTGGCCGTCCAGTGGGCCAGGGCCGTTGCCGAGGATCTCGGAAGATTTTCCTCGGGCGACGGACCACTGGCAGCCTAGCCCCGGGCACCAACAGCCAATAACCGTTGAACGAATAAAGTTTATTCCTATCTTATCCTATCCTCCGTAAGAAATTTATGTACAAGAACAGAACGCATTCGAACGGAAAAAAAATTGGAGGGCGCCTAAGCTTCGCCTTGAAGAGCGGAACGCGATAGCATTCAAGGATCCCTGACTGCATTTCATGCCACTCGGCACCTGCAGCTTATTTAACCTCAATGTTTACCGGGAAACGCTGGCGGCGCACGCGATGCATGAAGGCGAGCTTTCTGGTACAAATTCGGCCGCCCGGTGGTTGTGCTCAGGTGCGCAGAAAGGCGGTCTCTTACGCGAGCCGATGCCGGATGTAGTGCACAGCTGCACCGAAAAAAAAAAATTACAGAATTTTCAGGTTTATTTTATTGTTTCGCGCTTTTAATATTTCACTTTGAGAAGGTTTAACATAAAGGGCATGCGCTGTCGTTGTTTTGTTTCATGACATTTGTTCGAAGTCCGAATTCCGAAGAGTAACTTTGTCAAGAATCTAAGACAACGTATGAGCAACATTATTGATATAGTTATGTACAAATATAACCCGCATATACCACGTGTCATATACCAAGGCGTGGCAATACATATACGTAAATGTATACGGGAATTTCGCTCCCACGTACGCCGATGCAGGAAGCCGACACCAAGTTTTCTGCGTCACAGGGCCCTTAACGCTATCGCGTGAAAGCGATGGCGTTAGGTAGTTTCGAACCTACGAATCACACGCTCAGAAGCCGAGCTTGTTACCCACTGGGCTGAACCGGCTAAGGGCCGCTAGCGCAGCGGCATTCAAGTCGAAATTAAAGCTTTCGCATTCCAAACTCACAGGTGCTTAGGTGTCCTCGGATTTCTTTTACAGCGAAGCTGTTAAGGGCTACTTTCCCCACTGTCGTGTCCACGGATAGAAAAATAACTATCATCATCACTGGCTCCAGCGTCGTCGTCGTCTTCTACAGCTGGCGCGTTGGCTCGTGCCACTGCTTCCGCGTTCCTCGTCATCATTATTTATTTAATAAATAAATAAATGAATAAACAAATAAACAAATAAATAAACAAACACAAAGCCGTAGCCAATAATTGAGGAAGATTTTAATGAACCATAGGGATTTACCCAGTGATAAACACTGAGGCCGCACGTTTCAGCTTTGCTGGTTAACCGTTTGTACGGAGTGCTTGGGTTGGCAAATTTTTTTATTCATCTCGCTTTTTCGAAAGCAAGCAGTTTAACGTGTTAATGTCGATATAACCCGCTGTGGTTGCTTAGTGGCTATGGTGTTGGGACGCTAAGCACGAGGTCCCGGCATCGAATCCCGGCCACGGCGACCGCATTTCGATGGGGGCGAAATGCGAAAACATACTTAAGCTGTACTTAAATTTAGGTGCACTATAAAGAACCCAATGTGGTCGAAGTTTCCGGAGTCCCCCACTACGGCATGCCTCATAATCAGAAAGTGGGTTTGGCACGTAAAAAAAGAACACACAAATAATAAAAAGATGTCGATATAGCAGTTAACGCGTGCCGCCGAAAGCTTGTTGGGCCGCAAAAACGATGCATGATGCAATGATGACGATGATTTAGAGCACACCGTCTTCAATATATTGCACTGCTGCCCTGCTGAGGGGATGACGAAGGTGACGATGACAAAGCGAGGCTAAAAAATTAAGGGAGCGAAGGAAAGTACGACGCAGTCTGAGAAAGCTCAACACACGCGAGAAATCAAGGACACGCCGCATGAAGTGTGTAGTCTTTCGCCCGGGCAGTTGTTCGACAGAAGCGCACCATATTCTGCAGAAACAGTAGGTCAGACCGCTTTTTGTATTTTTTTGCGCACTGCGTGCATCGAGCATCACAGTTTGAGCAGACGTATTGTGCTGGCTGCTCGAGAAACGCGACGAGGATTAATTCTTGGGAAAAGCATTAAGAGAACAAAGACGACAGATTACAGCACGAGTGCTTCGTACTGTTTTCCTCAGTCGTCTTTGTTTCTTCGTGCTTTTCCGTACAAATGCTAGCTATTTAGGAGTACCGGGTAACATATATTAATCACCATATAGTACGTATACTTCGTCTGCAGCTGGCAACTCGTCAGCTAGGTCTAGTACGCGTCCGATGTTAGCGGCTGCACGTTGCGACTCCACGACAATCCACGGAGTTGCGTGAGCGACCTTGCATCCCTGAAATAGAGATGTGCATTGTTGTAGCTCGAGCCAGGAAGCGCGAGTCTGCCCGTGGGCCGTGCTTCGTCAAAACAACCTACGCAAACGCGGGGCAGGCACGTGCAGAATGACGGACTAGACGAGAATACACAGTAAAACGAAACGGAGACGTTACACGTGCTATCTGCCCACGTTTATTCAAAGCCAGCTGGTGCTAAAGCGTGTGACAATGGACCCGAAGGTGCCTCAAATATCCTTTCCTCGTGGTTGTTTTCGATCGCACCGCCTCTCGTCCTTGCGCGCATCCGTTTGCTGCCTCCCGATGCAATGCACGTGCTGTCGCACTCGCGGTTGTGCTTCCCACAACCACCCGCGAACGAGCAGGTGTAGCAGGTCGGTGATGATATGTAGTGTTGAATGACGCAAGGGCCAAGTGTGGCCAAAGAGCGCCAAGGCAGTGATGATGAGTACTCAGTGAACTAATGGCTGATGTGACGTGGCTGTATATAGGGGCCTAAAACTGAGAGCTATAAATTGCTTCCGGGACCTCGTGCTCAGCAGTCTGACACCATGGCCACTGAGCGACCACGGCGGGTATCCCGCAGGCAAACGACAGAACCACCGATGACATTCGCGCAACTTCCGATACATGCAGGCGCGTGCTGCGCCAGGAGATAACATTTGCAAGCCGGTGAAAGTCGGGTCACCGGAGAAAGAATAAGTGCACGCGTAAATATGTATGTAAAAAAGTAATAGGTTCCAACCGCTACACGGAACGCCATTCCATATAATTCCTGATTTCATATGAAATGCCGTGGCACGGCATTGCATATGAAATGAGAAATTATAGGGAATATGTCTATGACATTATATATCATTATACAGCATACATACTATATGTAATACAAGTGCAAAATGTTCGAAAATATTTTTGCTTATAGCTGGAACACAGGTGCCAGTGGAACGAGATTAAAAGTGTATGAGAGGAATGTCACTTGCGGATGGCACTTGAGATAATAGGAGAGAGTGGTAACAAACTGAAAGATTGTTGTTATTCTGGCGTGACATCCAACATTATTCCATATTATTCCTCTTTTCTTTTTATTTTGGGGGAGTAGGATTTTTGCGTGCTTTTTGTGGTGGCTATCCGAAGACAAGTTTTTCGTTCTATTTTTTTGAGTATACTACAGGGTGATCATTTTTGAGGTTGTCGAAAATTTCAAAAATCTCCTGTTGCAAATAACATAATTCTAGTCCACGAGCTAAATCATTGAGAGAGGCGGACATTACTTGCACGAGGAATCTAAAAGCATATTCATGTAATTCACAATATATCACCAATTCACTTCTTAATTAATTACTAGATGGCACATATTGCAATTTATTCATTGTAGCTCATGAGGTTGCAAGGCATAACTACTTGGAACGAATTTTGAGGATGGCGTGGGTTTCTACATATGAACCATCAAACTATCGGTAAAAACGCAATTTTCTTCCACTTTGTGTTTCAACAAAACACTCTTTTATGCACTGAAGCACAACACTAACCGGAACGTCCATGTAATTTGTCCTCACACTTTGGCAATAAATATATCGAAAATAGTGTAATCCTGAAAATTTGGTCTCCGTGGATATGCCTTGTCACTTCACTGGTGATAATCTCAGCATGTGCAGTAAAGTAACTAAGCAGAAAGTTAATTAGTAATTTTTTTCAATTAGTTGAATGTGCTTCGATTTTTTGTGCATGTCCGCCTCTTTGAAGAATCCACTTCATATACTAGAATTAGGCTATCTGCCGTAGGCGAGATTTAATAATTCTGTAAAACCTAAATATGATCACCCGGTATATACAGGGAGTCTTAACGAAAATTTCAAAAAAAAGTTTAACTTATTTCCTGTAGCAGATAGCACTTTTCTAGTCTATGAGCTGGTGTACTCGAAGAGGCGACATTAACGTGCACAAAAGGAGAAACGCATAAGCGACTAATTAACAAAAGTATACTAATTAAGTTTCTAACTAACTATTTTATGGCACATATTGCAATTTACAAATTCTACCCGGGGAGTTGGCAAATCGGATCCACTTGGAACGAATTCTCAGGATGGCCCCAGTTTTTATATATCATTTGCCGAACGTCGCGGAGAAATGCGTTAGTGTTCCAGGTAATGTGCTTCAATGCATAAAGCGACGTTTTGTTAAAGGGACACTAAAGTGAAAAATGATTTCTTCTGCATCAGTAAATTATCTTTCTACAACACCAAAAACACCACTCTTACAACGATAAGACGTTTGGTAAGCTATAAAAAGAGCAAGAACGAAATACGAGTGACCCGCCGTGGTTGCTCAGTGGCTATGGTGTTGGGCTGCTGAGCACGAGGTCGCGGGATCGAATCCCGGCCACGGCGGCCGCATTTCGATGGGGGCGAAATGCGAAAACACCCGTGTGCTTAGATTTAGGTGCACGTTAAAGAACCCCAGGTGGTCAAAATTTCCGGAGTACTCCACTACGGCGTGCCTCATAATCAGAAAGTGGTTTTGGCACGTAAAACCCCAAATATTATTATTATTGAAATACGAGTGGCGACACCTACTTAAGTTCCCGCACCTGGGGGCTGTGACGTCTTGGATTTTGATGGCATCTTCTAGGGCCTACTAATTATATATAGCAGTACAGATTGACTACATTGTGCTCTAAAGGAACCAGATATTAAACATGGCAAGTTTCCGGAACCCTTACTCCGCTAACGCGGCCCAAATGCGAGAACATACTTTAGAATCCCTGACGTCACGCTGACGTACCGGCGCTGGGGTTTCGGCGCGAAATTCAAATACTGATACTTGGACCTTCATTTTCTCATCTAATATTCAAACTATCTGTTTGAAATGACTGCCTGCAGTGTTCTGAAACAATGCTTCATTAACCTAAACTGATTTATTGTTTCCCTTTAGTGTCCCTTTAAGAGTGTAAGTGGAAGGACAGTGCATTTTTACCTCAAGTTTGACGATGAAGCTTCGCCTTAAAACACACAAAGCGAAAAAGAAGCAAGAACAATAAAATAAAGTTGACCATGTGTGGGAAAGCAAGACGCCAGTTTGACTCTTTCACTGTCGGCCACAAGTTCGCCCACAATTTAGAAACTTACATGAAATAGGTTTCTCTTGAACTTTAGCGAGTACCAATTCTTTGTGAACGCCGTACTGCGCAGCTTGTACAATCTTTCTTCTTTTTCTGTTCTGAAATTCCCGAGAATAGCCTTTTCCTCTCGTTCCTCTTTCAAATCGCCGTGGAATACTGATTTGGCACTTAGGTTAAAAACTAAATAAACAGAAGAAATATATCCGAAAGTACATTTTATTGTTTTGGACTTTAAGTAATCATTTCAGGCATTCGCGCTGTACGACCTTCGCCGCACGTGCGAGGGCGTCACGGGGTAACAACGTGCGGGCCGTTAGCTTGACAATGTATGAGCGCGCGAGATAAGTCGAATAACAATGCGTAATCTCCGCGTGCCCTAATGTGCGTAGGTTATACATGTAAAGAAGAACAGCGTCGACGCTGTTCGAAGTCAAGCCTGTTTGAGTCACCTGCTCCGACGACAGTCAGGCCAAGAGTTTCGGACCTAGAGTTTCATGCAGTAACGAATGTAGGAAACTCCGTGGTCGTGTGTAGTCACAGCTGAAACGCCAGTTTCGCAAGCAGGAACGCACGTCTTACGCTTGAAAGCGTTGTCGAAAAAATCGTTCGCTGTGGTCAACCGGTTTGGACAGAAGCACGGCATCGTTCGTGCCGGTCGGTGGACAGACGAAGTTATATATGAATTCCCCGTTTCAGTTTCACGACCTTATTCTCTTGCTTTTTGCTGCGTACAGCCACAGCTGTTTGACAACGGAAATGTGAAAGAGAAGCTATGTGCTGTTAGAATGGCAAAGGGCTACTCGCACGAACATTCTAAGGCGGCACAAAAACAGGACGCAGGCACGTGTATTCCGCAAGTACTGCGGCACACTGTCTACGAAAAGAAATAAATTACCTAGCCATAAAATGCTAACATAAATCTAGAAGGACAAATAAAGACAGAAAAAGCAAAAGCAAATGTAAGATACTCATTCAGATTCACGAAATGTAAGAAATAAAATTGTGTGGGAGCATTGCACTGTGTGAGTCACCTTCTCCACACTGTAGGCAGTTGGGGTGCATACAGAATGGCGTTCGATATAAAGTGATCACACGTCACGCCCCCATCACGCGCCCACCTTGCACTGGCTTCGTTTCGTTGCAAGTTTGCAAATTAGCTCATCCATGCGAACTTGGGACATGTTTAATAATTACTAAAGACTTCTTGCTTTTGTTTTTGGATGAGAAAAGCAAGAAACACTGCACAAATAGATTTAGGTCATGTGTGCTCGACTAGGTATTGCCACGGCCCTTCTCAACGAAGCGACCTGCATAACGAATGATTTGGTAGGTTTCGAGCACTTCTTCATATAGGCGCTGGTCTGTACAGAAGGAGCTGTAAAATACCGTCCGAGGAGCGTCCAACCCCCGAAGCCCCCCAAAAGGGTTTAGCAGTAGCCGTGGT
The DNA here is from genome assembly GCF_038994185.2 of Dermacentor albipictus. Taxonomy (NCBI): domain Eukaryota; kingdom Metazoa; phylum Arthropoda; class Arachnida; order Ixodida; family Ixodidae; genus Dermacentor; species Dermacentor albipictus. The sequence goes on from NC_091822.1 coordinate 97,081,068, forward strand.
GGAAGCAAAGAGCAGTGGTGCAAAAGGGGGCAAGCTACCCTCCTCCACGCCGGTTTCCTCGACCAGATCCCGCAAGCAACCTTCCTCTCTGCCTTTACCCATATCGGAGCCGAACGCCCACCTCCTTTTTCGTCACGAGCCCCGCCACCATTCCTTTGTCCCCTTCCTTCTCGTTCTGCGCAGCGAATTTCCAGAAGTTGTTGTGGTCTGAGATTCACCGGGAATCCCCGGGAATCTCCTACAGAATCCCTGTGAATCCCCGGTGCACCGCAGAATTCCAGGGTTGTTCCCGCTGCTGCTGCTGCTGCTGCTGTGTCTGCCTATTTGTGCACTACAGTCCGCATGCGTGTGACGGGGAAGAGCCAAGTGCCTGACGTCATCTAACTCCCAGTGATAGTGACTCGTTCGAACAGAGCAACTCGTTTGCATGATAATTTGCGAACACGATCATTACTGCACACCTCCAAACACCGAACGGCTTGTTGAGACTGAATTATATATATGAAGATGAGAAGTACAACTTCGCCTTTATCTTTGTTTTATTTACCCAACAGTTTAGGTAGGTGGACAGACCTGTTTCAATATATACATATATAAACGAGAAGCTGAGAAACCGAGGGGGCCCGATTTTTATAAGTCATATCAAAAGAATCCAACAAACACTGACACTGAGGACAGCGTAAGGGAAATTATCTGCAGATCTTAACTGAAATAAACAACTGATCAATAAATGAAAATGAAAGTGGGTGAAAAATCATGAGCCATTCCTCTTTGTGAAGGTGATTGAGCAGCGAAGCTGTTTAGCACACTACACGGAAATGACACATAATTTTGAACAAAGGTACGAACTCATTAATTGTCTTTATTAGTGTTCATCCTGAAGAAAGGTACGCTCACTCATTTACTGTCTTGATCGGTTGTCATTATCTCACACGCAACTGCAATCGCACCCTTTTGATAATGTCAAATCGATGCACGTACACCACTGGGTGGTCGGTTGGGCCGGATCGGTGGGGAATCGCAAGGGATATGTCTGCAACACGGGAAGCCTAAACCGCCCCTTTTCGGTACCGACACACCCATATTCAAGTCAGTGACAACGACAACAAGGGTAGTGTCATCGCAGCTAATTCACGCAAAGTGAGTAGCCATGAACCATACAGGACTATGAGTCAGCGCATTTTTTGCTTGCTTACGGGGGTATGAGCCATTGCTTACGGGTGTATGAGCCATTCATCATGACAGTTTTCTACATGCTGTTCTTTATGTTGCATCATCACACAAACTATGCGAGCAGACTGGCTCAACACACTCGAAAACTTTGACAGCGATCACTGCAAATTGGACATAACACTACAGACTGGACACGCCCACGCAGGCAGATCGGCACAGCCAAACTCACTGACTAGCGAGAAATCAGGGTAGCCCATTAACAGAAGGCAGACACAATCACGAACCTGGAAGACTGGTGCGACAGCCTCCTTCGACGTAAACAACACCACACAAAGGAAATCGCCAGAACGGAAGAGACTCCGGAGGTGGATACCCGCTTGCGACACCTGTGGGAAGCCAAACAGGGCCTCACCCGCCGCTGGAAAAGATAGAACAACAACAGGAAACTGAAGACACGCATAGCACTAATAACAGCGGAAGCAGAACATCAAAGGGGCTCAATGTCTGCCACAAAGGAATCCTAGAAGGGCTCGCCAACCCCAACTGCGGCGAGCGAACGTACAAGTACGTTCAGAGTTTCCTGAGCCACCGCACGGCAGAACTGAAGATGGAGGAAATCCAGACTCCAGTGTACCACCCTCACAACAAGGGTACCCCAAGAGGAGCTGTCATTTCACCCACGCTCTGCAACGTCACCATGACTGGCATCGCAAGAAAACTGCAGGACGTAGTAGGTCTTCAGCACACCATCTACGCAGACGACATAACATACTGGATCACAAGAGGCTCCCACATTGAAAAAGAAGAATTGCTGCAAACTGCAGCTCACCTCATCCAAGAATACGTCAGCCAACGGGGACTACAATGCTCCCCCGAGAAATCTGAACTCCTACGAGTCTGGCGAGGCCGGGGTAACAACATGGTGCACACAGATCCAACAAGAAAACTCGAGGTGCATCTCAACGGGGGCCTCATACCAGAGGAGCCATTGCTCAGGGTGCTAGGCATGTGGCTGCAGTCCAACCAGCAGGCCACACACACCTTTACGCTACTCAGAACCAATGTCAAGGCAATATCACGCATGATCTCCCGCGTAAGATCCAAGAACAGAGGCATGAAGGAAGGGGGCGCCCTCCGACTGGTCAGCAGCCTGGTGGTGGGCAAAATCACATATAGCTTGCCTTAGTACGATCTCACACAGTTTGAGACGAAGCAGGCAGGCAAGCTCTCCGCCTGCTGGTGAGTACATCGACTGAAAAAATATTGGCGCTTGGGTTACACAACACCGTCAGCGAACTGACAGAAGCCCTTTACGTGTCGCAAGAACAGATCCTTGCGCGGACTCGCACGGACCGGCAGGTCCTACAAACCTTAGGCTTCCAATATAAGAACACGAATCCAAGAAACCTACTCGATACCTCGATACCAGGGCAGGTTTCAGGTTGCCCCGATACCACGCAACATAGAGCCTAAGCTACACTCAGGCAGGGGGAGAGCAAGGGCCCAGTACATGAAAAAAGCATTCAGGTTCAATACCACGGCCCGTTTTACGGACGCCGCCATGTATGGTACGAAGAACAAGAGCGCAGTGGCAGCGGTATGCGACCGCTGAGGCCACGTTACCTCCGCTGCATTGACAAGCCCCTGCACGATCACGGAAGCCGTAGAGCAGGCCATCGCGTTAGCCATTCGCGAAGGCCAACACGCAAACAAACCACTGACGATCTTCACGGATTCCCAGCAGGCCTGCGGATCTTCCTACAGGGAAGAATCGGAAGACCTGCTGCACAAGTCCTAGCCCAAATGCTCAAGGAGGACAACACTGAGGACACCACCCAAACCATCATCTAGATACCGGGCCACACTAGCATCACGGGTAACCTGCAAGCTGACAGAGCAGCTCGAGGATTCGTGCATAACCGAGCCCTCAACACGCCGGCTGCAGAAGACCCGGTCCCTGTCGACCTCGAGTATTCAGCCATCGTGAGCACCGACAGAGGGAGTCGCTTGAGATACCCACCAACCCATCGAAATCTAAAGATAGAGGATGCCGCTGCCTGGCGTAGGCTCCAGACAGGCACTTGCGCGAACCTACATACTACATCGCATACATCCCCAGAGCCTAGAGGGACGAATGTCCATGGTGCGGGGCCACACCAACGCCATACCACATTACGTAGGGGTGCGCGCTACACAGCATAGAACACCACGACACGAACACCACGAGGGAGCAATGGGAGGCACTGCTGTCCAGCTCGTCTCTCGACGACCAGCTCAAGCTCATCCCGAGAGCTGAGAAGATGGCAAGAGCAAACGGAGCCCTGGACTAAGGGCCCCGACCATTAGCGATTACTCTGATCAGTCTTTTGATAAAGTTTATCTATCCTTGTATGTTGTATGCGTGATTAGAAAGAATTTAAGCACTGTTCGCTTCACTTTGCTGAGCGCTTGTAGCCGCTGGCTTACGGGGCTTTGAGGTACTGCATTTTTTGCTTGCATGAGTGCTTACGGGGGTATGAGTCATTGATGATTATAGTTTTTATCACGGAGAAAAAAAATGCATGGAACCCTAGCCATATACAGCTTCTTTGTAAAAACAACAGGCCGCAGGTGGGATACGAACTTACGTCTTCTTTGCATTGGGCGTGCGATGCTCTTATCGATTGAGCTATTACCAGAGTTAGTTCAAGTAGACAAACGTAAATACCCGGAAAAGTGCATGGGAAGAAAGGTCCCGCGCTATATGCTATTTCGCGCTGCCTAAGTCAAGGATACCTGACCAACTTGCCCAGCAAACCACCGTACGAATAGTGAGTAAAGAACGCGTGAGAGAATAAATGTTTGCATCACACTGCAAGGCAACCCAGCGAATTGAGTGTCCGTGCATTTGGTAAAAAAAAGAACTCATGATATGCCCACAGGCTAAAATTTTCTCTTTAATGAGTTTGAGATAACATTTTCTACTTCAACTTTTCGCATAAAGATGAAGGTCCTGAGCCAGGAAACACTAGAAAAACGAATAAGTGTCGTAGCGCCCTAAATAATTTACTGTAGTAGCTTTCCTATGCGGATCCGTTTTGGTATCGTTTCCGAGATGATGTTTGTGTGTCATGATGTCATGACACAGCAGACTGTCATGCATGCGAGCGGAACAACGCCACATTCGGTCGATGGTCAACTTAGATGCTACTGGTCGCGTGGCCAGATGCAGAGAGACGTTCAGCATGACATCGATCTCCGTAAATGGCCAGTATGCACACGTGTTTCTGCCATTCCTGATAGCACGTTCGCAGGGCACACACTGTACGGTTTTCATTGGGGCGACAGTGACAAAAGACGCGAGAGCAACCGTCTCGTCGAAATCGAGAACCTGCGTGTGTGGTTGCGGCAGGCGTCTTGTTCGAGAAAGGTGATGAGAGTATCGGCGCTGCGAAGGGACGCACCGCGTTGGAGCAGTACCGACATGAGAACTTCGATGTGACATTTCGATACTTTTAGTTTAATGGAGGTGCAAAACCTTTTTAATACCCCATAGAACGTGTTGGCAAGCATCAGAGTGCCATAAATAATATGCTGCAATGCTTGTTCCTAGAAGCAGTTTCGCTTCCTTTACTCGGGAGGCAGGTGCGTCATGACGTCACGATACACTGACTCACTTCATTCCTGTGGCCGCTGTGGATGCCACGCACCAACGCAGTTAGAAAGAAAGGGGAGGGGGGAGAAAGAGAAATAGACGCGGGAAGTGTTCTTGCTTTTGCTTTCCTTTTATTTTTGTTGGTTAGCGTTTTCTTTCTCTTTTTTAAATCAGCAACGCCACGGTACCTAGCTTTATACTGTTACACAACGTCCAGACAATTTTGCTGTATGCAGTGACATCACGATACTGTCGATGAAGCCAAGTTCGAAATTTCGAGAGAAACCTCAGTATCAAATTAAAGTACAATATAAGTGATTCCCAGCCTCCATACTTGTTAACTGACATACTTTTTTACGTGCGATAAGGGCGTGTTGTGGAGTTTTTACAATTTCGAAAAAAAAAGAAAAGTGTGTCGGTATTTCTCGACGCCTTGCCCACCTGCCATCCGGAACAAAATGGTTGCCCCCTACAATGCCAAGCCAGCATTTGAGATGACTCGCTGTTTTTTTTTTCGAAACCTATGGTACAGCTCCGGAAAATTTGAGGCTGTTGGAAACACTCGTCACTTCGCATCTAGAAATGTCGTCGCTTCAGTATTGATCGCTGGACGAGGCAGGTAGCTTCCGCTATCGCGATGAACTATTGCGAGAGAGGGAATACGGTTTCGCATTGACGTTCTTCAGCGTGCGACGGTGTTCGCCATTAATTTAGGAGGGCGGCGTACTCGTACATACGTATGCCAGTGCGTCACGTCCCGATGGAACACCGGATCCACATAAATCTATGAAGACGTGTTTTACGATTCTATCTTCTCGCGGGGAATCCGGTCGATTGTCCACGGGACAACGAAACCCTGTTTCCGTAATTCAGTTTTAACAGGTAAAACGCTTGGGCGCGTTCAAATAAATAAATAAATAAATAAATAAATAAATAAATAAATAAATAAATAAATAAATAAATAAATAAATAAATATCCCTCTAAGAAAAAGTGAGAAGGATGACAACGTATATGCACTTACGAGCGTCGACCGCCGGCAGTTTGCTGAACTGTGCACCTTGCCGCGACCGGCCCATCTCCACTTTGAAGACGTTTGGCGACAAAAGCCCGTGACGCTACGACACGCGCGACGCATCGTCTCGGAAGTAAATGGGCTCGCTGACTGACAGTGCGCGCGGATTCACGCGCGCGCATCGCCGTTCCGCGCGGCGACTCAAGCTATGCGCCCGAGAAACTTCATTCGCGCGGGGTCATCGGCACGCGAACCTTCTCTTACTGCCACGCCACGCGGAGTGCGTGCGTGTCGTCATTAAATAAAGAAAAGGTATCGCCAATCCCCCCCCCCCCCGCACACGCAGAGTACAAGAAGAAAAAACAAAGGAAACATAACCTCATTTTCCTCCGTATAACCCCGTCGGATATTTGTACATTGGTTTCGAAAGTGTTTTGCATAATACGTAAAGGTACAATCTCCCCTTTTGGTGGATACCGTGTGGCGAGGAAGGAAAGAGCGAAAGGAAACTTTGACAGCGCGTGTGAAAATTGCATTTTGAGCGAAAGAAGGCCGGACGAGTTTGCAGAAAACACGGCGCACAAACACAGACGCGAGAGGAACAGAGAGGACTCTTGCCTCCCGACGCAAATTATCTCGTTTTTTTTTTATTACCTGCTCTGCGAAAAATCAGACCATCACGCCAGCCAATACCCCATCTCACGCCCGAGCCGCCCTAGCGCAGCGTATCTTCTACGTGCTCTTCCAACTACATTTTAGCCATCTTTTTTTTCCTTCCTACATCCAAAGATTGGAATGACCCATACCTGTCTGTATTGTCTTGGTCCCCGATATCTCACGTTTCAAGAACATGCCATCGAAGAACTGGATCTATCAAGCCACGTCACCTAACTAGTATGCCATTTGCGTGTCCATCCCTCATGTAATGTTTCTATTACGGGACCTTTGAAGGAAAATAAATAAATAAATAAATAAATAAATAAGCCCGAGATACGCGGTGGAGGACTCCCGGCACAGTCCATTATGTTGATGCGCCATACACACGATGAAGAAGAAGGGCGCACACGTCATGATGATAATATACAGATGTGCAGATATACAGATATACAGAAGCACACAATAAATGCCCGCAAAATAAATAAATAGCTAAATAATAAATAAATAAATAAATAAATAAATAAATAAATAAATAAATAAATAAATAAATAAATAAATAAATAAATAAATAAATAAGTAAATAAATAAATAAACGCAGACGCCGACTATGAACTGAAAGGCGGCACAAGGGCGGGAATAAAACAAACATACTGTCTGCGCGCTCTCATTCCAAATCAGCACACCGCGCATCGCACAGAGGGAGCGGCCTTCAAAAGGTAATCTGGGAGAGAGTTGTTCGGTTCTGTCACTTCTTAGTCGACCTCGTACGCTCCTGGAAACAGCCTTCGTGAAGCGTTTAAATGCACGCTATAAAACAGTTAATCGTCTACAGCGCGCTTTGCAGCATATAGCGATTACGTCCCTCCTCAGTAAATCAGCAAGAGATGGAAAAGCCGACGGCGCGACCTTCGTGACTCGCGCGACCGCCGGCTAATTACACTGCCTCCGAGATCGGCCCACTATACATGACGTCATCTTCGGGAGCAGCCCAGTTTGCTATTTCACCGTCTCCTGGGCCGGCCGGCCTTAGTATAGCCACGAAGCCGCCCGAACCAACGCGCCAAACCTTGGTAAAGAACGCACAGAAAGCCTCGACTTATTAAAGTAATTATGCGCTTCATATGCGTATTACACTGAGTATATTTAGGTGCCGTTTCTCGCGTGCGATTTCCCGGAGAACAGGGCCGGTCGCCAGCACATCTGCCGGGGCAGTACAGATGGGCTTGCATACAAGTCGATTCATTGTGCGCGTGCTGTTCGGTGTGCGCGTGCTGTTTCGAAAGACAGCAGCAGCCGCAGCAGGCGGAGGAAAGAGGAGGCCGCGAATCCTCGCGTGGTTGCAAACGACAGCCAGTGTGTAAAACAAAGAAGTACGGAAAGCAGAATAGAGCGCGAGTTCGAGTACATGTGAGCCTGAAAACAGATTTAGCTGCGAGAGAAACACCTAAATGGTCCAATGACGAAAGAAGGACAATATATTTGAACGAACTTTGCATTTTTGCCAGTTATGACGAAAATTCAAAACTCATTATAGCTAGGTTAGCGTCTCAACAGTGATGCCACTCTGGTTCCGGGTCACGGCTCAGCATTTTCAAAAGAAAAGAAAAAAAAAAGAAGAAAAAATTGAAGGGAGAGAGAGAGAGAGGGAGTGAGAGAGAGAGAGAAAGTGCCAGTGTGGCGAGTTCGGTTTGCTTCAGTGCACCAAATTTATCCGCAGTCTTCAAGTACAGCGCTCATTATAGCCCAATGGAATTCGGGAGGAAAAACCGCATCAAAGTAATATTTTAACGCAGTGTTTTTTAACCTAATGCATTAGGATTAACGGCCAAAACGATCCTACGTCCACGCGCGCGCGCGCACGCACAAGAACGCAAGCAAGTGGATCACAGCGTGGGACTATAATGGTTTAAGCACTGTAGTAACGTGTGCAACCCTCACAGAAATTCTGAGCCACTGAGGCAGCAAGTGGCGCCTTGCATTAGCAACACGCATAGTAACAACTCCCGTCTCCATCATCTGCGCTGGAAAAAATGAGAAACGCAATGTAAAACAATACATTAAAAAAAAAACGCCATGAAGAGAGAGAATTCATGATTGTGGAGCAACAGCAGTAAGGCTACAAGGAATTTGCACAACACAATGAGTGCACCTGTGCTGTAACTGTAACGAGACTTCATGGACACCTTCCTGTCAGTGCCAACAATGCGGATAGGGTTGCTTTCACTCCTGAGAGCGCTGTGGCACATACGAAGGCAGAGAGTTTCGACACTAGCCGACAGTTTTCGCGGGGATATCCCCCGAACGTTCCATCGGGAATGTTGCAGTAAGGCGGTATACTGCAGACGCAAGAAAATGTTTTACGGAACAATTTCGAACATTTTGTCTGGTAACATGTCATGGGAAATAACGTGAACGCCATTGTCAACGATATGCTCATTCAAAAGAGAGAGATATATAGAGGCTCTTTAATTGCAACTGGCTAAGTCTGCCTAAAGGGACTTTTGGTTTATTTGCCTGACCTCCGAGCCTTTCCTTCCTCCCTGTTCTCTCTCTCTCTGTCTAGGTTTGCCTGGCGGCATGTGTCTTGTATGACGCTCCAAGCGAGCGCGATGATAAATGAAATTTTACGCACAGGACTCACGATCCTTTGACAAACATAACACACACGTAATACAACGTTCGAGTATCTCATTAATACCAGTGCTTATATATATATAGTGGGTCAGGGACAAATTAAGAAAAAAAAGAAGAGAAGAACCGAAAGCAGCCGAGACAAATGAATAATTTTGTGCGCAATAGCTCTCGATATTGTGTAATACAATCGGGGATGAATTTATTAATTGCTTGAAATTGCCTGAAAGCTTTTGCCGACCACCAGGTTGCGGGTTCAATTCCCAGTCATGGCTACAGCGTACTACCCACTAATAAAATATTCAATGAATCTTTTAATTAGTCTTCTGAAACTCTCGTTATGAGCGGAAAAATATGCCAGTGTCGCCTAGGAACACCTTTGAAAAAAAAACACCCCATGCACTGTGCTTGTAGATTGTTTATAAAAAGATGTGTATGGTCAAAAAAAGAAAGTTAACCGATGATAACGTTACTCCTTAATGCGAAATTTGGGTGCAGCTCCTCCCGTGTTTTCATTTCACGATATATTAGCTGATGCGGACAATCTGCCTCGTGCGGCGCATTGCAAACGGAGCGAAGTGCGGCGCGACTGCCTCGTAGTGCAGCAACATCAAACTGGTTTTGCGGAAAAACCGGTTATCCGGTTATTCGATTCACCTGTTATTCGAATTTGAAAACCGGATGACCGGAGTGACCGGTTATTCGGTTGGGTATCCGGTTATTAGTAACCGGATATTCGGATAGCCGGATATTCGAATACCCTCGTATTTGTGCATCTGTACGTCTGCACAAATTACCTTTTTCTCTCTCCTGTTATTCCTTTGTGGTTATTTTTGCAGCCGCTCGCGCGAGCCTGATTTCCTGTCTCGTTCCTCACCTTTCGTTCTTTAAATTTATCTTTCCGAATTGCTGTGCGCTCTAATATAGTACCACATGTTGTCCCCTGGAACTTATTCCAAGCGCCAGCTATATTATTCTAAGCGTAAATCAATTTAATCACAGCGGCATAAAATATATTCTACGCGCCATGTATTTTAATCCTGTCGCCAGTGAATTAATCCAAAGATGCTTTTGCGGAAGTGTTACATCAGTTCAAAATAATAGCGAAATCTTGTAATTTTGCGCCGACCAAGCAAAACTGAAGGGCTTTCTTGTACAGCATTCTCGTCGGACTAATGAAATACCTTTCCCGCGCCATATATAATCGAAATATCGCAGAGATATGGACATTAAATTACTGCCGTTAACAGGCTCATGCAAAACGTACGTCTTTGATGGCTTTGCTGACATGCATTGAAACAAAGGGGCATCCAGCAACAAACTGGCGATACCTAAGTTGATAAAAACAGCTGAAGAGAGTGTCACGTGCCCTCTCATCATTTTGTTTTGTTTTTTACAAGGCCCGTTGACAAGGATATCAAACTGAACGAGCTTCTACAAAGTTTGCGATTATAACCAAGTAACGCATCTGAGATGACATGGAAGAGGGTGTTACAGGATCTCACGTAATATTCACCGGCATATTACTGATTGTCATTCCTACTGACATGGATATCAAACGATCGGGCTTCGAAGCAGCTCTGTGATAGTACTCGCGAAGGGTGCGATAGACCACGTGGTGAAGGATGTCACGTGACCTTGCGTAACTTTGGGAAGCCCACATGCGATTCACAAACACAGTGAGATGAGTGTCAAATGAACGGCAACCGCGAATGCTATGCGATGCTACGCACGTAGCGAACGTCAAATCACGTGATAGACGCTGTCCTGTGACCTCACGTATATTCGCTGGCCCTTACGTGATTCCGAATCACACTGATGTGGATATAAAACGATCAGGCTTCGAACAAGGTTAACGATGGCACGCTCCTCGCATACGTAATACCTTGTGAAAAATAGTCACGTGACATCAGGTGACTTTAGCCAGGCTATGGGCAATTACCAACCACGCCGACATGGATATCAAATGAATGGGAATCACGAAAGCTATGCGGTGATACCCACGTAGCGAAATTCAAATCACGTGGTAAAGGGTGTCACGTGACCTCACGTACCTTTTGCAAGCCCGTGCATCGTCCCCAACCATACTGACATGGATATTAAACCATCGGGCTTCGAACAAGGTTTGCGATGGTACGCACTTCGCGTACTTCAGACCAGGTGAAAAAGAGTCACGTGACATCACGTAACTTTAGCCAGACCATGGGCAATTGCCAACCATGCCGACATGGATGTCAATCGAACAAGGAAATCAAAAGCTATGCGCTGGTGTACATGTAGCTAACGTCAAATCACGTGGTAAAGGGTGTCACGTGACCTCACCTATCCTTCGCCGGATAATGCGTGATTCCCAGCCATACTGACATGGATGTCAAACCATCGGGCTTTGAACAAGGCCTGCTATGGTACGCACTTCGCGTACTTCAGACCACGTGGAAAAGAGTCACGTGACATCACGTAACTTTAGCCAGCCTATGACCAATTGCCAACCATACCAACATGGATATCAAACAAACGAGGAAATCAAAAGCTACCCACTGGTGTACACGTAGTTAGCGTCAAATCACGTGGTAAAGGGTGCCACGCGATCTCAGCTATCTTTCGTCGGCCAATGCGTGATTCCCAGCCATACTTACATGGATGTCAAACGATCGGCCTTCGAATAAGGTTTCCGATGGTACGCATTTCGTGTACCTCAGACCACCTGGAAAAGAGTCACGTGACATCACGTAACTTTAGCCAGACCATGAGTAATTGCCATCCATGCCGACATGGATATCGAACGAACGGGGAAATCAAAAGCTATGCGATGGTGTACGCGTAGCTAACGTCAAATCACGCGGTAAAGGGTGTCACGTGACCTCACGCACTTTTCGCAAGCCCGTGCATGGTTCCCAGCCATAATGACATGGATGTCAAACGATCGGCCTTCGAATAAGGTTTCCGATGGTACGCATCTCGCGTACCTCAGACCACGTAGAAAAGAGTCACGTGACATCACGTAACTTTAGCCAGCCCATGGGTAATTACCAACCACGCCGACATGGATATCGAACTAACGGGGAAATCAAAAGCTATGCGATGGTGTACACGTAGCTAACGTCAAATCACGTGGTAAAGGGTGTCACGTGACCTCACGCACTTTTCGCAAGCCCGTGCATGGTTCCCAGCCATAATGACATGGATGTCAAACGATCGGCCTTCGAATAAGGTTTCCGATGGTACGCATCTCGCGTACCTCAGACCACGTAGAAAAGAGTCACGTGACATCACGTAACTTTAGCCAGCCCATGGGTAATTACCAACCACGCCGACATGGATATCGAACTAACGGGGAAATCAAAAGCTATGCGATGGTGTACACGTAGCTAACGTCAAATCACGTGGTAAAGGATGTCACGTGACATCACGTATCTTTCGCTAGCGCATGCATGATTCCCAACCAAAATGACAAGGACATCAAGCGATCGGGCTCTGAACAAGTCCTGCGATGGTACGCACTTCACCGACTTGCATGTCGAGCCCATGCAGGATTCCCAACCATACTGAGATGGATATCAAACGATCGGTCTTTGAACAAGGTCTGCGATGGTATGTATTTTGCGCACTTCAGACCACGTGGACGAGAGTCACGTGACATCATGTAAGTTTAGCCAGAACATGGGTAATTACCAACCATGCCGACATGGATATCAAACGTGCGGGATTCGCAAAAACTATGCGACGGTACTCAAGAGCCGAACGTCAAATCACGTGGGAAAGAGCGTCACGTGACCTCATGTATCCTTCGCCAGCCCATGCGCACTTCCCAACAATACTGACATGGATATCAAACCATCGGGCTTCGAACAAGGTCTGCGACTGTGGGCATATCGCGCACTGCAGACCACGTGGAGGAGAATTACCGGATATCACGTAACTTTACCGAGACCATGAGTAATTAATTGCCAACCATGCCGACATGGATATCGAACGAACGGGAATCACAAAAGCTATGCGGTGGTACCTAATTGCTTGCAAATATCCGTTAAACCAGCTATCCGGTTTGACGGATATCGGGAAGCGAATCCGGTTTCGAAAACCGTTTATCCGGTAATCCGGATTTCAAGACACCGATAATCAGGACAACGGGTTTCGGGTGGAAGCAATCAATTTAGGTTGCAACTTTTTTCAAACAACAAAAGAACAAAAAAGATTGCTTTTGGAACTCGAGAGTGGCGCGAAGCTGCTTTATTTTCTTCTCTTTCCGTCGTCTGCTTCCATCGAGCGTAAAATAGAGGCTTCTCAATCTGGCTTCTTGTTAACGAATCTCTTTAGCAAGTGGTGCACTAAATTCGATTGAACCATGTGTAACAGCTTGGAGAAGAGGAGGAAGAGCGCTGGTGAAATAGCACTGCGTCTTTATGGTGGCAAAGGAGTAGATGTGCCGACCGAGCGTAGTGCACAGCTTCTCCGTATCATGACGAAAAAATGGCGCTGCAGTCAGTGGAATGGCTCTCCTGCGCGTGCCGTCGTCCGTACGTAGGGAAGAGCGTCTGTACGAAGGAAATTCAAATGCCTGTTTGAAGATATCGCTGATATGCTTAAAATACCATTATGTCAAGCGCAAGCAAAGCTTTATGGGTACATGTGATATTTTCAGAAAACACGACGAGCTGAAACATTTTTTTCAGCTTCTATGCAAAAACCTTACAGCTTTAGAGGCTTTGAGCGAGTGCGGAGTTATTTTTGAGCCTTAGACTGTGAAGTACTGAGATATTTTTCGTAGGTTTCCTGCAGCCAACTTTCGCTATATCAAATAAATAAGGTTCAGCGTCCAGAATCACATGAGATAGCTATGAGAGACACCGTCGCGGGGCATTGCGGAGTACCCTGATTGTAGTTAGCATCGGCGTCAACCTAAGTACACGAGCGTTTTGTATTCCGACCCGTTCAAGACGGGACCACTATGGTAGATAAATGAATCCACTACCTCATCGCCAGCAACACAGCCTTAACCACTGAACCATCACGGCGGGTAAGAACTCCGGTTGGAGCAAGGATATTCCACTTGGTTCTGAATTTACAACTCCCGTTGTTATTAAGCCTTGCTGTCGTCCCCCTTTTTTTAAGCGCAGTAATATATCCTTATATTTGTTTACGCCGTAGCTCGCAATATTTCAGGAACAAGTGAACTTACCTTTCCTCCCGAGTTATGGGGTGCAGCCTTCCATTCCTTGCACAGAAATTCACACGCTTCCTATCGAGCTATAATTATTGAGCGTGATGTAAAACAACTATTTCGTTAAAATAGAAAATGCAGCAGCCGTGGAACCTTCAACTGCCAGATCCAGTGACCGAGCATGATGCAATATGTACGCGACGAGTAGCCCCACAAGCGCCGGCACAGAAATTTTGACGTCACAATCTGCAAAGGATTCATTCGCAGCTTGGTGCTCTGATCTCTCCGACGGTTTGTGATCATAATGACGCGATGTAATCACAGTCCCGAATTATGTTCACCCTTAAATACTAGGGTATCATATTATAGATATGTAGCGGAAGCACCATATTATTGCATCTTTGATAAACTTATCGCAGTCGACAACATGGGTAAAATGGCGCTTGAAGAACTGTTCCTAAAAGTGTCCTTCACCCACAAGCAGTGTCCTCTGCTGCGTTAGGCCCCCATGATTTATAGTTCAGAGCAAAGAAATAAATTTGTATGTTGATCTTTTCTGAAGCAGAAATACCGCCACTCTTTGGTGCGGGCTCCGCTTATTCGCCATCGGATATGAGCTTCCGCTAGCAATGCCACTCGCCTTTTGGTCGTAGAAGCTTCAACATATTTTAGCAACCTGCAAACACGCAATAACAGAGACCCGTATCTCCTCATTTGAACAAATTGAAGGCCACAGATGAGTTTTTCACTCTGCGTGCTTCATTTATTGCGCGCCGTCTGCCAGAAGTACCAGACGACATGCGCCGCTGAGAACCGTTGCACTGAGCGAAGCGCCACTTTTGCTTCATGATGTGGAGAAGTGGTGAACTATGCTCCAGACGGACCGGTTCGGACACTCACACCTACTCTTCTAGCTACCATAGTGGTGTGCTGGATCGCTTCATCACTAGTGATGGGCAGGTTGCGGAGTTGGGTATGGCAACATGCCGAAAGATCTTCGGACGGCAGCACGGCAAAGTGTGGCGTTTGTAATGAGCAGTTTCGCGTTAATATGTCAACCTCATCTCTCGCTATGCACCTTCGGAATGAACATGGATTTCTAAAGAAGCCAGCTAACCGCAACTCGTAAGTAGAACGTTCTATTCGAATACCTGTTGAAATGTGTCGTTTCGATGGATTACTTGCTTTTCGCAGCAGGCCTTGGAGAGATATAAATGTTCTCTTATGCATTCACCTAATTTAATCCATGGCCATCAAAATTGTTATTAAAGAAGTTTGTCGTACTTGCGAAGACTGAGTCTACCCAGCTCATCAGATATACCAGAAATTATGTTTTGCGCGCCTGACTCTCTTGAACATATAATGGCCATTATTCGACACGAATATCACCATTACCCCTTCATAGAATACTTCGAGAATACTTCATAGGTACTCGAGTTTTTGTACCAAACGTGATCACTGTGCTTTTTTTATCTAAAGCATTCGTCACTCTCAAACAAATTAATAGCAAGAAAACGTTTCGAATCGACGTTGTTCTCTGGATGATATATCTTTAGAGGACGTACTTCAGAGCAGTTTTCTTGCCATGAATTTGTTTCTGAATGAGGAATGCTTCAGATACCTGCTCTAACTGATAGCTTTGTTGGCGAAACAGATTCTATAGCTTCCATGCGAAACATATTTTTTTTCGCGCTTGCTATTAGGCTCAGGACGCAAAGTTAAACTATAAAAAATAATTTCGCCTCAAGTATTCCCCCAAATTGACCGGGGTTGTTGGAGAAGTATGGGAGAGGCCTTTGCCCTGCAGTGGTCGTAACCAGGCTGATGATGATGATGATTCCCCCAAATGCCCCCAAATTGCCTCCTTTTGATGGTCGCCTTAGAAACTCAGTTTGTTGATGATACTTACACATGATTACCAAACTTTAATTTGAGCTAGACTTAGTAGACCTTTAAAGGTCTACTAAGTCTAGTCACTACTAAGTCACTAAATAAATTTATTTAGTGAAAAATTACTCAATAAAATTCTTTGGACTCTTAATTATATTACTGTCCTAATCAGTGGCGTGGGGAGGACTTTACCGATTTATATTTACTTTTTTTCAGGCTGCCACCAACTTCGCGTGTCAGCGATATTGATGAAGTTTCTGGTGATGATCCGGCTGATGGTAATGAAACTATCAGTTCTGCTACTGATCCTGGGCCGTCTGCGGCGCCTAAGCCTCGAAAACGACGGAAGATGTGCACTGAAAGACAGGAGGAGATTGACCAGGCGCTAGCAAAAATGGTCGCGGTTAACCAGTTGCCTTTGGCATTCGCAGCCAGTGCCGGATTTAGGCATTTTATGGGAGTAGTGGAGCGAAGTTATAGGCCACCTTCAGTTGCTAAGCTGAAAAATCGAATAAAACTTCTGCATAATCAGTTGAGAGACAAGATAATGTCTGAAATCGACGCAGCCACATCTGTTGCCCTCACCACAGACTGTTGGACGTCGAGGGCGCAGGATTCATATATTACAGTGACTGCGCACACTCTGAACAGCGAGTGGAAGTCGGAAGCATTCACTTTAGCAACGGAGGAGATGCAAGAACGCCACACAGGAGAAAACATCACGCAGTGAATGCAAGAAGTAATTTCGGCATGGAAGTTGGACGGCAAGGTAACGGCTGTTGTCACTGGTAATGCATCTAATGGCATTATTGCTGTGAATGCGCTGCAAGGTATATTAGAGCCAAATGACGTTACCTGTTCAGCGCACAGTCTCCACTTGAGCATCAAAAAAGCTCTGTCTAACACGGAGATCGATGGCCTCTGCCAGAAGAGCGGAAGGTTGGTTGCTCACTTTAGGCATTCGACCGTCGCCAGCGATGAGTTGAGTAGGCGGCAGGAGCTACTCGGCTTACCCACAGAGCGCCTCATGCAAAGCTGTCCGACAAGATGGAGCTCGACTTACCAGATGCTTACAAAGCTTATCAAGCATCGGTCTGCTATACAAAGTGTTCTTGCTGACCGAACAATTGTCACAGCAAAAAAAGCGCAGAACCTAGAGATCAGTCAGCATGAATGGAATGTAATCAGTGAGCATTGTGAGGTCCTTGAGCCTCTTCATCTTGCAACCACCATTCTCTGCAGCGACACGGTGTCTCCTGTCTCCATGGTTCGGCCAGTGGTGAAAGCAGTAGTGAAGAAACTAGAGCTTCAGAGCACGGGTGACTTGGAAGTCGAGAATTTCAAAGAAGTAGTTCGGATGGAGAAATCTCGGCGATTTTCCTTGGACTGGGACGCCCAGAAGAGGTCGGTGTCTGCACGCCAGAGAGCTTCTTTTCTCGATCCAAGGTGCAAATGCCACCACTATGAGGAGCCAGATGCCAGAGAGGCCATCCGTAGCAATGTTAGAGAAATGTTAAATCTCTTGTCGCCTTCGGCTGATGAAAGCGGGATGGGTACTGCCCATACCGAAGCAACTGCACTCGACATACTGTTTAATGAACAGCCGCGCGTCAGTGACCCGTCCGCTCAATTTGACGCATACCTCTCCGAGCCCCAGCTGGGGCACAACATGGACGCACTTAAATGGTGGAAGGACAATGAACCCAAATTTCCCCTATTGGCGGAACTTGCCAAGAAATATATGTGCATCCAAGCCTCATCCGCAAGTTCAGAGCGCGTTTTTTCGACTGCCGGAAATATAATCACTGCCAAAAGAAGCTGCCTTCTACCGGAAAATGTGAGCTCTCTTGTGTTCTTGTACCAAAATAGGGCGTACATGGATATGTAAAAATGACAGAAGTCGAATAAATAAACCTTCTATATTACCCACGATGTCTTATGTTTGCCAGTACATTTCACCCTTTAAATATTTGTCTGTGGAAAGAACGAAGCCATATAACCAAACCAGGCGCCTTGCATTTTTCTTCTAGCTAAGTTTTCTGTGCACTCTACGATCTTTTCGAGTGAACGTAACATTCATGCTTCACATTGTTCTTGAAGGAGGTATGCAAATGCACATCTTATGTTTCTTTGATGCTCCAAGGAGAATTTCCTACACCTCAAGCGATTTCGTTCGCAACCAAATTTTTGTGAAGAAAGAGAAGCAGTCATCATTCCTTCCTGATGTCTGACGTTGTAATTTGTTGGGTCAATTTCGGGAACAAAATATCCGCTTATATAGCAAGGTAAAAACAGTACTGAGTATATCCTGCAGAAAGTAAGCACAGTTAAATGCAAATTTTCTTTACGTAATAAGCGCACTCCCAAGTCTTCTTGTGCCTGAGGGTCCGTTTCCCAAATTTACATGTATCCTTTTTGTTTATTTTGACATTCCGAGGCCGTATTCCTTACCGGTTCGCTTTGGAACGGCTTCGTTGTGGCTGTTATGTGTGGGTTACGTCTCATGTAGGAAGAGTGGAATGTCGTGGCGCGAGGGAGACCAATGAACTAGCGGCCTTTTGCCACAAGGTCGCGTCATCATGTTTGTTTGTACTTCGGGGAAGGTATAGCAATTGAAGGATGTAGCTATTTCGATAAAAAGAATATTTTCAGTGAGCTTTCGATGCGGCCAGCCGGTGGCTCAATTTTATCTGCGGTATTTTATTTTTATTTATAGGTGGCGCGCCATACGTTAAGCAATCAAAGCGTTTATCTGAGTGTAGGCCGCGGCTGTAATAGGATTTAGTTTCGCCAGAGTTGAACTTCCTAGGGCGGACGATTGCGAAGAGAGCTCCGTTCACACATCCCACAAATGCGATTTTTGCCGCGGTCTAGGAAGCGTCCTTGACTGCAGGTTTCCCTTGCGCCGTACAGGGAAATTTCACACCCCTTTTTGTTTGCACTGAACTGTAATGGCCCTAGCAACGACGGTAATGACACCACCTGACGTTTCAGTGGTTGCCAAGTCACTGCGGCGTCACTGGAAACGAAGACGCCGATAATGCCGCTCGGGCAGCTCTTGAAGACGCACAAGAAGAGGCCATACCGCTTTGGTTCCTTGTGTTCCTTCATTGTGTCCTTGGTTCGTATTTAGGTTAGTTTGCGCAGTAAAAAGTTATAGAAAAGTTATGCAGTTGTCTTTTTTTCAATACCAAGGGAAACATAATGCACAAAAGGAAGCGCAAGGAAAGCCACGGGCCCATTTTTGAGCCGTCTGATAAACAACACAATCTTATAGAAGCTGAAAGAATCAGCTGTGCATGTGGCACGAGGATACAAGCAATAGAACTGAGAATTTGAATGAAAACCTATTAGCGACTCCAAATATTCATGCCCGAATATTATAATATCGGGCTAGTCAATTAGTCAAACCGGTTGTCCTGATTATCGGTGTCTTGAAATCCGAATAACCGGATAAGCGGTTTTCGAGACCGGATTCACTTCCCGATATCCGTCAAACCAGATAGCCGGTTTAACGGACATTTGCAAGCAATTAGATACCGTCGCATACCGTTTGCGAATGCCGCTCGTTTGATATCCATGTCGGCATGGTTGGCAATTATGAATATTCTGGGTAAACTTACATGACGCCAAGTGACTCTCCTCCACATGGTCTGAAGTGCGCGAAATAGGTACCATCGCAGACCTTGTTCAAAGACCGATCGTTTGATATCCATGTCAGTATGGTTGGGAATCATGCATGGGCTAGCGAAAGATACGTGATGTCACGTGACACCCTTTACCACGTGATTTGACGTTAGCTACGTGTACACCATCGCATAGCTTTTGATTTCCCCGTTCGATCGATGTCCATGTCGGCATGGTTGGCAATTACCCATGGTCTGGCTAAAGTTACGTGATGTCACGTGACTCTTTTCCCCGTGGTCTGAAGTCGGTGAAGTGCGTACCATCGCAGACCTTGTTCAAAGACCGATCGTTTGATATCCATCTCAGTATGGTTGGGAATCCTGCATGGGCTCGACATGCAAGTCGGTGAAGTGCGTACCATCGCAGGACTTGTTCAGAGCCCGATCGCTTGATGTCCTTGTCATTTTGGTTGGGAATCATGCATGCGCTAGCGAAAGATACGTGATGTCACGTGACATCCTTTACCACGTGATTTGACGTTAGCTACGTGTACACCATCGCATAGCTTTTGATTTCCCCGTTAGTTCGATATCCATGTCGGCGTGGTTGGTAATTACCCATGGGCTGGCTAAAGTTACGTGATGTCACGTGACTCTTTTCTACGTGGTCTGAGGTACGCGAGATGCGTACCATCGGAAACCTTATTCGAAGGCCGATCGTTTGACATCCATGTCATTATGGCTGGGAACCATGCACGGGCTTGCGAAAAGTGCGTGAGGTCACGTGACACCCTTTACCACGTGATTTGACGTTCGCTACGTGTACACCAGCGCATAGCTTTTGATTTCCCCGTTCGTTCGATATCCATGTCGGTATGGTTGGCAATTGGTCATGGGCTGGCCAAAGTTACGTGATGTCATGTGACTCTTTTCCACGTGATCGGAATTGCCCGAAATGCGTACCATCATGGAACTTGTTCAAAGACCGATAGTTTAATATCCATGTCAGTATGGTTGGGGACCATGCGCGGACTTGCGAAAGGTACGTGAGGTCACGTGACACCCTTTACCACGTGATTTGAATTTCGCTACGTGGGTATCACCGCATAGCTTTCGCGATTCCCATTCATTTGATATCCATGTTGGCGTGGTTGGTAATTGCCCATAGTCTGGCTAAAGTCACATGATGTCAGGTGACTCTTTTTCGCGTGGTATTGCGTACGCGAAGTGCGTGCCATCGCAGACCTTTTTCGAAGCCCGATCGTTTTATATGTATATCAGTGTGATTGAGAATCACGCAAGGGCCAGCAAATATACGTGAGGTCACGGGACAGCGTCTCCCACCTGATTTGACGTTGGCTGCATGCCGACCATCGCATAACTATTGCGGTTCCCGTTCGTTTCAAACTCATCTCACTGTGCTTGTAAATCACATGTGGGCTTGCGAAAGTTATGCAAGGCCACTTGACGTCCTTCGCCACGAGGTGTAGCGTACCCTTCGCCGGTACTATCACAGAGATCCTTCGAAGCCCGATCGTTTGATATCCATGTCAATATAGTTGAGAATCAGCAATATGCTGGCGAACGTTACGTCAGATCCCGTAACACCCTCTTCCACGCAATCTCAGATGCGTTACGAGGCTATAATCGCACAGCTTGTTCGAAGCTCGTTCAATTTGATATCCATGGTAACGGGCCTTGTAAAAAACAAAACAAAATGATGAGAGGTCGCGTGACGCTCTTTTCAGCCTGTTTTTATGAGCTTACGAATCGCCAGTTTCTTGCTGGATGCCCCTTTGTTTCAAAGCATGTCACCAAATCCATCTATAGCTACGTTCTGCGTGACCCTGTTAACAGAAGCAATGTCCATATCAATGCAATATTTAGATTATATTTCACGCGGGAAAGGCATTTCTGCAGTCCCATGAAAATGCTCCGCAAGAAAGCTATTCAGTTATGTTTGGTCAGCGCATTATAATTATAATTCTAACATTCTAACATTATAATTATAACATTTCGTTCTTATTTTGAACATTCTAGAACACCTCCGCAAATGCATCTCTGGATTAAATATTTGGCTCCGAGATTAAATGTATGGCAGCTGAATTAAATTCACTGGCGCTTGGACGAGAATAGCTGACGCTTGGATTAATTTGAGCAGGAAAGTCTAGTAGATTCGAATATCCGAATATCCGGCTAACCGGTTATTTAAACTGGATAATTTCAATATCCGTTTCTTAAAATCCGGATAACCGGATATCCGGCTTTCGAGACCGGATTCACTTGCCTCCGGTTAAACCGGATATCCGGTTTGACGTAAATTTGCAAGCACTACTCGCTAATCGGGAGATCCCGAGAGGCAGCGCGCGGATGACGCGTGATCGCGATTCACAGCAGCCGTCGCAGACAGACCTCCGCTCATGCAGCGCTTCGTTTCCATGCGCGGTATCGGTGGTCGCGCTGGCCGCAAGCCATTGGTGAACAGACGACCGCTCGCTACTCGGCCGCCATCTCGTAGCGGTCGTCACCGCAGAGCCCGTCTTGCGTGGCACTACGTACGCTTCTCACGCTGTCTCCGTACGCTCCTCATCGCGCTTTCTTCGCTAACGCCGTCTTACGTGCCCCGCTGCGCTCTGCGTTCGCCCTTTCACCATTCGCTGTGCTCGTTCGCTCGGTTACGCGAAGGGGCGCCGACACTAAACGCAGGAACGGGCGCCTGCGCGCTAAACAGAAACCCCGTATACAGTGAGGAAGCGTCTACTCGGCGAGAACCCGACCAGCAAGCGACGGATCGGCAACGACCGACCCAGGCCAAATCATAGGATGGTGGGGTAAAAGCTCAGCTTGGAGATCGCAGGGAGAGGCCTTCGTCCTGCAGTGGACATAAAGCAGGCTGACGATGATGATGATGTATATAAAGAAAGCTACAGAAATTCTGAGAATTGTCTACTGAAGCGTAAGCATCGTTTGGCTCGGCTGTGACTTCCTTTTTTTCTTTGTGTTGCTTACTTGCCTTCCCTAGCTTACGCGCGTCATACATATACCCACGGCCTTTCCGGTGGCAAACAATTCTTGAAAGAATGCTTAGGCTCTAGTAGACAATCTTCAGATTTTCTTGCCGCCTCCGGCCCCATGAATGCAATTCTGCCACTCGAGCCGGAACGCCGGGCACGCGTGCGCCTAGACGGAACAGATCGATAGAAAGGCAACACAAGCTGCCGCATCAGTGCGGAAGGCGTTGCGTGAGGGGAGGGTGCACCGCCGCGAAGCCATGCCACCCTGGCTCTCGCAAGCCTAGTGTTATGCGTGCGTTCCTTGTCCAAGCAAGCTCTCGCCTGCGTTCTAACTGCGCCTCGGCAAGGCCCAATGAAAACGCGCCAAGCGTCTCGAGGCGCTCACTTGCCCGCGAGGTGTTCGTAACTCGAGGGAAGCTCAGCAGCGTTCAATTGGAGATTGGACCACCCTAAGATCTCAAGTTGGCCCACCATCAAATTTTTAGTTGGCCCACCCCCAAATTTTATTCGGCCCGCTCTCAAATTTAAGTTGGCTGGTCCCAAACTTCAACTTGGCCCAGCACTAAATTTAAGTTGCCCCGCTCCCAAATTTCAAGTTGGCGCACAGGCCAATTTAAATTGGCCCCCCTCCAAATGTCAGGTTGACCCAACTTCAAATTTTTAGTTGGCCCACCGCAAGTTTCAGTTGGCCCCACCCCACTTTAAGCTTCCCTTGGCATTTTCTAAGAAGCCCTATGTATCTGTATGAGTATTGTATTTTTATTTGATTTTGTTTTTCCTTTAAATAGTTCTGTAACACTTAAAAGCTACAAGTCATCTACACTTACACATATCATAACGATTAGATGTCTTTGTGCGAATTACGCATTTTGTGCAGATGCAAGGCTTCACACTTTTCGCGTGCCAGTGTCGGGGAGCTCGCCAAAGAATGCTTACGCACTAAAAAAAAAAAAAACGGCTGCTTGACGGGGAAAAAAAAAAAAACAACCGGCCCCACGCACACAATGCCTGGGTCCGGACATGGCAACTACCTCACACGCTGTACAGATATGGCAAATAAGCACCAGCTGCGAAGAGTATGGCGCATTGTGTAACGTAGCGGGGAAAAACGCATGCCGATGAATCTCTCCCTCCCAGTGTGAACACCCAAATGCGTTTCCGCGTGCACTGTGGTGCAGGTTGCGGCATTCTACAGCTTGCCATGAGCTGACACTCGTATGTAAAAAATGGCGCACACACATGGTGGAGCTTCGAGGCTATTAAACGCGCAATTCGCCTGCGACGTTTAGTGACAGGAAAATTTACGACAAGTGACAACGCAGTTATGAAAGCAGGTGCTTTTGATCGAAACGCCGGAGGGGAAGAAGAAGAAAGAACTTATGGTAGCGGAGGTACTCTCCACTTCCATCCAGTTATTAATTTGTAGAAGAGATGCTCATGTAAGAGCACTCTTCGATCAGAGAACAAAAAAAAAAAACAAACTACATAATGAACATGGACGAGAACGGATAAATTATTATAGCAAAAAACAAGCACCAGTATACATTCTTAGGACAAGAAATGTGCACACAAATGATCACGGAAAATTCCTCGGTTAGTGGTTGAAAGAATATCTGGAGGATTATTCAAAGTGCGACGGCGCGTGTCAAATTCGAAGGACATTTCTCCCAAATATGCGTTTGATGCGGCGGCGATCATGAAGGCGGCTGGTCTTACGTAATGGCTTTTCAAGTGGCGTTGGGGACGCTGTTACGTACACTACAATATTATTTGTATGTTAGGCATAAAGGAGCAACAGACCGACGAGCAGTCAACATTTCTCTCTCTCTCTCTTTATCCGCAGTATAGGTGCTCCCCAGAGCAACCAATTCACAACACGTGTTCGTCACTCGAGGCCATAAGCACTGCAACGATGCTTCAGCGAGTACTTCCCCGTAAGAGAGTTCGCGAACGCGCCCGATCATACGGTGGATGACTTCACCGGTCTCGAGATGACGTCAGAGAGAGAGAGAGAGAGAGAGAGAGAGAAAGAGCCCGGACTCCGCTTGTTACGCGTGCAGCCGACCCGTGAGGCGAGGACCGGGTCGCGGCGGGCATGCAACCTTCCGGGAAGTGGAACGACGAGGGCTTCGTGTGAAACGCCCTTATCGTGCATCCAGTGGGCCGAACACAAGCCCGCTTCACCCTTCGGCGACCCTTTGTGCCCGCACGCGGTTCGGAGCGCTGTGCGATTGCGGAAATATTTTCGCCGCCGCCCGACTGCTGCTGAGATCGAAAAAAAATAAAGTGTAGATAAAGAGAGATAGAGAGAGACGATAAACACGAGCGGAGCGAGGAAAGAGGCAGACATACCCGCGCTGCAAACAGACAAGTTGGCGCCTTCGATTGCTGCTCGGTGAACTTCCCCGGCTTTCCCGATCGTCGCTTCATCGATTGACCGAACGTGAGAATTAGCGCAGCGTGGCTTCTACGTCTTTTTTGAAAAAAAAAAAACACATTTTGTTAATTCGTGTGGAAATAAAAAAAATGTTAGTGATTATTACATCGCTCGCTTCACAAAAAATAATAAAATTGTTCAGTGATATAACATGATCACGACATGAGGTGGCAGGAATAACTTTTCTCTATTAAATCAATTTCCGAGCTCTGCACGCACGTACGCGTGACAGACAGACAGACTGAACGGAACTGGGCTTACGCGGATTGCTTACGCCGATATCGGAACCCGGAAAAAACGCAACGTTGCTCGAGAGCCAGCTGCCTGTGTAGGTAGACGTTCACCATAGTTGATGTTTTTAACACGCACACAGAATTATAAATATCATGCCGTGTATGTATGTATGTATGTATGTATGTATGTATGTATGTATGTATGTATGTATGTATGTATGTATGTATGTATGTATGTATGTATGTATGTATGTATGTATGTATGTATGTATGTATGTATGTATGTATGTATGTATGTATGTATGTATGTATGTATGTATGTATGTATGTATGTATGTATGTATGTATGTATGTATGTATGTATGTATGTATGTATGTATGTATGTATGTATGTATGTATGTATGTATGTATGTATGTATGTATGTATGTATGTATGTATGTATGTATGTATGTATGTATGTATGTATGTATGTATGTATGTATGTATGTATGTATGTATGTATAAACTGTTCGTTTGTTATTGGCTCAAAAATAAGGAGGCGACGGTTGTTTTTGAAGCCGCAGACTATACGACAGGCTTTAAATCTCGATATACTTTTAGTACTATCACATGATATGTTTAAACCGGACATTTTATCATATCATTGAAGTGCAATGGCTTACACATACTGTTGCACATGCCACCCGCGCACGTTGGAGGAAAAACACCACGCCCTAGTGTTGACACGGAAACCAGCCTGAACATTCGCCGTAGTTCTAACGCATACTCGGCGTGGTAACACGGGGCAAAGGTGCGTTCATTTCATGACAAAACTCAGATATATACTCCTCGTCTCACGGTCACCAGCGGCTACGGAGCACGTGATCTAGCAGGTGGGCAACCTCTGTGCCCGGTTATGTTAAGAATGTGTGCGTCAACACAGGACACCTTTGGTAACTATAGTGACGTTCAACACGAGAACCCCATTGAGTGATGCTCGCTAAGAAGGCTCTCCTTGAAAAATGATGAGGCGTACGTCACCTGGGTTGCCTTAAGGTTTAGCCAGTTTCGAAGAAATGTTGAGCAATGTTCACGCGTTTTTCTGTAATATATGAAATGGAAAGGTAAGCCTCTTCAGGGCCTGGTATGAAAAATAATAAATTAAATGAATTCTGTGGTCTTCATTACGCGCCAAAACTACGGTCTGATTAAGAGGGACGCCGCAGTGGATTAATTTTTGACCAGCCGAGGGTCTTTTACGTGTCCCCAGTGCACGGGACACGGGCGTTCTTGCATTTCGCCGCCATCGGAATGCGGCCGCCCCGGCCGGGATTTGAACCCGCAACTGCGTTCGTAGCTGCGCCACGACATAGCCACTACGCCACCACGGCGGGTAAGGAAAAATCGACACGAAGCGAGGGTAATGGAGCAAGGATAACGAAGAAACGCAGAGCAATATAAATATATATCAACACGCCTTCTGTTAGAAAGGTACAAGAGTACGAGGTCGGTTTAGTGATTCATACCAACGGAATATGGAACATGGAATTTTTTTCTGCATTACCGAAACAAGTACACTTACTCGCATACGTATCTGATCACGCATTCCGTGAAGAAGACGAGTTCGCCATTACAAAGCCGCAAACAGCAGCCGTGAGTAACTTCAGTGCAACAGCGGGAAAGGCTGCTAACATGGAAACAGGCCATGAAAATCTGGCATGAGCCCCATGTTTCGTGCACGCGTCAACATTGGTTCAGTTCCCGTTCGACAGCGTCGATTTGCGGTGTCAAGAGCATCTGGAAAACGACTGATTGCTGCATCTCGCATGGGGCTCACAATTAGGTTATAGGAAAAGCCGAGCTCGAGAAAGAGACGGACGCTGGAAAGAGGACCGACGAGAGCTAATATAGGATTGTAGTTCTTAACTCAGACATGCGCAGACACGCTGATCAATCTACAACAGCAGAGTACAAAGAAATCTGCTAATAAAATCAAATTAACTTTTTATTGGGTTGTCAGATGTGTAAACCAATTATACGCTGCGGAATATTTCGCCCAATGTGAAATCTGTCAAGCGAGCCCCGCGAAGGAGGGCACAAATAAACGGTGCCCAGATGGGTGACTAAATATTCTGCCGCCAAAGTTTGCAAAATGTCCCCCCTCTTCCTTTTCATTCCCCACGTATTTTCGTTCCTCAAGCAACAGGGACGCGTTGTCCGTGGTATTTAGTTTTATTATTTGGCGGGACTTCACTTTTCATCTGAAAAAAAAAAGAAAGGGACCACGTAAGTCCTAGGTTGCTACAAACGCTGTTATCGGTCTTTTCTCGACAACCTCCACACATTTTGTGTTGGCGCCTTTTAGATTAGGTAATGTAAGTTTAGCTACTGAAGCCTAACTGAATCATTATTTTTTGCGAAATAAATAAAAATTCTCGTGATTAGCAGTGACAACGCCCACCCACATGCAGTGATCACCGTTCGCGTAACGCCCTCCATTATCTTTTAATTCTATAGGTGACGCTTAGTTGGGACGGCCGGAATATGTGGGTGCAATCTGCGCCTGCACGGTGACAGCCCGCGCTGGAATGTTACCGAGCCCCGTATCCGCGACGAATGACCTTCATGATATGATCGTACGGTTGTTGGGTGCCAGCAAAATCAGCGGGCGATTACGACGGCATCAACGGTCGGCTATCAGCCCGCGCACACTTTGGTGACCGTATAGGTGGCCGCTAATATGCGGGCCCAGATTGACAAAGATTTAGCGACGCACTCTGAAAGCAACAACATGTGCACGCACGGCTCTCATAAACAAGGCACCCTCGCGAACAGAACACATCGACAATCTGTGGCACTGTGCAAACCAGCGGGAGGCCTACGTCCGCTATAGTTATCTGCCGACCTCTTGGCCCCAGCTTCAGGGCATGAGTGTAAAGGTCAGAGACCGGTGCCCTATCATTGCAATGAAGTTAAGCGCCGTCTCCGCCCCTATATATTCCCGCCACATACCTATCTGGCCCCAGGCACTGTCTTACAGTCACCATAAATGCTTAAACGGAACACGCCTTATTACCAACAGAAGCAGCTCGTTGTTTTGACTAGTTTTGGCCAATTACTTCTTCCTAATTCAGAGTCTGTGGTGGACTGTCTTTCAAGCCAGAGTCTTGGCAATTGTTTTGCAATCAGTGCGGGCGTCGATGATTTATTTCATTCCCTTCCGCACAATGAACTCATAAGAAGGGGTTAGGTTGGCTGTTACCAAATGGTCTGACGAACTTGCTTTTTAGAGCTCGTCAAACGTGCCCATTGAATCGTTCTTTGGATCTTGCCTGCATTTACCTAAAATCTGTGTTTGTGGGAATGGACTACGATTTATGCCTGTAGAAAGCAGCTGCATGCATTGGTCTTAGATTTGCTTCGTTGCTATTTGACATATTTTTAAGCCAAGTAGGTAGAAGCCTTTAGAAAAATTTCCTGATGATTTCAGAAAAACTTGGTGTTTTTTTATCACAGTGATTATAGCGATTGTTCCGTGAATGTGGCCTAGGGCTTTCATTTACTGTGGAACCTGTGAAGAATCAAGCTTTGCAGTGCTCAGAGATCAGACTATTTTTGAGTAGTCTCCTCTTTGCTGGCTATTGCTGAACCCCAGATAAAAAAAAGCCGTTGCTCCAATTTTCTTTGAATCACTTGAACTTAGTCAAGCAAGCCACCGCATTTTCATTTCTTAGGTTTTCGCTGTGCGACACCTACCTACACCGTAGGGCACGTGAAAAATTGCTCACGCGCTGCTAAAAAACCCAAAGCAAAGCAGCGCTCCCTCGGAAAAAGCCAAAACACTCGAGGTATTTGTCGTGTTACCGTATATTCACAAGCTTTCGCATGGGCTATTATTAGCTCATGCCCATGTACCCCGAGTCGTTAAGACATTCGGGTAATCATCTGAACCGCCAACAAACTTTCGGGAATATGTGCAGAAGCGCACAGCTGTAGGCAGAGAGGGCAAGTCAGTATCAAGCAGGGATCGCATGCACTGTAGCACATTAGAGTGTATGCGGCCTAATTTTCGAAACACAACCATTATGACTATAGCATTGTAATTAGACATCGCCTGGAAAAAAAATTGATCGCCCTTCCACTGCTGTGAAGAGGGGTGCAAGTGAAGCTCAAGATCCACGGCGGCTCTTCGTTGTCATAATGCCTCGGCTTCGCACTCCCTCACGGCAAGGTCAGCACGTCGACGACTAGCCCTTCCTCGAGCGAGTTATGTCCACAGCTGCGTAGGCTACCCTCGGACTAGGTTATTTCGCCAAGCCCGACGGGTGGTTACGGGCCCGTTTAAAAGAGAGGCGACACAGTGCGTCCACGACTCTAGACTGCAGTTTACGGGCCAAAGACTTAACCTGGTCATCCCAAGTCATGTGTTCGCCAAAGAAAACTCCAAGCGTGTTTGCAGATGGCACTAGATCCATCGCACTACCATTTTGTTTATTAGGAGGGAGCTGAAGAGATTTGTTGCGCGAATAGAACGGGGTTGCTTTGGTTTTGTTAACATTAATGTTTAGGTAATAATGAGTTGTCCAGTGCCTACTTTAGCTATAGTGCAGTATTAGCTCTCGATATCAAGTCAGCCCATGATTAGCCGGCAACAAACATACTCGTGTCATGCGCGTATAATATGTGTTTAGCTTCCGCATCTACATAAGTTATTTCATTTATGCAAAACGTAATATGAAGGGATCCTTATACGCTACCCCTTACGGACGCCCGACGTTACTGGCTTTTCTCCTGTACATTCACCTAAATTCTTTCCGAATTGTTATCTATTTTGCAAATAGAAGCACGTTTAGGAAGTCAGCACTCCCTTAATATCGTGATATTTGAGGTTTATTTAAATATAAAGCGCCATGATTAATAAGGTTAAATGCCTACGTAAAGTCCGAAAACAACCGGAGTATCATGTTCTTGGATTCAAGATGTCCCAATACGTACTGCTTTTCTTGAATTCAGTATAATCTGAATTCAGTGCCAATGAATATGACTGCGTAAACTGAATATAAAGCTGAGTTGCCATAGAATTGTGCTGTATGCATGCGCGTGTGTGTCGTTGTGGTGTGCTGCAAGTTACTCATCAATGCCAACCAGCAAGACAGTAAACAAGACTAGCGATCGAAACCGCGTTCTCTTGCTTTGCCGCGGAATGTAGCCCCTCAGCTATTTCGGCGGGTGCACCACTTCTATCGACGGCTTCCTTCTTCTATAACTACATTTATTAAGACATTGGTGCTTCCGTAGAAGCGCCATCTACTCGGATCTGCTCCGACGATTGTTCATCACCTGTATCCATTACGTTCGTGACGCCATCGTGCGCTTCGCGCGAGAGGGTTGGCGCAAGCTATCTTTGCACCGGTGAGGAAGGCTAGTTGGAGCTAAGTCAACGGCCAACCCCCACCACAGACTCAATAATAGCAGCAAGAAAAAAAAACTATCACACCGGATTGAGCAAGTGAATCGTCGGCAGGTGTGCTGCGGCATAGAAGATATTTTTTCGTCACCGAAATCAATCAATCAATCAATCAATCAATCAATCAATCAATCAATCAATCAATCAATCAATCAATCAATCAATCAATCAATCAATCAATCAATCAATCAATCAATCAATCAATCAATCAATCAATCAATCAATCAATCTTTGTTTATCCAGAAAATCTGGATGGCCTTCAAGGCTAGAAGCCGCTCTGGGCAGCTTGACTGGGTCCCTGAAGACCGTTGCATTGGCAGCATGCGACGTTCCTTCTAGAATTATACAGCCACAAAAATGATTCAATTGCTGCTGCTGCTTCGTATCGTGCCACTTGTGACGTCATGTGATATGCGCCCAGCGTATACCGTCGATACGTGCAAACTTTGCATTACATTTGCGTTCTATTCCACCAGGCGTCAGGGCATATGTAGCAGCTGCATCGTATTGTACCACCTGTACAATACACGGATGGGACATGTGCTCCGCGTAGCATCGATACCTGTGTTTACTACTCGGTACGCATTATGGCGCCTCCTGGCGAGGTACTAACCTCCGCCGAAGAAGCGAATCGTAGAGCTACGCGACCGCTGTGCAGAGGGCAGCACAAGCCGCAGCTGGCCGTCGACGGCGGCTGGGCAATTCAGTTCCTTCTCGTGAAAACGACGCAATGACACTTCGCCGGGAAGCCCCTCTAGTGCGCGCTGACGAAATTCCCATGCAGTTCCCGTGGCGTCTCTCCTGCAGCTTACGCTGTGACTGGGCTGCGTGCGCCGCTCAGGCTTGCGACTTTTTCATGGCACCAAAATTGCTTGAGATAGCGTGATGCAATTGCTTCGCGTGCCTGGACAGCTCGGATAACTTGCGCGCCATTTTTTGTCTAATGTAACAATTGAACCTCACTGTCTTTATTTAGGAAATTGGATTCATAGGACTTATCACTCCAAGCCAACACTGTATAGGGCTATTAGAGAAGCTGTATATCAAATATGCCTATGAAATAGTTTGAATTACGTGGCGTTCTCTACCTCGTACCTAAATGTAGATACCACGGAGGAAAGACGAAGAAATAACTCTAGGACGGTGCGTCACGTGACAATTCTAAATTATGTAATCATATATAAATATAAAGGGTGAACCACGGAAAGCGCACCCGAGCACTTGATGCCAAGCGGTCGCTTTTAGTCACCAGGTGCATCACACGCCGCGCGGCTTCGTTGTGTTCGTTGTCTGCGTTGCCGCTGCCGTTGCAGCTGCCTAAAGACTGGAGGGCTGCAGTGGTCATACCAGTACATAAAGCGGAGATAAACACAATCCATCTAACTATCGACCCATATCTCCCGCATCAATACCATGGAAAATAACGGAACTTGCAATATTTATTCACCTTGTAAATTTTCTACAGGATAACAGTTTCTTCTCTTTAAATCGGCATGGCTTCCGAAAGCTTTTCCCTTGTGATACTCAACTACTTTCCTTCACCAGTGACTTGCACCTCTAGTCGAACACTGCTTTTTCCACTGACTACTAATTTCTTGACTTTGCTATAGCGTTCGATAAAGTTAACCACTCACTGCTTTTATGTAAGCTAAGTGTTCTCAATATTGACCCTGCAGTTCATAACTGGATTCGTGCATTTCTATCTTCTCGTGTTCAATTCGTTAGCACTAATGAAGCTAATTCCTCTACTGCACCAGTTGACTACGGGGTTCCTGAAGGATCTGTACTTAGCCCCCTACTATTCCTAATTTATTTAAATGACTTACCTAGTGCTATTACCTCCAGAATTTGTTTATTTGCTGATGACTGTGTGGTTTACTGGAAAATAGCTAACGATTCCGACATTCATTCGCTCCAGGTCGATCTCAATAGCATGCTAGATTGGTGTCACATTTAGAAAATGGAACTAAGCATTATAAAGTGTTAATCTATGAGGGTTTGTGGTTTGAATACAACTTCTACAACTTATTATCTTCACGGTCCTCCCCTTGAAAGCGTAACATCCTACCGGTATCTCGGCGTCCATGTAACTAACACCCAGTCCTGGAAATTAAATACAGAACATATAGCATCAAAAGCAAACAAAACCCTGGGTAATTACCTTCGAAGAAACTTTTTCCTTGCTTCATCATCACTAAAAACATTATTATGCACCACCTATGTGCGAACACAAATGGAATATGCTTCAACCGTATGGGACTCTGGACAGGTCGCACTAGCACTCAAGCTGGAAACTGTGCATAATCGTGAAGCTCATTTTATCTAGGCTAATTGTCATCGCTCGGCTAGCGTCACTCGAATGAAAATGTATTTAAATCTCATTCCACTAACTACCCGCCGAAAACACACCTGCATTTCTCTCCATAAAAAATCCATAAGAGAATCCATAAGATTTTCTACCACAGCTGGAATCTTCGCTCCGGATGGATTCAGCCAGCACTCTTCATTTCTCATCGCCGAAATCACCTACAAGAAGTCTCAGTGCCCCATTGCAACACCGTAACATATGCACAATCATATTTTCCAAGAACTTGTAATAAATGGAATTCCATACCCGCATCATTGACAAGCATCAGTGATTCTATTCAATTTAAAAATGTTCTTATACAACGCTGATTACCTAATTACCGCTTTTGTGTTTTGTTCATTAACTGATTTTAGTATACTGCTGGTGTTCTCTGCCTAATATTATTGTTGATCAACTGTCTTATAAATTTGTAAGACAATTTTTAGGATTTTATATCCTTTTTCCTCTAATGTTTTATATTGTTGCATGAAACGTGCTTTGTGTGTTTTTTAATTGCTGTGAATAGCTCTTCCGCTCTGAAATGTACTCTGTACCCCGAGGGTAACATAAACAAACAAACAAACAAACAAACAAACAAACAAACAAACAAACAAACAAACAAACAAACAAAAGCCAGTTAAGGCAGATTACCTGGCGCCATGCTCTTTTCTAAGGCTTTTCCTTTTCTGCCGCGCTAACATACACTGTCGTTCTTGCATTACGCCCCAACCCGTAGGAATGATGTGGCTGTGGACGGGATTCGAACCCGCCAACTTCATGCTCATCCGGAAAGTGACACAGCCAATACGGCACCGCGATGGCTGTGCAGGGGCGTGCTGTTTGGTGCACCTTTGACGCCTTGGCCTATTTTCCTGTTTTCATGTGAACGCTGTGTTTTTCTGCCGTAAAAGGCCCCATTACAGTAAGAAAAGTATGGTATGGTACGAAGAACTTTATTTAGGTCCTGAGGGATCAGTCTGGGACTGAGAGGGACAGAGAGGCCGAGCCCCTCTGCCGTGACACGGGCCCTCTGGACAGCCCTGAGTTGGTCCGCCAGCACTTCACTGTGCAGCATCCGCTGCCACCACTGTTCACCTCGAGAACCATCACCGGCCAACGCCAGGCGGCGCCAAAGCATGTGTTCTAAATCGAGCAAACCCCCACACTTGATACAATAGACTGAAACCCCGCAGTCCGGATTAATGTTATTCGTGACGACCGGGTTGTGTACGAATAGCTTTTTTGTTAATAAGATCGGCAGGCGCGTGGCGTAAAAACAAGCGCAACGAAAACGAAGGAGCTGCAGGTGAGCCCCACAGTCATCTCCGTGGTAAAGCGCACCGCACGAAACACACGGACAAAGGAAGGAAGCAAGGCACACACACAGGTATCGTATAATAAACTTGTATTGCGCTTTGTTTTCGTGCGTGCCTTTGGCGCTGCTTTACCCCTCCTAATGTTGAACCAAGCAGCCCAAGCTTTCGTCCGGCTGTCCGCAGACCTTGAGACAAGTCAATCGGGACACCCTTCGCAACAATGACGGAGAATGGACGAAGCAGAAGAGAGAGGAGCGAGCGCGTGCATGTCGTCTCAGCTCCTTTCTTTGTGTTCCCCGTTATTT
The DNA here is from genome assembly GCF_038994185.2 of Dermacentor albipictus. NCBI lineage: Eukaryota > Metazoa > Arthropoda > Arachnida > Ixodida > Ixodidae > Dermacentor > Dermacentor albipictus. The sequence continues at coordinate 97,115,953 of NC_091822.1, forward strand.
TGTCGTCTCGTTTCGGGAGGTCCGCAATATGTGAAGATGTATCGTCCGCAGCAACAATAGCGCACTTGTTACGGGCGGGCCCGAGCCCCGCGTCTCCGTCGCCCAGCTGAACCGCTCCAAGCTGTCGGGGAATGAGTCATCCCACATTTTACGCGCTCGACCAGGTGCGCTCCCGCCACGCAGTGGAAGGCTTCGTGGGTGGATGGCCGATACATTGACGGCTCTGTGAAAACAAGCCGCCACGAAAGTTGTGCGTAGTGGCTAGAGAAAAACAAGGAAGAGGGTGGAAGTGGGGAGGGGATGGAGGGTAGGCCACTCACCGCCACAAACAAGCACGATAAGGGAGAGCAATATACCAGTAAAGATTATACGCCAGCTGAGTGCCAACGCTGACAAGTGGTTGTGTGCATACATGGCAAGAAAGAATGTGCGCTATTCTTGCGAACGGTCGCTAAATACGAACAGCGTTCTTCATAAACGTCGATGAAAGGTTTGCTTGAACCGATTTTCCACATGGCATGGTATCCACTATATTTAATTAATAATTTTAATTTATTTCTTACAATAAGCAGTAGCGCCTCTCGGCGCCGAACATATATCACATTCTTTAGTCGAAGTGCGCATCAAAACCACGTACGTTAGTAAACAGCCACATCTAGCCAACAGGCCGTGAAGCCAGGGCTCGCCGCCTTCCGAGAAGACACGCATTTGACTGTGGGTTCCATGACAGGTGTAGATGCACCAGGCGGGGCGGTAAACTTTAGATCTGCGGATTCCCCTGTTCTTCGCCTGGTCATAAAGGCACTCAGTACCAGACCATGCCTTAGTCAGTATTTTATCAAGGCGCCTACATGTGTTCGACTTTTCGCAGAATACCAAAGCACACTCGATCCCTGGGTCTCGCACGCGTCACCGGATCAGCACAGGTAGGTCGCGTCCGGTAAGACAAAGACATTACCGAGTTTCCCCAGCAGTACAATAGATAATCGAGGAACAAGTTCACAAAATGCTTCAAACGAGAGTAATTCAGGAGCCGTACAGTCCTTCGCCAGCTCCAGTGATGCTCGTCAAACAAAAAGACGGTACATGGAGATCTTGCGTGGATTATCGATGCCTAAATGCGGTCACTAACAAGGGCGCCTATCCCCTTCCGCGGATTGACAACGCCATTGGCTACGTCCATTCAGGCTCGTACTTTTCTTCAGTTGACTTGCGTTCAGCTTATTGGCAGATCCCGATGGACCCGGCGGACAAAGAGAAAACGGTGTTCGTGTTTCTAGACGGATGGATGGATGGATGGATGGATGGATGGATGGATGGATGGATGGATGGAATAATGTTACTGAAAGGTCCTGCGAGGTACGGAGCGCAAGGCCTCATAGAGCAGGCTACTCACACGTTGAGACCGGGAGTTTTAACTCCCTGGCCGCATCGTGGGCCCGCTGGACGGTCCAGAGCTGCTCCACCAGGTCCGTGCTGCGTAATGCTTCTTGTAGCCTGGCGTAATCTTGATTCTTGTTTGCGTGGGTCCGACAGCACGGACAGAGCAAGTGATGTACGTCTAGTGCGCTAAGTCAATTTTCGCAATATGATGTGTATAGCTCAGGCATGTAGTAATTTAGTCTGTTCTGCGTGGGGTACGTGTGGGTTTGAAGCATTCTGAACGTGAGGGCTTGAGGCCTGGTGAGCGTATCGTGAGGTGTGCTGTATATTCTGCGGTATAGGTAAATGTGATTTGTGATCCCGTTGTATGTGGAGGGAGGGTCCCGATTCTCGCTGGGATTGTCACGACCAGAATAGGTGGCATCACGGAGAGTTAGGTCTTGCGCGCTCCTGTGATCCATCTCATTGAGATTAGGAGGGGCGTCCTCGATCTCTGCGAGCTGTGTCGGGAACCATCAGATGGTGTGATGCTGCAGCGGCGCGGATGTATTGACTATTTGTAGTGCTTGTCTTGCAACGGCTCCTTTCTGAAAGGCTTTGACGGCCGAGCGTGAATTGCTGTAGACGTGGGTGGTGGTCGGGTCTGTGAGCGCGAGTGCAGTGGCGACCTGTTCTGCTATCTCAGACTTGTGGGTCTTGACTGTGAGAGCATTTGTGACATTACCTTACTTATTGACCGTGGTGGCAACGAAGGCCTTCCTGGTCGGGTACTGTGCCGCGTCTACGAAACAGGCTAGGATCTTCTTATCATGTATTTCGCGCAGGATGAACCATCCACGTGCCAGCCTTCCGGGTTGATGGTGCGCTGAGTTCATGTTCCGTGGGAGTGGACGAACCGTGTAGCAGTTGCGTGTGTCCATGGGAATGCTTTGGTATTGATTCTTGATTGCTGTGGTGTCATGACCAAGTTTGGCTTGGATTTCTCTACTTGGTTTGGTTCCAGAGAGTCTTGTCAATTGAGCCCGTTCTTGAGCTTCGGCGATTTCTTCAAGTGTATTATGTGCCCCCAGTTGCAGCAGGAGCTCTGTCCCTGTGCTCTTGGGGATTCCCAGCGCTAGTTTGACTAGCTTCCTAAGTTGCACAATGGGTTTGTCCTTCTCCGCTGCCTTCCTTCTCTGCATGGCCGCCTCGTACGTGAAGTGGTATAGCGCGAAGGCGTGTGTTAGCTTGAGGAGATTTTCTTCCTTAAAACCGTGTTGTCTGTTTGCTACGCGTCATATAAGATTCATGGCATTATTCGACTTTGTCACGATCTTCTTCACTGTCCCGGCGTTAGAGCCACTGCTCTCAATGAGCATGCCGAGGACTCCGATTTTGCTGACATGCGGAATGGTTCCTCCATCTTTTGTTCTGAGAATAATGGCGTGTGTGCCTCTGATTTCGCTCTTTGGCTTAGGACCACTTCTCGGTGGTTTGTAGACGAGGAGCTCCGACTTCGCCGGCGAACATCGCAGGCCCGTGGGAGCGAGGTATTCCTCGATCGCGTCGATCGCTTGCTATAGAGCGTTCTCATTGATCCCAGGCCATCTCCGGGGATCCAGGGCGTTACGTCATCTGCGTATATGGTGTATTTGACGTTCTCGATTTGATCCAGTCTCTTGCCTAGGCCGGCTAACGCAAGGTTAAAAAGCGTCGGAGAGATGACAGAACCTTGCGGGGTGCCTTTGCTTCCCAGTTTGTATTTCTGGGACTTGATTTCCCCTAGACGGAGGGAGGCCATTCTGTCGCTCAGGAATGATATTGATTGACTCTGTGTTCAATGTAATGATGTTCGGGCTGTGCGAACCTCCCGCAACCTATGAGTGGTTTATGGATACAATTCTGCGTAGCCTAAAGTGGGAAATTTGCATGTGCGACCACGATGAGGTTGTGGTCTTTGGTCGCACACTTAGTGAACGCAATAAGCGCCCCGATGTTGTCCTCACCTATATCAAGAACGCTGGACTAATTCCGAATTCAAAGAAGTGTCAATTCGGTGAGCTGCAAGCATTGATAGTCAATCATTTTGTGAATAAACGTGCCATCCGACCTGGTCCACAGAAGACTGAAGCCGTCGAAGTGTTTAGAGCGCAACGGTCTGTGCAGGAGCTACACGCATTCTTGGGACTGTGGTCTTACTTTCACTGCCTCACTCATCGGTTTGCTGACGTTGTTTGCCGTTGACAATTCTCCTACGAAAGGATGTATCCTTCGATTGGACTGCCGGATGTGACGCCTCTTTTAGACAGCTTAGGTTTTTTCGACGTCATACCTATTCTCCAGCGCTTTGGTCCTTCCATACCAACAGAAATTCACACAGGTGCTAGTGGTGTCAGCATTGGTGCTGCACTGGCGCAATGCTGTGGTGGCCGATGTCATGTTAGTATTAAGACTTAGACGGCTCACGGGACGACAAATCCGATGTCACGCGTTAGGCCGTCCGGCATTATGGCACCAAAGCTCATAGGGAGTCAAATCGCCGACCTTTGGTGGGAGTGGCTGTGGGGTTAACTTAGACGAACCCCGACCTTTAGTGTTAATTAGGGCGAATTAGGCCATCAATTTCTCTATAAGCGTGAAGCCGAGGCGAATAAGAAGCGTCATCACGACCTGTGATACTAATTGGGGCGATGTTAAGACACAGTTAATTGGGATAAAGTTAATTAAGGCACTCGAACCCACGACCTTTGGTGAGAGTTGAACCCAGTTGGAGATATGAGGGAACCAGCGATATATCCACGTTGGATTCCAATTGACGTCGTGAAGGTCGAGAGTCGAACCCGCGACACTTGGCCTTAATTCGAAGTTGATTAAGGCAGATTTAATTAATACACATTTAATTAAAGCCCTAGAAACCACGGCCTTTGGGGCGAGTCAAACTCTCGATCTTTGGTGGGAGTCGAACCCATTTGGAGATTCGGGTGAACCGCGCTGTCTCCAAGTTGGATTCCAATTGACATCGTGAATGTTGAGAGTCGAAACCATGAACTTTGATATTATATAAGACAAAGTTAATGGATGCACTGTTAATTAAGATCGAGCTAATTAAGGTGCTCGAAGATATGAACATTGGTGGGCGTCGTACCCTCTCACCTTTGGTGTTAGGGTGAATTAGGTACAGATAATAAAGGTAGAGTTAAGGCACTGGAACACACCGCCTTTGGTGGGAGAAAACAAGTAATAGGACGTAACAACGCATAAGAATGAAGAGATAGATAGATAGAGAGAGAGATAAAAGGAAGGCAGGGATGTTAACCAGTGAAGAGCCCGGTTGGCCGCCCTGCGCTGGAGCAAGGGAGCAGAGGAATAGAAAGAAGGGAGAGAAAGAGAGAGATGGGGTAGAGAGAACTCCACAAACAGCACTACAGAGTCAAAGGCGCTCACACAAGTCATACGTTCTCAAAAAGCACAGGAGTGCCTTTAGTGCCTTCTGAGCCGTTGATCGGTGGGGACGGTGTTCTAGTATTGTCTGTTCACTCAGAAGAGGATCATGTAGTTTCCTGAATGCGTAGGTCAAAGACAGTCTTTGTGCTTCAAACTGAGGACAGTGGCATAATAGGTGGTCAATGCTCTCGTCGCAGCCGCTGACATCACATGCAGGACTGTCAGCCATTCGAATGAGTGCTGAATAAGCTTTCGTGAAGGCAACTCTCGACCACAACTGACACAGCTGGAGAGACGCTTCACGTAGGTGCAATCCGGCCGGTGGTACGATTTGCTGCAAAGGGTTGAGTCTGTGCAGCCTGCTGCACCTTGTATGTGCGGTGTTCCACTCAGGTAACGAGTGTGTTCGTGCTAGAACACAAAGCTGCCTCGCAGCGTCTGTGATTGAGAGAGGAATGGGGACGCAGTGGTCTTGGTTTGACGTCTGAGTTGCCTTATCTGCGTCATCATTTGCTATGCTACCGCAGTGGTCTGGTATCCATTGAAAATTGATATCATGGCCTTTCTCTCTCAAGCGATGGATGAGTTCGACAATTTCGCACCTAAATTGACCGTGTGTTCGATGTCGGTGAAATGGCTGTAGACATTGTAAGGCCGGCCTCGAATCGCAGAAGACTGCCCATTTTTCAGGGCTCTCTGAGTTGATCAGATGAAGCGCACCACGGAGAGTCGCGAGCTCTGCAGCTGCAGACATAGTGATATGGGAAGTGTTGAACCGTTTGGTTATTCTCCTTGTTGATATCACTAAAGTGCCACCGGAACTCGTTGATGTAGTTCAGCCATCGGTATATAAGTGTATGAAGTCGCTGTATTCCTCGCATAAGAGGAGCAAAGTAAGTTGCTTGAGTGCTGACGGCGGCAAGTCCGGCTTTTCCTGAAGTCCTTGGGTTTTGAGGTTTACATGAGTACGGCTCACACACAATGGAGCAATCGAAGGTCTTGCAACAGGTGCGTACCCTGAAGAGAGGCATGGTGAGCGAAGACAGTTGCACTGCAAGACGTGTGGGGCCCTTCTGCAGGGAGACTTGCGAGGTGGTGGGTGGGGGTCCGGGCGAAGTGTCTTGTGTGTACGCGCATTGTTTTAATGGTAATGTGCATTCTGATAGTGTAATCTTGAGCGATTGCAATAACTTCTGCCATTGGCGCGCTCCGCGGCATATTCTGAGGACTTGAGCTTGGATACCTTGGATTGTATTTAGGTTAGTTCTACAGGTGTTGGAGATGACCGGTAGGCTATACCGCAGGAATAAAATAGAGGACCCTGTACAATTGTAGCATAGATTGTATTGATACTCCACAGGTCTCTCCTGCTAGAAACCGAAACATATGACACATTACCGTCACTCATTTTTTCACATAATTCCCATGGGGGATCCAGGAGATATTTCTCTCAGTAACCACCCCAAAAAATCTGTGACTTGTGCTGCACCTGATCAGCTGTCCGTCGACTGATATCACGTACGGAGACATTGGTACGGGACATTGGTTTCTCGGTAAATGCCACCACTGCATACTTTTCACATGACATTTGAAGCCCTTGTTCCGGAAGGTACGAAAATGTTAAAAGTGCCTCCCTTCTGAAGCGGCACGCGAAGCTGAAGTCGTGTCGCACACGACGTGCAAATACAAATGTCGTCGGCATATATGGAGAGCCGCACAGTTAATGGAAGGATGTCGGCGAGTCTGATGAATGTTAAATTGAAGAGTGTTGGGCTCAGTACTGCACCGTGAGGGATCCCACGGTTATTCTAATGCTGGCAGGTTATTGTAATGCTGGACAGAAAAATGATCTCCTTTGTAGGTAGCTACCAATCCAGACGTAGATCTTGCCGCCAAGTGCTACTGCCTCTAACGTGCTGAAAATCGCTTCATACGTTACGTTATTATACGCTCTCTTAACATGCAGAAACAGGCGGCAAATAATCGTTCGAAAATTTCTGGTTCTCGACGTACGTCACCAAGTCGATAACGTTATCTATGGAAGAACGGCCACGTCTGAAACCTGCCACTGCATCTGGATATACCTCGTAATATTCGAGGTGCCAGTCTAATCGTGCTAGAACCATTCTCTCCATTAGTTTTCCGATGCAGCTGGCAAGCGCAATCTGTCAGCATGATGCCATGTCTACAGGCGACTTGCCAGGCTTGAGCAGTGGAATTAGGCGACCGGTCTTCCTTTCTTGTGGAACCGTGCCTGTCCGCCAGGAGCCGTTGAACAAGTGAAGAAGCACTTTCCGAGCCTCTTCGCCATGATTACGTAGAGCACGACAGTTTATACTATCGGGTCCTGGTGCTGATGAACGCTTGCACAAGGCAAATGCAGCTTCAAGTTTGTCTATAGTAAAAGGACTGTTCATGCGGGGGTCCATGAAATCAGTGAGTGACCGAGCGTCGATGTTCCAGCGGTACTAGTTTCGCCAGCAATCCTCCTGCAGAAATCGTCAGCGATGTCAATATCTCTGCATTGTTGGTAAAGGGCCAAATACTTGAAAGGTTGGCGTTGCTGAAGGGTTCTACGGAGACCACGGACAGTTCTTCATGTGTGAGACAAAAGTTTTCTTGGATCCAAAGACTCACAGAACGACAGCCATCTTTGCGATGCGAGTTTGTCCAGGCGACGCTGAATTTTCTTTGAGTTCGCCTGGCCAAGCTCAAGTCATCTACTGACTTCATGCGCCTGTATCCTCGCTCTGCACGGCGATGTATTGCACGAAGCTTCTCTAATTTATTCGGCGCGTGCAGGTGTTGTCGAAAGCGAATGCGCGGCAGCCTCTATGACACCCTTTATAGTATGCTCTAGGCTAGAGGATAAGCCCTCACGACAGCTGTCTTCCACAATTGATTTGAACATTGGCCACTCGACACATTGGGTGACCCCGGGTAACTTGGAGTCCGTCAGCCCTTCAATCCTAATTGGGGAGTAGGTCACTTCCCCGCGTTTCAATATTCGAAAACTACCTAAGCTTTTTGGTGAAAGAGCGTGAAACAAATGTGAGGTCCAGGCAGCTACTGTAGACAGTTCCATGCAGAAAGGTTGGGCTTCCATCATTTAACAAACACAGCTCTTGTTCGGAGGCAAATGAAACTAATATTCTGCCCCCCGAGTTTATCTTGGAGCTCCCCCAGAGATAGTGGTGGGCATTAAAGTCTTCAGATATCACCAAAGTATGCGGAGTCAATGTCGTGATTCGCCGTAACCTCTCGTAGTCCAGCCGACTTGAGGGCGACATGTAGGCTCCAACTACTGTGAAGGTGAGCTTGCCTTTCTTCACTGCTAGACACACGTGCTGGTTTTCATGGTCAGGTGGCACTGGATGATGAACATACGTAAGATCACGTCGTATGAAAACGATATTTTTGCTGCATTCTCCATGTGTGGCGGACATGCAGCGCTTCTAACCGAACAGTCCAATGTCAAATGATAGGGGTTCGCAGATGATGATAATGGCGAACTGATTCATGAAAACAAACTGTAGAAAGTACGGCATGCGTGACTTAAGCCCTCTGGCGTCCACTGAAATATCCACGCGTTCCAGACCTCGTCACGAAAAGACTGCTTCTGGCGAGCCATAATTTCAACCAAGGGCTCCAAGCACTGGACTCAGAGTTTCCAGCACCTCTAGTGCACTTTGTGAAGACGAAGTTTTAATGTTGTTCAGTATATATATAACGCGAATGGCATTCATAAGATACCGCAGAACGTTGATGACCTGGTGACCATTGGCCAACGTCGTTTCAACAGTTTCCGCAGCCGTCGAGGTTGGTGTATTTTGAGGTAACTCATTAGCACATTGTGCCCTTGGTAGCTCAGGCCATTCTTCAGGACGGGCGATTCTTTCCACTTTGTTTTCCATGTATACGTCCTGAACGAGAAAAAAGAGGGTTAACCTAGGGGCCCGAAATTTTATAAATCATATCATAAGAAGCCAACAAACAAAGACACTGAGGACAACACAGGGGGAATTACTTGTACTTGCTAATTGAAAACAAAGAAATTATAAATTAATAGAATTAGGGAATGTAGGAATGTAGGGAAGTATGGCCAATGGGTGGATTTTGGGGGAGTCGGATAGGTAGATTCAAGATACCCTTTAAAACATACATCAATCCTAAGATCGCAATAAAAAAAACGGCTCCTCGAATGGCTTGGAGTCCGCGGTGGCGCCAAAGATCACCGACACCCAACGGCGGTTAACCGGAGTGCTCCTGCGGAGCGCCATTTCCAACGGGCCTCGAAACGCACTTGGTCTGGCTGAAGAGTTACCACGGTGGCGCCAATCACCTACACCCTTGAAGCTCTCGCCTAAGGTGCTCCTGTGGTCTGCGCTGCGTAGGGCCTGGAGTGAAGACAAGCGAGAATTGGCATGGAGTCCGCGGTGGCGCTAATCACCGACAGCCAGGCTCTGCCGCTCCTGCGAGTAACCGTTTCTTTGGAAGCGGCCATGCTTTAGCTCGGTACCCACGGTGGCGCTAGTCACCGGCAGCCAGGGGCCCGCCCTGCTGATCCTGTGGGCCGGTCGTCTTCAACCCGGGCCTGACACGCGCATATCTGGCTCGGAACGCGCGGTGTCGCCACTCACCGACACCAGAGACATTTTTGTCCATCGTGTTCCTGCGGCGTGCTTGTTTGGAGAACACCATTGGAAACGCACATTAGCTCGGAGTCCGCGGTGACGCTAATCACCGACACGCGTACGCAAAGTCGCATTTGTTTCACGCTCTTTCACCAAAAAGCTTAGGTAGTTTTCGAAAAAAAGTCGTCCTCCTGCGGCTGTTGCACTCGGGACCTCGTGTGGGCCCACAATTTATAAGCGAGCCAACCTGGATCATAGGCCAGGTTGTGGGTGGCGCAGTGTTGAATCACTCTATTCCTGCACCTTAAACATTAGCCTATGGCCTTAACGATGTTTGAGTGGTTAGGGCGAACATATATTATTTGACAAACGCCAACTATTGGGTGTTTTCTCGTTTGTCCGGTGAGCTTGATGTACTAAAGGAAAATGATTTGCCTTCATTCACAGCAGCTTCCAAAGGAGTAAAAAATGATATCAGCCCCAGCAAGATCTGGCTTCGTGATATTTGGTATCTGAAGTGTTTGCGACGATATTTATCTACAAATGGCAGAAGGTCACTTTTCTAGCGTGGGTACATTCGGTGCTACGGATATGATTAAGAGAAATGGCCGACATAGGAAGACATAGTGTGTGGGGCCCGAAGCCACACTAAGTCGCCTTTTACAAAATAAAGTGCTTGATGAGTGCTGTTGAACCACTGCTTCGATCAGTTTTACGACGCCACCGTGCGAGTACGTACTATCCGGCGGGCTTCCTCGACAAGCCAAAGTGTCTTGTCAACTGAACCTTCGATATATAGTGGAAACGGTAGGATGGATTCAAGGACCGTCTACGACGATCGACACAAAGAAGGTAGAAAGGGATGTAGTGAGTTGTTTATAGCGTCGCGGTGTTATACGCACAAGTGATGAAGGATAAGACGTCAACCCCGTTCTTGTGGCCAGTAGAAGCCTACATGGCCAGCATGTTACTCAGCGTTTGGTTCGTCCGTTCAACGAGACCTTTGGTGCGTGCACAATGCGACGTTGGGTATCGGAATTGTGCAGCGCACAGACGAAGGAGCTCATCTACAGCGTCGGCAACAAATTGCCGACCGCAGTCACTTATAATTAAAGTATGCAGGTTTGCAAAAGTATGCAGGTTTCTCGCCACAGCACTAATCATTGTCCGCGTACTTACCACCTCAATAATATGTTATTACCATCTGTTGACAGCTATAAATACCTTGGTGTTCACATTTCTTCTAATCTATCGTGGAATACGCATGTAGAATATGTAACTAACAACGCCAATCGCATGCTTGGTTATCTGCGTCGAAACTTTTTTGATGCCCCATCATCCCTGAAGTTAACACTTTACAAAACCTTGGTACGTTCTAAATTAGAGTACGCATGCGCCATATGGGATCCTACTCAAACTACACTCATTCAAACTCTTGAAGCCATTCAGAATCGCGGCGCACGTTTTATCTTGTCGAATTATTCACGTCATTCCAGTGTCACATCCATGAAGAAAACCCTAAACTTGCCTGACCTTTCGTTGCGTCGAAAGTCATCTCGCCTCAGCCTTTTTCATAAAATATATTATTATAACAACGAGATGAAGGACGTTTTGTTTCATCCACCTCATTACATTTCTTCAAGGACCGATCATCGCTTCAAGGTGGGGCTACCTTCTTGTCGCACAAAATTGTGTAATGACTCTTTTGTTCCTAGAACAAGTGTCGCATGGAACCACCTTCCCTCCACAATCGCCAGCATTGCTGATGACCACCAGTTCAAGATCGCTTTACAAGACGCCTTGTAATACTTCTGTTTTTTTGTTTGCTGCACGTCTTGCCATTTCTTTCCCACTCCTTTCTGTAGTGCCTTTGGGCCCTGAAAGTATTTTAAATAAATAAATAAATAAATAATTACTCGAGGAGGCCTATGGCGTCGAATAAAGAAATGAGATAAGAAAACTGCTGCGCAAGCAGGGCTGTATGCGGGAATTGCTGCAGTTTTTGCAGACCGAGCAAGACAGTCAACATAGACTATCTTGCTCTTGATCTTGCGTCATCGAACAACGACCCATGGGTCGTTCGTTGTTCGATGACAGTGAAAGCGGACCCGGGCGGTTGATACCAACTTGTTCAGAGCGTGTATACGGAGGAATCAGCGGCGGAGAAGACCTGATGGAGCTGTTGAAGGTCGCTTGTGACGTTGGCATTGATCGAAGATGAACACGAATTGCATCGTCGTGTGATGCATCTGTAACCAGTAAAAACGAACATGGACATGCTGCAGCGTGCGAGCGAATCCCAAGTGATCGGATGTTGCGTCATCATGCATGGCACGTAGCACGTCACTGCGGAGACTTTTCAGCACAACGAGGAGGAAGCGGCCTCCACTCACTGAGCAGTTGGTTTTATACGCCAGCCGTCAAAGACACAAAACTGACCACTGGCCTTGGGAAAGCGAACCACGACAAAAAGAGGTGCCAAGCTGATGTCATGCCGTTACGGCTTGAAAGAAGTAAGGCGGGGGAATTCAGGAGCAATAGCAGCTAGAGGCATTGAAGCAGTATTTATCGTAGTGTGTCGTTGCCGATAGCAGGCGAGAAAGACATTCGGCGTCAGCATGACTGCGGCCACTCGTGTAATTTACAACAAAGTCATATTCTTGATGTCCTAAAGCCAATCTTGCCAGATGAGCAGGCGGAAAGGCGGATCTCAAAAAGTTACAAGTCAACCTAAAGAGTGGTGGTCGTGATGATCTTGAACGGGCGACCGTAAACTGCGAAATGTTTGATCCGCAAGAGCAGCTGCAACGCATTCTCGCTCTGTGACAGTGAAATTCGCTCAGAATTACTTAGACAACGACTGGAATAAGCAACAACGTGTTCTACGGCATTGTGTTGCTGTATAAGCACTGCTCCGGTGCATGTCCCACTGAGGTCAGCATGCATTTCGGAGGGCGTAGAAGGGCCGAAGCGACACAGGATAAGGTCCGGCGTAAGTAAGAACTTGAGTTGGCAGGACGACTGACATACTGGGGTCTAATCGAAGGGTACATATTTTTGTAATAGACGTGTCCGCACTGGATGCACAATGACGGTGAATCTCGCAACAAAATGGCAGAAATACGAGCATAATCCAAGAAAACTGAGGCGCACTCGTGCGGACGGTGGTGGCTTGAAGGCGCTGACTGCCTCAATTTTCCGTGGGTCAGGTGGCACTACATCCTTGCTCGCGAGGTGACCGAGAACCCATGTTTGCTGCTCATCAAATCGGCATTTCCGATAGAATCAAGCCAGCTTTCTCCATGCGATCCAAAACCAGGCCAAGCAGAGTGTTATGCTCTTCATACGCACGGCAGAAAATGACAAAATTATCCAGGCAACACAGACACATCTTTCACTTTAGTCCGCGTAGGACTGCGTTCGTGAATCTCTCAAAGGTGTCGGGCGCTTTACAATACCCGAACGGCACAACGCTAAATTCGAACCAACTGTCTGGTGTCACAAATGCAGTCTTCTCTTTGTCATGCGCATCAAACGCGTATGAAAACCACGTACGTAAGTAAACAGCCACATCTAGCTTACAGGCAGTGAAGTCAGCGCTGCGCGCTCTAGATGCGCAGTCGCGTTCAATATGAGCTGCAATGTGTACGCCGGCGCCGTCGTGCGGTCTCGGAGCGCTTTCGACCACGGACAGCGTGTTGCACTTCATATTGAACGCTGAGGTAACCTAGAGGAAGCAGCTGCGCAGAAATCTCCCCCTCCTTCTCCGTTTCCCTTCCCCCGTTGTAAGCAGGTGTTTTTGGAAAACAACAATCCGAACACGCAAACCCGCAGAAAGAAAGAGAGAGAGAGACGAAGAAAAGAGCAATTTCTTTTCATTGTCCCGCAATACACGTCGCAGTTATGCAGGTGTTCGCTCGTGTGCTTAGACTTAAAAAATTAAATTATGGGGTTGTACGTGCAAAAAGCAATTTCTGATTATGAGGGGTGTTGTAGTGGAGGGCTCCGGAAATTTCGACCACCTTGAGTTCTTTTTCGTGCACATAAATCTAAGTACACGGGTGTTTTCGCATTTCGATGCTTAGATTTCACTGTAAGTTGAACGAAGAAGCTAGTCGAACTCGATTCTCAGTTTCAACTACCAGCGCAGGTGCTGCTCTGGGACAGCAAAACGCCAGTCGTTCTATGATTGTAGGGAGCTTTAGGAGCACAATGCTCCCTCTCCCTCATCCTTGGTTCAATCAGTGGTCGGCACGTATAGCAAAAGGAGTTATTTCGGCATCATAGAAGTGTCAGTTGCATATACAGCTTAATTTACTATTACACTTTACTGTCTCCTTAACAGCACTGGGCCACTTTTTGTTAATGCTTTTTTGTTTTTTCGCAGTGAACGTGGCAGGAAGCAGCAGATAGCGCCTGACAGTGTGCGCGCATTTGTCCTCTTTCTATTAACCGCCGCGCGACAGAAAAGAAAACGACCGATATAAACAAAACGAACAAACGCAACGCTGCAATTCCCAAGTGCAACTTATGTGAATGAACAAAAAGGGACATAATAGTAGGCGTGCGCAGACTTGCATCTTCAAAGAAAAGCGCCCTTGGGCACATGACACAGACGTCATGCAAACATTCCTGCAAGTCTTCTCGTCCCCCTCTCTTGTTCTTTGTACTCGTGCAGATGATATTGAGTCAACACAAACTAGCCCGATTTTCAGTTCTGTACTCTTACTTGCTTCACGCAAACTACGTGCCTCGCTGTACGTCTGCCACTAATGCGTCGCAGCGCGTGGCTTTTGTTTACAAAGAGGCCACTTGTTCGTCTCAAGGCGCCAGCCGCGATGAGAGATACTACACACAATGCGAGGCGAGCGAGCGATCCGTCGAGTCAGGACCGCGTGCTCTCCCTTCTCCCTCCGTCGTTCCTCGGGTCTTCCCTCCTTCCCGCAGCAATGAGTCGGATGCTTGCGTCACGGCACGCGCAGTTGGCGGCGGCGGCGGCGGCGGCGGCAGCACCAGCCGGCGCGGTGCCCAGAGACCGAGGGCGAGGGAACGCGACGGGAATGGGTGAGTTACTGTATATGCTAACAACTTGGTAGCATATACAGCGACTCCAGGGTGAGAGAAGCAGAAGGCTGTTCACGACATTTGTTAGGATAGCGGTGTTTTTGAATCGAATGAGAATATTCGAGGAGAGTAAATATCGAACACTGAATCAAATACCGAATATTCTGACTTTCTAAACAAACGGAAATATGAAAAATATGAAGGTTGCCTAAAGTGGAATTTGAAAGAAAGAAAAAGTGGTTTACGTTATTTATTTATTTATTTATTTATTTATTATACCCTCAGGGCCCAATGGGCATTACAGAGGGGGTGGGTACATGGTTTACAAACAAAAAGCATTCAAGCGTATAAGACAAGGACAAGATAAACAGACAGTAAGAGCAGCAAAATAAAAGAAAAAAAAACAGCAAAATTCCAGTCATTTTAAAAGATGATCTGTCACAGCGGTCTTGAATGATGACGCATCGGCTAAAGTGGTTTCACTCAGAACAGCATCGGCTAAGGCGGTTCCACTCAGAACAGGTTTTCGGCATAAAAGAATGCAGTAACATGTCAGTGCGACAAAGAGGAACGGCTACCTTGTTGCTGTGGTCGATACGGGAGGATAAGTACACTGGCTGCGAAATGAGTTGCTGATTCAATGAATGGTGATGGAACACTTTGTGGAATAAGCAAAGGCGCGAGATGTTGCGCCGAGTTTTAAGCTCAGGAAGGGTAAGTGTCGATTTCATCTGCGAGACACTAGCGGTACGTGAATAGTTCGACATAATAAAACGAGCTGATCGATTTTGAAGGGATTCTATGGATTGAATGAGAGTGCGGTGTGCCGGATCCCAAACTGCACGCGCGTATTCGAGTTTCGGACGAACGAAAGTTTGATAAAGCATTAATTTTAGGCGCTGTGGAGCTTGGAAAAGATGGCGTCGGAAATAACCGAGAGCGCGATTTGCATTAATGTAGTAGATTTAACAACTGGATGATAGGTTAACTAAAAAGTTTGTACATAATAAAAAAGAAATAAAGAAATCCGGGAACACGAACGTATCTGATGAAACAATCACTACGACAAGACTTTATGCTTCAGAAAGATCTAGATAACATTTCAAGGTGGTGCTCACAATGGCTAATGTTCTTAAATCCAACTAAATGCAAAATACGTCTGTCTCACGTCGCTCGAACTCACCAACTCCTTTCAGCTATATTATCAATGAAACCAACCTTGAGCACGTGACTTCCTATAAATATCCTGGAATCCAGTTAAACAGTAATCTTTCGTGGTATGGGCACATCGAATATATCACGAACAATGCACACAGATCTCTTGGCTACATTCGCAGGAATTTCTCAAAAGCCCCACCCCATTTGAAGTTACTGCTCTACAAAACACTAATTAGACCGAAGCTAGAGTACGCGTCATCTGTCTGGGACCCTGGTCAAAAAACGCTAGCAGATACCATTGAGTCAGTTCAGAATAGGTCAGCACGTTTCATCTTTTCTAATTATTCCCGCACATCTAGCGTTTCTTTAATGAAGTCAACCATGACCTTATTGCACATTCGAAGAAAAATTTACCGTCTCTCCCAGTAAAAAAAAAACAATTGAGACCATTTGGAAATATCAATGGGTCCAACTGGAAAAGGCAATTTCCAATTGGGCCAAGTGTTATCACCAACAGGACCATTTGGACCAGTTAGAATGGCCAATTGGTTCATATGGAAACCCTTACTTCTAATTGGGCCAGATGGAGTCTCCAGCGGGACCATTTGGGTAAATCTCAATTGCCACATGGCCCAAATGGAGTTATCAAAACCATCTGGACGAAATTTGCGTGAGAAAATGTTGAGGTCCTTTGTGTACAAAAATGACAGATTTCTCTTTCTGGGTTTTTATATGCCAAAACCATGATACCATTCTTAGGTGCACCATAGTACTAGGACTCCGGATTAATTTTGACCATCAGGGAAGGTTCTTTATATATAGTGCGTGCACCCAATGCGTGGCACACAGGTATTTTTGCATTTTGCTGCCATGAAAACGCGGCCACTGTGGCTGGGATTTGATAGCGCATATTCAGGCTTAGCGACATAATGCCAAAGCCTCTACGCCACCACGGCAAGTAATTTTCCCAGATAGAAGTACCAGTTAGTCACATTAATCCAAATCTCTGCAGGAAAGAGTTGGAGTTGGTGGCATATAATGCCAAACTAATCTAAAAAGAGGCCAGAGTATAGCATTGCCGGGAAACTTCATGGCATATGTATTACAAAAGCACAGATTCTGGGAGGCATATGCGTTTATTAGTACAGCATGACAACAAAGAGTGTGCACTCATTTCCCCCACTTGCAGTATGATGAAAAAGAAAACGTGTTCTTTATGACATCACTTATAGTCTTGCACAGAAAATGTTTGGCAGAGATGAATTTTATATTTTGTCAGCTTTGTCATCGCTATGTAGGCACTCAAAATCTTCTCAGTCGTAATGAGAGTAAGACGATTCAGCTCAAGCTATGCTGGAAATTAAAGGCACTGCAGATGAGCCGCAGCTGTCTAAATTACATGTGCCTTCATTCGCAAGGCACCACTAGCCAAGTGGAACTGTAAAAAGAGAATTATCTTCAACTTGGCTTGTGGGACAGAGTAGCCTTAATGTAGCTGCAATGCAACCCAATCCTATTTGCACAAAGTGGGAAATAGCAAGCAATATATTAATGCAATCAGAAAACAAGTAACAAGTTGATGAAGAAGCAAAATATAGTAATCACAATAAGATAACCTAAATATAAGAACAAGTTGCATACTTCACACATTCAAATAAAGCAATGTATACACAACTAAGCAAACATTATGAACACATTGAGCAACAGTAACTGCACTTCAATTTATACAAGCACAATAGTTGCTCTCCGACTGCATTAAGAAATACAGAAATTGAAGAGGTTCAGCAGTCACTCTTCCTGCCTCAATAAAAGGTGGGTAGCAATGAGACCCTCAATGTCTGCAGACAGCAGCGTGCCTGCTAGCCACAATGAATCATCAGCTCTAGGAGACTTCAACCAAAATTTTAAAACAAAGAAAACATTTGTGCGTTGTACAAGATTAGGCCATTATAAAAACAACCTTATGTTACTAAAAGTTCCAAGAAACAACAGGCACTTTGGGACAATGCACAATTCATTCCCCCATTCAGCTGCTTAACGTGCCACCTGAGAGGCACTTTTTGTCAACATTGCAGTTGAACGTACACTAGGTGAGTAAAATTTAAAGGCAGTGTGGAGACTTCTAGAACAGTGAAACTTTTCGGCTAAGTTTGTTATACATGTCATATAGAGCAATGTAATGTGCAGAAGATACTAAAATTTACATAGTGAATGAGCTAGGCACAGGCGAAACGTACACATTTGATCCGACTTTCATAAGCACACAAACATTCAAAATTTCCGAGGCCGACATCAGAGTTGATGCTGCTGCTTCTTTTCGAACTTTCACCAGGTGCTGCATTATCGAATTATATTTCACAGCAGAGCATTGCAGGCGTCGGGCTAGAATGTATACTTCATTGCTACATTTGCAAAGAATGCCTTCTATTATGGCATATGAATGGTCTACGAGTTGGACTGTTGAACTATTTGCTTTTCTTTTCGAGGAGTAGCTGCGGCTAGTATAAATCACCCCTTTTCTCAGCATGCGGGGGTACTGTACAAAAACGGTAGAAGCATCAGTGGCAGACAGACTACTGTTTTGATATGGGACACCCCTTCCGAAGAGACGCACATTTTCTGAAATAGCCATAGTTTTCTGCGTGACTGTTGAGTCGAGAGATATACAGTAATTGCGGACTCTTGCTTCAGTTGTCATGCTCGTTAGTTGTTCAATTAGACCTTCAACCTGAAGCATTCTGCAGATTTGATGTGGTATGCCATTAGCAGCCTTTACAACAGCTTTCAGTGCAGCATTACCAACTTCAAATGGGAAGGCCGAGTGTGCCCACAGTGGTCCCCAGTGCCTCACATTTTTTCCCATGTGTGTCAGCTGATGCATGTTAAAAGTCATGCACTTTTTGCCATAGAGACCTTGTGCAACAATATGAAATTCTAGAAGTAGTTCTGCTCGCACAAGGTCTGAAGAGGTTATGCTGTGCATTAGCAGTATGTGCAAGGCCTCAACAAGGCAAGCCCAGTGCTCGACGCAAGATTTGTTTAAAATTCCATCTAACACTGGCAAGCTGTAAAACAGAATTCAATTTTCAAACTCTTTCGCTTTCCACCATTTCCTTTCTTTTGTTGGCCTTGGCAACCGCCGGACTTCCATTGGTGGTGCAAGTGCTTCTAGCCTTGCATCGAGCATCTCTCGTTGCCTTCCACTGTAAAAATCGCAGTGTGTGTCACCCAGCCACATTTCTAAAAACTGTCTGGCTACTCCCAACAAAATACAGTGGATATAGTCAGGGACAAAACCCCAAACTATATGAAATAGTGGTAGGTTAAGGAGTGGACAGACAGTTTTTATGCCTCTTTACGAATTACCTTGAATTACTGCAATTTCTGCATTCTCCAAAATTTCATTTTCTGTGCGTTCTGGTGGCTCATTCTCTTCAACTGGATACCTGGTAGCCCCTGCAACTCTTTCACCTTTTTGCAGACACCAGTTGCAGCCATAGTATGCATTGAATTGCATGACGCCTTGCATTGGGGCTCTTGCAACTGAATCAACTGCACAACAAATGCAGTATGCTCTGAATAGTTTTGCTTGCCCTTCATGCTCTAGCACAAATTCATTTTCAGACAAATCATCCATTGTTTCCACAAATGCATCAAGGAATAGGTTCATATCAGGTTTCTTCTTTCCGAACCATAAGGCAGCCAACACAAGTTTGTCTGCTCTCTGCACGACAGGCACCTCATTAACCAATAATTGTATGGGCCAAATTGAGGTATTGCTCGAAGAGAAGAGTGGTGTGCCATCTGTATTTAATGTGAGGCTAATTCTATGCCCATAGTCTGCTGTAGCTGAAACGAAGCCACGACACAATTCAACATCACAAATGTCAGAAAAACTACTGCTTGTGCTTAGAGGCCTCGTTAAATCACGAATTGTGCAATTCTTTAAAACCTTTTTCAGCTGAGAGGGTACATCTAATAGCACAAAAAAAGATTCGCTATTTACCGAGGTAGCCACAGTGCACCCACATTTTGTACACTGCAAGGGATGAACCGACTCAGTGTAACAGGACACTTTACGGCAGTTCTCGCAAATGTAATTAAAACTCAAGCCGGTGCCAGACTCTGCAAAGAGCTTACCAAGTTTGTACTTAGATTGAGGCAGAACAGGTCTTTCAAAGAATAAGTTGATCACCTCTATAAGGCTAGTCAATGCTGTCAATGTTAAATTGTTCTTCAAGGCATACTTAAGAATCATTAAGAGCATTTCTCCTTTAGAAACAACAAGCTTTTCATTTAGTGCCTCCCGAAACAATTCACCAAGCTGTGTTCCATTTGTATCGGTATTGCTGAAGAGGTGTTGGTCAGCTTGCGATTCCTTTTGGTCATCAATCATGTCCTCCGGTTCACTGTGACTCAAGTCTTGCACCATGTTGCCAAGTTCATCATGTTGAGTACCCTGCAGATGAGAGTTTATTTGTTAGGTCCATGCATTAAATATGCATTCACTAAGTTTATGCATACCGATGCAATCGAGGTAAGGCCAATTGTCTCATCATTACAGTCGAGATCTGTTGTATAACAGCACTTGTCACCATCGCTGCATGTGAAAGACTGACTGTTGTCATGCACATCTTCGACAGTGGCTGCATGGTCTTGATCGCAACCACCTCCTAGTGGCCCGCCTTCTTTCTCGTTGAGATTTCTGACGCGTTCACTTGGACCTGGCTGTGGAGATGTCTGCATAACAAATATTGCATTTTGTATGCAATGCAGTACATGAGAATGCATTTTTTAGGAAACGTTTTTGCATGGCAATGAAGAATTTCTCTTTATACTTTACAGCTTAAAAATAACCAAATATCACATAGCTGGATAGAACAAAAGTAATGTTGTTTGCATTCGCTTGATGATACTCAATCTATTTTTTCATTCCGGTGAACTAGTCTGAATAAATCAACTTCTCAAACATATTTCAATGAAAAGTGTCAATGAGAAAATTGCAGAGCGACATGAAAAACTTCCGATACAGCTTTCTGTTCCTACTTAAGTGTTTTTCCGGCGTGAAAGAAGCCCGCAAAGTGCCTTGAGCGCGGCCAGTCGCGCGGAAATCTTGCGTGCATTTAGGGCTTCTTTCACGCTCGGAATTTCGAGCGTGAAAGAAGCCCCAATTTTTTAAAAACACTTATGTGGCACGAATTTTTATTAGGGTGTGCGTGCGTGTGCGCATGAATCCATTAACGATCATTAATTCATTCTGACAATGGTTTGATCCGGCCAGCAATGTGCCTGCTAAATATGGGCACCTAGGCGGCAGTTGTCGCTCGTAAGTCAAAATTTCCTCGGGTGATGCATAATATACAGGCACGAAATACATGCAGGTAGGCTTAACCGCGTACTAGTGCTGTGGAACAGAAGCTGCTTGTCCCATCAGAATCACTGTCAGGAGTTGTCGAATCGTCGCTCTCTCCTGTCGATACGGCCTCTGCCTCTCCGGCACTACGTAGTGACGCGTACTCGTGCTCGACAGCAGGCCGCGGTTCCACAGGATCTTCACTTGAGCTTGGCTGGTATGAACCATCATTCTTTAAGGATTCCTGCACAACAATTACGCTTCAGTTGTTACGCGGAACACGCATATATTCTGCCAAAACGAACAGTTGAACGAACAAGCAAAATTTACTTACAGCTTTAGCGAGCCGCAACCGGGCTGATGAATCTGTTGCTTTGGGAACATGGGAGACACTGCTTGGATTTAGGTACTTTTTGTACCTTCCGCGCTTCCTTTGTTTTTTCTGCGGTTCCATGTCGCCAATTCACAATCGACCACTAAGCGTACACACGTGGCCTGCTTGCAGTCAAATCAGCGTATGAACACCAACCATGTTGACACCAGTGTTGACAATTTTACAGCGTAATAAATTAGTCAGAATTATTTTTAAAATTATTTTATTTTCGTAATTGCTGTCATTAAGCGAGCAAAATGCGTCACAAGCGTTTCGTTTATATGTCGACGTTCGCAGATAGTTCTCGGTACCCGTTGCGACATGTTTGGACAAAGCACGGCCTTTGAGATTTGGACGTGAGATTCGAGATTGGAGTCGTGAGATTGAAAGACACTATTTGGCATTTTGAGGGCAGCTTTTAGGCATAAGACAATTTGTAATTTAGCAATATTGTTTAGCTTTTATATTTCATATCTATGAAATAATTCTTCCTTGGAATTATATTTTGTCTCAGCGTCATTTTTCCTTGGCGACCGAACGGCACAGCATAATCGACATCAACATTAGCAACATGTGCGTGTGCAGCATGGCGTGCAGATACAAAAGCAGTCGTCCATGCGTGCTGCACTCCATTCTGCGCTCTGTGCTAATCGCCTTGGACAGCACTATGATCACCCACGCGTACGTGCGGTACGAAGATGACAAACATTTGGCAATTGTCCCAGTGACAGATATTAAGAATTTCAAGCCTGACGACGACTTTTCGGCGGCTTTTTACATGGTAAAATGGACGGACGCGGCCGGCACGTGTGCCCACTACCGTGCGAGAATTTTGCAAATATATATGTATATATGTATATATATATATATATATATATATATATATATATATATATATATATATATATATATATACATATATATATATATATATATATATATATATATATATATATATATATATATATATATATATATATATATATATACGCGTTCGTGTAATGTAGCAAATATGCACGATGCACTGAACTAATTTCGACGAAAAGGTTTCATTTAAGTGTATTGCATGAGCGTTTTTTTTACCGTAACAATTTAGAATGTGAGATTGCGACTTTGTATTCTTTAACATATTCTTACATATCAATCGTTCTGTATCCTAACATGATTCATGGCACCTTTTCTTCTGAGTGTGAATGTACCATTCGTAAAGTTTTCTGTATTCTCTTGTATTGTACAGTAAACTATAATTAAGCTCCAACTAGGCAGTCAAGGAAGTTTTTTTGGTTGGCACTTGGTGCAGCTACTCCAATTCATTCCAGTGCACTTCAGGCCGATTTTGATTACCGCTAGTAATCGTGGACAAATTTAATTGCATATGTCAACTTATATTGCTAGCTGGCCACCAGCCCTGCTATACATTATTTTGCAGAGCCTGAAGATGATGTCAAGTCGCAGCTTAAGAAGCATAGACTGAGAGTTAAGCGCGTCTTCGACACTTCAAGTGAGGAGGAAAGTGAATGTGATGTTCCTTCAGAGGTATTTTATCTATTCTAGGAAGTGATTGATCAAGTCTAACTGAAAATGTTTGACCAGTGTTTTCTTACTTGTTTCTTGCCTAGGGACAAAAACAGTAAGAAGATACTCGCAAGAAAGAAAAAGTCTGTGAGCCGCCTTCCGTTGCATAATGGCCCTAAAGAAGAACATGACGTGTTGCTTAAAAAAGTTGCTGACATGGAAAAAAATAGCAGCACAGGAGGAGGAGCTCGTGGAGCTTAGAGCTCTCAATAGAGGCCTGCAGCAAGAGCTGCTGAAAAAATTCACAGAAGGTAGGTATACAAGTTTTCCTGCAGTATACTATAAAGTGATTGCAGGCGTGTGCATACCTAAGATGGTCATTGTGGAACAAATTGATATACTGTGCCAATATCTATACTTTAACCTTGGGTGGTGTTTGTTCAGTTTCTCATGCATCGGTGACTGTTCTCCACATTAGGAGACAATGGCACAGTGCCAAAGAGTAGGCCATCTAGCCATGGCTCGATATCTGTGACAGCAGCCCTGCTTGCCCCTGCTGAAGACAACATGCAAGTGGACACGCCAGATGCCTGTACACCTGTTCAGTCGGCTGCGCAGCTTCGAGCTGAAGAATTGGGTGCCAGCATGGTGAGGTGTTTAAATTTTTTTTTCAGAAAAAGACATGCTGAGGCTTGCAACGCAGCAGTGATGATGCAAAACTGCACTTTAAAAAATA
This sequence comes from Dermacentor albipictus, assembly GCF_038994185.2. Classification (NCBI taxonomy): domain Eukaryota; kingdom Metazoa; phylum Arthropoda; class Arachnida; order Ixodida; family Ixodidae; genus Dermacentor; species Dermacentor albipictus. The sequence goes on from NC_091822.1 coordinate 97,139,592, forward strand.
TTACACTAAGTGCATTCATTTTTGCCATTCCCCTTTTTTTGGGCCAGCATTAAAAACCATTTAAATCTGAATTTGTGCCATGTGAAGCTAGCAAAACAGTGTGGCCATGCCTATACGCCACAGATCGATCAACAACCCATGAATGCTTCTGGTCGGGTTATTTTCACAGGCATTTCAAGAAAAGTATGCATCAAGGCTTCCAAGCTAAACAAGCATCAGCGCTTCAATTAAATTTGTTTGAGAAAAGCTTCACAAAATAATTTGTTTTGCTTATAAGCCTGCCAATTCAATATTTGTTGCCAAGTGAATATTGCTTTTTTTTGTCCAGATTGACATTGGACAGGGCCTGCGTGTGCCTACAGAAACATGGCGTCGAATCCAGGCTCGCGAAAAAGATTCACTCTTCGTGAAGTACCTCCTTGTGGCGGTCTGGGACCCAGCTCAGTTGCAAGGCCGATCTTTGCAGGGTAGGTATAACTTACTTTTCACAGCCTTAAATGTACTGTTTGAATTTCCTCAATACATGCTAATTTCTGCAGGGAAGCACTGCCCTCGGTTCCCAGACCGGCCAAGAAAGGAGCCCTTAACGCCATGGAAGGTGTCCGTCATGCAAGGTGACTACACATCTATTAACATATACGCCATTTCTTCAGTGTGCCTGCATGTGTGGTGCTCAGACACAGCAGCAATTGTAACCACCCTATGTAATGCCCAGAATGGGCCTTTAGGGTATGGTAATAAAACAAATAACCAAGTTGCCACACTTTTCAGTCAGTCTACAAGGTGCACTCCCTCCTTTCTACATATTGCCCTTTTCCTGAAAAATTTAAGTAGACCAGTCACACTTATACAGTTGACGAGGTGAAATTCCTTTGATAAATGGTAAATTTCTGAACTTTGTAGCAGATGTGTTTAATTAAACTCCGTTTTATGATTCATTTTAAATGCAATTTATGTCTTGATAGCTTTGCGAAATGATTCAAGGGTGCGATAGCTTGTTCCATGTTTTTGTGTCGTTTACTTATTCAAAGTACCCCGCTAAGTAAGCTGAAATGTCTACGATTGAGGATGTTTATTCTGCTACAAAAAGCCATTTGACTTTTATACAACTGAAAATTCAATGTTAAATTTTCGTTACTCAGAAACTACCAAAAGCAAACTCTTATTCATTCTTTTCTTTCATTCCTAGAAATTAATCTTTTCTGCATTATGTTTTTTAATAATTTAAATGCATGTGTTTTGACAGCCTGCTTCAAGCGCCGTCTGGAAAAGCAAGGTTTCCCCGAGAGTGTCGTGTCAACACTGGTGAAACGTATGAACTATTACGTGGGGGAGAAGATTGCCGACATTGACAGAACAGCGAAAAGGTATACTGATTAGAACAATTTTCTTGCATTTGCTGCTTGAACCTTAGCGACATAAACCGCAGATTGTGACTCTTAAACCGGTTGGAGTGCTGAATATTAAAGGTGAGGTGCTTTTTTATCCAATTTCAGCTTGCCAATGTTGCCAGCTTTTGAGGGCAACAGGTTTTCCAGGAGTCCATACACAATGCTGTCCTTCTTTTTTATCCATTTCTGCAGGTTGTGGCGCGACTAGACCGGAAAGCGCCATCCCACATTGCATTTTTCTTATTAATAAAGCTTTACATCCAACTTTTTGCTTGTTGCCTCATTGTCACATGTAGTTATCATCTTAAGGAAGTAGTGGCTCCTTGTTGTGCAATATGATGTGCAGCAAGAAAAGCATGGGGAAGAGTATTAATGAAGAGATTCTCTTTCTGTGCTGTTCATATTGTATTGCATCATATTAGATCACAATATATATGAACCAACTAGCCGAGCAACACGTAATAATATGGTTCCTTATTGCTGTGCTAGTTTGGCAGATTCACACAGCGCAGGCAGGCGGTGCACAGTCGAAACCATTTGACCCGTCGAGCGGCTCCATTTGCACCATTTGCTTCCATGCCAATTGGCCCAATTGGTTCTATGCCAACTGCAACATGGGACCCAATTGGCAACAACCAATTGGTTTTATGCCAACTGCACCATTTGAGCCAAATGGTATACAACCAATTGACCCAATTGTTCCAAGTGGCCAAATTGGGTACTAATACACAAATGGGACCAATTGGAAACAAGTGGAAATTTTCCAATTGGGTCCAATTGTTTTTTTCAACTGGGAGCTGCCTTTTCCAAAAAATCTTTTACCAAAACAGCTCGCTTAAACAAGACTTAATTTCAGAGCCTTCGTACATGTCGTCGCGTCTTGATCATCGGTTTAAGGCGTTCATTCCTTTCTGTCGCACAAATGTTTTCTCTGATTCATTTCTGCCGAAAACCAGTGCCGAGTGGAACCGCCTTCCCTCCTCCATCGCCTGAATCGAGGAGGCATCATCATTCAAGACTGCGATAACTGATTATGTTTTGAAGTTATCACCTTAATACTAATAATTGTTTGAGCATGTATTTATTATTATTATTATTACTATTATTGTACCCACCCCCTCTGTAACGCCTTTCTGGGCCCTGAGGGTACTGTAAATAAAAAAATAAATAATAATAAAAATAAATAAAAAATAAACGACTGAATGACCACTTCCATCGGCGCTTCTCCGTCTACCCTGGATCAACTGTTATTTCTAATTATAGGATTATAACAGAAACGAATATTCGACAATTCCGTATAGTGGGTTACATTTTAAAAGTTCAATACCAATTCAATAACAAAGGGTTATTCGAATCTTATCCTAAATTTCGAATATTCGCGCAGCCCTATATTATTTACATAACGCCACGACTCGCACGGTCACTGTTGTTTCCTGCAAATAAATACTAGAGGAAACTGTAGTGCTTTGATTGTTTAGCTAGTATGGCTGAGGTGTTCTTGACTGCCAAGCTCGCCGAGCCGCCCTACAATGCGGCTTTCATTGAGCCCGTGGTGAAGTGGCGCCACCTTACGACGCCTACAAGAGGAGCGTCCGGTAACTTATGCGCATGCGTCTGGAGCAGGGGATGCGGGAGTGAAATGTGGGGACTTTCAGTCCTGGAGATTTGTCTTCGCCTATTAAAACCCCTGGAACTTCGTGAAGTAGCGACACTATCCGCCTTCACTCCTCGTCGTTTTTCCTCTATCTTGCTCTCCCTCCTCGACCGTGGTGCCGCCTACAACGCTTGAGCGTAGCAGATGGCAGCAGGTGACCTTTCGCAGAGTGAATGCACGCATAGCAAAGCGGTGCGGGGCGCTTTAAGCGTTCGCGTTGGATTTCTAGCTCTGAGAAAATTCGTTTACAGCACAGAATTTCGATATGGAGAGTTATGAAAATTCAGTAACGGCAGCTTTTTTTTCTGTTTTGACAACTCTTTTTTTCAAGAAAGAATCATCCAAACGAGTGCTACCCAGGGGAAAATATCCCGTGTGGTCCCCCTTGATTCCCAACCGGTCTCCATTGAACTGGCTTATGGTGAAATTCCCAGTTGGTAGTGGTCCCAGCCCCCACTGGGACCAGCTGGAACCAGTGAGCACTATTATTGGCGGCAGCTCCATACATTCAAGGTGCCCATTGGCAGCCTTGCATTCAGAGCTCCTGCTAAACAAGGGAAATTAGGCCACTTCTTTCGTAAAGTTTATTTATTAACATCATACGGATCGACCTTTTCTATTCCCTTGGATAGTGCCAGTCGCTTGTGAGATTTTCTCACGTCTTGGATGTTCTCGGACAGGAGTTTTGTTTTGAGGCCGCAGTTGCAGTCAGGTCTTCTCCTTTCAACTGGCCCTGATAGCGGACTGCGGCTGCAAAAAAAAATAATAAAATAGCACAGCAGTGCAGAACGTTTAATAATGTTGGCAAAATGTCAATAAAATTAAGATTTTTATAGAGAATGTGCTGTTATAGACATTTCAAGGTTACAGGAATCTATATAAAAGGAAATATTGCCATTATACCTGTCACAACGTTCACTTCTGTAGGGATAAGTGGCTGCTTCGGCAGCTCTCCAGCCGCTCTTTACTTGGGTGCAGCAATGCCACTCACACTCCTGTTTGCAAGGCCATCTGTGCCCCATATCGCTTGAGCGGTGTCTGCATACAAGCGTTGGTTTTTTTTTTGTTTAATACTTTCGCTGCTTGGCTTGCAGAAACGATCACACCTTTTGCGAAACGAAACTGAAAGCAACCAGAAACATCCATACTCATATTGTTCGAAAAGAAGGATCTCCCTGGATAGATTCTGCAACCAGTTGTTTTATCTAAATTTGTGCAGTTATGTAGTTTTTAGAGCACTGAGAGAACAGAAATAAAAGTTCTGATAGGAAGGATGTAAAATGCGGCTGGGTTGTGTGTGCTTTCATTGACTGAATAAGGAAAGCAGGGTTTGCTCATCAAAAATCATGTTCTTCGACATGCCCACCAACCTTCAGTTTCAGTGACTAAAAAATTAATTATGAGGCTTTACGTTCCAAAACCACGATTTAGTGGGGGACTCCAGAATAATTTGGACCACCTGGTGTTCCTTAACGTGCACCTAAATCTAAGTACACGGGTGTTTTCGCACTTCGCCCCTACTGAAATGCGGCCGCCGTGGCCGGGATTCGATCCCACAACCTCGTGCTTAGCACGCCCAACATTATAGCCACTAAGCAACTGTGGTTTGTCATTCCAGTGACTGAAACATCAGGGAATAAACTTCAATATAATCATAAGTAAAATGAAAACTACTACCATACAAAATGGGCGAATACTGGTTTAGGCAGCATCCATATTTTACATATCGTTATGACAGTCACAACCTTATGGGCTGTTTGAAAGGCTAGCATGCCGATATTACCTGTTGAACCACTAAACATGAAAAGGAATGCGAAAATAGTGTGTACTGGTACTCACTGATCCATCAGGGAGGTGTACAAAGTTTTTGTCAGGCACGAGATAAAAATAAAAACAGTCAAATCTTTGCGACACCTTTAATACTACTGTGTGTGCAAGTAAGTGTTTTAAAACAAGCTTAGCATTGAAATAATGCTAACTAGACACAATTATATTACATTCGACACATGTGAAGAGCATGGCTGCTATAAGAAAGAAGCTGAGCTATACACGATTTAGAGATTAGAGAAAAATATTCTGGTAATCACTTAGGCATAAAAATGAAACACTGGATCAGTTGCTTTATGAATGGTGGTATGGGTGGCTCAAGGCGTTTGCATTCATTTGTTAGATACAAAGTGCATGTGGGCACTCAGGTAAGAGTACAGCAAATGCACTTGTCACACAGCAAATAGCAGCATAATCAGGATTAAATGAGCCCAATGGAGTTCGCTAGACCAGTCTAAATGATGCTAATATTTTCGCATTCACGAAAGCATTGTTCAGAGAGAATGAGAATAAAAGAACGCACTCAGTATGCCAGGTGCGTCACCCCCCTGGGCATTGTCGTTATAAAAACGCCAGCCATCATCTGTAATCCCAGAGTGCATGCTAGGTAATTAAATAATCACCCTATTAAACTTATGTGTTCAAAAATACTTACAATTGCAAGGTTTAAAAGGGAGCTCTAGGTTAGGGGGACGCAAGTGTTAAGGGCCCCTAACTGCAGAGTGCGCCATGACGGATGCTGTAGTAGTGGAGGGCTCTGGATTAATTTTGGTCACATGGCCGTTATTTATCGTGCAGTCGAAGCACGGTACACGAGCATTTTTACTGTCCGAATTGGAAAGCGACCACTATGGCCGGGAGTCGAAGCTGTGAACTTGTGCTCAGCAGCAGAATTCCATAGCCACTGGAGCCTCTGCAATGGGTAATGTGTTTATACGTTCTCTACCTTTCTTCAGAATAATTTTTAAAAAGCTTTTGGCTCGATAGTGCCCATATGACACAGGTACAAATCTCGGCGAATAGTTTACTGAAAATTTATTTGCCTAAAAATGCTTTTAGCTGAATGTGAGAGGAACTGAAAGTACTTGCCCTCTGTCATTGGACTTTGCACTACGTGATCTGCTTCTGCAGAAAAAGCGGCAAATTATAGTGGTTAGATATCACAACTTTAGGTCACTATAAAAAGTTTATCTACCCAGTAATTAGGGCTATAATCACACAAAGAGAAGAAAAGAGATCTTTTCTGTCAAACCACAGCTCTCCAAGTACTAACGTTGCTTGGTGCAAATGGCTTGTTCTGGAATGAACTACAGTAAAGCATTTAGTAGAACAGTTCAAAGAAAACAGAGTTCTTTGAAATAAGATAAGTATTCCAGAAATGGTCCCAGAAGTATAGAGGAAATGAAACAGCTCACCCATCCTGCCATGGCCTTTGGCATCGTGCTCCAGCTTGGCATGAATGCCTTCCACTATAACAGACGAGTTTAAATATTAGCATAACACGTAACACACAGTTGATCATTAAAACTACTAAAACAATTCAGCAATATGGCATGTATCTGATAAGGAATGTTGGCTTTTAGCATTTCAACTAGTTTGGTAAATGGAAGAACTTACCTTCCAATGGAAGGTAAGTTCTTCCTATGGTTCTTGCTATGGTCCAATCTCCGAAAAGAAGCTTTCACTGAAACAAAATGTACAGGCGCCGACAAAAGTGGTATACTTCACGAAGCGGGAGCCGGAGCAGCAGCACACTGCATCGCGACGCTATCTACAGGCGGCATCTGGGATCGACATGCCCGCAGATAACAAAGGGCACCCATTGGCTGTCTCGATCCCAGATGCTGCCTGTAGATGGCGTTGCGATGCAGTTTGCCGTAGAGTTACTGTATATGCTACCAAAGGTACTGTATATGCTACCTTTGGCAGCATGTACAGTAAATACCACTTTTGTCGGCGCCTGTGCATGCGTATATGCCAATTATACCCATATACTTAATGCACAGCCGATAATTAACACACTGTGAACATACTTGTGTCAAAGTATGTGCAATTATTGCAGCGCGTGTCTTTTACACACTCCTCGCAGTATGTATTATTCAGTGTGTTCAAGCCAAGGTGATTACGCTTACCTTAACATATTTTGCTTTCGAGGGACCGCTGGAGCGATGCCACATGTTCCAGCAGGATTTGATCTTCTTTTTCTAATTTATGTGCTTTCTCTTTCCACAGTGTTTTAGTTATCTCTTTCTGCATCTCTGACTCAGATATCAGAGATTCATCCTCAGATGATGAGCTGTTGCACTCCCGATGGGATTTGGGGCTCTGAAAAATTGAATCAATTCGAAGATAATGAATTGGAAATATATGCAGTGGATACAAACACACTTACATGGCTTTGCTGATTGGGCTGGCTGGCTGCATGGTTCACCCCTGTTTTTTGCATTTTGCAGATGCTTTGCCTGAATTATATTATAGCTTGCAGTTTTTGCATTTGCTTGCACAATTTTGCGCTTTTGTGATACCTAATAAGAAGCAGTAAAAAATACTGAGTTGGTAAAGCTTTAGGTCACGAGATAATAGGAAACTGCACCCTAAGCTCATGACAGAATGCTTGCGTACCTGCTTGTCTTGCTTCTTGGCAATATGCCTTTCATCATCAGTGTCGTCTTCCATGTATATTTTTGGCATGGGAACTCTATTGCTTGACTTCTTATTTTCCAACTCCTCCCGGGATTCTGAGCACGGCGTATAAAGGTGGTGAGATGAATAGTAAGATGAAAGCAGTACAGTGGCGTAGCCAGAAATTTTGTTCGGGGGGGGGGCTACGCCACTGGCCTCATATATATATATATATATATATATATATATATATATATATATATATATATATATATATATATATATATATATATATATAAATGGGGCCAGTGGCGTAGCCAGAAATTTTGTTCGAGGAAGCTTTAGCTCGGGTGCTCCTATTTAAATACATGTAGAAGGAGAATCCGTTTTTCCCTGCAACCACTTCACCAAATTTGAGGAGGTTTGTTGCATTTAAAAGAAAAAGTTTAATTCTAGTGACTACTGGTTTCGAATTTTTCATTTAGGGGGTCAATTATTTATTAAAAATTGGCCAAATCAAAAATTTTCAGAAAACGAAACTATCATGTTTAAAACTCCGTGACTCAACAATGAAAAATGATATCACAATTCTGTGAATTGGATCTAATAGTACATCTAGAGCGGACAAAATGAATATGTTACACATGAATCTCAAAAAAAAATTAGTATTGTGGAAATATGGCTTGTGCAGAACCCTTGTACACCACGTAACCAATTCACGTAAGATACAAATTCAGATACCAAACTTGTCCGCTTTGACTGTTATAATAGATGCCGTTTACAGAACCACAACGTCTGTTCTTCATGCATAGCTATTAGTTTGTAAACGTCGTGCTTCTCTTTTTTCAAACTTTCTAATTTTTCAAAATATTTTAAACAAAATTCAGGCCCTAAATCGAAGTTGTTTCCAACAGAACTAGGATTTAGCTTTCTCTCTCAAATACAACGAATTTCAACAAAAGCGATTAGCAGGATTTTCTAAGAAAAGCGTTTCTGCGTTTTACAAGTATTTGAATAGGCCGCATCGGATTGGGCCCGAGCTAAGGCTTCCTCTTAAACAATTTGTCAAGGGATCAAATCCATGAATAATAACTGCATTGTCATTGCCAAAGATGCTGCAAACGAATTCTTTAACGCTACGCACAGTCAAAACAATACAATATGTATTTTTTCATAAAAGAATATACTCGTACGTGCCAAAAATTTTGCCCAAAATAACTGATATCAATGCTTCCATATTTTTGTCTATTTAAGTAAAGAAAATATCACACGAACTTTAGAACTATATCAGTTCAAAACCAGGAAAGCAGTGCATGCCACTGATATGAAAAATTAAAAGGCAATGAACTGAACAAGTTGAGGACAAATATGTTAACGAAACTTTTTCATTCAAGAACCGTGCTTACATTCTTGTATATATGCAATGGCAAGTGAAAAATCTCAATGACGCTGTAATTTGTTTTAATGTATTACGCAGGAGCAGCTGTCACCGGTCGTGTATCGTGAGTAATTGCACCGAAATCATAGTCGCAACAGAGGGCACGTATAAAAAGCAGGAATTCTGCAAGATATACGAGGGTAAGTCAAATGAATGTGAGCCAACAACGGGGTACTTTATTTAAAAGTAGTCTTCATTAGAATTTAGACATTTGTCCCATTGACTAACGAGTCGCGTGATTCCCGTCTTATAAAACTCCTTGGGTTGCTGCTTCAAAAAGTCTGTATCTGGTTCCCTTGAGCTGTTTTTTCGGTTGCCCCAAAATGTAGAAGTCGCAAGGTGACAGGTCTGAGCTGTATGGCGGATGCTGCAGCTTTTTCCACTTTAACTTTGCCAGTTTTGTATTAACGCCATAAGCGACGTGGGGACAGGCATTGTCGTGGAACAAGATGACCCCACTCGTCAATTTTCCACGTTGTTCGTTCTTGATTGCGACTGCTGTTCTGGCGTTTCACAATATCGGAAATAATTGATAGCCTCTCAAGATTTAGCAAATTCTATCAGTAATGGACCCTAACGACCAAAAAGAAGTCAACAACACCTTTCCAGCGGAAATGATGGCCTTTGCGTTCTTTGGGCTTGGTAAATTCGAATGTTTCCACTGTAAGCTTTGCCGCCGTGTTTCAGGCTCGTAGTAGTGGCACCAAGGTTCGTCCCCGATCACAAATGCAAAGAAGAAGTCGTTATCCTCATTGTGATACCCGATCAGATGAGTCAAGGCAGCGCGAAACTTCTCCGTCTTCTCTCGATGGATCAAAATCATGGGGATCCATTGCGCACCAAAGAGCCGATAACCGAGAAGCTCATGAATTATGGCGTGAACCGAACCGTGACTGATGTTCAGACGGTCTGCCAGTTCATCGATGCTTATCCTCCGTTCTTGTTTCATCAGCCCATGAACCTTTGAAATTGTGTGGGGGGTGATTGCACGATGGTTTTGGCCCGGTCTTGGAATGTCTTTACAACGTCCTTTAAACCGTTTGCTCCAACGCTTCACAGTGGTCAATGAAATGCCGTGTTCAACGTAAACGGCAGCCATACGGCGATTAATTTCTGTTTTGGAAACACCTTTAGCTGTCAAAAACTTCGCGACACCGAGCTGTTCAACTTTTGAAGTGTCCATTATGTGACGCAACCATATTCAACCCAGTGTATGAGAGCATTAAAGAACAGTTATCTTCACACCTGCGTAAATGAGACATGCCGTTCTCCTACGCGCATGCCTCGCAGTATGAACCGTATGAACCGAACCATTATTGCGAGGTTAGGGTAGGCGCACTTTCATTTGACTCGCCCTTGTACATTAGAAATGCAGATACAATGGGATATACAAATGCGAAAATACGGCTTGATAAAGGACAAAAAAGTATCACTGGAAACAAAGTTCACTGCATGTATACACAAAACCTCGCAACAAGATATTTAAGTATACGTATAAGTCTCCAATGAGTCTATGTATGTAAGAAAAAGTAACTGTATGTAATGCGTGAAACAAGGCAAATAAACATGTTGCACAATCATAGATTCACAGAATCCTAGATTGCGCCCCCATTCCATCCACTCCCTCCGATGTATTGCGCGCGACGGAAGGCGGCGCGCTTGCTCCCCGCTTTTCTCCTTTGCGCACACAAGACTGAGCCACCACAGTCGGCTCACCCATTCCACCTCCCCTCCTACGCTTTCACTCGCACATACAGAATGCAGCGCGGGGTCACGATTTGATCACCCTTGGACTTTATACGAAACATGAGGGCGACGGCGACGGCAGGAATGAGCCTGGAGTGTCCATATAATTGCTTTCGCAATGATATAATAAACGTATCCGGAAACTGAAGCGTGCCGTCGCCCATTACTTTCCGCAAAAGAAGTATCAAAATCGAACTTTCACCATGCGACAATTCGCTGCGCCGCAACAATTAATTTTTTTTCTGTGGGGCGGAGGCACCGAAATGAAAAAAAGAACGCATAGGAAACTATGTTGGCCAGAATCGAATGCCTACATCGGGCACCTAATGGGGCTACGGAATTAATACCGAAGAAAACATGAGACGATTGGCCCACTGAGAACCATACGCATACTGCTCAGTATCCTACACCGGCGAAACAAGACTTTCCGGAAAGGTTCCGCTCAAGGAACGCGATGCAATCCTTAGAGTCCCCACAGTGCTGGCGGCGAGCGACCATTGTTTTTTTTTTCTCGCCTGCTATCCAGAAATCTTCCAAAACTCTGTCAGGTGAAAATCCACTCAGCCAGAGCAAACCGAACGCCCACCGAAGTGCACCGCGCGGTGGTCGGGGCCATCCGAGAAAAACATATGCGCTCTGGCTCGCTCTGGCAGCCCGCGGGTAGGGTAGCGAGAACAAAAAAAAAAATTGAAGGGGCTCAATGTGTCCTCGGCGAATAAAAGTCAAAGTAGAAAAAATAAATAAGAACGTAGTTACTTTGGCTGGCTTTAGTGTCTTGACATGGATGTTCTGGCGTAGGTTGAAAAAAAATGGTGACATTTTTTATGTGACATGACGGCACAAATGAACCACCCCAACGCATCGTCTCATTGGACGTCGCTGCGTGCTTTGTCAACTCGTCTGCTAGTGTGTTGATTTGGCTTGTCTCGTTGTATGTTCCGATGTAAGACTTTAGAAAAGTCAACGGACCTTTGGCGTCAAATGTTTATAACAACAATAAACTCACAAAGTTCCGCAATTGAAAATTTAAAGCACAACTTTGGAAATGTCAATGCACATTTCACATCAAGAGCTTATGAGATTTATACCTATAAAGTTTCGCAATGGATATCCGCGCTCCATAGATTCCGTGGCCTCAGTGAGATGTCGTGGTGAGCCCGCTCACAATCAAAGTGCCCTTCAAACTTTGTGCTCGGATGGGACTGCTTGGCGTTATGTGACTGCCGGTGTATGGGCGTTGCCACGAAATCCAGCCCGAGTTGTCTTTTCGAGCGTCAAAAAGACATTCTAGACAAAATCCAGGGTGATTTCCGGCGCCGGGGGTCGCTTTGGTCGGCGATGCATGGACAGCACGAAAAAATTTCGGGGGGGGCTGAAGCCCCATAAGCCCCCCCCCCTGGCTACGCCCCTGAAGCAGTAGTATCAATTAAATGCAGGCATAAGTAGTATAATTATGGAATCAAGCTGCCTGCCAAAACAGTGTGACATTAGAGCAAGCATTATTAATAATAATAATATATTTTATTCATTTCAATTCGTGAAACGTGTTCCAGCCTGCATAAGCGTTGCCGCTTGTGTGCAGAGCTGGCCAACCAGGTTAAGCCCATGAAGCACACAGTAGAAAAAGAAGAGAAATAAAATTACCTAAATATGCTTGTGTGACATAAGAACAAACAAACAAACAAACAAACAAACAAACAAACAAACAAACAAACAAACAAACAAACAAACAAACAAACAAACACAAGAACCAACAGAACAAATGATAGCAAATTTTCCACCGTGCACACTTTCGTACACGAAACGAAAACATTAAGAACATGGCAAACAGTAAATTACCTCAGTCTATATTATCGTTCAACGAAAGTCGAGGAAACATCTTAAGGACTTTTAATCCGGTAACGCTCGGGAGGGTACGTATTTTATTAAAGTAATAAGGAACATAGTAGGTGCGGGTTCTTTTGCCATAAGTGCTGAAGATGTGGGGTATGACACTTTTCAGAATGAGGGAGAGGCCGTACATTAATGTTGCAGATTTTAAAGGAGCTGCGAAAGAAATTCTCGTATAATACGTCAAAAATAAATTGCTTGAGTACAGGTAGCATGCCAAAATATTGCATACTGTCTCTGGCTGACTTATCGTGAAGTTAGTCCCGCAGATGAGGTTGGTTGCAATTATGTTCACTATGCTGCTTAGTGGGTTTAATTTATATAAATATGTGGTTCCGTAAATTGTTATTCCGTATCGTAATATGGACTCTCCCAATCCTTTATATACCATTCTTCTAACCGATGCATCTCAAATAGATCGTAGAGCATATATATAAGCACACATTAGGCGTAAACGTTTGGCTAACTCGGCAATATGTAAGTTCCACGACAGTTTTTCGTTAAATGTGTTACCAAGATATTTAAAATTTGATTTAAGTTCCAAAGGTGGGCATGAACAGCACGTACAGTTCCTCTCATGAAGGTACACATTTGATAATGCTCTAAACACTTTATATGCGCTATGAAAACAAAGTCAGGTTTCTGTAGTATTAGTAAAAATCTGATTAGCGTTTAACAATTCTATCAAAAGATGCACATCCTGTTGCATCCTGTCGGAGGCTTCTTCATAAGTTTCACTTGGTATAGTCAGGGCAGTATCATCCGCGTATAAGAACAGTTGTGAGTTCAATGGAAGACAGGTCATATTATTGACGTAAATATTAAATAATATGGGTCCTGAAGTTGAGCCCTGAGGAACAGCTCTCGAAACGTTCAAAATTGAGCTGTGTAATCTGCCTAGTTGGACACGTTGGGCTCGATCAGCAAAATAACCTTTAAAGAACGACATGTACGGACCTCTGAAACCAATATTGTCGAGTTTATCTAGTATTAGGTTGTGTTTATTAGTATCCAAGGGTTTTTCAAATTAATAGAAAGCGTAAAAACAATGTTATTGGTGTCTATTTCATTGCAGACTAGGTCATGAAAATCCTCTAGTAGGTTTACCGTACTTTTGTCCTTGCGGAAACCATATTGGGCTGCATTTAGTAGATGGTACTGATCAAGAAATGATGGCATGCTAACATGTATAACTTTCACCATGATACAAGCGAGGGAGGACAAAATTACGATTGGCCGATAATTATTATACTCCTTTTTGGAGCCTTTTTTGTGGAATGGTCTTATTACACTTATTTTCATGTACGTGTGAATTTGCCCAGTTATTAACGTTTCGTTGATAATCAAAGGTAATATGGTTTTAAGTGTCAAAATTCAGTATGAGATTCCTTATCCTAACACTATCATAACCTGGTGATCTTGTTATTGGCATTGTTTTCAACGCATCCCATAATTCGGTCTGAATGATTGTAGGCATGTAAGCTGAATGAATGCTCGAAGCAACTGCAGTAGCGTTCGCCATTTTCCTTCCCTGCATACACAAGAAAGTAACAAATCCTACAAAGTGCCTATTGAACTCAGTGGCCAATTCTACCTTGTTTGTATCCGTAAAGGCCTGTTCTAAAACATCACCAATGCTTTTCTTGGATGATTTTCCTATTATGGGTTGCACTAATTGCCATGTTTTTTTGACATCCCTACTGCATGACGAGAATTTATTTAGCTGGTACTGTTTTTTTGCCAGTCGTATTTTTGCTGTAATTTTATTTCGCAGTTGCCTGAATTGTTCCCTTAGTACAAAGTCATGAGGGTTCTCATTGCGCCTGCTTAACAGTTTACTCTTGATGTAGGATAGCTCAATAATTTCCTTGTTTATCCAATGACTTGCCTTATTTCGCCCTTTCATCCTCACCTTAGTTTTCGAGTTATTGTAAATTGATTTTAGTTGCTCTACAAGAAGTTCGTAAGCATATAGGTGATTGTGCTGCAACAAGGAATTCTAGTCATACAACTTAATTGGTTGATCTACTTTTTCATTGTAAATTACAAGCCTTTCTGCGGGTCTTTCCTGTGCCGCCATTTTACTATCCTTTAACAACGTAAGTGAAGCACAATAATGATCAGTCACTTTTTCTTTATTAATACAGCCGAATGTTTCCTGTTGCGTTACACTTGTACTGATATGGTCAATGCACGTCTGTGTAAATTTACTTCCTAGAAGTCCTTCTCGCGTGTAGCCCTGAATTTTATTCTCTAAGCCAAAACTGGCCAACAAGGTTAAGTACTCACTTACGCCTACCTTATTAGTTACCGAAATTTCAATATTTAAATCTCCCGCGGGAATCACATGTTTATTTACTCCATACTTCTTAAGGAATCTAGTGAGCACCTCTAAAAAACTGCAATATTCTTGCTAGGAGGTCTGTAAACCGCATAAACAATTCCTCTTCATTTTTTGAAAGATAAAGCGCTATAACTTACACTTCAACAAATTCAACTTTCAAGCATTCACAAAACCAGCAGTTTTTCACAAATACCAGCACTCTTCCACCACGTTTGCCCTCTCTGCTCAAGGCATACGATTGATAGCTCTGTATATTAGAAAGAGAGCAATAAAACTCACTGACATTGATCTCCGTTAATAATTGGACCTCCAGGAAAGTTAAAACATTCTCCAAGTACATTTGTAGCATGTTCCAATTCTTGTGAATACTTCTCACATTCACATGGATAAGATCAAAACTTATGCAAGATTCAACTGACACGAATTCCCGGGATATCTTCATCTATTGAGAAAATGAATGCACACACTCAGTCAACCCGTTATCTTGCGTAGATCCGTTTCGTTCTCAACAAGAATAACAGGGGCACCTTCAATTTTCTTAAGAAATGTACGACCGTTTCGCACCCAAAGATATTTCTGGTGTTTTTCAGTTGCTAGGCGCTTTGCCATCCACTGAAGCTTCTTGGATAGAGGTGTCATATTTTCATTTATGTAAACGTTCTCATGTTTGAGCGTGTTTCGTTTCGCAAGCCACTTTTCTCTTGTTCCTCTTGGTGAAAAGGACTAGCATGGGAGCCTCAGCATCTGCTTTGCCTTTAATCCTGTGCACTGCTTGGACTTCCCCATTGCTGGAAATGGAGAGTTCGAGTCTCCCTGCAATTGAATTTATAACAGCTCTCAAGTCTTCGCTCTCATGGCACTTGACCCCATGTATCTCCAAATTATAACGTCTTGAATAGGATTCCATCCTATTCACCTCCATTTACAGTTGACAAAGTCTAGTGTCCTTTGCTAACAGCTGAGCTTCCATGACCGTAGTTTTTTTCTTGAGCTTTTTTACTTCTTGATTCTGGGTTTCAAGAGTTTCGAGCACTTCATCATATTTAGAAGACAGCAAATTGAGTGATTCTTCTGTGCTCTGTATTGTTAGTGCTTGCTCCTCTAGTTTTCCATTAGTGGTATCATGTTTAGCCAGCTGCTCCTCCTGTTTTCTTTCGAGCTCATCAAAACGGTGCGGCATAGTGTCTAGTTTCGACATGACGCCAACCGAAGATGGTTGCTCACTGTCTGCCATTAGGTTCTTACGCTGAGAGCCAGCCCCGTCTCCAGCGTTCGTCAATCGTGTTTTGTGATTTGCACATGTGGGACATAACCAAATACGGATCGTTTCAACTGACATGCTTTTTAGGTTAGTCTTTGTGACACCGGCATGATAACGGTTATCACAATCGCTGCAACGAAGGCACTGGCTATCAGGCGCAATAGCTTTCAGGCACGCGAGGCAATCATTGTTAGACATTGTGAACACAACTTTGTGCAGTCCGTCGGAGCAGAATTTAAAATCAAACATTAATAATATAATAATATTTGGGGTTTTACGTGCCAAAGCCACTTTCTGATTATGAGGCACGCCGTAGTAGAGGACTCCGGAAATTTTGACCACCTGGGGTTCTATAACGTGCACCTAAATCTAAGCACACGGGTGCTTTCGCATTTCGCCCCCATCGTAAAATCAAACACAGAAATAGTTTTGAAACGCTGCTCTCACGTGCACAAGCGAAGAAAGCGCGTTATGCCGCGCTCACGTACTCCGCCGGCCTGCGCTCGTTCACAATCGGCGTTGGCTTTTTAAAGGGCCGTTTAAGGGCCGTGTATAGTCCGACGTAATGCCCGCGCGCGCGCACGCTACGTTGGCGAGAACGACCCTAGCCAACGTAACCGGCGGCTTCCGACGTGGCCCGACGGGCCCGGCACTGATATGGCTCCTGAGCCATTCGCGCGTTGGCATGCGCGTCGGAGTCGGCGGAACTCTCGCACCACAATGTATTGCGCGCGAAGAAAAAGGCGCCAACACAACTCCGCAGACGGCTTTTGCGGAGGGCGCGCGACTTGGCGAACCTTCTGCGCATGCTCCGAAGATAGCAGCCTACGGCGCGCGCGTTGAAGTATAGAGGGGATGGCATCTCGGCTGGCGCCTCGCAACCGACGTAGCGTGACTGTCCGCGAACGACGCTCGCCCGCGCGCCGATAACGTCGGGCTATAAACGGGCTTTACGCGTAGTCGCCCGGTGTCGCCCGCCTGGATTGGCTGCCCCCACGATGACGCACTCGCAGCATGGACTGTGTAGCCATGGGCGCTCACACCGAATCATCTTCGGTGCACCATGTCGATAAGGGCGCCGAAGATGGAAGCATCCGAAGCTAAGGAAGCGACATTCAGGGGCCGAATCTTATAACGGTTCGGTTGGGGAACCGTTCCTTTGGCCTCACCTGATTGGCCAAAATTTTTATTACGTCACAGGTCGTCAGAGGCATCGGGGCGGTATCGCAATTTTCGAATACGTCACGCATCTGTCAGTCATCTTCAAAGCGAACCGGTCGTAGGAACCGGCGAAGGGGTAGTCCGCTTTGGGTTCCGTTGCTGTGGCTTGGCTTTGGCTTGTGATCCTGGCCGCGCGCGCCGGTCGCGCGACCCCGGAGACGCGAGGGCGTCGCGCGCGCGTGCGTTGGTTGCTTCGGAGGCTATACTTGCCTTCGTCGTCTGCTTGGCGTTCCTCTTTCGGTGTCGACCACGGCTGGAAGCGCGATACGCGTTCGAAGAAGTGACGGATAATGAGTTGCACCGCCCTTGCTGGCTTTCTAAGTAAACCTTTTGCAGGCTACGCTATCAAATGTAGGGGACTCAGGTGCAAGCGTACGAGTGGCCATTCCACGCAGAGGAAGGAATATTGCGCGCTGCGGTTCATCGCCACTGGCCTGCAGCTCCCAGAGGTGGGTCGGACGGGAAGCATTCATCGGAATGACCTAGATCTCTGCTGCCGACACCGTCCACAAAGTTGCTCTCGCAATTACTGTGTTGGCCGGCTGAAGGGCTGGGTCAGCTTTCCCGTGACCTCAGCTTCAAAGCCAATGCCAAGGAGATATTTGCATGGTGAGATCGAATTCTCAGTGCTATCGCCAGCGTGAATAGCTTGCAGATCGCCGTTCAGCAGTCAGAAGGGTTCAACCTAGGGTGGTTCAGCACTTCCATCGTTCGGCTGATAAAACTATACAGTCAGGACGGGAAGATATTGTGGAGATCTCTTATTTGGCTGCCTTTTTTTCTCTGGTTCGGGAGTGCCGCACTTTGTTACTCAATTTTACGGCACAGCGCGCACCGTCAGTACCACAATATTCGATTTGACTTCGCGCAGGCAATGCAGGGCCCGTGTATTGTAATGTTCGATTTCAAGTTCCATTGCTTTTATCACGCGACGCGCCGTGGGGCTTATCGCAGGGACAGCGGCAGCGCGGCGGCGAGCGAGTCATGTCCGAGCCGATGACGAAGGGCGAAAAAAGATGGAAAATTGATATAGTCGGCTAGTAAAGGTGTCCCTATAGGAACCAGTTCACGGTTTTGTCGCGCTCGCTACTTGAGAAGTAGCAGTGCGTTCCTGTTGCGTGCATCCTGCGAGCTCCTGGTAGCAGACGATATAGCGCTGCGCTCTGCCAACTCATTTACGCTTGCGATACCGCCTGTCGGCTGAGAATAAAAGAGAATGACATTAATAAATTACTTCTGCATTGCGTAAACGCCCGGCACCACACGTTTATACTTCAGAACTTGGCGTATAATATTAAATTTATATTTTACATTTATTTAGCAAGCGTAAACATTCTGCAATTCCTCGATTAGCTCTTCATATAATGACGTACACTTCAGAGGTGGCACCCTCTCATCTATTGGTCGCGTCCTCCCCTTCTTCCACCGCCGGCTTGGGAGTGGCACATCTAGTGACGTAAGCGACGAAGCGAACGGTTCGTATTCCGAACCGTTATAAGATTCGGCCCCAGGTCCCTTGGGTCTGGGGGTTCCTACACAAGCGTAGAAAGAACGTTAGGCCGCGCTCACGTACTCCGCCGCACTGCCTGTACAATTGCTCATATAGTTGTGAATAATTTAGTGTAATTGCACAACGTGAAGATGGTAACGTGTCCATGGATTGACATAATACGGCAACTCTTTTCTAACGTGCGTTTTGACTGCACGCGAAGAAAATAAATTACCTTGCTTAATTAGGACGTTGGCTGTATGTGCCGGCTCAGTCAAATTAATTGCCTCGTGCATTACCTCAATATTTTGCTGATTAATTTCCAAAACGCATATGCGCTTGTGGCTGGCCACACCACTCGCCATACGTTTCATGTACTGCACGAAGGCGTTCGTACACGATTGCTCATTCGAAATCACCTGCTATTGCAAAAATTATTTTCGTGTTTTTCACATTACATCTGTATTACATGCCAGTAGTTCATGGTCTACAATTTAAACAAGTCTGCGGTAGAACAAGTTGTGGGGCTAGATGGTTCACAGCTTTGAATAGGTGAAACAATACTAGGCGCTTGTCTTGTCATTGTTCTTTCTTAGTGTGCTGTCTCTGTTAGCGCTTCATCTTTTGTAAACAAATTTAAACGCTTAATTTGAGCAAGGTGCGAGCACGTGCGTGCAAGCTCCACGTGTGCAAACTTACCGGCCAAGAGCAGAAATTGGGCATCGTAGGCCCGTGTATTCTCGTGGTTCTCTTCGTCAACCCAGAATACCGAGTAGACAGTCCTGTTGTTAAAATCCTCTGTGCTGTGAGGATGAAAGTCCAAAATCGAACTGGCAGTCATAACGTACAGCCGGTTCTTGTTGAATTCTTTCAGAAACTTCACTAGCGCAAACATATCGTAATACTAAAGAAGAGCTACACGGCGCACCGACGCACGTTGTGAAATGCGTTGCGGCGGCTATAGACGAGGCAACCTAAAGTTTGCCCGTACGGCACCAGCGCCGAATGCTCCCCTAGCGGACAGATGGAAGTTTCGAGGGTCGTCGCTGCGCTAGCGCGCGCCCGTGTTCTGTACGGCGGGAGCGCTCGTGCGCGTGGTTTTTGCCATGCCGAGTGCGACCTCTTCAGCCAGGAAAGGTGGCACGCAATACTGATGTGTTGTTGATTGCCACAGCAGCCTCGAAAACACGAAAGGTCCTACGCCGCCCGTGAAGTTCTACAGATTTCCTGGGAAGTGGTACGAGAAGGACAGAAGACAAGCATGGATAGCTGCAGTGCGCCGAGTCAAGTAAGTCTCATGCTTTCGCATTCGCGTGTAATATCTTGAAAGCGGTATAGTCATATGGCTGTTTTTAGTGCACGGCCGTTTGTTTAGTCGTGTCGCGTTGCTGCATTGTGGTGGCATCCGTCGTTTGTTAGCGGTAAATGCATGTGTGCTGCGCCGCAACGCTCTACGACGCGTGCTCGATTCCCAGCCACGGCGGCCGCATTTCGATAGGGGCAAAATGCAAGAAAACCCTTGTTACTGTGTGCTTTAATTTTTGTGCACGTTAAAGAACCCCCACAGGTTAAAATTATTCCCGAGACTCCCCATTACAGCGGGCCTCATAATGATTTCGTGGTTTTGGCGTGGTTTTGGCACTTAAAACCCCGAATTTATTTGATTGCACTGTGCCTTCCCTCGCGATCGGCATGGACGAGCTCAAGAGAATTATTTCCCTTTTCCAAACCCTGCAACTTCAATTACTAGTTGTGCAGGTAACGAAAGGGGCCGCGCGATACTTTTGTGTGGTAGCAGACCGTATTTAATGCAAGCCGCGGTCGTCGCGTGCGTCGGGAAGCGGCAGATCGGAAAGCAGCCGCTCGAGACGTGCGCGTTATGTTTGTTGTTTGCCCATGCTTTCTAAGTATCTAAGTGTGCAAGTATCATAACTTGTAGTGGTACCACTCTTGTATAATAATATATGCACACAATCACAGGAACGTTACCTTTGCAAACGTATTATTGGGAGTAATTTAATCCCCGCAACAAATAGGCACACATAATGTTTCATTCATATGCGATGCAGGTGGAAGCGCTGCCAAACAGACCAATGGCAATCACAACAGTCTTCTCAGCAGTCAGCACCACCGGGAGATGTGCTTTCCTACTGCAGCGACGCAGCTCTTGAGCAGCGGCAAGACACGTGTGAAACAGACTCCACAACAAGCCTTCGTGAAGTGACGGAACCGTGAAGAAGCAGCCCAATGGATCTGCAGTCATCGAGTAGTATGACAACAGAAGTTCCTGCTGCCAGTGTGACTTATGTTGTAATTGAAATAAAAGTGGCTAAATTTCTGAACATGGTGCGTACCTCTAACTCGACGTCGTCTACGATCTTGTCGGACACCTGTGACACGCACTTGGCTTTCACTCTCACATCACCGTCCACAATTTGTTCAACGCCGTACACGTTCGGAAGCAGACGCTCCCCTATCGTGAGGTTGCCGCCACGAAAAAAAGGTGTCGGCGTCGGCAACTTTCATGAAACCGCATGGCAATCTTTGCATCGCTGTTGCGCCAGCAGGTGATCTGCCGCCGTCGAAAACGGAGCGCCGTGAGAACGAGCAAATACCTAGGTGTCCACATTACTTCTGATTTGACATGGCACAAACACATTGAATATATAACCACCAAAGCATCCAAAACCCTCGGTTTCATTAGGCGTAACTTGTACTTTGCAAATCAGGCAACCAAACTCTTAGCTTACACAACTTTAGTCAGATCTCAACTAGAATATGCCAGTTTCATCTGGAATCCGCATCAAGCTTATCTTGCCGATAAACTGGAATCGCTTCAAAATAAGGCTTCTAGGTTTATCACAAGGACATACGCTCGCTACTCCAGCATCACAGATATTAAATCATCTCTAAATTTAAGCTCACTTGAAAAGCGAAGACTTGTCACCCTGCTATGTCACTTTCACAAGCTTTATCACAATCCTTCAACGTTCACAGAATCTCATATCAAACCAGCACATCGCATTTTCCCCCGATTAGACCACTGCCTCAAAGTGGAACCCAAGATAGCTTACACCAAACTTATGCGTCATTCACCATTGTTCCTTGCCATTTATCATTGGAATAAACTACCTGCAGAAATCGTTTCCGAAAATAATTACGACGCATTTGTAAACAAACTGAAGTGCTTATTCTGTGCTGGTCCTTAATAGATTATCAGAAGTGTATTTTTTTTTCATTGTCTTGAGCATTGTGGTCCACATGTGTGCATCTTCTCAAACACTTGCTTTTTTATGTTCCCTGTTTTCCTGAGCGCATGTTTGTTTATGCTTTTCTATTTGTTCATTGTCTTACGCAATATGATCACATTATTGTACTTTTTAACCCCCTATGTAATGCCTGTAAAGGGCCTTTAGGGTATGTGAATAAAAAAAAAGAAGCGCGGACGGCACAACGTAAATAAAGCGGAGACTGCGCCACGACGCGACCGCGCTGCTTGGCGTTTCCACATTGGGGCGCTGTTGTCAGGAGGCGCAGTAGCGCCGCCTGGCCATGGTTTTCTCGTCTATATGGTGGATCGGATCGGATTTTTATACGAATACAAAAAGAATGAGCAAACATGAGTGCACTTCTTGCAGTTTATTCTCCAATTTTATAACTGTGAATTTAATTTCAGCACGCTCAAAGATTTTTCAGGAGTTTGTTTGTCGACGCGAAATAACATGACATGGTCATCGTGTTTTAAATCAGCCAGCCAAGCCTAACCACAGCTTAGTGGGTGGCCTTGGTTCTTTATTCTATGACTATGACACAACAGGTTATAATTCGTGGTGGATAGTGTGCGCGCGACATTGTGTGTATTCAAATGAGGCCCCGGAATGGATATCTCGATACTGGGGGGATGTCCCAGACCTTCCCTACACTACAAGAAAAAGGTTACTTGATATTCAGTCTTTGCCGCAGACTGCACACACAGCGACGCAGCAGGCTGCCGTTCAAGATCACGCATGTTCCGTCTCTTCAGCGACTTGCAACCCCGCGCATTTGGAGTCTGACGAAGATTCTGACGTGCCTTCAGCATCGCCTTCGCGCGATGAGAGTGAACCAAGTTCTTGCGGCGCGCTGCCGCCAGAACCAGCCCAGGAGGAGGAGCCGAAGCTGAGTCCTGACGACTTGTTAGCACTGTGAACTTCGCGATCGAATACACGCTTCCATGGAAAGCGGTGGAAGCACTGCAGAGGTTACTTGGATATGTCTTGCCAAGGTGTGATTTACCGGTGACAAAGTTTCTGTTCAAAAAAACGGTGGTATCAGCATCGACGCCGCCAAGCTTCATTTTTATTGCAGCGATTGTAAGTCTCTCGTAGCTGAGACGTCGGGACCCCTGGATGAGCGAAATGGGACTCGGGGCAGCTGAAGTGTCACTAAAGGGTACTGCGGGTGAGGGATTATACGTGACGGACATTTCTTTGTCAGCCTCCCGTTGCGCGAACAGTTGGCGTCCCCATTTTCTACACAAGAAATTGCTCTTGCCCTCCGAGAAAGGGTGATCGAAGACCGCTACAAAAGTAGCGTAACAAATGAAATGCTGGGCATAACGGAGGGCAAAGCCTACCGAGCCATGCGCCAGAAATTAAACAAGTATGACCTTAGTCTGACCGTTAAATCCGACGGAAGCCCACTGTTTAAATCTTCAAAGAACTCTATTTGGCCAGTTCAGGTGACAGTCAATGAACTGGCACCACATACCCGCAGCAAACATGTTTTCACCACCACGCTATGGTATGAGCAGTCGCATCCTGACATGGGACTGCGATTGGGCAGTTTTGTTCAAGAAATGGAGGACCTCATGCAGGGCGGCATCGCCTGGACGAATAGCACAAACTCCATCTCATCGAAGGTATGTACAGCATTAAAAACAAGAAGTGCTCATTCAAACGTGGTGACATTGTTTCGATGTCAAATAATTCATGGGAAATGATATATATGCAGGTTTTGTGAGTGCATGTGACTTTCAGTAACAAAACCTGAGGGAGTAAAGCCTGACACCAGATTTTTGGCCACCTAGTTTGTATTTTCTTTTCTTTTACATAATATAAAGCTTACTGCACACTAACAAAGCATTGCATCTGCACTAATGCACCCTGATTTGTGCAACTGTCCTCTATTTCCGACTCGACAAACCTGTGCATGACAACTGTGATAAGTGTTTTAATTAAGGTGCGGTTGAATTCACATGGCGTCATTTTTTTTTATCGCAGTGCAACATTGTTTGTCATTTTCAAAAACGTCATAACCAATCCCACTTTTCCCAATTTTTTCTTGGCCACAGTACATAAGTAGCACTGCTGTCACGCCAGTCAGCCTGGATTTCTGGATTTCATAATTGCAATAGTGTTGCGAACCGAGAGGTTGCAGCGGAGCGCAACCTCTCTCTATAGGACCAGTGTAGGGCAACTATAGGACCAGTGTAGCAGGCTCTTAGAACGGACTAGTGCGTGCCGTGCTTGCGCCATGAGCACGCACCGCCTAACTTTATTTTCCTCATCTTTTGCAGTACCGACCTTTAGCGTCCGTGCGTAGTGACGTCGATGGGCGCTACAGAAGTATACTTTAGCTGTTTCTTGTCAGTCACATTTGGCAAGTGTGATATCATTCTACCTCTTGAATGTACACTTGAATGCACTGCTGGGGCTTGTGGTAAGGAAATGCAGAAGGGCATTTCGTGTGGCACATAAATTATTCAGATGTGTTTTACATTTTTACAAAAGCATCTTTCTATAAGTTCTAAACCTGGAAGACAACACGCCGTTTCTTATTCAGACTGCAGCGAATGTCAAAATTCACATGGCTTATTTCGATTTGTGGTGCCCTTTATTTAAATCTCGATAACATTGCTTTCATTGCTTTGTAGGTCCACCCCTTCATGTGTTGTGCTGATGCCCCAGCAAGGGCAATAATGCAAAATATGCGCCAGTTCAATGGACATTTTGGCTGTAGCTGGTGCTTGCATCCTGGGTTTGTCATAGCTGGTAAGCAAATTTTGTGCCTCTCGCATGAGAAAGCTTTAGTGTGGTAATTATACAGATGCAGGGCAGGTAAAGCCCAGTGCATGAAGAATCTTCATATATAGATTCTGATCGTATGCTGATTTAATTTCGATGTGTTGTAATAGAACAGTACATAATTACAGTATAATACTTGCAGAAATATTTATTGTTTGTATAGCAATGCCTAACATGCTGCTTCACAATATTATTTTTCATCTGCTGCTTCCAATAAAGTATCGCCGTCTTGCTGTAGCCATTTTCAAGTCAAGTTTACTTTCCTTCATCGATAAGGGAAGAGCAGCCGCATAAAAGCTGCTATGTACATCAGCTTGAATATTGAAGCACAGTCGAGAATTTGTCATTAACATGTAGGATTATTGGCCTGCTGATTTGAACACCTGTGTTGTTTTCTTTTGGAATAGGAACCATTAGGTATACAATCGACGAGCCAGTGCCAGACAGAACAATGGAAGGAACCGTTGATGCCATGAAGACAGCAGCACGCACAGGGACAATTGTTCAAGGCATAAAGGGTTCCACTCCATTAATGAATATGCCACATTTTGATATCGTCTACATGCATTACATGCATTGTGTGTTGCTAGGAGTTGCACGCCAGTTGACCGAACTGTGGCTCTCCAGTGTGGGCCAGCCCTACTAAATTGGGAGGCCAGCACTGCTCAGCGCTGTAGACAAGTGGCTGTGCAACATCAAGCCACCATTGTGTTTCAGACTCCAGCGTACCGTTTCCTTGCGGATGTATTGGAATGCGGCAGAGTGGCAGCAGTAGCTGTTGCGGTTGTTCACTGCCTTGTTTAGATGGCATTTTGCCTATCGATTATGTTCGGCACTTCACCGTGTTTGTTAAGCAATGTCCCTACTGCTAATGGACAATGTTAGCAGCACTGATGTCAGTGAGAGTGCTAGCCTACAAGTGAATTTTGTAGTAGGTGTGCAATTTCTTTATGGAGAAAACGGAATGACATTTAAGGTACACCAACTTCTGCACTTGCCTCTGCAGGGACCACTTTGGTCACAGTCCAGCTTTGCATTCGAATAAAAAATTGGGCATGTGAAGGAGCTAGCCACATCTGCAAAAGGCGAGCCAATCCAAATTGTGGAACGGCTGTTGATGGCCAGCTATTTCGCTAGTCTTAAAGCATGAACTCTCCCTCGGATTAGAGAATTTCTAACCAAAGGGAATGCTGCAAAATGTGGGGCAGTTGGTTTTTTGATTGGCAAGCCACGAAAAGTATTGCAGCCAGTTTTAAATTTGGTAATGAATCAAATTGGCTTCATGATACTCGGTCCTATTGTGGAACATGACAAAGTTGCAGTGTCTCGATATGTTTTTCACAAAAAACAGTATAAAACACCAAGCAAAACAGACTGCACTTCTGCAATGCTTCCTTCAGGGGCATGTGTAATAATTTCTCACATCCTTGGGTTTAAATACATCGCTGGCAAAGATAGAGTTTTTGCGGTATGTGAAAAATTTCACACAAGTCAAACTAAAGCTTCCCATATTCACAAGGCCCAAAGTGTGCAGTCCAGCCATGTCGTTGAGGTAAAGGCTTGCATCGTTGCATGTCTATACATGGAGATTGAGCAATCAATTTTTTTTGCACCACTTGCTTTTAAAGCGCTATTTAAATACAGGTGATGAAATATAAACATAAGTTGAAAGGAATAATTATTTCTGCAGAGGCCCTGCAACACCCTTTAATAACGTTGTCACATGTGCTTGGAATTAAAAGACATCACCACACAAAGCTTTTACAGCAAATAACATTTATCTGAGGAATTCGTGACATCATTGTTGTCTAAAGCTATTCTCAGTGACAGTTTGAGAGTTCATTATGAGCTCCAGCCACCAAACCCCATGGCAACTGCCCTCTATGCCTTTGCATTCTGAAACATAGTTCTCGACAGGCACTGATATTGTATGAAGTCATCTCTGCATTGACATTACGGAAACAGGCCAGTGTAGTTGACTAGTGCATTTATACAAATTCTTGGAATTGTACACCAGAGCAGTTGTCACTGCATTGTTAGTTTGGATATATATATATATATATATATATATATATATATATATATATATATATATATATATATATATATATATATATATATATATATATATATATATATATATATATATATATATATATATATTGATACAAGCGCAGGGAAAAGGGGTTTATTTAGGCGTGCGAGAGCAGGAATGGCAGGCTACGAGCAACAGGAATGGCCGCTGCGCAGTCTTCGTTTTTCTCTTCTCTTCTCTTGATCCCCGCTTCCCTTTTACGCCCTTGGACGTAACATATACCTCTCCTCGCAGACAAAGCCCACTGGACGAGTCAACTAGCTTGTCGTGGCGTGCATGATTTCAACCGTGCGACATGCGCGACTTGTGTCCTAGCAGAACGTCTACCAGTGTTCGTGAGGCGCGCGAGAGTATAGTTCACGTCGCTGACTTTGTCGATGACAATATACGGTCCATCGTAGTTTGCCAGAAGCTTTTGGCACAAACCGGGCTTCCTTGTGGGAGTCCAAAGCCAAACGAGATCACCAGGGTGATATGTAACAGGCGGATGTCGTGCGTCATAGCGGGCTTTGGAGTTTTCTTGTGATGCTAAAGTCCGCAGACGCGCAAGTCTCCGAGCCTCTTCAGCGAGGCATAGCCTATAGGCGACCGTAGGATTGTCGTGGTGGTAAAAAGGGAGGACAGTGTCGAGCGTATACCGGGGCGGCCGAGCATATAGAAGGAAGAAGGGACTGTAGCCGGTTGTCTCGTGCTTGGCGGTGTTATAGGCGTAAGTAATAAACGGTAGAACTTCATCCCAATTCTTGTGATCGGACGCAACATACATGGAAAGCATATTGGTGATTGTTCGATTAGTGCGCTCAGTGAGGCCGTTCGTTTGCGGATGATACGGCGTCGAGTGCCTAAGGTGCGAATTACACATACGCACGAGCTCTTCCACAATATCCGCCGTAAATTGACGTCCCCGGTCGCTTATGATAACACCAGGCGCTCCATGTCGCAGAACAATAGCGTAAAGTAAGAAGAGCGACACTTCGGTGGCATTGTATAGCGACACTTCGGTGGCATTGTATAGCCGCCGTCTCGCAATAGCGTCTGAAATAGTCGGCGCAGGCAGTTATCCAGCGGTTCCCCTTGGATGACTTTGGAAAAGGGCCTAACAGATCAATAATATGTATATAATGTATATATTTACTGAGGGTACTGTAATTAAATAAATAAATAAATTCCAACTTGCCGAAAGGGTGAGCTGGGAGGCGGCACAGGTTGAAGGAGACCAGATGGGGTAGTGGTTGGGCGTTTCCGACGTTGCCACTGTATGCAGCTGGCGACAATACATACACTTTATATATATATATATATATATATATATATATATATATATATATATATATATATATATATATATATGTGTGTGTGTGTGTGTGTGTGTGTGTGTGTGTGTGTGTGAAGATTTACCCACTATGCTAGTCAAGTGCTTTAGAGCACCTTTATGTAATGGAACTCTGGTGTATGTGCTTGTATGTGCGCAAATTCTCTGGATACTCACCTACTCTGGCGCTGTATGATCATAGTAGCCTATGTGCCTTTAAAAACTATCAATCATAATCATCTAGATACGCAAGAGAACAAGTGGAATCTTTGAGTGTGGTAACTAAAATTCTCCCCAATATTTAACTCACAAAATTTGGAGCTTTTAATGATGCCCACAGTTCAAGCCCGCACCTAATCACTTGACACACTCCAACACAGACGCAGATGCGATCGCATTATTCTTCTACAGGAGATCGTCAACAGGCGTATTTATGTTGATGCCCCCTTTTCTTTCACCAGTTCTTCAGCACGTGTCACTCGCCATACAAACCCGCTTAACATCATGTCATTTATGCCGTTTTTAGACTGCTTCAAATGTTCTCTTTTTCCTTTCACTGTTGAGCTATGGAACAATTTAGATGGCACATTGCGTATGTCTGTTGATCACTTTGTGCGAGAATTACCTAATCATGTATTTTCCGAATGATACTGCACTGTTTTCTGTGTTAATTTTTTTCACTCACATTTGTAATCATGTACGTTCCTAATAGTATAGTTCTATGCGAAACCTTCTGTACCACTCTTGCAATGGCCCAATGACATACGATAGCAGTATTGGTAAATAAATAAATATGAATAAAATAAATGCCCACGCCTTTCTGTTCTTTGTTTTTATATAGAATTTGTTCTAACAAACAATTATTCCAGTGAAATATTACTCATGATTTGTACTTATTGTGCATTGTAGATATATTCATTGTGATCGCTCTTATTTACGCCATTTAATCATAATGTAAAGGGCGCGTGTCCTCTTTTATACCAGCAGAGTCAAAAAGCCTGAAGATTGGCTGCATTGTGAAACAGCTGAAAAGTATAATAGACCTGCCATAGGGGCTCTGTGGCTATTAATTGCCACAGAGCCCTCTGTTACTGCATGTTTGTGGCTGTAAGTTCGATTACTGGCTGTGGTAGCTACATCTTTAGAGGCTAGGAGGTGAAAATACTCGTACTGAGCTTGGGGTGCACATTATTAAGAACTCCAGATAACCAGAATGAGGCATTTATTTGTTTGAGAAGTTAGCGTCGTCATAAATCAGTTGGGAGATGACATATTCCGTACACCATTTTCGCAGGCCGCCTTCACAAAAATTGTCTCAAGATCTAGTTGTCGATACATATTACACTGTATCGGTAGGAAGTGGTTAATTTTTCCTGCGTAGAATATATTACTGTCTGGGCATGTTGGTGTGGCTCCATGAACGACTAAGCATCGAAGCAAATATATTCAAATGCTATACCCAGGCTTCTTGAGCCAATTTCCATGTCTTATCAAAGTGGCATGCATGCACATTAACTCGCCCAAATTGGCCTCTGATTTGACCTATATATATATATTAGTGTGCCCTCCAACTGGCTTCACTGGCCTGCCAGTTGGAGCCTATGTGGTCCTAGTCAGCCCCCAACTGGGACCACTTGGTTCCAGTCAAGCCCCAATTGGTCTCAGTAGGCTCCCAGCTGGTCCCACTTCCCTCCCACGAAAAACCAGTTAAAAGCTAGCTGGAACCAGCTGATCCCCGTCTGTGACCACTTGGTTCCAGTCAAGCCCCAACAGGGCCCAGTAGGCTTCCATCTGGTCGACTTTACTCTCACCAGGAACCTGTTAAGAACCAGCTGGAACCAGCTGGGACCAGTTGGTCCCAGTTCATTACCAGCTTAATATTTTCATCTGGGTAACGGCGAACCATGACGACTCCGAATGTATAGCGCGCGCTACAAATTGGTACACAACATTTGTCAGGTTCTTCTCTTAATATCTTGGTGGCAATGGTTGTAAATAACACGTTTACAATCGAATGCCAACATCGTGGCCTTCAGCACGCCTTCAGTAGCGTAAATATATCGCGCCGTCCTTTCGATGTGCATTTACGGCGAGTTTCAGCTATGAGGCACAAGGGCTGGCAGAGGGCACGATCGCAGCTCTTAAGGTTCGAAAGAGTATCACAAGCTACAGTGCCGCAAACATGCTTGCGTGCCAATCTTCTAAGCACGCGAAAAGGCTCAGAGGTGAGGGCTGGTGCAAGTATTATGTTTTTCCTGCCTCAAAGTCGACAGAAATACGCGCGGCCGATCATCGAGTCGGGACTCGGCGTACATAGAAAATGAAATAAGTTTTTTAGCATTCGTTTGCGAAGCGGGAACACGGTAACAGTACTTCATTCAGGCTGAAACAGAGCATAGTGAGCTTACGTTGAGTAATTTATTTTTTTTCAGGCTAGTGGCTAATCCTAAAAAAAAAATTCATCGTGCGTTAGCTCATCCGTTCACGACGTGACGTACTTGTCCGAGCCGAGTTGTACTAAGGTGCGTGCATTGAGGACGGTTGCGCTCGGTCTGAAATAATATTTGAGAGACATGATTTTAGTGAAGTGATGACCGCACCAAGCATTGTTGCGCTGTGATGGGGCCGAAATTGCGGTAAGTGAAATGATGCAGCCGTTGATGTTTAGGCGCCATTTGTTGTTTCATTTCGTAATTAAACGCACCGGCCTAAGTGCCTTACAGCAAGTGCCTCTGAGAGACACAGTGGGCGTACGAAATAATAATTGAACGAAGGAGCAAGCGAACAACTAAGCCTGCGAAGGAATAAACGAACGAGCAAACGATGACTAAACCAGCCAGTGAATGAGAGGGCAACCGCACGTTTTCTTGGCGAGTGCTCCACCGCCGCATCTTAACGTTCGCGCACTTTAATTTAAAGCTCACTAGAATGAGCACGTACGTCTAAAAGACCCGTGTTTCTGTCTTTCGATGATGAACGTGCCCCGTCACTCGGGCTCAGGACAGCACGCACGCTTTTCCTTCGTTTCTCAAAACCACCGGGCGACCGCCAACGACGAAAACGAACAAAAGAGGCAAACAAACCTATCCACCCTATAAAAAGGCAAACAAAGCCATTTGCTCTAAAAAAGGCTAGTAATAACCGCAAAAGGCAGAGAGTTGTTTTCGGAGATGAATTTTCAGGCTCGAGTCTCAAATTTGTCAAAAGGGCTGGACTAAATCTTAGAAGTTTCGTAGTCACATTTTCGCACGCATGCAGCCTCGCGTGCAAAACAATTAAGGGCACCAAATACGATCACGTAATGCTATATAAACAAAGTGCACGTCACGTAGGAATCGTGTTAAAGCGTGTAGAAAAATGGCAACATACTCAGCAAATTGTGCCGTAAGTTCTCCCTCCGAACGATGAATCTGTGCCTTTCTTAACCCGTCGCGTTTATCGGATGGTATCGAGAAGAGCTTCTTGCCTTTGCTGAAACTGTTTAGGAATACAAAGGCGCAACACGGCATGGTGATGGAAAATGCTGTGAAGAAATGTCGCACTTGCCACAAAACTTAGTTCAAGGCGTTCGCAAACCGAAAACAAACAGGAGAGCACGGCGCCAACATGCGCTCCTCGCCAGTCCCTAAAGCTGGCGTGAGGGCCCACGTGATGCCATTAGGCCAATAGCGACACGGCGTCAGCCTCGGTCAGGGGCGCGCGAAGAGGAAGCGGCATCCTTCAAAGCATGTCGCTACTTTCCGAAGTATGAGGGGTTTTAGGCATTACGGGGGCGGCGTTGTTTGCTCCGTTCGTCCTTAGCCGAGCTGCCAGCACAGTATCGACAGAATACGTGGCTGGCGCGGCGAAAAGGCCGTGACCAAAGTTAGTTTGTTGCGTTTTGTTGCGACAGTAGCATATTAAATTCTAATAGTGGCAGAGGGATACATTTGGAAGTGAGGTGTCTTCTCGGATAACTTTAATGGAAAAGCATTACATCGTGCCGATACATTGTTCATTAGTGTCATTGAGCGAACCGCACACTTCAGGTGTTTCGTGCAGGAACGGAAACGGTTTATGAGTTCAACTGTTTGCACAGAAAAGTGAACGTCGCAAAGCCCTTCATTAGCCGTAGATCACTGTGACAGCTGTACAGCAACGCTGGCAAAGCATTACGCCACGCCAACGCTTCAATGAATTAAAACACATTGAAACACGTCGCCTTGCAATATTTAATATCTGTGTATAGACCCTTGTGAAAGCTGTACATCAACAGTGATCGACTACGTGGTACAGATTTGCAGTTACTCTGAGGTGCTTGCGTGCTTGTACGTAATTAAGGAACGCGTACCTAATTCCCGTGACAATCTTGTACATGGGGCGTGCTATGTTTGCGAAACAAGCGCTCAAATCACCACAGCTAGTCCGGAATATCTCTGAAGGCCTGTTAGTACATTTATTAGGCGTCTCTGTGTTTGTACTGTGACAGGAGACGTGATGGCGAGCGCCGCGAGTAACGCACTATATCCAGTGACAGTGGTCCCTTTACTCTCTTGGTATGCTTTACCGCAATACATTGCGTATGCTTGACCGCGTAACATGAGTGCATTGTGGCGAAGCTAACAACGTAGTAACTGGCATTATGCAGCGCTCGAGCCTCCTCAGTGGCTGCGGATAGACAACACATACATGTTAAATAGCTTTTTGTCTATCTTTGCACCTCTTTACTGAGTGAAAAGGATAACGTACCCCTGTGTCTGGGAGCTCAAAGATTGATAAAACTCTGGCACTTGCAGTGTGTAAAAAATAGAAAACTTTATTTAGGCAGATGTCCATGCTCCTGTAAGAGCCTGCAGTTCAGTGGCGACCCTGTGGAGCTGAATCCGGCCGTATGGGAACACAGCCGGCTCATGAGTCGCAAAGTAGGAGCTGAAGAGAATACTCCAACGCTGGTATATACACTTCATTGTCACTGCTTAATTTGTGGTTAGCCAATGACAAAGACATTGCACTAAACATTAGGTCTTAATATGCAGCGCTTATGTAGCGCACAGGAGAGCAAAAGATGATAATGATGTTTTGAGGTGAGGCAGCACTGCCTTTACCTGTTCATTGAAATCGTGTTTGTTATTTGTTCAGTGCTTGTGTACTCCCTTAGTTAAGTCAAAGTTTGCCTCTGGTGTTTTAGTCTTTTCTGAATATGGAAGATATGACTGAAACCATCTGTATCAGAGTTCGTCCTCCATAACATTTAGTGGTACACATCACTTCGAGATAACCAACAGACTTCACAAACCACAGGATACTACACGTGGTTCCGTCCAAGCGAGCACTGAGAATTCAGCTATTTTTTATGAAACAGCTTGCTATGGCTCTTCACGGGCTACAACAATGGCAAAGTGATTGAGTCGTCCAATTGTGTAGCATTATTTTGGCACATTCTGTACTGCGTCAACACCTGTGCAAACAGCTGCACAAACTACAGACTCTTGCCTGGCATGTATCATGCATGATCGTGTGTCCGTCATTTTTGCTTCGTGTTTTTTTCGTCCTATGCCAGCACACACCTCTTTCTTTTTTGTTCATGTAAGAACTCGCCAATTCTGTTTTCTGTGCTTTCTCCTTTTCTGTGGCAATAGCTGGTGTTAAGTCTCTCTTGCCTAGGTGTACATGCCGATGACTTGATAGAGCTGCCATTGACAATTTTATCACAGGGTATCGAATCGTGAACATATCAAAATCAAGAAAATTATCGTTGAGTGTTTCTTTCATTGTAGGAAGGCGTCTAACTCTGCGTGATGAAATTTCGCTTTTGTGCAAAACAAATGATCATAATTGACAAGTTGTTTCCACCACTACATTTTTACATTTTATATACGCCTTCCCCAAATCAAGGCATATCGATAAGAACTGTATATGTACAAATGCATCAAGGATATTTCCTTCAATGCGCACAAGATAATCAGTCATGGACCGCCCTTCTCTGAAGCCACGCTGATAGGGATCAAGCATATTGTTCAGTTCAACGAAATGTATTAGTCTACGATTAATCATTTTTTGAAATAGCTTACACAGACAACTTGTAAGGGCTATCGGGTGATAACTTGCCGCCAAGGAAGGGTCTTTACCCAGTTTCAAGACGGGCAGAACAATAGCTTCCATTCCATGATGATGGGAGGTATCCGGCAGCTCAGATAGAGTTGAAAAGTGCCAGAAGTGTCATTTGTGTGTCTTTGCGTAAGTTCTTAATCATGTCATACATGATTCTATCAGCCCCCGGTGCAGAGCTTCTACATGTGCTCAATGCAGCTTTAAGCTCGGCAATATTAAAAGGATGGTTGTGTCGTTCATCCGGACGGCATTTACGATACAGTGCCTTAAGTTCAGCTAATCGTTTGTATTTGAGGAACGAGTTTGTGTAATTTGTGGAGCTTAATACATGTTCGAAGTGTTCGCCCAGAGCGTTGGCCTGGTCTTCCAAGGTAGTCCCTTGGTCGTCCACTAAGGCCAAAGGGTGGATTTATTGCCCCTTTAGCTTTCTTTCACCATTCCATGCTTTGAGCTCTTGGGTGTAGGAAGTGATGCCCGAGAGAAACCTCTCCCAGCTAGCCCTCCTTGCTTGTCTACGCGTGCGCCTTCCTTGCGATTTGGCCAGTTTAAATTCAATGAGGTTTTCTGCAGTCGGGGAGCGACGCAGCAAACCCCACGCTTTGTTTTGTTTCTTTCGCGCCAGTCTGCATTGTTCATTCCACCAGGCGACCCATCTGCTACACGAGAGTTCTTGTGTTTGTGGAATAAAATGTTCTGCTGCGTCGAGTAAAAAACAAGTAGAATATGCTACTGCTTCATCTATGCTGAAATCGGTGATAACATGCCGCGATAAGTAAGTTGATTCTTTAAAATGATTCCATTCGATGGAGGCTAGTTTCCACAGGGGGGGGGGGGTTATGTGGGGGGCATTTGTGTTGACGCATTGAATTTAACATTACAGGGAAGTGGTCACTTCCATAGGTCTATTGATGCATATGAATTAAGCATAATAATATAATACGTTGGCTCCTTGTTGTTGAAGAGGCACGCACCGGAGTTCAGAAGAAAATTTTAAATGAAACGACCTCTCGCGTCACATCGCGAGTCTCCCCACATGGTGTTGTGAGCATTAAAATCGGCTACGAGTAGGTAGGGGTCCGGAAGCTGATCAATTAGGTTATAAAATAGCTTTTTCCGAAGTGATAGTTAGGGGGTATGTATATGCAACATACAGTGATTCACTTATTAAAAAGAATTGCCCGAATTACACTGCCTCAAGGGGCGTCTGAAAGGCGACATGAGGACAAGCTACGGTCTTGTCCGCAAGGCCGTAGCTTGCGGCCAGGCGGACAGGGCCAGGCGAGGTATTCGCCTCGTTGCGGTCTTTACGGTAGATGGTGTACTGATGGAGAAAGTTTGTTTGTATACATTTAAGATGCGTCTTCTGAACACACAGCACCTTTGGGTTATATTTGTGTAAGAATTCTTTAATGTCATCGAGGTTGTGGATAAGACCTCTAACGTTCCAGTGTATTATTTGTGTAGCCATATTGTTCCTGTTTTTATGCTGTGTTTCAAGAGGAGTCAAGTTGGACAAATGACTTACGGAGCCTTTTCAAGCCCAGTGATTCGGCTTTTGTCTTTCTTGGAGGGGTCGCGAAATTCACGCCGCTCCCGAGGCGCTGGATGCGCTGTCTGGCTCGGGGTTGTGTCCATCGACTTTTGGGAGCCGCTGGACTTCCGCTCACTCGTGCAGGGTGTTTTCACCGTAGGCCTTGCCTCGAAAAGCAGGGACTTGGAGGCCACCAACCCAGAGGTCGATGGGCCCTCCTTCGGGGACGGCGCAGCAGCGCTGGCTGCTCTCTCCTAGGGGGCTGGTGGCACGGCCGCGACCACACTCTTTCTGGGCCAGGCCGGAATCGAGTCTGCTGCGACGTTGCTCCCTTGCGCGCCGCATGAGCACACCCTGAGGTATGGAAAAAGGAAACACGTTTCCGCGCTTCTTGAAATGAGATGTTCTCTTTGATTTTCATTGTGATTATGTCTTTTTCTTTTTCCATGTGGGGCAAATTCGAGACTATGCTGCGTGCCCACTGTCACAGTTGGGACAGAGGAGTGCGCCACTACAGTTGTCAGATTCGTGTTCCTGTTCGCCACATCTTGCACAGGTCATTCGGCCACGGCAGCTTTGCGAACCATGGCCATATCTCTGACACTTGAAGCATCTTCGGGGATTTGGGATGTAAGGCCTGACTCGAATTTTGGTATATCACGTTTCTAGGGTTTCTGGTAGCACGCTCGATGCAAAGGTGAGGATGAGATGCTTAGTTGGAATATCTTTGTTGTTTCGCTTGATCTTTATTCTTCGCACATGAATCACGTTGTGTTCTTTCCAGCCCTCCAGTAGCTCTCCATCGCCCAGGCTCAAGAGATCTTCATCAGAGCTGACTCCTTTACACGTGTTCAATGATCGATGGGGGGTAGCAGTGATTGACACATTACGGAATGCTAAGAGAATGGAGAGTTTGCCATGCTGTTGAGTGTCGCGGACCTGAAGAAGAATGTCGCCACTGCTCATTTTCATCACTTTGTAGCCGGCACCTAGTGTGTCTGTAAGACATTTAGCTACGATGAATGGTGAGATAGTTCTGACTGTCTTTTCGGGATCTTGACTGTGTATCACATGGAAGCGGGGGAAAGTTTCTTTGCGCTGGCTGAATAGCTGGAAAGATTCTTCGGTGGCCGTTGTTTTGAAAGGGACGATCGGAAAGAGGGGGAATGACGTCTTAGACATGCTGAATTCATTTAATTTCGGTAGCTACGCCAGCCACCCACCACCGAGCTCAACAAAAGGACGCCATGAGTTCGGGAGGAAACGCAGACGCCAGCTGTACGTAGCAACTATAACCCTAATATAAAATACCCAAAGTTGGATACATACACCAGGTTAACCCTTGCCGCCTAGAAATTCGGAAGTTGGAAGAAGTGATAAAAAGACAGTAAAGAAAAGACAGCGAGAGGGAAAGCAAAAGATTGAATAAAGGGACAGGGAAAGGCGACTACCGATTTCCTCCAGGTGGGTCAGCCTGGAGGTGCCGTTTATGGGAAGCACAGGCCGAAGAAGTTTGTTGCCTCCGCCGGGAGGCCTTGAAGGTCCAAACACCCAGCATCGGCTCAACACCCAGGGTCCCCCTTTCCCCAGACACACTAAGCCGCGCACGGCTACACGCGGGAGGGTCCATCCCTCGTGTGCTCGGGTACGCGGTGTCGCAACATACCAAACGCCTGCTTACGCAGACGCCAGTGCGGGGATGGTATGAAAAGAAGCAAGTGGCATCATGTCCACTTTTTACTCACGCTTGTCTGTCAGCTGTGAAGTGTGAGCGTGAACTGTGAGCATCGCATGAATTGTGGTTTCACTTACCAGTGCATGGGGATGCACGTGCACAGAAACAAGTACAGTAGCTGCTGGAGAATGCACTAGTATCAAGAGCGAGCAGAAGGAAGAGTAAAGTGTCTCACAAAAATATCTGAGTTCACAGTGCTCGCCTGCACTGAACCCCGTGCATCCGCTGGTTTCGGAAGTGTGTCGATCATCTCGAAGTGAAATGTACCATTAAGTCTAATGGAGGACAAACTGACACGCATGCATTCAGCCAGATCTTCCAAATTCAGAAAAGGCTAAAGACCTGAGGAAAACTTTGACTTAACAAAGTGAAAGCACTGACATTAAAGAAATAGTAAACACGATTCCAATAAACAGGTGAGGACAGTGCTGCATCACCTCAAAACATCGTTCTCCCTTTCTGCGCTCCTGTTCGCCATATAAGTGCTGCATATTAAGACGCAATGTTTAGAGCAATGCCTTTGCTCAGTGGCTAACCACAAATTAAGCACTAACAATGAGGTGTATTATGAGCATTGGAGTGCGCTCTTCAGCTCCTACTTTGTGACTCATGAGCCGGCTGTTTTTCCATAAGGCCCGGATTCAGCTCCACAGGGTCACCACTGAACTGCAGTTCTTTACAGGAGGATGAGCATCTGCATAAATGAAATTGCATAAAATTACTGTGTGCATATGCACACAGTAAGTGCCCTGAGATTTTATCAATCTACCTCCCAGATACAGGCGTACGATATTCGTTTAGTTCAATAAAGAGGTGCTAAGATAGATGAAAAGCTATTGAACGTGTATATGTTGTCTATCCGCAGCCACTGAGGAGGCTCGAGCACTGCATAATGCCAGGTCTCTTGCTGTTAGCTTCGCCGCAATGCATAAATGTTACGTAGTCAAGCATACAAAATGTATTGCAGTAAAGCATACCAAGAGTGTAAAGGGGCCACTGTCAATGGATATAGTGCGGTACTCGCCGTCACGTCTCCTGTCAAAGTACAAACTCAGAGACGCCTAATCAATGTACTGGAAGGCCTTCAGACATGTTTCGGACCTAGCTGTGGTGATTCGGGCGCTTGTTTTGCGAACATACCATGCGCCATATAGAAGATTGTAGATTGTAGATAGAAGATTTCAATTTATTTCAATTCAGCGAAGCGTCGGCATGGCGTAAGGCTTTGTCAATGTTGCTGTACAGCTGTCACAATGACATACGGCTAATAAAGTGCTTAGCGACGTTCAGTTTTTCTGTTTTCATATACAAACAGTTGAAGTCATACACTGTTTCCATTCCCGCGCGAATCTCCTGAAGTGTGCGGTGCGCTCAACGACACTAATGAACAATGCATCAGCACGATGTAATGCTTTGCCATTAAAGGCATCCGAGAAGACACCTCACTTTCAAATGTATCCCCGTGCGAGCATCAGAATATAATATGCTACTGTCGCGACAAAACGCCACAAACTGACATCGGACACGGCCTCTTCAGCGCGCCAGCCACGCATTCTGTCGATGATGGCTGCCAGCTCGGCTAGGGACGAAGGGGATAGGGCTAGGGAAGAAGAGGGGAACAAGCCGAAAACTGGCAACAGGAAATACGTTACTCTAGTACTAATGTCGACTGCTTGCTGCCGCGATCACCGAAAAAAAATGTTTGTGAAATGCAGTTAACAGACATTGTTTTATTTCTTTATCCTCTCCCTGCAAAATTAAACACGTCCACCTAAAAAATGAAGTTATATTTTGCTACTTACTTTTCTAGTGCTACCTAGCGACAGGCCAATGACGTGCCAGATGCATGAATCATGCGTCAGACACGCTGCCGGAGCGAGTGAGGGTGGCCGCGCATCCCGAGCAACCACGGATATCCGTCGGACGTCCTATGGATATCTATTTCCGATATCCGAATAGACGTCCACAAATCTCTAACAGACGTCCATCAGCCGTTCAATGGACATATAAAAAACTAATTTGTACATCTACCGGGCGTTCGAAATGGGACCCGGTGGCGGACGTATTTCGAATGGTATGTGTGTCGTGCATATGTGTGTGTGTGCACACGCACGCACATCTTGAAACAGCGGTAGTGGAATGCAGTCAAGAACCCGACCAATGTTGTGTAAGAACCAGTCGGGTGCTTCAATGCATTTCAGTGTCGCCGCTCTGCTGCAAATAAACAAGAAGCATGGGTCCACAGTAGAATAAACACACAGTAAATCTTTTACGGCCACTTTACGTTATAAAGTCTGCAAAGCGCTCATAGGAACAGATATGCATGCTGATAAAAAGAAAACTTGCAGATCTAGATATAATGGCAGAAGTTACGACGGCATGAGGACGTAAAATGAACAATAGAAACTCCTTCCACCATGTTAAAGTCTACCAAATGTGGGAAAGACAATACAGCTAAATGAGGTGTCATGTGATTATACTTATTTTACTTTTTCGTACTATCACACCTTAGGAGGATTCATTATATGCACGTGCTTTAGAATAAAGAAGAAAAACTCACAAGCAAGAATAACCGTGTGGCGGAAACCACGAAAAGACAGCACAGTGGCAAGTGAAAGTATAAGCATCAAGGCTAACCTAATACAGTAAGGTATGAGAACGGGGTAGACAAAAGGCGGGAGATACGGTAGGAAGAAGACAAACACAGCCTTTAACATACCTCCCTCGTCTCGTTTTGCGTTCATTAAATAAGATTACTTAATAAAGACGTAAATAACTGTCTACACAAAATAATGTGGGATAGTATTAAAACACAATTGTGTCCATGTCAGAAATAGAATACAGTTTGAAAGATAATAAATAACATTAAATATGACGCACCAGCAAACTCATTGTAATGCGAAGATTTAACAGAGAAATCCCTGCCATTTTCGCCAGTTCGAGGAATTTATGCATTTTAGCACAATAATTAAATTTGATTATTATGCGTACAAGGAGAATTTTCTTTCCACTGGAATACTTAGTAAGAAAAAAATTAAGTGCATAACACTTGAACCTGCGAACCTCTAGAGCTTTAGCTATAAGAACGATATAGTGTGACAGCCATTACACATATTCATTATTGGATACGGAAATGTCCACTACGAATGTATTTTAATAACAGTACTAACACTACTTGCACTTAGCGACCACATAATTGTGAATTATCTTTACCTCTATAAATCGAAATAGAGAGAGAGAGAGAACGGTACCGAAATCCATTCAGTTTAATGCTATAAGGATCTTTAATACGCGCTGTGCTGGAGAGTGGCGATTTAGGTGCACGTTAAAGAACCCCAGGTGGTCAAAATTTCCGGAGTCCTCCACTACGGCGTGCCTCATAATCAGAAAGTGGTTTTGGCACGTAAAACCCCAAATATCATTATTATTATTATTTCTCGAGGCGTTGAGTGGTGGCTGCCGGCGCGAGATCCTGGATTGGATCGGATCGCCGCAGTACACTCGTTGGATAGCATGCGTTGTTTCCTCTCCTGGAATTCCGGCTCCTAAATCGCTCATGCAGCCAAAAAAGCATAGCCGTTGAGATATGCCTTAACTGTACTGGTAAAGAGCTACATATACTCATAGACTGCAGAAACATGAAAATGTAAAATGAAGTGAGTGGTATGAGTGAAAATGAGGTTGCTTGGGAATAGACAATGGCTCATCGAATGGCTTGGAGTCCGCGGTGGCGCCAAAGATCACCGACACCCAACGGCGGTTAACCGGAGTGCTCCTGCGGAGCGCCATTTCCAACAGGCCTCGAAACGCACTTGGTCTGGCTGAAGAGTTACCACGGTGGCGCCAATCACCTACACCCTTGAGGCTCTCGCCTAAGGTGCTCCTGTGGTCTGCGCCGCGTAGGGTCTGGAGTGAAGACAAGCGAGAATTGGCATGGAGTCCGCGGTGGCGCTAATCACCGACAGCCAGGCTCTGCCGCTCCTGCGGGTAACCGTTTCTTTGGAAACGGCCATGGTTTAGCTCGGTACCCACGGTGGCGCTAGTCACCGGCAGCCAGGGGCCCGCCCTGCTGATCCTGTGGGCCGGTCGTCTTCAACCCGGGCCCGACACGCGCATATCTGGCTCGGAACGCGCGGTGTCGCCACTCACCGACACCAGAGACATTTTTGTCCATCGTGTTCCTGCGGCGTGCTTGTTTGGAGGACACCATTGGAAACGCACATTAGCTCGGAGTCCGCGGTGACGCTAATCACCGACACGCGTACGCAAAGTCGTGCTCCTGCGGCTGTCGCACTCGGGACCTCGTGTAGGCCCGCAATTCATGTGCGAGACAACAGATGAACCAACCTGGATAATAGACCAGGCTGTGGGTGGCGCAGTGTTGAATCACTTTATTCGTGCGCCTTAAACATTCGCCTACGGTCTTAACGATGTTTGAGGGGTTAGGACGTACATATATGCATTTACGTTAACGCCAATGGTTGGATATTTTCTCGTTTGCCCGCTAAGGTTAATGTGCCGAGTGAAAAGGAATTGTCTTCATTCACAGCAGCGTTGAAAGAAGCCAAGAATATCATCTCCAGCGAGTTCTGGCCTCGTGATATTTCGGATATAAAGTGTTTGCAACAAAATTTATCTAGAAATGGCACCAAGTCACTTTTTTTTATCGTAGGTACAGTCGGCGTAACGGATTTGATTAGAGAGCAATAGGGAAAACGTAGTGAAGCATCCATCCTTTAGAGATGATTGGGGATATTAATGCTATTAGGAATGTAGCTTATGGTTGGTGCGTTATCGCTGATAAGCTTTCTATAACCATTAAAGCTGTTACGGGTGACCGGGTACTTATTTGCAGATGAAGGCCAGCAGAGATAATCGATGGGGAAGGTAGCTGCTGAAATGCTGCCGCTCGCCTTAAGAACCGTCGTTGTCTTACTCTCCAACCTCTCTTTCTCGAGGGTATTTACAAAACGCGCTAAAGGCGAAGACGAAAGGAACACATACGACAGGACGGGCGCTGTCAAAACAAGCTCGACAGACAAGCTCCCAGCTTTTTCTTGCCGCGTTACAATTCTTGTTTCGCAGACGAAGCCCGCTGGTAGAGTCATTGTCCTGTTACAAGTTGGGTTTTGCTAGACCGCCGACCTGTAGACAAGAAATGTGCGATCACGTAAGTTAGGTCACTCAAACGGTCTAAACGGCAAACGGGCCAACATAGTGCGACAGAAACTTGCCGCACCAGCCATGCCTGCGCTTTGGGGTTGAAAGCCACTCTAGGTTGCCTTTTCCAAAGAAACTGCTTGATTAGTGTAGTGCTGTTGAACCACTGCTTTGATCTGTTTAGCGGCACCACCGTGCAAGTACGTGCTATCAGGCGGGATTCTTCAACAAGGCAAAGTGTTTGGTCAATTCAATCTTCGATATATAGTGAAAATGGTAGGATGGCGTCAAGGACGTTCCACAGCGATCGGCACAAAGAAGGTAGAAAGGGCTGTAGTAAGTTGTCTAATGCTTCGCTGTGTTATAGGCATAACTGACGAAGGAGAAGACGTCAACCGAGTTCTTTTCTTCAGATGACGCCTACATGGCCAGCCTGTTACTCTGCGCTCGGTTCGTCTGTTCTGTAGCAAGGCTGGATAAGTGCAACGTCAAGCCTATAGGCATAAACGGCGCATGACCCGCTGCGGCACTACTTTGTATATATATATCCCGTTTAGTCTTACAATAAAGTTGTTCGTTGCCTGACCCCGACTCACCCATATGGTGGCAGCGGTTCACTATCGCTATGTCGGCGCCGTCAACGCTGCTTCCCCCGCCGAAACCACTGGACCCGTCAGCAGACGCATGGCTTGGATGGAAAACTTGGAAATGTGCGTTCACATTGTTCTCCACGGCTACCAGTTAAGTAAGCAGCCCAAATAAGTCCAAGCAGCAACGATACTTGTAACAGTTGGAGTGGATGGCAGGAAAGTTTACAGCACTTTCAAATTTCAAAATGAAGCGGATAAAAACAACGTTGACATTTTGCTTCAAAAATTTGAATTTTACACACCAGTGACAAATTTGACGTTTAATGAATTTCGTTTCAGATCAAGAGACCGAAAGCAAGGGGAGTGTTTCAATGACTGGCTAACCGACCTCAGGCGTTTAGCAAAGAACTGATAGTTCGGGGACCAAGAAGACCGCTTGCTCCGTAGCCCAATCATTCTGGGACTGCGAAACAAAAGCTTGCAGGAAAGGCTTATTTCCGAGAACCCGTCATACAGTAAGCCCATTGAAATTTGCCGGGCCCAGGAACTGGGAAAAGAGCAATTTAAGGAAATCAGTGAAGGCGCAGAAGCAGCACTCGCCGCAGTAATTCAAGCAGTTACCGCAGAAAGGAAACCGTGTGGTCATTGTGGCTAAACCACTCGTCGTGGCGAAATATGCCCGGCTGAAGGAAAAAAAAACATGCAAAAAGTGTGGTGGGCGTAAT
Organism: Dermacentor albipictus; assembly: GCF_038994185.2. Classification (NCBI taxonomy): domain Eukaryota; kingdom Metazoa; phylum Arthropoda; class Arachnida; order Ixodida; family Ixodidae; genus Dermacentor; species Dermacentor albipictus. The sequence goes on from NC_091822.1 coordinate 97,183,778, forward strand.
TACTTTGCTCAAGCATGTAGATCGTCGGTGCGACGACAAACCAGAGACGTTAGAAACGTGCTGCGCGAGGTACAAACGGAAGAAGACGATTGCTTTTTGCAAGCCCTGACTGTTAGTGCAGTCGAAGCGGCAGATCATTGGAGTGCAGCAGTTGACATTGAAGGCCGTAAATTCACGTGCAAGCTAGACACAGGTGCTAACTGCTGCGTCATTTCTAGCCAGGATGCTAAACTGCTGCCGAAGAAGCCCCTGTAAACCTGCCATGCCCAATTGACCGCTTTTTTCGGTCATAAGGCTACTGCGAGAGAAAAATTTCGGCTGCGACTGCCAGCAAACAGCGGAGTGCACGAAGAGTCATTTTTCGTGGTCGAACAAAGCCTGCCCGTGACTCTGAGCGGATCAGTAGCTGAACGCCTCGGGTTTTTTTGTCGCGTGCAAAACGTTCACGTCGAAGAGTTATACCCGGCAGCACAGCCTTTCGCAGAAGTTTTCAGTGGTCTGGGACAGCTGAAAGGCGTGGAGTATACAATGAAGCTAAAGCCAGAGCCGTAGGAGTCATCGTGCCAACCAGGCGAGTTCCAGTGGCACTTGAAGACAATGTCAAGGAAGAGCTTCTGCGCATGGAAGAACAAGGCGTGATAGCAAAGGTAAAGGGCCCGACGGAATGGTCGAGTTACATGGTCACAGTCATTAAGAAAGATAAAGTGCGGATATGCCTAGACCCCATAGCGCTGAACAAGGCGTTCTTACGGGAAAACTATCCTATACCTACTCTAGAAGACGTAACAAAGTTCGCGGGCGCCAACGTTTTTTCAACCTTAGACGCAGCATCTGGGTATTGGTAGATAAAGCTAGACGACTCAAGCAACAAACTTTGTACAATCAGTACACCGTACGGACGCTACCGGTTCTTGCGCATGCGTTTTGGCATTACCTCTGCTCCGGAGATATTTCAGGCAGCGACGCACCGCGTCCTAGAGGGTCTGCCAAATGTCGCAGTAGTAATGGATGACATTCTTCTCTGGGGCAAGCTTAAGCAAGAGCACGACCACAGTCTACAGCTTCTTCTAATGCGCTACCGTGAACAGAATCTTCGACTAAATTTGAAGAAATGCTTCTTTTTGCCGCGAGAGGTGCGCTACCTGGGACACGTGCTCAGCGCCGAAGGTCTGCGTGTGGACGCCCAACGTCTTCAAGACATTCTAGAAATGCCAACACCAAGAAACTGTAAGGAACTTCGTGTTTTTGGACACTATGAAGTTTGTACAGCACTTTATCCCAAGCATGCCTGTAGTAACAGCACCACTATGAACTTTGTTGCGAAAAGACATTGCATGGGTTTGAACGGAGAAACAGCAAGAAAGCTTTCTCAGATTGCGTGAGGCTCTGATTCAAGCACCTGTGCTCCTCTATTTTGATCCAAGCAAACCCGTGACGCTATCAGTTGACGCAAGCCAGCTGGGGGTAGGCGCTGTGCTTATACAAAATGCGCAGCACGTTGCCTTTCCCTCACGGAAACTCAGAGAGGCACAGACCAGATACGCTCAAATCGAAAAAGAAACTTTAGCAATTGTTCATGGATGCATCAAATTTCATGACTGCATATTTGGACAGCATGCAGTAACAGTTGAAACTGCCCACCGCCCCTTGGTTGCGATATTCAGTAAGCCGCTATACCAGTGCCCGCTACGTCTGCAACACATGCGCCTAACTCTAGATTGTTATCCTATCAATGTGACGTACAAGCCTGGCAAAGAGCTGTTCCTCGCTGACGCCTTATCAAGGTTTCCTAGTAGAAGATTCGTGGAAGAAAACGAGCAGTTTCAAGTCAATGTTCTTGAATGTGTTTCAGCCTCTCAGAGCTCCCTGCGAGATTTACTAGCAGCAACCGATGATGACGACACCCTCGTAAAGCTACAGGAGTACGCGAATAGAACGTAGCCGCTTCACTAGCAAGAAGTCCCGGAACCACTTAGGTGGTACTGGGCTTACCGGGACGAGATAGATGCACTGGACGGCTTCGTGTTTCGAGGCAACAAGGTAATTGTACCGCAATCAAAGATATGGGAAATGGTGAGTTTTCTTCACGCGGCGCGCGTGGGAGTGGATAAGATGAAGGCGAGAGCAAGAAACGTGATGTTCTGTCCCAATATTTCGAGCAACATCGAGCAGTTCTGTAAAGCCTGTAAACTGTGCCAAAAGCATCAGCCTCTAAACCCTAAAATGCCACTCCTGAGTCATGATGTACCCTCACTACCATGGGAAGTTGTTGGCATAGACTTGTTCTCCTTTGAAGGCCATGAGTTCGCCCTTATTGTTGACTTCTACTCCGTCTTTGAAATTCGAGAGTTTAATGCAACTTTAATGCAAATTTACTCGGTTCATGGCTTGCCCAGGAAGTAGTGCACTGACAATGGTCCGCCTTTTAACAGCCGTGAGTTCAAGGACTTTCTCGACACCTTGGGTGCTGATCACATCACCTCAAGCCCCTATCATCCGGGTTCCAATGTTCATGAAGCAAAAAAAGCTTTTAAAGAAGTGTTCCTTTAAAATGCCTGTTTCAAATGGCATTACTTGAATGGCGCAACACCCCCAGTGATCATGTGCTCCAGTTCCCCGTGCAGAGGCTGATGGGACGCCAGACTAGGATGCTTCTACCAATACCTACAAGCCACTTGGAACCACACACTGTTCCACCTGATGTGTTCCAGGGCCGCCTTCAAGAAATACGTCAACGACAGAGGGCCTACTACAACCGTGGCAGCAGGAACTTGCCGCCTGTGATGCCAGGTCAGCAGGTCACAGTGTACGATACAAACGAGCGGATCTGGTCTCCCGCCGTCTTTCTCCGACCAGCCGATGAACACCGCTCGACGATCGTCAAAACTGAAGAAGGCCGGCAACGTCGGGCGCACACGAGAGCGCCTCCGCCTGATAGACCCACAACCGGAAGCGAGACTCGTGCCCGAAGACTTATCTTCCACAGAGCACCCTCAAGAACTACGGAGAAGCACAAGACTTCGACGCGAGCCCTGTCGGTACCCTCAACAAGAGACACGGTAACCATGTCTTAGTTCCCCTGCAAAAGGGAAGATGTAGCAAGGCTGAATAAGTGCAACGTCACGCTTATATGTATAAGCTGCGCATGACCCACTGCGGCACTACTTTATGTATATATATATATATATATATATATATATATATATGTATATATATATATATATATATATATATATATATATATATATATATATATATATATATATATATATATATATATATATTGTAGCACCTGGTTACTCGTCATTCCGAGAACCTTGCGGTCAGAGCTCTGCTCCTCGTTCCACGTCGACCCTCAGTGTGGCCACGCGGGAGTCTTCAAAACCTACGAAAGACTTCGACACCGCTATTACTGGCGGGGAATGTACAATTTCGTTCGAACGTTCGTCCGCTCTTGTCGTGCGTGGCAACGCCGTAAAGCGCCACCACACAACTCCGCCGGTGAACTCCAGCCTCTGCAATGCCCATCCCGACCCTTTGATCGCGTGGGCATAGATCTCTACGGGCCACTTCCGTTGACTCCTACCGGCAACAGGTAGGTAATCGTTGCGGTCGACCACTTAACCCGTTATGCGGAGACCGCTGCTCTACCAAATGCTACAGCGCAAGAGGTCGCGAATTTCATGCTTCACCGTTTTCTCCTTCGTCATGGAGGTCCACGTGAACTTTTAAGCGACAGAGGCCGCGCCTTCTTATCTGAAGTCATCGAACACCTGCTTGCTGAATGCGCTATTGTTCATCGTAAATGCACTGCTTATCACCCACAGACGCACGGTACCACGGAACGCTTTAATCGAACTCTTGGTGACATGCTCGCCATGTATGTTTCACCTGATCACTCTAATTGGGACCTCGTTCTTCCGTTTGTCACCTATGCCTACAACACCGCGACTCAGGCCACTGCCGGATTCTCACCCTTTTACCTTCTTTACGGCCGTCATCCTTCGCACACAATCGGCACTATTCTGCCCTACCGGCCAGACCCCTCCGAATGCCTGCCGATCTCGGAATCCGCCAGACACGCCGAGGAATGTCGCCAGCTGGCCCGCCGATTCACCTCGGACGACCAGAACCGTCAAAAGGCCCTTCACGATGCCTAGAACTCGACTCCCACTTTTCTCCCGGGCGCTCTCGTCTGGTTGTTAGTGCCACACCGCACGCCTGGGCTCGCTTCAAAACTCCTTCCAAAGTACGACGGGCCATACCGCGTTCTCGAGAGAACATCACCCGTGAATTACCTGCTTGAGCCGCTAACGCCGCCGTCCGACATGCGGCGTCGTAACCGCGAAGTCATTCACGTTCAGCGTCTCAAGCCGTATCACGATTCTACTGTCCTTCCAGAAACCTAAGTCGCCAGGATGGCTCCTTTATTTCCGCGGGGCCATTGTAAGGAAGATAACGAACATGCGCGCTGGGTCAGCAGCATCGGCAGCATCAAGCGCGCAGCAGAAGCTCGCGCTCGGGGACTGTGCTCGGTGCATCGTAGAACCGGCGGCCGCTGCGAACCCTAATAAACCTCCTTTATAATATATATGTATATATATCCCGTTCATTCTTCCAATAAATTTGTTCACTGCCTGGCCCCGACTCGCCCGCACGTTCAGAAAGACCGTTGGTGGGTGCACAATGCGGCGTTGGGTATCGGAATGGTGCAACGCACAGACGAAGCAACTCTTCTACAGCGTCGGCTACGAATTGCCAACCGCAGTCACTTATAATCACTCGAGGTGGGTCATGGCGTCGAAAAAAGAAATGAGATAAGAAAACTGCGGTGCAAGCATGGCTGTATGAGGCAATTGTTGCTCGTTTCTGCATATCGAGTAAGATAGTCAACACAGACGTTGACTCATCGGTCATTGTTCAATGACGGTTGTAACGGACCCAGGAGGCCGTTACCAACTAGTTCAGAGGGTGTATGCGGAAGAATGAGTGGGTGGAGAAGGCGTCATGAAGCACTTGAAGATCGCTTGTGAAGCTGGCATTGATCGCAGTTGAACACGTATTGATATGAGGAGCTTTCGTGCAGATAGTGTTGGCTTGAAGGCGCTGACTGCATCAATTTTCCGTGGGTTAGGTTGGATTCCAATCTCGCTCACAAGGTCGCCAAGAACCAATGTGTGACGCTCATCAAACCGGCGTTTCCGGAGTTTAGAATCAAGCCAGCTTTCTGCACGCGATCCAAAAGCAGGCCAAGGGGGCTGTTATGCTCTTCAAACGTACGGCAGATAATTTCAAAATTATCCGGTTAACACAGACACATCTTTCACTTTAGTGCGCGAAGGATTGCGTTCATGAATCTCTGAAAGGTGACGGGCGCGTTACAACACCCGAACGGCATAACTTTAAATTCGAAATCAACTTTCTGGTGTCAAAAATGCAGTCTTCTCTTTGTCATGCGTGTCAAACGCGTATCAAAACCACGCACGTTCGTAAACGGCCACATCTAGCCTACAGGCAGTGAAGCCTGGGCTGCTACACGTGCAGTCGCGTTTAGCATGAGCTGCAATGTGTACGTCGGTGCCGCAACAGCCATTTCTTCTCCCTCACTAAGCGTATACTCCCGCGCCGACGCGCAAGTGATCTCCTTATAATCCAAGCCAATTACTGTTGCGACGACTTTTTGCTCTGTTGTTCATCGTTTCCGAGGATACACCACGGCGTCCATATATACCGTGTTCGCCTTGGTTGCTAGATATTTCTCTATATATTTTGCCCTAGTATTCCGCCTGGCTGCGTGTAGGTTTGGGTCCATGTTTCTTGGCAAGGACCCAACCCTGATGGTGCTGCGGTACTCATCTGGTAGGTTTGCCGTTCTCTGTTCTTCTCTTTCTATTTCTTGATGTCCCAGCCTTCTTAGAAGCTTCCTGCCCGTGGTAGTCTGCTGGAGTCTGAGTATTTGCGACCATAATTGTGCTTCTTTGAGCTCCTCGAACGTGTTATCGAGTCCGAGAGCTAACAGCTTCTCTGTCAAGGTGTTAGCCGGCAGACGAAGAGCTGTTTTGTAGGCTTTCCTTATGATGGCGTAGGCCTGGTCCCTCTCGCCTTTGTTTGTATTGTAATAGGGGAGGGAGGATGTGATTCGGCTGATTACGAGGCTCCTAACTAGCTTGACCGTGTCACCCTCCCTCATGCCGCTTCTTTTTTTATGACACACGGGTGATCATGCGCGCCACCTCTGTTGTCGCTTGCTTGAGTAGGCTTATAGTGTGTGCAGAACTGTTTACTGTGCCCCCACATTCCCAGAATTATGACGACTTCTTTTTCCAGTATTTTCTGTCCTTCTAGGGTGACGTTGAGTTCCTCTTTCAAGCGCTTTCCTCGTCTGACTCTCAGGAGCTGGGACTTCTCCGTCGAGCAGGCGAGGCCTCTTTCTCTGACGCGTTCTTCCTTGCATGTTGCTGCGGTTTATAAACGTTCTTATTTTTGGCTGAGTGAGCCTTGGTTGGTACAGACGGTGATATCGTCGGCATAGATGGCGTGTCGTATGCCTTCGATCATTTCCAGCTTCCGGGCTAATCCAATCATTGCGACGTTGAAGAGGATCGGTCAGATAACGGATCCCTTTGGGGTTCCTTTGTTGGGTGTGTGGAATTTGTTGGTCCGCAGGTCTTCTAATCCCACCGTGGCTGTTCTATTTGATAGGAATGCTGTCACGTAGCCGTGGATAAATATTAATTAAAGATAAGATAAAAGCGGCGTGATTCTTTGTTCTTGGACATCACGAATAGATATTCAGATTGCGTGATTAGGTCCCTGGACAGGAGCTCTGGTATTTGCTTTGCGCAGTATTGCTGTTGTTTGAAGTTGGGTTAGTGTCGAGTTTTCTTCAATGGGTGTTGGTCAATTGCATCGAGGCCTCATTCTTGTACTATTCTACAGGCCAGATTACGATTCTGCCACATTTGGTGGCTGGTTTTCTTACAATATCATTTCTTTCCGCGAGTTCTTTAAGGATTTGGTGCTGAGCGGGGGACAAATTTTTGCTTTTCCGACAATGTCGCACTGACTATAGAATTTCCTTTGAGATTGTATCTTGAGGGGTCATCACCCGTGCTCTTGAGACAAAAGAACAACACAGTAGTGCAAACAGTCACAAGGGCATTTATTCCACCTTTCACGACTAATGCCTCCTAGCCGAGTTGCTATCCACAAAACAGGCCGATGGGCGCGCGACAAATCGCGGAAATCCGACTCACCGCGACCGGATAGCGAGCGAATATGTTCGCCCCATGCGGGACACCAACGCCTGGTCGTTCGCGCGTACGGTCACGCGAACGGTTGTGCGTTCGAGCGATCATGTTCGTCCATTCCGGGGTAGGCCTCGCGAGACCACGCCGTCAGTCTTGCCATGAGCTCATCCTGTGTTTCTGTCTTGCAGGCCTCGTATAGCAGCTTGCTCATCGCGTCCCTCTGCGAGGTATTGGTGTTCGCGCCGTCCAAGACGTGTTTCAGAAGATGCCAAGAGCAGCCTTTACGTACCTGCCGTCAGTAATGTTGCAGATTTCGTCCCAGTGCTGCCCAGCTAGTGTGGAGCAGTGCTGTTCGATGCTCCGGTTTAGCTCCGCAATCTTCTTCCGCAGCCGACGGTTCAGGCGTTGCCCTTTCCAACTTTGCAGTAGGGATTGCTTGGCCTCTAGCATGTGGGCGAGCCTACTGTCCATCTTTTCAGTTTCCAGGTCGGTGGTGACCGTTCGCGTTGCTACCTCGAGATTCGTCTGGAGTTACGTCATCCACCCGTGTAGAGATGCGTCCGCGTCCTCCTCGGACCTACCGGTCCTCAGCTCTCTGAACTGGTCCCAGTCCACTAGCTTGAATATCTTTTCCTCGGTCCTGCGCGGGACTACTGTCATCGCTGTAATGTAGTGGTTGCTGCCCAGATCCACCCCTGTGTTAGACCACGACGCTCGAGTAATATTCTTGGTGAAGGCGAGGTCGGGCGTAGTGTCCCTGATGGTTGACGTTCTCCGTCGTGTTGGTTGTGTCGGGTCGGTTTCGAGCTCGAGGCCTGCCTCGATGCTCTCTTCCCATAGCTATTTGCCCTTAGGTGTACACTGTCCGTATCCCCACGTCAGATGCGGGCATCGAAGTCTCCCGCCACGAGCAGGGAGTTACTGCCTGCCAGGTGCGCGGCCTTGGTTAGGAAAGCCCGAAACCTCTGCCTGTGCTATCTTGAGCTGCTGTATGCGTTGAGGAAGAACGTTGGCTTGCTACGTTGCATTTTGCTTGCTATCCCTATCATCAGATATTCGATGTTATTAGACGGCATGTGGATGTCGGGCTCTACGAAAGTCAGCTTTTTCCGTACCAGAATGGCGACCCCCCTACCGCCCGAATGCTTGGTCAGGGTACTATAGCCCCGGATTTTAATTTGCTCGGTGAGCGTCTCCTGTAGCAGTATCACGCTAGGTTTGATTCCGTATGTCCTGAGGTACTATTGTAGCGTTTGTGCTTTGCCTCCCAGTCCTCGACAGTTCCACTACGATACTATGAAGTCACTAGTGGGTCCTGCCATCATGAGGAGTTCTCTGCATGCTGGCGTGACTACCTGCTATTACTCGGTCCGATGGCTCACTGGTCACCATACCGGAGAAGCTAGTCGCTCGGGGTCCTATTGCCCGAGCCACCACATTATCTAGGAATGCTTCAATCTTTTTGCAACGTTGGTTGTATCTTTCTTCCGTAGCCGTCATGTTGGTTTGGAGACTGTTCATGTTAGCGTGGAGGTCACTGAGGGCACTCAGCATCACGCGGATCTCGGAGTGACCGCGCCCGGCCCCTGTCGATTCTTGTTCGCCATTGAGAGCCCTGCGTTTGGTGGGCCTCTCGCTATTGATTTCATCATCTGCTTTGTTACTGATCGGTCGTTGTTGGGATGTAGGCTCGACCATCATCCGAGCCGTATTGCCTCTCCTAAGTTCCTCTACTTCTTTCATGAGGTTGTGAATCACGGTTCGCATGCGCGTTTTCGATTCCTAGCTTAGCCAGCCTGTCATTGCTCAGATGCCCCGTTGTCGCGCCCCCGGTTACCTTGTTTGGGCCAGTTGCCCGCAGGTGGTCGGCCCATGTTGTGCCGGTTGTCGTCGGTCTGCCTCCTGGGCGGTGGTCCTCCAGGGACTGCACCCGGCTCGTCCCGCTGCTTCTGAGTGCTGAAGTCGAGCGCCTCCTGGATTGTGAGCGCCCCCTCGGTCGGGATCTGCCACGGGATCTGCCTCGGGGCCCGGAGTGTCCGCTGGACTTGGATCGCCCCCTGGATCTGCAGCGTCCCCGGGACGGTGGCTGGCCCTCGGCTCCAGTGTGTACGGCTCACTGGTTCTCCGCCATAGCCCGGCCTCGATGGACTTGGGACCCGGAGTTGGCATGTGGTGCCTCGGTGCCACTCAAGGCCGTCGCCTTGTCCCACCTTCTGCATTGTACCACGCATGGTACCTGATATCTTTGCTTGTACTGGCGGTCCGCGGTTGCGTGCGCGCCTCCAAACAGTTTGAATTCTGGCGTACAGAGATGCCCTTCCTCCGGGTGAAGGGCTCCACATTGTCGGCATGGCTTGACTTCCGGCGTTGAACATACGTCCGCGTGATGCCCCAGCTTGCCACATTGGTAAAGCGTGTTCACTTGCTTGCGATATAGCGTACATCTAACAAGGGTTGGACCAACTTGAAGAAATTGGGCACCCTGAGTCCGTCGAAGGGCACCATTACCATGCCCGTGTCCTTGATGCGTTTAACTCCGAAGGCTAGTGTGTTCTTGATTCTCCGCGGGGCTATCTCCAATGGGGATTCCGCGGATAATGCCTTTGCACGTGTTGTGCGGCGCCGCTTCGTAGGCGCTGATCTCGTATAGCTTGCCATATAGCTCGATAGCCTTCGTTCCCACGTACAGCGTAGCGTTCTCCCTCTTGGGTGTGCTGACCACGACGATGTTCTGCTGCCAATTGGGACATATGAGGTCCTCTTCTGCTGCACTCTCTGCGACCCCAGCCTCAAGTACTAGGGCACTGGCGATCACCGGGGCTTTCATCCTGGAGATGTTGAGTACTCCTTTTGGTCTTACGATGACTTTGGTCTCTTCTTTAGGTAAATAGGGCACTCGTCCTACCTTGGGTAGCTTTCCGTTGAGCACCATGCCGGGCCACGTCCATGTTAGGCTGAGCGCCAAAAGTTCCTTTAACGCTAGCGAGGGTAGTTTCATCGCGTATTGCAGAACGTTTAGAAACCGCCTGCTGCCATCCTAAATCTTCGGAAACGGGCTCGGAGTGAATGTCCTTCCCTCCCACAGTGATTTCCATTTCTAGTGGCTCCTACCAGCGTCGCCCGTGAGCGAAACAGGTTCCGCAAGTGGCGAGCCCCTCGTTGGGGTTAAGCCTAGAGTGAGTAGGCCGAGCCTCCTCCGGCGTGGTCAAAGTGTAAACTGGCGATAAATAGATGAAAAGTCTACCCACCCGTGAATGAAGGTATGGGTGTTATCCTCTTCGCTTTAGACGTCATCCGAATCCCAAATCGCGGCTGCTGGAGGGAAATTTCCGGCTGAAAACTTTGATAAAAGCAGGAGCCGATGTGAGCACGACCATGCTGTTCAGCTTCTTCCTCGAGATTGCTGATGATAGTACCCTGCTCATCGTTCAGTACATACATCTTGGTTTGTCCTATGCCAAGCTTCCTTCTCACTGATTTCATGCTTCGTCCATATTTTACTGCTTCTTCAGTCTTTCTCACGTTATAGTTTCGAATATCACTTATTTTCGCCTTGTTGATCAGTTTTTGACAGTTCCGCGAATTCTATCTGATCTCTTGAGTTGAACACTTTCATTTTTTGTTGTTCCTTTATTACGTCCTTTGTTACTTGGGAGAGCTTACCTACTAGTTGCCTTGGTACCTTACCTCCTACTTCAGTTACTGCTTCTGAAGCCAGCCTAGTTACGACTTCGTTCATTACTTCTATCTCGTATTCAGCTCTGTGTTCTAAGGCTGTATATTTGTTTACAAGTACCAGCCTGAATTGGTCTGCTTTTATCCCTACTGCGTCTAGGTGGGCCTGTTTCTTCCTGAAGAATTTTACTTTTTATCTCTTCAAATTGAGGTGAATCCTAGACCTCACTAATCTATAATCACAGCACTTCACCTTACCTTACACTTCCACATCCTGCACTATGCTGGGATCGGCAGCAAGTATGCAGTCTATCATTTCTAGTTTCGCAATTAGGGCTTCTGCTGGTCCACTTGCTGTTGCTACACTTCTTGAAGAAGGTGTTCTTTATTCACAGCTTATTCCTTTCCACGAATTCTACTAGTATCGCTCCTCGAGCGTCCTAGAATCGACGCCGTAGTTGCCAATGGTTTGTTTACCAGCAGGCTTTTCCCCCATTTTTGCATTGAAGTCGCCCATTACTACAGTATACCGAGTTTGAATTTTTTGTCATTGCTAATTCAACATCTTCATAAAACTGATCTATTTCGTCACCATCATGACTAGAAGTTGTAGCGTAGGCTTGTACTAATTTTAACCTATACCTCTTATTAACTTGTATTAATACTACTGCTACACTCTCATTAATGCTGTAGAATTCGTCAATGTTGACCGCTATGTGCTTTCAATTCAATTCAATTTTATTTCCCAGAAGCATCTGGACGGCTTCTTGTGTAAAAGCTGCTAGAGCAGCTTGGCAAAAGGCGCAGGAAGCCGTTACAAGGCATAGCGGAAACGACACATAAAAAAACAGGTATAATCACAAGCAATGGAATCAAACATCATTTCAGTTTAAGAAATCAGTTTTACAAGATACGCCAAAGATCAGCAAATTAAGCATTGAAAGAAAGAAACAAAGTTGAGAACAGGTAACGAAAAGACACTAAGTTGAAGTTCATTCTCAAATAAGAATTTCAAGTGCACTGTACGCAATCAGTAGGCATGAAAACACGAAAAAAAAAACAATATGACTCACAACACGATACATACACTCTGTACATAAACAATACACAATAGGCCAGAAACACGGTATCAAACCAAAAGGTCACTCACAATACGCTGGATCTACTATTTAGTTACAATTGCACAACATATATGTTCGAAGCTGCCTTCTACTATATCCAGCAGTATTTTAGTGCCTATTAAGTGTTAGGGGAACATTGTGAGCCCGTGACTGAAATTTGTAATTCGTACGAAAATGCGGTATCGCCCACATAGCAGTGCAGCGCGTTTTAACAGTCGACGAGTAACGTTGTAACGATGCCAGAGAAGAGGGTAATTAACGATTTTACTTGATGAAAAATTAAACAACTGCAATAACCGAAATTCATACATTTCATCCGCGCGAAGTAAATTATGCTCTAGAAATGCTTCTTTCATGGTATCTGTGCGTTAAAGATTTGAAATTTGTCGTATAATACTTTTTTTGCATTGGAACAATCTTATTTACATTATCGCTAGAATAGCAGCTTGGGCTTGTTGGTTTTCCATCCTGCTAGTAACAGCGCAAAATATAGACAAGGGACGAGACAAGAAGACACCACAAGCGCTGACTGACACTGACTGACTGACACTGAGTCAGCGCTTGTGGTGTCTTCTTGTCTCGTCCCTTGTCTATATTTTGCGCTGTTACTAGCAGGGTATTTACATTAGTTTTAGCTGTGGTAGCCCAAACCAGGATGCAGTAGTTTATGTGTGAATAAAACAGAGCGTAGTAAATTTGAAGCTTCGCTTGTAGTGGAAGAATACTACGACAGCGCGATAGTACCCCTGTAACTGCAGACAACTTTCGACAAAGAAATTCGATGTGAGTATCCCATTTCAAGTTTGAAGAAAAACATAATCCTAGAGTTTTGTGGTCACTGACAATGGCAACAGGTTGGTGTTCATAGCTAAGCTGATGAAACAAGGAAGCCTTTTTGTTTTTTGCACACAATATGATGGCCTTCGTTTTAGTTGCATTAATCCCGAGTCTATTTTTTTTGGACCATAAAGACACCTTATTGAGAACTTCATTGCATTTCATAACTGTTTGATCTAAATTAGAACCGCAGACAGTAAACGTGGTATCATCAGCGTATATCATAAATTTTAATTCGGTGTCTATCAGGACAATGTCATTAATACAAGTATTGAATAAAAGGGGACCCCATACGCTACCCTGAGGCACTCCACGCGTGACGGGTAAAAAGATGATTTCTTATTGTTAATAAAAACACATTGCTGTCGGTCACGCAGGTGTGAATGAAGCAAGGCCAAAGGTGTCCCGCGAATCCCGTATTGTGTAAGCTTTGTCGTAAGAACGTCGTGGTTAATGGAATCAAAAGCCTTACTAAAATCCTAAAAAAAGACCTACTGTATAGAATTGTTGTTCAATGTTTCCTAGGATGGTTTGCTTTAAGGACAATAACGCCAATTCTGTAGATCTTCCCGCTCGGAAGCCAAATTGGGGCACTGTTATCACATATTTCATGCCATAGAATTTCGTTAATCGTGAAAATATGATTTTTTTCCAACCACTTAGAAAAAATAGGTAGAACAGAGATTAGTCTGTAATTCGATGCATTGTTTTTGTCTCCCCCCCCCCTTGTATATTACTGACACTCTAGCCTTTTTCATGGCATCGGGAAAAACGCGAGACTCCATCGCTAAGTAAAAGATGTAAGCAAGTGGGGAAGTGATGAACGGCAAATCATGCTTAACGGGTTCAACGTGGATGCTGTAGATATGTAGAGCCTTACTATTTCGTAATATCATAAACATGCTGTGAATTTCAGGTTCGTTGGTTGGTTCGAGAAATACACTGTCAACAAAACTGCTATACTGTGTGCTGATCTGGTGGGATATTATCGACTACATTTACATTAACAAAGTGAGTATTAAAATAGTCTGCAAGCTCTTTGCCTTTAAATTCACGGTGGCCTACAGTTAACGTTTTGATAGAAGGCATACTGGCATTACGACCGAGAACATCATTTATTGTCTTCCAAGCAACATCAGGGCGTTGCCGAGTAATACAGTAAAAGCTCGTTAATTCGAACCGCAAGGGGAAGCCACTTCAGTTCGAATTAACGAAAGTTCGAACTAACGAAAGTGAAGGAGAGCAACAGTACACTGCGATTTGGAAGCAGTAGGGCATGTCAGAAATTTGGCGTATCAGAAAGTGATGGCGTGTGCCGCGGGCACACGCCATCTTCATGTCGAAGCTCTGGGTCCGACTGTGCCACACCACCGATGTCCACTGAAATGAACGTTAGCCGAGCCTTAACACCATCACAATGAATCGCGACGGCCGATACCTCCTAAGCTGAAAACAGAGGTGCACAACCGACGAGGACTGCCGAGACAAAGACGCTGAACATGTGAAGGTGGCGAAGGCCCTGATTCGTTGGTTCTTGATTGCAAGCGCAGCTGCGACGTACTTGATTCGCTGTGTTTTGGCGCTTGCCGTGCCATCTCCGCGCAACATTAGCAGCTGTACAAGATTTGCGAAGCCTCCGAGATTCGCAACGGGCAAGAAGTCACGGAGGTTACGTAGAACGGAGAGGCGGCAGCCGCCGCCGCCTTTTGGCTGACCCCGCGTCGGTTAGATTTTTTTCCGATTTTGCCTTCTCTCGCCGTTCTCTCCGTTTCGGAGGCAATACAGCCTTGTGTGTAGGCAGTAGGCGCGTTTCTCTGGCCGTGTGCCAGGTGAGCGTAGTTCGAATTATCCGTGAGGGAACCTTCTCGCGTTCGAATTAACGGACTTTTTTATACATAGACTTCTGTGGAGCTTGGCCGGACCAAATCGTACAGTTCGAATTATCGATAAATTCGAATTATTGAAGTTCGAATTAACGAGCTTTCACTGTATGTGCAAAAATGTGTTGATAATGGTTTATCTTGGATCGCCGCAACTCTGTGTTAAGCCGATTTCTAAATCTCTGAAATTGTTAGCGTTTTTTCTGAACGCGTCCGCAAAAAAGAATGATAGAGGCGATTTTTACTTTTTATCATGTTTGTATGCTCTTGAGTCACCCAAGGCTTCCGTATCTTTTTAGATACGTTCATCGCTATGAGCGGGAAATGTCGTGCGTAAATGCGCACAAAAGCCTGCAGGAATTCTGTGTACGCATCATTTACACTGGTCTTATGAAGTACAAATGACCAATCACGATTCATGACGTCTTGTTTACATGATACAATCCTGTCCTGGGGAACTCGCTGAACAATCAAAGGCTCAGATCTGGCATTCCTTTCCGCGGAACGAGAGGAGTAAATAAGAAAGACTGGGCAATGATCGCTTAAATCCGATGCTACTGTGCCAGCACTGCAGACGGTAGTGTCAATATCGGTAATAAGAAGGTCAAGCGCAGTAGAGCTATATTGTGTGACTCGGGTTGCAGTGGTAATAAGTTGGCAAAACCGTGTGAAGAGAGCCTGGTGTTGAACTCACGAACAGACCAATCTTGGTCCAGGATTGGTCCAGGAATCTTGGTCCAGGAAACTAGGTAATAGTTGTTCTTATGTAATCTAGCAACTGTTCGAATAAATATAAAAAATGCAGCACATACCCTGTCGCAGGGCGATAGATAACGGAGATCATTTGCTTTTTGCATACCAGAGTAAGAATTTCATAGTCGCCGGAGATTCTAGTAAATTCTGAAACCATTTCGCATATTTTCGATCTGTAACATAGGTTGCAACTCCACCTCCTCGTTTATTATTCCGATTTATGTAGACAGCATTGTAACCGGCTAGATTTAATATTTGGGAATCATTTTGATACCAGGTCTCCGTAAACATGATTATGCTGAACTTGAAAGAAAATTGGTCTAAGAAGAAAGCGATGGAATCCTGTTTGTTGTTGACAGAACGGCTGATTCACACGATAAATCATAAAGCTGAACTGTGTGTGGCAAATAAAACTCGTGGTAGTTCATCACGTCTTCGCTGTTTCAAGCAGAAGCGGAACTTCCTTCACTGCACCACAGCAGAGCCTCGCACGTCGGTGGGTGCTTCGCTTGGTGTACCGGTAACCTGATGAGCTTGCTGACATCGTTTACATTCGTTATCGACACAATGGGTGAATCATCAGCTTCTTTCGTGAAAATCTTCCCATATCATGACCAAATGCATTTCCAGTGGTATTCATGTTTCCTTTTGACAGCCATGGCAAGTAATTTCTTTAGGGCGGGGCAAGGCAAAGATGTTCGTTCACGTAAACTGGTGTTGCGTTCTCAAGGCCAAGATCATTGTTCGTTAGTCGAGTTTTCTTCGCTTTCTTAATCGCAGTGTCGCGTTTTGTGCGCGACTTGAACTGAATAATGATATGAGACCTATCAGCGTTGCGCGTAGGCACAAGATGGCAGACCTCGATATCACCATCGTCGATAGGCTCATTTATTGCAGAGCCAACTTTGGAAAAGATTTCAGTCACAGATTCGTCGTCTTTCCTGATTACGCCCTGTATCTCTAGATTGGCCTTCCTCGAGTACTGCTCCATGTGAACAAGCCGCCTTTCCAAGTCTTGCAGCGCGCTTTCCATCGCTGCGTGCTTTGCGTGAAGCTTCTCATTCTCAGATGCAAGCCTAGTATTTTTTGTAGTCTCAGCGTTCAGTTCTTTTGTTAGCTCTTTAATACTTCCGTGAGCATACTCAAGGCTCTTAGCCAAAGCTTGCTGCTCGATTTTCAGTTCACGGAGCTCGCTCCGTATTTTGGGCTCGACCGCTTCGCGGTGTTCTTTCAGCTCTGCCCTCATTTCTTCTTTTAGTTTCAAAAACTCTGCCTTCATTTCCTCCTTCATTTTACCCATTTCTTTAGCCATTCTGAAAGTTCATACACGACGGTAAGCAGCACAAAGTCGGCGAGGATTTAAAAGAAGGGTTCCTTGGCAAGAGCGACGAGCTTCACAAAAGAAAGTTGTGCGATTCGTGTGTTATTGGTACTAACCTGCCGCACAGGCAGAACGTGATGAACGTGTCCGGAGCAGGCCCGTCGCTACTGCCAAGTGTAGGGGCCACGACGAAGAAGGTGCTCTAGTACTGCCGATGCTGTGACGTAGAGGCCGACGCGGCAGGTCACTGGTGCAGCCGACGATAACACCTTCCTGGTGGTAGACGATGCAATCTTGACGGTTCCGCGCGTAGCGTGGGCCGGGAGCTTGATCCTCGTAGGCGCGTAGTGTGGCTGGTTGGCAGTCGCCTACAGCACAGGCAGAACGTGATCAACGTGTCCGGAGCAGGCCCGTCGCTACTGCCAAGTGTAGGGGCCACGACGAAGAAGGTGCTCTAGTACTGCCGATGCTGTGACGTAGAGGCCGACGCGGCAGGTCACTGGTGCAGCCGACGATAACACCTTCCTGGTGGTAGACGATGCAATCTTGACGGTTCCGCGCGTAGCGTGGGCCGGGAGCTTGATCCTCGTAGGCGCGTAGTGTGGCTGGTTGGCAGTCGCCTACAGCACAGGCAGAACGTGATCAACGTGTCCGGAGCAGGCCCGTCGCTACTGCCAAGTGTAGGGGCCACGACGAAGAAGGTGCTCTAGTACTGCCGATGCTGTGACGTAGAGGCCGACGCGGCAGGTCACTGGTGCAGCCGACGATAACACCTTCCTGGTGGTAGACGATGCAATCTTGACCGTTCCGCGCGTAGCGTGGGCCGGGAGCTTGATCCTCGTAGGCGCGTAGTGTGGCTGGTTGGCAGTCGCCTGCAGCACAGGCAGAACGTGATCAACGTGTCCGGAGCAGGCCCGTCGCTACTGCCAAGTGTAGGGGCCACGACGAAGAAGGTGCTCTAGTACTGCCGATGCTGTGACGTAGAGGCCGACGCGGCAGGTCACTGGTGCAGCCGACGATAACACCTTCCTGGTGGTAGACGATGCAATCTTGACGGTTCCGCGCGTAGCGTGGGCCGGGAGCTTGATCCTCGTAGGCGCGTAGTGTGGCTGGTTGGCAGTCGCCTGCAGCACAGGCAGAACGTGATCAACGTGTCCGGAGCAGGCCCGTCGCTACTGCCAAGTGTAGGGGCCACGACGAAGAAGGTGCTCTAGTACTGCCGCTGCTGTGACGTAGAGGCCGACGCGGCAGGTCACTGGTGCAGCCGACGATAACACCTACCTGGTGGTAGACGATGCAATCTTGACGGTTCCGCGCGTAGCGTGGGCCGGGAGCTTGATCCTCGTAGGCGCGTAGTGTGGCTGGTTGGCAGTCGCCTGCAGCACAGGCAGAACGTGATGAACGTGTCCGGAGCAGGCCCGTCGCTACTGCCAAGTGTAGGGGCCACGACGAAGAAGGTGCTCTAGTACTGCCGCTGCTGTGACGTAGAGGCCGACGCGGCAGGTCACTGGTGCAGCCGATGATAACACCTACCTGGTGGTAGACGATGCAATCTTGACGGTTCCGCGCGTAGCGTGGGCCGGGAGCTTGATCCTCGTAGGCGCGTAGTGTGGCTGGTTGGCAGTCGCCTGCAGCACAGGCAGAACGTGATGAACGTGTCCGGAGCAGGCCCATCGCTACTGCCAAGTGTAGGGGCCACGACGAAGAAGGTGCTCTAGTACTGCCGATGCTGTGACGTAGAGACCGACGCGGCAGGTCCCTGGTGCAGCCGACGATAACACCTTCCTGGTGGTAGACGATGCAATCTTGACGGTTCCGCGCGTAGCGTGGGCCGGGAGCTTGATCCTCGTAGGCGCGTAGTGTGGCTGGTTGGCAGTCGCCTGCAGCACAGGCAGAACGTGATGAACGTGTCCGGAGCAGGCCCGTCGCTACTGCCAAGTGTAGGGGCCACGACGAAGAAGGTGCTCTAGTACTGCCGCTGCTGTGACGTAGAGGCCGACGCGGCAGGTCACTGGTGCAGCCGACGATAACACCTTCCTGGTGGTAGACGATGCAATCTTGACGGTTCCGCGCGTAGCGTGGGCCGGGAGCTTGATCCTCGTAGGCGCGTAGTGTGGCTGGTTGGCAGTCGCCTGCAGCACAGGCAGAACGTGATCAACGTGTCCGGAGCAGGCCCGTCGCTACTGCCAAGTGTAGGGGCCACGACGAAGAAGGTGCTCTAGTACTGCCGCTGCTGTGACGTAGAGGCCGACGTGGCAGGTCACTGGTGCAGCCGACGATAACACCTACCTGGTGGTAGACGATGCAATCTTGACGGTTCCGCGCGTAGCGTGGGCCGGGAGCTTGATCCTCGTAGGCGCGTAGTGTGGCTGGTTGGCAGTCGCCTGCAGCACAGGCAGAACGTGATGAACGTGTCCGGAGCAGGCCCGTCGCTACTGCCAAGTGTAGGGGCCACGACGAAGAAGGTGCTCTAGTACTGCCGATGCTGTGACGTAGAGACCGACGCGGCAGGTCACTGGTGCAGCCGACGATAAAACCTTCCTGGTGGTAGACGATGCAATCTTGACGGTTCCGCGCGTAGCGTGGGCCGGGAGCTTGATCCTCGTAGGCGCGTAGTGTGGCTGGTTGGCAGTCGCCTGCAGCACAGGCAGAACGTGATCAACGTGTCCGGAGCAGGCCCGTCGCTGCTGCCAAATGTAGGGGCCACGACGAAGAAGGTGCTCTAGTACTGCCGATGCTGTGACGTAGAGGCCGACGCGGCAGGTCACTGGTGCAGCCGACGATAACACCTACCTGGTGGTAGACGATGCAATCTTGACGGTTCCGCGCGTAGCGTGGGCCGGGAGCTTGATCCTCGTAGGCGCGTAGTGTGGCTGGTTGGCAGTCGCCTGCAGCACAGGCAGAACGTGATGAACGTGTCCGGAGCAGGCCCGTCGCTACTGCCAAGTGTAGGGGCCACGACGAAGAAGGTGCTCTAGTACTGCCGATGCTGTGACGTAGAGACCGACGCGGCAGGTCCCTGGTGCAGCCGACGATAACACCTTCCTGGTGGTAGACGATGCAATCTTGACGGTTCCGCGCGTAGCGTGGGCCGGGAGCTTGATCCTCGTAGGCGCGTAGTGTGGCTGGTTGGCAGTCGCCTGCAGCACAGGCAGAACGTGATGAACGTGTCCGGAGCAGGCCCGTCGCTACTGCCAAGTGTAGGGGCCACGACGAAGAAGGTGCTCTAGTACTGCCGCTGCTGTGACGTAGAGGCCGACGTGGCAGGTCACTGGTGCAGCCGACGATAACACCTACCTGGTGGTAGACGATGCAATCTTGACGGTTCCGCGCGTAGCGTGGGCCGGGAGCTTGATCCTCGTAGGCGCGTAGTGTGGCTGGTTGGCAGTCGCCTGCAGCACAGGCAGAACGTGATGAACGTGTCCGGAGCAGGCCCGTCGCTACTGCCAAGTGTAGGGGCCACGACGAAGAAGGTGCTCTAGTACTGCCGATGCTGTGACGTAGAGACCGACGCGGCAGGTCACTGGTGCAGCCGACGATAAAACCTTCCTGGTGGTAGACGATGCAATCTTGACGGTTCCGCGCGTAGCGTGGGCCGCGAGCTTGATCCTCGTAGGCGCGTAGTGTGGCTGGTTGGCAGTCGCCTGCAGCACAGGCAGAACGTGATCAACGTGTCCGGAGCAGGCCCGTCGCTGCTGCCAAATGTAGGGGCCACGACGAAGAAGGTGCTCTAGTACTGCCGATGCTGTGACGTAGAGGCCGACGCGGCAGGTCACTGGTGCAGCCGACGATAACACCTACCTGGTGGTAGACGATGCAATCTTGACGGTTCCGCGCGTAGCGTGGGCCGGGAGCTTGATCCTCGTAGGCGCGTAGTGTGGCTGGTTGGCAGTCGCCTGCAGCACAGGAAGAACGTGATTAACGTGTCAGGAGCAGGCCCGTCGCTACTGCCAAGTGTAGGTGCCACGACGAAGAAGGTGCTCTAGTACTGCCGATGCTGTGACACAGAGGCCGACGCGGCAGGTCACTGGTGCAGCCGACGACGACACCTTCCTGGCGTAGCGTGGGCCGGGAGCTTGATCCTCGCAGGCGCGTAGTGCGGCTGCGTGGCAGTCACCTGCAGCACAGGAAGAACGTGATTGACGTGTCCGGAGCAGGCCTGTCGCTACTGTCAAGTAGCGGATTAGGAAT
The DNA here is from genome assembly GCF_038994185.2 of Dermacentor albipictus. Classification (NCBI taxonomy): domain Eukaryota; kingdom Metazoa; phylum Arthropoda; class Arachnida; order Ixodida; family Ixodidae; genus Dermacentor; species Dermacentor albipictus. Next base: position 97,204,806 of record NC_091822.1, read on the forward strand.
TAGGAATCCTAAACCGTACTGGCCCATCGCTACTGCCAAGTAGCGGATTAAAATGAATTAGGAATCCTACTCCGCACTGCTTCTTGTCTGAAAGTCCTCTATACCAGAGGACGTGGCCATTTGTCAGCACTGTATAAGCCTCACCAGTTCTAACCTGACTAAGGACAATGATATCCTAAACAATGGCTGGTAGTTCCTCAAAGAGTCCTCCTAAGCTAGCTGCACTCGATAGAGTTCGGGCGCTAAATGTTGCTATTGTCAAGTTCCATTGGCGGCCTGTCCTAGTCCACACATTCTTAGCACCCTCTGCTGCGTTACAGTTCTGACCGCCGCCTTGGTCAGGTGTTCCGCAGCTGCTGGGGACTGAGCGCCATTGGTTGATCAGATGAGTCATTTGGGAGGGAGTAGCTGAATCCGCTTGTTGATAAAATTGCATAAGCAGGCCTGGAGTATGGCCTGATACCGGTGACAAGAACCGGTAACGCACTCCCTCACAAGAGCAGGATTGGCCACCCTGGTGCAGTACTTGGCCACAACCTCCTATATGAACAACACAATCAAACCCCGGCCCTCAGTCCCCAGCAGCGGTGAAGCAACTGACCACGGCGGCGGTCAGACCTGCGACGCAGCAGAGGGTGCTAAGAATCACTGGCTCCGGACAGGCCGCCATTGAAATATGAACCTGGTAACGTTTAACGCTAGAACGTTATCTAGTGAGGCGAGTCTAGCAGTGCTATTGGAGGAATTAGAGGGCAGTAAATGGGATATAATAGGGCTCAGTGATCTTAGGAGGCCAAAAGAAGCATATACAGTGCTAAAAAGAGGGCACGTCCTGTGCTACTGGGGCTTAGCGGAGAGAAGAGAACTAGGCGTCGGATTCCTGATTAATAAGAATATAGCTGGTAACATACAGGAATTCTATAGTATTAACGAGAGGGTGGCAGGTCTTGTTGTGAAACTTAATAAGAGGTACAAAATGAAGATTGTACAGGTCTACGCCCCTACATCCAGTCATGATGACCAGGAAGTCGAAAGCATCTATGAAGACGTGGAATCGGCGATGCGTAGAGTGAAAACTAAATACACCATACTAATGGGCGACGTTAATGCCAAGGTAGGCAAGAAGCAGGCTGGAGACAAGGCAGTAGGGGAATATGGCGTAGGCACTAGGAATATCAGGGGATAGTTATTAGTAGAGTTTGCGGAACAGAATATTATGAGGATAATGAATACCTTCTTCCGCAAGAGGGATAGCCGAAAGTGGACGTGGAGGAGCCCGAACGGCGAAACTAGAAATGAAATAGACTTCATACTCTGCGCTAACCCTGGCATCATACAAGATGCGGACGTGCTCGGCAAGGTGCGCTGCAGTGACCACAGGATGGTAAGAACTCGAATTAGCCTAGACCTAAGAAGGTACCGGAAGAAACTGGTACATAAGAAGCCGATCAATGAGTTAGCGGTAAGAGGGAAAGTAGAGGAATTCCAGATCAAGCTACAGAACAGGTATTCGGCTTTAACACAGGAAGAGGACCTTAGTGTTCAAGCAATGAACGACAATCTTGTGGGCATCATTAAGGAGTGTGCAATGGAAGTCGGTGGTAACTCCGTTAGGCAGGATACCAGTAAACTATCACAGGAGACGGAAGATCTGATCAAGAAACGCCAATGTGTGAAAGCCTCTAACCCTACAGCTAGAATAGAACTGGCTGAACTTTCGAAGTTAATCAACAAGCGTAAGACAGCTGACATAAGGAAGTATAATATGGATAGAATTGAACATGCTCTCAGGAACGGAGGAAGCCTAAAGACAGTGAAGAAGAAACTAGGAATTGACAAGAATCAGAGGTATGCGTTAAGAGACAAAGCCGGCAATATCATTACTAACATGGATGAGATAGTTCAAGTGGCTGAGGAGTTCTATAGAGATTTATACAGTACCAGTGGCACCCACGACGATAGTGGAAGAGAAAATAGTCTATAGGAATTCGAAATCCCACAGGTAACGCCGGAAGAAGTAAAGAAAGCCTTGGGAGATATGCAAAGGGGGAAGGCAGCTGGGGAGGATCAGGTAACAGCAGATTTGTTGAAGGATGGTGGGCAGATTGTTCTAGAGAAACTGGCCACCCTGTATACGCAATGCCTCATGACATCGACCGTACCGGAATCTTGGAAAAACGCTAACATAATCCTAATCCATAAGAAAGGGGACGCCAAAGACTTGAAAAATTATAGACCGATGAGCTTACTGTCCGTTGCCTAAAAACTATTTACTAAGGTAATCGCAAATAGAATCAGGAACACCTTAGACTTCTGTCAAGCAAAGGACCAGGCAGGATTCCGTAAAGGCTACTCAACTATAGATCATATTCACACTGTCAATCAGGTGATAGAGAAATGTGCGGAATATAACCAACCCTTATATATAGCTTTCATTGATTACGAGAAAGCGTTTGATTCTGTCGAAACCTCAGCAGTCATGGAGGCATTATGGAACCAGGGTGTAGATGAGCCGTATGTAAACATACTGGAAGATATCTATAGCGGCTCCACAGCCACCGTGGTCCTCCACAAAGAAAGCAACAAAATCCCAATAAAGAAAGGCGTCAGACAGGGAGATACGATCTCTCCAATGCTATTCACAGCATGTTTACAGGAGGTATTCAGAGACCTGGATTGGGAAGAATTGGGGATAAAAGTTAATGGAGAATACCTTAGTAACTTGCGATTCGCTGATGATATTGCCTTGCTTAGTAACTCAGGGGACCAATTGCAATGCATGCTCAATGACCTGCAGAGGCAAAGCAGAAGAGTGGGTCTAAAAATTAATCTGCAGAAAACTAAAGTAATGTTTAACAGTCTCGGAAGAGAACAGCAATTTACAATAGGTAGCGAGGCACTGGAAGTGGTAAGGGAATACATCTACTTAGGGCAGGTAGTGACGGCGGATCCGGATCATGAGACGGAAATAATCAGAAGAATAAGAATGGGCTGGGGTGCGTTTTGCAGGCATTCTCAGATCATGAACAGCAGGTTGCCATTATCCCTCAAGAGAAAAGTCTATAATAGCTGTGTCTTACTAGTACTCACCTACGGGGCAGAAACCTGGAGGCTTACGAAAAGGGTTCTACTCAAATTGAGGACGACGCAACGAGCTATGGAAAGAAGAATGATAGGTGTAACGTTAGGGGATAAGAAAAGAGCAGATTGGGTGAGGGAACAAACGCGAGTTAATGACATTTTAGTTGAAATCAAGAAAAAGAAATGGGCATGGGCAGGACATGTAATGAGGAGGGAAGATAACCGATGGTCATTAAGGGTTACGGACTGGATTCCAAGGGAAGGGAAGCGTAGCAGGGGGCGGCAGAAAGTTAGGTGGGCGGATGAGATTAAGAAGTTTGCAGGGACGGCATGGCCACAATTTGTACATGACCGGGGTTGTTGGAAAAATATGGGAGAGGCCTTTGCCCTGCAGTGGGCGTAACCAGGCTGATGACCAGGCTGATGATGAATTAGCATAGCCTCACCAGCTCTCGGCATTTTTCCCGGTGTCGGTCGCCACTACATCTCCCAGCCTGGAGATGTAGTGTACTGGAGGACGTGAATTCGAGCTTCCCACCTTCAGATTTCGAAAAAAAAAAAGGACTCAAGGATTCCAACCTCTGACTATGGCAACCGAGCGTCCAAGCTAGCTCAGTCAGATAACCCTGCAGGCTGCGGGGCCACCTTACGTCGGAAAATTCTAGCCCAGAAGATCCTACTAGGCTGAAAACATGCTTTAATTATCCGCGATAGACGGGTTATTATAAGCACAACAAATTATTTCGCAGTGGTTCTAGGGTACTACATGCTAAGGATATGATTATGGACCATAAAAACGCGCCGTAGTGGGGTCTACGGGTTAATTTTGACCACATGTGACCACCCGGGGTAACGTGCACCTATTGCATGGTACACAGCCATTTTTGCTTGCCGCCCCCACCAACATGTGTACGTCGCGGCCACAATTTGATCCCGCGCCCTCGGGCTCAGTAACTTAACGGCAAAAGCACTACGCCACCATGTCGAAGGAAATGAAATGACATGCTTGGGGTGTCATCATGATTAGTATGCATGACATGACGAATGTCATGGCATGAATGACATGAAATGCAATGACATCACATACTTGACAAGATGACATAACATGCAATCGATGCAGACGTGACATGTATGACATGACATACTTAACATGATATGGCATGAACGACATGCATGTGCGACATGAATGACATGGGATGACGTGAGAAGTGACATGCATGCATGACATAATGAATTACATGTCATGCAAGCCACGAATGAAATGCAAGCAGGACATCATTGAAATGCATGCATGACATGACGTGAATCACGGCATGACATGCACGTCCAAGAGCACATGCCTAGTGGCCCAAGCCAGCAATGCGCCACATGATATGAATTACGTGACATAATCATCATCAGCCTGGTTACGCCCATTGCAGGGCAAAGGCCTCTCCCATACTTCTCCAACTACCTCGGTCATGTACTAATTGTGGCCATGTTGTCCCTGCAAACTTCTTTATGTCATCCGCCCACCTAACTTTCTGCCGCCCCCTGCTACGCTTCCGTTCCCTTGAAATCCAGTCTGTATCCCTTAATGACCATAGGTTATCTTCCCTCTTCATTACATGTCCTGTCCATGCGCATTTCTTTTTCTTGATTGCAACTAAGATTTCAACATTACCCCCCAGGTTTGTTACCTCACACAATCTGCTCTTTTCTTGTCCCTTAATGTTACACCCATCATTCTTCTTTCCATAGCTCGTTGCGTCGTCCTCAATTTAAGCAGAAACCTTTCGTAAGCCTCTAGGTTTCTGCCCCGTACGTGAGTACTGGTAAGATACAGCTGTTATACACTTTTCTCTTGAGGGATAGTGGCAACCTGCTGTTCATGATTTGGGAATGCCTGCCAAACGCAGGCCAGCCCATTCTTATTCTTCTGACTATTTCAGTCTCATGATCCGGATCGTGGTCACTACCTGCCCTAAGTAGATGTATTCCCTTACCCCTTCCAGTGCCTCACTACTTATAGTAAACTGCTGTTCTCTTCCGAGACTGTTAAACATTAGTTTTCTGCAGATTAGTTTTTAGACCCAGCCTTCGGCTTTGCCTCTCCAGGTCAGTGAGCATGCATTGCAATGGGCCTCCTGAGTTACTAAGCAAGGCAATATCATCAGCGAATCGCAAGTTACTAAGGTATTCTCCATTTACTTTTATTCCCAATTCTTCCCACTCCAGGTCTCTGATACCTCCTATAAACACGCTGTGAATAGCATCGGAGAGATCGTATCTCCCTGTCTGACGCCTTTCTTTATTGGGATTTTGTTGCTTTCTTTGTGGAGGACCACGGTGACTGTGGAGCCGCTATAGATATCTTCCAGTATTTTTACATACGGCTCATCTACACCCTGGTTCCGTAATGCCTCCATGACTGCTGAGGTTTCGACAGAATCAAACGCTTTCTCGTAATCAATGAAAGCTATATGTAAGGGTTGGTTATATTCCGCACATTTCTCTATCACTTGATTGACAGTGTGAATATGATCTATTGTTGAGTAGCCTTTACGGAATCCTGCCTGGTCCTTTGCTTGACAGAAGTCTAAGGTGTTCCTGATTCTATTTGCGATTACCTTAGTAAATAGTTTGTAGGCAACGGACAGTAAGCTGATCGGTCTATAATTTTTCAAGTCTTTGGCGTCCCCTTTCTTATGGATTAGGATTATGTTAGCGTTCTTCCAAGATTCCTGTACGCTCGAGGTCATGAGGCATTGTCTATATAGGGTGGCCAGTTTTTCTAGAACAACCTGCCCACTATCCGTCAACAAATCTGCTGTTATCTGATCATCCCCAGCTGCCTTCCCTCTTTGCATAGCTCCCAATGCTTTCTTTAGTTCTTCCGGCGTTACTTGTGGGCTTTCAAATTCCTCTAGACTATTCTCTCTCACATTATCGTCGTGGGTGCTACTGGTACTGTATAAATCTCTATAGAACTCCTCAGCCACTTGAACTATCTCAGCCATTATAGTAGTCATATTCCTTAATGATGTCCAAAATATTGTCGTTTATTGCTTTAACGTGACATTAAAATATGATTAAAATACATTTCATGTCATTCATGCAAGTAGCGTCCTGACATGTCATAACAGTATACATGTTATGCCGTGCAGGCACGTCATAAAATTACATGCATGTCATTGATGTCATAAATGGGTGATTCCACGAGAGATCAACATGGGTCAAAAATTTCTTATCTTAGATTTCGTTGAATATATTATATTTTATGCGCATATCACCAGGTAGCACTAAAATGAATGCGGCTTCTTTGCCAAATGAATATTTTAGGAGGAAAAAAAAACGAGATTCTTCAGTGTGGAGGTGCCTATTTAATGCACAAGGCATTTTCACAAATTCACAACGATGTGAAATACAATATGTTACAGCTACAAAACATACATTCTTGTGTGTAAAACCTAGACGTAAAGAAGGGTCAGCTAGCACTGTTTCAGGCTTCCGTGCAAAACGGAAGTGTTTTAAAAAAATTGCTCAACTTGCTACAATCTTCAAAAGTTGCTATATTTACGATTTTTTGTCAACTGAACCAATACATGTAGCCTTTTGAAATTTGCTGGACTGCGAGACCTTAACCTATTCAACAATTGTGCTGAATATTCTTGCTGTATCACAAATATCCTAAACTTGACCGTAACGCTGACGTGAAGGCAGTTTTGGTAAACTATAATTATTTCAACCACGCCGTTCTAAAATGTCTGAATTTAGGGAGCCATGCCTCTCCTCAGCCATCATTGGCGCCCATGTTTAGTTCACGTTTTCAGATGCGGCTGCTGTAAAAATCGTCTCTTTTGATCGAGTTGATAGAGTGTAGAAGAATGGGAAGTGAATCCACGGGAGGCGATGAATTCTTACCGGAAGAAGACGAACTGGGAGGTAGAAAGGAGTGCCTACATCCACTTGAAACTTTGCCTCACTTTTATCAGCAGAAGTCGGACTCGCGACGAAGGAACTTTCGCCTGGTGCTAAAGCACATTCAACGCGGTGGCACTGCAAGGTCCAAATCTTACTTCGTATAGTGCAAGCGCCATTTGGACCCCTCAGGTACCAAATGCAGCATGTGCACAGAATGGTTCGCGAAATTTATAGATACCAATGACATGTGCTCTTCGTAGCAAAAGCGAATGCGCTTGTTGACTCTACTGCGAAGCCAGCTGGAGCGCCGAAAAGTTCAAGCTCTCATTCCAAATTTGTCAGTCTACATGACATACAAATCCCGATGTTGGCGCGAGAAACGTGGAAACGTGAACTACAGATGCCCCTGAGAGAACATGGTTGAACCCAACCGACGTTTAGACCACTGTGGAATATCATACCAAAGACGAGCATGGATGTGCTCGGCAGAGTCCCAACAAAAAGGACGTAGTATCTGCTTCGATTGATGGAAACAAACAGTATGCTGCCAAGAGATTCATGACTGCTTGGTACGGGAGGCATATGGTCTCTTTAAGGAAGCCAATCCGGATACATCTATTGGGCTCTGAGCCCAATACTCTCCGGCCGAAATGGGTTCTTCTTGCTCCACAACAAGAAGTGTACCTTTGCATGTATTGCGCCAATGCCACATAGTTTGTTTCCGCGCTAGAAGAGCTCATTGAAGGTGCCTACACAATTACCCACCTCCAAGAACTATGTCTTTGCACCTCGCCCACAACCTATTCTTTCCTGGGTGATTGTGATTATTGTGCAAATGAGGATGCGTTTACTACTACAACTTGGGGAATGCCTGAAGAGATAGAGGTAAACAATGCGGTATGGGAAAATGGCGACCTCGTCAAAAAGACCAGCACATGCTACTACCTTTCTCCAGGAGCTTGGTGCATGGCTGGTCAAGTGGATCACCCATGATTATATAAGGGAATTTAAGCATCAGCAATACACGATACCAAACGGAATCAACAGCAGGAACACCGTGTCTTTGACTTTGCAGAGAATTGGACAGTTGTTGTACCGAACGACGTACAATCATACCATTGGCACAAAAAAGCAGGTCTCGCTATCCCCGCAGGGGCGTCTGCGTCAGCAGGCGTTTGGTGTGTTGCGACACCACGTACCCGAGCACACAAGGGTTGGATCCTCCCGCGTGTAGCCGTGCGCGGCTTAGCCGTGTCTGGGGAAAGGGGGATCCTGGAGGTTGCGCCGATGCTGGGTTTCTGGACCTTTAAGGCCCCCCGGCGGAGGCAACACACCTCTTTAGCCTCTGCTTCACATAGACGGCACCTCCAGACTGACCTACCTGGAGGAAATCGGCAGTCGCCTTTTCCTGTCCCTCTATTCAATCTTTTGCTTTCCCTCTCGCTGTCTCTTTTTTCCTGTCTTCTTATCACTTCTTGTCACTTCCGAATTTCAAGGCGGCAAGGGTTAACCATGTGGGCGTGGCTTTACTTGGTCATGGTTATATGGTTATAGCAGTTATGTATGGCTAGTGGTTCTTAAAACACTCCCATGTTGGGCTCCATGGTGGGTGGCCAGCTTAGGTGCCGAACGTATATGTAATTACATGGGTAGAACCCCCTCTTCTGCAAAATCTGATCGGCGGCCGAAAAGGCACCGGACCGAAGTAATGAACTTCAGTAAACCTAGCGATAGCTTTACAAAATTTTTTGTCGTCACGTCTGAAACTGAACGAAAAATTCAAGACATGTCCCCTTTCCTCATTGCCAAGGCACTCAACGAGTGTATTGGCGATACCTACAAAGTCAAGAAAATGAATTCTGGAGACCTCTTGCTCGAAGTTATGACGGCTGAGCATAGCAGGCAGATTAAGAAACTTGAAAAGATCGGTGAGAACAGTGTGTCTGTTTCACCACATCGTACACTGAACTACGCGAAGGGTGTGATTTCAGATACAGAACTCCTAAAGTGCACAGACGAGGAAATCGAAGAAGCCTTGAGAGATCAGGGTGTTCTATGTGCAAGACGAATTAAATTTAGGAAAAATAACATTGAAACTCCGACCAAACACATTGTGCTGACCTTTAACTCCTTAACGCTTCCAAGTGCCGTTAAGGCCACTTACCTGTACCTTAGAATAAGACCATATTTGCCCGATCCCCGCCGGTGCTTTCGGTGTCAGAAATATGGGCACGGATCCCAGTCATGTCGCGGAAGAGCAACCTGTGCTAAATGTGGTCAACCAGACCATGGTGATGAAACGTGCACAAGTGAGCTGTGCTGTGCAAACTGCGCGGGTCAGCACGCGGCGTTTTCCAGATCTTGTCCTGAGTGGAAAAAAGAAAAAGAGGTGATTGCATTGAAGGTATGGGAGAACATATCGTACATTGAAGCCAAAAAGAGAGTTGCGTTTGCCGATTGAGGTACTTACGCAGAGGCGTTGCAAAGAGGGCGTGCGCCGCCGATGGTGTCAGTTGGAACACAGGTGGAGCTGCTGGACAAAGTGTCAGCACTCCGGCCCCCCACACCCAGTGAAAAAACAGACGCTCGTAGCAAACCTCTCCCAAGAGGCCCAGAACCTTCTGCTGGGGCTGACGTCGGTTAGCACGCGGTAGAGGCCACGAAGGTCTCAACATTGGTGCCGAAGGACCGCTTTCTTTCCAAGAAGTCGCCACTTTCATCAAGCACCATCAACGATGAACGCCCAAAGGGCGATGATATGATGGAAGTGTGTCCGCCGGACACGAATCAAACAAAACAGCCTACATCTGGTAGGCAGTCCAAAAAGTCGGGTATCCCCCCTGAAAAAAAAAAGGGGGTAGACTTCCGGTCATTCCCCCGGCCAAGGAGACGTGACCTAATAAGCATTTTAGCAAGTTTCTTGCTCATTTACATATGTCATCTTTGTGACCTTTTACATAGAAAGTTATCGTGAAATACTTGATCATCCACATAATCAAATATGGGTACTATTGTGCAGTGGAACAGCCGTGGTTTAAGAACTAATATTGATGACATTTACGATCTTTTCGAGGATGCTGAAGCTTCTGTTATGTGTTTGCAAGAAACTGATTTGAAAGGTTGCCATAAACAATCTCTGCGTCGATATGGCATTTTTCGAAAAGATAGGGAACAGTCTTCAGTCGCATCCGGAGGAGTCGCTATAGTGGTTGCTCAAGGAGTCCCAGTACGTGAAGTGAAACTTAACACTAACTTAGAAGCTGTTGCAGTAAAGGTTCAGATAGGAAAAACAATAACAGTATGCTCCCTGTACTTACCACCAGGTAAGAATATCACAAGAAAAGAATTGGAGAATCTCGTGAAAGAACTTCCGGAGCCTTTCCTTTTATTGGGTGATTTTAATGCTCATAACAACATCTGGGGCTGTAGCCACACTGACGCGAGAGGGAAAATGATAGAAGAATTTTTAGACAACTGCAATCTGTACCTTTTTAATGATGGAAAGCTAACATATTTTATTGCAAAATCACAATCTACGTCAAGCACTGACCTCTCCTGTGGCACGCCATCACTTGCTAGGTTTTTTACTTGGGACGTTAGGGAAAACCCACGTGGCAGCGACCACTACCCTACATTACTCAAGCCGATCGAAGCGCCTCCAACAATGCCAGCACGAAGGCAGAGATGGAAACTGGATAAAGCAGACTGGTCTTTTTTTTTCGGAGAGCTCTGAAATAAGGATTGATGATGTCATCGCACTCAATATTGACGACTTATGTGAGGCAATAACGAAACAAATTTTAGATGCAGCTGAAAACTCCATACCACTTTCACAAGGAAAGCGTCCACGTAGACCAAAACCGTGGTGGAATGATGCATGTGATAAAGCTCGTAGAAAACAAAACTGTGCATGGTCTCGACTAAACAGGTACCCAACATTTGAAAATTTATTGTTTTTTAAACAGTCGCACAACAAGTAAATTAGTCTGGGAGAAAGTGAGAAAAATTGACGGTGTTCATAGAGAATACACACTCCCCATATTTGACGAGGAAACGGATCTTAAAGAAATATACTTGGCGAGCACTTTGCTGGAATTGCGAGTGATGCTCATTACACTCCCGAGTTTCTTAAGATAAAGGCCACTGCAGAAAAGAAAGATCTTCGGCTATCACTGAATAGTACTGAACCATACAACTGTCCTTTTACAAAAACTGAACTCTTCGATGCGATATATTTAGGAAAGAGCCGTTCAGCAGGTCCGGACAACATACACTACGAAATGCTGCGACACCTACACATGAACACGTACGACACACTCCACCTCTTCAACAGGTTGTGGGCGGACGGCTATTTTCCAAAAGCATGGAAGAAGGCGATAGTTCTACCACTTCTAAAACCTGGAAAGGAACGCTCTGACCCAAACAGTTATCGCCCAATTGCCTTAACCAGTTGTTTAGGAAAAACATTCGAAAGAATGGTTAACAAACGGCTTGTACACCTTTTGGAAAGTAACGGGTTACTTGATCAGTACCAGTGTGGCTTTAGAGTCAATCGCAGTACAATCGACCAATTAGTCCGGTTGGAAACAAAAATCCGTGAATCTTTCGTCCAAAGGCAACATTGCGTCTCCGTTTTCTTTGACTTGTCAAAAGCATATGATACGACGTGGAGACATGGCATATTAATGGACCTGCACAGATACGGAATAAAAGGGCACATGCTTGTTATAATCAAAAGCCATTTGGAGGACCGAACCTTTCAGGTGATGTTTGGACCAACTTTCTCCAACTGTTTTATGCAGAAGAATGGAGTGCCGCAAGGTAGAGTATTGAGCGTTACACTATTTTTAGTGAAGCTCAATTCGATAACTACAGTTATTCCTTCTTCCTTAATGTATTCTTTATATGTCGATGACATTCAACTTTGTTTCTCGTCTTGTAATATGGCTACTTGCGAACGCCAACTCCAGTTGGGTGTAAACTCTATAGTGCAATGGGCAAACGAAAATGGTTTTAAATTTTGCGCAGAAAAAACAATATGCGTACATTTCAGTCAATACCGAAGGCTCACACTGGACCCAACATTAGATATTAAAGGACAGCAAATCACAGTAAAGAACGAACACACATTTCTTGGTATAATCTTTGACAAGAAACTCAACTTCAAAGCGCACATCGCTTACGCAAAACAGAAATCTCTGAAATCCATAAACTTAATAAAGCTCCTATCCCACCGATCATGGGGTTCAGACAGAATATGTCTGCTCCGAATATACAATGCAGTTGTCCGGTCACAATTAGACTACGGATGTTTTGTCTACGGCTCAGCTCGAGAGTTGGCATTAGAGGTTCTTGATCCGGTGCATCATCTTGGACTACGTCTGTGTTCCGGCGCTTTTCGTACGTCCCCCATACAAAGCTTGTATGCAGAAACCAACCAGCTGTCTTTGGAACACAGAAGAGTTTTTCTTGGAAACATGTACATAATGAGAGTACTGTCCTGTTCAAGGCATCCTTGTAGGCTACTGTTTACGAGGCCGCGCTTTGAAATACATTTTAGCAACAAACCGGCAATCATTCCTTCCTTTTTTATCAGGTATCAAAAGCTGAATGCGGACATATGTTACGACGTAAGAAATAAATTCTTGCAAGATGAACCTTCTTTTGCTCCTTGGGAGATGAAACATGCGCAATTCGACTTTAGGTTAACAAAAAACAGAAAACAATCTTCACCAAGAAAGGCGTTACTAAGTGAATATTTAGAAATAGAATCAGAATATAATTTTTGCACAAAATATTTTACAGATGGATCAAAAAGCAATGACAATGTAGGCGCTGCAGTGACATCAAATCAATTTGAAAAACAAATAAGACTTCCAAGTCAGGCTACTGTCTTTACTGCAGAACTTCATGCCGTTTCGTTAGCTCTTGAAGACATCCTGAAAAGAGGAAATAATCAATCTGTTATATTTAGTGACTCCTTGAGCTCTCTTCAAGCTCTCGCATCTAGGTTACCTTGTAGAAATAATCTGCTGAAGAAAATACAAAACCAATACAGAAAATGCAACAAGAGAGCTTTAAATGTCACTTTCTGCTGGATTCCTAGTCATATAGGAATTCCCGGGAATGAAAGAGCAGATTTTATGGCAGCACGTACCAAAGACTTGGAGTTACATGATGTTGGCCTACCTTGGCAAGATTATAAAGCCACTGTAAGAATAGCAGTTGAGAAACAATGGCAGAAAGTGTGGGATCAAGAAAAACTTAACAAGCTTCATTGAAATAAACCAATTTTAAGAGAATGGCGGAGTTGTCGCCTTAGACAAAGATTTTATGAGGTTATATTATGTCGCTTGAGAATTGGTCACACAAGGCTGACGCATAGTTACTTAATTAATAACAAACAACAACCAACATGCCAGCACTGCGGTGAAATTTTAACCGTGTTCCACTTTTTAATAACATGTCCTGGCTTAGAAAAATGGAGGAAAATATATTTTAAGATCTTTTACGAGAAAAGAATCCCTATCCATCCCATGTTTTTATTGAGTGATGAACCACTCGTGCCATATGAAGATACTTTTAACTTTTTAAAAACCACAGGAATTCTACAAGAACTATAGCACATTTCAGGTTTTATATTTTTACTTGGCCATTTACACCATTTTACAGAATTTGAAGAAATAAGCTAATCCGAAAAAGATGTGTTTGTCGCATTATAGTCTGCACGGCTGCTGCGCCATAAAAATCCTAAATCATCATCAGGTCTCGCTATTTACGTGTGTCATCACGAGTAGCGGATCCACTCAATATTTTGCGGTTCTCAGTGATGACGTATGTCATGATGCTGCACACGCTTGCTTTGCGCTGGAAAAAATCTATGAGTGCATGAAGGAAGATTTTCAGCGTGGTAAACATGCTACATACGTGTCTGACAGTGCCAGTAGCCATTTCAAAAACAAGTATCAGCTTTAGCAGCTGTCACAGAAGGAGCACGCGTCAACAAAGTGGCTTTTTTCGGCCACAGGACATGACAAAAACGCTTGCGATGGTGTTGGTGGCTTAGTAAAGCACCAAGCCTCGCTTTACAATCTCGGAGCAGACAGAACTACAGTCATTAGGTCAGCCTTTGAAATGGTGGCACAGATGGCCGCAACGCTGAAAAACGTAAAACTGCTCTATGCAGATGTGGATGAAGTATAGAAATTTCGCCGCCTCAAAAGGAACCATTGGAAATTTTTGCCACGTGTTCCGGGCAAACGGTTACGGCACATTTGGTTAAGTGAGCCTGACGCCGCCAATTTCGATCGCGTTGTATTAGTGTCTCGCGCTGCTACAGGTAATTGGAAAAGGATCAAGCCTTTCTGAGCGTATACAGCGGGTATGCTCGAAGTTCCTTATGGCCTCTCCCTGCCTCCATGCGGCATGTGCGGATCATCAAAAAGTGGGCACTGACAGGTCAGTAAGTCAACAGGCAAGCAAGTGTGCCAATGCGTATTGGATTCGCTCCATTAGAACTGCGTGATCTGGCCCTCTGGATCAGCTGGTCCTATAGAAAAATGCGGAAAGACCTACCAGTACTGCAGCGCTTCGTAAACTTAGGACGTGTTCTCAGCACGCTATTATCGTTTAGCATCCGTCAGTGGTGCTCCAACAACTATCCCATACATTGTATACCAGCAAGTGTGGCCGAGTGTTCATCTGGTCTTGCCAATACTTCAATGAATAAATAAATGCTCTACTTGAGGCTTTGCACACAAGGCAATTTCCTCAAGAGTGCGCGGACCAGGTAATGTTTCGCAAAAGACCCATGTATCTGAAACAGGAAGTCTCGTGCTCCTTTCAAGCTTTTCTAAGAAAGTGCGAACTTTCCGACAAGTGGTGATCCTTAGGGACTGTGAACTTTTGATTATATAGTATTCTAACAGTTCCCTTTTTCTTTTTCTTCATTGGCGGTAAAATAAGCAATCGCTGGAACTATCTGCTAGCTAACCCTGCCTTAACCAACACCATCGTCACTCCCACCACCGCCTCTTAGGTTGAATAGTGACGTTCATGTAATGACCAGTACGACATTTTTAGAGGCATTTACCCGCCGTACATTCTGTTACCTGTGTACATGTATACAGAGTTAACTGTTAATTCTGTAGCACACAAAGAAATAAAAACGCTGCATTAACAGAAGTCACAAATTATCTACGCTTCAAGGCGCACGCACTTGCTGTTAAATAAAATGAGCCACGTAATGGTTATGCTGACGCTTCGTTATTCCCATTCAAGCGAATAAGTAGTGTACTAAACGCACTTTTATGCAGAAGTATTAATTATAAGGTCAAAACTGCCTTTACGTCGCTATTACGGTCAAGTCTAGGAAGGTCGGAGCCTTACGCACGCTCTTTTTACGCCGATGTTCCTTTTCCTCAGCACCTTGCTGCATTCTGGCAAAGCTCTCATTTCTACCACCTGTATTGTGATTACAAACAAAATAATGCAACATGTTTTAATACTCTTTTTCACGTGCCTGTGAATAGTTGTTTACGAGATTTTGAGAAAAATTTACGATGGGTTTTTTTTTATTTTCATTTTTAAATAGCGTTCATTTTTGTCAAAATTTCGAATTTGAGGCGAATTTTAGAAATGGCAATTTGTGATACAGCAAGAATATTCAGCACAATTGCTGAATAGGTTAAGGTCTCGCAGTCCAGCAAAGTTCAAAAGGCTGCATGCATTGGTTCAGTTGACAAAAAATCGTAAATATAGCAACTTTTGAAGATTGTAGCAAGTTGAGCAATTTTTTTAAAATACTTCCGTTTTGCACGGAAGCCTGAAACAGTGCTAGCTGACCCTTCTTTACGTCTAGGTTCTACACACAAGAATGTATTTTTTGTAGCTGTAACATATTGTATTTCACATCGTTGTGAATTTGTGAAAATGCCTTGTGCCTTAAATAGGCACCTCCACACTGAAGAATCTCGTAATTTTTTTCCTCCTAAAATATTCATTTGGCAAAGAAGCCACATTCATTTTAGTGCTACCTGGTGATATGCGCATAAAATATAATATATTCAATGAAATCTAAAATATGAAATTTTTGACCCGTGTTGATCTCTCGTGGAATCACCCAAATATGATGTCATGTCATGCATGTCATGGTTAAATCCAGTTAAAGGTGATTTAGTTAGGATAGGAATAAACTTTATTTGTCCAACGGTTATTGATGTTCGTGCCCGGGGCTGAACTTCCAGGGGTCCATCGCCCGAGGAAAATCTTTCGAGATGCTCGGCAACGGCCCTGGCCCGCTGGACGGCCTACCCCTGGTCTTAGGGTGTCTCGCTGAGGAGGGCGGTTTGACATCTCGCAGCAAGGGGCCCCGCTTCAGAGGGTCCTGCTGTTGTCTTCCCCCTTCCTCCTTGTCCTTCTTCCTCATGGCGTTCGCATTCCCAAAGCACATGGGCCATATCGGCCCGTTCGTGCTCGCACCACGGCAAGCCGAACGATGGCTGCAGCGCGGGCCACAAGCGGTGCAGGTAGTAGTAAAGCCCCTCAGTTTTCCAAACGTAGCGCCATTCTTAGAACTTTCCGCCACCCCGCTCACCCAGGCGCTTCCTCCTCCACTCCTCCTGTCGCCCCAGCCTCCTCCGCTCCTCCATTGGCCAATCTGTGTCACGTGAAAGTAGGCCCCGCGCTTTTGTATATTTTTTTCTTTCCGGCGCAGAGCAGGCGCCGCGCTTTTGTATATCTTTTCTTTCCAGCGCGCTGCGACGCCCATTCTTGGGCCTGCGCGACGAACGTACGGAAGGCGGCTTGAAGGAGCGTGGTAGTTTTATACAATGTGTTAGGGCCGAGTGCTTAATTGCGATGCCGTGCTGCTGCGCCTACGGTTGCCACAACAGACCCAGTGACGGCGAAAAGCTTTTTGCTTTACCATCCGCCGGGCGCAACGCAAAACGAAGAAAAGTGTGGATTCACAAGATCGGGCGGGCTCACTTCGAGCAAGCGGCAAAGAACGCGCTGCTTTGTGAAGTAAGTGCCACGGCTCCTCCAACCTCTTTTTTTGACGCCCGTGTCAAAACGGACCCGTGTCCAGTGCATTGGGGGCGCGTTAAAGAACCCCAGCTGGAAAAAAATTAATCCGGAGCCCCCATTATGGCGTGCCTTATGAGATCGTGGTGTTGGGATGTAAAACCCAAGAATCAACTTTTTTTCTGTCTTGTGTGCCTTGACTGTTCCAGTTAGCGCAACACTGCTTCCTTGTGAAAACATACAACGCAAAAGAATACAGACGCACGTAGTATACAGAGATAAAATTAGCACTTCAACAAAAGTGTTGCTGGTGCCAATGAGGGGAGGGGGATAATTATTTTCTGAACCTCTTTCCAGTTGTCCCATCAAGTTCCTTCTTTTTTTTCTATGAAATTCTAACCATTTGCACTGTAATAAATAAATAACGATTTCATATGCTGGTACGTTGTTCAAATTATCTACACCGCCTATGTGTGAAAACGTTGCTCATGGCCACCACAACCTGTGCATGAGCTACGTACATCTGTAAAAGGCGCGGTACAGAAACGGCCCTGCTGCCAGGCATTGCTGACCGCAGACAGTCGGAATCTCTCACGCGCCGGCCGAACAAAAGCATCTTGCAGCTACGTAAATTAACCTACGAAACCACGGGCACATACTTTCACGCTGTCAAAACCTGAAACTCTGGTAATTACTCGCATGTCTGAGCACACCGCGTGCTTGTGTCGTGTTTCAGTAACACGAAATTTCAACGTGCGCGCGCTTTACGCCTTAAATACGCCTTGAATAATGGTGCTTTTCTCTCTTTCTTCCGCAAATCCGACACGACATTCTTAAGGCCAGTTACCGACTGACAAAGCAAGATCTAGATTGAAAAAACTGCTCCGCAGGACTCGAACGAACTTTTCCGCGGATTTCCTCCCGTAGCGTGTTAGCCGTCGTCTGCTACGGCAGGCCCACCACCGGCGGCGCCACCGTCGAGGCCGCGCCGAGCGGAGGAGGAGGGAAGTGAATGGCGCTACTTTGGGAGATTGAGGGGTTTTAGGTAGTAGGGGTTGGTGAAAGTGCCCGTCTGCAACCGTCTCAGGTCGACCACCTGGGACCTGTCTAGACGCCCGTGAGGTTGTGGATATTTTCTTCGGTCTTTCCTATAGTGGCCAAGCACCTCTCTGTACGTTGCCGGAAACTCCTTGACATTGCAGTCGGCGTTCGCGTGATCCCCAGCTCTGTGCGCCGCGATTTGTGTTATGTTAGTTAAAGAAACGACAACTACGGCATCACCATGGCCCTAGATAGATAGATAGATAGATAGATAGATAGATAGATAGATAGATAGATAGATAGATAGATAGATAGATAGATAGAGCAGGTGTGAAGTAGGCAAAAATACTTCGCATTAATATAGCATCACAGCAGAAGCGTTTATTTCACTTCATTTTTTTCGTACGCGTATTTTGGACAATCCAAACCATTGCCCGTGGGTCACAACAAAAGAAGTTACTTAACCTCCTGACAGGGTCCTGTCAACATCACCTACATAGCACAAGGCCTGTTCACTCCAATCCATAACGTCATGCTAGCTGGCCCGAAATTTCTATTGCCAAGGCTGGCGTGACGAAAGCAGTGGCGTCAAAATCACCACGGCTTGCTCGGGATCATCCCCATTAGACTCTACGGCAGTAGGGACAAGTAGCATAACATCATTCATCCTAGTAACAGGCCTTGTGCTGTGAAGGTGGTGTTGGTCCTGCTCGCGCTGTGCGCAATAACAGTGATCATGTCTCAAAATGAACTTTTTTTCAGATATGAGAAGAGTGGCTATGTCTGAAGAATTGACCTAGCCTTTTATCCGCTCTGTAGCAGCAATGTGTTCATGACGCCAGAAAATTACCGGTCATGCATTTTTGAAAGCCAAGTTAGCCAATGAAAAAAAGAAAGTTCGGCAGCATGTTACGCTCTCATAACACGTGAAGACGAAAACCTGCTAAACGCTTGGTAATGCATTAAGGTGTACGATGGGAGGGGTCAGACTTCTTGCAAGTATAACGAGCCAAAGTGTGAAGTACTCGTGTGGCGCTTTAGGTCGACCTCCTCAACGACACCTGCCAGCACTTAATACACTACCCAAAGGTGCAGCGTGCTTGTCGCCAGTAAGTATCACAAATGTGTAAACAAGCCGAACACAATTACGTTTCATCCTCTCAGCAGGGGAAAGCCGCACTCGTGGTCTAACGCCTTGTTCCCGCCTCTTCACCCGTCGCATCTCGTTTCTTGCTTGGTGAGCATCCTCCGCCGTAGCGTACTACCGATTCCTACCGCGCAATCCGCTAGGCCCCAGGCGAGCGTCGTCCATCGCAGTCTTTCTCACTTCGCAGTCGAATGTCACCGCAAACGCCGCCGCCACCGCGTGACGTTAGCGAAGCAACACCTGTTTATCTGTGTGCGCGCGTCAATCGTTCGGAGAAAGTCACGTGAGTAGTTTAACGCAACCGCGTTAAGGAGCTCGTGTCGCAGAAAAGCCGTTGTTGTCGGCGTCGGCGGTGTTAGCCGTGAGCGCAAAATCTCAAATCCCAGAAGGCAATGCATAAATAAAAACAACTTGCAAGATGGGCTGGGTGGGAATCGAACCAGGGTCTCCGAAGTGTGAGACGGAGACGCTAACACTCAGCCATGAGTTTTTTTTATTATTACCGGCTTGGCAAAAGAGAGTACAATGTGAATGTTACATGACCATAAAAAACAACTAGTCAATCTCGGACCATTGTGTTGTGATAAGAACGATGTAGGCTAGTCACTTTGTTCAAATCACTTAGCCAATCCAGAGGATGACTCGGTGTACAGAAAAATTCGCGTATATATGGCACACTTTCAATGAAGTATTCATGTGCTGGGGCCTGAACAATGCGCTCATGTCTAATATCCATACGCGTTCGCCACACGCTATGCATGCACAGAAGCATTAACAGATCGACAGGCACTCCCTCTGGTTCCAAGCGTGGCAGGAAGCGTATCCCGAAAGCACTTAACGGCAATTCCTTTTTAAAGCTGCGTTTTAGAATATCCCACAAAAACACTGCGTCATGGCATTCCAGAAAGATATGCTCGCTCGCCTCCGGTTTTTTGCATATAAAGCAATTCACAGACTAAGGTACAAAAATGCTTTTGCTTTGCAACCACGGTTTCACTGGGAGAGTGCCTGTATGTAGTTGAAAAAAGAAAGATCTAACAGAAGTTCTTACCGGCATACGTTTAACTCTCTTAAGAACATCTCGTTCTGAACCTCAAATAAATACTGTACGATACAACGGTACAGGCAAGAATACATCAACAGGCTCTTGATACAACTTCTTACTAAAATAACAGCGGCCATATATTAACTAGAACATCTTGCTTTTAGTATTTGGAAAGACGCGACCATTTCACGCTTCACTTCACGTTTATAAGGCAACACCGATTTCACTATAGGCGCTTTTGTCCCGCTTTGAACCATCAAATTCATGGCTGAGTCATGTATACGGGGCTAATGACTCAGCCATGAGTTCGATGGTTCAAACGGGACAAAAGCACCTCTAGTGAATGCGGTGTTGCCTTAGTAACGTGCCGTAGAAAGTTATATTGCGGTGTATCTCGGTAATTATGAGCATGTAAATTACAGAAGTCGCAGTTAAAGGAGTAGCGAAGAGCATTTCCGCTACATTTCTTCTGCGCTTGGCGCACACGCAGAGCCGTCTTGCGGCAAACACAGAAGACTCCCTCCTCGCTATGTACGGCGCTGCCCCGACAGATGGCGCGCTACTCACCCGCTCCTCCTCTTCGTCTCGTTTGAGTGCATTGGGGCCGTGCGGGGACCGGTGCGAGGATGCCCCAATACTCTTG
Organism: Dermacentor albipictus; assembly: GCF_038994185.2. NCBI lineage: Eukaryota > Metazoa > Arthropoda > Arachnida > Ixodida > Ixodidae > Dermacentor > Dermacentor albipictus. The sequence continues at coordinate 97,225,689 of NC_091822.1, forward strand.
CGTTAAATAAGTTTTTTCGCTCTCTCCCTTTCCAACTGCCAGCGTGTGTCACTCGAACTCTCGTGTTTAGGCAAAGCCTTTGTTTAGGCGACGCGGTTCCTCTTTCCGCTCTCAGCGCGATTCCTAGGTGCAGCGTCCGATGCGGGACGCCTGAATACCTGTATATATGTCGCGTTCCATAACCAGGCACGGTTAAAAAGGTCAAGTGCGGCAGTTACCAATGCACAGACCATAAGGCGATGCTTCTTGCAGTCGGGCGGAAGAAGCCAGCAGAAGGGCCACAAGTAGAAGGGGAGCAACAACAAGGAATACAACGCGGACCAGAAGATGTACCAATTGACGAATTCCGAGGGGATGCCAACGCGGATGATGCTGATACGGGTGCTGTTGAAACTATCGCAATCATAGTGTGATAAAAGTGCTTTTAAAGACAGGGGACGACATTCATCCAGGTGTGTCATGCCAGAAGAGCGATTTGAAGGAGTCCACAATGACTTGCACTACGATGAGTGAAAATGCCAGTGTGGTGTGTGTGTATGTGTGTGCTGAGTGACCGAGATACTCAGTGCGTGTGAACGCTAAAGGAACAGGGGAGCAAGAAACGTTGTAGTGCGCACAACACAGTGTGGTAATGTAGATTGTGAGAAGCACTTGTTAGAACAAATAATTAGAAAAAAGTTGTGCTGTGGAATTAGAAGTGTTGTATATGAAAGCTATCTCTTTGTGTGACTCAAGAGCATGCCGAGCGAATGAGTGGGCGGTGCGAAAGGGGTGCAATAACGCTATCACGTTCCACTCTTGAAAGCGAAGCTTAAGCGTCCTCAATCTTTTTTATGACGGGTTGTACAAACAGGGATTACCGTAGTCGAATGTAAAAATGTATATACAGATAAAACTGAAAATAACAATGGCTATATATGGCTACAAAGTTGTTTTCCACTTTTTTTGTGTTTGGCTACATTTGAGCTACGCCGCGTTGTCCTACCTCTCAACACTGGTATGTCGCTGCAATGACCTTCGCCGGACAGAGCAGGTAAACTATGACGGCCGTCGCCAAGAGGCGTCGGTGTTCGGTGGTGCGATAACATCACGTGATGCGTGTGCGCCGAGATACGTTGCCCGAAAACGCACAGGCTGGCGTCAGTTGTGGGAGTGAACTGGTGGAGTTGACGGGCGCGAGGAAGCCACAACAGCGCTAGCCGACTCGAAGCAGCATGGACTCCTTCGCGATACCATTCCGCACAGAAGGAAGGGTGCGTACCTCTACAAATTATCGCTTTCTTCATTTGGACACCTACAAGCTACACAGTTCGAGTGAGTGGTCGGGCCAGAATTCTATCGGCCGTTAGTCTGGTGCTTCTCGTCAGCGTGTTATATACTCTGCATGTGTAGGACGTCGTTAATTATCCGAAATGAGAAAAGAAACAATTTTTGTGTGGCATACAAAAACCAGACTGTTGAAATCATAGACATAAAATGTCCAAAGTTTGAGATCGGCCGCCAGAGCTTGGACACACTGAATTAGTAGCAGATGTTTAGGGTTGAAGAAAATAAGTAGGCTGACATCATGCGAAGTTATGCTCTGGCCATGATTTGGATGGAAGCACCTCAACTAACATCAGGGGTTCGAGGCATTGAGGCGTTCGGTTCCGTGTCGGTTTTGTAACCAAAGACTGCTTGTGTTAAAAGCTCAGCAGTCAGAATATAGCATTTGGGCTGCCATCTCTCGCTGATTATCTGGACCTCGCACGAAGCCACTCGACGCATCGTCTGCAGATAGCGCCGTGGCGCGTTAGATCAACATTGCGGCTGGATGGCGCAAGTCACCGCCCTTTTATTATTATTATTATTATTACTATTTATTATTATTACTATTATTGTTGTTGTTGTTGTTGCTATTAATATTATTTATTCCGGTTCAAAGTTGATGCGTATAGCATCCATCCATTAATACACGGTGTGAAGCTACTTTTGAACAATGCGTTCCAGGGTCGTCAAAAGGTACGTTTCCTGTATATATGGCTCCTATGCGAGAGCCACATATCGGGACAACATGTTCTATAAAACGCGCCATCGAATCAGCACAAGGGAAGTGCCAACATTGAGCTTATGTATTATCCCAAATGAAATTTACTTAGTCAAGTTATTTATTTATGCATTTATTTACTTATTTATTTGGCACATACTGCCCGACCTTAGTCTAACGCCAGTAGTACAAAGCAATACGCGAATAAGTGAAACAATACAAGTATACAAAAATTCTGTATGAACAGCATCTTAACGCAGCGCGTCACATAGCTCGGCACTGCGCATAACAAAGTAAACATTTAATACCGCAGCTAAATTATCGAACACAAGAATGAAAAAGAAACGTACAAACGAAAAGGCATGACAAATACGCATGACAGATAAGGAAAGCCCTGAAACCTCTTATCGCAATCAAGTGTGCACACGAAGGGCGAGATAGTTCCGGCCTGCTCAGCGGGCAGGTCGTTGCAGTTTTACGGACGGTACGCGGGAAGAACTAGTTTTTAAACGCATTCGTTTTGAGCAGATATTCATCGACTTTAATAGAGTGGAAGGACCGAGCTTGGCGTCGCAGTACTAGTTGGAAGTATAAATTCTTATGTATTTCCTAATTTACCACGATACAGTAAATACAAAGCTTTTAATCTACGGTGGTGCCGCCTTGTCTGCAAGCTCTCCAATTGGCTTTGTGTAAAAGGGGTGACAACTCCGCTTGCTCGCCTTCTTTAACACTATCAAGGAAGGAAATTGAATTCTTACATGGGCACATTAGGACTCTCCCACGCTCTTAAAACAGATGTGGCCATCCTATTTTTATGCGAAGCATATTACGAGAGCTCAACCCAGCTCCTCAGGCGCGGCGGTGTCGCCATGAAACCACGTGACACCGTGACGTCACGACAGAGGAGAAGTGGCTTTGGCTCAACTCTTGCAAGACGGGCTGGGTGGGAATCGAACCGGGGTCTCCGGAGTGTGGGACGGAGACGCTACCACTGAGCCACGAGTTTTTTTTTTCTTTATTACCGGCTTGGCAAGTACATACAAATATTGTCAAATAAATCCGAATGTTAAAAAGTCTAGTCTTTACTAAGACTGACGTGTCATGTTAAAATGGCTTCATCGAAGCCAAACTGTTCAACACTGAAAGCCAATTTGGCGGATCACTTAGTAGTTTCAACACTTCGCTTGTATAATTAACATTCTCGGTAAAATAATACATTGCTGGCCTTGCATCAACATCAGCATTGCGTACAGCCATACGAGTTCGCCACACACTTTGCATACACAATAGCATCAACATGTCCACCGGCACACCGTCAGGTTCAGCACATGGCAAAAACCTTATTCCGAACGCAGTGATAGGAAGCTCCTTTTTTAATGTTCTTTGCAGGATGTCCCAAAGAAAGCGGGCATCGTGGCAGTCAAGAAAAATATGTTCGACAGTTTCTTCCTTGTTACATATAAGACAGTTGTCTGACCATGGGACAAACAAGCCCTTGCTTCTTAGCCATGGCTTAACAGGCAGTGTGCCGGTATGCAGTTTGAAAAAGAATGATTTTGTGTTAGCTCGTACAGGCATATTATTGACTCGCTTGAAAACATCTCGTTCAGGCCCTAAGTAATACATAGAACGATGTATAACCACTGAGCCACGAGTACGATGCTTCATAGCGGTACAAAAGCGCCTCTAGTGAATGCGGTGTTGCCTTAGAAACGAGCTGTTTCTAAGGCGTGCGTCTCTTGCTCAGGCGCACATTTCGTTGCCGCACCGAACGCTGCTTTGCTCGACGCTCACCGCGTCCAATGCGGGGCGCGTAGTCGCTGCCCTGTAGCCCATTGTCTTACACCCCTTGGCGGGTCGACGGGAACGCTGTCGCGTTCCACTCTTGAAGGCGAAGCAGTAATGCATGAGTTGTTTCTTCGTCTAGCCGAACCAAATATAGCCAAGCAACAGCAGTTCACCAGGCTAAACAGTGGTTCAACAACTAAAATAAAGGCTAGTATGCTTCGCATCCTGGGCTTAACCTTACCTAAGCCACAGCCATTTTTTCGTTACTGCCTCGTGCACAATTTCATCGCGATTGTTCCTTGTTTTTCTGCTTTGTAGAACGTTATAAGTTCCCTGCCCTCACGAAGTGAAGCCAGTTGGAAGTCTTCCCTTTGTGTGTGCATCTGTGTCTCTGTTCATTTCCTGTCTTCATCGCGCAGTTTAAAATTTTGCTGAAGCTGTAGCCGACGTTTTCCTGCTATAAGAGTTACAAATAAATGTGAGAAATTTCCTCTAACCTTTCTTGAGTTTTTGTATGTTAGATTTTATGTGGGCTTCCAAGCTATTGCGGCATATTCGAGGATCGGTCCTAGACAAGTTTTATAGTCCAAGAGTTTAATTTTTGTCGTTGATTTACTTAGAGATTTGCGTAAATATCTTAAGGGTTTCATAGCTCTCTTAACTGTGCAGGTCGTGTGATCATTCCAACGAAGACCATGAGTATAATTAGTATCCACAGGTACTTGTAACCTGATACTTCAGATAGGCTGGTACCATTGAGGAAGTAAGTAAACGTAAGAGATTGGACCTTACGTGTTACTTGCATTGCCACTGTTTTCCTAATGTTAGTATTCATTTGCCACGTCGAACACCATGTCTGTAAGCAATTTAACGTATTGTTTAACAATTCCAATCTGCCGGAATGCGGATTTCTTTAAGTAAGACAGTCTTCAGCGAAGATCCGTGCTTCAACAGGAAGATCCTTAACGAAATCATTTATAAATATCAAAAACAGTAAAGGCCCTAGTACAGAGCCCTGAGGGAATCCCGATTGCGCAGAAGCAGGTCCAGAAGTGCTATGGCCATTGGCCATACAACCTGTAAACCTTCTTACAACTTATTACAAGCTGCTACTGCTGTCTTCGATATATAACACAGTGCAGTGCGACTGGACCAGGACACACAAGACTTTGACACAGACAACTTGACCTCTGTCCAGCCACGCTACACTGTGTTATCATGAATCGCAAACAGCCAGCCCGCCAACGTGCTTTAGCGAACTTCAATATATAATATTTTATTTTTTCCCTATTTTCCTTTTTTTTTCAGAGTTGACAGGTGATCTTCAACTTAGTGCATTTTTATTGGCGATGCCGATGGCATCATATATTTTCAGCAAAAGGTACACGCGAGAGTTTTTCCCGTCATATCTGCCACGGAACTTAGGACGTACTTTGGTGAACCCATAGGTTGTTGTAGTGAAATATTCCTATAAACAAAACAGTTTTGTATAAACAACGCTGTCTGTGTTGTTTTGGCAGTGGGCTAACTTGCCTGGTGGAAGCAATGGAGATGACGACCCGCACGGATATCACGAAGCTGTGAGTCAATATCCACATGCATTTTTTCATCAAATTTGATAGTTTTACCCTAATTTATTTTACTTATTTCTTATTTCTTGTGAAATGCAACATTCCCATTGTTTTATGGATATGCAAACTTATCATAGAAGACAGAAACATATATGCATCTAATGCACTTAAACCAGTCACAGTCATTTTTTCACACATCTGTTTAATTAAGCATACTATAATATACTTTGCGCACTCTGTCCATTTGTCCATAAGGAATTGCCAAACTACTATTGAGCCTCTAGATAATTGTTCCCATTAGCATTCATGTTGATTTCCTTGGGCTGGCTTGCTGTTATTTCTATAGCGAAGCTGTTAGCCTCTAGTTGGTCGGCATTTTTCGTTACCCTATCCGTCAGCAAAAATGTCGGCCCATCCAGGCGGCAGCGCAGGGCAGTTGCTCGTACCCCCGTAATGCAGGAGCGTCAAGCACTCAGCAATGTGAAGCGAACAGTGCATACTTTCTTTGGAATCATGCATACAGCATACGCAACAGCATCTGTTTCAATATAGAACAGGCACAAAACAATTATTTGAGCCACATAATTGATGTTCAGGCGCGCTTGATAACACTGCCAAGCACTTAAGCTCGCCGAATATATTTCCTGGTAAAGGTTAGTCTTGCGCAAGCTGCCGTGCCGATGGCAGCTTGCGACGTAGGGAGTGACACCCTTAGTCTTTCGTATATAAAGGAAGCAACCTAGCAACTGATTTCAATGTTGTTGTAGCACCGTTATGGGCGGCGGCGTGCTGTCAAAATTACCCTTACTCCGATTACCCTAAGGCAATAAAGCATTGCATACCTCTCGCAGTAGTCGAAGTGGTGGTTTTCAACAGCTTCGATGTGCATTCACTTTCGCAGGGTGGGAATGGCAAGTCATTTTTTTTCTTTTTTAACACTGCTGCAGTTTTAGCGAGATATATTTTCCATGGATAGCACTGTTTTCACAGACATGATATACGTTTTATACAGGGTGTCCCAACTATAATGCACCAATATTTAAAAATATGCAAATGCCACGTAGCTGGACTTAACGAAGGTAACCTTGTTTGCTGTCGCTTGGGGATACTCAGACTATTTTTTGTATTCCTCCTAATTATACAATTAGTCTTAATTATTAAAAAATAATTTCCTTATCAACTATTATAGTTAGATGAAAAGTGTCAATGAGAAACTCGTTGAGCAACATAAACTCCCGACCCAGCTTGCTGTTGCTCAATACATGCTATACACAAAAGTGTTTTTCCGAGCGTGAAAGAAGTCAGCGAATACTAGCAAAATTGCCGTGCAACTGGCCGCTTGAGGCACTTTGCACGTATTCGCGTGCCTCTTATACTTTCGGAAAAATACATTTATGTATAGCACGTGTTGAGCAACAGGAAGCTGTAGCGGGCCAGCAAGCCGTGCCTGGCAGAGGTGGGTGCAATGACGCGTGTCCCAAATCTTGTCAACCGCAGCTTCTGCAGACTTCGGAGGAACGGCTACGCCTGACAGTGCGCACCATAACGGGCAAGGTGATCCACGTGACGGCCTTCCCCAGCGACACCGTCCTAGGTCTGAAGAGGCGTATCCAGGATAAAGAGGGGTTACCACCCAATATGCAGCGGATCTTCCATCGGGGGGAGCTGGTTGACATGTACACGCTCGAAGAGTGCGGTCTCACAGACGGCTGCAAACTTGAGCTCGCCATACGCTTGCGCGGAGGCTATACCGCGCCCGAACTTCCGGAAGTAAGTTCTGCTACGGGTTTCTCAACAGTACGTTCAGTTTCATGCGTAGTCGTACGTCTTATCCCCTTTCGTGAAGCATGTTCGCCGATGAAAGTGAGGAAGCTGCTGCAGACGCCACAAACCCGGCGTTCTCGATGATCTGACAATATATGTATAACGTGTGCCAACACTGCAGGGAATCCTGATCTAGGATTGTAGCGCGAAGTGACACGGACAGAGACTAGAAGAAGACAGGACGAGCGCTAACTCTCAAGTAAATTTTTATTGGAACTAACAACATATATATAGGTGATTTCAAATATCGCAGTATATGAACATGGCAAGGTCTAAAGACATCAGTTAAACATATCAAGAGGTAGGGAAGCCAAAAAGCAAACAACAAAAAGGCACTACTTGAGATTAACACGCGTGCTTTGAAGATACTGAAATTCGCATACTAACAGAAACATTGATGCGTGGCTAACGCGTCTCTCCTCATCTTTTGATGTGAAATGCCTCGGTTATTTCTCGGGTCATTTGCAATTTCTGTCTTGAAAGAATTTTTACAATTTACAACCGCAATTGAAACATTGCGACGCTATAGATATGAAGCATTAGGGTTGTTAATTGATTGTTCTTTTAGTCTAACATTAATACACCTGACGCTCTGTCCAATGTTAGTTTTCCCGCACTTAAGTGGAATCTGATAAACTATACCAGTGTTACAAGGCACAAAAGGGGACACATGTTTAACCCTGCAATCATTTTTTCTGTCTTTTTTTTGCCAGCCTGTTCATATTTCCTATTTATCATAGGGTAGAGTGTATAATCGCGACTGTACGAGGAGGTAGGAAGAAACAGATACACAGACACAGCGCTTCACTTTCAACTATAGATTTTATTTTCGCACGCATCGATAAATACATACCGTACGAGCAGAAAGAAACGTAACAGCAAGAAAGGCACATTCATTGGTGAATTTCAATAAACCGTACACGTGTGCAAGGCATGGGGAAAATATGTACTGCAGTGGTCACAAAGATAAACCGAGGAATCGTATCTCCTTTTAAGATAGCGATACCGAAGGCTTGCTTACGCACATTTAAGTAATTTTGCAATCTCGTAGGCCTCCACAATCTCCCTCGTCATGCTGCTATGAGCCCTATACAGAATGGAAGCACTTTTAAACATGGGCTTGCAGGAACAATCTTGGCAGGGGATACCCAAATGACTCGAGATTACCTTAGTGACGTTATATCAATGCTATTTTAATCTCTCATTGATGCATCTGCCGGTTTGAGCAACATACGTTCTTCCGCATGAACGTGGAATGGCATAGACAACGTTATGAGTACAGGTTATAAATTGTTCGCGATGTTGAGTAGAACATGCGTGCCTTTTGTTATTCTCTGTGCTAACCTGTTTGCATAGCTTCTGTAGACGCTCAGGGGCAGAGAAAACCACGGCTACCCCCGATTTCGCCGCTATATTCTTCTGAAATTATGTGAAATGCAATGAATGTATGGTACCACAGCAACTTTCTTTGCTCTAGCATTGGCACTGTTTCCATTCGACGCGCTTTTGCATTTCCTGCTTAAGCCCTCCGCGACAGATGTGAGCATACGCATCGGGTAACAAGAATCTGCCAGGCGCTTGGCCTGATCTCTGAAACTGGCTTCCATTGTGTGGTCACATAACTCCGTCAGAGAATTATTGAATCGCGATGTTACTACTGCGCGTTTTACAAATTTTGAATGAGCAGAATGAAATGGTAGGACTGGCTTATTACCTCTCGGCTGATAACTCCAGCAGGTCATTTGTGGAGAAAAGTACAATCGCAAGTCTAAAAACCTTATGAAATTGCCTATGGGGACTTCATGTGTCAACGACAAAGGGGACAACACTTCAGTGAACAAGCTTACGGTTTTTGAAACCCGCGAGTCAAAATTGCCTGTTTCGTTATTCAATATGATTAGAAAATCTTCAACAAATCTGAACACTTTCACGACATCGGTGTCATTTTTCAGGCGTTCATCAAGAACCTGGTCACGGTTAGCTAGATACAAGTCACTTAAGCAGGGAGCAGTACATGAGCCAATGCATATGCGATCTTTCTGTTTGACAACATTTCCTTCTCAAGTCGCGTAAGTCGAGTTAACATAAAAACGAAGAAGTTATAAAAAAACTGTCGCTAGTCAAACCACAAGCGTTTTGAAATCGAACCGCGCCAAACTTGTCAATGCAGTCAGATACTCATTTCATCACGTCATTCTGCGGGAGAGAATAGTACAGATCTATAAGTCAATCGAAAAAGCAACAAGGTTCCTGTCTTGACAGTCTTTAAAGAATTCCACCACTTGTTCAGACTTAGTTACCAAAAATGGGTCGTCGATTGGCAAGAGCTTTAAGTGCTTTTGTAAGAACGTCGCTACATGTTTCTGTCAAATAGCATTCTCTGACACTATCACTCGGAGGGGACATTCCGGCTTGTGCGTTTTTGCCAAGAAAAACAATTCAAGGTCCCTCTTTGTGCTTTTCTCCATAGACCGGGATAAGCCATCTAGTTTGAAGCTTTTGCGTAGCTTCATTGTTTCATTTTGGACTTTCATAAGTGTTATGTCATTGTGGACCCTGAAAGTTGACGAAATGGCTTGAAGAGCCTTTCAATTATACATCGTTCTGTTCATCACGACGAAACCACCCTCCTTATCAGCAGGGACAAGTGGGAGTGCATTGCCTTTCAAGAATTAATAGTCTTATTCAAGGAGAACCTTGCACTAAAGGGACGGGACCGCATTAGCACATCCACTCGTTCAGATACACACCTTCCCGACTCGGCTTCAGGTACTCGCTTTGACACTTGTCGTACCATTGCCAACAGATCGGGAGCAGACTTTGGCTGAGTCGAGAACTTCGGCTCACATTTGAGTACTTGCTGTACCTTGTTTGGCAGCGCACCGTCACAGACGATGTGTACCTGGATCGTTGATGCTGAAGGGTTCTGTAATTCCTGTCTCAGCCTTGGTACAGCATGCTGCCACAGGAATCCCGTCGTGCGGTCGATGATCCGGGAGAACTGTCGCCACGAGTTCCCACTTGTTGTAGGTTCCAGAAGTAGCAGCAAACTTTCTCTGTAGATTAGCACTTGTCGCTGCCATTCCGAGCGCATCAGCTTGCAGATTCAAATCCTGTGGTTAGTTGAGGTTGGCAGCACCCGAATAATGCGAGAATTTGGGGTGTAAGAATCTTGTGTCGGATGCAGAAGCCGAGCATGCGAGCTTTGGAAGCTGCGGCAACAATCAGTGGGACGACGCGGCACTGTTCAACGAGATACCACGGTGGAATGCCTGATGTACTTTCGATAAGCCGTACACGTGTGTAAGGCATGGGGAAATTATGTACTGCATAAACCGGCTTATCGGATGGTAAGTATGTTTACATACGGCTCCTCTGATTCCATAGTGCCTCCATGACTGCTGAGGTTTCGACTGAATCAAACGCTTTCTCGTAATCAATGAACTCTATATATATAGGGTTCGCTTATATTCCGCACATTTCTCTATCACCTGATTGATAGTGCGAATATGGTCTATTGTTGAGTAGCCTTTACGGAATCCTGCCTGGTCCTTTGGTTGACAGAAGTCTAAGGTGTTCCTGATTCTATTTGCGATTACCTTAGTAAATACTTTGTAGGCAACGGACACTAAGCTGATCGGTCTGTAATTTTTCAAGTCTTTTCCATCCCCTTTCTTGTGGATTAGGATCATGTTAGCGTTCTTCCAAGATTCCGGTACGCTCGAGGTCATGAGGCATTGCGTATACAGGGTGGCCAGTATTTCTAGAACAATCTGCACACCATCCTTCAACAAATCTGCTGTTACCTGATCCTCTCCGGCTGCCTTTCCCCTTTGCATAGCCACCAAGGCTTTCTTTACTTTTTTCGGCGTTACTTGTGGCATGTCAAATTTTTCTAGAATATTCCCCCTTCCATTATCGTCGTGGGTGCCACTGGTACTGTATAAATCTTTATAGAACTCCTCAGCCACTTGAACTATCTCATCCATATTAGTAACTATATTGCCGCCTTTGTCTCTTAGCGCACACATCTGATTCTCACTTATTGCTAGTTCATTCTTCTCTGCTTTTAGGCTTCTTCCGTTCCTGAGGCCATGCTCAATTCTATCCATATTATACCTCGTTATGCCAGCTATCTTACGCTTGTTGATTAACTTGGAAAGTTCTGCCAGTTCTACTCTAGCTGTAGGGTTCGGGGCTTTCATACATTGGCGTTTCTAAATCAGATCCGTCGTCTCCTGAGATATCTTACCAGTATCCTGTCTAACGACGTTACCACCGACTTCTATTTCGCACTCCTTAATGATGCCCATGACATTGTCGTTCATTGCTTCAACACTAAGATCCTCTTCCTGAGTTAAAGCCGAATACCTGTTCTGTAGCTTGATTCGGAATTCCCTCTATTTTCTTCCTTACCGCTAACTCATTGATCGGCTTCTTATGTACCAGTTTCTTCCGTTCCCTGCTCAAGTCTAGGTTAATTCGAGTTCTTACCGTCCTATGGTCACTGCAGCGCACCTTGCCGAGCACGTCCACATCTTGTATGATGTGAGGGTTAGCGCAGAGTGTAGTCTATTTCATTTCTAGTCTCACCATTCGGGCTCCTCCACGTCCACTTTCGGCTATCCCGCTTGCGGAAGAAGGTATTTATTATCCGCATATTATTCTGTTCTGCAAACTCTACTAATAACTCTCCCCTGCTATTCCTAGAGCATATACCATATTCCCCCACTGTCTTGTCTCCAGCCCTAGCTACTTCTTGCCTACCCTGGCATTGAAGTCGCGCATCAGTATAGCGTGTTTTGTTTCGACTTTACCCATCCCCGATTCCACGTCTTCATAGAAGCTTTCGACTTCCTGGTAATCATGACTGGATGTAGGCGCGTAGACCTGTACGACCTTCAATTTGTACCTCTTATTAAGTTTCACAACAAGGCCTGCCATCCTCTCGTTAATGTTATAGTATTCCTGTATGTTACCAGCTATAGCCTTATTAATCAGGAATCCGACTGCTAGTTCCCGTCTCTCGGCTAAGCCCCGGTAGCACAGGACGTGTCCGCTTTTTAGCGCTGTATATGCTTCTTTTGTTCTCCTAACGTCACTGAGCCCTATTATATACCATTTGCTGTCCTCTAATTTCTCCAATAGCACTGCTAGACTCGCCTCACTAGATAACATTATAGCGTTAAACGTTGTTAGGTTCCAATGGCGGCCTGTCCGGAGCCAGGTATTCTTAGCACCCTCTGCTGTGTCACAGGTCTGTCTGACCGCCGCCGTTGTCGGTTGCTTCGCCGCCGCTGGGGACTGAGGGGCCACGGTTTGATTGTTGTATTCATATAGGAGGTTGTGGCCAAGGTGGCCAGGGTGGCCAATCCTGCTCTGGTAAGGTAGTGCGTCACCGGTTCTGGTCACCGGGACCAGGCCGCACTCCAGGCCTGTTAATGCAATTTATCAACACGCAGATCTTCCTTTTTTCTTCCGCTGTCCATCCGGTGGAAAAATGCGCTGCACCGGGATTCGAACCACGGTCCTCTTGCACGCGAGGCGGATACTCTACCTCTACGCCGCCGCTGCAGGGACAACATGGCCACAATTAGCACATGACCGGGGCATTTGGAGAAGTATGGGAGAGGCGTTTTCCCTGCAGTGGGCGTAGCCAGGCTTATGATGATGAGTATGACATGATAAACAATTTCTGGGGGCGGGGCGAGAAAACTGTATTGACGTAATAGCTGTTGGTCCCGTTCCGTAATATCTGTTGGCCACGTTCCTTGAACCATGGGACAACCTGTGTACATAGGGCCCCACAGCAAACCTTTTTTCCATTTTCTGTTTTTCTTGTTTCTTAGCGGGCCTTTTTATCCATTGCGAAAGCCTTTCGCAGATAACAAATGCACAGGATAGCCAACCTTCTCGAGGCGATCTATCTGTTGCGAAAAACTTGGTTGCATATTGTGTGGACATGACTTAGCAATGGCAGACCTAAGAGCTGAGTATGCTATCCCCTGTTTAATAAGTTTGGAATGACAAGAAGAAAATTCAAGCGATGGTTTCCTTTCCCTAGGCGAATAGTGCGAACAGATGTGCTCCTCCTGGAACGTTAAGCACAGATCTAAAAACTGCAATTTGTTGTTCTGGATAAGCTCAACGGTGAAACCAAGACCGCCCCCCCCCCCCCCACATGCCCTAAAAAGTGTTAAAGTATCTATAGCGTTCTTGGTGTAGTTGTCGCAAGAACAAAACACCAGGTAGTCATCTACGTGTCGAAAGGTATGCACAACCATTTCCTGAAGATTGTTTTGCAGCTTTCTATTGACGCTACTTAGACAAATATCACTCAAAACTGGCGTAACTTCTGAACCAATGCAAACTTCCGATTTTTGTACATACGTAGAACTAGCGCATTTTACAAAAGTATTCTCCAGGTAAAACAACAAAAGCTCTAAAAAGGGATTCCACAGGCACCCCACAGTCTTGAGTAAACCAGAACTCATCATTGTAGAGCGTCACTGCTTCTTTAACACTACATATTAGTTCCGTTTGCGGAAGCAAATAAAAATGATTTTTTACATCGGTCAGCACTGATCGCCGAGCATTTACCTGGATCATTGTCGCGTAGGAAGACTTTAGCTTCCCTATCTCTTGATCTTGATATGTTTAACTGATGTATTTAGACCTTGTCATGTTCATATGCTACGGTATTTGCAATCACGTATATATATGTGGTCAGTTTCAACAAACATTTGTTGAGAGTTAGCGCTCGTCCAGTCTGCTTCTAGACTTTGACCGTGTCACTTCGCGCTACAGTCTAAGATCATGCTACCGTGCCAGATCGCCCAACATTCGATCCTTCTGCAGGGAATCCACGAGATTTCAGTTTAAAGCCGGCAGTTCTTGTTCCATGCGCCGAAGTAAATTATTTAACAAAGCCCCAAGGGGGCTTTTCAGCACGGGAACAGTACAAGCAGTCAGCCAGCCGGTCTGAGAACTGGCTAACCTCCCCGTCTTTCTGTCTATTCCTGCTTCCTTCCTTCGATTTTTGGTCTCGAACTGCCCACTGTGGAGAGAGACGCTGCTTACGCCGACGCTGGTTGACTGGAAGCAGTGCCTTGTGCAGTCAACGGTCAACGAAGCCTTTGTGCAGTTTGGTTTGTGCCAGTTTTCCTTTGAATGTAGCACAGCAGGCAGTCTTGCAAACTTTGGAAGATAGTTCCTGGTTCTCTTTGCAGTACTCGATGAATGGAACTTAACACTAGCAGAAATAGCGACCTGTGTGCAGTAACCATGTCCTTGAGTCCATTCACCAGTTTAACAAAAGCAACGTTATTGGCTCACTCGGTACATGACGGGCCATTTTTAATCGTGCACAGTATGCTTCGTCCCTCTTGTGCGTGCTGTCCTGCATGCCAAGAAGTATCAGACGAAACTTTTCACCAGCCGAGCACTGCTTGTAGCACTCCGTCATTTAAATGACGGTGTGCTGCCGTGCGCTTTGGTGCGTGTAGGTCCAGCCGAATCTATGTAGTCTTCTCATGTGCACTATTCGATGCACATGAGAAGTTCAGTTCGTCTAAAGAAAGCTAAAATTACCTCCTTTGGAATGGCGCTCTTAATACGGTTTTCCCAATAATTCGTAGATATTTTTTTGTTTTTGTTTTCTTCTTTAAACGGCTCTTGAGTTTTAGGCCCGAGCAGAGGTGTTACGACCATTTTTGCAAGTACTGCGTCAATGCCCTAACTTTAAGGCAAGTGTAAGACTAAAATATATATTGGAATCCTCAGTAAAGCTCACAGGAAGTCAGTCGAAGTTATGAACATAACCGCGCGATAACTACGCACCCGAACTGACGAGGGGACACGTCACGTAATCGTGTTTCACGACCCGCTATTCTTGTGCTGTTATGCGAGTTTCTACAGCTACAGTATCTCATTCTCCCAGCCTTCAGCAATAATCGCGCTATATTTATTCCTTTGTCTCACAACATCCGCCGGCAGAAAGCCAATCGCATCTGGCTGCTTCATGGTGCGATATCACCCACGACGATGAGTGAGGTGGTCGATTAGACTTATTGCGAACCGCTTTAGTACATTAACTTGTTTTTAGGTTATTCAGATTTCCCAAAGTCTAAACAGAAAATGAATATGCGCACCTTGAAATGTGAACATTGCGCAATTTTTTCAGCGACTTAAAATTAAGAGCAAAAAAAGAAAGACACGTCTTCGTACATTTTCGTGCGCGATCACACGCGTCCGTGCGTGTGAACTGTGCTTCCAAGTCACGGTTTTGACTCGGCTGCCTTACACGCAGGAGGCGCCTATGATGCTGCGCGTCTGGATTCGACCACGCGAATTCGTCGAGGTGGAGAGCCACCTCGGGGCGACCATCGGCAGCATCAAGGAGAGCATCGAGAAACTGACCGGATGGCCGGCGGCCCACCAAACGCTCCAGATTTGCAGCTATGACAGTCTGGAAGACATGAGCGACGAGCACACGGTGTCGCACTACGGACTGCGCGGTTATGGTATTGATTATGAAACACTCTATGTATCCCTCTGTAAAGGGAAGGGGGCAACGGAATAGAGGGTGGGGGGAGGAACTACTTGAAGTAGGCCTCCTCTATCCTCTCAGCCCACTCCAGGATGGCCTCCTGAAGGTCGGGCCTCGAGCTGCGCAAGGCAGCCTCCCACTGCTCCTCACTAGATATTAATTGCTTAAGGAAAGGGGGAAGGGGGTGATTAGGGCACCCCCACATGATGTAGTTTAAGTCTGCTTTGGGAGAGACGCAGAATTTACAAGAGGGAGAAAGGTAAATGGAGGGATGAATGCGGTGGAGGATGCAAGGGGAGGGAAAGGTGCGAGTCTGCAGCTATCGCCACAGAACTTCACACCGACGCGGAGATTTGCCCATGAGTGGCGGAAAGAATAAACGGTCTAATCGGTAGTGTGCGCAAATGTCGTGGTAGGTAATAAGTCGATCCCGCGCTGTAAACGGCGCCTCCTTCGTAGCGAGGTCTGACACATCTGATGCCTGAGCCCGGACTGTATATCCTCGGGCACTAGCATGAGCCACCTCGTTTCCGGCAAGGCCCGCATGCGCGGGAGTCGAGATTAATGCCACAGTTTGTAGGAAAGGACCGGCCAAGAGGAGGAAAAGGGCTGGCTTAGAGACCCTGCCCGCTCCGAAGTTATGTATTGCTGTTTTGGAGTCGCTAACGATAACTGATGAATTTGGGATTGTCAGGGCCAGGGCTATGGCCGCTTCCTCCGCCTCCTCCGAGGAAGAGCCAGTAATGGAGGCGGCCGCAGCGACCTGGCTGTAACAGTTAACGACTGACATTGCGTAATGATTTCTGTTTTTATTTATTTATTTTATTTACAAATACTGCTATCTCATTTAAAGACATAGCAGAGGTGGGTTACATAACTTATGAACACAACATGTCAACCAACATGGTTAGGCAGTTCTTTCTGAAATTGATCAGTCGGCAATGAACGCAGAGAACCAACTAACTTATTCCATAATCCAACAGTGTGTGGAAAAAAAAAACTTATAGCAATCTATTTAGGGAACGAAGGGATCTATGTTTAATGGGTGAGTACATCGGTTTACTCGCGCAGTAGGTGTGGTTAGCGAGATAGGCACTTCAGTGTTAGTCGATCCGTGTACGATTTTGTGCAGCAGGATTAGACGGTCACACGTGCGACGAAACGACAATGGGTCCAGTGATAAAACGTGTGCGTCGGATGACGGTGAAAGCATACGGTCGTAACGGCCATAGATAAATCTAGCAGCTTTTTCTGAATGGATTCTAATTTGGAAGTATCCTTTATGCGATGAGGCGACCACACTACAGAAGCATACTCTAAAACAGGTCTAAATAGTGATTTATAGGCCTTAAGCTTGCATCATATTTGGCGGCATCAACATAGACCACGTCTTTTGAGGTGGAGAATTGTTTTTGGAGAGTCTTTCATCGCTGACTCCTGCGCTGTTTGTGGTGCACAGGGTGCATGTTTTTAGAAAGTGGGGGGATGCAGAGGTTCTCGGGTATGTGATGTGGAATGGTGTATTTAATCTTGGTGATGGGTGTCGGAGTGGTAGAATTTGTAGAATGTGTCGACCTGTTGCGATGTTACAAAGTCTGCTATATTGGGATGTAAGGTGGGCTTCTGTGAGTTCAGTGTGTGTGTTGAAGGTGCCAATAAGCATTAGCCTTTCAGTGGAAGTACGTATGGGGACCCCCAGAGCGAATTTATATATTTTGCGTGAAAGAGTATCGATTTTATCCGATTCTGATTTAAGGAAATGTAGATATGGTGTCGCAAATGTAATCTTACTGATATCGAAGGCCTGGACCAAGTGGAGAAGTTCGTCCTCCTTTATTCCGCCATGTTTATTGGAGACTCGCCCTAGAAGGCGCAGGGTGTGATCGACTCCGGTGTGGAGTATATGTAGGGTTATGTGTTGAGCCGGTTGCTTTGAATGTGTAAACCGAGCATCCAGAGTCTGTCCACTCTAGTAAGAGGAATGTGGTTTAGGATGACCTGTATACTAGACAAGTCTTTTTTGGCCTCCCGATGGAATGGCAGAAGTAGCTCGGATTTTTGAGGGGAGCATGTGAGATTCATAGCCCCTGCATGAGCCACGACGGTGTCTGTTGCGGCGTGTAGAGTGTCTTGAATCGCTCCATCGGAGCTGCCAGTTGTACAAAGAGTGATGTCGTCGGCGTAAAGAGAAAACTTGAGATCAGGAATAGATTGCAATGCTCGCGCCATCGGCATCATAGAGTGATTAAAAAGAAAAGGGGAAAGCACTGAGCCTTGGGGCGTGCCGTAGCTACCTAAAACGTACGGACAATGCTGTAATGGCTATGCGGTATTTACCGGGTGTCCCAGAAAACATTAGCCAAACTGCTAGAAGAAAATTTTTAAAAATAGCATGGTGCAAGGTACGATTACAATATCAACGGTGTTCGGATTTCTGACGACCGAACACCGTAGCTCTAATAACTGGTCGCATTCTGCGCAGATTTTCTTTCTTTCTTTCTTTCTTTCTTTCTTTCTTTCTTTCTTTCTTTCTTTCTTTCTTTCTTTCTTTCTTTCTTTCTTTCTTTCTTTCTTTCTTTCTTTCTTTCTTTCTTTCTTTCTTTCTTTCTTTCTTTCTTTCCTTTCTTTCTTTCTTTCTTTCTTTCTTTCTTTTTCCTTTAATAGCTTGGCTAGCGTAAGGTGGAACATGCGTGTTCCGGGCCTTCAGAGCATAGAGTTTCCTAGAATTACTAGAGGTCAACTCTGGAGCTGCGATCCTTCAGCTACCAAGGGAGTGATTGCTAGCACACAGATCTGTCTCATCCACTTATCTCCACTAGAGGTAGTGGAGGCCAGAGGTCTCATCTTCGTGGTCCACGCTTTAGACGTTCTTGTGGATTCGTTTATCACGCCTGTGAGGGCCTCAATTTCGAAGCAATTTATACCCGTTTGAATGCAGCAGGTAATAAATTGCAAACGCGCAAAAGCGCTGCGAATTATAGTGGTTCCGCTTGCCCATGCGTCCGTGGCGTAATGGTTTCAGTATCGGGCTTCTGTGCTGGAGGTTCTGTGTTAGAATCCTGCCGTCCGACAATTTTATTAATGTTTACTTAATTATTTATAACGCAGTACTTTCTTGAACATGATCACTTTGCAAAGTCACGAAGCCATTTATAGCCAGAAGGACGAAGTTTAGGCAAGTCCATGTTCTTGGTTACCCACCCTTCCCAAGCTGGCTGAACTGCCCTGCCCGCAGCTCCCGTAGACACTAGCGCCACAGTTCCTCTAGTAATTGTATGAAGCTCTATGCTTCAAAGTGAACTATCAGTAAGCTTAATAAAAAGGTTATACTAGCTACGCAAATGTTGCATGCTCAGATGGTTTATGCAACTTTGCGGACTCAATTTTCACGAACAAGTAAACAAATTCATAATAAACATTTTGTAAATTAACGCTTATTGTGCCATCATCGATATGTTTATACTATTGGAAACTCGAAGACAACTTCATTGAGTTTTAAAAATATGAATGTTTATGTTCAGAGATATTCATAATTGAATTTGGCGCTCAGTATCCTAATTTCTATTCAGAGGCGAAAGTCTCGAAGTGTTGTGAAAAAGACAAGCAAGCATCTGCCGTGGTGGCGTGATGGATTTGGCAAAATATTCCAAACGGGGAGTACTTGAAAGCCTTCCATAGTAGCCAGTCATCAAAATAACAAAATGTCATCTTCGTTTTTCCGGCAATTTGAACCACGTGGATGTAAAGGGAAAAGAGAAAGTAAATTGATTAAATTTATTTAAAAGCAGATTTATTTAAAACCCTGAACATCCTCAACATTTACGATTTCACAGCACACAACATCGCCTCCGTCATGCATCAAATAGTTAATGAAAAACTAGCCTTGACAACTGTCTCGCTCCATCCCTCACTTCGCAATGTTGGGAACGCATCTCGATGTCGTTTTTTATTGCCTAAGGTAAATGCCAATTATGGTCGCTCTACACTATAGTTTACAGGCACCTCAGTTTCGAACAAGCTCGATAGTGACCTAACCACTCTAAGAACACTGCATAGGTTTCTTAAACAATCACCTCTCCCTTATTAACAATGCGTAACACTGTGCACGCTTGCACATGTCCTCACTTTTCTTTTTTTTTCTTCTGCCGATGTTTTCGATGATTTGCCAAAGAAAATTGTTAGAAAAATGTATTTCATTCGTGAAACTTTCCCTACTACTGTATTTTCTTGCTTCACTTATTCAGCTATTTCAGTTTTATGTGTACCCGCCGTGGTTGCTCAGTGGCTATGGTGTTGGGCTGCTGAGCACAAGGCCGTGGGATCGAATACCGACCACGGCGGCCGCATTTCGATGGGAGCGAAATGCGAAAACACCCATGTACTTAGATTTAGGTGCACGTTATAGAACCCCAGGTTGTCGAAATTTCCGGAGTCCTGGCAGGGCTCAGGCAGGGGTGCCCTTTATCCCCGCTGCTGTTTTTGATGTAGATGGTGAGGATGGAGAGGGCGCTAGAAGGAAGTAAGATCAGGTTTAATCTCTCATACAAACAGGCGGGTGCAGTAATAGAGCAGCAGCTCCCTGGTTTATTTTATGCGGACGACATTGTGTTGCTAGCTAACAAGCAAAGTTATTTGCAAGTGTTAGAAAATCAGGTGTTATGGTGTTCAATGAAAACAGTGAACAGACAGTGGAGATACAGTGCCAAGAAATACCTCGGGTAAAAGAATATAAATACCTTGGTATATGGACAAACGAAGGCAATGGATATATGGAAACACAGGAAAAAACCATAACGGTAAAGGGGAACAGAAACGCAGCCATAATGAAGCACAGAGCGCTATGGGGATACAATAGGTACGAGGTCCTCCGAAGTATGTGGAAAGGTGTAATGGTTCCAGGACTTACTTTTGGAAATGCGGTTGTTTGATATAAATCAGGGGTACAATCATGACTCGACGGGAACGAAAGGTCAGTGGGTAGCCTCGCATTGGGCGCTTCACGGGAATACTACAAATGAAGCTGTGCAGGGTGATATGGGCTGGACTAGTTTTGAAGTGAGGGAAGCTCGCAGTAAAATTGAGTATGAAGAACGGCTGAGGAATATGGAAGAAAATAAATGGGCTGGGAGAGTGTTCAGGTATCTGTACAGGAAAAACATTGATTCACAGTGGAGGAAAAGACTAGGAAGCTTACCAGCAAGTATGCAGCCTGTGGGGTGGACAACAGAGCAACCAAGAAGGTCGAGCGGAAAGTCAGAGAGGCTGAATTAATCTCATGGGTGGCGGCAATGGAAAAGAAACCTGCCATGAGTAACTACTTAAGAGGAAAAAACGAAATCAGGAAAGAAACCATTTATGATAACTCAAAGGGAAGCTCATTACTTTTCGAAGCGAGATCGGGATGCCTTAGAACACGCACCTACAAAGCGAGATATAAGAAGGAAGAAGAAGCATGTGCTTGCTGCGGTAAAGCTAGGGAAACTACGGAGCGTGTTTTATTAGAATGTGAAGACGTCTACCAGCGGTCGATTTAGGCACCACTGGCCTCCTTGAAGCCCTTGGGCTCAGAGGGAGCAGTGGTAAAGCAAACATGTCCGCAATAGACATTAGTAAGAGGTGAATGGAGGATTGGTGGAAGAAAAGTATGGAAACGACAAAAAGTGGAGACGTACAAAAACACAGTTCGCAATAGGGGATCACAAAATTTGGGCGTTGTAGTTCAGTGCCTTTTTTTTCTTTTTTCATTGTTTCACCTAGGTAGGATATTAGGCAGTGTAGTAGCAAGAGCTTGGTGGCGCAACCCGCCGCCCCATTCCAAAGGGGACGCTCACAATATCCATCCATCCATCCGTCCATCTATCTATCCATCCATCCATCCATCCATCCATCGTCTAGGGTGCCTCATGGGGGGCTCGATGCGCGCCCTTTCCTCCGCCGCTGCATGCGTCTATTTGTCGTACGAAAATCCCTCACGTGACTTGATCCTTGGTGCCTAGGGACAGCATTGTTTAGGGATTTTTGAGAAGGCGCGATGCTGGCGCGGAGCGACGCCGTGGCGTGTTCGTCCTCGGCGTGATCCTTCTCTGGACCGCGCGTTGTTCTACATTGGTCATGTGATTGTACGTGCGTTGCTTGTGTGTTGGTTGTAGGTTCTGTGTTACTTGGCGGAAAGCCGTGAGTGGTGGCGGTACGGCAGTGCGGCTTTGGCCTCGGTGAGCTCTGGCAGTACAGAATCTGCGTTGTGTGACCCGTGCTTTCTTGAGAACCCGGCGGTGGTGACAATTGAAATATCGAACAGGCCTAGCACCTCGGCAGCGAAGTTCTGCGAACCGCGATGTGGCGTCGCCGTGTCTGACTTTGCTTAACGGACATCGAGGGATGTGCTGCTCGCTGCAAGTCATGTCAATGCAACTGCGTCGACCGCCCACTGTTCAGCGCTGAATGTGTGTTTGGTGTGCTGTGCTTGAAACGAGTGGTGCAGCCGTGCAGCGGGGGTGGTGGAGGAGCAGAGTGGCTTAGGGACTCCGTTTGTGCGTTCACAGACATGTGCTCCCGTCCTGGTCTCATTAGCGGCTATCGCGGGATTGTGGTGTGCTAGCTCCTTGCCTAGTATGAAGCTTACGACGCTAACACACAGCATGTTCACGTTTTTCCGCGCTATATGTCATTTGCATGACGGCCGCCGAGTTGAAAACGAGACATATCACTGTGTTCTTTGCGTTTGTGTGTTGTAAACTACTTTCTATTGCGGAAGTTCTGGGAGTCTTATTACGCAAGGAGTGCGAACGTAAACATAAACACATATTTGTGTCTGAAATATTGAATTACCCATAATACCCTTTACGACTGATAAGTGAGCTTCACGGCCTGTGTGAATCAGCTACTGTATGTTGCGACGCTCTTCCATGTGGTAGACTGCTGTATGGTGCGCGTTTATTTCTGTACTGTTGTAAAAAGCATTTGTTTCCTCACTCAATACAAATGTACGGCTTCTTTGCCGCAGTACATTTTAGTTACGCGGTGAAGCATACTAAAAGTGGGAGGGGGCCGCTGTCAGCCAGCGTAGTTATGTCCACTTAGGCGACCTCAGAGGCGGCGGGTGAGCGAGTGTATAATTATGAACTCTTATTATGTCCAGTCACAGTGGCCCCTTTTCACTTTTAGTATGCTTCACCATGAAATATTAGTGTTTTGCGAGAAAGATAATCGTAAAAAGCCTGATTATGCAACGCTTTTTTTTGTAGCTTGCTACACCGCAATACAGGGGTGTAAATAAGCATTGTGCAGTAAAGCGTACCAAGAATGGAAAGGACACATAGGTTTACACTGTGCTCATTATTTTCAATTGTGACATAATTTGCAAGTGCATCTGTGCTCGTGGTAAGCTTCATCGACTATTCATTGTACAGTACAAATTCATATTGAAGGGAAACGTACTAAAGCACATTCGCCATTATGGTACGTGTTATTCACCTTCATTGCAGGAGCACAATGCGGATTCTCGCTCCTGCTTTTGGCTGGACTGCACATACTCTTTGAGAATTGATTCATTGTTCATAAGTGCACTGGTACTTTACTCTATACTGGAGGGCTCAAGTTAGTATGGAAGCACAATTTTTATTAAGGGGACAAGATGTTGCCGAGATGGTTGCAGCACAGCTTCCTTTTTCTCCCAGGCGCCTTTTCTACTTGAAGCTTCCATTGCAGTGTTTCGAGCCTCTTTGAACCAGCACATAGTGTATATAAAAATTGGACACTGATTGGGAACATCACCTAAGTTCATGCCTATCTATAGTAAAAAGATGTAGCACGACCAGACAAAATAAACGAAGGGGGTGGGCTGTAGCATTACTAAGTGTTAAATGGTGCTTTATCCTTTCCCTTGAGTTTTCTGTTTTTGTGCTTTTTATGGATCCTCCGCAGTAACGATGCGAGTGCCGAACTTGAGCTTGTTGGTTTCAAGTCTCATGGTTGTTACTAACAGAACAGTGTGATAAACCAACAATGGATTGGAGGCATCCGTTCACCTTGCTTGCCCCTTGGTGCCGCTTTATAAGCACCGTAAACATCCAGGCCAACTAGGAAGGGAGGTTTGTTGCAATTGCTTCTGAACTTTATTGCCACCAAACCAACAGTGCTCTCAATGACAGATTTTGGACAGTAGAATGCTTGCACCCAGCAAAGTCTTAAGAAGGAAGCATTCAGGATGAGGGGGGGGGGGGCGTGCAAAATGGGCTTTTGAAGCTGGCAGCATTACTGAAGGGGCTTTGCCCATCTGCCATTTTTATGGATACACAACGATAATTTCCTCTTAAAGAGGGATTGTTTCAGCGGTCGTTACATGGCAACAGTGTTGGGTGTTTAGTAGCTTGTCTTTGCCCACTGTTAATAACCTGTTTCTTCTCCAGTGCCCCTGTGAAGTGCCTACTTTTTGGACACTATGTGCTCTCCATGCATGCATGCATTTTTAGCTTGTAAAGACGTCTATTACCCCTTGCCTCAAGCTGGTCGTTGCTGATTTCACCCAAGAAGGCATTGGGGAGTATGGCAATGTACGCTTACAAAACACTGTTGATACCAGTGAAACCAAATTAATGGAGCTGCTGTTGTTTTTTGTCCGCTCCATCCTTGTTAGTTACAATGAGCAATGTCCGAACAGAAGGCATATGTAGTTGGTCATGCATAGCCTGTGCACTAAGACTTGTTGGCATGTTATGACCTTAGCCCAGTGTTTATATGTAAAAACCTTCTGATGTTTTGATGACTTCCTTCTCTTTATCATACTTTGCCTGATGGAGCCAGCAAGTAGTGCGTCAACCAGATGTTCAGCAGGCTTCCCACTAGTTTTGCCAGAGTCTCCTTTACCAGGGTGCTGCTCATAGATATCTGTTTTCTTGACCTTGCACTGTACTTCAAGCATGGCCACACCAGCTAAACCTGTAGCATGCGATCAAAAAAGTGCTATACATCATGTTGCTCCAAACTCGCGACATGTGCTACAAGGCCTTCAGGAACACCCTCATTTATTTACGCCCTCATCATACGGTACGAAGCTTCGCATAATAAGTGCGAGAATTAACATCTGCTGCTATTTCAGTGTTGTTCTTGTCCAGCTTGCTGAAAGCTATCCTGAGTGTTTCAAAAGCAAACGACTGCTGCTGGACAAGAAGTGCTTAAAACAAGGGTCGCTATAACCACATATGTCACACGAAATGAAAAAGGCCGCTGAGTATACAGGCGGTTTACTTCATATCCAACAAGCTTGGTTTTCCCTTTGCTAGTGAGTGAACTCAACTTGCCCCGAATACATGGCCAGTGACAAACTGTGCCAGATGCTGTGTCCCCTGCAAAGCTGAACATGTGTATGAGATCCTGACACCCTGCAGTGGCTTCTACACTGGACAAACAGGCTAGTATAAAAACGACTGTTTTTACTAATATGCTAATAACATGAAAACGGACAGAAATTTGGCTATTCATTGGACTCAACTGCAGGTGCAAGCCACTCTTCCACCAGATGTGTGTTCACAGAAACGGGAGCGATACAAATGCAGATAAAGACAATGATGTTTGAAAGTAGTAGAGTTGAACTATATTCTGCACAAGCAGTGCTACCTGCAGCACTGGTACCTTATAGCCACAATTCATGGCTGCACCACCATGCAAAGGCACTATTGAATTATTAACTTCTATTATATTTATGGTGGCCATATATTGCAATTACATATCATCCAAATTGTGTGCAATATGGTTAAATTTGAATTATGATAGCCATTCCTAATCTGAAATGCAACAAAAGAGCAAATATAGGCAACAAATTGCAATTCAAAGAGACAAAAACAACCAGTGCACAGGGTAAGTGACAGACTTCCTTTCATTGAAAAACAAATGTGACATGTGTCATGCCACCAGCAGTGGGTAGCAATCTTTCAAGCTTGGGTGACAGAGGCAAAACTTAGCAAAATGCTACAATCACGCTGTGAAATGGCCTTGGACACAAAAAAAAATCATATTGTACAGAATGAAAGGGCAAGACTCCATCTAGGAACAGTCTATGGCACCACATACTTGAAATGATGTAAAAAATGTTGACATGCCCTACCCATAAAAAAAAGCAACAACCACAGAAAACACGCCTTAAAATGCAATGTGCAGAGTCTGAAAGCAACAAATAACAACCCAAGAAAGGTTTCACTAAGTCTTTCAACGATTAAAATTGTCAAACTATCACATCACTTCTTAATGAACCTGCACAGCTGAAAAGGAAGGAAAGCCTAATAGGAGGGCTGCAGAAAATGCCACTGAATAAATATACTTTGCTTACCAACGGTACCTGTGGTTTAGTTGTGGTCTGTGTATAAACTTTTCTTGTTTAGAATGGTTTAGTGAATAGGGAAAAGATGACCATAAGAGCACCAGGTGTATGCATAGTCTACGCACAAAAAGCCACTGCTTTCTTACTTTTTTTTTCTCGCTGCTACTATTCATGAGTAATTAAGTGCCTTAATAGCACTGCTAACATCCAACTGCAAAACACAAAATTGGGCAACTTGTGGCATA
Organism: Dermacentor albipictus; assembly: GCF_038994185.2. Lineage (NCBI taxonomy): Eukaryota > Metazoa > Arthropoda > Arachnida > Ixodida > Ixodidae > Dermacentor > Dermacentor albipictus. The sequence goes on from NC_091822.1 coordinate 97,252,009, forward strand.
AAGAAAATTGTAGTTTCACTCATAATGTGAAACAATAATGCAGTAGCTGGTGAAATATGCAGTGTTTGTTGAAGTGAACACTTGCCAATGCAAGTCGGTAACCTCCTTAAAAAGTAAAATAAGTAACCCCCGTATGCAGAAATGCAACTTAAGTTGAAGCCCATACTTGACTTGATCCGAGTGACGCCTATCGGGAACGCGCCGAAGGAAACGCAATGAGCGTCTCTGAGCACGTTAACGCCAGGCGTCACCTAAATCAAGTCAAGCATGTGCTTCGACTTAAGTTGCATTTCTGCATACGGGGGTAAGAGTCGTATTTATTTGTGGGAGTTGTGCCTCCCAGTGTTGAAGTGGAAAGACTTGCCTTTTCTTCCTCCTCTTTCATATCCGGACTTGGCCACTGATCTACACGAAAACAACCCTTTAGCTTCTTACTGCTGAATTCGTTTTGGTTTTCTCAAATCTATATTTGGGCTACCCATTGCTAGATCTCGCACTTTGCTTGAGGAAAACAAGACACCAAGAGCTCCATCCAGTAAATCTGAAAAGCCAAGCACTAGAAGAATATTAATGAAGGAGATGCACCCAATCATTGTAATCACATATAAGGAGAAAATTTAACATAGGACTGCCTTCACAAGTGGGAAGGTGATGTGTAAGAACTTGAAGGTGTGGATGCCAGCTCTATATACAGTACGCAGACATTAAGCAGGTGTTAGCCAATCATGGCACCTGTTGGCTAGATCACGCTCTCCGGAATCAGTATTCACCACGACTGTACCTTCAGCAGAATGGCTGAAATGTAGAATAGTGGACTGCCACTATTTATCGTATGCTTGAATCCTCGCAGCACAATGAGAACTTTATTTGCAATATTCTAGCGAGAAATTTGGGAATTCCAATGACAACACCAGTAGACATCAGAACAACCAGGGGAGTTAGCCCATAGCAGCTATGGCTGTAAAGAAGAAGACTGGCATAAGCACAACAATGGAGATGGGCATACTACATGCCTTTGTTCTGGCAGTGGTCCACTACTTTGGTGCTACAGTTAATGATCTCCACTGTCACTGGACATAACAAGAGTTCTTTAATTATACGCTCGCGCACCCGCCGCCTCTCAGGTCGCCTAAGTGGACATACTATGCTGGCTGATAGCGGCCCCCTCCCACAATTACGCTTCACCGCGTAACTAAAATGTACTGCGGCAAAGAAGCCGTACATTTGTATTGAGTGAATAAACAAATGGTTTTTACAACAGTACAGAAATAAACGCGCACCGTGCATCATTCTACCACACGAAAGAGCGTCGCAACATACTGTAGCTGATTCACACAGGCCGTGTAGCCCACTTATCAGTCGTAAAGGGTATTATGGGTAATTCAAAATTTAAGACACACATACGTGTTTATGTTTACGTTCGCACTCCTTGCGTAATAAGACTCCCAGAACTTCCACAATAGAAAGTAATTTACTATACACAAACGCAAAGAGCACAGATATATGTCTCGCTTTGAACTCGGGCGTCATGCAAATGACATAGAGCGTGGAAAAACGTGAACATGATGTGTGTTAGCGTCGTAAACTTCATACTAGGCAAGGAGCTAGCACACCACAATCCCCCGTCAGCCGCAAATGAGACAAAAACGGGATCACATGTGTGTGAACGCGCCAACGGAGCGCCTAAGCCACTCTGCTCCTCCACCACCCCCACTGCACGGCTGCACCACTCGTTTCAAGCACAGCACACCAAACACACATTCAGCGCTGAACAGTGGGCGGTCGACGCAGTTGCATTGACATGACTTGCAGCGAGCAGCACATCCCTCGATGCCCGTTCAGCAAAGTCGGACACGTCGATGCCACTTCGCGGTTCGCAGAACTGCGCTGTCGAGGCGCTAGGCCACTTCGATATTTCAATTGTCACCACCGCCAGGTTCTCAAGAAAGCACGGGTCACACAACACAGATTCTGTACTGCCGGAGCTCACCGAGGCCAAAGCCGCTCTGCCACACAGCCACTACTCACGGCTTTCCGCCAAGTAACACAGAACCTACAACCAACACACAAGCAACGCACGTACAATCACATGAGCAATGTTGAACAACGGGCGGTCCAGAGAACGATCACGCCGAGGACGAACACGCCACGGCGTCACTCGGCGCCACCATCGCGCCTTCTCAAAAATCCCTAAACGATGCTGTCCCTAGGCACCTAGGATCAGGTCACGTGAGGGATTTTCGTACGACAAATAGACGCATGCTCCGCCGCCGTGCAAGGTAAAGACAACCGCGTCGTCTGCTACGGCGTCCGCCATTATGATGCCCGCTCCGTAGGCATTCAACGGGCGTCGCTCAGCTCCATGTACAGTTCGCTTTGATAGCGTGTGCTGCTTTAATGATATGTCGAGAACACGAACTTTTCGCATCATCAGTGTGAAGGCATCAATTCAATAGTGTCCTTTTTGTGCCGAAAGCGGAATTTCCAACTGGACTTGCTGGCAGCAGAAAACTGCCGTCCACGCCAGCCGCGCAGACCTTAAAAGAACGTCTTGTTGGGCTAGCTAGTGACTGTTCACCTTAATTAAAGGCACGAAGCATACGTAGGCACGAGTCCCGCCGCCTTTCGCTGTGTCTGTGTGTAAGTTTCGTGCCTTTAACCAAAGCGTAAAGAGTGTTTGGCTGCCAGCTAAAACCCGAATTAGCTTAACAAACCACGTGTCGCCACGGGACAAAAGAATAATTGTCATCGCACATCATACGTTCTAATCTTGTTTTCGAATCAGTTATCAGTTAGCCCATTTGCGGGCTAAATGCTACAACGCTGAATAGGAAGCAATGATCGTAACAGTCAAACAACCACTCTGCGGTCGAAACGAGGCCGTGTGTCAGTGATGTTCTACCAATGTTGAATGGTTGTTTCGGGGTCACGGAAACTGCAGCGAATGTGGCAGCTTTTCATTTGTGTCTGTGTAACCTGTCTGTCTTACCTGTTTGTGTCTGTGTTATCTCTGCTGACATTTGCGAATTCTTTAACCTCGCATATTTCCACCAGAATCAAATCCACGGCCTTTCTTTCTGATTTCGTGGCATCGGGTGGGATGGATCCGTGGTAGAGGGCATCGGAAATTTCAACCGCCTGATGTTTTATCAACATGCACCGATACCGAACTAGTACACAGCACCATGCGTTTAACCTCTATAGAAACTCGGCCGCCGCGACTGGGTGGCTCCCACGTCCTCAGAGTATGTGTTCCTTGTTCTGCCGCAAGTGCCCCTTGTGGTAAAAGCCTTTCTTTTGGCGGCTTCCTGTGCTTAGGCATCACTGAAGAAAAGGGAAACCACAGACGTTGAATCTCAGCGGGTACATTCTTTTATCATTATGAACGAACATGCTCCAAGTTATGCTACATATAGAATGAAAATTAAACAAAATACGAAATTGTCAGTAGCATGCCTCTGGATGAGAGGCGCGGTTGATTCATCTCTCCATAAAAATAGAGGAAACAAGCTATTTCATTGGCCGGTGGTATGAAGAGCATCTTGCTGTAATGTGCGTGTTTTCTGTCTCTGAAGAAACACCTGGATAATCGCTCCATGTGTCTAAGGATGGCCGGTCATAAGAGTGCTAAGCTAGAGAAACAAACCGGCAAAGACTGCAACAAGGAACAGGATTAAGAAACAAGCTCCGCAAACTTTAGTTAGTGCGAAAATTTGTGGCTTTTTACCTCTGAACGAGAAGAGCGTTGGTACAGCATTGAACTTCAATTTGTTCCAGCCGTCCGCCCTGTTCTGCTCAAAGGCAAGTTCTTCAAAATGTGCCTGTAGCACGGAAGCACGCAATGGTGACGCCAGCTTATCACTGTTTAAATTGAAAAGGCTTTATGATAACCTTCTAAACAGCCCAAAATAACTAACAAACACAGGGGCTTTCACGAACAGTGATAAGTGAAATTTAGGGGCTCGCTAAAATATAATCAAGAAGAAGTCAAAGACTGTCTGCTTTCTCTGAACAAACAGGGACAGTGTGAAGAAATTCTACAATATGAATTGAAGACGTGTGCGCTTTCCAAATTAAAATATTCAAGCTTCTTGCCTATACTGACAGGTGGAACACGGGTAGTGAGCTAAGAAATCATTTAAAAAAAGTGGCACCCAGTTATATGTATGCTGAAAAAGGCAATGTTGTAAGTCAACACTAGCGTCATGCTGTCTACAAAGTTCACGGAGCCCGAACACAGCAACTCTCTTTTTCGTCTAATTCTGTCACGGCCCAAAATCAATTTCTGTCGTTAAACGCACAAGTAGCCTTGAAATCCTCATCAATCATCTCTTATCCGATATTCAAATAATTCGCCGATCATCGGGTGGGGAAAAAAATATCGAACGCACAAATAATGCATGACCAAATTACTCATGCCCAATGCACAACTACGTGGCTTCTATACATAGCAGTAACCACCAAATTATTGTCACTAAATCAGTCATGATGAGTCGTGACATGGCATGCTTGTCACAACCCTACATGCGTCATGCGTGGCCATAGGTTTCATCTCCCCCACACAAACACACGTATGAACACACACACGCACGGACACCAGGTACCCCCCGAGTTGGACAGCGGCACAAGAATAACGCCGGGAAAACACGTCAACACGATCCGTATGTCATTACATGAAAAGCAAGCTTAAAGCTCACCTTACCTTGTACTGCGCCATGCGTATGCTCTTCCAGCTAAGTACAAAATCAAATTGTATGAGGCGCCGGTCACAAAGAGCGCACAACGTACACGTACTGTACATCTTGACGCTCTTGCAGCCGGTGTGCAACAAGCGATTAAAAACAAAGCATTTTGTGTTATCCAGAAATAAACGAGTTACACACGCATGCATATGTGCCAGATATCAAGAATACAAGACGAACACGCCACGGGAAAAGGCACACAAATGAACCAATAACTACGAATGCAGAAATGGCATAACTTTTTACGCTGCACACACACGACCGGTCCGTGGATTGCCACTTCTCGCGCTTGATCTTAACCAGCCGGAGGTCTTTTCGATTCTTTAGGAAATCGGAACATCTTCCAGCAATTCCGTGAGTGGTTCGTAAATGGGGCACGCAACACTCGGGCGTTTCGGACCAGAAAACATCGTGCACGTGTCTCTCTGGAGCGACCGTAACGAAATGGGAGCGCAATGGTGGCCGGCGGTCGGAAGGCGGCACTGACCACTTCACAGAACGACTCCAGCCTCCGAGGGGGCGCACGCATCGAGGCACACCAGAGGCGTCCAACTCCTCGAGCGCTGAGCCGTCGTACACGAACGCGTGGGTGAACGTGGCCGCTGTCAATGAAAAAGACCGAGACGACGGCGCCGATCTTGGTGGCGCGAGCTCGAGCTACCTCGAGCACCACGCTAGCACGCCCGCGCGCGAAGTATCTATTCGTGTACAGCCGCTGACGATTGACGCGGTTGCGCAGCTGACATCACCACTTCCAGAGATTTAAATACCTGGAGTTCTTTTCTGAAATTTGTTTTTATGTTAAGGAAAATATTCAAAAGTTGTAAAGCATCGAAAACTTAGAAGCATGGATCAATAATATAGTGGCGGCGCAAGTTCACCACTGTGCAATCTACGCCTTCACGAACCGAGGCCGCATTTAGAAGGGATTTAAGGCAAATGGATAATATAGTGGTGAGCCCTCGGAGTTTCTCTATGTATAGCAACTTACGAAGTGATTAAAACTACTTTAAACAAAACTAAGTTTTCTATGCCCGTGTTCGCTGCAAAACAATGTAATTTTCGACCCCGATTTTTAAACCAAATCTTTCTTTGCCTCTTCCTTCGACTTTCCCACTGCTGCTGCTGTGGGCTGCTGTTGCTGTCGAGCACACGTGTTGAAGGGTGGTTCAGAGGGTGTATATAGATGACAGGCGCGAGTAAGAGAAGAAAGCCGATGGGAGAAACTCGTTTTCACCCCACCGCGTCGAATGTGCACAATGCCCTCTAGAGCTCCCTGGCCGTCGCCACCTTAGCCGCTTGACAGCTGTATTATCCGTGACTCCCCTCAGAAGCATTGCTAAAAATTGCAGCGCTTCCCTATCTATTAACGTGCGAGGCCAGAAAAGACGCAGATGGGACTGTAGCAAGAAGAGGAGAAGAATGAGAGGGAGCAGAAGAGGCAGTTCTCATATAAGGCAGGGGGATGGTCCGTGGGAAGGCAAGGAAACCCACTACCATACGACAGTGGTTGCGGGGAAACAGGACAAGCTTAAGTTAAAGGTGCAGTACAATAGGTAGCTGTTATTTCTGAAAAAAACATGTCAAGCGGACAACTTGCGCAGGGCATGCAGAAGCAGAGCCGCAATAATCAAAGCGCACTGCAGGGTCCAAGAGACACTACAGAAGGGGTCGACCGTCAAATTAACACTTCGGTTCCCGCCACGTTGGCTATGCGGCCATGGCATTGCTAGAGGTCGCGGATTTGATCCCGGCTGCTGCAGCTGCATGTCGACGGGGGCGAAATAGAAAACGCACGTGCACTTAGATTTTGGGACACGTTAAAGAACATCACGGTGTAAAAATTAATTCGGAGTCCGCCACTACGGCTTGCCTCATAATCCGATTGTGGTTTTGGCACGTACAGCCCCATCAGCCAATTCAAGTTTAATACTTCTGCCACATTGGGATGTGCCATGTGAGGAAATGACAACGCTCAATCCTCTCAGTGGTTATAAAATATAGCGCACAAGAAACCTCTCCCTGTGTATTCTGTGTACTACGCAGACAAACTGCAGTGATGCACGCAAGGTAACGTTTAACATCAACTCACCACTCTCGTGTTAGACTAAACGTAGAAGAAATTAAGCTTTAGCCGTGAACATCACCGCTAATTATCGTCAACAGAAGGCTTCGCTTACATCGATTCCCACAGTGCGTGGGATCTGCATAATTTTTTCGTCTCTCTTTTTCTTTCTTTTTTTTGTTTCGGAACAGGCGCACTATGCGCGGTCGCGTCTTTTCTTCAACTTGAAGCGTCTGGCTGCGCTGATGCATGCCGATAGGCATCGCGAAATTTTCAGCAAAATAAAACAGTTTGAGAATGCGTTATACTTCCGTGCATCAAACAGTATACGGGGTGTCGCAACTATCATGCACCAAGATTTAAAGATATGCAAATGCCACCTAACTGGCCACAACCAAGATAATGTTGTTTGTCGTCGCTTGGAGATACTTAGATTATTTTTTGCATTCTCCCTAATTACATAGCTAGTCTTAATTAATCAACTTCTCAAATATTATGATTGAACGAAAAGTGTCAATGAGAAAATTGTAGAGCAACATGAAAAACTTCCATGAAAAACTTTAAAATTGCCACCCGACTGGCCGCTCTAGGCACTTTGCGGCGGGCTTCTTTCGCACTCGGAAAAATTTTTTTATGTAGCACGTATTGAGCAACAGATAGCTCTATAGAGAGTTTTCTTATGTTGCTCTACAATTTTCTCATTAACACTGCTTATCTAATTACAATATTTGAGGCATTGAGGTATTCATTAAGACTAATTGCATATTTAGGCGAAATTAAAGAAGTAATCCGGTATCTACAAGCGACGGCAAACAACATTCCCTTGATTCTGTACAGCTACGCGGCATTTGCGCGTTTTTACAACTTTGTGTAGATAGTGGGGATATCCTGTATACGGGCTGAAATGTAGCACAAAGGGCAGCTGCTTGGTGCGTTCGTGACATGTCTGTTTTGTCCTGTTTTTCGCGCTGTTTCTTACAAGAATACGTATGCACCGACGACCGCTGCAATAAAATCAACACTGGTTTGTTCGCATTTTCTTTGCAAATGTTTTCGGAACGCCGACGATTATGGGCGGCGTCAAGAAGGCAGTTTGGGCAAGGCATGTTATTACGCGATACTCTCATTGATTTACATTTAAGAATGTTAAGCTTCATTTTCCACATTTCACACCAAGTCGAAATATTATTTATTTATTATATGACGAGCTGTTCCGTCAGATCATGTTACATCGCGCTTTTTTTTAAGACCATCTCGCTCGTGTGAGAGGATCTTAGAACAGCATTACAGTGGAAATGTCCATTTCATCCCCTCCTGAAGTTCTGATTGGCTGGGCTGGGGTATGCATGAGAAGGAGAGATGCTCCCCCGCTAATTTGCACTTCAGCAGAAGATATGGACATGTCCACTAGATGAATACTTACAAAGCTATTTATTAAAGTACTTCTGTAACCAACATACCTGCTATGCCATCCTTGCTTTCAATGTCTGTCTTAGTAAAAGTGTGAAAGAACCAGGTTTCTGCATGAAAAGTTTTACTGAGGGTGTGTGCCTTGAAGTCCGTAGTGGTACTCATAGGAAACGGGGGTGCATCCAGAGTAGCACCAAAGGGCAAGCCTTCGTCGAAACAAATATGGAAGGAAGTGACTGCATGCTTAAACTTGTCAGCTCACAAGTTTGCCAAGATCAAGTGACGTCAGAAGTAGGTGAAGCCTACATGGTTAATGCATAACCGCTTAGGCCAAAATTATTTAGATACTTTTTATGAGGACTACATATTTACTGGAAATCTCAAAATAATTATGTTAGTGCAGAATACCTTCCACTAGTTGTGACATCCTTGAAAGAATGAAAATGTTTGAGTTGTACTTTTGTGGTGCATGAAGTTACGTTAAGAAAAACTCAGCATTGAAAACAAAATGCAAAGAGTAGTATTCGAAATATATTGCCACCTCTTTAGGGCTAGGTGAATTCAAATAATAATGATAAGCAAATCAAGATCGGGCATAAAAGATATATGTTTCGGCTCCAACTTCAAAGCCTTGTTGAAAAGATTGTGAACAAAGCTCCAGTTGAACCAGCTCCTATTTTTTATTTTTATGGTTGGCATCTAATTTCAAGCTACTCAATGTGACTCTTTTGACCACACCAGACAGGCTGCCGTAAGACACTTCGCTACTTCAATGCAAATAATTGGAGGTTGGCAAATACATTTTTCTAACAGAAATAGTAGGTATCGAATAGTCAAACACTGATGCATACAGTTACAGCAGGCATATTTATCTTGGAATTAAGCACCATGTTTGTATTGTCTAGTAAAAAAAAGACAGCTATCAAGGAAGATTAGGATTATTTTTAAACAAAAGTAATTATACCTCATATACTTGAAGCAGATGTAGTGCTGCTCAAGAATCACGTCCAAACTGCACACACTAAAACATTAAGCTGGGATATTCAAAAATACAAGTACATGTTTTGCTCGCCAAGTGACTTTTAGTGTGCTCAATAATTCAAAGTGTGCTATTATATGATATTAATGTAATTTGCTAATGTAAAGCAAGAACAAGCCAGCATCTCTTGCTTCATATATATGCGCTGAATCAAGAAAGTAATTAAGGAAAAAGAACACCAGAAATAAACACAAATATTTGTGTGCTTTCTGGCATAAAATAATTCTCATGTAAGCCATATAGCATGCTTTCCAAAGCATCCTCTACCTTAACTTACAGCTGCACCACATGAAGACGCTTTCTAAGAACACACATGCCTCATGATCAGTCACTGTGTTAGTGACTCTCACTGAAGTAGACTGAGGACATATATGGGCATTGCATTCAATAACTGATGTAGAATGAGAAGACTGCTGCTTGTAGGTATGAATGAACCGAGTGAATAAGAAATATAGGCTCTCAAACTTCTAGTAGCAAGTGTGGCAGCACTTAAGAAAAACATATTGCAACTAAAGATTGCAACACATGAAAAAATAACTGAAATAGCTAGGGAGAGTTTAATAGACCAATAAACACGAAAATTGCAAATTTCCAACATTTCTGAATACTGTTCTTCACATGTACTCACCTCATAAGTATGACTTCCCTTAATGCTCGAACCTCTGCCTTAATTTCATAATTCCCCATTCTCGCTACTTTGCTCATGCTGATTGACATCTGGCACAAAGGTTAGGTAAAAGTAGCTGAGCATGTGCATGTGTTGCGAGGCAAGCTGCTCACATCTGGTAGCCACATGCCAATTTCTCAGAGTAGATGAAAGGGAAGCCTTGAGGGTAAACCATAGAGAAGACAGATGGATACCTTGGTTGAATGAAAACTGAAAACGCCAACATGGAAAAATTGGAGAGCCCACAGAATCAGCAGAATTGACATAGTTCGGAAAAACTGAAAAATTGCATTATGATATTTATGTTACACAGGTTCCAGTCAAGTTGAAGATTTTCACTGTCTAATAAACGTATAAGACAATACATGACCAGGAATACTGTATGGAACCTAAAGAACTTTAATATTAAAGTAACCTAGAAGTCAGGATGGAGAAGTGACTGAATTGAGGGTGCTAAAATGGATGAGGTGGAGGCAGATTGTGAAGACAGGTCTTAAAAAATTAACATTAGGACTGTGTAACATTAGGACTGATGACTGTGTTTTGTCGTGAAACAACCAAACTCTGGCAGGTCCGTTTCTGTTCAAACAGACTAAACAAATGGCCGAGTGAGCAAAAAAGCCAGCGTCTGTCATCTCAGCAAAATGGAGCCTCAAATCCCATTGGTTGTGACCACGTTGCGAGCGTGCCTCTACGGAGCAGAGTGCGTGAAAGGGCACATCTGCCGTCGCTCTAGCGCGCCAGGTGTTGCGTGTAGGGAGAGGGCGCCGCTGCAACACCACGTCATCCTTGCCCTCGCAAGGCAGCAACATGGATGGATGTGCAGCAGCATGGATGTGCAACAGCATAGATGTGCAACATTTAATGCATATCCAAAACAGGATTACTGTCGTCGTCATCATCAGCGTCATCATTATATTTATGTCCACTGCAGGACGAAAGCGTCTCACTGCGATCTCTAATTACCCCTGTCCTGCGCCAACCGATTCCAACTAGCACCCGCAAATTTCCTCATATTGGCGCACCACCTAGTCTTCTGCCATCCTCTACTGTACTTCCCTTCTCTTGGTACCCATTCTGTCACCTTAATGGTCCAATGGTTATCTAATCTGTGCATTACATGACCTGCACAGCGCCATTTTTTCTCTAATGTCTATTAGAATATCATCTATACCCGTTTACTCTTCTATCCAAACTGCTCTCTTTCTGTCTCTTAAAGTTGTACTTAGCATTCTTCGTTCCATCACTCTTTGCGCCGTCCTTAACTTGTTCTCAAGCTTCTTTGTCAGTCTCCAAGTCTCTGCGCCATATGCCAGCACCGGTAAAATGCACTGATTGTATACTTTCGTTTTCAATGGTAATGGTAAGCTCCCAGTCAGGAGCTCACGATGCCTGCTGTATGCGATCCAACCCATTATTATTCTTCTGTGAATTTGCTTCTCATGGTCAGGGTTCCCTTTATTGACCTGGGTAAACATACACCTTCACAGACTCTAGAGGCTGACTAGCGATCTTGAACTGTTGTTCTTTTGCCCGGTTATTTATCATTATCTTTGTCTTCTGCATATTAATCTTCAGCCCCACTCTCACACACTCCCTGTTAAGGTCCTCAATCATTTGTTGTAACTTGTCCGCAGTGATGCTGAATAGAACAAGGTCATCGGCAAACCGAATGTTGCTGAGGTGTTCGCCGTCGATCCTTACTCCTCAACCTTTCCAGTTTAATAGCTTGAATACTTCTTACAAGCACGCAGTGAATAGCATTGGAGAGATTGTGTCTCCTTGTCTGACTCCTTTCTTCATAGGTATCTTCCTATTGTTGTAATAAAGTTTATTTACAAAAGCAAAACAAAGCACTTTCAAGACTGTGGATACTAACTGTAGATATAACATGTCAGGCTGAGTTTGTGAATGCCATAAATTAGACACTACCAGCCTGATTTCATTAAAGCTACTTTCTGGGATAGTTGGTGCATACTTGATTTGAAAATTATAACAACGCTAACGCATCCATCGACAAAGGAACAAGGACAAGACACAAGCAACATGACTACTAACATGACTAGGGTTTATCTTACACTCCATTATGTAAAGAATGAGCAAGCAACTTTAGCCACATTTAAACAAACACATAACAGGAAGAACACAGACTGAAGTACGAACTTCACCATGCCCATTTGTGCTAACAGATGCTGTATAGAACACCAGGTCTAATTGGCACATGCTTTTATCATATTACAACTTCATATGAATCTATTTTCTCTAGACTATTCACTTTCGCATTCATCCCAAAAGTGTTGTGATATGTGACAGAACACAAGTGAGCTTGTGCAAAAGGAACAATCTGTCATGGCACATTGACAGGACGCAAGGAAACAGGACAAGCATCGCTATTGGTACAAGATCTACAGCAACATATCAGAACATGACAATACAGCAATATTATTTAGGCAAAAGTGAGTACAGATCTGAGAAGTTATTCAAGTAAGAACATGGATTTACCACTTTTAAAACCGCATATTCATCAACAAAAACAGCTAAACATCAGTGCACGTATTGCAAAATTAGAAGACACAATTCTTCACTGGGTGCTAGTTCAAAAACCGCACGTCGAAATGTGTAAAAGCAGCTCACCGGTGTAGCCTTCAGCATGTGACAGCAAAGAAGACTATCAGCAACAGGCTTCATATTTAGTGTTTGGAGTCTTTGATTCAAACCGTAATACACCGTTAAAATAGGATTTCCGAGTTTGCTTGATTCATTCAAAAAAAAAAAGAGTGTCTCAGGCCGCAGTTAATGGATAAACTTGCACCAGCTACATTGAGTCAAAGGAGAAAATAAAGTGAGGAAGACAGATGTATAGTGTGAAAATGATGCCGTTGTATCAAGTAGCATAACTGACACTTAACATTCAGCTGCTTTCCACGCTTCTGCATACAGACTGAGAAGCTTTACCTCTTCATGATCTGCTAGTGAAGCACTGTTCACTGTGATCACCCACTCAAGGCAGTCACTTGGTTAAGTAAGGCCCTTTGCTACATGTAAGGACACCGACCCGAAACCGTGCATAAGTCCTGTAAAATATTGTAATATTTTGGAAACTGCAACTGTTGATCAGCAGCTGCGTCACTACTGCCAACATGCAGACCATGCAATTCCCCAAGCACTTGCTCAACAAGAGTACAATAATGAAGAGTGGCAAATTGGGCTAGCTGGTTCATTAGGAAAACAAGAAGCCATCGCAAGAAAAAATAAACACTCTAGAATTTTGATGGCTCTGGCTTGTTTAATATATTCAGACATCAAAGGGCCGATTATTACAGAACGCCATAAAGCGTGGTGCGCTGTTACCAACTGTTGTTTTTGAAAGCTATAACCTGTTATTACCAGACATTCATGTACCATGGCTGACGATATACTGTTCATCATTGCCATGTCCTGAGCACGGGAATTAGTCTCTTTCCTAAAGGTTTGGTATTGTCGTTACAAAAATATTGTGGTATATTTCCATAAACACACAAAGGTGCATAACTTCACTGGGTGTTACATAAACTAGTGGCTCCTCTCTTCTGACGCAGACTGAAAGGTGCTTTGTATGGAGAAGTTCCACAGGAAATCATTTCTGGCATTGCAGAATTATACGAGAATTCGCTCGAGTAAGAATTCGACAAATGAGAAAAAACACACCTGAGAAGCTGACAAATGCACTGTTTTTAGCCTTTATAGTTGAAGTGTACTGGAGAGAGTGGAATGTTTGTTGGTTGATGACCATTCGGTAATATTCAGTGACACTTGTTGAGTCACAGCCACGGTTGTGGGCTACAGCCTGTTTTTCACTTTCATCCAAGTTCAGGCACAGCTTTCCAGAGCCTAACAAAACTGTCTGCTGACCAGCTCTCCGCTCCTGCACACCAAGAAAACTGACTGCTTCTGGTGAAAGATTTAAACTAGCTTTAGCTGCCCGTAACTTCCAAGCAAGTACATAACGTTCCAATATTTGTAAAGGAGCATCATTAGCTCCGCTTACCAATTTCACAAGAAGTCCATTTATGCCTTCAAATACAAATGAAGAATTCGACCAATGAGGTCCTAGTTTAGCTGCACTTTCAGGAAGATGCAGAATTTGGTGTACATTGTATGTCATTGCACCCAACCTGCACAAACACTGTTCTCGCAACAAACTCCGAGAGAAGATCGGATGATCTCATTATGGTCATCTGAAGTGACGGTGTCATGTAGAAGTATATGACACCCTCCACAAGCAAACTGGAATGTCTGACATACTTATCCGGCAAAAAGCCATGAAGGCATGGTAATGAATATTGAAGAACCCACCACTTCCATTCACTAGCTTTCCAGATTGTGAAGTCCGATAATCTTCGTGGTGTACGTGTGAACCAATTCGGTGGCTTGATTGCCAATAACCTCCTGTTTAAAGAGGCTAAACTTTGTTGTGAACCAATGTAAACATCTTTTCTTTTTTAAATGTGATCTCATTTTTATCCTTTTTAAGCCGTTGTATGGTGTATATTTGTTCCCAGAATCTTTCCTTTCCAAATCCTGTGCTTCATATTTAATTTATATGTATCGTCTTTTTTGATAATAGAAATGCATAATTTCTGACTCAGTTTTTGGGCAAATGAGGAAGCTTGTTTCTCCTTGAAGCACATTACACCTATACAACACACGTAGACACTGATAGATAATAGATCCGACAAACTAATAAGAATACACTATTACACTAATAAAAAGAATACACTAGTAGACTTGTACAAGCAGAATAGCACAGATATATCCAGAATAGAACAAAAAGGAATTTCATCAGTGTATCAGTTGTATCGTTTCATAATGCAATAGAAAAAACTGATAGAATTTTTATTAGATTGCCCTACCAGATTTTTTGCTGGAGATCATTCAGTGCAAATGCATATCAACTTCTTGAGTAATGCTAATAACTGAACACATGGCTTTTTGTGCTGCAAGTTTTCTTAGACTCGTGCTTACCTTAAGCTTATACTGTATAATATGCTTGTAAGATCAAAACTGGAGTATGCTTCATCAATCCGGAATATACCTACAGAAAACACAACTCTCATATTTAGTTGAAGCCATAAAAAACCAACCTGTAAATTTTATTGTAGCTGCTTATTCCCATACCGCAAGCATATCAACAATTAAAACTTGCCTTGATTGGCCAGGCTTGTCAACAAAAAACTTACCCATTTATTTAACAAATTCTCAATTGAAACATATGTTATTACCTCCTTGTATCTCATTGAGAATGAACCACAACCTCAAGGTACAGGTGCCAACTTGCAAAACCAATATTTACTATTCCTGTCAAAGGCAGCCTCAGAACACACACACACACGCACGCACACACATATATATCAATGAGCTACAAGGAGGTAATAAAAACAAGTTTCAATTGAGAATTTGTAAAATAAACGGGTAAGTTTTCCTGTTGCCTAGCCAATCAAGGAATCAAGGAATCTTAGTTAATTCGGGTTTAATGGCGCAAAAGCGACTAAGGCCTTGCTGCGCCAGTCACAGGACAGTATAAGGTACAATGTTAAGGTATACGTATAGCTGTGTTACCTTAAAGTCGATGTAGATAATCGGTTTCACCTAAAAACTGGAACAGGTTAGTGAATAGCACTAGTGGGTCATCGCCCAATATTAAGGCAGGGTGCAGAGGTATATGTAAGTGATACAAATTTTTGATATGTTTCTGCCTCTGTGTTTCAGTGTGTGGGCATGATATAATGATGTGGGTTACTGTGAGCGTTTCGTGACATTTCTCGCATGTTGGTAAACTTTCGTTTCGAAGTAAAAAATTGTGTGTTAGATGCGTGTGTCCAATTCGAAGTCGACATAACATTACCTCATAGAACCGTTTTTGGTGAGTGCATGATTTCCACTCGCGAAGCAGGGGTTTAGTTATATATAACTTGTTATTTACGCACGAGTTCCATTCTTGTTGCCATTTTGTTGCTAGGGCCTTACGAACCACTCTGATACTGTCTCTGTATGGAAGTGTTCTGTATGTTATGCTTTTGTGCGCTGCCATGGATGCGCTTCTATCGGCAGCTTCATTCCCTGCTATCCCTATATGGCTTGGGACCCAGCAGAATCGTATGGTTCCTTCGTATTTCTTGTTAAATACTATGTTTAATATATCGCCAAGCAGGAGTTCAGACGCGGCGTTTAAGTTAAGGGCTCTTAGGGCACGTAACGAGTCGGTATAAATAATAGCATTCTTCTGCTTGTCGGAAGTAATTTTCTTAACTGCCATCCATATCGCATAAACTTCGGCAGTAAAAACTGAAGAAAAATTATTTATGCGAATACTGTTTTCCCAATTTTTTGTTACGATCCCGACACCTACGTATTCTTGTGTTTTAGAGCCGTCAGTGTAAAATTCTGTGTAATTTTTATATTTTTCTTGGATAGCCCGGAACTCTTGTATTATATGTTCTTGTGGAATGTCTTTTTTCTTTATATGTGTTAACGTCCAGTCGCACAGCTGTGTAAAATTGCACCACGGGGGCAATCTTGGTGGCCTTTCGGCAACCTGCGGAGCTTCGGGAGGAACATCATAGGTCTGACAATATTGTTCGTGTCTTAAGATGAGTGGCCGAATCATGTTTGGTTTATTTGTGTAGTGTATTCGTGATTGGCACTGTGTTACGATGCCGTAGCATATATGTTGTGGTGATAACCGAATTCTTAATACATAGCAAAGTGTAAGTTGTGCTCTGCGGTGCTGTAATGAAGGCGCATTAGAGTCAACGTACAAACTTTGTACAGGCAATGTCCTGTAAGCACCACTGGCCAGTCGTAGGCCGAGATTATGAACTGGATCAAGTGGCTTAATGTAGGACTGCCTAGCTGCCCCATAAACTACACTGCCGTAGTCGAGGATGCTACGTACAAGGGACCGATGTATACGTAGTAGACATGTTCGGTCAGATCCCCAGTGCTTACGTGATAAAACCTTGAGGATATTTAGCGCTTTATTTGCTTTGATTTTAGTTGCGTTAATGTGGGACAGGAAGTTCAGTTTAGTGTCAAACGTTACGCCTAGAAATTTATAGTGTTCTTTCACTGGCAGCGTTGTACCATGTAAAGTGAGACCTGGAGTGCAGTGTAACCCTCGCTTCTGCGAAAAGAGAACTGTAATAGTTTTGTGTGTTGAGAACCGTAAACCAGTTTTATCAGCCCATTGTGTAAGATTATTTATTGTTATTTGTAGTTGTCGTTCGCAGGAGGGTAGGTTTGAGGCGCAGCAAGCTATTTGCAAATCGTCGACATATGTTGAGTGCATAACTGATGGTGGGATGACCTTATTTGCAGAGTTCATTTTGACTATGAAGAGCGTCGTGCTAAGAATGCAACCTTGTGGAATGCCATTTTCTTGTGTGAACGTGCGCGAGAGTATTGTGCCAAGACGTACTTGAAATGTTCGATTTGACATGAAATCGCATAGACAATTTAGCATTCTTCCGCGAACTCCCATGTCAGCCAGGTCTCTCAAAATTCCATATCGCCATGTGGTATCATACGGCTTTTCAAAATCAAAGAAAACAGCAAGGCAGTATTGCTTGTGAAGAAACGCATCACGTATTTCATGCTCTAGTCGCACGAGATGGGCAGTGGTGGAGCAGCCCTTTTTGTATCCGCACTGGTGTTTGTCTATTAGGCTTCTTGTTTCAAGGATGAATGTGAGTCTTATGTTGATAATGCTCTCATAGGATTTTGCTAGACAACTTGTTAGTGCAATGGGTCTATAGCTGCTAGGGGATGTTGCGGGTTTACTAGGTTTTAGAAAAGGCACTACTACCGTGTTTTTTCAATCTGTGGGCATTACCCCAGACTCCCATATCTCATTGAAAAATTTAAGAAGTGCCCCTACCGATGCTTGGGATAGGTGTGCCAGCATTGTGTAGTGCACACGGCCAAGACCTGTTGCCGTTTTTTTAGCGGCAGAGAGAACTCCGTTCAATTCATGTATTGTGAGGGGGTTATTGTACATTTCAACTGAAGCCCCAGTGGTAGGCAGTCTCTCTTTCTCAGCCGATTCTTCATATTTTTAAAATGAATTTGAATAGTTTGCTGAGCTGGATATGTTATAAAAGTGTTCACCTAATAAGTTGGCCTGATCCTGTAGTGTTGTTTGTGTGTCTGGACATGTAAGCAGCCGTATTGTGTATGATGAGTATTCTCCTCTAAATTTCCTCACCTGGTCCCACATTCGTTTTGATGTGACTGTACTATTCATGGAAGATATGTATTTTGATATGTAATAGGCGTGTTACTTTCACTGTGGAGTACATAGTATTTGGGGAAAGATGGAGCGTTGCTTCGAAAGGAGAATTGAAATGGTACTTCGGTGCGGCATCTTTTGAGACGCCGATCATGGACAACGGAGATTTGAGCTGCCATAGAAAAGTGTGTGTGTTCGGCAACAGCGCCGACCGCCCACCATGGAGCTAAACGAGGGGACGCGGCAGGGCTTGTGTCCAAGCCTGCACCACGCCAGCCGTACGCCGTCACTATAACCAAATATGGTGTACCCAAGGTAGGATATCCACACAAGGTTAACCCTTGCCGCCGTGGAGAAAGGAAGTAAATGGAAGAGAGAAGAAGACAGGAAAGGTAAAAAAGTGAGAGATAAAGACGAAGGTTTGAGGAGAGAGAGATAGGAAGAGGCGACTACCGATTTCCCACAGGTGGGTCAGTCCGGGGGTGCCGTCTACGTGAAGCAGAGGCCAAAGAGGTGTGTTGCCTCCGCCGGGGGGCCTTAAAGGTCCAGACACCCAGCATTGGCTCAACCTCCAGGATCCCCCTTTCCCCGGACACGGCTAAGCCGCGCACGACTACACGCGGGAGAGTCCAACCCTCGTGTGTTCGGGTCCGTGGTGTCGCAACACACCAAACGCCTGCTGACGCAGACGCCCCTGCGGGGCAAGGAATCTCTCTCTCTCTCTCTCTCTCTATATATATATATATATATATATATATATTTATACATACGCCAGAAGAAAGGGGGTAACCGAGGGGCCCGATATTTATATATATATATATATATATATATATATATATATATATATATATATATATACTAAGGCACATTGCAACTCAGTGGCTTTACTTAAGATCTAACACGGCAACCTTGCTATCTTGAACCGAGATGGATGGCTGGCTAACACATAGTGAGCCTTCCTTTCTAATGTGATAAGCCTTCGTTAATTCATGTGAGAGCTTTTGACAGTGCGTGAACAGCAGAATAGTGCTTTCAAAAACTGGATGACGCCCACTGCTTCAACAATGCACAGAAAGGTGTGAACGCTTACACTAAACGCTAAAGACGCGGGAATGAAACGGGAAGATTTACAGGATTTCATAAGCCACTTGACAAAAGCTTCGCTTCACACGGATCCCAGTGTGCGTTGGATCCGCATAATGTTTTGGGTGCTGGTTGCTGGTGGTGGTCTTGCACGATTGGCCGGTATAGTGTATAGCACGAACCAGCACCGGATATATTGCAAACCGAGGTGGCCCGTGCGGTACGTGATTTATGTAATCGCGGCGCGAGCTCCGAAACCAACATGGCATTCTCGTCGTGCAGTCGTCTTCATTTCATCGCCTTTATTCTCATGCGATCAATCCTTCGTTGACAGACCGTCGAATTCCTGTAAATTAATTTCAAGTGGATACGTGTTGCAAGCTCACCGGCTACAATTCGTAAAATTGCGATGTTCACCGTAATGTAATTATTCAGGGACGTAATTAGTGAACTTGTGTTAATTAGTTAAAGATGTGTTTAGATTTCTCGTGCCAGTAATGTCTGCCTCTTGGAATAATTCAGTTCGAGGAGAAGAATTCTCTTTGCTGCAACAGGCGATTTATAAACATTCCGTAAAACTTAAATATGATCATTCTGTATATGGTAGGTTTAGTATTGAGGCTTGGGACAGTTGGTATCAAAGTTACAGAGTGGCAGCTATAGAGTTGGTATGATTTCGGAAGCCTTCCACATTTGAAAACACCCGGAATTGCATGGGAATCAAATGAGAGCGCATGCCAGGCAGGTGGAATGGGAATGGAATGGAAGGCCGAAATTCAGGAATGTAGTTAGATGGAATGCAATGGACCACTGATGTCTAACACATATACATAGAGCGCTAAGTGTCGATTTTATCCAAGACTACAAAACTACCGAAAAGGTAAATTTATTTTTATTATGTTTTTATTTATTTACACATAATGCTAGCCTCAGTTTTTCAGGTTTTGGCAGCAGTGGGAAGTCAACACAAGAAATATGTCCATTTAGCACTTTAGGATATTTCCAAAAGATGTTCACAAATGTATGTACACAGACATTGCAAATACAAGATAATGTGCTCTAGATTGATGCGCTAGGTTAGAAAAAAAACTCAAATAACCTTTTTTTTAATATTCAATACACGTTTAATTTACTATCTTATGTGGCACAAAGTTTCATTCTAAACGTTTTGTGCGCAAACAAACAGGGACGAAGAATAAGAGCAACACAAGGACGAGCGCTTGTCCTTGTGTTGCTCTTGTTCTTCGTCCCTGTTTGTTTGCGCACAAAAAGTTTTAAGATGAATCTGTTCCAACTAGGCCGACTCGCAGTTATGACAAAGTTTGTCTCCGATTGTACACGGGAACAAATAATAATGACGAGTTATTATTTGTATAAATCTGCATTCTGTCAAATGCTTGTTGCGTTTATTTCCAGCTCATCTAGTTTGACCAGGGTACTTAAAGTTTGGAAGAGAAAATTGAGAAGAAAGAATTTCGCATGATTATTGAACGCTGAAAAAATCTAGCCTTAGCGAGTACTTTATGAGAAGGTTGCACTAGTATTTACACTAGCAGTATAGGTAAGACCTATTTCTGGGATAAAGAGAACAACGACAAAGCGCTGCTGAAAAAAATGACGCAGGGTCCACTCCCGTGAGCATTAAGCAACTCTTTGTTATTGGTAACGTCAATGCAAGAAGTGTGCCGAACAATTCAGCTGAACTAAAGGCTTTCTTTTCTGAAATCCTTCCCTGCCACGGTTGTTTAGTGGCTATGGTGTTAGGCTGCTGCGCTCGAGGTCGCGGGATTATAATCCCGGCCACGGCGCACTTGGGAATGTAATTTTGCGCACTCATCTTGCTCTGCAGATAGGCGCGCCCGAAACGTCCGTTTATTTTGTTCCTTTTCACAATAGAAACAAACCTTGCACACGCTATGTGCATCTAAATGCGTTTTGGCGGATCTGTACGGCCAGAATATGCTCACAGAGAACGGATTTAAACAAAAGGGGAGACTCGGGCGAAAATTGGCAACAGGAAAGACGTCATGCTAGTAGTGACGCCGACCGTTTGCTGCCGCAAGCATCGAGAAAAAAAAGAGAATGTGAAATGAAGTTAACAGACATGGTTTAAATATTTTTATGCCCCCCCCCCGGCAAAGCTAAAAATGTCTGCGTATAAATTAAATTCTTTTCGGCTTCCGTTGCCTAGTGACAGGCGAATGATGGGCCAGATGCACGAGTCATTCGTCAGACCCGCCGCCGATTCGAGCGAAACCGGCTGCGCACCTTAGCATTGGCCTGTCTTCCTTTTTTTGCATGTAGCCTGGTTTGCTGGGCTTCCGGTGGATTCTTGCGTTCCTTCTGCACTTCGACACGGCACCACTGCACTATAGGCAGGTTGCGAACGTAGTTCCCGCGCCTACTAGGGCGCCCCTCGCGGCGGCGAGCGCAGAACCGGCAGGATACGACCGGCCCGCTTGCGTTCGGAAAGCCTGTATGTGCACTGTTTCGCGCTTAGCTGTTGCCTTTTCTGAGCAATGCCGAAGTGCAACCCGAGCTGTTGAGTAGTGGGCTGCAACAGCACGTACACCAACTCACGGGGAACAAAGTTTCACAGGTTTCCAAGCCGACCGTATGAAGCAGAACGGCGTCAACGCTGGATAGCGCTCGTCCGACGGCATAAGCTGTGTTATGTTCCGGCGTTATGCCAAGTGCGTTATAACGCTGAATTCTTTGCTTTTACAGCAATGATGGCAGCAACGGGACACCTACAGTAAGTGGCGTAGCTAGGTCGTCTAGCTGGCACCCGGGGCCCATAGGTCTTCTGTCCCCCCCCCCCCTCCCCCGGGTTTATTGGAGGAAGGCGAGCATATCAACAATTTCTGTGTGTCTCCAGACGTATATGACCCCCCTCCCCCCCCCCCCCCCACTGGCCCCTTGCACCCGGAGCCCACGCCCGACCCCCCCCCCCCCTTCCTACGCCACTGCCTGCAGTGCGTACCAGGATAAGCATCAAACAAAGTAGTTTGTTCCTACACTGTACCGCAGTAAAGCCGTGGAACTCTTTCCCAATCCTTTCCCATTCAAACAGCGCTAGGGCTTGCTGAGAGATTTGAGGAGGGGTTGCAGCCGGCTGAGCTGGCATACACCCTTCTGCGCCCAGCATATCAACGAAGGTGCAGATGAGATCACCAAAATTTTTGACAACGTCGTTTATTGGAACCTCCTTTGCAAGCACTGAAAAATCGCAACATAAAGGTATCGCACTTCCAGTAACTTGGGCGACAATATTTTCCCAGCTTAGTCTTACACAACTGGTAAGTTCATCCCATTTTTTTGTGTGTGTTTGGGGAGAGCAACGTTAGAATACCTCTGGTAGGTCTTAAGAGTCGTTCATACGCCCCACGTTCTTGGATGAGATGTTTTGGATTCGTATTTGCCGTCATGTATGTACAGGGAAACTACCGCGGCGTCCTTGCACTTCCCTGCGATGCCAGCACGGCAATCGCAGCTCCCCGCGAGGATTTGTCTGCTGTCGCCGATCTTCAAGAATCAATTTCGCCTAAATTTGATGCGTCCACACCGTAGATAACGGAGTAAATTACGCTGAGCTTCATACATCTCGCTGGTGCATTATTTTTCGTTTGCGGAATAAACCTAGCAGTCACTTCCGATCAGTGCGAGTTCAACACTTCCCTCACGTCGTAGACGTGCCCCACTTCAAATAGACGACTTCATTTCCCTAAATTCCTTTCACGAAAAAAGCTATGAAGATCTTGTAATTCCCCGAAACCCGGTTAAAATTAATTTCGGCACGCTGTTTCGCGCCATCGCTATCGTTTGACAGGACGCCAAACACGCAGTGCGGGCTGCTGACGCCATGAGTAATCCTACCACATTCGCGCAACTATTCGTCAGATGGCGCTAGGGGTCGGAAAGACGGGGCGCCGCCTAGCACTTGCAACCTGCCCATTGAACTACGGCAAGTCTTCGACGCATTTACGGCACGTAACTTAGACTTGTGACGCAGTTAGTGGAACACAGCTCGGCCGTCGTGGTACAGTTAAGTTGAATAGAGTATTTTATTGCGTCCGGCATTCCGGCAAGCGCGGGCAGTTTGCCGCCTGAGCGGGGGCGTAAGCATGAGCGGCCAGATTGGTGGCGCCAGCTTGTGGTGCAAAGCTGAACCGCTCATACACAGAGCCAATCACTATATTCTGCTTAGCTGCTGGTGCAAATTTTCGACAGCGGCAAAATTGTGTTTCTACGACTTTATACAATTTCTACCAGCAGCGAAGCAGAACAAAGTAGGTTACTGCAATTTTAGCACTGTGTTTGTATGGTCGAACTATACGCCACCAGGCGGCTGCAACGCTCCGGCGGCTCACGTTTAAGCAGGAGACACACGGTCCGATTTCGCGTCGGATCCGACGTGCGGTGCGCCGAAACGACGTCATATCCGGCTGTTTTCGCCGCATCGGAAAGCTCTATCGGACGTCGGGCATGCGACTTCCCGGGCAGTTTTTCATAGTGCGACGGCCGGGATGTCGGAACGCAACAGCGAATGACAGCGCGGATGGCGTGACGTAGCCACCTGGGATTGGGAAGACGGCCATAACAGGGTTTACGTCAACGAGTGAGTGAACTTTTATTGTGTCCAGCGCGCACCCGGCCGAGACGAACCCTATAATATCGAATGAGCTCCTCATATCGCTGGTTCAATGTGAACCAGCTGTGTGGGAGCAGAGATCCGAAGAAAAAACGGCGCCCGGCTCAACGCCTGGAAAAGGATAGTGCAAGTGAAAATGATAGTAGCCTGATCGTGTCGCAAGGTGCGTAGCAGAGTGATTTTTGAGAGCAGTGTCCTCGCGCACTGCGTTACATGGCGCATTTGTTTGTTTTCACTATATTTTTGTACCATGTTGTCTAGTGCAAGCAAAACACGCGATTTGTTTCTTTCAAATCGTTAGCTTCCTCATGCGGCAACGTTCCGACTGGTGTTGTTGAAGCCGCGGTGTGGTTTTTCTCGTTGCTGGGTGTACGTCGAAGCAAATTTCACGCGTCTGCGGAGCTCTTGTTGAGTGAATCATGCCACATTGTATCTTTCTCGCGCCTTACGGCGCTGTGCCTTGAATATAACATCACTGATTTACCCGGGGGAGCAGTAGAGGCCGTAGTAGAGACCGGGCCTGCTCTCCTAGAGAGGTATCGTCGGTCATGCCAGGCTTTTCATATGCTCCTCTCCGTGACCTCTCGAAAGCATTTTTAATGATCCGTTTTGCGTTAAATGAACGTCCTTCTGCAAGAATATGTGCAAAATGGGTAGGCGTGAGCTGTGGTGTTAGCGAAATGGAAGCACAGCAGCTACGTGCGACGTGCCTTAGACACGGCGTTATTATAATCTCAGGTGTTTTTCTGAGGCATCCGTTTGCCGGTTACATGCGCACTCGTAGAGCAGTACTTGTAAAAAATTCAATACATCGTCGCAAAGAGAAAAACACCCAGCAGCGAAGGTCCCGCGACTTCAACACCAGTTAGAACCTTGCCCCTCATTCCTGGTAGCTCGCGCCAACTCGTAAAAAAAAAGAAAACACGGTACGCGGCGTACGAAATAGCGAGGAAAAAGATACACATTTCGATCAGTGAGCACGCAAGATGTTGCGCGAGACACGGTTGCATGTGTCCGGGCTGCTTGTTTGGAGATGAATGCATTTATCGGCCACCTTTACTTGGGGACGGCTAAATGCTGCGCGCGCGTGCTGTTTTTGACAAGAAGCAGCTGCATGCGACGCGACTGTGAAAAACGGAAGGAAACAGGCTAAACAATATTTGGGATTCTTCTGAGCTTTAATGGCATGCATGTATGCAGCCGGGCACAGTCTTTCAGAATGCTCCGTTTGCTAAGTTTTCGGCATCTCTACATAAGGTCATGCTCATTCGTAAGTGCGCTAGTACGCGATAGTGTTAGCTGTGTGTACACCTGACAAAAGAGCATGCTTCTTGTGGCCACACTTTCCACATTTTTCTTTAAATTTCATCAAATTTTGTACTCAAAATCTTTGAACTTGATTTATTCCGTGTGCACAAATAATGCGAAATTTATTGATAGTTGCAGCACTAAAATCATATGCGGTTGTGAACTTTTTCAGATAACATCGACCTGATTGTGCGCCGCTGGAGGAATCTGCGCGACACATTTGCCAAAAAGATAAAATAGTTGGCAAGGAAGAGCGGAGCTGGAGCGGGAGAACCTGTTTCGAAATGGAAATATTTCGACCTTATGCTGTTCTTGAGGGACATTGTAGAACCACTCCCGTATGTGTTAAATTCCTGTTCTTCATGAAACACTAGCTTGCAAGGGGTTTTGAATGCAGAATACCAATGTGTACTGTCGTGCAGCATGCGAGTGAGCAAGACGTACACTGTTAAAATTTGTGAAGCCACAGCAGTCGCTGTTAATAACACTTGTCGTTGGGCTAGTTGGTGCATGCTTCTTAGCAACAAAATCGATGCAACAAACCAAGGAAAACGGGTGAAAGGAAAGAGCGTCTACAATTCCCCGATCATGTAAAGAGTTCATACCCTATGATGTAGCCCACTAAACAGTCATTAAGACAGGTATTGCCTCTAGTTTTGGAAGGCGCACTGGTGAGATATTGTGCTCACAGGACGGCAGAAAGCTTTGACAGGCCAACTGGATTTACTCAGCCGGTTATCTTCACTCTATCGTAGGTGCAGCAGCTGAAACCTTCCTTCAATAATTGAAAGAAAAAAAGAAGGAACGGCATTGGATGGAAAAAAGGCCAATAGTTGTACCTTACGTACGTAAAGTTGCGCACG
This sequence comes from Dermacentor albipictus, assembly GCF_038994185.2. NCBI lineage: Eukaryota > Metazoa > Arthropoda > Arachnida > Ixodida > Ixodidae > Dermacentor > Dermacentor albipictus. The sequence continues at coordinate 97,278,103 of NC_091822.1, forward strand.
AGCTGGAGAAAGCTAATTGGTACAAGGTGTCTCTGGTATTTTCTGCACAAAGGAAGCTGTTGGGTCTGTGCCCGCGGATTTCAAAAGCACTCGAGCCATCTATATGCGGTAAGAGACATGCAAGGTGCTAAGTCACCTGTGCGGCGGGTGTGGTTGACGAAATTCCACTCAGCTGCGGCAAGGTTTACATCGGCCAAATGGGGCGATATGTGAACGTCAAACCTCTACAACATGAACGTTCCGTTAAGAATAACCACTAGGGACATTTACCTGTGCACTGTAAATTCTGTCATTGTAAGGCAAGATTTAAAAAGATCGCCATTATTGGCAGAAGCAACGAGGTGCTCGCACGAGAAATGTTGGAGGCATACTACATAAAAAAAAAACAGATATGTATTAGCGATACATCAGAAGTGTTGCACAGTGCTGAGCTTGAATTCTTCAGATGCTTTTCAAACTAGCACATGTCTGATATTGACAGATTTATGGTGGTATGATGCGCGGATTCTTGCTGCGCATGTAAGGCGTGGCTAAACATTGCGATGTTTTCATGGAGTAAAGTTAGTTGCAAGTGGCGCTCTTTCCTTTCGCCTGTCTTGGTGTGTTGCGTCGTTTTCATTGTGAGAAGCAGTGACTGTGCCTTTGAATGCTTTCAGTACACATAGGTAATCAAAAAATGCTTTTGTTCTGCTTTTAATTGACCGTGCATCAGAACACAACAAAAATATGCAGGTGATCAACAGAAATTTCCCCTGCAGGCAGCAGAAAATAATGGAAAGCAAACGCTGTAGGAATAGCTAACAATTTATGGTCAAGTTAGCCAGAAAACAGGTACTTGAACTCTCCACTAAGCAAACATTGTGTGTCTGAAGGGATGTTCGCATTGTTCAGGCTGTAGTGATTGTACTACACTTCATGTTTGAAAGTACCAAGTCTCTACTCGGATAGCAAAAACTCACTCATGTTGAGGCTATGGAATATTCTTATGCCCGTTTTCCCCTTTCTTGGCTCTACGTGACGCCAAAACAACAATTTCATCCACTTCTCTTTCCCCCCTTAGAACAAGAAGCAACCTGGATGATGGTCCAAATTCGCTGGACGAGGTCCTTAGGGATACTGAAGATGACCCGTCAGGGCTATTTGCTTCCATGCTGCCCCACCATGGTGCCAGCAGTGAAGAGACCAGGGACATTGAACTCCCCACGAAGACATAACACAAACACAATCATCTACACCTCTTTCAAACATTTTGCCCTATAACCCCGCTCAGTCTTCACAGCCTTCCTCCCTTTCTTCACACTCCCCAACACAGACGCACGAAGCCGCCTCCACTAATACACGCCTTACTTTGCAAACAAAGAGACACAAGAGAAAATCTCACAGACCTTATGATATCAAGAGTGGACGCCCAGCTGCAGGAGGAAAGGCTCGACAGAACTGAGCAATTTCTGCTTTCACTAGCTGACGATATGGACAATGTGCCAGTTCACCTTAGGGGACAATGCAAGGTTCACCTGCTAGAAGTGCTCCTAGAAGTGCTCTAAGTGGTAGTCCTCCCAACAATACTTAGTCTCGGAGCTTTGCATGACGGAGACATGCACCTTTGCATGACGGAGACACCAATTAGTGTGCCTGCACACGCACAAGCTGAATAAATGCATCTAAATAAACTCGTGTGTGCCCGAATTCTGTCCACAACTTTCATGTGCTAGACACATTGGGTCCAAATTTTTCTCTGTGCCTGACTTTCGTCCACAATTTTCATGCGCTAGACACATTGGGTTCAAATGGTTAATTAAAACAGTAGAGATTCATTGTAACCTCCGTATGCAGGCCATATAGTATGCATTGCTTATTCATTCCGCCTGCCATACCCATTAGGAATTTTAGCAGCATGGGAGACACATATATAGCTTACATATAGAACTATAGAAAGTAGATCGATTAAAGCAAGGGCATCTATTATGCGAAATGCAACAAAAGTATACCTGGGATTTCACGTAACTTGACCCAAGAATTTTAAGGAAGACAGTAATCCGCAGCTGGATGTATGGAAAGGCATATTGCTTGCCGTTACATTCCACTTAAGTAATATGAACCATTAAAAATTAACATTCACTTTTGGATCACAAGTGTTACATTGTAGATCTAATTCAGGAATATCCAATCCAGGTTTTTGCTGCAGTGTGTTTTCCTTCTGTATTTAACCCTGTAACGCCCAGCGCCCAGCCAGGGAGATGTAAAAAAGAAGTCGCTGCATTCGCGATATCTTGTAAAGATAAAAAGAATAGCAAGAAACTGTTTGGCTTGTAAAAATCATTTATTTCCAGCCACAAATTAGTCATATTCCTTGAGAGAAATGCTGCAGCCTCTGTTGGAAATTGTGCTCGCGCATAGAAGAGGACGAAAGTGGGAAGGGTGCGCGATCGGCAGGATGCGAACATAAAGCTTGTAATGTTGCGTTTGCCATGTTTGGATGGCTTAGCGCTGTGTGCCAAAAAACCCCGCAAACTGTCTTTTTCCGCATCGTATTTCTGGTACTGAACGACCCAGTCAGCCAGCCAGTGCCTTTGCAACTTGCGGCTTCGTCTGGTAGATAAATTTGCAGTCAGATTGTCGTGGAGCACATCGAGAACAAGTGGACTTCTCGCTGAACGTAAAGCACAAGGATGATTAACAAGGTGAACGAAATGATTAAATCTAGACATTTCGACCTATCAACCGCATCGTGTCCTGCATAGCCGGTTAAAGGTGGCGAAGTCGGAGTAGTCCGTACTCAACGTCAACTTGAAATCAAGTGGTAATCAGGCTTCGTTTGTACGTGTTTGGCCTTACAGCAAATGTGAAAAAGGCGTTCCTTCAGATATCAATCAAGGAAGAAGACAGGGATGTGCTTTGCTTCTTGTGGTTCGAGGAAGTACTGACCAAGAATAAAGCCTTTCCTCGGCTCGAGGAGCTCGAGATGACTAGTCCGTTTCTCCTATCAGCTACACAGCCCAAGGAAAGCTATGTGAATGATTTGGTATTTGTCACTTCAGCATGAGGAATTCCTGAACGAAGAAACAACCTAGATTATGAAACTAGCAGGGATGAATATGCAGAAGTGGTCAACTAATGACATCCTGCAACAGACACTATGCAAAAAAGAAACACCTATGATGGAGCATATACTAACGGAGGCACTCGATCTATACTAGAATGTGGAAGAAGACACAGTGTGAACCTTGACTCCCTTCTAGAGATTATCATCACACGAAAGGGCGCAAAGCGAACAGTACTCCAAGCAACATCAAGAATTTTCGACGCGTTGGAGGCTTTGTCTCTATTCATAATCAGAGCCAAAACACTCATTCAAGAGATATGGCAGCATGGAGTAGATTGAGATGTGTCACTCCCGAATGCTCTCGAAGATGATTGGAACAAGTTTTCTGTGGCGATTGAAGACATAAGAACTTTGTCTTTAAAGAGGAGCTCATTGACCAAAGTAAATACGGACCTGCCAACCCTCCCGATTCACCCGGGAGACTCCTGAATTTTGACAGAACTTTTCGATTGTACGATCACTGTTTGATATCTCCCGAAAAGGGGTCTCTGTTCGCGCAATAATGTTTTTTGCGAAACCGGCACCGCGGAATCTACAGCCACATCGTAATCGTCAGCATGACCAACAACGGCTGCACTAGCACCATCGGTATCGACTAAGAAGCCGACTACGGTGCCTAGTAAGCCAACCAAAGCCAGCGCCAATGTCGCTCTTGCATTTCATGCATGCCTGTGCATGCCTTGCTCCATTGTGCATCTTGTTATTGCTGCTTGCGTGTATGATTAGTGCTGGCTAGGCCGTCTGTGTGCGGTACAGCCTGTAAAGTTAGAATCCTGGTGTGCTTGATGCCATGGCGCTATCAAGGCCCAAGAAAAAGTATCTACAGAAGCTTTTGCGGTGTTATACTTCCGAATTTGCGTGCTTTTTGACGTCAAGAAAAGGAGAACATTTTGCATTTTGCGCAACGCGAATGCGACGTCAGCGTGTCGCATGGTGGCAAGGGTGACTTTAAACTGCCTGTTTCCACGGCGAAGCATCAAAGCTATGTTTGTACCGCTGAGCAGCAAGGCAACATGGTGAACTTTGTACGGAACAACTGCAACGACAGTGCCATACGCACGCAGTGCCTGTTTACGAGATTCCTCGTCGAACACAACCTGCCCCGCAGTGTCAGCGACCACATTGGGCCTCTTCTACGGAAAATGTTTCCGAAATGCGACGAGGCGAAGCGTTATGGATGTGGACGTACGAAAGCAAGTGCAATTGTAGGAGAAATGGCATCAGAGGTACAGATCACGACGCTGGATAGCATTAAGCACCGCGCTTTCGCTGTTGCGGTCGACGGCAGCAACGACACTACTGCACAGCTGTAATCGATTGTGGTGACGTACTACGTCGATGAATGCTCGTGCATTGAAAGTAGGTTATTCAGCATTCAGGAACTCCACGGGGAGGCGATGGGAAGAAAACTCAGGAACTTCGTGTTGAAGGCAAGAGAGACCTTTTACGTACGCGTGTCAAACTGCGTTGCATTTTGTGCCGACAACGCAAACGTTATGTTAGGGAAAAAAACGGCGTCACCGAAGACTTAAAGGAGGCACAGGAAAACTTCGTTATGATTGGCTGCCCATGCCATCTAATTAACTTTGCTGCCGAGAAAGGAACCGCGTGCTTGCCGGCTAAGTTTGATGAGGTTCTTGTGGATATCTTTTATTACTTGGAGAAAAGCTCTAAACGCAAGGTCAAGCCGTCTGAATTTCAAGAAATGCACAATGTAGAAATGTGAAAAATTTTGAAGCGTGTACCGACTCGTTAGTTGTCACTAGAAACGTGCCTCACAGGAATTGTTGACCAGTGGCAACCTCCGGTTAGGTTTTTCTTAAATGGAATCAAATCAAAGAAGCAGTGCCCATCCTTTTCACAGTCTTATCAGATTCCTCGTAGGCCCGAACCATGAGGAGGTGCAAAGTACCACGAAGCCAGTCGCAGGCGTAAAGCACCAACCGAGAAGAAGGATGCCCCAGCTACATAAAAAGCCATAGTGTTAACAGAGTCTGCAATACAAGAAGCTGTTCCGATTCGTGAAGAAAGACTGCTTCATTTTTTTTACGTCTGACATTTACGTGGCTTTCGGATTTTTTTTTAAATGTGTGATCCCTCTTTCGGAGAAAGCCAATTGCCAGCTACAATCACAGGCACTTCAAGTACATATTCTGCAGTTGATTCTGCTCCAACTATTCACTGAACTTTTGACTAGGTTTGTCTTGCAAACTGCTGTAAAGGGTGCTCCTTCTCCGCTTGAAGTTCTATATCAAGATATCCGCAATCAGAAGGCAGACAGAGATCTGGTCATTGGTTGTCACACAGCAGCATCGGTAGAGAAGCTTAGTTCCCATCATCCAACGCAGTTTTTCACTTGTGTCCGCTCTTACTTTACCACTGTGTGCGATTACATGAGGCACAAATTCCTACTTGAAAACGCAACTCTGAAGAATGCGGAGGTGACCAACCTAAAATTTACTTCAGAGGCGTTGCTCTCGAGTATTCGTTTCTTTATTCAGAGTTTCCCTCAGCTGCTGCACCGAGATTCTAATGAATCTGCTGAAGATGTTTTAGATGCTCTCGAAGCTATGTTTGCAACACTACAGGCGTACAGTTTTCCAGAGGACATTCTGAATGAAGAAAGGTGCGACGTGCAGTGGTCTATGGTTGGAAAAATGAAAAACACTGACTGAAAACAGATGTTTCACAGAGTTGCCAAGATGATGCTGGATTTACTCGTGATATCGCATAGCAATGCAAAGTGTGAGAGGGTTTTTAGCACGGTGCGAAAAACTAGGACTGAATGCCGCTCATCAATGTGCAACACATCCCTCCAAAACCTGCTGCTAGTGAAAGGCCATCAGTCTGGAACATGCTTTGAGCAGAGCTACTCCGAGAAATTTTTGAAGCAAGCAAAGTCTGCTACTGCAAGGTCCGTTCAATAGGACTGGTGGAACACTGCCTGACAGCTTCAACGAACACCCCCCCCCAACACACACACACCGGACGTGAAAACAGTGAATTCCCCCCACCCCCCGTTGCCGCAAATGAGAAGCCTCTCGATTTTTGATCTCGCCAGGTTGGCAGGTATGAAAATGCATAACACACTTGAATTGAAAACATTAAAGCCTCCTACAGTATGCCTTTTCAATACATGCAAATAAACGTACATGCTACCTCAGTACTGCATCCTGCCAGGACACACTTCCTGCAGTAGTTGCCAACTACTGCAATATGCAATATGCAATATGCCAACTACTTGCCAACAATAGCAATATGCCAACTCCTGCAATATGTCAACTACTTCTGCTGAAGTAGTTGGCATATATTTCTCTCCCATGCCGAGATGATTGGGGAAAATTGAGTGCCTGGGTACGAGCCACTTGCAACGGTGGCTGTGCTAGCTGCTCACGCCACTGGCCAGACCGTTGGTGCCCGAATACATGGACAGAATTAGCATATGCAGGACCACAGTACGCATCATCACCCTCTGTGCGCCTGCGCATGAGGAAATTGGGCAGTACACAAAGGGCTTTGACGACCTCTTCGGCATTCTTAGGATCTTCCCCCATTGTCCTCTCGAGAATCCTCTAGCGAGTCACGAGGATGCCGAAGGTGTTCTCTGCGCACCTCCTGCGTGACGCAAGTAAAACAAATGTTTTACACATTGCCTCTTCAGTCCTTAGAATTATTGCTTAGACATCTTTGTGATACTGCTAGATTAGGCTCTCGTTGAAAAGAAGAGGCAAAAAACAACGTTTAACACCGAGCAGAAGTCACAAAACTTTGTCGCACCTGCTGGTCTCATGACTGTAGGTCTCGATATGTATCAACTCACAGAAGCCAGTAGTGAAATTAATAGTTGGGAAACGCATAACAGTTCACGCATTTATCCTTTCTTCTGCACAAAAAGCTTATTTATGACAGAAAATTCTGGAGCTGTTAGGCATGGCAAGACACCTGCACTGTTATCGCTACATTTAAGGAAAATATTCATTTGTATAATGTAGGTCTTACTGCATGAAGTTTATCTTTTCCAAGAAGTACTAGTAAGTTTGTGTCTAGGATCAAAGAGGCAACAGCCCTGTCACGCGAGCTTCTGTGAACACCTTTTAATTCCTCCATCTTCATCACAAGGATGATGCACTCAGTGGCACATGATAGCATTTTCGCTAAGTGCTTTATCAATCTAAACTGATTGAATGCTTCTTTTTAGTGTGTACTTAGGATAGGGAATGCATAACTGAAGGGTTCATCTTTGTCTGTACATAAAAAAATGGCACTTATAGGTGAATGGCAGCTTCTGTTAAATGTCTGTTAGTGAGAGTGAGACATGTTGACAACGTTAAAGGTCAAGCTCCAGTAGGAAGCCTCGTGCACCCTTATCTCAAAAGGGCTTGCGGGTCCTTTTGTGAGAATGGTACAAGAATGAGCCTTTGAGAGAGCTTCACCTTCCTCTGCTCAGGCGGTAGTTGAATATCCGCTTCTTGTCTTCGAGCTCTCGTCCAGGGTACGGCCTCAGGAATTCTGGCCAGAGCTGGACAGCCTCGCCCCGACAAACACACATGGAGCTTGCTGCATGGTGTTTGGCAAGGCCAAGCTTCTCGGCAGCTGCAACTGGCCTTGCTCCAAGCGCTGCCCAAACTGCGACTGAGGGAGGACTCCTCCATCACTCTGCTTGCCATAGACGCCAATATCCACAACCACAAACTTGTAGTCACTTTCGACTATGGCAAGTAGGACTATGGAGTATGTGCCCTGTAAAACTAGTCAATTTAAGAACAACATACACCATTCTTAAATTGTACATTGAGTAATTTGTGACAAAGCTTTCGCATCGTTTCTAGATGGCTTGCAAATAGGGCTGTGCATGTATTTGAAGTGATGAACACAAATTATTTCAATAGTCTTTGCTATTCGTACAAAACCTGACAATTAGAAATGGCTGAATATGTGCATTCTCTTTAATTTTAAGGTTTACACTATTAGAGTCAAGTGGTGACTAATGAATTTTTCCACTGGAGATTCATTTCCTGCACAAAGGCCACAAACCAGTTTCTGAGCTAAGACATAGTGCACATAACTTCACAATATTTTCAAATATTTAAATAAGCATGCTTCACCTTTTTTAGGCAGCCTATGAATTTGTTGCCTGGAGCTTAGCAAGCTTGGTATTATTTACCTGATCTCACCATGGTATGCAGGACAGATATAGTGTGTATAGGCCGAGCTCAATCTGCAAGCTGGTAACAGCATTGTTTAGGGCAGCGATGCCATATTGGTGATCAAGAGCCACGCAGGATGTTGGACAGATGAGGGAGATACCCGACAAACTTGTTATAAGTGTTGATGTATAAGACTTAATACATCAGGTCAAACACAGCATTCCTTTGTTTGCAGTGCTATGATGGTGGCTAATAGCGGGCAGTGTGACGGGCGGTGTATCTGTGCCATGCGAGGGAGAGGAGTGATGGGCCACAAAATTTCCCGGTGCCGCTAGGGCCGATAACGCGTGCTGCTGTACAAGGACAAGCCTGGTGTGCAAGGATAGAAGGTGTGCAAAGTACAAAGTGTACAAGCCTGGTGTACAAGGACAACCCTTCGGCTTGTCCTTGTACACCAGCGAAGGCTTTGATGCATGACTGCTGCAGCTTACCACTCATCAGATAATGACAGCCTTCCAATGATATAATTTGATCATGACTAACAAAGTAGTTGTATTCGTAAGGTAGTCCTTAATGGCCACAAAGTCAACATGTGGAAGTATACCAACATTGCACTGCACCTCAAGGACTTGCGAGTCAACACAGCGGCATAAGTTGTTGCACTTAAGTGAATCATCGGCAAACAATGCACCAATGGGCATCCAAGGCAGACCGGGGCACTTTGTAATGAATGCAGGAAATCTGACATCGGAAGCATCTTGGAAACAAACACATCAAATGACAATTGGAAATTTGGCAGCAACTGGGAACACCAGTACTCCTCATATGTGGTGTGTTGAGTATACATATGCCCTATAGCATGCCTATTTGGTATCTGTGCCTTCTGCATACATGTGCTCCACCAAGCAAGCCCCACCCTCTGCCTGTATTAATGAGGTACTAGTCTGAATGGCAAGAGGAAATCATGGATGTCACTTTGCTACATAAAACAGTCTTGTAACATTGACACGTGTACTTCTTTTTCTTTATCGGGCGACCACTTCTCACCGCCTAACAAATGTTATCGCACAGCGCAGGACGCGCCTGCACGTAAAAGAAGTTTCTGGAATGTTATCGATGGTTCCGTCCACTGTCTTTCACAGCAACTTGTGTAATCTGATTGCATGTGTGCGCGACGCGAATAATGTAGAACTTTGTGGAAGGACCGCGGGTCCCAGCGATTGCTCTGAAACACTCGACGACAGATGTATAAAAGCCGACGCGCTTGACCCGCTCATCAGATTTTCGACGATCGCCGACCGTGTTCGCCGCTATCGTTGTGCTATAAGTGTAGCCTGTTTTGTGGGCATAGGGTCGCCGAATAAAAGTTAGTTTTGTCGTTCACAGTATCGCTACTGTGTTCTTCAACGTCACCACCACGGGACAATATTCTGCGCACTGCTAAAATGCACATTATGCTTGTGGAAAACATTCAAACAGCAACAGCAGGACGCTGCCAAAGTATCAGAAAATACTACACCTACATTATAATTGAAATACATGGTGCCAGAGTTCTTGGACCGCTTGATGTGGATGTGTTTTCCATCAACTGCACCAATGCAGTTTGGGAACTACCATGTGCGAGAGAAGCCCTCAGCAGTGTGCAGCCACACAGCAGCGTCTGGCTTCTGAATAGAAGCAAATGAAAATCGTTTTTTCATATCGCAGTTTTCGTAGTGCACAACTCACTAATGCACAGCCTACATTTTGGCAAGTTAATGCAGATGCATCCTGGCAGAAATGACACATGAATGCAGACAATATGAAGTCCTTGGTTACACTGTACTGTGTGCACCAGCACTCATTCGAGCAGCAATACAATGTGTTCGTCTCCATGCCAGAGCAAACCAGTAGTTTTACATATGACATCTTAATCCGCAGGGCAAGCATTCTTTTTACCGGTCAATGAGAAAGGTAACAACCTACCACGGTGGATAGACAACGTATGCAAAGGTGGGCAACTTATCTGCATGTCTAAGTGTGCATTTTCTTTTGGACTACACACTACAGATGATGATATACGAACACAATAAGAGCGCCGACTAACACTTGAGGATCCTCTATTTGTTAGCATCCATGGTATGTGTTTTGCATTTCTGCACTCTCATTCATTATGCACTGAAGCAGAAAGGCTGTAGTTATGAAAGAGGCTGCAAACCAATTATATGTACTCTACAATTGCTCTGAGGCCATGCAATGTTCATGCACAGAAATAGAAAATGAGGTGCAGTGGTAAAGGACAGTACAATTATTTGTACAATTAATGAATTTAATTTTTAAGAAAGTGAGTGCGGTAACATATCTACAGTACCATCACGATAAGACACTGCCTAATTGGACCAGATTCAATGATGGATGTCGTGTGCTAGAGTATGATGTTTGAGATCGAAATCACAAGCTTTGAACAAAAAGAAGGCAATCTTCCCTCGTAATCCCCACCTACAAGGTAATTGAATGTCATGTTGATCGGTAGTATAAATAGGGCCTTTCATTTTTCCCAAGGTCCTTTGTTTTTGGGAAATACCAGATAATTTCCGATGTTTCTACCCCAAACTAGTTCGATAACAATTGTGTTAAACTACAGTGTCCCCAAGAATCACACTTCTTTTATTGGCAGGAATAAATCCAGGTGTTATAAAACTAATAAACAGTGCACTATTTGTGTGAACAAGTCACGGGGATATATTACTAGCATTCATCAAGTATGAACACTAACGTATGCATTCTTCTTGCCGAATACTCAAGCACTAACCAGGATATATTATATATTTTGGTTATTATTTCTTTCACGCTATGACTTAATAAAAGCTTGTTGCCCTTTTATTTAAATGAGTAAAATGGCACATCACATTGCATTTACACACATTGAACACTTGTAAAAACAGCAGTATACGCTAGGAAGCATATGCACTGCTGATGTTACTCTGCACTGTGAATGGTAACGGTGATGTTAACTGGACATTTTCTTAACTAGGCTATGTTTAAAGAATGGTGGCAGATAATTGGCATCCCATTAATTGTGTTGCAAGAGCATAGTGTGATGTAGCTGAACAGAGCAACCAGAGACAAGGTTGAAAAGCCTGACAAGTCTAGGATGGATACAGATACTCTGCAAATGGAAAAGATGATATGTTTCAACAAGGACTTCTAAGATAAGGAAATGCATCACACACTATGTGCTTTTCTTTCATTATTTAAATAAAGTGCTGAGTACAAAGTAAACAAAGAATAACCAAACATGTTATCTTGTGCAGTTTCTATTGAAAATGTAAATGCATGCCAGTGAGAATTAGTACACACAAGTTCACCATGTAAGCCGTGAGAATGTGCTCTTGTATGGGTTATTGCATGTTTGCACCCCCAAATAAGAGACTTGCCTACTTTAATTGTTTGTGAAAGTTACAAGGACAATCTTGCGCATTAAGCTGCCAGAGAGCAATCAACTTCAATTTCTCCCTGCTATGTTTTCATTTGCAAATAACTAATATTGAGTTACCGAAATCTAAAAGAAACATAACGGAAACACAACAGACCAGAAGAATAAATGATGCATCATGGACACCAATTAAGACAAAGTGCAATGACAAAGCCTACCAACACCATTTTTAACCTGCATTGAGATGATGATTTGGGATTTTTATGGCGCAGCAGCCGTGCAGACTATAATGCGCCGAACACATGTTTTTCGGATTAGCTTATTTCTTCAAATGCTGTAAAATTGTGTAAATGGCTAAGTAAAAATATAAAACCTTAAATTTGCTATAGTTCTTGTAGAATTCCCGTGGCTTTTAAAAAGTTAAAAGTATCTTCATATGGCACGAGTGGTTCATCACTCAATAAAAACATGGGATGGATAGGGATTCTTTTCTCGTAAAAGATCTTAAAATATATTTGCCTCCATTTTTCTAAGCCAGGGCACGTTATTAAAAAGTGTAGCACGGTTAAAATTTCACCGCAATGTTGGCATGTTGGTTGTTGTTCGTTATTAAGTAACTATGTGTCAGCCTTGTGTGACCAATTCTCAAGCGACATAATAAAACCTCATAAAATCTTTGTCTGTGGCGACAACTGCGCCATTCTCGTAAAATAGGTTTAATGCAGTGAAGCTTGTTAAGTTTTTCTTGATCCCACACTTTCTGCCATTGTTTCTCAACTGCTATTCTTAAAGTGGCTTTATAATCTTGCCAAGGTATGCCAACATCATGTAGCTCCAAATCTTTGGTACGGGCTGCCGTAAAATCTGCTCTTTCATTGCCGGGAATTCCTACATGACTAGGAATCCAGCAGAAAGTGACATTTAAAGCTCTCATGTGGCATTTTGTGTATTGATTTTGTATTTTCTTCAGCAGATTATTTCTACATGGTAACCTAGATGCGAGAGCTTTAAGAGAGCTCAAGGAGTCGCTAAATATAAGAGATTGATTATTTCCTCTTTTCAGGATGTCTTCAAGAGCTAACGAAATGGCATGAAGTTCTGCAGTAAAGACAGAAGCCTGGTTTGGAAGTCTGATTTGTTTTTCAAATTGATTTGATGTCACTGCAGCGCCTACATTGCCATTGCTTTTTGATCCATCTGTAAAGTATTTCATGCAAAAATTATACTCTGATTCGATTTCTAAATATTCGCTTAGTAACGCCTCTCTTGGTGAAAATTGTTTTCTGTTTTTTGTTAACCGGAAGTCGCATTTCGCATGTTTCATCTCCCAAGGAGCAAAAGAAGGTTCATCTTGCAAAAATTTATTTCTTACGTTGTAACATAGGTCCGCATTCAGCTTTTGGTACCTAATAAAAAAGGAAGGAATGATTGCTGGTCTGTTGCTAAAATGCATTTCAAAGCGCGGCCTTGTAAATAGTACTCTACAAGGATGCGTTGAACAGGACAGTACTCTCATTATGTACATGTTTCCAAGAAATAGTCTTCTGTGTTCCAAAGACAACTGGTTGGTTTCTGCATACAAGCTTTGTATAGGAGACGTACGAAACGCACCGGAACACAGACGTAGTCCAAGATGATGCACGGGATCAAGAACCTCTAATGCGGACTTTCGAGCGGAGCCGTACACAAAACATCCATAGTCTAATTGTGACCGGACAACTGCATTGTATATGCGAAGCAGGCATATTCTATCTGAACCCCGTGATCGATGGGATAGGAGCTTTATTAAATTTACAGATTTGAGAGATTTCTGTTTTGCATAAGTGATGTGCGCTTTGAAGTTGAGTTTCTTGTCAAAGATTATACCAAGAAATTTGTATTCATTCTTTACTGTGATTTGCTGTCCTTTAATATGTAATGTTGGGTCCGGTGTGAGCCTTCGGTATTGACTGAAAGGCACGCATATTGTTTTTTCTGCGCAAAATTTAAAACCATTTTCGTTTGCCCATCGCACTATAGAGTTTACACCTAACTGCAGTTGGCGTTCGCAAGTAGCCATATTGCAAGAGGAGAAACAAAGTTGAATGTCATCGACATATAAAGAATACATTAGGGAAGAAGGAATAACTGTACTTATCGAATTGAGCTTCACTAAAAATAGTGTAACGCTCAATACTCCACCTTGCGGCACTCCATTCTTCTGTATAAAACAGTTGGAGAAAGTTGGGCCAAACATCACCTGAAAAGTTCTGTCCTCCAGATAGCTTTTGATTATACCAAGCATGTGCCCTTTTATTCCGTATCTGTTCAAGTCAATTAAAATCCCATGTCTCCACGTCGTGTCATATGCTTTTGATAAGTCAAAGAAAACGGAGACGCAATGTTGCCTTTGGACGAAAGATTCACGAATTTTTGTTTCTGACCGGTCTAATTGGTCGATTGTACTGCGGTTGACTCTAAAGCCGCACTGGTACTGATCAAGTAACCCGTTACCTTCCAAAAGGTGTACAAGCCGCCTGTTAACCATTCTTTCGAAAGTTTTTCCTAAACAACTGGTTAAGGCAATGGGGCGATAACTGTTAGGGTCAGAGCGTGGTTTTCCAGGTTTTAGAAATGGTAGAACAAACGCCTTCTTCCATGCTTTTGGAAAATAGCCTTCCGCCCACAACCTGTTGAAAAGGTGAATGATCGTGTCGTACGTGTTCATGTGTAGGTGTCGCAGCATTTCGTAGTGTATGTTGTCCGGACCTGCTGAATGGCTCTTCCCTAAATATATCGCATCGAAGAGTTCAGTTTTTGTGAAAGGACAGTTATATGGCTCAGTACTATTCAGTGATACCCGAAGATCTTTCTTTTCTGCAGAGGCCTTTATCTTAAGAAACTCGGGCGTGTAGCGAGCGTCAATCGAAATTTCAGCAAAGTGCTCGCCAAGTGCATTTGCTTGACCTTGAAGATCAGTTTCCCCGTCAAATATAGGGAGCGTGTATTCTGTATGAATACCGTCAATTTTTCTCACTTTCTCCCAGACTAATTTACTTGTTGTGCGACTGTTTATAGAGCTCACATATTTCACCCATGATGTTCTTTTTGCTATCCGTCTTTCCCTTCTAGCCTCACTGCGCTTTTGTTTAAAAAAACAATAAATTCTCGAAAGTTGGGTACCTGTTTAGCCGAGACCATGCACAGTTTTGTTTCCTACGGGCTTTATCACACGCATCATTCCACCACGGTTTTGGTCTACGTGGAAGCTTCCCTTGTGAGAGTGGTATGGAGTTTTCAGCTGCATCTAAAATTTGTTTGGTTATCGCATCACATAAGTCGTCAATATTGAGTGCGATGACATCATCAATCCTTATTTCGGAGCTTTCCAAAAAAAGAGACCAGTCTGCTTTACCCAGCTTCCATCGCTGTCTTTGTGCTGGCATTGTTGGAGGCGCGTCGATCGGCTTGAGTATAATAGGGTAGTGGTCGCTGCCACGTGGGTTTTCCCTCACGTCCCAAGTAAAAAACCCGGCAAGTGACGGCGTGCCACAGGAGAGGTCAATGCTTGAAGTAGATTGTGATTGAGCAATAAAATATGTTGGCTTTCCATCATTAAAAAGGTACAAATTGCAGTTGTCTAAAAATTCTTCTACCATTTTGCCCCTTGCGTCAGTGTGGCTACTGCCCCAGATGTTATTATGAGCATTAAAATCACCCAATAAAAGGAAAGGTTCTGGAAGTTCGTCCACGAGATTTTATAGTTATTTTCTTGTGATATTCTTACCTGGTGGTAAGTACAGGGAGCATACTGTTATTTTTTTTTCTATCTGAACCTTTACTGCAACAGCTTCTAGGTTCGTGTTAAGCTTCACTTCACGTACTGGGACTCCTTGAGCAACCACTATAGCGACTCCTCCGGATGCGACTGAAGACTGTTCGCTATCTTTTCGAAAGATGCCATATCGACGCACAGGTTGTTTATGGCAACCTTTCAAATGAGTTTCTTGCAAACACATAAGAGAAGCCTCAGCGTTTTCGAAAAGATCGTAAATGTCATCTATATTAGTTCTTAAACCACGGCAGTTCCGCTGCACAATAGTAGCCATATTTGATGATGTGGACTATCAAGTACTTCACGAAGAGATTCTATGTAAAAGGTCACAAAGATGACATATGTAAATGAGCAAGAAACTTGCTAAAATAATTTTTTGGGTCACGTCTCCTTGGCAGGGGGAATGACCGGAAGTCTACCCCCTTTGTGTTTTCCAGGGGGAATCCCCGACTTTTTGGTTTGCCTACCAGATGTAGGCTCTTTTGTTTGATTCGTTTCCGGCGGACACACTTCCGTCATATCATCGCCCTTTGGGCGTTCATCGTTGATGGTGCTTGATGAAGGTGCCGACTTCCCGGAAAGAAAGCGCTCCTTCGGCACCAATGGTGAGACCTTCGTGGCCTCTACCGCGTGCTGACTGACGTCAGCCCCAGCAGAAGCCTCTGGGCCTCTTGGGAGAGGTTTGCTACGAGCGTCTGTATTTTCACTGGGTGGGGAGGGCCGGAGTGCTGACACTTTGTCCTGCAGCTCCACTTGTGTTCCAACTGACACCATCGGCGGCGCACGCCCTCTATGCACAGCCTGCGCGTAAGTACCTCTATCGGCAAACGCGACTCTCTTTTTGGCTTCAATGTATGATATGTTCTCCCGTACTTTCAATGCAATCACATCTTTTTCTTTTTTCCACTCAGGACAAGATCTGGAAAACGCCGCGTGCTGACCCGCGCAGTTTGCACAGTACAGCTCGCTTGTGCACGTTTCATCACCATGGTCTGGTTGACCGCATTTAGCACAGGTTGTTCTTCCGCGACATGACTGGGATCCGTGGCCATATTTCTGACACCGAAAGCACCGGCGGGGATTGGGCAAATATGGTCTTATTCTAAGGTACAGGTAAGCGGCCTTAACGGCACTTGGAAGCGTTAAGGAGTTAAACGTCAGCACAATGTGTTTGGTCGGAATTTCAATGTTATTTTTCCTAAATTTAATTCGTCTTGCACATAGAACACCCTGATCTCTCAAGGCTTCTTCGATTTCCTCGTCTGTGCACTTTAGGAGTTCTGTATCTGAAATCACACCCTTCGCGTAGTTCAGTGTACGATGTGGTGAAACAGACACTCTGTTCTCACCGATCTTTTCAAGTTTCTTAATCTGCCTGCTATGCTCAGCCGTCATAACTTCGAGCAAGAGGTCTCCAGAATTAATTTTCTTTGCTTTGTAGGTATCACCAATACACTCGTTGAGTGCCTTGGCAATGAGGAAAGGGGACATGTCTTGAATTTTTTGTTCACTTTCAGACGTGACGACAAAAAATTTTGTAAAGCTATCGCTAGGTTTACTGAAGTTCATTACTTCGGTCCGGTGACTTTTCGGCCTCCGATCTGATTTTGCAGAAGAGGGGGTTCTATCCATGTAATTACATATACGTTCGGCAGCTAAGCTGGCCGCCCACCATGGAACCCAACATGGGAGTGTTTTAAGAACCTCTAGCCATACATAACTGCTATAACCATATAACCATGACCAAGGAAGGCCACGCCCACATGGTTAACCCTTGCCGCCTTGAAGTTCGGAAGTGACAAGAAGTGATAAGAAGACAGGAAAGAAGAGACAGCGAGAGGGAAAGCAAAAGATTGAATAGAGGGACAGGAAAAGGTGACTGCCGATTTCCTCCAGGTGGGTCAGTCTGGAGGTGCCGTCTATGTGAAGCAGAGGCCAAAGAGGTGTGTTGCCTCCGCCGGGGGGCCTTAAAGGTCCAGACACCCAGCATCGGCTCAACCTCCAGGATCCCCCTTTCCCAGACACGGCTAAGCCGCGCACGGCTACACGCGGGAGGATCCAACCCTCGTGTGCTCGGGTACGTGGTGTCGCAACACACCAAACGCCTGCTGACGCAGACGCCCCTGCGGGGCTGCATTGAGATGATCGGTTCAATTTCTATTAGCTAGCATGACATCACTGAGTGCTGCCAAACACTACAAACAATACCACTGCAAAGAAGCTGCTACTGGCACGCCTCTTTGCAGCACAGCAATGCACTTCACTGCACTTTGCTGCTCCGCCACACCACACTCGTATGTAGAACTCGGTGCACAATGTGAATCCAGCTTTATAAAGTGGCCACAAATCTAGCGAATTAATATGTACACAGCATAGCAATGGTGGCATGTGAATTAAAATTCTGTGTTTAGCATGACTTGTTTCATCCACAATTTTACACACGAATTTACTTATGGGCATATATATTGACTGAAGCCTGTGCCACAATGCCTTGCATGTGACTCTGATAGCCAGGCGTGCAGTGGATATGCCCACTCGGAAGGAGAGTGCAATGTCTTGAAGCAGGTCTCCAGAAGACAAATGCCTGCATTGATATTGTGGAATATACGTATTTCATAATAACTGCTTCATGGGCCATTAGAAGTAAGTGAAAAGGCTGGAAATGAAGCCACTGATCATTCTGCATGGTATTCTACAGCAGATGGCCAGTGTTGGGATACAGGACCGCACCACAACTAAACGGCATTGTTACCTGAGCGTCATGGCCAGTCGTTCCGCTGACGAAATGGGCTCCATAATGCAATAAAGCCTTTGCAGGTCCCTTCCAACAAGACTTGGCAGGAAATCAAACTGCTGGGGAACCATGCGGTAGTATGTTTTGAAGTAGTCGATGTCGCCATTCCGCATTTTTTCCATCTGCAGCAGGAAGCAGACTTCTAGTAATTTTCTTTTTAAGCGCACCAACAAAAATCGCAAAATGCACTTGACGAATAATGTGAACTTGCACTTGCGTCGGCGATATATGTGGGTACAATGCCCATTGGATAAAAACTAGCGCAGCGTCACCTCATCACTTGCCACGGAAACCACATGTGGGCGACGAAGAGGAAGCGCGGTGCGCTTCACTGCATTTTCTCAGTGAACTGCGGCCTCGCAGTTTTCACTGACATCGACTTCCACTGCTACTCCACGTGACGTTTACTAAAAATAGCACGTACTGTTTTTCCAACTTTCTGAAACGTGCATTCAATTCCCGACAGGAAATGAGTTTGTTTTGCTTTCAAATCTCGAGTTTAATATTTTAAAAGAGTACAACGCACGAAACACAGCCACAGATTCCCGCCGGCTTTTCATTACCTAGTCGCTCGAAACATCACATCGAGCGGCGAGCGACAAGCGATATCGTCGCGCTAAATTGCTCAAATTGGGTTTTATGCTGTCGAAAGGTTCTGGCGCGTGTAACTAGTAGCATTGTGCAAGCGATAACAAAACACGCGATACGTACCATGGTGAAAAACTAACTCTCGGCGTGGCGCGTTCTCCACGAGGGTCGGACCCACCATCTGCGCCGGCGTTCTTCTTCCAGGTTTTTTTGAAGAAGAAGAACGTTCTTTTTCAGTAACATCAGTCTTAACAGTAACACGTCTGACTTGCAGAAAGCACGAAGCAACAAGAAGCAGCACAGAACAAACACTTGCTTGCAGTCCCTGCCTTCGTAATGCAATTGTTACCAACATCTCAGTACTAGTTTCTTCCGCGTACAGCCAATAATGTATTACTACATATAATACATCGTTTATTTGCATAAATACATGCTGATCTTAACTTGTTTTATTTCTCCGCAACATTTGAATATATTTAATTATGGAGAAAAAAATTTTGGCGACGTTTTTTTTTTGCTGTTGTGTGGTCGGTCGGGCAACACTGTTTTGGGCGGAGCTACAACTAACCGGCACTGCGATGACTTTCCGCATCGTGTGTCTCGAATCGACATGAGTGGCAAGCCGGAGCATCCCAAAACCGGATTGCCGCACGTCGGATCAGTCGCCGCGTAATACCGTGTGTCTCGCGCTTTCCCGCCCATCCGGCAATCCGCCCAAACCACACCCATTTTCCGCTATAGCGGACAAGCTAAGAGTCCCTATTATTGTAACGGACTTCGCTACATTTTGCGGTATTTTTCAAGCGCAGTGGCCATGCCTGGCGTTGTGACGTGGTTAGCGAAAAGCAGCTCGGCCCTAGTATATACGCAGTTAAGTTTCGCGCTTTAATGCACTGGCAAGACAAGTTTGTGGCGCTTTCTCTGACGCCCAACGTTGTCGAAATATAATTGCGGTACCTTATTTGGTACTTTTCAGGCACGCTCGTCGCGCCTGGCGTTGTGACGTAGTTAGCGAAAAGCGGTTTGGCCCAGTGGCGTAGTTTTTTTCGCGTGTACTGAATCTTACTGTGACAAGTTCGTCACGCTTTCTCTAACCCCCAACATGATTGTAATTAACTTCGTTGCATTTGGGGATAATATTAAGGCCCACTCGCCACGCCTGTCATAACGCAGTGAAAGGCAGCTCGGCCATGGTGACAAAGTTTAGCTTGTATTGAATCTTACTGCGACAAGTTTGTGACAATGCTTATGGCCCCACAACAACTTAAGCCTTCTTTCAGTACTCACGATTGTCAAAAACGCGACGAGCAATTGCCAAGAGGGATAACACGGAAGTGTGTTACTTGCGCCGGCAGAACGCGCAAAAGATAACGCCAAGGAGATTAAACACCAGGAACTTGTAACCCGAAAATTCTATCTTCTGAAAGACTGAAGACAGGCTTTGCAGCAACTCATTTGTCCTGAGTGCGAGCAGAAGGGATTCTGCGAGCGTCCAGCATGGTCTGGTTGAGGGCCTGTGTTGTGGCCACTTCTGTGTTATTTGTAGCGCACTATCGCGTCAATTGTAGCTAAGTTCATTTGGACACTGTTACGAACTTCCAATCGGGGCCACCAGTGTTACGACATCCAACCGGTGCCACCAGGATTACGAACTTGCACCGCTGCACCACGATTACGGCTTTGTGGTCCCGTAGCGCTCTTCACCCGTTTCGTGACAGAGCGTTGGTAGCGAAGACTCCGAGCCTGGCGTCGATGAGAATAACAAAAGGGACTTTATACATTATATACAGGTTATCATACAGGACATAAACGGATCGGCACTGGGGCCGAGAGCTCACACAAACGCGACTGTTCTCGCACGACGGCGTCCGGCGAAAACGCGTGACACATCTCACCCCAGTCGGGAGCGACCCTCTCTCCAGGTGGGGTCGGCGGATCCTGTTTTCGAGCGGCGTGCCGCTGCTTTTATAATCCCCGAGGCCCATTGTCACTCAAACGGCCCAATACAAAGTCAGCACACGACGGTCGTCCGAGGGGTCCAACCAGCGACCGCGCTGGCCACTCGGTTCAAAGTTCGCGCGCGCGGTGACCTCCAGGCAAGGGAGGTGCGGCGCCGGGCCGTCGGGCACACGCGGACACGTCAAAACACGCTGCTCCGCCGAGGCTTCTCCCGCACGAAGGCGCAGCATCTTGACTTGTGAAGGGAGAATTATGGCGCTCGCAGGATAGATTCTGCATCTTGCAGATTCGGGATCCGGGCTTGTGGTAATGGCACAACAGCATCCCCGCCCTCAGATAAGGCGCCGGGAAGACGAGCTGCCTCCACGTGGCTCGGATGCCAGGCGCGCACGTTCGTCAGGCTCGTCCAAGTTCACGTCCAGTGTCGGGACGCCAGGTAACCTCACGTGCCCAGGTCCGACTCGCCAGGACAGGAGCTCTGCTCACCACGTCGTCGCCAAGGCACCTTGACCAGCTCCGCTCGGGTCGTTCCTAAGACCTTGCTTCTCGCCACTGGTCCCGCTTGGTCGTTCTGCAGCTTGCAAAACCGACCGGCAAAAGGCAACACCCAACACGAACAAGTGCCCTCTGTCTCCCGTCAAACACCAGACAAGGCCATAATTCAAATCAACCTAACTAAATCGCTATCCCCTTTTGCTCCCGCTGCAACAAGAGGCAGGTGTACGATCTAGCACACAAGGCTCAAACAATCAGTTTTCAAATTAACAACACACAAAATATCATGAACAATTATTAATCAGCAAATATAATGACAACTAGAATGGTCCCCTTGAAATCGCTTTGGACCGAAAACATACTTCTGAGGAAGCAAATGAGGTCATTCATTTTTCCCGGCGATATTTTCGCGGAATCCGAAGCTGCTTATATTTGCGACCCTGCTTATCCGTGTAGCGGCGGTACAATAAGCCAGATTCCTTGCCAAATGAAACCCCCTTTTTTTCCACTCCCCGTTTGACGCTCTTCCTCAGATCGGCTAGTGAACAATCTTCTTGTTGCTCGCGAATCCGAGTTTCCCTTTCAACTGCAGCCTGCTCCTGCCAGCTGGCGGAAACCGGAGCGAGTGTGGAGCCCGCGTCGCCTAATTGCGGCGTCGAGTCTATATCGCGGCTAGCACTGCACGCGTCACTCCCACTCACTTCCAGGACCCGCTCGTCTAGGCCAGCCTCCGAGCTCTGCCTCTCCCGTGACTGCTCGCCACTCAAGTTACCTTGATCAGTCCGTGTGCCGCACCGCCTTTCGCTCACCGACGCTAAGTCAAGTTCCCTCGACAGCGGGCGCGCTTTGGATCGCGTGGGGGCCATGTACGCCACGTCGGCAAAGAATGATTTGCCCTGATCCCTCAGCAGCTGCTCCGAGTTATTTGAGAAGAGGTAGGAAAATTGCTCCGGGAGGGCGGCTGACACAGCGGCTTCGGTGTTAAGTTTCCCAAATTCTCCTTCAATGCTAACCGTTGCGATCGGTAAACAGACACTCTCCTTCTCGGCCACTTGCCGTATCCTAACGCACTCTCCCGTAAAATCACTCGAGGAGACGAAAGACGGGTGAACAACGTCCATAGTTGCTGCAGAGTCCCGCAGTGCTCGGCACTTCTTGCCGTTTACCTTAATTTCCTGCACATAGGGCTCCAATAGACGTATGTTTTTGTGAGTTTCCTGTATTGTTGCAAAAGCAATTCTCTCTGGGCAGCTTGCAGCGATGTGCCCTTGCTTTTTGCAATTGTAGCAGGTTAACGGTCTCCGTTTTTCAAAAGAACGCGTCATTTCGTTTCGCTGTTTCGGACCATCGTCATCATTCGGAGATGCATTCTGTCCATCCCTTACAGTTTCTTTGGGAAGGGACTCGTCGTCCCGAAACTCGCGACGCGTGATTTCCTTCCGTTCGTCGGGATTCCCGTAAAACCCATCTCTTCTATCAGCTTTTTCTACGCGCACTGCCTTGCTGTGCAAGCTGCGGCGGGTGTAATACTCTTCCGCTAACTCTGCTGCCTTGTTTAGCTTAACCTCCTTTAGCCTATCTTGCAGCCAGAGCCGGACATCCTCATCAATGCAACGGTAGAACTGCTCCAACGCGATGCATTCGACAATTTTGTCGCGGTCGTCGTAAACCTCTTCGCCCTTCAGCCATTCCACCAAGTCGGCTTTTAGACGAAACGCGAAGTCAACATTCGACTCCTTACCCTTTTTTGCATACCGGAACCTCTGCCGGAAAGCTTCGGGCGACAATTTGTACTTCCGCAGTAGCGCTTCCTTCACATCACTGTAGCTCTCAAACGCCTCTTTCGATAAGCAAGTTATTACGTCTGATGCCTCCCCAGGAAGCAACGCTAACAGATTCTGTGCCCAAAGGGATCGCTCAATGCTATTCCGTTCACACACGTGCTCAAATTTCACGAGGTATTTGGCCATATCCTCTCCGACGACAAAGGGTGGAAGTTGATCGCGTATTCTGGGAACATTAGAAGTGAGACTAGGCGCTGGCGAGCTATTTCGGGTCTCCAACTCTTTCATTTTAAGCTCGTGCTCACGAATCTCTCTCCTTTCCTCCTTTTCCTCCTCGCGACGTTGCTGTTCTCTCCTTTCCTCCTCCTCGCGACGTTGCTGTGCTCTCCTTTCCTCCTCGCGACGTTGCTGTTCTCTCCTTTCCTGCTCGCAACGTTCCTTCTCCTCCCTTTCCCGACGTTCATTGATATCCGCCCAGGCCTCAGCGGCTTCCTCAGCCGTTACGTCCCCAGTCCTCATGACCTCAAGGATCGCATTCTTTCTTTTGGTTGAGCCCAACTCAATGCCCAACTCCTCACAAATTTCGAGAAGTTCCTTCACCTTGTACTTCTCCATCGTTCACACTGTCCTCCTGCTGTTTACCCTTTTTGAATCTACCTGCCGTACGCTACTATAACACTACTAGTAAGACATATGCAAGTATTTCACACACTGCCCTGTTTACCCCCTCAGCATCCCCTGGTTTTCAACACACTCTTACTAGGCTTGAAACACACAAGGTTATCACAATGCAACACCAAATCCTTCCCTAAGCTACTATAACCTGTGTCAGAGAAAGTCTGGTGTTTGAGGTAAACTTCAGGCACTCACCGCGCCGAGGTAGCTGATGCCGGTCAATCCCGTAGCTGCCATCCAGTGTTATGGAATCCCAATCGGGGCCACCAGTGTTACGACATCCAACCGGTGCCACCAGGATTACGAACTTGCACCGCTGCACCACGATTACGGCTTTGTGGTCCCGTAGCGCTCTTCACCCGTTTCGTGACAGAGCGTTGGTAGCGAAGACTCCGAGCCTGGCGTCGATGAGAATAACAAAAGGGACTTTATACATTATATACAGGTTATCATACAGGACATAAACGGATCGGCACTGGGGCCGAGAGCTCACACAAACGCGACTGTTCTCGCACGACGGCGTCCGGCGAAAACGCGTGACACATCTCACCCCAGTCGGGAGCGACCCTCTCTCCAGGTGGGGTCGGCGGATCCTGTTTTCGAGCGGCGTGCCGCTGCTTTTATAATCCCCGAGGCCCATTGTCACTCAAACGGCCCAATACAAAGTCAGCACACGACGGTCGTCCGAGGGGTCCAACCAGCGACCGCGCTGGCCACTCGGTTCAAAGTTCGCGCGCGCGGTGACCTCCAGGCAAGGGAGGTGCGGCGCCGGGCCGTCGGGCACACGCGGACACGTCAAAACACGCTGCTCCGCCGAGGCTTCTCCCGCACGAAGGCGCAGCATCTTGACTTGTGAAGGGAGAATTATGGCGCTCGCAGGATAGATTCTGCATCTTGCAGATTCGGGATCCGGGCTTGTGGTAATGGCACAACAACACGCGCCGTAGTCCGTGTATTCGTGCTCTCAAGGTGCCAGAAATAAGTCCCGGGAAGAGGGGAATGCTTGGGAAGAGGATGTTTACGTGGCTTGTATGGTATTGCTTGGGATGAGTCGGGTATTTTCTACGCCATGTATGTAATAACGAACTGCTTTTGTTTGTAGTAGCACCCATTCACCACTTTTGCACGTTTCGACTCTACACGCATTATTCCTATGTGTTAATACCAAAATGACACATGCTTGTAATTTACTTTTTTCAGCTGACGACGTCCGGCGTAGCTTCGTACGGGAACTACTCCTGCTTACCTGGTGCCACAACATTGGTTGAATGCACACAAAGCCCGCAACGATCACTTATATAGAATAAAACAAACATTTCCTCATTTCACAAGCAAGACGTCTTCATGAAATTGCACGTGGCACATAATCGACGGTGGCTTGTAAAGATCATTCGCACTCATTTTTACTTAATAATAAAATGATTCCACACAGACACCGCACGTGAATTAGCTGTAGAAGCAAAAAGAAAAAAAGAAACGCGTCGATCAGCACAGCTGGCGTAACGCGTACCAGCTTAACGCGCGCGCCCGAAACCGAAACCGGGAGTGTGGTTCAGGTGTTAACTCCAGCGGCTTGGTGTGCTGCAGTCAATTCGGCCACTGGGCTCTATGGGAGTGTCCGCTCTTGTTGAATCCTTTCTTTATGATATGCTGTTGTTGATTAAGTAAATCATTTTTGGTTGACGAGTCAGTGTGTAGATAAAATAACGGTAGATCTCAACGCTACCATGCCACTGACCTGCTCTTCAAGAAGACAGCCATGCCCTTCACGAATGGTCAGAAAACCAAAATGATCCTGGCTCTGGGGGCGGCGCACGGTGACAAAAGGAAGGCAGCCAAGCTATTTCGGATGTGCCACTGTGGAAGACGCCCTAGTCCGTCAACGACGCTTAGTATGTACGAAGTCCTTTGCGAGACGGGTGGCTTCACAAGAAAGCGACACAGGACTGCGACGGTAGCTCAAGAAACGGAAACGGATGTTTTGGCATTCTTTGCTGCTAGCCCTCATGTAGCGTGCGCGACGCCAGTGCGGAGGCCGTAACCCCAAGGTCACCATTGTGCAGGATTTTAAAAATAAAGGTCATATGCACCCTTCCCTATTGCAAAAACCAGCGTCTTACAGTGCCTTCCAGTGTGAAAAGAGCGCATTTTTTGACATTGGATCGCACTGCGGACGCTGGAGCTCGCTGGCACTCACTGGGACACAAGTGAGAACGCTGGATAAGAGCTAGGTCACACTGACGAGAATCTGGTTCCAATGCCATGACACTGCGGCGCACTGGTTTGTGCTGTAAAGGCGCTGGTTCTCGCTGCAGTTCGCTGGTTTGCACCAGAAGCTGTGCTGGTTGTGTTTGTGTCGCACTGGTTCCAGTACGCAAGGACGAACGCTGCTTAATAATAAATGCTTTATAGAATTTCATCGCTTGCTACTAGTCTCTTGTCCCAAATAACGCTGTATCTTGGGGTCATAAACTCTATTTCTTGTCGCAGCTTGGAATAAAGGTGCGTGAGCTGCCCTGTTTATTCAGGCCCATTTGACACTGAAGATAGCTTTCGTTTTTTCCATTTTCCCTTTTGACAGGGCGGATAGCTAAATTCTTGAACACAACCACGCAAACGCAGAGGACGCCTCGTTTTTTAGAAGTTTGCACGTAACATATGACTGGGAGTTCTCGCCGTTGTCGCAGTGTTGTGGAGTGGACATCAAATACAGAAGTCGTTCAGACACGCTCGAAGGGACTCCGAGTTCGAAACCTACCGCTGATTGATATTATCGCACCGATAACAAAGGTGAGGCGATTCGTGCGCTTCCACTTTCCCTATTGTACTAAAAAAAGGTTCTCAGGCTCAAATACACTCATTTTAGATTTCGATACCCGCGCCGAGATCGGTCCTCATTGAAGCTTAGGCCTAGCTTATCCACCGAGTTCGTCTGCCCGCTCAGAAATCAACAAGTCTAACAAAAATAAATCACTCTGTATTTTAGATTTCGCATCGGTGCTCTTAAATAAACCATTTTGTCGTGTCTACAGTGCCAGCACAAGAAGCGATGAGCACCGATGTGACGCGTCATAAACACAGGTACATGTGCTGTCGCCGAAAGCTGCCAGCACTAGCCTGCTCTTCTCTGACAAAGATATATGACTAGACAGACGTGTCGACTGAAACGCATCGCTAAACTAAGAAAACTTTGCATATCCATTGCGTGAAGAACAAGAAATGGCTATCGAAATCGACAGTAGTGGCTCATACAGCGTCTCGGGTCGTCGGTTCATTTAGGACTCTTTTCGATGTTAAAATACCAATCGCAAGTAAAATTCGACCTTGTGGCACTTGCGAGCATACTGCTGAATACGGACAGCAACATTTCTTTCTGGTGCAGGCGTGAGTTTTAGTTGCTGGGGGATATCGCGTCTATCACGTCTGTGCGATACACATCTTTGTGAAATGAAAACTGCTTATCGATCTTGCCATGGCAAATTGTCCATCAATGTCCATGTGTTGGCGTGCGGTAGTGGTAAAGCACGGGGCTTGGCACCTGTAGGTCTGTTGATGAAATCCTGAACGATGCATTTTTACTTTTTTTTATTGGACTAAAACGCTCTCTGTTGCTTCCTGTATTCAAATAAATATGTACACTGGCCAGGCACGGCGTATTTAACGCGCTAGAGCTGTTTTTCGCAGCAGTACCAAGCGCCTCCCGGTACGCCGTGCCTGCCCAGCACCCCAGCATCCAGCGCGCGACACTGGGCCCATAATCCGGCGTGGCACTGGACACTGGGTACTGGGCTTTGCAATACGGATAACTAGTCCTAATTCAGCTTCTTAAACATTATAATCAGATAAAAAGTGTCAATCAGAAAACTGTAGAGAAACATGAAAAACTCCTAATAAAGCTTTTCCGAGCGTGAAAGAATCCCTTAAATATGCTCAAAATTGCCGCGCGACTGGCTGCTCGAGGCACTTTGCGTGTATTCCCGGAGTTCTTTCACGCTGGGAAAAACCCGTTTATGTAGCACGTATTGAGCAACAGAAAGCTCTATCGGGAGTTTTTCATGTTACCCTAATTATAATACTTGAAAAGTTGATTAATTAGGCGAAAGAAATATGAGTATCTCCAAGCGACGGCAAACAACATTAGCTGTGTTCTGTCCAACTGCGTGGTATTTGCCTATTTTAATGTTTACAGGACACCCTGTATATATATATATATATATATATATATATATATATATATATATATATATATATATATATATATATATCACGCATAGAATCACAGGATGCGGCACAGGAATAGTTCGAAGAATAGAAGCACGTAGGAAAAATAACAGGACATTACTGACATTTCGGCCAGAGTCCGACTTCATCAAGGGCGTGATTGCAAGCAAACAGAGTTCAATTTATACATATGTTCTCCGTAAAAAAAAATAAGCGAGAGAGAGCAAAAAAAAGAAAGAACGTGAATAAACACTTTACAAACTTGCGCATGTACAGACAACGGCATAAAAAAAAGTTGTTTATAACCACAAGCATGCGTATATTTAGTGGCGTCATGAATGCCAACACGTGCATTGGCTCATGTCAAAGTCAAAGAAAACAACCGTGAATGCAAACTTGTGCGAACCTGCAGTGGTGCTTTAGCAGGAGTGCGAAGTTCCGAGTACATAGAGTGGCATTATAAAAAAAAAGGAAGGAAAGCAAATCAGGCAGGCAGATAGTTAATAACCTACACGTTAACAGATGCACGTTCGGTCGTGCTCACAAGGGAGGGAAGACGAAGGCTATAGCCAATGGAATGTAGGCAGGGGTGACATGCGAAGGGTCGCAGCGGCCAGGAGGGTGTTTTTATTGTACTTCACTGCAATTTTAGTGCTACCTTGAAAATGGCCAATGCACCCCCACCTGGTTATAGGACAATTGTAATGTGCGATGATTACACAGGTAAATACGAGATCTCTTTCAATGAGAAGTCCACCTACTGGAAATCATGTCTTTCCAAATTTCATTGGGCGTCGTAACACGTGACATTTGGTTTCTAGCGCGCGGCTTGGAATGCTACAGATAACGCAGCCGTCGCTCTTTTCACTGCAGTCGGAGAAATGAGGCGCCCTCACTGTTTGCTGCTAAACTTTTCGTTGAACCGGTGTCGCGTAGAATAGGGCCAACATAGCAATCCGTCTCGCACGTCACACCTCACCGCGTGAGGAAAGCAAGTTTGCAGATATCGTCGTACGTACGAGCCTGGAAATAGAAAGAAGCAAGGGAAAGTTCTGCGTGCACTTCGAAAACGCTTCCACAGTCACATGCGAACAAAAGTTAGCACCCAGCGAATTTCTGGAATCTTACTTTATCTGCAATTCTATTTGGCGCAATGGCACAATAGCCTAAACTTCTGGCTATAGTCGGTTCCAACGGGGCACAACCTTTGCGGCAAATTGCAAGTCGTCAGCCTAGTCCACCTCGAGCTACCCTTCCGGACTTAGAATCACCATTCACCATCGAAGAGCTCACGGCAGCAATCAGCGACGTAAACAAGCGATCATCACCTGGCCATGACGGCGTGAGTTATGAAGCACTCGCAAATCTATGTCACACATCTCGCCTACGCCTTCTGGAGTACTACAATGCCTCTTGGATAACTGGGGAGGTTCCTACGGAATGCAAGCTTGCGAAAGTCATTCCTATATTGAAACCATCGAAGCAGCCAACAAATTACGCCTCCTTCAGACCCATATCTCTGCTTAGCTGCGTAGGGAAGCTATTCGAAAAAATGATCTACAAACGACTAAATTGGTTCCTGGAAACTGCAAAAGTTTACCCGGAGGAAATGAATGGCTTCCGGCAAAATAGATCCGCAATTGATAATGTCATTGCCTTGGTCTCAACAATTGAAGAGGAATTGGTCTCTGGCAACATACCTACTGCATTATTTTTAGACATCAAGGCAGCATATGATTCGGTCTATCATACAGCAATACTTGACGCTTTGGATACCCTTGGTCTTGGAGGACGGCTCTACCCATGGATTGCAGACTATCTTCAAGGACGCCAACTTT
Source organism: Dermacentor albipictus (assembly GCF_038994185.2). Taxonomy (NCBI): domain Eukaryota; kingdom Metazoa; phylum Arthropoda; class Arachnida; order Ixodida; family Ixodidae; genus Dermacentor; species Dermacentor albipictus. Next base: position 97,307,936 of record NC_091822.1, read on the forward strand.
TCATGTGTACCCCGGATGGCCCCACGGCGCTTTATGCCGTCGAGAAGGGGGTGCCACAAGGAGCTGTGTTAAGCCCGGTATTATTTAATTTAGTCCTCATCCATCTGAAAAGAAACCTGCCCCCTGGCGTCAAAAATCACACTGTATGCGGACGACATCTGCATTTGGAGTGCGGCGCGTTCCCGCAGTACCACCAAACAACGCCTCCAGAGAGCGCTAGCAAATATATCGGCCTACCTAAACCCAAGGGGTCTGAAATTGTCCCCCGACGAAAGCGTTGCCATGGCTTTCACGCGGAGGTGTATGGAAAAATACTCACTAGTGTTGGGTAGTCGCGCCCTTCCATACGTCAAGACGCAAAGGTTTCTTGGAGTGACGATCGACAGAAACCTCACATGGTCGCCCCAAGTGAAAACACTGAGTGGGAAGATTTCCTCGGCGTCGCACGTATTCCGATTTCTAGCCGGATCACAGTGGGGCAGCACCTGTCGATCAATGGTGCCTCTCCATAAGGCCTACGTCGATGGAACACTCCGATATTACCTCCCGATCCTGCACAATATATCTCCCACAAGCAAGAGAAAACTCGAGGCAGCACGAAACAACTGCTTTCGCGTATGTCTTGGCCTTCCGAAGGGGTCGTCCCGCTCAGGGACTGTAGCAGAAGCTGGATGCCTGCCTCTGGAAGTGCTATGTTCGCAGGAGACACTTCGGATACACCTCCGCCACGTCATTCATACGAAGACTCACTTTTTAAAGGATATTTCCAGAACCCGTGCTACATCTAGCTTTGGGCAGGCCGTCGGAAGCATATGTATTTCGATTCCTGCTCAGGCGTCACAAATTATGCGGCGAAACATTTCACCATGGACACTGTCCCCACTGGATATCGTGCCATACATACCTGGAATCAGTGCGAAAAAGAAAATGCCTCAAGCAGCGACTTATCAGATAGCTTTAGAATATATGCACACAGAATACGCAGCCGCAACGCACATTTTCACAGATGGCTCTACAACTCCACATCGTTCATCAGGCGGACTTTTTGTTCCCTCTACAGGACAACGATTCTCGTTTCGTCTTGAGCGAGCGACATCATCTACTTCAGCGGAGCTATATGGCATTAAGGAGGCCCTTGTGTATATACTTCGACAGCAGCCGCCAAAGACATGGGTGATATTCACAGACTCAAAAGCAGCCCTACAAAGTATGTGGAACAGGCACAAGCGTTGCAATAATCAACCAGCAGCATTTGACATTGCTTATCTTCACCACAGGGCTAAGATTGCTGGGCATTGCATAAAGTTCCAGTGGATACCTGGCCATGCCGGCATTTCGGGAAATGAAAGAGCGGACGAAGCTGCCAGAAATGGACTCCAATACCGCAAGTTCAGAAGAACATATTTTACAAAAGCCGACGCTTCAACCATGGCAAAAAAATGTGCCTGTCAAGAAAAAAACCGCATCTTGAATCTGCCGCTTTACCAAGATAACTTCCTACGTTACATTGACCCGGAAATGAGACCGAAAATTCCACGACCACTTTCTCGACACTTAGAGACATTGTACCATCGTCTTCGACTGAACGTGGCATATACGAACAATTATCTGTACCGCATAGGGCTTACCACTAACCCATACTGTGATAACTGTCGCAACTTAGAGACAATTGAGCACATATTACTAGAATGCACCGCGTACCGCGACGAGAGACAATTTTTTGAGCACCAAATGGACATGATTCGCCACGAACCGTTAACGTTACCGAGCATCTTAGGTCCAATGCCCGGCCCTTCAAAACAGCGACGGGTTTTGGATTTTTTGTTCAAATACCTGACAGAAATTGGTCAAATAGGAAAACTTTAAAAATTGCATCCTTCCTATACAAAAGCCTAAATTTGCCCGCCATGTCACGTGTAAAAATTAGTATCAGGTCCACTCGGACATTTCATATTTATTTTTATCCTTTTTTTTTCTCCCACTCTTTTCTGGAATCTTTTAATCCCATTCCCCATCCCTATACAGAGTAGCATGCCAGCGGTTATATACGCGCCGGCAAAATTCTCTGTTCTTCTAATAAAGAGCCCTCTCTCTCTCTCTCTATAGTCGGTTACAACTTAAGTCTGCAATGAAGACCCGCCCACGCATTCATAACCGCCAGTCACTGTTCCTCCACGAGGATGCAAATAGTTTGCTCTTTTCCTGTTACCTAAATAAGGTGGTAACCACAAAAATCAAGTTATAAGCGCGTACTTTTATGCCTTTGCACTCGTATATCATAGTGGAACAGCGAGAGCCTAATTCGTTATTGAACTGAAATAAAACGATTGCTTTGTTGCAACCATTTTACAGTCAGGTTTCATTTCAGTTGGCAGCCAAGTTTCAAGAGTAAAACGGGCGCAGCAGTGAAATGAACTGTAGCATGGACTTTTGAAGAGCGAAGTGCTCAAACTGCATATACTTAGTCAAGTTCTGTTGCACACCTGATCGCTTCCACCGATGAAAAGACTCTTCAAGAAGCGCAGACGCTCCGGTGGTATCAAGTAAGTGAAACAGCTAAATATTTTCTTTTTGCACAGATGGCGCTACTAGCAAAAGCGCCTGCGAGACTTGTTAATTACGGGAAATGCTATTTTTCAAGCACTGCTTAATAAAACTAGTTAGTGCAATTAAATAAAAGACATTTTACAAGTCTGTTAATGTGCAACACTAGTTGCAAATTAGCGTGTACACAAAAAAAGAATATCAATTTTCATGGACCTGGAAAGCAGAAAATTGAGCTAAATTCACTGCTTCCTTGTAGACTCCTTATTCAACATAATACAATTTTCTCTTCATACAGTCGCAGAGAAGGGCTTGCTGCTTGATTATTGAAAATATCAGAGTTACAGCTGGAGTAGTTTTGCATATTCTTCGGTAATTCAGGACCAAGTATAGCCATAAATTGCAAATTTCAAGTAAAATAACTCATGAACTCCTCATCAGAGCACAAAACCACTTCACATAGGTGACAAGCTCACTGTAGCCTATCAAAGCACTAAATATTGTTCTGCGTTGAGGAGGCGAAAAAAGAGAAAGATATTAATTCATATTCTTTTATTGTTTCGCCCATTCTTATTAGCGCCTATATACATTTCTAGTTGATTTACACGGAATATTACTTCACAAAAACTTTCTATAATATTTCATTTAAAGGGAAGCTGAAAGGTTTTCCAGAAAAAATAAGTGAACATCTGTACATAATGGCTTTCAACCCTCCAAATTCGAATATCGTATCGAAATTGAGCGAAAGAAAGCGCAAATTAATTTTATGTCGACAAAAAGTGCAGCAGTGGACACGGCCAGCTCGCGCATCTCGTTTCCACCTGTGATTGGTCGGGCGCCTCGTGACGTCAACTCTAGTATCCGACCGCTGCGGCTACACATGAAGCGCGGTGCCAGGTAGTTTGGTGCTGTTTTTCTGAGACGGTAATGGAAAATTTAGAGAGATTGCGTTTTTCTGAGGAGTTCGGCGTTACTCCCTACATGTACGAGCCGATTGCGAAGAGCCGGCCTCTCGAAGAAGCAAACAATGCTGGTGCGAGCAGTGCTTTCGACGCGAACGAAAGCAAAGTCTTGGGATCTCCTCGTGTTGGAAATGCTCTTTGGTGAGTATGTTTTCTGCAAAGCGATCTAGTGATTTTGCCGATCTTTCGCCGATCTAGTGAGCTCGTTTCCGGTCAAACAACTGTAGTGTTGTCTTCCTCCATGCCTCCTCGTGGAACGTAAGCGGGGATGCGATCGTCGGCATTTGTGCGCTGTCCAAAGCTGTCGGCAATCTACAAAGACGGTTCAAACGCGTGAAAAGCTTCCCGGTTCATGCAGTACGTGTAGTGACCTTCATCTGTTGACTACCACGTTGACTACCACTCACGTTGATTACCCCTCACGTTGACTACCACTCTACATACACGCAGACGCACCAACAAAGGAATGCAGGGTCGATCGAAGCAGATTCCGATGGCACGCACGCAGAAACAAGCGCGGTCAGGCACGGTCGCGGACGCTGTGAAGGGGCGAAACACTAGAGTTGACGTCACAACAGCGCGGTTTCCGGTCTCCGCTCGTATCGTCAGCGTCAGCAGCAGCGCGCGGCATTCGACGGAGGGCGGAGCTACAGCGCAATTTCAACCGACGATTACGTCGCTCCTAATTGAAAAAAAAAACCCCCAAATTTTACCTACATGGTTTATAAGGTTCCCGCATCCCTATATGAGCGTCTTATTGAATTCGACAAATTCTTCAGCTTCCCTCTAAACGCACGGCAAACTTCATTTTGTTATGTTGATCAGTTTTGCCGGAAGCGCATTGAAAAAGGGACTAGCAGAGCAAAAACGCAGTTTCTTGCTCACACTATATTGATTGCGCTCATGTAACGCTTTAGGCTAGGAGATAATATCAGGCGTCATTGAAAAGCACAGAAAGCAAGCTTTCTTATGCAGTGTAATTCATATCCCTTTAATAAGCGCAGAAAACACACTTTCAATTAGGCAGACGTACTAGACAACGTAAAAAGAATAATTATTGTATTTGCTAACGGCAGAAGACATGCATTCTTTTCTTTCACCGCTCTCTTTGTAGAGCTTTCCGGCATTCAAATATAAATATATAAATAAATAAAACCCATAAATGACACACATAAATATCTCTCAAGCGATGAGGCTTCACTCTGCCGTGCCCGAGCTATGACGTCACTTCGGTGGCTCGGATCTCGGTGGGAGACAGGTCCAAGAACATGTTTTGCAGCATTAACCAGAAAGCGAACGGGGAAGTGTTGACTTGGAAAATTTAATATCTTCGTCGCAAAATCGAAACGTTTTAAGGTGCGTATTATATGTGCGGATTGGGTGCGCGAGCTTCCAAATAAGGCGAGCGCGAAGCGAAATGTCATTCGCATAAGCTTCACCACATTTCCCATGACGAATGTAAGCTCAGCTCATACGAGATGAGAGTGGGATAGGTGAGCGAACCGAGAAAGACGTCCGTCGCATACCGCGTCATAAGACAGTCATGTAACCCCCGCTACAAGTCATGGGGCATCGGCGGCTGCTCTCACTGTCTTAATTTACAGGACAATGGTCTACATACGCAGCGCCAACCATTCCGAAGGCACGCGAAAGAGTATTTTCCGCAAGTATCCTCCAACTTTATTCAGAACACACAAACAAGCACGTACAAAATTTGCAAGTGGAGCATGAGAACCGCCGTTTTGGGTAGGATTAAATTGCGGAGCTAGGTGCTAGTCGTGGTGATTGCGCCAGAGGGATCAGGGGAAGGGGACGGTTCGGGGCAAAAAGAATGTTCAGGAGCCTGGCGTCCCAAGGTCAAGGGGTTTCAGAAAGAGCGCGCCGTCAAATAAAAGCCATTCCCAACAATGCATCACCAAGGTTATTAAATGAGACCTCACATGCAAGGTGAACAGCACCTCATTCTTCAGTGTGTTTGGCGAGGGAAAGGGAGAAAGCGGCTGTCTGCTCACGAGCGTTGAGAATTTCACTCGCACGCCTGACTTCTTTGAGTGTGAATTTGCACTTCAGTCACTGCTCCAAGCAAACAAGCCATGCCAGCCGGAAATGAACTGTTGCCCGCCATGGCAAGCTTCGACTCCTGCCTACGAACGTCAACTCGAAAATCCCGGGGAGTGCGTTTCACCGTGCGCAGTGGTCGCGTGGTGTTCCAATGCTTAGGCGGGTCAGCAGCACCAGATAATGCCGTGGCCTCCAAGCGAGGTGCGCCCGGCGACGCTGTTACCAGATCCGAGCCTTCGTCAGCACCCGTAGCCCGGAAGCGCATTGCCTGCCGTGGTGGTGAGCATTTTTTCATTTCTATGAGTATGTCTTGACTTTCCGTTGCTGTTGCCGTTCCGTTTCCGTTACTGAGTGGCAAAATTTTATTATTCCTTATGTAGTATCTTTTTAGATACGCAACTCACATACAGGATGTCTCTTTTATTGTGTGGCACGTTTTATCAATCACGCGTCTCCGTCTTTTCAAATAATACCAACAGCATCTAGTACCAACAGTAATAACAGAAGCATTCCAGAATTTTGGTATTGTTACTCCATAATGAGTTTGAAGTTATTATTGAAATGTTAGGTATTACAACTACAGCAGGTATTTAAGCACTACGTTTTAGGCTGTATTCAAGCACATCAATGTCAAATATTTTGCCGATGCGCATCCCTTGCGGCACTTTTTTTACAGCATCGGAATGAAATCCCACGAAATAAGAATAGCCTACCGCGTTTATTTCTTGCACACCGCTGCAGGGGTTCTCTCAAACACGCCATGGAAGAAGTAATTAAATCTTGTGATCAAACATTTATGTCAGCACTATACAAAAAAGGAAAATACAGAAAATTCAATAACAAATTGCTTCTAGCTGAAATGGGCAAAACTTTACTACCAGTTCTTGAACGAGAAAGGATTGCCTCAGACAATAGGGATGATGGTCGAAAATTGAGTGTCGTGCTCCCTTTAAGGACTCTCACGCGGTCAGAATTATTCCGCAGGCCACCATCACGGCGTGCCTAAAAGTACACTCGTGGTCCTGGCAAGTAATGCGCCCTATGTTAATAATATAAGCGGATGTAGTCGAATCGGATATACTTAAAGTACATAAAAGCTGCATACGGTTGATTCTCCGCACTATAATAATTGCTTTCTTAATACAAGAAGGTACATATAGAGAGATTCGAATAACATCAATCTATAAGGTTTGAGTAATGGAGCGCGACAGGTCATTTTTCCTGATACCACTTGAGCGTGTCTTTTTTCTTGTATTGCCACCAACCGTTTTGCAGCGATGGAAATATTCTGTGTATATCTTTTTGTTCGTGTGAGTATCGAGTGCTAGCTTGACTGGTACGATTCTTATATTCGAGGCACCTAACCAACGGCCTGCCGTTTCTTGTGCAATGTGCAGGGGTTCCTCTCAAGCGTTTCCAACGGTGCCATCAGTTCGACCACGCTGCTGGTGGAGCCAACACCGGAAGTGGCACCGAAATGTCGTCAAGTGTGCTGGATGCCAACTGCCACCTGGTGTCAAGCGCTGGAATTCCCCGAACACCGAACCCTTCTACCACGTATGACGGGTTCATGGAGGAGATAATGGCGATGGAAGACGACGAGGGGAGTCTTCACAAGAAAATGAAAATTCTCAGCCTGGAAAGTGAGAACTCTAAGGCATGACATGCAATTCGCCTACAATAGCGAATACGTGAGCACATGACTGTCATGGTTTATGCGTTCTTTAGCGTTTTTTCAATGTTTGATGTCACTGATTATATCTTTTACACCGAGATATAAATGAGAGCATTTGTTTGGTTTCCACAGAGTACAGTGAGTCGTGTTTCTTCATTATAGTATTTCAAAGCGTACCTCGCTCATTCCAGGCCACTTCGCATATTTGGTGACATTAGAGCAGAAAAAATACAACCCACATAAGCACCTGCATTGGAGTAAAAACAACAAAACGGGTATTCATGTGTTTTATTTTGGCGCGTTAATTTCAGCCATGGTATGTTTGAATAAGTTTCGTCCATAACAGATCTATTTATTGGGTTTCTTTTGCGTAGCACTCTTCTTTGTCATGGATGAATTAGGCCCACATAGAGACCATCTGGTCCACGATCATTGGGACTAGTGCTGCTATCCAACTAGACGAAATGTATACTTTGCTTGAGAGATCAGGCAAAATGACGTGCTCAAACATTATTAAATGTTATGATAAGTTTCCTGGTTTCACTTTGACTAAGAGTGCTTCGACAAATCAGGAATATTGCTCAAGGATCATTACATGTATCAAGTGGTATTTGTACAGAGATGCTAGTTTATTGCGCAATCAGAGTGAATATATCGATGGTCACTCGTCTCACAATTGCTCGGTGAGGGGGGGGGGGGGGGTCGACGAAGATGAGCATTTTTTCTTGATTGGCAGTGCTCAGCCTAAGCTGAGGTAATCAGATTTCAATGCCACTGCTGATGGCATCAAAATGTAAACATAGACATATTGATTCACGAGAGGCACGTACCGAGGATTTTTTTCGGGGGGGGGGGGCAACTTAGGGTAACTTTCTTATTCAAATTAGGGGGGGGGGCACCTTTAATAGTACAATTGTGAATAATGCCCACTGTTCAGCATAAAGACGCGTAAACCCGCAAAAGCTAAATTAAATAATGTGTATCTCACAGGTTCGCCTGTTAGATAAACCTTTACCAACAAGGAACCACACAAATGGATTTCATCGGGAAAAGAGCGCCCGAAGAACACTGCGAAGAAGAAGTAAACAAGCAAAAGTGTAAGATAAAGATTTCTAGTTGCGTTTCTTTTTTAATTAGGTCTTGAAGAATTATAGAGAAGCATACATTTGGGCAACAGTCAGAGTTATTTTGGACCCCTCGTTTACTGTTCTACCAAGTTCCAAAAGCAACTCGTATAGTTATTTAGGAAGTTGCGTAACGATGCGTGGCCGCTAGTACCATAAAACGGCATGGAGCGCAGGATGCTCTAGTTCTAGACATACTGCGCCACCGCGAAAGGCTAGGAAACACCAACATAAACAAATCAGAGAAGTGGCTACGTCAAGCGGCTCGATAGGTTACTGTAGAAGCGTCATTGAAAACACACGGAATTATTCTCCACTTCCGGCGGCGTTATCTCTACTTCCATTGAAAATAAAAGATACATAAATATTTTCACAAACAATGGCTAATTTTGGTAATTTTCGCTTTTCCTTTCTGTTTGGCTGGCGCCTCGGCTCTCTCGCTTAGTAGATCACTTAACTTCTCAACTGCTTGAGACTCTTGTTTCCAGTGGCCAATTTTCCACTAAAAGTGCTGTACCCTAAGCGAAAAGACCAGACGAGGTAGCGGGTGACATTTATATTACTTATGGGTTTAACGATTATTGCAGGGCTTTATGATGAACGCTGTTTCGCATGATATTGTTTTCCACCTCATCTAACCCATACCGCGATTATATGGTTGCGAGGATCTGCCAGCACCGCGGCGAGCCGTAACTCGTGGAAATTATGAACCAAAAGAAATAGTTAAACGCAACAGGCGTTTTCTCTGGCCGCAACCCTTTCCAGGAGTATATGGACCAGCTCACTACGATCTGAATCCCCTTCCTGGTCCCTGGATGAAGCTAACCAAAGAAGGTTCAGCTAACGAAGCAACAGTGATGCGCGTGACCGTTCCAATAGATGGTGACAACTGAATGCACCTTGAGTTGAATCACGCGGGCACCGAATCCATGAGAAAATTCGCCTTCACACCATAGGAGTAGCCGATAACTACCGCCACCGAAAAGGAGAGAAAAAGGCAGCTAAATGTGACCTGCCGATTAGCTGTCGAGTCTCAATATTGATTCGGCGGCGCTTTAGGAATGTGTTAAGAGTGGTGGCGTGGGGGCGGCGGCGACGGGAGGGGGGGTGGCTTATGCCACTTAATTTCTACGGGCGGAGGCGCGCCCCCCCTTCAGTACGTGCCTCATTCACGAGTTCACATTTACTAAGCATGCAGTTTTAGAATGCGATTAAATAATTCTGGACAATACGTTCTACAGGAAACTTATGCAGCATGGAAGGAGGGTTGCAAAGGGAGCTTGCGGTTTGGAAGGGCGCTAAACCACGGAACACGAAACTAAGAAAACATTGGCGAAATTGCTCACCATTAGCTTTTTTAGTCCCATAAGTATATAAACTGAGAAACGATGCGGAATTAGTTAAAAACCGTTAAATGAGACGCCAAGTTTTCAACGCATTGAGCAACTGAAGCGTACAGTCATGTCCCTCGATCAGACGGTCAAACTGTTCAGATAATTGAGTTCTTTACAGAATAAACTAGGTGATGGCGCCCTTGCACAAGGGTGACCTCTCCTATGTATCATTTCATTCATACCTCATTCTTACATGAATCGTACAAAAATCTGTCGGGCACGAAGCCAAAGGCTTCTGTGGGCCCATAGGCAATATACGTATATTAGCCGCTACAAAATTCAGTACATATCTACTCCCTAGGGATAAAATTTAAAACAATTAAGCGATGACACACATATGCATAAAAATACTCTATAGTATACATACAGGTATAACGCAAGAAAAAATATAGAAAGGTTTATGTGATAGTCGTTTTTCAAGTGTTGAAGAAGATGCTAAAAAAATTGCGAAGTAAAGCGCAAAAACTGTAGCGAAGTAATATTTGGTAAGCACAGCTTGTAACAGCGAATACCAAGTTGTTTGCCAGTTTTACTTGGTGAGGCACTGAATTCCAAATTTTGACACCATTAAACTCAACCAGTCGTTGACCATACGTGTAATGAGAGACTGGTAAGGTAAATATTTATATTTGCTACATTCTTTGCATTTCGATAAGGTATAATGCGCCAGTATGGCAACAATAAATTATCTCCAGTGTAATATGAGGATTTATTACGAGACACTAGGCACAGTCTAGTAGCACCGAGGAAACAGCGATGAAAGCGAGGAAACAATTCTCAGCGTTCGCACCCATCGACGTGCCACGTTTCTAGTTTCTGAGGCCACACTCAGACTTATCGGCAGCGCCCTAGATGGCGCAGCGCGTTGATACGTTTTTCTTTGGTTGTTTGGATTTTTTGGCGAATGGACGTGCTTTTCGGGGCTCCGTGGCGGCGGTGAAATCATGTTTTTGTGCATGCTTTGAGTTCGCTTCTGTTTTTTATTGGCAGATTTTTTGCCTTTAAATTGTAATTAGGTGGATTTCTTTTTCTTTCGTCTCTCGTATTTCGGGTGCGCGGGTGTGCTTCGTGTACGTTTGGTTTTGTAGGATGGTTAGAGCGTCCTTTCGCACCACGTGCTTCAACACGTGCAGTTGGGTGGGACGTCGAGTGTTTGTAGTCTTAAAGAGCAGCTTGGAAGCGAGAAGACTAATAGCTATTATTATTTTGATGTGCGTGTTTTGGTAGGAAAGAGAGCGTGGCCGCGTGGTTGAGCGCGTGTGAGAGCGTGTCATACCTTCGGTTTCCGCGGCATTGATTGCTTTTAAACAGTGGTGAGAGTTGCTTTGCGCCATTTTGAGGAATTGGGTCCTGTGCATATCGGTCTTTGCTCGAAGGCACGTGCTCTGCATTGATATGGTATTATAGTATTTGCATCAGTAGTATCATTATTATAGTATTATAGTATTTGCAAAAAGCCATGCAATACATGGCGAAAAATCCTGGAAAACAGGCAGTGGGCGGGGGGTCCTTCAAGGTAGATGAGAAGACGGATGAGAATGGAGAGGGCATCGAATCAACCGGCACACAATGTGATGTTGATACTAGGCTGCGGGAAATGGAGGCTCTGCAGGAAGAGCTTCTCAAACAGGTGCAAAACCTCAAAAATGAGCTAAACAGGGAGCGTGATGCACGGAACGTAGTTGAAAAGAAACTTGAAGCAGCCGAGGAAAAGCTGCACAGCGCCGTCATTGTGAACGAGAATGTGCGTGTCACTGGAATGCAGACCCCCGACGCGACCGGCGAGGGAGTGTCAGCAAAGTACGTGGAATGCATGCAGCGTGAAGGGTCAGCTGGAAAGAGCGGTACCTACACTGAGGCCGCCACGTGGAAAAAGCAGGAGCCTAGGGGATAATGACCCTTGTCGAGTCCGAATCACGCGGAAAAGAACAAAGGGAAGCAGGGAGCGGTAGGAGATAGTGAAAGGGTGATTATCGCCGCTGACTCAAACCTGGCTGGGTGCTCAAAAGCAATTGTGGAGAGGCTGAAAGGCGATAAAAGAGTGGCAGAAGGGACATTTCCAGGGCGGACACGGGGTTGTGTCTTGGAGCGAGCAAAAGTAAAGCTCGCGGCCAACATTGTCATAGTGGCAGGTGGGCTAAATAACGTCCTAAATAGGAAATGAACTGGACTAGCCCAGCGCTTGGCGAAGGGGGTGCCGACTTGCGCGAGCTATCCCCTCAGGTGCAGATCGTGGTGTTCACGGCGCCGGAGGTGCCTGTACGTGACAGTCACGTACAAAGAGACGTAGTGGCTGCTAATGAGGAAATATGGAAAATGAGCCGCGAGAAAGGCTTCGAGGTTGTCGAAGTAAACAAGGAAGTGAGAAAGTGTGGTGGTTTTAAACGAGACGGGATCCACTTCAATTACAGGCTGGCACGAGAAGTGGGCTGGGGACTTGGGGGTCGCGCTGTTGCTTTTTTAGGGGGCCCGCCGGCGCTCAGGAGGCCGGAGTAGATAGTAATGAAGAAGGTCTCCTAGGGGAACCTCAGAAGAGCATCACCGACGATAACAGAAAAAGGTGGAAAGCAAGAAAAAGAGCTCGCCATGCAATAGGCAACGTAAACATGCAGGGCTGCAGAAGAAAGGAAAAGTGGGCAGAGATTGAGGATCAGTTAAACAGAGAATAAATAGGGGTGTATGCTGTTACAGAAACGCACCTTAGAGCCTCAGAAGAACCGCCAGTCATTGAGAATAATGTTTGGGAATGGTACATCAGAAGTAAATCGGAAAGAAAGGGTGGGGGTTGAAATGGTCATCCATCAGGGAGCCAAATGGAAAAGAGTAAATTCAAAATGTCAAGAGCATCGTTGGTTATCTGGCGCAATGAGTAGGAAAAAACTTGGCTGGGTGTTACGTATTTGTGGACCGGAAATAATTGCAGAGAGAAGAATAAAGAGTTAGTGGAATGCATAAGCGCTGATATTAAGAGATTCGGGAATGGTGCTGAAATTGTCTTATTAGGTGACAGGAATGCCCACATACAAGATTTCGATGGCTATACCAACAACAACGGGTAGTCAATGCTAGACTTTTGTGAGCAACAAAACCTCGTTATCGTGAACGCAGGGCCTAAGTGGGAAGGGCAGATCATGTGGGAAGTGGGAAACCGGCAATCGACTATTGATTACTGTCTGCAGATAGAAGGAATTCATGATAAGTTGAGAGAAATGGTCATTGATGAGGAAGGGCATCGCAGCATAGGGAGTAATCATAAACGCATCATTTGAAAATGGGATATGTAGTTGGGAAAGAGAGCAAGGAGCGCAAAATGACCAGTCCAAATTTGATAGCTGAACAAATATCAAATTTGGTCACTAGAGTCGAGGAAGAACTTGGCAAATGGCCAAGTAAAGAGTGGGAATATGGTAAGCTTCTAAGTGTAATAATGACAGAAATACAGAAAGAGAAACAGCATGTTCGTTGGAAAGGAAGAAAGAAACCGAAAAGCTGGTGGAACAAGGAGGTACGAGAAGCGATCGCCGAATGACCGAAAGCATCTCGACAGCACAGGCAGGCGAAGAAGGCGCAGTTGCAGAAGGATGAAGTAACCAGTAAATGGGAAATATACAAAGAGAAAAAGTCTACGGTTCAAGTACTGGTGCAAGCAAAATTAAAAGGTGAAAGTGAACGTTGGTTGTCAGAAATAAGTGAGAGAAAGAAGGCCGCACCTAGAATATTTTGGAACCACATATAATTATTAGGCAGGAGGTCAACAACAATACAACAACATATTCTAGACGAAGATGAGAACAGACTTGAAGGAGAAGCGGCAATAAATTACATCCAAAAAATACCAGCCGAATCTTCCCAAAGCAATGACGAGATTTATTTAAAAAAAAGAGCATGAAAGAGACGCCAATGGAAAAGGAGCTGGTTCTGACAAATTTCAACTGGAAGAAAGCGGAAGAGAAAATTACTAAGCGCACAGCCACGGGGCTAGACCAGGTTTCCGTTAGGCTCATTATTGAACAAGGACCAAAAAGTGAGGACACTCTGGAGAAAGCAGTGGAAAAAACTTTAAAAGATAGACGAATACCAGACAGTTGGCGACAAAGTAGAATGAAATTAATTTATAAAGGTAAGGGGGAGAAAGATAAATTTCACTCGTATAGACCGTTGACATTTACATCGGTAATATACAGGCTAGCAATGCAGACAATCAAATTAAAGCTTCAAGCATGGGCAGAGAATAATGGCGTTTTCGAAGAACTTCAGAATGGCTTCAGAATAGGTAGGCATTTAGATCATAACTTGTTTATTCTTACTAGTTGTTGTTAAGTAGAAAGCAGACCGCTATATGTGGCCTTTTTAGATATTACAGCAGCCTATGACAAAGTAGACCGCAACAGTTTTTGGGATATTCTCGAACGGGAAGGCTTAGGTGACCATTGTCTACAGCTTTTGAGAGAGATGTACCTAGAAAATACCGTTTGCGTTGAATGGGAAAGCATGAGGAGACAGGAGAAAATTCATATCAACAAGGGACTCAGGCAGGGGTGCCCTTTATCCCCGCTGCTGTTTATGATGTACATGGTGAGGATGGAGAGGGCGCTAGAAGGAAGTAATATCGGGTTTAATCTCTCATACAAACAGGCGGGTGCAGTAATAGAGCAGCAGCTCCCTGGTTTATTTTATGCGGACGACATTGTGTTGCTAGCTAACAAGCAAAGTGATTTGCAAGTGTTAGAAAATCAGGTGTTATCGTATTCAATGAAAACAGTGAACAGACAGTGGCGATAGATGGCCAGGAAATACCTCGGGTAACAGAAAATAAATACCGTAGTAAATGGATAAACGAAGGCAATAGATATATGGAAACACAGGAAAAAACAATTACAGTGAAGGGGAAGAGAAATGCCGCCACAATTAAACACAGAGCGCTATGGGGATACAATAGGTACGAGGTGCTCTGGGTAATGTGGAAAGGTGTAATGGTTCCGGGACTTACTTTTGGAAATGCGGTTGTTTGCTTTAAATCAGGGGTACAATCAGAACTCGATGGGAACGAAAGGTCAGTGGGCCGCCTGGCATTAGGCGCTCACGGGAAGACTACAAATGAAGCTGTGCAGGGTGATATCGGCTGGAATAGTTTTGAAGTGAGAGAAGCTCGCAGTAAAATTGAGTATGAAGAACGGCTGAGGAATAGGGAAGAAAGTAAATGGACTGGGAGAGTGTTCAGGTATCTGTACAAGAAAAAACATTGATTCACAGTGGAGGATAAGAACTAGGAAGCTTACCAGCAAGTGTGCAGCCTGTAGGGTGGGCAACACAACAACAAAGAAAATAAGGCGAAAAGTCAGAGAGGCTGAAATAATCTCATGGGTGGCGGCAATGGAATAGAAACCTGCCATGTGTAACTACTTAAGAGGAAAAAAATGAAATCAGGAAAGAAACAATTTATGTTAACTCAAAATGAAGCTCATTACTTTTCGAAGCGCGATCGGGATGCCTTAGAACACGCACCTATAAAGCTATATATAAGACACCACGTGGTCGAAATTATCCGGAGTCCCGCACACGGCGCACGTGATAATTGTAGCATGTTCTTAGCACATAAATCCTCAAAATTTCTTTATTTACTTTGTGTAGTTGCAATAGGTTGCCGAAGGGTTAACGTTTGTGACAAACGCATTGGTTCTCCGTAAAAAAAATAAATAAAATGGACGAGCCATTTCAATCTGTGAAGGTGCACGATGAACCAATATGTAGCACATCACACAGGGTTAGACAAAGGTAGATATATTGTTTTCATCATTTTGTAATGGCAGTGACGATAGCTTCGTGATTACCGTGATATACAGTCAATTGGTTCGTTTACCGCCTCAGACAGAGTCTTGGCAAACGTTGAATCTATACACGACCGCTGTTGAATAGTTCTGACTTGGATTGCTGCGGTCCTTCAAACCAAAATCTTCTAGCACAATCTGAATGAACCGTTTCTTGTTTGGTCATGAAATGTACACATTGATCTCTCCAACGATGATCAAGCGTGTAGTGTAATCATGGCTTACCTATGCAAAGTGTGTGGTCATGAACTTCTCGATATCACACTTGGATGTGCCTTGAGATATATACAGCGTGGATGTCACAATTCAATCTTTCATTTGTACGGTACAGACACCCTAAAGCCGGTGGCCTTGTCCTCTTGCAAGTTAAGGGTGCGAGGATGTACATACATTTTGTCCTTTGCGTATATGGCAGCGGCTCCCGCTCCTGAGTCGATATGCTGTTCACAAATATTTCTAATATACCCATCGACTTGGAACAATTCATCTTGATTTGTGTATTTTATGTATTATTTAATATGAATATTTATGGCGGTGGAGTGCTTGAAGCCTGCTTCGCCTCCGACACCGGTCGGCACGGTATTTCACAAGCACCAGTATCGGCCCACGCTCACCATTTTTACTGTTGACGCGCGGACATGAAAAATACATGAAAGCCATAGCCATATGTAGCTTCATTATGGAAAGCAAGTAAAAGAATGCATGTATGAAAGCTAATTTCCTTGTTTTATCAACGTAGCTCCTAATGTCACTGCCGACAAAATCTACTCTGCACACTTTCAATGGTGGTGTCAAAGGCCAGCCCATCTGCAACGTGACAACCACTTCTTTCTTCTTTGCCGCATATTTCGGCAAGGAATGGAGGCTGACTGGTGGTGCGCTTCAGATATAGTGAATTTTGAACGCGTTCATCTTCACGAAATGGTGGTAAGCTACAGTAGAACGAGGTAGTCAAGAGTTGCTTCCATGATCGCATGAAGAAACAAACAGGTGGGCTCCACCAACGCGCCGTCTGCTCCACTCTCGATTGATATCTGAAAAGAGAATTCGACGATAGCAGCAGTGCGACAACTGATGGAATTTGCGCATGCGTAGTATCTGAATGCTCGTTCGAACGCGTCAAGTCACCTTGACCGTAGAAGCAGTTTTTCTAGAGGTCTTTCACAGACCGGCAACCAGTGGAAAGCAAACATTAGCTTCGTTTTCCAACTCCGCGTCATCCTTAAGCAAAACAAAACATAAGCAATCAAATTTTATGAGCTGAAATGTGCCTATTGTGCTTGCAATGGCGGTGTTCTTTTAACTTCTGCGACAATAAATGAAACGTTTATTGCGTGAGCGAAATGCAAGCGCTATCGCTTTCCCTCGCCTAAGTTTGATACTCGACTTCCTCTGAAGCGGTGAAGACTAAGCAGCTTCAACTTCCTAAGCGATCAGCAAAACGAGAACACGGCGAAAGCGAGAGTACACGTTTTGACATATGCTTACATCGTCATAGTATATATAGGTAGCGTTTTTCTAAAGGGTCTGAGGCGGATAAGACTGGTGGATGCAGTAACGAGGAGGGTGTAGAACTGAGAATAAAGGTGTTCTGTACACAATGCCGGTCACACGGCCGTCTGCCTGCCACATGTCAACGGCGTGCACAGCGCCCCTCTATTTGCTGCTTTGCTGGTGGTCGTGCGCTATCGCGTCTCTGATATAGATAATAGAAGGAACGGAGGAAACGGGTGTTTGTGATAAAAAAATATTTGAAGAAAATACTTCAGTGGAATAACGAAATAAATAAAATGAAAGAAAGGCGGAGGAAAGAGAACTAAGTAACAAAATTAAATGTTGTTTCCTATAGCTAGAAATTTAGCATAGCTTAGCGTTTTGTTTTGTTCTTCTTTCTTCAATATTATTTTATTTTTTGTATTTATGCCACTACTTCAGTGCTATATACATATACAGTGCTGAATATATATATATATATATATATACATATATATATATATATATATATATATATATATATATATATATATATAAATTCCGCGAACAGTGGTTTCCTTCACTCTTTCTATCATCACGTGCGTGACAGACGGCCGTCTCACCGGCATTATGCACAGAATTCCTTTATTTTCAATTTCACACTCGTCGCTAACACACCTTCCCTAATTGCCGCACCCGCCAACCTTACCCCCTCTCTCCTTTCGAAGAACCCTACCTGTGTGTACTGTGCCGAAAAAAACATATGTCGCCTTGAAAAAGACTAGTCCACTTGTCGAAACGTTGGCTCACGCTTTCACCTTGTTCTCGATTTGCTCATGGTCTTTAATTTCCATCTCCGGCATTTCCCCTTGTTTTACTTTGTAAGCGGTAATTTCTTACGCGCGCTAATGAAGCACTGTGAAATATGAAAAAAGATAGGGCAAGCAAAGTGTTTACGCTAAAGAAGAGAACGTTTATTTACCAAGGGGCCTAAATGATGAAGCTATGAAAATATCTCTCTATTCTGTCTCTCTTTCATGGTGATTACTTATTTACTCGTACCTCATTTGCATTGTCTGTTACACGCAATTACAACGACCGTGTTTCCAATAGATCCGGCGCTTCGTTCACGGTTTCTTTTTTCGACGGAGAGGTCGGGTGAGCCCGGAGATAGTTTAGTCAGTGGTGCCGTGAGGATAAGTTTCAAGTATATTGGCGCGAACTACGCCCCTACTCCTAGTTATGCACACTTTGCCACGTATGCTCGCTTCTGGTGGGCACCAGGAAAGCCACCTTTCGGGCAGCATAGTCTTTGGAGAGCCCTGGGACGCTATAAAATAAAGCAATACATTGATCAGTAAAGAAATCAGTCTTGCTTGATCAGTCAAACAATTTTCAGGCCACCCCCCACTTCGCCTATGTCTTACGCTTCGTCATGAAAACAGCAAAAACGCCAAATGTGATATGGTGTGCGCACACTTATTAGACATGATTAGACTGAACGAAATAAAAAAAAACATATTTACTCATGATTCGATCCCTTTTTCGCCGTAATATTCTGCCATTGGTCAAACGTTTTCGGGCGGCACCCGCTTCGCCTGTGTATTACGCGATGTCAGAAAACTGCGAAAACTCATCAGGTCACAGTGACGTGTACGGGTTAAAGACTCATTAATATGTCTAAGAGTGGCCTGGGAGTACAGGTACTCGGAGCGACCTGGGAGCTTGGATTTATTGGACTATAATCATTTTCCCGTGGCAGATTAATATTATCGAGACCTTTCGGCACGTATGCGAGATCACTTTCCGAAGTCTTCTTTGAGAGAGTCCGTTCTGTCGACATTTTTAACGTTCTGTTGCGCGCCGCCGCAATTTTTGACCAGGCACCGCAAGCTAAGCAAGGGGAAGCGGATCAATCGCAGACGCCGACACCAGCCTGCTTATCCGGTTACGTACTTTCACTTTGCTTGCTAGGCCCCATCGAAACCCTCTCCACTTGAGTGTGCTGCTCGGATCTTGTGAGCCAATTCGATGAGCCAATTCGATGTTCAGTGTAGGCAATGCTATTGGCTTTGAAAAAAAAGAAAAGCTCTTACAAAGGAGGAGCGAACTTGACTGGGCTTTTCAAGCAAGGCTGCGAGTTACCACCCGATGCTTGCGTAGGTGGTTACCTAAATTTGACATCAGGAGATTGGAATAAAAAGAAATTCGAATAGTTTTACGTTATTCGGCCCCAGCTTGATACTGTAAAGTCTCTGCATTTCCCAAAAGCGTGCCGTGTAGTGGCTTTGCCTCAGCATACCTTTCTATACGGCGGTGTATCCTTTACAGGGTTTAGTGCAATTTGGAATTTTTGTTTACTTTGTTGCCACTAATTACACCCGTACCTATGATTTTCCAGATTCTGATACTCATTTTCGTTTCCTTTTTTTGTCTTATCTGAACTTTGATAACTCTGACGTACTATGCCGTAAGCCGAAAGAGAGAAAAAAAGTTTCTTGTGCGGAGTACGAAGACGGTCGTTCTGGAAAAAACGTTCTCTAGAACGCTTGAGAACTTCATCAATGGAAGTTTCTCGCTAATCTCAGTAATACACAAGGACGATGAGTGATCTTTACAGACTCAAAAAACAGTGCTAACGATCATGTGCGATGTGAACAGAAAGCGTAACCAACATCCATTGACCCGTCATATTAGTTAATTTCATCGCAAGGCCGCTGTCGCTGGCCACACTATAGTATTCCAGCGGCTTCGTGCACACATTGGTATATGCGGGAATGCAAAGGCTTACCTAGCTCCATTTATTATTTCCGGACGAAAATACTTTTTTAGAATACGGTGCATCAGCAATGGCAAAGAAATAATCCCACGCGGAGAGGCATAATCTGTGGAACCTGTCGCTTCCACATTCATTTCTCACCTGAATAGATCCCCGCCGAAAATCTAGACTTCCACATCAGCTTCCCTGTCTTCTCGAGATTTTATATCATCCACTTCATCTGTACGCTATACGTTCACCTATAACTAACTACTTGCACCATCTTGGACTGCCCACCATACTGTATTGTGATAACTGTGGGGCATCCGAAACTGTGTAACACATTTTATTGGAATGGAGAGATCACAGAGAAGAGAGAATGTGCTATTTTGTTGGAATGTCTTCTGTTTGCACAGAATCACTAGATTTAGGAAGATAAATATGTTATATGCCTTTCACTGCAAAGCACAGGCAAGCTTTAGGATTTCTTTTTACATTCCTTGAAAACAACGACGTAATTTGCAAGATATAGCATGTATAGATAAACACTTGTCCCCTTTTTTTCTTTTTTTCCCGTTATTTAGGCAGAATGGCATGAAGCCGTGTGTTTATACCTCGGCAGAATCACCTGTATTTTCATAAAGAGCTTCACTTCACACTCTCATCCCTAAAGCATAATGCATGTGGACGAACAGTGTAGTTTGCCTGTAAAGATTGCTTACGTAACAAATACGAAGACAAAAGTTATTGAAAAAAAAGTTCTTTCGAACTCTTGAGAGCTTTCTAAATGTAGGTTTCTTCCTATTCTCAATCCTTGCGAAGTGTGGTAATTAGCATGTCTATTTACGCAGTTAAGGAGAATATAAAATATTTCGCGACTTGCACCACAATACACCCAGCACGCATTTTGACCGATGTAGCAACTTACTTCGATTGATAAGCGTGTTTCCTTCTGCATTGTTTCTTGTTTCTTCTTGTGCAATTGCTGTGATCTTGCGAGATGTATGTTACTGCCTTGATTTCTAAAATTCGTATCTTCGAGAAGCCTAACCAACGGCATTCCATTTATTGTGCTATGCGCAGGTGTTCCTCTTAAGCGCTTCAAGCAATGCCGTAGTATCAACGACGCTGCTGTTGGAGGAAGCATCAGAGGAGGCACCAAGACTTTGTCACGTGAGGTCAAGCTGGACGTCAACCGCGGCCTGTTGTCGTGTGCCAACGGTGCCAGAACGTTGGACAATTATACCGCGGATGACGGTTTCATGGATGAGATCATGGCAATGGCCGACGACTTGTGCCAATAGAAATGAACGATCTATCGAATGCGAATGACAGGACTCGAAAGGCATCGAATGTTGCACATGTCGCCAGATCGCGAGAGTGAAAATGGTCACATGACCTTTTTACTTCATTCATTGTTGCATTGGTTGGAGAACGTGTTGTATAGGGACCAATAAATTCATGCTTTTACTGACCTCACATTGTGTGATATGGTATCTGTTTCTTCACTTTAGAAGATTACGGCATGCGGGACTTACTCTTGTTTGGGTGGTATATTAATTGCTGCCATTACCCTAGAAACACACATCGCGTAGTACAAAATACAAACTTGTGTTTATGTGAGGTTCAAAGCGAAGCTTTCTTCGTATTTTCGTTCGAATTTCCCACTGCTGCTGCTGCTGCTGCTGCTGTCGGGGAATGGCCCAAAGTTTGTAAATACATGGAAGAATCATGGCAGGGAAGAGACTCGAGGAACTCGTTGAGACCGCACCACGCCGAATGTGCACAATGTCCTCTGGAACACTCGGGTCGTCACCACATTAGCCTTATCACAGCTGCAATTACAGTCACCTTTCTACCAACGTGTAAGCCCAGAGGGTAGCTAAATAGAATGACAGAGAGGAGGGGTTAAAGAAATGCTTGTAGCCAAAACT
This sequence comes from Dermacentor albipictus, assembly GCF_038994185.2. Lineage (NCBI taxonomy): Eukaryota > Metazoa > Arthropoda > Arachnida > Ixodida > Ixodidae > Dermacentor > Dermacentor albipictus. The sequence continues at coordinate 97,329,689 of NC_091822.1, forward strand.
AGGGCACTGTTATGCACCACGTCTGTTTAATTGTCACAATGTTCAACGCATTCATGGTTCAACTAACGCTTTCAATAAATCATTTCTGCCGACTGCCCTATCGGATTGGAATGTACTTCCTGACGCTATCGTCAGCGAAACAAATTCTGTAGAATTTAAATTGTTATTATTACACCAGTTTTGTCCAAAGCCCCAGTAGTAAGACGCTTTATCGGCTTTTTCATTTTCACATGTTTACTGAGTTTACCAGTTCTTGCAATTAATGTTTTATCTTTGTGACCCATGGTTACCATCCCTTAAGGGTAAATAAATGATGATGATGAAAATTATCCAATGAGAACACACCTAAGTATTTATGCCAATTCTGAACCAGATGCAGAAGTATTGAATTGATGCGAAGTCTCATGACGCATTTTCAGACAATTCCAATTGATTTTGTCTGCTGGGTGAATGCACCGTATTCTACAAGTCAAGCATCTTGTAGGTTCTCCTTGTACGCCACATAATACAAAATAAATGGGAATGGAAAGAGTTACTTTACCAGAATAGAAACGCTGATCAGAGTTCGAACTTGATAGAATTGTTTCCGTCAGCTGCTTGGCAACACCTTGTAGTACGCAGTGCGTATATTCAACGCTGTATCCGTTCACAAGGTCCAGATCTGAACAAACAGAATTTTGTGTCAGCATACATACAACACGAAATTTTACTATCATGCTTACCATGAACTTTAACGCATGGTCACGTGGCAAGGCACTCTCCCAGGTTGGATAGTGATGCCAATGGACACCATGTCCTCAGCTTAAACTGAGAGGGTTCCGCTAGTTTTGTTTCGAACATATCACCTTAATGCCTGCTCTGGCCGTCCCTCCGAGGCTTGAAGGAAGCTGTCTCATGAAAATCAGAACAGACTGGCAGTCACCTTTTGTGCGAGGTGTGTATCATTCATGTCTCTTGAAAGAAAGACTGCTGTCACCCCAAAAATTAATGTTTGGTTTATTGCGCCTCGGCGAGTCGTCATACGGGAGTCTCCATTACCATTCCATGCCTACATTTGCCCTTTCTTTCTTTCTACATCAGCTCGCAATGTGAACGTCAAAGCTAACTCACTGTTTCTTATTTGTAATATTTTACCATACAAAACAAGGCCGTCACCATTTCAGATTGTGTTTGTGAGACCAAGATTTTGTGCACTACAATGAAGCCTTTTTGTGTACCAAAATGCATCAAATATTTTCCAGGTGCTCTGCTCACAATATTTTTGTACAGTCAAGGAACGAGTCAAAATATGAGGACATATTATTGGACGGTCACTTCCGGAGATATTCCAGAGTATACACTGTTTGGCTGGTTGAGTGAAACTGCTCGAGTCATCAAACTTGCCATGTACTACGTCTGATACTACGTCTGATTCTATCACATAAAGGGATAGAATCGCTGAAAGTTATCGTGGAAGAATACATATTCAGGATGACACTTGTACTTGCTACAATAATTGGCAATCTATCGCTTTAAGAAATTTGAATGCTCTTTATGATAGCCTTTTATACATGCCCATCTGATCAAGTAGACAACTTTGCTGTGACATACAAGATACAAGATGCATATTTTGGTTACACATTTCCTTTTCATTTGCTTCCTCACGAAAAGGAGCCACTCAAAGACCTCACGTTGCCTCCTTTTCTTGGCATGGTGTACAACGTTTGCATGATAAAATTGTGCAGTGGAGACGATTTCTTTGGTGTGATGTAAAATGTTCGTGTGATGAAATTGTGGCAGCGCAGATGAGTAGGCAGGGGCCCGACAAAACTGTTAGTATGCTATCTGTGTCGATAATTGAGAAGCAATTGTTTTCGCTCAGCTGGTGACAGCCTTTCTTAATCGAAAAAGAAAAAGATTTTTGGGCCACATTCGTGGTTCTTCCCAAGTTTAGATACCTCTTCCTTTTTTCGTGTCGCATTAAGCTTGTGTTTTATCAGCTTCTACCATCCAAATTTTAGTGATTGCGGTTGTTTTAGGGCATGCATTGCTGTAAACCAGGGGTGGAGGGCTTCCTTTTAACTTCAATTGTAAAGTATAGCCCTCGTGTTGTCTGTGGCTTAATTTGGCCTGTGCGTGTCGCACTAGTTTAAACGTCGACTTCTGAGTCTGCTTTCCTCAGAACTGGTGTCAAGTGAAGGCCCTTGCGAAGACCTTTTAACAAATACATATTCTGTTCACACAGGTCTTCTGTCATGCAGCTGAGAAAACCCAATACATGGCCCCTAATATTGCTACATAGAAAGTGAATCGGCGAAATCAAGTTATACAAAAACATTGACTCAGACATCACACAAGATGTGATGTCTGCTACCACCATGAATTGCTTGCAGACAAAATTTATCAGTTTGTCTCAAATCATACATTTCCTCATTGAAGACAATCGTCACTAAAGCATGTGGTTTATGCTATAGACACATGTACAGCAGTGAGTTATTTACACTGCATACAGGCATAGAAGCAGCAAAGCTGTGAAGCCAGGAATCTATATCAGTATCCATATGCACTGTTAAGGCTCTTGAACAGACAGTCTTAGGTCATAAAGGCAATTTGGGTGCTGCTACAGGGGCAGATTTGATCGACAACGAGTCAACACAGTTTAATGGAACATCCTCAAAATCTCTAATGCCTTGAAACGGCAGTCGTGCCATCATAGTAGCATATTAGAATCAACATCAAAAAGAAATACCTGCTATGAAAACATTATCTAAAAGCTGAGAGAAAATTGAAAGCGTCTAATTAAATACAATTTATGTATGTGCTGTAGTGCTGCAAATGGTAAACTTTTTTTCTTGCTTTCTGTCCAGCTATAGTGTGGCAACCAACGTGGCACTCATTCGCGACATGACAATGAAGCTCTCAATAGCCGTTGAGAAGTGCTGTGTTGCAGTAACACAACTCCTTGAAGTTTGATAGAGTTCGACACTTTCAATTACCTCCGACTCAACGGTGTTTGTGTCCATGTGACTCGGGTAATATAACTACTGCCATTGGGAAAAACGTTATGGCATAAATGCTTCTTACTTACCTTTCAGGTTCATCAAGGCCGACGGTCGCTTTAAGTCATTGATGGTGTCTTTAATCCTGCTTGCCAGATGCATCTTACTCTTGATACGGTTTGAAGTTCTCTGTTCAATCGGGGACACCAATGTGTAGCGCATGCTCCTTACGCATATAAAAGAGTGCGACAATAACATTAGTGAAAATAACAAGCTAAAATTTTGTTGCTTACATCCAGAGCCTGTGTTAGCATGTTTATGTTATACCATACATTGTGCATATCTATATGAAATATTAGTTTACAATCTGTATATATGTGTATATAACATACACCATGAATTATAAGCAGCAGGAAAAACCTAACTTTGAATTTTAAGAAAATATACATCATAAGGGAATTTTTCGAGACTAATAAAAATATATTTTTCTTACCTTTCCGGTGCTCTCCTGGACTCAGGCACCATGTGGAACTAAAATATCCATTGAAAGCGACCATGTTCTGCACTGATGACCTTGCAGGTGCATCAACGGAGACCCACGATACATAAGGCTTTGACACATGAATGTCGCCTTTGTGAGCCCACTTCACTATCCCTGTGCTGTTCACTTCATTCACAAACTTCTGAAGGAACAGTTGCATTTCTGGATGTTTTTTTACCGAACCACAGCCCAGCGAGAACCGCGTGCTTAAATCGCAAGTGTGGTGGCAGTTCCTTAACAATAAATTGCTGGGGCCACACTGACGTCTTCGATGATTTCCATACAGGGCTCCCATCAGTATTTATTGTCAGTGTCAAATCATCAGGGCAAAGGTTCTGTTCTTCTCTCAGTCTGCTGTAGCAGTGGCCTTTCGTAATATCAGTGATTGTTGATGACAGCTGTTTAAGTGCTTCAAGGCTTTCATGCTGTTCCTCTTTGGTCCGTTCGATCATATGGCTGAGTTGCGTTGCCAGGTTAAGAATGAAAAAAAAAAGCTACTGTCCTTTTTCAATGACTGGGTAGTTCTCACACTGTGACTCACACAGGCAATGCATTTGGGCCCACGATAAAGTTTATCAGCGTCGCCAGGTCGGCAAGTGCTGTCCACGTCAACCCATGAGAAACCGCAAACGACATTACTGCTGCTATTGCGGCTGCCTTCGTTACCTTTGAGTTAGGCAATCTTTCGCCGCCGTACTGCGCAAACCAAGACGGCAACGTGCTATCATCAGAGAAACTGTTGGCATCGTATTCGTTACTACCGTCAAAGCTGTCCGCACTTTCGCAAGTGTCACTTGCACTTCTTGCGCTGTTCAGATCGTCGGATTCTTCATCGCTGTCGGGTTCACCACTATCACGTCTGAAGCTGTCGCTACCGTTGTGGTCCGAATAAATTTCACGGTCGTCCCCGTCATTCGACCGACCTTGCGATGTGTTAGACGAAGCCTGTGTCGCGCTTTGGGACTGAGCACTGGGGCCGACGCTCGTAGATTGTGCTCGTAGGGTTGCCGATGCGGCGGCCATAGCCACGGCGTGCGCCTTTTCATGCCTCTGCAAAGTAGAATCCGGCACATCGAAGTAGCCATCCCCGTCTACGTATACCTTGCGCCGCTTTTTAGCGGAAGTCTCGGTCATCGCTTTCTTTTAGTGCACGATAAGCTGAGAAAGAACACTAAACGAGCAAGCAATGATCGCCAGCACACAATAAACAACGCGGAAAGCGGCCGGGTCATGTAGGGTCGCGTTACCCATGGAGAAGAAAAAAGTTAGGAGGAAGCTTTACGCCATGCAGCCAGCCTTGGCAAGCAAACCCTCCGTGAAGCCCATACATTTGCTCAGTAGTGGCCCAGCACGTGACCTCTTTAGTCGAGATCACGGAGCAAGAATCGAGTTTTGCAGTGACGTTTGGTGGCCAGTACCTATGCCAATAGTTTTTATTCGGTGCACGCTTATTCAGCTGCCCTACCATGGATCTGCTTAAAGAGCGAGAACACTAAAACCAACTGCTCATTTTGACGTGGTATCACGTGCTGGGCCGACAAATTTGGCTTCAATTTCATTGCGCGATGCTCTTTTCTACTATATGTCTCAATAAGGTTACCAAAGTGGTTACTAAGACAACTAGACTAACTAGACGACCAAGAACGGCGATTGTAGATGGTTATTATGAGTGTCCTCTGTGAAACAGAGGGGCGGTGAGTGCCACGAAGCACTGTATTTTTACCTCCTGCTTCTTAGCCGTGATTCGTGATTTGTAGAACCTGACAAGAATTCATTTCCCCACAATATATATTTGGCGCCACAAAAGCGCTATCCGCATATTATTGAGCCTTTCCTTTGTGGTAAATCTTAAGCAAAATGACCTCAGTGCCTATTCCTAACGGTCTATTGTTTTCAGAGAGGAGCCTATTAAGTTTCACGAAGTAACGGCATGTGTGCGTCAGGCTTAGACGATAAGCCAGGAAATGCACATTCTACAGGCGGCAAGGCCTATATATATGTCACGGCTGCATGATACTCATGCAATGAACCCAATTTTTGCGAAATTGTCATTTATCAGCGACGAAATGTTCTGTGACATTTGCAGTACTACGAATGTGATGTTTCTGTGATGTGCAGATATATAGGCATTGAGCTTGGGTCATGGTCGTTCAATTTTTCTTATCTCAGCAAAATTTGTAACGTGGCGGATGTAAGACGACGATAACCTACGTCGGACGCTGACCTACGATACGACGATAACGATAACCTACGTCGGACGCCAGTCCGCAGCAACATTATTTTCTGTCCGCAGCGTATGCCGTGTCACCGAGGGGGCTTTATGCCCGTGTACGATAGAAGCATCGCACTACTTGTGAAATTAAGTTGGGTGGTTATACCAGGTTACACAGGGTGCCCCAACTATCATGCACCAAGATATAAAGATATGCAAATGCAATGTGGCTGTACAGAACCAAAATAATGTCGTTTGCCGCCGCTAGGAGATACTGAGATTATTTTCTGCATTCCACCTGATTACATAATTAGATCTGAATTAATTAATCAACTTCTAATCGAATTAAAAGTCTCAATGCGAAAATTGTAGAGACATGGAAAACTCCCGATATAGCGTTCTGTTGCTCAGTACGTGCTACATTAAAGTTTTTTTCCGAGGGTGAAAGAAGCCTGCGAATACACACAAAGTGCCTGGAGTGGTCAGTCGCGTGGCGATCTAGGGTCTATTCGCAGGCTTCTCTCACGCTCGGAAAAAAAACTTTCATGTAGCACGAAGTGAGCAACAGAACGCTGTATCGGGAGTTTTCAGTGTTTCCCTACAACTTTGTCATTGACACTTTTAATTCGAATCATAATATATGAGACGTTGATTAATTCAGACTAATTATGGAATCAGGCGGAATGCTGAAAATCTGAGTATCTCTAAGCGACGGCACATAATAATACCTTGGTTCTGTCCAGCTACGTGGCGTTTGCATATTGTTAAAGTTTGGTGCGTGATAGTTTGGACACACTATATATATATATACATAAACCGTACATGTGTTTGGCTTCAACGATATGACACGTACCGGTCAATAAGATTGCATGTGTTATAAGGGGGCTGAGGAGATGTAGATGAGACGTCAAGCTTGTTGGTTGATCTGAATTTATTGTAGTCTTAAACAAAAGGAAATGGCAGGCATATGATAATCGGAAAGAAGTTCAGTTTGCCACCCTGCAGTCGGTAGTCAGGAAAATGATTTACAAGGTGCAGGAAGGGAAGAATATATTGAACAGCGAAACGCAATCGGCGTACTTTCTGAGTCGGCATACCTTTACAGAAAGCGCAGGGGAAGAAAAATAGTCTAGCGGTTTTATGCGTATGCGGCGTTATAACTAGCTAAATGGACAGCCAAAACCATACACAAGAGCGAAAATATATGCGTATGATGACAATGAGGTGCACGGGCAATGAGCAAACGAGATGTGAACTACGTATTTAATAGTGTTATTCTTTCGAAGCACTCGTCAAATGCTCAATGTCCTTACCGACATGCACATGTGTGTGTGTGTGTCAAAACGCACGCGAGCAATTTCACGCAGAGTCTGTCGTAGCATTAGTATTGTATGACACTCTATGGTTTCACGTAACGAAGAAAAAGCGTTTAAACATATCCTCCGAAATATGGCGATGCGGGCTGTGGCAAATTTGGGAGGTTATTACATAAATGATTAACCCATAAATGCAATACGTAAACCACTCGAGCTAATCAATAAGCAAGTATGTGAGGAGTCCTCAGTGCATTTTAAAACAAGGAAGACCTTGCAGGTGCCATAGTAAATGTTGTCATTATTTCTTTTGATGTCTTGTAAGCGAGGGGTAAGGGTAAGAGTGCAGAAACGTACAGGGTCCAGAATATATCTCGCTTCGCGCGTTCCAAAAAAGGTTTTACGCTCACCGCTGGACTGTTCTTGCTCAAATATTGCAGAGCGATTGCATTTTTGCATCGACTTCGTTTAGTATAACACTTGGCACAGTTAATTGCCTGGTTTGTAAAAAAAATGCGAAATTCCCTGCGTTTATGGAGATGCAAGCTGCTGCCGGCGACACGCAAGCATAAACTTGTTTCGCCACCTGCCGTCAGGTGCATTAAGCAGCGTTTCCGGAGGGGCTGTCACGTGTTGACCGCTCCTGGAACAGGCGACTGTCCTCCCTGAAACGCTGCTGTCTGCAACTGACGGAAGGCGGCGAAACATGTTTATGCTTGTCGCGTGGCGGCTGCCGCTTGTGTTTTCATACGCGCAGGCAAATTTGCATAGTGTTCTGAAAAACTGGTGAATTAACTGTATCAAGTGTATACTAAGCGAAGTCGACACCAAAATGCAATCGCCCTGCAAAATTTAGCAAGTACAGTACAGCGGTGAGCGCAAAATCTTTTTGAGAACGCATGCAGCGAAATATTCAGGACCCTGTACATCAAGGCAGGGTTGAAGCAACCTTGGCTTGAAGGGTGTCCATGCATGTGGCGCCGTAGACGGGTGAAGACAAAGTTGTAGCCGAAGCCGTGTAGGGTGTGTGTTGTGGCGCCGTCTTGTCTGGCTGTGGTGTAGCGTGCGGAGTCTACAATGCTTGTTTATGTCAAATATCGTGACAATTATTGAGGCGTACTACCTGTGCGAATCAAATCTTTTGAGCCGGAAGATGAGCGAGATTTCTCGAAAGCAACTGAACTTCAAGCGCACTAGTGCAGTGAAGATGGGAGCACAGAAGGCTATTACCCGGCCTTTGTTCATGCCTTCGCAGGTGAGTAAGCCTTGCAGATGTTTATATTATTACATTGCGCAGTTTTTTGGTCTTATGAAGTTTCCATCGATACTCGGCTGTCCATATTTAGCTTTTTTGTCCACATGGCAGGGCCGTTATCTTTACCACAAGTTTCGAAGCTTGCGAGAACCACCGCAGGGATTAGTAAAGGGGCCCAGTAGAAATGTTGTTCGAAAGCGGCAGTGTAGTACCTCATTCTTATAGGATTAAGGAGCGCCTGACGTGCGAGGTGTTAGCATCGTACCAAAGGGCATTAACGTATTACCTTTGCACTGTGGTATTGTGTGCTTGCGCCGATGTCACGCAATATCGAGTAACCTCAACAGATGGACGTGCCCATCTTTTGGGACGTGCCCAGCCTAATTCTGCTTTTCATGAAATAGCTGCTTTCTCATGTGGTCATGCATACGTGGACAGTTGGGAGAAACGACTGTCAGAAGAATTTCATTCTGCATGTCCAGGACTTCCGCGTCAATGCCTTATTTCTGAGCGTTGAGGTTGTTGCAAACAGGTCTCAGGATATGTTTTCAACAAAACTTTTTTTATTGATTTTTCATATTTAATTGTTTTGCATTCTATAGCCTTGGGGTCTTTCTCTGTTTGATCATTCTTTGTCATGATTGTCCGAGTTAATGCTAGTAACTGCTAAGTGGGTCAAGGCCTGGTAAGATGTACAATTTTTCCTAAGCATGGACAGCTGGCCCAGTTGGTTGTGATTGACATTATGAAACATCGTTCCAGCGCACAATTAAACACGGACGAGAAGAGATGGACAACACGAATGCCGGCGTGCTTTTCTTGCTTTGTGTTGTTTATGAATAAGCACAATTCAGGCTAATTTGTTGACAGATCTTTGGTGACCTGTATGGTTTGCAAGGACATAAGCAGGCAAATGTCTGGTGTTTATGGCAGGAGACGAAATAGTTTAGCCAGATTGTTTTCACATGCCTTGAGACTAACAGCCATTATGCTTCTTGTTATTGTGACAACACTGAAAATAGATTGCTGCTTTGCAGACTACTGACTTCCCTTGAAGTTCAGGAGACTGTACTGGAAAGTTACGAGGCAGTCAACAGTAATTTTCTTCTCTTCCTTTTGTTATCCTAATAATTTACAAACAACTACAACAACTTGATTGGTACTATTTAGAGTGAGGAAAATGCGAACAATGGGGTCATGTGGCACAAGCATAGTTATGATTCGTTGTTCCTCCTGCATCATTGCTGCTCTTGCAGTGCGAATGTTTTCCTGGTGCTATGAAACTTGGAGCTCTTTGATTGTGGGAGCAAAAGCAGTGATGCAGGTTAGGAAACAGGGCATGTGCGAGCCATATCACGCAGCACGAGTGGTGACAGTAGTATCCACTCTAACTATATTGGCAAGTGAAAATGGCATTGCTGAACTGGGAAATGTAAAACGAGCATTGAACAAAGCAGTAGTGTAAGCAGCCATGCAAAATGACTGGCTAGCGGCATGCTCTTTCCCTACAGGTATGCTTCGGCCACACATTTTGTTCTTTCAATTTCATTTGACCTTGATTATACATTAAAGTCTGCAAAAAAAGAGTTGAAAAGCACAGTGGCCGTTAGTCTCTGCAACCATTTGGGTAGCCATGGAATATGGGTGAAAGAAAGGTAGTTCAAGGAAATTGTCCTAATTATAACTGTGGCCAGCTGATTGCAGTAAAATTCTTAAATTTTCAATTAGGTTGTACATCTATGTGTAGCTGCATGCATTTGATGTTGTTGGCTGTTGACTGCAGTTAAATGTGACCAGTGAACTGTGGTGCTCTTTTGGTTTTAGACACTCTGGAAACCCTAAACGCCAAATTAAAAAAAAGTGAGGGAACCTTTTCCCCGAATAATTAAAGTTGAAGATGAGCTGGGACCTCGCAAGCAAAAGGTGAGTACTTCGGAGCACTAGTAATTTGAAGGTCTAGTCAATGCTTTCCCACTATATCTTGATACCACCAGGACCTTGCATGCTAGTTATGTGGCATTCGAAGCTTTAGCAAGATATCAGTGAGATAATGATTGCATTATCAGCTACAAAAAAGTTGTGCAGATACCATTCAGTGTGAAAATCGGATGTCATGCAAAGCATTTTGCAGCTACCTGCCTATTGAGCATATTTTGGAGTTCAACTGAGCAAAACCAAGTGGATGAGTGAGTTTTTGTAAATTGAGTAGATGTGTTTGGGTAGTGAGTGTATGCATGTGTGAGGACAGCAGCGTAACGATGACCATGTTGCGAAGGATCATAAGGCAGCAATGGCATGATCGGCCATTGGCATTGCAGGCTGTTTGTCGCATCCTTAGGATATGGCAATTATTGGGTTCTACGGTAGTGGGCAAACTAAGGAGAGACACTGATTGTGATGTCATCGGCGACTGTCCTAACTGTTGATGCTTAGGGCTATGTCATGCAGGGTATGTGAAAATGATGGAACTTGTACTCCAGTGAAGAGTGAAAATGGTGGAATTTGTGCTCCAGAGAAGAGATAAATATGATTAGCCTGGCAGTCACCAAGTTCCGTTTCTACATTGCATAAACTGCTATGAAAAGAGTACTGGGAAAAGTGGGCCGGTCCCAAAGAAAGTACAACAAGGCACCTAAAGAACGAGTGGTCATAGAGAAAGAGAAAGAAGACAAGGAAAAGGCGTGTGGTACATGCACCGAGTGTTTCAAAGAGCAGGCTGGCTTTAGAACAAGAGAAGCATGCGTGTGATTGTGACCTAGTGGTTGCAACACCAAGCTGCTGTGCTCAACGGTAGAGGTGTTATTCCACCATTGGGCCACATTTTCTTATTTTTAAAGCGAGGCGAGACAAGAACCTACGCACCTACCTACTACGAATTGTAAAGAATGAGACAAAGAATGCTTCATATTCAAGTATGTTGACAGGACTAAAGGTACTTAAGCTTGAGGTAACATTTCATTCCTACTCTGAACCTACCTGTGTAGAAAGAGCCAACACCAAGAGATGCTAAAAAGCAGCGGCTGGCAGCCACAGAGGCTCTGCACGAGAGAATTTTGCACCAGCATGCGGTAGAAACAAAATATTGAGGACTATTTTGGAACCATACTATGTGGCAAAATGGCCAGAAGCACAGTACTCCGTATTTTATAGTGATCCATACTTTTTGCCCTGCTTCAATTTTCAGTCCACTGAATCGCAAACAGAAGAGCTGGTGGCTCAGCTAAAATTCACTATTGAGAAGCAGGCGACGGAGCTCAACAAAGTTAAGTTCAAGCTCAAACAAGCCGGATCCGGCTTGTTTGAACTCTCGAGAGTTCAAGAAAAAGCTCACCAATGCATTGCTGGAAAAGATTGGTGAGTACGTTATGCACTTCTCAGGTAGCCTATCACCTTGCAACATGAAATAGTGACCACCATGATCAAATTTCTGCTAGGAGGCACATTAACAAATTGCAGGGGCTTTGCTTGCTTATACAAATTGGTACTCATTGGCTTGTAATTTTTCCATGAGTGCTGGAGAGCACATGCACTTTCTTATGGCCTCTTGCTGCTGGTACTTCTTTGCAATGAATAAGAATATGCTCCTGCTAGATATCTAAAAAAATAATTTTGTGGATAACGAGCTATTGTTTCATCATGCCAGCTACGTGCAACGCTTCCATAGAAACGTCTGCGTCTGCATAAGGGACGAAATAACAATGATTTTATAGACCTATTTACTCTGTGCTCCCTTAGCAGAAATCACAATATTGCACTTGAATGAGAAGAAGGGGAACCGAGGGGCCTTATTTTTGTGTATCATAACCATAAGAAGCGCACAGATAATTACGTTAATGATAGCGTAGGGGAAATTATTTGTAGTTTTAATTGAAGTGTAGGAATGGTAAAGCAAAGGGAAATGTAAGGGTTGAAAAGCAACTTGCTGCTCGTGGGGACTGAGCCTACAACATGCAGTAAATGCACGCATTATGCAAAGGTCGTGGGTTCGGCCCCCACCAGTAGCAAGTTGTTTTTTCATCCACTCAATTTTTTAATTTATTCCTTTTACATTTAAATTAAATGTACACCGAAATGCCCCCTATGCTTTCCTTGACTATAATTTGTTGGTTTTTATAATTTCACTTAGTCATTATGTTTTGCTAGACAACCCACCTTGGTGGCGTTGTCGCTTTCGCATTGCGCTGCTAAGCCCGAAGGTGCAGGATGAAATCTCGACCACGGTGGCCCCATTTCAGTGGGGGCAAAATGCAAAAACGCTCACGTTTTGTGCAGTTGTGTGCAATAAACAGCCGCAGGTGGTCAAAATTAATCTGGAGTCCCCCCACTATGGTGTGCCTTGTAATCATGTCACGGTTGATACGTAAAACTCCAGAATTTAATTATTTTTATAGTTTGTTAGATGACGTGCAGCATGTAAAATGATTGTAAAATTCTCAGCTGCTTCTTTGTGCATTTTTCACACACAGTTCACGTTCATAAAAATTGCTATTCATATTTATATCCAGTGTAATCCTTGCTTGATGCCAAGTTATTTGTTATTATGGTAACTGTTGACATTCCCTATTGATACCTGGCAACCTACCCAAATTTTTCTTGGAGTTTACTGGTTGAAGCTTATTATCAAAGTAATTGTGTGTAGAAATACTGAAGCCACTGGCCTAACAAACTGAACCTGAGCAGATTGATCATGTCAGTGACATTGCATACTGAAGGTACCTCAGTTCAGCTTGGTCAAGGAAATAAGCACCGTTGGTGATAGTAGCGCCTGTGGATTTCACCACGCCTTCCTTTGTCATGGTGTTTGCAACTCCCTTTTGTCAAGATTTACGAACAAGCCTACATCGCTACCCTTGCATGAAGGCATGTTATTCATGATGGGGCATGAAGAAGGTGTACAATAACTTTGTGTACTCAATTTATGACCTCTTCATGTTTCTGAAGCAGTGGCAGGCAGTAATAAACTATTTCTGCAGATTTAGGTGCACAGCAGTCATTCATTGGCAGTTTACCTGAACAGTGCAATAATGAATTTAAATGCTGAGGTTGCTCGGGGGAAAGCCCAAGAGGAGGAGGCCGAAGCCAGGGCCCAGGCAAGAAGGGATCGTGCTCAGGTCGTGTGTATGAGGAACTTGTCTGTGGGCTACCTGCAGCCAACAGAGGCTTCAGGTCTGCCTCAACAAACTGCAGGCCAAGTGACCGGCACAGCATCACCTCTGAATGAAGGTACTGTTATTTCTGTGTGGCTATCTGGTTTTGGATTGCCGACTGGCCTTTCTTTCTGGGCCAGTACAGTGCTAATCAGGTTAAATAAAGCCCCTTTCTGAAAGAAAGATGCTTAAACGCGAAGCTTTCCCCCAATGCAAACTGAATCAATGTCCCAAGCCAACGGCCACGCAAGGAACCCATAAAATGCATGCAGTCTTTCGGGCCTGGGTGTCCTTGACACCGAGTGCACGCCTGCACGCCTTCGAGCCATCCTGCTGGCGCGTGTTTACGGGCTTCTTCTACATACATGACCAGCCCACTGTTGAGACTCCAGCTCAAAGCGCTCTCTTCAGGCTAAGGACGATTGTAATGTTTACACTATCACTAGCCCAGCAGCTGCATGTTTGTCGCATAGGAATTAAAGACAGGCACACCACGTGCGGTACGCGCAAACTGATATGCTAGCACAGCAGCGCTGGCCAGGATATGCGGAGGTGAGCGCCATCTGATGGTGTTGCAAGAAACACAGCGGCACGCATGACAAAACCATAGCAGCAGCAGCGCCAGTAAAGTTGGGAGAAGAGGCAGAGAAAGCTTGACTTTCAAACATTGATTATAATTGCCATCATTTGCAGTTAAATAAAGCTTGCAAACCAGCCATGACTACAGCTTTTACATAAAATTGTTTGTCTATATATAGGGCAAATGCTAAAGTAACGACCCGCTTGCCCCAAACTGCACGAGCAGCAGGTAAAGGTAACAGATGATGGAGGGGACAAAACAGGCAGTTTACACCTTGCAGTTCTCCTGCATGCGTGGAGACAGTGTAGCCACATTGTGGCCACTCAATCTGACAGGAATTTGGGTGGTGGTAGAGCGGACAAATTATGCTTTGTGCAGGCTTTGAGTGAAGCTGCCATGCGACTAAACCTTGCAGTAAAGCCGACCTCCCGATGAGAACAGGCATAGCTTTGGCAAAAAACCATGTAAATCTGCATAACAATGTGATTCAAGTGTATGCATTCTCACTACAAATAAAGCTGCTCTGGCTTGCACACTGGGTAGCATATGTTTGTTCCTAATATTTGATGCATTTTAATATCTGAAACATTGCTGAATCGATTTTTTGCTTGAAGTGATTGCAGCAAATTTGCTTTATTCGCTTATTGCTACAAGTCATTGCAAAAACAATTTACTTCTACATTTATTACAGTCGTCCTTTAGACTGCCTGGAGACGTACATCAGCCAGTATCCAATGGGGCCACGAGCACCATCTCCGGAGCACCGCATAGCGTCAGCGCGGAAGCACTTACGCAGCTTCTTCACAGAGGCAGGTCGCCAGGGAAAACGAGTCAGAAAGTGGATAGTTGAAATCTTTTTTCAATGAAAGGTGATTATATGCAACACAATATGGCGCTTTACATTGATTCTTTATGGCATGAAAATGGCCGCATATACTTCATCACATGTAGATACAGATATACACTTTGCAAGACTCAAGATCACATGAAGATCACCGTCGTGAGCTTCCCAAGTGCAGTGGCTGCTCCTTTAATTCGTTGCACAACTTGCATTTGACCTGCTGTGCCCCCGATCATATCCAACATGCCGCCCAGTGCCCACCATGCTGCCCAGCCACCCACCGTACCGCCCAGCACCCACCGTGCCAACCATCACCCACCATGTCACCCAGCACTCAGCATGCCACCCATCACCATAATCCACCATGATGATGGGTGATGGATTCCACCATGCCCAGCAACGGGCAAATTTTCAATAGGGATATATACCTTTAACCAAGCTTGCAGGGAGTAGATAAATGCGCTTTACTCGGCACCCGTTTCCCGTATAGCACAGACCTCATGCGTCTTCATGCTATTAAAGGCAAATGGCGTAGAAATGCTGCGGTTCATAACGGAAAAGCCACCAGCTAGGTTTCGCTGTAACTGAGCGAAGGGAAAAAAGAAAAGAAAATACCCTCTTCGGCTGTCACGGCCACGACGTCCCCACTGATGGAAAAAAAATTTCAAGATTTGGCTATCCTGGACGTTCAATCTTCAGAGTAACACCATTCGAGTTAAACAATACACAACGCTGAATTGGAGCATGAAGTCGAGCGAAGGAAACGCGCCTGATATACGGAACAATGAAATATAGAGTAGCCAGTTTGCAGCTCGGACGTTAACACTGCTAGGAAAGCCACCACTTTTTTTCCCCACGTACCGTAAACACTAATTACAGAACGTCAATGGTTTGAGTGTGGTTTAGTCTCGTTTTCAAGCCTATTTATGCGTTCATTGGGAGAGCAGCACGATGTGGTTGTAATTTTCGCCTTTGGTGTTGCTGCCGTCGGCACAGGTGGGAATGTCTGGGCCGGGACACTGTAAAAATATTCCAGTTTTTCTGTATTACAAATGCGCAATTACTCCTCCATTTTATGTTAAAATGTGTCGGATTCAGCCCATGTGGGCGGGCGCGGCTCGAGTATGGGCGGGGCCTGAGATACTTTGACCTTGCACGGACGCTTCCTAACCAACCACTTGATTGGTTGGTGGAGTGGCAGAGGGAAAGGGAAAGGCATGTGTTGCCTTGCGAGTGACAAAAATTTTATTCTGCGCCTGAAATCGCTCCGTGCGGAGGTGTAGCGCTGTCACTGCACAGAGAAAAGGAACCATGTCAGCTGAACTGGAACCGGTAGTCGCCATGGGCTGTGTGGCCACTACTTGCCAACCATCGTCAACTACAACATGGAAGCGAGTGCGTTTCAGCCTTCCCAGTGGCCGGGTGGTGTGCCCAAGGAGAGTGGAGCTGGCTGCACGAGATACAGTCATCCTGGCTACGGGCGCTGCAGTGGCCTCCAAGCGGGCTGCAGGCGGTGACGCTGTTCCTGAGCACGGCCCTTCGTCAGGACGCGCAGACCTGAAGCGCATTGTCTATCGTGGTGGTGAGTACTATTTTTTTTTGCATTGCAGGGTTTATGACTGTTTTACTGCTTTAGGGTTCTTTTGTGCTTGGTTTATTCGTGTGTACTGTAATTTGTTGCCTGACGTGTAAGACATGTGCAGGATGTCTCAGTTACCATGAACCATGTTTTAAGAAAAACACCGAGCCTTCGATGCAGATAAAAACACTATTTCGTTCGCAGCAGCCTCGAGAGTATGGCCGTCGTTTTTGTATAATTCCTAATTATTAGGTTTGTGATCAATGTTGAAGAATTTAATTAATATGCTTACAGCAGGCATGCCAACATGACAAATTAGAAGGAATTTGAACGTATTACCATGACTTAATTTGACGGCGCGTACATTTCCTGTGGCCTTTCTTGCCACATTATCATGAAAGCCGCCTAAATATGTGAAAAAGAAATAAAGCTTTCCGCTTGCTTGTCCCCACAGAGCCGTCCTCAAATAGGTGTGCCGTTATTCTTTGCGTATTTCGCCAAAGCGCTGGGCTTCCCATTTTGAAATACACTTATTTTGTTCTGCAACATTTATATCTAAAACATTTCACGCGAATTTCGTTTAATGTGGATCGTCTACTGCTCTTCACGTTCGGATTCGTATTACGTGCGAATGTGTGGCTTACGCGGCAGTTTTTTTTTTGAAGATTTAGCATTGGTAGTCCGCTTTGCGTTCTCACAAAAGCTTTGCACAATAGCGATGCTTGTGGCTAGCGGGATTTTCTCGAGCATGCCAACATTTACAACCTGACCTATCAATGCAATACGCAATGTTTTTGAAGAACCGTTTTGGGTGGGCAGCCCTGCTGCAAGTACCACGCTGCCTCAGCATTTCTTTTTTTCTTTTTAGTACAAGGCGTCCTGACAAACTCTGGACAAGATTTAAAAATTCGCCGAGACACTTGAGCAGGGCGTGAATAATGTAGTTTGTTTACGGTTGCACGCACCACGTCACACTGATATTGTCGTGTTCCAGATTTCGTAACTATTCAAGGTTATTTATTCAAGTTTGCAAGTTATGCTACAGCGGAAAACTTCCAATATTATAACTGCACAACTTTCTATGAAATATCTTGTTCAGCAGCTTATATTTCCTACTTTATAAGCAATAGCAAAACGAGAACAAGGTGAAGTCCACTTGTCGAAACGTTGCCTCCCGCTTTCACCTTGTTCTCGTCTTGCACATCTTGAATTTCCGTCTCCCGTCTTCCTCCTGTTTTACTTGGTAAGCAATAATTTCTTACGCGTCCCACGGAAAGACTGTGATATATGAAAAAGATAGGGTCAACAAGGTTCTTTGGAACTCTCGAAAACTTTATAAATGTAGGTTTGTCCCTATTGTCAATACTTGTGAAGTGTGGTAATTAGCATGACTAATTAGGCCGTTGAGAATATAAAACATTTCGTGACTTGTTCCGTAATATACATAACACGCATTTTGCCTGGGATAGAAACTTACTTCGGTTGATAAGTTTGTTTCCTTCTCTGTATTGTTTCTTCTTGCACAATTCCTGTGATCTTGCGAGATGTATGTTGCTGCCTTGATTTCTAAATTTCGTATCTTCGAGAACCCTAACCTATGGCCGTCCATTTATTGTGCTATGCGCAGGCATTCCTCTGAAGCGCTTCAAGCGATGCCGCAGTATCAGCGACGTTGCAGTTGAAGAAACCATCAGAGTTGGCGCCGAGACATTGTCATGGGAGAACAAGCTGGACGTCAACCCCGGCCTGGTGTCCTGCGCCAACAGTCCCGGAACGAGTCACCATTCCACCGTGAATGACGGGTTCATGGAGGAGCTCATGGCCATCGCCGACGACTAGTGCGGCAAGAAATTAACATTCTATAGACCGCGAATGAGAGGATTTGAAACGCACCGAATAATGCACATGAGAGCAGTGCGCGAGAGGGAAAATAGTCACATGACCTTTTGTTCTAACAGTTGCATTGTTGGAGGTGTTGTACAGGAACCAATAAATTCGTTCTTTTATTCATCTTCCATTGCGTGCTTTGGTTTCTGCTTTTGTTTTAGCAGTTCACGGTATGCAGGACTTACTCGGGTGTAGGTGGTATACACATTGCTGCCATTACCAAAAAACACACATAGTGTAGTACGAAATGCCAATTTGTGCTTATGTGAGCTTTAAAGCGAAGCTTTCTGCGCGTTTTCTTTCGTCTTTCCCACTGTTCCTGCTGTGGCTGCTGCTGTCGAGGAGCGGTTGAGAGTGGGTATACACCGTTCTTTCATAGGCGCCACCATATTGCTACGCAGTGGCGCCGTCTATGGGCAGTCGGCATGCTGGCTTGGGCGAGCGCTCCATTTCGCATGGCAGGTAAACGCTCGGCGGTAGTTTTTGGTATTTCTGTTCGCGCTCGCACGCTCTATTTGTCATGACGTGCGTGTTCTACGCGCTATACGGTTGTGCGAGACGTGCAGAAGTGGTTTAAGTCACAATGGCCGGACTTTCTACTCTCGATGAGGCGGACGGAGCACGCAGCGCGATGTGTGCGCGCATGTTTGAGCCTACAATCAGCCACAGAGATCAATTGTGCATTACTGACAGTTACATTCCCTAATGGGACGTTATTGCAGTATTTGCCTCTAGTTTTAAGTTGCGGTTTCGGAGCAATGGAATATACACGACGATGGTAACAGCGTGGGAACCATTCTGCTACAATAGGAGCTGCACTGTTATACTTTGACAAGCGTTCAAGCTGTTAGCTGCAGATACCATTGCGTGATTACTTGGTTCTGTGTATGAGGTTTCCACCAATGAATATAAAATAGTTTGGTTAGTAATAACAGCATACCTTACAGTGTGAACTAACTTTTCCAGCAAAGCGACCGTTTACCAACTGTGCGAGCATCCTAAGCAGTGGTAGGTGCTGGATTATAGATAACTTTGTTCAATATAGCGTATGTTCCAAGCATGCGGCGTCATTGTTTATATATCTATAAACGTTGTGCGGCATGACAATACGTGTTTTTTTTTCGGGAAGAGGTTGATAACCAAATTTTTTTTTGGTTGTGTTCGTTCCGTTCTCAATGGCGCACTCACACGTATTACGGAAAATTTGTCTTCAATAATGACCATCGCTTTCTTATTATGCGATCCCTCTCATATGTTGCTTTACAGGGCGAAAGGGCAATGCCGACGAACATAGCTTATATATGTATCATGCTGGTTGACCAACCGCAGTAATCGCTGTGTTGAGCAGCGCCATCGGCCTCATACAGGAAGGCTAGCGTATAGATACAGTGATTCCAAGCCTACTAGAGTTGAAATGCGTGATAATGATGCGCGTGTACCACAATTATTTGATAGCGCCTACCACTTAGATGTTTCGTGGTTGCCTTAGGTTGGTTGCACACGAACATGCGCTCTTACGTTTTATGTTTTAGTCCCTAGGCCGAGCGATCAGATAGTGAGCAGATTTACCATTTCATGCTGGTAACACAGAGACACCGGTTCTATTCGTTTAATTAAAACGGATATACGCAAAGTAGTTCACAACACTTACACACACCGTCACATGTTACACGATAATGCGCGTCACATGTTTGCGCCCTCAAGCGCGTACTGTAGTTACCGGTGCACCTAAAGGCTTCCCTGACGACCTTATATGAACGGACATGCGTAAATTTCACAAAGTCAGATCTAAACCATCCCGAAATAGTTCCGCCGCTCGCGACAGCAATACCGTGAAGCAGCACCGCGCAGGATCGCCCAAGCCAGAGAGGAGGGAAGGCTTGCCATGAGTTTAGCCATGCGCGCTTTCCTCCTCGCTCAATGAGAAGGTCTATATACATGGAAAGAGCTTGGTAGGGAAGAGACACAAAGAACTCGTTTGGACCGCACCATGTCGAATGTGCACATTGGCTCCTGGACCTTCCGGGTCAAGGCCACATTAGCCTTTTGACAGCTGTTATTTTCCGTGACCCCACGCAAGCCCTTACCTTTTTACCAACGTGCCAATCCAGAGTTTATCTAGATAGAATGGAAGGAAGGAACGGCAAGAGAAGGCAGAGAATAGGTTGAACAGACGCAGTCGCGAAATGAGTGACTAACAGCCTTGCCACCTTTTGTTCGCCGTTCTCATACAAATACAAGTGAGGAAGGGCGGAATAGAAAAAGCTAACGTGAGACGGCAAATAAACGTTAGATCAACTTAAGCTCAAGGTACGTCACGGTCTGCTTCTGCTATTTATAAAAATAAAAGCATCAAATTAGTCTTGCCGTAAACATACGCAGGACATGCGTAAGCAGAGTCGCGTTACACAACGGAAGCGGCCGCACGTCAAATAAACACTTCTGTGCCCGCCGAAGTAGCATTGCGGCTAGGGCATTGCTCGAGGTCGCAGATTTGACCGAGGCACCCACATTTTTACGAGGGAGAAAAAAAAAAGACACTCGGGCACTTTGATTTAGGGAGACGTCAAGGAGCACCATGACGCCGAAATTAATCCTGAGTGCGCCACTACGGCATGCCTTATAATGCGATCGTGGTTTTGGCACGCAGAGACCCGTCATCAAGTTCAAGTTTAGGGCTTCTGCCATCATGCGATGTGCCATGCGAGGCAATGACAATGCTCAACCCTCTCTGAGGTGACGAAATATGGCGGACAACGCCTAAAGCAAACTCCTCTCCCTTTGTGTTTTGTGTACTAAGCAGAAAGGCAGTAGTGGTGCAAACAAGGTAACGTTCAACATCAGCTCACTACATTCGTGTTGAGAAACCGTTGAAAAAAAGTAAATATTTGCCGTCAACATCATAAGTAATCATGACAGTCAAAGCAAAGAGCACAGAAAGCTTCGCTTACATAGATTCCCACAGTGCGTGGGATCTGCGTACTTTAATTCTTTTCGCGGATCACAATGTGCGCACCCAGTCGACACCCATCGGAAAGAGTGCTGCAGTACTGTCATATGCAACACAGTCTTTTTGTTTCTACACAGGTGAAGTAAAATCACACGTTTGCACAATTCGTTGAATTAGACATGATTTTCTGCTTTGACAGACAGCGAAATCTTTCGTGAAAGCAGGTACATCACATCTATTTTGCGTCTGAGGATATATACGATTCCTTCTAATTCATGTTATACTGCAAGTCTTGCGGCCACCTCTGATTCCGCGATCACGGTTCTTACCTTGATAACTATTTCTCTCGCGTAGGTAGAAAGATGCAGAGGAGGATGACAAGCATTTTCCCCAATTATCTGAACTCTAATCGGGCTCACCTTTTTTTTTTCTCCCACGGCACATCTGATGGTTTACGAAACGGAAAACTCGACTTGTCTCACGATTTCAACGTATGTAATTAGGCAGTCAGGTGTTTACGGCAAGGCCTGCATGGCGATTTTCGAGTTTCTGGCCCGCGTAATTAATTGCACCTAAAATGAATGTCAATTAAGAGAAGCAGACTTGGTATTGTGGACAGTGTTAATTGGTAAACTAACTTAGGATTGTGAAAACAGCCAATCTGTATTACGTATCTATAAAGGTTTAACTTAAGGTTAGTCGCATGACGGTACAATTTTTTGTGGGACCAAAGAGTCCTCTATGCGCGCAGGACAAATTGTCCGCTAAAATGTATGATGCTCCGCTTGTATTAGGCGCTGGAAGTGCTACTAGCGCCCAGCTGCGGCCACCTGACATGGAGGTGCTCGCGACTGCGTGCAACTATTCTACAGTAGGAGAGGAGGAGGTCACCAGAGGCCCTTGTCTACCTGGACGCCACTCTCCACAGGTGCTCCTGCTCTCGGACTTCAAGCATGACCAGACAGCAAAGAAATAATCCACATACCTGGCGACACAATTATTTTCCTTAAGGGTGTTTTGACAGTAATATTTTTGAGAACTGAAATCACCTTTATAGCGGCGCCATTTCGAAAATAATTCACTTCCGAAATGCTTCACCAAAAAATGGTTTGTGAATCTATGCCAAAACGCTAATTCTTGCAGTCTTCAAGCTGAAGATACTATGAGAATGTAGGTGATGAATATCCAAGGGGGACTTCATAATTTATATTTATTGTGTAGCTCTAAAAGTCTCCCACGACATGGAGGATGGTAAACAACTGTTTAGAAAGTTCTCAAGAGTACAAAAGTGTTTAAGAAAGGGTTTTATGATTAGTGGATACTGTAGCAAATGAATGAGCATGAACATACGGTCAGCTAACAGTAACAGGGAACAAACAGACCGTGGCACAACATGGCGTGTGACAAAAGCAACTCTTCATTAGGTGAAGCTGTGCCCACAAAAACAAGCTACATTCCGGAACCAGGACATGCGCCGATGGTTGAAACCTTCTCTGAAAGCGCGTTCATTTCACTCACGCAATAAAGGTTTGTTTCGTTATTGTAGCAATTGTAACACCGCCACCATAGCAAGCACAATGGACCCATTTTATCTTGTAAAAATTTATCCTTCATATTTTTTTTGTTCATTGGGGCGCGCAGTGGGAACACGAATCTCAGGTTTGCTTTCCACCTGCTGCCGGACGCCTGTAGATGACCTCTAGGAAAACTTGTTCTGCCGTGAAGGTGACTTGACGCGTCCGAACGAGCATTCAGATACTGCGCATGCACAAGTTCCCTAAGTTGTCGCACCACAGCTAGCGGTGATTTTTCTTTAGAGCTTATGGGAGTATGGACCAGGTAGCGCGTCGGTGGAGCCTTCTTGTTTTTTTTTTTCATTCGCTTATGATAGCAGTCTTGGTTCCTCATTCTTTCTTATTTAACGCGTCTTTTGGATAAGTTGAAGAAATTCAGAAGTGAGTACACGTGAAGCGTAGCACAAGTCAACCTCCATTCGTTCCCGAAATATGCGGCAATGAAGAAAGAACTGGTGATGAAGCTGCGAATGGACTTCCGCTTCACCCCACCGATGAAAGTGTGCAATGTAGATTTTTTCGGCATTGACTTCTGGAGCTGCGCATGTAAGAAAACAAAATTAGCTTGCATGTGCTGCATTCTTTATTGGCTTTCTACACCGCAGCAGCATAAGGCTATGGGTTTATTGGGTTTTTCATGTTCGTGCGGGGTCAATAAAAATGGTGAGCGTGGGCCGATCCTGGTGGTTGCGAGATACCGTGCTGACCAGTGGTGGAGGCGAAGCAGGCTTGAAGCACTCCGCCCCTATAAATAGTCGTAATAAACGATACGTGAAATACATAAATCAAGATGAATTGTTTCATGTCGATGGGTGTAGTGGAAATATCTCTGAACAGCACATGCACTCACGAGTGGAAGGCGTTGCCATATGCACAAAAGACAGAAAAAATGTTGCATCCATATACCTTTAGCATTCGAGAGAACAATGTCATCGGATTTAGGAACGTATGTGCCGCGCAAATAAAAGACGGCATCGTGATATCCACTGTGTACATATCTCCAGGCACACTTAAGTGCGATATCGAGAAGTTCATGACCGCATACTTTGCATGGTTACGCCGTGATGACACAGCCCCTTTGATGATCGTTGGAGGAATCAATGTGCGCAGTTAATAACCAGGCAAGAAATTGTTCACTCACCTGAGTTGATGCTAGAAGAGTTTGGTTTGAAGGACCACACAAATATTCCACAACGGTCGTCTAGATATTTAACATTCGCCAAGGTTCGGTCTTAGGTCATAAGCGAACCGATCACTGTATATCACAGTAATCACAAAACTATCGTCACAGCCACTGACAAATAATCAAAATAAATATATTTAGCCTTGTCTAACCCTGAATGTGAACAAAGGGGGTTAACTGAGGGGACCTATTTTTTATTAATCATGTTGCCACGGCATAAGGCGGGTGAGGAAACGAGGAGAAAGACGTCAGCTGACGCCACCACGGGACGCAATCTCCCCCATCAGCTTCCCCGTCATCTCGAGATTTTATATGATCGACTTCATCTGAACGCAGTGTTCACCAAAACCTAACGAGATACACCAGCTTGGACTGACCAAGCTCCTGCATTGTGATAACAGTGGTGCATCCGAAACTGTGTAACACATTTTATTGGAATGTGGAGATCACAGAGACGAGATAATGTACTATTTTGTTTGAATAGACTGTTTCCCGAGAATCATTAGATTTAGGAAGATAAATAGGGTATGTGCTTTTCACTTTTTACATTCCTTGAAAACAACGACGTAATTTGCAAACTATAGCATGTTTACATAAACACCCGTCCTATTTGCTCCACGTGTAAATACCAAGATCATATTTTTGCTTTTTCCCCTTCACTAGGCAGAATAGCATGCATGCTCGTGCTTATAGACTGACAGAATCATCTGTATTTCAATGAACAGCTTCACCTCTCTCTCTGTCTATTAAGCGTAACGCGTGTGGATGAACCGCGCAATTAACCTAGACGGAGAAATTTTTTTTGTTTTGTAGGTTTCTTCCTATTCTCAATCCTTGCGAAGTATGGTAATTAGCATGTCTAATTACGCAGTTAAGGAGAATATAAAATATTTCGTGACTTCCTCCATAATATGCAGAGAACGCATTTTGACCGCGATAGAAACTTACTTCGGTTGATAAGTTTGTTTCCTTCTCTATTGTTTCTTGTTTCTTGTACAATTGCTGTGATTTTGCGAGATGTTACTGCCTTGAATTCTAAAATTGGTATCTTCAATAAGCCTAACCAATGGCATGCCATTTGTTGGCTTATGCGCAGGTGTTCCTCTGAAGCGATTCAAGCGATGCCATAGTATCAGGGACGCAGCTGTTGGAGGAAGCATCAGAGAATGCGCGGAGACAGTGTCACATGAGGACAAACTGGATGTCAACCACGGCCTGGTGTCCGGTGCCAACAGTCCCGCAACATGTCACGATTCTACCGTGGATGACGGGTTCATGGAGGAGGTCATGGCCATGGCCGACGATTAGTGCGCCTAGAAATTAACATTCTCTCAACCGCGCATGACGGGACTCGAAAGGCATCCAATGTTGCACGTGTCGCCAGAGTGCGAGAGTGAAAATGGTCACATGACGTTTTGCTTTATTTCCTCATTCATTGTTGCATTTGTTGGAGGACGTGCTGTATAGGGACAAATAAATTCATGCTTTTATTCACCATACATTGTGTGATATGGTGTCTGTTTCTTCATTTTAGCAGTTTACGGTATGCGGGACTTACTCGTGCTTAGGTGCTGTACTAATTGCTGCCTTTAACCAAGAAACACATATCGTGTAGTAGGAAATACAAATTTATGTTTATGTGAGTTTGAAAGTGAAGCTTTCGTAGTCTTTTCTTGCGAATTTCCCACTGCCGTTGCTGTTGCTGCTACTGTTCGGGAGTGATTCAGAGCGTGTATATACAAGGAAGAATCGTGGCAGGGAAGAGTCGCGAGGAAGTTGTTTGGGCCGCACCGCGTAGAATGTGCACAATGCCCTCTGGTACTACCAGGTCGTCACCAAGTTAGCCTCTAGACAGCTGCAATTAACCGTTACCCGCCGCAAGCATTTACCGTTCTACCAACGTCTAAGTCCAGAGGGTAGCTAGATAGAATGGAAGAGAGGAGTGGAGACAGAAGGCAGAGAATGGGTTGAACCGATGCAGTCGTGAATCGAGTGAATAACAGCGATGCACCTTTTCGCTCGCAGTTCCCATACCAATGAAATGGGGGGGGGGGGGGGGTGTAGAGATGGGAAAAAGGTGACGCGAGACGGCAACGAAACGCTAGATAAACTTAAGTTGGAGGTTCGGTACGGTGCAATTTTGCTATTTAGGAAAAATAAGCAGTGCAAATATGTCTAGCGGACAACTTGCGCAAGGCGTGCAGAAGCAGAGTCGCAATAATCGCAATAATTGAAGCGCAGCGCAAGTGTCTAGGCGACAGAACGGAAGTGGTCGCAAGTCATACCAACACTTTTATGTGCGCTGCGATAGCATTACGGCTATGGCATTGTTGGAGGTCGCAGATTTGCCCGAGGCAGCCGCTTTCTTACGGGGGCGAAATAAACGCTCACGCACTTTGAATTAGGGACACGCTGAAGAACACCACGGTGCCGAAATTAATCCGGAGTGCGCCACTACGGCCTGCTTCAAAATCAGATTGTGGTTTCGGCAGGCACTGCCCTATAATCAAATTCAAGTTTAAGGTTTCTGCCACGATGCGATGCGCCATGTGAGGCAATGACCATGTTCAATCCTTTCAGTGGTCATGAAATATGGCGCTCAACAACACTTCAAGCAAACTCTTCGGCCTTTGTGTTGAGTCTAACACATCAACATCAAGTCACCACTCTGGTGTTAATACCAGGTTGAAAATTTGAACATTCGCCTTCAGCATCACTACTAAATATCGTCCATAAAGCAAACAGCACAGAAAGCTTCGCTTACATCGATTCGCACAGTGCATACGATCTGCACAATTTTATGTTTTCGGGGTTCACAACGTGCGGACCTTGTCAACACTCACTGGAAGCAGTGGTGCAATACTGAAATATCCAACACAACTTCTTTTTCTTCACAGGTGAAGTAAAATCACACGTTAAACAATTTATTTTAATTTCACATGATTTCCTGCTTTCACAGTTGCTTAAATGCTTCGCGAAAGTAGGTACATCACCTCTATTTTGCGTCTGAGAACATAGACGATTGCTTCTAGCTGATGATATTCTGTAACTATAGAGGATGTTTCTGATTCCGCGATCACAATTGTTATCTCGGCAGCTACAGTTTTCACGCAATAGAATGATGCAGATATAGGAGGATGAAAAAGATTTTTACCGATTATCTGCACTATACACAGGCTCAGCCTTCTCCATTTCGACGCCACTGCTGAAGGCATATAATATGGAACATTTGACTTTCCTCACGATTTGACCTCTCGTACGTAGCCAGTCTTAGGCTACGATAAGGCGTTTATTGACGATAAGTTCCACTAGCTATTTACACAGCTTCATCTAAAAAAATAACTGCATGCAAATTTTGAGCAATATTATGGCTAATGAGAAACCATGCTATTAAAAAAAAGAAGTAGATTTCAACAACAGCAAGGCTCTGACGTCGGATGAGCGTAAGAACAAGAAAGGCGTACACATGAC
Source organism: Dermacentor albipictus (assembly GCF_038994185.2). Classification (NCBI taxonomy): domain Eukaryota; kingdom Metazoa; phylum Arthropoda; class Arachnida; order Ixodida; family Ixodidae; genus Dermacentor; species Dermacentor albipictus. The sequence continues at coordinate 97,357,200 of NC_091822.1, forward strand.
CATGGTTTTTAATCCGAATCATTTTATAAGAATCTTTCGGCAAGTACTGGAAGGTCATTTTCAATTTTTTGGGCCATAACAAAATAAACTTAAAAATTGGAGGACGCTTAAGCTTCGCCTTCAAGAGTGGGACGCGACAGCGTTCCCGTCGACCCGCCAAGGGGTATAAGACAATGCGCTACGGCACAGCAATCACTTACGATGCGCCCCGCATCGGACTTAGCGCCCACCTATCACGCGGTGAGCGTCAAGCAACGCAGCGTTCGGCGCGGCGACGAAACGTGCGCCTGAGCGAACGAAACGAACCAAAGAACTCGGTGTCTCGGAGGGGAAACGATCTACGCCGCCAGAGAGATAGATAGTAATCTAAACCGGAAGCACGGCGAAGCGTCGTCAGGGGAGAGGGAGTCCCGCGACGCGCCTGGCAGCGGTCCCAATGCGCGCGCGGCGCTCCTCCTGTCGGGGCAGCGCCGTACATTGAGAGGAGGGGGTCTTCTGTGTTTGCCGCAAGATGGCTCTGCGTGTGCGGAAAGCGCAGAAGAAATGCAGCGGAAACGCACTTCGCAACTCGTGTAATTGTGACTTCTGTACGTTACATGTTCATAATTACCGATATACACCGCAGTATAACTTTCCACGGCTCGTTTCGAAGGCAACACCGCATTCACTAGAGGCGCGTTTGCACCGCTTGGAAGCATCGAACTCGTGGCTGAGTGGTAGCGTCTCCGTCTCACACTCCGGAGACCTGGGTTCGATTCCCACCGGGCCAATCTTGGAAGTTGCTTTTTATTTATGAAGCGCCTGCCGTGATTTATCGCTCACGGTCAACGCCGCCGACGCCGACACCCGACGCCGACGACACCGGCTTTTCTGCGACACGAGCTCCTTAACGCTATCGCGTTAAAAATGACAGGAAGTCCCCAGAGACCTTGATCTACCCGGACGCCTCTCTACACAGGTGGTCCTGGTCCCGGACTTCAAGCATGGTTCGACAGTCAAAAGCTGGTGTCAATCCTCCACACGCAGAACCCGTCATAGTGCAAGAAGCAGGTGGCCTTTATACCAGCTGTGCCATTGGAAGAAATAATTCACATACCTCGCAAAGCGGTAATTCTCCTTAATGGTGTATTGACCGTAGTATTTTTGAGTATGTAAAGCGCGTTAGCGTCACCATTTCCTAAGTACCCAGTTTCGAAAGGCTTCATTAACCAAAGGTGTTGTGAATGTCTTGGTAAAGGAATCATTTTTGCAGTGTTCTACCTGAAGAATGTGGGTGACGTATCTCAAATGGTGCCCTAATAATTTATATATTTTGTGCCGTTCTGAAAATTCATTTATGCCACAAGTTTATCATGACATGGAAGATGTATATATTACAGTTTAGAGAGCTTTCAAGTGTAAAAAATATTTCGTAAGGGTTCAATACTAGCTGAGACTGTAACAAATGAAGCAGGATGGGGATAGGTTCTGCTACTAGTGATAGGGAAGAAACAGACCGTGGGTGTACAGGCGTCAGGCACGTACCCAGGATTTTTTTTCGGGGGGGGGGCCCACCACCCCCATCATCATCACCCCCATCATCATCATCATCATCATCGTCGTCGTCGTCGTCGTCATCATCATCAGCCTGCTTTTTGTCCACTGCAGGACGAAGGCCTCTCCCTGCGATCTCCAATTACCCCTGTCCTGCGCCAACCGATTCCAACTAGCGCCCTCGAATTTCCTGGTTTCATCGCTCCACCTAGTGTTTCGTCGTCCTCGATTGCGTTTCAGTTCTTTTGGTACCCATTCTGTAACCCTAATGGTCCAACGGTTATCTAACCGGCGCATTACATGACCTGCCCAGCTACATTTTTTCCTCTTGATGTCAATTAGAATATCGTCTATACCCGTTCGCTCTCTGATCCAAACCACTCTCTTTCTCTCTTAACGTTATGTATAGCAATCTTCATTCGATCGCTCTTTGCGTGGTCCTTAACTTGCTCTCAAGTCTCTGCCCCATATGCACTGGCAAAATGCACTGATTGCACACCTTACTTTTCAATAATAATGGTAAGCTTCCAGTCAGGAGCTGGCAATGTCTGCCGTATGCGCTCCAACCTATTTTTATTCTTCTGGGAATTTCCTTCTCATGATCAGGGTTCCCTGTGATTAATTGACCTAGGTAAACTTACTCCTTCACAGTCTCTAGTGGCCGACTGGTAATCCTGATCTCTTGTTCCTTTGCCCGGCTATTTCAAGTCAAGTCAAGTTTATTTACAACATGTACAAGGTACAGTGTTGAAGGCCACCCTGGAAAGAAAGCTGTAAACATACAGCTTGACGAGGCCAGGGGTCCACCACCAGGCAACATCAGCATCGCACACATCCGCAGTGCAAACAATAAGCTTCGTAAGTAGCTGCAGTAGTACAACACGTGGTACATATCCACTTCCCTGGGCATGCATAGATCTTTATACATACATAATCATTAAGAGCGCATTGAAATTCGGGTGGTTAATGTTAGCGCCACGGAAATATATATTGTTACACTTTAAAAATGAACATTATTAAAAGCAATAATTAAAAGGAAGTTAAACAACAGTAAAGAATGTGCACGTGCAACTTAAAAGAAATGAAATGAATATACATGTGATGCGTACATTGTGATTAGGTATGAAAACCAACTAATTTGCAAATTTTAAACAGTCAGGTGAAATTTATCAAAGACAAAGATATCGCGAAATAGCGTGCGTGATAAAACCGTATCTCCATTTACACATTTCTGCAGTTGATTTAATTGCGCGGGTACGTTGTATATCAGGGTTTGCATAAAGTAGTTTGTTCGATGGTGCCTTATCATCCATTTTTCCGATCCTCGTGTTACACGGGTGCTGGGTCGTTCTACGAGGGCGTTCTACGAGGGCTGACACATTTTTTAGGAATTGTATGGTTTTGTTATCTGCAAATTGTAATTGGTGTAGAAGACGGTATGCGTAAAGATTTTTGACGTTAATTATTCTGCTTTCTTGAAATAATGGTTTTGTAGGGTGCAAATAGTGAACATTGGGAATACAACGAATAGCTTTCTTTCCGAGCAGCAACAGCCTGTTAATGTTACGTTGTGTAGTCGTAGCCCATACTAAGGTGCAATAGTTTATATGCGACCGAAAAAGGGAATGATAAAGCTGGAACATTACACGAGGTGGGAACATATGACGGCATCTAAATAACACAGATACAGCAGACAATTTCTTTGCAACAAGGTTTATGTGCGAGTTCCACATCATGTGACTAGAAAATACAACACCCAAAATTTTGTGTTCCTGTACTACTTGAAGCGAATGGGAACCTATGTTTAAATCGATGCATGACACAGATCTGTTCTTTGCAGAAAAAACAACGGCCTTTGATTTTTTTATATTGATTTGTAGGCTGTTACATAATGACCATTAATCATTATTTATCATTATCAGCATTTATCATTATCTTCATCTTCTGCATAATAATATTCAACCCCACTCTTACACTCTCTCTGTTAAGGTCTCCAAACATTTGTTGTAACTCGTCTGCATTGTTGTTGAATAGAACAATGTCATCGGCAAACCGAAGGTTGCTGAGATATTTGCCGTCGATCTTTACTCCTAAGCCTTCCCAGTTTAATAGCTTGAATTCTTCTAAGCACGCAGAAAATAGCTTTGGAGAAATTGTGTCTCTCTGTCTGACCACATTCTCTATAGGTATCTCCCTGCTTTTCTTGTGTAGAATTAAGGTAGCTGTAGAACCTCTGTAGATATTCTAATGCGAAGGATGAGTAAGTAAGACGAGAAACTATTTACAGGTTATATTTACAACAACGGTTGCAGCGCTGACCGGTTAGATTCACAGCGCGAGCCCAGTTCGTTCTTCCTCCTATTTTCTGGGGTGATGGCGCCTACGCGCCTCGTTCAAACAAACAAATACCTCACGCATATAGCAATATTTTCGAAGATTTTTGCGTAAGCGTTCTGTACTCCTTGATTACGTAGTGCCTCTACGATTGCTGGTATCTCTACTGAATCAAATGCCTTTTCGTAATCTATATAAGCCACATAGAGAGGCTTATTGTACTCTGCAGATTTCGCTATAACCTGATTGATGACATGGATGTGATCCATTGTAAAGTATCCTTTCCTGAAGCGAGCCTGTTCCCTTGGTTGACAGAATCCAGCGTTAACCTTATTCTATTGGAGATTATTTTGGTAAATATTTTATATAATACTTGGAGCAAGCTAATGGTCTCACAATTGTTCAATTCTTTAACGTCTCCTTTTTTTGTGGATTAGTATAATGTCTGCATTCTTCCAGTTTTCTGGGACCCTTGCAGTCGATAGACACTTCGTATAAAGAGCCGCCAGTTTTCCTAGCATGATGTCTCCTCCATCTTTGATTAAATCGACTGTTATTCCACCTTATCCTCCCGCTCTTCGTCGTTTCATGTCTTGCAGGGCCCTTCTGACCTCATCGCTAGTTATGGGAGAGTTTCTGTATCCTATTCATTACTGTTTCTATGTGAACTATCGTGACTCCTCTGGGTACTGTGTACAGGTCAGCTTAGAATTTTTGCGCTGCTTTTACTATATCTTCCAGATTGCTGATGATATTATCCTTCTTATCTTTTAGTGCATACATCATGGTTTGTCCTATGCCAGGTTTCTTTTTTGTTGATTTCAGGCTGCGATCATTTTTTACGGCTTCTTCAGTCTTTCTCATGTTATAGTTTCGAATATCAGCTATTTTCGTCTTGTTGATCAGTTTTGAGAGTTCCGCGAATTGCGTAACGCTGTGCGGCCGCCAGTCCCATACAACCGCGTAGATCGCAGGACTCTGCCATTCTAGACGTACTGCGCTCATTGCAAAAGGTTAGAAAAACACCCACATAAGCACAGCAGAGAAGTGGCTACGTGAGGCGGTTCGACCGATAACTGTAGAAGCGTCATTCAAAACAAGTAATTGTTCTGTACTTCCGGCGGCGTTTTCTCTACTTCCTTTTTAAATAAAAAGATGTTGATCCATAAATGTTCGCATAAACAACGGTTAACTTTTTATTATTCGCTTTTGCTTGTAGTTTGGTTGTTGCCTTTGCTCTCTCCCTTAGTAGATCGCTTAATTTCTCAACTCCTTGCGATTTTTGTTTCCATTTGCCAATTTTGCACGAAAAGTGCTATACAGTTAGGGAAAAACAGACGAGGTAACGGGCGACAGTCATCTTGCTTATGGGTTTAAGGGTTATTGCAGGGTTTCATGATGGACGCTCTTTCACATTATTTTATTTTCCACCTTATCTAACCAATATCACGTGTAGATGGTTCCGGGCATCTGCCAGCGTCGCGGCGAGCCGTAACTCAAGGAAACATTGAAACAAAGGGGTAAGTTAAACGAAGTTGGCGTTTTCCCCGACCGCAACTCATTCCATGAGAGTACAGACCAGCTGAGTAACAGCCGCATCCCTCTCCTGGTCCCAGGATCAGCCTAAACAAAGAAGGCTGAACAAACAAAAGCAACCGCTATGTGCGTGACGGTTGAGTAGATGGTGACAACTGAACGCATCTCGAGTTAATCGCGCGGGTGCGGAATCTATGATAAAACTGTCCTTCACATTACAAGAGATGCCGGTAACTACTGCCAGCTAAAAGGAGTGAAAAAGGCAGCATAATGCTGACCGATGAACAGCTGCGAAGTCTCAACATTGATCTGGCGACGCTTTAGGAATGTGTGAGGAGTGGTGGCGTGGGTGGGGAGGGGGGGGGGGGTAGGCCACTTGATTACGGGGGGGGGGCCCGGGCCCCCCCGCCCCCCCCCCCTGGGTACGTGCCTGACAGGCGTCATCATGTAATGAACTCTTTATTGGGTGAGCCTGTGCCCACAAAACAACTTAGACTCCGTCGGAAATATAGGGACCAGGACAGGCGTCGATCGTCGAAATCTGATCTGTGGCCCAAGGAAGGTGTGACACTGGACAAGTTGGTATTCCTTATTCATATATAACCAGCGCGAACGCAGACGCAGAACACAAGGAGAAGCGATAAGGACAAGGGCTGACATCCAACTGGCAATTTGTGTGTCAGCTTTGCACTGGTCATGTCAACTACGGGTCCAGTGCGCCGGCTATTCACGCATGACTCGTCGAAGAATTCCAGTAAAATCAATGGTGCTCGCGTGCGTTCTAGAATATACACCACTATTCGCATCGCGCATATGCAGTCTGATCACAGATGGTTCAGTGACAACAGTGAAGAATCTTCCGATATATGCAGCCGTGTCTTGCGCTGAGAGGTGGCTTTAACAATGGCCAGAAACTCAAAAGCGGTCACCGTAAAAAGAATAAGCAGCGAACACGTGTTAATATGATGCGAAAAACGGAGTTGTTTTACCCGCATCTGGGTATTTTGACATTTCCGGACCTACGCGTGACTTAATTCCGATGATGTAACTGACGCAAAATGGAAGGAGGTGGGGAAACACCGTGTTCTTCACATCGGCCGTGTCAAATAGCTTAAAAGGTAAATCACAAACAAAACAAAAGCGGCGGTGACATCATGCTCCTCTCCTTTCGCCCTCCTTTGACGGGTCCGAGCGAACATTAAGACATTGCGCATGCGCATTTCATTGAGTTGTCGCATCACAGCTAGCAGCATTGTTTTTTTTTTCAGATCATGGGAGTCTGGAGCAGGTGGCGCGTCGTTGAAGCCCGCTGGATTCCTTTCTTCAGGCGATCATGGTAGCATCCTTGACTACATCGTTCTATTTTATTTTACGCATCATTTTAGCAAGATACAGAAGTTCAAAAGCAACTACATCTGAAGCGTACCACAAGTCAATCTCCATTTATTCCCTAAATATGCGGCAATCAAGAAAGATCTGGTTCTCGTGTTGCGGATAGGCTGGCCTTTCACAACACCATCGAAAGTGTGCTGTGTAGATTTTGTCAGTAGTGACTTGTGGAGCCGGGCTGGTAAAAAACATGTGCTTGCATATATGCGTTGTTCTATTTGCTTTCTTGCGAAGCTGCATATGACCGTCGGTTTCACGCATTTTTAATGTCCGTGTGTCAACTATAAAAATGGTGAGCGTGGGCTGATCCTCGTGTTTGTGAAATATGGTGCCTACGGATGGCTGAGGCGAAGGAGGCTTCAATCACTCCACCGCTATAAGCATTCATAAAATTAAATGCAATATACAAATGAAGACCCACAGTCGATGTTCGAAGTGAAAATATTTGGAAACAGCACATGGCCTCATGAGCGGGAGGCGCTGGCATATACGCAAAGGACAAAATTTATTTAGATCCACGCACTCTTAACTTGCAAGAGGACAATGCCACTGCCATCTGGGATGCCTGCCGCACAAACGAAACACAGAATTGTGATATCCAGTGGGTATATATCTCAAGGCACACCCAAGTTTGATATCGATAAGTTCATGACCACACACTTTTCATGCGTAAGCCGCGAGCACACTACACCTGTGATCATCGTTGGAGACATCAATGGGGCGATTTAATACCCGGACAAGAATTGGTTCACTCAGTTTGTGCTACAAGAGTTTCGTTCGTTGGAACAGACCAATCCAAGTCAAAGGTATTCAACAATGGTCGTCTGTAGATTTAGAATTCGCCACGATTCTGTCTAAGGTCGCAAGCACACCAATTAACTAAATCGCGGTAATCACAAAGCTATCGTCACTGTCAATGCGAAATTACGAAAATAAGTATATGTAACCTTGTCTAACCTTGTTTTATGTGCTACAGATTGCCTGATCAGCCACCAGCACAGATTGGAATGGCTGGTCAATTTCTTTGTTACAGACAACCAATGCGTTTGTCACAAAAAAGCCCTGCGAAAATCTATTGCAACAGCACAAATAAAGAAATTCCTTGGATGGACGTGCTAAAAACACGATATAATTATCAGGCTGATTATCAGTGATAGCACAGACTCCGGATTGTTTAGATCACGTGATGTCTTCTAACGTACACCCAATGCACGGTACGCGGGCCCCTTCACATTTCGCCCCTGTTCGAATGCGGCAGCAGTGGCCGGTATCAGGGCCCGCGGTCTCGGGCTTCGCAGCGCAACATCAAATCTATCGCAGCTTTCTCAATAATAATAATATTTGGGGTTTTACGTGCCAAAACCACTTTCTGATTATGAGGCATGCCGTAGTGGAGGACTCCGGAAATTTTGACCACCTGGGGTTCTTTAACGTGTACCTAAATCTAAGCACACGGGTGTTTTCGCATTTCGCCCCCATCGAAATGCGGCCGCCGTGGCCGGGATTCGATCCCGCGACCTCGTGCTCAGCAGCCCAACACCATAGCCACTGAGCAACCACGGCGGGTTCGCAGCTTTCTCGTGGCCTCCGAAATGCACGGCGCATGGGTAAGCGAGTGAGTACTGAGACACGCGTTATGCGGCCACCGGGCTTCTCTGTCGCGCGTGTTTATCGACGCGCTGCGCCATCTAGTGGCACCGCCGATAAGTCTGGGCGTGGGCTCCGAAACGAGAAACGTCGGTGGGCGCGAACACCGCGAATTGTTTCCTCGTTTGCCGCACACTCAGTGGCATACACTCAGGGACCCAAGAGGGCGAGACGTAAGTTGAAGGGGGGCGCATACCCATTGCATCAAAGGTGTAGACGTGAAAGGCGTTGGTATAAATGTTGCACGTAGCCGGTGCATTTGTGACCGAGCCTGCTGAAAAGTGGAGCTGCTGTGCTTCATGAACCCTTGCGTCATAAATAAGTTGGCAGCGCCCCGCTCGCAACATCTCCGATATTATTCCACAACCACACCGACCACCGGAGCGCTTAGCTTGCGTGCGGGCGAGCCAGATTGCAGGAGACGCAACAACTCCCTGGGGAATAGAAGATAAAGGGGGGGCAAAAAGTAGCATCAAAGCAAGGTACAGCAGAAAATTGCATATTGAAGTAATGATAACACGTCAAATAATTACCACAACCGACAAAAACTTAGTACATATGATGAGAAGTATCGTGTCGATAAGCTTATAGAAAACTGTTGTTCCGCTTAAGAAATCAATAAAAATATTCAGGTCATGACATTTGGTGTTTTCCATGTTTTTTAGGGGGCTTGTAAAAATTTTCATTTAGCAATAAGCATGTGTGTGTCGTGTACTGCGCGCGTCACCAAAACAAACGCAAGCACTCTAAAGTTGCGAACAAGTCTTCGGTAGCGGAAGCTGGTAATACTCTGTTTGCAGCACGGGGATCACAGTTAGATTATAGTTACCACACAGCCAGACGTCTGCCCCTGCGTCTTTTGACACAGCGACCAAGGGTGTTGCCCAATCGCTCCGTGTTACCCGCTTCCCGACGCCGGCTTCCTCCCAAGTATTCAGCTTATTTCCGACTGGTTCACTAAGAGCGAAATGTACCTTACGTGGTCTGCAGAACACGGGTTTGCTGTCCGGTTTTATTAGCATTTGCGCTTTGAACCCGAAAATTGGTCCTAATTGCTTCGAAAAAAGCAGGCGCAAATTCCTGTCTCAGCTCAGTTACAATGTCTACTGACCCTATGGCAGCGCCTTCGTTCCAATTTACCCTTAGTGGACTCAGCCACTTTCTTCCCAGTAGGCACGACCACTGCTTTCCTGCATCATCGACTATTATCAGGGAAAGGGCGCAAATCTGCTTGTTGTATTGTACTTGCACATCGACCGAAACAAGAACTGGGACAAGCTCGCCCGTGTACGGTGTTAACTGATCAGCCACCGCCTTCAGGGGCAGGTGCGCCCACTTCTGCTGATAGATCGGTTCTGCTGAACCGTAGAGCAGTGCGGCTCTTGCGCTGTCCGGTGCGCTCCTGTCGGCCCTTGAAAATCCGAGTGAGGGAGTGTGATTTTCGTGCCGGACCATACCCACATCCGCAGCAGGTCTCCAAGGTGAACAGCCTCTAGTCGATAGACCAATGTAGGTAAGGGAAGTCGGCAAAACGGATCCGTAACCTTGGGAAAAGGATTGGCTCTGAGGGCTGAGCCGGTCGGGCTGGGGTCCAGAAGCAGGAACGGCACTGCACCGGGTCCACACACCGCCCGTCGCTACTACCGATTGAATGATTTAGTGAGGTCTTCGGACCGATGTCCGGCGCGGCCTTTCGGTTGCGCCGGTCTGTTGGAAAGATGACCAAACTTGATCATTTCGAGGAAGTAAAAGTCGTAACAAGGTTTCCGTAGGTGAACCTGCGGAAGGATCATTACCGGATTGTTCGAGGGTGACGAGCGCCATTGTTTCTACCCCGTGTGGGTGAAGCAGCTCGCTGCGCCCGACGCTTTCCGCCGCTGGCCCCGCTTGGACGCGGGGACGGCTATACCCGAACATGCCGGGGATTGTCCGAATTTTGAAGGGCGCCCCGTGCCAAATTTGTTGGCCACAGCGTAATAAGATAAATATTACACACTACACAATAGCTTTCCTCAAGACAGCTCACACCCATATGACGTCTTGGGGAGGCCAGAGCAGGGCTGCAAGGACCGACGTGCGGTGGGGCTCCCCCTCCCGCGCTGGTCCTCTCCAATCGTCCTGAACACTAAATCTTGCTGTGGCCAGCAACACCACAAGAACTGTGGTAATTTATGTTATAATCCATTATCATTTATGTTATAATCCATAGAAGTGGACTCCAATCCTCCGCAAAACGCACCACGCGCAACCGGAGCACCCGAGCAAGGGACAGGCAGAAGGCGGCAAGGTCTGATCCCAATTAAACCCGGCATGGTTACCTCACCATCATGGAGAGTTTTTTAGAGGAATCGATATTGTTTGACTATCCAGACGATGACAATGCAGAGTGGGATTTGGAAGAAGAATGGATTGATCAAGATCCATTGGATGCGGATGAGTTTCGTCTGCCTAATGATCCCCCGGATTGGATAAAAAAGGACTATGACGAAATCATCTCTGTTGACTATAATTTAAACTCTCCTCTCATAGCAGATGAAGTCGATGCTGCCCTCGCCGCTCTGAAATCGAATGACCCGCTCCCTCTTCGATTTCGCTCAAAGCAAGACACAGTTGCGGCAGTAGAATTGTTGTCTAAACAAGGAATACATTGGGGTCTTTACCAAGATTCACAGGCATTCCACAAATGGGTAGGAAATCTTCTTGTCCAAAGTACTCAGCTGCCACATCATTTAACACAAATTTTGACGGGTGCAGCAATGTACTGGAATCCGTGTTTCAATGTTCTAACTACGTATTTCAAAAGATGGGCAGACGTGTCCCTGCCAAACTACCAGCTCCTCAAGAAGCTGCCCTGTCTGCGGGACTCTAACCTAAGAGAGGTTTCAGAGCGAGTGTACCATGACATTGAGACATTCTGGGTACTACATTGTTTGACCTTGATGATGAACAGTTCACATCCTCGGGAAAGGAGGAACCTTCGTCTCCAATCCGCCACCAATTTAAGGTGGAAGGTCACGGAACACCCAGAGGGAAGATTTCTGGCCAAGGGTCATGCTCCTCTCTATGGTGACGTTATTGTTGTTAAAGGTTATTTGGTTTTAATTCGCCAGCAAATTCTGTTGGACCGTAACATGCTCCTTATGGTGAAAGACTTGTACGCGGCGCGTGCCTGTTCTAAACTAGCGTTGCTTGGTCGACCCGACACGGAGACTTGCAAAGATCGTCTACGGAGCTTGGACCGTTTTTATCAGGCCGGTGACCGGGTCATGGCAAGTTGTGGCAATGATTGTTACGCAGCCGTCAAGTTGATTGAACCACACGCCAACCACCGGATCATTCAACTATGCCAAGCCTACAAACCGGATATTCGAATTTCAAGCGACTTTGAGCGGTTTTTAACTGAAGCTCGCGCAGAACTGATTGGAAAGGGAATGAACTGTAGTGACTGGTTTGAGTTAATCCTGAACGAACCAGATCACGAGACCGTTCTACTGTTCTATGGAGCCTTTCGACACTGGGGGCATCCCTTTTTGGATGCCCCCAGTGTTCCACATTTGTGGACCCGGAAAGCTGGTGGCTCCCTGCGCTGCTGCAGAACTATTGGGGCTGCTCCGGCTGCCATTGGGGCTGTCTTCTTGGTCGTCTCTGGACGAACTTCTCTGACACTCTTCTTGGTCGTCTCTGGTAGAATTCCGTGTTCCGGGGGCAGCTGCTGTAGCCGGCGGCTTGCTCGATGTTCCGGGACGGCGCTGGTGTTGTCTTTGCGGTCCGGGCTTGAATTACGGCTTGTCGGGGGCGTCCTGTACATGAACGTAAAGCACCTCCACTAGATGTGACGTGGTGGTTACGTTGAATAACACAGTAGCAATACTGTGAACAACAAAACTAACTTTTATTGGGCGAACCTGTGCCCACAAAACAGGCTACACTTATAGCAGAACAATAGCGGCGAACACAGTCGGCGATCGTCGAAAATAGAGTCGTAGAGCAGTGCGTAGAGCAGTGCGATCGTCGAATAGAGTCGTAGAGTCGATCGTCGTAGAGCAGTGCGGCTCTTGCGCTGTCCGGTGCGCTCCTGTCGGCCCTTGAAAATCCGAGTGAGGGAGTGTGATTTTCGCGCCGGACCGTACCCACATCCGCAGCAGGTCTCCAAGGTGAACAGTAGTCGATAGACCAATGTAGGTAAGGGAAGTCGGCAAAACGGATCCGTAACCTTGGGAAAAGGATTGGCTCTGAGGGCTGAGCCGGTCGGGCTGTGGCTTTGGCAACAAGAGCGGACATTGCCTTTGGCATCACCGTCACTGAGGCGCCCATGTCTATTTGCATGGTCACGTTGTGGCCCTCTACATCCACGGTAACATAATACGCGGACTTGTTGGCGATACTACACATCTGCAAATCATTATCCGATTCTTCCGCGGAGTCGTCCACCCAATTTAGTTCTTTGCGTAGTTCGGTTCCCCTTCTGCACACCGTCCTGAGATGACCTTGCGTGCCACAGTTGTGGCACTTGTACCTGTGGTATCGACATGTTCTTTCCGAGTGGTTTTTTCCACATCAGAAACATTCTACCGGTTCTGTCCTGGCTCCTCGCCTGCGGTTTTGTCTGACGGAGAACTGTTGGCCCGAGAGCTTGCATATTTGCCTGCTTTCAGCTGTCAGGTCCCTCTGACGAGCTGCTTCATAAAACTAAATTTGTTGCGACTGATTCGATGCCATTTCGCGGTTCAGAGCGATTTTGCAAGCCCCTTCAAAGGTCAGAACCCCGGCGTGAGCCGCAAACAGCTCCCGCTTGGTGCCCGCGCATCGCAGCCCCGCTACGAGCCTGTCCCTCAAGGCTTGATCAAGAAAGCCACCGAATGCGCAACTTCTGGCTAAATTCTTCAGCTGGAGTATGAAGTCTGTCACGTTTTTTGTTCAAACTGTACGCGGTGGTTTAATCTGCTTTCCGCTAGGATGGCTTTTCGGGGGCTGTAATGGTTCTTCAGAACCGCTTTAGCCTCATCGTACGTTTTACTGGACGGCGCATGGGTGTACGAGCAGGTTTTTCAGTATTTCCTATGATTTCGGTCCTACGACCGTCGAGAATACGGCTAATTTCTTGCTGTCGGCTACTTCACTTGCATGCGCGTACAACTCGAACCATTCCACGTACGAGTCAAAACTTTCGGCCTTCGCGTAGAAGCAATCGACTCTTCCCACCTTTGACATGTTGCCGTTGCCTCGAGGTTCCGCCGCCCTGGCGTGGTTGACTGCCGCGCTTGTTAGCATCTGCCGTGGTGCCGGGAAGCCACTTGCGTCGATCCCATCCTCGTCGCCATGTGTCCTGTACTGCGCGGACGGTGACGCGCGCAGGCGCACAGCATGACGAGAAAGAAGACCAACGGGCTCCGGAACAGAGAATCATAAAGAAAGGACTACAACAAGAGCGGACACTGCCATAGAGCCCAGCGGCCAAATTGACTGCAGCGCACCAAGCCGTGGATGTTAAAACCCGAAGCACACTTCCGGTTCCGGTTTTATGCGCGCGCGTTTTGAATATTAGCTCGTGCGCGTCTCACCGGCTCAGTTTTTTTTTGCTTTTGCACCAAATATTTCTTTCTTATTTATTAAATAATTATTTGCAAATCATTTTATTAAGTAAAATTGATTGCGAACGATCTTAACAAGCCTCCATTTGAATATGGGCCACGTACAATTTCATAAGGACGCAGGACACCTTGTGATATGAGGAAAAATTAACGTTTATTTTATTCTTTGTAAATGCTCGTCGCGGGCTTTTTGTGCGTTCATCCAGCGTTGTGGCACCAGGTAAGCAGTAGTTTCCGCAGGGAGCTCCACCAGACGACGTGAGCTGAAAAAATTACAAGCGTTGTTTTGGTATTAACATGTAAGAGTTGTGCCTGTAGAGGCGAAGCGTGCGAAAGTGGCGAGTGGGCGGCGTTACAAACAAAAGAAGTTCGTGTTTACACACACGGCGTAGAAAATACTCGACTCATCCCAAGCAATACCGTACATACAACAAACACATTCTAATTCCAAGCATTCCCCTCTTCCCAATACTTATTTCCTGCACTTTATTAGCACGAATGCGCGGGCAACGGCGCGTTTCGCGAACTTCGCTAATGATGATGATATGTGGTTTTTAATGGCGCAAGGGCCAGTTATGGCCAAAGAGCGCCATGACAAATGGTAGTTTAAAGGATTTATTCTGAATGGCGTGGACAGTGAATTTATTATGGTAGGTGTGACATGGCTGTATAAGGGCCTAAAAACTTTCGCTGTAAATGACGTAAATACATAGCTAGTAAAATAATGACACTGATTAGTTATGGACGTGGACGATGGCAGTTGTGTTTTGATAAAAGCATATGAAAACGAGACAACAGTTACACGAAATCATTAAGACGGCCCTTGAATGTAAGGGCTGGTAATCACGTGTTAAAATTTCTTGGACAAATTATTTTCAGAATGTCGGTTTCAGCTAAGAAATCTAAAACTATTTGCAGTTTAAAAAGCGGTTCATCACTGAGAAAAAATGCAGGGTGAAGTGGTATATTTTCCCGATATGCAGAAGGGAAATACTTTTTCCTCTCTGTTTCTTTTGCAGGGCACTGGATAAGAACATGGAGGACCGTTAGGCTATCGCCGCACCTACTACAAGTAGGAGGATCCCCGCCAGTCAAGAGGTAGGAGTGAGTACTGAAAGTGTGTCCTATTCTTAATCGGCAAAGAAGTACTTCTTTGTACCGTGCTGTTTTGTCACTTATCCAATTCTGCAGTTTTGGTTTTATAATACGTAACTTATTCAATGTTTGTGTATCCCACTCTGCTTGCCAATGTTTCCTCAATCTACGGCGCAGAGAGGGCTTTAGGTCTGTGGCAGGAATGGGGATATTTCCATCTGTGTCGCTAAAACTCACTGACGTAGCATTTTCGTCAGCAGCTACGTTGCCTTTTATACCTTTATGGCCAGGTACCCAGCATAGGGTAATCGCTTGGTTGCACATATACGCGAAGCACAACAAGCTATACAGCTCATTCAAAACTGGATTACCATGATTTCGCAAGCTAATTAGGGCTCTCACGACACTTAATGAGTCTGTAAATACAACAGCCTTAGCGATATTTCTGCGCCTTATGTTTTTAATAGCCGAAAGTATAGCGTACGCTTCTGCCGTGAAGATACTAGTGTGTGGGTTTAGTGGTCCAGATGTTGAAAATGAGGGTCCGAGAGCTGCGTACGCAACACCAGCAGGAGACTTTGAGGCATCTGTGTAGTATTCGTCACAGGAATACTTCTCTTTAAGTTCTAGAAAATGCGATTGTATGTGGGCCTCAGGTGCTTGTTTCGATATTTCTAAGAAGGAGATGTCACATCTTATAGTCTGCCACTCCCAAGGCGGTGGAAGCCGTGTAGGAGCCATTAGGACATTGTGTAAAAGAGGGACCCCTGTGTTTTCTGAGAGCGCTTCCAACCGGAGGGACAGAGGAGGCCTTGTGGCCGGGTGGTTACGAAACAGCCTAGCAGTGGACAAGTCGCATATAGTGGAAGGATGTTTAACATCTGAGCTAACTTTCAGGGCGTAGGAGAAAGTTAAATATGTCCTTTGGTAGTGCAATGACCATTCGTTTGATTCGACGTAGAGGCTTTGCACAGGGCTAGTCCTAAAGGCGCCTGTAGCAAGGCGGATACCTAAGTGGTGAATAGGATCTAGCATTTTCAAAGCGCTGGGTGCGGCAGAATTATAGACTATTGCTCCGTAGTGAAGCCGTGTTAATATTAGGCTTTTGTAAAGTTTTAGAAGGCACCGTCTGTCGCTTCCCCAAGATGTACGTGATAAGAGCTTCAGCAGATTGATAGTCTTGAGGCACTTTGCCTTAAGGTACTTCAGGTGTGGCACAAAGGTTAGTTTACTGTCTAGAAGGATCCCTAAGAATTTGTGTTCACA
Organism: Dermacentor albipictus; assembly: GCF_038994185.2. Classification (NCBI taxonomy): domain Eukaryota; kingdom Metazoa; phylum Arthropoda; class Arachnida; order Ixodida; family Ixodidae; genus Dermacentor; species Dermacentor albipictus. Next base: position 97,373,591 of record NC_091822.1, read on the forward strand.
GCTCACAGATAACCGTTCTCCATTGAGATTGAATACGGGTTCCGGCAGTATACCTCTCTTTTTAGAGAACAGAACGCATGTACTTTTTCTCGGATTTAGCTTAAAACCATTTTCGTCCGCCCAATTAGATAATTTATTTATGCAAAGCTGCACATGTCGCTCACAGATACTTGGATTACATGATTTAAAACCTATCTGGATATCATCTACGTATACAGAATAAAACATATTACGTGGTATGGCAGTCTGGATGGAGTTCATTTTGACAATAAAGAGAGTGCAGCTCAGCACACCTCCTTGTGGAACACCAGCCTCTTGCGTAAATGGACGAGACAGAGCGTTACCAACTCTAACACGGAAAGTGCGATCCGAGAGGTAACTCTGAATGACGCATAGCAAGTTGCCTCGAACTCCCATTTCAGACGGATCACGGAGGATTCCAAAGCGCCAGGTTGTGTCGTATGCCTTCTCCATATCTAAAAATACGGACAGGAAAAACAGTTTATGGACAAAGGCATCACGGATATTTGTCTCGATGCGGACAAGGTGATCTATTGTGGATCTACCCTCTCTAAAACCGCACTGTAAGGGATCGAGTATCTTGTTGCTTTCAAGAAAATGGATGAGGCGACGGTTAATCATTTTCTCAAATAATTTGCATATACAACTTGTCAGAGCTATAGGCCTATAACTGTCGGGTGAGGAAGGGTCCTTGCCCTCTTTGAGAATGGGGATTACGATTGCTTCTTTCCAGGCAATCGGAATGTAGCCTGCGGAGAACATAGAATTGAAGAGTGACAGTAGTGTTTCTTGGGTTTCAGGGTGTAGGTGTCTGATCATCGCATACATTATTCTGTCACTTCCTGGGGCGGACTTGTTGCAATAGTTCAGTGAGGCCTGGAACTCAGCCATTCCAAATGGACGATTGTATGCTTCATTGGATGAGCTGTTCCCACCCAATTTCATTTGTTCTGCTAGTCGCTGGTATTTTAGGAATGTATCTGTATAATGAGATGCACTTGAAATGTGCTCGAAATGTGCTCCTAGACAATCTGCCTGATCCTCAAGAGTGTCTCCTTGTGTACTTAATAAAGGTAAGGGATGAGTTTCGCGACCTTTTATTTTGTTCACCCTGTTCCAGGCTTTTCGTTCTTCTGTATACGAGTTAATGCTGCTGATGTAGTTTTTCCAACTTTCTCGTTTAGCGCGGCGGCGCGTTCTTCTACCTTGCGACTTGATCGCCTTGAAATTAATCAGATTCTCTGTGGTTGGGGAGCTACGGAGGACGCTCCAAGCCTTGTTCTGCTTTTTCCTGGCTTCCCTACACTCCTCATTCCACCATGGAATACGTCGTTTCGAGGGCAACCCATTTGTTTGGGGAATGCATACTGATGCAGCCTCAATAATGAACGCTGTTATGTATGCTACTGCGTCGTCTAAGCAAAGTTCAGAGATATTATTCCAGGGCAGCTGTGTGAGTTCACGAAACTTTGTCCAGTCGGCTGAGTCAACTTTCCATCGAGGAAGATATGCATGACACTCACTTTGTTTTTTAAGGTTTAGAACGATGGGGAAGTGATCACTTCCATAAGGGTTATTAATGACATCCCACTGCAGATATGGCACAATTGTACTAGACGCTATGCTTAGATCTATCGAAGAAAATGTTCTGTGTGTAGAGCTGTAAAATGTTGGCTTTTCCTTGTTCAGCAAGCAGGAACTTGAAGAGAACAGGATGTTTTCTACAAGCCGTCCTCTCGCATCACAGCGAGAGTCGCCCCACAGTGGGTTATGCGCGTTTAGATCACCGACGACTATGTAAGGGTGATGCAGCTCATCAATAAAGCTTTGAAATGTTGTGCTAGAGAGTTGATAACTTGGGGGGATGTATATGGACGTGATAGTAACTAGTTTATTGAATAGTACTGCTTGGATAGCAACTGCCTCAAGAGGGGGTCGGAGTTGCAGTTGCCGACAAGCAACGCCTCTGTCTACTATTATTGCTACACCGCCGGACGATGCAACAGCATCATCTCGGTCCTTCCGGAAAATAGCGTATTGCCTAAGAAAGTTTGTCTGCGTAGATTTAAGACGTGTCTCCTGAACACACAGCACCTTTGGATTGTATTTGTGTAAGAGTTTTGATATCATCGAGGTTGTGGATCAGGCCTCTCACGTTCCAGTGTAATATTTGTGTATCCATCTTGTTTGTGTTTATGTGCGGTGTGTCAAGAGATATCACTTAGGTTGGTTCAAGGGACCTTTCCAGGCCCCTTGATGCGGGGTATTTCTTTTTTGTTGGCGCGCTCCAGGGAGCAACGCCGTGCCTTCGGCGTCTCAGACGCCGGAGAAGTTTTTGTTACATCCATCGCCTCGTCAGAGGCGCTGGATGACGCCCGCTCAGCGGGCACGCGCGGGGGTTTTTCGGGCCTGTCTGCGCGAGCAGTGGCCCTGGGACCGGCAGGCTCGGAGGTCTGCTGGCCCTTCGTCGTAGGGGGCGGAAGAGCCGTGGCTGCTCCCGCCAGGGGGGCTGATGGCGTAACCGCCGTCACACTCCGTGTGACTTGCGCGGCCGCCTGAAGATGTAGCGCTGCCCCCCGGCGCGCCACATCGGTGTAGGAAGGACTGGACTGATTTTGGAGTGCGAAACGCTTACGTGCCTCTGGAAATGATAGGTTCAGTTTTACTTTCAGTTCTATGATTTGTTTCTCTTTTTTCCAAGTAGGGCATGATCGAGAGTAGGCGGGGTGGTCTCCTTCACAGTTGGCACAATGGTTTGTTGATGTACAGGTGTCCGAAGCGTGTTCAGAAGAACTACACTTCGCACAAGTAGCACGTCCTCTGCAGTTCTGTGACCCATACCCAAAGCGCTGACACTTGAAACATCGACGTGGATTTGGGATATACGGTCTCACGCGAAGCTTACCGTAACCGGTTTCTATTGTTTCAGGTAGGTTGCAGGTTCCGAAAGTAATGATTATGTGTTTGGTAGGTATTTGCTTGTCATCTCGCCTCAAGGTTATTCTTTGAACTTTGACTACGTTTTGGTCTTGCCATCCTTCAAGCAGTTCGCTTTCGCTCAGTTCAAGGAGGTCATCTTCTGAGACGACCCCGCGCACTGTGTTCATTGTTCTGTGTGGGCCCACTGAGACGGGAATTTCCCCAAATGCTACAACTTTCGACAGTTTGTCATACTGCACTTTGTCGCGGAGTTCCAGAAGAAGATCGCCACTTCCCATCTTCGTTACTTTATAGCCTGGGCCAATTGCTTCAGTGAGAGATTTAGCTACAACAAATGGTGAGATCATTCTGACTGTTTTCTTATCGTTCTGACTATGTACAACGTGGTATTTTGGGAAAGATTGTTTTGGCTGCATAAAGAAAGTGAAAGTCTCGTCGGTGCGCCCCCTCTTCAGGGAGCGATGAGGTAGCGGAGGAAAGTTATTTGCCATATAGAGCAGGGAAATTCGGCGGCGATGGTGGCCACCCACCACCGAGCCCAACAAGGGGACGCTACAAGGTTGGAAGAATACCTGCAGACGCCAGCCATGCATCGCCGCTATAACCTAATATATATATACCCAAGGCAGGATATATTACACACGGTTAACCCTAGCCGCCAGGAAATACGGAAGTAATAAGAAGTGAAGAGAAGACAGGAAAGATGGAAAAGTGGGAGAGAAAGACGAAGATTGGAGAGGAGGACAGGAAAAGGCGACTGCCGATTTCCCCCGGGTGGGTCAGTCCGGGGGTGCCGTCTATGTGAAGCGGAGGCCAAAGGGGTGTGTTGCCTCCGCCGGGGGGCCTTAAAGGTCCAAACACCCAGCATCGGCTCAACCCCCAGGATCCCCTTTTCCCCAGACACGGCGAAGCCGCGCACGGCTACACGCGGGAGGGTCCAACCCTCGTGTGCTCGGGTACGTGGTGGCGCAACACACCAAACGCCTGCTGACGCAGACGCCCCTGCGGGGGCGAACTTGGCTACAACCGACGCGATAGTACGCTACGAATACACAGAGGTGGCCACAACACAGGCTCTCAAGCAGAGCATGCTGGACGCTCGCAGAATTCCTTCTACTCGCACTCAAGACCAAATGCGTGGGTGCCGTTCAGAAGACAAAATTTTCGAGTTACTAGTTCCTGGCGTTTGAGCTCCTTGGCTTATCTCTTGTGCATTCTGCAGGCGCAAGAAACGCACTCCCGTGTTATCACTCTTGACGATTGGTCATCGCGTTTTCGACAAGCGTGGGTACCGAAAGAAGGCCTAAATTGTTGCGGGGACATAAAAATTGCCACAAACTTGTCGCAGTAAGATTCTGTACGCGCCAAACTGTCACCACGGCCGAGCTGCTTTTCGCTGCGTCACAACAGGCGCGGCAAGTTGGCCTCATAACATAAAAGTATCGAAAAGAATTTTAAAGCGCGAAACCACGCACCACGGCCGAGCTGGTTTTCGCTAACCGAGTCACAGCGCCTGGCCCACTGCGCTCGAAAGCTAGCCCAAAAGGTAATGAAATTAGTTTCAATAATGTTGGCAGTCAGAGAAAGCGCCAAAAAAAGTCCCAGTAAAATTCAGTACACGCGAAACTGCGTCACAGCACCCTGTGCGACTAGCGTGCCCAAAAACTACCGAAATTAGCTCAAATATTATTGGGGCTTGTAGGAAGCGTCGCAAACATCTCCCAGTACGATTCTTTATTTCAAATTAACTGCTCCACGACGGCCACCCTGGTCTTCGTTAACTAAGTCACAAGTCTAGCCTAGGTGCCGGGCAGTAAGCCTAATTGCTTGAAGTGCATCGCAGACTGTCGAACTAAGTTTCTCACCTTGCCGTAGTCCAATAGTGCAGTGCTGCCATGTCGAAGTTCCGAATGAACGCAATAATTCGCCGGGAGGCCACCAAACCAGGCTAAATCCTAAAATAGAAAAACAGGCAGACGGGGGCCCGAACAGTCCAACGCTCAGATGCGCGGCCGGTCACTCTCGCTTCGGCGGTGTGTCTGACGAATGACGCAAACATCGGGCTCGTCATTCGCCGGTTCGCCTGTCGCTAGGCAACGGAAATAAGCCGCAAAGTTTAATTTAATTTACACGCAGATATTTTAAAATTTTCCGGGAAAGAATAAAAAAAATAAAAGAATTTATGTTAATCTCATTTCACATTCTTCTTTTTTTCGATGCTCGCGGCCCCAATTAGTCGATGTTAATGCTATAGCGTGACGTGTTTCCTGTTTCCAATTTCGCCGAGTGTCCGCTCTTGTTCAATCCCTTTCTGTATGAGAGAACGCTTTATCGGGAACAGCACGCGCATCTTATACGCGCTGGCGGTTTCTTATCCGCTTCTGATAAACACTGAACGACGCCTGTCGGCGCTATCACAGTGTGTTATATCAGTACCTCATCTAAGTGTACAGAAAACCCCACTTGTGTTAGCTCCTTTTGCCGTAGTGGCTAAAAGCCAAAAGCCAATCGCACCTTTGCGGCGCTTTTCTGGGAAAATTGTGTGGCACGGGTGTAGGACCGATACCTATACCGGTATCAGAACGCCTGCTTCACCATCGAATAAGCTGTGTTTTGTCGTATACTGTCCCAGCGCAGGCAGTGGTATCTGCAGTTGTGACGAACACATCTTTTCTCACTGACATCGCTTTGAAAGAGACTCCAGATTGGGTGCTGTAAGAGGCCACGTCGGTAGCCAAGCTTGAGCAGTGAGCAGTGTATAGTCGGAGAGCTATTATTTGCGTTTGTGAAATCTGCTGGACTGTATGAACAAACGTTACACTCACTGAAATGCCTATTGCGTGCTACATTTTTGCAGTTTTTTCCTCTCTCCAATTCGTTTTTGTAATTTTTTCCCATATACCTTTTGTTTTTCTTTTTCCCATTTCCAGCGTTTAGAATCAGCAGCCGGCGCCACAATAGTGTACAATTTTTTTTGTAAACTAAAGTCGGGTACAACTTTAGAAAAAAGGCGAGGCCCCGCCCAGATGACCGAAGTGCGACAGAGGAATGCCTCCGCGACTAAAATAGCCCATTCAGAAATTCCAACAAGACTATGTTTGTTGGTATGCTGAACTCTGGCATCTCGGCTTGTCGGCCTGTTGGCTTGTCGCGCTGTTGGCTTATCGGCCTGTGGGCACATTGGCCTGTTGGCGCATCGGCCTGTTGGCGCATCGGCCTGTTGGCTTATCGGCCTGTTGGAGCTCATGGCCTCAGCCTATTTGGCCTGCACATACACAGCCCTGTGTTATTTGGCATAAAATAAGCCTTTCTCTGAATACCTGAAATTATTTTTATTTACCGAAAGTACTACAGTCTACAAAAAAGCTTGCGGCACAAACAATCACTGCCTTCACACGTCGCCCGGCTTCTGTGCAAGGTGCTTTCAAACATTCTTCATCCTTTTTTCTGGTCTTCATCGTGCACATCGCTGCCCATGCATCACTGCCCAAGAGAGCTCCAAATAAATAGCAAGGAGCAAATTGAAAAAAAAAAGCATGTTTATAAATGCAGTTGGAATGTATATGTATACAGTGAAGCGTTCCATAAATATGCATGAGGCTCGAGTGCTATAACATGTGTTTGTACTATTTTAGTCAATGTGAGTGTACAGTGAATTTAGGTGGGATGTTGGCAAAGAATGCAATGCACCTGTGAATACAACCAGCGTTATAGGGGTTGAAAGAGGCAAGCTGGCTTTCTTCACTGTTTGTTTTGGGGCCCCCAACCACTTCTTAGAGGCACAGATGGGACCATCCACAGGGATGCATCATCCCACAGACAGGTATGAGCCATTCAGCGGGAACACACAAGCACCAGCCACCGTCGGCAAGAGAGGTGCAGGCAAGTTCACTAAGAAAGCTTCACTTTAAAGAATTATGTGGATCTCGTACACATATGTGGGAATCAATGCAACTGTTCATTTGTGTTAAATAGCAACACACTCTTCGTTATTTTCTTTTTACGTGGTTACAATCTGTCATGAGCAGCTTTAAATGGTGCGGACTACCCTTAATGTCTACACTGGAGCACAAAAAGTGGCCGACAATGACTCTTGCATAATAACCTATGGTCACTGAAGTGTTTAAGAGAAGTCTATCTGTTCATGTTGCAAGAGAATGTAGATTTTGTGCATGCATTTCTCGGTAGCGATGCCATGACATGGATAAAATACCGATTGGCCAGGTAGCATGCAAGTGCATGTGCATGCAACAACGTATTGACAAGCCTTTTTGGTTATTTCTGGAATATATCTTCCTGGCAAATTCATTATTTCAGATTCGTGATTATTCGGATGATTAGGCACCGACCACCATGAACCCCCGACCCTACGCTCAACAGCAGAAACTATAGTAACTACGCCATGTACTGTGGTTTTACTTGAGCGATAAACAGCACAGCTAAACTAAACACACGTTGACAAAGCACAACCTTTCATTGACAAAGCACAGGCAACATAGCCAACCTTACACATGCAAGAGGCTTCTTGGTCCAATACTTCAGCATACTTAATGTTATGATTTATGAACATTGCAAGGTTCAAAAATCTGAATAAGTGAACTGCACACTGGTCGGCCACCTCAGTTGAAACAGTAGTCCAGTGTAAGATCTAAATGCACAACACTGCAAACCTTTTAGTGAGGCCACCTTCTCGGGGGTTAAAGTGGGCCTCGGCTTCATCTGCCCCTTTACCCGGTACTCATTTGACAGTATTCCTGTCACGTTGCCGTGCCTCAGTTGATCAGGCATTCAATAGAAAGTGATTGCCATGTAGCAAACAGGGAATCCACTGAGGCCCGAAACAAGATGACCCAGCCTCCTTTTCGAGCCACCGGTCGCTCCCAGCATAGATCAGGAATATAAAGAATTGCATTAGGCAATATATTTCAACATGCGCAATAAATACCATTTAGAATATCCTGAAACAGCATGAGCTGCATATGCCTGTGTTGGTACACATTAAATCTGACAGTTCTGGCAATTCACCCTTCTGTCTTTTCTTAAATGAGAGCCCACCGGGGAAATAGCACAAATAATGAATTGTTTTACAATATTCTGTGCATGACTAAGGCGAACTAAACAAAATTTTGGCTGTGTAGAAAGCCTAGCCCAAAGCAGCATATCCAGGCAAAATTTCGCATTCGAAATACAAGCGGGAAAAAGAAGCTAGCAAAAAAATATGACTGATCGCTCTTTCATAGGAATCAATGGAACACAAAAGTGAAACATGTCTTCACAGAAGCGGTTGCGTGTTTATTGTACTTGAAGAATGCTTTAAAATACATATGAACACGGGTTACTACATGGATATAGAGAATCGCTGATGTCAGTAAATTTAATAGGTACTTGGTGAAATATGCCACGGATGTTCACCAAAATTTCGCAAATTTTAAAACACCCTGTAAAAATTCATTAATTTATGTAGATATTCCTAGCGCTTTTTCTTCAATCACGTAAAGATGGAACTAATTTAATACCTTTCATAAGACAGAATTCAAGCTACTGAGTGTCATTTGATATACAATGACAGAATGATCTCATGTCTGGTGCAAATTCTCTACACTGGTTACCACTTTTCTAATTAGTTCCGAGTAAGATTCATTTTACACGGACCTTTTCCGCCAAAGAAAATGGTGAAGAATGATGCATATGTGCAGTTTTTGTTTCTTCTTTTTAGCAAGGTTTTCAGACACATATTATCCCTCAGGTCCCAAGTCATTCCCGTAGGCTGACATATCAGGTACATTACCCTACTAAGGCTATGCATTGGACAAAGAAAAGCAAATATGTGTTCACAGAGGCTTCCGCTTATTGATGCACTTTTTGCTGAGTATAAACTTTCAATACCCTTCCATAACGAACCAGTTTGGAGCAGCTTTTGCACTGATGAATATGGTCTGTATACCTCTAAATAAATTCTGTGTGCAGTCAAATTTGCCCACCATAGTCTACTGTAGTTTAAAAACACTGTGTAGACAAATTCCAAGAGGCATGAATCAGATAAATATTTATTTTTTTCAAACAATATTGCCTCCTGAAGCTAGGGAAAGTATTAAGATATAAAAGTATAGATGACGTAAGGAGCCAATAATATATTGCGACATTCAATAACAGATCAGGCCACTGCCGATAGGTATAAATGCAAAGGAATGATTGCAGTGAATGCAAATCCAGAGAAAAGAATCCACAATGATTTTGCAATATACAACAGAACTTAAATATAAGAAAACGTTTAAAAGTTTACAACAGAACGTAGTTTTTTTTATTTCCATAATGTAAATCATTATGCAGTTTTCGGCCGCATAATTTTCCTTGTTACAATGTAGGCAGTGTTTTGCACCTTTCACTAAGTTACAAAAATATGGCTACGGAACAATATGTGCGATCGCGAAGAGGCGAGCAGTGCGAAGACTACGACGACGATGAGAAGCTAGCGCAGGCTGTTGTCTCTTGGCCAAGCGCCGTGTATGTTATTGTAAATATACTTGTACATAGCTTTTCGTCTGCGTCTTCCTACGCAGCATATCTGGTGGAGGTGGACATTCCCTGTACCTCGTCACGGAGATTCGCAGTGGACGGTACGTCGAGCCTTCCCTCATGGCTCCCGGCAACGACAACCGGACTCCCCCTGCTCCGACACCTGCTGCCACTTCGACGACCTACATCACTCTCCCCGCTCCCCATGATCCTGGCGTATTCTCGGGCAAAGATGGGGAACACGTCGATGACTGGATCAGCCTGTATGAACACGTCAGCCGCAATAACCGGTGGGACCCTACTATTATGCTCGCCAACGTAGTCTTTTACCTCGTTGGCACACCTAGAGTTTGGTATCGCACGCACGAAGACGAGCTCGCCAGTTGGGATTCACTTAAGACACAGCTTCGGAACTTGTTCGGCTACCCCTACGGGCTACCCCTACCCCTACCCCTATGTTGCCCCATACGTAACAATATGAACACACAGGCAGAAGCACTCAACACCCAGGATGCCTCATCTAAGAATAATTCACTTGAAATATACAGAATGTGCCAGTAGGAAACTGCCTAATACAATGGAGGACCGGAGCATGGCATAGAATGTCATATTTGTAATATCAATGTAGAACAGAAGCTAAAAAGAAGGAAATGGAGAAAATAGACGTCAGTTACATATAAATTACAAACATTGTATACAGTAAAGCATGAAAGTTTATGAACATTACAGAATTAATTGGACGCAATGGTAGTGAGCATAGCATGGCTGCTTAATAAAAATGTACTGAAGATCTACGGAATATAAAACATGAATACACATTGACCAAACATTGTACAAATATGAGGCACTACACAACAGTCACAGGACAGAAAGTATCATCAAAGTATGTACAAAACACAGAATTCCTGTGAGAAATGCACTTGTCTGCCAAGATCTACCAGTGCTTGCCAGACCAGGGCCCTTATGGACATCACAGGCGCCCTAGACTAAAGGCTGCTACTAAACAACCAAAATTACTTATGTTTCTCTCTCTCTTTCTCAGCATCACCAACTTTAAGATCATATAGAATTTGGCATCTATATAAAGAATTGTAAACAATTCTTGTAATAGACAGGGGCTGCAACTCGTGCTTTTAACTCTGTGGTTGGCTTTCATGGCAGCCTTCTACTGATAGCTCTGCTGCTCTACATTAGGCATACTACAGTAGTCATCTTGTTGCCTCATTCGGCATATAACTGCAGTAGTATTTTAGAGCGCAGCTCTTTGGCGTCCGTTCCTGGGTTTCGCGTCGGCGTTGTCGTCGGCCTCGTAACCAACTCCGCCCCCCTTTCATCCCCCCAGCGCTAGCAGCGACCGACTGATACCGCTGGATGCCGCTGACGCCGCTAGAGAGTCAAGATAACGTGACTGCATAGAACACCGTCGCCGCCATGCAGAAAGAGGAGGAAAGGGTCCCCCCCCCCCCTGATTCTTAGCGCTGCGGAAGCGAGGGTATCATATTGTTTGTGTCGGCATCGGCGGCGTTGTCCCTGAAACCAACTCCGCAGCTGGGGTTGACTCACTATCGGCGTCAGCGGCATCAGTCAGTCGCTGCTATCTCTTCCCTCCTCCCTTTATCGTGTTGTCCGCTTGCTGCACGCGCTTCTGCCCCCATCGTTTGCCGCTGGGTGTACACGCCGCCCCCCTCCCACCCCTTCCTGCGAGTCTCCGGTTGTCAAAGCGCCGGCTCGAACTTTGAAGTTGGCGAACTGTGCGCCGCAAAGTTGCCCAACGGCTTGCTGGTAGTAGCTGCCTACTTCGCCCCTACCGCACTCACGAAAGACGTCGTGCACTTCCTGCAACTCGCATTAACCGTCCATCGATCCACACCGATGTTAGTAGTGGGGGACTTTAATGTTGACATAAAGACAAACAGCAATTTCCTAACAGTTATGCGGGAGAACATCCCGTTCCTCTCGCTCGTAACGCGTCCCACGGCTGTGACAACCTCGCGAGGCACTTGTATAGATCTCGTCTTTGAGAATCAAGCATTGGTGTACCAAGTCGAACATATATCAGTCTATTTCTCCGACCACAAAGCTTCCTTCATGACTGTCAAGAACTGTTAGTGGAGTCTTTGTTAAAGGAATACGTGTGAAAAATAAAAAAAAAATTCTGTGATAGCGCATACATGTGTTGCTCGATTTCTTTGCCTCAATCTATCGAAAAGGTGAAACAGCTTATTTGCTGCGCTCAAATTTCGCATTAGGAAGTAACGTAATCGTCGGTAATTTTTTCACTGGACAGATGGTAGTTTGACAAGTAGTGGTTTGCCATTCAGGCACTGCTCACTCAGAAGAAAATTGTCACAACCCAGAAATGTTCAGTTAATGGGACCAAATCATACTGTGATACATTGCTCTTGCTCTCTATCAAATGTATTGGTATCTATACACTGGGCAAAAACACAAAACATAACACACAACTGTTTTCCTCACACATTATCTGCCTACCCATTTTGACTCAAGTGAAACCAACACTGCAAGAAAAAGCAATACTCAGAACCGAATTAAAGAACAGTGGCTTGCTTAAATTGCTAGGTACAGTTGGCACAAAATAACCTACTGATTTTCTTCCTAATCACATAACACCCAGCTTTTCACCAAAGATACCAGAGGTCAATAAGGTCTTTTGATTTTGAACGCTGCCGAGATCTGCTTTTACTTCTGTATCATCGGTCACAGAACAGTGCCAAAAACACTGAAAACCTGACAGGGAAAGGTGCAACGTGAATTTGAACATTTTTTGCGATTATCTCACTTCACAAACAATAAAAGGTTAAAACATCTCATTTTGACAAGTCATAGCACTAGTAATTTAAAGACTTTTCACACATTTGCATAGGAATACACTTGATATGCTAACCTGCATCCCAAGGAGGTCTTAATTATACCAAAATATGCAGAATCATGAACAAAAGCCTGGAGAAAAGCCTTCCTTGCAGTGTAGGCTTGCAGCCTGAAATTTAGTTGCATGACATGCAGATGTGTTTGATTGTGAGGTATACGGAGTTGCTGCTGTGGTTGTTGTGTGGCCCAGTTTGTGCGAGTACTGCACAGCGAAGGATGATTTCACATGCTGCTGTATCGGTTAATTACTGCAAACGAAGGATGCGGGTTGGCTCCGCAAAGAGGGGACAAAGGAGACACCCCATGAAAAGAAATGCTGCTTAGTGGTTTCGTTGTAGAAGAGCTGCCAAATGCGCACCCTTACTTGGAACAAAAAGGAAGACGCTTCGAGCTGAATGGGAAGCCTTCGGGGAGACTGGCGTGAAAAGGAGGGGGTGTGTTTGAAGTCATCGCTATAGATGCCCCCGGGCTTTTCAGATGTCACGTTGATATTCTCGGCCACTACTGCGGTTTGTTTGTGGGCCTCGGCGGAAGACGGGAAAACATAGTGACAGAAATGAGGTGACGTGACACACAGCCACCCAGTTTCAGTGTCGCTGTTTGAAATCTGTGCTCGACTTTTCAGAATGCCTTCAGAAAACGGAGATATTTTTACGACTACCGAGAAGGCTGCAAGTGATGGGTGCATTTATGTGTGATCGGCATCGGGTCGCAATTACGGTGTTCGGGCCGTTCAAGCAACCTGGCCCACAGCTGCAAGGAGTGACAGTGTTCTCGATGCTGGCAGGGCAGCCCACTGTGAGGCATCAATAGCCATGGCTTCGTGGGAACATTCTTTGCAGCCAGCATGATGTCTTCTTACAGATGGTCAGCCCATGGGCTGGTGCATAGACAAAGGGGAACGACACTAGCAATTTATGGTTACAAATGCAAACACGAGCCTCGCCTCTGGTGCTGAACGACATCAAGGCCAAGTGAGGCACACATATCAATAGCCGTGGCCTCGTGGGAACATTCTCACGGCCAGCATGCCAACTCCTTACAGATGTTAAGCCCTCAGGTTGGTGCATAGACAAAGGGGAACGATACAGGCAATTCATGGCTGCAAGTACAAGAACGAGCCTGGCCTCCAGTGACAAAGGACATCATGGGCAATACGAAGGGTCTAACGTAGGGAAGAGTGAAAAGACATGTGTATTTTGGGAATCTATCCCCTTGCATGTTCTAGATTGTGTCGTCATTTTAACCAATGTCATGTCCATCCCAAAAGCTTCGGGGCTAGTGGTTGCAATGGTGTGAACTCCCCATGTGTGATAGCCTGGTTTTTGACTCTGTAACTGAGAATTTAAAGAGTCATGTTTGGGTTGCGTGAGGATGAGCAGAGGTTTGGGCTTGGACCCAGACAGGTACCTTGGCGTTTGAATAATGTGTCTGTTTACTGTATAATGGTTCTTCCTTTGCCCGGCCACCACGTACTCGAATCATCGACGGATGCCGACTTCGGACCTTAGACACCTTCCCTCCTTAACTAGTGTTAAAGCTAGCACAGTATAACGGGCGAAAAATTAACCATCCCCTTGTATTCAGGAATGGCGCCTCCGAAGCTACTTCTGTATCAAACTAGTCACTAATGTACTTAGAGAATAAAATTACAGTTGAATTTTTTTCATTATATCTGACTTCAACGATCATTGGTCAACTGTATGCTGAACTGTAGCCATATTCAAATAGGTTCATCAACTATACAAGAACATGTGCACAACACCTTTTTAACACTGGACTGTTTTACGTCTTGAATTACACAATCCAGTTTCTTTGTTCTGCACATTACTGTTATCTGGAATCTTCGCTAGTCACGCAAGAACATCCTCTGCTAGTAACGCCCACCATTCTAATGATGTGCTGCACTGAAGCTACTTAGAGCCATATGTCAGGACGTCTCAACAAATATGGGAATTTTTATGCGAACAAAAAGTGATGAAAATGAATGGCAGAGTACTCAAGAGAAGAAAAAGACGTGGCAAATTTCCTACTAGAAATGGCTTCACGGACAAGGCTTACAGAAAGCAAGGCTGCCCAAGTGACATCGGGTACTTTTCCACAGAAGTTTGTGAACACGATAAATAGTAGCAACGTAAATACATTCACAGGCCTGCCATCATTCGATGTTCTGAATGCTCGTGTGACGTGCTACACAAAAATTCACCCACTTTCAGGACGGCACCAGTTATGTGTAAAAACAATTGCATTGACATTGGCGAAATTGAAGCATATTTCCACTGCATTCTTGAGTCACCTTTTTAACTGTTCTCTAACTAAATGTAGCAACATAATTGCAGAGACTGCTCAGTTGATGTGTGAAATTTTAAAAGTAACTGTGGCTGTGCCACCAAAAGATGAATTCCAGTGGCACGTTTGCATATTCGGCATTAGGTGATTCACCTGAAGTCGTGCCATGGCTGGCGATATTGCAAGTAGCCTGTATTGCTTAGAGGCATTTGTGCGTGTGACCTTGGCTCCATCAAAGCGTGGCGGCCTTGAGCAAGTGCGGTCTTCTGTTTGGAAATCCAGCATTTTTTATGCCACTCAGCCACTTCATACTTTTCAGACACGGTCGTTGCCATGTGATCTACATGCTGCACTTGTTTGCATTGGCCAAACCTGCAGACTTCAACTTCAACACACTTTTTGTAAATTAGCAATGCACATTCTTTTGCAACTTGTATTCTTCATTGAAGTGCTGATTTACACTACGCATTCTGATGCAAGTTTTCATCTTATGGTATTCCGAGATATTTGCAGTTCACTTATGATCTGTGTGCATAGAGTTGTGGTTATTCTTCAATGGCTGTTTGTTGTCCCTTTCCTTACTTGTATTTTTTCACAAAATAAACCACATGCACTCAATATTTTGTTCACTGTACTTGCCTCATACGTTTTACTCAAGCCCATTTTTGTTGCACTTTTTAGCATATGAGGGTATATCTGGCCAAACAGAACATGAGAAGTAACATGGAACAGTGTCAAACCTGCATACGATGAGTATTTAAAAAGTTTGGCCACCAGAGTTGAGTACTCTGAAAGAATGGTTTGATTCAAATGACCCCGGCTGGTATATGTACCATAATTTTTGCTTCTTCCCAGTTTGTTGAATGCAGTGCAAATGGCTGTCCTGGGAAGCATAACTAAACCACTGGTAATACAACATGGGGAGACACTTGTGCAGACTTAACATCAGTGAATGATAATTATTGACCTCCAGAGAGCATACAGAGCTGTCCTTACTATCAACATATCAATAAATGGAAAGTAAGTGACATAAAAGTTTAACATGCACTTAAAGCACTTAACAAACACTTAAAGGGGCACTGAAACACTTCTGACTGATCATAGTTACCTCACTACAAAAGGACACCGCCTGCTGCAAAAATTTTTCGAATCATTGAACTGTAAGCGGAATTAGTAGCTATTGCACTGATGCATTGCTTTCTCCTTTCGCCTCAGCTAGTGTGCTGGAAGCTACACGGTGCATGGCAAGGTAGCAAGGTCCTGGTCAAGTTTTTTTTTTACACATTGCTACTTGTGGTTCAGGCATGTGTGGCACTCTCTAAACGCGAGATGGACGCCTGGAGCTACATCACTTACAGAGAACAATAAATACACACGGCTGTCTGATCGTCCTGCGAACAGAGCTTGTGGTGGTCGTGGTATCTATATTATACGGCATGCCAGTTTCAGGGCCCCTTTAAGAAGGGCAATAACAAAGACAACAAAAGTTGGTTTCATGAGTTCTGCCTGAGTCGCCACTGATATCACGCAGTTGCTCGAGCACAAATTGTGAAACAATAACGTATGAGCCATAGGAGACGAACAGTCATGTCGGCAAAAAAAGAAAAAAAAAGCAGGATATGTATTGTGATAGGTAACCCCAAGCGCCACAGCACAAGGTGAAGCTAAGTTGCAGTTCGGCACATAATAGGATCTCTTCTGCTTACAACGGTGCACGCACATGAACATTTCACTTTACTACGATCTTTGCAATATGAACAGCATTGAAACGCAATGTAGAGATGAAACATTAAAGGGACTGATAACTACACCAAATGTTCCAGGAGAAGGTGCCAGGAGAAACAGCCGAGATGTGCTTGCACTTTTTCGACAATCCAGCAGTGCACGAACACTTTGCCTCCACGATCGATGGGTCCCGGAATGCGTCGGCGATTCTCACCACAATCTCGTGCGGGTCCGCTGTCACGCCGGAGGTTTGCACATACGCGCGACCACTTCTACTTAATTACTCTTTGTACCACTGGTACCGACTAAAATGAGGTGCTCGGCGTCCACTACCCGTTCTCCTCCCACAAAACAGCGCGAATTAACATCGCAGTGCAACAACCTAAAGTTTTCACCAAGGAAAGCGTACGCGGGGACCTCCGTAAAGCCGCCATACTGCACAGTGTAGCCAGACCGGGTCAGGCTTCGCAGCGCCCCCTAATGTTGATTTGAGTTGCTAATACATTATGGTTTATGGGGAGAATGGCGGTGCCGCGAAGCAGACCGAATAATCGAGCATGTCCGAATTTTTTGAGTCCGAAAAATCGGTCGGCGACTATACACTGTTGCACCAAAAGGAAAACTAAAGACTTAGGAGGGAGAGTAAAAAGCGACAAGTCAAGCACTGAACTTCAACTGATTTTATTCTTACAGCAGAGCAGGGAGAATCAACAAATGCGCATACATACATCAGTATTGTCTAGAGCAATCACAGTGATGTTTTTAACAGCTGCATCTCGTTGTCAAAGAGGAAAACAGACACCACTAATGCAACTCGTGCCTCTCTCTTTTATGCTTTTTTAAGTATTTCCACTTCTGCCAAGTATCTTAATCTCATGTAGTAGTGGCTGGCACGTACCTGCTACGCGCATTGCCTTTATTAATTATAGACAATTCATGCTGCTGGGCCTGGTCATTGACACATTTCACATATGGTCTAGTGTGGTTTTTCTGGCATCCTGACCTTTTTGTTAACGCGACTCATATATGGACACAGTCCAGCTAACTTGCGTGGTGCTGAGAAAACAACTGGCACACCAAATGTAGCAGCATTGAGGCATATCTCATAAAAGAGATGCACGAGGTGTATCAGTGATACGTCTGTTTTTCTGTTTGACGAGATGCAGCTGTTGAAAACATCACTGTAATCGCTCTAGACAACACTGATGTGCGTATGCGCATTTGTTGATTCTCCCTGCTTTGCTGTAAGAATAAAATCAGTTGAAGTTCAGCGCTTCACCCGTCGTTTCTTACTCTCCCTCCTAAGTCTTTATTTTCCTTTTGGCACAACAATGCATTCATTAGAAACATTTAAAACTTGGCCGCGGTAAAAGGAGGGCGCTTACCAAGTTGGGAAGTTTGAAGTTGTGACGGGACTTGGCGCATCATCCGCTGCAGTTTAATCATGACGAAAATATAGCTGCCAACTGTGGATTTCAGAAGCCACAAGAGAATTCACTCGTTTTGAACCGTGCAAGGGTAATCACACATTCAAGGCATGTCTCTTGTGGGTTTCAGAACAATGCCATGTAGTGTATGATGGCGGTGGTCTTTGGAGACTGGCACGCGTAGCTCTCTAAGTCTCATGCACTGCACTGTTCTCCATGTGACACTGCCTGCAACCTTGACGGCACTCATTCTTGCACTGTTCTCTTCGTGGAGCTGCACCTATTTGAAACAATTGTTTTGCTTTCTCTATCAATTTCATAATTTCAAGGTTAGACTGTTAAATATGAATGTTTGCTACCATTAAGGTGGGAAAATTTTATAAGTTTAATCCTTTACAAAAAAGTAAATTTCTTCGTGTGGTTGGGTTTAATCCCACTTTTATAAAACTTGCTTGAGGTGCAGAAATTGGAAATTATGGGGTTGTATCAGAAATCGAAGGGGCTAATCTTTATATTATTGTTTTATACAGATGTGTTTTAATGTTAAGAGTACTGCTGAGAAAAAACATCCCTTCATATCTATTACAGGTGCAGATTGGTGTGGGGTACGTGATGCCACTGAGCAAGTGGCATTACATATTATAACCCACATGTGATGCGAAGTGCACAATAAACGTTGCACGACATTTGTGGACGCCACTAGAAGCAGGCGAAAGAAGCATGACTGGCCAGGCCTGCCGTACAATGTCCGAGGCATCCGGCAAGCTTCCAGCAACACCGGATAAAGTGGCTGCTGTAAAGAGTAAGTCAGCAGTCACCTCGTTTAAGAAACATGACAGTATATATGTAACAGTTATGTAGATGTGTTAACATTGCATGATATATGCATGACAAAGAAATGCCAAAGCAAGAATGAGGGATGTGCCTATGTGTATTATCTTTTTGCTCTGCTGTATATCCACTCTCTCTCGGCATATAATATAAATGTACTGCAATTACGAAAAGCAGCAGAAAATAATTTTCAGATATTCGTTTCTGGCAAAAACCGCCCACAATGTTTCTACCGTAATTAGAGGTTAAATGAAAAAAAGATTAAGAAAGTCAAATGGCTACATGTGCCTTAAATTGTACATGAGGGATTAATCCTGTTAGGACCTTAATTGGCAGCTCGAATTACGTTCGCCTGCTACTTATTGTCTAAATAACAGAAGCGAGCATTTAAGCACCTCATTGTCTCTGAAAATTCTGATGTAGACTTGGCATGTGTTGTAGTTTTTCATGCGGCAGTTTTCATTTCACTGTTCTTGAAAAAATGCTTCTGAAAAAAATTACGTTCCGACACAGCTTGGCAAATTTTATGGTCTGAAAAGAAGTTTTTGAAACCACTGCCTTCCAATGTGTTGACTGTGGTCACCTGGTCTGCCACTTTACAATGTGTAGCGTTCACAGCCATGCAATTGCAAAACAAAACACTGTTCTGATGATTGAAATTTGTAAGATATGGCCTATCAGCACCTTCAGTGTTCATTTTATTTGAGCATATAAGAATAAGAAAAGAAATGCTACACAAAGAAAGCACCTCGTACGTTAGTCGCATGTACGCTGTGACATGGATAGCTGATTTAGCTCTACGCAAAGCATCCTATAAACTTTCATGCCTGTCGTCGGCGCCAATGAAAGCGAGGTGGTGGGCATCACGCAGAGTTGCAGCACTCGCCGCCAGCCTAGATTAGAATGGACGACTATATAGTGTGGCTGTAACTGGCAATCTTTTTCTGGGCAGATTCAGTTGTTTTATGGATCAAAGTACCAGTAACTCTTGTACTGGCATGAAAGATTTGACGCAGATTCCGTTTTCTAAAGAATGTTTTGAAAACAAATGACCATAAAAGAAGATTCTTCTGTATTATTCTAAGATGCTTGTTTAGACTTTTTTCCATTTAGGATGTAGGTTACCTTAGCAAAGTAGCGATATGGAGATTGAAAACTAGAACACAAGAAATTTGCGGATCCCATGAACTGTGAGTATCGATGTAAGTGAAGCTTTGTATGCTGTGTGCTTTGATTGACAATAATGACAAATGTGTAATTTCTTTAGCACGTAGTCCAATATGAGAGTGGTGATATGATGTAAAATGTTTTCGTTGCATGCACCACTGCTGTGTGTCTGCATTGTCCACAGAACACACAGGAAGACGTTACTTGAGGCGTTGTTGCAAGTCATTGTTCATAATCTCAGAGGGGGAATTGAGCATTGTCATGGCGTCACATGGCGCACCAAATTGTGGCACAAGTATGAAACCTTCATTGAATTATGGGGCTGTGCCTACTTGAATTAGTTGTTATAATTGTATTTATACATTGATGCAAGCATTCGCGGTCTGCACCACATTTTGCTGTGTAGCGAAGACGCTCCTCTTCTCTGCGACGCTTCTTTCGGGCCTGGGTGTCTTTGACACCGAGTGCATGCCTGCACGCCTTCGAGCCATCCTGCTGGCGCGTGTTTACGGGCTTCTTCTACACACATGACCAGCACACTGTTGAGACTCCAGCTCAAAGCGCTCTCTTCAGGCTAAGGACGATTGTAATGTTTACACTATCACTAGCCCAGCAGCTGCATGTTTGTCGCATAGGAATTAAAGACAGGCACACCACGTGCAGTACGCGCAAACTGATATGCTAGCACAGCAGCGCTGGCCAGGATATGCGGAGGTGAGCGCCATATGATGGTGTTGCAAGAAACACAGCTGCACGCATGACGAAACTATAGCAGCAGCAGCGCCAATAAAGTTGGGAGAAGAGGCAGAGAAAGCTTCACTTTCAAGCATTGATTATAATTGCCATCATTAGCAGTTAAATAAAGCTTGCAAACCAGCCATGACTACGGCTTTTACATAAAATTATTTGTCTATATATAGGGCAAATGCTAAAGTTACGACCCGCTTGCCCCCAACTGCACGAGCAGCAGGTAAAGGTAACAGATGATGGAGGGGACAAACCAGGCAGCTTACACCTTGCAGCTCTCCTGCATGCGTGGAGACAGTGTAGCTAAATTGTGGCCTCTCAATCTGACATGAATTTGGGTGGTGGTAGAGCCGACAAATTATGCTTTGTGCAGGCTTTGAGTGAAGCTGCCATGCGACTTAACCTTGCAGTACAGCCGACCTCCCGATGAGAACAGGTGTAGCTTTGGCAAAAAACCATGTAAATCTGCAAAACAATGTGATTCAAGTGTATGCATTCTCACTACAAATAAAGCTGCTCTGGCTTGCACACTGGGTAGCATATGTTTGTTTGTAATATTTGATGCATTTTAATATCTGAAACATTGTTGAATCGATTTTTTGCTTGAAGTGATTGCAGCAGATTTACTTGATTCGCTTATTGCTACAAGTCATTGCAAAAACAATTTACTTATACATTTATTACACTCGTCCTTTAGACAGCCTGGAGAAGTACATCAGCCAGCATCCAATGGGGCCACCAGCACCATCTCCGGAGCACCGCATAGCGTCAGCGCGGAAGCACTTACGCAGCTTCTTCACAGAGGCAGGTCGCCAGGGAAAACGAGTCAGAAAGTGGATAGTTGAAATCTTTTTTCAATGAAAGGTGATTATATGCAACACAGTATGGTGCTTTACATTGATTATGGCATGAAAATGGCCGCATATACTTCACCACATGTAGATACAGATATACACTTTGCACTACTCAAGATCACATGAAGATCACCGTCGTGAGCTTCCCAAGTACAGTGGCTGCTCCTTCAATTCGTTGCACAACTTGCATTTGACCTGCTGTGCCCACGATCATATCCAACATGCCGCCCAGCACCCACCGTGCCACCCATCACCCACCATGTCACCCAGCACTCAG
This sequence comes from Dermacentor albipictus, assembly GCF_038994185.2. Classification (NCBI taxonomy): domain Eukaryota; kingdom Metazoa; phylum Arthropoda; class Arachnida; order Ixodida; family Ixodidae; genus Dermacentor; species Dermacentor albipictus. The sequence continues at coordinate 97,395,274 of NC_091822.1, forward strand.
CATGCCACCCATCACCATAATCCACCATGATGATGGGTGATGGATTCCACCATGCTCAGCAACGGGCAAATTTTCAATAGGGATACATACCTTTAACCAAGCTTACAGGGTGTAGATAAATGCGCTTTACTCGGCACCCCTTTCCCGTATAGCCCAGACCTCATGCGTCTTCATGCTATTAAAGCCAAATGGCGTAGAAATGCTGCGGTTCATAACGGAAAAGCCACCAGCTAGGTTTCGCTGTAACTGAGCGAAGTGAAAAAAAAATACCCTCTTCGACTGTCACGGCCACGACGTCCCCACTGATGGAAAAACAATTTCAAGATTTGGCTATCCTGGACGTTCAATCTTCAGAGTAACACCATTCGAGTTAAACAATACACAACGCTGAATTGGAGCATGAAGTCGAGCGAAGGAAACGCGCCCGATATACGGAACAATGAGATATAGAGCAGCCAGTTTGCAGCTCGGACGCTAACACTGCTAGGAAAGACACCAGTTTTTTTCCCCGCATACCGTAAACACTCACGACAGAACGTCAATGGTTTGAGTGTGGTTTAGTCTCGTTTTCAAACCTATTTATGCGTTCATTGGGAGAGAAGCACGATGTGGTTGTAATTTTCGCCTTTGGTGTTGCTGCCGTCGGCACAGGTGGGAATGTATGGGCCGGGACGCTGTAAAAATATTCCAGTTTTTCTGTATTACAAATGCGCAAAAACTCCTCCATTTTATGTTAAAATGTGTCGGATTCAGCCCATGTGGGCGAGCGCGGCTCGAGTATGGGCGGGGCCTGAGATACTTTGACCTTGCACGGACACTTCCTAACCAACCACTTGATTGGTTCGTGGAGTGGCAGAGGGAAAGGGAAAGGCATGTGTTGCCTTGCGAGTGACCAAAATTTTATCTTGCGCCTGAAATCACTCCGTGCGGAGGTGTAGCGCTGTCACTGCACAGAGAAAAGGAACCATGCCAGCTGAACTGGAACCGGTAATCGCCATGGGCTGTGTGGCCACTACTTGCCAACCATCGTCAACTCCAACATCGAAGCGAGTGCGTTTCAGCCTTCCCAGTGGCCGGGTGGTGTGCCCAAGGAGAGTGGAGCTGGCTGCACGAGATACAGTCATCCTGGCTACGGGCGCTGCAGTGGCCTACAAGCGGGCTGCAAGCGGTGATGCTGTTCCTGAGCCCGGCCCTTCATCACGACTCGCAGAGTAGAAGCGCATTGTATATCGTGGTGGTGAGTACTATTTTTTTGCATTGCAGGGTTTATGACTGTTTTACTCCTTTAGGATTCTTTTGTGCTTGGTTTATTCGTGTGTACTGTAATTTGTTGCCTGACGTGCAAGACATGTGCAGGATGTCTCAGTTACCATGACCCATGTTTAAGAAAAACACCGAGCCTTCGATGCAGATAAAAACACTATTTCGTTCGCAGCAGCCTCGAGAGTGTGGCCATCGTTTTTGTATAATTCCTAATTATTAGGTTTGTGATCAATGTTGAAGAATATAATTAATATGTTTACAGCAGGCATGCCAACATGACAAATTAGAAGAATTTGAACGTATTACCATGACTTAATTTGACGGCGCGTACCTTTCCTGTGGCCTTTCTTGCCACATTATCATGAAAGCCGCCCAAATATCTGAAAAAGAAATAAAGCTTTCCGCTTGCTTGTCCTCACAGGGCCGTCCTCAAATAGGTGTGCCGTTATTCTTTGCGTATTTCGCCAAAGCGCTGGGCTTACCATTTTGAAATAAACGTATTTTGTTCTGCAACATTTATATCTAAAACATTTCACGCGAATTTCGTTTAATGTGGATCGTCTACTGCTCTTCACGTTCGGATTCGTATTACGTGCGAATGTGTGGCTTACGCGGGAGTTTTTTTTTGAAGTTTTAGGATTGGTAGTCCGTTTTGCGTTCTCACAAAAGGTTTGCACAGAAGCGATGCTTGTGGCTAGCGGGAGTTTCTCGAGCAAGCCAACATTTACAACCTGACCTATCAATGCAATACGCAATGTTTTTGAAGCACCGTTTTGGGTGGGCAGCCCTGCTGCAAGCACCACGCTGCCTCAGCATTTCTTTTTTTCTTTTTAGTACAAGGCGTCCTGACAAACTCTGGACAAGATTTAAAAATTCGCCGAAACACTTGAGCAGGGCGTGAATAATGTAGTTTGTTTACGGTTGTACGCACAACGTCACACTGATATTGTCGTGTGCCAGATTTCATAACTATTCAAGGTTTTTTGTTCAAGTTCGCAAGTTATGCTACAGCGGAAAACTTCCAATATTAAAACTGCACAACTTTCTATGAAATATCTTGTTCAGCAGCTTATATTTCCTACTTTATAAGTAATAGCAAAACGAGAACAAGGTGAAGTCCACTTGTCGAAACGTTGCCTCCCGCTTTCACCTTGTTCTCGTCTTGCACATCTTGAATTTCCATCTCCCGTCTTCCTCCTGTTTTACTTGGTAAGCAATAATTTCTTGCGCATCCCACGGAAAGACTGTGATATATGAAAAAGATAGGATCAACAAGGTTCTTTGGAACTCTCGAAAACTTTATAAATGTAGGTTTGTCCCTATTGTCAATACTTGTGAAGTGTGGTAATTAGCATGACTAATTAGGCCGTTGAGAATATAAAACATTTCGTGACTTGTTCCGTAATATACATAACACGCATTTTGACTAGGATAGAAACTTATTTCGGGTGATAAGTTTGTTTCCTTCTCTATATTGTTTCTTCTTGTACAATTCCTGTGATGTTGCGATATGTATGTTCCTTCCTTGATTTCTAAATTTCGTATCTTCGAGAACCCTAACCTATGGCCGTCCATTTATTGTGCTATGCGCAGGCATTCCTCTGAAGCACTTCAAGCGATGCCGCAGTATCAGCGACGTGTCAGTTGAAGAAACCATCAGAGTTGGCGCCGAGACAGTGTCACGGGAGAACAAGCTGGACGTCAACTGCGGTCTGGTGTCCTGCGCCAACAGTCCCGCAACGTGTCACCAATCCACCGTGAATGACGGGTTCATGGAGGAGTTCATGGCCATCGCCGACGACTAGTGCGGTAAGAAATGAACATTCTCTAGACTGCGAATGAGAGGATTTGAAACGCACCGAATGATGCACATGAGAGCAGTGCGCGAGAGGGAAAATAGTCACATGACCGTTTGTTCTAACAGTTCATTCATTGTTGCATTTTTTGGAGGTGTTGTACAGGAACCAATAAATTCGTTCTTTTATTCACCTTCCATTGTGTGCTATGGTTTCTGCTTTTGTTTTAGCAGTTCACGGTATGCAGGACTTCCTCGGGTGTAGGTGGTATACACATTGCTGCCATTACCAAAAAAAACACACATAGTGTAGTACGAAATGCCAATTTGTCCTTATGTGAGCTTTAAAGCGAAGCTTTCTGCGCGTTTTCTTTCGTCTTTCCCACTGTTCCTGCTGTGGCTGCTGCTGTCGAGGAGCGCTTGAGAGCCTGTATACACCGTTCTTTCATACGCGCCACCATATTGCTACGCAGTGGCGCCGTCTATAGGCAGTTGGCATGCTGGCTTGGGCGAGCGCTCCGTTTCGCATGGCAGGTAAACGCTCGGCGGTAGTTTTTGGTATTTTTGTTCACGCTCGCACGCTCTATTTGTCATGACGTGCGTGTTCTACGCGCTAAATGGTTGTGCGAGACGTGCAGAAGTGGTTTAAGTCACAATGGCCGGACTTTCTACTCTCGTTGAGGCGGACGGAGCACGCAGCGCGATGTGTGCGCGCATGTTTGAGCCTACAATCAGCCACAGAGATCAATTGTGCATTACTGACAGTTCCATTCACTAATGTGACGTTATTGCAGTATGATCCTCTAGTTTTGTGTTGCGGTTTCGGCGCAATGGAATATACACGACGATGGTAACAGCGTGGGAACCATTCTGCTACAATAGGAGCTGCACTGTTATACTTTTACAAGCGTTCAAGCTGTTAGCTGCAGATTCCATGGCGTGATTACTTGGTTCTGTGTATGAGGTTTCCGCCCATGAATATAAAATAGTTTGGTTAGTAATAACAGCATACCTTACAGTGTGAACGAACTTTTCCAGCAAAGCGACAGTTTACCAACTGTGCGAGCATCCTAAGCAGTGGTAGGTGCTGGATTATAGACAACTTTCTTCAATATAGCGTATGTTCCAAGCATGCGGCGTCACTGGTTATATATCTATAAACGTTGTGCGGCGTGATAATGCGTGTTTTTTTTTCCGGAAGAGGATGATAAGCAAATTTTTTTCGGTTGTGTTCGTTCCAATCTCAATGACGCACTCACACGTATTACGGAAATTTTGTCTTCAATAATAACCATCGCTTTCTTGTTATGCGATCCCTCTCATATGTTGTTGTTTTACAGGGCGAAAGGGCAATGCCGACGCACATAGCTTATATATATATCATGCTTGTTCACCAACCGCAGTAATCGCTGTGTTGAGCAGCGCCATCGGCCTCATACAGGAAGGCTAGCGTATACATACAGTGATTTCAAGCCTACTAGACTTGAAATGAGTGAGAATGACGCCAGTGTTCCACAATTATTTGATAACGCCTACCGCTTATATGTTTCGTGGTTGCCTTAGGTTGGTTGCACACGAGCATGCGCTCTTATGTTTTACGTTTTAGTCCCTAGGCCGAGCGATCGGATAGTGAGCAGATTTACCATTTCATGCTGGTAACACAGAGACACTGGTTCTATTCGTTTAATTAAAACGGATATACGCAAAATAGTTCACAACACATACACACACCATCACATGTTACACGATAATGCGCGTCACATGTTTGCGCCCTCAAGCGCGTACTGTAGTTACCGGTGCACCTAAAGGCTTCCCTGACGACCTTATATGAACGGACATGCGTAAATTTCACAAAGTCAGATCTAAACCATCCCGAAATAGTTCCGCCGCTCGCGACAGCAATACCGTGAAGCAGCACCGCGCAGGATCGCCCAAGCCAGAGAGGAGGGAAGGCTTGCCATGAGTTTAGCCATGCGCGCTTTCCTCCTCGCTCAATGAGAAGGTCTATATACATGGAAAGAGCTTCTCTGAAAAACCTTCTCTGAAAGCGCGTTCATTTCACTCACGCAATAAAGGTTTGTTTCGTTATTGTAGCAATTGTAACACCGCCACCATAGCAAGCACAATGGACCCATTTTATCTTGTAAAAATTTATCCTTCATATTTTTTTTGTTCATTGGGGCGCGCAGTGGGAACACGAATCTCAGGTTTGCTTTCCACCTGCTGCCGGACGTCTGTAGATGACCTCTAGGAAAACTTGTTCTGCCGTGAAGGTGACTTGACGCGTCCGAACGAGCATTCAGATACTGCGCATGCACAAGTTCCCTAAGTTGTCGCACCACAGCTAGCTGTGATTTTTCTTTAGAGCTTATGGGAGTATGGACCAGGTAGCGCGTCGGTGGAGCCTTCTTGTTTTTTTTTTTCATTCGCTTATGATAGCAGTCTTGGTTACCTCATTCTTTCTTATTTAACGCGTCTTTTGGATAAGTTGAAGAAATTCAGAAGTGAGTACACGTGAAGCGTAGCACAAGTCAACCTCCATTCGTTCCCGAAATATGCGGCAATGAAGAAAGAACTGGTGATGAAGCTGCGAATGGACTTCCGCTTCACCCCACCGATGAAAGTGTGCAATGTAGATTTTTTCGGCATTGACTTCTGGAGCTGCGCATGTAAGAAAACGAAATTAGCTTGCATGTGCTGCATTCTTTATTGGCTTTCTACACCGCAGCAGCATAAGGCTATGGGTTTATTGGCTTTTTCATGTCCGTGCGGGGTCAATAAAAATGGTGAGCGTGGGCCGATCCTGGTGGTTGTGAGATACCGTGCTGACCAGTGGTGGAGGCGAAGCAGGCTTGAAGCACTCCGCCCCTATAAATAGTCGTAATAAACGATACGTGAAATACATAAATCAAGATGAATTGTTTCATGTCGATGGGTGTAGTGGAAATATCTCTGAACAGCACATGCACTCACGAGTGGAAGGCGTTGCCATATACACAAAAGACAGAAAAAATGTTGCATCCATATACCTTTAGCATTCGAGAGAACAATGTCATCGGATTTAGGAACGTATGTGCCGCGCAAATAAAAGACGGCATCGTGATATCCACTGTGTACATATCTCCTGGCACACTTAAGTGCGATATCGAGAAGTTCATAACCATGCATATTTTGCATGGTTACGCCGTGATGACATAGCCCCTTTGATAATCGTTGGAGGAATCAATGTGCGCAGTTAATAACCAGGCAAGAAATGGTTCACTCACCTGAGTTGATGCTAGAAGAGTTTGGTTTGAAGGACCACACAAATATTCCACAACGGTCGTCTAGATATTTAACATTCGCCAAGGTTCGGTCTTAGGTCATAAGCGAACCGATCACTGTATATATCACAGTAATCGCAAAACTATCGTCACAGCCACTGACAAATAATCAAAAGAAATATATTTAGCCTTGTCTAACCCTGAATGTGAACAAAGGGGGTTAACTGAGGGGACCTATTTTTATTAATCATGTTGCCACGGCATAAGGCGGGTGAGGAAACGAGGAGAAAGACGTCAGCTGACGCCACCACGGGACGCAATCTCCCCCATCAGCTTCCCCGTCATCTCGAGATTTTATATGATCGACTTCATCTGAACGCAGTGTTCACGAAAAGCTAACGAGATACACCAGCTTGGACTGACCAAGCTCCTGCATTGTGATAACAGTGGTGCATCCGAAACTGTGTAACACATTTTATTGGAATGTGGAGATCACAGAGACGAGATAATGTACTATTTTGTTTGAATAGACTGTTTCCCGAGAATCATTAGATTTAGGAAGATAAATAGGGTATGTGCTTTTCACTTTTTACATTCCTTGAAGACAATGACGTAATTTGCAAACTATAGCATGTTTACATAAACACCCGTCCTATTTGCTCCACGTGTAAATACCAAGATCATATTTTTGCTTTTTCCCCTTCACTAGGCCGAATAGCATGCATGCTCGTGCTTATAGACTGACAGAATCGTCTGTATTTCAATGAACAGCTTCACCTCTCTCTCTCTCTCTATTAAGCGTAACGCGTGTGGATGAACCGCGCAATTAACCTAGACGGAGAAATTTTTTTTGTTTTGTAGGTTTCTTCCTATTCTCAATCCTTGCGAAGTATGGTAATTAGCATGTCTAATTACGCAGTTAATGAGAATATAAAATATTTCGTGACTTCCTCCATAATATGCAGAGAACGCATTTTGACCGCGATAGAAACTTTCTTCGGTTGATAAGTTTGTTTCCTTCTCTATTGTTTCTTGTTTCTTGTACAATTGCTGTGATTTTGCGAGATGTTACTGCCTTGAATTCTAAAATTGGTATCTTCAATAAGCCTAACCAATGGCATGCCATTTGTTGGCTTATGCGCAGGTGTTCCTCTGAAGCGATTCAATCGATGCCATAGTATCAGGGACGCAGCTGTTGGAGGAAGCATCAGAGAATGCGCGGAGACAATGTCACATGAGGACAAACTGGATGTCAACCACGGCCTGGTGTCCGGTGCCAACAGTCCCGCAACGTGTCACGATTCTACCGTGGATGACGGGTTCATGGAGGAGGTCATGGCCATGGCCGACGATTAGTGCGCCTAGAAATTAACATTCTCTCAACCGCGAATGACGGGACTCGAAAGGCATCCAATGTTGCACGTGTCGCCAGAGTGCGAGAGTGAAAATGGTCACATGACGTTTTGCTTTATTTCCTCATTCATTGTTGCATTTGTTGGAGGACGTGCTGTATAGGGACAAATAAATTCATGCTTTTATTCACCATACATTGTGTGATATGGTGTCTGTTTCTTCATTTTAGCAGTTTACGGTATGCGGGACTTACTCGTGCTTAGGTGCTGTACTAATTGCTGCCTTTAACCAAGAAACAGATATCGTGTAGTAGGAAATACAAATTTATGTTTATATGAGTTTGAAAGTGAAGCTTTCGTAGTCTTTTCTTTCGAATTTCCCACTGCGATTGCTGTTGCTACTACTGTTCGGGAGTGATTCAGAGCGTGTATATACAAGGAAGAATCGTGGCCGGGAAGAGTCGCGAGGAAGTTGTTTGGACCGCACCGCGTAGTATGTGCACGATGCCCTCTGGTCCTACTGGGTCGTCACCAAGTTAGCCTCTAGACAGCTGCAATTAACCGTTACCCGCCGCAAGCATTTACCGTTCTGCCAACGTCTAAGTCCAGAGGGTAGCTAGATAGAATGGAAGAGAGGAGTGGAGACAGAAGGCAGAGAATGGGTTGAACCGATGCAGTCGTGAATCGAGTGAATAACAGCGATAAACCTTTTCGCTCGCAGTTCCCATACCAATAAAATGGGGGGGGGGGGGAGGGTAGAGATGGGAAAAAGGTGACGCCAGACGGCAACGAAACGCTAGATAAACTTAAGTTGGAGGTTCGGTACGGTGCAATTTTGCTATTTAGGAAAAATAAGCAGTGCAAATATGTCTAGCGGACAACTTGCGCAAGGCGTGCAGAAGCAGAGTCGCAATAATCGCAATAATTGAAGCGCAGCGCAAGTGTCCAAGCGACAGAACGGAAGTGGTCGCAAGTCATACCAACACTTTTATGTGCGCTGCGATAGCATTACGGCTATGGCATTGTTGGAGGTCGCAGATTTGCCCGAGGCAGCCGCTTTCTTACGGGGGCGAAATAAACGCTCACGCACTTTGAATTAGGAACACGCTGAAGAACACCACGGTGCCGAAATTAATCCGGAGTGCGCCACTACGGCCTGCTTCAAAATCAGATTGTGGTTTCGGCAGGCACTGCCCTATAATCAAATTCAAGTTTAAGGTTTCTGCCACGATGCGATGCGCCATGTGAGGCAATGACCATGTTCAATCCTTTCAGTGGTCATGAAATATGGCGCTCAACAACACTTCAAGCAAACACTTCGCCGTTTGTGTTTAGTCTAACACCTGAACATCAAGTCACCACTCTGGTTTTAATACCAGGTTGAAAATTTGAATATTCACCTTCAACATCACTACTAAATATCGTCCATAAAGCAAACAGCACAGAAAGCTTCGCTTACATCGATTCGCACAGTGCATACGATCTGCACAATTTTATGTTTTCGGGGTTCACAACGTGCGGACCTTGTCAACACTCACTGGAAGCAGTGGTGCAATACTGAAATATCCAACACAACTTCTTTTTCTTCACAGGTGAAGGAAAATCACACGTTAAACAATTTATTTTAATTTCACATGATTTCCTGCTTTCACAGTTGCTTAAATGCTTCGCGAAAGTAGGTACATCACCTCTATTTTGCGTCTGAGAATATAGACGATTGCTTCTAGCTGATGATATTCTGTAACTATAGAGGATGTTTCTGATTCCGCGATCACAATTGTTATCTCGGCAGCTACAGTTTTCACGCAAGTAGAATGATGCAGATATAGGAGGATGAAAAAGATTTTCACCGATTATCTGCACTATACACAGGCTCAGCCTTCTCCATTTCGACGCCACTGCTGAAGGCATATAATATCGAACATTTGACTTTCCTCACGATTTGACCTCTCGTACGTAGCCAGTCTTAGGCTACGATAAGGCGTTTATTGACGATAAGTTCCACTAGCTATTTACACAGCTTCATCTAAAAAAATAACTGCATGCAAATTTTGAGCAATATTATGGCTAATGAGAAACCATGCTATTAAAAAAAAGTAGATTTCAACAACAGCAAGGCTCTGACGTCGGATGAGCGTAAGAACAAGAAAGGCGTACACATGACCATGGTTTTTAATCCGAATCATTTTATAAGAATCTTTCGGCAAGTACTGGAAGGTCATTTTCAATTTTTGGGCCATAAAAAAATAAACTTAAAAATGACAGGAAGTCCCCAGAGACCTTGATCTACCCGGACGCCTCTCTACACAGGTGGACCTGGTCCCGGACTTCAAGCATGGTTCGACAGTCAAAAGCTGGTGTCAATCCTCCACACGCAGAACCCGTCATAGTGCAAGAAGCAGGTGGCCTTTATACCAGCTGTGCCATTGGAAGAAATAATTCACATACCTTGCAAAGCGGTAATTCTCCTTAATGGTGTATTGACCGCAGTATTTTTGAGTACGTAAAGCGCGTTAGCGTCGCCATTTCCAATGTAACCCAGTTCCGAAAGGCTTCATTAAGCAAAGGTGTTGTGAATGTCTTGGTAAAGGAATCATGTTTGCAGTGTTCTACCTGAAGAATGTGGGTGACGTATCTCAAATGGTGCACTGATAATTTATATATTTTGTGTCGTTCTTAAAATTCATTTATGCCGCAAGTTTATCATGACATGGAAGATGTATATATTACTGTTTAAAGAGCTTTAAAGTGTAAAAAATCTTTCATAGGGGTTCAATACTAGCAGAGACTGTAACAAATGAAGCAGGATGGGGATAGGTTCTGCTACTAGTGATAGGGAAGAAACAGACCGTGGGTGTACAGGCGTCGTCATGTAATGAACTCTTTATTGGGTGAGCCTGTGCCCACAAAACAACTTAGACTCTGTCAGAAATATAGGGACCAGTACAGGCGTCGATCGTCGAAATCTGATCTGTGGCCCAAGGAAGGTGTGACACTGGACTAGTTGGTATCCCTTATTCATATATAACCAGTGCGAACGCAGACACACAACACAAGGAGAAGCGATAAGGACAAGGGCTGACATCCAACTGGCGATTTGTGTGTCTGCTTTGGCACTGGTCATGTCAACTACGGGTCCAGTGCGCCGGCTATTCACGCATGACTCGTCGAAGAATTCCAGTAAAATCGATGGTGCTCGCGTGCGTTCTAGAATATACACAACTATTCGCATCGCGCATATGCAGTCTGATCACAGATGGTTCAGTGACAACAGTGAAGAATCTTCCGATATATGCAGCCGTGTCTTGCGCTGAGAGGTGGCTTTAACAATGGCCAGAAACTCAAAAGCGGTCACCGTAAAAAGGATAAGCAGCGAACACGTGTTAATATGATGCGAAAAACGGAGTTGTTTTACCCGCATCTGGGTATTTTGACATTTCCGGACCTACGCGTGACTTAATTCCGATGACGTAACTGACGCAAAATGGAAGGAGGTGGGGGAAACACCGTGTTCTTCACATCGGCCGTGTGAAATAGCTTAAAAGGTAAATCACAAACAAAACAAAAGCGGCGGTGACATCATGCTCTTCTCCTTTCGCCCTCCTTTGACGGGTCCGAGCGAACATTGAGATATTGCGCATGCGCATTTCATTGAGTTGTCGCATCACAGCTAGCAGCATTGTTTTTTTTTCAGATCATGGGAGTTTGGAGCAGGTGGCGCGTCGTTGAAGCCCGCTGGATTCCTTTCTTCAGGCGATAATGGTAGCATCCTTGACTACATCGTTCTATTTTATTTTACGCATCATTTCGGCAAGATACAGAAGTTCAAAAGCAACTACATCTGAAGCGTACCACAAGTCAATCTCCATTTATTCCCTAAATATGCGGCAATCAAGAAAGTTCTGGTTCTCGTGTTGCTATAGGCTGGCTTTTCACAACACCATCGAAAGTGTGCTGTGTAGATTTTGTCAGTAGTGACTTGTGGAGCCGGGCTGGTAAAAAACGTGTGCTTGCATATATGCGTTGTTCTATTTGCTTTCTTGCGAAGCTGCATATGACCGTCGGTTTCACGTATTTTTAATGTCCGGGTGTCAACTATAAAAATGGTGAGCGTGGGCTGATCCTTGTGTTTGTGAAATATGGTGCCTACGGGTGGCTGAGGCGAAGGAGGCTTCAATCACTCCACCGCTAAAAGCATTCATAAAAAATAAATGCAATATATAAATCAAGACCCACAGTCGATGTTCGAAGTGAAAATATTTGGGAACAGCACATGGCTTCACGAGTGGGAGGCGCTTGCATATACGCAAAGTAAAAAAATTATTTAGATCCACGCACTCTTAACTTGCAAGAGGACAATGCCACTGCCATCTGGGATGTCTGCCGCACAAACGAAACAAAGAATTGTGATATCCAGTGGGTATATATCTCAAGGCACACCCAAGTGTGATATCGAGAAGTTCATGACCACACACTTTGCATGCGTAAGCCGCGAGCACACTACACCTGTGATCATCGTTGGAGACATCAATGGGGTGATTTAATACCCGGACAAGAACTGGTTCACTCAGTTTGTGCTAGAAGAGTTTCGTTCGTTGGAACACACCAATCCAAGTCAAAGCTATTCAACAATGGTCGTCTGTAGATTTAGAATTCGCCACGATTATGTCTAAGGTCGCAAGCACACCAATTAACTATATCGCGGTAATCACAAAGCTATCGTCACTGTGAATATGAAATTACAAAAATAAGTATATGTAACCTTGTCCAACCATGTTTTATGTACTACAGATTGCCTGATCAGCCCCCAGCACAGATTGGAATGGCTGGTCAATTTCTTTGTTACAGACAACCAATGCGTTTGTCACACAAAAAAAGACTGCGAAAACCTATTGCAACCGCACAAATAAAGAAATACCTTGGATGGACGTGCTAAAAACACGATATAATTATCAGGCACGCCGTATGCGCGACTCCGGATTATTTAGATCACGTGATGTCTTGTAACGTGCACCCAATGCACAGTACGCAGGCCCCTTCGCATTTCGCCCCTGTTCGAATGCGGCAGCAGTGGCCGGTATTAGGGCCCGCGGTTTCGGGCTTCGCAGCGCAACATCAAATCTATCGCAGCTTTCTCAATAATAATAATATTTGGGGTTTTACGTGCCAAAACCACTTTCTGATTATGAGGCATGCCGTAGTGGAGGACTCCGGAAATTTTGACCACCTGGGGTTCTTTAACGTGTACCTAAATCTAAGCACACGGGTGTTTTCGCATTTCGCCCCCATCGAAATGCGGCCGCCGTGGCCGGGATTCGATCCCGCGACCTCGTGCTCAGCAGCCCAACACCATAGCCACTGAGCAACCACGGCGGGTTCGCAGCTTTCTCGTGGCCTCCGAAATGCACGGCGCATGGGTAAGCGAGTGAGTACTGAGACACGCGTTATGCGGCCACCGGGCTTCTCTGTCGCGCGTGTTTATCGACGCGCTGCGCCATCTAGTGGCGCCGCCGATAAGTCTGGGCGTGGCCTCCGAAACGAGAAACGTCGGTGGGCGCGAACACCGCGAATTGTTTCCTCGTTTGCCGCACACTCAGTGGCATACACTCAGGGACCCAAGAGGGCGAGACGTAAGTTGAAGGGGGGCGCATACCCATTGCATCAAAGGTGTAGACGTGAAAGGCGTTGGTATAAATGTTGCACGTAGCCGGTGCATTTGTGACCGAGCCTGCTGAAAAGTGGAGCTGCTGTGCTTCATGAACCCTTGCGTCATAAATAAGTTGGCAGCGCCCCGCTCGCAACATCTCCGATATTATTCCACAACCACACCGACCACCGGAGCGCTTAGCTTGCGTGCGGGCGAGCCAGATTGCAGGAGACGCAACAACTCCCTGGGGAATAGAAGATAAAGGGGGGGCAAAAAGTAGCATCAAAGCAAGGTACAGCAGAAAATTGCATATTGAAGTAATGATAACACGTCAAATAATTACCACAACCGACAAAAACTTAGTACATATTATGAGCAGTATCGTGTCGATAAGCTTATAGAAAACTGTTGTTCCGCTTAAGAAATCAATAAAAATATTCAGGTCATGACATTTGGTGTTTTCCATGTTTTTTAGGGGGCTTGTAGAAATTTTTATTTAGCAATAAGCATGTGTGTGTCGTGTACTGCGCGCGTCACCAAAACAAACTCAAGCTCTCTGAAGCTGCGAACAAGCCTTCTGGTAGAGGAAGCGGGTAATACTGTTTGCAGCACGGGGATCACAGTTAGCTTATAGTTACCACACAACTAGACGTCTGCCCCTGCGTCTTTTGACACAGCGACCAAGGGTGTTGCCCAATCGCTCCGTGTTACCCGCTTCCCGACGCCGGCTTCCTCCCAAGTAGTCAGCTTATTTCCGACTGGTTCACTAAGAGCGAAAGGTACCTTACATGCTCTGCAGAACACGGGTTTGCTGTCCGGTTTTATTAGCATTTGCGCTTTGAACCCGAAAATTGGTCCTAATTGCTTCGAGAAAAGCAGGCGCAAATTCCTGTCTCAGCTCAGTTACAATGTCTACTGACCCTATGGCAGCGCCTTCGTTCCAATTTACCCTTAGTGGACTCAGCCAGTTTCTTCCCAGTAGGCACGACCACTGCTTTCCTGCATCATTGACTATTATCAGGGAAAGGGCGCAAATCTGCTTGTTGTATTGTACTTGCACATCGACCGAACCAAGAACTGGGACAAGCTCGCCCGTGTACGGTGTTAACTGATCAGCCACCGCCTTCAGGGGTAGGTGCGCCCACTTCTGCTGATAGATTGCCTTTGGCATCACCGTCACTGAGGCGCCCATGTCTATTTGCATGGTCACGTTGTGGCCCTCTACATCTACGGTAACATAATACGCGGACTTGTTGGCGATACTACACATCTGCAAATCATTATCCGATTCTTCCGCGGAGTCGTCCACCCAATTTAGTTCTTTGCGTAGTTCGGTTCCCCTTCTGCACACCGTCCTGAGATGACCTTGCGTGCCACAGTTGTGGCACTTGTACCTGTGGTATCGACATGTTCTTTCCGAGTGTTTTTTTCCACATCAGAAACATTCTACCGGTTCTGTCCTGGCTCCTCGCCTGCGGTTTTGTCTGATGGAGCACTGTTGGCCCGAGAGCTTGCATATTTGCCTGCTTTCAGCTGTCAGGTCCGTCTGACGAGCTGCTTCATAAGACTAAATTTGTTGCGACTGCTTCGATGCCATTTCGCGGTTCAGAGCGATTTTGCAAGCCCCTTCAAAGGTCAGAACTCCGGCGTCAGCCGCAAACAGCTCCCGCTTGGTGTCCGCGCATCGCAGCCCCACTACGAGCCTGTCCCTCAAGGCTTGGTCAAGAAAGTCACCGAATTCGCAACTTCTGGCTAAATTCTTCAGCTGGAGTATGAAGTGTGTCACGCTTTCTTGTTCAAACTGTACGCGGTGGTTTAATCTGCTTTCCGCTAGGATGGCTTTCCGGGGGCTGTAATGGTTCTTCAGAACCACTTTAGCCTCGTCGCACGTTTTACTAGACGGCGCATGGGGGTGCGAGCAGGTTTTTCAGTATTTCCTATGATTTCGGTCCTACGACCGTCGAGAATACGGCTAATTTCTTGCTGTCGGCTACTTCACTAGCATCCACGTAGACTCGAACCGTTCCACGTACGAGTCAAAACTTTCGGCCTTCTCGTCAAAGGTGGGAAGAATCGATTGCTTCTACATGTTGCGGTTTCCTCGAGGTTCCGCCGCCCTGGCGTGGTTGACTGCCGCGCTTGTTAGCATCCGCCGCGGTCCCGGGAAGCCACTTGGGTCGAACCCATCCTCGTCGCCATGTGTCCTGTACTGCGCTGACGGTGACGCGCGCAGGCGCACAGCGTGACGAGAAAGAAGCCCAACGGGCTCCGGAACAGAGAATCATAAAGAAAGGAATACAAGAGCGGACACTCCCATAGAGCCCAGCGGCTGAACTGACTGCAGCGCACCAAGCCGTGGATGTTAAAACCTGAAGCACACTTCCGGTTTCGGTTTTGTGCGCACGCATTTTGAATACTAGCTGGTGCGCGTCGCGCCGGCTCCGTTTTTTTCTTGCTGCTGCAGCAAATATTTATTTGCAAATCATTTTAATAAGTAAATTTGATTGCGAGCGATCTTAACAAGCCTCCATTGAATATGTGCCACGTGCAAATTCATAAAGACGCAAGAGACCTTGTGAAATGAGGAAAAATTAACGTTCATTTTATTCTTTGTAAATGCTCGTCGCGGACTTTTTGTGCATTCATCCAGCGTTGTGGCACCAGGTAAGCAGTAGTTTCCGCAGGAAGCTCCACCAGACGACGTGAGCTGAGAAAATTACAAGCGTTATTTTGGTATTAACATGTAAGAGTAATGCCTGTAGAGGCGAAGCGTGCGAAAGTGGTGAGTGGGCGGCGTTACAAACAAAAGCAGTTCGTATTTACACACACGGCGTAGAAAATACTCGACTCATCTCAAGCACTACCGTACATACCACAAACACATTCTAATTCCAAGCATTCCTCTCTTCGCAATACTTATTTCCTGCACTTTATTAGCACGAATGCGCGGGCAACGGCGCGTTTCGCGAACTTGGCTACAACTGACGCGATAGTACGCTACGAATACAGAGGTGGCCACAACACAGGCTCTCAACCAGAGCATGCTGGATGCTCGCGCAATTCCTTCTACTTGCACTCAAGACAAAATGCGTGGGTGCCGTTCAGAAGACAAAATTTTCGAGTTACTAGTTCCTGGCGTTTGAACTCCTTGGCTTATCTCTTGTGCGTTCTGCAGGCGCAAGCAACGCACTCTCGTGTTATCACTCTTGACGATTGCTCGTCGCGTTTTCGACAAGCGTGGGTACCGAAACAAGGCTTAAATTGTTGCGGGGACATAACAATTGCCACAAACTTGTCGCAGTAAGATTCAGTACGCGCCAAACTGTCACCACGGCCGAGCTGCTTTTCGCTGCGTCACAACAGGCGCGGCGAGCGGGCCTCATAACATAAAAGTATCGAAAATAATTTTCAACAGTGTTGGGCGTCAGAGAAAGAAAAGCGCCATGAACTTGTCAGTGCATTAAAGCGCGAAACCATGCACCACGGCCGAGCTGATTTTCGCTAACCGAGTCACAGCGCCAGGCCCACTGCGCTCGAAAGGTAGCCCAAAAAGTAATGAAATTAGTTTCAATAATGTTGGCAGTCAGAGAAAGCGCCAAAACTTGTCCCAGTAAAATTCAGTACACGCGAAACTGCGTCACAGCACCCTGTGCGACTAGCGTGCCCCAAAACAACCGAAATTAGTTAAAATAATATTGGGGCTTATAGGAAGCGTCGCAAACATCTCCCAGTACGATTCTTTAATTCAAATTAACTGCTCCACGACGGCCACGCTGTTCTTCGTTAACTACGTCACAAGTCTAGCCTAGGTGCCGGGCAGTAAGCCTAATTCTTGAAGTGCGTCGCAGACTGTCGAACAAAGTTTCTCACCTTGCCGTAGTCCAATAGTGCAGTGCTGCCATGTCGAAGTTCCGAATGAACGCAATAATTCGCCGGGAGGCCACCAAACTAGGCTAAATCCTAAAATAGAAAAACAGGCACACGGGTGCCCGAACTGTCCAACGCTCAGATGCGCGGCCGGTCACTCTCGCTTCGGCGGTGTGTCTGACGAATGACGCAAACATCTGGCTCGTCATTCGCCGGTTCGCCTGTCGCTAGGCAACGGAAGTAAGCCGCAAAGTTTAAATTAATTTACACGAAAATATTTTAAAAATTTTCGGGAAAGAATAAAAAATAAAAGAATTTATGTTAATCTCATTTCACGTTCTTTTTTTTTCGATGCTCGCGGCCCCAATTCGTCGATGTTAATACTATATCGTGACGTGTTTCCTGTTTCCAATTTCGCCGAGTGTCCGCTCTTGTTCAATCCCTTTCTCTATGAGAGAATGCTTTAATCAGAACAGCGCGCGCTTCTTATACGCGCTGGCGGTTTCTTATCCGCTTCGGATAACAAACACTGAACGTCGCCTGTCGGGGCTATCACAGTATGTTATATCAGTACCTCATCTAAGTGTACAGAAAACCCCACTTGTGTTAGCTACTTTTGCCGTAGTGGCTAAAGGCCAGAGATTAGCACGGAAAGTAAGCCGTATTTTACTCGTGGTGTTTCGATTACTGTCAAACTGCGCTTCACGCTGGATGAAATAAAGGATGTAATGAAAGGCATGCAGGTTAATCAGAGCCAGTTCCGATTGGCTACTGTGCATGGGAAAAGGGGGATAACAAGAGAAAAAGAGGAGGAGAGATAGAGATAGACCCGAGCACAAACAAACCACGTGCACTATAGAGCCATAAGTGACGCTGTTCTTGGCGTCTATCGTGAAGCCACGTAGATTGCACGGATCTTAGTAGCGCGAATCGAGTCCTCTGTGATCATGTCCTTTTGGAGAACTGGCCTGGAGCTTTGTGTATTCATAGCGGATGATTGTCTAATTGATCCCCCACTCTACCCATAACTTGCCTCACGGCACTATAGCGCGATCAGACACACATAATGTGTGAAAGCGCGTCTTCAAAGCGGCAGATGTCACTTGTGGGGCTGTTGGCCATTCCAATAAAGACTGCATAGGAGTTGGTAAATGCTACGCCTAGCCGCAGACTGTATACCATGGTCTGTTCACGTCGTGGTAAACCAGGTGGTAGATGCATCTATTGCCGGAGACAACGAACATAACAGACACATGGTGTAAACGTTCGATACCCCCAGTGGAAACGTGCATTCACGGGACTTCAGTCGCAGGCCAACAGAGGAGTGTTCGCGAAAGGGGAATCGAGACACGTCCAACTTCATGTGCGGATAGGGCGGCTACGTCGGCGTGGTCACTCCCGCTGATATTAGAATGTCCAAGAAGCAATTGATATATTATGTTGTCTCCCTTGCCATGGCTGCGATGACATATCTGTCGAATTTCTGAGGCCATTTGTTCATTGGGTCAATCGTGGACTGGGCGTTGTATCCAATGAAGGGCCGCCATGGAATAAATAAAAACCGTTCATTGATGCAATGGTTCCTCATCAGCGAAATGAAGTGCAGCATGGAGTGCCGTAAACTCTGCACTTGTCGGTCTGGTCACATATGAAATATTCAACTAGTTTTCTCAAGATTTTGTCCGGATAATGATTGCAGCAGCAGTGCTGATGAGTTAACGCTACTGAAAAATCTGTGTAGACATGTTCCCGGACTCTGTGCACGTTGTAAATGCAGGGGCGGCGCTAAGGAGGTGGATAGGAGTGCGCCCCTCTCTCGGATATTGCCGTCTGACCTCCCGCCCTTTCTCCAGTCAAAGTGCGGCTGCCACGGTCGGGACAATCCGCGACATCGAGACGTGAGATAGCCGCAGAAAGCTACTACAGCGGGCACTGAAGTGTTGACTTGACATGAGGACGCTACCGTGGTGTGACGTGTACCCCGCGATTCCTTTAATTAATGTGGCCTTTTCTTTTCACCCCCTGCGCAAGTTGTCCGCTTGACATATTTGCATGGTGGTTCTTTCTCAGAAGTAGCAGGGATGTAAGTATGTTACCGTACCTTGAACTTAAATTTATCCCATTTCCACGCAACCGCTGTTGTGTGTATAGTAGTAGTATTTCGTTGCCTTGGGGGGGGGGGGGGGGTGTCATGTCATCTTTTCCCTATCTCCTCCGCCCTTTCCTGTGAATGGGAACTGCGAGCGAAGAGTGGCAAGGCTGTTATTCACTCGTTTAGCGGCAGTGTACGTTCTACACTATATCTGCTTCCTCTCCACCTTCCTCGCAACCATTCTATCTAGGTAGCCTCTGGAATTGCACGTTAGCAGAAAAGAAAGTGCTGCACTTTCAGCAATTCTTTTGCGGAGGGTCATGGATAATTACCGCTCTCAAGAGGCTAATGTAGGGAAACCCAGGGAGCTCCAGAGGTTATGTGCACATTGGACGCGAGTTTCCACATGAGTTTCTCGTGTCGGCTTCTCTGCCGCGCTACGGTCATGCATACACACCCTCTGAACGCCCCCTTGCCCCTTTGCCCCCGACGCGTTGTGCCGGATAGCAGTAGCTGCAACAGTGGGAACGTCGAAGGAAGAGGATTAGAAAGCTTCGTTTAAAAGGGTGTATATTTACATTATGAACACGGCCTCCAGGTACGGAAGTCCACTTCATGTGGGGGCATATTAAAGGTCAGAATTCACACCTGGACACATCAGGCCGTCTGAACGAGATGTCGTAGCTGTTTATTCCTTCGCCTTCCTTCGACTAGGCTATGGATTCTGATGACTGTATCACGCCGAATCACAAACGTAGAATCGGATGCAATATCCAGCCTGGATTTTATGCCGTTCCGTCGAAGTCCAACTTCGACGGCATGATAAATGTCCTCGTATTGCAACCTGTCGTAAGAAGAACAACAAACATTGACACCAAGGACAGCATAGGTAAAATTACTTGTACATTTAAATGAATTAAAGAAATTATAAATTAATCGAAATGAAAGTGGATGAAAAATGCTTGCCGCAGGTGGGGAACGATCCTACATCTTCGCATTACGCGTGCGATGCTCTACCAATTGAGCTATCGTGGCACCGTTTTCCAATCTAATTTCTTGGGTGTTTATGTTTCCTACAAAAACCCTGGGAGTGCTAGCCAGTGCCACCAATGACAAATTTTGCGGCGATATGGAACATCGTTTCAGCCGCAGACGTCACGAGTATGTGGTCTTTTTGTGTGAAGGCTAGTGTTCAATAAACCAACGCGTTCTACCTGAGGGCATCAATGTTGCCGGATTGGATACCATCTTTATGTATTAAGCGCGAAAAAAGGAGTCTAACCGAGGAGCCCGATTTTTAATAATCATATCAAAAGAAGCCAGTAAACATTGACACCAAGGCCAACATAGGGGAAATTACTTGTACCTAATAAATGAAATAAAGAAACCACAGATATAAAGGAAGTGGATGAAAAAACAGCTTGCCACAGGTGAGGAACGAACGCACATCTTCGCATTACGCGTGCATTGCTCTAAGAATTGAGCTACCACGGCGCCCCTTCCCCATGAACTTTTCTTGGGTATTTATGTTTCATACTAGAACTTTGGGAGTGTTAGCCAGCGCCACCAATCACAAACCTTGGCGGATCACAAAACGGCATTTGTGAATGGTGGATATTGTAACTGGAAGAAATCCACAGAGAAAGATGCTGGTTTCAGAAAGCACGAAAACTCACACGCGCACTAGTCTTGCCAGACATCGTGGGTTTCCTACACGCAGAAAAAGTCTGGAGGACAGATCAGGTCAGTTCAACACATCTCAGCGACACATACTCCAGGGAGGTACAGGAAACTCGTCTTTACATAGCAAGAGTCGCAGATGTTTTGCGATTCACTGCTATTCAGGGGCTCGAACGGAGACGCCAGGATGAATGTGCCACAAGTGAAAACAAGGGAAACTTCGTTGAGCTTTTGATATCGTTTGGCACATATGAGAATATTGTCAGAAAGAGACTGAATGGTATAGGAGAGAACGCGAATGACGTTCATCATTCGATACGAGACCAGATCCCGGAAATACTCAGCGACATCACATTAACAAGTATAAAGAAAGAGACGAAAAGCTCTGAGTACTCTGCACTTATTGGCGATGAAACCAAGGACCTAATTAACCAAGACGTTGCAATTATCAGTTGTAGTAAGGTACTACGCAAGTGGGGCTGTTCTTGAGGGGTTTCTTGGATTTCGCAAAGCTGAGCAGTTGGATGCCAAGTCACTCCTGGTCTACGCAAGGGAAGCGTTGAATCGCTGGGGCATGGATTTTCAGCTCTGCATTGCTCAAACATATCATGGTGCGAGCGTCATGAGCGGTACCTCAAGAGGCGCACAGACGCTGCTCAGGCAAAAAGTTCCGCAGGTAGTGTACGTCCACTGCGCGAACTACCACCTCAATGTAGTCATCGTGTATGTCTCATCGTGTAGTCGTTGTGTATGTATGTGTATGTAGTCATCGTGTATGTATAAGTGTATAACTGTACCTGAAGGTTATGTGGAAAAATGAACCCACTTTCCACACTTTGAAATTTCTTCTATTTGTTTTTTAAAACAGTCCCAGATTGACTTGAACAACCCTCGTATAATCCCAGAAAACGGACACATTAGAAGGCTAGAAGCTTGGCCCCCTGCTGAAAAAAGAAACTTCCTGGCTGCATGGTTGAGACGTGAAGGGCACGGTAAGCCCATCTCAGTCCATGAACGCAACACGAAAGACTGCTTGGGCTTGCGTAAAACAACACGGAGAAGCTGTAACAGCTGGATGTACTTGCATGGCAGGGCGAGGAAATGCCTGTAGCCACGTCGGCCCAGTGTTATGGAAAATAGAAATGGCTATGTCAAAAGGCTACACTACAACTTCTTGCGCAGACAGGGCTGCATTGTGTAACAGTGGCACAAAACGCAATGTTGAACCAGCCACGCTTCAAGAAATAACTTTAAAGGTGCAGAAGTAAATTGCGGACGATTCCCCCCCCCCAAAACGGCAAAGACCATCATTTGTGCCAATGACCCGAGAAGAAATCCACAAATTTCATGCTGAGTCACCATTTGCATACCTATTTGATACCCCAGGCAATTAGAATTGACTATATCCTAAAGGGCTTTAACACTTTCTCAAATTACTATCATTATTTGCATGTCTTTAGACAGTCTTACAAATAAAAGGCCAGAGCACTGCTGAGTGATACTCAAAAAGACAAAAGTGCAAGCATTAGACCGTATATCGATGTTTTGAACTCCTTTTATATCTCTGGCCATTATAGAAGCTGAACACTGACAGCACGTTAAGTTTTGGTAGAGCTGCGGGTTCAGTTCTAGACCGATGTCTGTGGTGTGAAAACAGTTAAGCTTCTTTCAGGACTGTTATGTAAATAAATGCTTCCACTAGTTTCATTTTAACGTAATACGGTAAGAGAAACATACACTTTACTGCAAGCTAAGATGTGCAAAACACTAGTAGAACAGTGTGTAAAAGGTGTGAATTAAGTCTCAAGAGTTGGTTCATTAAAAATTAGTTTCGGGGAAAGAACACACTCAATCAAACCAGTTCACTGTCCGATGCCTTGAGCGACAGGATGTAGAGATAGAGGGAAAGGAAGACAGAAAGGGGGCTGTAGTGCAAGGCTGCAGAATAATTTCAGCCACACAGATACTTTTATGTGGATGAACAATGCATAGCACATATATGTCTTTTTACAGCTCCGGCTCGCGCCCTGCCGCAGTGGCCCAGTGGTTATGGTACTCGGCTGCTGACACGAAAGATGCGGGTTCAGTCTCTTGACGCAGAGCCGTGCTCCCGCAAGGGCTGCAGAAAGCAGCGTCAACCTTTCCTTATCCCTGCAAAAACGACTTCTCTCTCGATCTCGGCTGCATTTCGATGGAGGCGATGATGATGATGTGTGGTGTTTTATGGCGCAAGGGCCAGGTTTGGCCAAAGAGCGCCATGACAGGTGGTAATTTTGACGATGTATTGTGGATGACATGCACAATGAACTCCTCATGGTAGATGTGATACGGCTGTAAAAGGGCCTAAAATTTGTAGCTGTAAGTGGCGTAGAATATATAGTTGCTAAAATAATGACAGTGACTAGGCAGTGATGTGGGCTATGGCAATGGGTGGTCGTTAAAACAGTGTGCAATAAAACAACACTAACACCAAAGTTTTAAGAGAGCCCTTGAATGCAGGGCTGTTAGTCGTGTGCTAAAAATTGCCTGGCCAAATGATTTTCAGGATGTCAGTTTCGTCTAAAAAATCTAAGACTGCTTGCAGTTTGAAAAACGGTTCGTCACTAAGAAAAAATGCAGGGTGGAGAGGTATATTTTCGCGATATGCAGAAGGGAAATACTTTTTTCTCTCCGTTTCTATTGCAGGGCACTGGATAAGAACATGGATGACTGTTAGGCCATCGCCGCACCTACTACAAGTAGGAGGGTCCCCGCCAGTCAAGAGGTAGGAGTGAGTGCTGTAAGTGTGTCCTATTCTCAATCGGCAAAGAAGTACTTCTTTGTACCGTGCTGTTTTTTCACTTATCCAATTCCGCAATCTTGGTTTTATAATATGTAACTTATTCAATGTTTGTGTGTCCCACTCTGCTTGCCAATGTTTCCTCAATTTATGGCGTAGAAAGGGCTTTAGGTCTGTGGCAGGAATGGGGATGTTTCCATCTGTGTCGCTAAAACTCACTGACGTAGCGTTTTCGTCAGCAGCTACGTTGCCTTTTATACCTTTATGACCAGGTACCCAGCATAGGATAATCACTTGGTTGCAGATATATGCGGAGCACAACAAACTATACAGCTCTTTCAAAACGGGATTCTTATGCTTTCGTAAGCTAATCAGGGCTCTCACGACACTTAGTGAGTCTGTAAAGACAACAGCCTTAGCGACATTTCTGCGCCTTATGTGTTTAATCGCCGAAAGTATACCGTATGCTTCTGCCGTAAAGATACTGGTGTGTGGGTTTAGTGGCCCAGATGTTGCAAATGAGGGTCCGAGAGCTGCGTAAGCAACACCAGCAGGAGACTTTGAAGCATCAGTGTAATATTCGTCACAGGAATACTTCTCTTTAAGTTCTAGAAAATACGATTGTATGTGAGCCTCAGGTGCTTGTTTCGATATTTCTAAGAAGGAGATGTCACATCTTATAGTCTGCCACTCCCAAGGCGCTGGAAGCCTTGTAGGAGGCATTAGGACATTGTGTAAAAGAGGGACCCCTGTGTTTTCTGAGAGTGCTTCCAACCGGAGGGACAGAGGAGGCCTAGTGGCCGGGCGGTTACGAAACAGCCTAGCAGTGGACAAGTCGCAGATAGTGGAATGGCAAGGATGTTTAACATCTGAGCTAACTTTCAGGGCGTAGGAGAAAGTTAAATATGTCCTTTGGTAGTGCAATGACCATTCGTTTGATTCGACGTAGAGGCTTTGCACAGGGCTAGTCCTAAAGGCACCTGTGGCAAGGCGGATGCCTAAGTGGTGAATAGGATCTAGCATTTTCAAAGCGCTAGGTGCAGCAGAATTATAAACTATTGCTCCATAGTCAAGCCGTGTTAATATTAGACTTTTGTAAAGTTTTAAAAGGCACCGCCTGTCGCTTCCCCAAGATGTGCGTGACAAGAGCTTCAGCAGATTCATAGTCTTGAGGCACTTTGATTTCAGATACTTCAAGTGTGGTACAAAAGTCAGCTTACTGTCTAAAAGGATTCCTAGAAATTTGTGTTCATGGCTCACAGATAGCCGCTCTCCATTTAGATCTATTGCGGGGTCCGCAAGTATACCTCTCTTGTTAGAAAACAGGACGCATGTACTTTTTTGTGGGTTTAGCTTGAAACCGTTTTTGTCCGCCCACATACATAATTTATTTATGCAAAGCTGTACTTGCCGCTCGCAGATGCTTAGGTTACATGATTTGAAACCTATCTGGATGTCATCCACATATACAGAATAAAACATAGTATGTGGTATGGCAGTCTGGATCGAGTTCATTTTAACAATAAAAAGAGTGCAGCTCAGCACACCACCTTGCGGAACACCAGCCTCTTGCGTAAATGGAAGAGAGAGAACGTTACCAACTCTAACACGGAACGTGCGATTGGAGAGGTAACTCTGAATCACGTTCAGCAAGTTGCCTCGAATTCCCATTTCAGACAGGTCACGGAGGATTCCAAAGCGCCAGGTTGTGTCGTATGCCTTTTCCATGTCTAAAAATACTGAGAGAAAAAATTGTTTATGGACAAAGGCATCTCGGATATTTGTCTCGATGCGGACAAGGTGATCTGTTGTGGATCTACCCTCCCTAAAACCGCATTGAAAGGGATCGAGTATCTTGTTGCTTTCAAGAAAATGGATGAGGCGACGGTTAATCATTTTCTCAAATAATTTGCATAGACAACTTGTCAGAGCTATAGGCCTATAACTGTTCGGTGAGGAAGGGTCCTTGCCCTCTTTGAGAATGGGGATTACGATTGCTTCCTTCCAGGCAGAAGGAATGTAGCCGGCAGAGAACATGGAATTGAAGAGTGACAGTAGTGTATTTTGGGTTTCAGGGTGTAAGTGTCTGATCATCTCATACAATATTCTATCACTTCCTGGAGCGGACTTGTTGCAACAGTTCACTGAGGCCTGGAACTCAGCCATACTAAATGGACGATTGTATGGTTCATTTGATGTGCTTTCCCGACCCAAGTGCAGCTGTTCTGCTAGTCGCTGGTATTTTAGGAATGTTTCTGTGTAATGAGATGTACTGGAAATGTGCTCGAAATGTGCTCCTAGACAATCAGCTTGGTCCTCAATAGTGTCTGCTTGTGTGTTTACTAACGGTAGAGGATGAGTTTCACGGCCTTTTAATTTGTTTACCCTGTTCCAGGCTTTTATTTCGTCTGTATAAGAGTTTATTCCGGAAATGTATTTTTGCCAGCTATCCCTTTTGGCACGGCGGCGCGTTCTTCTGCCTTCTGATTTTATTTTCTTAAATCTGATAAGGTTTTCGATAGTCGGAGAGTCACGGAGCTGATTCCAAGCCTTATTCTGTTTCGTTCGTGCTTCCTTACATTCATCATTCCACCAGGGAACACGCCGTTTATTACGCGATGCATTTGTTTGCGGGATACATATCGACGCTACGTCGACAATAAATGCTGTTAAATATGACACTGCATCGGCGATACTAAGCGTACGAATATCATCCCAGGTCATATATGTCAGCTCTCCATATCGCTGCCAGTTCGCTGAGTCAGCTTTCCACTGGGGTACATGTGGATAACACTCGTCCCGTTTCCTTAATTTTAATACAATCGGGAAATGATCACTCCCGTATGGGTCCTTATGTACTTTCCACTCCAAGTACGGCACGACTGTACTTGAAACAATGGATAAATCTATAGATGAAAATGTCTTGTGCGCAACGCTGTAAAAGGTTGGCTCCTTCTTATTTAGCAAACATGCCCCTGTATTGAAGAGGAAGTTTTCAATCAGACGTCCTCTGGCATCACACCGAGAGTCACCCCATAAGGTATGATGAGCATTTAAGCCTCCGACGACAATGTAGGGTTCCGGGAGTTGCGGAATAAAGCTCTCAAATTCAGTTTTGGAGAGCTGATAGTTTGGAGGAATGTATAATGATGCAATTGTCAGCAGCTTACTAAAAAGCACTGCTCTGACTGCAACTGCCTCTAGGGGCGTTTTAAGGGGTAACTGCCGGCAAGCAACACACTTATCTACTATTATTGCCACACCGCCCGACGAGGCAAGGGCCTCGTCGCGGTCTTTCCGGAAAATGGCATACTGTCGGAGAAAGTTTGTTTGTGAAGGTTTAAGGTGTGTTTCTTGGACACACAGCACCTTTGGGGTGTACCTATGTAAAAGTTCCTTAATGTCGTCTAGGTTGTGGAGTAAACCCCTCACATTCCATTGTATTATTTGTGTATCCATAATGTATGTGTTTTGTGCTGTGTGTCTAAGAAATATAGATTAGGTTATCTCACGGGACCTTTCCAGGCCCCGTGAAACGAGATCTCTCTAGCTTCCGGACGCGCTCGAGGGAGCTGCGCCGTTCCTTGGGCGTCTGAGACGCCGGATTTGCGTTCGTGTCCATCACCTCGTCTGAGGCGGTGGATAGTGCCTGCGCAGCGGGCACGTTCGCGGGGGTGGTGGGCCTATCTGCACGCGCAGTGGCCCTGGGTTCAACAGGCCCGAGGGTCTGCTGTTCCTACTTTGAGGGGGCCTGAACAGCGCTGGCTGTTCCGGCCGGGGGGGGGCTGGTGGCGTGACCGCCGTCACACTCCGTGTGACTTGGGCGGCCGCCGAATGATGTAGCGCTGCCCCCCGGCGCGCCACATCGGTGTAAGACGGACTAGATTGGTTCATCGAGAAGCGCTTGCGCGCCTCTTGGTAGGAAAGGTTCAGTTTGATTTTGATTTCGATGATTTGTTTTTCTTTTTTCCAGGATGGGCAAGAACGGGAGTACGCTGGGTGATCCCCGTCACAGTTAGCACAATGGGTGGTGGAAGTGCAAGTGTCAGATGAGTGCTCGTTTGATGCACATTTTGCACAAGTAGTGCGCCCTCGGCAGTTTTGTGAACCGTGCCCGAACCGCTGACACGAAGCATCGGCGTGGGTTAGGAATGTATGGCCTTACACGGAGTTTGCAGTATCCTGTTTCTATTGAGTCTGGTAAGTTGCTAGTTCCAAAAGTTAAGATTATGTGTTTTGTGGGGATTTCCTTGCCGTCTCGCCTAATCGTTATTCTCTGGACCTTTACTACATTTTGATCTTGCCATCCCTCAAGTAGTTCACTTTCACTAAGATCGAGCAGGTCATCTTCAGAGACGACACCGCGGACAGTGTTCAAAGATCTGTGTGGGCCTACTGAAACTGGAATGTCTCCAAAAGCAATTAGTTTTGACAGTTTGCTGTACTGTGTCTTGTCACGAAGTTCAAGAAGAAGATCGCCGCTTCCCATTTTAGTTACTTTGTAACCTGGGCCGATGGCGTTTGCCAATGATTTTGCCACAACAAAAGGAGATATTGTTCGGACTGTCTTGCTTTCATGTTGACTGTGAATGACATGGTATTTTGGGAATGTTTCTTTGTGACTCATGAAGAAATTGAAGGAATCTTCGGTGCGCCCCCTCTTGAAGGAGCGATCAGGGAGTGAAGGGAAATTTGATTCCATAAGTAATAATAATATTCGGCAGGGGTGGCCGCCACCCACCATGGAGCCCAACCAGGGGACGGCACAGGACGGGAAGTATCCAGTTCTGCGCACGCCAGCGGTACATCCCCACTATAACCAAATAACTATACCCGAGGCTGGGCATAATGCACAAGGTTAACCCTTGCCGCCAGGAAATACGGAAGTAATAAGAAGTGAAGAGAAGACAGGAAAGATGGGAAAGTGGGAGAGAAAAGACGAAGATTGGAGAGGAGGACAGGAAAAGGCGACTGCCGATTTCCCCCGGGTGGGTCAGTCCGGGGGTGCCGTCTACGTGAAGCCGAGGCCAAAGGGGTGTGTTGCCGCCGCCGAGGGGCCGTAAAGGTCCAAACACCCGGCATTGGCTCAACCCCCAGGATCCCCTTTTCCCCGGACACGGCTAAGCCGCGCACGGCTACACGCGGGAGGGTCCAACCCTCGTGTGCTCGGGTACGTGGTGTCGCAACACACCAAACGCCTGCTTACGCAGACGCCCCTGCGGGGCGATGGAGGCGATATGTTGACGGCCATGTACTGTGCGATGTCAGTGCACGTTAAAGAACCCCAGGTGGCCGAAGTTATCCGGAGCCCTCCGCTATGGCGCCTCTCATAGCCTTAGTCACTTTGGGACGGTAAACTCCACAAGCCAACCAATCAATACTGGCTCACCTTTTGTTTGCTTTAAGGCTTAACCTGCAAGGGGATGAAACATGTCGTACATAATTGATTTGTGATATCTTAATTTTATGCAGGCACTCTTCTCTATGACACATTCCATCCAGGCTTGCAGCGGCAACTGTCTCCACCACCAGCCAATGATGGGAATGAGCATGGTGACCACGGAAACGAAAGCTGTGCGGTGTGCACTGCATTTTATGAAAAGTATGTGGCGTTGTCACCTTGTGGTGCTGAGGTGCTTCAGTCAGAAACTGCAAGCCAAGCAACGCCACTGTGGTTTTTTTCGCGGAAGCTGCGTTTGACCGCCTCAAATGTCAACAAGGTACCAGAAACAGACACTACGGGATGTGAGAAAGCAGCCGTGAGGATGCTTTCCCCCAGCTTTTCTGGAGATGCTGCCACCAAGTATGGCAAACAGATGGAGCCTGTTGCCCGAAAACAGTTTTCAAAAAAGACTGGGCTTACTGTAAACCAAATAAGAACAGTGGCGAACACTGAGCTGCCATGGTTTTCAGCTAGTCCTGATGGAATTACTGAAGGAATGGATGCCATTCTTGAAATCAAATGTCCCAACATGAATCACTGCGTACCACTTATCAGTAGTGGCAAGTATGGTGTACGGCTAAACAAAGATGCCGAACTTGTACTTCAAGAAAGTGGGCCAAATGGCTATTACAGCCAGGTCCAGCTTCAGATGCTCTGCACCAAGACCCAGATATGCGTTTTTTATGTATGGAGTGTGGAAAATAATGTCATTGTTCAAGTGCCTTTTGATCCCAAGTATATGTCACAGACTTTACCACGGCTGAAAAAAATTCTATTTTTCAGAGCTACTTCCTTGCTTGTTAGATTTAAACACCTGTGGCAAAATGGACATACTTCATCGATATAAGTATATTTGCTCATTATAGTTGAATGCGTACATTGTCGTAGCAAGTGTAAAACCAGGCATCATCATACTCAGCTTGATCACGCTCACTGCAGGGCTAATGCCTCTCCCATATTCCTCCAAATAATCCAGTCCTGTGCTATTCGCGACCATGTCATCCCCGCAAACTTCTTAATCTAATCTGCTCATCCAATTTTCTGCCACCCCCTGCTACGCTTGCCTTCTCTTGGAATCCAGTCAGTTACCTTTAAGGACCGTTTATATTGCCTTCTCATTGCATGCCCTGCCCATGTCCATTTCTTCTTCTTTATTTTCACAAGGATGCCATTGACTTGCGTTTGTCCCTTGACCCGCCCAGCCCTCTTTTTGTCCCTTAACGTTACACCTATAATTTCTTTCCGTGGCCCGCTGTGTCGTCCTCAATCTAAGTTGGACCCTTTTGGTAAGCCTCCAGGGTTCGGCCCCATAGGTGATCACTGATAAGAAGCAGCTGTTATATAATTTCTTCTTGAGGGATACCGGTAAACTGCCATTCATAAAAACAGGCATGTGGGGACATATATATTCTTTAAGCGTCAGACAATCACTTCAGGTGTTTCTTTCTTTCGAGGAAAGTGACAGACACAACCCAAATTATTCACTCTCACACACTTAGGCCGTGCTTAATTGGTGATGTGTTTCCCCAAGTTTCGTCTTTTTCCAGCAAGGAAATGCTCTTCCCTTTAATGGCATCATTTCGATAATAATCGCCATTATCAAGTGTGTCTACTGCAGGACAAAGGCATATCCCACAAATCAATCCTATGCTATGCCAGCTGCAGCCGGTTTACCCGTGAAAACTTCCTAATCCCATCTGCCTGATTATCTGCCTAACCCTGCTACCGTTCTCTTCTGTTAGACTGCTACACATCTAAGGGACCATTGATCGTGTTCGCTTGGATCGTGTTCCCATTACTTCACATGCCATGCCCATTTTTTCCTTGGTTCAGCTAGGGTACCATTATCTTGTGTTCGTTCCCTGAACCACTCTGCTCTATTCCTGTCTCTTAATGTTGCCCCCTATAATTTTCCTTTTCACAGCTCAATGCATTGCCCATTTTGCTAGTATCCACATTTCTGCCTCAGAAGCGAGTACAGGTAAAGTACGGCTATTATAAATGTTCCTCTCAAGGAATACTGGTAATCTGCTGTTCGTGATCAGAGAGTATTTGCCAAGTTCACTCCATATCATTCTTATTCTGTTTATTTCACTCACATGGTCCGAATGTGTGGTAATTACCTGCCATAAGTAGACATACTCCCCTTACTACTTCCAATGTTTTGCAGGAAAGTAAACTGGGGTTCCCTTTAGAGGGTCTTGATTACTTTAGTCTTCTTCATATTAATTTTTAGATTCACCAGTTTGCTTAGCCTGTCTAGCTTCTCAGTCATGTTCTGCAATCCATACCTGCCAAGCTGGCGAGATCAAAAATCGGGAGACTATATGTGCGGCAACGGAGAGGGGGGGGGCATTCACTGCTCCAATGTCCGGTGGGACCGGGGGGAAGGTCGTTCAAACTTTCAAGCAGTGTTCGATGAGTCCTTTTGCAGTTTGACGGAGTAGCTCTGCTCGAAACATGGTCCAGGCTGATGGCCCTTTTCTAGCAGCAGGTTTTGGAGGGTTGTGCTGCACATTGATGAGCCGAACTCAGTCCTAGTTTATCGCACCGTGCTAAAACCCCTCTCACACTCTGCGTTGCTGTGCGGTATCACGAGTAAATCCAGCGTCACCTTGGCAACTCGGTGAAACATCTGTTTTCTGTTAGCGTTTTTCATTTTTCGAATCATAGACCACTGCACGTCACACCTTTCTTCATTCAGAAAGTCCTATAGAAAACTGTACGCTTGTAGTGTTCCAAACTCAGCTTCAGGAGCATATAAAGCAGCTTCAGCAGATTCATTGGAATCTCGGGGCAGCAGCTGAGGGAAACTCTGAATAATGTAATGAAAACTGGAGAGCGATGCCTCTGAAATACATTTGAGGTTGGCCGCCTCCGCATTCTTCAGAGTTGCGTTTTCAAGTGGGAATTTGTTCCTCATGTAATCGCACACAATGGTAAAGTAAGAGCGGACACAAGTGAAAAATTGTGTCTGACCGTGTGAACTAAGTTTCTCTGCCAATGCTGCTGTACCGAACTGTACCCAATGATCAGATAACTGTGTGCCTTCTGATCGCGGATATTTTGACATAGAACTTCAAGCGGAGAAGGAGCACCCTTTACAACAGTTGGCAAAACAAACCTATTCAAAAGCTCAGTGAGGTGTTGGAGCAGAACCGAATGCAGAATATATATTTGAGGTGCCTGTGACTGTAGCTGGCAATTGGCTTTCTCAAAAAGCGGGATCACATTTTTGAAGAAAAATCCGAAAGCCAAGTTAATATCAGAGGTAAAAAAATCAAGCAGCCTTTCTTCACAAGTCACAACAGCTTCTTATCTTGCAGACTCTGTTAACACTTTGGCTCTTCTTGTAGCTGGGGCATCCCTCTCGGTTGGCGTTTTAAGCCTGTGACTGGGTTCGTCGTACTTTGCACCTCCTTATGGTTCGGGGCTACGAGGAATCTGATAAGACTCTAAAAAGGATCGGCACTGCTTCTTTGATTTCATTTCATTTAAGAAAAAGCTAACCGGAGGTTGACACTGGTCTAGAATTCTTCTGAGACACTTGCCTAGTGACAACTAACGAGTCGTTACAAGATTCAAAATTTTTCGCATTTCTACATTTTGCATCTCTTGAAATTCAGACAGCTTGTCCTTGCGTTTAAAGCTTCTCTCCAAGTAATATATCCACAAGAACCTCACCAAACTTAGCCGGCAAGCACGCGGCTCCTTTCTCTGCAGCAAGGTTAATTAGATGGCACGGGCAGCCAATCACAACCAAGTTTTCTTGTGCCTCCTTTATGACTGCGGCGACGCCATTTTTTTCCCTAGCAAAGCGTTTTCGTTGTCGGCACAAAATGCAACGCAGTTTGACACGGGTACGTCAAAGGTCTCCGTTGCCTTCAACACGAGCTTCCCGATTTGTATTCCCGTCACCTCCCCGTGGAGTTCCTGAATGCTGAATAACCTACTTTCAATGCGCGAGCATTCCTCGACGTAGTACGTCCCCACAATCGGGTACAGCTGTGCAGTAGTGTCGTTGCTGCCGTCGACAGCAACAGTAAAAGCATGATGCTTGATGGTCGCCAGCATCGTGATCTGCACCTCTGATGCCATTTCTCCTACAATTGCACTTGCCTTAGTACGTCCACATCCATAGAGCTTCGGCTCGTCGCATTTCGGAAACATTTTCCGTAGAAGAGGCCCAACTTGGTCGCTGACACTAAGGGACAGGTTGTGTTCGACGAGGAATCTCATAAACAGGCACTCCGCACGTATGACACTGTCGTCGCAGTTGTTTCGAAGGCAGTTCACCATGTTGCCTTGCTGCTCAGCGGTGTGAATATAGCTTTAATGCTTCGCCGTGGAAACATGAAGTTTCAAGTCGCCTTTGCCTCCGTGCGACACGCTGACGTCGCATCCACATGTTGTGGAAAATGCTAAATGTTCTCCTTTTCTTGACGCCAAAATACACGGAAATTCGGAAGTATATGACGGCAAAAACTTCTGCAGGTACCTTTTCTTCGTCTTTGGTAGCGCCATGGCATCGAGCACACGCTAACTTTAGACGGTGCACCGCACACAGACGACCTAGCCGACACTAATCACACAATGTGACACACATGCAGGAACAAGATGCACAATGGAGGAAGGCATGCACAGGCATGCATGAAATGCAAGAGGCACAATGGAGGAAGGCATGCACAGGCATGCATGAAATGCAAGAGTGACATTGGCTCTGGCTTTGGTTGGCGTTCTAGGCATCGTAGTTAGCTGCTTAATCGATGATACCGATGGTGCTAGTGCAGCCGTTGTTAAGGATGCTGACACCTACGATGTGGTTGTAGACTCCGCGAAGCCAGTTTCGCAAAAGCATTATTGCGCGAACAGAGACCACTTTTCGGGAGATATCAGGCAGTAATCGTACAATCGGAAAGTGCAGTTGAAAATCGGGAGTCTCCCAGGCGAATTTGGAGGGTTGGCAGGTAGGCCATTCTGTCCCCGTTGTTAGTATGCTTTTCAAGCAGAAGGTTGCGTTGGAAGTGCCGTCCTTAACCAATAAAATGGAAAGAAAACATACATAATGTTAAGGACGCCAAAACAATAGCCACTGGAAAATTAATAGAAGCTACTTTTGTTAGCAGTTCCAACCGTCGGTTCACATGCCGTGAAGCTGACAACCGAACACTAATTATTCAGTCTGCCCGAGTTGAAATCTTGTTTCACTGTTCGCGTTTCATCTGTTGAACACCGTACACTTAGGTATCATGACAGTTCACTCGGTAC
Organism: Dermacentor albipictus; assembly: GCF_038994185.2. Classification (NCBI taxonomy): domain Eukaryota; kingdom Metazoa; phylum Arthropoda; class Arachnida; order Ixodida; family Ixodidae; genus Dermacentor; species Dermacentor albipictus. Next base: position 97,429,723 of record NC_091822.1, read on the forward strand.
CAGCACATTCACATAAGCTGCTTCACAAATATGACAAAGTGTCTTTATGGTTGAGCCTGTTGATGCACTGATGTAGCCAAATGTAACTGTAAAATGATTACTTCAGGTTTCAGAAGAAATTAGCCGCGTTAAAGGTTTTGGAACCATGTGCAAATGAGATAAAATTGTCGCACCAGTGCCCAGTATGGTGGCGTATATGATGCCCATTGCAGTCATGCATAAAGTTCACCATATACGAAACAAAAATGTGTACCAATTACTTCACCCAAGGACAAATCAGTGAATTCCTTTTCAGTCAATTACGCCTTTTTGCCTTGCTAATGAAGTGATATCCTAAAGTTATGTACAGATATTCCGGCAAATTGTTGAGCATCTATTTAGTTGATGCCCTTTGTGTTTTTGTGCATTTCCTCCTCTCTAACAAATGTATCGTAATTCGTGTGCGTTTGTTGCTAAATTGTATAGACGAGCTTCATGCTCAACTTTCAAATGTTGGTGAAGGTCCCTGGCACATTGTGACTGGGACTGCTGTTCACAGGGGTGCCCTTAAACTGAAGTTGGAAAATAAGATTCTGATGTAACAAAGTAATGAAAACATATGAGTGCTCGAGGTGCTTCTTGATAAAAAGGAACTGGAGCAAACCTTCAAAATAAAGCACTTCATTGCAAAGTCCCACAACTACACTATTTTTGCTGCGAAGCTGACAGCATTGTTCCTTCAACGCTTTCTGAATTTCTGAGCTTAACAGGGTGTGAAGCAAACTACTCTTTTAAATGTCGCACACTGTGCCAGTTGAAATTTCTTTACAAGTGAAGGGGAAAAAAACATTGCAACCAACGATAACACACTATACCTCAATTGATCCAGCAGGAAGTTATGTACGTAAAGTTACGCTTTTTAATGGAATTCTTGATAATTCCTCGATTTCCTTGTCTATATTATGTTTTCTGGTTACTAGATACCCTGTTGAATGAGAGCAGGTTTAAGGTTGCATAAACCTGCACAAACAAAAACCATATCGCTAATTGTTTTTTTATTTGATTGGGAAGGCCTACTTGAAGATTCTGTAGGTCTTGATCCGGTTGACTGCATGTTACACATGAATGCGGATAGATGCAATGCGCCTCGTGGTGGTGAGCTCCTTTTCAGTCAACTGCTTTTTCATGCAAAACAAAATGTGACATTGTATTTGCGGAAAACTATCCCAGTTTCATCAAAAAATACCTTTAGTGAAGCCTGGCATGTTTAGCCAGACACTTTGCACAAGTAGCTCGTCGTCACGGGAGAAGCCTCTGTCCGTCATTACTTCATCACCTCTTATGAAGTAATCTCCAATGCCACTCTCCCTTGTGATGAGCTAGTCCGACGCACATCCGCCATATGCCTTTGAAACAAACATGATGTGCCCGTTAGGGGTAGTAGCCACGAGGAACTTTATAGTGTTGTGTGCTTTGTAGCTACTAAATGTCTGTGCTCCGGCCATTAGCTGCTTTGGGCGCTGCAACATAACTTCAGTGCAATCAAGAATGCACGTTGTGGAACCATATCCACTCTCCGTGAAGGACGCTGGCAAAGTGTCCTTGATGTCTTCTCTTGGCAACCAGTTGACAACGTACTTCATTACCTAGCACAGCACTTGAAACATGTAGCGAACGTTGTTCCCCACAGCAGAAACTGACATCTAGAAAATTCTCCCTAAATGCCCGTACAGAAGACCAAGAGAAAGCCTCATAAGGCACATCATTAGCTGGTCAGCACGTGACGATATGTAGTTTAGTAGAACTTGTTGTTGGGCGAGTTGGTAGGTATTAGCGAACATTGATATGACGTGACGTGACGTGATATGACGTGATATGACGTGACGATATGCTTGCCTTTTTAGCAAATGTTGACGCTGCTTTCATAAGGTTGTTGAAAGCTGTTTGCGAGATGCCCGTATAAAACAAAATGTCATCAGCAGAAAGCCTCTCCACAAATGAAGGTTTGTGTGGCCCAACCTTGGGAAGTTGCACATAACAGCGGTCCTCATAGTTCACCTTCTCCCACTGTGTTGACTTGTGTTTTTGAACCTAAAGAAATAAAAGGTAGGATATCAGAGTCAAGGCACCAAGTTTTGTGTTTTAAGTCGTTCAACCATACTCAAAAAAGCTGAATGCAAGCGATTAGCATCTTAGTGAACAGTAAATCAGAGCATGGTTGAAACGCATGCACTTGTGTACTAAGCCAGGTGGTCTTTAATGTTTGTGTGGTTTCTCGCACTACGACCTGGAGTAAATCAGTTCTGAAATGGCTATACGCACATGGCGTATTTTGGTACGTTACTTCACATCCATTCCACAACTTAGGAAACTTTAGTTCAATGTTAAGGGCAAATAAAAATGGAGCATTGAAATCTTTACTTTTTACAGCAATTTCTTTTTTTTTTGCAAGCAGCAGGCATGGTTCTTAGGAACCAGTGTGTGTGACAAAGGAATTGTGCAAAGTTTTTGTTCTTGGTAAGATGTAGGCTGCACTGAAATCTGCCAAAATTTGCGCGAGCTTTTGCGCACCATATTACTGTTGAAAAACGTTAAATGTAACAGTCGGTCACTTTTACATTTAGCAGATAGGACCAATAACAAAAATGTGAAGACACCAAATTTTCTAAATGATGTCAGTTAAACGTGGAAGGCAATGTTTCATTCACACTGCTTGTACACTGTACTTGATGTCTTGCTGTGATATTGGAGTCAGCAGCAAGCCATGGTCTGTGCTGTCTGAAGTTGCACTTGGTACTTGAATGCTTAGCCACCATTATAAGACAAACACATATGAATGAAATGGTGCAATTTTCCCCCTCATCTTGACATCGAGTGTTGGTGGCAATCCTGCTTCTGCAATAATGCTAGTACTAGGTGCTTGTACCATCTGAAATAAGTAAAACAGCGAGTTTTTCGTCTGTAGGAACAGAGAACGTGTTATTCCTGTCTCAGCACAGAAATATTGCCCATGTAAAATATAGCCCCCAAATCTGGGACTGCAAGCGGATTCTTGCAGCCGTTAGTGAACTCACTTTGGCTGTCTCGAAGCACGCCTTTGTCTGTAGTATACAGGCAACAGCACTGTCCTTTGTCTGTGTAACCTGAAAGTAATCAGCATGATATAAGGACCTTGCAGTAAAAAAAAATGCTTTTCATAGTGCAGTGTAAGGATAACAATTATGCGGATTCTAGACTGTCAAGTCGGCATTAAGTATGCTGAGTGTTAAGCTGTTCCTCCTCAGGTCCTTCCTCAGGAGACAAAATATTGTATGATTGCGTACTACCACAGTGTAATGAAGTCATGCAGATTCACATCTTTAAGTGCAGTTACTGTTATACACTGACAGTTCTGACCGTGGCTGCTCCTTTCTTTTTTATTTCAGCCTGTTTTCATATCCCTGTAAAGTGTAATGGTAATAAATATGTATTTTTGCCGCATTTGTTCGATCATCATCATTATCTTACCTCGCCAAACTACACTTTCTGCAGGGCACAGACCTTTCAAATTTCTCTCCCCTTAACACTGTACTGTGCCAGCTATGGCAAACTCGTACCCATACGCTTCTCAATGTCATCTGCCCACCTGACATTCTGCTGCCCCCTGCCGTGCATGCCTTGCTTATCTTGAAATCCAGAGCGGTACTGTTAATGACGAAAAGTTTATCTTCGCATTACATGCCCTACCCACACCCATTTCTTAGTCTTGATTTTTGATTAACCAGGACGTCATTAAGTCGCCTTAGTTCTAGATCACTCTGCTCTCATCCTGTCTCTTAAGGCTGCATGTATCATTGTCCTTTCCATAGCTCAGAGCATTGTCCTCAGTTTGGGTGCAACACGGCTCTGTTAGCCTCAATGTTTCTGCCCCATAGGTGAGTAGCGGTAAGGTACACCTGTTACATAATTTCCTCTAGTGATATTCATGATCGGATAGTACCTGCCATATGCACTCCATCCCACTCGTAGTCTTCAATTTTGCTGTCTTGATTTGGACCTCCAGACAATCCTACCCTTATTAAATCACCCTTGCCACTTCCAATGCTTTCGCTAGCCACCATAAACTGTCATTACCTGATAGGGCTGTGGAACATCAATTTTCTGTATATCTATACCCGCATTCTGCTTTGCCTGTGTCATGGATCGTGCTTTGCAATTCATCTTCTGCACTACTTAGCAAGGCAATGTAATCGGCAATGTCACAGATTACTAAAGCATTCTCCATTAGTTTTATCCCTAGCCCAAGCATTTAAATACCTCTTGGAAATATTTTGTACACCTCTCTGGCCGACACCCTGCTTTTTTAGTGGAATTGTGACATTCTTTGTGGACGACTACGGTGACTACCGGTGCAGCTGTTGTGGGTACTCATGCTTTCATGTACTAATAAATTATCCCACTTTGTATTGGTAAAAAAAAGTACATAGCACTTAACGATAACGACTGGTTTCTGCTTTGAGGTAGAAAAGCAATGTAACTTTGAACCACATAATAAGAACCAATTGCATGGCTTCATTTGTCATACTTTTTTTTTCAAGCCTCATATTATTGTAGCTGAGCAAACTATTAGCTGCAGTGCAGATACGGTAACAACATCCTCAACGATTTTATCTGTGGCAATTAAAAAATCATTGGAGCCAAAGTAAATGTCATTAATGTAGTCCCCAGAAATGAATTAAACAGCGCATGAGCTCAGGTGATTGTGTACAATGTGGCAAGGGATAAATTAGCTAGGGCATTCACTTTAGATCGCATTATAAAATTTGAGTACGTGCAAGCGCTGTACAAAGCAAAGTTTGGCCTGCCATGTTTCGGAAAATTCTCGGTGCAGGCAGCCGCTCAGATGTTATGAGCGGTTTAACGCCCCAACACCGCGCATGCGTTCCGAGGGACGCCATACCGGAGAAATGCGGGTTATTTCTACCATATGACTTAGCACAGCATTGGCCTCCACCGATACGCGGCTGCTACAGACGAGATTCGATTCGGCGTCCTTGAACACAGTAGTCAAACGACATGGCCAGTTAGTCACCTCTGCGAACTCAGTGGCATAGAAGCCATTTCAATTTTACAGCATTGTGAATAAGCTGTGGGCATATACCTGAGAAAAAGCAGCAGAGCAAAGCAGTTGCAAGCCAGCATTGTAACTGTAATTGCTGTGTTGTACCTGCGAAAAATGCATTTCGATATGTGCAGTACTTGAAGATGAAAATAAACAGATATTAAACGCGTCTCGTCGCGTTTCGAAAAATCAGTCTGACAGTCGTGCATACATTCGTCAGAGGAGGACTGGGAGACGGGGCCGCCTGTGGCACAAGGTTTTTTTTTTGCTCTCTGAAAATGGAAAGGGAGCTCTTATTACCGATGTTATCGCCAACACAACATGTGAGCCTACCTTCTTGATGATGTGTGGTGTTTTGTGGCGCAAGGGCCAGGTTTGGCCAAAGAGCGCCATGACAAATGTTGGTGTTAACGATGTATTATGGAAGATGTGACTTGGCTGTAAAGTGGCCTAAAAATAGTCGCTGTAAAGTGCGTGAAAGCTACGTGCTATAAAATTATGGCGATGACTAATGACGAAGACTGTGAAGATTAAAATCCATCGTAAAAGAATGATGCACTGTTTAAAATATGCGAGACGTTAAATTGCTTACAGCACTACTGCCTCGCCAGAGCCCTTGAACCGCAAGGGCCTAGAGGCATGTGCTATTCAAAATAATTATCGCAGCGGCATCCTCTGAAGAGAGGAAGCGCTACGAACGTGTGGGGCTAATAACATGCAACACAACACCTTTCAAAAAACCAAAGATGGCGTTGGTGTCGAAGAGTGGTTCTGGACCAAGTAACATAGCAGGATGAAGGGGGATGTGGTGCCTGTATGCTAAGAGAAAATGTTTTTTTCTTTCGGGTTCGGCTTCCCGACACTCCAGTAGGACGTGGAGGACGGTCAGCCTCTCCCCGCATCTACCAAAGGTTGGAGGCTCGTTTCCCGTGAGTAAGAAGTTATGCGTGCCAAAAGTGTGTCCTATTCTTAGACGGCAGAATAGGACATCTGTCCGGCGGGATCTTGTTACAGGAGGCCAGAAACCTAATGGTGGCTTTATTACATGCACTTTATTATTTGTTTCCATGTAGCACGAGCGTTGCCAGTAGTTCCGCAGTTTTCTGCGCAAGTAGGGCCTCAGATCTGTGGCAGGGACTGCTGCGGTAGGATTTACAGAATACGATGCAATTGATGTGGCCATCTGGTCCGCCAGAACATTGCCTTCGATGCCCCTACGACCGGGCACCCAGCATATGATGACATGCTGGTTACACATGTACGTTTTACATAGGACGGAATAGAGTTCGTTGATGGCTGGGTTATTGTGCTTAGAAAATGACATTAAGGCCTTCACAGCACTTAGGGGGTCCGTATATATACCTGATTTCTCGAGTTTTGATTTCTTTATATACTTTACAGCCGACAGCAGTGCGTAGGCCTCAGCCGTAAAGATGCTTGTTTCTGGATGCAGTACATCGGATACCGAGAAGGATGGGCCGACGGCTGCATAGGACACCCCCTCGCGTGATTTCGATGCCTCTGTGTAGAACTCCGCGCAGGAGTGTTTGTATTGGAGTTCCCGGAAATGCATTTGTACTTGAATCTCTGGAGCGTGTTTTGTGACTTGCATGAAAGATATATCGCATTGTAACATCTGCCACTCCCAAGGAGGTAGCAGCTTAGCTGGAGGCATTAGGCGAAGCTCGAGGAGTGGAACATGCATTTCATGACTAAGCTCCCTCACACGCAGCGAGAAAGGCTGTCTTATGGAGGGACGATTATGAAAGAGTGTAGCATATGTCATGTCATTAACGGTATTATAACACGGATGTTGAGGATTAGAGTGCACTTTCAGAAAATATGTGTGGCTGATGTATGTTCTCTGGAGATGAAGTGACCACTCGTTCGATTCTGCGTATAAACTTTCAACGGGACTTGTCCTGAAAGCGCCCGTGGCTAAGCGGATACCTAGATGGTGGACAGGGTCTAGCATCTTCAACGCACTCGGGGCGGCAGAATGATAGATCACGGCGCCATAGTCTAATCGTGATCGAATGAGGCTTTTATAGCGTTTCATTAAACAATTCCTGTCACTACCCCATCTAGTTTGGGATAGGAGTTTCATTATGTTCATCGTTTTTAGACATCTTTCTTTAAGATGTTTTATGTGGGAAACGAAAGTGAGTCTGTAGTCAAGTGTAACACCTAGAAATTTGTGCTATTTGTTTACGGGTATTTGTTGTCCACCCAGTTCTAAGCTAGGATCTGGGATCATTCCTCTCTTTCTTGTAAAAAGAACGCAAGAGCTTTTGTTAGGATTGATCTTAAATCCATTCTTGTCTGCCCAGATCGACACTTTGTTCAGGCCATGCTGTACCTGTCTCTGACACACTGCGAGGTTACAGGATTTGAAAGCTATTTTTATGTCGTCCACGTAGCCAGAATAAAAGATTGCCGGTGGTAGTGATGCGCGAAGCGTGTTCATCTTCACGATGAAGAGTGTGCAGCTGAGCACGCCTCCCTGCGGTACACCCGTTTCTTGCGTAAAAGGACGCGAAAGTACGTTACCGACTTTTACGCGGAAGGTACCACTGGACAGATAGCTTTCTATTAGGTCTAGCATATTACCATGGATGCCCATTTCTAACAAGTCTCTTAGGATTCCGTAACGCCACGTTGTATCATACGCCTTTTCCATATCGAGAAATATCGATAGGAAGAACTGTTTATGTATAAATGCGTCCCAGATATATGCTTCAACACGTACGAGATGATCGGTTGTGGACCGCCCTTCTCGGAAGCCGCACTGATACGGATCAAGCATTTTGCTCATTTCAAGGAAATGGATGAGTCGCCGATTAATCATTTTTTCAAATACCTTACAAAGGCAACTCGTGAGGGCGATCGGACGGTAACTTGCCACTAAGGAAGGATCTTTGCCTTGTTTCAAAACAGGAACCACAGTGGCTTCTTTCCATGCAGTTGGGAAATATCCTGCAGCCCAAATGGTGTTGAAAAGTGTAAGTAGAGTTACTTGCGTGTCATTGTGTACGTTTTTGAGCACTTCATACATGATTCTGTCAGCTCCCGGTGCAGAGCTCTTGCATGAGCTCAAGGCAGCTCTCAACTCGGCAATACTGAAAGGGCAGTTGTACGATTCATTCTGTAGACATTTTCTTTTGAGTGGCTTACATTCTTCTATTTGCTTAATTTCAGGAAGGATTTCGAATAATGTTTTGAACTTGACACACTCTCAAAATGCTCCCCAAGTGAGTCTGCCTGATGTTGCAGCGTATCACCCTGCGTGTTCACCAGAGGGAGTGAATGTGTTTGTCTCCCTCTAATTCTATTTACGCGTTCCAGACTTTCGCCTCATCTGTAAACAAGTTGATGTTCGATAAAAACTTTTGCCAACTATCTCTTCTGGCCTGTCGGCGGGTTCTCCTCCCTTGAGACTTAACTTTCTTAAAGGTAACAAGATTCTCTGCAGTGGGCGAAGCGCGTAGCAACCCCCACGCTTTGTTTTGATTCCTACGTGCGACTCTACATTCATCGTTCCACCACGGGACATGCCGTTTGCATGCTGAGCCACTTACTTCACGTATGCATTTAGATACGGCATCTATAATGAAAGCTGTGAAGTAATCCACAGCAGCATCTATTTCTAACGAGGACATGTCATCCCATGATATGCTAGTTAAGGTTCGGAATTTCTCCAAGTCGGCTGTATCGATTTTCCACCTAGGAGCCTGTGGTAGACATTCGTTTTCTTTATATGTTCTTAGTAGTATAGGGAAGTGGTCGCTCCCGTAAGGATTGTCGTTAACTTCCAATTCAAGTTCAGACAGTAGTGACGGGGAGACTAGGCTAAGATCTATTAAAGAAAATGTTCTGTTTGCAAGAGAATAGTATGTCGCTTCCTTCTTATTCAGTAGACAAGCACCAGAAGAGAAAAGGAACTGTTCGACAAGACGTCCTCGCGCATCTATACGAGGGTCGCCCCACAGGTAGTTGTGTGCATTGAAGTCGCCAAGAACCAGATAAGGTTCTGGCAATTCATCTATAAAGGATTGAAATTCATATTTAGTTCATTTGTAATGTGGGGGTATATAAAGCGAGCAAATAGTGATGAGTTTGTTTAGCAGAACAGCTCGCACCGCCACTGCCTCAAGGGGCGTTCGTAGCTGTAAAGGTTGACATGCTATACTTTTATGAGTGAGAATGACCACACCACGCGATGATGCGACGGCATCATCGCGATCTTTGCGAAACGTAACATACGTGCGGAGAAAGTTTGTGTGTTTGGATTTTAAGTGTGTTTCCTGTAAACACAGCACTTTTGGATTATGTTTGTGGATAAGTTATTGCAAATCATCAAGGTTTCTAAGAAGACCTCGGACATTCACTGAATTATTTGTGTATCCATTTTTAAAGTAAATTGGTGCTGTGTTTACGGAAACGGAAGTGATGCCTTAGATTACAGAGCTCTTTCGAGGCCCTGTAACCGGGGTTTTGCTTTTTCTGAAGCGTTCGAGGGAGCCTCGCCGCTCCTTAGGCGCTTGGTGCGCCTTGAGGGTTGGTGTAGTGTCCATTGCCTCTAGTGAGGCGCCGGACACGTGCTCTTGCGAGCGAGATGTCAGGGAGGGTGCCGCCTTGGAGGGCAAGACCCCTGCGCCTACCAGCCCGGAGGTCGATGGGGCACCCTGAGGAATTTGGGTGTGCCGGCTGTTGCCAGCGCTAGTAGGGGCGGGGGAGGGTGGGGCAGCCTCGGCTGCGCCCACCTTCGGGGTCGGTGGCCCCGTCTGCTGGGTAGACGGAGCAGCGCTAGCTGCAACCGCCGCGGGGGCAGATGGCGTAACTGCCGACTCACGGCTTGTGGGTCGGGCAGCCGCCGGAGGCCGTTGTGACGCTGCCCCCTGACGCGCCACTACGGCAAAGCTGGCCTTAGGAAGGTATGCAACCCGCCTGCGTGCCTCTTTGAATGATACGTTTTCTTTTACTTTGATTGTTACTATTTCTTTTTCTTTTTTCCAAGACGGGCATGACCGCGAGTATGCGGCATGCTCGCCATCACAATTTACAGAGTGGAAAGCATTCTCACAAGCTTCAGAGGAGTGTTCGTGCGCACTGCATTTCGCACAAGTTTGGCGGCCTCGGCAGCTCTGCGAACTGTGGCCAAAACGCTGGCACTTGAAACATCGGAGGGGATTTGGCACGTATGGTCTTACACAGAGCTTGATGTACCCGGCCTCGATTGACTCGGGCAAGACACTTGAATTGAAGGTGAGTATTAGGTGTTTGGTCGCAAGTTCTGTACCATCTCGCCTCATCTTAATTCTTTTGACATTTGTAACATTCTGTTCGCTGAAGCCGTCCAAGAGCTCAGCCTCAGTGAGCTCCAGCAAGTCATCGTCCGAAACAACGCCGCGGGAGGTATTCATCGTGCGGTGCGGGGTTACTACTACTTGGGTCTCCCCAAATGATACTAGCTGTGGCAGCTTCTCAAATTGCTTCTGGTCGCGGAGCTCCAAGAGGAGGTCAGCGCTAGCCATCCTCGTCACCTTATATCCTGGGCCAAAAACTTCGGTAAGGGACTTAGATACTAGGAACGGGGAGATTGTTCGTACTTGTTTAGCTGGTTTTTCTGCGTGAATTACATGAAAACGAGGAAAATTGTGTACTTGGCGTCCGAAAAACTGAAAGACCTCTTCGGTGCGCCCTCGTTTCTGAGGGCGATCAGGGAGTTTAGGAAAATCGTTTTCCATAAGTACAGTTGGGTTTTCGGCCGCGATGCCGACCACCCACCATGGAGCCCAACAGGGGGACGCGACAGGAGCTCCTGCTATAGAAACTCTGCCAACGCCAGCCGTACATCGCTGCTATAACCAAATACAGCATAACCAAGGCTGGCTAGCTACACAAGGTTAACCCTTGGCGCCAAGAAACTAGGAAGTGAGGGGAAGTGATGAGAAGACAGGAAAGATGAAAAAGACGAGAGAGAAAGACGAAGATTGGAGGGGAGGACAGGAAAAGGCGACTGCCGATTTTCCCCGGGTGGGTCAGTCCGGGGGTGCCGTCTACGTGAAGCCGAGGCCAAAGGGGTGTGTTGCCGCCGCCGAGGGGCCGTAAAGGTCCAAACACCCGGCATTGGCTCAACCCCCAGGATCCCCTTTTCCCCGGACACGGCTAAGCCGCGCACGGCTACACGCGGGAGGGTCCAACCCTCGTGTGCTCGGGTACGTGGTGTCGCAACACACCAAACGCCTGCTGACGCAGACGCCCCTGCGGGGAGCCTACCTTCTTCGGCACTTGGATGTCTTGTTTCGTGATGCACCGCCGCACCTTCAAGACCTACGATTAATTCGAGAACGACCACTGTCATTACGCTTGCCCAAAACTTGACCTTGTTGGCTCATATTTGCATATTTATAGCCCATCTAAACGTTAGGGGCTGACGATGGAGACGCACACAGCGCATCTTACCTTCCTCGCGCATCCAAGCTGAATCATTGGCTCTGAATTCTCAGATGTCCGCTTCCCTTCGACAAAATGAACCGAGCAGACGCGCGACGACTCCGTAGGGACCAATCCTTTAAGATTTACAGCGCTAATTCAGCGATGCTTCAGTACCGCGTCGGCAGGAAACCGATGCAACGGGTACATGTTGCAGCCGCCGTCCCCTTGCAGAATATTGTACGTGCTGCACTGCATTTTTCTTGCTGAATTGCACTTCTTCTGGTTGTTCGAACAACCGTACACAGCGCAGTGCTGTCCGGACGTTCGCACAGCCTGTGCGGATAAGCTTAAAATTGCGAAAACGCGGTGCAGCCAATGCGGGAACAGCGCGCGTGACAGTCCAGCAAGACTGAGACGCTAGCTACTCTCGCTACCGGGGGCCTGATATCCGTTTTCGACTCCCTGGTTCGAGGCTTCTGGTGCAAAGGTCTATAGCTTGAAATTTAGCATATGTTGTTTAGTGCATAGGTTGCTCAGTGTTTTTCTGTTTTTTTCGTCGGCTTTTTTCGTTTTATGTATTTATGCCACTTCAGTATTTTATTTTTACATATGTATTCTTCCGCGAACAGCGGTTAACGCCGCTCCTTCTATTATCGCTTTGAGAGGCACGATAGCCCACGATAATGAGCGAAGCAAGTAATAGAGGGGTGATGTAGGCGCCATTGACGCGTGGTTGTCAGACGGCCGTGTCACCGGCCTTGTGCACAGAACTCCTTTATTCTGAATTCTACATATTCGGCGTTAACACACCTTGGCTAATTGCCGCACCCACCAACCTTACTCCCTCTCTCGTTTCGAAGAACCCTACCTATGTGTGCTTTACGAAAAAAACATGTCGCCTTGAAAAGATCAAGTCCACTTGTCGAAACGTTGGGTCACGCTTTCACCTTGTTCTCGTTTTGTTCATCGTCTTGAATTTCCATCTCCGATATTACCTCTGTTTTGCTTGCTAAGCGGTAATTACTTACGCGTCCTAAGGAAAAACTGTGAAACATGAAAAATATAGGGTCCACCAAGTGTTGATTGAAAAGATGGTATAAATGATGAAGTGTTGATTATGTCTCTCTATTCAGTCCGTTTCTTACCTCTTCCTCGTACCTCATTTGTATAGCCTGTTACGCGCAATTACATTGATCGTCTCTTCATTAGATCCACCGATTCGTTCACGTTTTATTTTTTTCGACCAAGAGGCCAGGTGAGCTGATCCTGGAGATAGTGAAGCCAATGGTGGCGTGAGGATAAGTTTCGAATATATTGGCGCTAATTACGCCCCTACTCTTAGTTTTGCGCACTTTGGCATGTATTCTCGCTTCTGGCGGGCACCAGGAAAGCCACCTTCCAGACAGCGTAGTCTCGGTAGAGCCCTGGATAGCTATAACGTAAAGCTATTCCAAACATTTCTATTCCAATTCGATAATTAGACCCCATGATTGGTGAAAAAATTTTCAGGCCACTCCAATTTCGCCTGTCTATTACGCAAGGTCACAAAAATAGCGAAAATGCCAAATCTGATATGTTTGCACACTGATTATGCATGATTAGCCCAAGCGGAATAAACAAATGTTTATTTCTGATTCGACGCTTTTTTGGCGACAATGCTCTGCCACTGATCAAATGTTTTCGGGGGTACTTGCTTCGCCTTCACGTCACGCGTCGTCACAAAACCCCAAAAACTCACTGCGTCACAGTGCCGCGTATGGGTTAAAGACCAATTATTACGCTGAAGCAAACTGGTTGTCTTTAGAATATCCGGAGACCATTCCGTTCCGAAAGGAATAGGAGGTGGCTGTTGGTGGACCACTCTGGCACTAGGTAATCGGAGCGGCTTGGGAGCATGCATTTCTTTGCGTGTAATAAACATTTTCCCACGGCAGCATAATGTTAAGAAGCCCTTTTGGCACGTGTGCGACATCACTTTCCGAAGTCTTCTTTGCTGAGGGTCCGTTCTGGTGACATTTTTAGCGTTCTGTTGCACGCCGTTGTGATTTTTCACCAGCCACCCCTAGCTAAGACACGGGAAGCGGATCAATCGCAGACACCGGCACCACCATCTTTACCCGGTTGTCCACTTTCACTTTGCTGGCTTGGACCCATCGAAATCTTCTCCACTTGAGCGTGCTCCTCTGATATTTTTTCACCCAATTCGATAACAAAATGTGTTCAGTGTAGGCAATGCTATTGTCTTTGAAAGGAAAAAAAAAGCTCTTATAAAGGAGGAGCGCATTTGACAGGGCTTTAAAGCAAAGCTGCGGGTTACCACACAATGCTTGCGTCGATGGTTACGTAAATTTGACGTCAGGAGTTTGGAATAAAAACAGATTCCAATAGTTTTACGTTATAGGGCCCCTGCTTAGCACATGAGAAGTGGCTGTATTTCCCAAAAGCGCGCCGTGAAGTGGCTTTTCCTCATCATACCTTTATCTACAGAATCTTTTACAGGGATTTAGTGCAATTTGGACAATTTTTTTACTTTATTTCCGTTAATTACACCCGTACCATTCATTTTCCAGATTCTGCTACTCACTTTCGTTTTTTTTTCTTGTCTATACTTTCATAACTCTCTCTCATACCCTCTGTGTTTTGATACCTCTTCCGCCTTGCTACGATGCTTAGGTATCGCAAAAGGGACGTTATATTTTCTTGAACTGGCTACAGTTAGATGCCTAAAAACAATGTCGGGATAGATGCCAGTTTCTGAACCATTATTCTAGTGCTCTCAAATGTGCTGGTATGGATGAACAATGCACTTAGCCTAAACAGAGAAACTAATGTTCGTGTACGAAGAACGAAGACGGTCGTTCCGGAAAAAACGCTCTCTAGAACGCTCGAGAACTTCATCAATGGAAGTTTCTCTCTAATCTCAATCAACAGACCAGCATGATGGGTCATCTTTACGGACTCAAAAAACAGTGCTAAATATCATGTGCGATATGAACAGGAAGCGTAACGAACTTCCAGTGACCCGAGGTATTAGTTACTTTCATCGTAAGGCCGCTGTCGCTGGCCACACTATAGTATAGCAGCGTACTCATGCACACTGTGGCATATGCGTGAATGGAAAGGCTTACCTAGCGGCATTTAGGAAATTTCGGATGAACACATTCTTGTAGAATACGGTGCATCGGCAATGGCAAAGAAATATTCCCACGCGGAGAGGAATGAGCTGTGGAGCCTGTCGTTTCCACATTGATTTCTCCCCTGAATAGATTTTGTCCGAAAATCTAGACTTCCACATCAGCTTCCTCGTCGTCTCGAAATTTTAAATCATCGACTTTATCTGAACGCCGAATTCGCCAATAACTAACTATTTGCATCAGCTTGGACTGCTCACCATGCTGTATTGTGATAACTGTGGTGCCTCCGAAACTGTGAAACACATTTTTTGGAATGTCGAGATGATAGAGACAAGAAATCTGCTATTTTGTTGGAATGGACTATGTTTCCCGAGAATCACTAGATTTTGGAAGATGAATATGCATTTCACTGCAAAGCAAAGGCAAGCTTTAAAATTTCTTTTTACATTACTTGAAGACAACGTCGTAATTCCAAGCTGTAGCATGTTTAGATAAGCGCACATTCCCTTTGCCTCATGTGTAAATACCAAGTTCACATTTTCTTTTTTCCACCTTTCATAGGCAGAATGACATGCAGGCGCGTGTTTATACACCGGCAGAATTGTCTGTATTTCAATAAAGAGCTTCACCTCTATCTCTCTATCAAGCGTAACGCATGTGGATGAACAACGCAGTTAGCCTAGACGGACAAAAATTGTTTATGTAAGAAGTACGAAGACAGAAAGAAGCTCTTAAAAAAAGGTTGTTTATAACTCTCGCGAACTTTCGCAATGTCGGTTTCTCTCTATTCTCAATAGGTGTGAATTTTGGTAATTAGCATGTCTAAATAGGCAGTTTAGGAGAATATCAAATATCACGTGACTTGCTCCATAATATACGGAGCACGCATTTAGACCGCGGTCGAAACCTTACTCGGTTGATAAGTGTGTTTCTTCTCTATTGTTTCTTCTTTCTTCTAGTTCAGTTGCTGTGATCTTGCGAGGTGAATGTTAGTGCTTCGATTTCTAAAATTTATATCTTCGAGAAGCCTACTCAACGGCCTTCCATTTATTTTGCTATGCGCAGGTCTTCCTCTTAAGCGCTTCAAGCGATGCCGAAATACCAGCGACGCTGCTGTTGGAGGAAGCATCAGAGGAGGTGCCGAGACATTGTCACGTGAGGACAAGCTGGATGTCAACCGCGGCATGGTATCCTGTGCCAACAGTGCCGGAACGTTTCACCATTCTACTGCGAATGGCGGGTTCATGGAGGAGTTCATGGCAATGGCCGACGACTAGTGCGGCAAGAAA
This sequence comes from Dermacentor albipictus, assembly GCF_038994185.2. Lineage (NCBI taxonomy): Eukaryota > Metazoa > Arthropoda > Arachnida > Ixodida > Ixodidae > Dermacentor > Dermacentor albipictus. Next base: position 97,445,664 of record NC_091822.1, read on the forward strand.
TGAACATTCTATCGACCGCCAATGACAGGACTTGAAAGTAATCGAATGTTGCGCATGTCGCCAGAGTGCGAGAGCGAAAATGTTCATAAGACCCTTGCTTTATTCATTGTTGCATTTGTAGGAGAATGTGTTGCTCAGGGACCAGTAAATTCATGCTTTTATTCACCCTATATTTTGTGATGTGGCCTCTGTTTATTTAAGCAGTTTACGGTATTCGGGACTTACTCGTTTTTAAGTGCTATACTAATTGCGGCCTTTAACCAAGAAACACACATCGTGTAGGAGGAAATACAAACTTGAGTTTATGTGAGGTTTAAGCGAAGCTTTCTTCGTATTTTCTTTCGAATTTCCCACTGCTGCTGCTGCTGTGGCTGCTAGTTTGGGGGTGTGGTTCAGAGCGTGCATGTACGAGGAAGGATCGTGGTTGTGAATTGGCGCGAGGAACTTGTTTGGACCGCATCGCGTCGAGTGTGCACAATGCCGTCTGGAACTTGCGGGTCGTCACCACATTAGCCTCTTGACAGGTGTAATGTGGATAATGTAATTATGCGTCACCCCCCGCAAGCATTTAGTATTCTACCAAGGTTTACGTCTTTCGGCTAGCTAAATAGAATGGAGGAAAGGAGGGTGGTAGAGAAGGCACAAAATGGGATGAACTGACGGAGTCGCGAAACGAGTGAATAACAGCCTCGCAACTTTTCGCGCGCAGTTCCTTACAAATACAATAAGTGGGGAGGGGGGGAGATAGTAAAAAGGTGACGTGAGATGGCAAACAAACGCTAGATAAACTTAAGTTCAAGGCATGGTACGGTGCGTTTCTGCTACTAAGGAAAATAAAACGAGGCATGTATGTCTAGCGGACAACTTACGCAGCGCGTACAGAAGCAGTGCCGCATTAACTGAAGTGCACCGCAGGGTGTAAGCGACGCAACGGAAGCAGTCGCACGACAATTGAATACTTTCGTGCCCGCCACGATATCTTTGTGGCTGTGGCATTGTTGGAGGTTGTGGATTTGGCCGAAGCCTCCGCAATTTGACGGAGAGAAATAAAAAAAAAACGCTCATACACTTTCATTTAGGGACACGTTACAGAGAACCACGGTGCCAAGCTAACCAGATTGTGGTCTTGGCAGGCTTAGCCCTATAATCAAATTCAAGATTAAGGCTTCTGCCTCGATGCGATGTGCTATGTGAGGCAATGGCAAAGCCCAACCCTCTCAGGGGTAAAAAAATATGGCACACAACGACACCTAAAGCAAACACCTCTCCCCTTCTGTTTTGTGTACTACGCAGACAAACAGCGGTGGTACTCGGATGGTAAATATTTACATCAACTCCCCACTCTTGTGTTGACTAAAAGTTAAAAAATTAAACATTCTTCTTTGACATCGCCACTAACTATCGTCAATCAAAGCAAACAGCACATAAAGCTTCGGTTACATGGATTTCCACAGTGTGTGGGATCTGCATTATCTTATTTTTTTCGCGGTTCACAACGTGCGGACCTCGTCGACACTCATTGGAAACAGCGCTACTATATTCATATGCAACACAGCTTCTTTTTCTACACAAGTGAAGGAAAATCATACGTTTGAACAATTCGTGGAATTAAACATGATTTTCTGCTTTGACAGGTGCTTAAATGCTTCGCGAAAGTAGGTACATCAATTATATTTTGCGTCTGAGTATGTAGACGATTCCTTGCAGCTGATGGTATACTGTAAGTAATGGGTGGTCATGCGGCACCGAACCATAATCCTTGGGGTCATGAGGAGGAGTTTGTGTTAAGTGCGACATAAAGGAGGCATTTTGTATGTGCCTCACACCACAGACTAGGCTACAGAACGGGCAATAACATGTAGTTAAATAAAGTGGCTAATTAACCTCAATAGTTAATGTTGCCAATTAATAAAGAACATAATAGCAAATGACAGCCGTCTGACGTGTTGTAGCAGTGCCAGCATGCGGCGGTTGCCGGGAATACGAGCGAGGTACAGAACTGGTGTATTATGCGATGCATGATTGCTCATGGCAGCCGAAGGCATTTATAGTGAACCAGCTGCGTGAGGTGGAGGTAGAAGTGCGTGGCATTGTTCCGCAAATCGATAAAGAGATTTCAATACGTACAGCTGTGAGCAGCAGAATGGTGCATGTCGAGTTGCGTGTAAGGGGCCTCTTACGCTTTTGCGACAACTTGCTAAGGGTTTACTTAAGAGTACCCAAAGTTCTTGCTGAGCTGCTGAGTTTTTCACTCTACAATTTAGCCTCAACATGTGCACATTTACAATAGATTTTCATCTTTCTCTGTAGAATGTGAGACTGAGTGTGATTTTGCAGACATTGTGCTGCCAGAGGTCCCAAGGTGCTCTATGCCACAGTCGCAAGCATTTTCACTCTGTTTTCAGGACAATCGAAATTATTACACATGAGCCATCTTTGGAGGATGTGAAGGGTAAGTGTGTCTGATCGATTGATTAAACCTTTATTGGACAAGGATGGCAAATGGCACATTTGTGGAAGAGCCCTCAGTCCAGGGCTGTGGAGGCCTCTGTCGACCTGCTGGCCATTACAAGGAGTGCTGCCTGGTCGTCCAGGCATGCACTGGTCAGCTTCACCTCCCAAAGCTCCAGGGCCACATTACAATGCTTTATCTGCTGGGGATTTTGGGAACATGTTCATGTGATAGGTGTTAGTGTTCGGTGTCAGCGCTGTGAGTGGTGTAGGTGGGGTAGTGTGTCTGATGGCTCAAATATTTGCTTACAGATATGTTGGTCAATGCAGGTACTTTGACCATACAAGTTTTGTCAAGATATTCGGTCTAAATAGTTGCTTTTGTCAGTAATACTCTTAAAAGCCCTGCCTTCTGCAGGAAAAATGTGAAGGATGCAGCTCAGAAACAGAGCAGTTGTGCTAAAGGGAATATAAATTTGTTTTACGGTTCTGCCATTCAACCAGGATTTCCTCGCAAATTCATTGTGTATGAGCAAAACCTCCTGGCCCTTACGAAGTTTTGCAGGAAATGCCACCTTCCTGCAAAGTCATCAGTAAAGGTACGGGAATCATTGCTTTTATCCAAAGCTGTTGCAACACACTTAAATTTCGTGCTCTCATTTTTCCAGCCCCATTACCACTTCTTTTGTTGCATTCCCAATATGCATGTATCAAAAGACAATGCAAAGATATTTCTTGCATGCTGTAAGTTCCAGTAGAAAAGAAGCACTTTTACTCTCGTGTTCAAGCACCTATGAAAACAGCAGCCTATATTTAAGCCACACGAATAATTCACTGATCATTGAAGGCAGTGTTTGTTGGAATACCCGAGCTTAAGTTATCACTAATCATTCTGTTCTAGCTTTATTATGAAACAAGTGTTGTGTCCTAATTTTCTTCATTCAATTCTATGTAGTAATCGTATAATAGGAGCTTTATTCTTGCATTCCTTTATGTATAGAGGACTATGTGGGTGTTCTTGTGTGCGCAGGTGTTTGGTTCTCTTGCCGTTGTTACATCACCTGCCAGGATGGCCACACTTTGCAATGGCATAGTCAGCCAAAGAAGAAGCGGTTTGCCATGGGCAGTGTCATTCTTGCTGCCCCTTTCTTGTTTACCGGGTCAAGTCCCACACAAGTGCTGTGGGTGTTCCAGAGAGCCGGTATTGCGTGCTTCACCAAGCGAACGTATGACCGCCTACAGAGGTATCTGTTGATTCTAGCTGTGCCCAAGGTGAGCATGATTAGCAATGTGCTTGTGCCCACTAGAAAAAAAGGCTTTAGTATCAACAAGGCAATGAAGCTAATCCGATTTTTTTTGTTTTATGCCTGTTTTATGTGCTGAAGCATTACTAGCCCCATTGATCAAAAAAGCCATTGTTGTTGTCGACATTGAGGCTGGGTTCAAAATCAACAACCTGAACAACCTGGGTCGCATAAGACCCACGGGTGGCTGTTTTGAAACAGCCACCTGCCAGAACAGTGGTGCATCATTTAACCGCCGCACCGCTTTGCCAGAAATGGTATGAGGACTTCTGGTGCTGTATAAAACCTGCCCAGCACAACGTGAGGCAACTGCCCAACATGGCCGGGGGAAAGGCTGTGTTCTTGAGGCTGGATTCAACATAGACAATGTGGCAACCTGGGTCGCACAAGACCCATGGGTGGCTGTGTTATAAATAGCCACCTGCCAGGACAGTCGCACGACTTGTGTAAATGAATCACTGACAAGAAGGATGATATTCTGAGGCGACAACATGAGAGAAAACGGCAAACATTGCTGGAGAACGTTGTTTATCATTGTGCCAGTTTAGGTCTTGAATACTGCCGGCTCAAAAGCGGACACATACGAAAACTTCGCTGTGGCACAGTAATGCTTTCGCATACTGTATGACACGCATTTTTTTATGTCATACTACTTTGGCCATTAATAAAGCTGTGTTGTTGCATTGTCTCATTGCATTAGACTTCCTGCTTTCTCTCTTCTTTTTTCCTTACTTATGACCCTATAACACAGTTTATATATCTGTCTACTTTTCATTCTAGCTTTGGGAACGTGAAAAGCTATCTCTTTTGAGCTGCTTAAGCAGTACTGGTGCCCAGCTGGCAGGTGACAGCCATGCCGATTCTCCAGGCTACTGTGTGAAGTATGGGACATACTCGCTGCTAGATACCTCTCTCAACCGTGTAACAGATGTGCAGCTTGTGCAGGTGAGAGACCTTCTGGTTTTGGCATGTGCAGCATACTTGTTTTTGTCAGCTTTAACTTTTCTTTCACTTCCCACTACAGTCAAATGAAGTCGCCAGCAGTGGTGCCATGGAACTGGCAGGGTTGAAGAGGGCGCTGAAGGCTCTTGATGACATAAAAATTCATGTGAATGAATTGGTAACAGGCAGGCACACCCAGGTGCGCAGCCATATGGAAAGAGAGCGGCCGGATGTCACCCACCTCATCGATGCTTGGCATGTTGCGAAAGGTTAGCGCTTCACCGCTTTCAGTGTATCATTGGTCAGCTGTCGGCCGAGAAACGTCACATCTTGTATGACCACTAGCACTACTGTCATGAAACACGGAAGGCCAAGCAGGAGATTAGAGGTTGTCACATTATCAGAGAGGAAGTTTTTGCTGGTATAAGTGCTGTCATCATTGTGTTCCATCCAAAAGAATAACCTTTGTTGTAAGCTGCTAATGTAGCAGCCATATTGTGGCAAAGCAATATTTCGACCATTTCTGACCATTGTAAACATAGTTGTGCTTCTTCGAGGGGAGTATGGTAGCGCTGTATAGTTGGGAGTATATTTGTGCTGTTCACCATGCACAGTGGTCTTGTCGTATATAACTGTTGTATGTTCACATTAGTGTTCTTTCGTGCGGACTGCTATTTACTCATGAACACTGCCCAATTTTTTTAGGAAATTAGGCACAAGAGTGTCCTCATCATCATGGAAGACTAACTGCAGTTGATAGCTCTTGGTGATGCAGATGTGGTAATTACTTTTTAAGCAAGGCAGCTGAGAATACTTGCCTGGTCTGCCTTCTTTTTTTTGTGCTTGAAGGGCTAAAAAAGAAGCTGCAGGTTGTGTCACATTCATGAGGCTGCGGTCTCATTGAACAGTGGATCACGTCCATCATCAACCACTTCTACTATTCTGTGAAGATTGGTGCGGGCAGAGGCGAGCTGGCAGTGGCTGTTTGCAAACCATTCCTAAACCACGTGCAAAATAAGCACTGCAACCACAGTGATAACTATCCGAATTGTTAACATGGGGACCTGTTGCCCAGAAAGTGGATTTTTGCAGGTGTTTACGTCATACCAAGTGACTTTTCCATTCATGCTGCAGGGATATCCTTTGCTTTTCGTAGGCTGCAGATCTAAACAATGGCCCTTTGTGGTCACGAATGACACTTTTGGCATTATGAGATTATGATAAAGTGTTTGGTTGATGCATTTCAAATGAGGATTGTATATCTGCTCATTGATGCGCTCATGATTTATTCTGAGAGCTTTTTTAAATGTTTCTGCCTGTATGTAACGCTGTATCCTTTTGATTTGTGCGATCACGCACCGATAGCTTTGTAAAGCTGCCGAAGATTGTCGAAAACCGTCTCCTGATTATCGACATCGAGCAAGTGTCGCCATCATGCCAGACATCGAATGTGGAGTCATTCCATTCGCTAATTAACATGTTCGTGCCAAAAAGCTTCACGTTTTCCTTCTATGGAATGCTGGCAAGGTAAGAAAGCACCAATTCTTCACATACTCTGATGTAGCTGTGTGCTAGGTATTGTAAAAGATAAGAGTAATGTGTCCAAAATATGCATGTTGCAGTGTTAGGGAACTATTTATTGTTCCTGCATGAAAATATCAGTATGTGATTGTTTTTCAAGATGGGATCCGGACAGGTAGATGAGATGTGTCACTGCAAAACTGCAGACAGGCTGGCTCGTTGAGTGTTGTGCAAAGTTATTGCTACACCACATGACCGCAGTCTGACCACTTTTGACATTCTGCATATCCCTGCACAGGTGAAACCTGGCTGCACTTCATTATAATGAGAATGCGGACAGGTCGCAAGGCAGAACCTCCATGGATGAGCGTCGGTGGAAGGTAAAACGTCCCAAGCCAAGGAAAGGCAAGGCAGTAGCACGCCCAGTCAAAGAGCCAACTTACGGTGCGTACACAACTGCAGAGGGTAGGCAACACTTCAATGCCTACAATTCAGGCACTATGCTTTTCCCATTGCTGGTTTCAGATGCACGATCCAAAATACTGGACTACAAGAACAATATAGCATGTACCAACAGCAAAGAAGTGGTTGTGGCACTCTTTGGCCATACCCGGCCCTTGCGCCACTAAGCAACGCACATTCATTCTACTTCTAGTTAACAGCGCTGCGGTGCAAAAGCAGGATCTAAATGATTTACCCATTCGACATTAGAAGGTGAAGCTTTATTTTAAATCGTGCCTCTGATATAAGCAATGAAATTTTATTTGAGTATGAACACAGTATACTTCCGTTAAGACGAACTTGAAGGGACCAGAAGATTTGTTCATCCTATCAGAAGTTCCAGTACCCCTAAAATATTTGAGCATGCTAGGTCTATCCGTACCATATTTACTCGCATAATGATCGCACGTTTTTGTCACAGCAGCATGTGTTTCGCAAAAATTATTCTTGTGAGATTCAATTATTAACTTTTACTAATGATTTGTCTTCCGCTTTAGATCGAGCTTCAGTTATTGGCTGCATCTTCCTTGACTTCGCGAAAGCTTTCGATACCGTCTCACATCGACTACTAATACTGAAAATTAGCCCACTTCATCTTGATTGTACTTTGCTTAAGTGGATTGAATGTTTCTGGCAGAATAGAACACGGTACGTTTCTGTTGATGATCATGACTCTAGATGATGCAATGTAACATCCGGTGTTCCTCAGGGGTCAGTCCTAGGGCCTCTTCTATTTTTACATTTATATTAATGAGCTGCCTGATTCTGTTCTAACATAAGACTCTTTGCAGATGACTGCGTTCTGTACCGCATAATTTCTAATGAGTCGGACTTCCCCGTTCTCCAATCTGACCTAAATAAACTTTTTTCTTGGTGTGATACATGGCTTTTGAAAGTAAGCATTAACAAATGTAAAGCAATGAGGGTGTCTCGAAAGATTACCCAGTCCATTCTTCGGGGCTATAATCTTAATGGTTGCCCTCTTCAGTTCGTCGACAGCTACAAGTATTTAGGCGTCCATATCACTAATATTCTGTCATGGCAGAAGCATATCCACCATGTCATTAACAAAGCTAATAGTTCCCTTGGTTTTCTTCAGCGGAATTTTTGCCTCACTCCTGTTCCGTTGAAACTACTACTATATAAAACACTTGTGCGTTCTAAACTCGAGTACGCTTCATCGGTATCGCACCCGTACAGTACCTTGTTAACACTGTCCATAGAACTGGTTCACAACCACTCAGTTAGGCTTATGCTCTCTAACTACTATCGCTTAGCCGGCGTTTCTCGCATGAAGCAAAAGCTTGAACTACCTCTCCTTTCTACTAGACATCAAATTTCCTGCTTATGCCTGCTTCATAAAATATACTACACTAATAATGAGCTAAAAATGACACTTTTTTCGCCACCGAGCCATTTGTCATTCCGTATTGATCCCCGAATGAAGGTTGGGGTGCCTCAGTGTAAAAGCAATGTATACCACGAAGCTTTCATCCCGAAAACAAGTCAAGACTGGAATCGCCTTCCCGCATCCATCGTCACTATCAAAGACCATGATGTGTTCAAGTAGGCTATCTGTGACCATGGGCTGCCTCATTGGCTATTTTTTGTCTTTTGCCACTCCTCCCTGTAATGCATGTACGGCCTTGAGAGTGAATAAATGAAATGAAATGAAAGGCTGCGGAGGGCAAGAAACATCTGTAAACATGGCGGAAGGGATATGCGCCAAGTACCGCGCAATCGGGTTCTCCGCCGAAGTTGTCCGTGCAGTAAAATGCAGTAAAAATATACTCTTGAAGGTGGGGCCATGACGTGAGGATCTGACTTCACCAGCGCGCACCCCTCTCACAAACACTGGTGGAGGAAGGCAAAAGTTTGTTTGGTAATCCTAGTTCCCGTGGTAGGAGAGAGGAAAAAAAACTTGGAGAGGCAATGGCAGGAAAGGGGCATGACGGAGTTGCTTGATTTGGACAGCTGTAGCTCCACTATTAATTGGTTTTTTAAACATTAGTGGCCACGCGTTCCAGAGACAACCATCTAGTTAGAAAATATTTTAGGCTGGAAGGTGGTTGGCCCTTTAAGCAGGTTTCTTTTACATTGAGTACTATGGGAAACAAACCATATGTCTCGCATTGTTCGTCTTATCAAAGCATTTATCCTGACGAAGTTCATCTTAATGGGAGTCTACTCTATTTGCAATTATCCTCTCTCTGAAAGGCTGTTTTAAGCAGTGTTAACATGTAACGTATGGGTGCACCTGGTGGGCTCAAATAATTTTTAGGGGTACTTCTGTTAAGAGAAACAAATGTTCCGGTACCTTGAGGTTTGTCTTGAAGGGGTGTACTCTATATACAAAATAAATGACAAGCCTGCAGTCAAATGGTAGGTTGCAAAAGATAGTGATAGCACAGAGGTGCTTCACTCTGTTGTAGAGCAACCCACAGTTCACTGCAATTAATGTCACCCCTTTAGAAAAGTTCACTTTGTAAATATTTTTGCCTAAGGTGGATATGGGGTATGCAGCACAATATCAGTACTCCAGCTTGCCTAAGGAGAGCAGGAATCCTCAAGGCTGTGTTTGTTTTCAACTAGTAGCAGTCATTCTTTTTAGATTTCAAACTGATTACGTGCACTCCTGCTTTGTGTACGTTAACAAAGTAGGGAGACGGCAGGTACCCCACTTGTGCATCAGTTTAAAACAATCTGATGTGCTTTTGTTTGTTTGCATGTATCTTCTGCAGAGTACGTTGGGAAATTGCTTGAAATTGTTGAAGACCTTGTGAAAAGCAACAGATTTGGCGCTGCGCACCTGATTGCCCTACCCCCTGTGCCACCACCTCTTACAAACCGTTTTGAAATTGTGGATAAGGTAGTTCTAGTGCAGGACCACCTTTTACGGTTTCCACCAAAAGAACACTACCCCAGTGGCTTGGAAGACACAGATGGTGAGAGTCAGTGATGTGGTTACACATGGACGAGACAATCAATGTCATCTATTTCTAACAAGTATTTGTAGGAGTTAACGTCCTAGAGTGACACGTGCTGTGGGGATGCCATGGTGAAGGGCTCTGAATTAATTGCACGCAGAGTGTAGAGGTATTGCAAAACGTGAGATGTGACGACCACTGTATTGCCCCGAACGTTTTTAATGTTTGTTCTTGTTCAAAGCCACGGGCATGCGGCTTTATCATATTTTTTGATGAAACAAGCGGCTAGGTTTACATCAAGGGATTGCAGTCATGCACAAGCGGTTCTGTATTGTTTGAAATTGTTGTAGTTATATTTTCGCCTTATCGTGAATACCCTTTGCCAGCTTTAAATTGAGTGCAGCAGAGATTCCGTTCTTCAACAACCGGCAAGCATGTTTGTTGCTATCATGTACGACCGCCGATTCCTTCAGCTCTTCATAGGCGCAATTCAAGTCACTGGAGTTTCTTAAGGAAGCGTGCCATGCCTGCTGTACTATTATTTGTCGCCACTGCGTGACCCCTGCTGGAGATGTGGTGTACCCGTTCATGCTCCAGATGCCCCCTACAAGTTGTTATACAAGCCCTTTCTTGTGCAGCGCCAGAGAGCACTCCGATGCTGATGCGCTCTCTCGCTCCCTACTGACGCCTAATATGGCGTCTTTGTCAGCTTCCTCGTCCACACTGTCACCCTTGACCGTCACTGACATGCTCACAGAGCAGCGAAAGGACCCAACACTTGTAATGTCCCTTGACCACCTTGCCGCTCCATCTGATGTCCCTTCGACACGAGTGTTGCATCGCCAACCAACCCACTTTTCTGTGCAGGACAACATTCTATATCACCACAACTACATGCCAACCGGTTGGAAATGGCTCCTTGCTATACCACGTCACATGCGCTCTAACATCTGCGCATCTTTTCACGCTGATCCCCTAACCGCTCATGCGGGCGTCCTCAAAACTTACACAAGGTTGCGTCAGCGCTATTATTGGCGAGGCATGTACAACTTTCCGCAAAAGTATATTCAGTCTTGTACTACATGTCAACAAGGCAAGACACCTACCCAGTGCAGTCTAGTGAACAGGACGTCTGTTCTTCGTGTTTTCGTTGTTGGGTGCCAGAAACCTAACTCAGACTTATTTACGTGAAGCTTATTACTCGTTCCTGCGTCCAACAAGCGTTGCCAGTGGCTTCGCAGTTTGTTTCTGAGGAAAGGCTTCATGTCTGTGGCAGGGACTGCAGCAGAAGCAGCCGCTACCATGCCCGTCTCGTCCGTTCGACCTCGTCGGCATCGACCTCTACGGCATGTTTCCAAGTAGCGGGTGAGGAAATCGATGGATTATTGTCGGCGTAGACCACCTTACTCGCTACGCTGAGGCTGCAGCTCTGCCAGCAGCGACCACCCATGACGTTGGTTTTTTCATCCTTTGCAATTTTGATGATGTTTGGTGTTTAATGGCGCAAGGGCCAGGTGTGGCCAAAGAGCGCCATGCTATTGTTAATGAGTTCGCAGTGGACAGATGGGCTCTGTGATCCTAATGTGCCATGGCTGTAAAGGGGCCTAAAAGTGTTGACGCAAATTCAATAAAATGTACGGGTAAAAAAATTATGGGAATGACTATTGACGTGTACTATGAACATTAGAAGGCATTGAGAAAGAATGATGCAATATATAAAATACGTGAGATGCTAGAATGTCTGGAGCACTTCTGCCTCACCAGAGCCCTTGAAAGCCAAGGACCTAGAGGCATGTGCTATACAAAGAACACTATCGTAGATGTATCCTCTTGAAAGAGGATGCACTACGGAATAATGGGCTTGTCACGTGTAGCACAACATCTTTCAAGTAAGCAAGGACTTCTTTGGTCTTAAAAAGCGGTTCTATACCAAGAAACATGGCCGGATGCAGAGGGACGTGATGGCTGTATGCAAAAAGAAAATGTTTCCTCCTGTCTCTCTCGGCTTCCCGGCACTACAGGAAGGCGTGGAGGACAGAAAGCCTGTCGCCGCATCTACCACAGGTTGGAGGCTCGTTACCAGTCAGGAGAAAGTTATGAGTGCCGAACGTGTGTCCTATTCTTAGTCTAGTGAACAGGACGTCTGTTCTTCGTGTTTTCGTTGTTGGGTGCCAGAAACCTAACTCAGACTTATTTACGTGAAGCTTATTACTCGTTCCTGCGTCCAACAAGCGTTGCCAGTGGCTTCGCAGTTTGTTTCTGAGGAAAGGCTTCATGTCTGTGGCAGGGACTGCAGCAGAATGAGTACCCCCCGATGCCGTTCATTTGGCCATCTCGTCAGCAAGCAGATTTCCCTCGATTCCTCTATGGCCAGGAACCCAGCATATTAGTACATGTCTGTGTGATAAGTAGACGTTACATAAGTGTCTGTAAAGTTCATTGAATACAGGATTTGTATGCGTTTGTAAAGAAATTAGTGCTTTTACAAGACTTAACGTGTCTGAGAATATTATTGCTCTGTCAAGTTTCAGTGTGTTTATATATTTTACTGCAGACAGTACTGCATAGGCTTCTGCAGTGAAGATACTTGTTGGGGGTTCAACACGTCAGATTCAGAAAGAGAGTGACCAACAGCAGCGTAGGATACGCCAGCATGGGATTTGGACGCGTCTGTGTAAAATTTGTAGCAGGAGTACTTCGATGGAAGCTCTCGGAAATGCATGGCAATTTCAAGCTCAGGAGCGTGCTTCGAGACCTCTACAAAGGATGTATCGCATTCTATCACCTGCCACTTCCAGGGCGGTAATAGATTAACAGGAACCATTAGGCGATGTTCGAATATCCGGACATCCATTCCTTCACTAAGTTCTGTTACACGCAGTGACAAAGGAAGTCTCATGGAGGGTCTGTTACGGAAAAGTGTTTCACACGTCAAGTCGTTTACTCACACGTCAAGTCGTTTCGGCCACAGCTCTGCGAACTGTGGCCGAAACGTTGGCGTTTGAAACATCTTAGGGGATTTGGCACATATGGCCTAACGGAGCTTGGTGTACCCGGCCTCTACAGACTCGGGCAGAATACTTGAGCCGAATGTGAGTATAAGGTGTTTGGTCTTGATCTCTTTGCTGTCACGCCTGATCTTAATTCTTTTAACATTGATAACATTCTGGTCACTGAAGCCCTCCAAGGGTTCATATTCAGTGAGCTCCAACAAGTCATCGTCCAAGACAACACCGCGGCTGGTGTTCATCGTACGGTGCGGGGTTGCAATTACATGGGTTTCCTCAAATTACAGTAGTTTTGTCAATTTCTCATATTGTTTCTGATCGTCGAGCTCCAAGAGATCACCGCTTGCCATCCTCGACGCCTTATAACCTGGACCAAAGATTTCAGCCAATGTCTTAGCAACAAGGAATGGTGAGACAGTTCGCACTGGTTTAGTTTCAGAGTGGTTTCAGAGTGGATCACGTGAAAACGAGGGAAAGATTCTTTTTGCCGACCAAAAAACGAATACTTCACCGGTGCGCCCTCTTTTCTGAGGGCGATCAGGAAGCGGAGGGAACGAGGCTGCCATAAAGGAATTGAATTTTTGGTAATAACGCCAGCCACCCACCGTGGAGTCCTACAAGGGGACGCTACAGGGAGTGTAAGAACAAGTCCTGTAAATGCCAGCTGTACGTCATCATCATCATCATCATCAGCCTGGTTACGCCCACTGCAGGGCAAAGGCCTCTCCCATATTTCTCCAACAACCCGGGTCATCTACTAATTGTGGCCACGCCGTCCCTGCAAATTTCTTAATCTCATCCGCCCACCTAACTTTCTGCCGCCCCCTGCTACGCTTCCCTTCCCTTGGGATCCAGTCCGTAACCCTTAATGACCATCGGTTATCTTCCCTCCTCATTACATGTCCGGCCCATGCCCATTTCTTTTTCTTGATTTCAACTAAGATGTCATTAACTCGCGTTTGTTGCCTGACCCAATCTGCTCTTTTCTTATCCTTTAACGTTACACCTATCATTCTTCTTTCCATAGCTCGTTGCGTCGTCCTCAATTTGAGTAGAACTCTTTTCGTAAGCCTCCAGGTTTCTGCCCCGAAGGCTGTACGTCATCACTATAACCAAATATGAAATAACCTAGGTTGGCTATTCACAGAAGGTTAACCCTTGCTGCCTGGAAAATTGGCAGTAAAGGGAAGCCAGGAGAAGACAGGAAAGGCGGAAAGTGAGAGAAATACGAAGGCTGGAGGGAGAGAGAAACAGGAAAAGGCAACTACCCGATTTTCCCTGGGTGGGTCAGTCCGGGGGTGCCGTCTATGTGAAGCAGAGGCCAAAGAGGTGTATTGCCTCCGCTGGGGGGCCTTAAAGGTCTAAACACCCAGCATCAGCTCAACCCCCGGGATTCCCCTTTCCCCAGACAGGGCTAAGCCGCGCACGGCTACACGCGGGAGGGTCCAACCCTCGTGTGTTCGGGTACGTGGTGTCGCAACACACCAAACGCCCGCTGACGCAGACGCCCCTGTGGGTCCGCTGCAATTTTGTTCTTCGCCACGGTGCACTCCGAGAACTACCGAGTGATAGAGGCCGTGACTTCTGTCGGAGGACGTCCAAGCCCTCCTCACTGAGTGCAGGATAATTCACCACAAATCAACCGCGTACCGTCCCCAAACCAATTATCTGAGCAAACGGTTCAATCGCACACTTGGCGACATGTTGCGGATTTACATTTCATCCGATCGCTCCAACTAGGACACCGTACTCCCTTTTGTTACGTTCGCCTACAACACCGCGACGCAAGCGAATACCGACTTTCCCCCCTTTTTCCTTGTGTATGGCCGTGAGCCCTCATGCCCTTTGGACACGATACTGCCGTACCAACCTGATGCTACAGAGTGTACTCCGCTTTCAGAACTCGCCAAATATGCTGAAGATTGCCGTCAGCTGGCACGTGCCCTGTCTAGTGTGACTCAAGAATGACACAAGACAAGACATGACCGTACTCATCAACCACCACACAACTTTGCTCCTGGTTCGCTTGTGTGGCTTTGGATACCAGCTCACATTCCTGGCCTTTCTTCTAAACTCCCGGCACGTTATCACGGTCCATACCGTATCATCGAGGCCACTTCACCGGTCAACTACATTGTCGAGGCGCTCACTGTGTCACCAGACCTGCGTCGTCGTGGACGAGAGAAAGTACATGTAAACTGCCTGAAACCGTATTACGACCGCTCATCTTGTCCGCGCCCTGAGTCGCCAGGATTGCTATGCTTCGATCCCGGGGCATTGTAAGGAAGCAGACACTCCCCTGTGTATGTTCCGACTGAAGAAAAAGACGAAAGACTACGCCGTGATCGCGAGCGAGCCCCATGTTACGGACAGCCCTTGCAGTGCCTTTACCTAGCATTCCACAACGTTGTGAACGGTAATACACCTCGTCGCAATACATACAGTGCTTTCACCGAGTACAGACCACAAAATCGAGCCGGAAATTACAGAAGCAGTAGCACTGATGACAAATGGCACAAGATAATGTGATTAATAAAGAGAAAATCAGACATCCACCCGTTCGTAGCAATTGCTACAGAGGAAACCCATACGGGTTCCTCGAAAGAAAAGCCTCGCAGTGGAAGAATAATTTGTCCTAGTCACGGACTCGAACCCGGGACTACCGCCTTTCCGGGGCAGCTGCTCTACCATCTGAGCTAACCAGGTGGTTGGTAGGTGCAAGAGTGAAGTCGAATTTGTCAACAAAACGAAGCAAAGACAAGAGTTTGACCTAATAGTTCTGCAAAAACATGCAAGGTGGAGTGAAGTAATTAATAAAGGGGAAATCAGACATCACCCGTTCATGGCAATTGCTACAAAGGAAACCCATATGGGTTCCGCGAAAGAAAAACGTGGATGTCTGATTTTCCCTTTATTAATTACTCCTCTCCACCGTGCGGGTTTGCGCAGAACCATTACGTCAAACACTTGCCTTTGCTTCGTGTTGTCGACAAATTCGACTTCGCACTGCCATCTGCTAGCCGCCTGGTTAGCTCTGATGGTAGAGCGGCTGCCCCGGAAAGGCGGCGGTCCCGGGTTCGAGTCGCGAACCAGGACGAATATTTCTTAAACTATGAGACTTTTCTTTCGAGGAACCCGTATGGGTTTTCCTTGTAGCAATTGCTACGAACGGGGGGATGTCTGATTTTCCATTTATTAATTACTTCTCTCCACCTTGCGGGTTTCCGCACAACTGTTACCTCAAACCCAATGTAATCTCAAGAATCTGCGTAAAATTATGGCTGCTCACTGCAGAGGTTTTTCTTTTAAGCACAAGGTGGCAATTGCACCACTCGCAAGGCACTTAATTGAATTGAGAAACTCCCTTCCCATGACCAAACGCCCATATTGATCATCATATGCGAACTGGAGTTCACGACGAGAATGGCTGAAGAATACATCACACAAGGAATTGCCAGCCCAACTATGACGTTACACTGGGTTATCACGTGGAAGTTTGTCATTTACTGGAAAAGAAAACCACAGATCTTGGCTTGTATCACAGCAAAACCTGTTACTGTGTGTGTTGATTACATGTGACATCAGCTTATGGTGAAATCTCTCATGTGAAATGTGCTCACTGCTTCTTCGTCTATGTGTCACTATTTCCTTTGTCATTTTCTGTTCTGTGCATTGCCACAATGTTTTGCACTCCCAATAAGTAATTATTGTTACATATTTTGGCTTGTATTAGAGAACAACATATTACTGTGCATGTTGTGTACATGTGAAATCAGCTCATAGTGAAATCTGCTCTGCTGCAGAAGCCAGAAGCAATTTTCTAGTTTTGCTTTGGTAGCATGGAAAGGAACTAACTTTTAGTAAAAACTGTAGCTACATATGAAGGACTTGCTCATACTAACACAAAAATTTGTAACATGTCCTTCCCGGCACCTATGAAGTCACTTCCCTAGCCTACAGTTAAATGCATGGGGCCACGACAAGATTGTGATGCAAAGAACTGCTCATTCAATTCATGTTCGAAAAAAGAAGCCGAGAAGCACCAATTCACAGCAATTTAATAAATTGCAGAAATCAGCCACTATATTTAGCCCTGCTGTTTACCAGTGCATTGAGTGACATGCCCATTACTCCTACCTTACATAAGAAAAGACTGGTTATAGTTCCTGTGACACATTAAGTTTCAAGCAACTGCAAAGTCACAGAGCTCTCCTTTGTTGTATAAGGAAACCAAAGTTGATAGTTTTATAGCAAGGCGATTACAAGTGTGGGATAACTGCTTGAAATGCCTGAAAAGCAGTTTGGGTGTTTGTCAGAACATTGATTATAACTCAAACATGTACAATGTACCCTCACAGCAGTCATAACTAGAACAGTGGTGAAGAGAAATGGAGGTCTTGGTTGGGTGGAGATGCGATTTACCGGTATGAGACACAGGGTCCTGTGGGGACAAATGTTGGGTACACTTGGGAATGTTGTGCAGGACCCACATTTTGTGACTGGTGAATGCTCTTCAAATGTGGGTGCGTTGCAGTGCTGCAAGAGCAATGACGAACAGGCCGTCAGCATCATCATTGCTAGTTTGCTTTCAAAAGCGTGTGGTGCCCTCTGTCTCAGCGCCTGAACAATGCGGTTCTGATACAGTAATTGTTTCATCAGAGACCTGGAACTGTGCAGAAAGTGGACCACCTGTTTGGCTGCTGTCCTCTTCTGTGGTCACTTTCACAACCTCATCATCCAGCCCACATGCCTAACTAGAGTGGGTTGTGCAAGAAAGGGACAGATTTCTCAAACTTGGCTCCTGGAGCCAACGCTTCGTGCCGTGTTCACTTACAGCAATATTCACAGTTCAATATTCAATATTCACTCACAGTTTGGAATATTTGCGATTTGTTTCGGCTGCTGACAATTACACATTGAAGTCAAGTGGCTAAATGCAAAAGAGCCACTTACACATCTCCTTTTATTCTCGTCATCGCTGCTCGAGCTAAGACTACTGTGAGGATACAGCTTGCATGTAATTAGCCAGGGTATATTTCGCCACTATCGAACCACATTCTTTTTTAGATTTCTGTTCCCTTTTTGTTCATGTTGGAATGGAGTTGTGACCATCATGAATACAAACATCAAATAAAGTACGGTTGAAGTGTTGGCATTTATTTGTGGCAAAACAGACAACTTGACTATTATTCGGGGTATCTGAATCCTGCGCAGCGTGCTGATGGAAAAGCATTTCTTATTTCACTGATGACGCAGCTGGGCAATACTCTGCGATTACGACGGCCAAGCCAAATCCATATCCAGCGGACGAACTGCCTGTGGGCAGTATAACTGTATTTCCTATAACGAGAGACAAAAAAAAGAACAGATTATCAAGCATCTGGGACTGAGCTAGCAAGGTGTCACCACAAGCAAACAAGTGTCCTAATCGCACAGTCCTTATTAAGCGCACCCTTTTCCAAATGCTGACAGCTGGCGCTGCTGGGCATGGTAGACCTTGTATAATGGCAGGATTTGTTGTGAACGGTAGGCAGCAGAAAATAAAGAATGTATGGTGCCTCTAATGCCCATTCCTAATGTGTACGTATAAATTCCCGGATTTGCGAATAAAAATTGTAAGTTAGATGGAAAGTAGGCTTGAAATATCTGCATACTGGCAAGTAAAATTAACATTGCTGCTAAGCGACAAACCTTGCATCATTTTTACCGCTCATGACAACTGCAGTGGCAAACTATGCAACTATGGATGATCAGCCTGCTCTCAAATTCATCTCCCGACCATGCTGATCTCTGCAGAAATTTCGCGTTCCAATATATGTATCGGGTTTGTAACATGAAGCTATACTGCTGTAGTGCGCACAGATATAAAATGTAGCTCATCTGTGATGTTCAGCACTGCGTAAAACAAAAGGAAATATGTTATTAACATACAAAGCCAAGCTGCTGTATCGTTACAGCACGCGCAAGACTCGCCATGCGCCCGTGATAGCTGCTGCTGCACGTCAACTCGACACGCGCTCACGATCATAAAAAAAAACTCATGCACTGGTACGTACGCGTGGATATCAGGTGCGTTGACCAGTGAAGGTCGGTCCTCTCTCAAGGTGTAGCATGCGACCTCCAAAGCATGCACGTTGAGGCACGCGTGCACAAAAGTGGGGTTGTCAGTTATACACTTGGCCCCTTCCGGCACACCGGCTGCCACCTCCGAAATTTCGCGGCAGCACACCGATTCACGGTTTGTTTCCATCGGCCGACAACGACCACAGGTGCACATGCAATGAACATACATTTTATCGTTTCTCGTAATCTAACATACATCATGCGTACTTAGAAAGTCTCAGAGTCAGGACGGCATATGGTACAGACTCGCAAGTAAATATGACCGCAAAGTTCAGAACATATTGCATCGCTATTTTCGATATAAGCTGTAGCTCCCGATCAGCTGTGTCACAGTGCTCGGAATAAATATTCAGGAGAACAATTGCCGACCACCAGCTGTCTTGAGCACAATGGAGTTCAGAGCACGACAAGACAAAGGGCAGAAAACCTAGCTTACGTGATATGGGATACGCCATCTACGTTCAGAAATATAGGCAAAGCCTACAAAAACATAACGAGCGTATCTTACCAGTCAACGTTGCCACTCCGCTCAACTTCCTGCTCGTGAACGGCAGGCATGACATTCTCCTCTTCTTCATCACTGGCAAGCGGATCGAATCTAAAATGGTTTTCTGGATTTCGGACCGCGCTGTTTTCGTCACTTTCACTGTCGCCATAACACAACAAGTCTGTGTCCTCGTACGACTCCGACTCAGAGGAGGACGTGCTTTCGGTGAAGTATGATTCGTCGGACATCGCGACATGCACTTCGATTCGCCAGTTGTTTACCTCTGCTGGGAGAGCACGCGTACGCGCGAGCAGACGACGCAGCATCGTTTTAAGTCACTATTTCTTGTGGCCCACGTGACCAAGCCATGTTGAGTTTCCTCCCCTGTGACGTCATAGCATCATCATAGCATCCCCCGGAGCCCAGAAAGCGAAACCGACATCGCTCGGTATAATATTGGTATTAAATTATTTATCGGATATATATGAATCCCGCCGTGTGTATCGTGCATCCCTGAAGCATGACTCAACGTTTGAATCAACAAACGCATGAACGAAAATTTTGATGTCTCCACTCCTTTAAACGAACCTGAGCCCACAAAAACAAGCTACACTCCGGCGTAACTACAGGGACAGGATATGGATTGATTGAATCTGGTAAATGGCTCAAGCAAAGTGGGAGGCCGGACCAGTTGGTATGCGATATGGATATTACCAGCGTGAACGCAGACACAGAACACAAAAAGAAGCGACAAAAAAGGTGCTGACATCCAACTGGCAATTTTTGTGTGTGCTTTTGCACTGGTTATGTAAAACACGGGTCAAGTCCGCCGGCTATTTATGCATGACTCATTGATGGTTCTAGTCTAATGAAGGGTGCTCACGTGCATTCAAAAATATACACCACTATTCGCGTCGCGCATATGTAATCTGATCACAGACAGTTCAGTGACAACAGTCGAGAATATTCCGAACACATGCAGCTCTGTCTAGGGCCGCGAGAGATAGCTTTAACAATGAACAGAAAGCCAAAAGCTGTCACCGGAAAAATTGGAGAACGCTTAAACTTCGCCTTCAAGAGTGTAACGCGATAGCGTTAAGGCTCTGTTATAGACAAGAACGGCACCGAGAGCGGCGCTGCTGCGCCGGCGTTGAGAGCGCCGCATGCGGAGCAAAATTCTATTAGCCGGTGGTACCCCTCTCCCATCTCTCGTTCGCGCCGCCTTGATTGCCTCCTGCACTGCGCGTGTTTGGGCACGTTTCGCGCCGCGCGCGGTGTGTGCGCGTGGACATTTCCTTCGAAGGGCGGTGTACAGTCTCTCTCACATTTAGGGGAAAACTCGAAGCGCAGCAGCTGGCGCAGATGCTCGAGGGGCGGGATCTTGAACGGCGTCGTCTGCTACGGCGGCGCACGCTGGCCGCATTGTCGAGAAACGTTCTACTGTCAGGTGCAGGGCGCTGATCACATCGTTACTGCGTGAAAGGAGCCGGTATTCTTTGCTAAGCGTTGCGCGACGCCCACTGATACGCCTCGAATGTAAGTTCATCGCTGCATGGCAGTCATAGACGACGTACTGATTCCATACATTCTTGACTGCCCGTTTCTGGAAGGCGACTATATATTCTAACGCGATAGGACGCCGATCCACACTGCTCGTGCTGTGCAAGAACTGCTAGAAGAGCGCGCAGTCACTCTCTTGGAGCGGCCGCCTCAATCCCCGGGCGCCAACATCATTTAAAATGTCTGGGGCTCGTTGAAAGTATCGCTGGCGCAACATCCCCTCTATCAGTCGCCCGAGTATAGGCTTCGATCCACCATCGTCAGTGACTGAGACGTGCAGCGAATGAACACATCCCTGATCAAGTCATTCTACACTTCACTGCCTTCCAGGATGAGCGCTGTCATCGCTGCCGCTGGGGACATGACGAGATACTAACTGAAGTTCCGAGCGTGACGTGTCCAATTCCCCACCGGCGGGCAGGGTCTGTCTGGTGTAGCGAATGATTATCGAGAAAAATCACTTCCAGCTCATTGTCTGAACCTAAAACGTTCATTTAATCGTGTCCGTTTGTTTCACCGTGTTCGACTCCCATTGTTGAGTGCTTCGTTTTCCTTTCGAGTCAAACAAAGACTGAGTACGTTGCGCGTACATCTTGGTGCGTTTTGTCGCTGCTCATTACGGTAGCACACACAGTGAAGAAATATACGTGCACACGCTCAGTACTCCGGCCCTTCGAAAGAACAAATGAACCATGTTGTCAAAAGAAGTTTGTGGAACTCCATTAGCGCCAATGAAGGATCAGAGTGTGGCGACGCACAACGTTTAGTAAAGAATATCAGCTCAGTTCCCGCAGTACCGATGAAATCGGTGCATTGCCCCTGACAGTACCACGCTTACCGAAAATGCGGCCAGCGCGCGCCGCCGTAGCAGACGACGCATATCACGACACCGCCCCTCAAGCGTGTGCGCCTGCTCGAGCTGCTGCCGCCGCACGACTCCATTGCTTGCCGCATCGCGATGCAATACGTTCCGAGTTTTCCCCTTAGTGTGAAACAAACTGCACACGATATATTTGCCTTTAAGAAGATCGGTACGCTTGACGATTATTTTTATGGCTGCAATGCGGCGAAAGGGCAGCGTCTGCTTAACCATGTAAGGGTCGCTGAGCAGGTAATTGGAAACGACATCGTATGTGCCGCCGGAAAAATCGTCAGCACATACGATGCGGCACATACATACGGCACCTACGAGCTAAAGTCATTTTTGCAGTTTCTCACATTATGTTTGCTACAAATCCGTGTTGTCTCTGATGGCGACAACGGACTTCTATCGACACTGTGCGGAAATAAACAAGATATATCGCTGCATAGCACAAGTACGACATGCGCACACAACTTTAACTAGTACGTCCCCTACAATATGGAATAGAGGCAGCAATGTAGACAGCTTGGTCATTTTTAACAGTACTCAAGAGACGGAAGTTGAAAGTATTATTAATCATTCCTGCTTCAGCAATGCCGGCGCGACCAAGACGCGGGTGTGTATCGTCCAGTAACCCGATCGATCGGTGCGATGGTGAAGCGGGAATGAACTCCGGTCATGTTCAATGCATCATGCACATATTCAATTTCTCGGCACGCGTGAACTTCGGCCACTGCTAGCGCATACAACAGACGTGGTTTCCATTCTTAGACAGCGCACACACAAACGAAACACGAGAAAGAAGACAGGACAAGCACTCGTTGAACTTAAAGTTTTTATATGAATAAAAGGATTATGTACCGAGTAATTATTAATTTCACGTGGGTTAGATATAGAAACCGTCATACACTCAGGGGTGATCAATAAACGATCTCGCTTCGTTTGCCAGATGTTTACTTCGCTCGGCGCACCGCAGTAATCCATGTCTGTCGTCTGCTTCTTTCGTACCATTTTCTTGTGAATCGGTATAATTTCACTGGTGGCATCAACCTTTCCATGTTTACATTGCTGTCGTGACAGTTAACAACACAATAATAATTTCCGGTCATCCGAAGAGGCGCCGTCGCAAACAAGAGACGTTTCGCGCGCAGCGCGAACTGAACGCGGGCGCGACCGCGAAGGGAAGCGGCGATGGAAACCTACACTTTCTCGCGTGCAGCGAGCGCGAGAAAGCCTTCTCGCGTGCAGCGCGCGCTCAGCCTGGCCTCCTCTGGCTCAGCGCGAGCGAAGGGAACCGGCGGAAGCAAACCCCCGGGGGATTGGAAACCGTGCCGCCAGGGGAGAAACGAGCGCTGGCGTCTCGGGCAAAACTTGGCGTGCGCTCGTCTATTAGCCCCGAGAACGAACACGGGCGGCGCTGCGAGCGCCGCTCGCGTGACGTCAGGGCACGGACTCGCGCCTGTCGTCTGCTACAGTTCGGGCGTTGTCCGGGCGCTTTCTGCGGTGTTTTCGTTTGTTCGCCCTCGTTCTCTCTGCTTGTATACTTATGGTGGTCGTCTCAAATATATTTTTACGACTTCTTCCTTTGCGAACATTTATTCAAAGAGCTAATTTCTTAGACAACAATGCAGCTCTCGAAGGCAACGCTACAGTGCCAGCCGAAGCGACGCAGACCAGACCAGCCCATTGCGAGTTTTTCATACGCGGATAGACAATCGCAAAAGCATAGCCTATAGGAATCCAGTTATGATACCGGTGCCGCGGTGCAACAAGTATGTCACAAAGCTGGCTATATATGACTTCTACAGCAGTCACGTTGATTTTATTCCGCTAAAACAGGTTTGCTCACGACGAGTAGTTCATGGTATAATATCGAATTTTTGCATTTCCTCACAGACACGCTCGGCAGTAGCACGGGGACTTGACTAATACTGGAGCTTAGATTCTACACGCCTCACTTGCTTCTTTACCTGCTTCTCAACATTAGGCGGTTCTTCACGTGTTTATTTTTTTAAGCGGCGGAAACTTGAAGTAAAGTTAATGAAGGCTTACAGCTATTTACAGAGTACAAATAGGAATGTACCAATATATATTCCCTTTTCCGTGCTACACGTTCAACTCACCTCTATGTTAAGCGTTTGTTAATGATTAATAATGTATGTTATGTTCCTCTTTTTTTGTCTATGTTATCTAGTGTATATCATTTATTTATTTCAATGCCGTAGTGTGTTTTGCATTGTTATTGTGGAAATATTTCACTGTTCTTTCATATATTGTATAACTGCAATGTTTTATGGCCACTATATAAATGTAATTTATATGGCGCTTGATGTGTTACCCCATGCAGCCATATTGTACCTAAGGGGGTGAGGTTACCTCAAGCTGCGTCTGTGCGGCTTTTTTCCCTCATCCACCTCCATTTACCACTTCTCTGTACATGTGTGTGTGTGTAAATGAAAATTAATAAATCAAATCAAATCTAACTCACTCGAGAAATTTACTGGTGCTTGTTGCTTGAGGAATATACATGACGAATCTGTTTGGCGAACTGACACAGGCTGCTCGGCCCAATTTTTTTAGTGAAGCATGCCTGCTGGACCGCATAGCTGCAGCCAGAAAGAAGTCGAAGCGTCAACGACTAGTAGTATGGGACATATTCAAGATATCGAAATTCCCCCGGTGGAGGGTCAGAAATCAAGTTAAAGTATATGCAAGGCTTGTGGTGCTTTCTTTATGAATGTTCGCGATTGTATTGGCGCAAACTTAATTTAGCCTGCAAGGTTCTCTTTTATGTGCCGACGAAGCGAATTGTTATTCGTTTGTATAATTAAATAACGCTGGATCGAGACATCGTGAGACAGAAGGTGCTTGAATTTTCCTTTTGTAGGCAATCTAAGCTGCGGTGTAGTAGCTCGAGAATACTTTAGCCATTCCAGTTGGCGCTGTAAAAAATGCTTTATGGTTTTAATTCGAAGTTGTAGTGAACTGATGGGTTTCGCGAACATAGCGTGCCTCGCCATACGGACAGTCGTTTGCTACCGTTACGTGATCAGGGGTATGCCATATTGTCGATAAAGGCTACTGAGGGCCACTATGAAACATTTCATCACTTTCAATTGAGTGGCTCTCGATCTTAACAACGAAACTTTTCTCTCAGGTGATTGCTACTATGGTGTTTGTGAATTAACTATGTAAATACTCTACATGACGCGCCGTCGTGTTAGCAGCCATGAGCAATTCGTTTTTTGGAGGCCTGTTTCAGAGGGGGATGAAAGTAGCAGCAAACTTTTTCATAAGAAATGCGCGCCTAACTATTTTTTTACGCATTAATGAGTGGCCATATTTGAATAGAACAACACACCAGAGTAATAGGAATCATGATGAGAGCTTCGCTGGGCAGTGTCTTTCTAAAATCAGATAACATGTTGACGCCAATTACCAAATTTTTCTTCCACGTAAAATGCAATGCCTCTCATAGCTAAATACTGAAGGAATGTTAAATGTTTAGCGAAGCACCATACACAAATTCGCGCGTTGAACTTGCAGATATTCTTTTTTTAGTCAAAATTTACCGATAGACACGGCGCATATATGCATTGCAAAACCTAGTAGACCCCTTTAACGCTACTTAGCTTGCGATATCCAAGCCGCAAAGTTTCTCGACTCATACGCTTTTGAAGAAGAAACTGTGCTTAAGGCATGGCAGCTGAAAGAAGCCGACGTATTCTTCAATTCGTACGGCTCGAGCCACCCATACCCCAAGCATACACGAAGGGAACGAGCGCGCGCGGTAGCCGAGCGAGCCGGAGCGAGCGGCGTCCTGGCCGTGACGTCACTCGCGAGAGGGCGCCACTCCTAATTCTCGGGGCTAATACTCCGACGTTCTCGGCGCGCGCGCGAGCGGCGGTTGCGGTCGGATACGTCACGTCGGCGACGCCGCGCCAGGCGCAAGTCCGGCGCTCTACACTGCAACCACTTCCGACGCGGCGCAGCTGCCCCAGCTGGAAAAGCGCATTAGCAGTTAATGCGCAGAACGTCGCGCCACCTGTCGTGAACCCGCGAAACAATTTCACTCGCCATTTGGACCTGTGCCTGTGAAGTGTCTCCCTCGTTTCGTACAGATTTCACGCGCGTTTTTATGCGAAGCATATTACGAGGGCTCAACCCAGCTCCTCAGGCGCGGCGGTGACCATGAAATCACGTGACACCGTGACGTCACGACAGAGGAGAAGTGGCTTTGGCTCAACTCTTGCAAGACGGGCTGGGTGGGAATCGAACCAGGGTCTCCGGAGTGTGGGACGGAGACGCTACCACTGAGCCACGAGTACAACGCTTCAAAGCGGTACAAAAGCGCCTCTAGTGAATGCGGTGTTGCCTTAGAAACGCGCTGTTTCTAAGGCGTGCGTCTCTTGCTCAGGCGCACATTTCGTTGCCGCGCCGAACGCTGCTTTGCTCGACGCTCACCGCGTCCAATGCGGGGCGCGTAGTCGCTGCCCTGTAGCCCATTGTCTTACACCCCTTGGCGGGTCGACGGGAACGCTGTCGCGTTCCACTCTTGAAGGCGAAGAAGTAATGCATGAGTTGTTTCTTCGTCTAGCCGAACCAAATATAGCCAAGCAACAGCAGTTCACCAGGCTAAACAGTGGTTCAACAACTAAAATAAAGGCTAGTATGCTTCGCATCCTGGGCTTAACCTTACCTAAGCCACAGCCATTTTTCTCCCTCTTTGTGATCTGCTTCGTATTTGTTCTCGGCGATGGCGTGGACATACCCCGTACGAAGGAACATTATTCTCCGTTTGTTGGTACATCGTCTGCGTCGCAAGAGGAAGAGGTCTCTCTACATAAGAGAGATCTTCGACAAGCGTCCGGAGTACGGCGAGTACCACCACCTCGTACAGGAGCTGCGGCAGAGCGATCCTGAATATCACTTGAAGTATTTCAGGTAAATGAAAGCGAGTTACATAACACCTGTATTGCTTTCGAGATTGTGTAGCTCGAGCACGCTGAAATATGTTGTGCCTAATTTTCCTGCATTTCTTGAACGCAGGATGACAAAGGCATCGTTCGACAAGTTGTTGAGCCTTGTCTACAACAGGCTTATACACCCTCGAACGCACAGGAGGCCTATCTCTCCGCCAGAAAGGCTTGCGGTGACACTGAGGTAAAATATATGCTTTTCATAATTTCCTAGAAATTAGAAAATGTGGTGTTGGTGGTGCCGAACATTTCACCTGATTACAGAGATAGTGCGGTGGCGAGCCGACGTACGTGCATAGTGTAGTTACAAACATTACTTTCTTTTCTTCACATCTGCTTCAGAGGGCACATCGTATAATTTTAAACGTATTGCACATTTTTATTTTTATTCGCTGATCTTCAACATACCTGTAACAAGCTGAACCACAAGGCTTGTGAGCTGTGTGGACAAGCTAGCTTTAAACAATCTTGGCGCCGTGGCCATAGAGCAAAGAAATGCTGCGAGAACTGCATGCCGTAGAGAGTCGAAAAAAAAATTGGAGGACGCTTAAGCTTCGACTTCAAGAGTGGAACGCGACAGCGTTCCCGTTGACCCGCCAAGGGGTGGAAGACAATGGGCTACGGTGCAGCGACTACGCGCCCCGCATCGGACGCGGTGAGCGTCGAGCAACGCAGCGTTCGGCGCGGCAACGAAATGTGCGCCTGAGCAAGCGACGCACGCCTGAGCCTTAGAAACAGCTCGTTTCTAAGGCAACACCGCATTCACTAGAGACGCTTTTGTACCGCTTTGAAGGATCGAACTCGTGGCTGAGTCATTCTTCTTCCGGCTACCGTTCGGTGCGGACGCGGAATCATGTGCTCCAGCGGAGCGGAGATAGCGGCCTCTGCAAGTCGCTGAAACAGGATTGAAGACAATGATGGTCAGGACTACGAGATCATTTTGCCTACATTGCCCACCGGACGTGTTGTGGTTAATACTGTTTTTTTTTTCACGGCGACGTACGGGTTAGGCCCTACAGGGTTGAGGACTTCCGCGACGCCCTAGCCAACGCTGGTGCGCTTCCCGACGTGGTAGCGTTGGGGGCGTACCAAATCAACCGTGTTTGGGTGGTGACTCTCAACACCACCGAAGCAACTAAGAAGTTGGCCGCTCTCAAGGAACTGGAAGTAAAAGGACGCCGCTGCATTATCTTCGATCCAGCGATCCAGATAACCAACAGGTGAAACTACGGCTGCACTGGATGTTGCACGGCGTGGCGGACGACGACATTCGGGCGGCTCTCGCTGCTTACGGCAGCGTATCCGAAGTGACCCGGGAGCGATGGCATGTCTCAGGCGTCAAGTAGAAAGGGTCCACAACGAGGACCGTGCTCCTGAAGCTGAAACCCGGTTTGAAGGTTGATGACCTACCTCACCAGCTACGCGTTGCAGGAGAGTTGGCCCTTGTGGTGGCGCCTGGGCGGTCTAAGCAATGCCTACGCTGCCGTGGTACGGGCCACGTTCGACGTGAATGCAAGGTGCCACGGTGCTCAAAATGCAGACGCTATGGTCACGTCGACAGCGATTGCGCCCGCACGTATGCGGTGGCTACGGAGCCGGCATCGCAAGACAAGTCGACGGAGCTGCTGATGGACGTCGACGAGGTGGAGAAGGCAGCGAAAGGAGCCGAGGAAGGGGGCAAGCCAGCAGGAATGACCGACCCGCCGGGGCTTGCCAGTGGTGACACAAGCACGTCAAGCAACGGAGAGACGCACCCCGATGAGCAGGAATTGCCTGCCACCAGTGACACAACCAAGTCAAGCAACGGAGAGACGCACCCCGAGGAGAAGAAATTGCCTGCGTCTCGGGCGAAGGCGTCGGAGAATGGGAAGAGCGTTCCGGCACCCAAAGTCGTCGAACCAGCGAACAGCTCGCCGAACGCTGACCTGAGCGGCGGCCGTGCAGTCAGCGTCTCCGCGCCAGCCAAGCGCCCTTATGGCTACACCGGTAACGAAGGGGATAAGGTGGCAGCCACCAGCGTCGAGGAGCCGCCTGCAAAAACAACTCAAGCCAGGCGGGCCAGTCTCCGGCAGCGACCTAACGTTTTGTCTGAGAGGCGAACCGGTGAGACCGCACCAACGCTGCAAGGTTCGGAGCCTGCACAGGGTGGCTCCGGCATCAACGATGGCGTCTAGCCACGCGCTAGACGCGGAGGGTAAGCACCATGCTCTCGGCCTTTTCACTTCCTTGCGAAAATGGCTCCTGCATCTCCGTGGAAGGTAGCTACACTTAATGTCAGGGGCTTGGCAGGAAAGAAAAAGCAAAGTCAGGTGTATCGGCTTTTAACGGAGCACGACATTGATATATTGGCCGTGCAGGCAACAAAAGTTCACGAATAGGAAGAGACCGCGAGCATGGTGCGACGTTTCACGTCTAGATTCTATGCTATTGTAAGCCATGCCATTCGCACATCTGCTGGTTGTGTCCTTTTTATTAAGAAGTTGCCGGCTCTGGTCGTGCATGCTGATTTCTCGTGCTTGTCAGGTCGGTGTGTTGCTGTCGATTTCACACTCAGCGATACAGAATGGGGTGTTTTATGTTTGTACACACCAAATGTTGTGGATGAAAGGGTCGATTTCTTTAGAAGTGTTGAGCAGCGTCTCAGCTTCGATAAACAGCTGATTGTCATGGGTGACTTCAACTGTGTCCTGAGTGCTTGTGATAAGACTAGTGAGCGGGGGTTCAGGGACGCAAGTACTGTGGTACTGTCGCAAATCATAGACAAATGGAACCTTAGGATGTGGTATGCAAGGCGCGGGTGGTGTGAAGTACACACATTTCCAGCGTGCAAGTCATGCCCGTCTGGACCGCATTTATGTAACGTTGGACGCGATTCCAAAATGCAACAGTTATCAAGTAGTGCCGGTGTCTTTCTCAGACCACTGTTTAGTAGAGTACGGGATTGGGGCAAAAAAACGTGGCAGTGCTTTCAGCTGGGAACTGTGGAAGATAAATAACAAGCTGATTAAAGACGATGCTTTCAACCTTGCGGTAGTTGAAGAAATCGGCAAAATAAAGCGGAATAATGAACTGAAAACTTGGCAACAGTGGAAGCTTTGTAAGCAACAACTTAAAATAAAAGCAATAGAGCGGTCTTGTTCTATGGCGTACGAGGAGAAACTAACTGAACGTAATCTAAGGTCTATGCTTGCAAAACTGCTCGAGAAAGAATGCGAAGCGCCTGGTAAATGGATCGATGACATAAGGAAAACGACACAATAAGTTGAAGTGATAGAAGAGGAGCGTTATCGTGGTGCGCTGGTCCGGGCGAGAGTGGAGCATGTAGCTGCTGGGGAGACGCCGTCTAAACGAGCGCTCGGAATTGAAAAAGCCCACGCTTGTCGAAATCACATAGGCAACATAGAATGGGGAGGCGTCTTATCGGATGATAACGAACATATTAAGCGTGCATTTTTTCAGTACTATCAGGCGTTGTTCGCTTTACATGTTGCCGATACGAACATGTTTAACGATAAGTTCCTTGGGGCACTGCCACGACTCAACGATGAGCAGAAGGATAGGTTAGAGCTGGCAATAACCGAATCAGAGGTAGAACTGGCGATAGACAATTTAAATCCTGGTAAATGGCCAGGACCGGACGGGTTAAGCGCGGCGTTTTACAAAGCTTTTAAGCGTGGAATCGCGCCAATATTGACGGTAGTGTTTAATGAAGCTTACGAAATTAACGAATTGCCTCCGTCTTATGCAGGATCACACACTGTCTTAATCTCCAAAACTGACGATGCAGAGAAGTTACGACAAGTAAGAGCGTACCGGCCAATCGCACTTACAAATGTGGATGGCAAAATTTATATGAAAGTTTTAGCGCGAAGATTACAGTCAGTAATCCAGGAAATCGTTGGACCGCATCAAACATGCGGGATTAAGGGACGATCTATTACGACTAATATTCACACAGCAAGATGCCTGCTGGAGTGCTGCGATATTACAAATAGCCGCGTGGTCATCTTGCAACTAGACATTGAAAAAGCTTTCGACTGTGTCGCGCATGAAATTTTGCTTTGCATACTAGATCATGTTAACGTTGGTTCTGTTATTCGCGAGGGTGTCGCCCTGGCGTATCGGAACTGCACGACGAGATTGATCGTTAACCACAGTCTGGGGGCCCCCATTAGCGTGCAGCGGTCGGTACGCCAGGGTTGTCCCCTTAGCCCTCTTTTGTTTTGCATCTACATAGAGGCGATGTGCTTAAACATCGTGAAAAAACAGGCGATTCCTGGCTTTCGGTTGCAAGCAGCGGAAGTCAAGCTGTTGGCATATGCGGATGATGTGGCGGTTTTTTCAACCAGTAGGGAAGGTGTATCTGAGGCTATTAAATGTGTAGAGAACTTCTGCCAAGTCACAGGCAGCAGAGTGAACTTAGCAAAATCACTAGGGCTCTGGCACGGAGAATGGCAATTGACGCCCGACCGCTTTGCAAACGTGTCCTTGGTTACGACCCCAACGAAGTACTTGGGAGTACCTCTAGAATGCTACCGTGATAGCGCGACATATTGGACAGCGCAGACGCATGATACACGTGGAAAGGCGGAAAGGTGGAAAGGAACGCATTTATCGATTTTTGCTAGAGCCACCGTGTGCAATCTGTTTTTTATTAGCAGGCTGTGGTATGTAATGCAGGTGTTACATTGTGCAAGGCTCAATGTACAGAAGCTGCATCGAATTTTCGCCATTTTCGTGTGGGATGCGCAATGGGAAAAGTGCAGCCGAACATATTTGTTCAGAGGAGTCAAGAATGGTGGATTTGGCCTGGGACACCTTTTTTTGCGGCAGATCGTTAACAGGTTTCTTTTCCTTCGTGACGTCAGCGATCCTTTTTTGCGCACCGCATGCCAAGTAAGGCTCGGGCGCGCGTTGCCAGAATTTGTTGTTTCAACCGAAACACTCATGGGAGGCATTTTTGGATATTTTAGAGAAGTTGTCGCAAGTGTACGATTCCATGCAACGAGGTTTTCAAATTAATATTTATCTACTGTCAAAAAGAACAAAATTGTACAAGGATTTGTGTGATGTCGTTCTGCCAGAGCCAATGTACAGAGCCTTGTACAGTGGAGGCCCTGGTAGGGACGTGTTAAAGAGAGTTAAGAAAATGCAAGTTGCGCCAGGGGTTAAAACCTTTTTTTTAAGTTACACACTGGAACGTTGCCAGTAAAAATGTTTTTACAGGAAAAGGGCTTATTTCTTCCATGGGGATCTCACTGCCTTATCTGCAAACAACTAGAAACAATAGATCACGTTTTTCTTCATTGTTGGGGAGGGGTATTTTTTTGGGACGTACTACAAAGAACGTTAAAGAAACAATTTCCCCTCGACCCTCATGGAATACGGTATCTACCCATTGCTAACGAGGATGGTCTTCCGTTTGGTTTAATTAAGTTAATTTGCCTCCACAGTATTTGGCGCTCTCGAATGGCAGGATACTTCTGCGATCCCGACGCATGACCAACGCGAATTCATTTCCGTGAAACTGTGCATCGGTTTGTTGAGATTTTGAAGGCCGGTGGGGATACTCCCGAGTGGCTGTCAAGGGTGGAGCCATTGATGGCTCTAAATGAATTTTAATGTGGTGAAGCCAGCCTCCCACCAGTCTGTTTATGTCAATACGACGTGTTTATTGTATCTTTTATGTTTTGTTTTATGTATTGCTATTGCCGTTCTTTCTTTGTCAGTCAGGCAATAAAGAAAAAAAAAACTCATGGCTGAGTGGTAGCGCCTCCGTCTCACACTCCGGAGACCCTGGTTCGATTCCCACCCAGCCCATCTTGCAAGTTGTTTTTTATTCATGAAGTGCCTGCTGAGATTTATCGCTCGCGGCCAACGCCGCCGACACCGACGCCAACGACACCGGCTTTTCTGCGACACGAGCTCCTTAACGCTGTCGCGTTGATATGTGGCTGGACAGATGACTTTAAAAATTCGATAAATCGGTGGTGTGTGTGGCCGCTACTGGGTAGAAAAAGTATTTGCCACGCTCGATCATGTTGCTCGCAAAGGGCTCCATGTAAAATGACACCCTCTCGCATACTTTGCCGTGGAGTCTCCGTATTTATAGGCCCATCATATCAGCTCAGGTTCGGTTTTGTGATAGAAAAAGCACCGGCATTCCTTGCTCTGCTGACAATGACTATTTCTTCGTTTAAAAAAACTGATATGACATTGTCTTACCCATGGCTTCAACCTCTCCATTGACACTGCCCCTCAGACTGTGCTGGTTTAAAAATCTAAAGGTGCATTTCGATTACTGACTAATTTATTCCATTTTTGGCACAAATAATGTCCGTCGCAGCTAACACTTCTGTCCCGAAAATATTTTTCCTATTTGAAGTTCCCAATTTTTCAGAATTTCGAAAAGTTCTTAAACATCCGTATATTTGCTTTCCTGAACTTCCCCATGCGTTATATTTAGGCAAATACAGTTCTACGTTATTGGTTTCTTTTTGCTCAGTTGATTGCCTATATTTCAGAAATTCTATAGTAGGCCGACACACCGACAAACCATTTCTGTTACTATGAATGAATGTGTGGTTTTTATTGGCGCAAGGGCCAGGTATGGCCAAAGAGCGCCATGCAAGTGTTAATGATTTCGCAGTGGAGTGATGGGTTCTATGGAGTTGACTTGACGTGGCTGTAAAGGGGCCTAAAATATAGTCGCTGTATAGTGCCTAACATGTACGTGTCATAAAATCATGGCGATTAAAAATGACGCCTACTATGAGCATTGAGGGGCATTTCAAAATAATGATACGATATTAAAAATTGCATAAGTTTCTAAAATTCACTAGAGCACCATGGCCTTGTTAGAACCCTTGCGACACAAGGGCCTGGAGGCATGTGCTATATAAAACAACTATCACAGCGGCATCCTCTGGAAAGAGGATGCGCTACGAAATTATTGGGCTCATAACATGTAGGACAACCTCATTTAAAAAATTGAGGACTACATTGGTGTTGAAAAATGGTTCCTTACCAAAAAACATAGCTAGGTGAAGAGGTATGCAATAACGATATACAAGAGGAAAATGTTTCTCTTTCAGATTCGGCTTTGCGACACTCCAAGAGGACGTGGAGTACGGTCAGCCTCTCACCACATCGACCACAGGTTGGCGGTTCATCCCCAGTAAGCCGAAAATTGTGAGTACCAAATGTGTGCCCTATTCGTAGGCCGCAGAAAAGGACATCTGTTTGCCGTGATTTTGTTGGCGAGGGCCAAACACCTAACTGTTGCTTTATAACGTGTAGTTTATTGTTTATTTCTGCGTTCCACATGCGTTGCCAGTGTTGTCGCAGTTTCTTGCGCAAGAAAAGCTTCAGATCTGTGAGAGGAACAGCAGCTGTAGGAAAAGTGTTTAGTGATGTGTGTGATGTGGCCATTTCATCAGCCAGTACATTACCCTCGATACCTCTATGGCCAGGTACCCAGCATATCACTACATGTATATGTGATAGATAAATACTGCATAAGAGGGAGTAAAGTTCAATGAAAACAGGATTTTTAAGCTTTTGTAATGAAATTATTGCTTTTAAGAGACTTAGCGAGTCTGTGTATACAATTGCTCTGTCGAGTTTTAATTTCTGTATAGGTTTTACTGCAGACAGTACTGCATAGGTTTCTGCAGTAAAGATACCTGTTTGCGGGTTCAATAAGTCAGATTTAGAAAGAGAGACCAACAGAAGCATAAGATACACCAGCATGTGATTTTGACGCGTCTGTGTAGTATTCGGAGCAGCTGTACTTCGATTGAAGTTCACGGAAATGCATAGCGATTTCGAGGTCAGGTGCGTGCTTTGTGACCTCTACAAACGATACGTCACAGTCTATCACCTGCCACTCCCAGGGCGGTAATAGCTTAGCTGGAGGCATTAGGCGATGTTCGAGAACGGGGACATCCATTTCCGTGCTAAGTGTTCTTTCACGCAGTGAGAAAGGAAGTCTCATAGAGGGTTTATTACGAAAAAGTGTTTCACACGTCAAGTCGTTAACAGTTTTGAAACACGGATGTTCTTTATAGGAGCACACATTGAGAAAACAGGTAAAGCTGATGTGCGTTCTCTGAAAATGTAGTGACCACTCGTCTGACTCTGCATATAGACTTTCCACCGGGCTCGTTCTAAATGCGCCAGTGGCCAGCCGGATTCCTAGATGATGAACGGGGTCTAACATCCTTAGCGCACTCGGTGCAGCAGAGTGATATACTACGGCACCATGATCTAATCGTGATTTAACTAGGCTCCTGTAAAGATTTAAGAGGCGCCTCCTGTCGCTAACCCATGTAGTGTGGGATAGAACTTTAAGTTCATGGTTTTTAGACATTTTTCTGTAAGATATTTCATTTGTGAAATGAAAGTGAGCCTGGAGTCGAGAATAGCACCTAGAAATTTGTGCTCTTTCATGAAGGGAATTTGTTGTCCACCCAGTTCTACAAAGGGATCAGGTACCAGGCCTCTCTTTCTTGTGAAGAGAACACAAGAGCTTTTGTGCGGGTTGATTTTAAATCCATTTTGGTCAGCCCACTTGGACACCTTGTTTAAGCCCTGCTGTACCTGTCTTTCACGCGCTGTAAGGTTGCAAGATTTGAAACCTATCTGTATATCATCTACGTAGACGGAATAAAAAATGGCCGGTGGCAGTGAAGGACGAAGTGTGTTCATTTTAACGATAAAGAGAGTGCGACTGAGTACTCCTCCCTGGGGTACACCTGTTTCCTGTATAAAAGGTCGCGACAGTACGTTTCCGATTTTCACGCGGAAGCCACCATCCGACAAATAGCTTTCAATTATGTTCAGCATATTTCCACGGATGCCCATCTCCGACAGGTCTCGCAAGATCCCGTAACGCCATGCTGCGGCATACGCTTTTTCCATGTCAAGTAATATCGATAGGAAATACTGTCCATGTATAAATGCATCGCGGATATTTCCTTCAATTAACCCCAGATGATCGGTTGTCGACCGCCCTTCACTGAAGACACACTGATAAGGATCGAGCATATTGTTGAGCTCAAGGAAATGTATAAGTCTGCGATTTATCATTTTTCAAAAATCTTACAGATACAATTTGTAAGAGCTATCGGACGATAACTTGTTGCCAAGGAAGGGTCTTTTCCCTGCTTTAGAACAGGAACCACAATCGCTTCTTTCCCTGTGGATGGGAGGTATCCCGAAGCCCAAATAGTGTTGCATAGTGTAAGAAATGTAACTTGTGCGTCAGTATGTAGGTTTCTGATCATGTCATACATGACTCTGTCAGGTCCCGGTGCAGTGCTTTTGCATGTGTTCAAGGCAACTCTCAACACGGCAATACCGAAAGGCCGGTTATACGGTTAATTCTACCTGGATTTATGTATGATTGGCTTACGCTGTACTATTTCTTTATGTTTAAGAAAAGATTGGGAATAGTGCGTTGAGCTCGACACTCGCTCAAAGTGTTCCCCAAGTGAGTCTGCCTGGTCTTTCAGTGTATCGCCCTGTGTGTTTACCAGAGGGAGTGAATATGTCGCCCTCTTATCCTATTAACCTTGTTCCACACTTTGGCCTCCTCTGTATAGGAGCTTATACTCGATAAAAACTTCTCCCAATTTTCTCTTCTAGCCTGTCGGTGGGTTCTCCTGCCTTGGGACTTTACCTTCTTCAAGTTAATAAGATTCTCCGCAGTGGGAGAGGCGCAAAGCAACCCCCACGTTTTGTTCTGTTTTTACTAGAGATCCTACAATTGTCGTTCCACCACGGGACACGCCGTTCGCATGCCAGGCCATTTACTTCTGATATGCATTTTGATGCGGCATCTATTATAAAGGCTGCAAAATACTCAACAGCAGCATCAATTCTTAACGAGGACATGTCATCCCATGATATACTAGTTAGGGTTCGGAATTTCTCCCAGTCAACTGTGTCAATCTTCCACCTAGGAGCCTGTGGTGTATATTCGGTTTCTTTAGGTGATCTTAGCAGCATGGAGAAGTGATCACGTCCGTAAGGATTGTTGTTAACTTCCCATTCGAGTTCAGACAGTAGTGACGGGGAAACTAGGCTAAGATCAATTGAAGAAAGCTTTTTGTTTGCAAGACAGTAAGTAATATGTGGGTGCCTTCTTATTAAGCAGATACGCACCGGAAGAAAAAAGGAACTGTTCAACGAGACGACCTCGCGCACCGATACGAGAGTCTTTACACAGGCTGCTGTGTGCATTGAAATCACCCAGAACATAAGGTTCTGGCAATTGATCTCTAAAGGACTGAAATTCATGTTTGCTTAGTTTGTAATGAGGGGGTATATATAGCGAGCAAATAGAGATAAGTTCGTTTAGCAGTACAACTCGAGCCGCCACTCTTTCAAGGGCCGTTTGTAGCAGTAAAGTCTGACAGGAGATACTTTTATGAATAAAAATGGCAACACCGCCTGATGATACGACAGCATCATCGCGATCTTTGCGAAACTTGACATACGGTCGGAGAAAGTTTGTGTGTTGTGGTTTTAAGTGTGTTTCCTGTAGACACAGCACTTTTGGATTGTGTTTTTGGATAAGCTCTTGCACGTCATCAAGGTTCCTAAGAAGACCTCTGACCTTCCGTTGAATTATTTGTGTATCCATATTTGAAGTAAATAGGTGCTGTGTATACGGAGACAGAAGTATTAATTACAGTCATTTGAGAGATTAGATTACAGAGCTCTTTCGAGGCCCTGTAACCGGGGTTTTGCCCTTTTTGAAGCGTTCGAGGGAGCCTCGCCGCTCCTTAGGCGCTTGGTGCGCCTTCAGGATAGGTGTAGTGTCCATTGCCTCTTGTGAGGCGCCGGACACGTGCTCTTGCAAGCGAGAAGTTTCCCGAGAGAGTCCCGCCTTGGAGGGCAAGACCCCTGCGCCTACCAGCCCGGAGGTCGATGGGGCTCCCTGAGGGATTTGGCTGCGCCGGCTGTTGCCAGCGCTGGGAAAGGCCGGGGAGGTTGGGGCAGTCTCGGCTGCGCCCACCTTCGGGGTTGATACTCCCTTCTGCTCGGTTGGTGGAGCCGCGCTAGCTGCAACCACCGTGGGGGCATATGGAGTAACTTCCGACTCCCTGCTTGTGGGTCGGACAGCCGCCGGAGGCCGTTGTGACGCTGCCCCCTGACGCGCCACTTCGGCAAAGCTTTTCTTTGGCAGGTATCCTACCCGCGTGCGTGCCTCCTTGAATGTGATATTTCCTTTTACTATGATCGTTACGATTTCATTTTTTTTCTTCCATGATGGGCACGACCGCGAGTACACGGCGTGCTCCCCATCACAGTTTACACAGTGGAGAGCGTTCTCACAAGTTTCAGTGGTGTGTTCTTGGGCACTGCATTTAGCACAAGTTTGGCGGCCTCGGCAGCTCTGCGAGCTGTGGCCGAAGCGCTGGCATTTGAAACAACGGAGTGGGTTTGGCACGTACGGCCTAACACGGAGCTTGATGTAACCGGCCTCGATTGACTCGGGCAGGACACTTGAACCAAAGGTGATTATTAGGTGCTTGGTTTGGATCTCTTTACCATCCCTTCACATCTGAATTCTTCTCACATTGACAACATTTTGCTCACTGGAGCCTTCCAGGAGCTCAGCCTCTGTCAGCTGGTGCAAATCATCATCCGAGACAAGGCCGTGGGTGGTGTTCAGAGTGCGGGGTGGAGTTACTCTCAATGGAACATTTTCAAATGATAATAGACTGGGGAACTTCTCGTGTTGTTTCTGATCATGCAGCTCTAACAGGAGATCACCACTTGGCAGCTTTGATACCTTGTAGCCTGGACCAAGGACATCAGTTAAGGACTTGGAAACCAGAAAAGGGGAAATGTTTCGCACTTGTTTATCGGATTTTTCTGAGTGGATCACATGATACCGTGGGAAGTTCGGTCTTTGACGTCCAAGGAACTGGAAAATTTCATCGGTGTACCCTCTTTTCTGAGGGCGATCAGGAAGCGGAGGGAAGGAGCTAGCCATAAAGGAATTGAATTTTCTGTAATAACGCCAGCCACCCGCCATGGAGCCCTACAAGGGAACGCTACAGGGACTGTATGTACCGGTCCTCTAAACGCCAGCTGTACGTCATCACTATAACCAAATATGAAATAACTTAGGTTGGCTATTCACACAAGGTTAACCCTTGCTGCCTGGAAAATTGGAAATAAAAAGAAGCCAGGAGAAGACAGGAAAGGTGCAAAGTGAGAGAAAGACGAAGGCTGGAAGGAGAGAGAGACAGGAAAAGGCAACTACCGATTTCCCCCGGGTGGGTCAGTACGGGGGTGCCGTCTATGTGAAGCAGAGGCCAAAGGGGTGTGTTGCCTCCACCGCCTTAAAGGTCCAAACACCCAGCATCAGCTCAACCCCCAGGATCCCCCTTTCTCCAGACACGGCTACGCCGCGCACGGCTACACGCGGGAGGGTCCAACCCTCGTGTGCTCGGGTACGTGGTGTCGCAGCACACCAAACGCCCGCTGACGCAGATGCCCCTGCGGGGTTCTGTTACTATGTGTGGCCCTTGCAGTGTTTGTGAAATGCGATGTATTTATTTTCAAACGAGCCTTATAATGATGTTGGTATCAATTAATTTCAATGTAAACATAGTTATGAAAATATTTCAATAAGTAAAGAAACTGTTCCATTAACACATTTTCCAGATTCCTGGCTACAGGAGGTTCCGTGAAATATACTGCCATGAGTTACCGAAGGCATGGATCGACGGTGTCAAACATTCTGAAAGAGACACTGCCAGCAATCTGGGACTGCTTGAAGCCCTTTGTGCTTGCACGTACAAGTGAACAGAAGTGGCGGAAGATAGCAGCAGAGTACAATGATAAATGGAATTTCCCGAATACTATAGGCAGCATTGATGGAAAGCACTTTGTTATCAAATGCCCCAACAACAGTGGGTCCGACTGCTAGAACTATAAGGAGTTCTACTCATTACTTATGCTGGCTGTAGCAGATGGTAGTTATAGATTTATTATGGTGGATATCGGAGCACAAGGCCGATTTTCCTATGGTTCTTTTTTCAAGAAGAGTCCCATCGAGACTTTGAAGAGGGAGCATTGGGGCTCCCTTCCGGAATTTCCAAGTGGCCAGTGTGTTTGGTTGGAGATGCAGCATTTCCATTGCGCACCTACCTGATTCGGCCCTACCCTGGTAGGAAACTAAATGAGGCAAAAAAAGTCTTCAACTACCGCCTCTCCAGGGCACGCAGATGTATTGAAAATGCTTTTGGCATTTTAGTGTCATGTTGGCGGGTTTTTCTTGGAAGTGTGGAATGTGAGCCAGAGCTTCTCAGTAGCATGATTGGGGCTGCTGTCTGTCTGCATAACTTTCTGATGACAGACACTGCATATTGCCTTGATGGTTACGGTGATAAGTCATGTGGGAAAACATTGCATGATGGAGAGTGGAGCCATGCTATCACCCAAATTGGAACCCAGGCACTACCATCAAATAACCGCCCCATTTCAGCTGCCATGGCAATGAGGGACGAAATAGCAGATTATTTCATGTCTGCAGAAGGTTCATTGCAGTGGCAGTTGAACGTTCTCAGGCGGTGCTGAAATCCCAGTTCTCTCCCTTCATCTTTTGTACCCCTACAGCTTCTAATGGTTAAACTGCACCATTTTGTATATATGTATATATACACGTATTTGCTTCTTATTTTTCAGACGTATTCTATAACTTTTTCCTCTTTCAGCGTCATAACAAGTACTTTGGCACCTGTAATTATGTACAATTTTGCCCTTACTACTATTTCCTTTCTTGAGCTTTTTTTTCTATTTATGGTGAAGAACTACAAGTTTTATAGCAGTCATATGCCAGTGATTTGTCTCACTAAAATTGGCATATGAACTGTATTTTACATGTAAACATATGTATTTTTTTCTGCATTATTAAGAGAAGGGGAACCGAGGGGCTCGATTTTGTTAATCATGTGTATATGTTCTTTTTTTCTGCAGTGTCACTAAAGCTAACTCCATGTGCTTCTAAACAGGTGTGCCTGACAGGTTAACTTCAGGCCCTCTTTCTGTGCATGTCATTTTGACAAGAAGTGTACATCACTGTGTTACGTGAGCAGGTTGCTTAAGTAGCTACAGCATGTACATAAATAGGAAACATCACATAGAAGAAATGAAATTTAATAAAACGTTTAGAATGAAGCACAAAAAAGCAAGATCAATTACATTTAACGAACTATTCATACCAAGACTTATTTGTGTACAACAGATACAAAATGCTACAAGTGCAAGAAAAAAATGCAAGAACACAGAAAATTTCTTTTGGATGTGATATATGTGTGTTCTTTGCAACTGCCAGTTGGCATTTCCCTTGTCCTTTCTCTGTTACATGTAGATATTGCATTGGAATAATCTGTATAAATATTATTTAATGGCAGTAAAAGCCCTGAAATATGTGGGAGTTAGGAATGAGACATTCATCGTCACAGTGGAATTGAACATTGCAGTCTTATCCTGTGCGCTACTGTCGGAACAAATGCAGCTGTGCAATAGAGAAATGCTGTACTTTCGGTACTATATGATGCTCAATATACCTTGAATGCAACAGAAATAGAGTACTTCATTTAGTGCACAATAACATGAGAAATAAGAATGAAATATGTATCACATATTACGAAAAATGCCCATATTCGAAAAACAAAATAGTAACGCAAAACGAGCGCATGAAATAAATATTGCACTTTTCTGAATCGGCATGCTGAAAATGCCACACAAAAGACAAATACAACTCTTGATTTAATGCAATAATGAAATCTGGCATAGTAATGGAATACACATGACTATCAAAAACAAGTACCCGTAGTTACACACTATGTTGTGCTCAACATCAAGTTCTACCTCGGATCACGCAGTACAGTGATTAAATAATGGATCTGATTAAGGCATTGACCCAGTCAGATGTTGCTCTGGTTTACCCCTTCATAAGGTGCGAGCTCGGCACATCTATCACATGCATACACAAATAGTAAAACTGCACTCAGAATGACTAGAAATGGAATGGCAACTTTCAGGCCATTTCGACTGCTGCTTTTGTATAATAAAAGGAGTACGCATTTGTACCAATCACTTTGTAAAAAGTCATCAAATGTGGTACGTATCCATACCTAAGTATTTTTGTTGTATAAGGAAGCTTGCATTGAACTTGAAGATTGCTTGAAGAAGTATTGAGCCAGCTAACAAAAAAAGGCTGAAAAGCTCAACAGGTTTTGCAATAAACATTTTGCTGCCAATATGAGCCTTGTCAAAGAGTACACCCGCACATGTAAAAACACCTAGAACACCAAGGAGGCCCATTACTGAAAGATAAAATCACACTGCATAGTGTATTTGATTATTGGGGAGTATTCAGCGTGCTAAAATATGGTACGTAGGTGCCCCCTTGTCCATTCATCGGCACTTGAGAAGAGTGGGATGATTATGGCCCCACAAGCCATGAACGGTTAAATGAAGTGTCACTGAGTATGCAAAGGAAGTGGGCTATGAGGACGCAGTTTTGTACTTCGTGGAAATTAGGTTGAATATTGCAGCGTTATTATTTGTACTATTTTATCTCACCATTGGTTAACAGCATATCACAGCCTACATCGCAGAATATCACAGTCTACTCATATCACATCACAACATATCACAGGCTTATATCTCAAGAAATTATGCAGTTCTGGAGAAGAAATGAAAATGATAAAATTGAGAATTTTGTATTCTTTTTATGAATAAGCCAGGTATTAAAGCGTAGCACTTGTAAAAAATCAGCAAATATATGAAATAGTTAACATAAACAAAAGCTACATGCACACCTCCTAAGTAGTCAATTGGCACCTAAATAGAAAAATGGGGCTATAAACACTGCATTAATTAACTTTCAGGTTAATCAAATTCTTCTTCCGCTTCTGCAATGAGCTGCCTAATTTTTACTTATCGTTTTGATGCCATTTTACGTGGCAGCTTGTCCAAACTTAGGCCTATAGACAAACCAAACGCCTCATTCTCAGACATTTTTTTCTGAAGTGGCCCAAAAATTCATCTTCGAAGCTGTCCGTCTTTCTTGTCTTTTTTTTTGCTTGGATGGGGCCTCACCATATCGCTTAAAGTTACCAATATTGTTGGTACTGCCAATGATGGCGGCGTTGTTTGTGGTGGTAGCTCAGGTGGGGCATCTAGAAAACTGTCATCTGCTGATGGTGACGGTGGTGTGGTGCACATTTCTGTCAAGATGCTTTCGGCGGTCTCACCAACATCATCACTGCCCGAGTAGGAAGGGGCTTCCATGCTGCATGTAGTTCTGCAGAGAGAAGGCTGACAGTATTCGAGGAAAAACAGGTGCGCAAATGTAAGGCCAAACAAAATTGGTTTTGCAGCTATTTTATTTGGCTGCGTCGCTCTCTGAGAATGCTGAAGGCTGCTTTGTTTATATAAAGAGAATAATATCGCTGTAGACACTTCAGAAAAAAAAAAGTTTTAAAAGTCGCGTGCACAATCGTAGTTAACCCGAATGAGACAGGCAGTTCTGTCGGCGTTATCAGTGTTCAATTTACAGTTTTGTGCAAAGACTAAAGCGATGTGAGGAAAATAGCGCCCTGAACATTTCGTAATAAAAAGAAAGAAAAAGGCAGATGCGGCCAGCTCCAGCAAACTCACGTGTCTCAAACGAACAGAAAAAAAATTATAATGATACGCATTTGAAAAATGCAAAGCGCGAAGTGAATCACAACCGCGTAAAGAGCAAGGTAGGTTTGCTTCACTGAATAACAGCGGTGTCATGCGGGGAACATTTAGGAAAGGAATAAACGTATGATTACAGAATACAGCCACCAAAGTAGGCAAAACACTAAGCAGCAATGAATGTTATCGCAGA
The DNA here is from genome assembly GCF_038994185.2 of Dermacentor albipictus. Classification (NCBI taxonomy): domain Eukaryota; kingdom Metazoa; phylum Arthropoda; class Arachnida; order Ixodida; family Ixodidae; genus Dermacentor; species Dermacentor albipictus. The sequence continues at coordinate 97,489,238 of NC_091822.1, forward strand.
ACTCTGAAAATGCATAATAACTCACTTTCTCGGACGGCCGCAATTTCTGTAAAAGGCCATCGACTCAGCGAACTCCCATGCTCGCCGAGAAACATAGCTGCTGCCGCTCCTCTTTGTCTGTTCAATCGCCTTCAATTCCCGTGTGTAGCGGTCCCTCAGCCCCTTCCAGAGTTTCAGACACTCTTCAACTAAAACAGGAAAAGCAAGGCATAACAACAAACGGTGATTGCATACCAGGTTCGGAAAAGTATCCACTTTTGAGTATGTAGACAAAGTATGAGTACGTAAACATCGACGCACCCATCGAGAGGCCGGCGAACGAACGGATCAGCTCCCAGGCATTGTTTTTGCGATCCACATCGCGATACTCTAGCCGTATCGTGTCATAGACACAGGGATGCTGCAGTTCGGCGTCCAAAAATCTCTCGATCACGGAACCAGAGAAGTCCACCACGTTTCCGTGAGAAGCGGCCATTTTGTACTGGCGGTGAGTAGCTACGGCGACGAGAGAGGGCGCTCGGTGCTGACGTGCTCGGCGCAGCCGGCGCGAAATGCAGACGGCTCTATTCGGAGCCGGACGACGTCCAAGCGCGTCAGGTGCCGCCGGTCACGTCGGCGGTCGGGAGCCGTCGGACTGTAGAGGGTGGCACTTCAGCCGACGTAACGTCGCCATGCTGCCGCGCGCACGCTACATCGGAGTATATCTGTCCCTTTATCGCACCCCGTTCGCACAGCCCACTCATTCGCTCAGCATGCTCTTCAGTCACACAAAGACGAAACGTGTGCCTGAACAAGCGGAACGAACCAAAGAACTCGGTGTCTCGGACGGAGAAACGATCTGCGCGAGCCAAACGTCGTCATCGGCACGGACAGCCGGGCCGCGACGAGCCATGAAGGCGGACCCGATCATGGTGCTGACGCCTCGATGGGATCGTCCTTTATGTCGCTTGGGAGCACCACGCAGACGCATGACTCCTCGCCAGCAGCACGGCACATATTGCAGGGGACGCTTTCCCACCACACGCGCTACGGCGCAGCGATCACGTCAGAGGCGTCCCGCATCGGACGCTGCAATAGGTATGGCGCCTAAAGCCCCTCCATCCACGCGCCACCGCCGGCGGTGGCGCGTGGATGTAGGGGCTTTAAGTCAGACTGGCGATAGAGACGAAGAAGAAGTGCATCGCATCAGCAACCACATCACGCGTGGCAGTTCTTTTAGTGCTAGTATTCCCTTTGTGTAGCGCAAGGACGATGATACGCGCAGGAGGTGGCGACAGGCCTGCGGCTTCCTCAGCAGGCAACAGGAAGAAAGTCCCAAGCCGTGGGCGCGGGGAATAGGGGCGCGGGGAAAGCGCCGCTTCGCTTGGTATGCCACCGAACCGCCGAGCAGAAGAGCAGCCGGTATCGAACGAGGTGAGAACATCAGCGCGATCATGCCGACTCCTTCGGACGAATTCGCATAGCGTGTAGTGCACGGTGCGGACTATTTCCTCTCGGTTAGTAAAGCAGCCTACGCGGAAACAACCCGAATCACGGGCAGAGATACGGGTCAGTGTGAGTGGGGGAGGGGGTGAAAAGGGGGCGAGAGATTTGGTTGCTTGCTTACATTCTCGCTTTCAGTTAGTGATTTTCTACGCCCGTATCTTCTTACGGATTCCTTGGCTCATTCCAGGCACGTGCGGTAGGTAGATTAGTACGTGACAAAGTTACTGCCTCGTTTTTTTTCCTTTTTCATGGAGGCCTTACGCACTTTGGCAATCGATGTAAGCGAAGCTGTTATAACTCGAAAGGGCGAAATGACGTATCTATACTAAAGACCTGTAGCGGAATTTCACTGCGGACGCGCTTTCGTGAACCAGGCCGGCGAAGAAACGCGACAGAGCACCACATCGGACACTTCGCATTGTACTAGAGCTTTTACTAGATTCTCATACTAGGTACTAGATAGGTACTAGATAGATGGGTACTAGATTCTTGTACCTATACCTTTATTGCACTGCACTGCCGACTTGTGTTTTACTCGTAATATACGTGCTGAATGTATTATTGATTTGTCTGCCTTGCTGTGTATGTATGGTAGGTTTGTCATTCTAGATTTCTGCGTGTTCCCTACGTGGTGTTGCGCGGGCTTTTGTATTGCGCTGCTCAGCTTCACATACGGTCAGGGGCTCAGTAAAGCTCAGTTGAGCTTCTTTTTTTCTCTAATTAGCTCCGCTTCTTTGAAGTGTTAATAAGTGGACTGATTGAGATTGATAAGTCCCGAAGCGAGGATGGTTCACTATATTATTTGTCCATTGCCCCTCTTCTTTAGGATCCTAAACCAAGCAAGCAAAAGGCACCGTGTCAAGCCGAGGACCTCAAACGACCGCCTTTTAGGCCCGCCGGGAGGTCAGGCATACCAGAGCCTTTCGTGGACGCTGGCTTCAAGGCTCGACACAAGGCCTATTACAGGAGGGTGAAGGCCCTCCAGCGGCGAGCCGCCACTCGGAAAACCATCGTGCGCCACAACGTGGCCAATGCAGAGGACGGGAAATCTTTCACGCCTGAAAATTACCAGATTGTGTTTAGGGCAGAGACTTCCGCAGCTCAGTACTTGTGGGACGGGCGAAGCGTGCGACAGCAGCACCGCCACTTCTCCAGTTCAACGCTGCCCACATGCAACCTCAACCAAAGCTGCGAAAGCCATCTGGTGCCTAATTTGAATTTCAGCTTCACTGGGGTTGTGCTCTGCATCATTTTGGCCACTCTTGCGGCAAAGATATTTGCCTATGCCTTGCGTTAACAGATGGAATGCTTATTCACCAAATCACAAAATACTTTCAAAGTCAATGATTTCTCTTGTGAGCTTCTCTTGCATGAAGGACACAACGGTGCGTCCTCTGAACAACGGTCCGCATTTACAGGAATTGCGATGAATTGCGAACCACTCGTCACGTGCATTTTTTGCATTGTTATTGCGTTCTCTATCATTAACGCCCGTCTGCCCAGTATGCTTCCTGCCAGAAGAGCACAGCTGCTTCCTGAAGCCGGTGTAAGAGCACACATACACTGAAAAAAATGTTACACCATTAAGGGTTTTTTGCTTGTCGCATGCGTAGCGCCCCGACCACTAGGGTTTTTAGGTAATTTTACAGAACGCGACAACAAGCTCTAACTAGATGTGCGATGAGGGAAAGCGTGGTTGAAAACTATGTAATCATTCTGACCGCCTCCGGCGCACAGAAATAACCGACAGCAGAATTTGAGAGCGATTGCTTTGAATCGTCATTAAATGCACTTTTCATGTCGTCTGTCACAGCTATCATCATTTTGTCTTGAGGGAAAGACTCGGCAAACAAGACATCATCAATGGTTTTCACCAACGATTCGATCTTACCCCTTACACGTGAAGGTGTTAGCCATGGGAGAACCGAACACCCTTTAACGCGCTTGCGCGTATTTGACGCCTATCTCGCCGTTACAAGGAGCCGACATGCGTGCGGTCGCGGCTTCGCGCGATATTTTAGTTGGGCGTCCGCAACCACCCACGTGCGCAGGGCAAGGTCAATTCAAATAGGTCGTGAAGCTTCGGGCGAAAAGCGGTTCAGCACAAATTGTCACCGACATCGTGGGAGCAGCGATTGAAACGCGACTATATGCTTGGAGGTAACAAACATAGGGAAAGAGAAAAGCGTTTATTTTTTTTTAATTCAAACGAGGCACAGTTTTGTTCATTCAACGAAAATAAAATTTCAGGTCAATATTATATATTGGTGACGAGTCCAGAAAATACAGGTTTATTTAGTTTTATTACTATTAATAAATAAATTTATTTTCAGCGCCCATTCTTACAGGGGCCGTTGACAACGCTATCACTCGCAATGTAATGCACCGCTTGAAATGTGCAGAAAGGCGCGCTCGTAAAGTTCAAAAGTTGAAATACGCCCCCCTCACATGTCGTGCTTTTTTTTTTTTGCTCGACGATTGTTTGATGACACCCGCCGTGCTTGCTCAGTGGATATGGTGTTGGGCTGCTGAGCACGAGGTCGCTAAAGCCCCTACATCCACGCGCCACCACCGACCAGGTTACCGCCAACCTACCCTCCTCCTCCACGCTCCTCTCCCAATCACCCCCTCAGCTTCCGGCGTCAAACGGAACTTACGTAGCTTCAGCTTCCTGTTCCGAGCGGAAGTGACGCTATGTTTTTTAGCGTTGCTTACTTTCGCGTCTACGGAGAGGCTTTAATTGCACCAGCTCCGGTTGAAACTTAATGCGATTCCATCCAAAAACCACCGCCTATTGTAATCGGCGATCTGGTCGTGTTCGCTGCTTCGCGTCAACCTGCGACGGGTTGTGCCACGAGAGACAACGTACAGTGGAGTGTAGTGCCTGGGTGCTTGGAGACCGCTCCCGTTTTTCGTGCATTTGGAAAACAGCGACCGCAAACTACTACTTCAGCGGAATACAACAGCTTGTCCCCTTTGAATTCTTCTTGTTTTGAAGCATACATCCCCTCCAGCCAGCACGTATGGAGGGACTTTAGTGAAGGAGTTCGCGACGCCAATTTGTACGGCAGACGCATAGAGTTTATGATGTTGATTCTGAGGTTGAACTTGTCTCGTACGGCAGGTCGAAGGTAACGAACGTCCCAAGTGCGTGCACTGCGTGAAGAACTGCAATGACGTGAAGCTATGAAATATAACAAGTTCAAATTTGCGTGGAGGGCATTCAGTGACATGGTGAAAACAAGTGTGCTTTTCTTGTGCGATATGAGTGGAAGTGTGCAGTGAATTGGTGCGTGCGCGCATGTTGTAACGCGTGCAAAGGTGTACGGCGAATTGTGTTCGTGTGTTGTGCCCCAGCCCATGGCTCTCCGCACTTTGTCAGAGAAAGGGGACGACAGGCAAAGCGTGCGGGCGCAGCTTACGCAAACAAGCACGTAGATGCCCACGAATGACGCTTGGTGGAATGGCTAGAGCGAGCTACTCAAAGTAGCACCGGTTGCTAAGCACGGGCGTCTCACCATCGTCTGCAATCACAGTGGAAATTCTCGCAGCGCAACTCCAGGAAGCGCAAACGCCGGAACCGGAAATCTTAAAACCGGACATGCCGGAACCGGAAATGGCGGAAGCGGAAATGCCGGAACCAGGTTTGGTGTGAGGGGAAAAGGAGGTTGTCGCTACTTAAGAAAGCGGCGGTGGCGCGTGGATGGAGGGGCTTTAGATTGGATTAGACCCAAAGGCAGCTTCGGCAGCTGACTAGCACGTTCGGATCCAATCCATAGTTTAATTCGAGAAAAATGGCGCTTGCGTTAGAAACTTCGGTTGTTGCGCTGGCGTTGCTTGAGGAGGAAGGAGAGCGGGTTGAGGTGCGAAATGCGTTTGAAGAGATGACAGAAGGCGAATTCCGGCGTCGTTTTCGTTTCTCGAAAGAAACGGTGCGTTGGTTGTGCGGTGAACTCGACCCCATCATCGGGTGCCAGCGAGCCAGCGGAATTTCTACTGAGGAGAAGGTGTTGTGCGCGCTGAGGTTTTTCGCAACTGGAAGATTCCAGCGGGGCGTCGGCAGTGAAGAATTCATCGGCCTGCCGCAGTCGTCCGTCAGCGACACTATCCACGAAGTGGCAAACGCCATTACTGTCGTTGGCAGGCAAAAGCGATGGGTGGACTTCCCCCAGACGACAGCGGCGAAGGCCAGAGCAAAGGCGGCGTTTGCGCGGCTCGGACGGATCCCCGGTGTACTCGGCTGCGTCGATGGCACACTTATCGCCATACAGCAGCACCAAGGCCTGAGCCCCGGGGATACACAGAGCTATATGTCGAGGAAGGGTTTCTGCGCCATGAACACCATGATCGTAAGTATTATTCTTGCATTGTATCCTTAGTGATATATTTTTGTTTGTTTGTGTCGCATTAATTTTTCATTTCACTCGGACTGTTGCAACAGAATGTAGTAGGAGCGGTATTCTCGATCTATCAACAACGGGAATTTATTCCTTTTGAGGGTACATCGCTATGGAAAAGTGACAAAATCTTGCGGTGCGGGACACACTGCGGCTCAGCGGTCTCCACAGCGCATGAAATTGACGTTGCTCGATGGCGGAGTATCCCCGAAGCCTGATTCACCATTTCGATGGATTCAAAACGCCGCTCCTGCTGGATTATGCCGTAGTACTCGCTGTCCTGTGCTGCCGTCCAGCACGTGTTTAATGATGGGCGCTACATCTTGCAGTACATGTGCCATTTAATAGCACTAAAGGAGCTTTTATTCCGGTTTTGTGCCTGCAATTTTTCATGTTGGAGGTGTTGCGGAACATTAGCTGAAACACGTAAGAGTAATGTGGGTAAACGCGGGGGTGCCAGCAAGTTGTGACGTTCCGAGCAGTTAACAGGCGGGCTAGTCTTTGACAGTGCCCTGACGAAAACAAGTCCGCGTGTTGAAACTAACTACGAAACGAACCATGTCCGACCGAGATTTGTCCATAGCAGTATTCGAACAGTCTGTCGCAGTGTGCGGATATTCAATTAGGTTCATATAAGAAAGTGCTTTAGAGTACTTGTACAACTGTTTGCACTAATTTTTAATCTGCAGACATGCGATGCAGACCTCTGGATTGAAGACATCAACCCCTGCTTCCCGGGGTCCTGTCAAAATTCATGGGTGTGGCGTAGGAACACTCTCCGTACATACCTTGAAGCAGAACTGCGCCCTGGTGAATGTTTGCTTGGTAAGTGCTGCAAATGTGCGCCACAATGAAGTAGATATCGCTTAAACAGTCACCCTACCCTTGCGCAGCAGACTCCGGCTATCCCTTGGAGCCGTGGCTCCTGACACCAGTGCCGGGGCATCCAGCTGGCAGCACCCCTGAGGGCCTCTGCAACAAGGAGCACACCGCCATGCGCAATGTTGTGGAGAGGTGCATCGGGGTCCTAAGGAGCAGGTTCCGCTGCTTGCAGCGTTACCGGACCCTGCTCATCAACCCCGATCGAGCGGCGACCATCACTGCCGCTTGTGCAGCTATTCACAACATTGCCTTGGCGGCACGTTAGCCTGCCCCGGAAGAGGAGGACGACGACAGTGACGTTGCTCCAGCTGTCAAGCAGACTGCAGATCTGGTCGACCCGCCAGCACCACCCATGCGGGTCCCACAACCGCGGGAGCTGTACCTGAGGGGCCAGCAGCAGCGCAACCACGTGGTGAACCTTTTTCAAGGACCACGCGGAGTGCATACTGACCACCTCCGGAGGGTACGCCGCCGCCTGCTGCGACCTCGTCGGCAGCAGCCAATGTAATGCTGCAACTGCTTGGTACGTTATTTTTTTTTTAACAGGTGGGAAAACAAAGTGAAACAAATGCTGTCTGTATGCCAATGTTTACAAACACACTATTGGCCTGGGCTCATTAGCCACGGTGAATTTATTAGTCACTTATTATCAAGTCAACATCAAGCAATACAATGCACTGTTTCCTCCCCAGAGCATCACGCTGCGACTCAGTTTACTATGTTCTCCAGTCTGGCGTAATATTTTTGGCATGATAACATCTTGTACATTAGCTACCCATCTCAATGAAACCATGTTCTTTTAGTTAATGACCCTATGGCTGCACAAGCTTGTGCACAATGCCATCCTGATGAACTGTGCATATTTTTATGCATCTCATAAGAAGCATAACATAAGCGCATATGCCATGTGCTTCTTTGTTGTCCTCTTTAGCACACAATAGCTTGCTATCCTTCCTATGAAGTATGTTGCCTAACACTTATGCACAAGCAGCGGCCTAACTGTGAATGGGAAATGGTGTCGGAGTTTGTCACCGAGCCAAAGTGACCACCCCACAAACTGGTGGGTAGTCCGAAAAAGCTTGTTTGAATCGGGACTGCAACGCCGGCAAGTGGGAATACTGGATCATGCTTAAAAAAATTAAAAGGGTGGAGACATCAAAATTTTCGTTCATGCGTTTGTTGATTCAAACGTTGCGTCATGCTTCAGGGAGCACGATACACACAGCGGGATTCCTATATATCGGATAAATAATTTAATAATAGCATTATTATACCGAGCGATTTCGGTTTCGGTTTCTGGGCTCCGGGGGATGCTATGACGTCACAGAGGAGGAAACGCAACATGGCTTGGTCACGTGGGCCACAAAAAATAGTGACGTAAAACTATGCTGCGTCGTCTGCTCGCGCATACGAGTGCTCTGCCAGCAGAGGTCAACTGGCGTTTCGAAGTGCATGGCGCGATTATTATAATTATTGCGAAGAGCGACAACAACGGTAAGAAAATATTGCGGCTTGTGAGAGTCGGTGATTCATTCCGAAGCGCCGTAAGCTTTAGCTTCGAAGTGAACCGGAAAAGGCCTAGCCACGATATCGGCGGCGCCGAACGATCAGAGGCGGTGAAGCTGCCGTCGGTGCACAGAGTGACCACTCCTCGGACGCTGATTGGCCGCTTCGCCGTACGGCTGCCGCACAAATGGGTCTCGGGACCGTGCTCTCTACAGCTAGAAAATCTCGCCGTTCGCGAGCAAAACCGCCGTCGCACGGGGGCCCGCGAACGGCAAACGGTGATGATGATGATGTGTGGTTTTTTGTGGCGCAAGGGCCAGGTTTGGCCAAAGAGCGCCATGACAAGTGTTAATGTTGACGGTGTATTATGAAGATGTGACTTGGCTGTAGAGTGGCCTAAAAATATTCGCTGTAAAGTGCGTAAAATCTACGTACTATAAAATTATGGCGATGACTAATGAATACTATGAACATTAAAATCCATCGTACAAGAATGATGCAAAATATAAAATGTATAAGATGGTAACATTACTTGGAGCACTGCTGCCTCGCCAGAGCCCTTGAAAACAAGGGTCTAGAGGCATGTGCTATACCAAGCAGCTATCACAGCGGCGTCCTCTGAAGAGAGGACCCGCTATGAACATGTAGGGCTAAAAACATGCAAGACAACATCTTTCAGAAAACTCAGGACTGCGTTGGTGTCAAATAAAGGTTCTTGGCCGAGTAACATAACAGGATGAAGGGGGATGCGCTGCCGGTAGGCTAAGGGAAAATGTTTCTTTCTTTCACATTCGGCTTCCCGACACTCCAGGAGGACGTGGAGGACGGTCAGCCTCTCCCCGCATCTACCGCAGGTTGGAGGATCATTTTCAGTGAGTAAATAGTTATGCGTGCCAAATGTGTGTCCTATTCTCAGACGACAGAATAGGACATCTGTTCGGCGTGATTTTGTTACAGAGGGCCAGAATCCTAACTTTGGTTTTATCACGTGGAGCTTATTATTTGTTTCCGCGTCCCATAGGCGTTGCCAGTGGTTCCGTAGTTTCCTCCGTAAGAAGGGCTTCAGATCTGTGACAGGAACTGGAGCAGTGGGATTAGCAGAAGGCCGTACAACTGACGTGGCCATCTGGTCCGCCAGAACATTACCTTCGATGGTCCTATGACCTGGCACCCAGCATATAGTCACATGCTGGTTAGATACATATGCTTTACATAGGACGGAATAGAGTTCAATTATAACAGGATTTTTGTGCTTGCAGAACGATATCAAAGCCTTCACAACACTTAGGGAGTCCGTATATATAACTGATTTTTTGAGTTTTGATTTCCTTATATGCTTCACGGTCGACAATATTGCGTAGGCCTCTGCCGTGAAGATACTAGTTTCCGGATGCAGTACGTCGGATTCCGAGAAGGATGGCCCGACGGCTGCATAGGACATCCCGTCATGTGACTTCGATGCGTCTGTGTAGAACTCCGTGCAGGAGTGTTTGTGCTGGAGTTCCCGGAAATGCATTTGGATTTCAATGTCTGAAGCGTGTTTTGTAACTTGCATGAAAGATATATCGCATTGTATGAGCTGCCACTCCCAAGGAGGTAGTAGCTTGGCTGGATGCATTAGGGGGAGCTCGAGGAGTGGGACATGCATTTGATCACTAAGCTCCCTCACACGCAGCGAGAAAGGCTGTCTAACGGAGGGACGATTGCGAAAGAGTGTAGCATATGTCATGTCATTGATGGTATTAAAACAGGGATGTTGTGGATTTGAGTGGACTTTCAGAAAATATGTTTGGCTAATGTATGTTCTCTGCAGATGAAGTGACCACTCATTTGATTCTACATATAAACTTTGTATGGGACTCGTTCTGAAAGCGCCTGTGGCCAGTCGGATTCCTAGATGGTGGACCGGATCTAGCATCTTTAGCGCGCTCGGGGCTGCAGAATGATAGATCACGGCACCATAGTCTAGTCGTGATCGAATGAGGCTCTTATAGATATTCATTAGACACTTCCTGTCACTACCCCACGTAGTCTGGGATACAAGTTTCATTATGTTCATTGTTTTGAGACATTTTTGTTTAGGATATTTAATGTGGGGGACGAAAGTGAGTCTGTAGTCAAGTATGACACCCAGAAATTTGTGTTCTTTGTTTACAGGTATCTGTTGTCCACGCAGTTCTATGCAAGGATCTGGGATAAGTCCTCTCTTTCTTGTAAAAAGAACACAAGAGCTTTTGTTAGGATTGATCCTAAATCCATTCCTGTCTGCCCACGTTGACACTTTGTTCAGGCCATGCTGTACCTGTCTCTCGCAGACTGCGAGGTTACAAGATTTGAAAGCTATTTGAATGTCGTCTACGTAGACAGAGTAAAAGATGGCGGGTGGTAGTGAAGCACGAAGCGTGTTCATCTTCACGATAAAGAGGGTGCAGCTGAGCACGCCTCCTTGGGGTACACCCGTTTCTTGCGTAAAAGGACGTGAGAGTGCATTGCCGACTTTTACCCGGAAGGTACGATTTGACAGATAGCTTTTGATTATATTAAACATATTACCGTGGATGCCCATTTCTGACAGGTCTCTTAAGATTCCGTAACGCCACGTTGTGTCATACGCCTTTTCCATATCGAGAAATATCGATAGGAAGAACTGTTTATGTATAAATGCGTCCCGGATATTCCCTTCAACACGCACGAGATGATCGGTTGTGGAGCGCCGTTCTCGGAAGCCGCACTGATAAGGATCAAGCATTTTGCTCTGTTCAAGGAAATGAATGAATCGCCGATTTATCATTTTTTCGAACACCTTACAAATGCAGCTTGTGAGGGCTATCGGGCGGTAACTTGCCACCGAGGAAGGCTCTTTGCCTTGTTTCAAAATAGGGACTACAATGGCTTCCTTCCACGCGGTTGGAAGGTACCCTGCATCCCAGATGGTGTTGAAAAGTGTAAGTAGTGTAAGTTGCGTGTCATTGTGTAAGTTTTTGAGCATTTCATATAAGATTCTATCAGATCCTGGTGCGGAACTCTTGCATGCGCTCAAGGCCGCTTTCAACTCGGCAGCACTAAATGGGCAATTATAGGGTTCATTCTGTCGGCATTTATTGATGAGTGGCTTGCATTCTTCTATTTCTTTATATTTCAGGAATGATTGCGAATAATGGTTGGAGCTTGATACACTCTCAAAGTGCTCCCCAAGTGAGTCTGCTTGTTCAAGCAGGGTATCGCCTTGTGGGTTTACCAGGGGGAGTGAATAAGTTTGTCGTCCTCTTATCCTGTTAACCCTGTTCCAGACCTTCGATTCCTCAGTATAAGAGTTGATGCCCGATAAAAACTTTTGCCAGCTTTCTCTTCTTGCCTGCCGGCGGGTTCGCCTGCCTTGTGATTTTACTTTTTTAAAGTTAATAATATTCTCCGCAGTGGGGGAGGCGCGTAGCAACCCCCACGCTTTGTTCTGATTTTTACGTGCGATCCTACAATCGTCGTTCCACCACGGGACACGCCGTTTGCAGGATAGACCATTTACTTGTGATATACATTTAGATGCGGCATCTATTATGAAGGCTGTAAAATATTCGACTGCAGCGTCAATTTCTAGCGAGGACATGTCATCCCACGAAATACAAGATAGAGTTCGAAATTTTTCCCAATCGGCAGTGTCAATTTTCCACCTAGGAGCCTGTGGTGGATATTCCTTTTCTTCGGGTGTTCTAAGCAGTATTGGGAAGTGGTCGCTTCCGTAAGGATTGTTGTTAACTTGCCATTCGAGTTCAGACAATAGTGACGGGGAGACTAGGCTAAGATCTATTGAAGAAAATGTTCTGTTTGCAAGAGAATAGTATGTCGCTTCCTTCTTATTCAGTAGACAAGCACCAGAAGAGAAAAGGAACTGTTCAACAAGACGTCCTCGCGCATCTATACGAGGGTCGCCCCACAGGTAGTTGTGTGCATTGAAGTCGCCAAGAACCAGATAAGGTTCTGGCAATTCATCTATAAAGGACTGAAATTCATGTTTAGTTAATTTGAAATGTGGGGGTATATAAAGCGAGCAAATAGTGATGAGTTTGTTTAGCAGAACAGCTCGCACCGCCACTGCCTCAAGGGGCGTACGTAGCTGTAAAGATTGACATGCTATACTTTTATGAGTGAGAATCGCCACACCACCCGATGATGCGACGGCATCATCGCGATCTTTGCGAAACGTGACATACGTACGGAGAAAGTTTGTGTGTTTGGATTTTAAGTGTGTTTCCTGTAAACACAGAACTTTTGGATTGTGTTTATGGATAAGTTCTTGAACATCATCAAGATTCCTAAGTAGACCTCTGACATTCCATTGAATGATTTGTGTATCCATATTTTAAATTTAATTGGTGCTGTGTTTACGGAAACGGAAGGGATGTCTTAGATTACAGAGCCCTTTCGAGGCCCTGTAACCGGGGTTTTGCTCTTTTTGAAGCGTTCGAGGGAACCTCGCCGCTCCTTAGGCGCCTGGGGCGCCTTGGGGGTAGGTGTAGTGTCCATTGCCTCTTGTGAGGCGCCGGACACGTGCTCTTGCGAGCGAGAAGTTACCAGGGAAGGGCCCGCCTTGGAGGGCAAGACCCCTGCGCCCACCAGCCCGGAGGTCGATGGGGTTCCCTGGGGGATTTGGCTGCACCGGCCATTGCCAGCACTGGAAGGGACCTGGGAGGTTGAGGCAGCCTCGGCTGCGCCCACCTTCGGGGTCGATGGCCCCTTTTCCTCGGTTGGCGGAGCAGCGCTAGCTGCAACCACCGTGGGGGCAGATGGCGTAACTGCCGACTCACTGCGTGTGGGTCGGACAGTCGCCGGAGGCCGTTGTGACGCTGCCCCCTGACGCGCCACTTCGGCAAAGCTTTTCTTTGGCAGGTATGCTACCCGCCTGCGTGCCTCTTTGAACGTTATATTTTCTTTTACTTTTATAGTTACTATTTCTTTTTCCTTCTTCCAGGAGGGGCACGACCGCGAGTACGCGGCGTGATCCCCGTCACAGTTCACACAGTGGAGAGAGTTATTACATGCTTCAGTGGCGTGTTCAAGGGCACTACATTTCGCACATGTCTGGCGGCCTCGGCAGCTCTGCGAGCTGTGGCCGAAACGCTGGCATTTGAAACATCTCAAGGGATTTGGCACGTACGGTCTTACACGAAGCTTGATATACCCGGCCTCAATTGACTCGGGCAGGACACTTGAATTGAAGGTGAGTATTATGTGTTTGGTCGCAATTTCTTTACCGTCTCGCCTCATCTTGATTCTTTTGACGTTTATGACATTTTGTTCACTGAAGCCCTCCAACAGTTCAGCCTCAGTGAGCTCTAGCAAATCATCATCGGAGACAACGCCACGGGAGGTATTCATCGTGCGGTGCGGGGTTACTACTACTTGGGTCTCCCCAAATGATACAAGTTTAGGCAGTTGCTCAAATTGTTTTAGGTCGCGGAGCTCCAAGAGGAGGTCACCGCTAGCCATCCTTGACACCTTATATCCTGGGCCAAAAACTTCGGTAAGAGACTTAGATACAAGGAACGGGGAGATTGTTCGCACTTGCTTAGCTGGTTTTTCTGCGTGGATCACATGAAAACGGGGAAAATTGTGGACTTGGCGTCCGAAAAACTGAAAAACTTCTTCGGTGCGCCCTCGTTTGTGAGGGCGATCAGGTAGTTGAGGAAAAGCATGTTCCATAAGTAATGTTGGGTTTTCGGCCGCGATGCCGACCACCCACCATGGAGCCCAACAGGGGGACGTGACAGAAGTTGCTGCTAGAGAAACCCTGCCAACGCCAGCCGTACATCGCTGCTATAACCAAATACAGCATAGCCAAGGCTGGCTAGCTACACATGGTTAACCCTTGCCGCCGGGAAACTAGGAAGTGAGGAGAAGTGATGAGAAGACAGGAAAGATGAAAAAGGCGAGAGAGAAAGACGAAGATTGGAGAGGAGGACAGGAAAAGGCGACTGCCGATTTCCCCCGGGTGGGTCAGTCCGGGGGTGCCGTCTACGTGAAGCCGAGGCCAAAGGGGTGTGTTGCCGCCGCCGAGGGGCCGTAACGGTCCAAACACCCGGCATTGGCTCAACCCCCAGGATCCCCTTTTCCCCGGACACGGCTAAGCCGCGCACGGCTACACGCGGGAGGGTCCAACCCTCGTGTGCTCGGGTACGTGGTGTCGCAACACACCACACGCCTGCTTGCGCAGACGCCCCTGCGGGGCGGCAAACGGCGTGCGGCGAGTTTCCGTGCCGGTAACGTGGACGGGCCTTCACATTGAGAAAGGCCAAGCGAAGGAGAGACCGCTCCGAGCTGCCGAACTATGCGACGATGCGAGGAGAGAAGCGGACAACACGAACACCGCATATCCTGGTCGGCCGGGTACTGTTTTACACTGAAACGTGCAAAGGCCCGTCGGCACGGCAACTCGCTGCACGCAGTTTGCCATTCGCGGGCCGCCGTGCGGCGTTCGTGTTGTCCACTTCTCTCCTCCTGTGTCTGTGTCTGCACGCCTTACCCCTTCTTTGCATTAAGAAAGGATTTCTATATGCCTGTAGCTCGGTCGCTCGGCTCAGCAGGCTCCGTAATCGGCATTTCATCGCTACTCATCATACGTCACGTTTTTGTGCTGGTGTGCTATGACGTCAATATTTTCGTTCCTCCTCTGTGACGTAGTAGCTGCCGCGCTAGCGATGGGTCTCGACTACGAGAAGGAGTTTTTAAGGACTTTTTGGAGCTGAATTAAAATTATTTTGAAATGTTTGCAGCGTCCGATACCTCGTTCTGGGTGTCCTTGCATACGGAAGCAGCCTACAACATGCTTTTTATAGCCTCAAAATTTGGTGTCCCAACCCCTTTAAATGCACGACATGAGCGCCATCTTAGAACTGAAATTGTATCAGAACTGCGCGATATAATATAGTTGAGTAAAAGAAAGTTGCCCTTACTGTAAGGTAAAAAGAAAAAAGTCATTTTTAATATACGTACAGAGGTTAACAGGCGTCTGCCTCTCCACTGCACAGACACATACACATAGCACAACAAAGTCGAAGCAATATACAAAAACAAACGCCCGCAAGTATTTCAGAAGTCGCGACACAAAACCTAGTGCACAGTCCAAGTTCTTAAGTGCCCTCATGTGGAATGCGATATTTTTGAAAGTATACAAAAAAGGCAACCTTTGGTGCTTGTTTAAACATATACACAACAACCTTCCCTGCAGGTTTAAAACTATACACAACAACCTTCGCTGCAGGTTTACACCTATACACAACAACCTTCGCTGCAGGTTTAAAACTAATACACAACACCTTTTGCTGCAGGTTTAAAAGTATACACAACAACCTTCACTGACGATTTCAAAAAATCTGCACTGCAGACTAAAAAAAAAACTGCAACAGCCTTTGCTGCAGACAAAAAAAACTGCAGCAGTCCTTGCTGCAGATAAAAGAAACTGCAGCAGTCCTTGCTGCAGATAAAAAAACTGCAACAGTCCTTGCTGCAGATAAAAAAAACTGCAGCAGTCTTTGCAGCAGATAAAAAATATAGCAAAATTTTAAATTATTGTGCAGGCTGCCGCAGTGCCGCTGCAATGGCCCGTGAGAGCGCCCCCACGCTGCGCAGCTCCTGCAAAGCCTGGCCCTGTTGCTGCAGGATGGCCTCCAGGGCTGTAGCCTGCTTCTCTGCAGCCTCCCTGTGGAGCCTGGCCTCGGTTGCCAGCTGTTCGAGGGCGACAGCCTGGCGGGTGGCCGCATCCCGGAGCACCGCAATCAGCTGGAAACGAAGAAATATGTCGCCAATGTCACCTCGGAATTCTTTGGTACCGACACTTCGCTGGGAGCTTCTGTTTATGGAGAGTCTCAGCGTGCACAACACATCTTCTCCGCTGAAAATCCGCTGACCCAGCGGCATCCGTCAATGGTGCCGAGTTCTGCGCACAACCGATTCCCGTTGTTTGGGCAGACCATAGTGGTGTCAGAATTCATTTTCTGTCACCTCCTCAAAAGCATCTCACACCTCCAAGCACCTCTTTGTAAGAAGAAACCAAACAGCCCTTTTCAGGGCTACGTACCAGTTTGCCTGGCGAGCGATTGTGCAGTAGCAGCCATTCTCTGTCCTGTATACTGCTCCAGCATGCAAAACATACCCCAACCAATGATCGAAGAAGGCGTGCATATGCAACATTATAATTGCAAAAATGTACATTTGTACTTGGTGACTATGCTGAGGATTTAGTTCATTACACACTTAGGTTTGGTTTTCTGTAGGAGTGTGCAAATAGTAAATGTTTGGTACGAATTAATTTTGAAGAAAATACCCGATAGAAAGACACTCCATCGAATATTGTAGAATAGTAAATATTCGTCCATAAATTTTCTTATGTTCCATTTGCCCAGATTCACCATAATGTTTGTGTTTAATTTCAAGGCAGAATGGCTGTTTATTGCACTTCAAAGTTATCGAAGAAAAGTTCTCGGCTACATCCATTTGCATCCTATCTCTTTTTGAGATATATCCGCAGTGCACAGAAATAGTATCAACGAACCGTGTTGGTTTGCTGCTGCTGCTCACTGCTCCGGGTGTGCAGTTCCACCAGGCGTGGGAGGGCTTCACGGGCACCCGCCGGCGGCACTCGGCGGTGCCTTTGGCGTTGTGGTGCTGAAAACATACAAGTTATGCTATTTTTTTCACAGCAGAAGCCTATGTAACTCATGTTTAAAAGGAGTGACATGGTAAGAAGCATCACATGCCGATGGGTGATTCCATTAAACTTAATATTGGTACAGCTAACAGGACAGGGGGACTCCAACTTACGAGCTGGAGCACTCAGGCACTCCTGGGCCGCATCCTGCTCGGCCACACCACCGGCACCGCGTACAACGCTCTGAAAAGCCCGTTCAAGTAAGACACTGCTTTATGCACACCGAGTGCAATAAACGAAAAAAAAAGAAATGTGATGTGTGCAAATTCACCTGCAAGCCACTGATGCCGGGCGTTTCGCCAACCAAAACTGTAGGCTGGGCGGGCAATGGCTGGGTGGGCTGAGGGCGCCGGAAGTCCCCAGCGAGAGCTCGCGCCTGCAGACTCTCATCTGGGGGGACCAACTGTAAGCATGTGTTGAGAATGTGTCACAAAACTTCTCTGCACGCATAGCGATGTTTGTACCAGCAGCTACTAATCATAACTGATACGGTGTAAGCCTTTAGAAATTCATATTTTCCCCGAACCATTAGGGAATGGAATTACTTCCTGCTGCGGTGGTTGCCTGCGACACCATCAAATCATTCTTAAAGCTGCTGAAAGAAATTGTGAAATTACCCGGGTACATCCCTGCCCTCCTTTCCTTTTTTTCTTTTCTTTTCGGCTTGTCCTTCCACATAACTGAACGCACGTGTTTTCCGATGCTTCTGCCACTGCTACACATTTTTACGCACTACCACATTATATTTGTCTGACAGGATGTATGTTGTGTAATCGTTTGCCACGCGTGGTATACATATATTATTCTAGTTTAGTTTTTCTGTCTCCTAAGTGTTTGTCAACTTGGCGCTAAGAGCAGTTTAGATTTTCTTCTGGAATAATTTCACATTGTTAGCGCTAATTGCTACGTTTTCGCAAATGACACGCTGCTTATATTTTCAAATTCAGTGCTACTTCATTTTTGCTCACGCTTCACACCTTGTACTCAGTCTTGCTCGTCATGTATGTAACCACTCCTGCTTAAGGCCTCTAACCAGAGGCTGGCAGTAATCTTGAAATAAATAAATAAATAAATAAATAAATAAATAAATAAATAAATAAATAAATAAAATGATTGGTTGAGCT
The DNA here is from genome assembly GCF_038994185.2 of Dermacentor albipictus. Lineage (NCBI taxonomy): Eukaryota > Metazoa > Arthropoda > Arachnida > Ixodida > Ixodidae > Dermacentor > Dermacentor albipictus. The sequence goes on from NC_091822.1 coordinate 97,507,333, forward strand.
ATGGATTGATCTTAGCTGGCTAGATAGCACACGTACAGTCCTAGGTCTGCTTCTGGTTCTCATGGCACAGTTTAAACCATGTTCAGCTGTGTTTGCTATGTGCTACCTATTCCATAGCGTTTTTTTTTCTTAATTAAGAAAAGCCTGCAAAATTTTTCATTACTTTTTGGCCTCACGTAGTGCTTACTGCTATCACAAAGTGGCAAATATACATAACTCATGTTGCATGCAAGGCTCACTCTAGCAGTACCTTAGTGACTGCAAAGAGAAGAGCCCCATCAGATTCGTGTGAAAGTCACATTCAGAATGGAGGTGATTTAGTTTGTTCACAGCATGTCTGACCAGCACTACTGTGATTTGTCAGCAGCAGGCTGCACCTACCTTAAACATGTTGCATGCTTTTTCCTAAACTAATTAAAGAGTTTGACAGAAAGTATTCGGTTGCAGATGCAATGTTTTCATGTTACTTTCAAGCCTTGCATTGCCATGGTGACCATCAGATAGCCTAACAGGTAATGCTAATTGTAATAAACATTTAACCAAGGAGAACACAAATATTTCAGTTTTTTTCAGGGCGATAATTCGCACATAATGGTAGTTTATAGTTTAATCTGCATAGAAGCTCATTTAGTTAAATACTTTTTCTAACAACTGGGACAAAGCTCTTGCCACATTTACCATGGCACATTATACTTTTATAGCTCCTTATACAGAACAACCTGGATTAAACCCGAAAGCTTCAAGTAGACATTCATTGCTTAGTCTTCTGGCTTAAGTAAGCATCCTTTGCTGATTAGTTTGCTAAAGCTGCACATTGTTTATTTTATTCATTTCTTTTTCCGGATACACCTGCGCAAAATCTCCGGGAGCGAGTGTGCCATACCTGAAGAATAGCCTTTCCTGTCTCCTCTCCAGAGAAATAAAATGAGTAGGATGCCTTGTTTCTTACTATTGCGCTTGATGAGCATTACTCGACAACATGAAGTCATTACACTGAGAACTAAATGCAATGTAAATCCCATGATAAACAATGCTATGGAAATCCCACAGAACGACAACGCCATGGAAATCCCATAGAAATCCCACCAAAAGGCAACGCCATGGAAATCCCATGGAAATTCCACAAAAAACAACACCATGAAAATCCCATGGAAATCCCACGAAAAAACAACGCCACAAAAATCCCATGGAAATCCCATGATAAACAATGCTATGGAAATCCCACAGAACGACAACGCCATGGAACTCCCATAGAAATCCCACCAAAAGGCAACGCCATGGAAATCCCATGGAAATTCCAAAAAGAACACGATGAAAATCCCATGGAAATCCCACGAAAAAACAACGCCATAAAAATCCCATGGAACTTCCACAGTTTTTCTGTTGTACGCATCATGAAATATCGATGGGAAACCCATGGATTTCCAACAACATTTTTTGAAAGGGAATGGCATGGTAATTGTGAAAAATTACGCCATTAACGTTGTTTCTCGCTATTTTGAGTAAACGGTTTTGTGTTCATTAAGGTCTTCTGTTAATTTCAGAGAGGCAGATCTCGTAGGACCGTCCATGCGAGTCGTAGTTATGAAAACAGCACAGCTGCTCACTAGGCCGGTTTAAGGCACACAGTATCGTGGCTATATGTACTGGCAGCGTTGCTTCATGTGTGTCGCGTGTATGTTGGATGTCATTCAGAGTTCTGCTTTGGCGTTTGCCAAATGTTTATGTGTGTCATGATTTATGTGCTTTCATTGACTTTCTTCTTTGAATTTGACGTGGTCTTGTGCGTATTTCAAAATTTGAACAGTAGCCTCTGCATATAGAAGTCTTCATGCGAACTAACACGATACCTTTGCTCCCGTTGCACCTCGAGAAAGCTCCGTCCAGTGCAATGTAAAAAAAAATGGCTGTGGCTTAGCTAAGGTTAAGCCCAGGATGCGAAGCATACTAGCCTTTATTTTAACACGACAGCGTTAAGGAGCTCGTGTCGCAGAAAAGCCGGTGTCGTCGGCGTCGGCTCAGGCGTGGTGCGCTTGCTCAGGCGCAGATTTCGTTGTCGCGCCGAACGCTGCGTTGCTCGACGCTCACCGCGTCCGATGCGGGGCGCGTAGTCGCTGCGCCGTAGCAAAGCCACCTAGAAACAGTCTCTGTAGCACGCCGCAACCTTCGCTTCTCATTCCAACGAGCAGCTCTGTCTCCAGGAGTCATCTCACCTCGTGTGAGTGTCTAGCAGAGGCAAGCGCAGCTGCTTATATACCGCCGCGACTCCGCGAGCGACGGCGCGAGTTGGAGCCTTGTTTCTCCTCTGTCGTGACGCCACGGTGTCACGTGGTATTGAAGGCGACACCGCCGCGCCTGAGGAGCTCGGTTGAGCTCTCGTAATATGCTTCGCATAAAAAAAGACAGGAATGAAACTCCCATGGTTCCACGCGAAAATTCTGCTCGCGCGGAGTAAAAATTCTACTCCGATCATACGGTGCATAATAAACTCCCAACCGGCGGGTCGCTAGAGGACAAGCAATATACTCTCACCTGGTGGTTATTTCCGTTTACAGTGTAGCGTACCAGGGAGTCACAATAATCCCTGTCACTGAGCAGATCACCGTATCCGCTGTAAGTCGGGACTGCCAACCGTACAGCGGGGAGCGCGCATTTCGGGACAGCCGAAAGCGCCTTAACTGCCCCCGGAGTGACGAAACATTTCGCCGGGGTGTTGCAACAGTGTCTGTACGCCTGCTCCAAAGGGACCCGTTGGCGCGTTAGCGGCGTGGTCGACCAAGGGTGAACAGTCATCCTGCTCGATTAGCGGCGCGGTTTCCACAGGAATACCGGCCGACGCGCCGCCAGCCCCAAAGGAAAACAGGCTCCTAGCGGGGTGCGCCCGCTGTCGTTCACAGCCGCCACTTGAGGCAGCTGTACAGTCGAGCGCGATTTGAAAGTTATCGTGCGAGCGTCAACCAGCCCAGCACTCCAGGCACCTGGCGGCCGGTTTCGGGACAGGAAAAATCATGATTTCGCACACTTCTCTCCCTCGTTCGCTGTTACATACAACAACCATCACCCCGCGACAAACTCACCGCCCTTTCTCTCTATTCTACGCTTTCCATTTGTTCCGATAAAGTGTGGACTTGGTTACCTCGTATCTTCGCGGGCTTAAGCTAATGTTCTTGGTCACACATTCTTGGCAGTGTCTGCTGTGCCCGGGGCACAGCAGACGAAAGGTGCCCGAAATGTCTACGTTCACCCATGACGTCACGTCCGCTATAACCCGTGATGTCACATCCGCTCATTGTCATGGCGTCTGTCTTACGGAGCCGGCTGCGCTGCGAAGCGGTTCGTATTCCGTGCCCACTTAGAGCGTGAGTAATTCATCTTTCCACGCTATATGCGTGTAATAAAGGATTGGGGCTGTGAGCTGTTTGATGCGTTACCATTAGGTACCTTGTGCGCATATTTTGCCTCATAGCCGCGTCAAATTGCCGCCGGCATGTGGAATGGGCCGTGACATCTTATATGGAGCTGCTCATGTGAGTGGTATTGCCTCCATCAGGATCGTCAGTGCGTGCACAGAACCATTCAGTAGTCTGATTCAGGGGAGGGTGCGCGTAAGAACGAGGACGTAAGAAAACACTGGCATGACGAGCTGTTCCGTCAGATCGCGTTACATCGCGCTTTTTTTCTAAGACCATCTCGCTCGAGCGAGAGGATCTTAGAACAGCATTACTACTGCTTTTTTACAGCTTTGCTGCGGCTCATTTAATCATAACCTGCATTCTTTTAATAATACAAATGGCATCGCTGCGCGGAAAAGCGTCTCTTGAAGTTTACAAACAAGAGCCAATGCCGCCGTGCCTGCTGCATGCATACACGCTTACCAACGCAGCTACGACGCTGCACTAGCTCTGCTACTGCGTGATACAGGGTCACTGTGATAAGAAAATTAAAAAGAACAAACGAAATTAATGCAGAAAATGTCAAATGCTGCCAAGCGTGATAAACGGACCTGCCTCGCTAAACGAGTTGAATAAATCGGCGTCCTGAAGTCAGCTTCGCCGCGGTAGACTAGTGTTACGCGGTGAAGCATGTCAGAACTGAAGAGTGACCGCTTTCACCGACATATATAATATGTGTTCCTTAATGGTGTACGCGTGCACCTGCCGTCTCCTATTACATTACGCGCGCCGAGGCGCCTAAGTGTACTGGCCGGCCTTCGGCGCTATTTCGGACGTGGCTGTGGTGCTTTGAACCGTTGGTTTGTCGACCTCGTAAGCCAGTTAATGTGTACACGGCCATTTTTTTCTGAACTGTTGATTTCTTCCATCTTTCTTGTGTGTGAAAAGGTGACAGATACACAATATAGGGAGAACGCATGCACTTTCATATTTTCTCGCGCTCAAAAAAAGCCGGAGGAATAAGGTTTCTTCACTGTGCCATAGAAACTATATGTTTGCTCTCAAAGGTAATTCTGATTCATTGGATATGTTCCTGTGCTGTGTTTATTTTCTTGAGTGTGCTTTAGTTTTTGCACGTTAATGTTTCAAACTCGTTTTTATTTTCACAGACTGAACATCCCACGTCTTGGTTTGACTCCCTGGTACAGGATACTTGCACTTAGCATGGAGTGATGAAGCAGAGCAGTGTACTTTTATTAAATGTGCAGATTTTAGCAGTATAACAGCCATTCATTAAAAAAAAAACATGTGTGCTGAAAATAAAGTGTTCTTACCCACATTCCTCGTTGTCTATTTATTTATTTATTAATACTGTCAACCCTCATAGAGGGTCATAACAGAGAGGACAATACAATTACATAAATCAAATATGGACAATGTCAGTGTACGTAAAGTTGCTTAACACTTGTCAATTCACAGTGAATAAGATGTTCACTTGAATGCTGTTCAGCACACTTCTGACATTTATCAAAATACGTACAATGAATATCAAGTTGCACATATCACTTGGCACTTCAAAACTAAATCGAAAACTCCCATAAATATGCCTTAGCAGCATTTTTAAAGTCGGTGACATCTTTTAGGCTAACAATAGCGTTTGGCAATTGGTTCCACATTTCTATCGCATCCAGGAAAAATGAGTATCGATATGTATCACTGTTGGTACGGTCCGGCTTCATGACGTAGTCGTGGTTATTTCGCGGGTATCTTTTGCCTGGAGCATGTAGATATTTGAGCTTATCAATCTTAAGTTGATCCTGCATTATTTGATAAAGCACCTTAAGCCTATATTTTTTCCTACGTACCTCAAGAAGATAGAAGTTACAACGCTGTAACATAAGCGTGACCGATTCCTTCCTTCGGTATGTCGAACAAATAAAATGTGCCGCCAGACTCTGTATCCTTTCCAACTTCCTCTTAAGCGTCACTTCATGGGGACTCCAAACAACGGCTGAATATTCTAGTATCATCCTAATGAAGGCGGTGTATGCAATAAGTTTTACATTACGCGATACATGTTCCAGTTTTTTTTTCTCAGGAAATATAACTTTTGATAGGCAGTCATGCAGACGTTATCTATATATCGGTTCCATGTCAATTTTGCTTGTATTTCTGTATTCTCATCAGCAAAACCACTTATATGGGGAACTGATCATGATAAGTGCTCATGAGCATTTTAAAGAACAGCCTTGAACCCTACTCATGTACTGGTAAAATGTATAGATGCAGTGAAATTGAAACAAAAGGCAAAATAGCAAACATGATGCAGTATTTGTCAGACAATTATGTCAGCAATCTTTGCATAAAACAATTTACTTAGAGCATACTAGCACTACAAAGTACCCATCTTTCTTGTTAGGCATACATTACCACAAGCTCTTTAAATGTGGTCACAAGAGAGATGCTGGCTTTAATGAGGAACTATAGAGGTTATAGGCAGCCATGAAAATGTATTAAGAAATAATGCAATGCATAGCATTTACTCAGTTCAGAGAGCTTCCAAAGTTGCCATAAGGCCTTGATAGCTGTGGATGAGGGAACAGTTGTAGTCCAATTGGAGTATGAGAAATGAACATTAAGATCGAAACAAGTAACAACTTGTAATGCAATTAAAAAATCTTGCTATACCTTTAAAAAGACAGTGAAATAAAATTAGTGTGACAATTTCCTTTTACTTCATTTAGGTTCAATATACTTATTTTAGTAACACAAAAAAGCAGAGGTGTGAAGCACGTAAGAAAGATACTAGTCTGTTTTTATATTCTGCCTTCTCTAAATTCAAAGTTCAGTAAAGTTATCTCAGAAAGCTACAGTAAAGCCATTGCATCTGCCTGTATGGTGTATAACAGCAGCAATCGCCAGCCTAACTGCTTGGGTTTACAGTGCCTTATTTGTATTGTATACCTTTTAAGTGCTGAGCTATAGGAAGATCGATTAAGGTGGCCGACATGCTGAACCAGTAGTTTACTGAGTAAAATACATGGAGAAGGGTGGAAAGATGGGACAGAGCACAGGGGATGTATTCCGTGTCCACCTAGTGGAAATGTCCATTTCATCCGCTGCTGAAGTTCTGATTGGCTGGGCTGGGGTATGCACGAGAAGGAGACATGCTTCCCCAGCTGATTCAGCAGAAGAGGATATGGAAATGTCCACAAGATGAATACTTACAAAGCTATTTAATAAAGTACTTCTGTAACCAACATGCCTGCTATGCCATCCTTCCTTTCAATGTCTGTCTTAGTAAAAGTGTGAAAGAACCAGGTTTGTGCATAAAAAGTTTGCCTGAGGGTGTGTGCTTTGAAGCCCGTAGTGGTAATCGCAGGAAACGGGGGTGGATCCAGAGTAGCACCAAAGGGCAAGCCTTCATCGAAACAAATATGGAGGAAAGTGACTTCATGCTCAAACTTGTCAGCTCAGAAGTTTGCCAAGACCAAGTGATGTCAGAAGCTGATGAAGCCTACATGGTTAATGTATAACCGCTAAGGCCAAGATTATTTAGATACCTTTTATGAGGACTACGTATTTACTGGAAATCACAAAATAATGATATTAGTGCAGAATACCTTCCACTAGGTGTGACGTCCTTGAAAGAACGAAAATGTTTGAGTTGTACTTGTGTGGTGCATTAAGGTACATTAAAAAAAAACCTCAGCAATGGAAACAAAATGCAAAGAGTAGTATTCGAAATAAATTGCCACCTCTTGAGTGCTAGATGAATTCAAATAATAATAATAATAATAAGCAAATGAAGATCAAGCATACAAGATAGATGCTTCGGCTCCCACTTGAAAGCCTTGTTCGCAAAGATTGTGAACAAAGCTCCAGTTGAACCAGTTCTTATTTTTCATTTTTATGGTTAGCATCTAATTTTAAACTACTTACCGTGCCTCTTTTGACCAAACCAGACAGGCTGTCCTCAAACTCTTCACTACTTCAATGCAAATAATTGGAGGTTGGCAAATACATTTTTCTAATAGGAATAGTAGGTAACGAATAGTCAAACACTGATGCATACAGTTACAGCAGGCATACTTATCTTGGAATTAAGCACCATGCTTATATTGTCTAGTAAAAAAACGACAGCTATCAAGGAAGATTAGGATTATTTTTAAGCAAAAGCAATTATACCTCATATACTTGAAGCAGATGTAGTGCTTCTCAAGAATCACGTCCAAACTGCACACACTAAAACATTAAGCTGGGATATTCAAAAACACAAGTACATGTTTTGCTCGCCAAGTGACTTTTAATGTGCTCAATTACGTAAAGTGTGCTATTATATGATTAATGTAGTTTGCTAATGTAAAGAAAGAACAAGCCAAGATTTCTTGCTTCATATATATGCGCTGAATCAAGAAAGTAATTAAGGAAGAAGAACACCAGAAATAAAAACAAATATTTGTGTGCTTTCTGGCATAAAATAATTCTCATGTAAGCCACATACCTAACTTAACTTACAGCTGCATCACATGAAGGCACTTTCTAAGAACACACATGCTTCATGATCATTCACTGTGTTAGTGACTCCCACTGAAGTAGACTGAGAACATATCTGGGCATTACATTCAATAGCTGATGTAAAGTGAAAAGACTGCTGCTTGTAGGTACGAATGAACCAAGTGAATAAGTAATTTAAGTTCTCAAACTTCTAGTAGTAAGTGTGGCAGCACTTAAGAAGAACATATTGCAACTAAAAATTGCAACACATTATGAAATAGCTGAAATAGCTAGGGAGAGTTTAATAGACCAATAAACAGGAAACTGCAAATTCCCAACATTTCTGAATACTTTTCTTCACATGTACTCACCTCATAAGTATGACTTCCCTTAATGCTCGAACCTCTGCCTTAATTTCATAATTCCCCATTCTCGCTGCTTCGCTCATGCTGATTGACATCTAGCACAAAGGTTGGCAAAAGTAGCTGAGCATGTGCATGTGTTGTGAGGCAAGCTGCCCACATCTGGTAGCCGCATGCCAATTTCTCAGAGTAGATGAAAGGGAAGCCTTGAGGGTAAGCCATAGAGAAGACGGATACCTTGGTTCAATGATAACTGAAAACACCAACATGGAAAATTTGGACAGCCCACAGAATCAGCAGAATTGACATAGTTTGGAAAAACTGAAAAGATGCATTATGATATTTATGTTAAACAGGTTCCAGTCAAGTTGAAGATTTTCACTGTCTAATAAACTTATAAGACAATACATGACCAGCAATACTGTATGGAACCTAAACAATTTTAATAATGTCACCTAGAAGTCAGGATGGAGAAGTAACTGAATTGAGGATGCTAAAATGGATGAGGTGGAGGCAGATTGTGAAGACGTCTTAAAAAATTAACATTCAACACACTTAAGTTGGCAAAGATTGGACTCAATGTTCAAGAAGAAATTGACTAAGATAATTGATTGGTATACATACATGAGAGAGCAGCAACAATACAGCAGAGATAACTGTCATGCAAGAGGAAAGGATGTCAGTCTAAAAATTAACATTTGATCAGAAGAATGGTTATACATGGGCTCAGGGTCACGTACAATTCTGTATGGTACGCATGATGTCAGAGCTGCATCACATAAGGAACTATGGCCTTACGTGCCTTGATTATGAAATGATGTGGGCCAAGAGTGGAACAAGGATAGCATCAAGAGGGGGCCTCCTCCAAAAGGAGAACGGTAGGGAAACGGGGCGAGAGAGATTTTCTACGCAACACATACAGAGTCATATGAGTCATAGTCATAGAAACCATGACCCAAGGAGCTGCACAACAAGGTATATAAATTCAACCCTCTATACAGTTAAGCCTCAGTATAACGAAATTCTCGATATAGCGAAGTATTTAACTTTTCATAACCTCTTCTCCATTGAACACCATGCATTTAGAGCCTCAATGTAAAGAAGTGTGTTTGTGTGCAATTTCAATATAACGAAATTTCGCTTCTGCCGCAGAGGAGTGCCAAGACAATCAATGGTAACTTCCGCGGACGCAGATCGTCAAATGATTGAATTACAAGCGGCTGCTTGCAAACGCACCTCTCAAACTGCGTGCAGCCCGACAAGAACAACAGCGTGGAGCCGCATCATGTTCCATATAAGTCCAAGTGCGATCAGATCCTATCGCGCCCCGCGCACTTGTGCTTTAGGTGCGAGGGTGAGACAAGAAAGATGGTGGCTTCGTAAGGTCGGCCTTCCCACACGAGCAATGGCAAAGTGGGGAAGGAAAGCGAGCTCGCTGTAACGCGATCAAGCGCGCGCGAGGGGGCGGAGTGGGGGGGTAAGTTGGCGCGCGTCTCGGCCATTACTGCGCGTGGCTGTAAACGCGGCTGAGCGCATACGCAGCCGCGCACCCCGCTCTAGAGGTAATCTGCTGCGTGTGGAAAGAGCGGACATGCCAAGACGGCGTGGCATCATGTAGGCTGTTTTCCCGCACGTTTAGTATTGAAGGTTGCGCAATCTTGAGTTTTGATGACCCGTTGGAACGAGAAGCAGACGAAGCATTCGCTCCCAGCTGCTGGCGCTTTTCATGATAGCGTCGTCGCAGTGCGACCGGGCGACGCTTTGGGGGCGGAGTGCACGCGAAAGCATATGGCGTCACTTAATTCGTACGTACCGCTGATGTGAAGATATCAACGGGGCATGAAACCGTATCATTCATCACTGACTCCTATATTCGTCAAAATAAAATGTTTTCCCATTCAAACTTGCTTTTTTTTATTGCCTAATAATTCGGAAAATTGCATGGCCCCTTGCCATGCAACAAAAATTGATTGGCGACTGTATTCATTTGCATAATAGATCGAATTTCAATACAAGGAAATTTCTATATAACGAAGCGAATTGCCAATTTTACCTACTTTGTTATATCAAAGTTTAAATGTATAAAGAAATTACCTGTTCTCTACACGGGGGCGGCATGTGGGCTTGTTCGTTGATCATCATGGAACAGCATGTAGTGTAGCGCAGCAAAAACAAGAACACAAGAAGAAATGAAACACAGAAACAAGTGCCTAATTATGTCTGTGTTTTGCTTTTTCTTGTGTCTTTGTTTTCGTTCCATTACACTACATGACATTCAATACTTTCACTGTCACATTCATGAGCACTGAAAACCTAGAATCAACTAATATCTTGCCCGATTTGCCATAATTAAAAAGAAAAATGTGGGTATTGTAGCATGGTCTAATTGAGTTCTGGTGATTTTAGTATCACTGACATATAGCTTTTAAAAATGTTTAATCGTTTCTTCTGTTAAGGCAGAGTACATGCTCAACTGCTACAATAAGTGTGAACGTAGGCAAAAACGACATTTTTGGCTCTTGCATCAATTTTATGGCATGTTGCGTGATCTAATCAACTGGTTTCAATTTGACGAATTTCTCGATTTAACAAAATAAAACCTCACATCCCAATAAAATTTATTAACTAGACTTACTGTACTTTATAACCAAAGTACTGTATAACTATAAGCAGCTACAGCTGCCATGCGTGGCGAGCAGAATTGAAATGAAATTGCTTTAGTCGAAACACGCCGAGCGCTGCTGCTAAAGTACGCTCCACATGCATTGGGCGACTGCGGGAACCGCGGTACCACACGCAGTTATTCAAAGCAGCACATAAAAGTGCCGCGGACTCAAATTGGTTAGTAAATGCATTTGGAACTAGTCTTTCGATTACTCAATTGATATATCAACCACACACTCGCATAGTACGGCCACGTGGCAAACGCGACCATGCGGACGCTTCACTATGCACGGATCGGCTGGTTGCAATATTGGGCACTCTATGGGTGCATGTTTAAAGCACAGCGTTTTTTGCCTATCGCGTGATCATTGCGGGTGCTCCATGGCTGAGTGTATTGCATGGTACAGAATTGGCCCCAGTACCAAAAGTACACAGGTAGGGTGGTCCGTGTAGATGAAGCGTGAACGCGAGCTCAACATAACCACGTCGTCATTATTCTGTAGCGATTATTTATGCGAAAGTGCCAAATGGCCCATTGAGCAAAAAAGCCGGCGTCTGTCGTCTCAGCGAAACAGCACCTCAAATCTCATTGGCTGCGACCACGTCACAAGCGCACCTCGACGAAACAGAGCGGGTGAAAGGGGACACCTGCTGTCGCTATAGTGCACCAGGTGTTGCGTGAGGGGAGAGGGCGTCGCCGCGATGCCACGTCATCCTTGCTCTCGCAAGTCGCCGCCCGGTCCGTATTTCCACCCTCCACTGGGCTTAACTGCTGCGCGTGCCTGCCAGCCTTGGTGGCCACTGCTGTTTCCTGGTCTCTGGTCATGCAGCATGTCGGTGGCATGCGGTGTTGGCACCGCAGGCTGCTGCTGCTTGCTAGCTCGGGCCCAATTTAGCTCTAGGGTGCATCACTTGCAGCGTAAAACTCGAAGGACTGCTCAGCGGCGTTCAATTGGGCATTAATGCTTTCGCAGTCACAACTCAGATAAGACATGCTTAGCTGTCTTCATATGTTTTTCTTTAGTTGCCAAGTGGATGCATCATTGTTCACCATTCACAGTCTTCAATCTGTCGTCATCATTGCATTGTCATTTCAAATTATTTGTAATATCACGCCGTCGGATGCTGCCGCCTTCACGCTGTGTAGTATATACGCAGTCGTTGCCATGCATGAACTCATCATCCCAAAGTTTTTATGCCTCAATCGTGATGACTCTAGACTAGTCATCCCATTGTCGATCATGCCATCATTGTCACCGCATCAGCATCGTACTGTTGTCGGCATTCGACAGATGCATTACACAGATTAGCATTACCTTTTCAGCTTCTAGAACAGAATGCACATGGTGATCTACTGCAGTAATATTATGAGAGACACTTGGGCGGAACAATTGCTGGCCTCAATTGCCAAGCCTCCCTGTAACATCATTTATTTCAATCTCCATAATAATCCTAAATTGTGTCACAAAACTTCTACAACAAATGTCAACATGGTTTCCATAAGACCTTGTCTCTCATGAAAAACACAACTATATTGTCATGTTCACTAACTTGATCTCCTCCATTGAACTTAGTTCTTGCGTTGAATGGATGCTTTTAGCGTTTTAAATTCTGCTACGTGGTGCCACTGCCTCCTTCTCCTGAATAAGCTAACTTAATATTGATCCACATGCAATTACTAAAATTCACTGAATGCTTTCTTCATGACTAAACACAATTTTTATGTTAACAACCCCAATTAACAAATCTGTCTTTTGTCACTTCTGGCATGCCACAATGCTGGGTGTTTAGGACCTTGATTTTTCTCATTTTAGATCTCGCAAAGAAGTTAACGTAGAAAACTAAACTTTCTGTTGATGACTGTGTGTTTTGTCGTGAAACAACCAAACTCTGGCAGGTCTGTTTCTATTCAAACAGACTAAACAAATGGCCCACTGAGTAAAAAAGGCAGCGTCTGTCGTCTCAGTGAAATGGAACCTCAAATCCCATTGGTTGTGACCACATTGCGAGCATGCCTCTACGGAGCAGAGCGGGTGAAAGGGTGCATCTGCCGTCGCTCTAGCGCGCCAAATGTTGCGTGAAGGGAGAGGGCGCCGCCGCAATGCCACGTCATCCTTGCTCTCGCAAGCGGGCGCAAAGTCCATATCTCTCCCCCCCCCCACTGGGCTTAGCTGCTGCACGTGCCCAGTGGGGCAATGTCTCCACTATATATCTCTCTAGAGTGCCATCACTAGTTAAAAACCTAATATCAGTACCCCAGCAAAAAAACTGATAGAAATTTCTATAGCCTCTTAGGAATATGTATAGGTTGTACAGGTCCTTCTAAGAGTGATATATATTCCTACCTGACCCATAGAACTCTTTACCAGACTGGCAGGGAGCAGATAGATCTCACTGTGCTGCCTACAAGCCCAAATAGCATGATGTACATATCAGTATTTTAAACCCAGATAGAGATCATCATATGACATACAGAAATCTGATTGAGGCACTGATAAAGCATGTTAGAAATAGCACACATGCCGTTGCCCACACGCCTGAAGAGACGTTTTTAAAATGAACTGAATATACAACCCTGAATGCATTGCCTGTCACGTGAACAGATTAACAAACACAGTTGGGATATTGGAGTATCAAATAAAAATGAAGTGTGTAAACTGTGCAATTATCAAAACTTTTTACAGCTTGTATGCAGATATATTATCCTAAACATGTTTCAACATAAATTAAAGCACACATTCTTAAAGCACAGCAGCATTACTTAGCCTGTGAAACTACATTGGGGAAGTTGCATGAGAAAAGTATCAGTCCATCATTGTAGCAGGTGTGCTCCAGTTCTATTTATACAAAATTACATTTACAAATTTTGCGAGACGGATGTGCAACATTTAATGCATATCCAAAACAGGATTACTATCATCATCATCATCATTATATTTATGTCCACTGCAGGACGAAAGCCTCTCCCTGCGATCTCTAATTACCCCTGTCATGCGCCAACCGCTTCCAACTAGCACCCGCAAATTTCCTAATTTCGGCGCACCACCTAGATTTCTGCCATCCTCTAGTGCACTTCCCTTCTCTTGGTACCCATTCTGTCACCCTAATGGTCCAACGGTTATCTAATCTGCACATTACATGACCTGCCCAGCACCATTTTTTTCTCCTAATGTCTATTAGAATATCATCTATACCCGTTTGCTCTCTTGTCCAAACTGCTCTCTTTCTGTCTTTTAAAGTTATACTTAGCATTCTTCGTTCCATCACTCTTTGCACGGTCTTTAACTTGTTCTCAAGCTTCTTTGTCAGTCTGCAAATCTCTGCGCCATATGTCAGCACCCGTAAAATGCACTGATTGTATACTTTCCTTTTCAATGATAATGGTAAGCTCCCAGTCAGGAGCTCACAATGTCTGCCGTATGAGATCCAACCCATTTTTATTCTTCTGTGAATTTCCTTTTCATGGTCAGGGTTTCCTGTGATTAGTTGACCTGGGTAGACGTACACCTTCACAGACATTAGAGGCTGACTAGCGATCTTGAACTCTTGTTCCTTTGCCCGGTTATTTATCATTATCTTTGTCTTCTGCATATTAATCTTCAGCCCCACTCTTACACTCTCCCTGTTAAGGTCCTCAATTATTTGTTGTAACTCGTCCGCAGTGTTCCTGAATAGAACAATGTCATCGGCAAACCGAATGTTGCTGAGGTGTTCGCCGTCGATCCCTACTCCTAAACCTTCCCAGTTTAATAGCTTGAATACTTCTTCCAAGCACGCAGTGAATAGCACTGCAGAGATTGTGTCTACTTGTCTGACTCCTTTCTTCATAGGTATCTTCCTACTGTTGTAATAAAGTTTATTTACAAAAGCAAAACAAAGCACTTTCAAGACTGTGGATACGAACTGTAGCTCTAACATGTCCGGCTGAGTTTGTGAATGCCATAAATTAGACACTGTAACCAACGTGATTTCATTAAAGCTACTTTCTAGGCTAGTTTGTGCATACTAGATTTGAAAATTAAAACAACGCTAATGCATCCATCCACAAAGGAACAAGGACAAGACACAAGCAACATGACTACAAACATGACTAGGGTTTATTTTACACTCCACTATCTAAAGAATAAGCAAGCAACTTTAGCCACATTTAAACAAACACATAAGAGGAAGAACACAGACTGAAGTGCCAACTTCACCATGCCCATTTGTGCTCACAGATGCTGTATAGAGCACCAGGTCTGATTGGCATATGCTTTTATAATATTACAACTTCATGTGAAGCTATTTTGTCCAGACTATGCATTTTTGCATTCATCCCAAAAGTGTTGTGATATGTGACAGAACACAAGTGAGCTTGTGCAAAAAGAACAAACTGGCATGGCACACTGACAGGAAGCAAGGAAACAGGACAAGCATCGCTATTGGTACAAGATCTACAGCAATATATCAGAACATGACAATACAGCAATATCTTTTAAGCAAAAGTGAGTACAGATCTGAGAACTTATTCAAGTAAGAACATGGATTTACCATTTTTAAAACCACATTCATGAACAAAAACAGCTAAACATCAGTGCACATATTGCAAAATCAGAAGACACAATTCTTCACTGGGGTGCTAGTTCAACCACCGCACGTCGAAATGTGTAAAAGCAGTTAACCGGTGTAGCCTTCAGCACGTGAGAGCATAGAAGACTATCAGCAACAGGCTTCATATATAGTGTTTGGAGTCTGATTCAAACCGTAATACACTGTTAAAATAATATTTCAGAGTTTGCTTGTTTTATTCAGAAAAAAGAGAGTGTCTCGGTCATGCCGCCGCAGTTAATGGATAAACTTGCACCAGCTACGTTGAGTCAAAGCAGAAAATAAAGTGAGGAAGACAGATGTATGGTGTGAAAATGATGCTGTTGTATCAAGTAGCATAACTGCTCACTTCACATTCAGCTGCTTTCCATGCCTCTGCATACAGACTGAGAAGCTTTACCTCTTCACCATCTCCTAGTGAAGCACTGTTTGTTCACTGTGATCATCCACTCAAGGCAGTCACGTGGTTAAGTAGGGCCCTTCGCTACATGTAAGAACACCGACCCGAAACTGTGCATAAGTCCTGTAAAATATTGTCATTTTTTGGCTACTGCAGCTGTTCATCAGCAGCTGCATCACTACTGCCAACATGCAGACCATGCAATTCCCCAAGCACTTAATCAACAAGAGTACAATAATGAAGAGTGGCAAACTGGGCTAGCTGGTTCATTAGGAAAACAAGAAGCTAACGCGTGAAAAAATAAACACTAGAATTTTGATGGCTCTGGCTTGGTTAATATATTCAAACTTCAAAAAGCTGATTATTACAGAATGCCATAAAGTGTGGTGCACTGTTACCAACTGTTTTTTTTAAGCTATAACCTGTTATTACCAGACATTCATGTACCATGGCTGAAGACATACTGTTCATCGTTGCCATGTCTTGAGCATGGGAATTAGTCGCTTTCATAAAGGTTTCGTATAATCCATTCAAAAATATTGTTGTCTATTTCTATATACACATAAAGGCGCATAACTTCGCTGGGTGTTACGTAAACTAGTGGCTCCTCTCTTCTGACGCAGACTAAAGGTGCTTTGCACGGAGAATTTCAATAGGAAATAGTTTCTTGCATTTCAGAATTATACAAGAATTCACTCCAGTAAGAATTCTACAAATGAGAGAAAACGCACTTGAGAAGCTGACAAATGCACTGTTTTTAGTCTTTATAGTTCAAGTGTACTGGAGAGAGTGGAATGTTTGTTGGTTGATGACCATTCGCTAATATTCAGTGACACTTGTTGAGTCACAGCCACGGTTGTGGACTACAGCCTGTTTTTCACTTTCATCCAAGTTCAGGCACAGCTTTCCAGTGCCTAACAAAACTGCCTGCTGACCAGCTCTCCTCTCCTGTACACCAAAAAAACTCACTGCTTCTGGTGAAAGATTTAAACTAGCTTTAGCTGCCTGTAACTTTCGAGCAAGTACATAACATTCCAATATTTGCAAAGGAACATCATTAGCTCCGCTGACCGATTTCACAAGAAGTTCATTTCCGCCTTCAAATACAAATGAAGAATGCGACCAATGAGGTCCTAGTTTAGCCGCACATTTAGGAAGATGCAGGATTTGGTGTACATTGTATGTCATTGCACCCAATCCAAACAAAGACTGTGCTCTCACAACAAACTCCGAGAGAAGATCAGATGATCTCATTATGGTCATCTGAAGTGACGGTGTCTAGTAGAAGTATATAGACACCCTCCACAAGCAAACTGGAATGTCTGACATACTTATCTGGCAAAACGCCATGAAGGCATGGTAATGAATAATGAAGAACCCACCACTTCCATTCACTGGCTTTCCAGATTGTGAAGTCTAATAATCTTTGCGGTGTACGTGTGAACCAATTCGGTGGCTTGATTGCCAATAACCTCCTGTTTGAAAAGGCTAAACTTTGTTGTGAACCAATCTAAACATCTTTTCTCTTTTAAATGTGATCACATTTTTATTCTTTTTAAGCTGTTGTATGGTGTATATTTGTTCCAACAATCTTTCCTTTCTGAATCCTGGGCTTCATATTTGATTTATATGTATTGTCCTTTCTGATAACATAAATGCATTATTTCTGACTCATTTTTTGGGCAAATGAGGAAGCTTGCTTCTGCTTGAAGCACATTACACCTATACAACACACATAGATACTGATAGACTAAAGATCTGGCAAACTAATATGAATACACTATTACACTAATAAAAAGAATACACTAGTAGACTTGTACAAGCAGAATAGCACAGATACGTCCAGAATAGAACTGAAAGTAATTTTATCAGTGTATCAGTTGTATCGTTTCATAATGCAGCAGAAACAAACTGATTTAATTTTTATTAGGTTGCCCTATCAGATTTTTCGCTAGTGATCTTTCAGTGTAAATGCATATCAACTTTTTGACTAATGCTAATAACTGAACACATGGCTTTTTTTACTGCAAGTTTTCTTGGACTCCTGCTTCCCTTAAACTTATACTGTATAATATGCTTGCAAGATCAAAACTGGAGTATGCTTCATCAATCCGGGATACACCGACAAAAAACACAACTCTCATATTTAGTTGAAGCCATACAAAACCAACCTGTACATTTTATTGTAGCTGCTTATTCCCATACCGCAAGCATATCAACAATTACAACTTGCCTTGATTGGCTAGGTCGTCAACAAAAAAACTTACCCATTTATTTCACAAATTCTCAATTGAAACATATGTTATTACCTCCTTGTATCTCATTGAGAATGAACTACAACCTCAAGGTACAGGTGCCAACTTGCCAAACCAATCTTTACTATTCCTGTAAAAGGCAGCCTCAGAACACACACACGCACACACATATATATCAATGAGCTACAAGGAGGTAATAAAACATGTTTCAATTGAGAATTTGTGAAATAAACAGGCAAGTTTTCTTGTTGCCTAGCCAATCAAGGCAACTTTTAATTGTTGATATGCTTGCGGCATGGGAATAAGCAGCTACAATAAAATGTACAGGTTGGTTTTGCATGGCTTCAACTAAATATGAGAGTTGTGTTGTTTTTTGTAGGTATATCCCGGATTGATGAAGCATACTCCAGTTTTGATCTTACAAGCATATTATACAGTATAAGTTTAAGGGAAGCAGCAGTCCCAAGAAAACTTGCAGCACAAAAAGCCATGTGTTCAGTTATTAGCATTACTCAGAAAGATGATATGCATTTGCATTGAAAGATTATTAGTAATATGATTACCTATGTACAAGGCGCTTAATAAGAACAGAGTGTTTAATTTTGTAGGTAAATGTGTTAAAAGGACTAGTCATGGTGTGAAAATCTCATTTTACTTTTACCACCCCACCTTACCACCATTTTACCTTTACACACACAGACACACACAGACACACACACAGACACACACACACACACACACACACATATATCATGGCACCCATTCCGTAACTCTAATGCTCCATACGATAGAAAATACGATAGAAAATTGGGCAAGTTGTTGAAGCTTCATGGCAGCTACTGCATGACAGATGCCGACAAAAGTAATAGAATGGGACAGGATACAGCACTATCAAATGAAGTTTATTGAAAGAAAACAACCAATATATAACACACATCACGTGACCAACACCCGGCCCCCTAGCATATGCAGATACATACCAAAACAACCTTCACATCACCGAATGCACATGTTTTGACGGCAACACACATGTCACGGCTGATTAATCAATGTAAAAAAACAATTACTAAGGCACAATGCAACTCAGTGGCTTTACTTAAGATCTAACACGGCAACCTCGCTATCTTACAGCGAGATGGATGGCTGGCTAGCACATAGTGAGCCTTTCTTTCTAATGTGATAAGCCTCCATTAATTCATGTGAGAGCTTTTCACAGTGTGTGAACAGCAGAATAGTACTTTCCAAAACTGGATGAAGCCCAATGCTGCAACAATGCACACAAAGGTGTGGATGCGCAAAAACCTTTAAAAAACTATGGTACTTCCTTAGTCGAATGTTTGAGCACCTTCCAGTCTGACTGATATACATTTTGTAGGCTTCAAGAAAAAGGAATCGAATAAACAACATTTTGTGTGCAAGAGACAAACTGTATGCTATATTTCACTTTGCAGTCCTCCCTGCTCAGACACCCGTTGTGAAGAATGTGCTTGTTTATTGCTTCACAAATTCCCTTCAGCTTATCTTTAAATGAAAACCCAATCCTCTCCTGGAACTTAGAAGCCACCTTTTTCTGCCTGTGCGACAATTAATAGAGGGGATAATGGCAACTTTGTTCCGCTCTTGCTCCTTAAGCTTCTTCCACCCTGGTCGCACCTTAAGTTCCTTAATTAACGTGCTTCAATATAAAGAAACCAATGAAACTGAATAACCTGCCTCATTAAGCCTTGTCACCAGATTCCTTACACTTTCAAGAATAAGGTGAGGATAGCTCTTGGTTGGGGCATCTCTAATTGCGTGAGTGGCAATACTGTACTTAATAAGTTTTGAATGGCTAGACCTATAATCAAGAAGGAGCTTAGAAGTTCTCAACTGATATCCCCAGCATACGTGATCCCACATAAAAGTAAGCCTGACATAAGAAGTTGCAGCACATTTTTTTTCTGGAACTTCTAAAGTGAAGTTGAAACCTTGCTATTGTTTTCTAAATAGCTTCAGTACTTCTATGACAGCTCTGTGAAAGTTATCATTTGCTCATGAAAAACAAATAATCATCCACGTATCTGAAAATTTTAAGAGCAAGCCCACTCAGGTTTTGATTATCTTCTGGTCAACATAACTTAAGATATTACTGAGCACTGGTGCAACACCGGAACCTATGCAGATGCCAGCATTCTGGACACATATTTTACTTTCCCACCAGACCGAAATTGACCTTAAATAGAAATAAAGAAGCTCCAGAAAGTTTGCAAGAAGAATTTTACACCTTTCAGCAAATTCCAGCTAACCTGTTTGCTTGTGGAGGCAGTCCTTAACAAACTGCAAGATACGCACCTGCGGCAAAGAATTGTATAAATCCTCTGCATCTATACTAAAGCCTGCCTATTTTCCCAGATTATGCTCCTGCAGGAAGTGTACAACAGTCTGAAAGCTGGCAGCAAGAAATTGGTCGTTGATTCCCAGCCTGTCAAGGTGTGTCTGCAGAAATTCTGAAACATGAAGCCATGATTTATATTCCGACACAATGGTTCTGAAATGGATTCCCTAAGCTTGTGTGTTTTGCACTGAAGAAGGCGCATAAAAGAAAACCTTTTTCCACCTTAACATCATTTGAGACTGTTGTCAAACCAAACTAATTCAACTTCGTGACAGCTCAACATTTTATGTCAGCTATATTGGTATAAATTTCATTAAAATTGATGTCAGTGGCTGACACACCCTCCTCCGGAAAAGTGCTTTCCAACATGACAACACAATGCCCTTTTTTGTCTCCAAGAAACCTCCAAGTTTCTGCCCCATACGTTAGCTCAGGTAGAAGGCAATGATTCTATGCTTGATTGTACGAAATTATATATATATATATATATATATATATATATATATATATATATATATATATATATAGATAACTTTGTATTCACCATCCAGGGAACAAGAGAAGCCTGACACCACTGACCAATTTCTGACTAAAAGAATTAATTTTTGACCTTATACATCTTGTTTTTACTGTACATGGCCCTCACCTCCATCCAGGTTCCCAACATTTATATCTAAAAAGCTTGTCTATCACCACATACAGGGTCTGTCCTGAAAGTAATGTCAGTAAATTTATTGTGATGTGACTGTATGTCAGAGCGGTCTAACTGGTTGAAACTAGTAGTGACGGAATCCAGCTAAGCAGCGGTCTGTTAGTCAGTGTGCTCCGAACGACGGAGAGTGTCGGACGGGCCCGTCGGTGTGCAGTTTTTTATTCTTGTGCAAGTGAAAATGCAGCACTCATTAGAACAAAGATTTGCGATCAAGTTTTGTGTGAGACTTGGCAATACCGCTGCGGAAACTGTTACTATGCTCAAGACTGCTTATAAAGAACATGCCTGGTCAGATCGGCAAGTGTTTCGGTGGCACAAGGCCTTTTGGAAGGCCGGAAAGAGGGCGACGACAAGGACTGCGCTGGATGGCCATCCACGACCACTACGACTGACAATGTGACACGAGCGAGAGAACTGTTGAACTCAGACCAACGATTAAGTGTTCGTTTAATGGCCGACATGTTAAACGTTTCGAAAACCCAAGTTCATGAAATTGTCACAAACAATATCGGCATGCGGAAGGCGTGCACAAAAATGGTTCAAAAAGTGCTCACTGACAACGGAAAGTCATGCGGCATTGAAACATGCCAAGAAAATCTTAACATGTGCAAACGTGAGCGAAAATTTTTGGACAACGTCATTACAGAAGACGAGACTTCGGTATTTCAATATGACCTGGAGACCAAAAGGCAATCATCTGAGTGGCACACACACTCGTCCCCTCCCCAGAAGAAAGCCAGGATGAGCAAATCCAAGATCAAGATCATGCTCATTGTTTTTTTTCGACATCCACGGACTGGTTCATCATGAGTTTGAAGAACCTGGAACCACTGTGAACTCCAAATTTTATGTGGATGTCCTTGAAAGACTGAAACGCAGGGTTCAACATATCCGGCCGGACATTGCACACAACTGGAAGTTGCACCACGATAATGTGCTGGCCCACAGTGCCTTCATCGTCACCGACTACCTGGTTAATGCAGTGGGGCCAACGATCCCCCAGCCCCCATACAGCCCGGGCTTGGCTCCCCCCTGACTTTTTTTCTGTTTCCATGCCTCAAAACACCCCTGAAAGGCAATCATTTTGGGACAGCGGACGTGATTAAAGCAGCTAGCACCACAGCATTAAAGGCCATTCCGGAGGAGGACTACCGCAATGCATTCGAGAGCTGGAAGTCTCACTGGAGCCGATGTATTGACGCAAAAGGAGAGTATTTTGAAGATTTTTAAACTTTTTGTAACAACAAATTCAATAAATGATTTTTAATCGCCTTACTGACATTACTCTCAGGACAGACCCTGAACATGCACCTTGAAGGTATGTATGTGGAAAGCATTTCAACCTCTGCTTGCTTTTCTGGCATGGAATAAGACGGCCTTTTGTCTCTAAACCACTTACTTTTAAACTATTCCATTTGGTTCATTTTTCTAACTTCTGCAGAGTTGCATTCACAACTTTTATAGTTAACCGGCTCTGTTTTCATTTTTGCTTCCTAAAATATGCCCTCCTGTCATGCATAACTTGGAAGGCCTCCTGTTAGCAATGGGTATTGTATTTCAAGACTATCAGTGCAATGTTGCATGAAGAAAACTATTCTTGGAGTAAATTATTGTTCAGCTTGATATCATGATACTGCTGCATGGTTGTTATTTAACTCTGCAAGAGATTGGTCCTGCCATCCTATCAAGAGTGCATTTCATGGGTATTACTCTCTTTCTTTTGACATTAGTTTATGAGGCTCACAGATATGTATCTGTGTCAACAATAACACCTGACATCTAATTTTGTGCAACATGCACTACATTTAATCAGATAAAAGTTGCATGTTTTGTCTCTTGGACCAGTCTGCTCAGTGGTAGGAGGTCGAGACCACAAATGAGAATGGCTGGTCAAGATCTGTGGTGTATTTCCCGTGTTATGCATCTGACAAGATTTCATGGTGGCAAGGAGACATGTCGGACCTGATGTGATCTAATTATTGTGCACTGAGGTATCAGCATGATAATATCCTTAATGCTATAAAGAGTACCTCCAGCAAGCAGTCTATATGCTTATGCCTTTTTGTTGCTTATGGCAACAAAATCCAACATCCTTTGAAACATGCTCACTTGCTGTCTGATGCACAAAATGAAGAACGCTGCCTTCTCTAAACTTATTAGCAACAAAAAAGCCACTCTGGAAGCAATTATATACATACACAGCAACACACAATAAAACCTACAAGCGGGAGAAAAAAACACAAACTAGGCTTACAATAAAAGAAACCTGATACCCAACAAGTGTTACATGTTACTCAAGTATGCACATTCAACCTGAGCTAGAGAGATAGATGGTCGACTCCTGCACTCCTGTGCATGCATGTGGATATGTTAAGCCTCAGCTACTCTTTCTATATCATAACTGTCCCCATGTTTGTGAAATCTGGTGTACAACTGCAAGAACAATGATGGCTTGACAGGTGGTTTACCTTTCAATGAGTTCTATAAGGAGGATGCATCAACTCTTCCAGCCAATGTACACATTACCACATGAAAGCAGCAGCTTATAAACAGCACAACACCATACAGCACAAATTATATATTTGCCACGTGTTATTAAACTTACATCATTAAAGTACATTAGAATTGGTGCTAAGGCTGGTGCACAATATATGCATATACTTTAAACAATCATAAATAATGCAGGAGCTTGGAATATGATTGGCTATTCTCGGAACTGCTTTGATAATACAAAAGTCAAGGCTTTGTTTTTGGTATCACCCACTCCAATTCGTTTTCTTTCTTTTTCCAATTGAAGCATTGGCAAGGTTTGTGCTATGCGCTTCGACCATGATTTTTCCTTGTTCGCGCACGGCCATGACCATAATACAATAAAATCGCCCCAGTAACGCAGTGGTCCCTGCCTACTTTTTCATATACTTTACCGCAATACATTAGGTATGCTTCACCGCTTAACATGACTGTATTGCGACAAAGCTGATTTTATGGAACTGACATTATGTAACGGACCTTTTGTTCTACTGCTGCTCGAATGAGCATAAGCTCGAAAAACCACAAAATAAAGACTTGGCTTGCTGCTGGTTGATTTCTAGCTAACATTTCGAGACGTCCACGTTGTTCACAAAAACATCGTTGAAGTTTCTCGCGCTCGGACACGCTTCAAAAGGCAGCGTGACCACCTATAATTAAGGCAGTCATAAGCGGCAACGAAATCCACACAAGGTACATCAACTTCCGCAAAGCTACTGGGCAACGCCATCAATAACTGGCACACGGGCCACCCAGGAGCTGGCAAACGCTGCGATGACATCCACACAAACCGCGTCGCTTTCCACAAAGCTATTGGGCAACACGATCGGTCACAGGCACAGGTGAAGTCCGCAAAACACTACATGGGCAGAACTACTACGGCCATACTCAATCACTTCGCCACAAGCTCTCACATTTAACGACATCAAACAGCTACAATCACTTCTCCACAGCCACTGACACAGGCGAAGACCGCACGGGCAGAACGGAAGCACAGATTCAGGGCTCGATCGTCGCGTTCATCGCTTTAGCGCCACCTATTTAAAAATAATATACGGAGCCAAGCCAAACCATTATTTAGCGTCTATTTGGGTGAACCTAACGCTTTCGGGCCCTAACCGTTCGTACGACCAGGGCACTATAAGGGTTACCCCCCCTTTCCACTCCTACGACCGGGTCGCAGGAGTGGCGGCCCACATTCTTCCTGGCTCAGCAGCAATGACGTTACATATAGGCTAGATACAGCTTCGTAACGTCCAATTTCAGATAATACCGAACAATACGTCGTGCGCACTGCGATCACTGCCTGTGCGCAGGAAAAAAAAACAAAAAAAAGAAACTGATAGCCCAGCAGGGAGTGACGGCTGCTGAAGGAACAGAAAAAAGAGTGAGGGAAGCAGGCCTGATACCGCCCTCGCCTCGGCAGAGAATTCTGGGCCATGGCGCTGTTCGCGTTCCCGGTCGACGCTCGCGCGATAACCTTTAAATCGCGCTCGACTGTACGTGAATTGCTTGGGCCGCTTGCAGCCAGCGTCGACAAAACAGGTGCGCGCTCGAAGGTTGCGCCACTGGGCACAACCGAATGCACTCCAAAGGGAGACGAGTGAGCGAAATTCGTGGCTGCAGCATTGTAATCCCGACATGGGGCCGTCGCAGGCCACTGGTTTTGGCTGCTCATTTGAGTACCAGCCAGCGGATAAACGTCGGAGCGGGCTAAGGCCCCATTTCCGTGCTGCGCTCCGTAAACTCCACAGGGAGCCGATAGAGAGCGCTGCGATATCGCACTGCTTTGCATTCCGAAGGGAGTCGTGGCAGACGAATGTGCTGGTGTGCACTGTTCGGGGAGGGCTCTGGACACGTTGCCAAACAACGCTACTGCTCCAATGGGAGCTGGTACGTAGCGCCTCATGTTGTCGTCCCCACAAGGGGCTGTGACAGGTGAGGGGGCATAAGTTCGCTGCTCAAGGGGAGCACTGGCCACGTTATCGAGCAACGCGGCGTCGGCTCGCGCTATTAAAAGGGCAAAAGTCACCTAACAAATGACAAAGGTCACTTGGCCTAGCAGACATAACGCGGCGAGTATAATATAGAAGGCGTACTAACTCGGCTAAGCACAGACAAAGGCTTAATGAGCCTTTGAATTTGCGTTGGGCGGCAGTGTGGGGTCTTCGGATCTCACAGGAGTAGCGACCACCACGTGTTCGAGCTTAGCGAACCACAGGGCCGCGTCAGCTGTCAGCCTCTAGCGCCTCTGCGCGCAAGCTCAGGCCACAAGGGGCTACCGAGCGACGCATGCAAGAAGACAGTATTGCCCTAACTTGACGGAAACCGTTTATTGTCGCCAACGGCACCCGATATTGCACAAACTCCCGGTCCCGCGACCGCGGAGAACCAAAGGGGTCCCGCACCAAGGGCGGAAAACAGAGTTAGGGGCGCCTGTAGCATCTCGCTGCCAGAGCACAGGCTCAAATGTGGACACGCCGCTAGGAAAGGTCCCGGCGGCTATGCTACTTGCTCTCGCGATAACCGATGGACCAACTCGTGAGAGCTCGGGCAATCTCCTTCGGCTTGGGCCTCCGATGAGTGCGGCTCAGCGTGGTACGACCTCGCGCGAACACTAGGCACCCGTTCTTCGGCTTAGCGTCGGGATAGAATCCACAGGAAGTACGTGCTCCCCGCACGGGCAAAGGCACCGTGCGTGAGCTGAGTCTTAGTCACAAAGGTGTCGGCGGACGAGAGGAAGCATGTACAGGCGCCCAAATCTTTACCTGGCGTGCGCAAGCGGCGACTTTTCCGCGCGTCAGCGCCGTATGAAGGGGCGAGGCTGGAAACAGTCTGAGGCTAAGCGCATGCGGACAAAGCGCGCTCAGCTGGGCCCAACGTCTGCTAGGCTGTTCCTTCTTAAGGACGTCACCCCACATTATCGCACTTGAGATGAATAGGCAGCGTGAGTAGGCGAATGGTTTTGCCCGCATATTAAATTTGGAGGATCGGTGTCGTAGAAACAAAGCAAGGAAATAAGATATAAAGATAGACCGAACACGCTCAATCACGCGAAAAACCAAAGAACATGGATCGTTCGTTTGTTACTTCCTGACGTAAACGCTTTTTTCATGTCTAAAAAAAAGGGGGGCAGTTATCAACACACTGCGTTATTTATGCTTCAGCGCGGCGGCGAAGCTGTATGACAGCTGTGAAACTTCAGTGAAGCTGCTCTACAGGCCGTGCTCGCAGGAGCTTCTAACTGCTACAAAAATGCCACCTCGTATACCACAAACCAAGAGACTTCGAATTATAGGAATGCCAATAGGCGGCTCATCGCAGAAGGAAATTGCTAAAGCAACTGGAGTGGCTCCGGCTTCAGTGGGCAGAATCATACGTGCCTACCGGGAGGAAAGAACGGATTGGAGATGCTCCTCGCTGTCTCACCAGAAGAACAAGCGAAGAAGAAGACTTGCAGATTGTTGCCTGCGCTAGTGACAACCCGTTCATCACAGCGGGCGAAATAAGGGCTGCCCTTGGCCGTAATGTGTCAGATAAATTAATTAGGCAACGGATAAGGGAAGCCGGAATCAGAAACAGGACAGCTGCGCAGAAGCCGCTACTTTCTGACAGTGCCAGGGCAAAAAGGCTTGCTCAAGAGCATCTCCAATGGACCATCTGAGATTGGCGAAACGTTGCGTTTACAGATGAGAGCACCTTCTGCACTCAGTGGGACCAGAAACAAAGAGTATACCAGCCATTCGGAAAAAGGTAAGTCAATAACTTTTGTCTCGTGGCTTGGTTTATTATACACGATATTATTTTGCTACCAACTGTCATTAATTCGCATTAAATACTGCTTTTTTAAGGTATGATCCCCGTTACGTACACGATGTCAAGGCAAGTGGCCGAACATCTGTGAACGTGTGGGGCGTCATCACGAAGGATGGCTTCGGGCCTCTTCACCGCATTGATGGTCTGCTGTGCTCCACAACATATATTGCCATCATTGACCACCAGCTCCTTCCTCACGTGCTGGATGAACCCTACAGAGATGGAGATTTCCTGCTACAGCATGATCTTTGACCGAGCCACACGGCGCACGCAATGACCGCACACCTCTAAAACCTTGGAGTGGTGACGCTAGATTGGCCGCCCAAGGGCGCAGATGTGAACATTATTGAAAATGTTGGGGCATTTTAAAAGCCAACATGTAAAAAAGGGCCTCCATACCGCCAGTCCTGATGAGTTGTGGGAGGCCACCAGCAGACAGTGGGAAGAGCTGAAGGCCGACAGCGACCTTGTGCCGCGCTCTAGGACTCCCGGCCACGACGCATGTCTGCCGTAGTCGGGAATGACGGTGACTTCAGCCGCTACTGAACGACCTGTGTGCGCCCATTATTGTTCGCACCATTTTTTTCTTAGCATTTCAGCAAGAATGAAGCGCATATTGAAATGGTTTAAGACCTCATTTTTTTGTTTCACTGAGATGCAGGCAAAGTGCTGCAATATTTTTAAGACTAACACCGAATATTTCTTACAATCCTCACAAATATTGCGCAAAACAGGCCGAGTTTTTAGCAGCTTAACTTTGCGATGACATCACAATTTGTTTGTCCTTCCCCTTGAGGTATACGGGGAGCATTTTAATAACTACCGCAAACTGCCGTGGACACGTCGTGCAGAGCAGCATCACTGAAGTTTCACAGTGGTCTTATAGATTCACAATTTCTTTCTCTATGGCTTCACCTCCACTTGTAAGCATAAGGAACGCAGTTCTGCCCCGTTTTGTTTCTAGACATGAAAAAAGTGTTTACGTCAGGAAGTAACAAACGAGCGATCCATGTTCTTTGGTTTTTCGCGTGATTGAGCGTGTTCGGTGTATCTTTATGTCTTATTGCCTTGTTTGGTTGCTGCGGCACCGATCATCTAAATTTAAAATGTGTGCAAAACCATTCGCCTACTCACGCTGCCTATTCGTCTCAAGTGCGATAATGCGGGGTGACGTCCTTAAGAAGGAACAGCCTAGCAGACGATGGGCCCAGCTGAGCGCGCTTCGTCCGCATGCGCTTAGCCTCAGACTGTTTCCAGCCTCGCCCCGTCATACGGCGCTGACGCACGGAAAAGTCGCCGCTCGCGCACGCCAGGTAAAGATTTGGGCGCCGGTACAGTGCGTACCGGGCACCGTCCCAAGGAGCAAGAGAGCCACTACCGTCACGGCAGTAGCCACCTGGGGCCGCTTCATAACGTCAGTAGCTCCGCCCTCACCGTGAACCACCGCGAGTGGAGCGCCACCGCTGACAACTGGTTCGGAGCGAGGACGATGTGGCTGAAGCATTGCAGAACATAGGTGAAATGCGCCCGTGCAATAGCGCGTCGAATTCCCCAAATCCCCACAACGTCAAGGTTCTCATTGTCTCCCACGAACACAAGCGCCATAGGGAGCACCATCGACGTCGTTTTTGCCGGAACGCCGATCTCACTCGTGGATACGGCACGCACAGGCTCTGCACACGGCACACGGCGCTTCGGATCACACCAGAGCACTTTGCGCCACCTTGATTCGTAGCAGACAACAAATTCTATTTGCGCATGATTGACATGTGCGTGAAGTCATCATAATATGCATGCGCGCCCCGAGCCGCGGTGGCGTCAGCCAGGCGGGACCAATCACTGATCGCAAAGCAAATTTTTCGGAGACCGAAGCGTTACAAAATACGGGCCCTGGAATGGTGACGACCCGATGACCACGCCAGCATCATGGCCTTGTGGACATTCTCGTTGGCCCAAGCTAGTAGACATCTTGGGTCAGTGGGCTGAAGATAGTGGCAGGACGGCGGCATGACGATAATGGTATGACAAAGCGGCGATGAGGACGATAAGACCAAGCGGGGCTATTCCGTAAGCATCCACCTAGTGGACAGGTCCATTTCATATGCTTCTGAAGTGCTGATTGGCTGAATGCGCCTGTCTTGTTCTGACGCATATTCCAACCCAGCAAATCAGGACTTGAGCAGCATTGGAAATGTACATATCTACTAGGTGTACACTTACAGAATAACCCCAAAGGACTGTTTCACGACCCTCATATGACATAGCTAGTGACCCAAGCTGGTAGAGAACTAGGGTTACTGGGCCGGCTTACATGGGTGCAGTGTATCTATCTTGAATATATCCGTCTATCTGTGTACATCTTACGATAGATAGACAAATTGATGATAGACATGGATTGATAGATTCAAGATGACCTTTAGAGCAAGAAAAACGGCTCGTCTAATGGTTTGGAGTCCGCGGTGGCGCCAAAGATCAGCGACACTCAACGGCGATTGACAGGAGTGCTCCTGCGGATCGCCATTTCCAACCTGCCTCGAAACGCACTTGGTCTGGCTGAAGAGTTACCACGGTGGCGCCAATCACCTACACCCTTGAGGCTCTCGCCTAAGGTGCCCCTGTGGTTTGCGCCGCGTAGGGCCTGGAGTGAAGACGAAGCGAGAATTGGCATGGAGTCCGCGGTGGCGCTAATCACCGACAGCCAGGCTCCGCCGCTCCTGCTGGTAACCGTTTCTTTCGAAGCGGCCATGGCTTAGCTCGGTACCCATGTTGGCGCTAGTCACCGGCAGCCAGGGGCCCGCCCTGCTGCACCTGTGGGTCGGTCGTATTCAACCCGGGCCCGACACGCCCATATCTGGCTCGGAACGCGCAGTGCCGCCACTCACCTACACTAGAGACATTTGTCCATGGTGTTCCTGTGGCGTGCTTGTTTGGAGAACGCCATTGGAAACGCACATTAGCTCGGAGTCCCCAGGTAGCACAAAAAAGATACGTGACGTTTTCGTAGCATTTATCCAAGACGATAAAAACGGGTTAAAGAAGACACGAATGAGAGAACTTCGGCGGGAAAACGTCGTACATGTCTGCTAATGTCCTGCCTAATTACTTTCTTGCGACGATCTAGAACAGGTCTGCAAGGCGTATTCCAAAAGCTGGTCTAGAAATAGGATTGGGAAAGACAAGTAATCCCTTTGCCAAAACTATTCGTAACCAATTTGTAAACGTTTTTAGGACGTCATCAAAAAGCTGGTCTAGAAGTGGTCTTGAAAGGTTTACGATCATCTGAAGCTAATTTTCGCGGGTGAAAGGGGCGCGATCAGACATCGTTGTTGAAAACACGCGTGTAGTTTCGCCTCACGCGACTGGCCTATGCCGCGCAGACGTCAGCCGCACCCGTCGGCACGGCCTAGGCCAATCGCGTGAGGTGAACTTGATCGGGCGTTTCGAACAACGATCTTCAATCGCGCCCCAGATGCGTAGAAGCGTCGGTGTTGACTGTAAGAGCCATGGCGCAGTGCCAAGCACTGTTCCCCGCATGGCCGGCGCATCCTCTACCAAGTCACCCGAAAATGAGCATGTTAGGAATAATGAATCCTTAATACCGCCTTTAGTAAGGTATGATGCTTACAACCAAAATGGGAATGACATCCTGCAAAGAACAAATGGTCACGTCTTGGCAGGCGGCCAGACCAAGCCCTTCATGCCAAGAGTGCATGAAATGAGAACATTGTGACCAAGCAAAAATACTTTATTAAAATGTAATGCTTATGCAAGGTTCGAAAAAACTGTGAGAAATGCAAATAGACGTAAGAGTATATCAACAATGTCAAAAGTCGCAGAAAGGATTCGTAATGAACTCGAAAGTGAGCATTCACTAGTACATAAACAAAATTCCAAGTACACATACAAAAATGAACAGAAAAACCTGGAGTGCACTTAAGTTTCTCATTCATCATAACCAGCAAATACATTAATTATCACACTGACATGTCACACTTTTCGCACATCTCAAGTCTCCTAGAGTAAAAGAAAAGCACTCTGAATGAGAAAAACAGTTTAACACATGTATCCCTGGGCAAATTCTTTGCCAATTCACCCACACTTTCACATCCAAAAACACTTGCCACAAAGTCCAGGCACAGTTCCACTGATGTTTACCAATTCACCCCCACTTTCACGTTCAAAGATATTTGGCACACAGTCCAGGCAGAGCTTCATAGATAAACAGCTTGAGAGAACCCTACTGATTATTCTGCAGTCCTGCTGGAAATAGAACTGCCGCACATGTTGGTAGTGGTTTCAATGTAGCCACACTTGCTGCCTTGGACAGGTAAGCCCAGATATCTGCACTGGTGCTCCATTTTGTCTAAGTAGACACATTGATGCACAACGCTGGTAGTTGAAATGTTTTGAATGCACAAGCATTGGCTTCACCAGAAAGACTTGCCCACATACCACCACTGGCATATATACGGATTTGCTCTTCACTCAGTAGTAGTGAACTTAAAGTGTTCCCTATGTGGGAGCCATGTGTAAAACCGGTGTCACACGACCACTATCGATCGCGATGAAGCCCGATCCGGATCGAAATTATCCATGCGACTGGATCACTCTCGTAGCTTGCGCAAAGGAGCCAATCACAACCGAGAAATTCGATTTGTAACGGACTGGATAGCCGTTAAAAGAGCCTCGTGTGAAACCTGTATCAACTAATGCACAGACGTATGCTAGGAAAATGTGTTGCGCAAGGACAAAGAACTGCGGCATGCCCTGTTGTGCGAAGTGCGCGAACAGAACACATATAAAAAAAAAACACGAGCGCTACGCAAACTCTTTGCGCACACATGGCACCCGCACGAACTCGGCAGGCCGCCGACAAAGTAAAGCGCGAAGGGCGCACAGCGTACATTCCGACACATGTCCCAAACTGGAAACAATCGTACTACCTAAAGCATACAAGTTATTTTATACCAAAGGCATACTCGACTCACGTACACTGTATCCACAAGCGAGTTATGCAGCGTACATACTGTATCCATTCGCCAAGTAGTAAAATTGATAACAAGCACAAAGCTACAAGGGACTCAACACATTACTACCATTTGAGGCGTCAAATAAAATAGAATTTGACCATTTCATACATTGGACACCATATATGGACACACGTGGTACCCCGTAAGACCATGAAATACCCATCGCGTGGGTAAAGGGGGCGAAAATTCAATCGAGAACTTGAAGCGCAAACTGTAGTTCTGGTATGCGCGGTTTATAGGTCACCATCATCCCCTCCCGAGTTCTTGTCCTCGCTGCGTGACTATATGACTGTGCTGAAACCCCGGAAAATTATAATGGCGGGCGATTTCAACTTACCTGCAGTTAATTGGCTGCACAGGCCCGAGATGCAGCTGGCCGATAGCTCTCTTCTTGACATAATGTTTGCATGTGACATGAAACAAGTTGTGCTTGAAAACACGCGTGTCAATGCTGATACTGGTTCAATTTTGGATCTTGTATTTCTTAGCAAAAATATGACAGAGCTCGATGTCCGAGTGGAGGAGGGCATATCGGACCACAAGCTTGTGCTGGTCAGTAGTAGGCTTGATAGTTGCGAAAGGCAGCATGTTAAGCCCTGCAAAACTGTTAAAGACTTTATTAATGCCAATGATCAATCTATCCTTGATGAACTTTGGAAGCTGGTTGACAACTTACCAAAAACTGATGTTACTTCGCTATGGCGTGCGTTTGTGACCTGCGTTAACTACTCTATTGATGCCTTCGTGCCGACAAAACTTATTAAACCTCAACGAAGAAACCCATGGATTGACAGAAAAATTCTGCATATAAAACGCAGATTAAAGCGCGCCAAAAAACGCCGGAACAAAAATCCTGAAGTTATTAGCCACCTACAAATCCAACTTTCAGACGCATTGTCTTTTGCCCGTCAAAAATATTTTTCCACTACTTTGCCTAATTACATAAAAACCAGTCCCGATAAATTTTGGCGATATCTTAGCAGCGCAAACACACATTTGCAAGAAATAAGGCAACGCGACAGTGTGATCACCGATCCTCAGGAAATATCTAACATAATGAATGAATATTTCCATTCTGTGTTCAGCCGCGCTGATAGAGCCACGGAGGCTCCTTCTTCTCTGTGCCAAGTGTCGGACTTCATATCTTTTGAAGGCGTGTTTTCCTGATTGCTTAATGTTAAAGAAAAATCTTCTGGGGGACCGGATGGCATACCAAATTCTTTTCTTCGCCGTTACGCCGAGCCTGTTGCACACATCTTAACAGCTGTCTTTTCTTTATCTATGACCACAGCGATTTTACCCGATGACTGGCGTGTGGCTCGTGTCATTGCAGTTCACAAGAAGGGTGATCGCCTAAGCATTGAAAACTATCGTCCCATTTCGTTGACATCCACGTGCTGTAAAACACTAGAACACATCATCGCTCATTATATAACTAATTTTCTTGAAAGTAATAACTTGCTCTCCCCATTTCAGCATGGCTTTCGAAAGAAACTGTCGACATCTACGCAACTTTTAACAACTATTCACGAAATCGCTCTAACGCTTGATTCTTCCGGACAAGTTGATCTTATCTTCCTTGATTTCAGTAAAGCGTTTGATCGCGTCCCTCATGGTAAACTTCTTGAAAAACTTACTAAGCTCGGCCTTCCTGCATTTATCATCAATTGGATAAGAGCCTACCTTTCAAACCGTAGCCAGTTCGTAGACGTTAACGGCCATGCTTCTACTGTATTACCAGTCCCGTCCGGAGTGCCTCAAGGAATCGTACTCGGCCCGATCCTTTTCCTAACCTATGTTAATGATATAACTAGCACAATTCATCCACACGTTAACATCAGATTGTTCGCAGATGATTGTCTTGTCTTTAAAGAGATTACTTGCCGTGATGATCAAGTTCACTTAAACACTAGCTTAGCCAGAATTCATGAATGGTGCACCACCTGGTCTATGACCCTAAATGCTGACAAAACTGTCTTACTTCGTGTCACGAACAAAAAGCAACCTATCGCATTTCTATATTGCATCAATAGTACACAAATAAAGGAAGTCTCTGAATATAAATATCTAGGGTAACGATTACCAACACTCTATCGTGGTCGAAACACATTGCGAACGTTTGTGCATCTGCCTCTCGAACGCTTGGCTTTCTGCGTCATAAATTAAGAAAACAGCACCTTCAAATTTAAAACTTCTAGCATACAGAACTTATATATTGCCAAAACTAGAATACGCCTCAATAGTATGGGACCCGTATTACATGAAGGATAAGCATAAGCTTGAAATGGTTCAGAGGCGAGCAGTACGGTTCATTTTTAACAAGTTTAGGTCTACTGATTCACCGTCAAAACTAATGACCGAAAACAATATCCCTACCTTAGAAGCACGAAGAACTGTGGCACGACTAAAATTTCTTTTCACGATGTACGACAAGTCGCTTGAATTTAATGGACGAACATACATTCAACCTTACCTGTCACGCGCGTCTCGACACCGTCACGCTCACAACTTGCTCCCTTTCCGTGCACGCACTAACCTCTTTAAAAATTCATTCTTTCCTCGTACAGTTGTTCAGTGGAATGATCTACCCTCAGAAATTTTCTCTGCTGATAATTTTGAGCAGGCAATACTCATGTATTTTGCACAATGATATGGAAAGTTATTTTTTCCCCTCTTTTATTCATGTTATCGCCTATGCAAGTGCATTTTGTTCTGACAAGAACTTGTTATTTTGATGTGATATTGACTATCCCAGTGCATTTTTATTAGAGTATGAATATCGTCCTTTGCAATACAAAAATGCCAACTTGTTACTTTTTTTCTTCGCTCTCTTCCTTTTCCTGTTCCATATGTCTAGCACAAGAGCATATATTATTCTTGTCCTACATGAGTTTTTGCGGAAATACGCCCACCTGCTTGGTCTGTATAGACTGCAGTATGTACAAATAAATAAATAAAAGCACGGTATGGTGCACGCAAAACTCTGTCGGTGCGCTGTAGCGCGAGGGAAGCAAATAGGGCGGGCACTTGACCTCACCTTTTGGGATACCGTACTAGTACTGAATCATTAAAAAAAGCGTGTTTGAACCAGTTCTCTTGTCTGCAACACTCTTGCTAAACGGTAGACTAAAATACAACGATGACGGCTCTATTGCGGAGATCAACAAGGTGCGCACAGACAGCAATTTTGCCGCCTTTCTTCGCATTCAGCAGAATGCTTTCTTGTTAGGATCACACACAGCGGCCGATCCCGACGCTAGGGACACACAGGCACGATTTCGTCCCCCTAACTTTCGTCCTTATACTGCCCTTAACGGCTTAATTACAGCGTCAGTGAAAAGGCGTCTCACATAACATGACAAGGAACTTGAAGAGATGATTAGTGCCCTCCACTCGGCGCCCTCCAGTTGAAAACACTGCTGATTTTCAAATTAAAACGACACAAACAGATCGCACAACCCAAACTAATCACAGAAGGTCGTTTTCTTGATGGCAAAACACTGCAACACTTACGTGACAAAGGGCAGCGGCCGCACATTCAGAACAGTCACAAACAGACCAGAGTGCCATGCGAGTGCGATAACGCAACTATGCCCGGCTTCACGAATAACGAGGCCGCCTTGGTCACATGGCAGTTGAAAACACTACTGATTTCTAAATTAAAACCACACAAACATATCGCACAACCCGAACTAATCACAGAATATCCTTCTCTTGACAGCAAAACACTGCAACACTTACATAGCAAAGGGCAGCGGCAGCACATTCAGAACAGCCGAAAACACACCACAGCGCAATGTGAGTAAGGTGACGCAACCATCCGGCTCGCCCGGCTGCCCGGCATCACGAAGCACGTGGCCCCCTTGGTCACATGATGTGACGACGGTATCGCCACCTTGCGCAAGGTTGGATCGCGTTGATGGGCTGTTGAATTTTGTAGAAGCCGTGAAAGAGGCTGACGCGCCGTGGCGTGACGCCTTGGTGTGCGCGTCTTGCGTGTCGTGCGCATTGCGCTTTTGTATAGACCGTTTTTTCGTAGGCGCATAGAACAATGGCGACTAATCTGGTGGTGTGGCAGTGGAACTGTAGAGGGATTGCTCGAAAACGGGACCTTCTCACGCAGTACATTGCCGCTCCAGATCGTCGACCCGACATTCTCCTACTCCAGGAAACTAACCAAACACCTCATCTTGCAGGCTATACGGCGTATAGCCATAATTCTGCACTGGCCATTCTTATTCGTAAAGATATAGCGGCAAATGTTGTCCACAGCACGGAACAGAGCCTCACTGTACGTGTCTTTCCAACTAAAATTGTCAAGAGCAAGGCACAGCCCCACTTATTCATCACAAATGTTTATAGCCCGCCAAAACAGAAAGTAGACTTCTTCAAGGAGGTTGCGAATCTGCGGCCAACGAAGTATTTCGATCATCTAATAGCAGGCGACTTCAACGCGCCACACACTTCATGGGCATACACAAAAAATTCCTCCAAAGGATCCGCACTACTATACCATATGCAACAGGCCCAGCTAACTCTCCTTAACGAGACCGACTCCCCGACGCGGCACGGAAACTCCATAGAAAGAGATACCACGCCTGATCTCGCCTTCATTAAAGGACGACTGTCAGCGCAATGGATTAACACGCACGATACTTTAACGAGTGACCACACTGTCATACAGATGTTTCTGCAAATCAAAGGATTCCCAAAACGCCAGCGCAAGCATCGCCTGACGGATTGGAATGAGTTCCGAAAGACACATGTAGGAGACTTCCAAAACATGCACTTGAAAGATTGGGTAGAGATGGTCAGGCAACGAATCCGGTCACACACGAAGGAAATAATAGAGAAGTGGGAGCAACCAAGCACGGACAGGCATCTTCTTCATCTCTGGGAGGCACGACATGCCCTTATTAAGAGATGGAAAAGAAATAAGCTCAATCGAAAACTACGCTCACGCATCAACACGCTCAACGAGCAGATCGTCCACTACACTGAACATCTCACTCGTGAGCAGTGGTACGATACGTGCAACAAGCTCAATGACACATTGAATATGAGCTCCACGTGGAATCTCATCCGATCACTCATTGACCCAACCCAGACAAAGACGGAAACGTCCCATACGCTCCGAAAGCTGCTCGAAACATTTGAGCATACCGATGACCTATTCAACGAGCTTATAACAACACACATTGCGGATCCAGTGCAACCACAGTATGCTGACTACAAAAGCGCAGAGCCAGAAAATGAGGGTCTCACCGGCCCAATCACATTAGCGGAACTACAGCGTGCCTTAGCAGAAGCAAAGCCGAATAAAGCGCCAGGACCAGACCAAATCACGACAACACAGCTCCGCAACCTTACAGAAGCCGATCATGCATTCCTACTTCAGGAAATTAACAATGTGTGGGACACGGGCAGCTTGCCAGAAGAGTGGAAGACAGCCAGCATCATTTTCATTCCGAAGCCTGGCAAGCCCCAAGCCATAGCGAATCTGCGTCCAATATCGCTAACATCATGCGTCGGCAAGCTAATGGAGCGCATCGTGCTTAACAGACTTCTAATTCACCTTGAGCAATCACAACACCTACCCCATAATTTGATTGGATACAGACATCACTTATCTACTCAAGACGTTCTGCTGCAGCTACACGAAGAAATCACGAAGGAAACAAGCAGCGCTCAACTTAAAGCTATTCCTGCCATAGACCTCAAGAAAGCTTCTGACTATGTTAACCACGATGCTATGCTGCAAGAGCTCGAAGCTACTGGCTGCGGAACCAAGCTTTATAACTATATTAGGGACTTCTTACGGAGTCGTACGTACACGCTACGAGTAGGCGACATCACCTCACAACAGTATCCCCATCCGCAGAGAGGTATCCCGCAGGGTTCCGTGATCTCGCCCACTCTCTTTATTCTTGCCATGTGCGTAGTCCATAGAGCGCTACGAGACATCCCCGACATCAAATATTCGATCTACGCAGATGATATCACCATCTGGATCAACACGGGTTCGCCAGGGCATATCCAAGAAACTCTCCAACAGGCTATGAACAGGGTGCATGAGGCTGCTCAAACTATTGGCCTTAGATGTGCGCCGGAAAAATCTGAGTTGCTACTGGTCCATCGCAAAAGATGGAGACCGCCCACCATACAAATTGTAAACGAAGGCGTGCCCATTTCCCAACCAAAATGTATTAAGGTACTCGGTCTCCACATCCAGAAAGATGGAGGTCCCGCTGCGACGGTGCATCACCTGCTCAGACAAGGAGAACAGGTGCTGCACATGATTCGTAGGGTCTCCAACCGAGCAAATGGAGTGAAAGAGGCGGATATGCTTCAACTAAGAAACGCACTAATTATGTCGCGCCTGCGCTATCACCTGCCCTATACTAATCTCCGCAAGCAAGATATCAATCGCCTTGATGCGCTCATCAGGAAGGCGACAAAGCTGGCCATCGGCATCCCGTTTAGTGCCAGCACTAAGCTCCTACTTGACATCGGTTGCCATAACACGGTGGCGGAACTAGTCAGCATTCATCGTCGTCGCCAAGAACTGCGTTTGCAGCGCACGTGTCAAGGTACGCACATCCTCCACAGCATCGGCCATCATCCAGAAGCTGCGCCCCTTCTCAACACGCGCCCACTGCCCCCGAAACAACGCGAACATCTAACCATAGCTCCACTGCCACGCCATATGAATCCAGAACGAGGCAAGGAGAGGCGACGACAGCGAGTGGCCTACTTCAAGAGGTACACGGCAAGACACCCTGACGGCATATACTTGTACGCGGATGCTAGCGTTGGTGCACGGGGCTCCGCTATAGCAGTCGTGAATAACGACCTCCAAACTGTGCATACGGAGGTACTCTCGGAGACAGATCCGACCTTAGCGGAACTGACAACCATCGCAACTGCGATCAAACACATGCCCCCTAGTAACTCAGCCTACCCAAGAATCATATTTACCGACTCCATGGTGGCTTGCAGGAAATTGTTGCACAACGATCTCCCTGCCCACACTTCGACATTTATTCGAGCACCTTCAGGGTCCTCTGGAAATCATCTGGATACCTGGTCATGACGGACTGCCGGGAAATGAAAGAGCTAATCAGCTCGCCTGCGAGACTTTGAACCAGGCACCCTGCATTCCGCGACCAGCCCAGACGAAAAGGTGGGCTCCCCTGCTTCTGCGGCCATATCAAGAGGCAAGACGCAAGTTCCCCAAACTCAGCAAAGTGCTCACCCGTGAACAGGGTGTACTGATTCGTCAGGCCCAGACTGAAACACTCCCTACACCAGCGCGAATGCACCTCCTCCGCGGCCTCTTACCTGAAGATCCCCCACCCTGCCGATACTGTGGCGAACACCCGAACACATCCCATATCCTCTGGTCCTGTGGACCACCCCCACCTCCCCTTCCTGCCCCCACAAATCTTTCCCCTAAACCCCATGCCGGGTGGCTGACAGAAGCAGCCAGCGCCGACGACCAACGGTACCTTGCGGCGTTTATCAGTGCTGCACTGAAGAATGCCGCAAGCGAGGCTCTGGACTGAGGGCCTTTCCACGTTACCACCGAACATGAAAATAAAGTTTTTTCTCTCTCTCTCTCTCGTAGGCGCCTCCACATTGTGAACGCAGTGGCGCCGCCTATGAGCAGCGCCATACTGGCTTGGGTGAAAGCGGTCTTTTGCATGGCAGGTATGCGCTCTCCGGTAGGTTCTGGCGTTTGTTTTCGCGGTCGTGCGGTCTGTTGAGTATGACGTGCGTCTTCTACGTGGTAAGCGGTTGTGTGAGACGTGCTGAAGTGGTTTAAGGCGTCATGGCCGGAATTTCTGCTGGCGTTGAGGTGGACGGAACACGCAGCGCGATGTGTGCGCACATATTTGAGCCTATAATCAGCCTCGGAGATCAATTGTGTGTTTCTGAATGTTCCAATCACTAATGTGACCTTATTGCTGTATTATACTTTATTTCTAAGCTGCGGTTTAGGAGCCATGAAACATACGCGACGATCGTTCTGCTACGATAGGAGCTGCGCTGTTATTGACAAGCGTTCAAACTGTTCGCTGCAGGTTACATTGCGTGACTACTTGGTTGGATGGATGAGGTTTCCACTCATGAATAAAATAGTTTTGGCTAGTAACAGCAGCATACCTTACAGTCTGAATTCAGGTTGTCCAGCAAAGCGACCGTTTGCGAACTGCGCGAGCGTCCTAAGCAGTAGTAGGTGCTGGATTACAGATATCTCTGTTCTTTATAGCGCATGGTCCAAACATACGGCATCAGCGGGTATATATTTATAAACGTTGTGCGGCGTTAGCCCGTTTTTTCTTGCTTTTTAGAGAAAGAGGATGATAACCGAATTTTTTTTTTTCGGTTGTGTTCGTTCATTTCTCTACGGCGCACTGACACTTATTACGGAAATTTTGCGCTCAAAAATAGCCATCGCATTCTTTTCATGCGAGCCCTCTGATATATTATGGCTGTATGCAGGCCAAAAAGGCAATGCCGAAGCACACAGCTTATATATGTGTCGTGCTGGCTCACCAACCGCAGTGATCGCTGTGTTGAGCAGCGCCAAGAGCCTCATGCAGCAAGGCTAGCGTATACATAATTTTAAGCATACTAGACTTGAAATGCGTGAGAACGATGCCAGTGTATCACACATATTTGATAGCGCCTGCCGCTCAGCTGTTTCGTGGTAGCCTTAGGTTGGCCGTGCACGAGCATGCGCTCTTATGTTTTATTCCCTACGCCAATCGATCAGACAGTGACCTGATTTACTATTTAATGCTGGTAATACAGAGAAGCCGGTTTTCTTTGTTGAAATAAAATCGATATAAGCAAAATAGTAAACAACACATACACGCACCGCGACTGATAATGCGCGTACACCGCGGCTGATTATGCGCGTCACATATTTACGCCCCCAAGACATATTCCTGCCTACAGTAGTTACCGATGCACCGAAAGGCTTCCCTGACGACCTTATATGAACGAACATGGCGTAGATTTCACAAAGTACGATCTAAAACATCTCGAAATCGTTCCGCAGCATGTGACAGCAATACTTTCAAGCAGCGCCGCGCCGGATCGCCCAAGCCAGAGAGGAGGAAAGGCTCTCCGCGCGCCCTATCCTCCTCGCCCGATGAAACGGTCTATACGTCTCGACCCGTGAATCACGTTGCGCAGAGCCAGACGCCGCGCGCTCTTCCATTGTTCTTTAGCCAATCTATCTGCAGCAAGAATGGCGAGCTGGAAGTTGCCACTGGGCGTTCCGCAAGGCCTTTCAGTTTCCTCTCTCATTTCGGGCGCTTTCCGCTTTCAGTGCCGCGTCATTGTCGTTACAGCATGTTAAAAAACAATTGCCGCTCTATATAAGTGCGATCACACCACGCTCTGCGCCCAAGCGTGGCGAGCCTATT
This sequence comes from Dermacentor albipictus, assembly GCF_038994185.2. Taxonomy (NCBI): domain Eukaryota; kingdom Metazoa; phylum Arthropoda; class Arachnida; order Ixodida; family Ixodidae; genus Dermacentor; species Dermacentor albipictus. Next base: position 97,549,388 of record NC_091822.1, read on the forward strand.
ATGACGAGTTTCAGAAATATTAAAGCGAATAGCTTTCTGTCTCTTCTCCGCCGGATGTTTTCGTAGTTGTTCAGTAGTAGGTCGTCGGACTGTTGATTTGCAAGGAAAACGCTCGCGCGTTCGTTCGTTCGTTCGTTCGTTCGCTCTCACGCTAACTATATTTCGCTCTCTCTCTCGCGTTCTTTTGCTCACTCGCTCGCTCAGTCTAATTGCTTGCATTAACAAGCATCGATGATGGTTTCTGCACTTTTTTTATGTACATTGTGCTCACAGTATAAAATTCGTTGCCACACTTCCTACGAAGTACCTTTACTAGAATCGACTGTACCGATGTGTTCCTCCGTTGGCACAAAAAGTGAAGTTTGCTATTAAATCGATACCTTTATTTATGCTGCATGTGACTTTCATGATTTAGCGCTCTGGAGCCAAGCTCCAAGTTGTTCACGGGGCCCAGGGGGAAGCGCGTTATTAGACGAATAATGTGCGCTTACTGTATTGAATATGCATAAGATATCACCTAAAATTTCATATGGAGGTAAACATGTGCACACACACATACACACATTATATATATATATATATATATATATATATATATATATATATATATATATATATATATATATATATATATATATATATATATATATGTATATATATATATATATAGGTTAACTGCATACGTACTTATGCAAAGCATTGCGAACTTGCACATTCCAGAATAGTGAAAACGTTTAATTCGTTCTCTTTATATTACACAAGGAGGAAATAAAATGAAGCTACTGTTTATAACCAAACCGCAGTTTTCACTATTCAAACGATTGGGCACAATATGTTAGCTTTGTACGCACAAAAACTGTGCAGCCCTCGTGCCTCAGCAGTAAAAAAACAATTAGTTCAGCGGTAAGGTATTCACATCACTGCATTGTGAATAAGAGGAAACACGACAAAGCTGCCTTGTCCAGCGAGAATTTTGAAGCATTTGCATGCGACGCTGCTCATTTTCCAGGAGCTCATTGTCACATTTAGTGATGACACCTTTGATATGCCATACACACTGGAAGGCACCGGGTAGTCATACAGATCTTTCTTCCTGCTGTTGGCTCGGCCGACTACCATTGCCGTAAGGGCAGCTTCGATGTTTCTGTACTCACGCTCCACTTCCTCCTGGCCCGAAACACTTCCTGTTGGGAAGCCAACTTCATTTGCAATAATTCGACTCTTCTGACGTTAGGCTAACACCACTAAAGAATTTCTTTTTCTTGCCGCACTCATTCTAATGCAGGTCGAATAGAGGAGCAATTGACACAACGAGTGCTGTTTGACAAGCGAGGAATTCTCCCGCCAGAAACGGCGCTGTTGAAAATGTACCCGGTACGCTTGATAACTAAAGAGATAGAGCGAGTCATGTGAAGTCGTTTTCAAAACGTATTCACCCCTCGTTTTTAAGCTATCTTGTTTGGAACGTCTTTGATGCGTCGATTTTGGTCAAAAATCCGTTTCAGACGTTGAATCCCTTAATACGACGTTTTCAAGACTTTGTGCGCTACCTGGGTCCGCGGTGACGCTAATCTCCGACACGCGTAGGCAACGTCGTGCTCCTGCGGCTGTTGCACTCTGGACCTCGTGTGGACCCACAATTCATGTGCGAGACAACAGACGAACCAACCTAGATCATATACCAAGTTGTGGGTGGCGCAGTGTTGAATGACTATTCCTGCGCCTTAAACATTGGCCTACGGTCTTAACGATGTTTGAGAGGTTAGGGCGTACATATATGCATTAACATTAACACCAATGGTTGGTCCTCGTTTGCTCGCTAAGGCTAATGTACCAAGCGAAAAGGAATTGCCTTATTTTACAGCATGCAGCGTCGAAAGGCGCCAAAAATGATATAACACCCTAGCAAGTTCTGGACTCGTGATATTTGGGATATAATGTACTTGCCACGAGAGTCATCTACAAATGGCAGCACGCTCACTTTTTTATCCTGGGCACATCACTGTTACGAATATCATTAAATAGGGAATGAAAAAAATTGATGAAGCATACCTTTAGAGTTGGCTGGTGACATCAATGTCATCAGTAATGTATCTTATGGTCAGTGCATAATCATTGCTATGTTTGTAGAATGAGTGAAACTGCTAAGGATGAGTGCGCATTTATTTACGGATAAAGGTTAGAATAGATGATGGATTGCCATTTGTAGGTGCCGAGGCATTTTCCGCATGAAACCACTACATTTATTCAGAATACACGAACAGATCCGTACAAAAAATTGTTCCTAAAAAATGACGTACCAAATGATATTGTCACGTAGGTCACGGTGAGCTACCTGGCACGCAGGCAGAGAGAAAAAAACACTGCGTCGACGTTAGGTGTAAAAAGAGTTTAATGGCCGAACTTGTGCCCGAAATCAAGTGAACAACGCGGTGACGGCGAAAGCAGCAAGCGCGGCTGGGGCGTTCGTCGGACTGAGCCAGCGCAGGCGGTGGTCCCGCATTTATACGTTTCGCGTGCATGATCGAAACGCGTCAAGCGACGCCGCCTGCGGCGCAGCGACGCCGGTCGCGTCACAGCTACGCGAGCTGCGTTACCTCGCGTCACTAGAAGCTGAAATAAACGCACGTGGTATTACCCCCTCCCGTGAAAAAGCATCGCCCCGATGCTAAAGAAAACAAGAAACCTGTAAGCATAACGGATAACGAAAAAAAAGGATAACGGAAGGATAACGGAAAAACAAGAATGTCTGTTAGTCCGCTAACGCTCAAAAAACTTCTTGAGGCGCGCGACGTGCACCATCTCAGGTCGTGCGCGACGTCGCTGTGACTGCATCACTCCATCGGGCACAACCTCGTACACCAGCGGTCCAACTCGTCGAGGTATCTTGTAGGGCCCGAAGTAACGGCGCAGGAGCTTCTCACTAAGGCCGCGTCGACGAGTCGGTGTCCACACCATAACGCGGTCACCAAGTGCGTACTCTTGGTCTCGTCGTCGTAGATTGTAGAGTCGGGCGTCGACGTTTCGCTGCTCTTTAATACGCATTCTGGCTAGCTGACGAGCTTCCTCGGCACGTTGAAGGAAGCCGGCAACGTCTGCATGGATGCTGTCGTCTTCAACGTGAGGAAACATCGCATCAAGCATCGTGGCGACTTGGCGACCGAAGACAAGCTCGAATGGCGTCATCTGCGTTGTCTCCTGTGGCGCGGTGTTGTAGGCAAACGTCACGTACGGAAGGATTTCGTCCCAAGTCTTGTGCCCGGCGTCGACATACATGGCGAGCATGTCGGCGAGTGTTTTATTTAAACGCTCCGTAAGGCCGTTTGTCTGCGGGTGGTACGCTGTAGTGCGCCGATGGCTCGTGTGGCTCAAGTGCAGAATCTGTTGCGTAAGTTCAGCTGTGAATGCCGTACCTCTGTCTGTAATAAGGACCTCGGGTGCACCATGACGGAGAACGATGTTCTTTAAGAAGAATCTGCCGACCTCGATTGCATTTCCCGATACTAACGCCGCTGTCTCGGCATAGCGCGTCAGATAGTCCGTTGCTACCACTATCCATCTGTTCCCGCAAGTAGACGTCGGGAAGGGGCCAAGCAGATCCATGCCTATCTGCTGGAATGGTTTCCATGGTGGCTCGATAGGTTGCAGGAGGCCGGCTGGCCTTGTAGGCGGTGTTTTCCGACGTTGGCAATCTCGGCAGGTTTTCACGTAGCGTGCGACGTCTGCGTTCAGGGCCGGCCAGCAGTATTTTTCTTGAATTCTTCTGAGAGTTCGAGTGAATCCCAGATGCCCTGCTGTCGGCTCATCGTGAGACGCTTCTAAAATCTATTGCCTTAGCTTGACTGGCACGACGAGTAGATATGCCGCTTTGTACGGCGTGAAGTTCTTTTTCACAAGCACATTGTCGCGCAGGCATAGCGATGAAAGCGCGCGTCTGAATGCCTTTGGCACTGAATCGGTCTTCCCTTCGAGATATTGAACCACACAGCGTAGATCAGGATCGGCACGTTGATCTTGTGCGAAGGTGTTAGAGCTTATGGGCCCAAGGAAGGCATCGTCGTCATCGTCAGAGGTCGGGGCGGATTCATCAGGGGCTCTCGAAAGGCAGTCCGCGTCTGTGTGCTTTCGGCCTCACCTATACACGATGATGACGTCGAACTCCTGTAGTCGCAGGCTCCAACGAGCGAGGCGACCTGACGGGTCTTTCAGGTTAGCGAGCCAGCACAGAGCGTGGTGGTCACTGACGACCTTGAAGTGCTTCCCGTAAAGGTACGGCCGAAATTTTGTGACCGCCCAGACGACAGCGAGGCATTCCTTTTCCGTCGTCGAATAGTTCAATTCGGCTTTCGACAGTGATCTGCTCGCGTAGGCGATGGCTCGCTCCAGGCCGTTCTTCTTTTGAATCAACACAGCACCGAGTTCTATGCCGCTTGCATCCGTGTGGATCTCGGTGTCAGCGCTCTCGTCGAAATGGCCGAGTACTGGCGGTGACTGCAAGCGTCGTTGAAGTTCGCGAAAAGCGTCTTCTTGGAGCTTCTTCCATGTGAACTGCGCGTCGGCTTTCGTAAGGCGAGTGAGAGGCTCTGCAATTCGAGAGAAATCTCGGACAAAACGCCTGTAATACGCACAGAGCCCCAAAAATCTACGGAGAGCTTTCTTTTCACTAGGTATCGGGAAAATTTCGATGGCTGCCGTCTTTTTGGGGTCCGGACGCACGCCTTCCCGATTAACTACGTGACCGAGGAACAGGAGCTCTTCGTAGGCGAAACGACATTTCTCTGGTTTCAGAGTGAGTCCCGACACCCTAATTGCCTCTAGCATGGTCTCCAGCCTATTAAGGTGCTCGTCGAAGGTGGATGCGAAAACGACTACGTCGTCGAGATATACGAGGCACATCTGCCATTTCAGCCCAGACAACACGGTGTCCATGACACGCTGAAATGTCGCCGGCGCTGAGCATAGTCCGAGTGGCATGACTTTAAATTCGTAAAGACCGTCCGGTGTGATGAAGGCAGTCTTCTCACGGTCCCTTTCATCGATCTTAATCTGCCAGTAGCCGCTGCGGAGGTCCATCGACGAAAAATACTTGGCACCGCACATTCGATCTAACGTGTCGTCGATTCTCGGAAGCGGGTAGACGTCCTTTTTTGTGACGCCGTTGAGACGCCTATAATCGACGCAAAATCGTAGGGTACCGTCTTTCTTCCTTACAAGCGCCACCGGTGAAGACCACGGGCTCTTGGACGGCTGAATGACGTCGTCGCGAATCATTTCTTCAACTTGTGTCTTGATTGTTTCACGTTCTCGCCCTGAAACACGGTAGGGACTTCGGCAGACGGGATGAGTCGATTCATCGGTTATAATGCGATACTTCGCTATGTGCGTTTGCCGGATCCTCGACGACTTAGAAAAACATACGGAATATCGCAGAAGAAGGCGACGTAGCTTTTCTTGCGTTTGTTGAGGTAGGGAGGCATTAATGTCGAAGTTCACCTCATCAGCCACCGTCGACGACGCCTCATGGGACAACTCGGAGAACGCTAATGCGTCGCTTATTTCGGCGAACTCTTCCATGAAAGCGACCGTCGTACCCCTGTTGAGGTGCTTGTGTTCCGTGCTGAAATTGGTTATTAGCACAGCCGCTCTGCCTTCACACAGGTGGACGACACCGCGTGCGACGCAAATTTGGCGATCCAGAAGCAGCTGCAAGTTTGCTTCGACAATCGCATCGCCGCATGAGGACGCGTCTGTTTCGACGAGTGCGATGACGCCAGCATTTGGCGGGAGGCTCACTTGATCGTCGAGGATGGTGAACGCGGCACGATGATGATTGCTTTGCATTCTTTCTGACCGTTTTGTCGTCAGTGTTATGGTTTTCGTCTGCAGGTCGATCACCGCACCGTTTTCGTTCAGGAAGTCCATCCCGAGGATTACGTCGCAAGAGCAGTGCTGTAGGATGACGAAGTTCACAGGGTAGGTGTGACCGTGAACAGCCACTCGCGCAGTGCATCGTCCCGTCGGGGTTATGAGGTGGCCTCCTGCTGTGCGTATTTGAGGACCTTCCCATGCGGTTTTGACTTTCTTGAGTTGTGACAAAAATCGTCCACTAACGACGGAGTAGTCGGCCCCGGTGTCGACGAGTGCAACCACTGAATGTCCATCTAGGGTAACTTGTAAGTCGGCACTTGGTGTTCGCGTTCGATGTCGATCGGTCACCGACTGTGCGGTCTGTCGCTTCGCACGGTCGCGGCTGCGTCGGGTGGAAGCCTCGTGGTAAGGTGCTGTTGTGGCCTTCAGCCGCGTCATCGAATTTGTGGTGTCGGGTTGCGGCTTCGTGTTTTGTGGCGTCGCTGCGTCGGGTCGCGTCGTGTTGTTTGAATGCAACGAGGCGTCGGAATGCGTCGAGGCGTCGGAATGCGTCGTGGTTGTAGGAGGGTTTTTCGGTCTTCGCTCGAGAGCGGCGTCACCTCCAGACGTCGCTGGCTTTAGTTTCCCCTACGAGGGCTCAGTGACCTCTCCCTCGCGCGCCCTGGGTACGGCGAAGACGAACGGCGTGGGTAGGGTGATGGGGACCTGAAGCGACGTGGGGCGGGATCTTCGGTCGCTCGAAGATAGGCTTCAATTTCTCGAGGCCGTTGGCCATGAAGAGGTCGTGGGGCGTCGATGTTGTACCCGCGGAGGCCCATCTGACGGTAGGGGCATTCTCGAAGGAGGTGGCCGGCTTCACCACAGTGAAAACAAAGCGGTCGTCGATCTGGGGTTCTCCAGATGTCAGTCTTCCTCGTGGTGGTTTGCCGAAACGTGTTTGAGTGGACGGCCTGCTGCGGACGCGGCGGTGGCGGGTAGGCTTGGCTGCGTTGAGGTGGCGCGCACGTTTCCCGTCGCCAGCTGGTCGGCCTCACTTGGCTTTGCAGAGCGGCGGCGTAAGTTGAAACGCGTGGCTCCTGGCAAGGTGGCGATATGGTTGGCGCCGTTTCGGCAGGATCGAGTGTGCCCAGCGCTTATTGTACCTCGTTCCTTACAACGTCGGCGAGCGAGGATATTTGTGGTTGCGGATCCGGTAGCAACTTGCGAAGCTCGTCACGCACGATGGCACGGATGGTATCTCGAAGGGCCACTGCGGAGGTACTTCGGGAGTCATCGCAGTCTGACGGAGGAGTGCGTAAGTTGCGGTCGTATTGCTTTGCGCACAGCTCGAGCGTCTTCTCGATAGTGGCCGCTTCGCTAATCCATTCGGCGACGGTCCTCGGCGGCTTGCGAATGAGAGCAACGAAAAGTTGCGCCTTGACGGCCCTCATTAGGTACTGAAGCTTCTTGTCTTCAGTCATGTTGGCATCCGCGTGGCGGAAGAGCTTTTGCATTTCTTCCGCAAAGACGGTTACGGACTCGTTTGGATGCTGCTGGCCAGTTTGAAGCAAGGCCTCAGCTCGTTCTTTGCGCAGAATACTTGCGAAAGTTGCAGATAAGTGCCTCTTGAAAGCCTCCCACGTTGTCAGGGACAGCTCCTGGTTCTCGTACCAGGTTCTAGCAGAGTCTTCGAGAGAGAAGACGACGTTCCGAAGTTTGTCTTCGTCAGACCACTTGTTGAAGCTTGCAACTCGTTCGTAACGTTCCAGCCAATCTTGTACATCTTCGCAAGTGGAGCCGCTAAAAAGCGGAGGTACTCGCGGCTGCTGGACGACGAGCGGCGCAGGTGTAGTGGCGGCTTGCATTGGTGACGTCGAGCGGTGGTTCACACGGCGACCAGGGGCAGGTAGTGGTCCCAATTCAGCCGGCAGTTTTTGAAGTCGGCGGCTGCTCCGGGTTTCTTCCTTCTTGTCTTCTCTGGAGCTGTCTTCCGCGTCGCCAGCTCCAGATACACTTGGGCTGGTGTCCCGGCTTTGAGGGGGTGTCCGGGTCACAAGCACCTCCACCAAAATGTCACGTATGTCCCGGTGAGCTACCTGGCACGCAGGCAGACAGAAAGGAACACTGCGTCGACGTTAGATGTAAAAAGAGTTTAATGGGCGAACTTGTGCCCGAAATCAAGTGAACAACGCGGTGACGGCGAAAGCAGCAAGCGCGGCTGGGGCGTTCGTCGGACTGAGCCAGCGCAGGCGGTGGTCCCGCATTTATACGTTTCGCGTGCATGATCGAAACGCGTCAAGCGACGCCGCCTGCGGCGCAGCGACGCGAGCTGCGTACCTCGCGTCGCTAGAAGCTGAAATAAACGCACGTGGCAATATTTCTAAAAGGGCCGATGACGGAGTGAAAAATGCGCACCGGAATCGAACACCGTCTTTTCGTGTAGGAACAAAGCTTGGAGCTTGGTGGTGCTGGTGGCTGTAGTGCAACTTGGGGGGAGGGTGGCGGAGACGGTGATGGTGCGGGTAAACAAAGGAATGTTGAGGAGGTTCAGGTTTCAGATAAATGTGATCCTAGAAGGAGCGCCACGTGAAGTAAAAGGGATCTGCTTAGAATGTATCAAGGAAGCTTCTATAAATGACGAATGCCACATGCAAAGTCAAAACCACCTCATTGGTCAGTGAAGTGGACGAGGGGAAGGAAAAGAACGCCGGTCGGCTGATGGGAATCCCCAATTTCACTCCGACTTCGTCCATGACGAATGTTCACGCGATCTCCTCTCCGAGCAAAGAAGCCATGCCACCCACCGGGGAAGTTTCACCTCCGGCCAATAGACATCAACTGGCAAATCCCGGGGAGGGAGTTTCACCATGTCGAGGACAAAACAAGATAGGGGCTGACAGATGAAATAGCACACTGTGGTATAAAGTTCGTAAACAGGGATAAGATGCCTCAGAAAGGCTGACCAACGTTTCGATAGGAGGACCTATCTTCGTCAAAGGCGGCCTCGTCATCCTCGGCGTATTAGTTTTAAAGGGTTAGTGAGTGACGTCACGTGCGGGTGTTGTCGCTGGCGGCTGGTTTTAAAAGAGAGAGTTACTACCTACAGATACACGGTACAAGCATGGGTACGCCTTTTGCACCAACCTACGCGAACATATTTATGGGGCTTTATGGGCCGTTCTAATGCCTCAAAAACATGCCGCCAACGACTCCCCCTGAATACCTCCTAACCTTTCGCATCCCCAGCACGCTCCCAAGCCCCCGTATTTCTTAAAAAATTCATTTTTCTCTTTCTTTTTCTTTCACGCTCCCCCCTTTTTTTGTCTGTTTTGGTGCAGCCCTGGCTTCCCCCCCTTTTCTTTCTCCTTTTTCTTCTTTTCTGCTTCTCTTTCTTTTTTTTTTCTCCCCGCGTGCCCACTCTCACGCTCTTGTCCCCTCGTCTTGGGGATGAAGCTCACAGACGTCGGACGACAGCGCTTGTTTCCTCTGGTAATCTCTCTCTTTTAAAACCAGCCGCCAGCGAAAACACCCGCACGTGACGTCACTGCACTAACCCTTTAAAACTAACACGCCGAGGATGACGAGGCGAAGTAATTGTTCCCCTGGTAATGTTCCTAGTAATTTCTGTGGAATGACAAATACTTCACTTGTATTATTAACCTTGTGGCTGCAATGTCATGCACAATGTTTAGAGGCCTGATAAAACAAATCATTGGTTAAGCTATGGATTGATCTTAGTCGGCCAGATAGCACAGGTACAGTCATAGTTCTGCTTCTGGTTCTCATGGTGCAGTTTAAAATATATTCAGCTGTGTTTGTTATGTGCTACCTATTCCATAGCGTTTTTTTTCTTTATTAAGAAAAGCCTGCAAAAGTTTTCATTACTTTTTGGCCTCACGTAGTGCTCATTGCTATCATAAAGTGGCAAATATACATGACTCATGTTGCACGCAAGGCTCACTCTAGCAGTACCTTAGTACAGAGAAGAGCCCCATCAGATTCGTGTGAGAGTCACATTCAGAATGGAGGTGATCTAGTTCGTTCACAGCATGTCTGACCAGCACTACTGTGATGTGTCAGCAGCAAGCTGCACCTACTTTAAACATGCTGCATGCTTTTTCCTAAACTAATTAGAGTTTGACAGAAAGTTTTCGGTTGCAGATGCAATGTTTTCATGTTATTTTCAAGCCTTGCATTGCCTTAGTGGCCATAAGATAGCTCAACAGGTAATGCTAATTGTATTAAATATTTAACCAAGGAGAACACACATATTTCAGGTTTTTTTCAGGGGGATAATTCGCACATAAAGCTAGTTTATAGTTTAATCTACATAGAAGCTGATTTAGTTAAATACTTTGTCTAACAACTGGGACAAAGCTCTTGCCACATTTACCATGATTCATTATACTGTTATAGCTCCGTATACAGAACAACCTGGATTAAACCCGAATGCTTCAAGTAGACATTCATTGCTTAGTCTTCTGGCTTAAGTAAGCATCCTTTGCTGATTAGCTTGCTAAAGCTGCACATTGTCAGGATACACCTGCACAAAATTTCCGGGGGCGAGTGTTCCGTACCTGAAGAATAGTCTCTTTTCCCTCCTCTCCAGAGAAATAAAATGAGAATGCCTTGTTTCTTACTGTTGCGCTTGATGAGCATTACCTGACAACCTGAAGTCATTACACTGAGAACTAAATGCAATGTAAATCCCATGATCAACAATGCTATGGAAATCCCATGGGAATCCCACGAAAAAACAACGCCATGAAAATCTCATGAAAATCCCATGGATTCACGGTGGCCACTTTTCCATGATTGTGCAACAAATCCTCCATAAGATATCCACGGAACTTCCACAACTTTTCTGTTGTACGCACCATGAAATATCAATGGAAAACCAATGGATTTCCAACAACATTTTTTCTTAGGGAGCGCACTGCCAGAGCCAAGTTATGAAAAATTACATCGCAAGAAATAAACTTCAACTTAGTGGTAACCATATTACGCTGAAACCACATGGGAGAAATTCCACATGTGATATTTCTGAAATAACTCTTCTATTACAGATTGGATTTAGTTCACCCCGTGTCTTGAAAACAATACTGCAGCGTCCTACAAGAAGAGAGCTTTCTTTTTTTTCTGGTAATATTTCGCGGAACTTCTTTCAAACATTGCGAAAAGAGAACCGCGAACATGCGCACCGTGAATATTTGACATTGATGTATTCGATTAGGTTCTGAAACATGGTGTTAACATACCTGCAGTAAGCATAGCCTTTTAAAAAGTTTAATAATTATTTGTTACTTATTATTCAGGAGCAATACAAAGATACTCGACGCACCAAAACGTTCCTGAGAACAAAATACTGCTGCTTTTACCCCATTGAATTTGCCCCATTCTTTACAAAACACGACAGCTCATGATGTCTCAGTTGCAAACTGGCTGGCGGTTGTTATTAGTGGCTATGGTGTTGGGCTGCTAACAGTATGGCTTCCACGTGTTGCAAGAAATTATAATACACAGGAATAAAATAAGCACTAAATAAAATTCTCCCACTAGTAGAAAGTGAAGACATCCGTTGAAATTTCGGAGTGCTAACCACCACGGCAAGCAATGCACATCTGGGCGTCGGGTCCTGACGAAGGGGTGGATTGGGGAACCGTCATAACCGGAAACACCAGCAACGGAAACATGCTAGCAACTAAGATACCGCAGAGAAACCGCTTGTACCTTCTGTATCACAAGCACGCACATTATATAGCACATAGTGCATTGGCTAAAACGCAACGCTAACGATTTCACACGCAAAGGCCAACATACGCAATATTTTAGTGAAGGAGCATGACTGTGAGCATAAGCTCACAGTCAGCATACGCAATAAGCTATGAATATTGTATACTATAAATGAACTTACATCGTTATAAATATTCGTCATTATGTTATTGGATGCACCGCATCGCTTGGACGAAGAAGTTCTAAATTTAGAATCAGATAAGTTCTGTTTAGTAGTAATAAATTCAATGAAGTTACTCATTAGACTTGGGGTAGGCGCAGCGACAGTGCACTTTTGAAAACACGCTAGAAAACATCTATTTCAACTTTTTGCGGTGAGCCGTCTCTTCCGTGGATGTTTTCTATGCGCCAAAACGGAAGCCCCTCAACAACAACAACAAAAAAGCGGTCACGACAAAAACAGCAGCTCTCCAAAATGTTGCCAAGGAAGTCTGGCAGTTGCATTATTCTGGACAAACATTCACGTAGGAATGGATGCTTATTTCCTCCTAGGAAAAAGTCTCGCGTCTTTGTGCACATTTTTTGAGAGTATGTAACACTGCCAAAGCCAAATCATGCGCATTCACATCGTAATATATCGTTTCGCACCTTATGCGAACCCGAGCGTGGTGCAATAAAGAAACCACATCGTTGAAATTCCACATGTAATATTGCCGATCGAAGTGTTTCATCGCAAGATGCATTTAGACACTCCATCGCGTGTCGGAGAGAAGCTGTGCTGCATTCTGCAAGCTGTACACCCTGTAGCCTATTTATTCTTATTTCGTGTGTTCCATTTTGAACGGAGTCGCCGGTTGCAGCTCGCTTGGAAACCATCACAGCGTCTCGCGCTGGTGACTCCACAATCCGTGGGCACCTCACGTGACTACTCGACATGGTGGTATAAAGTTTGTAAACAGGGATAAGATGCCTCAGAAAGGCTGGCCAACGTTTCGATAGGAGGACATATCTTCGTCAACATGGTACTGGAATCCGCGTGAGTTTATGACAATTTCTTTTGTACATGTCTTTGTTGAACGTACAGAAACGGGCCTGTCAGCTTCAAAGTTTGCTGAACAGTTGTTTACAAAAAAGAGACTTGCGGGCTAAAATTTTTTATAAATCTTTGCCTAGTGGCCACACAGACCTGCATTGCCTGCCGCAGCTTTTGTAGTGCTAGCTGTATGTAGAAAGATATCTGGGCAAATAACATGTTCTGGCAGTCTAAGAGACCATGCTAAGGCAAGCTAAGATGAAATGAAGCGAGGGAAAGCATTCAGGAAGTTATGTTTTTATTGATATGTTGGACTAATCATTTATTGTCCCTTAAAGGCCCCTTGCAGAGTATTGTATACGGGGGAGCATGTACACTAGTAATCACAGTAGTAATGAAAACAGCAACAGCAGAAAAAAAATGGCAAACCATTTAGGGGCGGAAATAGTTTGAGCATTCCAGAAAGCGAAAGTAGATGTTAAGGCAGCAGGAAGTGTAATGAAAGTAGTATTAGTTCTGAAAATAGGCTGTCAGGAAGTGCTAGCCTGCAATACTTAGGTGCAGCAGGCAGGGCTTAGTTCTTATTTTAATTATTTTGATTTTTCGTTAAATTTTATTGCCCAACACAATCTTTATGTCAGTAAGTGCTTAAATTTTTGTGAATCATGCTCATCAGCCACATTTATAATAATGCAACAGTAGTGCATCCCATTTTTTAGCGCATCATGGGTAATGTGATTGTGGTCGCACAAATTGTGGCACATAGAAGACAAAGGAGTGCATCAGGTGCTTCTTGTGGCGCGCCACAGCTCGGCGAGTGCAGCAGATCTGTAGCAGCTACATTTCCCAGAATTCTTAATGTGATGCAATCGCATTTACATGCACTGCGAAAGTCGATTTACTCATCTCAATGTAAGCGGCGCATTAGCCCCACTTACATGGATGCGATGCACTAGAAAGTTGATGTGATGCGATGAGATGCGCCAGTTGTCGAATTCATGTAAACGCTGCTACTGACTACTGATTCTGGCAGATTGTTCCACTGCTGTATACCGATGGGGCAAGATCAATAAGTGGTGGTAGTACCGTGCAGGCACTGTACACATTGGCCGGTGAATAGTCGGCAAAAAGTTGAAGAGGAGGAAGGAATAAATTATTACGCAAATTATGGAAGTGTGAGAACTAGTAAATTTGTGGAAAAGACACAGTTGTGTAATCTTGTAGTGTGTTGACAGAGAGCAGAGGTGAGATGATAGTGCTAACACTTTTGTGCCACCCATTCTGAGAAAAGAGTGCAATATTAGATGCCTTACAACATTTATTTAGCAAGTCTGATGGTGCCTCCAAATTTGGGACACAACTTGCAGTTTAGTACTAATGAACATTTGATAAACAAGCTTGCAGATAGGAGAGGCTGACATTATTAGCGACCTTTTGATCAAGCTGAGCTGTTTTGAACAGTCGGCAGCAAGTTTTAACATGTGGTCAGGCCACATGAAGTTGCTGAAGACTGTAAAACACTGGTAGTGGTTTGTATCAGATGGTGTTAGAACTGTAGAGTAAAGGGAATGCTTATAACGCTGCTATCCTGTTTACGGAAGATGTTCATGGATGGTTAGAAATGTTTAATACCATAAGCCTGCATGCACTGTTAGACATCTTGTTGAGGTCATTTCGTAGTAATAGATGTTCATTTTTAGACAATATGCGCTGATACAAGATGCAGTAGTCTGCAAACAGTTGGATTGACGATGTGTTATTATACTCCGTTCCATACATAGCAGTCAACGTTGTGGAAGCTACGCAAGAAGTACATCCAAGTTATCACTCCGCGCATTCCGTCCATGCTTGGCTCTGCGCCAACAGCGTTCGCTTGCACAAGCATGCACTTGAGGCTCCTCGCAATGGATTGTAAATAAAAAACCCAGAGGCGCACCAAAAATAAACATATTCTATAACAACGCATTAGCAGCCATATACTACAATTCAATTCAATTCAAAATCAGTTTATTCAAATGACTAATAAAAAGTACATGTGAATCATCTGGGCCCTTAGCCTTCTCGGCTAGACTTGGGCCCATGCTGGAAGTGCGAAAAAATATTTACAGCGAGACGACTCAATATGTTACACAGGATTCATGTAACAGCAGTTATGCGACAGTTATACACAAAGGAAGGCGAAATGCTCAAGAAATTATACAATAGTTGGGAGGACAAAATAACAGCAAGAATGCATCAAAGAAAAACACAGACCTATAGTGGAGTCGAATATTGCTGGCTCTGGAAAAAATTTTTTATATCGGCGATTGAGAATTGACCTACTTGCTAGTTAGCAGGCAGTTGATTCCAAATTTTAGCAGTTGCAAAGGCGATAGTTCTTTCACCGTACACATTATTAACAACTGGAAGGTTAAAATGACAACTGAAAAAATTTCTAGTTTGATGAGATAGATATACAAAAACAGATGATAGGGGGATGGTATGGTTTAGTATATGTATAACCACACAAGTTAGTTTGAAATCCCGCATAGCAAAGAAAGGTGTAATGTCTAAGTGACGAAAAAGCGGCGCGGATCTATCTGTGTGTTTACTATGTGTTAATATTCGAAGTGCTCTTTTTTGTAAAATTAGTATTTGATTTAAGTACGTGTTATACGTAAGTTACCAAGATTCCACACATTAAGTTATATTGTGTCTGTTTCTAAGCATTTCAACTTGTTTCATTCAATAATGAGCCTACTTAAAAGAGAGTTGCACACAATTGCAGTAAAAAACATGAACAAATACCCAAGTGCGAACGCAGCCACCGAAAGAAGTCTCTTGCCTTCACAGTGTTTACTGCTATGTATGGCACAAAGTATAAGGAAATTATGATTAAAAGTTAAAAACAAAATAGGACCAAGGACTGATTATTGAACGCCGGAGATCACTTCGTTACTTTCCAAACTATGGTCATCGATGACTATTTATTGTGACAGATTAGAAAGGAAATATTCATTCCATCATAGTAAGAATGTATCAAAGTGGAGGCAATAAAGTTTGCTTGGTAGTTGACAATGTGCAACACGCTCAAATTCCTTAGAGAAGTTCAGATGCAAGAATAAAGATTTCGATGAATCTCACTGGTACATTCAAAAACCGAGTTTGACATGACAGGCCTTGCCAAAAGCCATGTTGGCAGGAAAAAATGAGGGATTATCGAGGTGAGAAACTACGTGGGAGTATGTGTTTCATAAGTTTACAAAAGGTGCATGTGTAGGAAATCGGATATTAATTCAATGGATTGGAACGTTTATGCACCAGTACAATATGGCTAATTTTGCAACACTTACAGCATCACTTCCAGCACGTACATAGACAGAGGGACCGAAAGAACGACAAAGACAAGCGCTGTTTAGCAATGCCCGACGAACTAGAAATATACTAAATCAGGGTTTTAGTACGAGCTAGTTGGTATTCTATTGCAAATATCACTTACAGCGCGTACATAGACACAGGGATCGAAAGAACGACAAAGACAAGCGCTGTTTAGCAATGCCCGACGAACTAGAAGTATACTGAAGCAGGGTTTTAGTACGAGGTAGTTGGTATTCCATTGCAAACATCACTTACAGCACGTAGATAGACAGAGGGATCGAAAGAAAGACAAAAACAAACACAATGCGTTTTCGGGCTAGTTGGTGCGAATCCATGAATACATTGTTTAGCGCAAAACGGCACAAACAAGAAAGACGCCTGTCGTCCTTCTTGTGTGTTCCGTTTTGCGCTAAATAAAGTATTCAGAAAGACAAACGCTGTTTAGCAATGTCCGACGAACTAGAAGTATACTGAAGCAGGGTTTTAGTACGAGGTAGTTGGTATTCCATTGCAAACACCACTTACAGCACGTTCATAGACAGAGGGATCGAAAGAGCGACGAAGTGCTGAATGGAATACCAACTAGTACCCAAACCCTTATGAGAGTGAAGCTGCTGGCAATGGACCAATCAAAAATAATTTGCAATATCAAGCTGGAAGCTGATTCGGTAGTTTCAGCAGTTTAGCAGTTATGTTATTGGGGCACTTGACATTATGAGTTTATCAGTAAGTTCTACTTTACTTTCAGCTTTGATTGTAATAGATGACATCTGTGTGTACATGTGAGGTGAAAGAGGCACTCCATGGTTAAGCTCACGAGTAAAAAACGGGACAAAAATATCAATTCGTAACATGCGTGTGCTGATATGTTTACTGATATGACCAACAAAAATGATGGCTAAAGTACAGAATTGCCCAATGTTCGCATGTTTGTCTTCATGCACATTGACCAACATTATTTTCAAAGCTCTAAGAAGGGCCACAGCTAATGCTTCAGCAAAAAGCTAGCCAACGTTACTTGTACCTGAAAACATGAATCAACTGACATCTTTTACCAGAATACATAACAAACAGTCCTTGTCCCTGATATGTTTGCCGATCTGTATTAAAATTCTTACAACAATTGTGCTTGATGTCTCTTGTACATGACCTGGAAAGGTTGACAAGGAGTGACAGATTGTGTCCACTTCATATTTTGCAATGACAACTTGAAATATGAAATTCAAATAGATTAATAATACTTTCTTACTCTTGTGAAAGTAAGTGAAGGAGCTAGCTGACAGCAAGTACAACCATGTCAAACCCATTGCAGAAATTATTTCACCACCACTTTTTGCTTCCAAAGTTGCGGATAGCTTCCGAGAATCCAGTACTGACACATTGCTTATTCCTTAATTAGAATAATTTGCTGAAATGTTTTGAAAGATCCACATTTTTTCTGTGCAGTGCCTCTGCAGTGAATTGTTTGCTTTGTTTCTTTGTGTACTCTGTTTCAGTGCCATCTACGAGTAATTCAGATTGCTTGTTAGGTGTCACTTGCTCTTAAAACTAGTTGCCGCTTGTCTCTTTTCAATTGTAGTCCATGAGTTGAGGTTGTTTGCACGATCCCTGTCACAGCATTGTGGAAATTTGACGTGGCCATACATTGCGCAAACCAGTTTTTTTATGGAGTCTTCAGTATTTCGATCTTTTGAGGGAGCAGCTAGCAGATTGAAGCTTTCTTTTGGTCATACTGTACAATAATTAATACATGTGCCCCAACTTCCTCATATAGTCTAAGAACATGCTTCATCATAGCACGAGAAAGAAGCACATGACCTGAAACAAGCGTAATGTTTTTTTTTTCAGAATGATGAAATAAAAATACAGTACCAATTTTATCAAGGTATGCAAAATATCACACCAGGGAAGTGCATTGTGAGAGCAAGTACAAAAAAATTCGAATGTTTTGTTCGAGCTTACCACAACATGTTCTTGGCATCCAAATGTTGTCTATGCTATACCACCTTGATACTTGTCAATGGACTAACTTGTAGCCTTATATGGGTGCTGCTAGTAAACAAAATGCTGTACCAATGCCAGAAGAAATGCCTCTAAAGAAATGCTGCTAAATCCCAATGTTTCCGAAACGGAACATTGTGAAAGCAGTCGTAAAAGAAAGTAGATAGGGATAAGCTTATTTTTTCTTTTATTTCAAGAAAGACTTAGCACCACATTTCTAGAGGTGCTGATGCTAGAAGGCATATGCTTACGTATTATTGCTCTGAATTGCCAGCATTATGCAGTCTAAGAAATTATATACATTCATGTTTAAGTCATGTATGTATTGTGATGACAAACTGTTTTACTTTTGCTATTTACATCCCGTGTGTAGATCCAAAAGAAATAATACTGCAGTCAGAAAATCCAAGCAATGATAAATAAATTATTTCAACGTTCCACCTTGCAACATCAGCCTGTAAATGGTTAAGAAATGGTGAGACTAGTATAGATTGGCTTTACTGGATGGTTGGAGCCTGTAAAGGGTTAAGAAATGGTGAGACCAGTATAGATTGGGTTTACTGGATGGTTGGTTTATCAACATTGTGCAGTGGCACTGCAGCATAGGTGTTTTACATGCCGAAAGTTTGGATGGTCATACTTCCAAGTAATAATTGTCAGTGATTTTCATGTGTGTTATGTGACATCTACTGCAAGATGACTGCATTGAGTGATGACAGTGTTTGCACCCAAGGCTACCTTAAAAGAAAATAACTTAATGGTAGAACTTGAATGTGCGTAGCCTGGTAGGTTCGCAGTATTTTGAGCACTTATGAAAGGAATAGTATTTTGTAAGGTTTTTGTTGATATTACTGAACTGTTGAAGTATCATATGTTGCCGATGTTCTGTGTTTTCGCTTATAGATAAGAAATGTCTTGTGCCCTGTTCTGAAGCCATAAAAAATAAATGTAATTTCTCACTGGTGCCCTATGCGGTGCTCAGAAACTTAGTGCATGATCCGCACAGCCTAACACACATAATATCTCGATAAGTGTGATTGAATGTACTTGTGTTCACCAGTATAAATCGAGAAAACCTAGTGTTGTATGACGTGCACTTGGTAATTCTAAATGCTGCCTCATCAAATACAATTTCCTGCATCAAGATTAAAAAATTTCTTACATCAATTTTGTTGCTACCATATACACATCAATGAAATGTGCAAGGTAGGTTCATAGCGTAACGTTTGATTTATTAAAGATGCTGAAGTGTTTAAACTGCTACATTAAATTTGAGGCCTATATTATAAGCATGACCCGTCTTCATCATATTTCAGTTTCTACAGTACAAATACTATTTGACTATGCACACATTCAAATTTCAATTTCTGCACAAATTTTCGCCACACACCTTGCAATAAAGTGTTATGACTGGCATGCAGTGAAACAACAAAAGGCATGCTGCTACTTGTCCCTAGCTCCACCCATATGTAGCAAGACATGCTTAGCAACATATCTAGAGGTGCACCCATGCCTTCCTGTCATTTAAAGAAAGAATGGAACTTCGGCAAGGTTGACATTTGGGCGAATTGGTACAGTTCCGTGGTAATGGTAGAGTGAAACACAAGGACACAGAAGTAGGATGGATCGACACTACAAGTACTTTTTGTCTGTTTTAAAAAAAACTTTGCGCAACTTGCACAAGAAAGTACTGGGAAGACCATTTGTTCCTATAGTACTCGGACATGCCGTTTGGCTTCACTATATTAACGCCGTCATGACAGTTCCGAGAGCTATAAGGGCCTGCATAATGCCAGCTGTTCTTGATAATTTCAATGCACACGATATGTACACACCAATAAGAATAGATTTTATTTGGCTATTGTGTACTATTTTGCCTCAGCCATTGTGGTCCTGCTGTACACTGCACAGTCACTTTCTGTGTATACTTTTCAAACATTGCAATATCCACATTATTAAAACAAGGTGAACAACTTCGGAGACCGCATTTGGGGCTATAGTGGGTAAATACTGAAATATTGCATTATTTTGCAGTGGCCCTGATATTGTATTTGAACTTACAGCAACAAAATGTTTAAGTGGTTCAAGCTCTGGCCAGCCTAATTACATCATTTCATGTTGCAGCCTAAATAAAAGAATTTGTTTTTCCTGTAAATTGTATGTCACCTCTTTAGCACGGTCCAGTTGTTGGCATTTCACCATGGAAAATCGATATTATTTCATCAGTAAAAAATTATTGTGTAGTTATCAATAAACTTTTTGTTGAAGTATCGTGGTGCTGCCTCAATGAGTGCGGAAATTTTGTGAAGTTTCTATTGAATCAATAATAATACAACAATCAACAATGGAAATTCAACAACCGTTCTTGTAAGGGCTTAATCCCTGTACTGCTGCGTCGGAGATGCGCCGCATCACGTCGGTATTTCTTACACAGGTTGTGCTAAATTAAGCGAACCTTTAAAAACATACAGCAGCCCTATAGGAATAGGTGAATAAATACATTGGTTTGACTATGGTGTGAAGCGAGTGAGAATGATCGAGTGTTTTGCGTAATTGCATAATTATTCGATGGTAACTGACTTCCGAAATATGACTTACGGCTATGGTGTTAGGCTGCTGAGCACAAGGACGCGGTATCGAATCCCGGCCACGGCGGCCGCATTTCGATGGGGGCGAAATGCGAAAACACCCGTGTACTTAATTTTAGGTGCACGTTAAAGAACCCCAGGCGGTCGAAATTTCCGGAGTCCTCCACTACGGCGTGCCTCATAGTCAGAAAGTGGTTTTGGCACGTAAAACCCCATAAAAAAATGTTTATCTAACAGCACAATGCTAAGGCTCTCGCCTTTGAATATGTAGTATAAGATTGTAATAGGTAATTTCGATGATTAGGACAGTTTCTATAGTATAACGCGCTGCATGGAAGCCGGGCAGTTTTTCCTAGGCAAGCGCATTTACTCGCACGAAGCGCCGTACCACGGCGGCCGCAAGACGACTTCGCAGATGGCAGAACTACCATCTACCTTGGAACTACCACTGCACTAGTTTTTCGCGAGCCCTGTTATCAAAGGATGCTTGAGAGTGAGGGACATGCTTCCCTCGCCCTGTTTAACCTCGGCGCAAGCGGGCACCGGCGGCGGCAGCGCCGCGATAGCGGAGCGCAGCCGCTCCCCGACCGTTCACAGCGGGTTAAAGTTTTTTGACCAAGACTGTACGTGCAAATGCGTTTCGCCCTCCTATTAAGCTCCGGAGCAAAGCGTGCAATATTTCCTGAGAAAGATGCAGTGCCCGTCATCATGGTGTGAATTGCGAGTGGCAAAGGAGAACTGCGGCACTTAGCGCACACTGCGGCTGCTGAGTCAGCGTGGAAATTGTTTTAGGTTGCCGTAACATGTTGCTTTCAGTCTAACCTGCGACTTGTAGACAGCTAGCCCATTGGCTTTTGCTTGTGGCAGCGATAGGTATGTAAATTGAAGCGGTAATAATTTTAGAGAGCAGACATTTCTTTAGCTCGATCTTTGGTTGCGTTCATGGCGTTATGAAGGCTAGAAAACTAATTGGCTTGATGGGGCTTACTTCCAACTTCAAGGGGCGTAACTTTGGGGCTGTATGTGTTTGTTTTCCGTGCCGCGAGTACCACTTTCATGTTTTGTTGCATGAGAGTGGTAGCTGCTACGTGCCACCTGGGCAGAATGAAGTAAAATCAATTTCCTCACTTTCATACATATGTAATGTGACATAACAAAATTTCCAGCGTTTAGTTCGGAGCGTAAATATCATATACAATATAGTTTACTAGAAAACTCAAATTCTATCTTAGCTTAGTAGCCGTGGCCAAGTGAAACTTGCATTCCTTTTTCAATCGTTTGTCCAAACCGCACCGCCCATGGCAGATGCCTGATTTGACGGTATAGCTTCGCTACGTGAGTCGTCTTATGCGCAAATATTGCCCGGTTAAGTACCCTGTTAATTTATGCCGACACTCCATCTTAGTTTAAGCGATTACTACCCCTGAGTGCGGGATGATGCCAAACTTGTTGTGAGGTGTAGCAAACGCTGGAAATTCACTGGCGTGGCTGCAATTATTTCATGTTTTTACGTTTCTTGTATTCAAAGCCAACGCACATAGTATCACTGGTTCACTTCCATTACAGCTGTACTTGGTCAGCCTAATGTGACAACTTTATTTGCTCGTTAATCTTATGCCTTTATTGTGTATTCAGCTTGTCTGCCAGAAAATGGTAGAATATTTTTCAGTATCCAAGTGACGGAATATTTCACTGACGGCCATGTGTGAAACACAAAAGATGACAAAACTGATAGCAGAATGCTATGTTTATTTTATAGAGTTTGGTGTCGACTTTTGGTGAGGATGTCGATCGACATTGGGCCTGGTGGCAGCACGCCCGACTTGGCCAAAGTGCAGCCTGTCAGTTGAGTGCCCCCCGTGGACCATGAACATCAGAAAGTGAAGCAGAGTAGATAGGGGCAATTGTCACTTTGGAACAGAATACTGACAACTGCCCTATTTTGAAGAACTAAAAAACATATTTACAAAAACAATCCTTTCTCTTTGCGCAGCCTACATAGAATTTTTTTGCTTGTTATACAGATCTTCAGAAAGCAGTTCTTCTGAATTGTTTTTCCATGCACAAATAAAACAAGAGGAGTGCACTTTCTGAATAAATTGATGCACTGAATTGTGCATTCGTCGCACACAGAGATGCAAAAGAGCCAAAAAGTTTAAAGCAGTAAAAAAACAAATAAAATGCAGGTTTGAAAGATGTTCTAGCATCCTAATCCGCCTTGGCATACGGAACTAAATATAACAGCAACAGAGGTACATGCAGAGAAGTGTTTTTGAAACAGAATACTGACAACTGCCCTATTTTGAAGAACTAAAAAACATATTTACAAAAACAATCCTTTCTCTTTGCGCAGCCTACATAGAATTTTTTTGCTTGTTATACAGAACTTCAGAAAGCAGTTCTTCTGAATTGTTTTTTCATGCACAAATAAAACAAGAGGAGTGCACTTTCTGAAGAAACTGATGCACTGAATTGTGCATTCGTCGCACACAGAGATGCAAAAGAGCCAAAAAGTTTAAAGCAGTAAAAAAACAAATAAAATACAGGTTTGAAAGATGTTCTAGCATCCTAACCCGCCTTGGCATACGGAACTAAATATAACAGCAACAGAGGTACATGCAGAGAAGTGTTTGTAAATGATAGCAAGATATGGACATTGTCTAAGAAATTGTTTTTATCTACTCGGAGCTTTTTGGTGCCATGGCAGTGCAGTAAAAGCTCAAGATTATGTCCTGCTCGCAACAAAGCACCTTTAGATTTTAAAATCAAATTCTGCGGTTTTACATGCCAAAGCCACAACCTGAAGTTTTGGCCACCTGGCCTTCTTTAATGTGCACCTGAATCTAAGTGCCCCCATAAGCGTTATTGCATTTTGCCCCGATTGAAGGGCAGCTGCCATGACCTAGATTGAAGCTGTGACCAGCATGACTGAGCATCACGGCACCGTAGTAACTCGGCTGTAACACCAGGTCAGGATGAGAAATACCGCTTAGAACTACCAACTTCTTGGCTTACAAGCACTTTGCACTAGGTTAAAGGTGGCAGTCACACTATTTCATGCATTTTGCCTAAAACATAATCAATAATAATGAATGAATTTCTAAAATATTCTTCTCAAGAAGTGTGCTTTTTTCAAGCCTGAAAGAAGGAGCCAAATGGTGTTGAAGTGCACGAGCGGTTAGTTGCGCGGCACTTGCATGAATTCACGGGCTACTTTCAAGCTTGAAAAAGAAAGAGTATTGCACCTATTGAGCAGTAGAAAGCTGGATTGGGAATTTTTCAGGATGCTCTACAATTTTCGCACTGACACTCTTGCATTGAATATTTGAGCAGGTAAATAATTGGTAATAAATAGTTACCTAATTAGGCAAAACGCAAGAATTCGTTTCACTTGCTCTAAATAATGGCAACCGAGATTACGTTGGTTCTGTCCAGCTACGCGGCACTTGTACATATTTAAATCTTGCTCAAGTCTCACAGACCACCTGGTACTTACAAGGCATATATAGAAGCCGCTAAGTTGTGTGAGCCAGCCATGTGTAGAGAATCACGAGAAAGAGCCATGTTTCTTTGACTTAAGGGCATGATGAAATTTACATGCTTGATGCCTTGTATCAGTGTGTTCTAGGCCTGTCCGTAGGTTAACTGCTACATAAAAAAATTTTCTGTGCGTGTAAGCTCATATGCATCTCTCAAGTATATTTCCTCGTCTTTCCAAAATAAACAATCCTCGCACTTCCTTCATTATGTCTGCATCTGTTGCTTTGCTAAATTTTCAACATGCAACTGCACATATTTTCATGTAGTTTTCATATTTCCTCGTTCTTTGATGGCTTAATTTCTAGACAAGTTGTTTTCTTTAAGCCCTTTTTTGCACACAGCAGTACACAGCAGTGCTGTCTAGAGTTGGAATAATTTTTTTTTCAGATTGATATTAATACACCTTGCTGGTGCAAAGCCAACTACGTAGCATGGCCCTGCAATAATGTTTTATATTGCATTCCAGCATCACGCAAAAACTGTTTACTTACCAGATGAGAATATGTATGCGTTGGAACTAACAGTACTGGATGAAGATAGCAGGTAATGAGGCCAAGGAAAGCATGCAGGAACGCGTTTTAAGTTTCTGTATATGAAGTATAGAAATGCTAAATTCAAGGGAAATGAAAGTGGATGAAAATACATTCACCTGTGGGTGGAGAACGAACCCATAACGTTCACATTACGCATGTGATATACTAACCACTGTGGCACTACGGCCGCGTTCTAGCGTCGACAATCTGAGGGGCCATTGTGGACGGTTGAGAGCTGCTTTGGTAGCACAGTGGTTATTGCATCGCATGCCTAATGCAAATGTTCTATGTTCGTTCCCCACCCATGGCTGGTTTTTCTTTTTACCATTTTTATTTCCCTTTATCATTTTTACATTTGAGTAGAAAATTACAAATAAGTTTCCACGTGCCTTCCTTGACTTCATCCAGCTGTGATTAAAAAAACTGAATCCCTCAGTTCACTTTCTTCTCGTTTAGAAGAACAGGAGCTTCATTTTAAAAATAATGCATTCACCTTGTACAGCATGCCGATGTGGTCTCGAACAAATCTTATCGCAGCATGTGTATTACTAAGTGATGTTTTTGTTAAGATGATATAGCATGGGGCTTATTAGTAGCCTTTGTGTACCGAGATATGACTAGTCTCATAAATAGGGAGGATTTTAAGAAGCACTTCTAACATGGTCTCATCATGTGTTAAAAACAACTGTAATCTAACATGATTTCAGGCATAACTGTTGCCCCTGAAAAATATTTGCAACATCTACATTGGCATTGTTTTAGAGAGCACTAATACTGCTTTGATTGAAGTAACCTCGTGGAACATGAAGCATCGTTTCTTGCAGTGTCAAGGAAATCTTATCTGCATATCTAAGGTGCATGTGTCATGATAAAATGCTGTTTAAAGGCTGCTAATAAGAAAATTACTTTACTAGCCTTTCAGAGATTGCTGAGATTGCTTCAGTAGTCTATGCTTCTCGATCGTAACCAATTTGCCAGAGTGAAGTTTCATCACAGTTGGCTTTGCAATGTTTATGCAAAATACCACAACTGCCTACTATACATGTGACTGCACTAAAATTTGGAATTAATGACCAGTAAGATATATGGGACAGCAAAAGCTAGTTCATTACTCCAGGACAATATGCCAGGTACTTCGGTTATTTCTGCACTTCGTTCGTGCAGAAGCAGCACGACACCTGCTGCATAAACATGCACTACCTCTCGACCAAATGCAGGGAATGCTGTGAACTCGCCCTGTACAAAGCCAGCACTAAGTAAAGCGAATCACAACGTGCAGTTGCTGCAATGTTGAACTGGTAGAACGAGTAGTGAAACGCAGCACCTCCTGAACTAGCTCAGAAAGTGCAGAGGAATCGAGTGGAGATTATATAGTAACAGAAGTTGAGTGATTCTGCATTACAATCACGAAATATGCTTCGTGTTACCTTTCCATTTATTTCTTTAGGTATTAAGAATCCCTTTTGTATCGTTGGACAAAACTACAGAATGCCAACAAAATTTCTAGCGTTCACTGGTAGCAAATTATACGGCTCAATAGCATAGTGCTATTATCATGTGGGCTTGTATATGTTATGTTGCGCGTTCGTTGGTGTATGTGTCGCCCTAGGGTAGGGTAATTATAAAATGCCGGTGACCAGCCGCACGACGCTACATGGATGGTTATGTTGCTAGCACGTATTGTGCTGCATAATCGCAAATAATGGATTGCGTGCATCTATTTAACAATGATATGCGAACCATGCGATTAAAATAAATGACGAAGAGCTGAGCAAAGACGAGGTTTTCAAGCCAGACATACAAATGAACGAAAAATATGGGGAAGACGGGAGATGGAAATTCAAGGTGATGAGCAAAACGAGAAAAAGGTGAAAGCAAGAACCAACGTTTCGACAAGTGACTTTTCTTCGAGGAGACATATACTTTTCTCGCCACTGTTTATATAGTTGGGGTTCTTCTAAAGGGGAGAGGGTGTGAGGTGGGTGGGTGCGGCAACGAGTGAAGGTGTGTTAGCGTCGAGGTTGTAGGATCGAGAATAATGGAGTGCTGATCACAAGGCCTATCATAGGAAGCCAAAAAACACAGACACCAAGGACAACACAGGGGAAATTACTTGCGGATAATAAATGAAATGGAAAAAAAGAAACGATCAATTAGAGCAAGTGAAAGTGGATGACGAAACAACTTGCTTTATGTGGGGAAGGATCCCACAACCTTGTGAAGGTTGAGGGATCGATGTGAGCATGAAGTGTATATTATATATATATATCGAGCATAGAATCGCGGGATTCAGCACGGAAACATTTTTGTAGCACAGAAGCACCTAGGAAAAATAACAGGACATTACTGACATTTAGGACATGGTTCGACCTTCATCAAGAGCGTGATTGCAAGGCCATAGAATTCAATTTATACATTTTCTCCGTAAAACAAGACAGAGGCGAGAGAGGGGAAACAAAAACGTGAATAGAAAGTTTACAAACTTGCGCGTGGCAGTGGCATAAAAAAATCAGTTCATGACTACAAACACGCGTATATTTGGTGGTGTCATGAATACCAACACGTGCGTTGGCTCATGTCGAAGTCAACAAAAATAGCCGCAAATTCAAACTTGTGCGAGCATACAGGGGTGCTATAGCAGGAGTGCAAAGTGGTGACTACATAGAGCGGTATTATGAAAAAAAATAAACGAAGGACAGCAAATCAGGCAGGCAGCTTGTGAATAACCGACACTTCAACAGACACACATTTGGTTGTGCCCACAAGGGACGAAAGAGGAAAGTCATAGCCAATGGAACGTAGGCAGGTGTGACATGCGAAACACTGACTCAAAGGACAACATAGAGGAAATTACTTGTGCTTCATAATTGAAGTAATAAACGAAAATTAATGGAAATAAAAGTGGATGAAAAACCCACTTGCCGCAGCTGGGCAACGATCCCACAACCTTCGCTAGGTTGTGTGATCGTATCCCACCTACGGCATGTTGTTTCTTCATTCACTTTCATGTCCATTGTTTTTGTTGATTATTTCAATTATTAAGCACAAGTAATTACCCCTATGTTGTCCTTGGCGTCAGTGTTTGTCGACTTCCTATGATAGGCCTCTTGCACAGCACTCCTTCGTTCTCAATCATACACCCTCGCCGCGAACACACCTTCACTGGTTGCCGCACGTACCCACCGCACGCCCTCTCCCCTTTAGAAGAACCCCACCTATATATGCTGTCACGAGGAAAGCATACGTCACTTTGAAGAAGACAAGTCCACTTGTCCAAACGTTGGTTCTTGCTTTCTCCTTGTTCTCGTTTTGCTCATCGCCTTGAATTTCCATCTCCCGTCTTCCCCGTACTTTTCGTTCATTTGTATGCCTGGCTTGACAGCCTCGTCTTTGTTCTGCCTTTCGTCATTTATTTTAATCGCATGGTTCGCATATCATTGTTAAATAGATGCACGAATCCATTATTCGCGAAGATGCTGCACAATACGTGCTAGCAACCTAGACATCCATGTAGTCTGGTGCCGCAGATCACTGGCTTTTAATAATTACGCTATTCTAAGGCCACACATAGAACAACGAATGCGCAACATAAAATATACAAGCTCACATGATAATAACACTATGCTAATCAGCCGCATAGGCACACGCCCATTTCTCCAGGCATCCGATATTAAGTTACCATTCTGATTAACATCGTTATCACGGGAATCATTCATTGTTGCCATACTCGCTCATTATACCTAACCGAAATGCAAAAATTGGAATAAATATAAATTTTAACTTGCCATTCTCTCATTACACGTATGGTGAACGACTGGCTGACTTTCATCGTGTAAAAAATTGGAATTCAATGCCTCATCAAGTAAAAAAGAGAAACAGCTTTGTATTCGCTGTTAAAAGCGAAATGTTAAAAGCGATACTGTAATGAAGTGATATTTGATAGGCACTGCATTTAACAGCAAATGCAAAGCTGTGCCTACGAAATATTACTTCATTACAGTTTTTGCGGTATACTTCGCAACTTCGTGTAGCATCGGCTTCAACACTTTAAAAAAACTTTCACATAAATCTTTCTATGTTTTTCATGCGTTATACTTGTATGTATACTCTACTACGTTTTCGTTAGTTGCATCAGGGTGTCATCGTTTAATTGTTTTAAATTTTATCCCTAGGGAGTAACTTTGTATTAAATTTTGTAGCTGCTAAATATGTACATTGACTGTCGACCCGCAGAAGCCTTCGGCTACGTGGCCAAACGGTTTTGTACGGTTCATATGAGAATCAGGTACAAATAAAAGGAAAAAATAAACGATACAGAGGAAAGGACACCCAAGTTCAAGCGTGCCATAACTTAGTTTATTCTGTAACGAACTCAGTTACACTGAACACTTTGATCGTCTGATCGAGGGACATTACTGTGTGGTTGACTTGCACGAACCGTAAAAAATTTGGTGCCTTATTTAGCGGTTTGACTAATTCTTCATTGTTTTTAGTGCGTATATTTGTGAGACTAAAAAAACTGACGGTCAGTAAGTTCGCCAATGCCCTGTTATTTTCGTGTACCGTGGTTTAGCGCCCTTCCAGATAAGTTTCAAAGTGTGCCCGCAAGCTCCCTTTTCAACCTTCCTTCGATGCTGCATAAGTTTCCTGCAGAACGTATCGTCCATAACTATCTGTCCCCATTCTAAAGGTGTATACTTAGGAAAGATGAAATCCTGAATGAATATGTCAGTTTTTACATTTTCATGCCATCAGCACAGGCATTGAAATCTGATAAGCCCAGCTTAGGTAGAACAAATCAAATAGAAAAAAAGCGCTTAATTTCGGCCCTTCCCACCGACCAGTTGTGAAACTAGTGGCCATCAAGATATCTACTATTACTGCTAAATAAACTGGCAACCCTGTGCAAAAACCTCTTGATACATGTAATCAACCTTGAGCAATATTCCTGATTTGTCGAAGCACTATTGCTGACCGCGAAATCAAGACAGTTAACATAACATTTAATATTGTTTGAGCACGTCATTTTGCCTGACCTGTAAAAGAAAAGAATAGATGCTCACGATGTAGGTCTAATGCATCCATGACAGAGAAGATTGATAGGCTAAATAAACTCAATATATGGAGCTGTTGTGGATCGTACTTGGTCTAGCATACTACGGCTGAAATAAAAGCCCTAAACTAAAACGCACATGAACACACGTTTTCTTGTTTTTATTCCACTGTTGATGTTTAGGTGGGTTGTATTTTTTCTGCTGTAACGTCAACTAATATGTGAAATGGCCTCGAATGAGCGAGGTACGCTTTAAAAGACTATAATGAAGAAACACGACTCACAGTACCCTGCGGAAGCCAAACGAATGCTCTGATTTATTGCTCGGTCTAAAAGATTTTATCACTGACATCAAACATTCCAAAAACGCTGACGGACACATGGGCCAAATGGGACAGTCACATTTTTACGTCCTCGCTATTCGAGGCGGATGCTATTGCATGCCTTAGGGTTCTCACTTTCCAGGCTGAGCATTTTCATCTTCTTGGGAAGGTGGCACTCGTTGTCTTCCATTGCCATTATCTCCACCATGAAGCCGTCGTACGGAGAAGAAAGGTGCGGTGATGGGGAAATTCCAGCGCTTGACACCAGAGTGCGGTCGGCATCCAGCTCACGTGACGACGTTTCGGGGCCACTTTCCGTGCTGTCTCCACCAGCAGCGTGGTCGAAATCACGGCACCGTTTGAAAGACTTGAGGGAGACGCCTGGACAATGCACAAGAAATGGGAGGCCGATGATTAGGTTTCTCGAATATACGAATTGTAGCAATCAAGATAACACTCCATACCCACGCGAACAAACCGAAAACAGAGAAAATTTATTTCCATCGCAGCTAAAAGGTTAATAGTATTAAAGAAAAACACGCTCCAGTAGAATGTGGAATGATGACTTGCCCTGCTTCAAGACTTAGAACATATATGGAGATATATTTGAATAAACTCAATCTATAACTTGCGATTTTTAAAGAAACAATGCTTTAGGTACACGAGACGCAGCAAATGCAGCTTTTTCTTAAGTTACCTGTGTCACCGTTTATAAAAGTGCGCGAAGCCACAAGGGTTGCAATGTGGGCTTGTTGGTAATGCATCTTCAAGGGGAGTATGGTAGCGCGATTCAAAGACGGGACAAGAGAAGACACAAAGGGACACACACAGCGCTAACTTCCAACACTGTTTATTGTCGAAAACCAGGTCGTACTTATACACTCAAAGAACATGAGTCACATCCACGTGAACAGATTAACAATCATAGCGATACATCTTGTGATAAGTTAGGCCATGCGCAGAAATTTCAGTTCTTTTTCAGAGAGAGCCAATGATGGTTTGCTGATACATGTATCCCCTAGGGCATCAATCTGTTCGGCTTCTACTATAAGTCTAGTGAGTTCGCACTTGTTTCTACCGGTAATGGTTGTTGATTCGAAGAGAGGGGAGCACTTATGTTGCTTACAATGAAGGGAGAGAAAGCCATCTGATACAAGTTTGTCGACTTTATTTTTGTGTTCGCGCAGTCTATCATTTATGCATCTGCCCGACTGTCCGACGTAATACTTCCCACACGATAAGGGTATGCGATATACAATTGAAGTCTTACATTCTCTGAACTTCTTCCTGTGTTTAACTTGGCAGCTAGGGGCAGTTTCTTTCTTTTCTGGTCTTGTTTTTCTGCACAGGCTGATTAGTTTGTTGGGTGCAGAAAAAACCACATCAGTGTTTCCTCGGCGAGCAATTTTCTTTAGGTTGTGCGACAACCGGTGGATATACGGTATCACTGTTGGTCTTTTTTTCTCTCAGTTCCTATCTCTTTCTGCTCGTTCAGCAGTCCCTGATTGCTGCACTTGCCGAAGTATTCCCTCTGCAACTGATGTCAGTACATGATTGGGATAACCTGCTTCATGCAGCCGCATGGCTTGTTGTGTGAAGGCTTCGTCAGTGCAATGATGGCATGATTTAGTAAGTGCGTTAGTGAAACACATTTTCGCAATTCCTCTTTTTACCAGTTTAGAATGGGCTGAATGATATGACAACAACGGTTCATTTCTCCGGGGACTGTAACACCAGCAAGTTAGTTCATCACCGAAGGTAAATTTAATATCCAGAATTTGATCTTTATAGGGATCTGTATAGGATCCTGCTTAGCGCCTGTTTTAAGCAACCTGTACTTAGCCAAGCTAGACAGAGAACTGTGCTCACGCATCAATGATACAAAAGTTGTTAAAATATTTCGATTTGTTGATGATTTTTTTGGTGTTTGTGAATGTTCAGCAAGACAACTTTGACACAGAGTGTTCAGCTATTAGTAATATTATACGCGAGTGCCTTTGTCCTCTAGAAGTAACGTTCGAAGTGCCCATAGAACAAAAGATCAAATTTCTGGATATTAAATTTACCTTCGGTGATGAACTAACTTGCTGGTGTTACAGTCCCCGGAGAAATAAACCGTTGTTGTCATATCATTCAGCCCATTCTAAACTGGTAAAAAGAGGAATTGCGAAAATGTGTTTCACTAACGCACTTACTAAATCATGCCATCATTGCACTGACGAAGCATTCACACAACAAGCCATGCGGCTGCATGAAGCAGGTTATCCCAATCATGTACTGACATCAGTTGCAGAGGGAATACTTCGGCAAGTGCAGCAATCAGGGACTGCTGAACGAGCAGAAAGAGATAGGAACCGAGAGAAAAAAAAGGCCAACAGTGATACCGTATATCCACCGGTTGTCGCACAACCTAAAGAAAATTGCTCGCCGAGGAAACACTGATGTGGTTTTTTCTGCACCCAACAAACTAATCAGCCTGTGCAGAAAAACAAGACCAGAAAAGAAAGAAACTGCCCCTAGCTGCCAAGTTAAACACAGGAAGAGGTTCAGAGAATGTAAGACTTCAATTGTATATCGCATACCCTTATCGTGTGGGAAGTATTACGTCGGACAGTCGGGCAGATGCATAAATGATAGACTGCGCGAACACAAAAATAAAGTCGACAAACTTGTATCAGATGGCTTTCTCTCCCTTCATTGTAAGCAACATAAGTGCTCCCCTCTCTTCGAATCAACAACCATTACCGGTAGAAACAAGTGCGAACTCACTAAACTTATAATAGAAGCCGAACAGATTGATGCCCTAGGGGATACATGTATCAGCAAACCATCATTGGCTCTCTCTGAAAAAGAACTGAAATTTCTGCGCATGGTCTAACTTATCACAAGTTGTATCGCTATGATTGTTAATCTGTTCACGTGGATGTGACTCATGTTCTTTGAGTGTATAAGTACGACCTGGTTTTCGACAATGAACAGTGTTGGAAATTAGCGCTGTGTGTGTCCCTTTGTGTCTTCTCTTGTCCCGTCTTTGAATCGCGCTACCATACTCCCCTTGAAGGCGAAGCCACAGCTGAGCGCCGAAGACGAGCCGGAAAAGTCGAACTGCGAAATCAGAAGCGCGACGATGCGAAACGCCAGCGTAGAGAGGAGGCCGAAGTTGGCAGACAGCGGCTTGCCACAGGTTATGTCTTGCAAGCAATCTGACTCCTCCGAACGCAGAACTTAATTGAGTACCAAATCTGAAACAGGCTTCCTACTTCACGTGTTCCAGAAGCGTAACCTGCGGCCGAACTGCTTCGTATAAGTTAATCCACTAAATTTCACTTATTAGACTTGGGATAGACATATCGACAACATACGTTTTAGAACACGCTCTAAAACATCCATATATACGTTTCGCGGCGAGCCTCCTGTTGCGTGGATGTTTTCTTTGCGCTGAAACGAAAGCCTGCGACAAAAAAAAAAGGTGGTCACAATGAGCACAGCGGCTCTTCAACATAACGCCATGGAAGCAGGTGGGCTTAACGCCACGCATGACCGTTGCATCAAACATAACAAGCATTCATGTCAGTATGTGCATGCATTTACTCCTAGCAACAAGCCTGGCGTCTTTGTGCACGTTTTGCAACAGTGCTATTCACATTGCGAAAGGCAAACCAATTTAATCGAATCGTAGGATTTGGATTTCCACATTGCGCGTACCCGAACATGGTGCAACCGATAAACCACGTAGAACTTCGATCCGTCATATTGCTTATATAAATGTATATAAATGTTTGATGGCAAGATTTAATTAGATCATCTACGGCGAACTTGAGAGAAGCTCTGCAGCGGTTTGCAAAAAGTACACCCGGTAGGCTACTTGTTCTTATTTCGTGGACTTTCGTTCTAACGCACTAAAAATAGCACCGCAAGAGATGCGCACCAGCCAAATATCTGACATTCGCGTGCTTGAATTGGGTGCAAACCTTGTGCCTAAATACCTGCTGTAGTTGTAATACCAAAAATTTCAATCATAACTTGAAACTCATTATCGAGTAACAATACCAAAATACCGAAATGCTTCTGTTAGTATTGTTGGCATTAGATACTGCCGGTAATAATCGAAAAAAAAGGAGACCCGTGATTGATAAAACATGCCATACGATAAATAATACAGCCTGTATGTGATTTGCCGTCTAATATATATTATATAAAGAGAAATAAAATTTCCCGCTAAGTAACAAACAGTAGCCGAAAGTTAAGACATACTCATACAAATGAAAGGATCCTCACCACCACGGTGTGCAATGCGCTTCCGGGCTACGGGTGCTGAAGATTCAGTAACAGCGTCGCCAGGTGCAGCTCTCTTGGAGGCCACGCAATTATCTGGTGCTGCTGACATTACCATGTATTGGAACACCACGCGACCACTGGGCACAATGCAACGTACTCGCCGAGATTTTCGAGCTGACGTTCGTAGGCAGGAGGCCAAGCTTCCCATTGGGGTTGGCATGGCTTGTTTGCTCGGAGCAGAGACTGCAGTGCAAATCTGCACTCAGGGAAGCCAGGCGTGCGAGTGAAATTCTGTACGCTCGTGAGCCGACGGTCGCTTTCCCTTCCCTCGCCCAGCACACTGGTCAATGAGGTGCTTTTGACCTTGCATGGTAGGTTCGTCATTTATAAATGCTTTCGTGATACACTGCTGAGAATCGGTTTTCTTTGACGGGGCACTCCTTGGAACCTCTTCCCCTCGAAACGCCAGACCCCTAAACATGCTTTGTCCCCTCCCAAACCGTCCCCCTCCCCTAACTCCTATGGCTGTATACCACGACGACCACATAGACCCGCGATTTAATCCTAAACAAAAGGATGCTTCTCGCTTACGGTGCACGTTTTTTTTCTGGCTCTCCACGTGCAAACTTTCTACAAGCTTGTTCATGTGTTCTGAATAAAGTTAGAGAGGTTACATGCGGAAAATGCTCTTGCATGTGCCTTCAGCAATCCAAGAAGCACTTAACTACCGTGTAGTTGGCCTGCGTATGTAGAACGCACTTCTGTAAAATAGGACAACGAAATCAGCCACCGATGCCCCATAGCATGTAGCGGGGGTCGCATGACTCTTATGACTTGGTATACGACGGAGCTTTTTTTTTTCGTTTGTCTCACCTATCCCACTCCACTCGCTAATGAGCTGTGGTTACGTTTGTCATGGAAAACGTCGTGAAGCTTATGCGATTGACATGTTGCATTGTCCTGTCTTGTCTGGAACCCCCCGCAACCAATCCGCACATTCACTGCACACCTTAAAAACGCTTCGAGTTTCCGACAAAAATATTAGCTTTTTCCGATCAACACTTCCACGTTTTCTTTCTGGTTAATGCTGCAAAACACGTTCTTGAGCATGTCTCCCACCGACATGCGATCCACCGAAGTGACATAACAGCTCGGCATGCTGGTGTAAAGCCTCATCGCTTCAGAGCTAGTGTTGTGTTTATTTATGTATTTTATTTATTTATCTATTTATTTTTTGAATGGCGGAAGGCTCTATAAACAGAGTGGTGGCAGAAAAAAAAATGCATGTCCTGTGCCGTTACCAGTTCCAATAATTATTGTTTTTACGTTCTTTAGTATGTCGGCCTAACTGAAGCTGTGTTTTCTCCGCTGACTGGGCTGATATGAAATACCTTGCATTAGAAAACTTTCTGCGCTTTCCAATGACGCCTAGTATTATCACCTAGCCGGAAGCGCTAGTTGATGGCAATCAGAAACAGTGTGAGAAAGAAATGGCGTTCTTGCTGTGCTAGCCCCCTTTGCAATACGTTTCCGACAAAATGGTTCAACATAACAAAATGAACATTCCTATATATACCTTTAATTAAAATATTATACAAGGTTTCTGGGAAGATATATTCGGTGTAAAGGAATTACTAATTTATACAGGCGCTAATAGGTTTCGGCAAAACAATAAAAGAATATGAACTAATACCTTTTTTCTCTTTCAAAGCACAACAACAATATTTAGTGGCTTTATAGGCTACAGTGCCCTTATCACCTATGTGAAGTGCTTTTGTGCTCCGATGAGGAATTTGTGAGTTATTATAGTTCTTAAAAATTCGAAAAGTATAGGTATAATTGGTAGCGCATAACCGAAGAATATGCAAAACTGTTCAAGCTAAAACTCTGAAATTTTCAATAATGAAGCAGCAAGTCCTTCTCGGTGGTTGTTTGAAGAGAAAACTGTATTATGTTGATTAAGGAAAGTAAAAGGAAGCAGTGAATTTAGCTCAGTTTTCTGCTTGCCGGGTCCGTGAAAATTGATATTATTTTTCATGTAGAGGCGAATTCGCAACGAGTGTTGAATATTAGTAGAGTTATCGAAAGCCTTGTAATTACTAGCGCTCACTGATTTTACTAAGCAGGTCTTGAAACAAAACCTTTCCAATAAATAATAAATCTCTCAAGCGCTTTTTGCTAGTAGCGACATCTATAGGCAAAAAATATCAAGCTGTTTCACGTCAGTTGCAGCATTTGTCAAATGTGGCACCACTAAACATTACAAAAAGGTTACAACGGGGGTTGCTTCTGTAGATTTAAGTGCTTGACTGAGTCTAGTCGTCGCGCCTCCCCCACATTCCTTGAAGCATACGTGTCTAACCACGCCATCAATGTAGTAGGACGACAGCTCATTCCATGGACCTATTTCCAATCCCGCTATGCGCATGCGCGCACTCTTGCCCAGCTGCATTGCAAGCTGCGCCGCCATTACCGCAGGACATGTGTGCGAAGTGAGTGCGTGATTCCTTGCATGATCCGTGGCAATTTCCTGCGATTGAGGGACGGAACAATGATTTTTTATCGTGTTTCGAGCGAGTACGTGGGAAATACTGCATGTGGTTTTGTCTACAAAAGCGAGCGATAAGCTCACCGTTTGCAACTACCCTTACAAAAAATTCATTGAGAAGGCATTGAAATATGTTTGGCCAATGTTGAGTTTTGTATTGCGGAATCATGGAGAGTTTGTTAGAGAATTACTGGGTCGACTGTTGAGGGCTCTTGAATATCGGCCACAGAAATTTAATTGAAACACCATTGGGTGTCTCAATGTTGAATAATTGTTAAGGTACCATTGCAACTCAATTGAGCTTAGAGAACTTGTGTTCGTGTTGTTCAATGGTTGTTGGGTTACCATTAACGCAGCATTGAACTGACGTGGTAGTTCTGTTGACCTGTTGTTGAGCTATTATTTCCACAGCATTGAAGAGTACATTGTGCCCCAGTTGAGATAGTATTGATATTTCTGAACTCGCCATTGAAATATGATTGACATTTCGTTAGGCTAGTGGATCTTTATTCATATGTTGAACTTGCTTTGCTATT
The DNA here is from genome assembly GCF_038994185.2 of Dermacentor albipictus. Classification (NCBI taxonomy): domain Eukaryota; kingdom Metazoa; phylum Arthropoda; class Arachnida; order Ixodida; family Ixodidae; genus Dermacentor; species Dermacentor albipictus. Next base: position 97,586,758 of record NC_091822.1, read on the forward strand.
CACACCTGTATGCCCCGGTGCATTTTCATAACTTTCCCTCACGCAAATAAAAGCAAAGGAGAGACTGAATAATTTGAAGTACCTTTATTTACACTAAAGATGTGTGCACATGAAACATTATTACAGTACATAAGGTATCACTACACGGAACCTGGAGATATAGGCTAGTACCTGCAACAATCTTAACAGTGTAAATACGTCTGGAAAAACCTATATAGCTGAATTGAATAAAAACAATCATTGTGGTCTTCACTTGTGATTTAAGTTTATCACTAGAAGGCAAAGCGACTCATAAGGCAGGGCTTAAGCATACTCTTGTAACAACCAACTTTCAACGCATGAACTCTTGAAGCTGCTTGCATGTGTGAACACACAAAAGACGTCTGAATACGTTACATTAAAATGTTTCGCACACCAACACAACATATGATAGTTACGGCTGCATTTGAGAAGGCAAAACAACAAATAGACTGGAAAGAAATGATTTCACGTAAATATATACAAGCTTCAGCACACGTCTTTCTTCACAATTAAAACTTAATGAAGTACCAAAGTAGACTTGTCTGAGCTGTTTGTGTTGGAGATGTATATGGTTTCACATTGCCAAATATTTTATCAAATACCATCACTCAACTTAGCAATTAATTGACGAGACATCATTTAGAAAGTTGCCGGGCATGGTGAACACCTGAATCATGTGTTTCTGATGAGACAGGTTTGCTTCAGAAATAAACCTGTAAAGCTTTTGTGTACTGAATGCAGCTTGTCTCCTTGGCACAAGTCAAGAATAAACAGTACACCATTTAATGATGTTAATTTGGGGTACAGAAGAATTTGTTGGTGGCATTTCTTCAATTTAGTGAGCTCATTTTCAATTAATTTTTCTGGACTTGCACAAAGCTAATGAGATCACTTTTAGGGGCTTTTTCACTACATTGAGCAAGTAAATGGTACCTCTGTCAATAAAGACGTAAGGCAAGGCTAAGACCTTGAACGATAAGAGAAAAAATAATTATTTAGCAGAGAAAAATTTTAGTAACACATAGCTAGCACAATTACTAACAGCGAAATAAATGGTCACCTGCACTTGCAGAATCAAGTACCCCAGAAATAGTCATAAATGATGAGAAAAGGTTCCAATGACTTGACAACGAGATTGGTGAGAGTGAAAAATGCAAATAAATGCATATACAAAACAACAATTACCTTAATTGCGCGTGTAAAATTTTATTAAAATGCTACAGAATTTTATTGTATAAAATACATAAAAGTTGCATAAACATTGGGACAAAGCAGTAACGAAAACGGAGTGAGATACAGCACCCGCGTTGAAAAAATTACAAGTGATATACATGCATATTTAAGCTCACATTTGTTTCTCCAATATATACAAAAAGAACACGCGCACTTACGGCATAAAAAAGTTCCTGCGCCTAGAGAATGCAGTACAGTACAAAGCCGCGTCATGAGAACCGAAAAGTAGAGCTTAGGATGTTTAAAAAGTACGAATGCTTGCATACCTTAAAACAGGCATGTGACATGTCATGCCTTGATTGAATGAAATTCCTATATCTTACACACAAATCAAGTTACCATAAATCTTAATGGCTTGCTCAGGAGAGGCCTTGCAGCTGAATTAAAAAAATGTTCATCAGTGTTAAAAACAAAGAGAAGACCCTATAGTGTTCTTCCAGAAATGAACAACGCAAATAACTTCATGTATCAATTCTATGGACACTTCGGCGAATCGGTGTACAATATATTTGACAACCGCCCAAACAGACGAGAATTATGAATTAAGGAAGGAACACACATGAACGCTGACTCAACTAGAAGTTTATTCGTGAACACAAAGATTTTAAACACACTGGCCCACTTCACAAAGAAAAAGCCACGAATGCGCAGTAGAAACAAACCAGCAAAACTAAAAAAACGACCGAAAGACATGCAACGTAGAAATGCATGTGCATCAAAATCTAACAAAAACACATGAATACCGAAAGGCTTGTCTTGTATGCGATATTACTTAACGAGAAATACTGCAGCAACTCTTTCCCAATATGGGTCACAGAAATCTTGCTTATGCATTTTTCTTCGTGATCAATAAAGAATGCTTCTACAATTCCTCTTCTTTTAATTACGGGGTTTTACGTGCCAAAACCACTTCCTGATTATTAGGCGCGCCCTAGTGGAGGACTCTGGAAAGTTCGACCACCTGGGGTTCTTTAACGTGCGCCTAAATCTACGTACACGAGTGTTTTCGCCCCCATCGAAATGCGGCTGCCGTGGCCGGGATTTGATCCCGCGACCTCATGCTCAGCAGCCCAACAACATAGCCACTGAGCAACCACGGCGTGTCGTATAATTCCTCTTGTGTTGTGGTCTTTGTGATGAAACAATCGTTCTTTCTGCTCTATACCGCAACACCATAGGAGTTCCAGAAGCAATACTTATTGATCACAAACGAAAGAAATGCATAACCAAGTTATCTGTTGCCCTTAGTGGTAAATAGTTGCAGTTCTCAAAAGAGTATTTTTAGTTGGGTAGTATCACTTATCGGACAATCTTTCGCTTTTTTATAAAGATTTGTCCAAACTTTCTCGTTTTTCACGCACGTTTATTCTACAATACATGAATTTTTCATTTTTTGTTTCTTGTCGCACGGGGCTCTTTCTGCCACGCATGCATGGCTTTTTATGTTTGACAAGATGACCAGTGTTTTTAATACCTCCGTACTTCAAAAATAAACGCTTAGTTGAGCCTGTGCCCGTGTGTGCTCCTACATATTTCATCGTCCGTCGTCCTCCTCTGTTCGCGCTGCTGCTTCAAGTACGCACGTATCGTTTGGTTAGGCTGGTAGACATTCTCACAAGAAAAACGAAATATCTCCCCTCAAAAGGTAGCCCATCTTTTAGAAGTAATATCCAGCGCAAATTGAAAGTACGCCTTCACAGCGTCCATGCGGCAGCTATTACACCACAGAGCAGCACAAAAATAGTTAAAAATTCCACTTGATGGAGAGTGGCAACGGAGATGCGAGCTTCTTAGTGAATCAGCCGCATTTCAACGGGTATCTCTTGCACGACGCCAAGCTGCTTTTGACGTAGAACACTTTAGCACCTGGGCATTCGCTGCATGCGTAACCTGTGAGAAGGGAAAGCGGACAGAAAATGAGATTACGCGGATTAGGAATCTGCCACACAATGCAGATAATACGCACGAAATAGAAGTACGCACTATACTGGCAAGTAAAAATTTGGGACCCTTTAGGAGTGATGTCGAGAAAAGGAATGAGTTGCTACGGTAAATGACACGCAGCGATGCTAAGACACGCACAGCGATGTTTCACAGTGGGGAAATATATTCCGGCTCTTTCGCAGAACCAAAGACCACGCGACAGTGCATAGCCGATGCGAATCAGATATCGAATTTTTCGCTAGAAGTCCAGCAGCAGGAATGACCTAAAGATACGCCGAGAGCGATGCGAGGGTGAGCGTGCCTGTACGAATGAGAACCTGTACCGCCTCTTTGAAGCTTCGTAGCCGCTCCGGCGTGGCTCCGATCATCCCGCGCGATTTGTGCGCAGAACGTCGCGTACACGCCCTTGCGCGTTTTGCGCGTAGCATCTGCGCAGTGAGCTAGCTTCTTGCACGCGTCATTCTTCGCCACGCAAACGGTGCTCGAGTGCGACGCTTAGCTTGAGGCGACTACGCACCGACTGGCGCTCCTTTCGCTTCTGCAGGCAACGCACATTCGGATCGGTCAGCTCAAAGAGGCAGCAGAGAACAGTGGCGTGTTTCGGTTATCTCCTATTCAAAGTGTACAGTACGCCTTTAGCGGCAACACGCCGCGCTAGATTTAGATGCTTACTGCGGTAGTTTTGGCGGTGATAGGCGATAAGGCGAGCCCGTCGGTGGCTGTGTTCTTTGCCGACGTCGTCACCGCACCTCTGTTCATTTGCGCTGTGTATCCACGCGCAGTCACCGCGCGGAAGCTGCGACTTATCGGTCGGCCGTTCTCAGAGGCGAAATATATTTTGCCGTGCGCCGCATCATTAGCCGCAACCTAAATCGAGGCGCACTTAACCGCTACGGCACAAAAGGTGATCACACTAACCGTGTTGTATACCATGAGCCACTACGGATTAAAAAAAAAGTAATTCTGATGTCCTACCTGCCAAACCAACGATCTGATCATGAGGCAGGTCGTAGTTGGGGGCTCCGTATTAAATTTGACTCCCTGTAAAATTTTCACGTGCATACACAATGCACAATGCACGAGCGTTTTTGCATTCCACTCCTTCCGAATGCGGCGGCCGCTGCTGGGATCGTATCCACGACCTTGAGCCCCAAATTGCAACGGCGGCCGCCACAGTTTACGATATGCGTAAGCGTGACGTGCAACACCGCCTTCCGGTACGAGTGTGGTACAAACGTAGCACAGCTGCACACCTGCTGCACAATTGTTTGTCGCGGTTCTCCTAAGCTCGTAGTGTCTGCAAGGTAAATGTACCTGGTAGCGAAGCTTCCATAGGAGCCCATACGTTCAAAACGTGGCGGTCCATGGCCGGTTCATGGGGCTTAGCGCCATCTGTATGTGGTGGGAACACTTCCGGCGGAAGAAAAAATAACGTGACGCCATGTCCGTTAAAAGCAGAAGTGACGTCATTTTGTTTTCGAAGGCGCGAAATTTGTTTTGTTGTTCTTCCTTTGGAGCTATATATTCAAATGCCCCGCCATTCGACTTGATGGGCATTTCGAGCTTTCAGCGTGGAAAGCGATGCAGGAAAAGGCCAGCCATACGGTTGTCGAAATCGCATCCCTGCGCAAAACATACTTTCTTTGGAGGCCGACGAAAGCTTTAGGTGTAGAGTGCTGATCCTATTGTCGGATGCCAAGTCCGTCGGCCAGCGCAGTCGCACGAAAACAACTCCACAATTATCTGGCGGTCGTAACTCACTACTTTTGTCTGAACAGATTAAGAAGCAATGAAGCTACCCGCGTCACAAAATTCAGACAAACTTCGACAAGCAAGAAAGCACAAATTGTGAGGGGGGCGTATTTCAACAGGTGATACGAGTGCGCCTTTCTGCCCATTTCAAGACGTGCATTGCACTGCGAGTGATAGTGGCGTCAACGCCCCCTGTAGCGATGGGCGCTCAAAAGAAATGCATTTATTAATAATAATAAAATTAAACGTATTTATTGAACTCATCACGAATATATAAAATTGACTAGGAATTTTATTTTCGTTGAATGAATCTAACTGTGTCTCGTTTGAATTAAAAAAGGCGTTTTTCTTTCCCAGTGTTTGTTCCCTCCAAACATAGTCGCGCTTCGATCGCTGCTCCCATAACCCCCCATGCTGATGTCGGTGACAATCTGTACTGAACCGCTTTTCGCCCGAAGCTTCGCGACCTATTTGAATCGGCCTTGGTGTCTGCCTAAATACCTTGAAAGGCAGCGCGCCTCCCACGTATCGGAACGCGATAACAAGCGCTTAGACGGCCCACGTGAGCCCCTATGAAAGATGGCGTGGCCACTGTACAAAATTATCACTGCTCATAGAAGCTCATCCTTATGTTCCAATTGTGTTCTCATACAGATTAAGGAAAGGTAATTAGGCAGGAACAAATGAAGCAATGCAATTTTATGCACGAGGGGCGCCGCTGCCTCTTCGCTTACTATTGTTTCAAACGAAGTGACGGCGGCGGCGAGTGTTAATAGAGAGTTTTAGCCCAGCGGGTTTACGGCCAGCGGAGCGGAGCGGGCGAGCGGAGACGCGACTGCGCATGCGCACCACGCTGAGGCGGCCAGCGGTTTTACGGAGCAGCGTTTACGCCCGCTGGAAAGCACTCCCCAGCGGAGGGTATACGCAGCGCGCGAGCGTGCGTAAGGGCGCGCGGGCGTGTATGGGAAATGCAAGACGGCAGCCGCGAACATGAACGCCGGCAGTTCTGCATCGAGACGGCGACTGCCGCGCTGACCCGTACATTAGTACTCAGAACATTATTAACAAATAGTGCACTGAGAACATGTAATATATCTTTATTCAACATTTCTTGCATAATAAAAGCAAGCGTAATTCAATTTCATTTCTCAGTAACTCCTATTCGAACCACTAGGTGGGGCAGCAGAGCGTCCCGCTCTTTACCCCGCTCGAGCGGGTGATCCGCTGGGCTAAAATTCTTTTTTCGCGAGCCGCTCCGCTGGCGCAACGGTGGAGACCGCTCCGCTCCGCTGGCCGTAAACCCGCTGTGCTAAAACTCTCTAATATCGTGCGCTTTCGCTCCGGGGCATACGGTTTGCTTGAAGAAAGTGAGCGGTTTGCTTAACATCTCACGCTTGTATATGTCAAAATAGAAAAAAAGCTATGTGCTAAAGAAAACGAGATTACTTACCTATGTGCAGAAGTTTGGTTGCGACTGTTGCGGGGTGCCTTCTCTCCAACAGGCATCATGACCTCAACCGCGCAACTCATCAAAAAAGACAGGCTCGCGCATCAGTCGAAGACTAGCAGGTGGGTTAGCCAACGACTTCAATGGATAAACGTCCCACTTATCATCGTTAAAGCATTTCACTAAAATGCGCGCCATGATGTCCGAAAAGGAAAAAAAAACACTTTCATCAAAAAGCGCGAGGCGTGAACTCCCGCACAACTGCAACCAAGTAACAGAGTCAGGAAGCCGTTCAGAACTTTACTATCGTATTGAGTTATAAAAACCTTTATAACGCAAAATTAATTAGTAATAACTTTTGAACTACTAACCTTTATAACTTATTAAAACAACCTAATTCGTAGCGTAAACCATAAATACTAGGGCCAGAAAATGGGACTACGAAACTAGCAGTAACCATATGTACTGTTGAAAAAGTCTGCTCGAAACGAAGTTACAACGGTTACAACGGCGTCCGCGCACACACACACACATACCCGAACGCTCCCTTGACGTTTGTAGCGCTCCCTAGAAATAAAAGTTATTACTAATTTCATTGTTATTACAAAAGTAACACTGTTAAAATAGTTTATATCGCCGTTGCAGATGACGAGGTGACAAGTAAGGTGTGATAATAGTCCGTTGCATGTATTTCTTTTATTTCCCTTTGGTCTTCTTCTATTTATCTGAAACCTGCCGTGGTTGCTCAGTGGCTATGGTGCTACGCTGCTGAGCATGAGGTCGTGAAATGGAATCCCGGCCACGGCGGCCGCATTTCGATGGGGGCGAAATGCGAAAACACCTGTGTACTTAAATTTAGGTGCACGTAAAAGAACCCCAGGTGGTCAAAATTTCCGGAGTCCGCCGCTACGGCGTGCCTCATATTCAGAAAATGGTTTTGGCACGCAAAACCCATATTTTTTTTATTTATCTGAACATACGAGACCTGCAGGCTAGGGAGACGACAGGACGACAGTTCGGCGAGGTTGAAATAAATCGCATGCTTCTTGCAAGGCAACAGTCGAGAGCAGCCGCAGATACAGCAATTAGCTGGAATACTGTTGCGTCTGTTGATGCATCGGAAGCTCTAATTGAAGTCAAAGCATGTTCGTTGTTTTGTCTCTAGTACCACGGCCCTTGGATATATAAACTATGTTTGCGTTCCGGACAGAGGGTGCGTCGCAGGAAATTCGAAGACCTCTTACGTGTATGTTTGTAGCGTGTGTGCGCTTGCATTCTACGGTTCCCACAGGGCGTTCGATGCTGAAAGGTAGCGTCGTCACGAGTGAGCGCATTTCTTATCGCTGGCCCCGCTGCCGCCGTGTAAACTTTCGAGGAAGTCCACATGCGCGATCACCGGGTTTGTAATTGAATTTCGCATTCTTTGGATACCCGAAAGGTGTTCATTTTGGATAGCACCAATGGCTACGTCATCTAGCGTATGTTAGAAGGACGATGGCATTTGTACACCGGTGAAGAAATGTTAAATCGTTATGAACTTGGGCAGTCGTGAAGCTAGTCTAATGTTGCAGTTTTTACGTAGCGAAAATGGCTACGAATGTGGGGCGGTCCCGGAGATAGGCGCTTCAAAGCGCCAGGTGTAGCGACAGCACCAGGAAGTGGCACGTGGCGCACGCGCCAAGCATTTTAGAGCGTACCGGCTTTCGAACGAGAGGAGTATGCGCGTGCTCGTGGCCTAATGGTTAGAGCACCGGGCTCGACAGCCGACGTTCGATACCACCCCATCGGTCACACATTATTTTCTTTTAGTGAAAGCGCTGCGAAAGAACCTACCTGCCGCAAAGTTACAAGAATGAGGCTGGAACGCTGCGAATTAGGTGTTTGGAATGTCTTGATATGCGAGTCTTAATTATTGTATACTGGAATCAACTGCTACACAATAAAAATAGAACGGCAGGAATCAACACAAATTATCCAATACATTTTTAGTTTAGAACACTCAATAGTAATATTGTTGTGCAAGTGTTGAGCGAACTCAATCACTTTTTAAAATTTGTTGAAGTCCGTTGTTTAAACAATTACCAAACATTATATCAATGGTTAATCAACAGTCATTTTTGTACGGGTTTAAACCGACACAAAAGGATGGTTCTCACTTCCGGTCCACGTTTTTTCTCTCTCGCCAGTTAAAATGCTTTGTAGGAGCTTGTTCGTGTGTCCGGATTCAAGTTGGAAAATCCATGTGAAAAATACTCTTGCACGTGCCTGTGGCCTTCCAAAATGCAAATGACAATGGAAGTGTTAGTACAGTAAAAGCTCGTTAATTCGAACCGCAAGGGGAAGCCGCTTCAGTTCGAATTAACGAAAGTTCGAACTAACGAAAGTGAAGGAGAGCAACAGTACACTGCGATTTGGAAGCAGTAGGGCATGTCAGAAATTTGGCGAGTCAAAAAGTGATGGCGTGTCCGCGGGCACACGCCATCTTCGAGTCGAAGCTCTGGGTCCGACTGTGCCACACCACCGATGTCCAATGAAACGAACGTTAGCCGAGGCTTAACACCATCACAATGAATCGCGACGGCCGATGCCTCCTAAGCTGAAAACAGGGGTGCACAACCGATGAAGACTGCGGAGACAAAGACGCTGAACATGTGAAGGTGGCGAAGGCCCTGATTCGTTGGTCCTTGATTGCAAGCGCAGCTGCGACGTACTTGATTCGCTGTGTTTTGGCGCTTGCCGTGCCATCTCCGCACAGCCTTAGCAGCTGTACAAGGTTTGCGAAGCCTCCGAGATTCGCAGCGGGCAAGAAGTCTTGGAGGTTACGTAGAACGGAGAGGCGGCAGCCGCCGCTGCCTTCTGGCTGACCCCGCGTCGGTTAGATTGGGTTAGATTTTTTTCCGATTTTGCCTTCTCTCGCCGTTCTCTCCGTTTCGGAGGCAATACAGCCTTGTGTGTAGGCAGTAGGCGCGTTTCTTTGGCCGTGTGCCAGGCGAGCGTAGTTCGAATTATCCGTGAGGGAACCTTCTGGTGTTCGAATTAACGGACTTCTTTATACATAGACTTCTGTGGGAGCTTGGCCGGACCAAATCGTACAGTTCGAATTATCCATAAATTCGAATTATTGAAGTTCGAATTAACGAGCTTTCACTGTACTGCGTATATGGAATGAATTATTCTGGAAATCACGACAGTCTGAGCAGCTGCCCATGCTCCATGACTTGGAGGTGGGGTTTCATGAGTCTCTTATGACGCGCTATGCGACGGACGACTTTTGTTGGTTTCCCTCACTTTTCCCACTCCACTGTTTAATGAGCTGAACTTACCCTTGTCACATAAAATTCCGCGAAGGTTACTGAGATTTTAGATTGTGCTAGTGTTACTTGATACCTCCAGCACCCAACCCGCACAAATAAAACACACTTTAAGAGCTTTTCCAGATTCCGACGTAGTTATTAACTTTTTCAAATGAACGCTTCCCCTTTATCTTTCTTGTTAATACTGGAAAATTTCTTCTTGCGCATGTCTCCCGCCGACATACGATGCACCGAAGTGACGTCATAGCTCGGCATAGCGTTGTGAAGCCCCATCGCTTCAGAGGTAGTGTTAATTTTATTTATTTATTTACTTAATTTGTTTGTTATTTCGATTCATTTGTGTATTTAGGGTTTTGAAGGTCGGAAGGTGGTACAAAGAGAGTGGTGAAAGGCCAGAAAATTTATCCTGTGTGGTTAGCACATACCATAATTATTTTATATTCCGTGAAGATATCGGTTTAATTGAAAGGCTATGACATGTCTACGGGAATATCCTTAATTGGCCTTTCTTTAAGTACCATATTCGTCAAAGTGTCTTTTTATACTCCATCCCCTTGCCGCTTTTTCTCTCCGTTGATCAATGATAGATTTCAGTGTGGAGGCGACGAGAATGCTAACGACTGAGGTGGAAGACTGATTCCATACTTTAGTTGTTTAGCCCCTTGAGGGAATGTATTTCGCTATTCAACAGCCCGGCAATGCATGCATAACCCTGCCACAGCAAAAGAATTTGGACGAGACAAAAGGCGAAGCTGTTGTACGACAAGAATACTATCTGATTGGGCTTTCCTGGTAGAAAGTAGATTGTTTCTAAAATACCTCTCTCTCACATGTGACAAAAACCTTCCAGAACCGAAACACTCTTCATAAAGCCTCTCTCCTCTCCCGTGACAGTATGCGCCGATGCTATGCGTCTCGCGAAGGGACAAGCGTCAGTGCAGCGAAGTTGTGTACTGGCCAAATATCTGTGTGAGCATGTGCAAAAATCGGAACCGAGGGCAAGTTTTGCGTCCACTTTCAAAACGCTTTAGTGATTATCCGGGAACAAAAGTGGTGAGCCTACAAATTCATAGAATCTCACTAAATCCACAATAGCCAGCGAACGCAATGCATCCACCTTGTACCGTCAACTGTGCGAATAGTCGGTATTGCAAATTCATTTATTTTTCACAGGTATCTCTAATAACACTGAGTTATGAGACCTATAATCTCAATCATTTATTGCTCTTGCACCGAAGTAAAATCAGCCACATTCTCCTGCTTTTGATGAGAAATTTTAGATGTTGTATATGGTACTGAATATGATAAATATACTAGCAAAGCAATAAATAGTGTACGCCTACCAAAAAATCGCTTTTTTGCCTTCGTTTTCGTTCTGTACTTTCGCTTTCTTTCGCTTTTTTCGTTACAGCCCCCTCGCAGGCCCTTCGCCTGTCCGCCATCGCCGGTGAGGCAAATAGTCATCTCTTCTTCCTTTCTTCCAGGAATCAGAAACAGTGGTCCATTTTCTTAAAGTTAGAGGCCACATGTGCACTCTTAAAATTTTCACACCCTTATGGGTGTAATGCGGGTGTATTCATATTTTCCCCCCTGTAAACACCCTCGAAACACCCTTTTTTAACGGAAAAGGGTGGTCAACAAGAAAACACCCTTGGAACACCCCAGTCTTTCTAATTTACACCCTAATTATAAGGGAGTAAGTGAACAAGCCCACAGTATATGATAAATGAACATTGCCAGTTAAGGCGTTGATATTGGCTATACATGAAACGCGTGCTACCTGCGCTTGAATCAGGTAGCTGAAATGATTAGATCGGGGCACCTAGGCAGCAGCGCACTGGCTCCGAACAGTGGTCAAAAGGAAGTTTCCCACGAATGATGATATCGAACGGACGACCCTAACGCAGACTTTGCATAGCCAGATATCTGCAAAAGGCTTCATATGATCAATGGCAAAATATTTACAATGCTATCACTGAATACTTAAAGGTGTGCAACCAGTTAGACTGGGAATGGTTAGGAGTGAGGGATAACGGTAAATAGCTCACCAACTTACGGTTTGTAGATGACATTGGCATACTCAGCAACGCTGCAGACTATTTGCAACAAACGTTTGAGGAACTTGTCGAAGAAAGTGTAAGTCGGATTGAGAGTTAGTATGCAGAAGAGAAAAGTAGTGTTCCGCAGCCTGGCGAGAGAACGAATGTCATGGTCGGCAGTCAGCCTCTAGAAGCTGCGCAGAAATACGTTTATTGAGGTTAATTACTCGCAGGGGCCTCTGATCAAGGAAATTAACAAAAATAAAGCATTAGCTGGAGAGCTTACGGCAGGCATTACTAAATCATGACCAGGGAGCTTACTGCTAACCATTGGTTTCTACCGTTACTAACGTATGAGGCCGAAACTTGGAAGTTACCAAAGAAGCTTGGGAAGACGTTGAGGACCGTGCAACGAGCGATGGAATGGAAATTATTAGGCATGATGATAATAGACTGGAAGACATCTATGTGGATTATAAAGCGAACGGGGATAGCTGATATTCTGGTTGACATTAAGAGGAAGAAGTCGTGCTGGGCAGACGTTGCAATGCGTAAGGGAGAGAACTGCTGGTCTATTGGAGTTGCAGAATGGGTGCTAAGGGAAGGGAAGCGCAGTCGAGGACGGCAGAGAATAATGCGGACATGATGGAATTGGGAAACTTGAAGACACGTGGAACCAGTTAGCACAAGACAGGGGTATTGGAGATCGCTGGAGAAGCTTTCGTCCTGCGATGGACGTCAAAATAAGCTGCTGCTGATGATGATGATGTGACGACATTCATGCTAGCTTCGCGGCATGTCATTCATGTTATGTCATGCATGCGTGTCATGCACGTTCTGATAGCTCGATTTGCGTGGATTGCAGGGGAGGGGGGGGTGGCTAGTAGCGGCGTAGCGAAGTGGGGCACGCCGGGCACTTGCAACGCTCACTAACAATAAATTTTTTTCTGCTATGGAAATGGCCCCGCTCCTTCCCGCTCCACGGTCAATTGGGAGCCCCCCCCCCCCCCTAACACGAAAAAATTTTCTGGTTACGCCACTGTGGGGAGGGGGGTGTAAGATTGCTCTAGACCCCTCCCCCTAACCTGTCAACGGAAACGGGCGACGGGAGGGCAGCTGCCGCCGGGCCGCAAACCTTAGGCAGCCAAATTACCGGCTGCATTTCCCTTTGGGCGTGAATACTGCTATAGTGCCATTACACTGTAGGATTCGTGGCGGTTCGAGGGCATCCGACAATAAAAAAAAAACACATACAGCCATCAGCAAGTCTTAGCTTGAGCAGATCTTCGGGAGCTGGGCAAGACTCTCACAAAAAAAAAAGCTTGGCACCCCTCTTACAGGCATTGTCAACTCTGGGTCCCACCGCTGACTGTACATTTCCGGTAAAAAAATCACATAGGAACTCCTCTCGAATTTGTCTAATGCCATCTTCGACTGGTCGTTTCTGAGCGCTCTGGAGCGCTCTCGCGAGCGGCATTGTCTTCGGCTGGTTGAAAGAGGGTGCCCGCCCTGCGTTCGGCAGGTTCTTCTCGATTGCTCTCCTCCACCTTCGAGCGCTCTGAGGCGCTCCGAGCCCTGTCGTCGGAGCAGTCGTCGAAATTGAAACGTCATCGCAGAGCCGCGTTGCTGCTGTTGGCGACGGCCCACCGTAACCTAGGCAACCTAGGCCACTGCGACGAACGCTCGTCCCGCCGGCGCATCCGCCGGTTTTCCCGGCAGCACCGGGAGCTTTCGATAAGCGAAACATCGGACGTTGGTAGTAGTCACGTGGTTTAGCATCTGCCATTGCCTCCCCCGAGAGCGTGTCGCACGTTTGGCTTGCGCGCTCGTCCTCTACCTCTGAGCTCGGGGAACGCCGGATCTGCCCGACTCTGCTTCGGGGGATGGAAGCGACCAGCCGAAGATAGCATAAGTGTGCGTAAGCATTGTGCCTCTTCCTCCTCTACACGCAGTCCATGTCGTTATCAATGTTATGAGACTTGATCCGACAAGTATAAGCGACAGCGCTGCGGCGACACGAGCTGCTCTGGTCGGCGGCGCAAGCGAAGTACTGCAGGTGGCGGGGCCAGGCGCGCTGGTGACGTTACGTTCGTTTTGAGCCGTTATCGCTCTTTAGCCCTTTTCATCCGCGTCGAAGCATTATCAACCGTTTTCCAGCGCGGCTGTTTGTGGCACGGCCGCGCGAACCGTATCTTGAAAGCGAACTGCATTGTGGACTGAGTGTTCCCACTGCTGAAAACTTCACGCGCTGTGTTCTCACCGTTTACTTCGCTTTGCAAACAGACGCGCGTACACCTATCTTGAAAGTGATCTGCGGAAAGCGCATAGTGCGGCATAAGCTGAAAGCTTCGTGAGCGCAGTGTTCTCGCCGCTTCGGTCGCGTTGAAGCGAGAGCTAGCACGAAGGTGAATTCACTCGCTGCTGCGGGTTATATTTTGAAAGATATCGTGCTGTACGGACTGATGGAGGGATGGTTTTTCTTGTTGGGGAAATATAGAAATGCTTACGTTATAAAAAAAAAATCGCAGGGTTCGCGAATTTCGCGATAAGAACCAACACCAACCTACTCCCCCGCCCCCCGCTGAGCGATGCCGTCTTGATCGCCCCCTCCGAACCCCGGGAAAATGGACACTACCTTTCTATCTCAGTTGAAGAAAGGATGATGAAACGTTAACAACGACAATAACGGCACTTCCTAACGAGTTGTCTTATGGCCTCTGAGAATTGCGCGCGAAGCTGGCGCGCGCGAACCTGAGAGGCCATAATTGGCCGCTTATATCATAAAAAGACAAAGACAATGCCAAACGACACAGCTAAAAATTCAAATAAAGAACTGATCTTAGCTATACTGTTTGGGGAAAAGAAATAAAAAATTAGACAGCCGCAACACACGCCACTAAAGCCGCCACCGCCGGCGTAACGCGGAACCAACAGTTGGCAACATTCATTCGCGCGTCATTGCTTCGTCCGCTTCGTCTCCTCAACGAGAGCCGCCATCTTCTCGCGTCTAACGTTTCGTATGGTTTTGTTCTCTGCAATCCGCGCACACAGCGCATCGGTGGCTGCACGTCTGCTCGGCGTCGCAATGCGCCCTGCGTCATTTTCTGGTGCTCGCGCAATCGGTGTGAAACATGTCGCATGTGAAATGTTTGATAGAAGTGCCTCACGTCCAAGTCAAGCCGCCGTACGGGTGTATGGCTGTGCGCCCCGTTCTCGGAAGCGTCGACGGGTTTCCGGCATGTGGATTTCAGGTACGTGCAAATGCGTTTCGCCCTCCTATTGAGTTCCGGAGCAAAGCGTGCAATATTTCATGTGAAAGATGCAGTGCCGTCATCATGGTGTGAATTTCGAGCGGCAAACGAGAACTTTGGCACTTAGAGCACACCGCAGCTGCTAAGTCAGCGTGGAAATTGTTTTTCGTTACCGCAATGTGTTGCTTTCAGTCTAACCTGTGGCTTGTGGACGGCTAGCCCATCGACTTTTGCTTGTGGCTGCGATAGGTATGTAAATGGAAGCGGTAATAATTTTCGAGCGCAGAGAGTTGTTTCGTTCGATGTTGGTCGTGTTCATGGCGTATTGAAGGCTAGAAAACTGGCTTGATCGTGCTTAGTTCTAACTCCAAGAGGCGTAACGTTGGCGCTGGATGTGTTTGTTTTCCGTGCCGCGAGTACCAGTTTAATGCTTTTTGTTGCATGAGAGTGGTTGCTGCTGCATGCCGTCTGGGCAGAACACAATAAAAGCAATTTCCTTACTCATACTTATGCAATGTGACGTAACAAGATTTCCAGCGTTTTATTCGGAGTGTAAATATCCAGTATAGTTTAGTAAGAAACTCAAATTCTGTCTTAGCTTAGTAGGCGTGAAACAAGTGAAACTCTCATTCCTTTTTGAATTGTTCGCCCAAACCCCACCGCCCGCAGATGCGTCATAGGGTAATTGACAGTAGCTTCGCTACGTGAGTTGTTTTATGCGCCCGGTTAAGTATCCTGTTAAGTATCCTGTTAAGTTAAGTATCCTGTTAAATTATGCCGACGCTCGTTCATCTTGATTTTAAGCCGTTACTATCCCCGAGTACCGGACGATGCCAAACTTGTGAGGTCTAGCAAACGCGGGAAATTCAAAGTGGCGTGGCTGCAAGTTCCTGTTTTTACGTTTCTTGCATTCAAAGCCAACAGACACAGTATCACTGATTTATTTTCCATTTCTGCTGTACTTGATCAATCTAATGTGACAACTGCATTTGCTCTTTATTGTTCTCCATTTACTGTGTATTCAGCTTGGCCCTCTCTTCAGAGGATGCCGCTGTGATAGCTCTTTCGTATAGCACATGCCTCTAGGCCCTTGTGTTTCAAGGGCTCTGGCGAGGCAGCAGTGCTCCAAGTAATTTTACCATCCTATATATTTTCTATTTTGCATCATTATTCCACGATGGATTTTAATGTTCCTAGTATTCGTCATTAGTCATCGCCATAATTTTATAGCACGTAGATTTTACGCACTTTACAGCGACAATTTTTAGGCCAGTTTATAGCCAAGTCACATCTTCCATAATACATCAACATTACCACTTGTCATGGCGCCCTTTGGTCAAACCTGGCCCTTGCGCCATAAAACATCATCATCAGCTTGGCTGCCAGAAAATGCTTGAATTTCTTTCAGTATCCAAGTGACGAAATATTTCACTGACGGCCGTGTGTGAAACACGCAAGATGACAAAACTGATAGCAAAATGATGCGATATTTCTTTTATAGCGTTTGGACTCGACTTTTGGTGAGGATGTCGATTGACCTTCTGCCTGGTGACAGCACACCCGACATCGCCAAAGTGCAGCCTATCAGTTGAGTGCCCCCGAATGGACCATCAACATCAGAAAATGAAGCAGAGCCAGGTAGGGGCAATTTTTACTTTGTAACAGAATACTGACAGCTGCCTCTTTTTTTAAGAACTAAATAACATATTTACAAACCAATCCTTTCTCTTTGTGCAGCCTACATAGAATTGTTTTTGCTTGTGATACAGACCTTCAGAAAGCAGTTCTTCTGAACCATTTTTGCATGCACAAATAAATAAAGAGGAGTGCACTTTCTGAAGAAATTGATGCACTGAAATGTGCGTTCGACACACAGTGAGATGCAAAATAACCAACAACTTTAAAGCGGTAAAAAAAAAAAGCTTGAAACATGTTCTAACATCATAACCCGCCTTGGCATACGGATCTAAATATAACAGCAACAGAGGTGCATGCAGAGAAGTGTTTGTAAATGTTTGCAAGACATGTACATTGTCTAAGAAATTGTTTTTATTTACTTGGAGCTTCTTGGTGCCATGGTAGTGCAGTAAAAGCTCAAAATGGTGCCCCTGCTCCTAATAAAGCACCTTTAGGTTTTATTATAAGATTATGGGCTTTTACATTCCAAAACCTAAAGTTTTGAGAACCTGGCTTCTTTAATGTACACCGGAATCTAAGTGCATAAGCGTTATTGCATTTTACCCTCATTGGAGGGAAGCTCCCATGGCCTAGATTGAAGCCGGGACCAGCATGACTGAGCAGCATGGCATCATAGTAAGTGGGCTATAACACCAGGTCAAAATGAGAAATACTGCTTAGAACTACCAACTTCATGGCTCACAAGCACTGCACTAAGTTAAAGGAGTATGGAGTACTGACAGCGACCGTTTATGTACCAATTTCTTTTTAGGCTGATTCCATTATTAGGGTGCGAAGCTTCAATTAGTCAAAACCAGCCTAAATTACAGAACCAGCTCAAAACACGCACCATGAATAGCTGGATTTGGACATGCAAATGGAGTCAATTCATGTCGCCGAAAATGGGAGTGGCAGTCACACTATTTCATGCATTTTGCCTAAAACATAGTCAATAATAATTAATCAATTTCTAAAATATTCTTTTCAAAAAGTTTTTTTCAAGCATGAAAGGAAGAGCCAAATGGTGTTCAGGTGCACGAGTGGTTAGTTGCATGGCACTTCTTGCATGTGTTCACTGGCTTCTTTCAAGCTTGAAAAAAAAATTGTTGCACCTGCTGAGCAGTAGAAAGCTGGATTGGGAATTTTTCAGGATGCTCTACAATTTTCGCACTGACACTTTTGCTTTGAATAATATATTTCAGCAGTTAAATAATTTTTAATAACTAACCCGCCGCGGTTGCTCAGTGGCTATGGTGTTAGGCTGCTGAGCACGAGGTCGCGGGATCGAATCCCGGCCACGGCGGCCGCATTTCGATGGGGGCGAAATGCGAAAACACTCGTGTACTTAGATTTGGGTGCACGTTAAAGAACCCCAGGTGGTCGAAATTTCCGGAGTCCTCCACTACGGCGTGCCTCATAATCAGAAAGTGGTTTTGGCACGTAAAACCCCATAATTTTTAATTGTTAATAACTAATTACCTAATTAGAAAAATGCAAGAATTGGTTTCACTTCCTCAAAACGATGGCAAACGACATTACCTTGGTGCTGTCTAGCTACGTGGCACTTATACATACTTAAAGCTTGCACATGTCATACAGGCCACCTGGTAATTACAAGGCATATATAGAAGTCGCTAAGTTGTGTGAGCCAGCCATGTGTAGCGAATCATGAGAAACAGCCATGTTTCTTTGACTTAAGGGCATGATAAGATTTACACGCTCGACACCTTGTATCAGTGTGCTCTAGGCCTGTTCGTAGTTTAGCTGCTACATAAACAATATTTCTCCACGTGTAAGCTCATATACATCTTTCAAGTATATTGCCTCGTGTGTCCAAAATAAACCATCTTCGCGCTTCCTTCATTATGTCTTCATCTGTTGCTGTGCTAAATTTTTAAAACGCAACTGCACAAATTTTCATCTAGTTTTCATATTTCCTCGTTGTTTGGTGGCTTTATTTCTGAACAAGTTGTTTTCGTTAAACCATGTTGCACACAGCAGTACACAGCATTTCTGCCTGGAGTGGGAATTTTTTTTTTCAGATGGACATTAATACACCTTGCCTGGGCAATGTAAGGCATTCTACATTACACGGCCCTGCAATAATGTTTTGTACTGCATTCCAGCATCATGCAAAACTGTTTACTTACCAGATTAGAATATGTATAAGTGTTGGAAGTAACAGAACTGGAAGAAGCCAGCAGATAATGAGGCCAAGGAAAGCATACAGGAATATGTTTTAGGTTTTTTATATGAAGTATAGAAATGATACATTCTAGGTAAGTGAAAGTGCATTAAAAGATATCCACCTGTGGGTGGGCAACGGACCCATAACCTTCACATTACGCATGTGATATACTAGCCACTGTGGTACTACAGCCGTGTTGGAGCGTCGACAATCTAAGGGGCCATTGTGGACGGTTGAATGCTTCCTCGGTGGCACAGTGGTTAGTGCATCGCATGCCTAATGCAAAGGCTGTAGGTTTGTTCTCCCCCCATGCCTGGTTGTTTTTTTGACCATTTTCATTTCCCTATATCATTTCTACATTTAAATAGAAAGTTACAAATAAGTTTCCACGTGCCGTCCCTGGCATCTTTCAGCTGTGATTCTGAAAAATTTTGACCCTCAGTATCATTTCTTCTCGTTTGGAAGAACAGGAGCTCCAATTTAAATATAATGAATTCACCTTGTTCATCATCTCACTGTGGTCTCAAATCTTATCACAGCATGTGTATTACTAAGTGAAGTTTTTGTTAAGATGATGATATAGCATGGGACCTAATTAGTAGCCTTTGTGTACAGATATATGACTAGTCTAATAAATAGGAGGACTTTAAGAAGCACTTCTAACATGCTCAGCATGTGTTTAAAAAAACTAATCTAGCATGATTTCAGGCATAACTGTTGCCCCTGAAAAATATTTGGATCATCTGCATTGGCATTGTTTTTAGAGAGCACCAATACTGCTTTGATAGAAGTAGCCTCGTGGAACATGAAGCATCGCTTCTTGCCGAGTCAAGGAAATATCTGCATATCTGAGGTGCATGTGTCATATGCTCGAATGCTGTTTAAAGGCTGCTAATAAGAAAATTACTTAACTTGCCTTCCAGAGATTGCTTCAGTAGTCTATGCTACTCGATCATAAATAATTTACCATAGTGAACATTCATCACAGTTGGCTTTGCAATGTTTATGCAAAATACCACAATTGCCTACTAGACATGTGACTGCACTAAAACTTGGAATTAATGACCAGTAAGATTTATGGGACAGCAAAACTTAGTTTATTACTCCTGTTTCTGCCATAGTTTCTTACAGTAATTACTAGAGGGAACTCTGGTGCTGGAGTCGTACCACAATGGGAATGATGGGAAGCACATGGATTTGTCTGATGTTCGTGCTTGTGAATTCAGACGTTCTTGTGGCTTGGTATATTATACGCTATATAAATCTTATTGTCGTAAATTTCAGCGCAGTCTATACTCTTCGAAGTGTAGAAGACGCCGCCAACATGCACAATTGCTATTAATTGCAACGATTGAGCTTGTCCAGGTGGCCAAATCAAAAGGCGCCAAGCGTCTCAAGGCACTGGTATGCCCGCGATAAATTCATCAGGGCGTTGCACTCGCTTGTCGTTACATGCCTCCGTGGCTTAATGGTTTCAATATCAGACTTCTGTTCTAGAGTTCCTGTGTTTGAATCCTGTTGTCGCACGATTTTAATGTTTTGAAATGGGGTTTATGTAGCTCGTTCGAGGGATCGCAGGTAGCTCTAGATCACGAGTCCTAGCGCTTCGCATCAACAACCCGCGCTCGTGTCTCGCGCCGCAGCGGTGGCAGTCCGCACAGTGCCACATGCATATTACCCACTACAACTACAGTGCCACATGCATATTACCCGCTACAACTTCCCCCCGGGCGAAGAGGAGCCATCCTGGCGACCTAAGGCGATGATACGATAAGGGGGTCGTGGTACGGCTTCAGGCGGCTGACGTGAACAGTCTCGCGGCCACGGCGGCGTTTGTCCGAAGATGGCGTCACCGGTTCGACCACATAACTCACAGGCAAAGTACACGCGACGATCCGGTACGGACCTTGATATTTCGGGGCAAGCTTTGGGCTAAGGCCTGGAGCTTGGAAGGGCAGCCGAAGCCAGACGTGAGAGTCCACGGCGAAGGACTGTGTGGGCCGATTGTTGTCGTGGCGATCTTTGCGGATTCCTTGGGTATCCGACGTGAACGAGCGAGCCAGTTGGCGGCACTCTTCAGCATGGCGAGCAACTTCGGAAAGAGGGGTGAATTCAGAGGCATCCGGGTGATATGGTAGTACGGTGTCGAGGGTAGTGGATGGTTCACGCCCATAAAGAAGGAAAAATGGTGAGAAGCCTGTGGTAGCCTGAACGGCGGTATTGTATGCGTACGTCACAAAAGGGAGGACATCGTCCCAATTGGAATGATCCGACGCAACATACATGGTGAGCATTTCCCCAAGGGTGCGGTTGAATCGTTCCGTTAGACCGTTAGTTTGTGGGTGATGCGCCGTAGTGGTGCGGTGAATAGTGCGGCACGCGGCGAGTAGCTCATTATTAACTTCGGACAAGAAGACACGGCCTCGGTCACTCAGCAGTTCTCGCGGTGCGCCGTGCCGTAAGACGAAATGCCGTAAGATGAATGCGGCGACGTCGCGAGCAGTAGCCGAAGCAAGTGCAGCAGTTTCAGCATATCTTGTCAGGTGGTCTACTGCGACAATTATCTAACGATTTCCGGTAGCACTGCATGGAAGAGGCCCATAAAGGTCGATGCCAACCCGATCAAAAGGACGTGCAGGACACGGTAAAGGTTGCAGAGGGCCTGTCGTATGAGAAGATGTCTTGCGTCGCTGACAGGCTGCACATGACCGAATGTATTTGCGGACATAAGAATACATGCCGCGCCAGTAGTACCGCTGGCGGAGCCGCTCGTAGGTTTTCAGGACGCCAGCATGAGCTTGTTGTGGGTCTGCATGGAAATACGTGCATACGTCGGAACGCAAATGGCGAGGGATGACTAGTAGCCATTTGCGACCGTCGGGCTGATAGTTTCGGCGGTACAAGATGGCGTCCCGTAGCACGAAGTGGTTGGCTTGGCGACGAATGGCTCGAGGGCATGTAGACGTTGAAGAACTGCTAAGGATGTCAATGAGAGACACAATCCACGGATATTTTCTCTGTTCAGACGGCATGTCAGTAACAGCAAGCGTAGCAACCGGACACTCTATGGATGAAGGTGGCCTTTCGTCGGATCGCATGAGCGCACGGGAGAGCGCATCTGCATCAGAATGTTGGCGCCCGGATCGATAAATGACGCGAATGTCAAATTCTTGGATCCGAAGAGCCCAACGTCCAAGACGCCCCGACGGGTCTTTCAGTGACGCAAGCCAGCAGAGCGCGTGGTGGTCTGTCACAACGTCAAACGGACGGCCATACAAGTAAGGACGAAATTTGTTTAAGGCCCAAACTATAGCTAACCATTCTTTTTCCATGACAGAATAATTGGATTCTGCCTTCGTGAGAGCACGACTCGCATATGCAACCACATATTCTGGAAAGCCAGGCTTCCGTTATGCAAGGACGGCCCCAAGACCAACGCCGCTGGCGTCGGTATGAACTTCAGTCGGTGCACTCGGGTCGTAGTGGCGTAGAACAGGCGGTGAGGTAAGCCGACGACGCAAAGTGGTGAAGGCTTGGTCACACGCCGGAGTCCAGTCGCGAAGGGCACCAGAGCCAGCCAGGAGCTTCGTTAGGGGGAGCGATGATGCAGGCAAAATTGCGCACAAAGCGGCGAAAATAAGAGCAAAGACCGACGAAACTGCGGAGCTCTTTCACTGTAGTCGGCCGCGGAAATTCTGCGACAGCACGAAGTTTGTCAGGGTCGGGAAGGACGCCGTCTTTGGAAACGACATGGCCAAGTATGGTCAGCTGGCGGGCTCCGAAGCGGCACTTTTTCAAGTTAAGTTGAAGGCCGGCGGTGGTAAGGCAAGTAAGAACTTCGCGTAGACGAGAGAGGTGAGTGGTGAAATCAGGGGAGAAAACTACCACGTCGTCTAAATAACACAAGCACGTCTTCCATTTGAGGCCTCGTAGAAGATTGTCCATCATCCTTTCGAAC
The DNA here is from genome assembly GCF_038994185.2 of Dermacentor albipictus. NCBI lineage: Eukaryota > Metazoa > Arthropoda > Arachnida > Ixodida > Ixodidae > Dermacentor > Dermacentor albipictus. Next base: position 97,609,582 of record NC_091822.1, read on the forward strand.
GTCGCGGGTGCATTGCAGAGGCCGAATGGCATTACGGTAAACTCATACAGGCCATCAGGCGTAATAAAAGCTGTCTTGGAGCGGTCGGATTCGTCCACTGGCACTTGCCAATAGCCCGATCGCAAGTCCAAAGAAGAAAAGAATTCGGCACCATGAAGACAATCTAGGGCGTCATCTATGCGCGGTAGAGGATAGACATCTTTTCGTGTAATCTTGTTGAGGCGACGATAGTCCACACAGAAACGAATCGAGCGATCTTTTTTCTTAATGAGGACTACAGGAGATGACCAAGGGCTGCAGGATGGCTTGATAACACCACGTTCAAGCATGTCTTCAACTTGCTCGGCGATGACACGACGCTCGGTGGATGACACGCGGTACGGACGCTGGCGTAATGGTGCGTGGTGTCCCGTATCAATGTGGTGAGAGACGGTACTTGTGCGGCCTAATGATGCTTGGTTGCAGTCAAAAGAGGCGTGGAAATCATTTAAAAGAGTAATAAGCCGCTCACGTTGTGTCGGCTCGAGGTCATCGGCAATAGAGCGACAAAAAACATCCGGTGGTACTCGGTTAGATGGCACATGGGGTGCCAGTGCTGTTACGTTGGCAGTATCCACGTCGTCGGGAACAGGGAAATGCACAATAACGGCAGCGTCCACAGTCTGGATGGTACCAATAGTCTCGCCACAGTGCAAAGCCAAAGTGTACGAATTTGGGTTAGAAATCAGTATTTCTGCAGCCCCATGGTGAACCGTGAGGAGAGCGAAAGGCAACAATATAGGCTGGCGGCGAATGAAGACGGCAGCGGGTGAAAACATGACCGTCGCTTCGGCAAGCGATGCGCATGAAAGAGGGACAAATACCGCGCTGTGAGGGGGAAGGTCAGTATCTGAAGCTACACAGATCCTGGTTACATCATGAACTTGAAAGTCGTGAGATGGCATAGCGCACAGAACGGAGAACTGAACCTCAGCACGGGCACAGTCAATGACGGCGTGATGGCGCGACAGAAAAGCCCAACCGAGAATCACATCGTGGGAGCAACAAGTTAGCACAAAGAAATCAATCGGATACAAAATGTCTCGAATCAACACCCTGGCAGTGCATATAGCGACTGGCTGAACTTGCTGTGCACTGGCTGTTCTAAGCAATAATACCGAAGGCATCATGGTCACTTTCCGTAATTCACGGCAGAGTTTCTCACTAATCACAGATACAGCAGCACCTGTATCGACGAGGGCAAGACATTTGATGCCATCAACAGACACTTCAATAACGTTAGCGGGGGAAAAACGAGGACTTTGATGTTCCGACGATGACGCAGTTCGTGCCTCAGGAACTGCGGAAATCAGTTTTCCGCCTCAGTAGTACTGGCACTGGGCCTACGACGCGTGGGTGAGAGTGAGCGCCGACGAGGGGAAGGTGAGCGACGAGTATTGTAGAGCTGTGGCTGCGGTGCTGGTATGTCATCAGCAGCGTAGACTTCCGGTGGTGGTCGCTGAGGCATACGGTATGGTCGGAAGCCGGAGCTGGGTGGTCGCGCGGTGCCCACGAAGGCCGGCAAGCGCCGGCGGCAGAAGCGCGCTACATGTCCCGGTGTACCGCAGGCATAGCATATTGGGCGGTTGTCAGGAGTACGCCAAGGATTTGTGCCTTGCTGCAGTGCGCTGAAGAAGGGAGCGACCTGCTGGCGAGGCGAGGGCGGATGAGAGAACACCGGCTGGAGAGGCGCTGAAGGCGGAGGAGAGAATCCCGGCAGACGAGGCGCCCGTGCAGCGGCTTCAGCATACGTCAGAGGCGCGGCCACGGGAGCCGGCTGACACGGAGGTGGAAGAGCTTCGGTCACTTGCTCTTGAATTACCTGTCGGATCGCTGGAGCCAAATATTGAGAAGGCTTCTGCGTGGTCGGCAAAATCGAGAGCTGTCGCGCGACCTCCTCGCGCACAAATTCTTTTATTTGCGTCAGCAAAGTTGTGTGGTTGTCGCCATTAACCAATGCTGCTAACGAATCTTCCGTAGGCGGTGGGCGCCGAGCTAAGATGCGTTGTTTCCGTAGCTCGTCAAAACTTTGGCACAAGTTGATAACTTCGGCCACGGTACGCGGATCCTTCGCTAGCAACATTTGAAATGCGTCCTCATCAATGCCTTTCATATAGTGTTTTATCTTGTCCTGTTCCGCCATTGACGGATTCACGCGCTTACACAGGTCAATAACATCTTCGATGTAACTTGTGAACGTTTCACCGTGATGTTGCGCGCGCCCCCGTAAGCGTTGTTCTGCGCGAAGCTTGCGCACAGCGGGGCGCCCGAACACTTCTGTGAAACTTGTCTTGAATCTGCTCCACGTTGTGAAATCGTGTTCGTGGTTTCGGAACCAGAGGTTCGCGACGCCGGTTAAGTAAAACAGCACATTGTGCAACTTTGTGACGTCGTCCCACTTGTTATGCTGGCTCACCCTTTCGTAAGATGACAACCAATCATCCACGTCATGATCATCGGTGCCGCTAAAGATGGCAGGATCACGCTGGCGCAATGCACCGGAAACGATGACCGTCGGAGGCTGTGGTGCTTCTTCCTGGGTGGTTTCGTCAGGCATGGTCGCAGCAGTCGGTAGCGTCCGGCTTCGGAGTTCCAGTTTTCGAGGTTACCCCGCACCTCCACGAAATGAAATGGGGTTTATGTAGCTCGTTCGAGGGATCGCAGGTAGCTTCTAGATCACGAGTCCTAGCGCTTCGCATCAACAACCCGCGCTCGTGTCTCGCGCCGCAGCGGTGGCAGTCCGCACAGTGTCACATGCATATTACCCACTACAACTACAGTGCCACATGCATATTACCCGCTACAGTTTATTTATTTATTACACAGTATATTGTTGAAAATGACTAGTTTACAAAGTCACAAAGCCGTTTGAAGCCAAACAGACGAAGTTTAGGCAAATCCATGTACTTCCCATAGTTTCCATGCTGGTACAGCCGTTCTTGTTCGATCTCCTGTGGACACTAACGTCAGAGTTCCCTCTAGTAATTATTGTATGAAACTCTTATTTCTGCACCTCGCTCGTGCAGAAGCGCCACCACACCTGCTGCGTAAACATGCACTACCTTTTGGCCAAGTGCGGGGAATGCTGTGAACTCGCCCTGTACAAAGCCTGCACTAAGTAAAACAAATCACAACATGCAGTTGCTGCCACGTTGAACTGGTGGAATGAGTAGTGAAATGCCGCACCTCCTGAACTAGTTCAGAAAGTGCAGGTTAATCAAGCGGAGATTATATAGTAACAGAAGTTGAGTGACTCTGCATTACATTCACGAAATATACTTCATGATACTTTTCCATTTATTTCCTCAGTTATAAATAATCCGTTTTGCATTGTTGGACAAAACTACAGAATGCCAACATATTTTCTAGCATTCACTGGTAGCAAACATGTCAAAACTTGCTCTAGTTTCTGGATTGCCTCTTTAGCCGTTAACCCCCAAGTTAATTCCGGAAAAATGTACCAAATTTTTTACATACTCAATTTTTCGGTGTCATTCTCATTCTAAAGATATATTACTTCATTGGTCTCTGGTTAGAAATAACACAAAAATAGGAGCTGCTCTTGCGGGCAGCTTTCCCTCAATGCCGACTGTAACTCATCTTTGACAATAAGAGCAGCGTAACATCGGGCAGAAAGAGTGCGACTCGTCATTGGCGATATTAGTACTACCTCCAGTCACTAGTACAGCTTGGGATCAATGGTTAAAGGTTGCGACTTTGTTGCTGCCCAATTTTAATTCTGCAGCTGTTACACTTGGATGTAGCGTGTGTATGTACGTGTGCATGCATTAAAATGACTTCACGCTAGAGGAAAGCAACTGTAGTGCAGAGAGGGATTAGTCATCTTTATATATTTGCTTTGTAAAGATGCACTAAGTTCATCTTTTGCACTATAGACTTGGCGCTCATTGGCCAAAGATGCCCTTGTGCTACTAAAACCTATCAATTAATTCGCTTTCGGTCTGTGAGTTTTAATTTGTTTTTCTTGAACTGTGCAATGCCCACTCACAGGAATGCATGTTATCTGAGGTGTTCCTTTTTCAATCAAGAATGTTGAGGTTGTGTTTGTGAAACTCGGTTTCTTGCCTCAAACGAGCTTGTGCAAACTGAGCAAGCTGATAATTCTACCTGCTTATATATTAAATATGTTGTGGTTATGAACCCTCATAATGAATGACACATAGTATAAAAATTTTATCTGATAAAACAATTTAATGAAATTTTTCATGTTTTTCGTGTTCATGTTCACTTCTGTACTCTAGTGTCCTGTCTGCATGCCTCACCTCTTTTTTTTGCATATTAAATATCGTATTAACTTAACCATGCTTTTTTACCACAATGCAGGGGGAAAAGGTTCCGGTAACATCATGCATTCAGTATGGTGGCCCAGATGTGTATGCAAGCAACCTCCTTCATGTGGACCAAGAACTACTCTGCAGTATCTCGCAAACTTCCATGCGAAGCCCTCAACATTCTCGTCTCAGTGGAATGGCTGCTCATCTATCAGCATGTCCATCACCAAGACGGCCAGTTGTAAAGCTCCTGTACCCGTTTAAGAAAGCTTAATGATTTTTTTGTTTAGTTTTCAGGGTTGGCCGTAGAATCTTAAAATTTTTGATGTTTCTAACATTTTTACCTGGCACAAAGTGGTGCAATAACGTTAAACCAGTGTAATGTATTTAAGTGATGCTCACTCTAATGCCTATCTGGTTTTGTTTGTGTTTCAGAAATTTGAATTTCTGATGAGGTAACGGCATTTGAATTTGTCGTCGTGGCTCGTTTCAATGAGCTGCTAGGAAATAAGACGCAATATTTATCACACGCCAGTTGTAGCATTTGTGTTTTCATGACTAAAGTATACACGTTTCAAAAGATGGAAAGTGGGGAAAAATGCCTCAAGAACATAAACATCCTAGGATTGTCATGTTCTTACAGCTCTGTAATGACTAATGCCTCATACATATTGGGAGCACATTGGTCGCACTGCCTAGGTATACTTGACAAGAGAATAGCTTGCACTCAGATTTGCCACGCAGTCGATGGCTGATGGCTTTTGTTTGTCGTCTTGTATATATATATATATATATATATATATATATATATATATATATATATATATATATATATATATATATATATATATATATATATATATATGTTCTTCGTTTCAATAAAAATTTAGTTTAGAGTTAGCGCTCATCTTGTCTGCTTCTATCTAGTCATTGTCCGTGTCACTTCGCGCTACAATCCAAGATCATGTTACTGTACCAACTCGCCCAACTTTCTATCCTTGTGTTAAAGGCACACTCAGACTTGTTCTTACTTATGTGACTGGTTATTTTTGTGCTTTATAACAACACGCAGTGCTTTTAGAATGAAAACATGTGATAGTTCGTAGTCAGGTAATTAAAAAAAACTGTTCTGCTTAAAAGTTAATTCAGCAAGCCTGTGCCATTATTCGGTGCTTATGTCTTTGTATTGTTATGGTTTTACTCCTTATTTTCCTTTTTACATTTAAAATGTGCAAACATTATTATGTAACCATTTCTCTTTAATGAAATAAATACTTTTCTTCTGACATTTCGTAACAAATTTTACAATGATTTTGTTCAATTAGGTAACCTTAGACTAGCTGATTGTTATTTTGGTAGCGTAACTTACAATGCCTGTGGAATATTCAATGCAAGCACATGGTGAAAAATAAACTAAATTATTGGGTATAAGCAGGTCACTGGCAGTAAATGGAACATACATATATTTCAGGAAATAGTGCATGCTTATATATTGAACAGCATGCACAGCTACACATGCTGTTTTTCTTCGTAAATGCTGAAACATTGTTCGGCGTGGAAGCACTTTGTTCTTTGGCTTTCAGTGCTACCTTTAAGTCATATGTGTGAACGTACTAGTAGAAGCATCCCGTGAAGATGAATGACAACTTTGATGAATAGATGTATAAAATGTGTGCTTAAAACGGCAAAATACTTGACAGGCAAACATATGCTTCTGTAGTACTGCACTTGTTACCGTCGCCAATCCATGCATTGCTTGTGCTCTATTGCATTCAATATGAGCTACAACAACGAACTGTGGTGTCTTTCCCTCCTGGTCGAGCTGATGTTGCGAAAATTTTTGACCAAGAAAAGTGGAGGTTTTTCATTATTTCTGAAATGCATCCATGCTGTTGGCTGTGTGCTGTTTCCACGGGGTTATAAGTACTGGTGCACCAAGGTGCGGGAGATCCTGTGTCCTTAGTGCAGCGCGCATTGTTATTGCGCTCTGCATCCTGCCGGCAGTGTACTATCACTGCAGAGGAAGATTACGAAAAGCATGGCCTGTGTGCCTTGCTGCAATGGTGAAACCTTAAATTGTTTGCCTGAAAAGGTCGCACGTTATGCTACCACATGACGGATCAGAAGCGCAATATGAGGACGCCTCACCGATTCTGGCTCATACTGAACAAGGTAGTACCATAGCTAAGGCTAGGCAGCATTCACAACAGCTAGTGTGCCCATTAACTACATGGCTGTAGTGAACGCTAAAATGCTTGCAGGGATAACACCCTTTTGGAAGGGTGTTGTCCAAGCTACACCCATATTGAAAGGGGGGTGTCTGTGTTACACCCCATATAGAAAGGGTGTTGTTTGGTTACACCCATAGCCGAGGTGACGTCATATTAACACCCCTTCTTTTGTGGGGTGTTAATTTGCATCCCGTTGCTTGGGGTGTAGCAATACACCCAAAAGGGTGTCACCCGTAGGACAAGTCATTTACACCCTTAAGGGTGTTAAAATTTTTAGAGTGTGGCTTACATGATCTTATCCTCTGAGTGCGCATCGGCCGCGCTTGTATTAAATTCTGGTATTTTTGTTGTCTAAATCATGATGGGTTCCTCGCTGAGTCACTTTTTCCCACAAATCTTTTCCTCCGCGGCCGTTCTTTCTAGGGAATATATTACATGGGACACTTTTTCACTACTCCCCGTTTCACTGCGGAAGAGCAGCAGCCGACGAATTTCACTCCGTGGCGCAAAGCAGCAGATGGAAAAGTTGCTCTCAAGAGGGAGCGACAACTCCCTTCCTTGATCGCAGCATATGCTCGACCAATTTTATAAGCTACAATCATGGCTGCTACTTGATCCTTTCTAATATGCTCTCGCTTTCGAAAGCTTCCTGCATGGCGCGTTATACACCTTTCAGACCCCAAGCAAATTATCGGAAGGAGTTTGGTTAGTGACCATTTAGATTGGCCCAAAGCGTGAATATTCAGTCAGTAAGAATTTGAGACACTCTTTCAAAAAACATCGCCAACATTATCCTATATACTCCAGCTTTTTCAAGTGAAACTGAGTATGCCGACGCCATCGGTAGGAAAAACATTTGGAGATTTGAAAAGTGCACAGCTCACTGTGGCACGTACGGAAGTTTCGGAAATAGCGCCACTAACGTGCTTTGCGGAGCTGTATACCCAAATTCCTCTCTTAGTGCATGTCCGGCTTGAATGCGTCGCCTTTGTTTTGCCCTACTTCTTTCCTCTTTCTAAACGCACGCTTCACCATCCGGCATATCGTTGCTGAATAAATACACGCAATCATTTTTCGTGAGGTTACTGCAAAAGACGTGCAAGCAACGTAGCCATCTAAGTAGCTTCGTGCAGCTGTACGCCGGCATTTGAGGATTACCGTATCCGGAGGCGACACATAGGCCAAAGAACGCGCAAAAGTGTGGAGGGTAACGCTATACATCGGAGGGGCCACCCTTGTGCAAGCGCGCCATCACTAAATTTTATCGTGAAGGAACTCGACTATCTAAACATGTTGATCGTCTGATAACGTTACATAGCATTATGCAGGACTTGCCAGGTGCGCTGTACATTTAGCGTCGCAAATGGCGGCTTTTAACTATTTCCGCATAGTTTATTGCTATGTATATTTATTGAAATGAGCAACTGAAATGAGAAACTGAGCAATTACGCCCTGGCGTTGGTTTCTTCTTGATCCATGCTTTAGCGCCCCTCCAAATAATCTTCCAAGTGCACAAAACAAGCTCAATTTCCAGCCCTCCTGCCAGGCTGCATAAGTTTCCTGAGGAACTTTAAAGACTTGTTAGTGAACACAAAAGTCAGCCAACATCATTCTCGCGTAATAAAAGCATGTTGTCCTCCCAGCTGAAAAACCTGTAGGCACCTTCAAAGCTACATTAAAATTAAAAGCACATCAAATTTTTATGCACACGAACTGAAGCCTAGCTTTAGTTCTACAAGTTAGAATGTGATTTATATGCTTGAATGTTCCTTCTGTAAGAAACATAGTATCGGTGAAACAGGACAATCAATGAACGTCAGATTAAACGGAGATCGCGCGGACACAGCTAAGAAGCTTCCCAAAGCCATCGCCAAGCATTTCAACCTACCAGGTCATAACTTTCATGAACTTAAACTCTGCACCTTACAGTCAAATTTCCGTTCTAGGCGAGAAAGAAAATACAAAGAATCTTGCCTTATTCTTAAGTTCAAAGCATTGCAACAAACAAGCGTAAACGTATCAAAGGGAGCTTTATAATCTAATCGCTATGCTAAATTTCAAGTAATAGGCAACACCACTTCGTATGACTGCTCAGTGTTTTTTCTTTTCGTTTTTATTTATTTATTTATATATTTAAACCAGTTAAATATTTTCCTTTATTTTTTTTTTACGAGTATCGGCTTTGGTCGCTGCATCTGTTATATCCTTCAGAGACACTATAGCCTGCGACCAACAGACACGCCGGTTGATACACGGCCGTGTCCCTGGCCTTGTGCTCAGCACTCCTTTGTTCTCAATTCCACACCCTCGCCGCTAACACACCTTCGCTCGTTGCCCCATTCACCCAACTTACACCCTCTCCCCTTTAGAAGAACCCCACCTATATACAAAGAATTATGCCTTATTCATAAGTTTGTGGCGAGGAAAGCATATGTCGCCTTGAATAAGACAAGTCCACTTGTCGAAACGCAGGCTCTTGCTTTCTCATTGTTCTCGTTTTGCTCATCGTCATAAGTTTCCTGTAGCACTTGTCAATAATTATCTGTTCCTATTCTAAAACTGCCTAATTACGAAAGCTTAAATCATTAAGGAATATGTTGACGGTTCCATTTTTTTTTGCTATGAGCAGGCGATGCTCCAAGCCAAGTAGCTCACATTTCGCCTAAATACAGCCGCCACAGAGGCGTTTACCCTCCTTTAGCTCAGCAGCGCAATGCAATAGACGCTAAACTACCGTGGCGGGTCAGCTCATAGTTGCTGTATCACAAGCAGGCACATTATAGCACATATCGCATTGGCGAAAACGCGACACCAATGATTTCACATGTAAAGGGGAACATACGGCCTTTTTTAGAGAAATGAGGGATGTTGACGGTCAGCGGGAGCAACAACATGTAAACATTGCGTCCTATCAATATTGGGAAAACACGGAGAAAGCAGGAGATGAAAATTCAAGACGATGTGCAAAACGAGATCAAGGTGGAAGCAGGAGCCAACGTTTCGACATGTCGACTTGTCTTCTTCAAGGCGACATATACTTTACTCGCCACAGTATACGAGGTCTGTTAGAAAAGTACCCGACCATAGTTTTTTTTTGCGAACACCTGATGGACATGAAACAAGCGCGCTCGTATCAGCCGACCTTGAACCTTTTTTTGACCTTGAATTTATTCCCTCCTGCTGATAGCGTCAGTTGCTGGGACGCAGCGTTTGAGTAAGGCAGTGCGTAGTGTTCTGGTCGGTTTTTTATTGCAAGGAAAATGGCGGAGTGATTGGAGCAGCGCTACTGCATCAAATTTTGGCCAGAAACTGGGCGATAGCCAAGTGGAAACCATTCGGAGGAGGAGGAGGAAGTAAACTTTATTGCTCTAGAAAGAGTAATTCAGCGGTCGGGCCGGATGTCTTCATCTTCTGTTGGTTGATGACGATCTTCGTCCTGCATGGTTGGCGCCCCTATTCCAGGGCACCACTGAGCGTGGCTGCTTGTCGGGCATGATCCACCAGCCTACGTTCGAGGCTAGGGTCACCGCTGGAGAGCACGCTCTCCCACTGCTCCGCACTCGGATTTTCTGTTTTGTGGAATGCCTTATTCGTATTGCACTCCCATGTGATGTGATAGGGTGTGCGTATTGCGCCACACCACGGGAATGTGTCCTTGTATTGACTTGGGAACATTTTGCATAGTATATGTAAATTTGGGAAAGTTCCTGTCAGAGCTGTCGCCAGTAAACTGCCTGTTGTTGAGTGAGTCTATTGTGAGGCGGGGGATATCTGATCCTCGTCCCTCTATGGTAATTTAGTATGTCAGAGTACGTTGGGATAACTGTCATGAAGTCCTCAGGATCTGTGTTTAGGTCCGCTCGGTTTGTGTGCTCGCGAGCGATCCTATCAACCCTTTGGTTGCCCTCAATCTCAGTGTGCCCCGGTACCCAAAATCCGGCCAACACCTCGGCAGAGAAGCTGCTGGCCCTCGGACTCCACAACACGTTCGAGGAGCTCAAATAAGCACAATTAGGGTCGCAGCTACTCAGACTCCAGCAGACTACCACGGGCAGAAAGCTCCTAAAAACACAAAGAAATTGAACGGGAAGAACAAAGAACGGCAAACCTACCCGATGAGTATCGCAGTACCATCAAGGTAGGGACCCTGCCAAGAAACATAGACCCGAATTTACACACAGCCAGGTGGAACGTTATGGCAAAATATGTAGAAAATACCTAGCAACCATTCGGAAGATTCAGGCGGCTTTCGGTGACAATGCTTTGATCAGCACACAAATTAAGGTGTGGTAGAACCGCTTTAAAGACGGTCGCACATCGGTGGAGAGCCAAACACGCTCTGGTCGGCCATCAACATGCCGAAATGACCAGGTCATTGCCGAAGTGAACGCTGTGGCAATGCGGGACTGTCGTGTGACTATCCGAGAAACTGCGGAAGAGGTGGCCATCAGCCCGTTTTCTCCACATTTCAATATGACCGAAGATTTGGCCACGAAAAGAGTTGCGGCGAAATTCGTGCCGAAGCTGCTCACCGTGGAGCAAAAGCAACTTCATGTTGAAGTCTCACAGGACATGCTGGATTCCCCAAACAGTGACCCCGACTTCATGAGCACCATAATCACTGGTGACGATTCTTGGGTGTACGGGTGCGACCCAGAAACCAAATCCCAGTCGTCACAGTGGAAGCATTCCACGTCACCAAGACCAAAGAAGACCCGCCAAGTGCGCAGCAACGTCAAAGTGATGCTGGCTGCTTTCTTTGACTCCTGCGGTGTCGTACACCACGAGCATGCACTACAGGGACAAACAATCACCAAAGACTACTATATGGATGTCCTCCGTAACCTACGTGATGCTGATCGGCGCGACAGACCGGAGCTGTAGTCAACAGAAAATTGGCGCATCCATCGTGACAATGCTCCTGCAGATTCCTCGCACTTGATTCAGACTTTTTTGGTGAAAAACCTGAATCCTGTAGTTCAACAGGCTGCTTACTTTCCTGATATGGCCCCCTGCGACTTCTGGCTGTTTCCGAAAATCAATAGGCCATAGAAAGGAGCGCGATTTCAGACAAGAGAGGACATTATGGCTGCAACGACACCTGAGCTAAACTCCATTTCAAAAGAGGCCATCTCATCTATGAATGCTTCCAACAATGGCAGCACCGCTAGGAGAAGTGTGTGGAGTCCCAAGGAGACTACTTTGAGGGTGATTAGGTTTCCAACGCTCCAGTTATGCTAGTTCTTTTTTTTTTCTTCGGCCAAAGGTCAGCTACTTTTCTAACAGTCCTCGTCTATACGTAGTGTTCTTCTAAAGGGGAGAGGCTGTAAAGGCGCGTTCACAGTGGCGGGAAAACGCGCAACGCAGAACGTTTTCCGCGCGCCGCTTCCCGCACAAACCGGTTTTTCTCCCGCAGACGGGCTGCTGTGCCGTCCCGCAGAGTGATGGGTCCAGTAGCTATTTTTCCCGCGCCGCAGACGAGAACTGCCAATGGGGGCCGACCGTGAACCGTGACGTCGGTGCCAGTTCAGTGACCCCGTCGGCGGAGGCGGAGGCTGCGCGCGTGCTGCGGGACACTCGGCGGTTGCTTTGCCATCATGAACATGCGACTTGAGGCGATGGTGCAGAAGCAGCGAACAAGCAAGTATGAGTACGTTTACCGTAGCCAACAGCTCATCGTTCGAACCAGCCATCGTTGTGACAAAAAGGGCGATGGGAGGAGAGCTAGCAGACGATGAAGACGCCGACGCGGGAAAAGAGCGTGCTTTCCAGTCTTCTCTGGTGTCCCGTGACTGTGCTCTTCTCTCTCTGCTCGTTAGGGTCCTCGCTCAACGCCTCCTCTCTCTAGATTCCAAGACAAACGCGGTGAGAAAACGCGCGCAGTGTGAGCGTCATTCGGAGGAGCTGCGACGCAGCGTTGACGTTGACGCTGTGCCGTTGCGGGACGTCTCCCCCTAGTGTGAGCGCGCCTTAAGGCTGCTGGGTGCGGCAACGAACGAACGTGTGTTAGCTACTAGGGTGTATAATTGAGAAATAAAGGAGTGCTCTCCAAAAGGCCGGTGACGCGGCCGTCTGTCAATCACGTGAGAACGGCCGTGTGTAAGCCGGCGTGTCAACGGCGTGCACAGCAGTCCTCTATTACCTGTTTCGCTGGTGGTCGTGGGCTGTCGTGTCTCTGAAAGAGATGATAGAAGGAGCAGCAGGACCGGTGCTCATGAAAAACAAAGAAAGCAATACAATAAAATAAAATACTGAAATGGCATAAACAAATAAATAAAAGGGGAATAAAAAAACACTAAGCAACATGTAGTTCAGTTCCTTAGTGCTTTTTTCTTTATTACTTTCCTTTCATAATGTTTTTTTTGTAGACGTTATGTAATCTAATCCCTCCATCTGATAATTTTAATCGTCTTTATTAAATTACTTCTGAAATTTCAACTTCTTTTCGATTACCATGACTGCCCTCTAAATAGCAGCTGTTCATTAGCTAATGAATAAAAGCCGCTATTTCTTCTTATTTATAGAAAGATCACTTGGTTGTCCGCCTTCAAGGGGCGCTTTCTAACCAAAAGAACGAAATTGAAGCAGCTTCGCACTAGTGACGGGAAGACTGAGCAAAAAGCGATGTTGGCGGCCCCACCTAGGTTATTCTGGGTTCGGCTAAGTTTATGTGTGGTTATGCTTGCAGTCTCGGTCTAGTTTCCTGCGTCGTGTCGTAGTTAGCCCCGAGAACAGCAACGAACAGGAAATCCGTCCGTCGGCAGCTCCCATGAATTTCTATTCTTGCCGCTGAGCAAAACGAGAACAAACTAAAAGCAGGAGCAAGCATTTCGACAAATTGGCTTGCCTTCTTCAGGGCGACATATGGTTTCCTCGGCACAGTATATATAGGTAGGGTTCTTCTAAATAGAAGAGGGGGTAACGCGGGTGGATGCGGTGACGAACAAAGGTGTGTTAGAGGCGAGAGTGTAGAATTGAGAAAAAATGAGTGATGTCCAAAAGGCCGGTGACAGCCGTAGTCAGCTGGCGTGTGAACGGCCGTGTGTACAGCACCCCTTCATTAGCTGGTTCGCTGGGGGTCATGGACTATCGTGTCTCTCAAAGTGACAATAAAAGGAGCGGCCAAAAATGGTGGCTCTGAAAAAAAGAATACTTAAAAATTTCTGAAATAGAATAAATCTTAAATAAAAGAAAAAAGAAAAGAAAGGGAGGGGAAAATACCACTCAGCTGCGAGACTAAGTGTTGTGGCCTATAGCTTGAAATTTTGCGTATCGAATCGATTCTTAAGTTCCCAATCAAACGTTTATGACTATTGGTTACGATGTATTTAAACTATGCATTAGGTGTGATTCTGTGAATTTTCCTTTCTCGCTCAGAACCGAAATTTGACTGTAAGATGTAGAGATTAAGTTCCGCAAAATTATGACCTGATTAGTTGAAATAATAGGCGACAGCTTTGGGACGGTTTTCAGCTGTGTCCGCGCGATGTCAGTTTAATATGGCGTCCATTGGTTGTCCCGTTTCACCGATATATTTTTTCTTAGGGAAGGAACATTCAAACACGTAAACCACACATGAATTTGTACTAGTAAGGCTAGTTCTCACTTTGTGTGTATAACTATTTGCCGTGCTTTTAATTTTAATGTTACTTTCAAGGTGCCGGCAAGTTTTGCACCTTGGCAGACAGCATACCTTCATTACGGGGGAATGATGTTGCCTGACTATTGCGTGCACTACCGTGTCTTTAAAATTTCTCTTGCGGCGATAGGTAACCTTTGACATATCCTGGAACGATTTTCTCAGGCGATCGTTACTTCATAATATTGGGTGGTATCAGCGGGACAATCAATGAACGTCAGATTAAATTGACGTCGTACATACACATTGAGAAAGTATCCCGGAGCCTTCTCCGAGCATTTCCACCAACCAGGTGATAACATTGATGGACTTAAACTCTACGTCTTACAATCAAGTCTCCGTTTTGAACGAGAAAGAAAATACAGAAAATCATGCCTTTTCCATGAGTTCAAGACATTGCTACCAAGAGGCATAATGTTTAGAGGGAATTTTTGAATCTATACGGTAGGCTGCATTTCAAGCTATAGGCAACAACACATAGTTTGGTTGCTTAGTCGGTTTCTTCTCCTCCCTTTCATTCCGTTTTTTTTCTTTTATTTATATATTTATTCCACGTCAGTTATTTTCTCAGTAGTTTTTTTTTTCACGAGCACCGTCTTCTGCCGCTCCTTTTATTATGTCTTGCAAAGACACGATAGCCCACGACCTCCAGCGAACCAGACAATAGAGGAGTGATGTGCACACGGCCGTTGACACGGCGGCTGACACACTGCCGTGTCACTCGCCTTGTCCACAGCACTACTTTATTCTCAATCCTACACCCTCGCCGTAACACACATCCGTTTGTTGCCGTACCCACCCGCGTTACCCCCTCTCCCGTTTAGACGAATCCTACCTATATGTACTGTGCCGAGGAAAGCATATGTCGCCCTGAAAAAGACAAGTCCACTTCTTGGAACGTTCCGCCTCGCTTTTATCTTGTCCTCATTTTGCTCATAGCCTTGAATTTCCATCTCCCGCCTTCCCCGTTTTTCCCTGGATATCTGGTCGACAGCAGTTTGTTTCTAAAATACGTCTTTCGCCCATGTAGCAGAAAGAGCCTAGAACTGAACCATTTGATCAGGCTTTTCTAATTCTCTACCGAAACAGTATGCGGCTGTCCTGGGCATCTCGCGAAGGCAGAAGCAAAAGTCCAGCCCAGACCTGTACTCGCCACATGTTGGTCTACGAGCTAAGGCAGAAGGGAGAACTGAGGGCAACTGGTATGTCTACTTCAATACCATTTAAAACTCACCTGTAAACAAAAGTGGGGAGCCTGAAAATTGCTAGAATGTCGCTCTATCCATATTGCAAGTGGTAACAACGCATTCACGATGTAGCAATAAATATATCCGGAGTAAATTTATCAGGTAACCACTGTCGCAAATTTATTTATTTATTCGATCCTGCGAACCACTAATAACAATGAACTGCCTGTCGGATAGCTTTAGTCATCTATTGCGCTTGAAATGAAGCAACATCTGTAACAATTTGCGATCGCCAAAACCGGTTCCACACTCTTGTGCTTGTCAACACTAACTAAATACGAAATACACGAACTAATACTGAAATGGAATAATGACATATTTATTTTTATTTATTAGCGAAGTGACAGACAATAATGCTTAGGTTACCTCATAGCAACTGATCTTAGATTGAATAAACACTTCGATCAAGTCACAGCAAAGGAGGAGGAGGAAACAACTTTGTTTTATAGTAGGGGAAGGGGGAGCCAGGTCATGGGGGGAGGCTAGGTCGGGGCCCAGGGGGCCGCAGCTGTCGCCGTCCATTCCGCCAGCCGGGACTGTAATTCTTGGTCGGCAATTCTCCACGCTTTTTCCCATTCCTGAGGTGAGGGGGTTAGCCGCAGGAGTTCTTCTGGGGCGGGTGGCGGTCGCATCCCCATAGAATGTGATCCTGTCCAGCCTGTGCCTAGCCGCAAAACTTGCATGTTAAGACGCTGTCATCCTTCAGGATGGCCGCTAGTCTCCTGGGGCTGAGCACACTGCGCGTTTGAGTTCGGCGCAGGGTCACGGCCTGTTGTCTGTTTAGGCCGCCGCATGGAGGCGGGTAAATCTGTCGTTCCTCTCTTTGCCGATGGAGGCGATCTTCGTAACTTAGTGACAGGGTTTCAGGGTTTTCTGGAGGAGGCCGCCAATCGGCCCAATTAGTAGTTGCGCGGGCTGTGAGGTGGGCAGCTTCGTTACCGGTGTTTCCCCCGTGACTAGGGACTAGGCCTTTGTAGTTTTTCTGCCGCGGTTTGGCTTACTTGGCCCCGATCTGAAGCTTTTGATCGCTGACATTGAGTCCGACACAATGAAGGGAGTCCCTGTGACTGCTGTTGCACTAGCATTGGCGGCCTCTTCCGCTTCTAGGATAGACCTTGTTGCGATTTCCTCGGTTTGGAGGATCCGCCCCGTTCCATCCACAGCCGCTATCGCATATGTGCCGTTCCCCACAGGCGAGGCGTCCACATATACGGCCGGTTTGTCTGCTATAGTGTTCTTAAGGGATACCACGCGTGCGCGTAGGCGTCCCTTGTTGTGTTCGCCCATGTTCTTTTGGAGTGGTGGAATGACCACTTGGTTCCTAATGTCTCTCGGAATTTTTACTCTCTTGGTGTTTCCTGTGTGTGTGTGGGGGGGGGGGGGGGGAGTTGGGGGGTGAGAGATTCAGGAGTTGTAGGATCTCATGCCCTTGCTGTGTGCATGACAGCCTCCACCACTGCGCCGCTCTCTCTGCTTCCACGATTTCAGTGACGGTGTTATGGAGCCCTAATTGCATCAGTATTTCGTTGCTTGCCCATGTAGGAAGTCCGGCGGCTGCTCTGTAGACTGAACGCAGTAAACTGTCTATCTTTCGTAGTTGAAGGAAAGAACATGTGTATGCCATCCAGCATACGAAGTAATCCTGGATTAGCCTGCATGCCTCTTTCTCTTGGAGTCGAAACTTGCGGCCAGTAACACGTCGCAGCAGCCCGATTATTTGGCGAGAAGTGCTCGCCAGTTTCTTCACAGTTTCTTTGCAGGAGTTCTTTTCCTCTACGAAGAGCCTCAGTACTCTTATGTTGGCGACGTGGGGTACTACTTCGTTATTGTCTGCTATTTGCAGCGTACTTTTGATTGCCTGCGTTGTTCTGCCGGCAATAAACAGTTCTGACTTGGTAGAGGAACATTTGAGGCCGTTGCCGGCTACGTAGGCTTGTTCCGTGCCGGCTGCTGTTTGCAATGCCTGTTTGACGGCCTCGACATTGCCTTGACTCGTCCAGATCGTAACATCGTCGGCATAGATGGCATGGCGGATGAGCGGGATCTTCTTGTGCCTTGGGTAGGTTCCTCATTGCACAGTTGAAACGAAAAGGAGATAGTACTGCACCCTGGGGTGTACCCCTAGCGCCGAGATTGATGTGAGGGCTGTTGATACCTCCAATGTTGAAGGTGGCTGTCCGGTCGCGAAGAAAGGCAATGATGTATCTGTGCGCCCGTGCCCCAACAGTCATGTCCGATAGGTTTCTGAGTATGGCCTCGTGTCTGACGTTATCGAAGGCATTGTACACATCGAGTCCTAGGATCGTGCGCACTGCTTCCGGGATTCCGGCATCCACAACGTCCCTTTTGAGCATCCACATGATGTCTTGCGTGGACACAGCTGGCCTAAGCCATACAGTGTAGGTGGGAATAATTGGTGTTCATCTACACGCTCGGCGAGGCGTGTTAAAACCACGTGCTCTAGTGCTTTGCCCAGACATGACGTAAGTTAGACAGGGCGGAGATTCTCCAGCTGCAGCGTTTTTCCAGGTTTTCGAATAAATACTACGGCAGCCTCCTTTCATGGCTGTGGTAGTTCCCCGGTGATTGAAGAGGCCGGTTAGGCTCCTAATTGTGCAGTCATCGAGGTTGCGCAGCATTTTATTTGTTATGCCATCCGGCCGCGCCGCCGAGGTTATTTTTAGATCGACGAGCGCAGCTTTTACCTCAGCCTCGGTTATGTCGGCATCTACGCTCTCAATCGCTTCGCTAGTGCACTCTGCGAAGGCCAGCTCATTTGTTTCTGTATTAAAAGTAGCGGCTGGTGAGCTCTTGTTTGATATCTTGCTCCGAGGCTGGATGCGCCCAAAGGAGCCGATTGACCTTCTTGGCCGTTGCCCCTCTGCTGCTATCAGGATCGAGCAAATGTCTAAACAAGAGCCAGGGGTTCTTCGAGCCTACATGCCATTTAGCCTGTTGAACAGCTGCATCCATTGAGCCGAATTTAGCTCCCATAAATACTCGAGTACTTCCGCCTCAGCCTGGGCGAGTGCTAGTTTAAGTGTGCGGTTATGTTTGTGCTTAATCCATTCTGCAAGGAGAGACTGCTGCTCTTCCCAGAGGCTGATCAGCTTAGAGTCGGGCCTGGGGCCATCTTCCTCGGTAGGCACCTCAATGGTGGCTTCTTCCGCATCTTGGAGGAGCTGCGCCGTCCACTCGTTTAGGTCTTTAATCTTCGTTACTGCCTCACGGTTGCGTTTGAATCTAAATTGGTCCCACTTGGTATGTTTGACTAGCAGTTTCTTCTTTTATTATACCCCGCTGCAGGTATTCTAATGTCCAGAACATAATGATCACTGCCCAAATTGAGGCCTGTATTGGACCACGTCGCCCCCTCCACTTGCCGGACGAAGGTCAGATCGGCAGTGGTGTTTCGTGACACGGTATTGCCGATACGTGTCGGCTGCGTGGGATCTGTGAGCAGGGTCAAATCGTGGTTGCTGGCCCCATTTGCTATCTACACTCCCTTATTAGTATTTCTCGGGTAGCCCCACATGGTACGGCTTGCATTAAAGTCTCCCAGGAGGACGAGCTGGGCTTGTGCCGCCTCTTTCCTCGCTTTTTTCATGATTGTGGGGAAGGGAATAGTAGTGCACTTTGGCGGGCTATATATGTTTAGTATATAGAGGCTATAATGCTTCCTGTTTTTGGGCATTGGCTGCACAAAGGTGTAGTGCGGATTTGCGATTTCTAAGTCGATTTGCATTGCGGTGATGTTTCTGTGCACAGCAATGGCTGTTCTTGCACCCGGTTTCTTGCTTGTAGAGAGCTAATTAAAACAGGTACAGCTAGTTATTTTGATTCCCGATTCTGTTTCCTGTAGCGCGATGAAATTGAGCTTGGGGTCGAGGTCCGCCATTACGAACTGCAGCGCTGGCCGCTTTTTGGCAAACTACCTGCAGTTATCTACCCAACTACCCAACTACTTAACTACCCAACTCCCGTGTGGCTGGCATCTGTTTCATTACCACATCTCTTGCATTTTGCCTTTTGTTATTGGGGACACACGTATGTTCGATGGCCTACTTTCCGACAGTTAAAACAGACTTCGACCCCTGTCCCGGAAAGGGCAAAGGACGTACGTGGCTCCCCAGTACTTTACGTAATCCGGCAGACTGCCCAGGTTTCACATAGCCACAATGTGTTTGGATTTCCCCAGTCGCCTGGCTCCGATGATTTGGGTGCCCTTATTTCTGGCTCGTAGTTCGCCAAAGTTGGTTGCATCATCTTGGTCAGAACACGCGTGGTACAATATCCCTTTGGTAGAGTTCTCAGGTGCCGGAGCGTAGCCATAAACTTGTATTTTTGCTGCCCGATTTTGTATACTTGCAATCTGATGTAACCGTCGGCCCTATCACAACAAGCGCTGCTAATCAGCGCCGTGTTGTTGGTAGGGTGCACCCGGAGCTGATCCTCGGCGACGAATTCGGTGGGATTCACTTGCGTCGCGGCGCAAACTGCTTTAAATAGTTCTGTCGCACCGTATCTCAGCAGACTGACTGCTGTCTGCGGTCGGTCGGAGGATTATTTCCTAATCTTCGGGTGGAAGTTTCGGCAGCGGCTTACGTTAAGGAGTGGTGGTGGCCTGGCGCGGAACCGAGGTCTCCCCCTCTCACAGTGCACGGATTCTGTAGTGGTAGCGGTCTGTGTCGTTTCCAACTCGATTCCGGGCGATTGGCGTGCGCACCAGCGCTGCGCTTCCAACTACGTCCAGCTCCCACTGTGATACTCGTCTTCGGTATTCTTCTCGCCTTCACGACCACTTCCATTATTGGAGACTGCTTGTGTCAACGGACCGCGCGGTGGACTGCATCTGCCGCGCCGGCGCTAAGGTTCGTGCCAGAGGTGACGGGCGACTACGACCACGCTGGCGTTAGGGCTGACGCAGCGGGTCGGCGCGGCAAGGCTTTTTTCGAGCCACGGAGGCGAGATAAGAGTCCGACTTGCCCATTAGTTGATATCTGTCGATGTGAGTCGATCTTCCACTGCGTCCTTTGTAAAATTTCAGCTCCCAAAAGGTGATCATGCGGCGGAAACACTCATAGAACGGCGGAGCGTGCTCCTCCACTCCTGCAGAGCGACTCGCAATGACACAGCAAACCCCCAACGTAAGCTATTTTTCGTTCTTATGGCTCTGAAACTGTCCGCTCCTACAGCCTGTCTTCTTGCGTATGAATCTGTCATTCTGTCTAGGTCAGATTACGCCATTGTTATCTTGAATCCATTCACACAAACAAATATTGAAAACGTGCGAATGATTCAGATTTATGTGCAATCGTTGTGACCGCACATCTGCAACAGACACATCTGCACCACAGCTAACCACAAACCTCTATCAACGCGAAAGCATCATTCCCGTTTCAAATTCCTATATCAAATAATAGCGGGACATGCTAAGGTTGATTCATCTACAGTTATTCAACTTTCCTCTGGTTATAACACCACACAACGGCATGATCGAACATTAAAACCGCACCAAACACATATTAATTGTTTTAAATATTCATTTTTCCCAATATTAATTTTTGATTGGAATTAATTAAGAAACAAACAACTGTCTCAGCCCTCTCTGGCTGAGTTTCTCTGAAGCATGCGCACATAAATCCCATTCTTTATATATATTTGGTTTTGTACTTCGCTAAGCTGCTCTGTACATTAATTGCGTTGTACGAACGAAGGGCGTGTATACCGTATGTATGTGTATGCACGTTTTTTTATGGATATGTTTTATCTGTATATATTTGTGTATACTTGCGCATAGCTATCAGTACATGGTATGTATTGTATACATTTTCTTCTTTTTCTCTGTTGTCCGCCCATATTTTTGTATCAGATCAGGTATCGCTCATTCTGACCAGGGTTTGTAGTATTAAAAATAATAAATAAATTTCGCATTTCCTTTTATTTTATGTTTAATTCTTTCTTTCCTTTTTTTTTTCACGAGCACCAGCTTTGGTGGCTGCTACTATTATCTCTTTGAGAGACACGATAGCCCACGACCACCAGAGAAAGAGGTAATAGAGGGCTGCTGTGCTCGCCTTTGACACGCCGGCTGACACACGGCCGTTGACACGTGATTGACAGACGGCCGTGTCACTGGCTTTGTGCACCAAACGAGAAGAATGGGAGGTAACCGATGGGCCCGATCTTTATTAGTCATATCGTAGGATGCCAACAAACACTGACACCGTGAACAACATAGGGGAACCCAATCGTGCCTAATAATTGAAGTAAAGAAACGATGAGTTATTGGAAATGAAAGTGGATGAAAAACCCACTTGCCGCAGGTGGCCAACTTCATACAACCTTGCGAAGGTTGT
Source organism: Dermacentor albipictus (assembly GCF_038994185.2). Lineage (NCBI taxonomy): Eukaryota > Metazoa > Arthropoda > Arachnida > Ixodida > Ixodidae > Dermacentor > Dermacentor albipictus. The sequence goes on from NC_091822.1 coordinate 97,631,389, forward strand.
GGAATCGTACCCCACCCACGGCAGGTTGTTTTTTCATCCAATTTCATTTCCAATAATTTTTCGTTTTTACTTGAATTATTAAGTACAAGAAATTTCCCCTATGTTGTCCACGGTGTCAGTGTTTGTCGACTTCCTATGGTAGGCCTTGTGCACAGCACTCCTTTAATCTCAATCCTGCACCCTCGCCGCTAACACACCTTACACCTTCACTCGTTGCCGCATCCACCCACCTTACGCCCTCTCCCCTTTGGAAGAACGCCACCTGAATGTAATGTGGCGAGGTAAACGTATGTCGCCTTGAAGAGGACAAGTCCACTTGCCGAAACGTTCGTTCTTGCTTTCACCTTGTTGCTCATCGCCTTGAATTTCCATCTCCCGTCTTCCTCGTGATTTTTGTTATTTTCCATGTCTAGCTTGACAGCCTCGTCTTTGTTCTGCCCTACGTCATTTATTTTAAACGCATGGTTCGCATATCATTGTTTAATAGTTGCACGCAATCCATTATTCGTGAAGATGCGGCACAATACGTGCTAGCAACCTAGCCATCCACGCAGTCTCGTGTGGCAGGTCGCCGGCTTTTAATAATTACCCTATCCTGAGCAACACATAGACCAACGAACGCGCGACATAACTTATACAAGCCCACATGATAATAACACTATGCAAATCAGCCGTATAGGCACACGCCCATTTCTTCAGGCATCCGAAAATAAAGATACCATTCTGATTAACAACGTTATTCGCGAAAATCATTCATTCTTGCCATACTCGCTCATTATACATAATCGAAATACAAGGAATGCAACAAATATAAATTTTAACATACCCGTCTCTCATTACACGTATGTTCAACGACTGGCTGACTTTCATCGTGTCAAAATTAGGAATTCAATGCATCATCAAGTAAAAATGGCAAACAACTTCGTATTCGCTCTTAAAAGCTGTGCCTACCAAGTACTACTTCATTACAGTTTTTGCTGTATACTTCACAACTTGTTGTGGCATCGGCTTCCACACTTTAAAACCACTTTCACATACATGTTTTTATGTTTTTCATGCATTGTACTTGCATGTATACTCCACGTTTTCGTTAGTTGCATCAGTGTGTCATCGTTTAATCGTTTTCAATTTTATTCCCAGGGAGTAAATTTGTATTACATTTTGTAGCTGCTAATAAATGTACATTGACTATCGACCCACAGAAACCTTCGGCTACGTGCCGAACTGTTTTTGTGCGATGCATGTAAGAATGAGCCACAAATGAAATGAATAAAGGAACGATATAGAGGAAAGGACGCCCTTGTGCAAGCGCGCCATCATCTAGTTTATTTTGTAAGGAACGCAGTTATCCTTAACAGTTTGATCGTCTGATCTAGAGACATGACTGCGCGCTTGAGTTGCTCGATGCGTTGACAGTGTGGCGTCCTATTTAACGGTCTGTAACTAATTCCGTGCTGTCTTTGTAGATATATTTCTGGCACTAAAAAACTTATAATCACTAATTTCCCCAATGTATTTTTATCTTCTTCTACCGTGGTTTAGCGCCCTTACGCATAAGTTTTAAAGTGCACCCGCAAGCTCCCTTTTCAACCCACCTTCCATGCTGCCTAAGTTTCCTCTAGAACATATCGTCCATAATTATCTGTTCGCCTTTTAAAACTGCTGAACTCGTGAATCAATATGTCTGTGTTTACATTTTCATGCCATCAGCAGTGGCATTGAAATCTGAAAAGCTCAGCTTATGTAGACTACATCAAATCGAGGAAAAGCTCATAACTTCGTCCCCTCCCACCGAACAGTTGTGAAACGAGTGGCCATCAAGATATCTACTATGATTGCTAAATAAACTGGCATCCCTGTGCCAATACAACTTAATACATGGAATGAACCGTGAGCAATATTCCTGATTTGTCGAAGCACTGTTAGTGACAGCGAAATAAAGAAACTTACCATAACAATTATTATTGTTTGAGCATGTCATTTCGCCTGACCTGTAAAAGAATATGAACATTGCGTCTGGTAGATGCTCACGGTGTAGATCTAATGCATCCATCACAGCGAAGAGTGGTAGGCTATATAAACTCAATAAATACATCTGCTGTGGACCATACTTGGTCGAGCATAGTATGGCAGAAATTAAAGCGCTAAAATAAAACACACATGAACATACGTTATTTTGTTTGTAGTGCACTGCAGGTGATTATGTAGGTTGTATATTTCCTGCTCTAACTTCAGCAAATATGCGAAATACCCTAGAGTGAGTGACGTAAGCTTTGAACGACTATAAAGAAGAAACACGACTCGCAGGATTCTGCGGAAGCCAAAAGAAGGCTCTGATTTATTTGTGGGTGTAAAAGATTTTAACGGTGACATCAAACATTCAGAGAACACTGAAGGACACATGGGCCAAACGGGACAGTCACATTTTCACGTCCTGGCTATTCTAGGCGGATGCTATTGCATGCCTTAGAGTTCTCATTTTGCAGGTTGAGCATTTTCATCTTCTTTGGAAGGTTGCACTCGTCGTCATCCATCGCCATTATCTCCACCATGAAGCCATCGTACGGGGAAGAAAGGTGCGGTGATCGGGAAATTCTAGCGCTTGACACCAGGTGGCGGTCGGCATCCAGCTCACGTGACGACGTTTCGGGGCCACTTCCGGTGTTGGCTCCACCAGCAGCGTCGTCAAACTGATGGCACCGTTTGAAACGCTGGAGGGGGACGCCTGCGCATTGCATAAGAAGCGGGAGGACGATGGTTGGGTGTCTCGATTATAAGAGTCATAGAAGTCAAAATAACACTCGATACCCACAGTAACAAAAAGAAATACGGATAAAAGTAAGTTTCCATCACAGCCAAAAAGTTTATGGTAATTAAAGAAAAACACGCCCGAGTGGTATTCATGAATTGCTATTTTAGGAAAAAATGATTCAGGTATAGAAAAGGAACCCAATGCAGCTTTTTGTTAAGTTCTACCGTATGACTAAAGCAGCTATTATTTTAATAATTTATTTGCGTTGGGGGCATTACTTGCCGAAACCACGATTGCAATTTGAGGCACGCCATACTGGGGACTTACAGAAAAATTTGACCTCCTGAGATTCCTTTAGGGGGCTTGACATCCGATCTTAGATAAAAATCGGAATTTCGACACGTAATTCTTTTGCGTTCAAGAACGCAATGGTAAAAGTCAGCGCATTTGAGCTAGCACGAAATTTCATTATGTTTTTCTATTACGCTCGAACAGCATGACAGTCGTGCAACACTGGCACACTCCCGAACCATGACGTCACACGCTGCATGTTTGCCGTACGAACATCGATAGCCCGGCGACGAACCATGTTTCAGCTGCGCGTGCATTCAGGAAACTTCCGCTTTGTTCAGCTTGCCATTGGAATTGTTCAACTTGCAGCGGCTCCAACAATGCCACCGCAGCACCCATGTACCGCTGTGGTGCAGAGCGAAGGAAGCAAGGAGTGCATCGTCATGGTTCGTTTTTTACGTTTCCCAAGCGGCACGTCAAGCGTAAGGCTTGCGAGAGGAAAGTGTACTGCAAGGACTGGCTATCATGTGACCATTTTGTTTTGATCTCTGAACACTTCACGCCAGACAGGTAGAGCGACGATTTGCACCAGTTCCCCGAGTTTAGGATGCCTGTGAAAACCGTGTTCGCGCACCTACCTATGCAGCAGGCCAAACGGCACAATTGCTATTTTTCTACCAATATTGAGGCCACCGCGCGATAAAGTAAGTTCAAGTATAGGTTCAGCCAAGAATACATCGCTCAAAATCCTTGCACTACGGACACATGTGCGCTGGCATTCTTGTACATAAGGCACACAAAGTTAGAGGAGTAAAAAAGAATAAAAACTGGCTGGAACACGCGGGAGCTTAACAAAATTCTAGTTTTGTTGAGTACGCATCCAAGATGCATGCATGTAATGCATGCCGGGAAACAATCTACGCGCATAACAAGTTTCACTGTGTGTAGTGGCGCCACGCTTTGTCTCCCGTGAGCGGCTGGTTAACCAGTGCTCTACGCATAAAACACGATGAAATAAACCTATATGAACAGTGCGAAAAGGCATCAGCAGCATATCGCACATAAACTCCGGCAACACCAATTTAGCCATTTATGTTGACCACGTTTACTACGCTGTACAAAAAAAAACTATCAGCAGCAATAGCTGATACCTACACAAGGAAGTAAAGATGCAAGGACCAATACCTACGTAAGGAATATTTCATACCGCCTTAAGACAGAGGATACAAGCTCTGAGCAAAGTGAATCGAACAGTTCACACTTTCATTGAATTGACACATAGAATTTACAGGACACGATAGGTTTCACTAATAAACAGACTAAACACAAGCATCCGAACCATCAACGAAGCACTGCATACCTCCCTCGGAAGTACGCTAAGGCCGATGATGCCAGACGACCGATCAACGAGAGAGAGAGAAAGAATAAACTTTATTCAAGAACCCCGGTCCGGGTTCGCCGATCAACGAGGTTCGACGTGCGAAGCGGCTGGACCAAGGCGTTCGACCGCGAGTGCTAATTTCACCTGCCCGGAGGACACAACGTACAGGCGAAGACAAACCTAGTCTGCGCGAGTGTCACCCTGTTATACGAGGGCGCGAAGCCATAGCTAAGCGTCGAAGAAGCCGAACTGCGAAAGCAGCAACGCGACGATGCGAGATGGCAACGTAGACAGTATGGCCGAAGCTCGCAGACAACGGCTTGCCATACGTGCACTTCACACTGCTTCTCGTTAATCCTTGCGAGGAGTCTGATCCCTCCGATCACATTACTTAATTCAGTACCAAATGTGCAGCAGGCTTCCTCCTTCACATGTTACAGAAGCGTAACCTGCTGCCGAGCCTTTTGGTATAAATTAATTCACTAAATTTAATTTATTACACTTGGGGTACACATACCTATAGTATACGTTTTATAACACACTCGAAAACATCCATTTAGATGTTTCGCGGCTAGCTCCCTGTTGCGTGGGTTATTTTTTTTTTTCACTAAAACGAAAGCCCCGACAAAAAAAAAACAGCGTTCACAACGACGACAGCTGCTCTCCAAAATAATGCCATGGAAGTAGGCGGGCTCTATTCACCACGCATGACGGTTGCATTAATTTTAACAAGCATTCATGTCAGTATGAGCAGTCAGTTACTCCGAGCAACAAGTCTCGCGTCATTGTGCACATTTACGACAGTGGTAATTACACTGCCAAAGCCAAACCAATTTAAATCGCACCGTAGGATTTCGATTTCGACCGTACGCTAACCAGAACATGGTGCAACAGAGAAACCGCGTAGAACTTTGATCCGTCATAGTGCTGATAGAAATGTTTGATCACAAGGTTTAATTAGTCCTTCCATGGCGTGTTTGAGAGAAGCTCTGCGGCGGCATGCAAGAAGCATACGCGGTAGGCTATCTGTTCTTATCTTGTGGGCTTTCGTTCAAACGCGGTAAAAATAGCACCGCGCATCGGCAAAATATTTGACATTCATGTGCCTGAATATAGTTAACACACTGTGCCTAAGTTACTGCTGTAGTTGTAATATCGAAAATTACAACAATAATCTCAAACTCATTATCGAGTAACAATACCAAAATACTGGAATGCTTCTGTTAGTAACGTTGGCATTAGATACTGTTAGTACTAACCGAAAAGAAGGAGACGCATGATTGATAAAACATGCCACACAATAACGGATACAGCCGGTATAATAATTGCGCATCTAAAAAATATCATATGAAGAGAAATAAAATTTCCCACTAAGTAACAAACTGTAGCAGAAACTCAAGACGTATTCATAGAAATGAAAGAATGCTCACCACCACGGTGTGCACTTCGCTTCCGGGCTACGGGTGCTGAAGTTCCGCTGACAGCGTCCCCGGGTGCAACTCGCTTGGAGGCCACGCAAATATCCCGTGCTGCAGACTCCACCATGTCTTGGAGCGCCGCGCGACCACTGGGCACAATGCAACGCACTCGCCGAGATTTTCGAGCCGACGCTTGTAGGCAGGAGCCGAAACTTCCCATTGCGGCTGGCATGGCTTTGCTCGAAGCAGAGACTGCAGTGCAAATCCGCACTCAGAGAGGCCAGGCGTCCGAGTGAAATTCTGAATGCTTGTGAGCCGACGGTCGCTTTCTTCCTTTCCCTCGCACAGCACATTGACCAATGGGGTGCTTTTGACCTTCCATGGCAGGTTCGTCATTTATAAACGCTTCCGTGAAACTGTTGAGAATCGCATTTCTTTCACGGGGCACTCCTTCTTGGAACCTCTTCCCCTGAAAACGCAAGGCCCCTAAACACGCTTTTTCCCCGAACCGTCCCTCTTCCCTGACCCCTATGGCGACATCACCACGACCACCACAAAGAGCCGCGATTTGATCCTACACAAAAGGACGCCTCTCCCTTAGGGTGCACGTTTTTTCTTGCTGTCTACGTGCAAGTTTTTCATTAGCTTGTTCGTCTGTTGTGAATAAAGTTCGATGATACATGCGGAAGAATATTCTTGCATGGGCCTTCGGCAATCCAAGAAGCAGTTAACTACCGAGTGGTTGGCCTGCGTATGTAGAACGCAGTTCTGCAAATTAGGACAGCGAAAGCAGCTGCCGATGCCCCATAGCATGACTCTCTTACGACTTGGTATGGAGCGGACGTCTTTTTCGTTTCCTCTCTTCTATCCCACTGTTCCCTCTAATTAGCTGAACTTACGCTTGTGAAGGGAAATCCCGTGAAGCTTATGCCAATGACAGGTCGCATTGTGCTCGCTTGATTTGGAAATCCCCACACCGAATATGCACATTGCATACGCAGCTTAAAACCGTTTCGAGTTTCCGACGAAGATATTTAATTTTCCCACTCAACACTTCCGAGTTTTCTTTCTGGTTAATGCTGCAAAACATGTTCTTTGGCATGTCTCCCGCCGACATCCATCCACCGAAGTGACGTCATAGATTCGTACGTTGATATAAAGTCTCATCGCTTCAGAGCTAGCGTTCTATTTATTTATGTATTTCATCTACTTATCCATTTATTTTTTTTAATGCCGGAAGGGTCCACAAGGACAGTGATGAAAGAAAAATAATGCATGTCATGTGCCGTTAGCAGATACACTTATTCTTTTTACGTTCTGTAGTACGTCGGACTAGCTGAAACTGTTTTCTGCGCTTATTGGACGGATATGAATTACACTGCAATAGAAAGCTTACTTTCCGCGCTTTTCACGGACAACTAGTATTATCGCCTATCCTGAAGCGTTACCTGACGGCAATCAAAACAGTGTGAGCAAGAAACGGTGCTTTTTCTGTGTGAGCCCCCTTGAAAATGCGTTTCCGGCGAAACTGTTTAACATAACAAAATGAAGTTTGCTGTACGTTTTAATGAAACATTATGGAAGATTCCTGTAAGAGATATTCTGTGTGAAGCAATCAGAAATTTACATAGGCGCAAATCCGCTTGGACAAAACAATAAAAGAGTATGAACAAACATCTTTGTTTTCCTTTTCAGCGCAGAACAATAATATTTAGTGGTATTATAGGCTACAGTGCACTTATCATCTATGTGAAGTGGTTTTGAGCTCTGATGAGAAATTCATGAGTAATCTTTATCTGAAATTTGCAATTTATGGGTATACTTGGTCCCACATTACCGAAGAATATGCAAAACTTTTCAAGCTGTAAACTGAAGTTTTAGATAATCAAGCACAAAGCCTTTCTTTGGATTGTATGAAGAGAAAATTATAATATGTTGATTAAGGAATCTACAAGGGAGCAGTGAACTTAGCTCAATTTTCTGCTTTCCAGGTTGGTGAAAATTGACATTCTTTTTCATGTACACGCTAATTTGCCACTAGCGTTGCACATTTATAGAGATTTACAACGTCTTGTATTTACTAGCACTCCTTACTTTAACTAATCAGAGCTTGAAACAAAACATTTCCCATAAATAATAAATCTCGCAGGCGCTTTCTAATAGTAGCGGCATTTCAGCAAAAAATATCAAGCTGTTTCACGTTAGTTCCAGCATTTGTCAAATCTGGCGCCACCAAACATTACGGAGCCGAAAAAACGCGGGTGGATTCTCCAGATTTTAGTGCTTGACTCAGTCTAGTCGTGCCTCATCCACATTCATTCAAGCACGCGTGCAAGGTATATGTAAACTGGTAGCGAAGCTTCCATAGAAGCTCGCATGTCAAGAAAATGGGGCTTGTTGTAACCGTCGCCATCCACGTGTCGTGGGGTCAACTAACAGCAAGCAAAAAATAAAAAGAAAAAAGTGACCTCACAACCGGAAATGGCGGCGATGTCACGGCATTACCGCTGCTACGGCAGCAGTTATTTTTCTTTTGAGGCTAACGTCAACTTGCGACTCGTCTCAGCTGAAACGCCAGCGTGTGCTTTAACTATTAGGAGTGGCGCACGTAATTAGGCTGTTAATGAGGGCAATAGCTCCAGTAGCTTCCTTAGGAAGATGAACCAATAGGATGCAAATAAATGACACTGCCAAAGAGCTTTCAAAATCAAGTTCACTTTTATTCGTCCTGAATAATGTACGCAATATAACTGACCAAACAAAACACAGTCGTAATGCATAGCATTCTATGCGAATCCTCTTCACAGAATCATTTGCGATTCCGTGCCCGCACCATGTATTCATGTGCAACAGTTATCAGAGAAGCCAACATTGACCCACATTATCATTTATAAAACATTTCACTTTCTAATCTTCTTGCCCATCGTACACTCAGAGCCTGTGCTACGGAGAATAAACTAACATTGTGCTACGTTTCATCGCGGTGCGTTCCGCATTCACCGTCACCACGAGGCAAGCGTGTCGGATGACGCAGCGTGAACTTGCACGATAACAAAAACCTGCACTCACACCCTTCGCCAATGAATGCAGTGTGCTCGGTTACGCAAAATTTGAAGTGACGCGTACGGCACACTTTGAACAAACGCGCAAGGAAATAACAGGGAAAACACGGGCAAGGCTGGAGATTGAAATTCAAGACAATTAGCAAAACGAGAACCAGGTGAAAGCAGGAGCCAACGTTTCGACATGCGGACTTGTATTCTTCAAGGCGACATAAGCTTTCCTCGCCACAGTAAATATATGTGGGCATTCAAAGGGGAGACGGCGTAAGGCGGGTGGGTGCGGCAACGAGTGAAGGTGTCATAGCGGCGAGGGATTTAGATTAATGGAGTGCTGTGCACAAGGCATACCATAGGAAGCCTGCAAACACTAATAATAATAATAATATTTGGGGTTTTACGTGCCAAAACCACTTTCTGATTATGAGGCACGCCGTAGTGGAAGACTCCGGAAATTTTGACCACCTGGGGTTCTTTAACGTGCACCTAAATCTAAGCACACGGGTGTTTTCGCATTTCGCCCCCATCGAAATGCGGCCGCCGTAGCCGGGATTCGATCCCGCGACCTCGTGCTCAGCAGCCCAACACCATAGCCACTGAGCAACCACGGCGGGTCCTGCAAACACTGACACCAATGAAACATAGGGGAAATTACTGGGGCCTAATATTTGAAGTAATAAACGAAAAAAATTATTGGATATGAAAGTGGATGAAGAAACAACCTGCCGTGGGGTTGGTACGATCCACCACCTTGCGAAAGGTTGTGGGATCGTTTGCCACGTGCGGCAAGTGGGTTTTTCATCCACTTTTATTTCCATTAATTTATCGTTTCTTTACTTCAATGCTTCCCCTCGGTTAACTCCCGTTGTTCTCGTTTCGTGCCCAAGGCCAGTGACACGGCCGTCTGTCAATCACGTGTCAATGCCCGTGTGTCAGCCCGCGTGTCAATGGGGTGCACAGCAGCCCTCTATTACCTGGTTCGCTGGTGGTCGTGGGCTATCGTGTCTCTGAAAGAGATAACACAAGGGGTGGCAGAAACAGGTGCTTGGTAAAAAAAAAGAAAGAATAAAGGAAAAGTAAAGTACTGAAATAGCATAAATAAATAAATAAAAGGGGGAAAACGGAAAGAAGGAAAAAATAAAAAGAAACTGAACTATGTGTTGTTGCCTATGGCTTGGAATTAAGCATACACTCTAAAAACAGTTGCACCTTTTGGGGTGTATATTTGTCCCACAACAATAATCGTCATCTGTCTTGCCCGCGTTCCCTTTCTTTAACGCTGCGAGCCCGGTACTTCCCAGTCACGAACGGCATGCGCATTATCAGTGTGACGCAGCATTCTCGACAGGAAAGTAGCGAGCGCTGAGTTTTTAAGAAAGGAAACGCAAGCAAGGCAGATGACGATTATTGTTGTGGGACAAATATACACTCCAAAGGGTGAAAACTGTTTTTAGAGTGTAGCGAATAGATTCTAAAGCAATCTTTGAAACGTTTATGCCTATTGATTGCAATCACTTGAACTTATGGATACGGTATGATTCTCTGTATTTGCTTTCTCGTTCAGAACGGCAATCTAACTGTAAGATGTAGAGTTTAAGTTCATCAAAGTTATGACCTGGTTGGCTGAAATGCTTGGCGACGGCTTTGCGAGCTTCTTACCTGTGTCCGCGCGATCTCCATTTAATCTGACGCTGACTGATTGTCCTGTTTCACCGATATATTGTTTCTTTTTGATTACCAAGCACCGGTTCGTGCTGCTTCTTCTATTATCTCTTTCAGAGACACGATAGCCTACGATCACCAGTGAAAGAGGTAATACAGGGCTGCTGTGCACGCCGTTGACACTCCAGCTGCCACACGGGCGTTGACAAGGGATTGACAGACGGCCGGGTCCCTGATCTTGTGCACAGCGCTCCTTTATTCTCAATTCGACACGATAACGCACCCTCGCTCGTTGCCGGACGAGCCGGCTTACGTCCTCCCCCTTTTGAAGAATCCCACCTATATATAGACCGTGTCATCGGGCGAGAAGGATAGGGCGCGCGGAGAGCCTTTTCTCCTCTCTGGCTTGGGTGAAAGGGCGCGGCGCTGCTTGCAAGTATTGCTGTCGCGTGCTGCGGAACGATTTCGAGATGTTTTAGATCTTCCTTTGTGTAATTTACGCCATGTTGGTTCATATAAGGTCGTCAGGGAAGCCTTTCGGTGCATCAGTAACTATACTGTTGGCAGAAATATGTCTTGGGGGCGCAATGATGTGACGCGTATAATCAGCCGCGCGCGGTGCACGCGCATTATCAGTCGCGGTGCGTGTATGTGTTGTTTACTATTTTGCCCATATCGATTTTATTTCAACGAAGAAAACCGGCGTCTCTGCAATACCAGCATTAAATGCTAAATAAGCTCACTGTCTGATCGATTGGCGTAGGGAGTACAACATAAAACATAAGAACGCGTCCTCGTGCACGGCCAACCTAAGGCAACCATGAAACAACTGAGCGGCAGGCGCTATCAAACATTTGTGATACACTGGCATCGTTCTCACGACTTTCAAGTCTAGTATGCTTGAAATTACCCTATGTCTACGCTAGCCTTGCTGCATGAGGCCCATGGCGCTGCTCAACACAGCGATCACTGCGGTTGGTGAGCCAGCACGTTATACATATAAGCTGTGTGCTTCGGCATCGCCTTTTTGGCCTGTATACAGCCATAATATATGAGAGGGTTCGCATAAAAAGAATGCGATGGTATTTTTGAGCGCAATATTGCCGTATGAGCGCGTCGTAGAGAAATGAACGAACACAACCAAAAAAAAAAATCAGTTATCATCCTCTTTCTCTAAAAAAGCAAGAGAAAACGGGCTAACGCCGCACAACGTTTATAAACATATAACCACTGATGCCGTATGCTTGGACCATGCGCTATATAGAACAAATATATCTGTAATCCAGCACCTACTACTGCATAGGACGCTCGCGCAGTTCGTAAGCGGTCGCTTTGCTGGACAAGCTTAATTCAGACTGTAAGGTATGCTGCTATTCCTAGCCAAATCTATTTTATTCATGAGTGGAAACATCATCCATCCAACCAAGGTGTCACACAATGTAACCTGCAGCGAACAGTTTGAACGCTTGTCAAAGTATAACAGCACAGCTCCTATCGTAGCAGAATGGTACCCACGCTGTTACGATCGTCGCGTATGTTTCATGGCTCCTAAACCGCAGCTTAGAAATAGAGGATAATACTGCAATAAGGTCACATTAGTGATTGGAACATTCAGAAATACACAATTGATATCCGAGGCTGATTGTAGGCTCAAATATGCACGCACACATCGCGCTGCGTGTTCCGTCCACCTCAACGCCAGCAGAAACTCCGGCCATGACGCCTTAAACCACTTCAGCACGTCTGACAGAACCGTTTACCACGTAGAAGACGCACGCCATACTGAACAGACCGCACGACCGCGAAAACAAACGCCAGAACCTACCGCCGAGCGTATACCTGCCATGCAAAATACCACTTTCACCCAAGCCAGTATGGCGCTGCTCATAGGCGGCGCCACTGCGTTCACAATATGGCGGCGCCTACGAAAAACCCTAACTGGGGCGAGGAAAGCATATGTCGCTTTGAAGACAAGTTCACTTGTAGAAAGGTTGGCTCCTGCTTTCACCTTGTTCTCCTTTTGCTCATCGTCAACGAAATAATAATAGCAATAAATTCATACGAAACCACCCCGTTCAAGGGAGCAACGCCAATCCTCACGACGAAATAGCTGACTTGCCCATTCCTGCGCCTGAATCACCTCTTGGTAGGGGCCACCTAAAGAACTAATAAATTGTAAAATTGGAAAAAATGAACATTTGTTCTTTTAGTGCAGGAAAAATATCCCGTACAAAAATGAGTGTTGATTAACCATTGATATATTGTTGGGGAATTGTTGAAACAACGGACTTCAACAAATTTTCAAGAGCAATTGAGTTCACTCAACCCTTGCACAACAATATTACCGTTGAGTGTTCTCAATAAAAAATTTATTGGGTAATTTGTGTTGATTTTCCTAGTTGTTCTTTTGCTGTGTAGCAGTTGAGTCCAGTATACAATAATTAGGACTCGCATATGAAGACATTCCAAACACGTTTTGCGATGCGTTCCAACCTCATTCCTGTCACTTTGCGGCAGGTAGGTTCTTCTTTCGCCTCGCTTTCATTAATAGAAAATGATGTGTGACCGATGAGGTGGAATCGAACGTCGGCCGTCGAGCCCGGTACTCTAACCAATAGGCCACGAGCGCGCGCATACTCCTCTCATTCGAAAGCCAGTAAGCTCTCAAATGCTTGGCGTGGGCGCCGCGTGCCACTTCCTGATGCTGTCGCTACAGCTGGCGCCTTCAAGCGCCAATCTCCGGGACCGCCCCACTTTCGTAGCCATTTTCGCTACGTAAAAACTGCAACGTTAGACTAGTATAATGACCGCCCAAGTTCATAACGATTTATTTCTTCGCCGGTGTACAAATGCCATCGTCCTTTTAACATACACTAGATGACCTAACCATTGGTACGATCCGAAATGAGCACGTTTCGGGGAGCAGAAGAATGCGAAATTCACTTACAAACACGGTGACTACGCGCATGTGGAGTTCCCCAAAAGTTGACACGGCGGCAGCGCGGCCGGCGATAAGATAGGTGCCGACAGGCGACGACGCCACCTGCGAGCACCGGACGCACTGTGGGAACCGTAGGATGCAAGCGCGCACACGCTACAAACATACACGGGTGAGGTCTTCGAATTTCCTGCGACGTACCCTCTGTCCGTAAAGCAAATATAGTTTTTTTGACCAATGTCCGTGGTACTAGAGATTAAAGAATGAGCGCGCTTTGAGATCGCAGCGCGCAGCCGCTATAACCATTGACTTCAAAGAGCTTCAGATTCAGCAACAGCCGCAACAGTATCACAGCTAATCGCTGTATCTGCGGCTGCTCCCGTTTCTCGCCTTGCAAGAAGCACGCGATTTATTTGAGTCTCGTCGAACTGTCGTCCTTTCGTGTTCCAAGCCTGCAGGTCTCGTATGTTCAGTTAAGAAAACGAAAGGGAAATGAAAGAAATACAGGTAACGGACTCTTATTGAACCTTACTTGTCACTTTGTCATCTGCGAAAGCGCTACAAACTATTTTAGAAGGTTTATTTTTGTAAAAATAGCAAAACTATTAGTAATTTTTATTTCTAGGCGGCGCGACAAACGTTAAGGTAGCGTTCGGGTGTGAATGTGTGCGCGCAAGCGGGCGCAACCGAGCTTCGTTTTGCGCACTCTTTTTCAATAGTCCACACGGTTACCGCTAGTTTCGTAGTCGCATTTATTGGTCGTAGTATTTGTTCTTTACGCTATTAATTAGGTAGTTCTTAAAATTTATAAAGGTTAGTTGATGAAAAATTATTGTAAAATAATTAGTCGTTCTTAAGTGCCGTTATTTTGTGTTTGAAAGGTTTTTATAACTGAATACGATAGTGAAACCATGTGAAGCTGCGAATGGCTTTCGGACTCAGTTATTCGGTTGCAGTTGTGCGGTGGTTCAAGCCTCGTGCTTCTTGATGAAAGTATTTTCTTTTCGGACATCATGACGCACATTTTAGTGAAATGCTTTAACGACGATAAGTGGGACGTTTATCCGGTGAAGTGGTTGGCTCACCCAACAACTAGTCTTCTACTGATGTGCGAGCCTGACGGTTTTGACGAGTTGCGCGGCAGAGGCCATGATGCCTGTTGGAGAGAAGGCACCCCGAAGCGGTCGCAGCCGCACTTCTGAAGATAGGTAAGTAATCTCGTTTTCTTGGGCACGTAGCCTTCTTTTCTATTTTGACATTGACGAGCGTGACATGTTAAGCACACCGTTCACTTTCTTGAAGCAAACCGCATGCCCCGGAGCAAATGCGCGCGATACTAACTCTCGCCGCCGCCGTCACTTCGTTTGAAACAATAGTAGGCGAAGAGGCAGCGGCGCCCCATGTGCGTAAAATTGCATTGTTCATTTGTTCCTGTCTAATAACGTTTCCTTCATTTGTATGAGAGAACACAATTGGAACATAAGGGTCGGCTTCTCTGCGTAGTGATAATTTTGTACAGTGGCCACGTCATTTTTCATGGGGCCTCACGTATACCCTCTAAGCGCTTGTTATCGCGTTCCGATACGTGAGAGGCGCGCTGCCTTTCAAGGTATTTAGGCAGGCACTACGAGTTTAGGAGAACCGCGACAAATAATCGTGCAGCAGGTGTGCAGCTGTGCTACGCTTGTACGGCACTCGTACCGGAAGACAGTGTTGCACTTCACGCTTGCACATTTCGTAACTATGGCGGCCTCCGTAGCAATTTGGGGCTGGAGGTCGTGGATACGATCCCTGCAGCGGCCGCATTTTAAAGGAGCGGTATGCAAAAACGCTCGTGCATTGTGAATTGTATGCACGTAAAAATTTCCAGGAAGTCAAAATTAATACGGAGACCCCAACTACGACGTGCCTCATAATCAGATCGTTGGTTTGGCACGTGGAACATCAGAATTATTTTTTTTCCGTAGTGGCTCATCGTATACCATACGGTTAGTGTGATCACCTTTTGTGCCGTAGCGGTTAAGCGCGCCTCGATTTAGGTTGCGGCTAATGATGCGGCGCACCGCGAAATATATTTCGCCTCTCTGGGATTTTCGGAGAACGGCCAACCGATTAGTCACAGCTTCCGCGCGGTGACTGTACACGGATACACGGCGCAAATGAACAGAGGTGTGGTGACGTGGTCAAAGAACACAGCCGCCGACGGGCTCACATTACCGTCTATCACCGCCAAAACTACCGCAGTAAGCATCTTTATCTAGCGCGGCGGTTTGCCGTTGAAGGCGTACTGTACAATTTTAATAAGCGATAACCGAAACATGCCACCGTTCTCTGCTGCCTCTTTGAGTTGGGCCGATCCGAATATGCGTTGTTTACAGAAGCGAAAGGAGCGCCAATCGGCGCGTTGTCGCCTCGAGCTAAGCTTCGCACTCGAGCACCGTTTGCGCGGTGAAGAATGACGCCTGCATGAAGCTAGCTCACTGCGCGGACGCTACCGCGCAACGCAAGGGCGTGTACGCGACGTTCTGCACACAAATCGCGCGGGATGATCGGAGCCACGCCGGAGCGGCTAGCTTCAAAGAAGCGGTACATGTTCTCACTCGTACAGGCACGCTCACGCTCGCATCGCTCTCGGCGTGTGTTTAGGTCATTCCTTCTACTGGACTTCTACCCAAAGATTCGATATCTGTTTGGTATGGGCTATGCACTGTCGCGTGGTCTTTGGTTCTGCGAGAGAGCCGGGAATATTTTCCCCACTGTGAAACATCGCTGTGCGTGTTTTAGCTAACATTTACCGTAGCAACCCATTCCTTCCTTTTCTCGACGGCACTCCTAAAGAGTCGCAAATTTTTACTTGCCAGTATAGTATGTACTTCTATTTCGTGCGTAGTTATGTGCAGTGTGTGGCAGATTCTTAATCCGCGCAATCTCATTTTCTGTCCACATTCCCTTCTCACAGGTTATGTATGCAGTAAATTCCCAGATGCTAAAGTGTTCTACGCCAAAAGCTCCTTGGCGTCGTGCAAGAGACACCCGTTGATATGTGGCTGATTCACTAGCAAGCTCGCATCTCTGTTCCCACTCTCCATCAAGTGGGATTTTCAACTATATTTTGTGTTGCTCTGTGGTGTACTAGCTACCGCATGGACGCTGTGAAGGCTTACTTTCGATTTGCTCTGGCGTTTAGTAGTAAAGGATGGGCTACCTTTTGAGGGGAGCCATTTACTTTTGTTTGTGAGAATGTTTACCAGCCTAACCAAGTGATACGCGGCTACTGTAAACAGCAGCACGAACAGAGGCGGACGACGAAATTGGAAGGAGCACACACGAGCGCAAGCTCTACTAAATGTTTGCTTTTGATGACAAAGGTATTAAACACACTGGTCAACTTGTCAAAGGTAAAAATCCGTGCGTGGCAGAAACAGCCACGTGCGACAAGAAAAAAATATGAAAAAGACATGTCATGTAGAATAAACGTGCATGAAAAACGAGAACTATCGGTCAAATCTATTCAAAAAGCGAAAGATTTGTCAGATAAGTGATACTACCCAACGGAAAATACTCTTTTGAGAACAACTTTTTCCCATTAAGGGCAACAGATAACTTGGTTATGCAATTGTTTCGTTTGTGATCAATAAATATTGCTTCTGGAACTCCTCTGGTGTTGTGGTATAGAGCAGAAAGAACGATTGTTTCATCACAAAGACCAGAACACAAAAGACTTATGGAAGCATTATTTATTGATCACGAAGAAATATTCATAAGCAAGATTTCTGTGACCCTTAGTGGGAAAGAGTTGCTACAGTACTTCTCGTTAATATCACTTACAGGAGAAACCTTCCAGTTTTCATGTTTTTGTTAGTTTTCGACGCACATGCTTATTCTACAGGACGTATTTCGGTCCTTTTTTGTTGTGCCGGGCTGTGTATGCTGCGCATCCATGGCTTTTTCTTTGTGAAGTTGGCCAGTGTGTTTAAAATCTTCGTCTTCACGAATAAACTTCTACTTGAGTCAGCGTTCATGTGTGTTCCTACCCTAATTCATCCTTCTCGTCTCTGTTTGGGTGGTTGTGAAATATAAATGTACACCGAATTGTCGAAGTGTCCATAGAATTGATACATGAAATTATTTGCGCTGTTTATTTCAGGAAGAACGCTATAGGGTCTTATCTTCTCTTTGTTTTTGACACTGAGAACATTTTTCTAGTACAATTTCAAGGAGTCCCCTGAGGAAGCCAATAAGAGTGATGGTAACTTCCTTTGTGTGTAAGATTTATTAATTTCGTCCATTCAGGGCATGACATCGCACATGCCTGATTGTAGGTTGCAAGCATTCGTAGTAAGATCTACTTTTCGGTTCTCATGACGCTTCTTTGTACTGCGCTGCATTCTCCAGGCACATGAACCTTTTTATGCTCTAAGTGCATGCGTTCTTTTTCTATATGTTGGAGCGAAAATTGTAAACTTAAATATGCATATATATCATTTTCCTTGTAATCTTTTTGACACATTGCGGGTACTTGAATCAAATGCTTGCATTAATACAATTACTGCTCCTACTCGTGTTCAAGGTGACTGCCAAAGTTTACTTGATGTTTTCATTACGAATTTTGACACACAAAGCATTGAATCGGGCGTAATCACTGCTCACGTTAGTGACCACTTGCCTATCTTTCTACTTGTTAATTCACCTGTGTTGCCCTCACGTCTTTCTAAAGATCAACACTTCACATTTCAGGATATTAACCCACTCACACTTGAGAAATTTCGCAACGAAATATTGCGCATAAACTGGCAAGACGTGTATAACGAAAAAGACTGTGACAAAGCGTACGAGTTGTTTTTATCCTTTTTTCAGAGCGCTTACAGAAAGTCGTTTAAACGCAAAACAAAAAAATCCAGAAAAGCAAGGAAACCTTGGATTACTGACAGTACGTTGAAGTTGATCAAACAAAAAGATGCTCTTTTCAAGCAATTCCTAGCCACAAGGAATGCAACAGATTTAGCAGAGTTCAAAAAATTCCGGAATAAAGTAATAGTACTCTGAGGGCAGCAAAAGCGCAATATTTCGAGAAATTATTTAATCAAGAAACGATAATGCGAACCGATATCACCTGGAAAAAACTAAACGGTTTACTTCGTGTAAACAATCAGCCAGAGAATGCAGAAGAGTTAGAAATAAAAAATCAGCCGACATCAGGCACGGCATTGGCTGACGCTTTTAACAATCACTTTGTATCGCTGGTGAATAGTTCCTACGATCCTCGTTGCACAGAATACGTAAAACGAAAAGTCGTCGAAAGTGCATTCCTAAGCCCCACTAACACTCATGAAATTTACAGCACGTTTATCAGTCTTCGAAATAGCAAAAGTTGCGATATCGATGATTTGCAGATTCGCCCAGCTAAGCATGTTCTAGACCTAATCTGTCCTGTCTTAGAACACGTGTACAATCTTTCATTGGCGAATGGTATATTTCCTCGGCGCATGCAAATAGCGAAGGTAACAGCACTTTTCAAATCTGGTGACAGAAACGACCTCTCAAACTATAGGCCGATATCGATCCTGCCTATTTTTTCTAAATGTCTTGAGAAATTGATTAATATCAGAATAACCTCTTTTTGTAAAAAACATAATGTTATTACAGATTACCAGTATGGGTTTAGAAAAGGTTGTTCAACTGAAATAGCTTTACTGATGCAAAAAGAGATAATTTTGCGAGGCTTTGAAGACAATTTACTTACTCTCGGTGTCTTTATTGATTTTTCGAAGGCTTTTGACACCCTTAACCACGACACTCTACTAACAAAACTTAACATTTATGGCTTTAGGGGAACTTTCCTGAACTTAATTAGAAGTTATTTGCAGTACAGGTATCAGAACGTTGTCGTAGGTAACAACTGTTCAAAAAATTTGCCTATATTCGCTGGAGTTCCTCAAGGAAGCATACTAGGACCACTATTGTTTAACCTGTATATAAATGACATAACTAATATCAATACCAACGCCCAATTTGTTATCTATGCCGACGACACTAGTTTGTTCATAACTTCTAAGGACGTCAAAGAATTGCTATGTGTTGCTAATGATACACTAGCCCAAATAAACAAGTGGAGCTTATTCAACTCATTAACTATTAATACTACCAAGACAAAAGGCGTGCTTTTCCAGCCAAAAAACAAGAGGCACAGTATTGAAGGACATCTAAAAATAGGCACTTCTTTCATAAACATAGTACCATCGGTTAAAAGCTTAGGTGTCATATTCCAAGAGAATATGCTGTGGAATGACCATGTCAACATTATTGCTAATAAACTTGCACGAGTTGTTGGAATACTAATAAGATTACGCTTTCTTTTACCACTAAGAGTGAAGCTCCTACTTTATAATTCTCTTTTCTTATCTCATGTTAACTATTGTCACCTCGTATGGGGCAACACGACTAGCAGTAACATCAACATTCTATATTTATTGCAAAAGAAAGCCATCCGTGCAATTTCAAACTCTTCATTCGATGCGCATACTGATCCTCTTTTTTGTCAATTAGATATAGCGCCGATAAAATCGATATACAATACAATTTTGCTGAAACGCTTTTTTACAGAAAGAAAAGGTAGCACTCATTTTCTTGCGCACTTGTCAAGGCTAACACTTAATACAAGCAGTTTCAGTACACGTCACAGAGAAACATGGCATATTCCGCACTCAAGAACTAACTATGGGAATCAAATGCTGCTCCATGAACTACCATCTCTACTTAACTCTTTTCATTTTTCACTCTAATTATTATCATTTCAATTGGGTGGCCAAACTTGCCACTCATATTGGCATTCACGTGAATGCTTAGTGTTTTTCTTTGTGTTTTGTTCTGATGTATACATATTCTAAGCTGTAATTGCACAGTGACCTATTTAGTTTTTGTATTTCTGTGAATGTTACCCGTGTACGAAAAGGGATTCATAATGTCTGCATTTTGTTGTTTTCCTCTTCGTGTTGTTCGTAACTTGTATGACAATATTATTTCTGCACTCATGTCAATTTTTTCGCCGCAGTGCGAAATAACTTTGTATAAGTAGTCGCATTTATCCCCATATTGTTTATATTTTTTATTGTTCATCTTGTACTTGTGCACGCATTGCTACGTGATGCCAAAGAAACCAATAAGGGACACAGACCTAGTCAAGCCGATTTTATGGCTTTTTGTCTGTGCCCCTGCTATCTGTACGTTGTATAGATACAAATAAAGTTCAAAGTTCAAGTTCAACATGGGTGCTGTAGCTCCCTCTGCCTTTCAGTTACTGCTTTGTCCCAGTTTTTATGCAACCTTTATGTATTTTATGCAGCAAAATTCTGGTGCTATTTTAATAACATTTTATCTGCAAAATTGAGGTAATTGGTGTTTCGTATATGCATTTATTTGCGTTTTTCACTGTCTCAGCAATCTGACTGCCCAGTCATTGGAACCTTTTCTCATATTGTATGACTATTTCTGGGGTGCTTGATACTGAAAGTGCAGGTGACCATTTATTTGGCTGTTTGGAATTGTGTTAGCCACGTGTTACTACCAATTTTCTGTGCTAAATAATTATTTTTTCTCTTATCGTTCAAGGTATTAGCCTTCCCTTATCTCTTTATTGACTGAGGTAGCACTTAGTTGCTGGGTATAGGAAAAAAGGCCCCAAAAAGTGCTTTAATCAGCTTTGTGCAAGTCCAGGAAGATTACCTGAAAATGAGCTCACTAAATTGAGGAAATGCCACTAACGAACCCCTCTGTACCCCAAATTAACATTGTTAAATGGTGTACTTTTTGTTCTTGTGCCAGGGAGATAAGCTGCTTTCATTACACAAAAGCTTTACAAGTTTATTTCTGAAGAAAGCAATCCTGGCTTGTCAGAAACACGATTCAGGTGTTCATCATGCCCGACAACTTTCTAAATTATGCCTCGTCAAATAATAGCTAAGTTGAGTGATGTTATTTTATAAAATAATTGGGCAACATGAAAATATATGTATCTCGATGACAAAGCTCAGGCAAATCTACTTTGGTACTTCATTCAATTTTAATCGCGGTGAAAGACGTGTGCTAAAGGTTGTATATATTTACGTGAAGTCATTTGTTTCAAGTTGGTTATTTTACCTTCTCACAGTCAGCCGTAGCTCTTCCTGTGATGTGTTAGTGTGCGCAACATTTTAATGTAACATATTCAGATGTCTTTTGTGTATTCACGTGCAAGCAGCTCCAAGTGTTCATGTGTTCCAAGTTGGTTGTTACAAGGGTATGCTTAAGCCCTGCCTTTTGAGTCGCTTTGCCTTCTAGTCATAAACTTAAGTCGAAAGTGAAGAGCACAATGATCGTTTTGATTGGATTCATATGTATAGGTATTTTCAGATGTATTTACACTGCTATAGCCTGTGTCTCCAGGTTCGATGTAGTGGTGCCTTATGTATGTAATAATGTTTCACGTGCACGCATCTTTAGTGTAAATAAAGGTACTTGAAGTTTATCAGTCTCTCCTTTGATTTTGTTTGTGTTTGATAAAGTTATGAGCAGGCACCGGGGCATGCAAGTGTGAACAGCGAAGTAATTTCAATATATGAATAAAAATACACTAGCCCAACAAACGTCAATCATATTTCAATGGCGACTTCTGAAATCTCAATGGCATCTCAACTGTGCCACGACATGCTTTTCAATGCTGTGGCAATAATAACTCAACAACAGGTCAAGAGAATTACCACAACGTTAGTTCAACGCAGAATCAATGGTAACTCAACAACCATTCAATAAAATGAACACCACGGGCCGTCTAAGCACAATGGACTTTCATAGGTAACTTAACAATTATTCAACATTGAGGTACCCAATGGTGTTTCAATTTGATTTCAGGGGCCAATATTCAAGAGTGCTCAACGCTCAACCCAACAATTCTCCAACATACTCTCAATAATTCCTCAATAAAAAACTCAACATTGACCAACAATATTTCAATGCCTTCTCAATAATTTTTTTGTACGGGATATGTAACAGAAAATCTGCTCGTCTTTCAGTATTCCGATAAAGAATTTTCGAACATTTTCTTTTTACCATAGGTTTTCTAGTTTCAGTGTTTGTCCCCCCCCCCCCCCCTCACCTACTCGCGTTGATTCGTGCACCACTAACTGATATCCCCGGGGATACGTTTTGGCATGCTTTTTGTTCCAAGCTTCGCGACCTGTTCAGATGGACCTTGACACATGTCTGCAACCACGCCGTCGATGTAGGCCAACGAGAGCTCACTCAATGGACCCATTTCCGATTCCGCTATGCGTATGCGCGTACCCTCTCTCCAGCTGCATTCCAAGCAGCGCCGCCATTACCTCAGGGCAGGTGTGCGAAGTGAGTGCGTGATTTTTTGCATTATCCCAGAATTTTGTGGAAGTTTGGTGACGCTCGTCTGCTGATTCGTCGCCTCCTACTCAAGCAGCATCCAGACCCGCGCGTCGCAAATAGAACGTTCCCGCCACGTGTTCGCGGTGGAGGTTTGCCTCGTCGCGCTAGAGCCCAACTACTCAAGGTGAGGGTTGGCTGCGTGAACGTGCACGAACGTTTATACAGACGAGGACATGTGGGAAGTCCATTGTGTACGTCTTGTGGCCATGGCGAGACACTTCAGCACCTTATATTTGAGTGTCCCGCTTTCAGTGCACAGCGCATGTCTTTAGTGAGAAACCATCAACTCCATGGCCTGCGGCGTACGACACTTGACGAATGTTTATACCCCAGTGGTTGTGCGTCTAAACGTGATCAGGCTCATCGCGCTCTACTTACTTTTCTAGAGTTAACTACCTTAGGTTCGCGTTTGTAGCGTCGAAACTATTCTATTCAACATTCTGTTGTAGCGTGACCTTCAGTAACCGGCCCTACTGTGTGTGATCTGCACTGTGTTCTACTTTGGTCTTTAGATTTGTCCTGTCGCTCTTCCTTTCCTCTTTCTTCCCCTCCTTCCTATCTTCCATTTGTTTGTATCACCTCTCCTCTGAAGAGTAGGCAGGCGTTGTGCCCCTTCCGGTGGCAGTTGCCAGCCTGCTCCTCGCTTTCCCTTTCCTGTTAATTGTGTGTATGTGTTCAAAACAAATAATAATAATAATAATAATAATAATAATAATAATAATAATAATGGGAATTTCTTTAGCTTGAGGGACTGAACAATGATTTCTTATCGTGTTCCGGGCCAGCAGCAGTTCGTGGGAAATACTGCAAGCGGTTCTATCGACGAAAGCGAGCGATAAGCTGAGCGTTTGCGACGCGTCTCATACTGGGCATTTGCTGTAGTGTAGATTGCACAAACCAGCGTGGAATGTTGAGCGTATTGCTCTGGTGTGGCGCGCACTGTCAATTTACTAAAGAAAAAAAACTACGTCAGGTTACCAGCGAGTCATTACATGATTCTTGCTGAGTGAGGCAAGCCGGCGTTCTCGTATCAGCACGACACTAGCGCTGTAAATTACACACGCTGGGAACATTCAAACTGCGCTAGCCGCCCTACGACTGATTGGAAAATCTCGGCGATGCATTAATCTACCTGTTCTATATCGCAGGGCTTTCAGCAATGGCTCAAGAACGCGTTAGCGCATGTAGGCGGGACAAGCTGTATACGGTTACTTGGGGACAAACATTAAGAGGAATGTCGCCACACCGTCCTTCGGAATGCATCGTACGAGACCAAAGGGACACACTCTCGGTGCCCCATTATACAAAGCACATGATTCTTAGTTTCTAGCAGGCAAATGAAATTTTACGCGCTTTGCAAAACAAGGTATTGCGTCCAGTTATCTTTTGTCCTATCCCCTCTGTACCCTCCATACCATGCCATATGATACATATCTCAAGATAAAAGCACACTTGCCTTGCTGTACACTCGCAGTTCGCGCGCAGAGCTTTTTCTCGTTATTTGTTCATCACCATGAGCTTCGCGCCCGTCCCGCTCTATGCAAGCACGTGCATGCAAGCGTATGTTGACCGCCTCGTTCACGTCGAGCCAGTCCACCCGACGGTCGAGTTTATCCTGAAGAAAGTCCTGCCGCGACGCCTTCGACGCCCACACATGTCTTCACTAGTCAAAATACTGACCAAGCTGTCGAAGAAGAAAGGCTGGCGCATGCCTCATATGTTCGGTACACAGGACATGTACAGTCGCGGACAGAATAAAATGGACCACGGGATCTCCGAAAACGTTCATGTTCCCGAGCAGCCTGTAGCAGTAACCAGTAAAACTGCCCACGACAACGTTGTTAGCATATTCTAGTCGACGTCCAAAATGCAAATACCAGATTGCGTTGTGAGGTTGCGGAGATATTCAGCTTTTTCTTAGATTTCATGGTCCGTAATATTCTGTCCGCGACTGTACGTCGCATGGGCAGGTTGTCTTCGCATCGGCGAATGGGAAAATATGTTGTTGCTACAGGGGAGAAAATATGCGCGCGCAGAAGCTACTTCAACAATACAAGCGACAGAAAATGAAAGAAAAGAAACAAAGCAGAAGCGACCGTCGCGAATGATTGCTTGGTGAAACACTGCCACTGCATAGAAGCGAGAAGCGGCGGCAGCGCGCGCGTCTGGCCCGTCAAATTTGGTTGAAGTGGCGGCCGCTAGAGGGGTCGCGTACTGCAAAACAGTCCGTAGTGGCTGTTGGGGCAAAAAAGAACGAAAGAAATAAGCGCGGTGCACGGTACATCATGAGTGTATGACACCTACAGTAGAATAAAACTAAAAAAAAACAGTTGGCAACGAAGGCACACTGACCGCACGGCGATGTGTTACTCCGCCCGCCATTCACAGAAGCTAAGAAATTCCTCGTTATGCGACGTTTTCAAAATGGCGTCGTACTTGATAACTCCGTAGCGTCCGCTCTTCTTGAAGGCTATTTTCATCGGCGGAAGCGATCAGGTATGCAGCAGACGTGGACTAAGTGGAAGCAGTCTGAGCATTTCGCTCTTCGAAAGTCCATGCTACAGTTCATTTCACTGCTGAGCCCGTTTTACTCCCGAAACTTCACTGACAACTGAAGTGAAACTTGAGAGTAAATGGTCGCAGCAATGTGATCGTTTATTCTCAGTACAATAAAGAATTAGGCTCTCGGCGTTCCATTATGACAGACGAGTGAAAAGGCATAAAATTACGCACTTATAATTTTATTTTTGTGGTTACGACCCTATTTATGTTAGAAGAAAAGAAAAAGCTATTTGCAGCCTCCCGGAGGAACAGTGACTGGCGGTTATGAATGTGTGCTCGGGGCTTCATTGCAGACGTATCTTTTTGCCGACTATAGCCAGCTATTATCCTATTGTGTCAGGTGGGAGTGCATTGAAAGTAAGATTCCAGAAATTTGCTGGGTGCTAAATGTTGTTTGCAGATGACTGTGGCAGCTTTTTTGAAATGCACGCAGAACTTGCCCTCGCTTCCTTCTATTTCCAGTCTCGTACGGCGATATCTGCAAACTTGCTTTCTCCACGCGGTGAGGTGTGACGTGTACGGCGGATTGCTGTGTTTGCCCTGCTCTACGCGACACCGGTTCAACGATAGGATTAGCAGCAAACAATGAGGGAACCTTATTTTCCCAACTGCCGTGAAAAGTGCGATGGTTGCGCTACCTGTAGCATTCCAAGGTGCGAGCAACAAACCGAATGTCACGTGTTCTGACGCCAAATCAAGTTCTAAAGCGAGCAATGTCCAGTAGGTGGACTTGTCATGGACAGATATATCGTATTTACCCGCGTGATTATCGCCCAGTACAGGTGTCCTATAACCGCTATGTTCGCGCAGTGCTGGCGGCAATATATGTAATTTATATATATATATATATATATATATATATATATAATCCATTAATCCTGGCGGCAATATATGTATTTATATATATATATATATATATATATATATATATATATATATATATATATATATATATATATCACTTCGATCCCACAACCTTCTCAAGGTTGTGGGGTAGTTCCCATCCTGAGGCATTTTTTCTTCATGCACTTTCACTTGCAATAAATTATCGATTTTTATTCTATCAGTTATTATACGCAAGTAATTTCCAATATGTGGTCATTGGCGTCAGTGTTTGTCGACTTCCTATGATAGGCCTCTTGCACAGCCCTCCGTTATTCTCAATCCTACAGCCTCGCCGCTAACACACCTTCACTCGTTGCCGTACCCACCCACCTTAAGCCCTCTCCCCTCTAGAACTCCACTATATATGCTGTGGCGAGGCAAGCACATGTCACCTTGAAGAAGACAAGTCCACTTGTCCAAACGTTGGCGCTCGCTTTCACTTTGTTGTCGTTTTGCTCATCGTCTTGAATTTCCATCTCCCCTGTTCCCCGTGTTTTTCGTTCTTTTGTATGTCGCGCTTGACAAATTCATCTTTGTTCTTCCCTACGTCATTTATATTATTCGCATGGTTCGCAGATCGTTGTTGCATAGATGCACGCAATCCATTAATCCTGAAGATGCTGTGCAATAGCCATCCATGTTGTCTGGTGCGACATATCCCTGGCTTTTGATAATTACCCTCTCCATAGGCGACACAAGGACCGACGAATGCGCGACACAGCATATACAAGCACACATGATAATACCTTTTACGAAAATGACTGTTGAATAATCATTGATATATTGTTGGGCAATTGTTGAAACAACGGACTTCAACAAATGTTCAAAAGCAATTAAGTTCGCTCAACACTTGCACAACAATATTGCTGTTGAGTGTTCTCAATAAACAATTTATTGGATTTGTGTTGATTTTTTTAGAGAAGCATTTGAGTTCAGTATACAATAATTAGAACTCGCATGCATATGAAGACATTCGAAAAATTCAACGCGAAGCGTTTCAACCTCATTCTTGTCATTTTACAGCAGGTAGGTTCTTCTTTCACTTCGCTATCATTAAGAGAAAATATTGTGTGACCGATTGGGTGGAACCCAACGTCGGCCGTCGAGCCCGGTGCTCTAACCATTAGGACACAAGCGCGCGCATACTCGTCTCGTTCGAAAGCCAGTAAGCTCGGAAATGCTTGGTGCGTGCGCCGCGTGCCACTCCCTCGTGCTGTTGCTGCAGCTGACGTTTTGAAGCGCCTATCTCCGGGAGCGCCCCACTTTCGTAGCCGTTTTCGTTACGTAAAAACTGCCACGTTAGACTAGCTTCATGACCGCCCAAGTTCATAACAATTTAACATTTCTTAGCCGGCGTGCAAATACTGTCGTCGTTTTAACATACACTAGATGACAGCCATTGGTACGATCCAAAATGAGCACGTTTCGGGGTGCAGAAGAATGCGAAATTCACTTGCAAACACGGTGACTACGCGCATGGGGAGTTCACCAAAAGTAGACACGGCGGCAGCGCGGCCCGCGATAAGACAGGCGCCGACACGCGACGACGCTACCCTTCGAGCATCGGACGCGCTATGGGAACCGTAGGAGATGCAAGCGCGCACACGGTGCAAACATACACGTGAGGGTCTTCGAATTTCTTGCGACGCACCCTCTGTTGCGGAAAACAAATTTAGTTTTTTTTTTATCCACCGGCCGTCGTACTAGAGATCAAACAGCGAACGCGCTTTGAGATAGCAGTGCGCAGCCACTATAACCACTGACTTCAAAGAGCTTCGGAGTCAGCAACAGCCGCAACCGTATCGCAGCTAATCGATGTATCTGCGGCTGCTCCCGACTCCCGTCTTGCAAGAAGTATGCGATTTAATTGAGCCTCGCAGAACTGTCGTCCTCTCGTCTCCCAAGCCTGTAGGTCTCGTATGTTCAGTCATGGAGGAAGACCAAAGGGAAATGAAATAAATACAGGTAACGGACTCTTATCATGCCTTACTTGTCACCTCGTCATCTACAAAGGTGCTATAAACTATTTTAGCAGTGTTGCTTTTGTAAAAAAACGAAATTAGTAGTCATTTTTATTTCCAGGTAGCGCTACAAACATCAAGGAGGCGTTTGGGTGTGTGCGCGCACGCGGTTGTCGCCATTGTAGCTTCGTCTTGCGCACACTTTTGCAACAGTACACCTGGTTACCGCTAGTTTCGTAGCCGCATTTTTGGTCGTAGTATTTGTTGTTTACGTTACAAATTAGGGTGTTCTGAAAAATTTATGAAGATTAGTAGGTAAAAAGTGATTATTAGCGGTTTTTCAGTGCGGTTATTTTGTGTTTGAAAGGTTTTTATAACTCAATACGATAGTGAAGCTGTGAACGGCTTCCGGACTCAGTTGCTGGGTTGCAGTTGTGCGGGAGTTCACGCCTCGCGCTTTTTGATTGAAGTAGTTTTCTTTTCGGACATCATGCCGCACATTTTAGTGAAATGCTTTAACGTCGATAAGTGGGACGTTTATCCGTTGAAGTCGTTGGCCGACCCCGCTGCTAGTCTTCGACTGATGTGCGAGCCTGGCTGTTTTGATGAGTGGTGCGGCAGAGGTCATGATGCCATGATGCAGAGAAGGCACCCCGCAACAGTGGCAGCCAAACTTCTGCACATAGGTAAGTAATCTCGTTTTCTTGAGCACATAGCTTTTTTTTTCTATTTTGACATTGACAAGCGTGAGATGTTAAGCAAACGGTTCACTTTCTTCAAGCAAACCGTATGCCCCGGAGCGAAAGCGCGCGATACTAACGCTCGCCGCCGCCGTCACTTCATTTGAAACAATGGTAGGCGAAGAAGCAGGGGCGCCCCTCATGCGTAAAATTGCATTGCTTCGTTTGTTCCTGTCTAACACCGTTTCCTTAATTTGTATGTGAGGACACAATTGGAACATGAGGATCGGCTTCTCTGCGCAGTGAAAATTTGTTACAATGGCCACATCATCTTTCATAGGGGCTCACGTGGGCGGTCTAAGCGCTTGTTATCGCGTTCCGATACGTGGGAGGCGAGCTGCCTTTCAAGGTATTTAGGCAGGCATTAGGAGCTTCTGAGAAGCGCGACAAATAGTTGTGCAGCAAGTGTGTAGCTGTGATACGCTTGTACCACACTCGTACCGGAAGGCAGTCTTGCACTTCACGCTTACGCATGTCGTAACTATGGCGGGCGCCGTGGCAATTTGGGGCTGGAGGTCGTGGATACGATCCCTGTAGCGGCCGCATTCCAAAGGAGCGGAATGCAAAAGCGCTCGTGCATTGTGCATTTATGCAAGTAAAAATATCCAGGAAATCAAAATTAATCCGGAGTCCCCAACTACGACCTGCCTCATAATCAGATCGTTGGTTTGGCACGTAGGACATCAGAATTACTTTTTTTAAATCCGTAGTGGCTAATCGTATAACATAAGATTTGTGTGATCCCCTTTTATGCCGTAGGAGTTAAGCGCGCCTCGATTTAGGCGGTGTTTAAAGATGCGGCACACTGAAAAATATATTTCGCCTCTTCGGCATTTGCGGAGAACGGCTGACCGATAACCCGCAGATTCCGCGCGTTGACTGTAGCGGATACACAGTGCAAATGAAACAAGGTGTGGTGATGACGTCGGCAAAGAACACAGCCGCCGACGGACTCGCCTTATCTCCTATCACCCCAAAACTACGCAGTAAGCATCGTTATCTAGCGCGGCTCATTGCCGTTGAAAGAGTAATGTACAATTTTAACAGGTGATGACCGAAACATGCCACCGTTCTCTGCTGCCTCTTTTAGCTGGAGCGATCGCAATGTGCGTTTCTTGCACAAGCGAAAGGAACGCCAAGCGGCGTGTTGTCGTCTCGAGCTAAGCGTCGCACTCGAGCACCGTTTGCGCGGCGTGCATGAAGCTAGCTCACTGCGCAGACACTACCGCGCAAACCGCCAAGGGCGTGTACGCGACGTTCTGCACACAAATCGCGTGAGATGAACGGAGTCACGCCGGAGCGGCTAGCGTCAAAGTTGCGGTAGTACAGTGTCGATCACACTTGTCTAGAGTGGCCCGAAGGCTGCTCCGCACTGCGCCTGCGACGCCTAGCGACAAGCACCGGGTTCGAGATGTGTTGGCCGATAGCGCCAGGCGCGTGGACGCTGCGGCGTTCGCGGGCGGCCATGATACAGGCCTGCGTGATTTGCGGGTCGCGAGCACCGGCTTTTTATCACTGGACGAGCACTGCCAGCTGAGCTGCGAGCGTGACACGGCTAGAATGCTGCGGCCTGTATCTTGGCTGCCCGCGAATGCCGCAGCGTCCACGCGCGTGGCGCTATCGGCCAACACATCTCGAACCCAGGGCTTGTCGCTAGGCGTCGCAGGCGCAGTGCGGAGCAGCCTTCGGGCCACCCTAGACAAGTGTGATCGACACTGTACATGTTCTCACTCGTACAGGCACGCTCACGCTGGCATCGCTCTCGGCCTATCTTTAGGTCATTCCTGCTGCTGTACTTCCACCCAAAGATTCCATATCTGCTTGGTATCGGCTATGTGCTGTCGCGTGGTCTTTGATTCTGCGAGAGAGCCGGGCATATTTTTCCCCGGTGTGAAACATCGCTGTGCGTGTCTTAGTTAACATTTATTGTAGCAACCTATTTCATCCTTTCCTCGATGGCACTCGTAAAGAGTCGCAAATTTGTACTTGCCAGTATAGTGCGTACTTATATTTCGTGCGTAGTTGTGTGGAGTGTGTGGCAGATTCTTAATCCACTTAATCTCATTTTCTGTCCGCACTCCCTTCTCACAGGTTACGCATGCAGCGAATGCCCAGATGCTAAAGCGTTCTACGTCAAGAGCAGCTTGGCGTCGTGCAAGAGACACCCGTTGATATGTGGCTGATTCACTAGCAAACTCGCATCTCTGTTGCCACTCCCCATCAAGGGGGTTTTTTAACTATTTTTTGTGCTGCTGTGTGGTGTACTAGTTGCCGCATGGACGCTGTGAAGGCTTACTTTCGATTTGCTCTGGCTTTTAGTAGTAAAGGATGGGCTACGTTTTGAGGGGAGGTATTTCCTTTTGCTTCTTAGAATGTTTACCAGCCTAACCAAGTGATACGTGCGTACTGGAAACAGCAGCGCGAACAGAGGCCGACGACAAATTAAGTAGGAGCACACACGAGCGCAAGCTCAACTAGCAGTTTGTTTTTGGAGACAGGCAATAAGTAAACTGCTCAATTTAACAAAGGTAAAAAGCCGTGCATGCGTGCCAGAAAGTGCCACTTGCGACAAGAAAAAAAAAATATGAAAAGGTCATGTCATGTAGAATAAACGCGCGTGAAAAACGAAAACTTTCGGACAAATCTTTCGAAAACGCGAAACATAAGTGATGCTACCGAACGACAAATACGCTTTTGAGAATTGCAACTCTTTGCCACTAAGGGCAACAAAAAACTTGTTTATGCATTTGTTTCGTTTTTGATCAATAAATATTGATTCTGGAGCACCTTTGGTGTTGCGGTATAGGGCAGAAAAAACGATTGTTTCATCACAGACCAGAACAGAAGAGGACTTGTGGGAGCATTATTTATTGATCACGAAGAAAAATTCATAAGCAAGGTTTCTGTGACCCTTAGTGGGAAAGAGTTGCTGCATAATTTCTCGGTAATATCACTTACAGGACAAACCTTTCAGTTATCATGCGTTTTTGTTAGTTTTTGACGCACATGTTCAATCTACAGGGCATGTCTTTCGGTCCTTTTTTGTTGTGCCGGGCTGTTTCTGTTGCGCATCCATGGCTTTTTCTTTGTGAAGTTGGCCAGTGTGTTAAAAATATTTGCCTTCACGAATAAACTTCCAGTTGAGTCAGCGTTCATGTATGTTTCTCCCTAAAGTCATGCTTCTCGTCTCTGTTTGGGTGGTTGTCAAATATAATTGTACACCGAATTGCCGAACTGTCCATAGAATTGATACATGAAGTTATTTGCGCTGTTTGTTACAGGAAAAACGCTATAGGGGTCTTAGTTTTTAACACTGATGTACATTTTTCTAGTTCAACTTCAAGGAATCCAACGAGGAAGCGAATAAGAGCGATGGTAACTTTATTTGTTTGTTAGATTTATGAATTTCATCCATTCAATGCATGACATGTCGCATGCTTGTTTGTAGGTATGCAAGCATTCGTAGTTTTAAACATACTAAGCTCTACATATCGGTTCTCATGACGCTGCTTTGTACTGTGCTGCGTTCTCCAGGCGCAGGAACCTTTCTTATTTTCTATGTGCATGTTCTTTTTATATATATTGGAGAAAAAATTGTCGCTAGCTTAAATATGCATGTGTATCACTTGTATTTTTTTTTTCAACACGGGTGCTGCATCTCCCTCCGTCTTTGTTAGTGCTTTATCCCAATTTTTATGCAACTTATATGTCTTTTATGCAATAAAGTTCTGGCAGAATTTCAATAACATTTTACCTGCGCAATTGAGGCAATTGCTGTTTCGTATGCGCGTTTATTTGCGTTTTTCACTCTCACCAATCTGGCTGCCCAGTCATTGGAACCTATCCTTTATGGCTATTTATGGTGCACTTGATACTGCAAGTGCAGGTGACCAGTTATTTGGCTGTTTGGAATTGTGTTAGCCGTGTGTTACTACCATTTTTTGTGCTAACCCTGTTGAAAAACACAACAGGAAATTTTCAGTCTGTCGTATTTTGGGACGGTGTTTCTGTAGTTCTGTTGCCTGTAGTTCTGTTGCCTGCAGTTCTGTTGTCTGCAGTTCTGTTGTCTGCAGTTCTGTTGTCTGCAGTTCTGTTGTCTGTAGTTCTGTTGTCTGTAGTTCTGTTGTCTGTAGTTCTGCTGTCTGTAGTTCTGCTGTCTGTAGTTCTGCTGTCTGTAGTTCTGCTGTCTGTAGTTCTGCTGTCTGTAGTTCTGCTGTCTGTAGTTCTGCTGTCTGTAGTTCTGTTGTCTGTAGTTCTGTTGTCTGTAGTTCTGTAGTTCTGTTGTCTGTAGTTCTTTTGTCTGTAGTTCTGTTGTCTGTAGTTCTGTTGTCTGTAGTTCTGTTGTCTGTAGTTCTGTTGTCTGTAGTTTTGTTGTGTGTTGTCCTGTTTCCTGTCGTCTGTTGCCCTGTTTTCTGTTGTCCTGTTGTCTGTAGTTCTGTTGTCTGTAGTTCTGTTGTTTGTAGTGGGACGTCCTGTAGTAGAAAGTTCTGTAGTGCTTGATCAATATTTAATTAAAAATTGACAGAGACCTCCTTAAGGTTATATAAATTTGTTAGTACAAAAAAGAAAAAGATAAAAGGAAAAAAAATTTAAAAAGACGTCTCTGCCTAGGATTCGAACTTGCGTCCTCACGATTCCGAGCCGGGCATCTTACCACTACACCAACCCTGATTTTTTTTCCTTTTTTTTTCTTTCCGTCACGAGTTTTTTTTATTTCCTTTTTTTACATAGCAGGTACCACGCACGGAAGCGTTCTTTCTTCACAGCTTTTCTAACACACACACACACACACACACATACACAGCGAATTGCACATCTATATGAGTATTCATCTTTGCTGCAGGCGCTTCTGCCACACCTGCCATCGCTTGCTAAACTCATCTTCGCCGCCCAGCAGCGAACTTGTATACGCGAAAGCATCACAAAAGTGCGTCCACGCAGGTTTTGCGTTTTCTAGTGCTAGGACGTAATCAGTTCGGGATCTCCAAATTGCATACGAACCTAGCAATAACAGGGTTTCAGCACTGTGGTTATTTTTGTCATCTTCCAGTGTCAGATATTTTACGTTGTCCCAATTTGGGTTTATCTGCACATCAAACACAATTCATATGTTGTGCCAAAATAGTACTGCATTTGTACAAAACAATAATACGTGCTGCAACGATTCTGGATAGGGACAGAGACCACGGCACGAAGAATACCTTGTTACGTAGCCATGTTTTTACAGGTAGAACTTCGACATGTAACCTAACAAAGAAATCCTTAATCGCTGTTTTTACAGGATATTTTGGTAGACGCTTGAAAACGTCAGACTCCAGCTGGCTTCCAACTCGAGACCGATATAGGGGTGGTGGGAATAGCATATCTATAGTGTTCCAGTACAGACTCTTCCGTTTTACATTTTTTAGATACTCTTGAGAAAAACGTTGCTCGAAGAAGCGAGCTGCCTGCTCCACCTCCCTGTAGAATTTTAGGGTGCGGGCTCGTGGGACTCCTTGGGCACCTTCGATCCACTCGCTTAAGTACCCCCTCCCAATTGTTTGAAAGAATGACGTATAATATGATGGGTTTGGTTTTTGAAAAAAAGGTACCTGTGAACTTTGCGTTTTACCTCTACGTTTACCAGCCCTAGGCCTCCTTTTGCCTTACTTAAGTATAAGTTACTGCGCCTCATGCGCTCAAACCGCGACTCCCAAATATATGTTGCGCAAAATCTATGCACTCGATTCACCCGAGCCGGCAAACAGGGCATCACCTGCGCCGACTACCATATAGCTGGAAAGAACACAGTGTTACACACAAAGGCTCTGTTCATAAGCGGGACCGTTCTCCCATGCTACTGTTGCACTTTTGCCGCGAGGGTACCACTTCGAATTGTATTTTGTCCATTCTGTAGGTTGGCAGTATTAAAACACACACCGAGGTAGCTGATGATTTCAGACGTCCACTTCACCTTTAGGAAGGTGGTTGGTTTGAAGTCCCAGGCACCTAGCCATGCACCCGCGCACTTTTCTCGATTCACTTTAGCACCAGAAACTTTACAAAAGTCCATGACATGCTGCACTCCTTGGCGGATTTCCTCTCTGGAGGCACCCACAAGCGTAAGGTCGTCGGCATAGGCGAGGACTTTCAGAGAAGTATCTGCGAAACTGAAGCCTGTTATGTTGCTGTCGTTCAGAATTGTTCGGCACAAGGGTTCTAGGTACAGAGCAAAAAGAACTGGTGACATGGGGCATCCTTGCCTAACGGATCTGTTGAGCTGTATGGTGGGAGTTGTTTGTCCGTTGATTACCAGTCGCGTCGTCACTTGTCTGTAGCAGACACCAATATATTTTAGGAGTCGGTCCCCAATGTTGCAGGCCTTAAGCAAGTTGAAGAGAAAGTAATGTGTTACTCTATCGAAAGCCTTGCTCAGATCCACTGGCAAAACCGCTGCCCTGGATCCACCAACGGAGGTAGCTTCGCACAGTATCCTCATAGCGTGCAGGTTATCACTGATGCGACGTCCTTTGATGCCATAAGATTGATGGTTGCCTATAACTGCTCCGAGGGCAAAGTCCAGCCGTCTAGCTATGATTTTAGCAAGTATTTTGTAATCAGTCGTTAAAAGACTAATGGGGCGGAAATCGCTCACTGTCGGCACTTCCCTTGAATGCTTCTTTGGCAGTAAGACAGTAAGACCTCGTCGCATAGATGGCGGCAGTAATCCTCGTTTCAAAATGTCATCGTACACATCTCGTAATATTGGAACTAATTCCGGTGAAAATTTCTTGTAAAAGGCAGTGCTGAGTCCATCTACTCCTGGCGATTTTCTTGGTTTTAGCTTCTGTATGGCCCATTCTATTTCGCTTTCTGATATACACTCATCTGTTTGCTGTTTTGTCTCGTCATCTATGCAGTGTAACGTTGAGGCATACTTTTGCAAGAGTTCACGGTCGCATGTGTTACTTCCGTATTCGAAGAGGCCTTTGTATGCTTGAGTGAAGGCAGTCTCGATGTCATTTTGTGATTTGAGAGTACTGTCCCCGCTCTGTATTGCTTCTATTCTGTTTTTCATGCCACGCTGTCTTTCTTTTGTCTTGAAAATCTTGAGCGGTTCCTCATCTCTCTGCTGTGATTCCGTCCTAGACCTGATCATAGCGCCTTTATATTCCTTCTCCAAGATTGACAGCAGCTGGCCTTTGCACTCTTTGATATCCTCTGTGAGGGTACCCGGGTGACAGTTTCCGGCTTCGATTAGATTTTCGAGAGTTCGTATCAAGCTCAGCTTTTCGCTCTTCTTCAGTGCTGATTTTTCCTGTCCTTTTGCAAGTAGAAACATCTTACATTCTTCCTTTATCTCTTCCCACAATATCGCGTCTACCTTTCCTCCTTTCGTTTTTTCCTTGATTAGATTCTTAATGCTGCCGAATATTTCTTTGTCATCCAGCAGACTCTCATTCAGCTTCCACAACTGCCACTCTTTGTGCCTCTTTCTTGTTATTTTCTTTTCTTCAAATACGGCTGTGACAAATGCATGATCTGAGAATGCAACACGTTGCACTTTATAACGCACGTTGTACGATGAGAGCTCACTAGACACGTAAAACCGATCAAGCCTTGAATGACAGTCCCTTTGCCAATGTGTAAAACCGTCGTTATCTCCTGGCGCAAGCTCGGTAACATCTTGCAAGTCATAGTCTCTCAAAAGCTTCCTGAGCTCTCCTAGGCTGGTATCTGGAGATCGCTTTTACGAACAGTCTGAAGCACGTAAAACACAATTAAAGTCTCCGGCAAATATGGTACGGCATGGTGAGTCAAGATACTGCCTCAGGCCTGAAAAGAATTCTTTTCGTAGCGGTGCGTCATTCGGAGCATGAATGGAAACAAGCTTGTATGGTTCATTCCGGTATATCAAATCCACACTACATACACGGCCGTTTCGGTCCTTGTCCCACTCGGGGTACACTAGTACCGCTGAGTGTTTCTTTACCAAAACTGCCGTCCCTCCGCTGTAACCACAAGCAGGCGAAAAATAAAACGAGTAATGGTTGCGAACAAAGTGGTCCATCTTTTCCAACTGCACACTCGATGAAAGTTTTGTCTCCTGAATAAACGCAATGTCAACATTTTCTTGCAGTAGCAGATTGAGAAACCACTGCTTCCTCCTGCGTGCGACCAAGCTCACGCAGTTAAAGGTTGCTAGCTTTAAGTAAGCCATAGCGATAAAACTGCCGATACTCCGGCCAATGATGCATACCTTTGAGGCGTGGCCTTTCCGGATCACAAGGAGCGCTTGTGACGTTTTTCCACGGGCGGTATCCGAGGAGCCGTGGTAACAGGGTTCCTCTTCATGGCCGCTTTCGATTTTACTTTTTGCACCATGCTTCTCACCTCTGTAATGCTCCCTGATATGCCTTCATCCTCGTCCGAACCTAGCTCAGGCATCCTTGTGGCCCTATTGCTTGCGTCCTCCGGCTCAGACTCCAGGGAATAGTACACCTCTGGCGTCTCCGCTTCCATTGGAAGGTGCGGGGTTTCAGACGCCGCTGGCGTCTTGGGACGTTCCGCTCCTAAGTCCGCAATCTCCACTTCTGTCGCAGATATTGCGTCGTCAGACGCCACGGGCGTCTCGAGGCGTTCTAGTTCTGCTGGGTAGCTCACTTTAGACGCCATCGGCGACTCCACAGGCACTGAAGGGCACGGAACTTGAAGCACTACACTGCACTTTTCTTCGGGCTTCCCCGAGATTTTATCTGTTGTTACAGAGACAACAGGTGATCCAGCCTTCACTGGAGAGTCGGCCTCAGCTTCTTTTTTCGTGGTTGGTGTTGCAGGCTCAGGCACCCACGAGGAAAGATTAATGTTACGAGGCTGTAAAGTTTCTACAGCTTCATCCTCGTCCATGAGCGCATCTGTGTCGTCGTTCTCGCCGTCTTCCCGTGTCATGGTAGCGTAAGTTTTCCTGCAGTCGTCAGCTTCATGACCAAATTTGCGGCATGCAGAACACCGCGGGATACGACAATCCTTTCTTATATGGCCCGATTTCTTACATCTCAGACACAGGGGTGGTCGTCCAGGCACAATTACAAGAGTGTTGCTGCCCTGAATACGAATCTGATGCGGAAGCGATTCGACAGTAAATCCGTGTTTCAGTCTCAAAATCACCGACCTAGATGAGGTTTGCGCTCCCTTGAATTTTCCAGTCAGCCACGTTTCTCTACTCATTTCTTCAATTTTCCCATATGGTTCCAACGCTTTTCGCACGGCGTCGTCACTGATATGGTAAGGAAGCCAGTGAAGTTTGACTCTCACCTGACTGTCGTTGGGGTCGATGACAAGGCATCTTTTACCTTTGATGCGCAGTTCCTTTGCATCTTCGAGCACTTGTTTTGCGGCCATGGAATATGTCGTTAGCGCCCAGACATGATTCATCTGGTAGGCACCGATCGACGCTACATCCTTGACTAGTTGTAGGCGCTCAATTTCTTCTTCGAAATCGTTGATTCGGTAGGGCCTGGCAGACACATCCCAATGAAGAAATACAGTGTTCAGGGAAGCGTTTTCAGTTGGCAGTTGGGGCAGAATAACCTTGTAATCCTCAGCAGATACAGTAGAACCACGGCCTGAAGCCGCTGACACCGCTCGGAGACAGCACATGATCCCAGCGTCCGACGCGCACGAGAGCCGACGAAGGAATGACTACACCAACCCTGACATGCTCTTCGAGGGTACATTTTGGCCATGTGAATAGTACGACGTGCTGATGCGCTGATGTTTACATTTGCATTTTAAGAGCCAAGATCCGCTATCACTCCGCCGCGTCAAGTGCCGCATCTCTAGAAGAGCAAGAGTGTTCGTACCATCGACAGGTACGTCGTGGAGTGCTGGAACATCGATTTTGATGTACGATATCCATATTAAATAAGAAATTCAGAAACAGACAACGTTGACTTTTAGGGTTATTACTGCTAGTTTCGACAGTTGTCTCTCGTTCTTTACACTTTTGAGCGCGCATATCATTCGTGTGTTCAATGCAAAATAGCTACATAAACATTCGTGGATGAGAGTTCTTTCTGACAGCATACTGGCTTCTCACGGCAGCACTGTACCAGAATAATGAGACCCGAGCGAGACAGCTTTTCACGCAACTTTTTGGAACAACCCAAATCTTCTTTTGCGCTTCGCATAAGCTTGTGAAATATTCCTGGGAAATTAGCTACTATGTCAGTGTAACAGCACATGTAAGTCCACAGGCCTGTGTGCCACATCTTATCCCCCCCCAAAAAAAAGAATACGCAGCCATTCCCAGAGATGGTATGATTTTCATCAGCGGCCGATTTTGAGGAGGCCGGTAGGGCGTTGCTGGTGCCGCGTCGTCACGGCACAATTATAGCTATTCGCCACGTCGACTTTAATACCGGTGTCGGTGCCATCAGTATTGCCGGCTTCAGAGAAGCGCGATTGAATACCGCGCAAGAGGAAAGTACAGTGTACACCACCGATGCGAGAATAACATACAATTTTAAAGGGCCACGACGGAAAGCGCTTTTGCTGCGACTTCGCAACTCTTGGTCGTCGTGACCGAATGTTTCTGCTGCGACGTCAGAATTGGTGTCGTAACGTCGGAGTCGCTGTCAGGATATAAAGCTGTTGTTCCGACTTCAGAACTCTTGTTGTCGCGACAGAACGTTTCTGTTGCGACTTCATAACTATTGGCCTTCGCGACAGAATGCTTCTGTGGCGACATCAGAATTTCTGTCGTAACGTCAGAAATGTCTCTCAATTAAGAAATGTCAAGAACTTCTGTCGTACAGCAGAATTTCTGTAGTTGCGACAGGAATTCGTCTTGTCTTTTTCAACTGGGCACTACAGAAGCTTGTCGCATCGCACAATTTCAGTGCACTTCTGTTGTCATCATTGCGTACATGCTGCGACGACAGGTTTCCGTTGTGGAACACTTCCCTGTAGTACAACAGAAGTTTGTCCATTACTTCAGGAACACTTCTGTTATGACAACTGGGGGCCTGTTGCAATGATAGGTTTCTGTCGTACAACAACATTTTTCTGTAGTACAACAGAAGTTGGTCGCATTACTTCAGGAACACTTCTGTTGTGACAATTGAGGGCCTGTTGCCACAATAAGTTTCTGTAGTATTTCAACAGCTCTCTGTAGCACTACAGAAGTTTTTCGGGTTACTTCAGGGACATTTCTGTTGGGACAACAGGGTGCCTGTAGTGATGACAAATTTTTGTAGTACTACAACAATCTGTTGTAGAGCTTCAGCTTTCTGTTGTAACAACAGACATACGACAGACTGTACTTGTGTAGTCACCTCAAGAAATGTCTGTTGTACATCAGAAAAGTCTGTCGCTCCATCACCAATCTGTAGTTACTACAGAAAAATCCTGTTGTACAACAGAAATTTCTGTAGTACTGAACACAACCTCGGTTGTCATTTTGAACTGGGAAATAATTATTTTTTCTCTTATCGTTCAAGCTATTAGCCTTGGCTCCTGTTTATTGACTGAGGTGCCACTTAGTTGCGGGGTATAGTAAGAAAGGCCCCAAAAAGTGGTCTCATTAGCTTTATGCAAGTCCAGAAAAATTAACTGAGAATGAGCTCACTAAATTGAGGAAAAGCCAGCAACAAACTCTTCCGTACCCCACATTACCCTAATTAAACGGCGCACTGTTTGTTTTTGACTTGTGTACTGAATGCAGCTTATCTCCCTGACACAAAAGCTTTACAAGTTTATTTCGGAACAAAGCAAAGCTGGCTCGTCAGAAACATGATTCAGGTGTTCACCATGCCCGACAACTTTCTAAATGATGTCTCGTCAATTAATAGCTATGTTGAGTGACGTTATTTTACAAAATATTTCGGCAAAATGAAAATATATACCCCTCGAAGACAAAAAGCTCATACAAGTGTACTTTGGTGCTTCATTAAATTTTAATCGTGGTGCAAGACGTGTGCTAAAGCTTGTATATATTTACGTGAAGTCATTTGTTTCAAGTCTTTTGTTTTGCCTTCTCACAGTCAGCCGTAACTCTTCCTGGGATGTGTTGGTGTGGGAAACATTTTAATGTAACGTATTCAGATGTCTTTTGTTTATTCACACGTGCAAGCAGCTTA
The DNA here is from genome assembly GCF_038994185.2 of Dermacentor albipictus. Classification (NCBI taxonomy): domain Eukaryota; kingdom Metazoa; phylum Arthropoda; class Arachnida; order Ixodida; family Ixodidae; genus Dermacentor; species Dermacentor albipictus. The sequence continues at coordinate 97,672,586 of NC_091822.1, forward strand.
AATTGTTCATGTGTTCAAAGTTGGTTGTTACAAGAGTATGCTTTAGCCCTGCCTTTTGAGTCGCTTTGCCTTCTAGTCATAAATTTAAGTCACAAGTTAGGACCACAATGTTTATTTCGATAGAATTCATATATATATAGGTTTTTTCAGATGTATTTACACTGTTAAGAGGGCTGTAGGCACTAGCCTATGTCTCCATGTTCCATGTAGTGGTGCCTTATGTACTGTAATAATGTTTCTTGTGCACGCATCTTTAGCGTAAATAAAGGCACTTCAAATTGATCGCTCTCTGCTTTGCTTTTGTTTGTGTTTGGGAAAGTTATGAGCAGGTACTGGAGCATGTACGTGTGAATAGCAAAGCAATTTCAGTATATGAAATAAAATCCACAAGCCCAACGAAATATCAATCATATTTCTATGGCGACTTCTGACATCTCAATGCCATCTCAACCGGACCACAAAGTACTTTTCTGTGCTGTGAAAACAGTAACTCAGCGGCAGGTCACCATAACTACCACAACGTCAATTCAATGCAGCATCAATAGTAACCCAACAACCATCCAACAAAACAAACACAACGAGCCGTCTACGCACAATGCACTTTCAATGGTAACTTAACAACTATTCAACATTGAGACACCCAATGGCGTTTCATACAAATTTCAGTGGCCAATATTCAACAGCCCTTAAAACGCAACCCAACAATTCTCCAACAAACTCCATAATTCCTCAATACGAAACTCAACATTTACCAACGATATTTCAATGCCTTCTCAATAATTTTTAAGGGTTAACACTGTGCCATTCAACCGCCTAGGCACACGCTCATTTCTCCACGCAACCGAAACTAAAGTTATCATTCTGATTAACAACGCTATTCACGGAAATCATTGTTTCCATACTCGCTCATTACGCCTAATCGAAATGCAAAGAATAAAACGTAACAAACAAATTTTAACTTACCAGTCTGTCATTACACGTATGGTCAACGACTGGCAAGTTTCATGTTGTCAAAATTTAGAATTCAGTGCCTCGTCAAGTAAAAATGGCAAGCAACTTGGTATTCGTTGTTAAAAGCTGTGCCAACCAAATATTACTTCCTTACAGTGTTTGAGGTATATTCGCAATTTTTTGTAGCACCTGCTGCAACATTTGAAAAAACACTTTAACATAAACCTTTCTATATTTTTTCTTTATACTTGTATGTATACTCTGCTGTATATTTTTTGCATCTATGCGTCATCGTTTAATTGTTTTAAATTTTATAACTAGGGAGTAGATATGTACTACATTTTGTTGCTGCTAATATATGTATATTGACGATTGGCCCACAGATGCTTTTGGCTACGTGCCCGACCGATTTTTGTGCGATTCATGTAAGGATTAGGCAAAAAAAATTACACATAGGAGTAGCTACCCTTGCGCAAGCGCGCCATCACCTAGTTTATTCTGTAAAGAACTAAATTATCTGAACAGTTTGATCGTCTGATTGAGGGTCATGACTGTACGCTTGAGTTGTTCTATGCGTTGACAACTAGGCGTCTTCTTTAACGGTTTTTAACTAATTCCGCATTGTTTTAGAGCGCAGCTCTTTGGCGTCCGTTCCTGGGTTTCGCGTCGTCGTCGGCGTTGTCGTCGGCCTCGTAACCAGCTCCGCCCCCCTTTCATCCCCCCAGCGCTAGCAGCGACCGACTGATACCGCTGGATGCCGCTGACGCCGCTAGAGAGTCAAGATAACGTGACTGCATAGAACACCGTCGCCGCCATGCAGAAAGAGGAGGAAAGGGTCCCCCCCCCCCTGTTCTTGTGTGGCGGATAGGGTGCTCTTCAGTTGCCGACGCGCCGGTTATTTCACGTAGGCCCCGGCACGTCGACGAATACGTGACCACCTTCCCACGGCTAGACCTGGTTCTTAGCGCTGCGGAAGCGAGGATATCATATTGTTTGTGTCGGCATCGGCGGCGTTGTCCCTGAAACCAACTCCGCAGCTGGGGTTGACTCACTATCGGCGTCAGCGGCATCAGTCAGTCACTGCTATCTCTTCCCTCCTCCCTTTATCGTGTTGTCCGCTTGCTGCGCGCGCTTCTGCCCCCATCGTTTGCCGCTGGGTGTACACGCCGCCCCCCTCCCCCCTCTTCCTGCGAGTCTCCGGTTGTCAAAGCGCCGGCTCGAACTTAATTCCTTTCTTCGCTCCTCCTCCAATGCAACCCCTGTGGGGTGGCAATCAGAGAGCCAGATCGGTGGCGGCGGATCTGTATATGTGCACCGCCCGAGCCGAAATTGCCGCTGCCGTTCGCCCTGTGCGGTGGCAATCAGAGAGCCAGATCGGTGGCGGCGGATCTGTATATGTGCGCCGCCCGAGCCGAAATTGCCGCTGCCGTTCGCCACTGCGAAATTATCTGCCAGTTCTTTCTGAGCCATGAGCAAGACGACCGATGGAAGTCCTCCGTCTGCTGCTGCTGCTGCTGCTAAACGAGCTGCCAGAGCAGAGGCCCAGCGCCGTCGCCGTCGGAATCCAGAGGTGCGTGCCGCCGAAGCAGAAGCTTACCGTCGCCGCCGTCGAGATGATACAGGAGTACGCGTCGCCGACGCAGAGGCTAAGCGCCGCCGCCGAGAAGACCCTGCTGTTCGCGCCGCCGAAGCGGAGGCTCATCGCCGCCGTCGAGAGCAACCAGCAGTAAGCGAAGCTGAAGCAGAAGCTCATCGCCGCCGCCGAGAAGACCCTGCCGTTCGCACCGCCGAAGCGGAGGCTCATCGCCGCCGTCGAGAGCAACCAGCAGTAAGCGAGGCTGAAGCAGAAGCTCATCGCCGTCGCAGAGAAGACTCTACCGTTCGCGCGGCCGAGGCCGAGGCCAAACGCAAACAAAGGCTCGCATTTGCTGCGCTCAAATTTCGCATTAGGAAGTAACGTAATCGTCGGTAATTTTTAGTATATATACTTCTGGGACTAAAAAAAAACTAATGGTCAGCAATTTTGCGAGTGTTTTGTTAGCATCTTGTTCCATGGTTTGGCGCCCTTCCAAATAAGTTTCAAAGTGTACCCGCAAGCTCCCTTTGCATCCCTCCTTCCATAACTGCGAGTCGGCCTAGTTGGAACAGATTCATCTTAAAACTTTTTGTGCGCAAACAAACAGGGACTGTTTGTTTGCGTCCAAAAAGTTTTAAGATGCCTCCTTCCATGCTGCATAACTTTCCTTTAGAACGTATCGTCCGGAATTATTTATTCGCATTCTAAAACTGCATGCTTAGTGAACGTGAATCAGGCACGTACCCAAGGGGGGTGCCCGGGAGGGGGCCACTCCCCCCACCCAAAAAATTAGGTGACATACCCAATGGCATAGCCCCGTCGCCGCCGCCCCCACTCCTCACACACATTCTTAAAGCGCCGCAAAATTACGTGCCTGCCTCGTTATATTTTCATGCCATCAGCAGTGGCATTGCAATCCTATCACCTCAACTTAGGTAGAACACAGCAAATCGAGAAAAGACGCTTATCTCCATCGAGAAAAGACGCTTATCTCCGCCCCCTCCCCCCCCCTCGACCAATTGTGAAACGAGTGGCCATCCAGATATTTGCTCTGACTGCGAAATAAACTAGCATCCCTGTGCAAATTCTACTTGATACATATAATGAACCTTGAGCAATATTCCTTATTTGTCGAAACACTATTAGTCACAGTGAAATCAGGAAACTTATAACATTCAATATTGTCTGAGCATGTTGTTTTGCCTGATCTCTCAAGGAAACTATACATCGCGTCTGGTTGGATAACAACACTAGTTCCAATGATCGTGGACCAGATGCTCTCTGTGTGCGCCTAATTCATCCATGGTAAAGAAGAGTGCTAGCAAAATAAACTCAATAAATAGATTTGCTGTGGACAAAACTCGGTCGAGCATACTATGGCTGAAATAACGTGTAAAAATAAAACATATGAACACCCGTTCTGTTGTTTTTACTGCATTGCGGGTGTTTATGTGCGTTGTATGTTTTTTTGCTCTAATGTCAGCCAATATGCGATATGGCCTAGACTGAGCAAGGTACGCTTTAAAATAGTTTAATGAAGGAACACGACTCACCGTACTCTGTGAAAACCAAAGGAATGCTCTGATTTATTGCTTGGTGTAAAATATATAATCAGTGACATAAAACATTTAAAAATTACCACGTGTGACAGTCATGTGTTCACGTATTCGTTATTGTACGCGGAAAGCATTCCATGCTCTTCCGAGGTTGAGAAGTTTCATTTTCTTGTGAGGATTCCCCTCGTCATCTTCCATCGCCATTATCTCCTCCATGAACCCGTCATACGTGGAAGAAGGGTGCGGTGATCGCGGATTTCCAGCGCTTGACACCAGGTGGCGGTCGGCATCCCGCTCACGTGGCGACATTTCGGTGCCACTTCCGGTGTTGGCTCCACCAGCAGCGTCGTCGAACTGACGGCAACGTTTGAAACGCTTGAGAGGAACGCCTGCGCATTGCACAAGAAATGGGAGGTCGTTGGTTAGGTGTCTCGAATATACGAATTGTACCAGTCAAGCTAGCGCTCGATACCCGCACGAACAAAAAGAAATATACAGAATATTTCCATCGCTGAAAAACGGCTGATGGCAGTACAAAAAAAAAGACAGGCTCAAGTGGTATCAGGAAAAATGACCTGTCGCGCTCCATCGCTCAAAACATATAGATTAATAATGTTATTCGAATATCTTTATATGTACCTTCTAATAACAAGAAAGCAATAAGTAAGGCGCGGAGGATCAACCGCATGCAGTTTTTTGTATTTTAGTTATATCCCGTTCGACTAAATCAGCGTAAATTATTAACCATGGGCGCATTACTTGCCGGGACCAAGATTTTATTATGAGGCATGCCGTGATGGTGGCCTCTGTAATAATTCTGACCGGCTGAGATTCTTTAAAGGGAGCACGACAGCCAATATTCGACCATCATCTCTACTGGGTGAGGCAATCCTTTTGCGTTCAGGTAGTCCTTGACAAAATTTTGCCCATTTGAGCTAGCACGCCATTTGTAATTGAATTTTTTGCATTACACTCGAACGGCATGACAGTCGGGCCACACTGGACCACTCGCGAGCCTTACGTTACAAGCTTCATGCTTGCAGAGCTAACATAAACATTCTGTGGAAGAACCGTGCTTCGGCTGCGCACGCATTGGAGAAATTTCTGCTTTGTTCTGCTTGCATTTACAATTGTTCAACTGGCAGCGGCTGAAACAATGCCATAGCGGCGCCCATGTACCGCTGTGGTGCAGTGCGAACGAAGCAAGCAGTGCTCGTTAGGTTTCGTTCTTCAGGTTCACCAAGGAACCTGTCAAGCGTAAGGCTTGCGAGAGCAATGTGGGCTGGAAGGAGTGGCTATCATGTGATGGTTTCGCTTTGTTATCGGAAAACTTCATGCCAAACATCTACAACGACGATTTGCGCCTCTCCGCTAAGTTTAGGATACCCGTGAAAACGTTGAGACTGCGGCCAGACGCAATACCGACCATGTGCACGAGAATGTGCACGGGAATTCGTTCTCAAAAGTAGCACGCAGTTTGAGGGGTAAAAAAGACCAAAAAGCGGTGGGAACGCGCAGCAGCTTAACAATATTCAAGTTTTGTTGAGAACGCATTCAAGACACATGAATGCATGGAATGCATTGCAGCAAACAATCTACGCGCATAACAATTTTCATTCCGTTAAGTTGCGCCACACTTTCTCTCCCATGAGAGCCTTGTTAACCAGCGCTGCACGCATGAAACGTGGTGAAAGAAAGCTATATCAATAGTGTGAAAAGGCATAGGCAGCATTTCGCGCATAAACACTGGCAACACCAATGTCGCCGTTTATCTTCACCACGTTCACTACGCTGTACATAAAAATCTTCAGCAGGAATAGCTCATACACCCTTAGCTTGGTAACCCTTAGTATAGGTGCACAAATTCGCATTTATAAGGTACATTGTAACTAATATATTATAGGTTACATTGTAACTAATACAAAATATACGGTACATTGTAACCAATATAAGATAAAAGGTACATTGTTACCCTTGAAAAATATGCAGCTTTAGAGGTTACGCTGTAGTCCTTTATTTTCTAAAAGCAAATGTAACCTCTAAAGGATGTGTTAAATTTAGGGGTTACTTCAGTAACTTATACGGATAATTTCTTCTTAATTGCATTCTAGTTTTATAGCCAAACTAGAAAATTTGCACTCTTCCACTACAAGATATTGCCATCTCGAATTGGGGCGATATTGTCATGCCTGCCAGCTGGCTATCTTCTCACCTCAGATTATAGTTATGCTGGTGTTCAAATTGTGGGACTATAAAAGAAGAGACTTTCACTGGCAATGCATTTCATTAAAGCTTTCAAGAGAGCATGTAAATTGCTCGGATTGGTATCGACCCAAACATTTTTCTTTCAGTCCCATAATTCAAACTTCTACATGACAATCTGTGGCGAAAAGAAATCAGAGGCAACTGACAGGCATCACAATGTTAGCCCCATTCGAGATGCAGAACATTTTGAATCATGACGCCATGATAGATTTTATAGGTTAGCTATAACAATACAGCGTAATCACAATAAAGACATCTGAATAAATAGCCGAAGTAACCCCTAAATTTAACATAGCCTTTGGGGAACAGTTCCTGCTTGACTGCTAATATAACTCAGCTGTAAGTTTCTAACATATACTGCCTCTAAGTTAAGGTCCCTCTAAAATATGTGGCAGCCAAAAATACCTTCAGTTCTTAGAGTATTACATACTTGTGCAGAAAAGCCACTATTTATTAAAAATCCATCTTCCAAAGGCACAAAATTACTTGAAGTACACTAAATGAAGAAAAAACACTTGGGGAAGCAACATATGCATGAGTATTGTAGATTGGCCATAATTTAGTTCAGGTGAGCAAAAGCATACTGCAAAGCGCTGCATGCTGGCAATAATATTGTGACAATGAGTTGTTTTAATGTAGTTGAAGGCAATGTCATTATTTCACTTCCTAACTATGCACCTAGCCTTTGTAATAAGCTGTTCCGTTTAATTTTCTGTGAATGTTCTCGAAAAATAAGTTGGAGTACTCTCAGGTACGAAATTCTTTATTACAAGTTTTTTGTTCAACAAGGTCTGATACGAAAATACCATCCATGAGGCCTCCCATATACAGTCATTGAAGCACAAATGTGTAAAATGACAAACATCAGAATTGATGCTACTTAATAACTGCAATACTAGATTTCTGCAAAGGCACGGAGATATATACCGATCGGCTCACTGAGCAAAGGGCAAATAGAGTGCATTACATTTTGCAAAACAACCATCTACGTAGGTGAATTAAATGCTTAAGCTATGTTTATAAGAAATTCTGAGGCCTATGAATACACAAATGAAATAAAATTAACCAGCCTTCACCACAAGGGAGAGGAACAGATGACTAGAGCAAGTAAATGCACTGCTTGTGACTAGACGTAAACAATGTATGACGTGAAAAAAACAGCTGCTTATGGTGTAAGCCTCTCCCACCTTTGGAGCTAACCAACCGCATTGAAGTAAATCCCACACTATGTTGTTTTTTTCTTTCACTTCAGAGTTGGTGAAAAACATGGAAAGCAGCGCGAACAGCACTACAGATTACATTATTACTGCTTAGGAGCGCAAAGAGACGTTTCGGACGGGTAGAAAGCAGTCCTTTCACTAGCTTGTCTCCTGGCAGCACAACTTTTTGCACGAGAGCAAGTATTTGGTAAAATGCAAATGGATATTCTAGGTTCTTAACATAATATTCCAAAAGGAAAAAATAAGTTCCCGTTGTATTCCAGACGTGGAGACAGTGATGACTTCGGCTTGGCTGCCAGCAAAAATACATGTCTTGTCAGGAGCGCCGTAAATGTGAGGTGCTGTTACTTGGGGCTCATCAGCTGGCAATGCCATCTATGAAAAGAAATTAAAGATGACATAAACCACTGCCCGAAATTTATTTATGTAGTTTAGAGCACGGCATGCATGTCGCATTTTCCCACATAATAAAACAAAGAGATGTACGAACAAGGGCAAGAGGAGAGAAGTCAGCTAAGAAAGCTGGCACTACTAAACCGGGCAGGTGTGTTACTCACAGTCAACATGCATTGACTGTGCCTTAGCAGTTTGGATTTCCTAACTCACTGAAAACAACTAACGCTTAAAACTCGCATCTGTAGCGTAGTGTAGGTTGAGCCAGTTCCCCTGCGTTGTTCTCTTAAAAGTTCGCATCTCTTTACGCAAAACAATATCCACTGTCAAACGTTAAACACAATCGATAGCACGGATACCTGTCCAGCTCAGCTGCATTGCACGGCTCCCGACGGTAGACGACGGGCGCGGCTGTGCTCGCATCACTGCCGACGGCGCCGCTAATATTAGCGTATTTTCTGCATTGCCTATAATTATTGCGAAGAGCGACAGCAACGGTATGAAATATTGCGGCTTGTGAGCGTCGGTGATTCATTCCTAAGCGCCATAAGCCTTCGCTTCGACGTGAACCGGAAAAGGCCTAGCGACGATATCGGTGCCGCCGAGCGATGAGCGGCGGTAAGGCTGCCGACGTTGCCAGAACGACCACTCCTCGGTCGTTACTTCACTGTACGGATGCGACACAAATGGGTCCCGGTAACATCATATGATCACATCCTATCTACGGCAAGTAAATCTCGCCGTTCGCGAGGAACGCCGCTGTCGAACGCGGCCCGCGAACGGCGCGCGGCGGCCTGCCGTGCCGGTAACGTGGACGAGCCCTAAAGTGTCGTTTTTGAGCGTGGAAGAAACACGGATGCATTTAAGCGCAAATAGCTGCTTACCCCTTTGCTTTCTCTCTCTTCTTTTTTTTTGCACTTCCCTGACCTATTATGAAAGAAAAGCTGCAGCCTAGCTATATGCTGAATACAGACAAACCAGTACAATGCAAGAACACTTACCAAGTTCGTCTATTTTCCCATGCGATCTGGGGCTCTGGTCGCAGTAGCCACAGCGAATGTTCGCCGAAATGAGGACACTGAAGCGCTCACAGTCACAAAATGGCTCTTTGCAGCGGCCGCGCATTATCCCAAACAAAGTCTCTGTTCGTCACTGCCATTGCCACTGACAAAATTGGCGCCGAAACTAGCAACAAAACACGCATACACAGCTCACAACGCCATGTTTGCAACTGCTTCCCGTCATGCAATGCTAAAGCTATATACGGAAACGCGGAGAGATGACATAAAAACATGGCCGCTGCTTCTGTACTGAAGTACAGTAACTGAAGCACGATTCGGACATTCTGATCCGGCTGCACATATTCAAACGGAAACAGGTTCGTTGAGGGTAAAACAAAAACACAAACTTATGGACATAGTGCGCTCTTGGAAACAATGCTGCTGCATTGAACAGAATTATTCTTTATAGCTATCATGGTGGTAGAACTTCAGCCAACTGTACTTTTCATCTGTCTACACGGCTCCGTGGTAATAGAGCGGCTGTATGCGGCTTTTCCGTGCTGGGTTTGCTGCGCTGACATGCATTGGCGCGTTGCATCAACCGTGTTGCTGCTGTACAATATAGGGAAAAGTGGCCTGTTGCAGACGTTGACTCGTACCGTTGCTGAGTGCACAAAAAAAAATGGGAGAAACGTGCCAAGCGTTTTAATGATTGCATTTTGTTTGCTCCGAATTCGCACCACGGCTGCAAAGATTGTTTGATAAAATGCTCAGTTAATATACCTTCCATTGGGGCAACACTCATTAAATTCTTTGGACGCTTTCTAGGCAAGGACGCATTGCGCTTGATGGCTGTAATATGAGGAAAATGTTCGTACATCAGTCTGCGATTGAGCTTGCTCCATGAATGCACCCAACCAAATTCGCACTGAGTAAACACGGCAAAAGGCCCTTCCAGGTTCCTACCATATAATAATAATAACCATGCTTCTTTTTCCTCCCCTCATGAAGAAGGCAGAAGTGCCACAGGAGCATTATTTTATCATATTATAAGCTAAACGTATGTCAAAAGGGCTCCCCAATCCGTGAATGTGAGACTCATAAGAAACAACAAAAAGACATGCGGCGGCATGTGTCGGCAGCGGCATGCGACGGCAAAGAGATAGATTTCTGCAGGACACATGTAGGGTCTGTGAAAAGCGCTAATTGTATACAATACTTGCTCAGTCGATGGTTGTACTTCCGGCAGGAATCGTCATTATTCTTGCAGAGCGTTCTTTTCCCGCGACCTACTTCCGATATGCGGCTCTGCCGGCTCGATGAGTAATTTGCTCTCAGTCAAAATTTGCGACTGAACACCCGTACAAGTGCTTATCAAGTGGATCAACCATGTGTGCACGCAGGTAACTTATCCTGCGCTTTGTTAATGTGTAAATTGCGAACTACCCCTCCCTATTTAATGTCTCCGTGGGGTCTCGGTTAAAGGTTACTAAAATTCTATGGGTTACAATATAGAGGTTACATGCTGGCAGCAGATCAATGTAACTAATAAGCAGCACCCGTCTCACTCAGTTTCGTCATTGTAACCCTTAGCATGAGCAATATAATGAAAACATCAAAAGGACGGGCGAAGTAACCGTTATTTTATTCGTTACTCATGTTTATAGGTATACTTATAGGTTACCAAGATTAGAGTGTACCACCGCAAACAAGCAAAGCTACAATGACCCATACCTCCGTAAGGAATATCTCATACATCCTTAAGACAGAGGCCACAAGCACTGAGCAAAGTGAAGCGAACGGTTCACATGATCGTTGAATTCACCCATACAACACACAGAACAGCATAGCTTTCAATAATGAACAAACTAAACACAAGCATCCGAACCATCCATAAAGCATTGTATAACCCACTCGGAAGTACGCTACGGCCGAGGATACCAGACGAGCGATCAAAGAGATTTAGACGTGCGAAGCGGCTGGAACAAGGCGTTTCACCACGAGTGCTAATTTCACCTGCTGGAAGGGTGCAAGGTAACGGCGAAGAGAAACCTCGCTGGCGCGAGTTACACTCCGTTACACGAGCACGCGAAGCCGCAACTAAGCGTCGAAGACGAGCTGAAGAAGCCGAACTGCGAAACCAGCAACGCGACGATGAAAGACGGCAGCGTCGAGACGAGGCTGAAACTCGCAGACAGCGGCTTGCCACACGTGTACTTCACGCTGCTATGCGTTAACCTTGAAAGAAGTCTGGTCCTTCGGATCGTATAACTTTATTCAGTACCAAATGTGCAGCAGGCTTCCTTCTTCACGTGTTACAGAAGTGTAACCTGCTGCAGAACTTTTTCGTATAAATTGTTTCACTAAATTTAATTTATTACACCTGCGGTACACATATCGAGAGTACACGTTTTAGAAAACGCTCCAAAACACCCACTTAGATTTTTCGCGCCGAGCTGCCTCCTACATGGATGTTTTTCTTGCGCCAAAACGAAAGCCCGCAACAAAAAAAAATTGTGGGCACAACGACCACAGCGGCTCTCCAACATGGTGCCATGGAAGCAGGCACGCTCTATAAACCACACATGAGGGTTGCATCAATTGTAACAAGCATTCATGTCAGTATGGGCACTCATTTACTCCTAGCAACAAGCATCAACTGTTTGTGCACATTTTGCGACAGTGGTAATCACACTGCCAAAGGCAAATCAATATCAATATGATCGTAAGATTTCGAGTTCCAGCTTATGCGAACGCAAGCATAGTGCAACAGAGAAACCACGTGAAACTTCGATCAGTCATAGTGCTGCTATAAATGTTTGATCACAAGATTTAATTAGTTCTTCCATGGCGTGTTGAGAGAACCTCTGCAGCGGTGTGCAAGAAGCATACGCAATAAGCTGTTCTTATTTCGTGGGCTTTTGTTCAGACGCAGTAAAAAGAGCACCGCAAGAGATGCGCCTCGGCAAAATTTGATGTGCTTGAATTCAGTATATTACGTAGTGCCTAAATATCTGCTGTAGTTGTAATATCGAACCTTTCAATAATACCTTCAAACTCATTATCGAGTAACAATACCAAAATTCTGGAATGCTTCTGTTAGTACTGTTGGCGTTAGATACTGTTGGTATTAACCGAAAAGAAGGAGACGCGTGATTAATAAAACATGCCACAGGATAAGAGACACAGCCTGTGTGTGATTTGCACGACCAAAAACATTACACGTAACGAGAAATAAAATTTGCCGCTAAGTAACAAACAGCAACGGAAAGTCAAGACATACTCATAGCAATGAAAGAATGCTCACCTCCATGGAAGGCATTGCGCTTCTGGGCTACCGGTGCTGACGATGACCCGGATCCGGTAACAGCATCGCCGGGCACAGCTCGCTCAGAGGCCGCGTCATTATCTGGTGCTCGCCGAGATTTTCGAGTTGACGTTGGTAGATAGGAGTCGAAGCTTGCCATGGCAGGCAACAGTTCATTTCCGGCTTGCATGGCTTGTTTGCTTGGAGCAGTCACTTCACTGCAAATCCGCACTCAAAGAAGCCAGGCGTGCGAGTCAAATTGTGAACGCTCATGAGCCGACTGTCGCTTTCTTCCTTTCCCTCGCCCAATACACTGACCAATGAGGTGCTTTTGACCTTGCATGTCAGGTCCGTCGTTTAGTAACCTTGGTGATGCATTGTTGGGAATGGCTTTTAGTTGACGGCGCGCTCATTCTTGGAACCCCTTGACCTCGGGACGCCAGGCTCCTAAACATTCTTTTTTCCCCCGAACCATCCCCCTCCCCTAACCTGTCTGGCGCAATCACCACCACTAGCACCTAGCATCGCTATTTAGTCCTACCCAACAGGGCGGTTCTCGTTCTCCACGTGCAAATTTTGTACGCGCTTGTTCGTGTGTTCTGAATAAAGTTGGAGGATGCATGCGGAAAATACTATTTCGCGTGCCTTTAGCAATCTATGAAGCAGTTGACTGCGGAATGGTTGGCGCTGCGTATCTAGAAAGTTGTCCTGTAAATTAAGACAGTGAGAGGAGCCGCCGACGCCCCATAACATGTAGCGGGGGTTACACGACTCTCTTATGACGCGGTATGCGACGGACGTCTTTCTCGTTTCGCTCACCTATCGCACTCTCATCTCTAATGAGTTGAACTTACGTTCGTCATGGGAAATGCCGTGAAGCTTATGCGAATGACATTTCCCTTTGTGCTCGCCTTATTTGGAAGCTCGCACACCCAAACCGCACATTCAATACGCACCTTAAAGCGTTTCGAGTTTTCGACAAAGATATTAACTTTTCCCTGTCAACACTTCCCCGTTTTCGTTCTGGTTAATGCTGCAAAACATGTTCATGGGCATGTCTCCCGCCGACATCCGATCCACCGAAGTGACGTCATAGCTCGTGCACGGCGGAGCTATGATTTTGGAGCTTAGGGTTCTATTTATTTATGTGTTTAATTTATTTATATATATATTTATTTGTTTAATGCCGGAATGCTCTACGAAGAGAGCAGAGAAAGAAAAAAAAATGCATGTCCAGTGCCGTTAGCAGATACAATAATTATTATTTTTACGTTCTTCAGTAGGTCTGCCTAACTGAAAGTGTATTTTCTTCGCTTTTTAAGCGCATATGAATTACATTCCATTAGAAAGCTTACTTTCTGCTCTTTCCCATGACGCCTAGTATTATCTCCTATCCCGAAGCGTTACATGAACGCAATCAATATAGTGTGAGCAAGAAACGGCGTTTTTGCTGTGCTAGCCCCTTTTGCAATGCGTTTCCGGCAAAACTGATCAACAAAACAAAATGAACCTTCTGTACGTTTAAATGAAATGCTATAGAAGGTTTCTGTGAAGTAATATTCCGTGTAAATATATGAGAAATTTATATAGGCGGTAATAAGAAGGAGCAAAACAAAAAAAGAATATGAAATAATATCTTTTTTTTTCTTATTCAACGAACAAGAACAATATTTAGTGGTTTTATAGGCTACTGTGAACTTATCGCCTACGTGAAGTGGGTTTGTGCTCTGATGAGGAGTTCATGAGTTATTTTTACTTGAAATTTCCAATTTATTCGAATACTTGGTCGCGCATTACTGAAGAATATACAAAACTATTCAAGCAGCAAGTCTGAAATTTTCAATAATCAAGAAGCAAGCCCTTCTGTGCAATTGTATGAATAGAATATTGTATTGTGCTCATTAAGGAGTCTATAACCAAGCAGTGCATTCAGCTCAATTTTCTCCTTTCCAGGTCCCTGAAAATCGATATTGTTTTTCATGTAAACGCTAATTCACAACAAGTGCGGCGCATTAGTTGCGTTATAAAACGTATTGTATTTACTACCACTCACTAGTTTTACTAATCAGTGCTTAGAACAAAACATTTCCCATAAATAATAAGTGTCGCAGGCCTTTTCTGCTAGTAGCGACATCTGTGAAAAAAAAATATATCAAGCTGTTTCACGTTAGTTCCAGCATTCGTCAAATGTGGCGCCACCAACCATCACGGAGCGGGGAAAACGCGGGTGTATTCTCCAGATTTGAGTGGTTGTCTCAGTCTAGTCGTTGTGCTCCCCCACATTCATTCAAGCACATGTGCAAGGTATATGTACATAAACTGGTAGCGAAGCTTCCATAGAAACCCACAGGTCAAGTAAATGGGGATCGTTGACACCGTGGCCATCTACGTGTCGTGGAGACAACAGTAAGAAAAACATTAATAAAAAGTGACGTCACAACCAGCAATGGCGCTGACGTCACGATCCTTACCCTGCTTGGCGCGAATGTTTGAATTTCCCTAGCGTCCGGCATTACGGCAGTCTGCGACCGCAGTTATCTTTCTTTTGAGGCTGACGTCAACTTGCGACTCGCCTCAGCTGAAACGCAAGCGTGTGCTTCAACTATTAGGTGTCGCGCATATCTTAACGTGAATGTAATTAGTTTGTTCATGACGGCGATAGCTCCAGTAGCTCCCTTAGGAAGATGAGCGAATAGGATGGAAATAACTGACACTGCCAAAAAGCTTTCAAAATAAACTTCACTTTTATTCGTCTTGAACAATGCAACAAATATAACTGACCATACAAAACATGTTTCAATGATAAAAAGTACTAAGGCCAGCACACAGTCACAATGCATAGCAACTTACGCGAATCCATTTCACAGAATCATTTGCGTTTCCGTGCCACAACATGTATTCGTGTACAACAGTTATCAGATACAAACAACATTGACCCACTTTATCATTCATAAAACATTTCACTTACTAATTTTGCTGCCCGTCGGACACTCAGAGCCTGTGTTACGGAGAGTAAACAAACATAGCGCGACGTTTCTTCGCGGGGCGTTCCGCATTTATCGTCACGATGATACAAGCGTGTTGGATGACGCAGCGTGAACTTGCACGATAACAAAAATCTGCACTCACAACCTTCGCCAATGAATGCAGTGTGCTCGGTTACGCAAAATTGGAAGCGAAGCACACGCCACACTTTGAAGAAACACGCAACGAGATAATAATAAAAAAAATTCGAACGAAACCACCCCGTTCAAGGGAGCAACGCCATTCCTCCCCACGTAATAGCTGACTTGCCAACTCTTGCGCTAGAATCACTTGTTTGTAGGGGCCACCAAGAAAGAACTAATCAATGGTAAAATAGAAAAAGAACATTACATTTGTTCTTTTACTGCAGCAAAAATATCTGGTGTGGAAAATTTACACGTACGCAAGTATTCTGACAAAAAACTTTCGAACAATTTATTTTTCACATAGGCTTTCTTGTTTCAGTGTTCGTACCACCCTGACCTAGTCGCGCTTCAAGCGCGCACTACTAACTGATATCCCCGAGGATAGGTTTTGGCAGGATTTTCGTTCCAAGCTTACCCTGGTTTGGCAGGTTTTCGTTCCAAACCCGCCGTGGTTGCTCAGTGGCTATGGTGTTGAGCTGCTGAGCACGAAGTCGCGGGATTGAATCCCGACCACGGCGGCCGCATTTCGATGGGGACGAAATGCGAAAACATCCGTGTACGTGGATTTAGGTGCACGTTAAAGAACCGCAGGTGGTCTCAATTTCCGAAGTCCTCCACTACGGCGTGCCTCATAATCAGAAAGGGGTTTTGGCGCATAAAACCCCATAATGTAATTTAAGTTTTTTCGTTCGAAGCTTCGCAACCTATTTAGATGGACTTTGACACATGCCCGCAACCACGTCATCAATGTAGTGCAACGAGAGCTCCCTCAATAAGCCTATTTTCAATTGTGCTTTGTGCATGCGCGTACCCTCGCCCCAGCTGCATTACAAGCTGCGCCGCCATTACCGCCGGGCAGGTGTGCGAAGTGAGTGCGTGATTCCTTGCATGATACATGACAATTTCTTTAGCTTGAGGGACTGAACAAAAATTTCTTATCGTGTTCTGGGCGAACAGCAGTTCGTGGGAAATACCGCAAGTGGTTCTGTCGACGAAAGCGAGCGATAAGCCCAGCGTTTGCGCCGATTCTCACGCTGGAAATTTGCTGTACTGTCGATTACACAAACCAGCGTGGAATTTTGAGCCTATTGCACTGGTGTGGCGCGCACGGTCAATTTACAAAAGAAAAAAAAACACGCTATCTTACGAGTGAGTCATAAGTGATTCTTGCTGAGTGAGTCAAGCCGGCGTTCTGGTATAAGCACGACACGAGCGCTGTGAACCACACACGCTGTGAACATTCCAACCGCACTAGCCCACCCTATGAGTGATTCTGAAATCTGGGCGATGATTTAATCTACCCGTTCAATATCGCAGGGCTTTCATCAATGGCTCAAGAACGCGTTTGCGCATGTAGGCGGGACTAGCTGTATACGGTTACGTGGGGACAAACAATAAGACGTATGTCACCACACCTACGAGACCAAAGGGACACACTCGTGGTGCCCCATCATACTGAACACGCTAATCTTAGTTCCTAGCAGGCAAATGAAATTTTACGTGCTCGGAAAAACAACGCGTTGCGTCGAATTACCTCTTGCACCCCCCCCCCCCCTTCCGTACCAAGGCATACGATACATATCTCAGGATAAAATCAACACCTGCCCTGCAGTACATTCGCAGTTCGCGTGCAGAACTTTTGCACGTTATTGGTTCATCACGATTAGCTGCTTGCCCCTCCCGATCTATGTAAGCACGTGCATGCAAGCGTATGTGAGTGCCTCATTCACGCCGCGCCACTCTCACCGACGGTCTAGATTATCGCGAAGAAAGTCCAGCCGCGACGCGTTTGACGCGCACACGTCTTGTATAGTTGTGAACCTACTGACCAAGCTGTTGAAGAATAAAGGCTTGCGCATCCGTCAAATGTTGGTTACATACGACCTACTCGTCGCATCGGCATGTCGGTAAAAGGAAAATTGTGTTATCGCCTTGCAACACCACGTGATCACCACGTGACCACGTGAACACCACGGGTGCAACGCACTCTACGAGATTTCCGAGCTGACGTTCGTAGGCAGGAGGTAAAGCTTCCCATTGCGGCTGGCATGGCTTGTTTGCTTAGAGCAGAGACTGCATTGCACATCCACACTCAACAAAGTGCAAGTGAAATTCTGAACGATTGTGATAAGACCGGCGCTTCGCTTTCATTCGCGCAGCACACTGACCAATCAGGTGCCTTTGACCTTGCATGGCAGGTTCGTCCTTTATGAAAGCTTCCGTGATACACTGTTGCGAATCGCTTTTAGTTGGCGTGGCACTCCTTGAAAGCCCTTGACCTCGGAACGCCAAGCCACTAAACATTTCTTTCTTTGCCCAAACCTCCCCCTCCCCTCACCCCTCTTGTGTTATATCCCCACCACCACATATCCCCGCGATTTTATCCTACACAAAAGGACGGTTCTCGCTTCCGGTGCAAGTTTTTTCTCGCTCTCCACGTGAAAGTTTTTTACGAGCTTGTTCGTATGTTTTAAATAAAATTAGAGGATCCATGCGGAAAATACTCTTGCATGTGCCTTTACCAATTCAAGAAGCAGTTGACTACGGAATGGTTGGCCCTGGGTATGTAGGCCGTTGTTCTGTAAATTAAGACAGTGAGAGCAGCCACCGATGCCCCACGACTTGTAGTGGGGGTTGCATGACTGTCTCATGAGGTGGTATGCGACGGAAGTCTTTTTTGTTTCTCTCAACTATCGCACTCTACTCTCTAATGAACTGAACTGAGGCTTGTCATGGTGGGAAATGCCGTGAAGCTTATGCGAATGACAGGTTGCATTGTGCCCGTCTTATTGGGAACCTTCCGCACCCAATCCGCACATTGAAAGCACACCTTAAAAACACTTCGAGCTTCCGACGTAAAATCAACTTTTCCAAATGAACGCTTTTACGTTAACTTTCTGGTTAATACTGCAAATGATGCCCTTGGGCATGTCTCCCGCCGACATCCGATCCACCGAAGCGACGTTATATTTCGGCATGTCGCTGTAATGCCTCATATCTTCAGAGCTAGTGTTATATAGTAATTATATAGTGTTGTTATAGTAACAAAGAGAGCAGCGAACGAAAAAGACTGCATGTCCTGTGTGGTTAGCATATACAATATATATTTTTATATATCATGTGGGCATCGGCCTAATTGAAATTAAATACCATGATGACGATTCTTTCCCATTTTCCCTCTTCCTCCTAGTGTCTTTTTGTGCGCGATCACTTTCCCTGTGCACAGTAGCCTGTAGGCGCCTACTTTTCAAACGGAAAATTCCTCTCTGTCTCTCTCTCTCGGTTCATCAATGGCAGAGTCCACTGCGGAAGTGGCGAAGTGAGTCCATTCTTTAGCGGTTTTCGCGATGAATTAATCAGAAAACAAATTAGCGTGATGAAACGGGGCGTCAACCAACTTTATAGCGGTGGTAAGTCCGACACGCCACGTAAGATGGCGCACTAAGAAGTTCATTTTTCTCCTGGTGATTACGGAAAATCTTTCGTAACGTAGACAAACCGGACATTTTCATACGCAAAGGGAGGTTGGCAAGCTGCAAAGTTTTTTCATTCTTTAGACAGGAAAAATTGGAAATGATCTGATCAAATTAAATGGGCACTACGCTTTTCTACGGATTACGCTGATCCGCTGCGATTGCTTAGTGGTTTAGTGTTGGGCTACTAATACGCATAAGGACGTGAGATTGAATCCCGGCCATGGCGGTCGCATTTCGATCGAGGCAAAAACACCCTTGTATTTCGATTTAGGTGCACGTTAAAGAACACAATGTAGTCCAATTTATTCCAGAACTACGGCATGCCTCATAATCACATTGTCGTTTTGACACGTGAAATCGCATAATTTTTTATGGATTCTTGTTTCACTATTGTGCAGGTATTGACTACGATCCCAAAAAGCAAACACATATTCATCTAGACAAAGAAGCGTATTTTTCATAAAGTTAATTAAACATACGATAGAGCCCTTGAAAAATTTTGCCCGAGATCGTCCAACGTGGGATTTTCATTATTAACATAGTTGTTCCCATGAGCTCATCAAGAAAAATTACGAGTTACGTCAAGTCTTTATACGTTTAAGAGGTTTCTTCCTCTAGCTGGATACCATGCATGTTACATCAAATAGGAGTGATGCAGATAAGCCGATTTTACAGCGATTCTCGTTATTTTACCCTTTGTAGTATTCAAACGTTCTTGTTATGAATTGCGCCAGGTTCTCATAAATTTAGGAACAAATTCAAGTGCTGTTCGATCAGCGCCAGATGATATTGCTTCACAAATTAGCCAGACATCAGCATAGAGAATAAGATATGATTAACATAAATAGGTCAGGTTGTCAGGTCAGGCTACCACGGGGCCACAGAAGCGTTGATTGACGCGCGACCACTTCCGTAGTGTCGCCTGGGTCCTTGATGCGCTTTAGTTATTGCGGCTCTGCTCATGCACGCCATGCGTATGTTGTTCACTTGGCATATTTGCAGGGTGTTTATTTTTCAGAAATAATAGACACGTACGGTACCGTACCGTGAGCTTAAATTTATGCTGTTTCTCCTAAAACGCTGTCATCACTAGTAGTAGTGTTTTCTTGCCTTCAAACGTCACCTTTTCCTTATCTCCGCCCCACCCCCCATGTATGAGAACTGCGAGCGAGGAGTGGCATGGTGTCGCTTCTACCCATTCTCTGCCTCCTATCTTCCCTCTCCTCCCTATCATTCTATCTAGTCTGCCTGTCAAGAGGCTGATGTGGCGACGCATAGGGACCTCCAGACAGTATTGTGCACATTCGACGCGCTGCATACGTCAAACAAGTCTCCCGTGCCTCCTTTCTTCTCTGCCAAGGTCCTTTAATGCATATACATGCCCTAAACGACACTTCACACGGCGTGCAAGACAGCAGCAGCCGAAAAGTCTAAGGAAGAGGCAATGAAAGCTCCTTTTTAAAAAAAGGTGTCAATGCTCTGCGTCGATACTGATGCATACAAGGCTAATTTAATTGCATGCGGAACAATCCAAATAATACTAGAAATGAGGGAATACTGCGCACCAAGCGAGACAAAATATTGAAATCAATAGATATAATCAAAATTTCATCACCGAAACATTTAAACTACCAACTACGTCAACCTTGACTTCTCGAGTCGAAACTTGCACTGTAAGAACGCTTAAACCTGTAAGGGCGGTTATTGGCCCACTGGTAACACCCTCACCATTAGGCCCTCACAAAAATTTAAATGAGGCTGACAACGGAGCTCTAAAAAGACTGCGATGGCTAAAACGTAGTTGAAAACCATCTAATCATTCCGACAGCCTTGAGCGCATAGAAATTTCAAAGATCATTTTACAGGGAGCAATATGAAACTCTCCTGCCCGATATTTCTGGCCGCTCAAGGCTGTCAGAATAACTGCATAGTCTTCAGCTACGTATTTTGTCATCAGTCCTCTAGTTAGAGCTCCGTTGTCGCTCGGTATAAATTTTTATAAGGCCTTAACGGTAAAGCGTTACCAATGCGATAAGAAAACTCCTTTAAGGGTGCAAGCACATTTACAGTGTAGTTAGCTCTCTAACTTATGTTATATTTCGCAGGCTTTCTTTACGGCGCATAAAGAATTACTGCGTGATAAAATAGGCAGTTCAAGCTGCTGAGAGGGAGGTTCCGTAGAAACCTATACAGTTTACTTATTTAAACTTTTCTGCATAAGTAATATTTCGCAATTCGGTTAATAAGCCTCGAATAATTATGCCATTACGCAAAACACTCCATCATTTTGACTTGCTTCACATAATAGATAAATAGATGTATTTATTTGCCTATTACTATAGTGCAGCTGTCTGTTCTTAAATGTTCGCTTAATTTAGCACAACCTGTTTAAAAAATGCCGACGCGACGGGGCGCATCTCCTTCGCAACAGTGCAGGGGTTACGCGACCTGCCAGATCCAAGTTATGCAAAGTTTCATCGCAAGGAATAAAGTTCAACTTAGTGCGAACCATGATATGTTGAAACCACATGGAAGAAATTCGGCATGTGATTTTTCTGAAGTTACTGTTCTATTACAGATTGGATTTTGTTCATCCCGTGTTTGGAAAGCAGTACTCTAGTGTCCTAAAAGCAGAGAGCTTTCTTTTTCTTGGTAATATTTCGCGAGATTTCTTTCAAACGCTGCTAAAGGAGCACCGCAAACATGCGAAGCGTGAATATTTGATATGGATGTATTCCATGTGTAGCAGAAAATTATACACACATGAATAAAATAAGCGCTAAAATGGCCCCACTAGTACAAAATGAAGACATCCGTTAAAATTAGAGTATGCTCACCACCACGGCAGGCAATGCACTTCTGGGCTGCGCGTCCTGACTAAGGACCGCTTCATGACGAAGAACACTTCACGTCCGGCAGCTACAACGACGATTTGCGCCTGCTCGCAGAGTTTGGGATACCCATGAAAAAGCTGATGCTGCGGCCGAACTCGATGCCGACCGTCGTCTCACACGGTCCCATCCGGTAGGAAGCGCCCCCGCCAAACGTAAGCCTTGCTATTTGTTTTATGGATATCGGGTGCAATAAGCAATTTCAAGTGAAGATTCAGCCAAAGCGTACATAGCGCCAAATTTTTGCGCCGCGGACACATGTGCGGGGGCATTTGTTTGCATATGCTGCCCGCACCTACAGTGAAAAAAATAACTCTTTGAAAATAATTTCGTTTAATATGGATCCTAGAGAAATGCATGCGCACAAACAATCTACACGCGTTACAATTTGCATTGTGTGAAGTTGCACCAGGCTTCGCCTCCCGTGAACGGATGGAAGCAGTTCGCAACGCATGAAATATGGAGATTGGGGAAAGGCGACAGCAGCATTTAGCACAACACCAATGTCACCATCTATGTTCACCACTAGGCGGTCTTGGTCCGTGGCCTCTGATATTTGCGCAAGCCAGCTGGCGCGGGCGAATCTCGGAGGCCGTGTTTCGTCACTTGAGCTGGTGGCGATGAAGCCAAATTCACAGTGCGCAGCGCATACTGCGTCATCGCTGCATGTGCTCTTCAAAGATTCCTCGCTTGCTTCGTCACGTGAAGTTGGCACTATCGAAGACTTGGCATGCGACATCTGGAGCAAATACGGTAATACTACCCCCCAACCTCACATGGCGGGTTGGCCACCTTTGTAGCAGACGATGGCTCGGTTCCATGCTGCCTATGACGTCACACATTCCTTGGCAATATTGCGGTGGGTGCCGGAGGGCGGGGCTTAGAGCCAGCGAGTTCCAGCTCATATTTTGGACAGAAATGTGCTTTTAGTGCCTCGTTTTTATGTGTGTATAGCCATAAGAAACCCTCGGCCACGATTTCTCGCAAGAAACCATAATATGTTGAGTGATCGTGCCATGCTCCCTTTAAACTATGTTATTTTGTGGCTGTACCTGCCAAAACCACGATGGAATTAAGAGCAGGCCGCAGTGGCGCACTCCGTATTAATTTGGGACTGTGGTATGCTTTAACGTGTCCCTAAATCAAAGTGCTTGAGCGTTTTATATGCCCCCCCCCCCCCCGTCAAAATGCAGTGCTTTTCCTTGCCTTTTTCCGTCCCCCTTCCCCTTGTATTTCGATGAGAACTGCTAGCCAAGAGCGGCAAGGCTGTTATTCACTCATTTCGCGATTGTGTCAGTTCAACCCAATCCCTGGTAGAAATGTACCCACGTTGGGAGATAGGTAAGCGCTTGCGGGAAGCCACGGATAATTACAGCTGTCAAGAAGCTAATGTGGTGTTAAGCAAGGTGTTCCAGAGGGCGTTGTGCACATTCGACGTGATGCGGTCCAAGCGAGTTTCTCACGTCTCGTCCCTGCCATGCTCCGTCCATGTATATACAGACTCTGAACTATCGCACGCGGCTGTGTGCCGACAGCAGCAGGAACAGTGGGAAAGTCAAAAGAAAAAGCAAAGAAAGATTCGCTTCAAAACTCACACAAACACAAATTTCTATTTCCTTCTACTCGAAGTGTATTTTTGGGGGTAATGACAGCTATTAGTATATCACCCAAACACGAGGAAGTCCCGCGTGCCATAAACTGCTAAAATAAAGAAACAGAAACCATATCATACAAGGCATGGGGAATAAAACCATGAATTTATTGGTCGCTATAAAATGCGTTCTTCAACGAATGCAACAATGAATGAACGAAAAGAATGGAAGGTCATGTGACCGTTTTCACGCCCCCGATGTCGTCACATGTGCAACAATCAATGCCTTTGCAATCCTGTCATTCGCGGTCGATATCATGTTCCTTTCTTGTCGCACTAGTCATGGGCCATTGCCATGATCTCTTCCATGAAGCCGTCAACTACGGTAGAGTAGTCCAACATTCCGGCACCGTTGGCACACGACAACAGGCCGCGGTTGAGGTCCTGATTGTCCTCCTGTGACAATGTTTCGGGGCCATCTCTGGTGCTTTCCCCAGCAGCAGCGTCACTGATACTGCGGCATCCCTTGACGTGCTTTAGGGGGACACTTGCGCATAGAACAAAAATGGAAGGCCCTTGGTTAGGCTTCTGAAACATACGAATTTCAGATATCAAGACACTAACATACAACTCGCAATATGAAAGGAATTTCACAAGAAGAAACGAGAAACAATACAGAAGGAAACAAACTTTTCACCCTAAGTAAGTTTCTATCGCGGTCGAAATACGTGCTCGGCATCTTAAGGAGCGAGTCACGAAATATGTTATATTTTCCTAAACGCCTTATTTGTTATGAAAATTACCAGACTTCACAAGTGCTCACAATAGGGAGAAACCTACATTGAGAAAGTTCTCGAGAGTTCTAAAGAACCTTGGTTTTTCTAGAGCTTCTGTGTTCGTTGGTGTTACGTGAACGATGTTTCCTCCATCTACGCTAACGGCGCTGTTCGTCCATATGCGTTACGCTTGATAGAAAGAGGTGAATCTGTTTATTCCAATAAAAATAAGTATGGCTCCTAATAAACATACCCCTGCATGCCATTCTACCTAGGGAAGGGGAAAAAAGGCAAAATATGGTCTTCGTATTTACACGTGATGCAAAGGGGACGGCTGTTTGAATAAGCATGCTATAGCTAGCAAATTAAGCTGTTGCGTTCAAGGAATATGAAAAAAAAAATTTAAAGCTTGCCCTTGCTTTGCAGTGAAAGTCATATGTTCTATTTATCTTCCTAAATCTAGTGATCCTTGTTAAACAGAGTCCATTTCAACGACATAGCACATTCTCTCGCCTCTGTAATCTCGACATTCCAACAAGATGTGTCACACAGTTTCGGATGCACCACAGTTATCACAACGCAGCATAGCGGTCAGTCCAAGGTGACGCTCGTTGTTACTTATTGGTGAACGCGACTTTGAGATGAAGTCGACGATATAAAAGCTCGAGATGACGGGGAAGCTGATGTGAAAGTCTGCTTTTTCGGATGAGATCAATTGAGGGGAGAAATCAATGTTGAAGCGCCACACACCACAGATTATTATTCTCCGCGTGGGAATATTTCGTTGCCATTGAAGATGCACCGCATTCTGGTAAAATATTTTCTACCACAATTTCTTAAATGCAGGCCCTTGGGCATAAGCTAGGCCAGTCTTTTCGCTTCCCCACATGCAGCAGTCTGCACGACTCCGCCGCAGTACTATAGTGTTGCCAGCGACAGTGGCCTTACGATGAAAGAAAGTTGTCTCGGGTCACTGGACGTTGCTTACTGTTCCTGTACATATCGCACGTGATCTTTAGCGCTGTTTTTTAGCCTGTAAAGATGACGCATCATGCGGGTGTATTGACTGAGATTACAGAGAAACTTCCAGTGATGAAGATTTCGAGCGTTCTAGGGAAGGTTTCTTTCCAGCGCGTCTGTCATCGAATTTGGTACGTGAACATCTTTTCTTCATGTAGGCTAACTGCATTGTTCATCCCTACGCGATACATTCGAAAGCACTAGAATCACGGTTCAGAAGCTGGCCGATATGCCGACTTGCACAAGGACGTAGGAAGAAACAGATACACGGCGCTTCACTTTCAACTTTAGATTTTATTTTCGCACGCACCGGTAAATATATACCGTACGAGCGTAAACAAACGTAACAGCAAAAAAGAACATTCAGTGGGGAATTACGATAAACCGTGCACGTGTGCAAGGCATGGGGAAAACATTGGACCATCGCAGTACATGTTTTCCCCATGCCTTGCACACGTGTACGGTTTATCGAAATTCATCCCTGAATGTTCTTTTTTGCTGTTACGCATGTTTTGCTGTACGTTAAGTATACTCCGTTTTGGAGGGCAGCAGAGCTGCCGACTAAAACTGCGCTTCAACAGTATTGCATTAATGGGACAGGTTATAAATGTTGCCATGCTCGAGAGAGCCCCGCTAGCGTCAAGCCTCGCCTGAGTGCAAACCTTTTATTTATTTACAATACTGCCAGTCTCATATCGAGACCATAGCAGGTGGGCATATGATTTTACATACATTTCATGGTTTATATACCGAATGGTAAGAACATGAAAAACATGTATATGGAAATACATAAAACAGGTTCAATGCACAATTTTACAACACTAATAATATGAATAACAAGAGAAACTCACAGAAATAGTGCACTTCAGGTTACATACACGTAAGGATTATTACAGTGTTATAAAAACAAAGAAAGAAACAAAGGGGGTAAATGTTTAGCTACAGTTTAAAAAAAATGGGGGTTCTGACAATTATATATGCATAAGCTCTATTATTTCCTAATTTATTATTTCGGTTTCTAATAACTTAACAAAATCAGACTGCGATACTGTGTTAGTTACAGACGGATCTAGGTTATTCCACTCGCGGACAACACGGGGGAAAAAGGAAGACTGAAAAGTATCGTTATTACAAAGGAACTCGTTTAGTGTATATGCATGATTATGACGAAGTACGCGGGATTTAGAAAAGGTAACGTATGCAGAGGCATTTGTAATAAAAAAAAAATCGAATATTTTTACCGTGTCCCGGCCCAGACATTCCCACCTCTGCCGGCGGCAGCAATACCAAAACCGAAAATTACAACCACATCATGCTGCTCTCCCAATGAACACATAAATAGTCAGGTTTGAAAAGGAGACTGAGCCACACTTAAACCATTGACGTTCTCTCATGACTGTTTAAGGTAAGCGGGTAAAAAAAGAGGTGTCTTTCCTAGCAGCGTTAACGTCCGAGCTGCAAACTGGCTGCTGTATAGTTTATTGTTCCGTACATCAGGTGCGTTTCCTTCGCTCGGCTTCGAGCTCAAATTCTGCGTTGTACATTGTTTAACTCGAATAGTGTTACTAGCCAATACTTAATAGCCAAATTTTAAAATTGTTTTTCCTTCAGTGGGGGCGGCGAGGCCATGACAGTCGAAGAGAGTATCTTCTTTCCTCTTCGCTCATTTACAGGGAAACCTGGTGGCCTGTCCGTTATGTACCGCAGCAGTTCTACGCCATTTGGCTTAAATAGAACGAAGACAGGTCTGTGCTATACAGGAACGGGGTGCGAGTAAAGCACATTTATCAACACCCTGTAGGCTTGGTTAAAGCTATAGTAAAGCCAATCAGTAAGGAAATATTGTTCCCTTAAGCATGTATCAGCTGGGACCGTAGATAAGTGCTGTAAAATTGCATATTTATTACGCCATGGTTCTACAGAGTGCTTTTCAACAAATCACAAAAAAAGGACATAAAGGCTGCCTGAGGCCTTCGGGCCGCCTTAGCGCGCTCTTGTAACTGATTATGATCAAGTGCACAAGAGTATATATACTTGCCATTTCGTAATGAACACCAGTTGGAAGTTCACACCTGTTCTTGTCACCTTTTTAGTGTCCCGAGTTCACTCTTGCGCTGGTCACTTCAGCATGGAATACCAACTATCCCGGTCTCACAGCCTGCTCTAATGTCTTCTCATGCAAGTTCTTTTCTTTCAGTAAAGCAGAATAAACACAGGTTTTTTTCAGATTCAAATGGCTTGTTTCTCGAACACAAATCTGTATGTATGCTGTGTACATGTGGGTGTAGAACCTAAGTGCAGCATGACAACACTGACACGAAGCAGAAGCGGTGTAGAAAACAATGACAATAGGAGAAAACATGCAAACACAGCACGTTCTGTGTGGTGTATTGGTGTGTAGGTCCGCATATTGTGATCCGCGAAAAAAAATAAAATTATGCAGATCCCACCCACTGTGGGAATCTATGTAAGCGAAGCTTTCTGTGCTCTTTGCTTTGACTGTCATAATTACTGGTGATGTTGAGAGCAAATATTTAATTTTTTCAACGGTTTCTCAACACGAGTGTCATGGGTTGATGTTAAACGTTACCTTGTGTGCACCACTACTGTTTGTCGGCTTAGTAAACAAAACACAAAGGTAGAGGTGTTATCTTTAGGTGTCCTCCGCCATATTTCGTCAACTCAGAGTGGGTTGAGCATTGTCATTGCCTCACATGGCACATCACATCATTGCAGAAGCCCTAAACTTGAATTTGATGATGGAGCTCCGCTTGGCAAAACATCGTTCGGATTATGAGACATTCCGTAGTGGAGCACTCCGGATTACTTTTGGAACCATGGTGCTCTTTAACGTCTCCCTAAATCAAAGTGCCTGAGCATTATTTATTTATCCCTCGTCAAAATGCGGGTACCACGGTCAAATCAGCGACCTCGAACAATGCAATAGCCACAATGCTACTTCGGCGGGCACAGAAGTGCTTATTAGACGTGCGACCTCTTCCGCTTTGTCGCCTAGACCCTGAGGTGTACATTAATTAACGCGACCCTGCTTACGCATGTCCAGCGTATGTTTACCGCTACACATATATGATGGTTTTATTTTTATAAATAGCAGAAGTGGACTGTACCGTACCTTGAACTTAAGTTTATCTACCGTTTCTTTGCCGTCTCACGTTAGCTTTTTCTATTCCACCCTTGTATTTCTATTTACCGTGTAATTGTATGAGAACTGCGAACAAAAGGTGGCAACGCTGTTAGTCACTCGTTTCGCGACTACGTCTGTTCAACCCCTTCTCTGCCTTCTCTTCCCGCTCCATCCTTCCATTCTATCTAGCTAAACTCTGGATTGGCATGTTGGTAAAAAGGTAAGCGCTGTCGGGTGGCCACGGTCAATTACAGCTGTCAAAATGCTAATGTGGCCTTGACCCGGAAGCTCCAGATGGCATTATGCACATTCGACGCCGTGCGGTCCAAACGAGTTCTTCGCGTCTCTTTCCGTCCACGCTCTTTAGATGTATATAGACCTTTTCATCAGGGTAGGAAGAAAGGGAGCGCGGCGCAGCTTGACTGTATTGCTGGCGCAAGCTGCGGAACGATTTCGGGATGGTTTAGATCTTACTTTATGAAATTCACGCATGTCCGTTCATATGAGGTCCTCAGGGAAGCCTTTCGGTGCACCGGTAACTACAGTACGCGCGAGGGGGCGCAAACATGTGACGGGCATTATCAGCCGCGGTGTGTGTAAGTGTTGTGAACTATTTTGCGTATATCTGTTTTAATTAAACGAATAGAACCGGTGTCTCTGTGTTACCAGCATGATATTGTAAATCTGCTCACTATCTGATGGCTCGGCGTAGGGACTAAAAGATAAAGGCGCATGCTCGGGTGCGGCCAACCTAAGGGAACCACGAAATATCTAAGCGGCAGGAGCTATCAAATAATTGTGGAACAACGGCATCGTTTTCACGCATTTGAAGTCTAGCAGGCTTGAAATCACTATATGTCCACGCTAGCCTTCCTGCATAAGGCCGGTGGCGCTGCTCAACACAGCGATTACTGCGGTTGGTGAACCAGCATGACACATCTATAAGGTATCTGCGTTGACATTGCCCTGTAAAGCCTTAACATATGAGAGGGATCGCATAATAAGAAAGCGATTGCTATTTTTGAGGACAAAATTTCCGTAATACATGTGAGTGCGTCACAAAGAACAGAACGAACACAACCTAAAAAAAATCGGTTGTCATCCTCTTTCTCGTGAAACACGTGCCAACGCCACAGTACGATCTCGAATAGTTACAACACACAACGTTTATAGATACATAAACATTGACGCCACATGCTTGGAACATACGCTATATAGAACAAAGATATCTATAATCCAGCACCTACCACTGCTTAGGATGCTCGCACAGTTGGTAAACGGTCGCTTTGCTGGAAAATATAATTTACACTACAAGGCATTCTGTTATTACTAACGAAAGCTATATTATATTCATGGGTAGAAACCTCATACACAGAACCAAGTAATCACGCAATGTAATCTGCAGCTAACAGCTTGAACGCTTGTCAAGGTATAATGGTACAGCTCCTATTGTAGCAGAACGGTTCCCACGCAGTTACAATCGTCGTGTATGTTGCAGTTCTACGAAACCGTAGCTTAAAAGTAGAGGATAATACTGCAATAAGTTCACATTAGTGAATGGAACTGTCAGTAATGCACAATTAATCTCCGAGGCTAATTGTAGGCTCGAACATGCGCGCACACATCGCGCTGCGTGCTCTGTCCGCCTCAACGCCAGTAGAAGGTCCGGCCATAGTGACTTAAACCACTTCAGTACGTCTCAAACAACCGTATAGCACGTAGAAGACGCGCGTCCTGCTAAGAGACCGTACGAGTGCGAAGACAAACCCCAGAAACTACCGCCGAGCGTTTACCTGTCATGCGAAACGGAGCGCTCGCCTAAGCCAGCATGCCGACTGCCCATAGATGGCGCCACAGTGTAGGAATATGGGAGACCGCCTAGGTAGGATATTAGGCAGCGTAGTAGCAAGAGCTTGGTGGCGCAAGCCACCGCCCCGTTCCAAAGGGGACGCTCATAACATCCATCCATCCATGGTAGAGCCTGAGAAAAAACGGTACATACACGCTCTCAGCGGCTCCCCGACAGCAGCAGCAGGATCAGTGGGAAAGACGAAAGAAAACGCACAGAAAGTTTCGCTTTAAAACTGACATAAGCACAAATTGGCATTTCCTACTACACCAAGTGTGTTTTTTGCTAATGGCAGCACTGAGGTTTCCACCTAAACCCGAGTAAGTCCTGCATACCATAAACTGCTAAAGCAAAAGCAGGAACCATAGCACACAATGGAATGATCATAAAAGAACGAATTCATTGGACCCTGCACAACACCTTTAAAAATTGAACAATGAATGAACTACTTGAAGGAAAGGTCATGTGACTATTTTCGCTCTCGCGCTCTGCTCACATGTGCATTATTCGGTGCCTTTCGGGTCCCCTCATTCGCGGTCTATAGAATGTTCATTTCTTACCGGACTAGTGGTCGGCCATGGCCATGAACTCCTCCATGAACCCGTCATTCACGGTGGAATGGTGACTCGCTCCGGGACTGTTGGCACAGGACACCAGGCTGCGGTTGACGTCAACCTTGTCCTCGCGTGACACTGTCTCGGCGCCACCTCTGATGGTTACTTCAACTTCAACGTCGCTGATACTGCGGCATCGCTTGAAGCGCTTCAGAGGAATGCCTGCGCATAGCACAATAAATGGAAGGCCATAGGTTAGGGTTCTCGAAGATACGAAATTTAGAAATCAAGGCAGGAACATACATCTCGCAAGATCACAGGAATTGTGCAAGAAGAAACAATACAGAGAAGGAAACAAACTTATCAACCGAAGTAAGTTTCTATCCCAGTGGGGATGCGTGTTCTGAAGATTACAGAGCAAGTCACGAAATATTTTATGTTCTCCTTATCGGCCTAATTATTCATGCTAATTACCACAGTTCACAAGTATTGAGAATAGGGACAAGCCTACATTTATAAAGTTCTCGAGAGTTCCAAACAGCCTTGTTGTCCCTATCGTTTTTATATATCACAGTCTTTCCGTGGGACGCGTAAGAAATTGTTGCTTACCAAGTAAAACAGGAGGAATACGGGAGATGGAAATTCAAGATGAGCAAGACGAAAACAAGGTGAAAGCGGGAGGCAACGTTTCGACAAGTGGACTTCACCTTGATCTCGTTTTGCTATTGCTAAGAAAGTAGGAAACATAAGCTGCTGAACAAGATATTTCATAGAAAGTTGTGCAGGTATATTATTGGAAGTTTACCGCTGTAGCATGACTGGTAAAGTTGAATAATCAATCTTGAAAAGTTATGCAATCGGGCAGACGACAAAATCAGTGTGACGTGGTGCGTACAACCGTAAAAAACTACATTATTGACGCTCTCCTCATGTGTTTCGGCCAAATTTTAAACCTTGTCCAGAGTTTGTTAGGATGCCTTGTATTAAAAAAATACAAAAGAAATGCTGAGGCGGCGTGGTGCTTGCAGCAGAGCTGCCACGCAAAACGGCGCTTCAAAAGTATTGCGTATTGCATCGATAGGACAGGTTGTAAATGTTGGCATGCTCGAGAAAGTCCCGCAAGCCACAAGCCTCGCTTCTGTGCAAACCTTTTGTGAGAACGCAAAGCGGACTACCAATGCTAAAACTTCAAAAAAAAAACGCAGCGTAAGACACACATGCGCACCTAATACCACTCCGAACGTTGAGAGCAGTAGACGATCCACATTAAACAAAATTCACGTGTAATGTTTTGCATACAAATGTTGCAGTACAGAATAAGTTTATTTCAACATAGGAAGCCCACCGCTTAGGCGAAATATGCAAATGAATGAATGAATAGAATTTATTGATTAGAAAGCCAGAGAGTTGTTCAGATATTTCGGAGGCTTTCAACATGACGTGGCAAGAAAGGCCACACGATATGTACGCGCCGCAAGTCATGGTAATATGCTCGAATTTTGCCTAAAATGTTATGCTGGCGTACGTGCTGTAAGCATAATAATTATATTCGTCAATATTGATTACAAACCTAACAATTAGGAATTATGCAAAAACGATGAACACATTAACGAATGAAATAGTGTTGTTTTATCTGCATCGAAGGCGAGGTATTTTTCTTAAAATATCATTCCCGGTAACTAAGACATCCTGTACACATCTCGTACGTCTGGCAACAAATTACAGTATACGCGAATAAACCAAGCACAAAAGAAGCCTAAATCAGTATTAAAAACTGTCATAAACCCTGCAATGCAAAAAAAGTACTCACCACCACGGTAGACGATGCGTTTCTGAGCTGCGGTTCCTGACGAAGGGCCGGGCTCGGAAACAGCGTCACCGCCTGCAGCCCGCTTGGAGGCCACTGCAGCGCCTGTAGCCAGGATTACAGTTTCCCGTGCAGCCAGCTCCACTCTCCTTGGGCACACCACGCGACCACTGGGCAGGGTGAAACGCACTCGCTTCGATGTTGGAGTTGTCCGTTGGCAAGTTGTGGCCCCACGGCCCTTGGCGGCTACCGGTTCCGGTTCAGCTTGCATGGCTTGCTTGCTCGGTGCAGCGACTGCGATGCACGTCCGCACACAACGAAGTCAGGCGTCGAATAAATGTTTTGTCACTCGCAAGCCAATGCATGTGTTTCCCTTTCCCACTTCCCCAACCAATGGGGTGGTTTGTGAGGAAGCTTCCGTGCAAGGTCAAAGCATCTCTGGCCCCGCCCACACTCGTGCACCTCACCCCCCCCCCCACAGGGGCTGGATCCGACACATTTTAACAAAAAACGCAGGAGTAATTGCGCACTTGCATTACAAGGAAAATTGGAATATTTTTACCTTGTCCCGGCTCGGACATTCCCACCTGTGGCGACGGCAGCAATACAAAAGGCGAAAATTACAACTACATCATGCTGCTCTCCCAACGATCACATAAATAGTCAGGTTTGAAAACGAGAGTGATACACTTAAACCATCGACGTTCTGTCATGACTGTTTAAGGTAAGCGGGAAAAAAAAAAGTGGTGTCTTACCAAGCAGCCTTAACGTCCGAACTGCAAACTGGCTGCTGTATGTTTCATTTTTACGTATATCACGTGCGTTTCCTTCGCTCGACTTCGTGCTCCAATTCTGCGTTGTATAATTTTTAACTCGAATGGTGTTACTCGGAAGATCGAACGTCCACCATAGCCAAATTTTGAAATTGTTTTTCCGTCAGTGGGGGCGGCGGGGCCATGACAGTCGAAGAGGGTATCTTTTTTTCTCTTCGCTCATTTACAGGGAAACATGGTGGCTTTTCCGTTATGTACCGCAGCAGTTCTACGCCATTTGGCTTGAATAGCACGAAGACGCATGACGTCTGTGCTATTGACCAGAATACGCTAGCCTCGCGCCCAGACTAACTGAACGCATACTCACGCACCCGGATTGCCCGGTCGACCAGCGCCATTTTGTTCTGGGCTGCCAAAGTGTTTTCGCCGACGACCAGCAGACATGGCTAGCGCTAACTCTAGGACTCCAAAGTGCGGAAATGTGCCCGTTCACGCGGATCCAAAGTACAAGAAGTCATCTGGGCATCGTTTCGTCGTGTTTCGATGACAAAATAACCAGCGGAAAAGGAGCAGGTTGCTTAGCACTGTTGGCGAAGTGCACAATACACGTAGGGAATCGTGCCGGTGCGCTGTTTTCAGCTTGCACCGATTTCCATCCGCAACGAAGAATGACAAGCTGCGCCACCGGTGGATAGCTGCAGTGAATAGGAAGAACTACCAACCCAGTGATGATGTACGAGTGAGCATTCGATCTGTGTATATTTTGGTGCCACGTTCAACTTTGCGCCCTACGAACGTAATATATGTAACACGCAGGTTTGCTCTGAGCACTTTCTGGACAACCCCACAGAGCAGAATTCCGCGCCGGTGCTTCGCCTTGGCTATAACAAGAAGGCAAGCCTTTTCGTGTTTTCATTCAGGCAGAGCTCCCGACGGTTAAGCGGAACAGTTGATTTTGCGGTCAGCGATACTTGCAGCTCGTGCACGGCATGACCATTAAGCGTGAACGACAAGTTGCAGGCGATAGTATGTTGCCCTGCTGGTGAGCGTTATTGCTAATGAAAGTAAACCGAAGTCTGCTCGTCACGTAGCATGCGTCCACAAAAACGTAAACGACGACTGCTCGTCGACGAAGGCGTTCTTGCAGCGCGCCTGTCTTTACGAGCTGTTGTTGCAGGTGTCATTCGTAACGAATTCACTTGAGCCTCCTGAGCTCTAAACTGCGTGCGGGCTGTTATGCAGGGCAAAGCGCAAAATTTTTCCGTTCATAAGGCCAGGAAAATAAGGTGCTTAATTATTGTTCAATATTGTAACAAAATTTTGCTCGTTCTCACAAGTTCTTTTTTTTACTGTCTTCTTTTCTAAGGGAGCGCTAACAATCCGATATGGCCTCGCACAAGCGAAACAGGTCTGAAACCGGGTAGCTGCAGTTGGTGGGGCTAATATTTTGGAATGCAGGTGCGGTTGTTGTCTTGTACCAAAGGCTTCCCTGATGATGCAGCTTTAAGTAGGGGTGGTAATTTTATGTGCCCTGTCATGGTTTGTGCAAATGTACAACACCTGCATCCGTCATGCTCACCCCTTTATACGGGCTTTGACTGCACATGTAGTTGAACATTATAACTACTGTAGTTCCTCATTTTCCAATGAGTGCAGGTTTAGCATCATATGCTGCTTGTTCGAGTGCTGTAGGCTTGTGTTCTGAATGTTGTACTCTTAAGTGCTTGCACGATACAATCGGCCTGGTGCATTTTCTATTTCATTTTGCGAGGACTTTATATCTTCGCAACAGTGATGGCATGGGAAAGAACTACAGCCCTTCTTACTATATCATCTATTTTGTTTTCTATGTGCAGGTGGTGACGGGCTGGCGTCTGCTAATCAGGCAGTCAAACGACCTCGCCAGTTGGTTGCCAAACGCGGCCAACCCAGTAGTGACCATGACAAACAAGACCAAACTGAAAGTGCAGAGGACAATGTTCTGCGTTCTTTAATAATAGATGTCACCAACAGAGTGCTGTAAAATCCTTCACAGGTTACGTGCTTACGTAGTTACACGATGTATTCGCTTCTGCAGTCTGCACATAACTCAGTGTGGCCATTGCGGACTTGCATGAGGTCTTGAAGTTTGATTGAATCGAGACAGCGAAAATGACAGGCTAGAAAAAACGCGAAACACGCCTTCCGCCCAGCTAAAAAGCCCAAGTTTCGCCTTCGCGCCGAGTCGCATCTCCCGGCGTGGCAGCCCAGGCCTGCTACTTGGCGGCGCTTGGGATAGATGGCGCGACCGGCGCTCATCAATATGGCGGCGCCCTTTGAATTCATGGTGTTCTGGTGTATACAGGAACGGGGTGCCGAGTAAAGCGCATTTATCTACACCCTGTAGGCTGTAGGCTACACCCTGTATTGCTATTTATTCTTTTATTTCACGCCATAAACAATAAGATTATTTCTTCTACTCCTCTTTTCTAAGTCGTCAACATTCCGGAGCAAAGTCTGGACAGTGTTTTGCAGTTCATCGACTTTGGTATCTTTGTTGCACATAGCGTATGTTCTAACCATGCGGAATCCGTTCCTGTATTTATGTTCGAAGCATAGAAGTTTATGTATCTATGTACGTTGGCCGGCGTGACAATGCGAGCTCGTACTGTGGCGTTGGCACATGTTTCTTTGTTTTTCGAGAAAGAGGATGATAACCGAGTTTTTTTTCGGTTGCGTTTGTTCCATTCTCTATGATGCACTCAAACGTATTACGGAAATTTTCTTCTCAAGAAGAGCGATCGCTTCATTATTATGCGATCCCTCTCATATATTATGGCTTTACAGGGCGAAAAGGCAATGCCGACGCACCTAGCTTATACATGTATCATGCTGATTTACCAACCGCAGTAATCACTGTGTTGAGCAGCGCCATCGGCCTCATGCAGGAAGGCTAGCGTAGATATATAGTGATTTGAAGCCTACTAGATTTGAACTGCGTGAGAACGATGCTGGCGTACCACAATTAGGGGATAGCGCCTACCGCTTAGATGTTTCGTTGTTGCCTTAGGTTGACCGCACACAAGCATGCGTTCTTATGTGTTACGTTTTAGTCCCTACGGCGAGCGATCGGATACTGAGCAGATTTACCATTTCATGCTGGTAACACAGAGACACCGGTTCTATTTGTTCAATTAAAGCGGACAAACGCAAAATAGTTCACAGCACATAGAGTCACCGCGGCTGATAATCCGCGACACATGTTTGCGCCCCCAAGCGCGTACTGTAGTTATCGGTGCACCGAAAGGCTTCCCTGACCACCTTATATGAATGGACTTGCGTAAATTTCACAAAGTAAGATCTAAACCGTCCCGAAATCGTTCCGGAACTTGCGACAGCAATACCGTCAACCTGCGCCGCGCCGCATCGCCCAAGCCAGAGAGGAGGAAAGGGTGGCCGCGCACCCTTTCCTCCTCGCCCCATGAAAAGGCCTATATACATGGAAAGAGCGTGGCAGGGAAGAGACGCGAAGAACTCGTTTGGACCGCACTGCGTGGAATGTGCACAATGCCCCCTGGAGCTTCCGGGTCAAGGCCACATTAGCCTTTTGACAGCTGTAATTATCCGTGACCCCCCGAAGCGCTTACCATTTTACCAACGTGCCAGTCCAGAGTTTTGCTAGATAGAATGGAAGGAAGGAGCGGGAAGAGAAGGCAGAGAATGTGTTGAACAGACGCAGTCGCGAAACGAGTGACTAACAGCCTTGCCACCTTTTTTTCG
Organism: Dermacentor albipictus; assembly: GCF_038994185.2. Lineage (NCBI taxonomy): Eukaryota > Metazoa > Arthropoda > Arachnida > Ixodida > Ixodidae > Dermacentor > Dermacentor albipictus. The sequence goes on from NC_091822.1 coordinate 97,709,666, forward strand.
CAGTTCTCATACAAATTAGCGGTAAGAGGGAAAGTAGAAGAATTCCAGATCAAGCTACAGAACAGTTATTCAGCTTTAACTCAGGAAGAGGACCTTAGTGTTGAAGCAATGAACGACAATCTTGTGGGCATGATTAAGGAGTGTGCAATGGAAGTCGGTGGTAACTCCGTTAGGCAGGATACCAGCAAACTATCGCAGGACATGAAAGATCTGATCAAGAAACGCCAATGTATGAAAGCCTCTAACCCTACAGCTAGAATAGAACTGGCAGAACTTTCGAAGTTAATCAACAAGCGTAATACAGCTGACATAAGGAAGTATAATATGGATAGAATTGAACATGCTCTCAGGAACGGAGGAAGCCAAAAACAGTGAAGAAGAAACAAGGAATTGGCAAGAATCAGATGTATGCGTTCAGAGACAAAGCCGGCAATATCATTGTCGCTCAGAATACATAAATGTCATGTTCTTGAGCTCCTCCGTGTTATCTTTTACGCGTCCCGCCGGCGCATGCAACACTCCCGTGTTATCACTCTCGGCAATCGCTCGTCGCGTTTTCGAGAAGCGTGAGTACCGAAATAAGGTATTTGTTTCAGGGCTATAAAATACGTCACAAACTTGTCCCACTAAAATTCAGCACAAGCAAAACTAACTCACTGTGGCCGGCTTGCTTTTTTGCTAACAGCTCCACAACCGCAGGCGCGGCGAGCAAGCCTCAAGATATCCCAAAAAGTTACCAAGTAAATTACAATACTTTTTCGGGTCAGAGAATGCGTCACGAACTTCTACCAGTAAGTTTCAGTACACGCGAAATTAACTGCGGCACACAGCCGAGCTGCTTTTCGCTAACTGCGCCAATAGGCCGGGCGCGGCAACCGTGCTTCTAAACTACCCCAAATATAGCGACGTTAGTTACAATAATGTTGGGGGCCACAGAATGCTTGAAAACTTGTCTTAGGCGCTACGACGTAGTACACGCATGCACACGCGCAAATGCGTCACACGGCCGAGCCAGTTTTCGCTTATTGCGTCAATAAGGCGGGCGCGGCAAGCGTGCCCAAAAACTACCGAAATAAGTTACAGTAATGTTGGGGCTCATAGAAAGCGTCGCAAACATCTCCCAGGACGAGGCATTAACTCAATCAACTGCGCCAGGACGGCGGAGCTGTTTTTCGCTAACTGCGCCACTCGAACTAAGCCTAAATGTGCTTAAAATACGCCGCACACTGTCAAACACAATTTCTCACCTTGCCGTAGTCCAGTAGTGCAGTGGGGCCGTGTCGAAATGCAGACGATACGCAAGAAGAGCACAGAGAAGGCCGGGAGCCCAAAAAAATGGGCTATATCCAAAACAGACGGGTCGCCGGGCACGCAAGCTTCGCACGTACGACCGGCCTCGCTAACTCCTGCGGCTTGCCTGGCGCGTGACGTATGCACGCGCGTCTGGCGTGCCGCTAGCTTGTTGCTATGCACCGCAACAAAAGGTTGCAAAGTATAAGTTCATTTACACGGAAAACATTTGCACTTTTAGTGGTAAGGAATAAAAAAAAAACTTTGTCTAGAAGTTTATTTTACATTCTTTTTTTCTGATGCTCGCGTCAACTAACGGATGTTGTTGAAACTATAGGCGTGACGTGTTTCCTGTTGCCAGTTTTTGAAGAGTGTTCCCTCTTGTTGAATTTCTTTCTCTATGGGTGATGTGAGAGGGAAGTCCATTCGCAACCTGATCACCAGTTCTTTCTTCATTGCCGCATATTTCGGGAACGAATTGAGGTTGTCTTGCGCTGCGCTTCAGGTGCAGTCACTTTTGAATTTCTTCAACTTGTCGAAATGATGCGTTACATAAGAGAGAAAGAGATAACCGAGATTGCTATCATAATCGAATGAAGAAAGAAATCAAGTAGGCTCCACCGACGTGCCATCTGATCTATACTCCCATAATTTTTAAAGAAATGGCCGCTAGCTGTGGTGCGACAATTTAGGGAACTTGTGCATGGGCAGAGTCTGAATGCTCGTTTGTACGCGTAAAGTCACCTTCACGGCACAAACAGTTTTTCTAGAGGTCATCTGCAGACGTGCGGCAACAGGTAGAAAGCAAACATGAGATTCGGGTTCCAACTCCGCACCGCACTTAAGCAAAAAAAAACAAAGAATAAATTTTTACGAGCTCAAGTGCATCCATTGTGCCTGTTATGGTGGTGTTCTTATAATTGCTACAATAATGAAATAAACATTTCTTGCGTGTGTGAAATGAAAGCGCTTTCAGATCAGGTTTCATCTATCGGCGCTTGTCCTGGATCCGGAATGTGGCTTGTTTTTCTGGGCACAGGTTCACCTAATGAAGAGTTGCATTTGTCACACGCTGTGTACAGTGCCACGGTCTGTTTCTTCCCTGTCACCGTTAGCTGACCTCATGCTCATTCATTTGCTACATTCTCGACTAATCATAAACACTTCTGAAACACTGTTTTACTCTTGAAAACTTCCTAAAAAAGTTGTTTAACCATACTCCACATCATGTGAAACTTTTAGAGCTACACAATAAATATAAATTATCAAGTCCCCCTTCAATATTCATCACCAACATTCTCAAGGTATCTTCAGCTAGACTACTGCAAGAATTACCTTTTTGGCATAGAGATTCCGAAACCATTTTTTGATGAAGCATTTCGGAAGTGAATTATGTCGGAAATGGCGCCGCTATAAACGTGCTTTGCGTACTCAAAATTATTACTGTCAAAACACCCTTAAGGAGAATAATCATGTGGTATGTGGATTATTTCTTTGATTGTGGATTATTTCTTTCTATGAGGTAAGTGGATTATTTCTTTACCATCGGGTCATGCTTCAAAACTGAGAGCAGGAGCACCTGTGGAGAGTGGTGTCCGGGTAGACAAAGGTCTCTGGTGACCTCATCCTCACCTACTGTTGAATAGTTGCACGCCTTAGCTAGCCACTCCGTGCCAGGTGCCCGCAGCTGGGCGCTATATAGTAGCACTTCCGGCGCCTAAAACGAGCGGAGCGTCGTACTTTTTAGGGGATGATCTGTCCTGCGCGCCTATAGAGGACCCTTAGGTCCCGCAAAAGACGGTACTGTCATGTGACTAACTTCAAATGAATACTTATATATATGTAATACTGATTGGCTATTTTCAGACTCCTAAGTTAGCTTACCGATTAACACTGTCCGCAAAACCAAGTTTGGTTCTCTTAATTGACATTTATTTGAGGAGGAGGAGTAATAAACTTTTATTGTAGAACCAGCACTTTATGATGGCCGGGCCTACGCCTCCCACGAAGGGACGTCGAGGGCTTGCCTCGCCGCCGACTCGCGGGCGTGCTGGGTCGCCCAGGTTTGGTCGTCGAGGGCGGAGGTCCGCAGAGCGTCATGCAACCTCGACGAGAGAGTCGTAGTGTTAGTCTGGGTGTACTGTGCTGGGCACTCCCATAGCATATGCGGAAGCGTAGCCGGTTGAATTCCACAGCACCGGCAGTTGGGGGTAGTGTAGACGTCCGGAAATATAAGGTGGAGGCGGGCGGGTGAAGGTACGTGTTTGTAGTAGGCGCAGGGTGGTTGCCTGCGCCCGGCTGAACTTTGGGTGAGGTGGGGGGAAGATTCGGCGACTGAGGTAAAAGGCCTTAACGAGATCGTTATAAAATGTGAGACTGTCCTTGGTGTCCAACTCATCTCCAGTGACTCCGGTGCGGTTGACTAGGCCTCGCGCAATGGAGTGGGTGACCTCGTTGAGATTGGGGAGGTGTGGGTGGGCAGGGCCTGCATGGGCCGGGATCCATGTTAGGGAGATTATGCTGTCTTTAGAGTGTGGTGCCTGGCAGAGGATGCGAGGAGCTTGGGGAGAAATACGGCCTTTGCTGAAGTTAGTAATAGCTGAGCGAGTCACACACTATGGTGTGACAGGTGGGATCTAATGTGGCCAGGGCGGTGGCCACTTTTTCAGCCGTCTCGGCAGTGGGGGTAGTGACGCTGCAGGCGTGGTGTAGGACTCCATCGCGTGTGGCGACGGCCACAAATGGTGTGCCATGGGAGTATTGGGCTGCATCAACAAATGTGTGGGCAAGGGCTTTTATGACAGCTCCGGCCCGAGCTTGGCGCCGGGCCCTGTTATATTCAGGGTGCATATTTCTAGGTATAGGATCTATGTAGATCCAGCTACGGATGTCGGTCGGGATGGGTTGTTTGCGGCCCTGTTGCTGATGGTAGGTGAAGCCAAGCGTGGACAGAATAAAGCGCCCCGTTTCAGTAACGGTGAGCCATTCAAGCTGAGGGCGTTGTTGGGCTTTAATGAGCTCCGAAAGGTTGTTGTGAACTCCCAGTTGGTTGAAGAGTTCAGTGCTGGTGCAATGCGGGAGCCCAAGTGCTTGCTTGTAGACCCCTCGTATGAGGGTGTCGAGCTGGTTGTGCTCAGCCCGGTACCAGTTGAGGTACGCAGCAACGTATGTAATGTGGCATATGACAAAGGATTGGACGAGTCGGAGAAGGCTTTCTTCTTTGAGTCCTCCTCGTCGGTTAGATGTACGTTTAAGAAGTCGTAGGGTGTTTTGAGATTGGGCACAGATCTTTTTGAGAGCCAAGGCGTTGGAGCCGTTGGTAGAGATGGTAAGACCGAGAACCCGGATACTAGGGACGTGTGGGATAGGACTGCCATCTCGAAGGCGTACGGTGATGGCGTCACAGGGTCGGTGATCAGATTGGTGTTTGGGAGGGCGACCCCGCTGAATGGGCTTGTATAGCAGAAGCTTCGATTTAGCCGGCGAACAGCGCAGTCCGGTCCCTTGGAGATAGGCTCCCGCCGTGTCAATCGCCGTTTGGAGGGCTGATTCCACTTGACCATCACTGCCTCGGTACGACCAGATGGTGATGTCGTCGGCGTAGATGGTATTGTTGATATTGTCGACTTGCTGTAGTTGCTTGCAACGCCAATCTTGAGTACGTTAAAGAGCATGGGAGAGATAACTGAACCTTGCGGGGTGCCTTTGCTGCCAAGGGGAAGCTGGTGTGATCGCAAATCCCCGGCTGAGAGGGTAGCCGTGCGATTGGAGAGAAAGTCACGGATGCATGTAGGCTGGCTTTCCCAGGTGGAAGTTGGAAACCTGGTCAAGGATAGATGCATAGGAAATGTTCTCAAAGGCTTGAGTGAGGTCGAGTCCGAGGATGGCTTTCATGTTACGGGAAAGATCGTTTAGCACTTTATGTTTGAGCTGCAACATAGCGTCTTGAGTAGAAAGGCGAGGGCGAAATCCAATGATGGTGTGGGGATAGAGAGAGTTGTCCTCGAGGTGACTGTTGATGCGTGCTAAGAAGGCGTGTTCCATCACCTTGCCTACGCATGAAGAGAGGGAGATGGGCCTTAAGTTATTGAGGCTAGATGGTTTGCCAGGCTTTGGGATTAGGATAACGTTGGCAGTCTTCCAGGCGGCTGGCAGGGCACCACTGCGCCAGCAAACGTTGATGTAGTCAGTCAGATGGGACACGGACTCGTCATCAAGTTTGCGAAGGCTTTTGTTAGTGACCCCGTCTGGCCCTGGAGCAGAACGACCGTTAAGCTTGCGTAGAGCGGCATGTATTTCAGATACGCTGAAATCGGCGTCTAGTGTAGGGTTGGGGTTACCGATGTAATTGCTGTGTGGACTGACTTGTCCCCTGGAGATATATCTGGTGAAGAGGTGGTCAAGCACCTGTTCTGGACCTTGCTTAAGGGTCTCCGTATAAAGGAGCTTCTGCAGCCGATCCTGTTGGGTGGTGCGGGTGGTGGTATTCTCAAGCAGATGTTTGAGGAGTTTCCACGAGGGACGGCGATGAAGTTGTCCATCCACCGTGTTACACAGCTCAGTCCATTGTTGCCGGCTGAGGGTTTGACAATGCTCCTCGATGGCTGTGTTCAGTTTGGAGGTCTTACTTCTGAGGCGACGGTTTAGGCACTGCCCTAAATTGAGGTTCAATTTATTACGCGGGCCAAAAAATCGAAAATCACCTTGCAGGCCTAGTCATAAACATCTGACTACCTAATTACTAACGTTGAAATTGTGAGACAAGTCACGTGTTCCGTTCCATAAACCATCAGAAGTGGCGTGGCAGGAAAAAAAGTTGAGGCCGATTAGAGTGCAGATAATTGGGGAAAATGCTTGTCATCCTGCTTTCTCTGCATCTTTCTACCGACGTGAGAGAAATAGTTATCAAGGTAACAACTGCAATCGCGGAATCAGAGACGTCCGCTACACACACAGTATACCGTCAACTAGAAGGAGTCGTCTATATTCTCAGAGGGAAAATGGAGGTGATGTATCTGCTTTCGCGAAGAGCATTTCGGTGTCTGTCAAAGCAGAAAATCATGTCTAATTGCACACATTGTGCAAACGTGTGATTTTCCTTCACCTGTGCAGAAAAAGAATGCTGTGCTGCACATGGCTGTTCTGCAGCACTGTTTCCGATGGGTGTCGACTAGGTCGGCACATGGCGATCCGCGCAAAAAAATAAAATTATGCAGATCCCACGCACTGTGGGAATCTATGTGCGCGAAGCTTTCTGTGCTCTTTGCTTTGACTGTCATAATTACTGGTGATGTTGAGAGCAAATATTTAATTTTTTCAACGGTTTCTCAACACGAGTGTCATGAGTTGATGTTAAACGTTACCTTGTGTGCACCACTACTGCTTGTCTGCTTAGTAAACAAAACACAAAGGGAGAGGTGTTATCTTTAGGTGTTCTCCGCCATATTTCGTCACCTCAGAGAGGGTTGAGCATTGTCATTGCCTCACATGGCACATCACATCATTGCAGAAGCCCTAAACTTGAATTTGATGATGGAGCTCTGCTTGCCAAAACATCGTTCGGATTATGAGACATGCCGTAGTGGAGCACTCCGAATTACTTTTGGCACCATGGTGCTCTTTAACGTCTACCTAAATCAAAGTGCCCGAGCATTTTTTATTTATCCCTCGTCAAAATGCGGGTACCACGGTCAAATCAGTGACCTCGAGCAATGCAATAGCCACAATGCTGCTTCGGCGGGCCCAGAAGTGCTTATTACACGTGCGACCTCTTCCGCTCTGTCGCCTAGACCCTGAGGCGCACTTTATTTAACGCGACTCTGCTTACGCATGTCCTGCGTATGTTTACCGCTACACATTCTTGATGGTTTTATTTTTATAAATAGCAGAAGTGGACCATAACGTACCTTGAACTTAAGTTTATCTAGCGTTTCTTTGCCATCTCCCGTTAGCTTTTTCTATTCCACCCCTCCCCCCTTGTATTTGTATCATCATCAGCATCATCATCAGCCTGGTTACGCCCACTGCAGGGCAAAGGCTTCTCCCATATTTCTCCAACAACCCCGGTCATGTAATAATTGTGGCCATGTCGTCCCTGCAAACATCTTAATCTCATCCGCCCACCTAAATTTCTGCCGCCCCCTGCTACGCTTCCCTTCCCCCTTGGGATCCAGTCCGTAACCCTTAATGACCATCGGTTATCTTCCCTCCTCATCACATGTCCTGCCCATGCCCATTTCTTTTTCTTGATTTCAACTAAGATGTCATTACCCCGCGTTTGTTCCCCTACCAAATCTGCTCTTTTCTTATCCCTTAACGTTACGCCTATCATTCTTCTTTCCATAGCTCGTTGCGTCGTCCTCAATTTGAGTAGAACCCTTTTCGTAAGCCGCTAGGTTTCTGCCCCGTAGGTGAGTACTGGTAAGACACAGCTATTATATACTTTCCTCTTGAGGGATAATGGCAACCTGCTGTTCATGATCTGAGAATGCCTGCCAAACGCACTCCAGCCCATTCTTATTCTGATTATTTCCGCCTCATGATCCGGATCCGCCGTCACTACCTGCCCTAAGTAGACGTATTCCCTTACGACTTCCAGTGCCTCGCTGCCTATTGTAATTTGCTGCTCCCTTCCGAGACTGTTAACCATTACTTTAGTTTTCTTCAGATTAATTTTTAGACCCACTCTTCTGGTTTGCCTCTCCAGGTTAGTGAGCATGCATTGCAGTTGGTCCCCTGAGTTACTAAGTAAAGCGATATCATCAGCAAATCGCAAGTTATTAAGGTATTCTCCATTACCTTTTATCCCCAATTCTTCCCAATCCAGGTCTCTGAATACCTCCTGTAAACACGCTGTGAATAGCATAGGAGAGATCGTATCTCCCTGCCTGACGCCTTTCTTTATTGGGATTCTGTTGCTTGACTTATGGAGGACTACGGTGGCTGTGCAGCCGCTATAGATATCTTTCAGTATTTTTACATACCACTCGTCTACAGCCCGATTCCGTAATGCCTCCATGACTGCTGAGGTTCCGACAGAGTCAAACGCTTTCTCGTAATCAATGAAAGCTATATATAATGGTTGGTTATATTCCGCACATTTCTCTATCACCTGATTGATAGTGTGAATATGATCTATTGTTGAGTAACCTTTAAGGAATCCTGCCTGGTCCTTTGCTTGACGGAAGTCTAAGGTGTTCCTGATTCTATTTGCGATTACCCTAGTAAATAGTTTGTATGCAACTTACAGTAAGCTGATGTGATGTGATAACTTTATTTGGAATCTGGCGATTGGGAGGCCCGGGCCTGGGGCCACCTAGATGGCCACTGGGAGCTGCTGCTCCCGTGCGGCTTCCTTGGCTCGCTGGACGGCCCAAAGTTGGTCTTGGAGTTCTGAGCTGAGCAGCAAGGCCGACCACCGCGCCCGTAGATTTTCTGGGGAGACTGCCATTTTATTTTGGTATATTTCACATCCCCACAATATGTGTTGAAGGGTGGCTCTAACAGACTTACATAGCTTGCACATATCGCTCGCGTATATATCGGGGTAGAAAGTTTTTAGTTGCACGGGACTCGTATAAGTTTCTGTTTGTAGTCGCCTCCAAGTAACGGACTCAGCTCTGTTCAGTTTAGTTTGAGGCCTTGGTAATACTCGCCTCCGATTTTGATAGAATTTGGTAATATCACTAAATCTTGTTAATATATCTTTTTCTCTCCAGATTTCCTCCTCCGCGTTCTCCTGACCGATGGAAGTCCGGTCTATAATTTTTCAAATCTTTGGTGTCCCCTTTCTTATGGATTAGGATTATGTTAGCGTTCTTCCAAGATTCCGGTACGCTCGAGGTAATGAGGCATTGCGTATACAGGGTGGCCAGTTTCTCTAGAACAATCTGTCCACCATCCTTCAACAAATCTGCTGTTACCTGATCCTCCCCAGCAGCCTTTCCCCTTTGCATATCTCGCAAGGCTTTCATTACTTCTTTTGGCGTTACCTTAGGGATGCCGAATTCCTCTATACTATTTTCTCTTCCAGTATCATCGTGGGTGCCACTGGTACTGTATAAATCTCTATAGAACTCCTCAGTCACTTGAACTATCTCATCCATATTAGTAATGATATTGCCGGCTTTGTCTCTGAACGCATACATCTGATCCTTGCCAGTTCCTTGTTTATTCTTCACTGTTTTTAGGCTTCCTCCGTTCCTGAGAGCATGTTCAATTCTATCCATATTATACTTCTTTATGTCAGCAGTCTTACGCTTGTTGATTAACTTCGAAAGTTCTGCCAGTTCTATTCTAGCTGTAGGGTTAGAGGCTTTCATACATTGGCGTTTCTTGATCAGATCTTTCGTGTCCTGCGATAGTTTGCTGGTATCCTGCCTAATGGAGTTACCACCGACTTCCATTGCACACTCCTTAATGATGCCCACAGGAGTGTCGTTCATTGCTTCAACACTAAGGTCCTCTACCTGAGTTAAAGCCGAATACCTGTTCTGTAGCTTCATCTGGAATTCTTCTATTTTCCCTCTCACCGCTAATTTGTATGAGCACTGCGAACAAAAGGTGGCAAGGCTGTTAGTCACTCGTTTCGCGACTACGTCTGTTCAACCCAAGTATAACTGTACAGCTCCTACTGTAGCAGAACGGTTCCCACGCTGTTACAATCGTCGTGTATGTTGCAGTTCTACGAAACCGTAGCTTAAAACTAGAGGATAATACTGCAATAAGGTCGCATTAGTGATTGGAACTGTCAGTAATGCACAATTGATCTCCGAGGCTAATTGTAGGCTCGAACGTTGCGCGCACACATCGCGCTGCGTGCTCTGTCCGCCTCAACGCCAGCAGAAAGTCCGGCCATAGTGATTTAAACCACTTCAGTACGTCTCACACAACTGTATAGCGCGTAGAAGACGCACGTCGTGCTAATAGATCGTACGAGTGCGAAGACAAACACCAGAAACTACTGCCGAGCGTTTACCTGTCATGCGAAACGGAGCGCTCGCCCAAGCCAGCATGATGACTGCCCATAGATGGCGCCACAGCGCAGGAATATGGTGGAGCCTGTGAAAAAACGGTGTATACACGCTCTCAGCCGCTCCCCGACAGCAGCAGCAGGAACAGTGGGAAAGACGAAAGAAAACGCGCAGCAAGTTTCGCTTTAAAACTGACATAAGCACAAATTGGCATTTCGTACTACAACAAGTGTGTTCTTTGCTAATGGCAGCATTGAGTATTCCACCTAAACCCGAGTATGTCCTGCAAACCGTAAACTGCTAAAGTAAAAGCACGAACCATAGCACCTAATGGAAAGATAATAAAAGAACGAATTCATTGGACCCTGCACAACAGCTTTAAAAATTGAACAATGAATGAAATACTTGAAGAAAACGTCATGTGACTATTTTCGCTCTCGTGCTCTGCTCACATGTGCATTAATCGGTGCCTTTCGGGTCCTCTCATTCGCGGTCTATAGAACGTTCATTTCTTACCGGACTAGTGGTCGGCCATGGCCATGAACTCCACCATGAACCCGTCATTCACGGTAGAATGGTGACACGTTCCTCGACAGTTGGCACAGGACACCAGGCCGCGGTTAACGTCCACCTTGTCCTCGCGTGACACTGTCTCGGCGCCAACTCTGATGGTTTCTTCAACTGCAACGTCGCTGATACTGCGGCATCGCTTGAAGCGCTTCAGAGGAATGCCTGCGTATAGCACAATAAATGGAAGGCCATAGGTTAGGGTTCTCGAAGATACGAAACTTAGAAATCAAGGCAGGAACATAAATCTCGCAAGATCACAGGAATTGTGCAAGAAACAATACAGAGAAGGAAACAAACTTATCAACCGAAGTAAGTTTCTATCCCAGTCAGGATGCGTGTTCTGAAGATCACAGAGCAAGTCACGAAATATTTTATGTTCTCCTTATCGGCCTAATTATTCATGCTAATTACCACAGTTCACAAATATAGAGAATAGGGACAAGACTACATTTATAAAGTTCTTGAGAGTTCCAAAGAGCCTTGTTGACCCTATCGTTTTCATATATCACAGTCTTTCCGTGGGACGCGTAAGAAATTATTGCTTACCAAGTAAAACAGGAGGAATACGGGAGATGGAAACTCAAGAAGATGAGCAAGACGAAAACAAGGTGAAAGCGGGAGGCAACGTTTCGACAAGTGGACTTCACCTTGATCTCGTTTTGCTATTGGTAAGAAAGTAGGAAACATAAGCTGCTGAACAAGATATTTCATAGAACGTTGTGCAGGTATATTATTGGAAGTTTACCGCTGGAGCATAACTTGTAAAGTTGAATAATCAATCTTGAAAAGTTATGCAATCGGGCACACGACAAAATCAGTGCGACGTGGTGCGTGCAACCGTCAAAAACTACATTATTGACGCTCTCCTGAAGTGTTCCGCCCAAATTTTAAACCTTGTCCAGAGTTTGTTAGGATGCTTTGTATTAAAAAATACAAAAGAAATGCTGAGGCGGCGTGGTGCTTGCAGCAGAGCTGCCACGCAAAACGGCGCCCTAAATGTATTGCGTATTGCATCGATAGGACAGGTTGTAAATGTTGGCATGCTCGAGAAAGTCTCGCACGCCACAAGCCTCGCTTCTGTGCAAACCTTTTGTGAGAACGCAAAGCGGACTACCAATGCTAAAACTTCAAAAAAAAATGCAACGTAAGACACACATGCGCACCTAATACGGCTGCGAGCGTTGAGAGCAGTAGACGATCTTCATTAAACAAAATTCACGTGAAATGTTTTGGATATAAATGTTACTAATATAAATATAAATGTTTGGATATAAATGGATATAAATAAGTTTATTTCAAAATTGGAAGCCCACCGCCTATGCGAAATATGCAAAAAAATAATGGTACACCTATTGGAGGACGGCGCTGCGGGGTTAAGCAAGCGGAAAGCTTTATCAGTTGTTCAGATATTTCGGAGGCCTTCAACATGATGTGGCAAGAAAGGCCACACGATATGTACACGCCGCAAAAGTCATGGTAATATGCTCGAATTCTGTCTAAAATGTTATGCTGGCGTATGTGCTGTAAGCATATTAATTATATTCGTCTATATTGATTACAAACCTAACAATTAGGAATTATGCAAAAACGATGAACACATTAACGAATGAAATAGTGTTGTTTTATCTGCATCGAAGGCGAGGTATTTTTCTTAAAATATCATTCCCGGTAACTAAGACATCCTGTACACATCTCGTACGTCTGGCAACAAATTACAGTATACGCGAATAAACCAAGCACAAAAGAAGCCTAAATCAGTATTAAAAACTGTCATAAACCCTGCAATGCAAAAAAAGTACTCACCACCACGGTAGACGATGCGTTTCTGAGCTGCGGGTCCTGACGAAGGGCCGGGCTCGGAAACAGCGTCAACGCCTGCAGCCCGCTTGGAGGCCACTGCAGCGCCTGTAGCCAGTATTACAGTCTCCCGTGAAGCCAGCTCCACTCTCCTTGGGCACACCACGCGGCCACTGGGCAGGGTGAAACGCACTCGCTTCGATGTTGGAGTTGTCGTCCGTTGGCAAGTTGTGGCCCCACGGCCCTTGGCGGCTACCGGTTCCGGTTCAGCTTGCATGGCTTGCTTGCTCGGTGCAGTGACTGCGATGAGCGTCCGCACACAACGAAATCAGGCGTCGAATAATTTTTTTTTCTCTCGCAAGGCAACGCATGCCTTTCCCTTTCCCTCTCCCGCTCCCCCAACCAATGGGGTGGTTGGTGAGGAAGCTTCCGTGCAAGGTCTAAGCATCTCAGGCCCCGCCCACACTCGTGCACCCCCCCCCCCCACAGGGGCTGGATCCGACACATTTTAACAAAAAACGGAGGAGTAATTGCGCACTTGCATTACAAGGAAAATTGGAGTATTTTTACCTTCTCCCGGCTCGGACATTCCCACCTGTGGCGACGGCAGCAATAGAAAAGCCGAAAATTACAACTACATCATGCTGCTCTCCCAACGATCATATAATTGTCAGGTTTGAAAATGAGACTGATACACTTAAACCATTGACATTCTGTCATGACTGTTTAAGGTAAGCGGGGAAAAAAAGTGGTGTCTTACCAAGCAGCCTTAACGTCCGAACTGCAAACTGGCTGCTGTATGTTTCGTTGTTACGTATATCACGTGCGTTTCCTTCGCTCGACTTCGTGCTCCAATTCTGCGTTGTATAATTTTTAACTCGAATGGTGTTACTCGGAAGATCGAACGTCCACCATAGCCAAATTTTGAAATTGTTTTTCCGTCAGTGGGGGCGGCGGGGCCATGACAGTCGAAGAGGGTATCTTTTTTTCTCTTCGCTCATTTACAGGGAAACATGGTGGCTTTTCCGTTATGTACCGCAGCAGTTCTACGCCATTTGGCTTGAATAGCACGAAGACGCATGACGTCTGTGCTATAGACCAGAATACGCTAGCATAGCGCCCAGACTAGTTGAACGCATACTCACGCACCCGGATTGCCCGGTCGACCAGCGCCATTTTGTTCTGGGCTGCCAAAGTGTATTCGCCGGCGACCAGCAGACATGGCTAGCGCTAGCTCTAGGACTCCAAAATGCGGAAATGTGCCCGTTCACGCGGATCCTAAGTGCAAGAAGTCATCTGGGCATCGTTGCGTCGTGTTTGGATGCCAAAATAACCAGCGGAAAAGGAGCAAGTTGCTTAGCGCTGTTGGCGAAGTGCACAATACACGTAGGGAATCGTGCCGGTGCGCTGTTTTCAGCTTGCACCGATTTCCATCCGCAACGAAGAATGACAAGCTGCGCCACCGGTGGATAGCTGCAGTGAATAGGAAGAACTACCAACCCAGTGAAGATGCACGAGTGAGTATTCGATCTGTGTATATTTTGGTGCCACCTTCAACTTTGCGCCCTACGAACGTAATATATGTAACATGCAGGTTTGCTCTGAGCACTTTCTGGACAACGCCACAGAGCAGAATCCCGCGCCGGTGCTTCGCCTTGGCTATAACAAGAAGGCAAGGCTTTTCGTGTTTTCATTCAGGCAGAGCTCCCGACGGTTAAGCGGAACAGTTGAGTTTGCGGTCAGCGATACTTGCAGCTGGTGCACGGCATGACCATTAAGCGTGAACGACAAGTTGTAGGCGATAGTATGTTGCCGTGCTGGTGAGCGTTATTGCTAATGAAAGTAAACCGAAGTCTGCTCGTCACGTAGCATGCGTCCACAAAAACGTAAACGACGACTGCTCGTCTACGAAGGTGTTCTTGCAGCGCGCCTGTCTTTACGAGCTGTTGTTGCAGGTGTCATTCGTAACGAATTCACTTGAGCCTCCTGAGGTCTAAACTGCGTGCGGGCTCTTATGCACGGCAAATTAAGCGCAAAATTTTGCCCTTCATAAGGCGAGGAAAATAAGGTGATTAATTATTGTTGTACATTGTAACAAAATTTTGCTCGTTACTGTACAACACCTGCATCCGTCATGCTCGCCCCGTTATACGGGCTTTGACTGCACATGTAGTTGAACATTATAACTACTGTAGTTCCTCATTTTCCAATGAGTGCAGGTTTAGCATTATATGCTGCTTGTTCGAGTGCTGTAGGGTTGTGTTCTGAATGTTGTACTCTTAAGTGGTTGCACGATACAATTGGCCTGGTGCATTTTCTATTTCATTTTGCGAGGACTTTATATCTTCGCAACAGTGATGGCATGGGAAAGAACTAAAGCCCTTCTTACTATAACATCTATTTTGTTTTCTATGTGCAGGTGGTGAAGGGCTGGCGTCTGCTAATCAGGCAGTCAAACGACCTCGCCAGTTGGTTGCCAAACGCGGCCAACCCAGTTGTGACCATGACAAACAAGACCAAACTGAAAGTGCAGAGGACAATGTTCTGCGTTCTTTAATAATATATGTCACTAACACAGTGCTGTAAAATCCTTCACAGGTTACGTGCTTACGTGGTTACCCGATGTATTCGCTTCTGCAGCCTGCACATAACTCAGTGTGGCCATTGCGGACTTGCATGAGGTCTTGAAGTTTGATTGAATCGAGACAGCGAAAATGACAGGCCAGAAAAAACGCGAAACACGCCTTCCGCCCAGATAAAAACCCCAAGTTTCGCCTTCGCGCCGGGTCGCAGCTCCCGGCGTGGCAGCCCAGGCCTGCTACTTCGCGGCGCTTGGGATAGATGGCGCGACCGCCGCTCATCAATATGGTGGCGCCCTTTGAATTCACGGTGTTCTGGTGTATACAGGAACGGGGTGCCGAGCAAAGCGCATTTATCTACACCCTGTAGGCTGTAGGCTACACCCTGTATTGCTCTTTATTCTTTTATTTCACGCCATAAACAATAAGATTATTTCTTCTACTCCTCTTTTCGAAGTCGTCAACATTCCGGAGCAAAGTCTGGCCAGGGTTTTGCAGTCCACCGACTTTGGTATCTTTGGACAGTGTCATCGACTTTGGACAGTGTCTGTTGCACATAGCGTATGTTCCAAGCCTGCGGAATCTGTTTCTGTATCTATGTTCGAAGCATGGATGTTTATGTTTCTATGTACGTTGGGCGGCGTGACAATGCGAGCTCGTACTGTGGCGTGTGCACGTGTTTCTTTGTTTTTCGAGAAAGAGGATGATAACCGAGTTTTTTTTTCGGTTGCGTTTGTTCCATTCTCTGTGATGCGCTCAAACGTATTACGGAAATTTTGTTCTCAAGAAGAGCGATCGCTTCATTATTATGCGATCCCTCTCATATATTATGGCTTTACAGGGCGAAAAGGCAATGCCGACGCACATAGCTTATACATGTATCATGCTGATTTACCAACCGCAGTAATCACTGTGTTGAGCAGCGCCATCGGCCTCATGCAGGAAGGCTAGCGCAGATATATAGTGATTTGAAGCCTACTGGATTTGAACTGCGTGAGAACGATGCTGGCGTACCACAATTAGGGGATAGCGCCTACCGCTTAGATGTTTCGTGGTTGCCTTAGGTTGGCCGCACACAAGCATGCGTTCTTATGTTTTATGTTTTAGTCCCTACGCCGAGCGATCAGATACTGAGCAGATTTACCATTTCATGCTGGTAACACAGACACCGGTTCTATTTGTTCAATCAAAGTGGATAAACGCAAAATAGTTCACAACACTTACGCACACCGCGACTGATAATGCCCGTCACATGTTTGCGCCCCCAAGCGCGTACTGTAGTTATCGGTGCACCGAAAGGCTTCCCTGACGACCTTATATGAATGGACTTGCGTAAATTTCACAAAGTAAGATCTAAACCGTCCCGAAATCGTTCCGCAGTTCGCGACAGCAATACCGTCAACCTGCGCCGCGCCGCATCGCCCAAGCCAGAGAGGAGGAAAGGGTGGACGCGCACCCTTTCCTCCTCGCCCCATGAAAAAGTCTATATACATGGAAAGAGCGCGGCAGGGAAGAGACGCGAAGAACTCGTTTGGACCGCACTGCGTGGAATGTGCACAATGCCCCCTGGAGCTTCCGGGTCAAGGCCACATTAGCCTTTTGACAGCTGTAATTATCCGTGACCCCCCGAAGCGCTTACCATTTTACCAACGTGCCAGTCCAGAATTTTGCGAGATAGAATGGAAGGAAGGAGCGGGAAGAGAAGGCAGAGAATGTGTGGAACAGACGCAGTCGCGAAACGAGTGACTAACAGCCTTGCCACCTTTTGTTCGCCGTTTTCATAAAAAGACAAGGGGGGAGAGGTGGAATAGGAAAACCTAACGTGAGACGGCACAGAAGCGCTAGATAAACTTAAGTTCAAAGTACGGTACGGTCCGCTTCTGCTATTTATAAAAATAAAACCATCAAAGATGTCTAGCGGTAAACATACGCAGAACATGCGTAAGCAGAGTCGGGTTAATTAAAGTGCACCTCAGGGTCTATGCGACACAGAACGGAAGCGGTCGCAAGTCTAATATGCACTTCTGTGCCCGCCGAAGTAGCATTGCGGCTATGGAATTGCTCGTGGTCGTATATTTGATAGAGGCACCCGCATTTTTACGAAGGAGGAATAAAAAACCGTCAGGCACTTTGATTTAGGGAGACGGTAAAGAGCACCATGGTGCCAAAATTAATCCGGGGTACGCCACTACGGCGTGATTCATAATCCGATCGTGGTTTTGGTACGCTGAGCCCCGTCATCAAATTCAAGTTTAAGGCTTCTGCCATGATGCGATGTGCCATGTGAGGCAATGACAATGCTCAACCCTCTCTGAGGTGACGAAATATGGCGGACAACACATAAAGCAAACATCTCTTATTTGTGTTTTGTGTACAGAGCAGACAAACAGTAGTGGTGCACACGAGGTAACGCTTAACATCAACTCGCAATACTCGTGTTGAGAAACCGTTGAAAAAATTAAACATTTGCAGTCAACATCATCAGTAATTATGACAGTCAAAGCAAACAGCAAAGAAAGGTTCGCTTACATACATTACCACAGTGCGTGAGATCTGCATAATTTAATTTTTATCGCGGTTCACAACGTGTAGACCTAGTCGACGCTTATCGGAAACAGCGCTGCAGTGCTGCAATATGCAACATCTGTCTTGTTCTACAAAGGTGAAGGAAAATCGCACATTTCCACATTACGTGGAATTAGGCAAGATATTCTGATTTGATAGACGCCTAAAGGTGAAATAGCACATTCTCTAGTCTCTGTGGTCTCGACATTCCAATAAAATGTGCCACACTCTTTCGGATGCACCACTGTTATCACAATAGAGGATGGTGGGCAATCCAAGCTGGTGCAGGCAGTTAGTCGTTGGCGAACGCGGCGTTCAGCTGAAGTCGATTATGTAGAATCTGGAGAAGACGGGGAAGCCGATGGGGAAGATGGCGTCCCGAGGCGGCATCAGCTAACGTCTTCTTCCTCTTTTTCCTCGTAAGATGAATAATGAATAATAGCAATAATAATAGCAAGCATAATAGCATAATAGCAATAATAGCAAGCAAGATGAATAATAAAAATGGGGCCCCTCGGTTAACCCATTTTCTTCTCATTCTGTTTTAGACGAGGGTACATATATTTATTTTTATCATTTGTCAGTGGCTGTGACGAGGGTTATGTGATTACTGTTATATACAGTGATCGGTTCGCATACGACCTGACACGGAACCTTGGCGAGTGTTAAATATCTAGACGACCGTTGTGGAATAGTTGTGACTTGGATTGGTGTGGTCGTTCAAACCAAACTCTTCGAACATCAACTCAGCCGAGTGAACCATTTCTTGCCTGGTTATTAAATGCGCCCATTGATTTATGCAACGATCATCACTGGTGCTGTGTCATCACGGCGTACCCATGCAAAATGTGTGGTCAGAAACTTCTCGATATCGCGCTTAGGTATGCCTGGAGATATGTACACAGTGGACATCACAATGCCGTCTTTTATTTGCGCGGCACAGAAATCCCCAAAGCCGATGACATTGTTCTCTTGAAGGCTAAAGGTATATGGATGCAATAGTTTTTTTTTGTGCTTTGCGTTACAGTTACAGTTACAGTAACAGTTACATGTCGGGGGGTGGGACAAGGGGCGGTTGCTGAAATTGAGCGGCACACGCCGCAGAGAGACATAGCAGTTCGACTTCTAGCAATCGAAACCAAGCTAGATACCCTTTTGGATCTGCCAATCAAACTGGTGGAACTAGAATCGTCTGTGCAACATATTTCTGATAAATTCAATGAATTTCAGACGAGGCTGCAGGCTCAGGAAAAAGTTACCACACAACTATCAAACAGAGTTGATCAACTTGAACATGCAGATTCGAGCAGTGAATTGTCTCAAATCAAACGGGATCTGGATAACCTTGAATGCCGTAGCCGCAGGTTAAATATTGAAGTACACGGTATTACTGAAAGCGAGAACGAACACCTAATGATGGAGGCAAACGAAGTAGCGATGCAAATTAAGCTTCCACTATTGAACAAGAGTGATGTTATGGCTATACACAGACTTCCCGCTAAACCAGGCAAAACTCGGGCGATCATTATCCGTTTTGTTCACCAGGAACTTCGCGATTCCTGGCTTGCTAACAAGAAGCAACTAAAGGACCATGGGCAGGTGTTTTTCTGTGAAAATATGGCACGGCTATCACGTGCTATTTTATCAAAGACGAAGGAATGGGCCCAGACCTCAGGATACGCATACGTCTGGCACTCAAACGGTAAAGTTTTGGTGCGAAAAAGGAGCGGCGACCGAGCTGTTGTCATACGCGGCGAGGAGGATCTGGCCAGTCTTACAGCCTCGAAGTGATGGCGGCATACGTGATAGCAAAAGTTGTGTTATGTTTACTAAACCACAATGGCGACCCTGGAATTCCAATTTTCCGGGGATGTCGCGTCGTTAAATAACCAATGTCCACTTTCAATATTTCAATTTAATGTGCGAAGTTTGAGAAATAAGTTTGATGAAGTCAGTTTGTATCTGTCTGAGCTGCAACACTGCTTCGATTGGCTTTGTTTTAGTGAAACGTGGTTTACATCAGAGGATGAATGCGCCTCTATTTTTGGATATGACTGTATCTCTGTTTACCGAACGAAAAAACCAGGAGGAGGAATTGCTATTTATGTCCGTTCTGGTTTGTCGTACAGTACAATCCCCGAGCTCAAGATTGTTAACGAATGCTATGAATGTATTGGTCTTCAGTGCATGAACACCTTGATTTCGCTAGTGTACCGCCCGCCATCTGGATCCATGAGCAAGTTCTTAGAATTTACTGAAAAATTATTAGAACTCGGCACCGAACCTAAACTCGAAACAATATTAGTGGGCGATTTTAATATAGATGCTTGCCCAGACAACCTAGAATATACGCGTTTTCAGGAAACTTTTGAATCATACGGGTGTTCAAATGTCATCAATGTGCCTACTCGCATCACATGCACCTACAAGCCAGACAACACTTGACCTCTGTGTGACGAGTTTTTCTGCTGAATATGTGAGGGCAGGATTCTTGATGTGCGATCTTAGTGATCACTTGCCTATATACTGTCTGCTACCTCATAGACAGCCATCCAATATATGCCCTGAAAGCTTAAAAAGAATTTATTCAGAACAAAGTGTTAAGAAATTTGTTGAACTATTCTCTGGTTATCGGTGGGACGAAGTGACCGCGGAAACTGATGTAAACAATGCTTACGATGTTTTTATATCTACCTTCGCGTTGTTATACAACAGATGATTCCCACTTAAGAAGTTTAAAAAACACAACAAAGCTAGAAAGCCTTGGATAACTCATGACCTCTATAACAGGATAAAATGTTGTAACAAGCTCTTCCAAATCTTTTTGAGTAGCAGAAGCGAAGATGACTTTCGGTCTTTCAAATCTGAGCGTAACAAATTGAATTCCGATATTAAACGCTCTAAACAAGAATATTACGCGAACAAGTTTTTTGCTATCATGGGAAATTCAAATCTCATGTGGAAAGCGATCAATGAAGTAATTAACAAAGGCGCTATCGCAAGAAATGTTGCATTTCAGCATAGTGAATTGTCAGATATTGAGGTTGCAAATACTTTTAATTCTCATTTTATTGATGCTGGTGCGTCCTCACAAAATGATACACCAGCCTCTTGCACGGAATAGTATATATTAAATCGATGTTCTTCTACGCTGTTCTTGGTGCCTACTGAGCAGCACGAGATACAGACAATAATTTTATCGTTGAAAGACAGTTGTGCTTCAGGTGAAGATGATATAAAAGTGAAGCCGTTGAAAGCCGTCAGTGAAATTGTAAGCACACCTCTTTCACATATCTGTAACCTAATTCTTTCTAACGGTGTGTTTCCAGATAGGATGAAGCTAGCCCGAGTGACTGTCATTCATAAGAGTGGCCCAGTTAACGACATGAATAACTACAGGCCAATATCCGTTCTTTCTGTCTTCGCGAAAATTGCTGAGCATGTAATTAATAGAAGACTTTGTGAGTTTCTAAACACGTATAACATAATAGCTCAGGAGCAATAGGGTTTCTGTAAGGCTAAATCTTCAGAAACCGCTTTACTTGAAATAAAGGAACAAATCCTTGACAACATAGAAAACCGAATGCTAACTCTAGGTATCTTTCTAGATTTTAGGAAGGCCTTCGATTGCGTGCAACACGATGTCCTTTTGAAAAAGCTACCTCTCTATGGAATTCGTGGTGTCGCATTATCCTTAATAAAAAGCTATCTGACCTCTAGAACACAGTACACAACAATAAATTGAGTTAGTTCCGAAATTCAGCACATTAAGTACGGCGTGCCGCAAGGATTCGTCTTGGGGCCTGTTTTATTTTTACTCTTTATTAATGATATTGTCAATATTCAAGGCCGTTCCAATATTATTTTATACGCGGATGATGCTAATGTGTTCTTCTCAGGAAGCGAAATAGGAAATCTTTTTGAGCAAGCTAACATCTGGTTACAGCAACTAAGCTTGTGGCTAAATGCGAATAAACTCCAATTAAACATAACTAAAACTAAGTATCTAGTGTTTAAATCAAAAGGAACAATAATCCACCCTCAGATAACACTCCAGTTTCAGAAGGTCAACCTCGAACAGGCAACAACAGCCAGATTTTTAGGAGTTGTATACCATGAAAATATGTCCTGGTCACCGCACGTAGACGTTCTTAGAAAAAATATCGCTCGTGCTGTCGGTGTGCTAAATAGGTTGCGATATTTGCTACCAATAAATGTGAAGCGCAATATTTACAACGCGCTTATACATTCTCGATTAACGTATTGTTTGCTAGTTTGGTCAACCACTACACAAACTAACTTAAAATCAATTCAAACACACCAAAACCGCGCACTGCGCGCGATAGGTAACTTAGAACGTACTGATACCACTAAACTATACTATAACAAATATAAAATATTAACAGCATCAAAACTTCACACTTACAAATTATTCCTCGAAATTTCACGGCAATTCTGGGAAGACAAATGTTCCTTCCAAAGTAAATACCATGGCAGAACGACAAACTATAACCTCAGAAAAACTCTGATAGGAAAACCACGTTGCAGAACGAAATACGGAGATCAAAAACTAGCAGTTCAACTTCCTAACCTTCTAAACGACTACCCCTTGGTATTGGACCTGCTAAATTCTGGAATTTCAAAGCAAAGCTTTGGGAAAACGGTAAAACAATTGTTACTATCCGAAGACTAAGAGAAATGTTGAACAACAGGTATAGAAAATTTTGTTCATGTTTCTTGTTGTTTTTAGAAAACTGTGTAAACTTTAACCTTTCAACTTCAGGTATGGAAAATTTCGTACATACATTTTTCTTTTCCTGTCATTGTTGTGCTTCAGTTGATTAGAAAACCGTATAAACTTTAAGCTTTTTTTTTCTTTCTTCTTACGCGAATTGTGTACTCAAGTGTTGAAAATGTGTACTACTTTAATTTCATGTGTGATCTCCTGAAAGCCTGCCACTGCCATGTTGCTGCCAATGTACGGGTGGCACGGCCTAGTCAGGCAAATGTATTGCCTTTAGCCGTGTCCCCTAAGACAATCTGTTCATTGTGTTAAATAAATCAATAAAGAAAGAAAGAAAGTATATGGCAACGCCTTCCGCTCGTGAGTGCATGTGCTGTTCCGAGATATTTCCAATAAACCAATCGACATGAAACAATTAATCTTGATTTATATATCTGACGTATCGTTTATTACGACTATTCATATGGGCGGAGTGCTTCAAGCCTGCTTCGCCTCCGCCACTGGTCAGCATGGTATCTCACAACCACCAGGAACTGCCCACGCTCATCATTTTTACTGACCACGCACGGACATGAAAAACCCATGAAACCTATAGCCATATACAGCTTCACAGTTTAAAGCGAATAAAGATTGCGCGCATGGAAGCTAATTTTGTGTCCGTACATGCGCAGCTCCAGAAGTCAAAGCCGACAAAATCTACATTGCATACTTTCATCGGTGATGCATAGTGAAAGAAATTTCAACAAGAGCGGACACTCCCATAGAGCCCAGCGGCCGAATTAACCGTAGCACACCAAGCGGATGTTGTTGACTCCTTCCGGTTTCGGTTTTGGGCGCGCGCGTTTTGAACACCAGTTGGTACATGCCGCGCCGGCTCCGCTGCTCGGCGCGGCATTCATTTTTTGTTCGCTTCTGCTGAACCTCGCGTGGCCTTGGCGTGGAATCGTTTCATTATTAATTTGAAATTATTGCAATTGACCTTTACAAGACTGCGCCGAATCTGTCAGGTGCAATTTCATAAAGAAAACGAAAGACGTCTTCTGAAATTATGAAACGTTTATTTTGCTCTATATAAATGCTCGTTCCGGGCTTCTTCTGCATTCATCGGAAGTTGTGGCACCAGGTAAGCAGCAGTCGTTGCCGTACGATGCTCCACCGGATGCCATCAGCGGAAAGTAAATTACAAGCATGTATCATTTCGGTATATTTACCTAACAGGAGTATTGCGTGTAGAGGCGAAACGTGCGTAAGTGGTGAATGAGCGGCATTACAGATAAATTCACTTTTACGTATATTTCGCAGCAAAGGCTCCTCCAAAACAATGCCATAAAATCTGAACATCCGATTTTCAAGCACCCCTCCTTTCCCGGGCATTCATTATTTCCTGCACTTAAGTGCACAAATACACGGGTGACTGCGCGTTTCCAAAACAACTTGGCCTCAGTCGACACGATGGTACGCCAAGTACACAAAGGTGGCTACAACACAGGCTCAGCCAGACCATGTTACACGCTCGCAGAATGCCTTCTAATCGCACTCAAGTCAGACTCGTAGGTGCAAAGCCTGTTTTCAGTCGCTCAGAATACATAATTGTCATGTTCTTGAGCTCCTCCGTGTTATATTTACGCGTCCCGCCGGCGCATGCAACACTCCCGTGTCATCACTCTCGGCAATCGCTCGTCGCGTTTTCGAGAAGCGTGAGTACCGAAATAAGGTATTTGTTGCAGGGCTATAAAATGCGTCACAAACTTGTCCCACTAAAATTCAGTACAAGCAAAACTAACTCACTGTGGCCGGCTTGCTTTTTTGCTAACAGCTCCACAACCCCAGGCGCGGCGAGCAAACCTCAAGATATCCCAAAAAGTTACCAAATAAATTACAATACTTTTTCGGGTCAGAGAATGCGTCACGAACTTCTACCAGTAAGTTTCAGTACACGCGAAACTAACTGCGGCACACAGCCGAGCTGCTTTTCGCTAACTGCGCCAATAGGCCGGGCGCGGCAACCGTGCTTCTAAACTACCCCAAATATAGCGACGTTAGTTACAATAATGTTGGGGGCCACAGAATGCGCGAAAACTTGTCTTAGGCGCTACGACGTAGTACACGCATGCGCACGCGCAAATGCGTCACACGGCCGAGCCAGTTTTCGCTTATTGCGTCAATAAGCCGGGCGCGGCAAGCGTGCCCAAAAACTACCGAAATAAGTTACAGTAATGTTGGGGCTCATAGAAAGCGTCGCAAACATCTCCCAGGACGAGGCATTAACTCAATTAACTGCGCCAGGACGGCGGAGCTGTTTTTCGCTAACTGCGCCACTCGAACTAAGCCTAAATGTGCTTAAAATACGCCGCACACTGTCAAACACAATTTCTCACCTTGCCGTAGTCCAGTAGTGCAGTGGGGCCGTGTCGAAATGCAGACGATACGCAAGAAGAGCACAGAGAAGGCCGGGAGCCCAAAAAAATGGGCTATATCCAAAACAGACGGGTCGCCGGGCACGCGAGCTTCGCACGTACGACCGGCCTCGCTCACTCCTGCGGCTTGCCTGGCGCGTGACGTATACATATGCACGCGCGTTTGGCGTGCCACTAGCTTGTTGCTAGGCACCGCAACAAAAAGTTGCAAAGTATAAGTTCATTTACACGCAAAACTTTTTCACTTTTAGTGGGAAGGAATAAAAAAAATAAAACGTTGTCTGGAAGTTTATTTTACATTCTTTTTTTCTGATGCTCGCGTCAACTAACGGATGTTGTTGAAACTATAGGCGTGACGTGTTTCCTGTTGCCAGTTTTTGAAGAGTGTCCCCTCATGTTGAATTTCTTTCTCCATGGGTGATGTGAGAGGGAAGTCCATTCGCAACCTGATCACCAGTTCTTTCTTCATTGCCGCACATTTCGGGAACGAATTGAAGTTGACTTGCGCTGCGCTTCAGGTGCAGTCACTTTTGAATTTCTTCAACTTGTCGAAATGATGCTTTACATAAGAGAGAAAGAGATAACCGAGATTGCTATCATGATCGACTGAAGAAAGAAATCAAGTAGGCTCTACCGACGCGCCATCTGATCTATACTCCCATAATTTTTAAAGAAATGGCCGCTAGCTGTGGTGCGACAATTTAGGGAACTTGTGCATGGGCAGAGTCTGAATGCTCGTTTGTACGCGTAAAGTCACCTTCACGGCACAAACAGTTTTTCTAGAGGTCAACTGCAGACGTGCGGCAACAGGAAGAAAGCAAACATGAGATTCGTGTTCCAACTCCGCGCCGCACTTAAGCAAAAAAAACAAAGAATAAATTTTTACGAGCTCAAGTGCCTCCATTGTGCCTGTTATGGTAGTGTTCTTATAATTGCTACAATAATGAAATAAACATTTCTTGCGTGTGTGAAATGAAAGCGCTTTCAGATCAGGTTTCATCTATCGGCGCTTGTCCTGGATCCGGAATGTGGCTTGTTTTTCAGGGCACAGGTTCACCTAATGAAGAATTGCTTTTGTCACACGCTGTGTACAGTGCCACGGTCTGTTTCTTCCCTGTCACTGTTAGCTGACCTCATGCTCATTCATTTGCTACATTCTCGACTAATCATAAACACTTCTGAAACACTTTTTTACTCTTGAAAACTTCCTAAAAAGTTGTTTAACCATACTCCACGTCATGTGAAACTTTAAGGGCTACACAATAAATACAAATTATCAAGTCCCCCTTCAATATTCATCACCAACATTCTCAAGGTATCTTCAGCTAGACTACTGCAAGAATTACCTTTTTGGTATAAAGATTCCCAAACCATTTTTTGATGAAGCATTTCGGAAGTGAATTATGTCGGAAATGGCGCCGCTATAAACGTGCTTTGCGTACTCAAAATTATTACTGTCAAAACACCCTTAAGGACAATAATCATGTTGCGAGGTATGTGGATTATTTCTTTACTATCGGGTCATGCTTCAAGACTGAGAGCAGGAGCACCTGTGGAGAGTGGTGTCCGGGTAGACAAAGGTCTCTGGTGACCTCATCCTCACCTACTGTTGAATAGTTGCACGCCTTAGCTAGCCCGTCCGTGCCAGGTGCCCGCAGCTGGGCGCTATATAGTAGCACTTCCGGCGCCTAAAACGAGCGGAGCGTCGTACTTTTTAGGGGATGATTTCTCCTGCGCGCCTATAGAGGACCCTAAGGTCCCGCAAAAGACGGTACTGTCATGTGACTAACTTTAAATGAAAACTTTATATATATGTAATAGTGATTGGCTATTTTCAGACTTCTAAGTTAGCTTACCAATTGACACTGTCCGCAAAACCAAGTCTGGTTCTCTTAATTGACATTTATTTGAGGAGGAGGGGTAATAAACATTTATTGTAGAACCAGCACTTTATGATGGCCGGGCCTACGCCTCCCACGAAGGGACGTCGAGGGCTTGCCTCGCCGCCGCCTCGCGGGCGTGCTGGGTCGCCCAGGTTTGGTCGTCGAGGGCGGAGCTCCGCAGAGCCTCATGCAACCTCGACGAGAGAGTCGTGGTTTTAGTCTGGGTGTACTGTGCTGGACACTCCCATAGCATATGCGGAAGCGTAGCCGGGTGAATTCCACAGCACCGGCAGTTGGGGGTAGTGTAGACATCCGGAAATATAAGGTGGAGGAGGGCGGGTGAAGGGCACGTGTTTGTTTGTAGTAGACGCAGGGTGGTTGCCTGCGCCCGGCTGAACTTTGGGTGAGGTGGGGGGAAGATTCGGCGACTGAGGTAAAAGGCCTTAACGAGATCGTTATAAGTTGTGAGACTGTCCCTGGTGTCCAACTCATCTCCAGTGACTCCGGCGCGGTTGACTAGGCCTCGCGCAAGGGAGTGGGTGACCTCGTTGAGATTGCGGAGGTGTGGGTGGACAGAGCGTGCATGGGCCGGGATCCATGTTAGGGAGATTATGCTGTCTTTAGAGTGTGGTGCCTGGCAGAGGATGCGAAGAGCTTGGGGAGAAAAACGGCCTTTGCTGAAGTTAGTAATAGCTGAGCGAGAGTCACACACTATGGTGTGACAGGTGGGATCGAATGTGGCCAGGGCGATGGCCACTTCTTCAGCCGTCTCGGCAGTGGGGGTGATGACGCTGCAGGCGTGGTGTAGGACTCCATCGCGTGTGGCGACGGCCACAAATCGTGTGCCATGGGAGTTTGGGCTGCATCAACAAATGTGTGGGCAAGGGCTTTTATGATAGCTCCGGCCCGAGCTTGGCGCCGGGCCCTGTTATATTCAGGGTGCATATTTCTAGGGATAGGATCTATGTAGATCCAGCTACGGATGTCGGTCGGGAACGGTTGTTTGGGGCCCTGTTGCTGATGGTAGGTGAAGCCAAGCGTGGACAGAATAAAGCGCCCCGTTTAAGTAACGGTGAGCCATTCAAGCTGAGAGCGTTGTTGGGCTTCACTGAGTTCCGAAAGGTTGTTGTGAACTCCCAGTTGGTTGAAGAGTTCAGTGCTGGTGCAATGCGGGAGCCCAAGTGCTTGCTTGTAGACCCCTCGTATGAGGGTGTCGAGCTTGTTGTGCTCAGCCCGGTACCAGTTGAGGTACGCAGCAATGTATGTATTGTGGCATATGACAAACGATTGGACGAGTCGGAGAAGGCTTTCTTCTTCGAGTCCTCCTCGTCGGTTAGATGTACGTTTAAGAAGTCGTAGGGTGTTTTGAGATTGGGCACAGATCTTGTTGAGAGCCAAGGCGTTGGAGCCGTTGGTAGAGATGGTGAGACCGAGAACCCGGATACTAGGGACGTGGGGGATAGGACTGCCATCTTGAAGGCGTAGGGTGATGGCGTCACAGGGTCGGTGATCAGATTGGTGTTTGGGAGGGCGACCCCGCTGAATGGGCTTGTATAGCAGAAGCTCCGATTTAGCCGGCGAACAGCGCAGTCCGGTCCCTCGGAGATATGCTTTCACCGTGTCAATCGCCGTTTGGAGGGCTGATTCCACTTGACCATCACTGCCTCGGTACGACCAGATGGTGATGTCGTCGGCGTAGATGGTATGGTTTGTATTGACGACTTGCTGTAGTTGCTTGGCAAGGCCAATCATGACTACGTTAAAGAGCATGGGAGAGATAACTGAACCTTGCGGGGTGCCTTTGCTGCCAAGGGGAAGCTGGTGTGATCGTAAATCCCCGGCTGAGAGGGTAGCCGTGCGATTGGAGAGAAAGTCACGGATGTAATTGTAGGCTGGCTTTCCAAGGTGGAAGTTGGAGACCTGGTCAAGGATAGCTGCATAGGAAATGTTATCAAAGGCTTGAGTGAGGTCGAGTCCGAGGATGGCTTTCATGTTACGGGAACGATCGTTTAGCACTTGATGTTTGAGCTGCAACATAGCGTCTTGAGTAGAAAGGTGAGGGCGAAATCCAATGATGGTGTGGGGATAGAGAGAGTTGCCCTCGAGGTGACTGTTGATGCGTGCTAAGAAGGCGTGTTCCATCACCTTGCCTAGGCATGAAATGAGGGAGATGGGCCTTAAGGCATTGAGGCTAGATGGTTTCCGAGGCTTTGGGATTAGGATAACGTTGGCAGTCTTCCAGGCGGCTGGAAGGGCACCACTGCGCCAGCAATCGTTGATGTAGTCAGTCAGATGGGACACCGACTCGTCATCGAGATTGCGAAGGCTTTTGTTAGTGACCCCGTCTGGCCCTGGAGCAGAACGACCGTTAAGCTTGCGTAGAGCGGCATGTATTTCAGATACGCTGAAATCGGCGTCTAGTTTAGGGTTGGGGCTACCGATGTAATTGCTGTGTGGACTGACTTGTCCCCTGGAGATATATCTGGTGCAGAGGTAGTCAAGCACCTGTTGTGGACCTTGCTTAAGGGTCTCCGTATAAAGGAGCTGCTGCAGCCGATCCTGTTGGGTGGTGCGGGTGGTGGTATTATCAAGCAGATGTTTGAGGAGTTTCCACGAGGAACGGCGATGAAGCTGTCCATCCACCGTGTTACACAGCTCAGTCCATTGTAGCCGGCTGAGGGTTTGACAATGCTCCTCGATGGCTGTGTTCAATTTGGAGGCCTTACTTCTGAGGCGACGGTTTAGGCGCTGCCCTAAATTGAGGTTCAATTTATTACGCGGGCCAAAAAATCGAAAATCACCTTGCAGGCCTTGTCATAAACATCTTACTACCTAATTACTAACATTGAAATTGTGAGACAAGTTCACGTGTTCCGTTCCATAAACAATCAGAAGTGGCGTGGGAGGAAAAAAAGTTGAGGCCGATTAGAGTGCAGATAATTGGGGAAAGCGCTTGTCATCCTGCTTTCTCTGCATCTTTCTACCGACGTGAGAGAAATAGTTATCAAGGTAACAACTGCGATCGCGGAATCAGAGACGTCCGCTACACAGACAGTATACCGTCAACTAGAAGGAGTCGTTTATATTCTCAGAGGGAAAATAGAGGTGATGTACCTGCTTTCGCGAAGAGCATTTCGGTGTCTGTCAAAGCAGAAAATCATGTCTAATTGCACAAATTGTGCAAACGTGTGATTTTCCTTCACCTGTGCCGAAAAAGAATGCTGTGTTGCATATGGCTGTACTGCAGCACTGTTTCCGATGGGTGTCGACTAGGTCCGCACATTGCGATCCACGCGAAAAAATAAAATTATGCAGATCCCACGCACTGTGGGAATCTATGTGCGCGAAGCTTTCTGTGCTCTTTGCTTTGACTGTCATAATTACTGGTGATGTTGAGAGCAAATATTTAATTTTTTCAACGGTTTCTCAACACGAGTGTCATGAGTTGATGTTAAACGTTACCTTGTGTGCACCACTACTGCTTGTCTGCTTAGTAAACAAAACACAAAGGGAGAGGTGTTATCTTTAGGTGTTCTCCGCCATATTTCGTCACCTCAGAGAGGGTTGAGCATTGTCATTGCCTCACATGGCACATCACGTCATTGCAGAAGACTACACTTGAATTTGATGATGGAGCTCTGCTTGCCAAAACATCGTTCGGATTATGAGACATGCCGTAGTGGAGCACTCCGGATTACTTTTGGCACCATGCTGCTCTTTAACGTCTCCCTAAATCAAAGTGCCCGAGCATTTTTTATTTATCCCTCGTCAAAATGCGGGTACCACGGTCAAATCAGTGACCTCGAGCAATGCAATAGCCACAATGCTGCTTCGGCGGGCCCAGAAGTGCTTATTACACGTGCGACCTCTTCCGCTGTGTCGCCTAGACCCTGAGGTGCACTTTATTTAACGCGACTCTGCTTACGCATGTCCTGCGTATGTTTACCGCTACACATACTTGATGGTTTTATTTTTATAAATAGCAGAAGTGGACCGTAACGTACCTTGAACTTAAGTTTATCTAGCGTTTCATTGCCGTCTCACGTTAGCTTTTTCTATTCAACCCCTCCCCCCTTGTATATGTATCATCATCAGCCTGGTTACGCCCACTGCAGGGCAAAGGCCTCTCCCATACTTCTCCAACAACCCCGGTCATGTAATAATTGTGGCCATGTCGACCCTTCAAACTTCTTAATCTCATCCGCCCACCTAAATTTCTGCCGCCCACTGCTACGCTTCCCTTTCCTTGGGATCCAGTCCGTAACCCTTAATGGCCATCGGTTATCTTCCCTCCTCATTACATGTCCTGCCCACGCCCATTTCTTTTTCTTGATTTCAACTAAGATGTCATTAACTCGCGTTTGTTCCCCCACCCAATCTGCTCTTTTCTTATCCCTTAACGTTACCCCTATCATTCTTCTTTCCACAGCTCGTTGCGTCGTCGTCAATTTGAGTAGAACCCTTTTCGTAAGCCTCCAGGTTTCTGCCCCGTAGTCGAGTACTGGTAAGACACAGCTATTATATACTTTCCTCTTGAGGGATAATGACAACCTGCTGTTCATGATCTGAGAATGCCTGCCAAATGCACTCCAGCCCATTCTTATTCTTCTGATTATTTCCGCCTCATGATCCGGATCCGCCGTCACTACCTGCCCTAAGTAGACGTATTCCCTTACGACTTCCAGTGCCTAGCTGCCTATTGTAATTTGCTGCTCTCTTCCGAGACTGTTAACCATTACGTTAGTTTTCTGCAGATTACTTTTAGACCCACTCTTCTGCTTTGCCTCTCCAGGTTAGTGAGCATGCATTGCAGTTGGTCCCCTGCGTTACTAAGTAAAGCGATATCATCAGCAAATCGCAAGTTATTAAGGTACTCTCCATTACCTTTTATCCCCAATTCTTCCCAATCCAGGTCTCTGAATACCTCCTGTAAACACGCTGTGAATAGCATAGGAGAGATCGTATCTCCCTGCCTGACGCCTTTCTTTACTGCGATTTTGTTGCTTGATTTATGGAGGACTACGGTGGCTGTGGAGCCGCTATACATATCTTTCAGTATTTTTACATACCACTCGTCTACAGCCCGATTCCGTAATGCCTCCATGACTGCTGAGGTTCCGACAGAGTCAAACGCTTTCTCGTAATCAATGAAAGCTATATATAAGGGTTGGTTATATTCCGCACATTTCTCTATCACCTGATTGATAGTGTGAATATGATCTATTGTTGAGTAGCCTTTAAGGAATCCTGCCTGGTCCTTTGCTTGACGGAAGTCTAAGGTGTTCCTGATTCTATTTGCGATTACCCTAGTAAATAGTTTGTATGCAACTTACAGTAAGCTGATGTGATGTGATAACTTTATTTGGAATCTGGCGATTGGGAGGCCCGGGCCTGGGGCCGCCTGGATGGCCACTGGGATTAGCTGCTCCCGTGCGGCTTCCTTGGCTCGCTGGACGGCCCAAAGTTGGTCTTGGAGTTCTGAGCTGAGCAGCACGGCCGACCACCGCGCCCATAGATTTTCTGGGGAGACTGCCATTTTATTTTGGTATATTTCACATCCCCACCACATGTGTTGAAGGGTGGCTCTAACAGACTTGCATAGCTTGCACATATCGCTCTCGTATATATCGGGGTAGAAAGTTTTTAGTCGCACGGGACTCGTATAAGTTTCTGTTTGTAGTCGCCTCCAAGTAACGGACTCAGCTCTGTTCAGTTTAGGGTGAGGTGGTGGTAATATTCGCCTCCGATTTTGATAGAATTTGGTAATATCACTAAATCTTGTTAATATATCTTTTTCTCTCCAGATTTCATCCTCCGCGTTCTCCTGACCGATAGAAGTCCGGTCTATAATTCTTCAAGTCTTTGGTGTCCCCTTTCTTATGGATTAGGATTATGTTAGCGTTCTTCCAAGATTCTGGTACGCTCGAGGTAATGAGGCATTGCGTATACAGGGTGGCCAGTTTCTCTAGAACAATCTGTCCACCATCATTCAACAAATCTGCTGTTACCTGATCCTCCCCAGCTGCCTTTCCCCTTTGCATATCTCCCAAGGCTTTCATTACTTCTTTTGGCGTTACCTTAGGGATTCCGAATTCCTCTAGACTATTTTCTCTTGCATCATCATCATGGGTGCCACTGGTACTGTATAAATGTCTATAGAACTCCTCAGCCACTTGAACTATCTCATCCATATTAGTAATGATATTGCCGGCTTTGTCTCTGAACGCATACATCTGATTCTTGCCAATTCCTTGTTTATTCTTCACTGTTTTTAGGCTTCCTCCGTTCCTGGGAGCATGTTCAATTCTTTCCATATTATACTTCCTTATGTCAGCTGTCTTACGCTTGTTCATTAACTTCGAAAGTTCTGCCAGTTCTATTCTAGCTGTAGGGTTAGAGGCTTTCATACATTGGCGTTTCTTGATCAGATCTTTCGTGTCCTGCGATAGTTTGCTGGTATCCTGCCTAATGGAGTTACCACCGACTTCCATTGCACACTCCTTAATGATGCCCACAAGACTGTCGTTCATTGCTTCAACACTAAGGTCCTCTTACTGAGTTAAAGCCGAATACCTGTTCTGTAGCTTCATCTGGAATTCTTCTATTTTCCCTCTCACCGCTAATTTGTATGAGCACTGCGAACAAAAGGTGGCAAGGCTTTAGTCACTCGTTTCGCGACTACGTCTGTTCAACCCATTCTCTGCCCTCTCTTCCCGCTCCTTCCTTACATTCTATCTAGCTAAACTCTGGATTGGCATGTCGGTAAAAAGGTAAGCGCTGTCGGAGGGCTACGGTCAATTACAGCTGTCAAAATGCTAATGTGGCCTTGACCCGGAAGCTCCAGGTGGCATTATGCACATTCGACGCGGTTCTGTCCAAACGAGTTCTTCGAGTCTCTTCCCGGCCACGCTCTTTCGATGTATATAGAGCTTTTCATTGGGGTAGAAGGAAAGGGAGCGCGGCCGGATTGCTGTCGCAAGCTGCGGAACGATTTCAGGATGGTTTAGATCTTACTTTCTGAAATTCACGCATGTCCGTTCATATGAGGTCTTCAGGGAAACCTTTCGATGCACCGGTAACTTCAGTACGCGCTTGGGGGCGCAAACATGTGACGGGCATTATCAGCCGCGGTGTGCGTAAGTGTTGTGAACTATTTTGCGTATATCCGTTTAAATCAAACGAATAGAACGGGTTTCTCTGTGTTACCAGCATGATATGGTAAATCTGCAGACTATGTGATGGCTCGGCGTAGGGACTAAAGGATAAGTGCGCATGCTCGTGTGCGGCCAACCTAAGGGAACCACGAAATATCTAAGCGGCAGGAGCTATCAAATAATTGAGGAACAACGGCATCGATTTCACGCATTTTAACTCTAGTAGGCTTGAAATCACTATATGTCTACGCTAGCCTGCCTGCATCAGGCCGGTGGCGCTGCTCAACACAGCGATTACTGCGGTTGATGAACCAGCATGACACATCTATAAGGTACCTGCGTTGACACTGCCCTTTTGCCCTGTAAAGCCTTAACATATGAAAGGGATCGCATAATAAGAAAGCGATGGCAACTTTTGAGGACAAATTTCCGTAATACATGTTAGTGCGTCACAAAGAACAGAACGAACACAACCTAAAAAAAATCAGTTATCATCCTCTTTCTCGTGAAAACCGTGCCACCGCCACAGTACGAAATCGTATAGATACACCGCACAACGTTTATAGATATATAAACATTGACGCCGCATGCTTGTAACATACGCTACATAGAACAAAGATATCTATAATCCAGCACCTACCACTGCTTAGGATGCTCGCACAGTTGGTAAACGGTCGCTTTGCTGGAAAAATGTAATTTAGACTATAAGGCATGCTGTTATTACTAACGAAAGCTATAATATATTCATCGGTAGAAACCTCTTACACAGAACCAAGTAATCACGCAATGTAATCTGCAGCTAACTGCTTGAACGCTTGTCAAAGTATAACGGTACAGCTCCTATTGTAGCAGAACGGTTCCCACGCGGTCACAATCACCGTGTATGTTGCAGTTCTACGAAACTGTAGCTTAAAAGTAGAGGATAATACTGCAATAAGGTCACATTAGTGAATGGAACTGTCAGTAATGCACAATTGATCTCCGAGGCTCATTGTAGGCTCGAACGTTGCGCGCACACATCGCGCTGCGTGCTCTGTCCGCCTCAACGCCAGTAGAAAGTCCGGCCATAATGACAAACCACTTCAGTACGTCTCACACAACCGTATAGCGGTAGAAGACGCACGTCGTGCTAATAGATCGTACGAGTGCGAAGACAAACACCAGAAACTACCGCCGAGCGTTTACCTGTCATGCGAAACGGAGCGCTCGCCCAAACCAGCATGCCGACTGCGCATAGATGGCGCCACAGCGTAGGAATATGGTATATAAAGCGAGAAGGGAATATGGAATATAAAGCGAGATATAAGAAGGAAGAAGAAGCATGTGCTTGCTGTGGTAAAGCTAGGGAAACCACGGAGCATGTTTTATTAGAATGTGAAGACGTCTACCCAGCGGTCGAGTTGGCACCACTGGCCTCATTGAAGCCCTTGGGTTCAGAGGGAGCAGTGGTAAAGCAAACATGTCCGCAATAGACATTAGTAAGAGGCGACTGGAGGATTGGTGGAAGAAAAGTAGGGAAACGAGAAAAGGCGGAGAAGTCCAAAAGCACAGTTTGCAATAGGGGATCAGAAAATTTGGGCGTGATACTTCATATTGTTTCTTTTTGCCTTTTTTCATTGTTTAACCTAGGTAGCATATTAGGCAGTATAGTATCAAGAGCTTGGTGGCGCTACCCACCGCCCCGTTCCAAAGGGGACGCACATAACATCCATCCATCCATGGTGGAGCCTGTGAAAAATGGTATATACACGCTCCCAGCCGCTCCTCGACAGCAGCAGCAGGAACAGTGGGAAAGACGAAAGAAAACGCACAGAAAGTTTCTCTTTAAAACTCACATAAGCACAAATTGGCATATCGTACTACACCAAGTGTGTTTTTTGATAATGGCAGCATTGAGTATTCCACCTAAACCCGAGTAAGTCCTGCATACCGTAAACTGCTAAAACAAAAGCAGGAACCATAGCACACAATGGAAGGTTAATAAAAGAACGAATTCATTGGACCCTGAACAACGCCTTTAAAAATTGAACAATGAATGAACTGCTTGAACAAAAGGTAATGTGACTTTTCGCTCTCGCGCTCTGCTCACATGTGCATTATTCGGTGTCTTTCGGGTCCCCTCATTCGCCGTCTATAGAATGTTCATTTCTTACCGGACTAGTCGTCGACCATGGCCATGAACTCCTCCATGAACCCTTCATTCACGGTGGAATGGTGACTCGTTCCGGGACTGTTGGCACAGGACACCAGGCTGCGGTTGACGTCCACCTTGTTCTCGCGTGACACTGTCTCGGGGCCACCTCTGATTGTTTCTTCAACTGCAACGTCGCTGATACTGCGGCATCGCTTGAAGCGCTTCAGAGGAATGCCTGCGCATAGCACAATAAATGGAAGGCCATAGGTTAGGGTTGTCGAAGATACGAAATTTAGAAACCAAGGCAGGAACATACATCTCGCAAGGTCACAGCAATTGTGCAAGAAGGAACAATACAGAGAAGGAAACAAACTTATCAACCGAAGTAAGTTTCTATCCCAGTCAGAATGCGTGTTCTGAATATTACAGAGCAAGGCACGAAATATTTTATGTTCTCCTTATCGGCCTAATTATTCATGCTAATTACCACAGTTCACAAGTATTGAAAATAGGGACAAGCCTACATTTATAAAGTTCTCGAGAGTTCCAAAGAGCCTTGTTGACCCTATCGTTTTCATATATCACAGTCTTTCCGTGGGACGCGTAAGAAATTATTGCTTACCAAGTAAAACAGGATGAATACGGGAGATGGAAATTCAAGAAGATGAGCAAGACGAAAACAAGGTGAAAGCGGGAGGCAACGTTTCGACAAGTGGACTTCAACTTGCTCTCGTTTTGCTATTGCTTAGAAAGTAGGAAATATAAGCTGCTGTACAAGATAGTTCAAAGAAAGTTGTGCAGGTATTTTATTGGAAGTTTACCGCTGTAGCATAACCTGTAAAGTTGAATAATCAATCTTGAAAAGTTATGCAATCGGGCACACGACAAAATCAGTGTGACGTGGTGCGTACAACCGTAAAAAAACTACATTATTGAGGCTCTCCTCATATGTTTCGGCCAAATTTTAAACCTTGTCCAGAGTTTGTTAGGATGCCTTGTATTAAAAAAAATACAAAAGAAATGTTGAGGCGGCGTGGTACCAGCAGCAGTACCACGCCGGCGCTTCGAAAGTATTGCGTATTGCATCGATAGGACAGGTTGTAAATGTTGGCATGCTCGAGAAAGTCTCGCACGCCACAAGCCTCGCTTCTGTGCAAACCTTTTGTGAGAACGCAAAGCGGACTACCAATGCTAAAACTTAAAAAAAAAATGCAACGTAAGACACACATGCGCACCTAATACGGCTGCGAGCGTTGAGAGCAGTAGACGATCTTCATTAAACAAAATTCACGTGAAATGTTTTGGATATAAATGTTACTAATATAAATATAAATGTTTGGATATAAATGGATATAAATAAGTTTATTTCAAAATTGGAAGCCCACCGCCTATGCGAAATATGCAAAAAAATAATGGTACACCTATTGGAGGACGGCACTGCGGGGGCAAGCAAGCGGAAAGCTTTATCAGTTGTTGAGATATTTCGGAGGCTCTCAACATGATGTGGCAAGAAAGGCCACACGATATGTACGCGCCGCAAAAGTCATGGCAATATGTTCGAATTCCGTCTGAAATGTTATGTTGGCATACCTGCTGTAAGATTATTAATTATATTCCTCAATATCCATTACAAACCTTACAATTAGGAATTATACAAAAACGATGGACACATTAACGAATGAAATAGTGTTGTTTTATCTGCATCGAAGGCGAGGTATATTTCTTAAAATATCATTCATGGTAACTGAGACATCCTGTACATATCTCGCACGTCTGGCAGCAAATTACAGTATTCGCGAATAAACCAAGCACAAAAGATGCCTAAATCAGTATTAAAAACTGTCATAAACCCGGCAATGCAATGCAAAAAAGTACTCACCAACACGGTAGACGATACGTTTCTGAGCTGCGGGTCCTGACGAAGGGCCGGGCTCGGAAACAGCGTCACCGCCTGCAGCCCGCTTGGAGGCCACTGCAGCGCCTGTAGCCAGGATTACAGTCTCCCGTGAAGCCAGCTCCACTCTCCTTGGGCACACCACGCGGCCACTGGCCAGGGTGAAACGCACTCGCTTCGATGTTGGAGTTGTCGTCCGTTGGCAAGTTTTGGCCCCACGGCCCTTGGCGGCTACCGGTTCCGGTTCACCTGGCATGGCTTCTTTGCTCGGTGCAGTGACTGCGATGCACGTCCGCACACAACGAAGTCAGGCGTCGAATAAATTTTTTTTCACTCGCAAGGCAACGCATGTCTTTCCCTTTCCCTCTCCCACTCCCCCAACCAATGGGGTGGTTGGTTAGGAAGCTTCCGTGCAAGGTCAAAGCCTCCCCTCCCCCCTCCCCCCCCCGCAAGGGCTGGATACAACACCTTTTAACAAAAAACGGAGGAGTAATTGCGCATTTGGAATGCAAGGAAAATTGGAATATTTTTACCTTGTCCCGGCTCGGACATTCCCACGTGTGGCGACGGCAGCAATAGAAAAGCCGAAAATTACCACTACACCATGCTGCTCTCCCAACGATCACATAAATAGTCAGGTTTGAAATCGAGACTGATACACTTAAACCATTGACATTCTGTCATGACTGTTTAAGGTAAGCGGGGAAACAAGTGGTGTCTTTCCAAGCAGCCTTAACGTCCGAGCTGCAAACTGGCTGCTCCATATTTCATTGTTCCGTATTTCACGTGCGTTTCCTTCGCTCGACTTCATGCTCCAACTCAGCGTTGTATATTGTTTAACTCGAATGCTGTTACTCGGAGGATCGAACGTCCACCATATATAGCCAAATTTTAAAATTCTTTTTCTGTCAGTGGGGGCGGCGGGGCCATGACAATCGAAGAGGGTATCTTTTTTTCTCTTCGCTCATTTAGAGGGAAACATGGTGGCTTTTCCGTTATAAACCGCAGCAGTTCTACGCCATTTGGCTTGAATAGCCCGAAGACGCATGTGGTGTGTGCTATACAGGAACCGGGTGCGAGTGAAGCACATTTATCTACACCCCGTAGGCTTGGTTAAAGGAAAAGTAAAGCCAATCAGTGAGGAAATATTGTTCCCTTAAGCATGTATCAGCTGGGACTGGAGATAAGTGCTGTAAAATTGCATTGCAGAGTATAAGGATTTCTGATTTTAGCTTAAATTGAGTTGTCCCAAATTTTTTGAACAGAGGAAGCAATATGAATGACCATACAGCACGCACAACTGATTGATTGGCTGCAGCTATTATGTGAAAGAAACTATAGGCCCCTGCGACGCTACCATTGACGACTCAGCGCTTACGCGTGGATGTGCAAACGCCAGTACACGCTATCAATGCCAATGCCGCACTTCGCCATTTCCCTCTCAATTTTCTTCTTTTTTCATTTTCCGTAGAAGCATGCGCTATCCTCAGCCTCCTAACTTGCGCTTGCTTTTGTTCATGCCACAGATTCTCGAGGTTAAACACAGACTTCTGAATGCAGCTGATGTTACTTGATCGCCTAACCTTGCGACCCATTTCATGCGGGATCGGTAGCCACTTCGAACTTGTTCGCCCCCTTCACGTTTTAAGTATGTTGTGCTGTGATTTTTCGCGGCGCCCTATGTCAGCTAGTATGCGGGGTTCCGGTGTTATCTAGACATACATATTCAAAGTGATGTTGAATATTGAGGGATTATTGTGCATTGGTAAGTGACAGTGTGCGAAGCCGCTGTCGCAGATAAAGGGACCGGTGCGGCGAAGACAACTTAACATCGAGAGCGAACGGGTGAGCGCAAGAAGCCGACGAGAAGAAGCGACGCGCGTGATGTCTGATGCGACGTCAAAACCAAATACTAAGAAAGAAACCATTAAGGACCGTACACACTGTAAAATAATTTACACCCCTAAGGGTTTTTTTCGGTGTCTATAACTAACCCCCTAGCACCCTTGAAAAAGGTGGGTTCTATAGGGAATTACACCCTTATGATGGTTATTCTATATTCCAATAACACCCTATCCCTTGAGGGTGTTTTGAACAACATATTACCCTGCGACCCATGGGATGTAAGGGTGTGATCAGGAATATATTACCCCTTCACCTATCGGGTGTAATGAGCAATATAATAACCCTTAAAGTATGGCATGTGGATGCGGGTTCATATGGACTTCATTGTTTGTTTCGTGAGTCCACAGTCAGGCTAGCACACAGAAATGTTATGTATGGTGTGCATACAATAGGTAATGTGTTTCCAAACGCACGGCATAGCAACTTTGAGAGAAAACACATAATCATGTTTGATGGTCCCATTTACCACAGACACAGAGTGACTGCATGGAGGGTCATTTATTCTAGCCTCCTGTACAATATTTAGAGCTTGCACTATGCCTTGTATGTGGTGACAAGTCTTGTGGCCGTTCTACGTTGAAGAACAGTCTCATTCAAACCAAAGTTCCAGGGCAGAGGTGAGGATGATGATGCCTTTGTGTAGCTGCATTCCAATGTCCTAAGGCGAGCCATCATAGATGAAGCCATTTCTTCACTGATCGCTGTAGCCATCTGCTTCTTTTCTACCTGCAAAATGATTTGTTGCAATTTAATGTCAGGAAAAGTACACAAAACATGACAAGCTGTGCTTCCCTGCATCATTCACTTTAATATTTCAAGATCACATGAAGAGCAGGTTAAAGAAACAAGTACAGATAGTGCTTACTTCCAAGAAATCGTTATTTCGAAAGAATAAGGCATTCAATCTGCCACATCATGAATGTAGAGACAGGCTACAGAATTACATGAGGGCAATTCAGAAATTATTGCCTCCAAGCCCACTACTTTTTCAATACTACAGCAAACATTTTGAACTCTATCATTTATGCACTTATGTTTAAGCTATCGAATGTCACTTGCCTCGCCTTCCTATCTCTTCTTGTTCCAGAGTAATCGAGCAATTCATGGCATCCACTGCTGACGTCCAGTTGAAACAACAGGCTGTAATTGAATTTCTGACTGTGAAAGGTTGTGTGCATATCAACATTCATGGCCATCTCACTGCAGTTTACAGGAATGCCTGTGTTGACATCAGCACTGTGCGGAGGTGGGCAAGGACTGTGAAAGACCAAAATCCTGCCTCATCAGATCTCCCGGATCAGCACCGAAATGGACGGCCCACAATGGCTTCTGATGAGGGTCATGAACATCAGGCAGATGAGTTGACTCGGGGCAGTCGCAGGATCAAGCAACACCAGATTGCAACAACACTCGCCATTTCCGTTGGCTCAGTGAACCACATCATTAACGACCTGCGTTACAAGAAGACTTGCGCTTGTTGGGTGTCATGGTAACTGACAACTGAAATGAAAAAGTCAAAGCATAGCCAACAAGTTCAATTCTTCTTGTAACCCAGGAGGTTTTTAATTATGTGGTTCACTGAACCAATGGAAATAGCGAGTGTTGTAGCAATCTGGTGTTGCTTGATCCTACGATTGACCTGATTCAACTCGTTTGCCTGATGTTGATGATCCTCATAAGAAGCCGTTGTGGGCCGTGCAGTTCGGTGCTGATCCTGGACATTTGATGCGGCTGGATTTTGATGTTTCTCAGTACTTGCCCACCTACGCACAATGCTGACTTCAACACCGGCATCCCCGTAAACTGCTTTCAGATGGCAATGAATGTTGAAGGGCGCAGAACGTTCCGCAGTGAGAAATTCAATTCAATTACAGCCCACTGTTTCAACCGGACATCACCACTGGATGCGATGCATTGCTCGATTACTTTGGAACGCGAAGAGATAGGAAGATGGGTCAAGTGGCATTCTATAGCTTAAACATCAGTGCATTAATGATAAAGAGCCAAAATGTTTGCAGTACTACTGGTAAAGTAGTGGGTTTGGAGGCATTACTTTCTTAACCGCCCTCATATTACAGCAATAACGCTGTGCAGTTTGTTTTTGTGTGTGACATTTGACCCAAAACTAGAATTTAGTGATCTTAGGCTTCTAAATTCGCCTCACTGGTGTGCTCTTGATCCCTAATTGTCATGGTGGTTGCTCTGCAAATGTTTATCAAGCATGGTTCCTCTAAAATATTTGACACAATTATTTGTAACATATTCAACGAAAATTTTAAAATGTTAGTTGAGAGCATTACTTGTTTCGTTTTCCTGTTGTTCTCTTTATACTAAGCATCACTAAGCTGACCTTTATTTTTTCTTAATCTCTGACTTACACAGTGGCTGGTAACAACCCTTCTGTCAGAACTATTTGGCATCTCTACTACAAAGAAGCCCTACCTACACCTTCTGACATCATCTCAGCCATCTCCACTAAGCAAGCACATAATCCTGCTGGTATTTTTACTACAGAGGTTTTCCCTAAAGATCTTCCAAGCAAGAACACTTTAGCATTTGATCATTTAGATGCTTTTAACTGAAACAACACAGTGAATCCATCACGCTTAATAGAAGTTTAGCTATTTTAATCAAAGCACAGTTAAAGCCTTTCATGTATGAAGTTTGTGATCTGCTTTCACTTGATCTTGCTGGTAATATGATTGTGAGTTACACTGAGATCAAACATTCTAATGGCCAACATCTTTCATCTGTGAAGCGCAGAAAACTTTAGTGCACTTGTCAGTGTTGTTACGGCATTCTTATATGTGATGATTAGGCTGCTGGCTGTTTAGCACTGTAGTAGGATTGTACAGGGTGATCATTTTTAAGTTTTATGGAATTTTAAAAAATGTCCTGCGGCAGATGGCATAATTCTTGTCCTTGAGCTAGATTATTTGAAGAGGTGGACATTACTAGCATGAGAAATCGAAACACATGCTCAACTAAATAAAAAATCACTAATTAACTTCGTAACTAATTATATTACTGCACATATTGCAATTTATTAATTGTAGCCAGTGAGCTTGGAAGACATATGCATTTGAACTTCCAGAATGACACCAGTTTAGGAATATTTCCCTTATAGAGACCAATACACAAGGGTGTTCCCGTTACTTTTGTGCATCAGTGCATAAAAGCACATTTTGTTAAAAAAGTAAGTGGAACAACAGTGCATTTTTACAGCAAGTTTGATGGTGCATATCTCCAAACCGACGCCATTCTGGAAATAAATTCCAAGTAGATACACCTTGTAATGTCACTGGCTATGATTCGTAAATTAAAATATGTGCCCCAGATATGTGGTGGCGCTGGCAAACACTCCCAGGGTTCTACTAGGAAACATAAATACCCAAGAAAGTGATGGGGAAATGGCGCCCGCAGTAGCTCAATTGGTAAAGCATCTAACGCGTAATGCGAAGACATGGGTTCGTTCCCCACCTGTGGCAAGTTGTTTTTTCATCCACTTTCATTTCCATTTATTTATCATTTCTTTATTTCATTTGTTAATAACAAGTAATTTACCCTAACTTGTCCTTGGTGTCAGTGTTTGCTGGCTTCTTAGGATATGATTAATAAACATCGGGTTCATCGGTTAAGCCGCTTTCTTTTCGTTTATATTAGCTATAATGTAATTCATTCGAAAGATAATAAAATTTTCTAATTAGCTTGATATGTTTCGATTTCTCGTGCAAGATATATCTGCCTGTTTGAATATTCCTGCTCAAGGACTAGAATTATGCAATATGCAACAGGGCTATATTTAAAAATACCACAAAACTGAAAATCATCACCTTGTATAAAAACAGTGTGAATTTAAAAACAAGCTTCAGTGAACCTTACTGAATCAGCAAATGGCCAGTGTAACTAGTCTGATCATCCTGGAAATTTTTGTAGCTCATAAGCATAGTGCATTTCAATTCCACATTTAGGAGTGCAAATTTTTCTTGAAGTCAGCTTTTTCTTTTTAACAGCTAGCATCCCTGCCAGTTTGCTT
This sequence comes from Dermacentor albipictus, assembly GCF_038994185.2. Lineage (NCBI taxonomy): Eukaryota > Metazoa > Arthropoda > Arachnida > Ixodida > Ixodidae > Dermacentor > Dermacentor albipictus. Next base: position 97,753,606 of record NC_091822.1, read on the forward strand.
AAACATAATATTGCATGACTTCAACAGTACTGCACAATCAGACTTTTCTGCTCACAGTGTCTAGTGATGTGTCTTTAGCAGCTGAGATAATTAATGTTCATGCAGATAAACATCAGAAAACATTGCAATAACTGCCAAGAAAATGCAATCATGCGTTTTGTTTACAAAAGAGCATGTGCTCTATCTTCTGCCAGGTTTGTTCTCCATATCAGGCTAGCACGGAACTTGCACAAGAGGCACCTTTTGCATCCATGAAGTTATTTTATGAGGTTATGGTGGTGTCGAAACATGATATAAACCATAACATTTTAAACTATTTTATGAAACAGTTATTTGTACAAAGATAGAAAAGGCACCAATTTTGAATTTATCACATTTGGTTTAGAGTACCATAGTATAAATGGCCCAACTAGTACAGGTACGCAAACGGGCTAGTTGGTACTGGTCGATGACGTTAGACAATGTGAACACGACAAAGGATGGAGAAAGAGGCGATAGCATTTGTTCCATTTCTCGCCACTTTTGACGTCCCTTGTAAAAGTCTGCGCTGTCGAACATCGTGGATCAACTAGTACAGTCTGAAAAAAATATGTCATGAAAGAAAACTTGGCTTTCAACCTCGACAATTCTGCCTGTTAGGTATTATGGTTTCTTTAGAACTTATTTCTTTATACAAAGTCAGACCCATCAAGTAAAGCTCGCTGAGAAAGAAATGAAGAACAGCATCAACACCTCTCAAGGCACATGCATCAAAGGAGTCAGAGCATCATACACATTACCTTTAAGTGCAACAGTATTCTCTTTCTTAGGCAAACTGCATTTCTAGTTTCTTAAAGCCTATATATTTATTTGCCGCAGCTATGGGAAGATCACAAGGTGGAAAAGATGTGTTGGTGCAATTTCAACTATTATGTACAACAACAAAAGGTAAAGCACAGGAAGTCTCACTGCTTCTCTGTCTAAATGACATTCAGTTTCATTTGTCATGTCCACTCCTATACTGATGGCATCAGAAACAGGAAGACAGCAGCGTGGTTCAGAAAGCAGACGAAGGAGCTGATATCCTAGCTGACATAAAGAGTAAAGAAGGGAGCTGGTCAGCCCATGTAGTGCAGACTTGAGACATCATTAACTAGCGCGAAAAAGACAACGGACAACAGCTAGAAGCACACAGGACAGAACTCTAGGCTTCAACTGAAATTTTGGCTACACATAAACATAGAATTCAGGGGACGCGACCTCGATGCATGGAAGCAACATTTATCTTTCCTTTTGCCTGCCTGACACAGGAGGTATCGGAGCAAATCGATGGGCAGGTTCATTTCGAGATACGAACACTCTTTTTTGGCGAGAGCCAGGGAAGGGGTGCTTACACACCTATCACCCGCTTTTCGATGCGAAGTGCGTCGAATATTTTCATGTCGACCTGCATCTAGAGCCGCCTGGGCAGATGAGTGCTTTGAAACTGCTCAGTGCATGAGCACTTACAGCAATGATTGGCCAGATGGCCACCAGCCATGACAGCTGCCCTATCTTTGTTCCCCCAAGCGGTCGTTTAAACACCGACCTGTTTGGCTTGAGGAAACATAGGGCAGCTTTGAGTGCCTTGGTGGCTGGTGGCCACATGGCCAATCATCGCCATACGTGCTCATGCAACGAGCAGTTTCAAAGCAATCGTGTGCTCAGGCAGCTCCAGAAGCAGGTACATAGGGAAATATATGAACCACTTTGCATCAAAAAAGCGGGGAATAGGTGTGTAAGCACCCATCTCTGGCTCTTACCAAGAATGTTCATGAGTGAAATTAACCTGTTTATAAATTTGTTCCGATAGCTCCTTTGTTGTTTCTGTCCGTCGGCATTCTGTGCATTCCATGTTTCTGTGTAGCAAAAATTTCAGTTGAAGTTTAGAGTTCTTCCTTATGTGCTTCTTGATGTTGTCTTTTTCACGCTAGTTATTGATGTCTCAAGTCTGCAATGAGCACCAACTAGCCAAAGTGCCTTCTTCAACCATGTAATACATAGGGTATATAACCGGTGGCACATTCGAGTTACAGAATGGATGCCAAGAGAAGAGAAGGGTAGTCAAGGACGGTAGAGAAGTAGACTAAGATGAAGTCAAAAAATTTTGCAGGCTTCACTTTGAATCAGCTAGCGCAAGACAAGGGTAATTGGAGCTCACTGGGGGAGGTCTTCATCCTCCTGTAAAAAATATGTAGGCCAATTGTGATGAAAAAAGTATACCTGTCGGCTCCGATGTCTTCACTGTGTTTTCAGCAATGTGTAGGCCCAAGACAGCCAGTCGGTTCCCATGCAATTGCTTCATGCTGACTGTAACTGCATGGGCACAAGAAAACAACCCACCATTAATACCACCCGAGATTGACCACTCAATAAAAGAACCTCTCAAAACAGCAAATACAATTAAGCATTTACCAGCTTAATAAATACATATATAAAGGCCAAGAATAGTTACAATAACCATACCCTTTATTACTAGACATTAAAATAAGGTAGTGAAACGTACTCTAACCGTAGGACGCTCAGTGCAATACATTTCAGAAATACTGTGGACAACTGACAGGACGCCTTGGGCAGGGTTCAGTCACACAACAAGAAAACAAATAGTAGTAGTAATAAGCACGCCTGCGTGAAACCAAGAAACGAGTTCAAGGACGAGAAAAAAATTGATTAGGTTCGGTGTGCTCATTTATAAAAAAAGATAAATTTATAAACAAATAGCGCAACCATGCGTTCATCCGCAACAGCACAAGAGCTTCTAGAACAAACGAGCACAACTTAAAGCGAAGGATAAGTACATAGCCGGGACGGTCGTGGTTCTTTTGTTTTGCATTAGTTCTAGTCATGAAAGCACAAGCATTGCAAGCTGCCTGCGCCATTACCTACCACGGGACCTCCGACAAAAAAAAACAATAACAATTGAGTGAAAGTACGCAAGCGACATTTAATACGGTTGTCACACTGCATACTTTTGGCCGCGATCAATCTTGACTGGAATCGAATTTCTGGAGGCGTTTGGCCTCGTTGCACAATCGGCGGACGGGAGCCAATCGCGGTCGAAAATTTCGATCCAGAACAGGCTCAATCGTGATCGAAAGTGGCCGTGTGACACCGGTATAAGTATGCGCCCATCTTTAGTAACCGAATGAACTAATTAGCCTAACCAAAGTATTATTCACCTGCCTGCGCCGGATACTGACGCGTAGCAGTACTTAATTCTCTACAACTCTAGTTGAGGACACGTGAACAATAAAACATTCATTTTTTTTTCTTTTTCACATTCGGTGCCCATAGGCTACGCCTGGAGTACATATACTACACTCGCATCCAACACACATTGTGCTGTCCTTTAAATAAATTGCGCGAAGATTACTACCACAATGACGCACCGTAAAAACGCGACGCTGAACGTGGCTACGTACGTACCTTTTATATGAGCAGTTCATGCGCCTTGCAAAAGGCCCTCGGTTTGAAGGCGGAGCGCTGCCACGATGTGTACTGTGGGCACACCATTTCGATTACGTAGTGGATGGACGATGTTGACGATGGATTCCGCCGAAAAGCAAAACGTCCACTTCATCACTGTTCAGGCCGAATGGAAGATGTTTTCTCCGTCGCCACGAATGACGGCCGTCGTAGGCGTAGTAAACACACTGTCACAAAGAAACACCGATGTCGTAGGCCGCTGCTGCCCTTCTTTCTCACGCACAATCGCGTCGTCTTCACTCCGGACGCTCACTTCGCGTCGATGAGCACAAAAGTACGCGAGAACAACGAGGTGGTACAACCTAAACGCAGCAAAAAACAATCTAATTACTCACAACTTCAAGAATGTCACGGAGAACACACATGCACCCGCCGGCCCGGCGCGAGACGTAGGAAATGACGTAGCGGCGATAGCGGCGACACCCGTCGGGGGAAGTTATTTCAATTTCGGTTTCGTTTTCAAGGCATAAAAACAAATATTCTTTTCAAATACGTATGTGTATTACTTTCAAAGCTATTTATTTTACGCTACCTCTAAGCCATTTTCTGTGTTTACGGGTAGTTTCACTGGAAATTTATTCCCAGAAACATGGGCTGATATCAAATCAAATGGGGCAAAGGTGGGCTGGTAACTGCGTGTAAGTGAATTTATTACTTGATGCTTTTTTTTTGTTTGTTTGGACGTTCATTTGTAAAGAGACGTGGCCCTTCCTGATTTTATAAGATACAGAGGTACTTGCGAGTCTGTCTTTTCTTTTATGCGCAGAGAAAGAGAGAGAGAGAAAAAAAAGCTTTAATTGGCATTTTCAAGAAGTTCACAATGCTCATATTTCTGAACTGGTGTGCTCACGCAAATTTTAAATAGCTTGGACGAACGGCAGATATAAAAGTACTTGCATAATAGCTTTCTAAACGTATAGGCGACACCAAGAAATTTCACATGTGCAGAACTACACGAAAACCTTAAGTTTCCAAGTACGAAGTCTTTGCGTGGTGTCGTGAAAGTGCAACCGAAGCGAATCCAGATCTCGGGGTTTTTTTTTCTTTTTTTTAAGAGCGGGTGAGCAAGTGCGGCCGATGACCGCTCAAAAGAAAGAACAAATATAACAACGACTCCCCTTTGGTGGACAGCACCGTGAGTTGTCACTTACAATCTGATGTCGGTCTTTGTCTTACTGCAGTTGCTTATAATAGCAGTTTGACGGGTAATGAGGAAGATATATTCACAATCGAGGTATTTTGTGCATGCGGTAGACAAGTCATTTTCAACCCAACTACTCTCGCCCTCAAACTACCACGAGTAGAGCAATTTAGTATTGTTCCTATTCAATAGCTGTGCCTATACCATCGCCGAACCCCTTTGCTCGGCGAGGGTGAAGCTGTGCTAAAGGCTATTGAATGACAACAACAATTTCTTGGTAAAGTGTGGGAACTGTGATGACGTTTCGTCTGGGTGTTGGCTTTAAGCATTCTCTTGTCTCCCCTTAGTATCATACTGTCTCTCCTCTGCGCTGTTGCATGTGAGTACAAAAAAGTAAGTGCTGCACCTTCTGCACTACTTTTGCAGTGAGTTGGGGTGGGCAGAAGGGGGCTAACGCGTAATTAGTCTTCCAGAGGGCATTGTGTCGATGGCCAGGGTAGGGTGTTTCAGTGGGCATTGTGACGGCCAAAGAGGTCCAAGAAGTATTGTAGCGATGCCCACGAAGTTCTCGCTAAAAGGACTCGCACACGCCTTCCCCGCGTCCCTCTCATGTTCATTATGCACGCCCTCAAACCACCCACCGACGCGGCTGGCAAGCCAGTGACAGCAGCAGCAGCAGCAGCAGCAGCAGCAGCAGCAGCAGAATTGGAAAGAGTGAGGGAGGAGGCATAGAAAGCTTCGTTTTAAAATCTGGCAGAACGCCCCTGTGCACGCTGTAACCTGCAATCCAGAGCTCTGGTGTTTTGACAAAATTCAATTTCATTCTGCAAAGTATTTCTTTCCCGTATTCAGCATGTGCATCTGTCCTACCCGTCTAGCGAGGGGAGACGGGCGAGTCTCGCGAGACGGGTCTGCATATGCCAAGACATCGCGAACGTACTTGGCAGGTGGGCAGTAAAGCGCACACTTGAAAAATGGCTCACCACTGTTCCGTGAACAAAGATGGGTCTGCAAATGCCCCTCCAATTTCTGGAATCTCGTTATATCTGCAATGATTGGCTTAATATCCTATTCATGCATGCAATAATACTGTCTCCAGTTTGGGAGGGGAAATATTTGAGTAAATACCGCTGTTAGTCGGTGTTGTAAATACTTTATGCATCGCAAGTTGTACGTTGGTTCTCTATACTTTCTTAGATTATTCTCCCTTTCTTTTTGAGCACTCCGTTCAGGCAGCTGTTTGTAAGCCAGTAGAACTTTCCCTTACTATACAACTACAAACTTAACAGTTTCTTTTTGTACAGCCAGCATCGTAAATTGACGCAGACGCGAAGCCATGAGCGTTTTGCACGGCTCTTTCCGCAGATGCTGCTTGAGCAAAGCATTGTGGTGGGTGAGAAGGCTCAAGTTTGCCAGCGAACCTACCTTGTTTATAAATTTGAGAGAAGCAGAACGAATTGGGGTTATTGATTCGGCGAAAGAAGGTCAGGTGGGGTGAAAGCTTCTCGAATCGGCGTATCTTTTGTCCGCGTATGGTTCGTCGCACCCTTTTCTGCCTGTTTTGTCATGCTTGAAAGAAACCTAGACGACCGCACTGCTTTAGAGCAATTGTGGCGCGTCCAGCTGCATGCTGTCACGTGGCCTATTCATTTTGCTAGATTCCTGGCGTCCCAAAAGCAAGAGCTCCACTATAGTTCTGCCGTGCTGAAAACATTTTGAACATTTTTATTTTGGTTAAATACTCAATACTAGAAAAAGTAGGTGCGCGCTTTTGGATTCCTCGGAATTTGTGCGTGACGACATTTAGGAACTGTGTGCCACCTGGAACACTGTGACATAGTAGATAGTAGTGCTTCAGCAACAGGTTTTTCGCAGGACATATTTAAAAAGGGCTTATCAAAACAGACAGTGAAACGGAGGGGCACTCTCTTCAGGAGTTTTGTCGGCACTGAAAGCCCGACATATCTCGGGGGGAAGCGGTTGGGGTAGGGGAGGGCACATTTCTGGATCCGCCACTGGTTTTTAGTGCCGTGGGACACGCCGTCTCTTCGTGCAACTGTATGTTTGTGAATGTGATAAAAACAAACAAAAACACCCTTGCACCCACCCCCAATATTCTTAGTCAGTGCACCCTTTCGGTGGGTAAAAGGGTGTTATGGCACCTAGAACTTCCCTATGCTTCGCAAAAAGTCATGATGATGGGATGTTTCTTGAATGAAAACACCCTTCAAGGGTGTTATGATTCGCAATTCTCACCATCAAGGGTGTAAATTATTTTACTGTGCACGGTGGGTGACGTAGAAGAAAATGAAGGAAGAACAAGAGATGAGTAAGAGACCAAGGGCCGTGTTTGATGCCGCTTGCATTTACATATAATCAACAAAACGAATAACTTTTTATTCTTCTCTTATAATTTGCTTGTTTTTGTATGTTTATTTTTCTTTCTTTTGTTTTGCTCACATCGAATTGGTAGCACTTCAAAAGAATAGGTAATCGTTTCAGTACGCAATTCCTTGCCAGTCCCCTCGTGTGCGTATGAGTCATAACATGAGGCCATTGTCATCATCATCGCGACCCTAGAACCGCAGGGTGGGGTTCGGACGCAAGTGAGTGCCGAAGAAGTGAGCGTCCCCTGCTAGCGGGAGTAAGCCGTCGGGCCGTGGGCTCGAGCTTGCAGATTACCACAGGCGGAACCTCGACTGCCTAACCTGCTCAGTAAGCACAAGGTCCCATCGCGTGGCAACCTTGAGTTGCCACGACGGCTCGGCGCTTTTCAACTTCGCGACCACGTGACAAGAACTGTTGGCGAGGCGTACCCCGCTCTTATTCTAATGTCCTTGTGTATTCTGACACACCTAACAACTTTAGGATTAGAATAGCGGTGACTTTGATTAATGAGAACTGCATTTGTTACGAGCAGTGTCGAATGCCGTGCCCGTTACGTCAGTCTCACATATGCTACAAGCTCTGTGAAAGTTTTACATGAGGAGTTACGTTGACATCTCGATGCCTCACTTCCGCGCGTGTGTTACATATACTGTGGAAGCCTAGGATCAAGATGAAATCATATTGTACAGGTGCCGTGTATTCATCTGCAAGAAATCAAATTATATGTTAGGGTAAATGCAACTCCTTATGGATGGTACACAGGATAATGTCCAAGAAATCAATGGAATCTCCACTGAGCTTGAAAACACTTTATATCGTTTGCAGCTTCTTACAAAGTAAGCATTGACGCCTACTCGTCTCTTGCCCACACCAGACAGCTATTTCATATGATCACTGCAGGTTAAATATAATGATGTCCATTCTATAACACATACCCACAATAGGGAAATGGCGAAGAACCGTGTCCGTGTTTTGATTATGTCTCCAATGCCATGGCACAGTTGATCATCAAGGAAGTATCGAACTGCTCACATTTACTCTGGCCATGGAGAGTACGTGCGTACAAAAACAACCAAGAATTAGATTTTCCCGGTGTAACCTCTTTATTGTGCTAATTAATTAATTGTTTCTTGTTTTTCAAGCTATCCAAAGGGCGAAACGTCACTCCAACATATAAAAACGAAATAGGGGTTTTGCTTTACGTTTTCTGTGTTTCTTTTCTCGTTACGGCGCATAAAACACAGCGCAGCAGATATGATACATGGGGCATTAAATGGGATGATATTATTACTGCACATACCCACAATGGGGGAATTACCAAGAGGCGGCCGTTGCATATCGTGCAACCGACAGGAGATACTATTCTGGACAGTGCTGAATTCTGTCACGTTGTCATATTTGGTAATGGCGGCATGTTGATCATAACGGAGGCACCTGTGGGCATATCTAATTTGCTCGCCAAATTCCACGACGTGACGAACTTGACTGTCCAGAATAGTGTCCGCAGCTCTTTTACATCATTGTCGTGTGTTGTTTAGGAATATAATTTCCATACTATGGCTCATACCAGGTGATCTGCAATTAAGCGAACTGTACATGTGCGATGATTAAGAAGAAATGAAAAAAAATACCAGCCAATGTAACATCCGCCACATTGTGTAGCATGGGTACGAGAGGGCGCATGCACGTGTCACGTACCTTTATGCCAAAATAATAATACACAAAAAAAGTTCATTCCTTTGTCGGCCGTAGAAATGTCACTAATTATCATCATCGTCATCATCAGCCTGGTTACGCCCACTGCAGGGCAAAGGCCTCTCCCATACATCTCCAACTACCATGTCATGTACTAATTCTCGCCATGTTCATTCCCCTCCTATCAAATTAGAGAACATGTTCTGACACGCGTGGGGCAACTCACAAGCACATCTCTCTCGGTGATCACGTCCACTTGCTGTCACAACGCTGGGGTGATGAAGAGTGGCCGCAGTGGTTAGCGAATTCCCTGTCGCGTTGCCTCTGACCTTAGCGCAAGTTATGCTTGCGAAAACACATCATTGTGGTAGTTTCTGGTGTTTTTTTTTCACGCTCGCACGGTCTATTTAGCATGACGTGCGTCTTCTATGTGTATACGCGCTAAACGGTTGTGTGAGACGTACAGAAGTGGTTCAAGTCGCTACGGCCGGACTTTCTACTGGCGTTAAGGCGGGCGGAGCACGCATCGCGATGAGTGCTCGCATGTTTGAGCCTACAATAAGCCTCGAAGTTCCATTCACTAATGTGCACGTATTGCAGTATTATCATCTAGTTTTAAGCTGTGGTTTCGGAGTAATCAAACATGCACGACGATGGTGACAGTGTGGGAACCGTTTTGCTACGATAGGAGCTGTACTGTTATGCTTTGACAAGCGTTCAAACTGTTAGCTGCAGATTATATTGCGTGATTAGTTGGTTCTGTGTATAAGATTTTCATTCATGAATATAAAATAGTTTTGGTTAGTAATAAAAGCATACCTTACAGTGTGAATTATACTTTCCTAGCAAAGCGATCGTTTACCAACGGTTCGAGCATCCTAAGCAGCGATAGGGGCTCGATATAGATATCTTTGTTCTATATAGCATATTTTGCAAGCATGCGGCGTCATTGATTGTGTATCTGTAAACGTTGTGCGGTGTGACAATGCGTAATCGTACTGTGGCGTTGGCACGTGTTTCTTTCTTTTTCGAGGAGGAGGATGATAACCGATTTTTTTTTTCGGTTGTGTTCGTTCCGTTCTCTATGACGCACTCACACGTATTACGGAAATTTGGTCCTCAAAAATAGCCATTGCTTTCTTATTATGCGATCCCTCTCATAGGTTATGGCTTTACAGGGCAAAAAGGCAATGCCGATGCACATAGCTTATATATGTATCATGCCGGTTCACCAAACGCAGTAATCGGTGTGTTGAGCAGCGCCATCGGCCTCATGCAGGATGACTAGTGTACACATATAGTGATTTCAAGCCTACTAGACTTCGAATGCGTGAGAACGATGCCGGTGTACAGCAATTATTTGATAGCGCCTACCGCTTAGATGTTTGGTGGTTGCCTTAGGTTCAGTTCAGTTCAGTTCAGTTTATTGTCCTTAAAGACCCCCGGAGGGGGTATTACATAAGGGGTGGGTTTAACATAAGTTCCACATTTGGTACACTTCATAAGTTATATTCAAAGTGATCAATCACACACTGTAGGAATGAAGACAGGCAAGTGATGCTAGCAATGTCAGCAGGAAGGCCGTTCCAGTCTTTAGCTGCTCGAGGAATGAAAGAGGCGGAAAAATGAGGGGTTCGGGCACGTGGCCGTGCGACTTGCTGCGGATGACTGGTGCGGTGAGAGATGCGTGCTGCAGGAACGATGTATGGCGCATGATGAAGGGTACTGAAAAAGAACTGGTGATAGAGCTCAAGACTAGCAATGCGTCGGCGATTAGATAGTAATGTTAGTCTGGATTGTGTTTTAAGTGCGGAAATACTGACATCATATGAATATTGTGAGTGAATGAACCTAGTAGCGCGGTTCTGAACAGATTCAAGTGGCCGCACACGAGCATGCGCTCTTATGTTTTATGTTATAGTCTCTGCGCAGAGTGATCAGATAGCGGGCAGATTTACCATTTTATGCTGGTAACACAGAGACATTGGTTCTATTCGTTTAATTAAAACGGATATACGCAAAACAGTTCACAACACACACACACCGCGGCTGAAAATGCGCGTCACATGTTCGCGACCCCAAGCGTGTACTGTAGTCACCGGTGCACCGAAAGGCTTCCCTCACGACCATATATGAACGGACATGTGTAAATTTCACAAAATAAGATATAAACCATCCTGAAATTGTTCCGCAGCTCGCGATAGCAATACCGTCAAGCAGCACCACACTCTTTCCTTCTCGCCCGATGAAAAGCTCTATATACACGGAAAGAGCGTGGCAGAGAAGAAACGCGAAGAACTCGTTTGGACCGTACCGCATCGAATGTGCACAATGTCTGCTGGAGCTTTCGGGTCAAGGCCACATTAGCCTTTTTACAGCTGTAATTGGCCGTGACCCCCCACCAGCGCTTACCTTTTTACCAACGTGCCAATCCAGAGTTTAGCTAGATTGAAGAATCGCAGAATGGAATGGAATGAGTGGAATGTACGCAGAATGCAAGGAAGGAGCGGGAAGAGAAGGCAGAGAATGGGTTGAACAGACGCAGTCGCGAAACGAGAGACTAAGAGCCTTGCCACCTCTTGTTCACAGTTCTCATACAAATACAACGGGTGAGGGGTGGAATAGAAAAAGGTAACCGCAGACGGCAAATAAACTTAAGTTCAAGGTATGGTATGGTCCGCTTCTGCTATTTATAAAAATAAAACCATCAAATATGTCTAGCGGTAAGCATACGCTGGACATGCGTAAGCAGAGTCGCGTAAATAAAGTGCACCTCAGGGTCTAGTCGACACAACGGAAGTGGTCGCACGTGAAATAAACACTTCTATCCCCACCGAAGTGGCACTGCGGCTATGGCATTGCTCGAGGTCGCAGATTTGACCGAGGCACCCGCATTCCGACGAGGGAGAAATAAAAAACACTCGGGCACTTTGATTTAGGGAGACGGTAATGAGCACAATGGTGCCAAAATTAATCCGGAGTGCGCCACTACGACATTCCTCATAATCCGATCGTGGTTTTGGCAAGCAGGGCCGCTTCATCAAATTAATATTGTTTAGTGCTTCTACCATGATGCGATATGCCATGTGACGCAATGACAATGCTCAACCCTCTCTGAGGTGACGAAATATGTCGGACAACACCTAAAGCAAACACCTCTCCCTTTGTATTTTGTGTACTAAGCAGACAAACAGTAGTGGTGCAAACAAGGTAACGGCAAACAAGCGGCAACCAAGGTAACGTTTAACATAAACTCACCACACTCGTGTTGAGAAACCGTTGAAAAAATTAAATAATTGCCGTCAACATCACCAGTTATTATGAGAGTCAAAGCAAACAGCACAGAAAGCTTCACTTGCAGAGATTCTACAGTGCGTGGGATCTGCATAATTAAATTTTTTTTCGCGGATCACAGTGTGCGCGGACCTAGTCGACAGCCTTTGGAAGCAGTGCTGCAGAACTGCCATATGCAACACAGCTTTTTTTCTACGCAGTTGAAGGAAAATCACACGTTTGTACAATTCGTGGAATCAGACATGATTTTCTGTTTTGACAGACACCTAAATGCTTCGCGAAAGCAGGTACATAACCTCTATTTTGCGTCTGAGAATATAGACGATTCCTTTTAGTTGCCGGTATGCTGAATGTGTAGCTGAGGTCTGATTCCCCGATCACAGTTGTTACCTTGACAGCTATTTCTCTCACGTAAGTAGAATGATGCAGAGATAGCAGAATGACAAGCATTTTCCCAAATTATCTGCACTCTAATCGGGGTCAACTTTTTTTGTTCCCTCGCCACTTCTGATGGTTTATGAAACGGAACACCTGACTTGTCTGACGATTTCAGCGTTAGTATTTAGGTAGTCAGATATTTATGGCAAGGCCTCAAGGTGATTTTCAATTTTCTGGCCCGCGTAAATAATTTAATCGAATATGCATGTCAATTAAGAGAACCAGACTTGGTTTTGTGGACAGTGTTAATTGGTAAGCTAACTTAGGAGTCTGAAAATAGCCAGTCTGTATTACGTATCTAAAGAGGTTTCATTTAAGGTTATACCCGTGTCACATTGGCGTTTGCAAGGCCTTCCAACCAATATTCAGTTGACTCAAAGGTCAAGTTCGAGCTGCTACACGGGCGGTTTCTAAGGCCGCCAAGTCAATAGTCTATCGAGTCAACGGAGCACCCTACAACTACAGTGTACTAGAAGTATTCTAATACACTGTACTACAACTCTATCGAAATCTCGATGGCCTTTGAGCAAAAGAAGCGGAAACAGCCCCAGCATGCCCTCTCGTTCACAGTGTGCTCGTACTCACGGTCAGAAAGAACAAATCAAACCAAATGCTCTAAAGTACTATATATGTGTGTTATTCATTATTCAATAAAGTGTTTTTGCCACTTGACATGTGCGAACACACACCAAAACGGCAGCCGCATCGAGCGGCGCAAACGTTGCCGCAGTTTCGCTACTCAACAACTTAAAAACTAAACATCTATGTATGGCAATGTATAAACAATTTTTTTAATGTATAAACGAACACAAAAGAAATTATAGTGCTTTTAAATGGTTTTAATATTGTTTAACTTTTCGTGACATGAAAACGAAAATAAAGATCCGCAGCGCCACACAATGTTGCGAGAAACACCTGAACCACTTAACGGCCTTTCAAAAGTGCCGTGTAGCAGCGCGACAACTCCTTTGAGTCGATGGAGTTGTGGCGTTTCAAAGGCCGTTGACTGGAAGGCCTTCCAAATGTGCCCGTGAGACAGAGGTATTAGTCAAATGACGGTACCGTCTTTTGCGGGGCCGAAGAGTTCTCTAGGCGCGCAGGACAAATGATCCCCTAAAAAATCCGATCCTCCGCTCGTTTTAGGCGCTCGAAGTGCTACTGGCACCCAACTGTGGCCCCCTGGCACGGAGGTGCTCGCTAATGGATCCAACTGTTGAACAATAGGAGAGGAGGAGGTCACCATAGACGCTTGTCTACCCGGACGCTGCTCTCCACAGGTGCTCCTGCTCTCGGACTTGAAGCATGACCCGACAGTAAAGAAATAATCCACATACCTCGCAACACGATTATTCTCCTTAAGGGTGTATTGACAGTAATAATTTTGATTAAGCAAAGCAGGTTAGCGGCGCCATTTCCGAAATAATTCACTTCCGAAATGTTTCACCAAAGAGCGGTTTGTGAACCTCTATGCCAAAAAGTTAATTTTTGGAGACTTTTGGCTGAAGATACTTTGAGAACTTTGGTGATGAATATCCAAGGGGGACTTGATAATTTATATTTATTGTGTAGCTCTCAAGGTTTCCCATGACATGGGGGATGGTTAAACCACTGTTAAGAAAGTTTTCAAGAGTAAAAAAGTGTTTAACATTAGTTGAAACTGTAGCAAATGAATGAGCATGAGGATAATGTCGGCTAAGAGTGGCAGGGAAGAAACACCGTGGCGCTACACGGCGCTTGACAACAGCCACTCTTCATTGGGTTTACCTGTGCCCGGAAAACAAGCCAAATTCCGAAACCAGGACATGCGCCGATCGACGAAACCTGCTCTGAAAGCGCTTTCATTTCACACATGCAAGAAATGTTTATTTCGTTATTGTAGCAATTATAAGAACACCACCATAGCCGGCACAATGGACGCACTTGAGCACATAAAAATGTATTCTTTATGTTTTTTTGGTTGGTTAAGGGCAGCGCGGAGTTGGAACATGAACCCCATGTTTGCTTTCCACCTGTTGCCGGACGTCTGTAGATGGCCTCTAGTGATCTGGTGATGTCATTACTGGTGATGTTGACGGCAAATATTTAAATTTTTTAACGGTTTCTCAAGACGAGTGTGGTGAGTTGATGTTGAACGTTCCGCTGTTTGCAACATTACAGTTTGTCTGCTTAATACACAAAACACGTACAAAGGGAGAGGAGTTTGCTTTTAGGTGGTGTCCGCCATATCTCGTCACCTGAGAGAGGGCGGAGCATTGTCATTGCCTCACATGGCACATCGCATCATGGGAGAAGCCTTAAACTTGAATTTGATGACGGGGCTCTGCGTGCCAAAACCACGATCGCATTATGAGGCATGCCGTAGTGGCGCACTCTGGATTAATTTTGGCACCATGGTGCTCGTTAACGTGTCCCTAAATCAAAGTGCCCGAGCGTTTTTTATTTCTCCCTCGTAAAAATGCGGGTGCCTCGGTCAAATCTGCGACCTCGAGCAATTCCATAGCCGCAGTGCTACTTCGGCGGGAACAGAAGTGCTTATTTGACGTGCGACCGCTTCCGTTTTGTCGTCTACACCCTGAGGGGCACTTTAATGAACGCTACTCTGCTTACGCATGTCCTGTTTATGCTTACCGCTAGACATTTGATGGTTTTATTTTTATAAATGACAGAAGCGGACCGTACCGTACCTTGAACTTAAGTTTATCTAGCGTTTATTTGCCCCCTGCGGTTACCTTTTTCTATTCCACCCCTCTCCCGTTGTATTTGTATGAAAACTGCGAACAAGAGGTGGCAAGGCTGTTAGTCTCTCGATTCGCGACTGCGTCTGTTCAACACATTCTCTGCCTTCTCTTTTCGCTCCTTCCTTCCATTCTATCTAGCTAAACTCTGGATCGGCACGTTGGTAAAGAGGTAAGTGTTTGCGAGGGGTCACGGATAATTACAGCTGTCAAAAGGCTAATGTGGCCTTGACCCGGAAGCTTCAGGAAGCATTGTGCTCATTCGACGCGGTGAGGTCCAAACGAGTTCTTCTTGTCTCTTCTTCGCCACGCTCTTTCCATGTATATAGAGCTTTTCATTGGGGTAGAAGGAAAGGGAGCGCGGCGCTGCTTGACGGTATGTGAGTGCGTCACAAAGCACAGAAGGAACACAACCTAAAAAAAAAATCGGTTATCATCCTCTTTCTCGTGAAACACGTTCCAACGCCACAGTACAAGCTCGAATAGTTACACCGCATAACGTTTATAGATACATAAACATTGACGCCGCATGCTTATAACATACGCTATATAGAACAAAGATATCTATAATCCAGCACCTACCACTGCTTAGGATGCTCGCACAGTTGGTAAACGTTCGCTGTGCTCAAAAAAATATAATTTACACTATAAGGCATGCTGTTATTACTAACGAAAGCTATATTATATTCATGGGTAGAAACCTCATACACAGAACCAAGTAATCACGCAATGTAATCTGCAGCTAACAGATTGAACGCTTGTCAAAGTACAACGGTACAGCTTCTATTGTAGCAGAACGGTTCCCACGCTGTTACAATCGTCATGTATGTTGCAGTTCTACGAAACCGTAGCTTAAATGTAGAGGATAATACTGCAATAAGCTCAGATTAGTGAATGGAACTGTCAGTAATGCACAATTGATCTCCGAGGCTAATTGTAGGCTCGAACATGCGCGCACACACCGCGCTGCGTGCTCCGTCCACCTCAACGCCAGTAGAAAGTCCGGCCATAGTGACTTAAACCACTTTAGTACGTCTCACAGAACCGCATAGTGCGTAGCAGACGCACGTCCTGCTAATAGACCGTACGAGTGCGAAGACAAACACCAGAAACTACCGCCGAGCGTTTACCTGTCATGCGAAACGGAGCACTCGCCCAAGCCAGCATGCCGCCTGCCCATAGATGGCGCCACAGCGTAGGAATATGTAAAGTCCCTTGATAATTTGAAAGTACTGCCACTCTTTGAACTCTGCCGCCGCTGCGCGACCTCCTGGCCTCCTCCTCGCCCACTGCGTGTCCCCCCTGCGGCAACCAGTTTTGCCCCCGTTTTTCTGCACGACGATTGGTCTCCCTGCCGTTGCCCTTGGAAACGCGCGGATCTTGAGTTTTGCTTGTGTTTTTCTTTTTTGTTCGCGCCATTTTCCCCCTGAGCACGGCTGGCTCGGTGCTTTAGCTCGGCGTAGCGAACGTCGTGCGCAGTGTTTCTGGTCTATGTGCTAGCGCTATGCCGGGCTGTTGCGCATATAACTGCAGCAAGAAGCCTGAAGATGCTTATGCCGTTTTTATGATACCACAACGAAAGCGTAACGGCTTGAGTGGCTGCATGGCATTGGCCGAAGCAACTTTGTTCTGACAAAGAACAGCGTTGTTTGCGAGCTGAGGAGTCTTTCTTATAGCTCGTAGCAAAGCATCCCGTAATGCTGCATTTTTTATCATTCTTCCGGCCTGCTCACCAGCGTTTTTGTTGCGGTTGTCCTCAGTATGCTTAATATTCTGCGGTGGCTCCATCACTTCGCCCGTCGCTAACTGTTGTTATTCAGTCGGAAGCGCAGTATTACTGATTCTGCTTTGCGCCCTGCAAAAATTAGTGGCAAGTATCCCCGTAGTATTGTAGGTGATGAGCGTTCACTAGTCAAAATTGAGATTTTTTTTAAGTTTTAAGGCGAAAGCCTTTAGATCTTTATGTTTCAAGGTCGAGTTCTAAACTGGAAGTATCACGTGACCGAAGGAAGGCCAGAGGGGACCCAAAGCATGTCCACCCCTGTATGAGAGAATGATTACCCAAGTTAATTAATGAATCGTTAGTGGTTGACACAAGGTTGATTAAGGTTGATTAGAGTGTATTAAAGAAGATTAAGGTGGATTAGAGTGCATTACGAAGGATTAAGATGTATGAATAAAGATTTAGGTGCGTGGAGGAGAATTAAGGCGGATTAAGATGAAGTGTTGATGAAAGGGTATGAAGACCAATTGGAGTGGATTAGGGTGCATGAACAACAATCCAATCACTAATCAATCATTACTTTGGTAATCATTAATTATCTCTTATACGCGGCTGCACATGCTTTGTTTCGCTTCCCGCCTTCCTTCGGTCACGTGATATTTTCTGTAGCTCACAACGGGACCTTGAAACAGAGGTCTAAGGCTTTCGCTTAATAAGCCACACACAAAGGGATGTGTCACAAGCAATACTAGACCAGACGCACGAAGTAAAGCATTTGATCATGTGGCAAATTGTCTGGAATATAGAACTCGCCTCAAAGCTCCCTTTAAATCAGTATACCCCGTTCATACGGCTTTAAGAAAAAACCAACCTCCTCATAAACGTTGCCTCAAGCATTATCGATAGTGTTATTAGCATTTCTCAAAATTTTCAACCCCACTGGGGCGCGCAACTGGCCCAATATAACACACCTCCATAAAATCGTGCGGCCCGTCCGCGGGAGCCCAGGAGGAATAGCGTGCCGTGCGCAGCCGGCGGGCGAGGAGAATCGAGGAAGAAAGCGCCGTGAGGAGGAGAGTGTCGCTACTTTCAAATTATCAAGGGGCTTTAGGAATATGGCGCATGACAAGCTGAAGCTGAATAATTCTCATGGGTGGCGGCAATGGAAAAGAAACCTGCCATGAGTAACTACTTAAGAGGAAAAAACAAAATCAGGAAAGAAACCATTTATGATAACTCAAAAGACAGGCCGCCATTGGAATCTGAACCTTGCAACGTTTAACGTTAGAACGCTATCTAGCGAGGCGAGTCTAGCAGTGTTATTGGAAGAATTAGAGGGTAGTAAATGGGATATAATAGGGCTCAGTGAGGTTAGGAGGACAAAACAAGCATATACAGTGCTAAAAAGCGGGCATGTAATGTGTTAGCGAGGCTTAGCGGAGAGACGAGAACTATGAGTCGGATTCCTGATTGATAAGGAAATAGCTGGTAACGTACAGGAATTCTATAGCATTAACGAGAGGGTGGCAGGTCTTGTTGTGAAACTTAATAAGCGGTACAAATTGAAGGTGGTACAAGTCTATGCCCCTACATGCAGTCATGATGACCAGGAAGTCGAAAGCTTTTATGAAGACGTGGAATCGGCGATGGGTAAAGTCAAAACAAAATACACTATACTGATGGCGACTTCAATGCCAGGGTAGGCAAGAAGCAGGCTGGGGACAAGTGAGTGGGGGAATATGGCATAGGCTCTAGGAATAACAGAGGAGAATTATTAGTAGAGTTTGCAGAACAGAATAATATGCCGATAATGAATACCTTTTTCCGCAAGCGGGTTAGTCGAAAGTGGACGTGGAGGAGCCCGAATGGTGAGACTAGAAATGAAATCGACTTCATACTCTGCGCGAACCCTGGCATCATATAAGATATAAAAGTGCTCGCCAAGGTACGCTGCAGTGACCATAGGATGCTAAGAACTCGAATTAGGCTAGACTTGAGGAGGGAACGGAAGAAACTGGCACACAAGAAGGCAATCAATGAGTTAGCGATAAGAGGGAAACTAGAGGAATTCCGGATCAAGCTACAGAACAGGTATTCGGCTTTAACTCATGAAGAGGACCTTAGTGTTGAAGCAATGAACGACAATCTCACGGGCATCATTAAGGAGTGCGCAATAGAAGTCGGTGGTAACGCCGTTAGACAGGAAACCAGTAAGCTATCGCAGGAGACGAAAGATCTGATCAAGAAACGCCAGTGTATGAACACCTCTAACCCTAGAGCTAGAATAGAACTGGCAGAACTTTCTAAGTTAATCAACAAGCGTAAGACAGCCGACATCAGGAACTATAATATGGATAGAATTGAACACTCTCTCAGGAATGGAGGAAGCCTAAAAACAGTGAAGAAGAAACTAGGAATAGGCAAGAATCAGATGTGATATCAATCAATCAAGTGATAGAGAAATGTGCAGAATATAACCAACCCTTATATATAGCTTTCATTCATTTCGAGAAAGCGTTTGATTAAGTCGAAACCTCAGCAGTGATGGAGGCATTACGGAATCAGGGTGTAGATGAGCCATATGTAAAAATACTAAAAGATACCTATAGCGGCTCCACAGCCACCGTAGTCCTCCACAAAGAAAGGAACAAAATCCTTATAAAGAAAGGCGTCAGACAGGGAGATACGATCTCTCCAATGCTATTCACAGCATGTTTACAGGAGGTATGCAGAGGCCTGGAGTGGGAAAAATTGGGGATAAAAGTTGATGGAGAATACCTTAGCAACTTGCGATTTGCTGATGATATTGCCTTGCTTAGTAACTCAGGAGACCAATTGCAATGCATGCTCACTGACCTGGAGAGGCAAAGCAGAAGGTTGGGTCTGAAAATTAATCTGCAGAAAACTAAAGTATTGTTTAACAGTCTCGGAAGAGAACAGCAGTTTACGATAGGTAGCGAAGCACTGGAAGTGGTAAGGGAATACATCTACTTAGGGCAGGTAGTGACCACGGATCCGGATCATGAGACTGAAATAACCAGAAGAATAAGAATGGGCTGGGGTGCGTTTGGCAGGAATTCTCAATTCATGAACAGCAGGTTGCCACTATCCCTCAAAAGGGAAGTGCATAACAGCTGTGTGTTACCAGTACTCACATACGGGGCAGAAACCTGGAGGCTTACGAAAAGGGTTCTGATGAAATTGAGGACGACGCAACGAGCTATGGAAAGAAGAATGATAGGTGTAACGTTAAGGGATAAGAAAAGAGCAGATTGGGTTAGGGAACAAACGCGAGTTAATGACATCCTAGTTGAAATCAAGAAAAAGAAATGGGCATGGGCAGGACATGTAATGAGGAGGGAAGATAACCGATGGTCACTAAGGGTTACGGACTGGATTCCATGGGAAGGGAAGCGTAGCAGGGAGCGGCAGAATGTTAGGTGGGCGGATGAAATAAAGACGTTTTCAGGGACAACATGGCCACAATTAGTACATGACCGGGGTAGTTGGAGAAGTATGGGAGAGGCCCTTGCCCTGCAGTGGGCGTAACTAGGCATATGATGAAAGGGAAGCTCATTACTTTTCGCAGCGAGATCAGGATGCCTTAGAACACGCACCTATAAAGCGAGATATAAGAAGGAAGAAGAAGCATGTGCTTGCTGTGGTAAAGCTAGGGAAACTACGGAGCATGTTTTATTAGAATGTGAAGACGTCTACCCAGCAGCCGATTTAGGCACCACTGACCTCCTTGAAGCCCTTGGGTTCAGAGGGAGCAGTGGTAAAGCAAACATGTCCGCAATAGACATTAGTAAGAGGCGACTGGACGATTGGTGGAAGAAAAGTAGGGAAACGACATAAGGCGGAGACGTACAAAAGCACAGTTCGCAATAGGGGATCAGAAAATTTGGGCGTGGCAGTTCATTGGTTTTTTTTGTCTTTTTTCGTTGTTTAACCTAGGTAGAATATTAGGCAGTATAGTAGCAACAGCTTGGTGGCGAAACCCGCTCATAACATCCATCCGATTAGGTAGAATATTAGGCAGTATAGTAGCAAGATCTTGGCGGCGCAAGCCACCGCCCCGTTCCAAAGGGGACGCTCATAGCATCCATCCATCCATGGTGGCGCCTGTGAAAAAACGGTGTATACCCG
The DNA here is from genome assembly GCF_038994185.2 of Dermacentor albipictus. Classification (NCBI taxonomy): domain Eukaryota; kingdom Metazoa; phylum Arthropoda; class Arachnida; order Ixodida; family Ixodidae; genus Dermacentor; species Dermacentor albipictus. Next base: position 97,774,673 of record NC_091822.1, read on the forward strand.
CTCTCAGCCGCTCCCCGACAGCAGCAGCAGGAACAGTGGGAAGGACGAAAGAAAACGCACAGAAAATTTCGCTTTAAAACTAATATAAGCACGTATTAGCATTTCGTACTAGACTAGCATTGAGTATACCACCTAAACCCGAGTAAGTCCTGCATACCGTAAACTGCTAAAACAAAAGTAGAAACCATAGCACACAATGGAGGGTGAATCAAAGAACGAATCCATTGGTCCCTGCCCAACACGTTCAACAATTGAACAATGAATGAACTACTTGAACAAAAGGTCATGTGACTATCTTCACTCTCGCGCTCTGCTCACATGTGCATTATTCGGTGCCTTTCGGGTCCTCTCATTCGCGGTCTCTAGAATATTCATTTCTTGCCTGACTAGTCGTCGGCCATGGCCATGAGCTCCTCCATGAACCCGTCATCCACGGTGGAATGGTGACACGTTGCGGGACTGTTGGCACAGGACACCAGGTCACGGTTGACATCCAGCTTGTGCTCGCGTGACGCTGTCTCGGCGCCACCTGTGATGCTTTCTTCAACTGCATCGTCGCCGATACTGCGGCATCCCTTGAAGCGCTTCAGAGGAATGCCTGCGCATAGCACAATAAATGGAAGGCCATAGGTTAGGGTTCTCGAAGATACGAAATTTAGAAATCAAGGCAGTAACGCACATCTCGCAAGATCACAGGAATTGTGCAAGAAGCAACAATACAGAGAAGGAAACAAACTTATCAACCGAAGTAAGTTTCTATCCCAGTCAAAATGCGTGTTCTGAATATTACGGAGGAAGTCACAAAATATTTTATGTTTTCCTTATCGGCCTAATTAGTCATGCTAATTACCACAGTTCTCAAGTATTGAGAATAGGGACAAGCCTACATTTATAAAGTTCTCGAGAGTTCCAAAGAACCTTGTTGACCCTATCGTTTTCATATATCACAGTCTTTCCCTGGGACGCGTAAGAAATTATTGCTTACCAAGTAAAACAGGAGGAAGACGGGAGATGGAAATTCAAGAAGATGAGCAAAACGAGAACAAGGTGAAAGCGGGAGGCAACGTTTCGACAAGTGGACTTGTCGAAACGAAACGCTGTCGAAACTAAAAGTAGGAAATATAAGCTGCTGAACAAGATATTTCATAGAAAGTTGTGCGGTTATATTATTGGAAGTTTACCGCTGTAGCATAACTTGTAACGTTGAATAACCAATCTTGAAAAGTTATGCAATCGGGCACACGACAAAATCAGTGTGACGTGGTGCGTACCACCGTAAACAAACTACATTATTCACGCTCTCCTCAAATGTTTCGGCCAATTTTGAAACCTTGTGCAGAGTTTGTTAGGACGCCTTGTATTTAAAAAGAATACAAAAGAAATGGTGAGGCTTGTCGCTAGCGCGACTTTCTCGAGCATGCCAACATTTACAACGTGTCCTATCGATGCAATGCACAGTACTTTTAAAGCGCCGTTTTGCTTGCAGCAGAGCTGCCACGCAAAACGGCGCTTTAAAGGTATTGCGTATTGCATCGATAGGACACGTTGTAAATGTTGGCATGCTCGAGAAAGTCCCGCTAGCGACAAGCCTCGCTTCTGTGCAAACCTTTTGTGAGAACGCCAAGCGGACTACCAATGCTAAAACTTAAAAAAAAAATGCAACGTAAGACACACATGCGCACCTAATACGACTGCGAGCGTTGAGAGCAGTAGACGATCCACATTAAACAAAATTCACGTGAAATGTTTTGGATATAAATGTTGCAGTACAGAATATGTTTATATCAAAATTGGAAGCCCAGCGCTTAGGCGAAATACCCAAAAAATAACGGCACACCTATTTGAGGACGGCCCTGCGGGGGCAAGCAAGCAGAAAGCTTTATCAGTTTTTCAGATATTTCAGAAGCTTTCAACATGATGTGGCAAGAAATGCCACACGAGATGTACGCGCCGCAAAAGTCATGGTAATATGTTCCAATTCCGTCTAAAATGTTATGTTGGCGTACCTGCTGTTAGCATATTAATTATATTCTTCAATATTGATAACAAACCTAACAATTGTAACAATCAGTGTTAAGAACTGTCATAAACCCTGCAATGCAAAAAAAGTACTCACCACCACGGTAGACGATGCGTTTCTGAGCTGCGGGTCCTGACGAAGGGCCGGGCTCGGAAACAGCGTCACCGCCTGCAGCCCGCTTGGAGGCCACTGCAGCGCCTGTAGCCAGGATTACAGTCTCCCGTGAAGCCAGCTCCACTCTCCTTGGGCACACCACGCGGCCACTGGGCAGGGTGAAACGCACTCGCTTTGCTGGCATGGCTCCTTTGCTCGGTACAGTGAATCCGATGCACGTCCGCACACAACGAAGTCGGGCGTCGAATGAACTTTTTTTCACTCGCAAGGCAACGCGCGTCTTTCCCTTTCCCTCTCCCACTGCACCAACCAATGGGGTGGTTGGTTAGGAAGCGGCCGTGCAAGGTCAATGTATCTCAGGCCCCGCCCATACTCGTGCTGCCCCCCCCCCCCCCCGCAGGAGCTGGATCCGACACACTTTAACATAAAACGGAGGAGTAATTGCGCATTTGTAATGCAAAGAAATTTGGAATATGTTTACCTTGTCCCGGCCCAGACATTCCCACCTGTGGCGACGGCAGCAATACAAAAGCCGAAAATTACCACTACACCATGCTGCTCTCCCAACGAACACATAAATAGTCAGGTTTGAAAACGAGACGGATCCACACTTAAACCATTGACGTTCTGTCATGACTGTTTAAGGTAAGCGCGGAAAACAGTCGTGTCTTTCCTAGCAGCGTTCGCGTCCGAGCTGCATACTGGCTGCTGTATAGTTCATTGTTCCGTATATCAGGTGCGTTTCCTTCGCTCGACTTCGTGCTCCAATTCAGCGTTGTATAATGTTTAACTCGGACGGCGTTAACCGGACGATTGAACATCCACCATGCATGGTCAACATTTTGAAATTGTTTTTCCGTCAGTGGGACATCGCGGCCATGACAGTCGAGGACGGTGTCAGTTTTCCGTCTTCGCTCAGTTACAGGGAAACACGGTGGCTTTTCCGTTATTAACCGCTGCAGTTCTACGCCATTTGGCTTGAATAGCCCGAAGACGCATGTGGTGTGTGCTATACAGGAACCGGGTGCGAGTGAAGCACATTTATCTACACCCCGTAGGCTTGGTTAAAGGTATAGTAAAGCCAATCAGTGAGGAAATATTGTTCCCTTAAGCATGTATCAGCTGGGACTGTAGATAAGTGCTGTAAAATTGCATTGCAGAGTATAAGGATTTCTGATTTTAGCTTAAATTGAGTTGTCCCAAATTTTTTGAACAGAGGAAGCATTATGAATGACCATACAGCACGCACAACTGATTGATTGGCTGCAGCTATTATGTGAAAGAAACTGTTGGCCCCTGCGACGCTACCATTGACGACTCAGCGCTTACGTGTGGATGTGCAAACGCCAGTACACGCTATCAATGCATGCCAATGCCGCACTTCGCCATTTCCCTCTCAAGTTTCTTCTTTTTTCATTTTCCGTAGAAGCATACGCTATCCTCAGCCTCCTAACTTGCGCTTGCTTTTGTTCATGCCACAAATTCTCGAGGTTAAACGCAGACTTCTGAATGTAGCTGATGTTACTTGATCGCCTAACCTTGCGACCCATTTCATGCGGGATCGGCAGCCACTTCGAACTTGTTCGCCCCCTTCACGTTTTAAGTAAGTTGTGCTGTGATTTTTCGCGGCGCCCTATGTAAGCTAGTATGCTGCGTTCCGGTGTTATCTAGACATACATATTCAACGTGATGTTGAATATTGAGGGATTATTGTGCATTGGTGTGTGACAGTGTGCGAAGCCACTGTCGCAGATAAAGGGACCGGTGGGGCGAAGACAATTTAACATCGAGAGCGAACGGGTGAGCGCAAGAAGCCGACGAGAAGAAGCGACGCGCGTGATGTCTGATGCGACGTCAAAACAAAATACAAAGAAGAAATGAACCATTAAGGACAGTACACGTCGGGTGACGTAGGAGAAAATGAAGGAAGACGAATATATGAGCGAGAGACCAAGGGCCGTGTTTGATGCCGTTTGCATTTACATATAATCAACAAAAGGAATAACTTTTTCATTGTTCTCTTACAATTTGCTTCTTTTTGTATGTTTCATTTTCTTTCTTTTTTGCTCACATCGAATTCGTAACATTCCAGAAGTATAGATAACCGTTTCAGCACGCAATTCTTCGCCATTGATTGATTGATTGAAAACTTTATTGTTCCAGCGAGCTGGGGTGCCCGCCTCTTAACCTACACGTAGGTAGGGGAGGAGGACGAAGCAGTCCCCGCGCGTTGAGGACGGTGAGTCTTCACGGCCTCAACGGCCAGGCGGATTGCTCGACGCTGGTCGTCTTCAGCCTCGCTCTGGAGCAAGGCCTCCCAGGCTTCTCTACTGACAATGTTTTCCTTGGCCCCTGGGGAGCCAGCACACTCCCATATCATATGGTCTAGCGTACCTTCGCCAATCCCGCGTGTGCGTAAGAGCCATAACATGAGGCCATTGTCATCATCATCGAGACCCTAGAACGGCGTGGTGGTGTTCGGACGCAAGTGAGCGCCGAACAAGTCAGCGTCCACTGGCAGCGGGAGTAAGCAGTCGGGCCGTGGGCCCGAGCTTGCAGATTCCCACAGGCGGAACCTGGACTGCCTAACCTGCTCAGTCAGCACAAGGTCCCATCGCGTGGCAACCTTGAGTTGCCACGACGGCTCGGCGCTTTTTAACTTCGCGACCACGTGACAAGAACTGTTGGTGAGCCGAACCCCCTCTTATTCTAATGTCCTTGTGTATTCGCACACACCTAACAACTTTAGGATTAGAATTGCGGTGACTTTGATTAATGAGAACTGCGTTTGTTACAAGCAGTGTAGAGTGCTTCTCAATGGGTGTTTTCTTTCCACTTTCATGTGTAAATACACATTCTTCTTTCACTTCTGAAATTTACCGCTTTCATCCTTCATTTGAATGGAAAACATAGATAGCGATATTATTTTAGGTCGCTTTCCATAAACGGACCGTGACAGGGATCAAGGCCTTGCTTAGGGTCTCATACAGGCAGCTTGCGATGTCACTACAACGTAATGACGGCGCCATCTGTAACCGCCACGGCAAACAAACAGCATGTCGGATTTTTGGACGTGGTGAAATGTCGTGTTGCAGAAGCAGCTTTTCTAGCGGTGTTCCACAAATTCCATTCTCGTGAAAATTCCATCTGCCCATGTTAGGTCACATGGTGGTCGGGAAATCTGAGACGGAAACAAATTATTTAATTTTTCTAATACTAATCATCGTATCAAATACGTTGGTCCACTCGGGAGGTTTAGACCGTGCCCGTTAGGTCACTCTTACATATGCGGCAATCCCGATGAAGGTTTTACGCGAGGAGGTACGTTGACATCTCGGTGCCTCGATTCCACACGTGTGTTACATAAACTGCGGAAGCTTAGGATCAAGACAAAATCATATTGTACAGCTGCCGTGTATTCAACTGCAAGAAATCAAATTATATGTTAGGGTCAATGCAACTCGTTATCGATGGTACACAGGATAATGTCCAAGAAATCATTGGAATCTCCTCTGACCATGAAAATACTTGATATAGTTTGTAGCTTCTTACAAAGTAAGCAATGACGTATACTTCTCTTCCCCACACCAGATAGCCAGTTCATATGGTCACTGCGGGTTAAATATAGTGATGTGCATTCTATAACACATGCCCACAACAGGAAATTGGCAAAGAACCGTGTCCGTGTTTCGATTGTCTGCAATGTCCTGGCACAGTTGCTCATCAAGGAAATTTCGGACAAATTGCTCACAGTTATTCGGGCCATGGAGAGTACATACGTTGAAAAAGAACCAAGAAACATTTTTTATGGTGTAACCTATTTATTGTGCTAATTAATGAATTGTTTATTGTTTTTAGGCTATCCAAAGCTGAAACGTCACTCCAACATATAAAAAACGAAATAGGGGCTTTGCTTTAGGTTTTCTTTGTTTCTTTTATCGTTGCGGCGCATAAAACACAGCGTAGCAGATATGATATATTGTACATTACATGGGATGATTTTATTAATGCACATACCCACAATGGGGGATTTACCAAGAAGTGGCCGTTACATATCGTGCAACCGACTGGAGATACTATCCTGGACAGTGTTGAATTCTGTCATCTTGTCATATTTGGTAATGGCGGCATTTAGATCATATCGGAGGCACCTGTGGGCATCTCTAATTGGCTCAAAATTCCGTCATTGCCCAATTCCACGACGTTGCGGAATCGACACTGTCAAGAATAGTGTCCGTAGCTCTTTTAGATCATTGCCGCTTGTTGTCGAGGAATATATTTTCCATACATTGGCACATCCCAGGTGATCTGTGATGAAGCTACCTGTACATGCGCAATAATCAAGAAGAAATGAAAAGGAAATACAAGACAATGTAACATCTGCCACGTTGTGTAGCATCGGTACGCGAGGGCAGATGCACGTGTCACGTACCTTTGTGCCAAAGAAAACTACACAAAGAGAGTTCTTTTTTTTGTCCGCCGTAGAAATTCCACTAATCGTTCCTCTCCTAATGAATTAAAGAACGTGTTCAGACACACGTACGGCAACTCACGAGCACATCTCTGTCGATGATCACGTCCACTTGGTGTCGCAAACCTGGGGTGATGAAGAGTGGCCGCAGTGGTCAGCGAATTACCTGTTCCGTTGCCTCTGACCTTAGCGCAAATTATGCTTGGGAAAACATACACATCATTCTGGAAGCCATCAATCATACCTGATTGCTTAGCGTTTACAACCACCGCAGATTGCCGCCAAGAAGAGCCACCTGCAGGCCTCTCCCCCCCCCCTCTGTTGCCCACGCTTATACTGTTACGTGTAGTTATCTTTATCGGGCGACCACGTTTCGCCGCCTAACAAATTTTCTCGCACAGCGTGGGATGCGCCTGCATGTATCCGAAGTTTCTGGAAAATTATCGATGCTTCTATCTGGCTGTCTGTTGCCACCGAACTTTGTGTTATCTGATTTCATCGTGTGACGGAAATGGTGTAGAGCTTTGTGGAAGGCAGGCGGGTCCGAGTGATTAGTCTAGAACATTCGACGACTGCTGTATAAAATCCGACGCGCTTAAACCGCTGATCAGATTTTCGACGATCGCCGACCCTGTTCGCTGCTATCGTTGAGTTATAAGTGTAGCCTGTTTTTGTGGGCACAGGTTCGCCCAATAAAAAGTAGTTTTGTCTTTCACAGTATTGCTTCTGTGTTCTTCAGCGTCACCACCACGTGACATCTGGTGGAGGAGCGGGGTAACGTTCCCCGTACCTCTCGCAGATGTCACGCGGTGGTTACGTTGAAGAACACCACTCACTCGTTCACTCACTCTCGCACTGCATAGGTTCAAAAACAATCTGTCCTCTTGGCTGAGTCCATCCCAGTCTTGAACCTATGCAGCGCGAGAGTGAGTGAAAGAAAAGAGGTGAGGGGGCAATCATTCACAGACGCAACACCCGATCGACGTCACCGACTTGCACGGACCAATGGAAAAACTAGGAAAGTGCTCCGAAATGAGAGCGCATGACCATGACGCCCCCAGCAAAAAGATGAACCGAAACTAACAAGCACACGCATGCAGACAAAAACACACGAATACTGACTTAATGTTTCACAATTTAAACGAAACGCAAAAAAGGGGGGATTTCCATGTCAGGGGCTCCTCGGAACAAAAGTGTGTGCGCCCCCTTGGCCGCATCACATTGTTTTTTTTTTTCTGTGCAGATTTCAGGCAATTAAGTTGAGTGAAATCATCTTTCAAGTAATCCCATTTAAAACGAACTTTTACTCATGATCTTCCGACGGTCGTGTTTCTAGCATCCTGATCGAGCACTACAGATCAGAACCGAGTCACAGAGAGGAAGGACGTGATAACGCAGTAGCTCGGTTTCACAGAGAAATCGTGACTGCTTCCTGTGGCTGCGGTGTCCGTGATCGCATTTACTCGAAACTCTTTTTTTACATTCTCGGCAGAGCAATGAAAATCTGCCAAGTTTTAGACACTCAACTCGACATTGAGTTTAGCATTGCCATTGACACGTTGGTTGAGAACAAGCAAACGCACTCGTTCACAAGACGAGAAACAATGTACACAATTCACTGTGTACGCGAACTTTGGTCGTATTTGTCTTTTTTTTCCTTTCGTTCGATTGTACTGCTTGTTTAGATTCAGCGTATATTTACATCCACATATTTAAGTTGGCACCAAGCTAGTCGCGTCTCACGTGCATAAATTTATTTTTATTTTGCTTAATTTCACCTTGTTTTGTGTGCGAAGAAGTTCTTGTGTCTTTTTACGTTACAAGCACATTGTGAGTTTCAGCTTTTCGTTGTTTTGTTACTTATGTTTAATAGGTGTCCTTTTGTGTTTCGCTCTCCTATATTTGTAGCATCGGGACGATGCTTTTTAGGAGGGGGGTATTGACACGTCTACTTGTCTTTATCGGGCGACCACGTTTCGCCGCCTAACAAATGTAATCGCACAGCGTGAGATGCGCCTGCACGTATCCGAAGTTTCTGGAAAGTTATCGATGCTTTTATCCGGCTGTCTGTTGTCGCCGAACCTTGTGTTATTTGATTTCATCGCGCGACGCGAATGGTGTAATACTTTGTGAAAGGCACGCGGGTTCGCATGATTAGTCCGAAACATTCGATGACTGCTGTATAAAAGCCGACGCGCTTAAACCGCTGATCAGATTTTCGACGATCGCCGACCGTGTTCGCCGCTATCGTTGAGTTATAAGTGTAGACTGTTTTTGTTGGAACAGGTTCGCCCAATAAAATTTAGTTTTCTCTTTCACAGTATTTCTACTGTGTTCTTCAACGTCACCACCACGTGACAATACATACTCTTCGACAGACTTTGCCTCTTAGTGGGCGCTCACCTTCCCTCGGCCCCCTGTGCGCACGCGACGAGACCCGACGCATGAAGCCGCCGTCCATCTCGGCCCACCCTCGAACGCTTTCCGTCGAATCTGCAGCATACAACGCGCGGCGACGAGGGAGGAAATTCGCCTGAAGTGTCCATACAATCGCCTGACAATAAAAGGCAAAGAAGCTTGGCTATCGCATGCGTGGAAGCATGCTTTCATTCACTCGTCTCGCTGGGGACAATGGTGTAAGGCCACATGGCGACACTTCACTGCTATCAAGGGTCCCAGCCGAAACATAATGGTGAACCTTCAGTGAAATTGAGAAGGGTGTGCGGCGCAAGGTAACAATAAACGTAAGTTCAAAGTACGATACGGTCCGCTTCTGCTATATATAAATAAAATAATCAAATATGTCTAGCGGTAAACATACGCAGGACATGCGTAAGTAGAGTTGTTTTAGTTCACCTCAGGGTCTAGGCAACACAACGGAAGTGGTTGCACGTCAAAGAAACACTTCTGTGCCCGCTGAAGTAGCACTGTGGCTATGGCATTGCTCGAGGTCGCAGATTTGACCAGAGAGCGTAAACTTTTATTTCAAATCAACAAGATTTAGGCACCCGCATTTTGACGAGGGAGAAATCGTGAGACATATCACGTGTTCCGTTTCATAAACCATCAGAAGTGGCGTGGGAAGAAAAAACGTTGAGCCCGATTAGAGTGCAGATAATTGGGGAAAATGCTTGTGATTCTCCTCTCTCTGCATCTTTCTACCTACGGGAGAGAAATAGTGATCAAGGTAAAAACTGTGATCGCGGTATCAGAGACGTCCGCTACACATACAGTATACCAACTATAAGGAACCATCTCTATTCTCAGAGGCCAAATAGAGGCGATGTACCTGCTTTAGCGAAGCATTTAGGTGTCTGTCAAAGCAGAAAATCGCGACTGATTCCAGGGATTTCGCAAACGTGTGATTTTCCTTCATCTTTGTAGAAAAAAAAAGGCTGTGTTGCATCTGGCAGTACTGCCGCACTGTTTCCGATGGGTGTCGACTGGCTCCGCAATTTGTGAAGCGCGAAAAAAATTAAATTATGGAGATACCACGCACTATGGGAATCTATGGAAGCGAAGCTTTCTGTGCTATTTGTATTGACTGCCATATTTACTGGCTCATGTTGACTGCAAATATTTAGTTTTTAAAACGGTTTCTGTACACGAGTGTGGTGAGGTGATGATAAACGTTACCTTTTGTGCACCACTACTGTTTGTCTGCTTAGTACACAAAACACAAAGGGAGAGGTGTTCGCTTTAGTTGTTGTCCGCCATATTTCGTCACCTCAGAGAGGGTTGAGCATTGTCATTGGCTCACATGGCACATCGCATTATGGCAGAAGCCTTAAACTTGATTTTGATGATGAGGCTCTGCATGCCAAAACCACGATCGGATTAAGAGGCATGCCGTAGGGCCGCACTCCGGAATAATTTGAGCTCCGTGGTGCTCTTTAACGTCTCCCTAAATCAAAGTAACCGATAGCTTTTTATTTCTCTCTTGTCAAAATGTGGGTGCCTCGGTCAAATCTGCGACCTCGAGCAATGCCATAGCCGCAGTGCTACTTTGGCGGGCACAGTAGTGTTTATTTGACGTGCGACCGCTTCCGATGTGTCGCCTAGACCCTGTGGCGCACTTTATTGAACGCGACTCTGCTTACACATGTCCTGCGTATGTTTACCGCTAGACATACTTGATGCTTTTATTTTTATAAATAGGAGAAGTGGACCATACCGTATCTTGAACTTAAGTTTATGTAGCGTTTCTTTGCCGTCTTACGTTAGCTTTTTCTATTCCACCCCTCACCCCTGGTATTTGTATGAGAACTGCGAACCAAAGGTGGCAAGGCTTTAGTCACTCGTTTCGCGACTGCCTCTGTTCAGCCCATTCTCTGCCTTCTCTTCCCGCTCCTTTCTTCCATTCTGTCTAGCTAAACTCTGGATTGGCATGTTGGTAAAAAGGTAAGCGCTGGTGAGGGGTCACGGTCAATTACAGCTGTCAAAACGCTAATGTGGCCTTGACCCTGAACCTCCAGGGGGCATTGTGCACATTCGACGCGGTGCGGTCAAAACGAGTTCTTCGCGTCTCTTCTCTGCCACACTCTTTCCATGTATATAGAGCTTTTCATCTGGGGAGAAGGATAGGGAGTGCGGCGCATCTTGACGGTATTGCTGTCGCTAGCTGCGGAACGATTTCGGGATGGTTTATGGTACGTTCACACTGAGGAATCCGGCGTCTACAGCGAATGGAATTCTCCTGCCGCCGAAAATCGCGTAGTTCACACTGCTTGCGGACCGCGCCGCCGGAAAGACATAGAGCGCCATCTGCCCCATAAAATGCTAACCTCCAATCAAGCGCGGGATGTCCCGGATGTTCGCGCGGCTCGAAATTGCGCAGCAGTTGTCTCCGCTCGCGTCGAGTTCGTGTGTTTATGTTGCGCGTCTCCAGCATTGCTTGGAAAGACAATGATGAACCCCGAGCAAGAAGAGGCAGTACTGCTCGGCCTGTTGACAAGCACCTTTCTGGCGATGCATGACGCGCAGAAGCATTCGCCGAAGAGACGGCGGCAGCGGCGTTGGTGGGTTCGCCCACCAATCTCGCGACCGATGTTGTGCCACAAGTCGTCCTTCTGCACGTTGTCTTTGTGCTTCAAGTGGCGCTTATCGTAGAGGACTGGGTGGTTGCGCACCAGTTCGATCAGCATTTCGGATGTGGATGTCGCGGCGGACTTTGATGACTGCGACATGACGTGAGACTCGGCCGCCATCTTTGGAAGCTCTGTTTCGCGCTCCCCGATTGGTCAGCGCCACGCGGCGGCGAGGCAATCCGGCGGCAGCTGCCGCAAAAATCGGTGCGGGAGCGATCGGCGCGGAAGGGGCTTTTCCGGCGGATCTCGCCGCCGCCGAACTGGGTTCCGCCGAACTGGGCGCCGCTCCGGACGCCGAATGTCTCAGTGTGAACGGGGCATAATCTAAGATCTTACTTTGTGAAATTTACGCATGCCTGTTCATATGAGGTCATAAGGGGAGCCTTTCGATGCACCGGTAACTACAGTACGCGCTTGGGGGCCCAAACATGTGACGCGGATAATAAGCCGCGGTGTGTGTAAGTGTTGTGAACTATTTTGCGTATATTCGTTTCAATGAAACGAATAGAATAGAACCGGTGTCTCTGTGTGACCAGCATGATATGGTAAATCTGCTGTCTCTCTGATGGCTTGGCGTAGGGACTAAAACATAAGTGCACATGCTCGCGTGCGGTCAACCTAAGGCAATCACGAAACATCTAAGCGGCAGGCGCTAGCAAATATTTGTGGTACACCGTCATCGTTTTCAGGCATTTGAAGTCTAGTAGGCTTGAAATCACTAGGAGGAAAGAGAAAAGAAGAAGGCAGGGAGGTTAACCAGAATAACGTCCGGTTGGCTACCCTACACCGGGGGAATCGGAAAGGGGAAAGCAAAGATCACAGGGAGAGAGAGGAGGGAAGGAAAGAAGGAAATTGCGGCAAGTTCGCTGACGAGTGTGGTTTTCCAAAAATTGCCCTAATAGTCACAGGTGGTCGCACAAACCCGTCGTCCTTAAGAAACACAAAAGTGCCTTCACCGCTTTATGGGCCGACGGGCGATGGGGGCGGTGTTCCAGCAGCACCTGCACAGAAAGCGGCCGATTGTCCAGTTTTTGGAAAGCTTTGGCAAGTTCTTGTCTCTCTAGGGCATATCTTGGACAGTGACACAGCAGGTGGTCGATGTTTTCTTCGGTGCCACAGACCTCGCATGCTGCACTATCAGTCACTCCAATTAATGTAGAGTATGCCTTTGTGAAGGCCACTCCTAACCAAAGGCGACAGAGAAGCGTAGCTTCACGTCGAGGAAGTCCGGGTGGAGGTCGGAGCTGCAGGGAGGGCTTTAGTCGATGTAGTCGTGTCAGTCGTAAGTTTTGCGAGTTCCACTCAGTCACTGTGAGGCTGCGTGCCAGGTGTCGAAGCTGCCTTGCAGCGTCAGTCCTTGAAAGCGGAATCGGAACGCTGTGCTCTTCTTGATGAGCTGTGCGAGCAGCGTTATCGGCGGAATCATTGCCACTGATTCCACAGTGGCCAGGTACCCACTGAAAAACGACTTCGTGGCCTTTTTGTTGGACGTCATGGTGAAGTTTCACGACTTCGTATGTCAATTGGTCATGACATCCGTGTCGGAGAACTGACTGCGTGCACTGTAATGCCGGCTTTGAATCACAGAACACAGCCCATTTTCTGGGTCTTTCCGAATCAATGAATTCCAGTGCTCGACGCAGGGCCGTTAGTTCTGCCGCCGTTGAGGTCGTGACATGCGATGTCTTGAACCGCAGTGTCATTCCTCGCGTTGGTATAACCACGGCACCACCAGAACTGCACGACGTAGTCGATCCGTCGGTATAGATGTGCACGTGGTTGCTGTACTTTTCATGCAGAAGAAGTAAGCTCAGCTGTTTTAGAGCAGGGGCCGGTAGATCTGTCTTCTTCTGCAGTCCTGGAATCATTATCTCAACTTGCGGACGGCTCAAACACCACGGAGGAAACGCTGGCGTGGCCGCAGGTGCGTACCCTGAGGTAAACGACGCACGATGTGCACTAACAATACCGCTAAATGTCGAGCAGGGCCTTGCAGCAGTGAGGCTCGCCAATTGGTGGGAAGGGGTCCTAGCATAATGCCTGAGATGCATACGCATTGTCTCAACGGCAATGTGCGTCGTGATCGGGTAATCCTGCGCTAGGGCAATGGTTTGAGCCGTTGATGCACTGCGTGGTAAGCCAAGGCATATCTTAAGGGCTTGTGCTTGAATGCTCTGAATCGTACGCAGGTTAGTCTTGCAGGTGTTGGATATTGCAGGCAGGCTGTAGCGCAGGAATCCAACGAACAACGCCATGTACAACTGTAACATAGCGTGTATAGATGCTCCCCAACTTTTTCCTGCAAGGAACCTGAACAGGTGACAGATAGCAGTCAGCCGCTTTTTCACGTAATTGACGTGCGGAGTCCAAGACAGGTCTCTGTCAATTACGACTCCCAAGAACCTGTGACTTTTGCTGTATGGTATAAGTTGTCCGTTAATAGATACGCCGTAACCAGACATTGGCTTCCTCGTGAATGCCACCATTGCGCACTTTCCGCATGAAAGTTCAAGTCCTTGTTGACGAAGGTAGCAAGATGTCTTTGTGGCTGCCTTCTGAAGCCGAGCACGAAGCTGAAGTCGTGTCACACCTGATGCCCAAATGCAGATGTCGTCCGCATAGATGGAAAGTCGTACGGTGCTTGGCAGGTTGTAAACTAATCCACTGAGGGTGAGATTGAAGAGAGTCGGGCTAAGCATTCCTCCTTGAGGGACTCCTCGGCTACCGTAATGCTCGGACGTCGGGCCATTTTCTGTGTGCATGTAGAATGATCTCCTCTGTAAGTAGTTGGACACCCACATATACATCTTGCCACCAAGTCCGACGGCTTCTAACGTGCTAAGGATGGCTTCATGGGTGACATTATCATAAGCTCCTTTAACGTCTAGAAACAGAGCAGCAGATAGACGCTTACAGGCCTTTTGGTGTTGTACAAAGGTTATCAAGTCAACAACGCTGTCTGTTGACGAACGGCCCCGTCTAAATCCGGCCATAGCTTGTGGATAGATTTCATAGTACTCTAAGTACCATTCCAGACGTGTTAATACCATTCGTTCCATTGTTTTTCCGACACAGCTCGCAAGTGCGATCGGACGGTATGAGGAAATGTCCAAAGGCGACTTGCCAGCTTTGAGAAGTGGAATGAGGCGAGTTGACTTCCACTCTTGCGGAACCGTACCCGTCTGCCAGGAGTCGTTGTATAGGAGCAAGAGTGCCTTCCGAGCTTGGTCTCCTAGGTTACACAGGGCACGGTATGTAATGCCGTCAGGTCCTGGCGCTGAAGAACGCCTGCACAAAGCCAGCGCAGCTTCTAGTTCTTCCATAGAAAAAGGGAATTCCATGCGGGGATCGCGGGAGAACGGTGGGTGGTCGAGGGTTCCCGTACCCGTTCCATCGGAATTTGCCTCGCCAGCAATCTTTCTGCAGAAAGATTCAGCGACGTCAATTTCTCTACATTGTAGATAAAGTGCCAATGATTTAAACGGGTGGCGCTGACCAGAGGTTGTGCGAAGGCCACGAACAGTCCTCCATATAAGCGACAATGGTTTTCGCGGATCCAGGGACTCGCAAAAGGATGCCCATTGTCGTGAAGCCAGCTTGTTCATGTGACGCTGTATTTTCTTTTGTGTTCGTCTAGCCAATCTCAAATCGTGATTTGACTTCGTGCGTCTATATCTTCGCTCCGCACGACGGCGAATGGCTCGAAGTTTTAATAGTTCAATGTCGAAATCGGTGCGGGAAGAACTCCTCCAAAGCAGATGCGTGGTTGTTTGTATGGCATCCTTTATCGCGCCCTGTAGGTTATAAGAGGTGCCGTCATGACAACAGTCTTCCATTATTATTTTGTATTTAGGCCAATCGGTGCACTGGACGGTTCTGGAAGACTTGGAACTAGTCAAACCTTCGATCTTCAAATAGGTTGGGATGTGGTCGCTACCCCGTGTTTCTAAATCGGAAAACCAGTGCACTCTTCTCGAAAGCGACCGTGACACGAAGGTAAGGTCCAAGCAGCTCCCATACGCTGATCCACGCAGATAAGTAGGGCTACCATCATTTGACAAGCAAAATTCCTGTTCAGAGGCAAATGACACCAACGTTCTGCCCCTAGAGTTAACTTTAGAGCTTCCCCATAGGTAATGGTGGGCGTTAAAGTCACCAGTGAGCACCCACGGCTCTGGAGTAGATGTCAAAATTCCCCGTAGGCGCTCACAATCTAGACGGCTTGTTGGAGATAAATAGGCTCCAAGAATTGTAAACGTGAGCTTTTTCTTCTTCACTGTTAAGCAAACGTATTGATTTGCTTCGTCAGGAGGCACTGGGTGATGTACATAAGTCAAGTCACGGCGTATAAACACAACAACCTTGCTGCACTCTCCGTGGGTAGAGGACATAAAGCACTCATACCCGGACAGTCTGAT
Organism: Dermacentor albipictus; assembly: GCF_038994185.2. Taxonomy (NCBI): domain Eukaryota; kingdom Metazoa; phylum Arthropoda; class Arachnida; order Ixodida; family Ixodidae; genus Dermacentor; species Dermacentor albipictus. The sequence goes on from NC_091822.1 coordinate 97,790,783, forward strand.
GGGAGCTGACAGGTGGGGCTCGCAAATCACGATAATGGGGAACTGGTGCGTAAAAACAAACTGTCTAAAGTCGGACATGCGTGACTTAAGCCCTCTGGCGTTCCACTGCAAGACAGATGCATGCTTGACTTCCTCTTGAAACGACGGCATCGCTCGGGCCATGGTTTTACCCTAGAGCCGCAAGCACCGGACTCAAGGTGTCCAGCACCTGCAGTGCGCTCTGTGCCGACGGGGTTTTCATGCTGCTCAGTAGAATGCGCATGGCGTCCATAAGTGACTTCAGCATCACTATGACTTGGCGATCCTCAGTCGTCGTCTCATCCGCGGTTCGTGAGGTCATTGTGGGCGGCGCACTTTGGTGTGACTCCGAGGCAGGTTGTGCTCTTGGAAGCGTAGGCCACTCTTCAGGAGGTGGGCGTGCTGCCGCAGTTTTCGTTTTCGCAGTATCTGTTTTTGTGGAAGTCGGCGTTGATACGGTAACCGCTTTGCCGGAAGATGGTGTATATCTTTCAGTAGACGTATCTCTTCGTGCTGCTCTTCGGGGCCGATGTCGTCGTCGCCTGAGAGTAGCGGCAGCCTCTTTGTGTGTCGAGTGGTCGCGTACCATACGTTTGAGTACTGCTCGCTCGTTCCTCACCCGCGGGCAATCATTGCATGAGGCCTCATGAGTACCATGGCAGTTAGGGCACTTTAACACAGTGGCGCGGCAGGCATCTGCTGAATGAGATTCGGCGCACCGTGGGCACACGAGGTTATTCCTACAGACACCTTTTACGTGACCCATCTTGCAGCATTTGTAGCATTGCAGGGGCTTCGGTATGTACGGGCGCACTGGGTGGCGGACATGGCCAACTTTGACATGTGAGGGAAGGCTGTCTCCATCAAACCACAGCTTCAGGCAACGGGTGTTGCCAAGTCTTGTGATGTGCGTGATAAGAGTGCCTTCTGTAGTTGGCTTTATTAATATTGGTAAGTCGTCGGTTGGTATAGAAATATCGACATCATAAATGACGCCGATAGTCCCATTGCAGCCAGTAGGTATCATGGATCGCACCTGTACTTTGTCGATCTCCGTTACGTGCCGCAGGCTTTGCAGTGCACTACGGTGTAGCACATCGACTGCAAGGACATTCTTCCGTGCGTTTATTCTCACGTCCTTTATCTCATTTGGCGCGACTCCCTCAAGAAACGCAGAAAGGACTTGCCTGTTTAGGAGTCGCAGATTTGACACTGGGTCCACAGGCATGAAGAGCATAGTGTGCGGCCAGCGCTGTGATGTTGTCTTCACGGTAGAGACACTTGGCGACGATGACCTCCGCAGTAGTCTTCTTTTTGTGGTTCGGCTCATGACAAGCGTGAAATCGTCGTCCGACGAGTCGACGCTGTCCGAGTACAACTCGGTTGCCTGGCTGTCCGTGTCACTTGACGCATTTCCACGTTTCCTGGACGCGACCGCACGTGATGGCCTGGCTCCAGGAAGGTCTTCGAGGGCTTCTTCGTCCATTGCCACAACACGGGAGCGGCAGCTCCCAAAGTTTGGAAAGAAACAAAGCGAGACAAAGGTACAAGCGTTCTATGATAGAAACACTTCGTCGTCGTCTCCTGAAATCACTATATGTCTACGCTAGCCTTCCTGCACGAGGTCGATGGCGCTGCTCAACACGGCGATTACTGCGGCTGGTGAACCAGCATGATACATATATAAGGTATGTGCGTCGGCATTGATCTTTTGCCCATTAAAGCCTTAACATATGAGAGGGATCGCATAATAAGAAAGCCATGGCTATATTTGAGGTCAACATTTCCGTAATACCTGTGAGTGCATTATAGAGAACGGAACGAACACAACCGAAAAAAAATTCGATTATCATCCTCTTTCTGGAAAAACAGAGAAACACGTGCCAAGACCACAATACGAGCTCGCATGGTCACGCCGCACAACGTGTATAGATATATAAACATTGACGCTGCATGCTTGGAACATACGCTGTATAGAACAACGGTAACTATAATCCAGCACCTACCCCTGCTTGGGACGCTCGCACAGTTGGTATAGTTCACACTGTGTGTTATGCTGTTATTACTTATCAAAACTATTTTATATTCATGGGTGGAAACCTCATACACAGAACCATGTAATCACGCTATGTAATCTGCAGCTAACAGTTTGAACGCTTGTCAAAGTATAACAGTACAGCACCTATCAAAGCAGAACGGTTCCCACGCGGTTACAATCGTCGTGTATGTTTTCTTGCTCCGAAACCACAGCTTAAAACTAGACCATATTACTGCAATAAGGTCACATTAGTGAATGGAACTGTTAGTAACGCACAATTGATCTCCGAGGCTGATTGTAGGCTCAAACATGTGCGCACACATCACGCTTCGTGTTCCCTCCGCCTCAACGCCGGTAGAAAGCCCTGCGAAAGTGACTTAAACCACATCAGTACGTCTCACGCAACCGTTTAGCGCGTAGAATACGCACGTCCTGCTAAACAGACCGTACGAGCGCGAACACACACACCAGAAACTACCGCCGAGCGTATACCTGCCATGCGAAAGGGAGCGCTCGCCCAAGCAAGCATGCCCACTGCCCATAGATGGCGCCACAGCGTAGGAAACGCACCTTAGAAACACATAAGAGCCACCAGTTATTGACAATTATGTTTGGGAAGGGTGCAACAGAACTAAGTCAGAAAGAAAGGGAGGGGGAGTCGGAACGCTAATCCATCAGGGAAGCCAAATGGAAAAGAGTAAATTCACAATGTCAAGAGCATCTTTGGTTATCAGGTAAAATAAATGGCAAAGAAACTTGGCTGGGCGTTACGTTATTGTGGGCCGGAAAAAATTGCACAGAGAAAAATAAAGAGTTAGTGGAATGCATAAGCGCTGATATTAAGGGTTTCGGGAGTGGTGCTGAAATTTCCCTGTTAGGTGACATGATGTGCCCACATACAGGATTTAGATGGCTATACCGACAATAACGGAAAGTCAATGCTGGACCTTTGTGAGTAAAATAACCTCGTGATCGTGAATACAGGGCCTAAGTGTGAAGGACAGATCACGTGGGAAGTGGGAAACCGGCAATCGACCATTGATTACTGTCTGATGACAGAAGGAATTCATGATAAGTTGAGAGAAATGGTCATCGATGAGGAAGGGTTTAACAGCATAGGGAGCGACCATAAACGCATCATATTGAAAATGGGATATGTAGTTGGGAGAGGGAGCAAGGAGAGCAAAATGGCCAGTCCAAATTTGAACGCTGAACAAATAGCAAATACAGTCACTAGAGTTGAGGAACAACTTGGCAAATGGCCAAGTAAAGAGTGGGAATATGGTGAGCTTATAAGTGTAATAAAGACAGAAATACGGAAAGAGAACCAACATGTTCGTTGGAATGGAAAAAAGAAACCGAAACGCTGGTGGAACAAGGAGATACGAGAAGCGATCGCCGAACGACAGAAAGCATCTCGAGAGCACAGGCAGGCAAAGAAGGCGCAGTCGCCACAGGATGAAGTAACTAGTAAATGGGAAATATACCGGGAGAGAAAGTCTATGGTTCAAATACTGGTGCAAACAAAATTAAAAGGTGAAAGTGAACGTTGGTTGTCAGAAATACGTGAGAAACAGAAGGCCGCACATAGAATATTTTGGAACCACATAAAATTATTAGGCAGGAAGTCAACAACAATAGAACAACATATCCTAGACGAAGATGAAAACAGACTCGAAGGAGAAGCGGCAATAAATTACATCCGAAAATTTCCAAGGCAAAGACGAGGTTATACTTGTTGAAAAAAAGAGCATGAAATAGACCCAAGGGGAAAAGCAGCTGGTGCTAACAAATTTAAACTGGAAGAAAGCGGAAGAGAAAATTCCTAAGCGTACAGCCACAGGGCTAGACGAGGTTCCCATTAGGCTGATAAATGAACTAGGACCAAAAACTAAGGAAGCTCTGGGGAAAGCAGTGGAAAGAACTTTAAAAGATAGAAGAATACCAGACAGCTGGCGACAAAGAATAATGAATTTGATTTATAAAGGAAAGGGAGAGAAAGACAGAATTCACTCGTATAGACCGTTGACCGGTAATATACAGGCTAGCAATGCAGGCAATCAAATTAAAGCTTCAAGCATGGACAGAGAATAATGGCATTTTGGGAGAACTTCAGAATGGTTTCAGAATAGGTAGGCGTTTGGATGACAACTTGTTTGTTCTTACTCAGTGTATTGGAATATCAAAAGCAGAAAGCAGACCGTTGTATGTGGCCTTTTTAGACATTACAGGAGCCTACGACAACGTGGACCGCAACATATTGTGGGATATCCTGGAAGGGGAAAGCATAGGTAACGATTGTATACAGCTTTTGAGAGAGATTTACCTAGAAAATACCGTTTGCGTTGAATGGGAAGGGATGAGGAGCGAGGAGAAAGTTCATATCAACAAGGGACTGAGGCAGGGGTGCCCTGTATCCCCGCTGTTGTTTATGATGTACATGGTGAGGATGGAGAGGGCGCAAGAATGAAGTAATATCGGGTTTAATCTCTCATACAAACAGGCGGGTACAGTAATAGAGCAGCAACACCCAGGTTTATTTTATGCGGATGAAATTCTGTTGCTAGCTAACAAGCAAAGTGATTTGAAACGTCTGGCTAATATCTGTGGACAGGAAGGCAACGATTTAGGCTTGAAGTTTAGTCTTAGAAAATCAGGTGTTATGGTATTCAATGAAAACTGTGAACAGACAGTCGTGATACAGGGCCAAGAAATACCTCGGGTAACAGAATATAAATACCTTGCTATATGGATAAACGAAGGCAATGGATATATGGAAACACAGGAAAAAACCATAACAGTAAAGGGGAAGAGAAATGCAGCCATAATGAAGCATCGAGCGCTATGGGGATGCAATAGGTACGAGGTCCTCCGAGGTATGTGGAAAGGTGTAACGGTTCCAGGACTTACTTTTGGAAATGCAGTTGTTGGCTATAAATCAGGGGTACAATCAGGACTCGACGGGAACCAAAGGTCAGTGGGTCGCCTCGCATTGGGCGCTCACGGGAAGACTACAAATGAAGCTGTGCAGGGTGATATGGGCTGGACTGGATTTGAAGTGAGGGAAGCTTGCAGTAAAATTGAGTATGAAGAACGGCTGAGGAATATGGAACAAAGTAAATGGGCTAGGCGAGTGTTCAGGTATCTGTACAGGAAAAACATTGATTCACAGTGGAGGAAAAGAACTGGGAAGCTTACCAGCAAGTATGCGGCCTGTAGGGTGGACAACACAACAACAAAGGTCAAGCGGAAAGTCAGAGAAGCTGAATTAATCTCATGGGTGGCGGCAATGGAAAAGAAACCTCCCATGAGTAACTACTCGAGAGGAAAAAATGAAATCAGGAAAGAAACCATTTATGATAACTCAAAGGGAAGCTCATTACTTTTCGAAGCGAGATCAGGATGCCTTAGAACACGCACCTATAAAGCGAGATATAAGAAGGAAGAAGAAGCATGTGCTTGCTGTGGTAAAGCTAGGGAAACTACGGAGCATGTTTTATTAGAATGTGAAGACATCTACCCAGCGGTCCATTTAGGCTCCACTGGCCTCCTTGAAGCCCTTGGGTTCAGAGGAAGCAGTGGTAATGCAAACATGTCCGCAATATACATTAGTAAGAGGCGACTGGAGGATTGGTGGAAGAAAAGTAGGGAAACGACATAAGGCGGAGACGTACAAAAGCACAGTTCGCAATAGGGGATCAGAAAATTTGGGCGTGGTAGTTCATAGTGTTTTTTTGTCTTTTTTCATTGTTTAACCTAGGTAGAATATTAGGCAGTATATTAGGAAGAGCTTGGTGGCGCAACCCACCGCCCCGTTCCAAAGGGGACGCTCATAACATCCATCCGATTAGGTAGAATATTAGGCAGTATAGTAGCAAGAGCTTGGTGGCGCAACCCACCGCCCCGTTCCAAAGGGGACGCTCATAGCATCCATCCATCCATGTTGGCGCCTGTGAAAAAACGGTGTATACACGCTCTCAGCCGCTCCCCGACAGCAGCAGCAGGAACAGTGGGAAGGACGAAAGAAAACGCAGAGAAAATTTCGCTTTAAAACTCACATAAGCACATATTAGCATTTCGTACTAGACTAGCATTGAGTATACCACCTAAACCCGAGTAAGTCCTGCATGCCGTAAACTGCAAAAACAAAAGCAGAAACCATAGCACACAATGGAGGGTGAATGAAATAACGAATTCATTGGTCCCTGCCCAACACCTTCAACAATTGAACAATGAATGAACTACTTGAACAAAAGGTCATGTGACTATCTTCACTCTCGCGCTCTGCGGTCTCTAGAATATTCGCGGTCTCTAGAATATTCATTTCTTTCCGGACTAGTCGTCGGCCATGGCCATGAGCTCCTCCATGAACCCGTCATTCACGGTGGAATGGTGACACGTTGCGGGACTGTTGGCATAGGACACCGGGTCACGGTTGACATCCAGCCTGTGCTCGCGTGACGCTGTCTCGGCGCCAACTCTGATGGTTTCTTCAACTGCAACGTCGCTGATACTGCGGCATCCCTTGAACCGCTTCAGAGGAATGCCTGCGCATAGCACAATAAATGGAAGGCCATAGGTTAGGGTTCTCGAAGATACGAAATTTAGAAATCAAGGCAGCAACATACATCTCGCAAGATCACAGGAATTGTGCAAGAAGAAACAATACAGAGAAGGAAACAAACTTATCAACCGAAGTAAGTTTCTATCCCAGGCAAAATGCGTGTTCTGAACATTACGGGGGAAGTCACAAAATATTTTATGTTCTCCTTATCGGCCTAATTAGGCATGCTAATTACCACAGTTCTCAAGTATTGAGAATAGGGACAAGCCTACATTTATAAAGTTCTCGAGAGATCCAAAGAACCTTGTTGACCCTATTGTTTTCATATATCACAGTCTTTCCCTGGGACGCGTAAGAAATTATTGCTTACCAAGTAAAACAGGAGGAAGACGGGAGATGGAAATTCAAGAAGATGAGCAAGACGAGAACAAGGTGAAAGCGGGAGGCAACGTTTCGACAAGTGGACTTCACCTTGTTCTCGTTTTGCTATTGCTTAGAAAGTAGGAAATATAAGCTGCTGAACAAGATATTTCATAGAAAGTTGTGCGGTTATATTATTGGAAGTTTAACGCTGTAGCTTAACTTGTAACGTTGAATAATCAATTTTGAAAAGTTATGCAATCGGGCACACGACAAAATCAGTGTGACGTGGTGCGTACCACCGAAAACAAACTAGATTATTCACGCTCTCCTCAAATGTTTCGGCCAATTTTGAAACGTTGTGCAGAGTTTGTTAGGACGCCTAGTATTTAAAAAGAATACAAAAGAAATGCTGAGGCTTGTCGCTAGCGGGACTTTCTCGAGCATGCCAACATTTACAACGTGTCCTGTCGATGCAATGCGCAATACTTTTAAAGCGCCGTTTTGCTTACAGCAGAGCTGCCACGCAAAACGGCGCTTTAAAAGTATTGCGTATTGCATCGATAGGACACGTTGTAAATGTTGGCATGCTCGAGAAAGTCCCGCTAGCGACAAGCCTCGCTTCTGTGCAAACGTTTTGTGAGAACGCTAAGCGGACTACCAATGCTAAAACTTTCAACATGATGTGGCAACAAAGGCCACACGAGATGTACCTGCCGCAAAAGTCATGGTAATATGTTCCAATTCCGTCGAAAATGTTATGTTGGCGTACCTGCTGTTAGCATATTAATTATATGCTTCAATACTGATTACAAACCTAACAATTAGGAATTATAGAGAAACGATGGACACATTAACGAACGAAACTGTTTTATCTGCATCGAAGGCGAGGTATTTTTCTTAAAATATAATTCATGGTAATTGGGACATCCTGTACATATCTCGCACGTCTGGCAACAAATTGCAGTATACGCGAATAAACCAACCACAAAAGAAGCCTAAATCAGTGTTAAAAACTGTCATAAACTCTGCAATGCAAAAAAAGTACTCACCACCACGGTAGACGATGCGTTTCTGAGCTGCGGGTCCTGACGAAGGGCCGGGCTCGGAAACAGCGTCATCGCCTGCAGCCCGCTTGGAGGCCACTGCAGCGCCTGTCGCTAGGATGACCGTATCTCGTGCAGCCAGCTCCACTCTCCTTGGGCACACCACGCGGCCACTGGGCAGGGTGAAACGCACTCGCTTTGCTGGCATGACTCCTTTGCTCGGTACAGCGAATCCGATGCACGTCCGCACACAACGAAGTCAGGCGTCGAATGAATTTTTTTTCTCTCGCAAGGCAACGCGTGTATTTCCCTTTCCCTCTCCGCCTGCACCAACCAATGGGGTGGTTGGTTAGGAAGCGTCCGTGCAAGGTCAGTGTATCTCAGGCCCCGCCCATACTCGTGCCGCCCCCCCCCCCCGCAGGAGCTGGATCCGACACACTTTAACATAAAACGGAGGAGTAATTGCGCATTTGTAATGCAAAGAAATTTGGAATATGTTTACCTTGTCCCGGCCCAGACATTCCCACCTGTGGCGACGGCAGCAATACAAAAGCCGAAAATTACCACTACACCATGCTGCTCTCCCAACGAACACATAAATAGTCAGGTTTGAAAACGAGACGGATCCACACTTAAACCATTGACGTTCTGTCATGACTGTTTAAGGTAAGCGCGGAAAACAGTCGTGTCTTTCCTAGCAGCGTTCGCGTCCGAGCTGCATACTGGCTGCTGTATAGTTCATTGTTCCGTATATCAGGTGCGTTTCCTTCGCTCGACTTCGTGCTCCAATTCAGCGTTGTATAATGTTTAACTCGGACGGCGTTAACCGGACGATTGAACATCCACCATGCATGGTCAACATTTTGAAATTGTTTTTCCGTCAGTGGGACATCGCGGCCATGACAGTCGAGGAGGGTGTCAGTTTTTCGTCTTCGCTCAGTTACAGGGAAACACGGTGGCTTTTCCGTTATTAACCGCTGCAGTTCTACGCCATTCTGTGAAACGGTTCTGTGAGACGTGCTGAAGTGGTTTAAGGCATCATGGCATAAATTTATGCTGGCGTTGAGGTGAACGGAACACGCAGCGCGATGTGTGCGCGCATACTTGAGCCTACAATCAGCCTCGGAGATCAATTGTGTATTTCTGAACGTTTCAATCACTAATGTGACCATATTGCAGTATTATCCTCTATTTCTACACTGTAAATGAAAATAAAGCCACCTGGGAGTTTTTAACAGGTGATGTACTCTAAAACCTCCCCTCCTCAAATATTTACTCCGATGTATGGGAGCAAAACAGCGCCATTCCCTCGTTTCACTCCGCTGGCTAGGTGCGGGAGTATTAGGGCGACATGACGCGATTTTTCTCCGCTTAAAAATCTTGTTCTCCGTGAAACTCCGACAGGGAGTTTTATAAACTCCCCTCCGCCGAAAGAGGTTGGTCACGTGGCGCTTCCCATGAGGCTGTGCGCCTCGCCAGCGATCGGGCCCATTCGGCGGAGTCGGCAGTGCTCATGGCTGACGGTTTGTTTACATTGGTGAAGTGCCGTTCCGTGAAAGCGTTTCGTCAATTTGCTTCCCGTATTTCCTTCCAGAAAGTGTTATAGGCATGCCTGAAGCTCGCTGTTTCTCAGCTTCAAGTACGTTAGCTCTGATCACTTTGCTTACATCGATGAATGCAAGAGCAACGTTTTGAAGTGCGGAAAAAGGCCTAGGTATACCTCGAAGCTGCTCACTGGCTCGTGATGTCGGCTCAGGTTCTGACTGTGTTTTCGTGCTCCGTGACCCTGGCTTGTGTCGTTCAATAAGTGAAATGCGACTTTTAAGTTCTTTTGGGTACGTGCTGACAACGCCCGGTGTAATGTTTGAAAGGACCGCGTAGCAATGGCAACAGCAGCCACTGTTCGAGCGAAGACGTCCGTGCCAGTCGCACATGTATGGCGTACCCCAAGTTCGTTGCGGTGCTGTGTTGCCAGTGAGAAAGATCGGAGAGCAAGCAACTGTTTTTATGTATCTGCGAACGGATATTTTCACCCGAAGAAAAACGGTAGGACATAAGTATGCGTACCGTAAATAAAGCTTCTTATTGAGCGATGTGCATCGAATTGTTATCGCGCATATAGGCTTTGGTCACGTCATTGCTTCCGACATTGCATTAACATTACGCTCTATCCGAGACACTGATTTAGACACATGCCTGTTGGCTTCGAGTATCGGCATTAACTCGATAGATAAGCTATGTAGCTCCTTTTCACAACCGAGAGATATTGCTTGGACGCGGAGCAAGTAGTGCGGTGTATAATATGTATGACTGCGTATGACTGCGCATGACTGCGCAAAGGCTAATGTGGCCTTGACCCGGAAGCTTCAGGAGGCATTGTGCACATTCGACGCGGTGAGGTCCAAACGAGTTCTTCTCGTCTCTTCTTCGCCACGCTCTTTCCATGTATATAGAGCTTTTCATTGGGGTAGAAGGAAAGGGAGCGCGGCGCTGCTTGACGGTATGTGAGTGCGTCACAAAGCACAGAAGGAACACAACCTAAAAAAAAATCGGTTATCATCCTCTTTCTCGTGAAACACGTTCCAACGCCACAGTACAAGCTCGAATAGTTACACCGCACAACGTTTATAGATACATAAACATTGACGCCGCATGCTTGTAACATACGCTATATAGAACAAAGATATCTATAATCCAGCACCTACCACTGCTTAGGATGCTCGCACAGTTGGTAAACGTTCGCTGTGCTAAAAAAAATATAATTTACACTATAAGGCATGCTGTTATTACTAACGAAAGCTATATTATATTCATGGGTAGAAACCTCATACACAGAACCAAGTAATCACGCAATGTAATCTGCAGCTAACAGCTTGAACGCTTGTCAAAGTACAACGGTACAGCTTCTATTGTAGCAGAACGGTTCCCACGCTGTTACAATCGTCATGTATGTTGCAGTTCTACGAAACCGTAGCTTAAATGTAGAGGATAATACTGCAATAAGCTCAGATTAGTGAATGGAACTGTCAGTAATGCACAATTGATCTCCGAGGCTAATTGTAGGCTCGAACATGCGCGCACACACCGCGCTGCGTGCTCCGTCCACCTCAACGCCAGTAGAAAGTCCGGCCATAGTGACTTAAACCACTTTAGTTCGTCTCACAGAACCGCATAGCGCGTAGAAGACGCACGTCCTGCTAATAGACCGTACGAGTGCGAAGACAAACACCAGAAACTACCGCCGAGCGTTTACCTGTCATGCGAAACGGAGCACTCGCCCAAGCCAGCATGCCGCCTGCCCATAGATGGCGCCACAGCGTAGGAATATGTAAAGTCCCTTGATAATTTGAAAGTACTGCCACTCTTTGAACTCTGCCGCCGCTGCGCGACCTCCTGGCCTCCTCCTCGCCCACTGCGTGTCCCCCCTGCGGCAACCAGTTTTGCCCCCGTTTTTCTGCACGACGATTGGTCTCCCTGCCGTTGCCCTTGGAAACGCGCGGATCTTGAGTTTTGCTTGTGTTTTTCTTTTTTGTTCGCGCCATTTTCCCCCTGAGCACGGCTGGCTCGGTGCTTTAGCTCGCCGTAGCGAACGTCATGCGCAGTGTTTCTGGTCTATGTGCTAGCGCTATGCCGGGCTGTTGCGCATATAACTGCAACAAGAAGCCTGAAGATGCTTATGCCGTTTTTATGATACCACAACGAAAGCGTAACGGCTTGAGTGGCTGCATGGCATTGGCCAAAGCAACTTTGTTCTGACAAAGAACAGCGTTGTTTGCGAGCTGAGGAGTCTTTCTTATAGCTCGTAGCAAAGCATCCCGTAATGCTGCATTTTTTATCATTCTTCCGGCCTGCTCACCAGCGTTTTTGTTGCGGTTGTCCTCAGTATGCTTAATATTCTGCGGTGGCTCCATCACTTCGCCCGTCGCTAACTGTTGTTATTCAGTCGGAAGCGCAGTATTACTGATTCTGCTTTGCGCCCTGAAAAAATTAGTGGCAAGTATCACCGTAGTATTGTAGGTGATGAGCGTTCACTAGTCAAAATTGAGCTTTTCTTTAAGTTTTAAGGCGAAAGCCTTTAGATCTTTATGTTTCAAGGTCGAGTTCTAAACTGGAAGTATCACGTGACCGAAGGAAGGCCAGAGGGGACCCAAAGCATGTCCACCCCTGTATGAGAGAATGATTACCCAAGTTAATTAATGAATCATTAGTGGCTGACATAAGGTTGATTAGAGTGTATCAAAGAAGATTAAGGTGGATTAGAGTGCATTACGAAGGATTAAGATGTATGAATAAAGATTTAGGTGCGTGGAGGAGAATTCAGGCGGATTAAGATGAAGTGTTGATGAAAGGGTATTAAGACCAATTGGGGTGGATTAGGGTGCATGAACAACAATCCAATCACTAATCAATCATTACATTGGTAATCATTAATTATCTCTTATACGCGGCTGCACATGCTTTGTTTCGCTTCCCGCCTTCCTTCGGTCACGTGATATTTTCTGTAGCTCACAACGGGACCTTGAAACAGAGGTCTAAGGCTTTCGCTTAATAAGCCACACACAAAGGGATGTGTCACAAGCAATACTAGACCAGACGCACGAAGTAAAGCATTTGATCATGTGGCAAATTGTCTGGAATATAGAACTCGCCTCAAAGCTCCCTTTAAATCAGTATACCCCGATCATACGGCTTTAAGAAAAAAACCAACCTCCTCATAAACGTTGCCTCCAGCATTATCGATGCTGTTATTAGCATTTCTCAAAATTTTCAACCCCACTGGGGCGCGCAACTGGCCCAATATAACACACCTCCATAAAATCCTGCGGCCAGTCCGCGGGATACCAGGAGGAATAGCGTGCTGTGCGCAGCCGGCGGGCGAAGAGAATAGAGGAAGAAAGCGCCGTGAGGAGGAGAGTGTCGCTACTTTCAAATTATCAAGGGGCTTTAGGAATATGGCGCATGACAAGCTGAAGCTGAATAATTCTCATGGGTGGCGGGAATGGAAAAGAAACCTGCCATGAGTAACTACTTAAGAGGAAAAAACGAAATCGGGAAAGAAACCATTTATGATAACTCAAAGGACAGGCCGCCATTGGAATCTAAACCTGGCAATGTTTAACGTTAGAACGCTATCTAGTGAGGCGAGTCTAGCAGTGTTATTGGAAGAATTAGAGGGTAGTAACTGGGATATAATAAGGCTCAGAGAGGTTAGGAGGAAAAAGAAGCATATACAGTGCTAAAAAGCGGGCATGTACTGCGTTACCGGGGCTTAGCGGAGGGACGAGAACTATGAGTCGGATTCCTGATTAATAAGGAAATAGCTGGTAACATACAGGAATTCTATAGCATTAACGAGAGGGTGGCAGGTCTTGTTGTAAAACTTAATAAGAGGTACAAATTGAAGGTGGTACAAGTCTATGCCCCTACATGCAGTCATGATGTCCAGGAAGTCGAAAGCTTTTATGAAGACGTGGAATCGGCGATGGGTCAAGTCAAAACAAAATACACTATACTTATGGGCGACATCAATGCCAGGGTAGGCAAGAAGCAGGCTGGAGACAAGTCAGTGGGGGAATATGGCATAGGCTCTAGGAATAGCAGAGGAGAATTATTAGTAGAGTTTGCAGAACAGAATAATATGCGGATAATGAATACCTTTTTCCGCAAGCGGGTTAGTCGAAAGTGGACGTGGAGGAGCCCGAATTGTGAGACTAGAAATGAAATCGACTTCATACTCTGCGCGAACGCTGGCATCATACAAGATGTAGACGTGCTCGGCAAGGTACGCTGTAGTGACCATAGGATGGTAAGAACTCGAATTAGCCTAGACTTGAGGAGGGAAAGGAAGAAACTGGTGCACAAGAAGCCAATCAATGAGTTAGCGGTAAGAGGGAAACTAGAGGAATTCCGGATAGAGCTACAGAACAGGTATTCGGCTTTAACTCAGGAAGGGGACCTTAGTGTTGAAGCAATGAACGACAATCTCATGGACATCATTAAGGAATGCGCAATAGAAGTCGGTGGTAACGCCGTTAGACAGGAAACCAGTAAGCTATCGCAGGAGACGAAAGATCTGATCAAGAAACGCCTATGTATGAAAACCTCTAACCCTAGAGCTAGAATAGAACTGGCAGAACTTTCTAAGTTAATCAACAAGAGTAAGACAGCGGACATCAGGAACTATAATATGGGTAGAATTGAAGAGGCTCTCAGGAACGGAGGAAGCCTAAAAACAGTGAAGAAGAAACTAGGAATAGGCAAGAATCAGATGTGTGCGTTAAGAGACAAAGCCGGCAATATCGTTACTAATATGGATGAGATAGCTGAACGGGCTGAGGAGTTCTATAGAGATTTATACAGTACCAGTGGCACCTAAGATGATAGTGGAAGAGAGAATAACCTAGAGGAATTCGAAATCCCACAGGTAATGCCAGAAGAAGTAAAGAAAGCCTTAGGAGCTATGCAAAGGGGGAAGGCAGCTGGGGAGGATCAGGTAACAGCAGATTTGTTGAAGGATGGTGGTAAGATTGTTCTAGAGAAACTGGCCACATTGTATACGCAATGCCTCGTAACCTCGAGCGTACCGGAATCTTGGAAGAACGCTAACATAATCCTAATCCATAAGAAAGGGGACGCCAAAGACTTGAAAAATTATAGACCGATCAGCATACTGTCCGGTATACAAAGTATTTACTAAGGTAATCGCAAATAGAATCAGGAACACCTTAGACTTCTGCCAACCAAAGGACCAGGCAGGATTCCGTAAAGGATACTCAACAATAGACCATATTCACACTATCAATCAAGTGATAGAGAAATGTGCAGAATATAACCAACCCTTACATATAGCTTTCATTGATTACGAGAAAGCGTTTGATTCAGTCGAAACCTTAGTAGTCATGGAGGCATTACGGAATCAGGGGGTAGATGAGCCATATTTAAAAATACTGGAAGATACCTATAGCGGCTCTACAGCCACCGTAGTCCTCCATAAAGAAAGGAACAAAATCCCTATAAAGAAAGGCGTCAGACAGGGAGATACGATCTCTCCAATGCTATTCACAGCATGTTTACAGGAGGTATGCAGAGGCCTGGAGTGGGAAGAATTGGGGATAAAAGTTGATGGAGAATACCTTGATATTGCCTTGCTTAATAACTCAGGAGACCAATTGCAATGCATGCTCACTGACCTGGAGAGGCAAAGCAAAAGGGTCGGTCTGCAAATTAATCTGCAGAAAACTAAAGTATTGTTTAACAGTCTCGGAAGAGAACAGCAGTTTACGATAGGTAGCGAAGCACTGGAAGTGGTAAGGGAATACATCTACTTAGGGCAGGCAGTGACCACGGATCCGGATCGTGAGACTGAAATAACCAGAAGAATGAGAATGGGCTGGGGTGCGTTTGGCAGGCATTCTCAAATCATGAACAGCAGGTTGCCACTCTCCCTCAAAAGGAAAGCGCATTACAGCTGTGTGTTACCAGTACTCACATATGGGGCAGAAACCTGGAGGCTTACGAAAAGGGTTCTGCTGAAATTGAGGACGACGCAACGAGCTATGGAAAGAAGAATGATAGGTGTAACGTTAAGGGATAAGAAAAGAGCACATTGGGTTAGGGAACAAACGCGAGTTAATGACATCCTAGTAGAAATCAAGAAAAAGAAATGGGCATGGGCAGGACATGTAATGAGGAGGGAAGATAACCGAAGGTCACTAAGGTTTAGGGACTGGATTCCAAGGGAAGGGAAGCGTAGCAGGGGGCGGCAGAAAGTTAGGTGGGCGGATGACATTAAGACGTTTGCAGGGACAACATGGCCACAATTAGTACATGACCGGGGTAGTTGGAGAAGTATGGGAGAGGCCTTTGCCCTGCAGTGGGCGTAACTAGGCTGATGATGATGATGAAAGGGAAGCTCATTACTTTTCGAAGCGAGATCAGGATGCCTTAAAACACGCACCTATAAAGCGAGATATAAGAAGGAAGAAGGAGCTTGTGCTTGCTGTGGCAAAGCTAGGGAAACTACGGAGCATGTTTTGTTAGAATGTGAAGACGTCTACCCAGCAGCCGATTTAGGCGCCACTGGCCTCCTGGGAGCCCTTGGGTTCAGAGGGAGCAGTGGTAAAGCAAACATGTCCGCAATAGACCTTAGTAAGAGGCAACTGGAGGATTGGTGAAAGAAAAGTAGGGAAACGACAAAAGACGGAGACGTACAAAAGCACAGGTCACAATAGGGGATCAGAAAATTTGGGCGTGGTAGTTCATAGTGTTTTTTTGTCTTTTTTACTGTTTAACCTAGGTAGAATATTAGGAAGTATAGTAGGAAGAGCTTGGTGGCGCCACCCACCGCCCCGTTCCAAAGGGGACGCTCATAACATCCATCCATGATGGAGCCTGTGATAAAACGGTGTATACACGCTCTCAGCCGCTCCCCGACAGCAGCAGCAGGAACAGTGGGAAAGACGAAAGAAAACGCACAGAATGTTTCGCTTTAAAACTAACATAAGCACAAATTGGCATTTCGTACTACACCAAGTGTGTTTTTTGCTAATGGCAGCATTGAGTATACCACCTAAACCCGAGTAAGTCATGCATACCGTAAACTGCTAAAAGAAAAGCAGGAACCATTGCACACAATGGAAGATTAATAAAAGAACGAATTCATTGGACCCTGCACAGCACCTTAAAAAATTGAACAATGAATGAACTACTTGAACAAAAGGTCATGTGACTATTTTCGCTCACGCGCTCTGCTCACATGCATGTGCATTATTCTGTGCCTTTTGGGTCCTCTCATTCGCGGTCTATAGAATGTTCGTTTCTTGCCGGACTACTCGTCGGCCATGGCCATGAACTCCTCCATGAACCCGTCATTCACGGTGGAATGGTGACTCGTTCCGGGACTGTTGGCACAGGACAGCAGGCTGCGGTTGACGTCCACCTTGTCTTCACGTGACACTGTCTCGGCGCCACGTCTGATGGATTCTTCAACTGCTACGTCGCTGATACTGCGGCATCGCTTGAACCGCTTCAGAGGAATGCCTGCGCATAGCACAATAAATGGAAGGCCATAGGTTAGGGTTATCGAAGATACGAAATTTAGAAATCAAGGCAGTAACGTACATCTCGCAAGATGACAGGAATTGTGCAAGAAGAAACAATACAGAGAAGGAAACAAATTTATCAACCGAAGTAAGTTTCTATCTCAGTCAAAATACGTGTTCTGAATATTACGGAGGAAGTCACAAAATATTTTATGTTTTCCTTATCGGCCTAATTAGTCATGCTAATTACCACAGTTCTCAAGTATTGAGAATAGATCCAAGCCTATATTTATAAATTTCTCGAGGGTTCCAAAGAACCTTGTTGACCCTATCGTTTTCATATATCACGGTCTTTCCCTGGGACGCGTAAGAAATTATTGCTTACCAAGTAAAACAGGAGGAAGACGGGAGATGGAAATTCAAGAAGATGAGCAAGACGAGAACAAGGTGAAAGCGGGAGGCAACGTCTCGACAAGTGGACTTGACCTTGTTCTCGTTTTGTTATTGCTTAGAAAGTAGGAAATATAAGCTGCTGAACAAAATATTTCATAGAAAGTTGTGCGGTTATATTATTGGAAGTTTACCGCTGTAGCATAACTTGTAACGTTGAATAATCAATCTTGAAAAGTTATGCGATCGGGCACACGACAAAATCAGTGCGACGTGGTGCGTACCACCGTAAACAAACTACATTATTCACGCTCTCCTCAAATGTATCGGCCAATTTTGAAACCTTGTGCAGAGTTTGTTAGGACGCCTGGTATTTAAAAAGAATACAATAGAAATGCTGAGGCTTGTCGCTAGCGGGACTTTCTCGAGCATGCCAACATTTACAACGTGTCCTGTCGATGCAATGCGCAATACTTTTAAAGCGCCGTTTTGCTTGCAGCAGAGCTGCCACGCAAAACGGCGCTTTAAAAGTATTGCGTATTGCATCGATAGGACAGGTTGTAAATTGTGGCATGCTCGAGAAAGTCTCGCACGCCACAAGCCTCGCTTCTGTGCAAACCTTTTGTGAGAACGCAAAGCGGACTACCAATGCTAAAAGTTCAAAAAAAGAAAAACGCCGCGTAAGACACACATGCGTACCTAATACCACTCCGAACGTTGAGAGCAGTAGACGATCCACATTAAACAAAATTCACGTGAAATATTTTGGATATAAATGTTGCCGTACAGAATATGTTTATATCAAAATTGGAAGCCCAGCGCTTAGGCGAAATACCCAAAAAATAACGGCACACCTATTTGAGGACGGCCCTGCGGGGGCAAGCAAGCGCAAAGTTTTATCAGTTTTTCAGATATTTCGGAAGCTTTCAACATGATGTGGCAAGAAAGGCCACACGAGATGTACGCGCGGCAAAATTCATGGTAATATGTTCCAATTCCGTCTAAAATGTTATGTTGGCGTACCTGCTGTTAGCATATTAACTATATGCTTCAATACTGATTACAAACCTAACAATTAGGAATTATACAGAAACGATGGACACATTAACGAATGAAACAGTGTTTTATCTGCATCGAAGGCGAGGTATGTGTCTTAAAATATCATTCATGGTAATTGGGACATCCTGTACATATCTCGCACGTCTGGCAACAAATTACAGTATACGGGAATAAACCAACCACAAAAGAAGCCTAAATCAGTGTTAAAAACTGTCATGAACCCTGCAATGCAAAAAAAGTACTCACCACCACGGTAGACGATGCGTTTCTGAGCTGCGGGTCCTGACGAAGGGCCGGGCTCGGAAACAGCGTCACCGCCTGCAGCCCGCTTGGAGGCCACTGCAGCGCCTGTCGCTAGGATGACCGTATCTCGTGCAGCCAGCTCCACTCTCCTTGGGCACACCACGCGGCCACTGGGCAGGGTGAAACGCACTCGCTTTGCTGGCATGACTCCTTTGCTCGGTACAGCGAATCCGATGCACGTCCGCAGACAACGAGGTCAGGCGTCGAATGAATTTTTTTTCACTCGCAAGGCAACGCGCGTCTTTCCCTTTCCCTCTCCCACTGCACCAACCAATGGGGTGGTTGGTTAGGAAGCGTCCGTGCAAGGTCAATGTATCTCAGGCCCCGCCCATACTCGTGCCGACCTACCCCCCGCAAGAGCTGGATCCGACACATTTTAACATAAAACGGAGGAGTAATTCCGCATTTGTAATACAAAGAAAATTGGAAATACAATACAAAAGCCGAAAATTACAACTACATCATGCTGCTCTCCGAACGACCACATAAATAGTCAGGTTTGAAAACGAGACTGATACACTTAAACCATTGACGTTCTGTCATGACTGTTTAAGGTAAGCGGGGAAAAAAGTGGTGTCTTAGCAGCGTTCACGTCCGAGTTGCAAACTGGCTGCTGTATAGTTCATTGTTCCGTATATCAGGTGCGTTTCCTTCGCTCGACTTCGGGCTCCAATTCAGCGTTGTATAATGTTTAACTCGGACGGCGTTAACCGGACGATTGAACATCCACCTTGCATGGTCAACATTTTGAAATTGTTTTTCCGTCAGTGGGACATCGCGGCCATGACAGTCGAGGAGGGTGTCAGTTTTTCGTCTTCGCTCAGTTACAGGGAAACACGGTGGCTTTTCCGTTATAAACCGCAGCAGTTCTACGCCATTTGGCTTGAATAGCCCGAAGACGCATGTGGTGTGTGCTATGCAGGAACCGGGTGCGAGTGAAGCACATTTATCTACACCCCGTAGGCTTGGTTAAAGGTATAGTAAAGCGAATCAGTGAGGAAATATCGTTCCCTTAAGCATGTATCAGCTGGGACTGTAGATAAGTGCTGTAAAATTGCATTGCAGAGTATAAGGATTTCTGATTTTAGCTTAAATTGAGTTGTCGCAAATTTTTTGAACAGAGGAAGCATTATGAATGACCATACAGCACGCACAACTGATTGATTGGCTGCAGCTATTATGTGAAAGAAACTGTAGGCCCCTGCGACGCTACCATTGACGACTCAGCGCTTACGTGTTGATGTGCAAACGCCAGTACACGCTATCAATGCATGCCAATGCCGCACTTCGCCATTTCCCTCTCAAGTTTCTTCTTTTTTCATTTTCCGTAGAAGCATACGCTATGCTCAGCCTCCTAACTTGCGCTTGCTTTTGTTCATGCCACAAATTCTCGAGGTTAAACGCAGACTTCTGAATGTAGCTGATGTTACTTGATCGCCTAACCTTGCGACCCATTTCATGCGGGATCGGCAGCCACTTCGAACTTGTTCGCCCCCTTCACGTTTTTAGTAAGTTGTGCTGTGATTTTTCGCGGCGCCCTATGTAAGCTAGTATGCTGCGTTCCGGTGTTATCTAGACATACATATTCAACGTGATGTTGAATATTGAGGGATTATTGTGCATTGGTGTGTGACAGTGTGCGAAGCCACTGTCGCAGATAAAGGGACCGGTGGGGCGAAGACAATTTAACATCGAGAGCGAACGGGTGAGCGCAAGAAGCCGATGAGAAGAATCGACGCGCGTGATGTCTGATGCGACGTCAAAACAAAATACAAAGAAGAAAGGAACCATTGAGGACCGTACACGTTGGGTGACGTAGGAGAAAATGAAGGAAGACGAATAGATGAGCGAGAGACCAAGGGCCGTGTTTGATGCCGTTTGCATTTACATATAATCAACAAAACGAATAACTTTTTCATTGTTCTCTTACAATTTGCTTCTTTTTGTATGTTTCATTTTCTTTCTTTTTTGCTCACATCGAATTCGTAACATTCCAAAAGTATAGGTAATCGTTTCAGCACGCAATTCTTCGCCATTGATTGATTGATTGAAAGCTTTATTGTTCCACCGAGCTGGGGTGCCCGGCTCTTAACCTACACGTAGGTAGGGGAGGAGGACGAAGCAGTCCCCGCGCGTTGAGGACGGTGAGTCTTCACGGCCTCAACGGCCAGGCGGATTGCTTGACGCTGGTCGTCTTCAGCCTCGCTCTGGAGCAAGGCCTCCCAGGCTTCTCTACTGACAATTCTTTCCTTGGCCCCTGGGGAGCCAGCACACTCCCGTATCATATGGTCTAGCGTACCTTCGCCAATCCCGCGTGTGCGTAAGAGCCATAACATGTGGCCATTGTCATCATCATCGAGACCCTAGAACGGCGTGGTGGTGTTCGGACGCAAGTGAGCGCCGAACATGTCAGCGTCCACTGGCAGCGGGAGGAAGCAGTCGGGCCGTGGGCCCGAGCTTGCAGATTCCCACAGGCGGAACCTGGACTGCCTAACCTGCTCAGTCAGCACAAGGTCCCATCGCGTGGCAACCTTGAGTTTCCACGACGGCTCGGCGCTTTTTAACTTCGCGACCACGTGACAAGAACTGTTGGTGAGCCGAACCCCCTCTTATTCTAATGTCCTTGTGTATTCGCGCACACCTAACAACTTTAGGATTAGAATTGCGGTGACTTTGATTAATGAGAACTGCGTTTGTTACAAGCAGTGTAGAGTGCTTTTCAATGGGTGTTTTCTTTCCACTTTCATGTGTAAATACACATTCTTCTTTCACTTCTGAAATTTACCGCTTTCATCCTTCATTTGAATGGAAAACATAGATAGCGATATTATTTTAGGTCGCTTTCCATAAACGGACCGTGACAGGGATCAAGGCCTTGCTATAGGGTCTCATACAGGCAGCTTGCGATGTCACTACAACGTAATGACGGCGCCATCTGTAACCGCCACGGCAAACAAACAGCATGTCGGATTTTTGGACGTGGTGAAATGTCGTGTTGCAGAAGCAGCTTTTCTAGCGGTGTTCCACAAATTCCATTCTCGTGAAAATTCCATCTGCCCATGTTAGGTCACATGGTGGTCGGGAAATCTGAGACGGAAACAAATTATTTAATTTTTCTAATACTAATCATCGTATCAAATACGTTGGTCCACTCGGGAGGTTTAGACCGTGCCCGTTAGGTCACTCTTACATATGCGGCAATCTCGATGAAGGTTTTACGCGAGGAGGTACGTTGACATCTCGGTGCCTCGATTTCACACGTGTGTTACATAAACTGCGGAAACTTAGGATCAAGATAAAATCATATTGTACAGCTGCCGTGTATTCAACTGCAAGAAATCAAATTATATGTTAGGGTAAATGCAACTCGTTATCGATGGTACACAGGATAATGTCCAAGAAATCATTGGAATCTCCACTGACCATGAAAATACTTGATATAGTTTGTAGCTTCTTACAAAGTAAGCATTGACGTATACTTCTCTTCCCCACACCAGATAGCCAGTTCATATGGTCACTGCGGGTTAAATATAGTGATGTGCATTCTATAACACATGCCCACAACAGGAAATTGGCAAAGAACCGTGTCCGTGTTTTGATCGTCTCCAATGTCCTGGCACAGTTGCTCATCAAGGAAATTTCGAACAAATTGCTCACAGTTATTCGGGCCATGGAGAGTACATACGTTGAAAAAGAACCAAGAAATATTTTTTATGGTGTAACCTATTTATTGTGCTAATTAATTATTTGTTTATTGTTTTTAGGCTATCCAAAGGTGAAACGTCACTCCAACATATAAAAAACGAAATAGGGGCTTTGCTTTAGGTTTTCTTTGTTTCTTTTATCGTTGCGGCGCATAAAACACAGCGTAGCAGATATGATATATTGTACATTACATGGGATGATTTTATTACTGCACATACCCACAATGGGGGATTTACCAAGAAGTGGCCGTTACATATCGTGCAACCAACTGGAGATACTATCCTGGACAGTGTTGAATTCTGTCATCTTGTCATATTTGGTAATGGCGGCATTTAGATCATATCGGAGGCACCTGTGGGCATCTCTAATTGGCTCAAAATTCCGTCATTGCCCAATTCCACGACGTTGCGGTATCGACACTGTCAAGAATAGTGTCCGTAGCTCTTTTACATCATTGCCGCTTGTTGTCGAGGAATATATTTTCCATACATTGGCACATCCCAGGTGATCTGGGATGAAGCAACCTGTACATGCGCAATAATCAAGAAGAAATGAAAAAGAAATACAAGACGATGTAACATCTGCGACATTGTGTAGCATCGGTACGCGAGGGCAGATGCACGTGTCACGTAACTTTGTGCCAAAGAAAACTGCACAAAGAGAGTTCTTTTTTCTTGTCGGCCGTAGAAATCCCACTAATTGTTCCTCTCCTATCAAATTAAAGAACGTGTTCAGACACCCGTACGGCAACTCACGAGCACATCACTCTCGATGATCACGTCCACTTGGTGTCGCAAACCTGGGGTGATGAAGAGTGGCCGCAGTGGTCAGCGAATTACCTGTCGCGTTGCCTCTGACCTTAGCGCAAATTATGCTTGGGAAAACATACACATCATTCTGGAAGCCATCAATCATACCTGATTGCTTAGCGTTTACAACCAACGCAGATTGCCGCCAAGAAGAGCCGCCTGCAGGCCTCTCCCCCCCCCCTCTCTTGCCCACGCTTATACTGTCACGTGTACTTATATTTATCGGGCGACCACGTTTCGCCGCCTAACAAATTTTCTCGCACAGCGGGGGATGCGCCTGCATGTATCCGAAGTTGCTGGAAAATTAT
The DNA here is from genome assembly GCF_038994185.2 of Dermacentor albipictus. Lineage (NCBI taxonomy): Eukaryota > Metazoa > Arthropoda > Arachnida > Ixodida > Ixodidae > Dermacentor > Dermacentor albipictus. The sequence continues at coordinate 97,814,424 of NC_091822.1, forward strand.
CGATGCTTCTATCCGGCTGTCTGTTGTCGCCGAACTTTGTGTTATCTGATTTCATCGCGTGACGGAAATGGTGTAGAGCTTTGTGGAAGGCAGGCGGGTCCGAGTGATTAGTCTGGAACATTCGACGACTGCTGTATTAAAGCCGACGCGCTTAAACCGCTGATCAGATTTTCGACGATCGCCGACCCTGTTCGCTGCTATCGTTGAGTTATAAGTGTAGCCTGTTTTTGTGGGCACAGGTTCGCCCAATAAAAAGTAGTTTTGCCTTTCACAGTATTGCTACTGTGTTCTTCAGCGTCACCACCACGTGACATCTGGTGGAGGTGCGGGGTAACGTTCCCCGTACCCCTCGCAGATGTCACGCGGTGGTTACGTTGAAGAACACCACTCACTCGTTCACTCACTCTCGCACTGCATAGGTTCAAGAACAATCTGTCCTCTTGGCTGAGTCCATCCCAGTCTGGAACCTATGCAGCGCGAGAGTGAGTGAAAGAAAAGAGGTGAGGGGGCAATCATTCACAGACGCAACACCCGATCGACGTCACCGACTTGCACGGACCAATGGAAAAACTAGGAAAGTGTTCCGAAATGAGAGCGCATGACCATGACTCCCCCAGAAAAAAGATGAACCGAAACTAACAAGCACACGCATGCAGACAAAAACACACGAATACTGACTTAATGTTTCACAATTTAAACGAAACGCAAAAAAGGGGGGGATTACCATGTCAGGGGCTCCTCGGAACAAAAGTGTGTGCGCCCCCTTGGCCGCATCACATTGTTTTTTTTTTCTGTGCAGATTTCAGGCAATTAAGTTGAGTGAAATCATGTTTCAAGTAATCCCATTTAAAACGAACTTTTACTCATGATCTTCAGACGGTCGTGTTTCTAGCATCCTGATCGAGCACTACAGATCAGAAGCGAGTCACAGAGAGGAAGGACGTGATAACGAAGTAGCTCGGTTTCACAGAGAAATCGTGACTGCTTCCTTTGGCTGGGGTGTCCGTGATCGCATTTACTCGAAACTAGTTTTTTACATTCTCGGCAGAGCAATGAAAATCTGCCAAGTTTTAGAAAATCAACTCGACATTGAGTTTAACATTGCCATTGACACGTTGGATGAGAACAAGCAAACGCACTCGTTCACAAGACGAGAAACAATGTACACAATTCACTGTGTACGCGAACTTCGGTCGTATTTGTCTTTTTTTTCCTTTCGTTCGATTGTACTGCTTGTTTAGATTCAACGTATATTTACATCCACATATTTAGGTTGGCACCAAGCTAGTCGCGTCTCACGTGCATAAATTTATTTTTATTTTGCTTAATTTCACCTTGTTTTGTTTGCGAAGAAGTTCTTGTGTCTTTTTACGTTACAAGCACATTGTGAGTTTCATCTTTTCGTTGTTTTGTTACTTATGTTTAATAGGTGTCCTTTTGTGTTTCGCTCTCCTATATTTGTAGCATCGGGACGATGCTTTTTAGGAGGGGGGTATTGACACGTCTACTTGTCTTTATCGGGCGACCACGTTTCGCCGCTTAACAAATGTAATCGCACAGCGTGAGATGCGCCTGCACGTATCCGAAGTTTCTGGAAAGTTATCGATGCTTTTATCCGGCTGTCTGTTGTCGGCGAACCTTGTGTTATTTGATTTCATCGCGCGACGCGAATGGTGTAATACTTTGCGGAAGGCACGCGGGTCCGCATGATTAGTCTGGAACATTCGACGACTGCTGTATAAAAGCCGATGCGCTTAAGCCGCTGATCAGATTTTCGACGATCGCCGACCGTGTTCGCCGCTATCGTTGAGTTATAAGTGTAGACTGTTTTTGTGGGAACAGGTTCGCCCAATAAAAGTTAGTTTTGTCTTTCGCAGTGTTTCTACTGTGTTCTTCAACGTCACCACCACGTGACAATACATACTCTTCGACAGACTTTGCCTCTTAGTGGGCGCTCACCTTCCCTCGGCCCCCTGTGCGCACGCGACGAGACCCGACGCATGAAGCCGCCGTCCATCTCGGCCCACCCTCGAACGCTTTCCGTCGAATCTGCAGCATACAACGCGCGCCGACGAGGGAGGAAATTCGCCTGAAGTGTCCATACAATCGCCTGACAATAAAAGGCAAAGAAGCTTGGCTATCGCATGCGTGGAAGCATGCTTTCATTCACTCGTCTCGCTGGGGACAATGGTGTAAGGCCACATGGCGACACTTCACTGCTATCAAGGGTCCCAGCCGAAACATAATGGTGAACCTTCAGTGAAATTAAGAAGGGTGTGCGGCGCAAGGTAACAATAAACGTAAGTTCAAAGTACGGTACGGTCCCCTTCTGCCATATATAAATAAAATAATCAAATATGTCTAGCGGAAAACATACGCAGGACATGCGTAAGCAGAGTTGTTTTAGTTCACCTCAGGGTCTAGGCAACACAACGGAAGTGGTTGCACGTCAAAGAAACACTTCTGTGCCCACCGAAGTAGCACTGTGGCTATGGCATTGCTCGAGGTCGCAGATTTGACCAGAGAGCGTAAACTTTTATTTCAAATCAACAAGATTTAGGCACCCGCATTTTGACGAGGGAGAAATCGTGAGACATATCACGTGTTCCGTTTCATAAACCATCAGAAGTGGCGTGGAAGAAAAAACGTTGAGCCCGATTAGAGTGCAGATAATTGGGGAAAATGCTTGTGATTCTCCTCTCTCTGCATCTTTCTACCCACGGGAGAGAAATAGTGATCAAGGTAAAAACTGTGATCGCGGTATCAGAGACCTCCGCTACACATACAGTATACCAACTATAAGGAACCATCTCTATTCTCAGAGGCCAAATAGAGGCGATGTACCTGCTTTAGCGAAGCATTTAGGTGTCTGTCAAAGCAGAAAATCATGACTGATTCCAGGAATTTCGCAAACGTGTGATTTTCCTTCATCTTTGTAGAAAAAAAAAAGGCTGTGTTGCATCTGGCGGTACTGCCGCACTGTTTCCGATGGGTGTCGACTGGCTCCGCAATTTGTGAAGCGCGAAAAAAATTAAATTACGGAGATACCACGCACTATGGGAATATATGGCAGCGAAGCTTTCTGTGCTGTTTGTATTGACTGCCATATTTACTGGCTCATGTTGACTGCAAATGTTTAGTTTTTAAAACGGTTTCTGTACACGAGTGTGGTGAGGTGATGATAAACGTTACCTTTTGTGCACCACTACTGTTTGTCTGCTTAGTACACAAAACACAAAGGGAGAGGTGTTTGCTTTAGTTGTTGTCCGCCATATTTCGTCACCTCAGAGAGGGTTGAGCATTGTCATTGGCTCACATGGCACATCGCATTATGGCAGAAGCCTTAAACTTGATTTTGATGATGAGGCTCTGCATGCCAAAACCACGATCGGATTAAGAGGCATGCCGTAGGGCCGCACTCCGGAATAATTTGAGCTCCGTGGTGCTCTTTAACGTCTCCCTAAATCAAAGTAACCGATAGTTTTTTTATTTCTCTCTTGTCAAAATGTGGGTGCCTCGGTCAAATCTGCGACCTCGAGCAATGCCATAGCCGCAGTGCTACTTTGGCGGGCACAGTAGTGTTTATTTGACGTGCGACCGCTTCCGATGTGTCGCCTAGACCCTGTGGCGCACTTTATTGAACGCGACTCTGCTTACACATGTCCTGCGTATGTTTGCCGCTAGACATACTTGATGCTTTTATTTTTATAAATAGGAGAAGTGGACCATACCGTATCTTGAACTTAAGTTTATGTAGCGTTTCTTTGCCGTCTTACGTTAGCTTTTTCTATTCCCCCCCTCACCCCTGGTATTTGTATGAGAACTGCGAACCAAAGGTGGCAAGGCTTTAGTCACTCGTTTCGCGACTGCCTCTGTTCAGCCCATTCTCTGCCTTCTCTTCCCGCTCCTTTCTTCCATTCTGTCTAGCTAAACTCTGGATTGGCATGTTGGTAAAAAGGTAAGCGCTGGTGAGGGGTCACGGTCAATTACAGCTGTCAAAACGCTAATGTGGCCTTGACCCTGAACCTCCAGGGGGCATTGTGCACATTCGACGCGGTGCGGTCAAAACGAGTTCTTCGCGTCTCTTCTCTGCCACACTCTTTCCATGTATATAGAGCTTTTCATCTGGGGAGACGGATAGGGAGCGCGGCGCATCTTGACGGTATTGCTGTCGCTAGCTGCGGAACGATTTCGGGATGGTTTAGATCTTACTTTGTGAAATTTACGCATGCCTGTTCATATGAGGTCATAAGGGGACCCTTTCGATGCACCGGTAACTACAGTACGCGCTTGGGGGCCCAAACATGTGAGGCGGATTATAAGCCGCGGTGTGTGTAAGTGTGGTGAACTATTTTGCGTATATTCGTTTCAATGAAACGAATAGAATAGAACCGGTGTCTCTGTGTGACCAGCATGATATGGTAAATCTGCTGTCTATCTGATGGCTTGGCGTAGGGACTAAAACATAAGTGCACATGCTCGCGTGCGGTCAACCTAAGGCAATCACGAAACATCTAAGCGGCAGGCGCTAGCAAATATTTGTGGTACACCGTCATCGTTTTCAGGCATTTGAAGTCTAGTAGGCTTGAAATCACTATATGTGTACGCTAGCCTTCCTGCACGAGGTCGATGGCGCTGCTCAACACAGCGATTACTGCGGCTGGTGAACCAGCATGATACATATATAAGGTATGTGCGTCGGCATTGATTTTTTGCCCATTAAAGCCTTAACATATGAGAGCGATCGCATAATAAGAAAGCCATGGCTATATTTGAGGTCAACATTTCCGTAATACCTGTGAGTGCATTATAGAGAACGGAACGAACACAACCGAAAAAAAATTCGATTATCATCCTCTTTCTGGAAAAACAGAGAAACACGTGCCAAGACCACAATACGAGCTCGCATGGTCACGCCGCACAACGTGTATAGATATATAAACATTGACGCTGCATGCTTGGAACATACGCTGTATAGAACAACGGTAACTATAATCCAGCACCTACCCCTGCTTGGGACGCTCGCACAGTTGGTATAGTTCACACTGTGTGTTATGCTGTTATTACATATCAAAACTATTTTATATTCATGGGTGGAAACCTCATACACAGAACCATGTAATCACGCTATGTAATCTGCAGCTAACAGTTTGAACGCTTGTCAAAGTATAACAGTACAGCACCTATCAAAGCAGAACGGTTCCCACGCGGTTACAATCGTTGTGTATGTTTTCTTGCTCCGAAACCACAGCTTAAAACTAGACCATATTACTGCAATAAGGTCACATTAGTGAATGGAACTGTTAGTAACGCACAATTGATCTCCGAGGCTGATTGTAGGCTCAAACATGTGCGCACACATCGCGCTTCGTGTTCCCTCCGCCTCAACGCCGGTAGAAAACCCTGCGAAAGTGACTTAAACCACATCAGTACGTCTCACGCAACCGTTTAGCGCGTAGAATACGCACGTCCTGCTAAATAGACCGTACGAGCGCGAACACAAACACCAGAAACTACCACCGAGCGTATACCTGCCATGCGAAAGGGAGCGCTCGTCCAAGCAAGCATGCCCACTGCCCATAGATGGCGCCACAGCGTAGGAAACGCACCTTAGAAACTCATAAGAGCCACCAGTTATTGACAATTATGTTTGGGAAGGGTGCAACAGAACTAAGTCAGAAAGAAAGGGAGGGGGAGTCGGAACGCCCATCCATCAGGGAAGCCAAATGAAAAAGAGTAAATTCACAATGTCAAGAGCATCTTTGGTTATCAGGTAAAATAAATGGCAAAGAAACTTGGCTGGGCGTTACGTTATTGTGGGCCGGAAAAAATTGCACAGAGAAAAATAAAGAGTTAGTGGAATGCATAAGCGCTGATATTAAGGGTTTCGGGAGTGGTGCTGAAATTTCCCTGTTAGGTGACATGAGTGCCCACATACAGGATTAAGATGGCTATACCGACAATAACGGAAAGTCAATGCTGGACCTTTGTGAGCAAAATAACCTCGTGATCGTGAATACAGGGCCTAAGTGTGAAGGACAGATCACGTGGGAAGTGGGAAACCGGCAATCGACCATTGATTACTGTCTGATGACAGAAGGAATTCATGATAAGTTGAGAGAAACGGTCATCGATGAGGAAGGGTTTAACAGCATAGGGAGCGACCATAAACGCATCATATTGAAAATGGGATATGTAGTTGGGAAAGGGAGCAAGGAGAGCAAAATGGCCAGTCCAAATTTGAACGCTGAACAAATAGCAAATACAGTCACTAGAGTTGAGGAACAACTTGGCAAATGGCCAAGTAAAGAGTGGGAATATGGTGAGCGTATAAGTGTAATAAAGACAGAAGTACGGAAAGAGAACCAACATGTTCGTTGGAATGGAAAAAAGAAACCGAAACGCTGGTGGAACAAGGAGATACGAGAAGCGATCGCCGAACGACAGAAAGCATCTCGAGAGCACAGGCAGGCAAAGAAGGCGCAGTCGCCACAGGATGAAGTAACTAGTAAATGGGAAATATACCGGGAGAGAAAGTCTATGGTTCAAATACTGGTGCAAACAAAATTAAAATGTGAAAGTGAACGTTGGTTGTCAGAAATACGTGAGAAACAGAAGGCCGCACCTAGAATGTTTTGGAACCACATAAAATTATTAGGCAGGAAGTCAACAACAATAGAACAACATATCCTAGACGAAGATGAAAACAGACTCGAAGGAGAAGCGGCAATAAATTACATCCGAAAATTTCCAAGGCAAAGACGAAGTTATACTTGTTGAAAAAAAAGAGCATGAAATAGACCCAAGGGGAAAAGCAGCTGGTGCTATCAAATTTAAACTGGAAGAAAGCGGAAGAGAAAATTCCTAAGCGTACAGCCACAGGGCTAGACGAGGTTCCCATTAGGCTGATAAATGAACTAGGACCAAAAGGTAAGGAAGCTCTGGTGAAAGCAGTGGAAAGAACTTTAAAAGATAGAAGAATACCAGACAGCTGGCGACAAAGAATAATGAATTTGATTTATAAAGGAAAGGGGGAGAAAGACAGAATTCACTCGTATAGACCGTTGACCGGTAATATACAGGCTAGCAATGCAGGCAATCAAATTAAAGCTTCAAGCATGGACAGAGAATAATGGTATTTTGGGAGAGCTTCAGAATGGTTTCAGAATAGGTAGGCGTTTGGATGACAACTTGTTTTTTCTTACTCAGTGTATTGAAATATCAAAAGCGGAAAGGAGACTGTTGTATGTGGCCTTTTTAGACATTACAGGAGCCTACGACAACGTGGACAGCAAGATATTGTGGGATATCCTGGAAGGGGAAGGCTTAGGTAACGATTGTATACAGCTTTTGAGAGAGATTTGCCTAGAAAATACCGTTTGCGTTCAATGGGAAGGGATGAGGAGCGAGGAGAAAGTTCATATCAACAAGGGACTGAGGCAGGGGTGCCCTTTATCCCCACTGATGTTTATGATGTACATGGTGAGTATGGAGAGGGCGCTAGAAGGAAGTAATAACGGGTTTAATCTCTCATACAAACAGGCGGGTACAGTAATAGAGCAGCAACTGACAGGTTTATTTTATGCGGATGACATTGTGTTGCTAGCTAACAAGCAAAGTGATTTGCAACGTCTGGCTAATATCTGTGGACAGGAAGGCAACGATTTAGGCTTGAAGTTTAGTGTTAGAAAATCAGGTGTTATGGTATTCAATGAAAACTGTGAACAGACAGTGGAGATACAGGGCCAAGAAATACCTCGGGTAACAGAATATAAATACCTTGGTATATGGATAAACGAAGGCAATGGATATATAGAAACACAGGAAAAAACCATAACAGTAAAGGGGAAGAGAAATGCAGGCATAATGAAGCATAGAGCGCTATGGGGATGCAATAGGTACGAGGTCCTCTGAGGTATGTGGAAAGGTGTAATGGTTCCAGGACTTACTTTTTAAATGCAGTTGTTTGCTATAAATCAGGGGTACAATCAGGACTCGACGGGAACCAAAGGTCAGTGGGTCGCCTCGCATTGGGCGCTCACGGGAAGACTACAAATGAAGCTGTGCAGGGTGATATGGGCTGGACTAGTTTTGTAGTGAGGGAAGCTTGCAGTAAAATTGAGTATGAAGAACGGCTGAGGAATTTGGAAGAAAGTAAATGGGCTGGGAGAGTGTTCAGGTATCTGTACGGGAAAAACATTGATTCACAGTGGAGGAAAATAACTAGGAAGCTTACCAGCAAGTATGCGGCCTGTAGGGTGGACAACACAACAACAAAGGTCAAGCGGAAAGTCAGAGAAGCTGAATTAATCTCTTGGGTGGCGGAAAGGGAAAGAAACCTGCCATGAGTAACTACTTAACAGGCAAAAAAGAAATCAGGAAAGAAACCATTTATGATAACTCAAAGGGAAGCTCATTACTTTTCGAAGCGAGATCAGGATGCCTTAGAACACGCACCTATAAAGCGAGATATAAGAAGGAAGAAGAAGCATGTGCTTGCTGTGGTAAAGCTAGGGAAACTACGGAGCATGTTTTATTAGAATGTGAAGACGTCTACCCAGCGGTCGATTTAGGCTACACTGGCCTCCTTGAAGCCCTGAGGTTCAGAGGAAGCAGTGGTAATGCAAACATGTCCGCAATAGACATTAGTAAGAGGCGACTGGAGGATTGGTGGAAGAAAAGTAGGGAAACGACATAAGGCGGAGACGTACAAAAGCACAGTTCGCAATAGGGGATCAGAAAATTTGGGCGTGGTAGTTCATAGTGTTTTTTTGTCTTTTTTCATTGTTTAACCTAGGTAGAATATTAGGCAGTATATTAGCAAGAGCTTGGTGGCGCAACCCACCGCCCCGTTCCAAAGGGGACGCTCATAACATCCATCCGATTAGGTAGACTATTAGGCAGTATAGTAGCAAGAGCTTGGTGGCGCAACCCACCGCCCCGTTCCAAAGGGGACGCTCATAGCATCCATCCATCCATGTTGGCGCCTGTGAAAAAACGGTGTATACCCGCTCTCAGCCGCTCCCCGACAGCAGCAGCAGGAACAGTGGGAAGGACGAAAGAAAACGCAGAGAAAATTTCGCTTAAAACTCACATAAGCACATATTAGCATTTCGTACTAGACTAGCATTGAGTATACCACCTAAACCCGAGTAAGTCCTGCATGCCGTAAACTGCAAAAACAAAAGCAGAAACCATAGCACACAATGGAGGGTGAATGAAAGAACGAATTCATTGGTCCCTGCCCAACACCTTCAACAATTGAACAATGAATGAACTACTTGAACAAAAGGTCATGTGACTATCTTCACTCTCGCGCTCTGCGGTCTCTAGAATATTCGTTTCTTGCCGGACTAGTCGTCGGCCATGGCCATGAGCTCCTCCATGAACCCGTCATTCATGGTGGAATGGTGACACGTTGCGGGACTGTTGGCACAGGACACCAGGTCACGGTTGACATCCAGCCTGTGCTCGCGTGACGCTGTCTCGGCGCCAACTCTGATGGTTTCTTCAACTGCAACGTCGCTGATACTGCGGCATCCCTTGAAGCGCTTCAGAGGAATGCCTGCGCATTGCACAATAAATGGAAGGCCATAGGTTAGGGTTCTCGAAGATACGAAATTTAGAAATCAAGGCAGCAACATACATCTCGCAAGATCACAGGAATTGTGCAAGAAGAAACAATACAGAGAAGGAAACAAACTTATCAACCGAAGTAAGTTTCTATCCCAGGCAAAATGCGTGTTCTGAACATTACGGGGGAAGTCACAAAATATTTTATGTTCTCCTTATCGGCCTAATTAGGCATGCTAATTACCACAGTTCTCAAGTATTGAGAATAGGGACAAGCCTACATTCATAACGTTCTCGAGAGATCCAAAGAACCTTGTTGACCCTATTGTTTTCATATATCACAGTCTTTCCCTGGGACGCGTAAGAAATTATTGCTTACCAAGTAAAACAGGAGGAAGACGGGAGATGGAAATTCAAGAAGATGAGCAAGACGAGAACTAGGTGAAAGCGGGAGGCAACGTTTCGACAAGTGGACTTCACCTTGTTCTCGTTTTGCTATTGCTTAGAAAGTAGGAAATATAAGCTGCTGAACAAGATATTTCATAGAAAGTTGTGCGGTTATATTATTGGAAGTTTACCGCTGTAGCTTAACTTGTAACGTTGAATAATCAATTTTGAAAAGTTATGCAATCGGGCACACGACAAAATCAGTGTGACGTGGTGCGTACCACCGTAAACAAACTAGATTATTCACGCTCTCCTCAAATGTTTCGGCCAATTTTGAAACGTTGTGCAGAGTTTGTTAGGACGCCTACTATTTAAAAAGAATACAAAAGAAATGCTGAGGCTTGTCGCTAGCGGGACTTTCTCGAGCATGCCAACATTTACAACGTGTCCTGTCGATGCAATGCGCAATACTTTTAAAGCGCCGTTTTGCTTGCAGCAGAGCTGCCACGCAAAACGGCGCTTTAAAAGTATTGCGTATTGCATCGATAGGACACGTTGTAAATGTTGGCATGCTCGAGAAAGTCCCGCTAGCGACAAGCCTCGCTTCTGTGCAAACCTTTTGTGAGAACGCTAAGCGGACTACGAATGCTAAAACTTCAAAAAAAATGAAACGTAAGACACACATGCGCACCTAATACGACTGCGAGCGTTGAGAGCAGTAGACGATCCACATTAAACAAAATTCACGTGAAATGTTTTCGATATAAATGTTGCAGTATAGAATATGTTTATATCAAAATTGGAAGCCCTGCGCTTAGGCGAAATACCCAAAAAATAACGGCACACTTATTTGAGGACGGCCCTGCGGGGGCAAGCAAGCGGAAAGCTTTATCACTTTTTCAGATATTTCGGAAGCTTTCAACATGATGTGGCAACAAAGGCCACACGAGATGTACCTGCCGCAAAAGTCATGGTAATATGTTCCAATTCCGTCTAAAATGTTATGTTGGCGTACCTGCTGTTAGCATATTAATTATATGCTTCAATATTGATTACAAACCTAACAATTAGGAATTATAGAGAAACGATGGACACATTAACGAACGAAACAGTGTTTTATCTGCATCGAAGGCGAGGTATTTTTCTTAAAATATAATTCATGGTAATTGGGACATCCTGTACATATCTCGCACGTCTGGCAACAAATTGCAGTATACGCGAATAAACCAACCACAAAAGAAGCCTAAATCAGTGTTAAAAACTGTCATAAACTCTGCAATGCAAAAAAAGTACTCACCACCACGGTAGACGAGGCGTTTCTGAGCTGCGGGTCCTGACGAAGGGCCGGGCTCGGAAACAGCGTCACCGCCTGCAGCCCGCTTGGAGGCCACTGCAGCGCCTGTCGCTAGGATGACCGTATCTCGTGCAGCCAGCTCCACTCTCCATGGGCACACCACGCGGCCGCTGGGCAGGGTGAAACGCACTCGCTTTGCTGGCATGACTCCTTTGCTCGGTACAGCGAATCCGATGCACGTCCGCACACAACGAAGTCAGGCGTCGAATGAATTTTTTTTCTCTCGCATGGCAACGCGTGTCTTTCCCTTTCCCTCTCCCAGTGCACCAACCAATGGGGTGGTTGGTTAGGAAGCGTCCGTGCAAGGTCAATGTATCTCAGGCCCCGCCCATACTCGTGCCGCCCCCCCCCCCCCGCAGGAGCTGGATCCGACACACTTTAACATAAAACGGAGGAGTAATTGCGCATTTGTAATGCAAAGAAATTTGGAATATGTTTACCTTGTCCCGGCCCAGACATTCCCACCTGTGGCGACGGCAGCAATACAAAAGCCGAAAATTACCACTACACCATGCTGCTCTCCCAACGAACACATAAATAGTCAGGTTTGAAAACGAGACTGATCCACACTTAAACCATTGACGTTCTGTCATGACTGTTTAAGGTAAGCGCGGAAAACAGTCGTGTCTTTCCTAGCAGCGTTCGCGTCCGAGCTGCAAACTGGCTGCTGTATAGTTCATTGTTCCGTATATCAGGTGCGTTTCCTTCACTCGACTTCGTGCTCCAATTCAGCGTTGTATAATGTTTAACTCGGACGGCGTTACTCGGACGATTGAACATCCACCATGCATGGTCAACATTTTGAAATTGTTTTTCCGTCAGTGGGACATCGCGGCCATGACAGTCGAGGAGGGTGTCAGTTTTTCGTATTCGCTCAGTTACAGGGAAACACGGTGGCTTTTCCGTTATTAACCGCTGCAGTTCTACGCCATTCTGTGAAACGGTTCTGTGAGACGTGCTGAAGTGGTTTAAGGCATCATGGCATAAATTTATGCTGGCGTTGAGGTGAACGGAACACGCAGCGCGATGTGTGCGCGCATACTTGAGCCTACAATCAGCCTCGGAGATCAATTGTGTATTTCTGAACGTTTCAATCACTAATGTGACCATATTGCAGTATTATCCTCTATTTCTACACTGTAAATGAAAATAAACCCACCTGGGAGTTTTTAACAGGTGATGTACCCTAAAACCTCCCCTCCTCAAATATTTACTCCGATGTATGGGAGCAAAACAGCGCCATTCCCTCGTTTCACTCCGCTGGCTAGGTGCGGGAGTATTAGGGCGACATGACGCGATTTTCCTCCGCTTAAAAATCTTGTTCTCCCGTGAAACTCCGACAGGGATTTTATAAACTCCCCTCCGCCGAAATGGTTGGTCACGTGGCGCTTCCCATGAGGCTGTGCGCCTCGCCAGCGACCGGGCCCATTCGGCGGAGTCGGCAGTGCTCATGGCTGACGGTTTGTTTACATTGGTGAAGTGCCGTTCCGTGAAAGCGTTTCGTCAATTTGCTTCCCGTATTCCCTTCCAGAAAGTGTTATAGGCATGCCTGAAGCTCGCTGTTTCTCAGCTTCAAGTACGCTAGCTCTGATCACTTTGCTTACATCGATGAATGCAAGAGCAACGTTTTGAAGTGCGGAAAAAGGCCTACACTGTAAAAAAAATTTCTTCAGTTTACGGTCAAAGTTGCAGGTAAAACGTTGCCGGACACTTTTCCGTTAATGAAAAACGGTGTTTCCGTGAAACGGACAGGCCATAAAAATTATTTCCGTTAAATGGAAAATGGTGTTTCTGTAAAACGGACAGGCCGTAAAAATGTTTCCGTTAAATGGAAAACGGTGTTTCCGTAGAACGGACAGGCCGTAAAAATTATTTCCGTTAAATGGAAAACGGTGAGCTCCGTAGTTGTGATCACAGAATTGACCGTATTTTGCAACTAAGAAAAACGGTGAGTTCCGTAAAACGGAAATGCTGTAAATTGAGCCCCGTACTTGGGGTTATAGTACATGCCCGTACTTTGGTAATGAAGAAACGGGGACTTGAATGCTTGTGTTCTCGAGCCAAATTGTTTCGTTCATTGGAATAAGTTATTTTCGGCAATGAACCACCCAAGTCGTACATTACAACGTGGATAACTTGCAACATCATTTAAGATATAGCTGGAAATGGGGCAGAAATCATAGCACACAGGAAATACACCACACAGAATGTGCTGTGTTTGCATGTTTCCTCCTAGTGTCATTGTTTTCTACACCGCTTATTCTTCGTGTCAGTGTTGTCATGTTGCACTTGGGTTCTACACCCAACATGTACACAGCATACACACATATTTGTGTTCGAGAAACAACAAGCCACTTGAATCTGAAAAAACCTGTGTTTATTCTGCTTTACTGAAAAAAGCAGGGTGAGACCGGGCTAGTTGGTATTCTATGCTGAAGTGACCAGCGCAAGAGTGAACGCGGGACACTAAAAAGGTGACAAGAACAGGTGCGAACTTCCAATTGGTATTTATTACGAAAAGGCATGTATATATACTCTTGTGCACTTGATCCTAATCAGTTACAAGAGCCCACTAAGGCCGCCCCACATCCTAAGGCGGCCTCCCACACACAGACCCCAGGTATGCAAATTCTTTAATGTCAACGCTAGGGATAATTTGCTAATGCAGTTGCCTTATGCGTTATCTGCCCCCTCAATGATGGGCCTAGTGCTTTCTTGTGCATTGCTTGCTATTATTTCTGTTTTTTCAGAGTGCATGACATTTGCATTGGGAGCTGTGGATTCCAAGGAAATACTCTCTCCCTTTTGTACTTTTGTGTAATGTTCCTGTAGTCTCATATTTAGGCACCTTCCCGTTTGTCCCACGTAACGCTGCCCACAGAAAAGAGGTGTGCTATTCACTGCTCCCCCTGAGCATTTCGACGAAACCTTTTCTGTGAGCAATGTTGCATGAAATTGATTGTCTGCTGACAGGGCTGGTTTTGGCACATAACTGAGATAACTTGTCGGGTGCGAGAAAAACGACCGAAACTCCCGCCCTTTCGCCTATTTTCTTTAGTTTATGCAAGATAACGTGAATGTATGGGATGACTGCTAGATTCCTGCGAGCAGTATCACAGAGGTGTAACTAAAGAGAATAGGCCAAATGACTGCAGTCTTGGTCATTTCTTCCGCGCCCCGCAAGCTATCTAAGTTATGTGCCAAAACCAGCCCTGTCAGTAGACAATCAAAATCATGCAACATTGTGCAGAGAAAGGGTTTCATCAAATGCTCAAGAGGAATAGTGTATAGCATACCTCTTGCCTGCGGGCAGCGTTACGTGGGACAAATGGGAAGTTCCCTAAACTTGAGACTACAGGAACATAATCGGAAAGTACAAAAAGGGAAAGAAGGTTTCTTTGGAATCCATTGCTCCCAATGCAAATGTCATCGGCTGTTTGAAAAAACAGAAATAATAGCAAGCAGTGTGAAAGAAAACACTAGACTCATCATTGAGGCGGCGGCTATTGTAGAATGCAACTGCGTTAGCAAGCCATCCCTATAGCACTGACTGTTAAAGAATTTGATTATCTGGGGTCTGTATGCAGGAAGCCGCCTTAGGCCTTGGTGCGCTCGTTTATTTGTGATGGCCATGTTGACTTGCACGATTGTAACAGATTATGATCAAGTGTGCAAGAGTACATATACATACCTTTTTGTAATGAACACCGGTTGGAAGTTTACGTCTGTCCTTGTCGCCTTTTTAGTGTCCAGTGTCCACTCTTGCGCAAGTCCTCTCCGCATGGACACTAGAAATTAGCTGACTGGAGGAAGGATTGGTTGAGACTTGGAATGACTGGCTGCTTGCAGAGGCTTTCGGCTTTGCCTGGAAAGAAAGAAACACCAATCAATTAAGGCTGTTCAATTATTTACTATCATCATCGCTATTGTTTTTCAGATAAACAATGATTTCGTATTCACAACTGTCACTACAAGTGCTCTTGTCAAAAGAAATGGTTCAGACTCAGCCATGTTGGTATATATTCATTCGTAGCCTTATAGCATAAAAAGCTTCAGATAGAAAGGACCCAAGTCAATTGATGGTTTGCTTGGATGTCACGTGCACATTATGACATTCGGAGATTACATCTCCCATATTTAGGTAGAGCTGCCATGGCCACATACTGCAGACCATAGCTTTCAACTTTCACTGCTCCATTGCTCCATTAAACAACCTTGCAGATTTTACTGTTTCCCAAAACAATGAAGTGCTCTTGAAACAAGCGCAAACCATGCATGTTGTTTACTTCCGACCCAGAACAAGCAAGCCAAAGATATTGTCCAGCTGATAGGCTGGTAGAATAGCAACAATAGCAACAATACAAAAAAACCATGCTTGCACCACAACTGTGTCAACAGCTGTCAGCCCCTTTCGGATATGGTTTGTGTCACGGAAGAAGTATCAATGTGTAATATTCTTTTTACTCAAGCAGTGAAAATTGAAAGTTACGGTCATGAATGCATCAACATACCCTTCCCATCTTCATAAAAAGTTATAATATTGCACTGTGTTCACCGAAAAATTTGCCCTTTTTGTAACGAAGCCTGCAATTATGCCTGGACCCCATACATGGCTCTGGCAGGCAGTACTGTTTATTCTGTCCGTTTCTTGACTTGCAATCCCATAACGAAACAAATAATGCAACACATTTTTCCAGATTGCATTGCTTCATGTGAATGTGCTTAATTTGGGAAATTTCTGAAAGGAATCAAGCCTCTCCTAAAAAATTTTAAAGTAGAGTAATTCATTAACGTGCCTAAACATGAGCACTTCCCGTGGATTTTGAGAGCCAATGAGGACAGAGCTATTTGCTCAAATTTCTACGACTCATGGCAACAGGATGGCCAAATTCCGTGCTATTAGTAAATGCAAAGAAAAAAAACTTTGGTAAATTTATGCAATGTTTCTTTCCGAAATTTTTCTTCTTTATACCATAGTGGGGATACTCTGTGATAATTAGTTGGAATTAATGCTATTGGCCTGCAGTCTGGTACAAAATATTTTTAAAACCGCAGCGACAACACTATTTCCTTCGGATCTATTCAAAATGCAGATTCGGTAAAATCCAGGGAAAATGCCTTTAACTAAACAGGTAATTCTATATTGTTTTTTGCAGAGACACCTTTTTTTTTCTTGGAAAACTAAGGTTAATTTTATTGTCGCCAGGCTCGGGCAGCAAAATAATTTTTTAAATCAAAATTAAAAGTTATCGCCAGGCATGTCCAGTTGAATTTATCTGAACATGCCCTACTGTCCGCAGTACACAAGTTGCCACTTTAAAGGCCCGCAAGAAGGCACCGGTTATATTTTCTAGGGCAAGAAGGCAATGAAGTATGTTACTTAAGGCAATTAGTCACAGTAGTCCTGGATCAGTAGGACAAAATTTAAAGACTATAAATTGTTTAGAAGACTTGAGTCACATAAAGGTACCATCATTGCATTGTGCTAAAACTAACCTAAGAGACTGAAACCTGACATGATAAAAATGGAGCTTGAGAATGAAGGCTTGCTCAACAAGCAACAGAACGACAAAAAATGATGCATGATAAATTTAAAAAAACGCGCTGATGAGGACGGTAAAGAACTAGGCACCATGACGAAATTTGTAAATATGCAAGCATAGGATGGAGTCAGTTGGCGCAAGCCATATATATTTACAGATTACTAGGAAAGGCTTTCGTCCCGCAGTGGACATAATGTATGTGAGAGCACTGTGCCCCTTCGATTATGCAGTCCCAGACTGTCCGCAAACCACCTGCGGCTTCTGGTCTGGCTTGCATTGACAGAAGGGCACATCACAGTCATGTGGTGATCCCGCTGCCTGGGACCGTCCAAGGTTTTGTTTGAAAGCACCGTGATTGGAAGTCGCTCTCCTGGCTGCTGTTGTCTGCTATTAGCTACTTAAATTATGGGGTTTTACATGCCAAATCCACTTTCTGATTACGAGGCAAGCCGTAGTAGAGGACTCCGGAAATTTCGACCACCTGGGGTTCGTTAACGTGCACCTAGATCTAAGTACATGGGTGTTTTCATATTTTGCCCCCATTGATATGCGGCCACCGTGGACGGGATTCAATCCCGTGACCTCGTGCTTTTAGCTACTTGTAGATAGCGCCCTACACAGCAAATTCAGTAGCGTGGTCATCAAAATGGTGCAGTCTCAGAGGCCATGCCGCCGACACAACCATAAAGCTTGCATAATGGAATCGCAGCCTGAGCACATTGAACATGTTAACAAAGCTCAGTTTACATCGTGCTCTCGCTCTTCGGGCCCCTTAACCGCTGTATTCAAGCCAGCTCATTCATTTCCTGTAAAATTTAAGCGTCATTGCCACACAAAAATAAGCAAAAACACGGTTGTGCCACATCACTGTTCACCCACAAAGCACAGGCCGATATTCTCTAAGCTCGTGAAACCGTCTACTAAAGGCCTGACGTGTGTCTAGGACAAAGCGCGTCTACACTGTCTACTAATCCTGCACATCCAAAAGCAAAATTTCGAATTTGGGTAACAGAAGGAATCGGCACACATGTCAACGGCAATCGGTGAAGCTCTGATTATACAGGTTGTCCCACGTAACTTGAGCCAAACAATAAAAATATGCAAATGTGACGTAGCTCGACAGAACCAAGGTAACATTGTTTGCTGTAACTTGGAGATACTTAGATATTTTTTAATTCCACCACAATAAATATTTTATCTTCATTTTTTAATCAACTTTTCAAATATTATAATTAGATTAGAAGTGTCCATGAGGAAATTGTAGAGCAACATGAAAAGCTCCCCATACAGCTTTCTGTTGCCCGAGACATGCTGCGTAGAAGTGTTTTTTCGAGAAAGAAGCTTGCGAATACACGCAAAGTGCTGCGAATGTGTGTATTTAGTGTGTATTTGCAATTTAGTGTGTATTTGCAGGCTTCTTTCACGCTAGGAAAAACACTTTTATGTAGCATGTATTAATCATAATATTTGAGAAGTTGATTAATTACATAATACTAATGATTTAACCTGGCAAAATGGAAAAAAATGAGTGTCTCGAAGCGAGGGCAAACAACATTACCTTGGTTCTGTGCAGTTACGTGGCATTTGCATATTTTCAACGTTGGCTCAAGTTACGTGAAACACCCTGTATGCGACGCCAGCTACCAGCATTAAATATCTACATGCAATATGATATGTTTCCTCCTCCACCAGTTTCACTCATCTGAACAGCGAAATGTACCTGTTTACTATGCATATAGCAATGAGCATGACAGATTTCACGAAACACATCAAGAAAAGCAAGCATTTGCACCTGATCACTGTGCTTTGCCCTAAAGAAACACAAGGACTAAGGTTGCAGCAATTCGACCACTCATGAAAACCTCGCATTATGGCACACAAAGCATCGATTTAACGGAAGGAATAGCTGAGTGCATGATATTTTCTGTCTGGAACGCGCAAAGTACACATAAACACACAGCCTCTTTTAAAACATGGCGTCAAGCCCCATGCATCTTTTTAAGACAGCCGCCGTCTGGTAGCTACTTTCATATGTCTGAACAAATATCTGCTGACAGCTCCGAGAGTCCGCAGAGCCTGTGACTTCTGGTAAAACGAATGCGATACTGGCTGCCCTCGGACTGGTGGATGGGGCTTCGGAAGCTGATTGAGAAAATCGAATGCGGGACAGCAGTGCTAAGCAGTCCAGGACTGTCAAGGACTGATAATTGAAGAGGCCCACTAATGCTTTGTGTTCCTATCCTATGTAATCTCTTCATACTGATCAGCTCAAGCTGCATGGCAAAGAAGTCTCTTGTTAGTGCTGTGAAGACAAGGCTCTTGCCCAAACATTGGCTATAGAGACGACCATCGTTCGGCAACTGTTGATCTGTTCATAGAAGTGAGAATTCCGCGACAAACTTTT
This sequence comes from Dermacentor albipictus, assembly GCF_038994185.2. Taxonomy (NCBI): domain Eukaryota; kingdom Metazoa; phylum Arthropoda; class Arachnida; order Ixodida; family Ixodidae; genus Dermacentor; species Dermacentor albipictus. The sequence goes on from NC_091822.1 coordinate 97,833,685, forward strand.
CAATGAAGTAAGCAATATGATGATGAACTTGTTTCACAAAACTTCATAAGTACACCTGACATTTGACTCACTTTTGCATGTAAGTAAATATTATGAAATTGTCGCTGTGAACAATTGTCCCCGACTGCTGTACACTTGTGATAAAAAAATTAACCGTATTTGAAAGTTTGTATAATTAGCCAGGAGAGCCGCACTTGCTGGATGGCTCATCATTTAATTTGGAAAAAAATTCAGCAGTGAGCAGCAATTGTATCACTAATGACCTTGAACATCTCTTATAATTATTAATTTGTAAACACCTGTTGTCGAACAGCCCACCTACTGAAGTTTTGAACACATTGTACACAATTATAGCACATACTACACGAAATAATATCTGTAATAGACCTTACCAAATACAATATTAGTGTGGCGGCAGGTCAAATGGCTCCTTGCAATGCTTGCGTCCTTCCTGGGAGAACAAGAAACGACATTAGGCTTGCACTGACAGCACCAAACCACATAATTTAAGTTGCAAACAAGTGCCCGAGAACATAGGAAGTTCTAATTAGATATGGTCAACCTGCTCAACCACGTCACAGACATTGAATGACAGAATGTACTTTTATGGAGCCTCAACTCCATGAAATACATGCTAATACAAACATGCTAGTACACAGAATCAAATTGGATGCATGACAATTCTCAGTGAACTTTTCTTTCCTAGCAACCACAAGTTGCTCTTTGTGAAGTGCAACAAGTGAGTGTCTAACCTACACTAAGAAGGTGGAAAATTCGGGATCCTTTCTGGTGAATAACTAACCATATCTCTACGGGTACCCAGCAACACAAAGGTGAATTGTAAGTATTATATTGATTAAAGAAACAGTTCAGTGCTACCAAGCAAGTACAATAAATAAATTATTTCAAATTCATCTTCATGTCAGGCTAATCAAGTTAATTTTCTTTAGATCACATGAGAGAATGGTTCGAAAAAAATATTGGAATCTGTCAACAATGTTGAAGCAATTTTATGACGGCCTGCAGATAGCAGTTGTTGAAATAAGACCTGGGGCAGGGGGAGAAAAGACAAAGTGTGATAAACCAAAATGGGGCCTGTGCTGAGCAGCTACTAAATGCAGTTTTATTAAATTATGATGTGCAAAACAGCAGATGTAAGAGATGCGAGACCCTCAGGTGGTATTTTGCAATGTTGTTATGGGAAATTGTTTCAAGGAGCATGACTCCTTAACCCTTCGAGGGTCAATGATGTAAATATACCGCACCGCGAAGTACAAAAATGGTCAATGCCGTATATTTACGGCGCTGTCTGTAGGTTTAAAAAGCGCGACAATTTCCTAACCTTTTCTTTTCTGTCATGTGCTGCCATTATGTGGAAATACAGGGAATTTCTTTAGCACGGCTCGCTCTCTCAGTTTTCGTTGCATGGTTTGTTTTAGAGCTAGTTTGCTCCTGCGCGTCTATGTACTACCGCTAGCGCATTGGCATGCGCGAGGGCGGGTGGCGGTTTGGGTTTTGTTTTCGCAGGCCGTTTCGGCTTCTTGCGCTTGCAAAACTGATGGCTATCTCGTTACTAATCGCTGAAAAGGCTACTCCTTGTTTCTCGCTCATTTAGTGCTTGCAGGGGTGCGCATAGGAAGGTTGCTGCCGTGCATGCGCTTCTGTTGCTCCTTTTTTTTTTTAGACTCGCGAAAACTAATTGCATCTGGTTGGCGATAAGATGAAGATTAGTGGAAGTTTGTCACACGCTTTGATTTTTTGATGGGCACACAACCGCACAGTTTTCTTCAGTGCGTGCACCTACACAGTTAGATTACGCTATGGATATACTATCATAAGCAATATGAAAGGGAACACAAGAACGCATGGCAAACAGCCTTGAAACAGACTCGGAGCGATACACAGATGGCGCTGTGAAAAACGAAGGGGGAAAGGAGAGCGCTCTTCCACTAACTGTTGGCACTCCCACCACGCTGGCATTTCTACAAAGGAGCAGCTTACGTCATGGATCGTCCAACAGCCGATAAGACGGTGATCGTCGCCAGTGACCTACACCGTTTCACTTTCTTTTCTTTCATTCTCTTTTTTTGTTCGTGCAACCGCTTGATAGTACCCCGAGAAGTTTGCCCTGTATTTCAAACCAATTCTTTATTTGAATCGACGCACTCGGTTGTCAGTGGCACCTTGAACAGCGGCGACGCTCGAACCAATGACGACAGAGGAATAGAATAAAGAAAAATTTTAAAAAGAACATTGACAAACTGTCTCTCATGCAACTGTTGCACGAAGTTCGTTCAGAAAAAATTCACGTCGCACACTGCAGTGGCCCACGCAGAGCAGTCAACTCTGAATTTGTAGCCTCAAGATGCCTCGAGTGCCTCTTAAAGAGCGGGAAGATATAATAGAAATGTCTAAAAGAGGTTATACGCAGCGCAATATTGCTCTCGTAACAAGCCGCCCATTGAAAACGGTCAACCGGATTATCCAGGCTTACCGAGACGAAGGATGCATAAACGATGCACCGCACTGCACACGACCTCGATCAACAACGAACGACCAAGACCTTTGCATCGTGGCTGCCATCAGCGACAAGCCATTTCAAAGTGCAAAAGACGTTCGAGGTGCTCTTGGCTTGAACAACTTGAGCGACAGCACGGTAGGACAAAGGCTTAGAGAAGCAGGACTGCAAAGTCACATCGCCGCAGAGAAACCTCTGCTCACCGCAGCCAACAAAGCGGCTCGCCTGAGGTTCGCTATGAACACCGCAGCTGGAGTGAGAGTAAGTAGAAGTATGTAGTTTTCTCTGATGAGTTCACATTCTCGAGCCGCTGGGACCAACGAAAGAGAGTGTGGTGGACCGCTAACACACGCTTTAGTCCGCAGAATATCCAGGAGGTGGCCGCCAGTGGACACGTGTCTGTGAACGTCTGGGGGGCGATTTCCCACGCAGGCCTAGGCCCACTGGTGAGAATTGATGGGAGGTTCACCAGTGCTGCGTATTGCACTCTGCTCGAGCACCAGATGATCCCCTATGTGTTGAACAGGCCGCACCCGGATGGGTGTTATTTTTTCCAGCAGGACTTGTCTCCCGTTCACACATCGAAGGACGTGGCGCGCCTTTTGGAAGAGCGAGGGGTAATGCAACTTCAGTGGTGTGCGAAGGGTGCCGACATGAACATTACAGAGCACGTTTGGGGCCGTATGAAAGTGAACCTTTCGAAGAGCTCACTAGAACTGGCGAACTCCGACCAACTATGGGAAGCAATAGAACTTGTGTGGAAGCCCACCTTCAGCGTGATACCGCATTCATCGAGGCTGTCTACGCGTCTTTGCCTCAAAGAATGGAGGCCGTCGTTAAGTCGACGGCGGCATGACGCGTTATTAGGACACCAACGAACAAAGCAAAGGACGAGGATAAGCTGCAATAACGCTATTGCCTTATTTCATTTGCTTCAATATCTTTTTAATATTCGGCAAGCGCCAATAAATTTATTTCGAACTCACCCTTAAAGACAATTTTTTCACGGTTTAGAAGATTTACCACAAATCAATATAGAAGTCCGGAGCAGTGCTATCTTTTGTAATGATTCGACGCAAAAGGTTACCAGTGACGCAATATCGAACAGTGTTATCACTGTCTGCTGGCGATGTGAAATTCCGCACTTTGCAGACGCATGGCGGGAGTGTGAACAATTGTTATAACAGCGTCCCCCTTTCCACTTTGTTTCTGATGGTGGCCGCTGCGTATCACCCATATAGCTGGGTCTGAGGGTGTTTTCTACGCGTTGCTGTGTTCCCTTAGATATTGCTCATAATAGTATGTATTAGTGTAAGAGCAGGAACATTTGAGTCTTGCAAAGTATTCTCATGTGCACATTTTCAAAGCCTTGAACTATAACAATGTAACAAATTTTTTACTCTTATAGGTTTATTTCCTTTTTTATTATTGTTATCCATGAATAAAGAGTACATATAGTATACCAACGCATAATAATTTTTTTCTGGCTTTACGGACACCCTAGAAAAATTACGGTGAATTTTTTTCGAAATAAGTCCCTAAGAATTGGAATCTGCAATAAAAAAAATCGGCCCTGGGCGGTCGAATATGGCGAAAAAGATCGACCTTCATAGGGTTAATTATATTCATGTAATCTTTAGAAACGGATGGCGTAAAGGACATACTTGTTGACAGTTTCATGCGAGTCGTGAACGCGGTGCACGCGGGAGTTAAGCATCTTTAAAAAATGCTCTAGAAACTTGCAAAAAGCAAGTTTCTATAACCTCTCACAACACCGAGCTTCACCTACAAGTGTTGTAACAGTTCCTTGCAACGTGCAGCAATGTTTTCACAGACATAGTTTGAATCACTGTGTCACAAGCTCTGGAAACAACGTAAGCGCTAAACAAGCACATATGATGCCCTACCCCTACCCCTACTGCACAGACACATTTATCTACACCAACACATGTAGATGGATTATGTCATCCATTTGGTAGCTTCTGATCATGTTCCAAAGCATGAATCTCATAACTACAAATTCTATAAGAATGTGACAGCGACTGATTACTTGGGGACAACATGAAAAGACAGAAGGCCAAACAACACGAGCGCAGGCTAAGACTTTTGGTTAATTGCGCGCGCGCGCACACACACACACACACACACACACACACACACACACACACACACACACACACACACACACACACACACACACACACACACACACAAACAAATATTAGGCCTATTTGTCCTGCCTAGTTGCAGCTGCATGACAGCGGGATGTTGTAAACAACCACACAGTTGAACTGCTGCATGTGCCTCTTGCTACGTTGCGTCAAGGCCTGGTCTGATTCACCTTTTTGAACACAGATTTTGAGACTATGGCTGACCTTCTGAATGTGATCTAACAGTGGTCACACCACTGTAGGCCAATGTTAGACCTAGGTATAGAAGTTCTCGACTTGTTGAGGATGCTATTTCGTGCTTCTGTGACAGAGCTTCACAGTCGAACAGTGCACTGATGTGAAAGGCAGAATTCCCTCCTTAAAAGACGGGGCATAGATGCAGTGCACATGACACTCACCAAAGAAAACAATGAGGTCAAGAAATGGAAGATCACTGTCTAGTGGTAGTTTTCCAGTAGAACACGTTGTGGCGCTACTTGGTGAAGGGCTTTCAGAAGATGAAGCGCCAACAGAAACAACACAGTAAGAAAGAACAAAGACAGGACAAGGTGCTACTTGCAACTGTTTATTGAGGTCAAAAGCAGCTGAATATATAGCCATGGGGAGAAGGGGAAGAAAAAAACAGAAGCATTGCTTGTGTGAAGGTGCACGCGCGAGAACACAGAAGATGAAGGGAATCATAAGATTAGCCAAAATCTAAAACTTATCTAAAAACATGCATTCATTTGTGTAAATATTTAGACACAGGCATGCTGACACAGGCATCCCCTCTATTCTTAATCTGGTTGTTCTCCAACAGTTCACGTGCCACAGTGTATTTGCTTTTAAGCCCGATCGTTGTATCCTGAAGCCTTGCTTCACATACTTGCTTATTTTCATTCCTGCAGGCCTTGCAATGAAGTGGCAAGTTTGAGCCATAACTATTTTTCAGCGAAAGCTTGTGCTCCCACAGGTGTTCGCTGATACATGAGCCAGTTTGTCCGATATACTCTTTCCCACACTTCCACGGTATACGACCGCTTCTTCACATTTCACAAAAGGATTTGTATGTTTAACAGAACACTCTACTTTTAGAGTCATGAGATCCAATCAGGAGGCACGAAGTAGCAAGCTTTCGGGGCGCAGCAAAAACTACAAGAATTTTATATTTAGCGGCGACGTGTTTAAGATTACGCGCCACTTCGTGAGAATAGGGTATCGCCACTGGATAAGGCAGAAATTCCTTGCGGGCACGAGGTCGGTATACTGACCCTGCAATTAATTGTTGCAGTATAAGTCTATGCACTCCAAGACTGTTAAACGTGCGATTGCCACTATGTGCCTTGAATTTACCCTTAAAAAATTGTGCTGTCATAAGGCACACAAAACCTTTGACAAACAGATTTTGAAGTTGAAGAAAGCTGCCTTTCCTTGTTTGGTTTTGAGCAAAGTTTCAGAGGCGTTGTTGAAAAAGGTGCAAAAAGAAAGAAACTGAAGCAGTGAAGAAGGTCAAACATTGGGAAAGAAAGCTAAACCAGTGGTGATACCGTATTCTCACAAAGCAGCGCATAATCATAAACATGTCATCGTGAAATACAAAATTCCTGTGGTTTCTTCCGAGCCCCAAAAACTTGCTACTTTGTGCCGTCTGATTGCATATGATGACTAAGAAAGTAGAGTGTTCTAGTAAACACACAAACCCTTTTGTGAAGTACGGAGAAGGGGTCGTATACTGCATACCGCTGAAGTGTGGGAAGGAGTAAACCGGACAAACTGGCCAATGTATTAATGAACGCCTGCAGGAGCACAAGCTTTCACTCAAAAATGGTTATGGCTCAAACTTGCTGCTTCATTGCAAGGCATGTGAGAATGAGAATAAGCAAGTACGTGAAGCAAGGCTTCCTGATACAACAATCATGTTTAAAAGCAATGACACTGTGGCACATGAACTTTTGGAGGCCAACCAGACTAAGAAAAGGGGGGACACCTGTGTCGACACCCCGTCTCCGACTATTTACAGAAATGAACGCATGTTTTTAGATAAATTTTTGATTTTGGTTAATCTTATGATTCCCTTCATATACATCTTACATATTTTTGCACATGCGCATTCACATAATCAGTGCGTATTTTTTTTCTTCCCCCTCTCTTCATGGCTATATATTCAGTGCTTTTGACCTCAATAAACAGTTGCAAGTAGCACCTTGTCCTGTATTTGTTCTTTCTGACTGTGCTTTCTCTGTTGGCACTTCATCTATTGAAATGTAGCTTTCCCCCTTCCATGAGCTCATCTAGCACGGTAAAGAAGACAGAAAACAAATCACTCAACCCATTTAGTAGCCTTACTTCACGTCATATATGGCAAAAAGTTTCCAATGAAGCAGAATACCTTTACTACGCTGGTTCTTACAGCAGCTAGTGTTTTACGACTAGCTGACAGTGTTCTCGGCAGTGAAAAGCCGCAATTAAAGTGGTTGAGCAACTTTTTAATGTCTCCTACAAAGTGCCACGCATGTTCAAGTAAGCAATACTACTGAAAGGCAAGCTCCACTATCTGGGCCTGAAGATTTTCTGTGGTGAGCATCGAGCTGGAGCTATTCCTTGCACTCAAAGGTGTTTTTAACTTTTCTATTGGTGCACCTGAACACTGAAGCATGTTGTTTCTACAGGAACACTAGAGAGCACATTTAACCTTTGGTACCACCCCGACGTGGAGGGGAGCTTCCATAACCAAGTAAAATGTTTGCTTTTAACAGTGCGTTCGCACTGCCTTTTAGCATGCATTGCCAAGAAGCATTTAATGGAGTTGAACGTAGTTGACGTCTCAGGTCAGACAACTTCGAGAAAGCCAAGGCCTATGACTGTTATGCAATCTGTACACAAAGGCAACCATCAATTCAAGCAAATTGCTCAGAGAGTTGAAACTACCTTTTTATTTTCAGTGCCAAGCAATCTGGGCATGTACAAAATGTTAACCGGACCAGGGCAACACGTGAAGTTTACATCAAAAAGTATGTGCTGGAGTTCATAGGTACTACGGTTGGTGCTGTTTACAATATCCCACTGTCCTGCAGCCGCAATTATGTAGGACAAACCGGCCGACGACTCAAGGATTATCTCACAAAACATGCACAGACCCTTGACACATGGGGGAGCAACATAGCTATTGATGCTGCTTTGTGCAGTTGTACACCAAATTTTTAGCAGTGAAGTATCTTCATGACAAATTTTCATAGCAGACATTACTTTCAGAATAGCTCCCACTATGCTAGCGTGCCATCACTTAACCTGCTTGGCAAATTGAAGTATTCAGATCAACCTGCCGAACGTTCTGAATTGGGCTGCTTGGTGCATGTTTATAAGGGAACCGAATAGGGCTACAGACAGGACAAAGGGAATATGTTGCTGTGTACAACACTGTCACTTCATACTGGCAGTAGCACTGTTCGTTCCCTTTTAAATATTTATATCTTTTGGTCGCCTGACCACGCAACGCAGCTGTGAGCTCAGGCTATTTTACATTGTTACATTGCCTTCTAATGTTGCACTTAATTACATCATCGCATACTCACCTGTTATAGTTAGCTCAACACTAGCTCACAGTGAGCTTATTCGTGGCTAATCTTAGTTACCATGGAGCCCATGCATGACAGTGCTAACGATCAGTGTGCAGTGTTGTTGCATACTCATTAAGCTAACACTAGACAAACAGTTATTTTATTGGTGCATGTTTTATCTGTTGCCTCAAATCTTGAACTCTGGCACTATAAGTGTTTTTTAAACACCACTCATATGTGCAACCAAGTCAGGTACGAAACAACATCCCTTTCAAGTCGACGTGCTCATACTGAACCAATTTGTTGCCACAGGAAAACAAATCATCAATTATTCTTGAATGCATCTGCAAAAATTACTCTACTTGCATAGGCCTCGTCATTCCACCAACATTTGCAGTCACTGTCTATTAAGACTGCATATGCAAGACAGATATACAATAGAATGGCACAGCTTACCAGAACAAAGAGCACTACTAGACAGACTACTGTGGCACACTTTCTCAGGCCCACTGGCTGAGAAACTGAGCACAAACCGGCACACAGACATCCTTCAGTGGTGCAATAGCTGCAATTGAAGCAAATATTATCAGGTATTTTCAGACGGTCATCCACAGTAAAGCAAAAACATTTTCATATACAAATGCTCTTGCACATAAGCTTGTCACCGAATTACCGATTGCTGTGGTATTGTTTGGTGTCTTCAATTGTATCATTAAGCTCATTTAAAAAAAGACTTCATGAAGCACCTTCTATTCGGCAAAACAGCAGACATTTTGCTCTACATAACTCACAACATGTATTTTAGAATAATTATTGTATTGATGCCTATATGCTGAAAATTAGTCTACGCAACTAGAGACAGTCAGTATTAGAACCAGCCTTTAACATCAGTGTTGACACATCTTTTGATTTTCTTATACCAGTTTGGAACATTTGTAATTTTGGATGTCCATTACACACTTTTGGGCACCGCTATTCTGTGTCAAGGTTACGTTAAAAATTGCTTATCACATGCACTTGCTTTACAATTATGGCCGCAGATGGGCAAAATTTACGTGGCAATCCACTCCCAGATTACGTTAAATGCTGACGTATTGCGTCAGAACGTTGATAGTCAGCCTGGTAGCTGTCTGAAGTAAAAACAAAACAAAAACAAAAATTCGCGAGACATCTGATGCCGATTACCAGCTAGCAAAATAATCAATTTCTTCTCCAGCGACCCTTAATGGGTATCCACGCGGACACTTTCAAGTGCGATCGCGCACCATTGCTCGGGCTCGATCCCAAAGTGTTCCAAGGCACCGTGTTACACCAGTGTTACGTAACACTGCAGATCGCACGAGGTTACGGCAGCAAGCACGCTACACCGTCCATTCATTGTGATGTAGAAGCATCGCATGCAACATGCTCTATGAGGTCTTCATACACAAGCAGACTTTCGATTCCAGAAGCAGTCTTTCAATTACGCATATGAACACAGCGATTATGCACGCCAAGCACACTGTATCCTAAGCTGAAGGAAAAATAGAATTCCGCTGTGATGCAATGCGTCGCCGAATACGGCTAACATAGTGTTACACCACGCCGTGAGAGATTGCTAAGGGGAACACTAACTGCACATTATTTTGGAATGCCAAAAACACATCACAACAAATTGCAAAACTGGAATGCCAACGTCAGTAAACCAGCTGGCACATACAGCCGATAACGAACTGCTACAGACGACATCTTCGCTGATGTTGCCTACGCGCCTCAATGTACTCTATATGCAATCAGCACAACAAATGCTACACCGTTTATCACAGTCTCGCAATGCCGCGGCTTTATCAATCCTCATGGCCAAGCGGGAATGTCGTTACAGGGCATTGACAGGGCATGCTCACACAACACAGTTGAGCCCGTCACCGGCCATCGCGGTGCATTTCGCACGCGCGACGTGCACCAACAACAAAAAAGGACACTTAAATCACTTACTTGCGTAGCAGTCCATCGTCGATTCCTTCTTATTCTTTCAGTGAAATCCCAAATGCTAAAGGTATACCACCACCGCACACCGCCATTTCCAGCCGTTGTCCACTCTATACTGTTGAGGCGGAGAAATGCAACCCGTCGTGTAGAAGCGATGAAGGGTGGTAAGCAGCGCCACCGCTGAAACCTCTTCCGTTTGTGCGTGCGTACTACGATTCGCCTACGAATAATGTTCAAGCAGCGTTACCTATGGTGATATTATGTAACTGCTGGTAAACGTGGGCGGTGTCTTTTCTTTATATTCGTTGAGGGTTGATTTTTCGCTCTTAACATGCTCAGTTGCCCTCCACATGAAATTACGGACGGTTCTCCATATTTCAAAAAACAGAGCTCACGTCCGTTTTTTACGTAGAATTCCGCCGTTTTTCATGAAACTGAACGGTCTACGTAATTTTTACGGCAGGTTTGACCTTAAAATTACGGAAATTTTTTACAGTGTAGGTATACCTCGAAGCTGCTCACTGGCTCGTGATGTCGGCTCAGGTTCTGACTGTGTTTTCGTGCTCCGTGACCCTGGCTTGTGTTGTTCAATAAGTGAAATGCGACTTTTAAGTTCTTTTGGGTACGTGCTGACAACGTCCGGTGTAATGTTTGAAAGGACCGCGTAGCAATGGCAACAGCAGCCACTGTTCGAGCGAAGACGTCCGTGCCAGTCGCACATGTATGGCGTACCCCAAGTTCGTTGCGGTGCTGTGTTGCCAGTGAGAAAGATCGGAGAGCAAGCAACTGTTTTTATGTATCTGCGAACGGATATTTTCACCCGAAGAAAAACGGTAGGACATAAGTATGCGTACCGTAAATAAAGCTTCTTATTGAGCGATGTGCATCGAATTGTTATCGCGCATATAGGCTTTGGTCACGTCATTGCTTCCGATATTGCATTAACATTACGCTCTATCCGAGACACTGATTTAGACGCATGCCTGTTGGCTCCGAGTTTCGGCATTAACTCGATAGATCAGCTATGTAGCTCCTTTTCACAACCTAGAGATATTGCTTGGACGCGGAGCAACTAGTGCGGTGTATAATATGTATGACTGCGCATTTTTCGGTGTTGCGTCGGCTGCTGCGGGTCATGCTCACACGTAATAATTTGTTGCTACGCTACCACTATATCGCGAAAATTTAATTTTGCTATGAAGCAGACGCACTTACATTTTTCTTGCTTACTGTAACTGACGCACTACTTTTTGACCGCGAACGCCGGCAGTGTGCGAAGTCGCTCCAGCACTCAGAATGGCATGGTAATTGTGAAAATCTACGCCATTAACTTTTTTCTCTCACTATTCTGAATTAACAGTTTTGTGTTGATTAAGGTATTCTGTTAATATCAGAGAGGCACATCTCGTATGAACGAGCATGTGAGCCGTAATTCTGAAAAACAGCACAGCTGCTCCCTAGGCGGTTTAGAGGCACACAATATCGTGGGTATGTATACTGGCACCGTTGCTATTTGGATATCGCGTGCACGTGGGATGTCTTTCAAATTTCTGTATTGGGCGTTTCTGAAATGTTTATGTATGTCATGATATACGTGCTTTCATTGACTTGTTTCGTCGAATTTGATGCGGTCTCGTGCACATATTTCGAAATTTGACCAGCAGCCTCTGTATGTAAAGATGTTCACGCGATGCCTCTTTTTATACTCCCGTCGAACCTCGAAAAAACTCCGTCCATTGCAAAGCAAAAAAGAAAGAAAAGATAGAAAAGATAGAAAAAATAACTCCCATAATTCCACGCAAAAATTCCGCTCGCACGGAGTAAAAATTCTACTCCGATCATACGGAGCATAATAAACTCCGAACCGGGGGGTCGCTAGAGGACAAGCGTTATACTCCCACCTCGGAGTTATTTCCGTTTACAGTGTAAGCTGCGGTTTACGAGCCATGAAACATACGCGACGATCGTAACAGCGCCGGCACCGTTCTGCTATACAATAGGAGCTGTGACGTTATACTATGACATGCGTTCAAACTGTTCGCTGCAGGTTACATTGCGTGACTACTTGGTTCCATGGATGAGGTTTCCGCCCCTGAATAAAATAGTCTTGGCAAGTAATAGCAACATGCCTTACAGTCTGAATTACGCTTCTCCAGCAAAGGGACTGTTTACGATTTGCGCGAGCGTCCTAAGCAGTGGTAGGTGATGGATTACATATAAAATTGTTCTATATACCGCATGGTCCAAGCATACGGCATCAGCGGTTACATATTTATAAACGTTGTGCGGAGTGGGTATGCGAGGTCCTATGGCGGCGTTAGCCAGTTTTCTCTTGCTTCTTCCAGAAAGAGGCTGATAACCGAATTTAGTTTTGCGGTTGTGTTCGTTCCGTTCTCTACGACGCACTCACACGTATTACGGAAATTTTGTCCTCAAAAAAGGCATCGCATTCTTTTTATGCGATCCCTCTCACATGTTATGGCTGTATGCAGGCCAAAAAGACAGTGCCGAAGCGCACAGCTTACATATTAACGCGATAGCGTTAAGGAGCTCGTGTCGCAGAAAAGCCGGTGTCGTCGGCGTCGGCGGCGTTGACCGTGAGCGATAAATCACGGCAGGCGCTTCATAAATAAAAAGCAACTTCCAAGATTGGCCCGGTGGGAATCGAACCCAGGTCTCCGGAGTGTGAGACGGAGACGCTACCACTCAGCCACGAGTTCGATGCTTCCAAGCGGTGCAAACGCGCCTCTAGTGAATGCGGTGTTGCCTTCGAAACGCGCCGTGGAAAGTTATACTGCGGTGTATATCGGTAATTATGAACATGTAACGTACAGAAGTCACAATTACACGAGTTGCGAAGTGCGTTTCCACTGCATTTCTTCTGCGCTTTCCGCACACGCAGAGCCATCTTGCGGCAAACACAGAAGACCCCCTCCTCTCAATGTACGGCGCTGCCCCGACAGGAGGAGCGCCGCGCGCGCATTGGGACCGCTGCCAGGCGCGTCGCGGGACTCCCTCTCCCCTGACGACGCTTCGCCGTGCTTCCGGTTTAGATTACTATCTATCTCTCTGCCCGTGCCGATCACGACGTTTGGCTGGCGTAGATGGTTTCCCCTCCGAGACACCGAGTTCTTTGGTTCGTTTCGTTCGCTCAGGCGCACGTTTCGTCGCCGCGCCGAACGCTGCGTTGCTTGACGCTCACCGCGTGATAGGTGGGCGCTAAGTCCGATGCGGGGCGCATCGTAAGTGATTGCTGTGCCGTAGCGCATTGTCTTATACCCCTTGGCGGGTCGACGGGAACGCTGTCGCGTCCCACTCTTGAAGGCGAAGCTTAAGCGTCCTCCAATTTTTTATCGTGCTGGTTCATCAACCGCAGTGATCGCTGTGTTGAGCAGCGCCGTCGGCCTCATGCAGGAATGCTAGCCTAGACGTGGTAATTTGAAGCCTACTAGAATTTAAACGCGCGAGAACGATGCCGGTGCATCGCAATTTTTTTATAGCGCCTGCCGCTTAGATGTTTCTTGGTTGCCTTAGGTTGGCCGTGCACGAGCATGTGCTCTTATGCTTTAGGTTTTGCTCCCTACGCCAAGCGATCAGATAGTGAGCAGATTTACTATTTCATGCTGTTAATACAGAGACACTGGTTTTCTTTGTTGAATGAAAACCGATATAAGCAAAATAGTTCACAGCACATGCACACATCGCGACTGATAATGTTCGTACACCGCGGCTGATAAAGCGCGTCACATTTTTGCGCCCCCAAGAGATATTTCCGCCAACTCTAGTTACTGATCCACCGAAATGCTTCCCTGACGACCTTATATGAACGGACATGGCGCAAAGTTCACAAAGTACTATCTAAAACATCTCGAAATCGTTCCGCAGCGCGCGACAGCAATACTTTCAAGCAGCGCCGCGCCAGATCGCCCATGCCAGAGAGGAGGAAAGGCTCTCCGCGCGCCCGATATTCCTCGCCCGATGAAACGGTCTATACTGTCACGTGTACTTATCTTTATCGGGCGACCACGTTTCGCCGCCTAACGAATTTTCTCGCACAGCGTGGGATGCGCTTGCATGTATCCGAAGTTTCTGGAAAATTATCGATGCTTCTATCTGGCTGTCGGTTGTCGCCGAACTTTGTGTTATCTGATTTCATCGCGTGACAGAAATGGTGTAGAGCTTTGTGGAAGGCAAGCGGATCTGAGTGATTAGTCTGGAACATTCGACGACTGCTGTATTAAAGCCGACGCGCTTAAACCGCTGATCAGATTTTCGACGATCGCCGACCCTGTTCGCTGCTATCGTTGAGTTATAAGTGTAGCCTGTTTTTGTGGGCACAGGTTCGCCCAATAAAAAGTAGTTTTGCCTTTCACAGTATTGCTACTGTGTTCTTCAGCGTCACCACCACGTGACATCTGGTGGAGGTGCGGGGTAACGTTCCCCGTACCTCTCGCAGATGTCACGCGGTGGTTACGTTGAAGAACACCACTCACTCGTTCACTCACTCTCGCACTGCATAGGTTCAAGAACAATCTGTCCTCTTGGCTGAGTCCATCCCAGTCTGGAACCTATGGAGCGCGAGAGTGAGTGAAAGAAAAGAGGTGAGGGGGCAATCATTCACAGACGCAACACCCGATCGACGTCACCGACTTGCACGGGCCAATGGAAAAACTAGGAAAGTGCTCCAAAATGAGAGCGCATGACCATGACGCCCCCACAAAAAATGTTGAACCGAAACTAACAAGCACACGCATGCAGACAAAAACACACGAATACTGATTTAATGTTTCACAATTTAAAGGAAACACAAAAAAGGGGGGATTTCCATGTCAGGGGCTCCTCGGAACAAAAGTGTGTGCGCCTCCTTGGCCGCATCACATTGTTTTTTTTTTCTGTGCAGATTTCAGGCAATTAAGTTGAATGAAATCATCTTTCAAGTAATCCCATTTAAAACGAACTTTTACTCATGAACTTCAGACGGTCGTGTTTCTAGCATCCTGATCGAGCACTACAGATCAGAACCGAGTCACAGAGAGGAAGGACGTGATAACGCAGTAGCTCGGTTTCACAGAGAAATCGTGACTGCTTCCTGTGGCTGCGGTGTCCGTGATCGCATTTACACGAAACTCTTTTTTTACATTCTCGGCAGAGCAATGAAAATCTGCCAAGTTTTAGAAAGTCAACTCGACATTGAGTTTAACATTGCCATTGACACGTTGGTTGAGAACAAGCAAACGCACTCGTTCACAAGACGAGAAACAATGTACACAATTCACTGTGTATGCGAACTTTGGTCGTATTTGTCTTTTTTTTCCTTTCGTTCGATTGTGCTGCTTGTTTAGATTCAGCGTATATTTACATCCACATATTTAAGTTGGCACCAAGCTAGTCGCGTCTCACGTGCATAAATTTATTTTTATTTTGCTTAATTTCACCTTGTTTTGTGTGCGAAGAAGTTCTTGTGTCTTTTTACGTTACAAGCACATTGTGAGTTTCATCTTTTCGTTGTTTTGTTACTTATGTTTAATAGGTGTCCTTTTGTGTTTCGCTCTCCTATATTTGTAGCATCGGGACGATGCTTTTTAAGAGGGGGGTATTGACACGTCTACTTATCTTTATCGGGCGACCACGTTTCGCCGCCTAACAAATGTAATCGCACAACATGAGATGCGCCTGCACGTATCCGAAGTTTCTGGAAAGTTATCGATGCTTCTATCCGGCTGTCTGTTGTCGCCAAACCTTGTGTTATCTGATTTCATCTCGCCACGCGAATGGTGTAGAACTTTGTGAAAGGCACGCGGGTCCGCATGATTAGTCTGGAACATTCGACGACTGCTGTATAAAAGCCGATGCGCTTAAGCCGCTGATCAGATTTTCGACGATCGCCGACCGTGTTCGCCGCTATCGTTGAGTTATAAGTGTAGACTGTTTTTGTGGGAACAGGTTCGCCCAATAAAAGTTAGTTTTGTCTTTCGCAGTGTTTCTACTGTGTTCTTCAACGTCACCACCACGTGACAATACATACTCTTCGACAGACTTTGCCTCTTAGTGGGCGCTCACCTTCCCTCGGCCCCCTGTGCGCACGCGACGAGACCCGACGCATGAAGCCGCCGTCCATCTCGGCCCACCCTCGAACGCTTTCCGTCGAATCTGCAGCATACAACGCGCGCCGACGAGGGAGGAAATTCGCCTGAAGTGTCCATACAATCGCCTGACAATAAAAGGCAAAGAAGCTTGGCTATCGCATGCGTGGAAGCATGCTTTCATTCACTCGTCTCGCTGGGGACAATGGTGTAAGGCCACATGGCGACACTTCACTGCTATCAAGGGTCCCAGCCGAAACATAATGGTGAACCTTCAGTGAAATTAAGAAGGGTGTGCGGCGCAAGGTAACAATAAACGTAAGTTCAAAGTACGGTACGGTCCCCTTCTGCTATATATAAATAAAATAATCAAATATGTCTAGCGGAAAACATACGCAGGACATGCGTAAGCAGAGTTGTTTTAGTTCACCTCAGGGTCTAGGCAACACAACGGAAGTGGTTGCACGTCAAAGAAACACTTCTGTGCCCACCGAAGTAGCACTGTGGCTATGGCATTGCTCGAGGTCGCAGATTTGACCAGAGAGCGTAAACTTTTATTTCAAATCAACAAGATTTAGGCACCCGCATTTTGACGAGGGAGAAATCGTGAGACATATCACGTGTTCCGTTTCATAAACCATCAGAAGTGGCGTGGAAGAAAAAACGTTGAGCCCGATTAGAGTGCAGATAATTGGGGAAAATGCTTGTGATTCTCCTCTCTCTGCATCTTTCTACCCACGGGAGAGAAATAGTGATCAAGGTAAAAACTGTGATCGCGGTATCAGAGACGTCCGCTACACATACAGTATACCAACTATAAGGAACCATCTCTATTCTCAGAGGCCAAATAGAGGCGATGTACCTGCTTTAGCGAAGCATTTAGGTGTCTGTCAAAGCAGAAAATCATGACTGATTCCAGGAATTTCGCAAACGTGTGATTTTCCTTCATCTTTGTAGAAAAAAAAAAGGCTGTGTTGCATCTGGCGGTACTGCCGCACTGTTTCCGATGGGTGTCGACTGGCTCCGCAATTTGTGAAGCGCGAAAAAAATTAAATTACGGAGATACCACGCACTATGGGAATATATGGCAGCGAAGCTTTCTGTGCTGTTTGTATTGACTGCCATATTTACTGGCTCATGTTGACTGCAAATGTTTAGTTTTTAAAACGGTTTCTGTACACGAGTGTGGTGAGGTGATGATAAACGTTACCTTTTGTGCACCACTACTGTTTGTCTGCTTAGTACACAAAACACAAAGGGAGAGGTGTTTGCTTTAGTTGTTGTCCGCCATATTTCGTCACCTCAGAGAGGGTTGAGCATTGTCATTGGCTCACATGGCACATCGCATTATGGCAGAAGCCTTAAACTTGATTTTGATGATGAGGCTCTGCATGCCAAAACCACGATCGGATTAAGAGGCATGCCGTAGGGCCGCACTCCTGAATAATTTGAGCTCCGTGGTGCTCTTTAACGTCTCCCTAAATCAAAGTAACCGATAGTTTTTTTTATTTCTCTCTTGTCAAAATGTGGGTGCCTCGGTCAAATCTGCGACCTCGAGCAATGCCATAGCCGCAGTGCTACTTTGGCGGGCACAGTAGTGTTTATTTGACGTGCGACCGCTTCCGATGTGTCGCCTAGACCCTGTGGCGCACTTTATTGAACGCGACTCTGCTTACACATGTCCTGCGTATGTTTGCCGCTAGACATACATGATGCTTTTATTTTTATAAATAGGAGAAGTGGACCATACCGTATCTTGAACTTAAGTTTATGCAGCGTTTCTTTGCCGTCTTACGTTAGCTTTTTCTATTCCCCCCCTCACCCCTGGTATTTGTATGAGAACTGCGAACCAAAGGTGGCAAGGCTTTAGTCACTCGTTTCGCGACTGCCTCTGTTCAGCCCATTCTCTGCCTTCTCTTCCCGCTCCTTTCTTCCATTCTGTCTAGCTAAACTCTGGATTGGCATGTTGGTAAAAAGGTAAGCGCTGGTGAGGGGTCACGGTCAATTACAGCTGTCAAAACGCTAATGTGGCCTTGACCCTGAACCTCCAGGGGGCATTGTGCACATTCGACGCGGTGCGGTCAAAACGAGTTCTTCGCGTCTCTTCTCTGCCACACTCTTTCCATGTATATAGAGCTTTTCATCTGGGGAGACGGATAGGGAGCGCGGCGCATCTTGACGGTATTGCTGTCGCTAGCTGCGGAACGATTTCGGGATGGTTTAGATCTTACTTTGTGAAATTTACGCATGCCTGTTCATATGAGGTCATAAGGGGACCCTTTCGATGCACCGGTAACTACAGTACGCGCTTGGGGGCCCAAACATGTGAGGCGGATTATAAGCCGCGGTGTGTGTAAGTGTTGTGAACTATTTTGCGTATATTCGTTTCAATGAAACGAATAGAATAGAACCGGTGTCTCTGTGTGACCAGCATGATATGGTAAATCTGCTTTCTATCTGATGGCTTGGCGTAGGGACTAAAACATAAGTGCACATGCTCGCGTGCGGTCAACCTAAGGCAATCACGAAACATCTAAGCGGCAGGCGCTAGCAAATATTTGTGGTACACCGTCATCGTTTTCAGGCATTTGAAGTCTAGTAGGCTTGAAATCACTATATGTGTACGCTAGCCTTCCTGCACGAGGTCGATGGCGCTGCTCAACACAGCGATTACTGCGGCTGGTGAACCAGCATGATACATATATAAGGTATGTGCGTCGGCATTGATTTTTTGCCCATTAAAGCCTTAACATATGAGAGCGATCGCATAATAAGAAAGCCATGGCTATATTTGAGGTCAACATTTCCGTAATACCTGTGAGTGCATTATAGAGAACGGAACGAACACAACCGAAAAAAAATTCGATTATCATCCTCTTTCTGGAAAAACAGAGAAACACGTGCCAAGACCACAATACGAGCTCGCATGGTCACGCCGCACAACGTGTATAGATATATAAACATTGACGCTGCATGCTTGGAACATACGCTGTATAGAACAACGGTAACTATAATCCAGCACCTACCCCTGCTTGGGACGCTCGCACAGTTGGTATTGTTCACAATGTGTGTTATGCTGTTATTACATATCAAAACTATTTTATATTCATGGGTGGAAACCTCATACACAGAACCATGTAATCACGCTATGTAATCTGCAGCTAACAGTTTGAACGCTTGTCAAAGTATAACAGTACAGCACCTATCAAAGCAGAACGGTTCCCACGCGGTTACAATCGTCGTGTATGTTTTCTTGCTCCGAAACCACAGCTTAAAACTAGACCATATTACTGCAATAAGGTCACATTAGTGAATGGAACTGTTAGTAACGCACAATTGATCTCCGAGGCTGATTGTAGGCTCAAACATGTGCGCACACATCGCGCTTCGTGTTCCCTCCGCCTCAACGCCGGTAGAAAACCCTGCGAAAGTGACTTAACCCACATCAGTACGTCTCACGCAACCGTTTAGCGCGTACAATACGCACGTCCTGCTAAATAGACCGTACGAGCGCGAACACAAACACCAGAAACTACCACCGAGCGTATACCTGCCATGCGAAAGGGAGCGCTCGTCCAAGCAAGCATGCCCACTGCCCATAGATGGCGCCACAGCGTAGGAAACGCACCTTAGAAACTCATAAGAGCCACCAGTTATTGACAATTATGTTTGGGAAGGGTGCAACAGAACTAAGTCAGAAAGAAAGGGAGGGGGAGTCGGAACGCCCATCCATCAGGGAAGCCAAATGAAAAAGAGTAAATTCACAATGTCAAGAGCATCTTTGGTTATCAGGTAAAATAAATGGCAAAGAAACTTGGCTGGGCGTTACGTTATTGTGGGCCGGAAAAAATTGCACAGAGAAAAATAAAGAGTTAGTGGAATGCATAAGCGCTGATATTAAGGGTTTCGGGAGTGGTGCTGAAATTTCCCTGTTAGGTGACATGAGTGCCCACATACAGGATTAAGATGGCTATACCGACAATAACGGAAAGTCAATGCTGGACCTTTGTGAGCAAAATAACCTCGTGATCGTGAATACAGGGCCTAAGTGTGAAGGACAGATCACGTGGGAAGTGGGAAACCGGCAATCGACCATTGATTACTGTCTGATGACAGAAGGAATTCATGATAAGTTGAGAGAAACGGTCATCGATGAGGAAGGGTTTAACAGCATAGGGAGCGACCATAAACGCATCATATTGAAAATGGGATATGTAGTTGGGAAAGGGAGCAAGGAGAGCAAAATGGCCAGTCCAAATTTGAACGCTGAACAAATAGCAAATACAGTCACTAGAGTTGAGGAACAACTTGGCAAATGGCCAAGTAAAGAGTGGGAATATGGTGAGCGTATAAGTGTAATAAAGACAGAAATACGGAAAGAGAACCAACATGTTCGTTGGAATGGAAAAAAGAAACCGAAACGCTGGTGGAACAAGGAGATACGAGAAGCGATCGCCGAACGACAGAAAGCATCTCGAGAGCACAGGCAGGCAAAGAAGGCGCAGTCGCCACAGGATGAAGTAACTAGTAAATGGGAAATATACCGGGAGAGAAAGTCTATGGTTCAAATACTGGTGCAAACAAAATTAAAATGTGAAAGTGAACGTTGGTTGTCAGAAATACGTGAGAAACAGAAGGCCGCACCTAGAATGTTTTGGAACCACATAAAATTATTAGGCAGGAAGTCAACAACAATAGAACAACATATCCTAGACGAAGATGAAAACAGACTCGAAGGAGAAGCGGCAATAAATTACATCCGAAAATTTCCAAGGCAAAGACGAAGTTATACTTGTTGAAAAAAAAGAGCATGAAATAGACCCAAGGGGAAAAGCAGCTGGTGCTATCAAATTTAAACTGGAAGAAAGCGGAAGAGAAAATTCCTAAGCGTACAGCCACAGGGCTAGACGAGGTTCCCATTAGGCTGATAAATGAACTAGGACCAAAAGGTAAGGAAGCTCTGGTGAAAGCAGTGGAAAGAACTTTAAAAGATAGAAGAATACCAGACAGCTGGCGACAAAGAATAATGAATTTGATTTATAAAGGAAAGGGGGAGAAAGACAGAATTCACTCGTATAGACCGTTGACCGGTAATATACAGGCTAGCAATGCAGGCAATCAAATTAAAGCTTCAAGCATGGACAGAGAATAATGGCATTTTGGGAGAGCTTCAGAATGGTTTCAGAATAGGTAGGCGTTTGGATGACAACTTGTTTGTTCTTACTCAGTGTACTGAAATATCAAAAGCAGAAAGCAGACCGTTGTATGTGGCCTTTTGAGACATTACAGGAGCCTACGACAACGTGGACCGCAACATATTGTGGGATATCCTGGAAGGGGAAGGCGTAGGTAACGATTGTATACAGCTTTTGAGAGAGATTTACCTAGAAAATACCGTTTGCGTTGAACTGGAAGGGATGAGGAGCGAGGAGAAAGTTCATATCAACAAGGGACTGAGGCAGGGGTGCCCTGTATCCCCGCTGTTGTTTATGATGTACATGGTGAGGATGGAGAGGGCGCAAGAATGAAGTAATATCGGGTTTAATCTCTCATACAAACACGCGGGTACAGTAATAGAGCAGCAACTCCCAGGTTTATTTTATGCGGATGAAATTCTGTTGCTAGCTAATAAGCAAAGTGATTTGAAAAGTCTGGCTAATATCTGTGGACAGGAAGGCAACGATTTAGGCTTGAAGTTTAGTGTTAGAAAATCAGGTGTTATGGTATTCAATGAAAACTGTGAACAGACAGTGGAGATACAGGGCCAAGAAATACCTCGGGTAACAGAATATAAATACCTTGCTATATGGATAAACGAAGGCAATGGATATATGGAAACACAGGAAAAAACCATAACAGTAAAGGGGAAGAGAAATGCAGGCATAATGAAGCATCGAGCGCTATGGGGATGCAATAGGTACGAGGTCCTCCGAGGTATGTGGAAAGGTGTAACGGTTCCAGGACTTACTTTTGGAAATGCAGTTGTTTGCTATAAATCAGGGGTACAATCAGGACTCGACGGGAACCAAAGGTCAGTGGGTCGCCTCGCATTGGGCGCTCACGGGAAGACTACAAATGAAGCTGTGCAGGGTGATATGGGCTGGACTGGTTTTGAAGTGAGGGAAGCTTGCAGTAAAATTGAGTATGAAGAACGGCTGAGGAATATAGAACAAAGTAAATGGGCTAGGCGAGTGTTCAGGTATCTGTACAGGAAAAACATTGATTCACAGTGGAGGAAATGAACTGGGAAGCTTACCAGCAAGTATGCGGCCTGTAGGGTGGACAACACAACAACAAAGGTCAAGGGGAAAGTCAGAGAAGCTGAATTATTCTCATGGGTGGCGGCAATGGAAAAGAAACCTGCCATGAGTAACTACTCAAGAGGAAAAAATGAAATCAGGAAAGAAACCATTTATGATAACTCAAAGGGAAGCTCATTACTTTTCGAAGCGAGATCAGGATGCCTTAGAACACGCACCTATAAAGCGAGATATAAGAAGGAAGAAGAAGCATGTGCTTGCTGTGGTAAAGCTAGGGAAACTACGGAGCATGTTTTATTAGAATGTGAAGACGTCTACCCAGCGGTCGATTTAGGCTCCACTGGCCTCCTTGAAGCCCTTGGGTTCAGTGGAAGCAGTGGTAATGCAAACATGTCCGCAATAGACATTAGTAAGAGGCGACTGGAGGATTGGTGGAAGAAAAGTAGGGAAACGACATAAGGCGGAGACGTACAAAAGCACAGTTCGCAATAGGGGATCAGAAAATGTGGGCGTGGTAGTTCATAGTGTTTTTTTGTCTTTTTTCATTATTTAACCTAGGTAGAATATTAGGCAGTATATTAGCAAGAGCTTGGTGGCGCAACCCACCGCCCCGTTCCAAAGGGGACGCTCATAACATCCATCCGATTAGGTAGAATATTTAGCAGTATAGTAGCAAGAGCTTGGTGGCGCAACCCACCACCCCGTTCCAAAGGGGACGCTCATAGCATCCATCCATCCATGTTGGCGCCTGTGAAAAAACGGTGTATACCCGCTCTCAGCCGCTCCCCGACAGCAGCAGCAGGAACAGTGGGAAGGACGAAAGAAAACGCAGAGAAAATTTCGCTTTAAAACTCACATAAGCACATATTAGCATTTCGTACTAGACTAGCATCGAGTATACCACCTAAATCCGAGTAAGTCCTGCATGCCGTAAACTGCAAAAACAAAAGCAGAAACCATAGCACACAATGGAGGGTGAATGAAAGAACGAATTCATTGGTCCCTGCCCAACACCTTCAACAATTGAACAATGAATGAACTACTTGAAGAAAACGTCATGTGACTATCTTCACTTTCGCGCTCTGCGGTCTCTAGAATATTCGCGGTCTCTAGAATATTCATTTCTTGCCGGACTAGTCGTCGGCCATGGCCATGAGCTCCTCCATGAACCCGTCATTCACGGTGGAATGGTGACACGTTGCGGGACTGTTGGCACAGGACACCAGGTCACGGTTGATATCCAGCCTGTGCTCGCGTGACGCTGTCTCGGCGCCAACTCTGATGGTTTCTTCAACTGCAACGTCGCTGATACTGCGGCATCCCTTGAACCGCTTCAGAGGAATGCCTGCGCATAGCACAATAAATGGAAGGCCATAGGTTAGGGTTCTCGAAGATACGAAATTTAGAAATCAAGGCAGAAACATACATCTCGCAAGATCACAGGAATTTTGCAAGAAGAAACAATACAGAGAAGGAAACAAACTTATCAACCGAAGTAGGTTTCTATCCCAGGCAAAATGCGTGTTCTGAACATTACGGGGGAAGTCGCAAAATATTTTATGTTCTCCTTATCGGCCTAATTAGGCATGCTAATTACCACAGTTCTCAAGTATTGAGAATAGGGACAAGCCTACATTTATAAAGTTCTCGAGAGATCCAGAGAACCTTGTTGACCCTATTGTTTTCATATATCACAGTCTTTCCCTGGGTGCGCGTAAGAAATTATTGCTTACCAAGTAAAACAGGTGGAAGACGGGAGGTGGAAATTCAAGAAGATGAGCAAGACGAGAACTAGGTGAAAGCGGGAGGCAACGTTTCGACAAGTGGACTTCACCTTGTTCTCGTTTTGCTATTGCTTAGAAAGTAGGAAATATAAGCTGCTGAACAAGATATTTCATAGAAAGTTGTGCGGTTATATTATTGGAAGTTTACCGCTGTAGCTTAACTTGTAACGTTGAATAATCAATTTTGAAAAGTTATGCAATCGGGCACACGACAAAATCAGTGTGACGTGGTGCGTACCACCGTAAACAAACTAGATTACTCACGCTCTCCTCAAATGTTTCGGCCAATTTTGAAACGTTGTGAAGAGTTTGTTAGGACGCCTAGTATTTAAAAAGAATACAAAAGAAATGCTGAGGCTTGTCGCTAGCGGGACTTTCTCGAGCATGCCAACATTTACAACGTGTCCTGTCGATGCAATGCGCAACACTTTTAAAGCGCCGTTTTGCTTGCAGCAGAGCTGCCACGCAAAACGGCGCTTTAAAAGTATTGCGTATTGCATCGATAGGACACGTTGTAAATGTTGGCATGCTCGAGAAAGTCCCGCTAGCGACAAGCCTCGCTTCTGTGCAAACCTTTTGTGA
The DNA here is from genome assembly GCF_038994185.2 of Dermacentor albipictus. Taxonomy (NCBI): domain Eukaryota; kingdom Metazoa; phylum Arthropoda; class Arachnida; order Ixodida; family Ixodidae; genus Dermacentor; species Dermacentor albipictus. Next base: position 97,858,587 of record NC_091822.1, read on the forward strand.
GAACGCTAAGCGGACTACCAATGCTAAAACTTCAAAAAAATGAAACGTAAGACACACATGCGCACCTAATACGACTGCGAGCGTTGAGAGCAGTAGACGATCCACATTAAACAAAATTCACGTGAAATGTTTTGGATATAAATGTTGCAGTACAGAATATGTTTATATCAAAATTGGAAGCCCTGCGCTTAGGCGAAATACCCAAAAAATAGCGGCACACTTATTTGAGGACGGCCCTGCGGGGGCAAGCAAGCGGAAAGCTTTATCACTTTTTCAGATATTTCGGAAGCTTTCAACATGATGTGGCAACAAAGGCCACACGAGATGTACCTGCCGCACAAGTCATGGTAATATGTTCCAATTCCGTCTAAAATGTTATGTTGGCGTACCTGCTGTTAGCATATTAATTATATGCTTCAATATTGATTACAAACCTAACAATTAAGAATTATAGAGAAACGATGGACACATTACCGAACGAAACAGTGTTTTATCTGCATCGAAGGCGAGGTATTTTTCTTAAAATATAATTCATGGTAATTGGGACATCCTGTACATATCTCGCACGTCTGGCAACAAATTGCAGTATACACGAATAAACCAACCACAAAAGAAGCCTAAATCAGTGTTAAAAACTGTCATAAACTCTGCAATGCAAAAAAAGTACTCACCACCACGGTAGACGATGCGTTTCTGAGCTGCGGGTCCTGACGAAGGGCCGGGCTCGGAAACAGCGTCACCGCATGCAGCCCGCTTGGAGGCCACTGCAGCGCCTGTCGCTAGGATGACCGTATCTCGGGCAGCCAGCTCCACTCTCCTTGGGCTCACCACGCGGTCACTGGGCAGGGTGAAACGCACTCGCTTTGCTGGCATGACTCCTTTGCTCGGTACAGCGAATCCGATGCACGTCCGCACACAACGAAGTCTGGCGTCGAATGAATTTTTTTTCTCTCGCAAGGCAACGCGTGTCTTTCCCTTTCCCTCTCCCACTGCACCAACCAATGGGGTGGTTGGTTAGGAAGCGGCCGTGCAAGGTCAATGTATCTCAGGCCCCGCCCATACTCGTGCTGCCCCCCCCCCCCCGCAGGAGCTGGATCCGACACACTTTAACATAAAACGGAGGAGTAATTGCGCATTTGTAATGCAAAGAAATTTGGAATATGTTTACCTTGTCCCGGCTCAGACATTCCCACCTGTGGCGACGGCAGCAATACAAAAGCCGAAAATTACCACTACACCATGCTGCTCTCCCAACGAACACATAAATAGTCAGGTTTGAAAACGAGACTGATCCACACTTAAACGATTGACGTTCTGTCATGACTGTTTAAGGTAAGCGCGGAAAACAGTCGTGTCTTTCCTAGCAGCGTTCGCGTCCGAGCTGCAAACTGGCTGCTGTATAGTTCATTGTTCCGTATATCAGGTGCGTTTCCTTCACTCGACTTCGTGCTCCAATTCAGCGTTGTATAATGTTTAACTCGGACGGCGTTAACCGGACGATTGAACATCCACCATGCATGGTCAACATTTTGAAATTGTTTTTCCGTCAGTGGGACATCGCGGCCATGACAGTCGAGGAGGGTGTCAGCTTTTCGTCTTCGCTCAGTTACAGGGAAACACGGTGGCTTTTCCGTTATTAACCGCTGCAGTTCTACGCCATTTGGCTTGAATAGCCCGAAGACGCATGTGGTGTGTGCTATACAGGAACCGGGTGCGAGTGAAGCACATTTATTTACACCCCGTAGGCTTGGTTAAAGGTATAGTAAAGCCAATCAGTGAGGAAATATTGTTCCCTTAAGCATGTATCAGCTGGGACTGTAGATAAGTGCTGTAAAATTGCATTGCAGAGTATAAGGATTTCTGATTTTAGCTTAAATTGAGTTGTCCCAAATTTTTTGAATAGAGGAAGCATTATGAATGACCATACAGCACGCACAACTGATTGATTGGCTGCAGCTATTATGTGAAAGAAACTATAGGCCCCTGCGACGCTGCCGTCGACGACTCAGCGCTTACGCGTTCATGTGTTAACGCCAGTACACGCTATCAATGCCAATGCCGCACTTCGCCATTTCCCTCTCAAGTTTCTTCTTTTTTCATTTTCCGTAGAAGCATACGCTATACTCAGCCTCCTAACTTGCGCTTGCTTTTGTTCATGCCACAAATTCTCGAGGTTAAACGCAGACTTCTGAATGCAGCTGATGTTACTTGATCGCCTAACCTTGCCACCCATTTCATGCGGGATCGGCAGCCACTTCGAACTTGTTCGCCCCCTTCACGTTTTAAGTAAGTTGTGCTGTGATTTTTCGCGGCGCCCTATGTAAGCTAGTATGCTGCGTTCCGGTGTTATCTAGACATACATATTCAAAGTGATGTTGAATATTGAGGGATTATTGTGCATTGGTGAGTGACAGTGTGCGAAGCCACTGTCGCAGATAAAGGGACCGGTGGGGCGAAGACAACTTAACATCGAGAGCGAACGGGTGAGCGCAAGAAGGCGACGAGAAGAAGCGACGCGCGTGATGTCTGATGCGACGTCAAAACAAAATACAAAGAAGAAATGAACCATTAAGGACCGTACACGTCGGGTGACGTAGGAGAAAATGAAGGAAGACGAATAGATGAGCGAGAGACCAAAGGCCGTGTTTGATGCCGTTTGCATTTACATATAATCAACAAAACGAATAACTTTTTCATTGTTCTTACAATTTGCTTCTTTTTGTATGTTTCATTTTCTTTCTTTTTTGCTCACATCGAATTCGTAACATTCCAAAAGTATAGGTAATCGTTTCAGCACGCAATTCTTCGCCATTGATTGATTGATTGAAAACTTTATTGTTCCACCGAGCTGGGGTGCCCGCCTCTTAACCTACACGTAGGTAGGGGAGGAGGACGAAGCAGTCCCCGCGCGTTGAGGACGGTGAGTCTTCACGGCCTCAACGGCCAGGCGGATTGCTCAACGCTGGTCGTCTTCAGCCTCGCTCTGGAGCAAGGCCTCCCAGGCTTCTCTACTGACAATGTTTTCCTTGGCCCCTGGGGAGCCAGCACACTCCCATATCATATGGTCTAGCGTACCTTCGCCAATCCCACGTGTGCGTAAGAGCCATAACGTGAGGCCATTGTCATCATCATCGAGACCCTAGAACGGCGTGGTGGTGTTCGGACGCAAGTGAGCGCCGAACAAGTCAGCGTCCACTGGCAGCGGGAGTAAGCAGTCGGGCCGTGGGCCCGAGCTTGCAGATTACCACAGGCAGAACCTGGACTGCCTAACCTGCTCAGTCAGCACAAGGTCCCATCGCGTGGCAACCTTGAGTTGCCACGACGGCTCGGCGCTTTTTAACTTCGCGACCACGTGACAAGAACTGTTGGTGAGCCGAACCCCCTCTTATTCTAATGTCCTTGTGTATTCGCATACACCTAACAACTTTAGGATTAGAATTGCGGTGACTTTGATTAATGAGAACTGCGTTTGTTACAAGCAGTGTAGAGTGCTTTTCAATGGGTGTTTTCTTTCCACTTTCATGTGTCAATACACATTCTTCTTTCACTTCTGAAATTTACCGCTTTCATCCTTCATTTGAATGGAAAACATAGATAGCGATATTATTTTAGGTCGCTTTCCATAAACGGACCGTGACAGGGATCAAGGCCTTGCTTAGGGTCTCATACAGGCAGCTTGCGATGTCACTACAACGTAATGACGGCGCCATCTGTAACCGCCACGGCAAACAAACAGCATGTCGGATTTTTGGACGTGGTGAAATGTCGTGTTGCAGAAGCAGCTTTTCTAGCGGTGTTCCACAAATTCCCTTCTCGTAAAAATTCCATCTGCCCATGTTAGGCCACATGGTGGTCGGGAAATCTGAGACGGAAACAAATTATTTAATTTTTCTAATACTAATCATCGTATCAAATACATTGGTCCACTCGGGAGGTTTAGACCGTGCCCGTTAGGTCACTCTTACATATGCGGCAATCTCGATGAAGGTTTTACGCGAGGAGGTACGTTGACATCTCGGTGCCTCGATTCCACACGTGTGTTACATAAACTGCGGAAGCTTAGGATCAAGATAAAATAATTTTGTACAGCTGCCGTGTATTCAACTGCAAGAAATCAAATTATCTGTTAGGGTAAATGCAACTCGTTATCGATGGTACACAGGATAATGTCCAAGAAATCACTGGAATCTCCACTGACCATGAAAATACTTGATATAGTTTGCAGCTTCTTACAAAGTAAGCATTGACGTATACTTCTCTCTTCCCCACACCAGGTAGCCAGTTCATATGGTCACTGCGGGTTAAATATAGTGATGTGCATTCTATAACACATGGCCACAACAGAAAATTGGCAAAGAACCGTGTCCGTGTTTTGATTGTCTCCAATGTCCTAGCACAGTTGCTCATCAAGGAAATTTCGAACAAATTGCTCACAGTTATTCGGGGGGCCATGGAGAGTACATACGTTGAAAAAGAACCAAGAAATATTTTTTATGGTGTAACCTATTTATTGTGCTAATTAATGAATTGTTTATTGTTTTTAGGCTATCCAAAGGTGAAACGTCACTCCAACATATAAAAAACGACATAGGGGCTTTGCTTTAGGTTTTCTTTGTTTCTTTTATCGTTGCGGCGCATAAAACACAGCGTAGCAGATATGATATATTGTACTTTACATGGGATGATTTTATTACTGCACATACCCACAATGGGGTATTTACCAAGAAGTGGCCGTTACATATCGTGCAACCGACTGGAGATACTATCCTGGACAGTGTTGAATTCTGTCATCTTGTCATATTTGGTAATGGCGGCATTTAGATCATATCGGAGGCACCTGTGGGCATCTCTAATTGGCTCAAAATGCTGTCATTGCCCAATTCCACGACGTTGCGGAATCGACACTGTCAAGAATAGTGTCCGTAGCTCTTTTACATCATTTCCGCTTGTTGTCAAGGAATATATTTTCCATACATTGGCACATCCCAGGTGATCTGTGATGAAGCAACTTGTACATGCGCAATAATCAAGAAGAAATGAAAAGGAAATACAAGACAATGTAACATCTGCCACGTTGTGTAGCATCGGTACGCGACGGCAGATGCACGTGTCACGTACCTTTGTGCCAAAGAAAACTACACAAAGAGAGTTATTTTTTTTGTCCGCCGTAGAAATTCCACTAATCGTTCCTCTCCTAATAAATTAAAGAACGTGTTCAGACACACGTACGGCAACTCACGAGCACATCTCTGTCGATGATCACGTCCACTTGGTGTCGCAAACCTGGGGTGATGAAGAGTGGCCGCAGTGGTCAGCCAATTACCTGTCCCGTTGCCTCTGACCTTAGCGCAAATTATGCTTGGGAAAACATACACATCATTCTGGAAGCCATCAATCATACCTGATTGCTTAGCGTTTACAACCACCGCAGATTGCCGCCAAGAAGAGCCACCTGCAGGCCTCTCCCCCCCCCTCTCTTGCCCACGCTTATACTGTTACGTGTAGTTATCTTTATCGGGCGACCCCGTTTCGCCGCCTAACAAATTTTCTCGCACAGCGTGGGATGCGCCTGCATGTATCCGAAGTTTCTGGAAAATTATCGATGCTTCTATCTGGCTGTCTGTTGTCACCGAACTTTGTGTTATCTGATTTCATCGCGTGACGGAAATGGTGTAGAGCTTTGTGGAAGGCAGGCGGGTCCGAGTGATTAGTCTAGAACATTCGACGACTGCTGTATAAAAGCCGACGCGCTTAAACCGCTGATCAGATTTTCGACGATCGCCGACCCTGTTCGCTGCTATCGTTGAGTTATAAGTGTAGCCTGTTTTTGTGGGCACAGGTTCGACCAATAAAAAGTAGTTTTGTCTTTCACAGTATTGCTTCTGTGTTCTTCAGCGTCACCACCACGTGACATCTGGCGGAGGAGCGGGTAACGTTCCCCGTACCTCTCGCAGATGTCACGCAGTGGTTAGGCTGAAGAACACCACTCACTCGTTCACTCAATCTCGCACTGCATAGGTTCAAGAACAATCTGTCCTCTTGGCTGAGTCCATCCCAGTCTTGAACCTATGCAGCGCGAGAGTGAGTGAAAGAAAAGAGGTGAGGGGGCCCAAGCGTGTACTGTAGTCACCGGTGCACCGAAAGGCTTCCCTCACGACCATATATGAACGGACATGTGTAAATTTTACAAAATAAGATGTAAACCATCCTGAAATCGTTCCGCAGCTCGCGATAGCAATACCGTCAAGCAGCACCACACTCTTTCCTTCTCGCCCGATGAAAAGCTCTATATACACGGAAAGAGCGTGGCAGAGAAGAAACGCGAAGAACTCGTTTGGACCGCACCGCATCGAATGTGCACAATGTCTGCTGGAGCTTTCGGGTCAAGGCCACATTAGCCTTTTTACAGCTGTAATTGGCCGTGACCTCCCACCAGCGCTTACCTTTTTACCAACGTGCCAATCCAGAGTTTAGCTAGATTGAAGAATCGCAGAATGAAATGGAAGGAGTGGAATGTACGCAGAATGCAAGGAAGGAGCGGGATGAGAAGGCAGAGAATGGGTTGAACAGACGCAGCCGCGAAACGAGAGACTAAGAGCCTTGCCACCTCTTGTTCACAGTTCTCATACAAATACAACGGGTGAGGGGTGGAATAGAAAAAGGTAACCGCAGACGGCAAATAAACGCTAGATAAACTTAAGTTCAAGGTATGGTATGGTCCGCTTCTCCTATTTATAAAAATAAAACCATCAAATATGTCTAGCGGTAAGCATACGCTGGACATGCGTAAGCAGAGTTGCGTAAATAAAGTGAACCTCAGGGTCTAGTCGACACAACGGAAGTGGTCGCACGTGAAATAAACACTTCTATCCCCACCGAAGTGGCACTGCGGCTATGGCATTGCTCGAGGTCGCAGATTTGACCGAGGCACCCGCATTCCGACGAGGGAGAAATAAAAAACGCTCGGGCACTTTGATTTAGGGAGACGTTAATGAGCACAATGGTGCCAAAATTAATCCGGAGTGCGCCACTACGACATGCCTCATAATCCGATCGTGGTTTTGGCAAGCAGGGCCGCTTCATCAAATTAATATTGTTTAGTGCTTCTACCATGATGCGATATGCCATGTGACGCAATGACAATGCTCAACCCTCTCTGAGGTGACATAATATGTCGGACAACACCTAAAGCAAACACCTCTCCCTTTGTATTTTGTGTACTAAGCAGGCAAACAGTAATGGCAAACAAGGTAACGGCAAACAAGCGGCAACCAAGGTAACGTTTAACATCAAATCACCACACTCGTGTTGAGAAACCGTTGAAAAAATGAAATAATTGCCGTCAACATCACCAGTTATTATGAGAGTCAAAGCAAACAGCACAGAAAGCTTCACTTGCAGAGATTCTACAGTGCGTGGGATCTGCATAATTAAAATTTTTTTCGCGGATCACAATGTGCGCGGACCTAGTCGATAGCCTTTGGAAGCAGTGCTGCAGAACTGCCATATGCAACACAGCTTTTTTTTTTCTACGCAGTTGAAGGAAAATCACACGTTTGTACAATTCGTGGAATCAGACATGATTTTCTGTTTTGACAGACACCTAAATGCTTCGCGAAAGCAGGTACATAACATCTATTTTGCGTCTGAGAATATAGACGATTCCTTTTAGTTGCCGGTATGCTGAATGTGTACCTGATGTCTGATTCCCCGATCACAGTTGTTACCGTGACAGCTATTTCTCTCACGTAAGTAGAATGATGCAGAGATAGCAGAATGACAAGCATTTTCCCAAATTATCTGCACTCTAATCGGGGTCAACTTTTTTTGTTCCCTCGCCACTTCTGATGGTTTATGAAACGGAACACCTGACTTGTCTGACGATTTCAGCGTTAGTATTTAGGCAGTCAGATATTTATGGCAAGGCCTCAAGGTGATTTTCAATTTTCTGGCCCGCGTAAATAATTTAATCGAATATGCATGTCAATTAAGAGAACCAGACTTGGTTTTGTGGACAGTGTTAATTGGTAAGCTAACTTAGGAGTCTGAAAATAGCCAGTCTGTATTACGTATCTAAAGAGGTTTCATTTGGAGTTATACCCGTGTCACATTGGCGTTTGCAAGGCCTTTCAACCAATACTCAGTTGACTCAAAGGTCAAGTTCGAGCTGCTACACGGGCGGTTTCTAAGGCCGCCAAGTCAATAGTCTATCGAGTCAACGGAGCACCCTACAACTACAGTGTACTAGAAGTATTCTAATACACTGTACTACAACTCTATCGAAATCTCGATGGCCTTTGAGCAAAAGAAGCGGAAACAGCCCCAGCATGCCCTCTCGTTCACAGTGTGCTCGTACTCACGGTCAGAAAGAACAAATCAAACCAAATGCTCTAAAGTACTATATATGTGTGTTATTCATTATTCAATAAAGTGTTTTTGCCACTTGACATGCGCGAACACACACCAAAACGGCAGCCGCATCGAGCGGCGCAAACGTTGCCGCAGTTTCGCTACTCAACAACTTAAAAACTAAACATCTATGTATGGCAATGTATAAACAATTTTTTTTTAATGTATAAACGAACACAAAAGAAATTATAGTGCTTTTAAATGGTTTTAATATTGTTTAACTTTTCGTGACATGAAAACGAAAATAAAGATCCGCAGCGCCACACAATTTTGCGAGAAACACCTGAACCACTCAACGGCCTTTCAAAAGTGCCGTGTAGCAGCGCGACAACTCCTTTGAGTCGATAGAGTTGTGGCGTTTCAAAGGCCGTTGACTGGAAGGCCTTCCAAATGTGCCCGTGAGACAGAGGTATTAGTCAAATGACGGTGCCGTCTTTTGCGGGACCGAAGAGTTCTCTAGTCGCGCAGGACAAATGATCCGCTAAAAAATCCGATCCTCCGCTCGTTTTAGGCGCTGGAAGTGCTACTGGCACCCAACTGTGGCCCCCTGGCACGGAGGTGCTCGCTAATGGGTCCAACTGTTGAACAATAGGAGAGGAGGAGGTCACCATATACGCTTGTCTACCCGGACGCTGCTCTCCACAGGTGCTCCTGCTCTCGGACTTGAAGCATGACCCGACAGTAAAGAAATAATCCACATACTTCGCAACACGATTATTCTCCTTAAGGGTGTATTGACAGTAATAATTTTGATTACGCAAAGCACGTTAGCGGCGCCATTTCCGAAATAATTCACTTCCGAAATGTTTCACCAAAGAACGGTTTGTGAACCTCTATGCCAAAAAGTTAATTTTTGGAGACTTTTGGCTGAAGATACTTTGAGAACTTTGGTGATGAATATCCAAGGGGGACTTGATAATTTATATTTATTGTGTAGCTCTCAAAGTTTTCCATGACATGGGGGATGGTTAAACCACTGTTAAGAAAGTTTTCAAGAGTAAAAAAGTGTTTAACATTAGTTGAAACTGTAGCAAATGAATGAGCATGAGGATAATGTCGGCTAAGAGTGGCAGGGAAGAAACACCGTGGCGCTACACGGCGCTTGACAACAGCCACTCTTCATTAGGTGAACGTAATGAAGAGTGGCTCTTCATTAGGTGAACGTAATGAAGAGTGGCTGAAAAAAATGAAAACAAGCCAAATTCCCAAACCAGGACATGCGCCGATCGACGAAACCTGCTCTGAAAGCGCTTTCATTTCACACATGCAAGAAATGTTTATTCCGTTATTGTAGCAATTATAAGAACACCACCATAGCCGGCACAATGGACGCACTTGAGCACATAAAAATGTATTCTTTGTTTTTTTTTGCTTGGTTAAGGGCGGCGCGGAGTTGGAACACGAACCTCATGTTTGCTTTCCACCTGTTGCCGGACGTCTGTAGATGGCCTCTAGTGATCTGGTGATGTCATTACTGGTGATGTTGACGGCAAATATTTAAATTTTTTAACGGTTTCTCAAGACGAGTGTGGTGAGTTGATGTTGAACGTTCCGCTGTTTGCAACATTACAGTTTGTCTGCTTAATACACAAAACACGTACAAATGGAGAGGAGTTTGCTTTTAGGTGGTGTCCGCCATATCTCGTCACCTCAGAGAGGGCGGAGCATTGTCATTGCCTCACATGGCACATCGCATCATGGGAGAAGCCTTAAACTTGAATTTGATGACGGGGCTCTGCGTGCCAAAACCACGATCGCATTATGAGGCATGCCGTAGTGGCGCACTCCGGATTAATTTTGGCACCATGGTGCTCGTTAACGTGTCCCTAAATCAAAGTGCGCGAGCGTTTTTTATTTCTCCCTCGTAAAAATGCGGGTGCCTCGGTCAAATCTGCGCCCTCGAGCAATTCCATAGCCGCAGTGCTACTTCGGCGGGAACAGAAGTGCTTATTTGACGTGCGACCGCCTCCGTTTTGTCGTCTAGACCCTGAGGGGCCCTTTAATGAACGCTACTCTGCTTACGCATGTCCTGTTTATGCTTACCGCTAGACATTTGATGGTTTTATTTTTATAAATGACAGAAGCGGACCGTACCGTACCTTGAACTTAAGTTTATCTAGCGTTTATTTGCCCCCTGCGGTTACCTTTTTCTATTCCACCCCTCTCCCGTTGTATTTGTAGGAAAACTGCGAACAAGAGGTGGCAAGGCTGTTAGTCTCTCGATTCGCGACTGCGTCTGTTCAACACATTCTCTGCCTTCTCTTTTCGCTCCTTCCTTCCATTCTATCTAGCTAAACTCTGGATCGGCACGTTGGTAAAGAGGTAAGTGTTTGCGAGGGGTCACGGATAATTACAGCTGTCAAAAGGCTAATGTGGCCTTGACCCGGAAGCTTCAGGAGGCATTGTGCACATTCGACGCGGTGAGGTCCAAACGAGTTCTTCTCGTCTCTTCTTCGCCACGCTCTTTCCATGTATATAGAGCTTTTCATTGGGGTAGAAGGAAAGGGAGCGCGGCGCTGCTAGACGGTATGTGAGTGCGTCACAAAGCACAGAAGGAACACAACCTAAAAAAAAATCGGTTATCATCCTCTTTCTCGTGAAACACGTTCCAACGCCACAGTAGAAGCTCGAATAGTTACACCGCACAACGTTTATAGATACATAAACATTGACGCCGCATGCTTGTAACATACGCTATATGGAACAAAGATATCTATAATCCAGCACCTACCACTGCTTAGGATACTCGCACAGTTGGTAAACGTTCGCTGTGCTCAAAAAAATATAATTTACACTATAAGGCATGCTGTTATTACTAACGAAAGCTATATTATATTCATGGGTAGAAACCTCATACACAGAACCAAGTAATCACGCAATGTAATCTGCAGCTAACAGCTTGAACGCTTGTCAAAGTACAACGGTACAGCTTCTATTGTAGCAGAACGGTTCCCACGCTGTTACAATCGTCATGTATGTTGCAGTTCTACGAAACGGTAGCTTAAATGTTGAGGATAATACTGCAATAAGCTCAGATTAGTGAATGGAACTGTCAGTAATGCACAATTGATCTCCGAGGCTAATTGTAGGCTCGAACATGCGCGCACACACCGCGCTGCGTGCTCCGTCCGCCTCAACGCCAGTAGAAAGTCCGGCCATAGTGACTTAAACCGCTTTAGTACGTCTCACAGAACCGCATAGCGCGTAGAAGACGCACGTCCTGCTAATAGACCGTGCGAGTGCGAAGACAAACACCAGAAACTACCGCCGAGCGTTTACCTGTCTTGCGAAACGGAGCACTCGCCCAAGCCAGCATGCCGCCTGCCCATAGATGGCGCCACAGCGTAGGAATATGTAAAGTCCCTTGATAATTTGAAAGTACTGCCACTCTTTGAACTCTGCCGCCGCTGCGCGATCTCCTGGCCTCCTCCTCGCCCATTGCGTGTCCCCCCTGCGGCAACCAGTTTTGCCCCCGTTTTTCTGCACGACGATTGGTCTCCCTGCCGTTGCCCTTGGAAACGCGCGGATCTTGAGTTTTGCTTGTGTTTTTCTTTTTTGTTCGCGCCTTTTTCCCCCTGAGCACGGCTGGCTCGGTGCTTTAGCTCGGCGTAGCGAACGTCGTGCGCAGTGTTTCTGCTCTATGTGCTAGCGCTATGCCGGGCTGTTGCGCATATAACTGCAGCAAGAAGCCTGAAGATGCTTATGCCGTTTTTATGATACCACAACGAAAGCGTAACGGCTTGAGTGGCTGCATGGCATTGGCCGAAGCAACTTTGTTCTGACAAAGAACAGCGATGTTTGCGAGCTGAGGAGTCTTTCTTATAGCTCGTAGCAAAGCATCCCGTAATGCTGCATTTTTTATCATTCTTCCGGCCTGCTCACCAGCGTTTTTGTTGCGGTTGTCCTCAGTATGCTTAATATTCTGCGGTGGCTCCATCACTTCGCCCGTCGGTAACTGTTGTTATTCAGTCGGAAGCGCAGTATTACTGATTCTGCTTTGCGCCCTGAAAAAATTAGTGGCAAGTATCCCCGTAGTATTGTAGGTGATGAGCGTTCACTAGTCAAAATTGAGCTTTTTTTTTAAAGTTCTAAGGCGAAAGCCTTTAGATCTTTATGTTTCAAGGTCCAGTTCTAAACTGGAAGTATCAGGTGACCGAAGGAAGGCCAGAGGGGACCCAAAGCATGTCCACCCCTGTATGAGAGAATGATTACCCAAGTTAATTAATGAATCATTAGTGGTTGACATAAGGTGGATTAAGGTTGATTAGAGTGTATTAAAGAAGATTAAGGTGGATTAGAGTGCATTACGAAGGATTAGGATGTATGAATAAAGATTTAGGTGCGTGGAGGAGAATTAAGGCGGATTAAGATGAAGTGTTGATAAAAGGGTATTAAGACCGATTGGGGTGGATTAGGAAGCATGAACAAAAATCCAATCACTAATCAATCATTACTTTGGTAATCATTAATTATCTCTTATACGCGGCTGCGCATGATTTGTTTCGCTTCCCGCCTTCCTTCGGTCACGTGATATTTTCTGTAGCTCACAACGCGACCTTGAAACAGAGGTCTAAGGCTTTCGCTTAATAAGCCACACACAAAGGGATGTGTCAAAAGCAATACTAGACCAGACGCACGAAGTAAAGCATTTGATCATGTGGCAAATTGTCTGGAATGTAGAACTCGCCTCAAAGCTCCCTTTAAATCAGTATACCCCGTTCATACGGCTTTAAGAAAAAACCAACCTCCTCATAAACGTTGCCTCAAGCATTATCGATGGTGTTATTAGCATTTCTCAAAATTTTCAACCCCACTGGGGCGCGCAGTTGGCCCAATATAACACACCTCCATAAAATCGTGCGGCCCGTCCGCGGGAGCCCAGGAGGAATAGCGTGCCGTGCGCAGCCGGCGGGCGAGGAGAATCGAGGAAGAAAGCGCCGTGAGGAGGAGAGTGTCGCTACTTTCAAATTATCAAGGGGCTTTAGGAATATGGCGCATGACAAGCTGAAGCTGAATAATTCTCATGGGTGGCGGCAATGGAAAAGAAACCTGCCATGAGTAACTACTTAAGAGGAAAAAACAAAATCAGGAAAGAAACCATTTATGATAACTCAAAAGACAGGCCGCCATTGGAATCTGAATCTTGCAACGTTTAACGTTAGAACGCTATCTAGCGAGGCGAGTGTAGCCGTGTTATTGGAAGAATTAGAGGGTAGTAAATGGGATATAATAGGGCTCAGTGAGGTTAGGAGGACAAAAGAAGCATATACAGTGCTAAAAAGCGGGCATGTAATGTGTTAGCGATGCTTAGCGGAGAGACGAGAACTATGAGTCGGATTCCTGATTGATAAGGAAATAGCTGGTAACGTACAGGAATTCTATAGCATTAACGAGAGGCTGGCAGGTCTTGTTGTGAAACTTAATAAGCGGTACAAATTGAAGGTGGTACAAGTCTATGCCCCTACATGCAGTCATGATGACCAGGAAGTCGAAAGCTTTTATGAAGACGTGGAATCGGCGAAGGGTAAAGTCAAAACAAAATACACTATACTGATGGGCGACTTCAATGCCAGGGTAGGCAAGAAGCAGGCTGGGGACAAGTGAGTGGGGGAATATGGTTTAGGCTCTAGGAATAACAGAGGAGAATTATTAGTAGAGTTTGCAGAACAGAATAATATGCCGATAATGAATACCTTTTTCCGCAAGCGAGTTAGTCGAAAGTGGACGTGGAGGAGCCCGAATGGTGAGACTAGAAATGAAATCCACTTCATACTCTGCGCGAACCCTGGCATCATATAAGATATAAACGTGCTCGCCAATGTACGCTGCAGTCACCATAGGATGGTAAGAACTCGAATTAGGCTAGACTTGCGGAGGGAACGGAAGAAACTGGCACACAAGAAGGCAATCAATGAGTTAGCGATAAGAGGGAAACTAGATGAATTCCGGATCAAGCTACAGAACAGGTATTCGGCTTTAACTCATGAAGAGGACCTTAGTGTTGAAGCAATGAACGACATTCTCACGGGCATCATTAAGGAGTGCGCAATAGAAGTCGGTGGTAACGCCGTTAGACAGGAAACCAGTAAGCTATCGCAGGAGACGAAAGATCTGATCAAGAAACGCCAGTGTATGAAAACCTCTAACTCTAGAGCTAGAATAGAACTGGCAGAACTTTCTAAGTTAATCAACAAGCGTAAGACAGCGGACATCAGGAACTATAATATGGATAGAATTGAACACTCTCTCAGGAATGGAGGAAGCCTAAAAACAGTGAAGAAGAAACTAGGAATAGGCAAGAATCAGATGTGATATCAATCAATCAAGTGATAGAGAAATGTGCAGAATATAACCAACCCTTATATATAGCTTTCATTCATTTCGAGAAAGCGTTTGATTAAGTCGAAACCTCAGCAGTGATGGAGGCATTACGGAATCAGGGTGTAGATGAGCCATACGTAAAAATACTAAAAGATACCTATAGCGGCTCCACAGCCACCGTAGTCCTCCACAAAGAAAGGAACAAAATCCTTATAAAGAAAGGCGTCAGACAGGGAGATACGATCTCTCCAATGCTATTCACAGCATGTTTGCAGGAGGTATGCAGAGGCCTGGAGTGGGAAGAATTGGGGATAAAAGTTGATGGAGAATACCTTAGCAACTTGCGATTTGCTGATGATATTGCCTTGCTTAGTAACTCAGGAGACCAATTGCAATGCATGCTCACTGACCTGGAGAGACAAAGCAGAAGGTTGGGTCTGAAAATTAATCTGCAGAAAACTAAAGTATTGTTTAACATTCTCGGAAGAGAACAGCAGTTTACGATAGGTAGCGAAGCACTGGAAGCGGTAAGGGAATACATCTACTTAGGGCAGCTAGTGACCACGGATCCGGATCATGAGACTGAAATAACCAGAAGAATAAGAATGGGCTGGGGTGCGTTTGGCAGGAATTCTCAATTCATGAACAGCAGGTTGCCACTATCCCTCAAAAGGGAACTGCATAACAGCTGTGTGTTACCAGTACTCACATACGGGGCAGAAACCTGGAGGCTTACGAAAAGGGTTCTGATGAAATTGAGGACGACGCAACGAGCTATGGAAAGAAGAATGATAGGTGTAACGTTAAGGGATAAGAAAAGAGCAGATTGGGTTAGGGAACAAACGCGAGTTAATGACATCCTAGTTGAAATCAAGAAAAAGAAATGGGCATGGGCAGGACATGTAATGAGGAGGGAAGATAACCGATGGTCACTAAGGGTTACGGACTGGATTCCAAGGGAAGGGAAGCGTAGCAGGGAGCGGCAGAATGTTAGGTGGGCGGATGAAATAAAGACGTTTGCAGGGACAACATGGCCACAATTAGTACATGACCGGGGTAGTTGGAGAAGTATGGGAGAGGCCCTTGCCCTGCAGTGGGCGTAACTAGGCATATGATGAAAGGGAAGGTCATTACTTTTCGCAGCGAGATCAGGATGCCTTAGAACACGCACCTATAAAGCGAGATATAAGAAGGAAGAAGAAGCATGTGCTTGCTGTGGTAAAGCTAGGGAAACTACGGAGCATGTTTTATTAGAATGTGAAGACGTCTACCCAGCAGCCCATTTAGGCACCCCTGACCTCCTTGAAGCCCTTGGGTTCAGAGGGAGCAGTGGTAAAGCAAACATGTCCGCAATAGACATTAGTAAGAGGCGACTGGACGATTGGTGGAAGAAAAATAGGGAAACGACATAAGGCGGAGACGTACAAAAGCACAGTTCGCAATAGTGGATCAGAAAATTTGGGCGTGGCAGTTCATAGGTTTTTTTTTGTCTTTTTTCATTGTTTAACCTAGGTAGAATATTAGGCAGTATAGTAGCAAGAGCTTGGTGGCGAAACCCACCGCCCCGTTCCAAAGGGGACGCTCATAGCATCCATCCATCCATGGTGGTGCCTGTGAAAAAACGGTGTATACCCAGTCTCAGCCGCTCCCCGACAGCAGAAGCAGGAACAGTGGGAAGGACGAAAGAAAACGCACAGAAAATGTCGCTTTAAAACTCATATAAGCAAATATTAGCATTTCGTACTAGACTAGCATTGAGTATACCACCTAAACCCGAGTAAGTCCTGCATACCGTAAACTGCTAAAACAAAAGCAGAAACCATAGCACACAATGGAGGGTGAATCAAAGAACTAATCCATTGGTCCCTTCCCAACACGTTCAACAATTGAACAATGAATGAACTACTTGAACAAAAGGTCATGTGACTATCTTCACTCTCGCGCTCTGCACACATGTGCATTATTCGGTGCCTTTCGGGTCCTCTCATTCGGGGTCTCTAGAATATTCATTTCTTGCCTGACTAGTCGTCGGCCATGGCCATGAGCTCCTCCATGAAACCGTCATCCACGGTGGAATGGTGACACGTTGCGGGAGTGTTGGCACAGGACACCAGGTCACGGTTGACATCCAGCTTGTGCTCGCGTGACGCTGTCTCGGCGCCACCTGTGATGCTTTCTTCAACTGCATCGTCGCCGATACTGCGGCATCCCTTGAAGCGCTTCAGAGGAATGCCTGCGCATAGCACAATAAATGGAAGGCCATTGGTTAGGGTTCTCGAAGATACGAAATTTAGAAATCAAGGCAGTAACGCACATCTCGCAAGATCACAGGAATTGTGCAAGAAGAAACAATACAGAGAAGGAAACAAACTTATCAACCGAAGTAAGTTTCTATCCCAGTCAAAATGCGTGTTCTGAATATAACGGGGGAAGTAACAAAATATTTCATGTTCTCCTTATCGGCCTAATTATTCATGCTAATTACCACAGTTCTCAAGTATTGAGAATAGGGACAAGCCTACATTTATAAAATTCTCGAGAGTTCCAAAGAACCTTGTTGACCCTATCGTTTTCATATGTCACAGTCTTTCCCTGGGACGCGTAAGAAATTATTGCTTACCAAGTAAAACAGGAGGAAGACGGGACATGGAAATTCAAGAAGATGAGCAAGACGAGAACAAGGTGAAAGCGGGAGGCAACGTTTCGACAAGTGGACTTGTCGAAACGAAACGAAAACGCTGTCGAAACTAAAGTAGGAAATATAAGCTGCTGAACAAGATATTTCATAGAAAGTTGTGCGGTTATATTATTGGAAGTTTACCGCTGTAGCATAACTTGTAACGTTGAATAATCAATCTTGAAAAGTTATGCAATCGGGCACACGACAAAATCAGTGTGACGTGGTGTGTACCACCGTAAACAAACTACATTATTCACGTTCTCGTCAAATGTTCGGCCAATTTTAAAACCTTGTGGAGAGTTTGTTAGGACGCCTTTATTTAAATGCGCAACACTTTTAAAGCGCCGTTTTGCTTGCAGCAGAGCTGCCACGCAAAACGGCGCTTTAAAGGTATTGCGTATTGCATCGATAGGACACGTTGTAAATGTTGGCATGCTCGAGAAAGTCCCGCTAGCGAAAAGCCTCGCTTCTGTGCAAACCTTTTGTGAGAACGCCAAGCGGACTACCAATGCTAAAACTAACTTCAAAAAAAAAATGCAACGTAAGACACACATGCGCACCTAATACGACTGCGAGCGTTGAGAGCAGTAGACGATCCACATTAAACAAAATTCACGTGAAATGTTTTGGATATAAATGTTGCAGTACAGAATATGTTTATATGAAAATTGGAAGCCCAGCGCTTAGGCGAAATACCCAAAAAATAACGGCACACCTATTTGAGGACGGCCGTGCGTGGGCAAGCAAGCAGAAAGCTTTATCAGTTTTTCAGATATTTCGGAAGCTTTCAACATGATGTGGCAAGAAATGTTACACGAGATGTACGCGCCGCAAATTCATGGTAATATGTTCCAATTCCGTCTAAAATGTTATGTTGGCGTACCTGCTGTTAGCATATTAATTATATTCTTCAATATTGATAACAAACCTAACAATTGTAACAATCAGTGTTAAGAACTGTCATAAACCCTGCAATGCAAAAAAAGTACTCACCACCACGGTAGACGATGCGTTTCTGAGCTGCGGGTCCTGACGAAGGGCCGGGCTCGGAAACAGCGTCACCTCCTGCAGCCCGCTTGGAGGCCACTGCAGCGCCTGTAGCCAGGATTACAGTCTCCCGTGAAGCCAGCTCCACTCTCCTTGGGCACACCACGCGGCCACTGGGCAGGGTGAAACGCACTCGCTTTGCTGGCATGGCTCCTTTGCTCGGTACAGCGAATCCGATGCACGTCCGCACACAACGAAGTCGGGCGTCGAATGAATTTTTTTTTCACTCGCAAGGCAACGCGCGTCTTTCCCTTTCCCTCTCCCACTGCACCAACCAATGGGGTGGTTGGTTAGGAAGCGTCCGTGCAAGGTCAATGTATCTCAAGCCCCGCCCATACTCGTGCCGCCCCCCCCCCCCCCCGCAGGAGCTGGATCCGACACATTTTAACATAAAACGGAGGAGTAATTGCGCATTTGTAATGGAAAGAAATTTGGAATATTTTTACCTTGTCCCGGCCCAGACATTCCCACCTGTGGCGACGGCAGCAATACAAAAGCCGAAATTTACCACTACACCATGCTGCTCTCCCAACGACCACAGAAATAGTCAGGTTTGAAAACGAGACTGATCCACACTTAAACCATTGACGTTCTGTCATGACTGATTCAGGTAAGCGGGGAAAAAAGTGGTGTCTTTCCTAGCAGCGTTCACGTCCGAGCTGCAAACTGGCTGCTGTATAGTTCATTGTTCCGTATATCAGGTGCGTTTCCTTCGCTCGACTTCGTGCTCCAATTCAGCGTTGTATAATGTTTAACTCGGACGGCGTTACTCGGACGATTGAACATCCACCATGCATGGTCAACATTTTGAAATTGTTTTTCCGTCAGTGGGACATCGCGGCCATGACAGTCGAGGAGGGTGTCAGTTTTTCGTCTTCGCTCAGTTACAGGGAAACACGGTGGCTTTTCCGTTATTAACCGCTGCAGTTCTACGCCATTTGGCTTGAATAGCCCGAAGACGCATGTGGTGTGTGCTATACAGGAACCGGGTGCGAGTGAAGCACATTTATCTACACCCCGTAGGCTTGGTTAAAGGTATAGTAAAGCCAATCAGTGAGGAAATTTTGTTCCCTTAAGCATGTATCAGCTGGGACTGTAGATAAGTGCTGTAAAATTGCATTGCAGAGTATAAGGATTTCTGATTTTAGCTTAAATTGAGTTGTCCCAAATTTTTTGAACAGAGGAAGCATTATGAATGACCATACAGCACGCACAACTGATTGATTGGCTGCAGCTATTATGTGAAAGAAACTATAGGCCCCTGCGACGCTACCGTCGCCGACTCAGCGCTTACGCGTGGAATTGCAAACGCCAGTACACGCTATCAATGCCAATGCCGCACTTCGCCATTTCCCTCTCAAGTTTCTTCTTTCTTCATTTTCCGTAGAAGCATACGCTATCCTCAGCCTCCTAACTTGCGCTTGCTTTTGTTCATGCCACAGATTCTCGAGGTTAAACACAGACTTCTGAATGCAGCTGATGTTACTTGATCGCCTAAGCTTGCGACCCATTTCATGCGGGATCGGTAGCCACTTCGAACTTGTTCGCCCCCTTCACGTTTTAAGTATGTTGTGCTGTGATTTTTCGCGGCGCCCTATGTCAGCTAGTATGCGGCGTTCCGGTGTTATCTAGACATACATATTCAAAGTGATGTTGAATATTGAGGGATTATTGTGCATTGGTAAGTGACAGTGTGCGAAGCCGCTGTCGCAGATAAAGGGACCGGTGGGGCGAAGACAACTTAACATCGAGAGCGAACGGGTGATCGCAAGAAGCCGACGACGAAGAAGCGACGCGCGTGATTTCTGATGCGACGTCAAAACAACATACAAAGAAGAAAGGAACCATTAAGGACCGTACACGTTGGGTGACGTAGAAGAGAATTAAGGAAGAAGAAAGGATGAGTAAGAGACCAAGGGCCGTGTTTGATGCCGTTTGCATTTACATATAATCAACAAAACGAATAACTCTTTCATTGTTCTCTTATAGTTTGCTTCTTTTTGTATGTTTCATTTTCTTAATTTTTTGCTCACATCGAATTCGTAACATTCCAAAAGTATAGGTAATCGTTTCAGCACGCAATTCTTCGCCATTGATTGATTGATTGATTGAAAACTTTATTGTTCCACCGAGCTGGGGTGCCCGCCTCTTAACTTACACGTAGGTAGGGGAGGAGGACGAAGCAGTCCCCGCGTGTTGAGGACGGTGAGTCTTCACGGCCTCAACGGCCAGGCGGATTGCTCGACGCTGGTCGTCTTCAGCCTCGCTCTGGAGCAAGGCCTCCCAGGCTTCTCTACTGACAATGTTTTCCTTGGCCCCTGGGGAGCCAGCACACTCCCATATTATAAGTCTAGCGTACCTTCGCCAATCCCGCGTGTGCGTAAGAGCCATAACATGAGGCCATTGTCATCATCATCGAGACCCTAGAACGGCGTGCACTGTAAACGAAAATAAACCCAGCTGGGGGTTTTTAAGAGGTGATGTGCCCTAAAACCCCCGCTCCTCAAATATTTACTCCGATGTACGGGAGCAAAACAGCGCCATTCCCTCATTTCACTACGCTGGCTAGCTGCAGGAGTATTAAGGCGACATGACGCGATTTCACTCCGCTTCAAAATCTTGTTCTCCCGTGAAACTCCGACAGGGAGTTTTAAAAAACTCCCCTCCACCGAAAAAGGTTGGTCACGTGGCGCTTCCCATGAGGCTGTGTGCCTCGCCAGCGACCGGGCGCGTTCGGCGGAGCCGGCAGATCTCATGGCTGACGGTTTGTTTATATATATACGTCTGTGAAGTGTCGTTCCGTGACAGCGTTTCGTCAATTTGTTTCCCGTATTTCGTTCCAGAAAGTGTTACGGTATGCCTGAAGCTAACTGTATCTCAGATTCAAGTAGATTAGCTGTGATCACTTTGCTGACAACGTTGATTGCAAGAGCAACGTTTTTAAGTGCGGAAAAAGGCTTAGGTATACCTCGAAGCTGCTCACTGGCTCGTGATGTCGGTTCAGGTTCTGACTGTGTTTTCGTGCTGCGTGACCCTGGCCTGTGTTCTTCAGTACGTGGAATGCGACTTCTATGTCTTTTTGGGTACATGCTGGCAACGTCCACTGTAGTGTTTGAAAGGACCGCGTAGCAATGGCAACAGCAGCCACTGTTCGAGCGACGACATCCGTGGTCGCGTATGAATGGTGTACCCCAAGTTCGTTGCGGTGCTGTGTTGCCAGTGAGAATGAGTGCAAGCAACTGTTTTTATGTATCTGTGAACGGATATCCTCACCGGAAGAAAAACAGTAGGACATAAGTATGCGTACTGAAAATAAAGCTTCTTATTGAGCGATGTGAATCGAATTGTTATCGCGCATGTAGGTTTTGGTCACGTCGTTGCTTCCGATATTGCATTAACATTACGCTCTATCCGAGACACTGATTTAGACGCATGCCTGCTGGCTCCGAGTTTAAGGATTCACTCGACAGATCAGCGATGTAGCTCCTTTTCACAGCCGAGAGAGATTGCTTGGACGCAGAGCAAGTAGTGCGGTGTATAAAATGTATGACTACGCATTTTTCGGTGTTACGTCGGCTCCTGCGGGTCATGCTCACGCGTAATAATTTTTTGCTACGCTACCACTATATCGCAAAAATTTAATTTTGCTATGTAGCCCACTCACTTACATTTTTGTTGCTTTCTGTAACTAACGCACTACTTTTTTGCCGCGAAGGCCGGCAGTGTGCGAAGTCGCTTCAGCACTCATAGAATGGCATAATTTTGAAAAAAACGTCATTAACCTTTTTCTCTCACTATTCTGAATTAACAGTTTTGTGCTGATTAAGGTATTAAGGTAGAGAGGCAGATCTCGTATGAACGAGCATGTGAGTCGTAATTCTGAAAACAGCACAGCTGCTCCCTAGGCGGTTTCGAGGCACACAGTATTGTGGCTATATATACTGGCACCGTTGCTTCTAGAGTATCGCGTGTACGTGGCATGTCTTCCAAATTTCTGCATTGGGCGTTTCTGAAATGTTTATGTATGTCATGACATATTGACTTGTTTCGTCGAATTTGACGCGGTCTCCTGTGCATATTTCGAAATTTGACCAGCAGCCTCTGCATGTCAACATGTTCGCGCAAACAAACGCGATGCCTCTTTTTATACTCCCGTTGCATCTCGAAAAAGCTCCGTCCTTGCAAAGCAAAGAATAAAAAAGACAGAAAGAAAACTCCCATAATTCCACGCAAAAATTCCGCTCACCCGGAGTAAAAATTCTACTCCGATCATACGGAGCATAATAAACTCCGAACCGGGGGGTCGCTAGAGGACAAGCAGTATACTCCCACGTCGGAGTTATTTCCGTTTACAGTGTGGTGGTGTTCGGACGCAAGTGAGCGCCGAAGAAGTCAGCGTCCACTGCTAGCGGGAGTAAGCAGTCGGGCCGTGGGCCCGAGCTTGCAGATTACCACAGGTGGAACCTGGACTGCCTAACCTGCTCAGTCAGCACAACGTCCCATCGCGTGGCAACCTTGAGTTGCCACGACGGCTCGGCGCTTTTCAACTTCGCGGCCACGTGACAAGAACTGTTGGCGAGGCGTACCCCGCTCTTATTCTAATGTCCTTGTGTATTCTGACACACCTAACAACTTTAGGATTAGAGTAGCGGTGACTTTGATTAATGAGAACTGCATTTGTTACGAGCAGTGTAGAGTGCTTTTCATCCTTTTTCTCCATGCTTTGTTTATGGGTGTTTTCTTTCCACTTTCTATGTGTAAATACACATTCTTCTTTCACTTCTGAAATTTACCGCTTTCATCCTTCATTTGAATGGAGAACATAGATAGCGACATTATTTTAGGTCGCTTTCCATAAACGGACCGTGACAGGGATCAAGGCCTTGCTTAGGGTCTCATACAGGCAGCTTGCGATGTCACTACAACGTAATGACGGCGCCATCTGTAACCGCCACGGCAAACAAACAGCATGTCGGATTTTTGGACGTGGTGAAATGTCGTTTTGCAGAAGCAGCTTTTCTAGCGGTGTTCCACAAATTGCCTTCTCGTGAAAATTGCATCTGCCCATTTTAGGTCACATGGTGGTCGGGAAATCTGAGACGGAAACAAATTATTTAATTTTTCTAATATTAATCATCATATCAAATACATTGGTCCACTCGGGAGGTTTCGACCATGCCCGTTAGGTCACTCTTACATATGCGGCAATCTCGATGAAGGTTTTACGCGAGGAGGTACGTTGACATCTCGGTGCCTCAATTCCACACGTGTGTTACATAAACTGCGGAAGCCTAGGATCAAGATAAAATCATATTGTACAGCTGCCGCGTATTCAACTGCAAGCAATCAAATTATATCTTAGGGTAATTGCAACTGCTTATGGATGCTACACAGGATAATGTCCAAGAAATCACTGGAATCTCTACTGACCTTGAAAATACTTGATATCGTTTGCAGCTTCTTACAAAGTAAGCATTGACGTATAATTCTCTCTTGCCCACACCAGATAGCCATTTCATATGGTCACTGCGGGTTAAATATAGTGATGTCCATTCTGTAACACATGCCCACAACAGGAAATTGGCAAAGAGCCGTGTCCGTGTTTTGATTGTCTCCAATGTCCTGGCACAGTTGCTCATCAAGGAAATTTCGAACAAATTGCTCACAGTTATTCGGGCCATGGAGAGTACATACGTTGAAAAAAGAACCAAGAAATATTTTTTATGGTGTAAACTATTTATTTTGCTAATTAATGAATTGTTTATTGTTTTTAGGCTATCCAAAGGTGAAACGTCACTACAACATATCAGAAACGAAATAGGGGCTTTGCTTTAGGTTTTCTGTGTTTCTTTTATCGTTGTGGCGCATAAAACACAGCGTAGCAGATATGATATATTGTACATTACATGGGATGATTTCATTACTCCACATACCACAATGGGGGATTTACCAAGAAGTGGCCGTTACATATCATGCAACCGACTGGAGATACTATCCTGGACGGTGTTGAATTCTGTCATCTGGTCATATTTGGTAATGGCGGTATTTTGATCATATCGGAGGCACCTGTGGGCATCTCTAATTGGCTCAAAATGCCGTCATTGCCCAATTCCACGACGTTGCGGAATCGACACTGTCAAGAATAGTGTCCGTAGCTCTTTTACATCATTGCCGCGTGTTGTTGAGGAATATATTTTCCATACATTGGCACATCCCAGGTGATCTGTGATGAAGCAACCTGTACATGCGCAATAACCAAGAAGAAATGAAAAAGAAATACAAGACAATGTAACATCTGCCACATTGTGTAGCATCGTCATACGCGAGGGCAGATGCACGTGTCACGTACCTTTGTGCTAAAGAAAACTACACAAAGAGAGTTCTTTTTTTTTTGTCGGCCGTAGAAATTTCACTTATCGTTGCTCTCCTAATAAATTAAAGAACGTGTTCAGACACCCGTACGGCAACTCACGAGCACATCTCTCTCGATGATCAAGTCCACTTGGTGTCGCAAACCTGGGGTGATGAAGAGTGGCCGCAGTGGTCAGCGAATTACCTGTCGCGTTGCCTCTGACCTTAGCGCAAATTATGCTTGGGAAAACATACACATCATTCTGGAAGCCATCCATCATACCTGATTGCTTAGCGTTAACAACCACCGCAGATTGCAGCCAAGAAGAGCCGCCTGCAGGCCTCTACCCCCCCCCCCTCTCTTGCCCACGCTTATATTGTCACGTGTACCTATCTTTATCGGGCGCCTAACAAATTTTCTCGCACAGCGTGGGATGCGCCTGCGTGTATCGGAAGTTTCTGGAAAATTATCGATGCTTCTATCCGGCTGTCTGTTGTCGCCGAACTTTGTGTTATCTGATTTCATCGCGGGACGGAAATGGTGTAGAGCTTTGTGGAAGGCAGGCGGGTCCGAGTGATTAGTCTGGAACATTCGGCGACTGCTGTATAAAAGCCGACGCGCTTAAACCGCTGATCATGATTTTCGACGATCGCCGACCCTGTTCGCCGCTATCGTTGAGTTATAAGTGTAGCCTGATTTTGTGGGCACAGGTTCGCCCCCAAAAAAGTAGTTTTGTCTTTCACAGTATGACTACTGTGTTCTTCAGCGTCACCACCACGTGACATCTGGTGGAGGTGCGGGGTAACGTTCCCCGTACCTCTCGCAGATGTCACGCGGTGGTTAGGTTGAAGAACACCACTCACTCGTTCACTCACTCTCGCACTGCATAGGTTCAAGAACAATCTGTCCTCTTGGCTGAGTCCATCCCAGTCTTGAACCTATGCAGCGCGAGAGTGAGTGAAAGAAAAGAGGTGAGGGGGCAATCATTCACAGACGCAACACCCGATCGACGTCACCGACTTGCACGGACCAATGGAAAAACTAGGAAAGTGCTCCAAAATGAGAGCGCATGACCATGACGCCCCCCCAAAAACGTTGAACCGAAACTAACAAGCACACGCATGCAGACAAAAACACACGAATACTTACTTAATGTTTCACAATTTAAACGAAACGCAAAAAAGGGGGGATTTCCATGTCAGGGGTTCCTCGGAACAAAAGTGTGCGCGCCTCCTTGGCCGCATCACATTGTTGTTTTTTTCTGTGCAGATTTCAGGCAATTAAGTTGAGTGAAATCATCTTTCAAGTAATCACATTTAAAACGAACTTTTACTCATGATCTTCAGACGGTCGTGTTTCTAGCATCCTGATCGAGCACTACAGATAAGAACCGAGTCACAGAGAGGAAGGACGTGATAACGCAGTAGCTCGGTTTCACAGAGAAATCGTGACTGCTTCCTGTGGCTGCGGTGTCCGTGATCGCATTTACTCGAAACTCTTTTTTTACATTCTCGGCAGAGCAATGGAAATCTGCCAAGTTTTAGAAACTCAACTCGACATTGAGTTTAACATTTCCACTGACACGTTCGTTGAGAACAAACCAACGCACTCGTTCACAAGACGAGAAACAATGTACACAATTTACTGTGTACGCGAACTTTGGTCGTATTTGTGTTTTTTTTCCTTTCGTTCGATTGTACTGCTCTTTTAGATTCAACGTATATTTACGTCCACATATTTAAGTTGGCACCAAGCTAGTCGCGTCTCACGTGCATAAATTTATTTTTATTTTGCTTAATTTCACCTTGTTTTGTGTGCGAAGAAGTTCTTGTGTCTTTTTACGTTACAAGCACATTGTGAGTTTCATCTTTTCGTTGTTTTGTTACTTATGTTTAATAGGTGTCCTTTTGTGTTTCGCTCTCCTATATCTGTAGCATCGGGACGATGCTTTTTAAGAGGGGGGTATGGACACGTCTACTTATCTTTATCGGGCGACCACGTTTCGCCGCCTAACAAATGTAATCGCACAGCCTGAGATGGGCCTGCACGTATCTGAAGTTGTGTTATCTGATTTCATGCATCGCGCGCCGCGAATGGTGTAGAACTTTGTCGAAGGCACGCGGGTCCGCACGATTAGTCTGGAACATTCGACGACTGCTGTATAAAAGCCGACGCGCTTAAACCGCTGATCAGATTTTCGACGATCGCCGACCGTGTTCGCCGCTATCGTTGAGATATAAGTGTAGACTGTTTTTGTGGGAACAGGTTCGCCCATTAAAAGTTAGTTTTGTCTTTCACAGTATTTCTACTGTGTTCTTCAACGTCACCACCACGTGACAATACATACACTTCGATAGACTTTGCCTCTTAGTGGGCGCTCACCTTCCCTCGGCCCCCTGTGCGCACGTGACGAGACCCCACGCATGAAGCCGCCGTCCATCTCGGCTCTCCCTCGAACGCTTCCCGCCGAATCTGCAGCATACAACGCGCTGCGACGAGGGAAGAAATTCGCCTGAAGTGTCGCTATAATTGCTATGACAATAAAAGGCACAGAAGCTTAGCTATCGCATGCGTGGAAACATGCTTTCATTCACTCGTCTCGCTGGGGACAATGGTGTAAGGCGACATGGAGACACTTCACAGCTATCAAGGGTCCCAGCCTAAACATAATGGTGAACCTTCAGTGAA
Source organism: Dermacentor albipictus (assembly GCF_038994185.2). Lineage (NCBI taxonomy): Eukaryota > Metazoa > Arthropoda > Arachnida > Ixodida > Ixodidae > Dermacentor > Dermacentor albipictus. The sequence goes on from NC_091822.1 coordinate 97,886,084, forward strand.
ATCAAGAAGGGTGTGCGGCGCAAGGTAACAATAAACGTAAGTTCAAAGTACGGTACGGTCCGCTTCTGCTATATATAAATAAAATAATCAAATATGGGTAGCGGTAAACATACGCAGGACATGCGTAAGCAGAGTTGGTTTAATTCACCTCAGTGTCTAGGCGACACAACGGAAGTGGTTGCACGTCAAAGAAACGCTTCTGTGCCCGCCGAAGTAGCACTGTGGCTATGGCATTGCTCGAGGTCGCAGATTTGACCAGCGAGCGTAAACTTTTATTTCAAATCAACAAGATTTAGGCACCCGCATTTTGACGAGGGAGAAATCGTGAGACATATCACGTGTCTCGTTTCATAAACCATCAGAAGTGGCGTGGGAAGAAAAAACGTTGAGCCCGATTAGAGTGCAGATAATTGGGGAAAATGCTTGTGATTCTCCTCTCTCTGCATCGTTCTACCTACGGGAGAGAAATAGTGATCAAGGTAAAAACTGTGATCGCGGTATCAGAGACGTCCGCTACACATACAGTATACCAACTATAAGGAACGATCTCTATTCTCAGAGGCCAAATAGAGACGGTGTACCTGCTTTAGCGAAGCATTTAGGTGTCTGTCAAAGCAGAAAATCATGACTGATTCCAGGAATTTCGCAAACGTGTGATTTTCCTTGATCTTTGTAGAAAAAGAAAGGCTGTGTTGCATCTGGCAGTACTGCCGCACTGTTTCCGATGGGTGTCGACTAGGTCCGCAATTTGTGAAGCGCGAAAAAAATTAAATTATGGAGATACCACGCACTATGGGAATCTATGGAAGCGAAGCTTTCTGTGCTGTTTGTATTGACTGCCATAATTACTGGCTCATGTTGACTGCAAATATTTAGATTTTAAAACGGTTTCTGAACACGAGTGTGGTGAGGTGATGATAAACGTTACCTTTTGTGCACCACTACTGTTTGTCTGCTTAGTACACAAAACACAAAGGGAGAGGTGTTTGCTTTAGTTGTTGTCCGCCATATTTCGTCACCTCAGAGAGGGTTGAGCATTGTCATTGGCTAACACGGCACATCGCATTATGGCAGAAGCCCTAAACTTGATTTTGATGATGAGTCTCTGCATGCCAAAACCACGATCGGATTAAGAGGCATGCCGTAGGGCCCCACTCCGGAATAATTTGAGCTCCGTGGTGCTCTTTAACGTCTCCCTAAATCAAAGTAACCGAGAGTTTTTTATTTCTCTCTTGTCAAAATGTGGGTGCCTCGGTCAAATCTGCGACCTCGAGCAATGCCATAGCCGCAGTGCTACTTCGGCGGGCACAGTAGTGTTTATTTGACTTGCGACCGCTACCGATGTGTCGCCTAGACCCTGTGGCGCACTTTAATTAACGCAATTCTGCTTACACATGTCCTGCGTATGTTTACCGCTAGACATACTTGATGCTTTTATTTTTATAAATAGCAGAAGTGGACCATACCGTAACTTGAACTTAAGTTTATGTAGCCTTTCTTTGCCGTCTTACGTTAGCTTTTTCTATTCCACCCCTCACCCCTGGTGTTTGTATGAGAACTGCGAACCAAAGGTGGCAAGGCTTTAGTCACTCGTTTCGCGACTGCCTCTGTTCAGCCCATTCTCTGCCTTCTCTTCCCGCTCCTTCCTTCCATTCTATCTAGCTAAACTCTGGATTGGCATGTTGGTAAAAAGGTAAGCGCTGGCGAGGGGTCACGGTCAATTACAGCTGTCAAAAGGCTAATGTGGCCTTGACCCTGAACCTCCAAGGGGCATTGTGCACATTCGACGGGGTGCGGTCAAAACGAGTTCTTCGCGTCTTTTCTCTGCCACGCTCTTTCCATGTATATAGAGCTTTTCATCTGGTGAGAAGAATAGGGAGCGCGGCGCACCTTGACCGTATTGCTGTCGCTAGCTTCGGAACGATTTCAGGATGGTTTAGATCTTACTTTGTGTAATTTACGCATGCCTGTTCATATGAGGTCGTAAGGGGAGCCTTTCGATGCACCGGTAACTACAGTACGCGCTTGGGGGCCCAAACATGTGACGCGGATTATAAGCCGCGGTGTGTGTAAGTGCTGTGAACTATTTTGCGTATATACGTTTCAATGAAACGCATAGAATAGAACCGGTGTCTCTGTGTTACCAGCATGATAGGGTAAATCTGCTGTTTATCTGATGGCTCGGCGTAGGGACTAAAACATAAGTGCACCTGCTCGCGTGCGGTCAACCTAAGGCAATCACGAAACACCTAAGCGGCAGGCGCTAGCAAATAATTGTGGTACACCGTCATCGTTTTCAGGCATTTTAAGTCTAGTAGGCTTGAAATCACTATATGTCTACGCTAGCCTTCCTGCACGAGGTTGATGGCGCTGCTCAACACAGCGATTACTGCGACTGGTGAACCAGCATGATACATATATAAGGTATGTGAGTCGGCATTGATCTTTTGCCCATTAGAGCCTTAACATATGAGAGGGATCGCATAATAAGAAAGCGATGGCTATGTTTGAGGTCAACATTTCCGTAATACGTGTGAGTGCATTATAGAGAACGGAACGAACACAACTGAAAAAAAAAATTCGGTTATCATCCTCTTTCTGGAAAAACAGAGAAACACGTGCCACGACCACAATACGAGCTCACATTGTCACGCCGCACAACGTGTATAGATATATAAACATTGACGCTGCATGCTTGGAACATACGCTGTATAGAACAACGGTAACTATAATCCAGCACCTACCCCTGCTTGGGACGCTCGCACAGTTGGTATAGTTCACACTGTAAGTTATGCTGCTATTACTAATCAAAACTATTTTATATTCATGGGTGGAAACCTCATACACAGAACCATGTAATCACGCAATGTAATCTGCAGCTAACACTTTGAACGCTTGTCAAAGTATAACAGTACAGCTGCTATCAAAGCAGAACGGTTCCAACGCGGTTACAATCGTCGTGTATGTTTCGTTGCTCCGAAACCACAGCTTAAAACTAGACCATAATACTGCAATAAGGTCACAATAGTGAATGGAACTGTCAGTAACGCACAATTTATCTCCGAGGCTGCTTGTAGGCTCTAACATGTGCGCACACATCGCGCTTCGTGTTCCCTGCGCCTCAACGCTGGTAGAAAGCCCTGCCAAAGTGACTTAAACCACATCAGTACGTCTCATGCAACCGTTTAGCGCGTAGAAGGCGCACGTCCTGCTAAATAGACCGTACGAGCGCGAACACAAACACCAGAAACTACCGCCGAGCGTATACCTGCCATGCGAAAGGGAGCACTCGACCAAGCGAGCATGCCGACTGCCCATAGATGGCGCCACAGCGTAGGAAACGCACCTTAGAGACTCAGAAGAGCCACCAGTTATTGACAATTATGTTTGGGAAGGGTGCAACAGAACTAAGTCGGAAAGAAAGGTAGGGGGAGTCGGAACGCTCATCCATCAGGGAGCCAAATGGAAAAGAGTAAGTTCACAATGTCAAGAGCATCTTTGGTTATCAGGTAAAATAAGTGGCAAAGAAACTTGGCTGGGCGTTACGTATTTGTGGACCGGAAAAAATTGCACAGAGAAAAATAAAGAGTTAGTGGAATGCAAAAGCGCTGATATTAAGGGTTTCGGGAGTGGTGCTGAAATTGTCCTGTTAGCTAGGTGACATGAATGCCCACATACAGGATTTAGATGGCTATACCGACAATAACGGAAAGTCAATGCTGTACCTTTGTGCGCAAAATAACCTCGTGATCGTGAATACAGGGCCTACGTGTGAAGGACAGATCACGTGGGAAGTGGGAAACCGGCAATCGACCATTGATTACTGTCTGATGACAGAAGGAATTCATGATAAGTTGAGAGAAATGGTCATCGATGAGGAAGGGTTTAACAGCATAGGGAGCGACCATAAGCGCATCATATTGAAAATGGGATATGTAGTTGGGAAAGAGAGCAAGGAGAGCAAAATGGCCAGTCCAAATTTGAACGCTGAACAAATAGCAAATACAGTCACTAGAGTTGAGGAAGAACTTGGCAAATGGCCAAGTAAAGATTGGGAATATGGTGAGCTTATAAATGTAATAAAGACAGAAATACGGAAAGAGAACCAACATGTTCGTTGGAAAGGAAAAAAGAAACCGAAACGCTGGTGGAACAAGGAGATACGAGAAGCGATCGCCGAATGACAGAAAGCAACTCGAGAGCACAGGCAGGCAAAGGAGGCGTAGTCGCCACAGGATGAAGTAACTAGTAAATGGGAAATATACCGGGAGAAAAAGTCTATGGTTCAAATACTGGTGCAAACAAAATAAAAAGGTGAAAGTGAACGTTGGTTGTAAGAAATACGTGAGAAACAGAAGGCCGCACCTAGAATATTTTGGAACCACATAAAATTTTTAGGCAGGAAGTCAACCACAATACAACAACATATCCTAGACGAAGAAGAAAACAGACTCGAAGGAGAAGCGGCAAGAAATTACATCCGAAAAGCAACAGCCGAATCGTTCCAAGGCAATGACGAGGTTATACTTGTTGAAAAAAAGAGCATGAAAGAGACCCAAGGGGAAAGGCAGCTGGTGCTAACAAATTTAAACTGGAAGAAAGCGGAAGAGAAAATTCCTAAGCGTATAGCCACAGGGCTAGACGAGATTCCCATTAGGCTGATAAATGAACTAGGACCAAAAAGTAAGGAAGCTCTGGTGAAAGCAGTGGAAAGAACTTTAAAAGATAGACGAATACCAGACAGCTGGCGACAAAGAATAATGAATTTGATTTATAAAGGAAAGGGGGAGAAAGACAGAATTCACTCGTATAGACCGTTGACCATTACATCGGTAATATAAAGGCTCGCAATGCAGGCAATCAAATTAAAGCTTCAAGCATGGACTGAGAATAATGGCATTTTGGGAGAGCTTCAGAATGGTTTCAGAATAGGTAGGCGTTTGGATGACAACTTGTTTGTTCTTTCTCAGTGTATTGAAATATCAATAGCAGAAAGCAGACCGTTGTATGTGGCCTTTTTAGACATTACAGGAGCCTACGACAACGTTGACCGCAACATATTGTGGGATATCCTGGAATGGGGAGGCTTAGGTAACGATTGTATACAGCTTTTGAGAGAGATTTACCTAGAAAATACCGGTTGCGTTGAATGGGAAGGGATGAGGAGCGAGGAGAAAGTTCATATCAACAAGGGACTGAGGCAGGGGTGCCCTTTATCCCCGCTGTTGTTTATGATGTACATGGTGAGGATGGAGAGGGCGCTAGAAGGAAGTAATGTCGGGATTAATCTCTCAAACAAACAGGCGGGTACAGTAATAGAGCAGCAACTCCTAGGTTTATTTTATGCGGATGACATTGTGTTGCTAGCTAACAAGCAAAGTGATTTGCAACGTCTGGCTAATATCTGTGGACAGGAATGTAACGATTTAGGCTTGAAGTTTAGTGTTAGAAAATCAGGTGTTATGGTATTCAATGAAAACTGTGAACAGACAGCGGAGATACAGGGCCAAGAAATACCTCGGGCAACAGAATATAAATACCTTGGTATATGGATAAACAAAGGCAATGGATATATGGAAACACAGGAGAAAACCATAACAGTAAAGGGGAAGAGATATGCAGCCATAATGAAGCATAGAGCGCTATGGGGATGCAATAGGTACGAGGTCCTCCGAGGTATGTGGAAAGGTGTAATGGTTCCAGGACTTACTTTTGGAAATGCAGTTGTTGGCTATAAATCAGGGGTACAATCAGGACTCGACGGGAACCAAAGGTCAGTGGGTCGCCGCGCATTGGGCGCTCACGGGAAGACTACAAACGAAGCTATGCAGAGTGATATGGGCTGGACTAGTTGTGAAGTGAGGGAAGCTTGCAGTAAAATTGAGTATGAAGAACGACTGCGGAATATGGAAGAAAGTAAATGGGCTGGGAGAGTGTTCAGGTATCTGTACAGGAAAAACATTGATTCACAGTGGAGGAAAATAACTAGGAAGCTTACCAGCAAGTATGCGGCCTGTAGGGTGGACAACACAACAACAAAGGTCAAGCGGAAAATAAGAGAAGCTGAATTAATCTCATGGGTGGCGGCAATGGAACAGAAACCTGCCATGAGTAACTATTAAGAGGAAAAAACGAAATCAGGAAAGAAACCATTTATGATACCTCAAAGGGAAGCTCATTACTTTTCGAAGCGAGATCAGGATGCCTTAGAACACGCACCTATAAAGCGAGATATAAGAAGGAAGAAGAAGCATGTGCTTGCTGTGGTAAAGCTAGGGAAACTACGGAGCATGTTTTATTAGAATGTGAAGACGTCTACTCAGCGGTCGATTTAGGCACCACTGGCCTCTTTGAAGCCCTTGGGTTCAGAGGAAGCAGTGGTAAAGCAAACATGTCCGCAATAGACATTAGTAAGAGGTGACTGGAGCATTGGTGGAAGAAAAGTAGGGAAACGCCATAAGGCGGAGACGTACAAAAGCACAGTTCGCAATAGCGGATCAGAAAATTTGGGCGTGGTAGTTCATAGTGTTTTTTTTTGTCTTTTTTCGTTGTTTAACCTAGGTAGAATATTAGGCAGTATAGTAGGAAGAGCTTGGTGGCGCAACCCACCGCCCCGTTCCAAAGGGGACGCTCATAACATCCATCCGATTAGGTAGAATATTAGGCAGTATAGTAGCAAGAGCTTGGTGGCGCAACCCACCACCCCGTTCCAAAGGGGACGCTCGTAGCATCCATCCATCCATGGTGGTGCCTGTGAAAAAACGGTGTATACCCGCTCTCAGCCGCTCCCCGACAGCAGCAGCAGGAACAGTGGGAAGGACGAAAGAAAACGCACAGAAAATTTCGCTTTAAAACTCATATAAGCACGTATTAGCATTTCGTACTAGCCTAGCATTGAGTATACCACCTAAACCCGAGTAAGTCCTGCATACCGTAATCTGCTAAAACAAAAGCAGAAACCATAGCACACAATAGATGGTGAATAAAGAACGAATTCATTGGTCCCTGCCCAACACCTTCAACAATTGAACAATGAATGAACTACTTGAACAAAAGGTCATGTGACTATCTTCACTCTCGCGCTCTGCTCACATGCGCATTATTCGGTGCCTTTTGGGTCCTCTCAATCGCGGTCTCTAGAATATTCATTTCTTGCCGGACTAGTCGTCGGCCATGGCCATGAGCTCCTCCATGAAGCCGTCATCCACGGTGAAATGGTGACACGTGTCGGGACTGTTGGCACAGGACACCAGCTCACGGTTGACATCCCGCTTGTGCTCGCGTGACGCTGTCTCGGCGCCACCTGTGATGCTTTCTTCAACTGCATCGTCGCCGATACTGCGGCATCCCTTGAAGCGCTTCAGAGGAATGCCTGCGCATAGCACAATAAATGGAAGGCCATAGGTTAGGGTTCTCGAAGATACGAAATTTAGAAATCAAGGCAGTAACGCACATCTCGCAAGATCACAGGAATTGTGCAAGAAGAAACAATACAGAGAAGGAAACAAACTTATCAACCGACGTAAGTTTCTATCCCAGACAAAATGCGTGTTCTGAATATAACGGGGGAATTCACAAAATATTTTATGTTCTCCTTATCGGCCTAATTATTCATGCTAATTACCACAATTCTCAAGTATTGAGAATAGGGACAAGCCTACATTTATAAAGTTCTCGAGAGTTGCAAAGAACCTTGTTGACCCTATCGTTTTCATATGTCACAGTCTTTCCCTGGGACGCGTAAGAAATTATTGCTTACCAAGTAAAACAGGAGGAAGACGGGAGATGGAAATTCAACAAGATGAGCAAGACGAGAACAAGGTGAAAGCGGGAGGCAACGTTTCGACAAGTGGACTTCACCTTGTTCTCGTTTTGCTATTGCTCAGAAAGTAGGAAATATAAGCTGATGAACAAGATATTTCATAGAAAGTTGTGCTGTTATATTATTGGAAGTTTACCGCTGTAGCATAACTTGTAACGTTGAATAATCAATCTCGAAAAGTTATGCAATCAGGCACACAACAAAATCAGTGTGACGTGGTGCGTACCACCGTAAACAAACTACATTATTCACGCTCTCCTCAAATGTTTCGAATTTTGAAACCTTGTGCAGAGTTTGTTAGGATGCCTAGTATTTAAAAAGAATACAAAAGAAATGCTGAGGCTTGTCGCTAGCGAGACTTTCTCGAGCATGCCAACATTTACAACGTGTCCTATCGATGCAATACGCAATACTTTTAAAGCGCCGTTTTGCTTGCAGCAGAGCTGCCACGCAAAACGGCGCTTCAAAAGTGTGGCGTATTGCATCGATAGGACAGGTTGTAAATGTTGGCATGCTCGAGAAAGTCTCGCACGCCACAAGCCTCGCTTCTGTGCAAACCTTTTGTGAGAACGCAAAACGGACTACCAATGCTAAAACTTCAAAAAAAAATGCAACGTAAGACACACATGCGCACGTAATACGGCTGCGAGCGTTGAGAGCAGTAGACGATCTACATTAAACGAAATTCACGTGAAATGTTTTGGATATAAATGTTACAGTGAAATGTTTTGGATATAAATGTTACAGTACAGAATAAGTTTATTTCAAAATTGCAAGCCCACCGCCTATGCGAAATATGCAAAAAAATAATGGTACACCTATTCGAGGACGGCACTGCGGGGGCAAGCAAGCGGAAAGCTTTATCAGTTTTTCAGATATTTCGGAAGCTTTCAACATGATGTGGCAAGAAAGGCCACACGATATGTACGCGCCGCAAATGTCATGGTAATATGCTCAAATTCTGTCTAAAATGTTATGGTGGCGCACGTGCTGTAAGCATATTATTTATATTCGTCAATATTCATTACATACCTAACAATTAGGAATTATACAAAAACGATGGACACATTAACGAATGAAATAGTGTTGTTTTATCTGCCTCGAAGGCGAGGTACTTTTCTCAAAATATCATTCACGGTAACCGAGACATGCTGCACATATCTCGCACGTCTGGCAACAAATTGCAGTATACGCGAATAAACCAAGCACAAAAGAAGCCTAAATCAGTATTAAAAACTGTCATAAACCCTGCAATGCAAAAAATGTACTCACCACCACGATAGATGATGCGCTTCTGGGCTGCGGGTCCTGACGAAGGGCCGGGCTCGGCATCAGCGTCACCGCCTGCAGCCCGCTTGGAAGCCACTGCCGCGCCTGTAGCCAGGATGACGGTATCTCGTGCAGCCAGCTCCACTCTCCTTGGGCACACCACGCGGCCACTGGGCAGGGTGAAACGCACTCGCTTCGATGTTGGAGTTGACGATGGTTGGCAAGTAGTGTCCACACGGCCCCTGGCGGCTACCGCTTCCCGTTCAGCTGGCATGGCTTCTTTGCTCGGTGCAGTGACTGCGATGCACGTCCGCACACAACGAAGTCAGGCGTTGAATAATTTTTTTTTTCTCTCGCAAGGCAACGCATGTCCTGCCCTTTCCCTCTCCCACTCCCCCAACCAATGGGGTGGTTGGTTAGGAAGCTTCCGTGCAAGATCAAAGTATCACAGGCCCCGCCCACACTCGTGCATTCTCACCTCCCCCCCCCCCCCCCCGCAGGGGCTGGATCCGACGCATTTTAACAAAAAACGGAAGAGTAATTGCGCATTTGTAATACAAGGAAAATTGGAATATTTTTACCTTGTCCCGGCCCAGACATTCCCACCTGTGGCGACGGCAGCAATACAAAAGCCGAAAATTACAACTACATCATGCTGCTCTCGGAACGACCACATAAATAGTCAGGTTTGAAAACGAGACTGATACACTTAAACCATTGACGTTCTGTCATGACTGTTTAAGGTAAGCCGGGGAAAAAAAAAAAGTGGTGTCTTTCCAAGCAGCGTTCAGGTCCGAGCTGCAAACTGGCTGCTGTATAGTTTATAATGTAGCGTTGTATAATGTAGCGTTGTATAACTCGAATACTGTTACTCGGAAGATCGAACGTCCACCATAGCAAAATTTTGAAATTGTTTTTCCGTCAGTGGGGGCGGCGGGGCCATGACACTCTAAGAGGGTATCTTCTTTTCGCTTCGCTCATATACAGGGAAACATGGTGGCTTTTCCATTACTAATCGCAGCAGTTCTACGCCGTTTGACTCGAATAGCACGAACACGCATGACGTCTGTGCTATACAGGAACGAGGTCCCAGTAAAGCCCCTTTATCTACACCCCGAAGCCTTGGTTAAATGTATAGCAACGCCAATCAGTAAGTAAATATTGTTCGCTTAAGCATGTATCAGCTGGGACTCTAGATAAGTGCTCTAAAATTGCATTGCAGAGTATAAGGATTTCTTATTTTAGCCTAAATTGAGTTGTCCCAAATTTTTTTGAACAGAGGAAGCATTATGAATGACCAAACCACACGCACAACTGATTGATTGGCTGCAGCTATTATGAGAAAGAAACTGTAGGTCCCTGCGACACTACCATTGACGACTCAGCGCTTACGCGTGGATGTGCATGCGCCAGTAAACGCTATAAATTCCAATGCGGCACTTCACCATTTCCCTCTCAAGTTTCTTCTTTTTTCATTTTACGCAGAAGCAAACGCTATCATCAGCCTCCTCAATTGCCCTTGGTTTTGTTCATGCCACAGATTCTTGAGGTTAAACGCAGACTTCTGAATGCAACTGAAGTTACGTGATCACCTAACCGTGCGACCCATTTCATGCGGGATAGGCGCCCACATCAAACTTGTTCGCCCCCTTCACGTTTTAAGTAAGTTGTGCTGTGATCTTTCTCGGGGCCTTATGTAAGCTGGTATGCTGCGTTCCGGTGTTATCTAGACATACATGTTCAAAGTGATGTTGAATATTGAGGGATTGTTGTGCATTGGTGAGTGACAGTGTGCGAAGCCAGTGTTGCAGATAATGGGAGTGGTGCGGCGAAGACAACTTAACATCGCGAGCGAATGGGTGATCGCAAGAAGCCGACGACGAAGAAGCGACGCGCGTGATGTCTGATGCGACGTCAAAACAAAATACAAAGAAGAAAGGAACCATTAAGGACCGTACACGTTGGGTGACGTAAGAGAAAATGAAGGAAGGCGAATAGATGAGCGAGAGACCAAGGGCCGTGTTTGATGCCGTTTGCATTTACATACAATCAACAAAACGAATAACTTTTTATTGTTATCTTAAAATTTGCTTGTTTTTGTATGTTTCATTCTCTTTCTTTTTTTGCTCCCATCGAATTGGTAACATTCCAAAAGTATAGGTAATCGTTTCAGCACGCAATTCTTGGCCAATCCCCTCGTGTACGTGCGAGTCATAACATGAGGCCGTTGTCATCATCATCGAGACCCTAGAATGGCGTGGTGGTGTTCGGACGCAAGTGAGTGCCGAAGAAGTCAGCGTCCACTGGTAGCAGGAGTAAGCTGTCGGGCCGTGGGCCCGAGCTTGCAGATTACCACAGGCGGAACCGAGACTGCCTAACCTGCTCAGTCAGCACAAGGTCCCATGGCGTGGCAACCTTGAGATGCCACGACGGCTCGGCGCTCTTCAACTTCGCGACCACGTGACAAGAAGTGTTGGCGAGGCGTACCCCGCTCTTATTCTAATGTCCTTGTGTATTCGGAAACACCTAACAACTTTAGGATTAGAATACCGTTGTCTTTGATTAATGAGAACTGCATTTGTTACAAGCCGTGTAGAGTGCTTTTTATCCTTTTTTTCTATGCTTTGTTTACGGTTGTTTTCTTTCCACTTTCTATGTGTAAATACACATTCTTCTTTCACTTCTGAAATTACAGGCTTTCATCCTTCATTTGAATGGAAAACATAGATAGCGATATTATTGTAAGTCGCTTTCCATAAACGGACCGTGACAGGGATCAAGGCCTAGCTTAGGGTCTCATACCTGCAGGTTGCGTTGTCACTACAACGTAATGACGGCGCCATTCGTAACCGCCACGGCAAACAAACAGCTTGTCGGATTTTTGGACGTGGTGAAATGTCGTGTGGAAGAAGCAGATTCTCTAGCGGTGTTCCACAAATTCCGTTCTCATGAAAATTCAATCGGCCCATGTTTCGTCACACGGTGGTCGGGAAATCTGAGACGGAAACAAATTATTTAATTTTTCATATATTAATCATTATATGAAATACATTGGTCCACTCGGGAGGTTCAGACCGTGCCCGTTACGTCAGTCTTACATATGCTACAAGCTCGGTGAAAGTTTTACATGAGGAGTTACTTTGACATCTCGATGCCTCACTTCCGCACGTGCGTTACATACACTGTGGAAGCCTAGGATCAAGATAAAATGATATTGTACAGCTGCCGTGTATTCAACTGCAAGAAATCAAATTATATGTTAGGGTAAATGCAACTCCTTATGGATGGTACACAGGATAACGTCCACGAAATCAATGGAATCTCCACTGACCTTGAAAACACTTTATATCGTTTGCAGCTTCTTACAAAGTAAGCATTGACGGCTTCTTCTCTCTTTCCCACACCAGATAGCTATTTCATATGGTCACTGCAGGTTAAATATAATGATGTCCATTCTATAACACATACCCACAATATGGAAATGCCAAAGAACCGTGTCTGTGTTTTGATTATGTCTCTAATGTCCTGGCACAGTTGCTCATCAAGGAAGTATCGAACGAACTGCTCACATTTACTCTGGCCATGGAGAGTACATACGTACAAAAAGAACCAAGAAATATATTTTTCTGGTGTAACCTCTTTATTGTGCTAATTAATGAATTGTTTATTACTTTTAGGCTATCCAAAGGGCGAAACGTCACTCCAATATATAAAAACGAAACAGGGGCTTTGCTTTACGTTTTCTGTGTTTCTTTTATTGTTACGGCGCATAAAACACAGCGCAGCAGATATGATACATGGGGCATTAGATGGGATGATTTTATTACTGCACATATCCTCAATGGGGGAATTACCAAGAAGCGGCCATTGCATATCGTGCAACCGACTGGAGATACTATTCGGGTAGTGCTGAATTCTGTCACGTTGTCATATTTGGTAATGGCGGCATGTTGATCATATCGGAGGCAGCTGTGGGCATCTCCAAATTGCTGAAAATGCCGTCATTGCCAAATTCCACGACATGGCGAAATTGGACACTGTCCAGAATAGTGTCCGCAGCTCTTTTACACCATTGCCGCGTGTTGTTTAGGAATATATTTTCCATACTATGGCACATTCCAGGTGATCTGCAATGAAGTGAACTGTACATGTGCAATGATTAAGAAGAAATGAAAAAAAAATACCAGCCAATGTAGCATCTGCCACATTGTGTAGCATTGGTACGCGAGGGCACATGCACGTGTCACGTACCTTTATGCCAAAATAATAATACACAAAAAAGTTCATTCCTTTGTCGGCCGTAGAAACGTCACTAATTATCATCATCGTCATCAGCCTGGTTACACCCACTCCAGGGCAAAGGCCTCTCCCATACATCTCCAACTACCGTGTCATGTACTAATTCTTGCTATGTTCATTCCCCTCCTATCAAATCAAAGAACATGTTCTGACACGCGTGCGGCAACTCACGAGCACATCTCTCTCGATGATCACGTCCACTTGCTGTCACAGCGCTGGGGTGATGAAGAGTGGCCGCAGTGGTTAGCGAATTCCCTGTCGCGTTGCCTCTGACCTTAACGCAAGTTATGCTTGCGAAAACACATCATTCTGGTAGTTTCTGGTGTTTTTTTTTCACGCTCGCACGGTCTATTTAGCATGACGTGCGTCTTCTACGTGCTAAACGGTTGTGTGAGACGTACAGAAGTGGTTTAAGTCACTACGGCCGGACTTTCTACTGGCGTTGAGGCGGGCGGAGCACGCATCGCGATGAGTGCTCGCATGTGTGAGCCTACAATAAGCCTCGACAGTTCCATTCACTAATGTGAACGTATTGCAGTATTATCATCTATTTTTAAACTGTGGTTTCGGAGTAATGAAACATGCAGGACGATGGTGACAGTGTGGGAACCATTCTGCTACGATTGGAGCTGTACTGTTATGCTTTGACAAGTGTTCAAACTGTTAGCTGCAGATTACATTGCGTGATTATTTGGTTCTGTGTATAAGGTTTCCATTCATGAATATAAAATAGTTTTGGTTAGTAATAAAAGCATAGCTTACAGTGTGAAATATACTTTTCTTGCAAAGCGACCGTTTACCAACGGTTCGAGCATCCTAAGCAGCGATAGGGGCTCGATATAGATATCTTTGTTCTATATAGCATATTTTGCAAGCATGCGGCGTCATTGATTGTGTATCTGTAAACGTTGTGCGGTGTGACAATGCGTAATCGTACTGTGGCGTTGGCACGTGTTTCTTTCTTTTTCGAGGAGGAGGATGATAACCGATTTTTTTTTCGGTTGTGTTCGTTCCGTTCTCTATGACGCACTCACATGTATTACGGAAATTTGGTCCTCAAAAATAGCCATCGCTTTCTTATTATGCGATCCCTCTCATACGTTATGGCTTTACAGGGCAAAAAGGCAATGCCGATGCACATAGCTTATATATTTATCATGCCGGTTCACCAAACGCAGTAATCGGTGTGTTGAGCAGCGCCATCGGCCTCATGCAGGATGACTAGTGTACACATATAGTGATTTCAAGCCTACTAGACGTCGAATGCGTGAGAACGATGCCGGTGTACAGCAATAATTTGATAGCGCCTACCGCTTAGATGTTTGGTGGTTGCCTTAGGTTCAGTTCAGTTCAGTTTATTGTCCTTAAAGACCCCCGGAGGGGGTATTACATAAGGGGTGGGTTTAACATAAGTTCCACATTTGGTACACTTCATAAGTTATATTCAAAGTGATCAATCACACGCTGTAGGAATGAAGACAGGCAAGTGATGCTAGCAATGTCAGCAGGAAGGCCGTTCCAGTCTTTAGCTGCTCGAGGAATGAACGAGGCGGAAAAATGAGTGGTTCGGGCACGTGGCCGTGCGACTTGCTGCGGATGACTCGTGCGGTGAGAGATGCGTGCTGCAGGAACGATGTATGGCGCATGATGAAGGGTACTGAAAAAGAACTTGTGATAGAGCTCAAGACTAGCAATGCGTCGGCGATTAGATAGTAATGTTAGTCTGGATTGTGTTTTAAGTGCGGAAATACTGACATCATATGAATATTGTGAGTGAATGAACCTAGTAGCGCGGTTCTGAACAGATTCAAGTGGCCGCACACGAGCATGCGCTCTTATGTTTTATGTTATAGTCTCTGCGCAGAGTGATCAGATAGCGGGCAGATTTACCATTTTATGCTGGTAACACAGAGACATTGGTTCTATTCGTTTAATTAAAACGGATATACGCAAAACAGTTCATAACACTTACACACACCGCGGCTGAAAATGCGCGTCACATGTTCGCGACCCCAAGCGTGTACTGTAGTCACCGGTGCACCGAAAGGCTTCCCTCACGACCTTATATGAACGGACATGTGTAAATTTCACAAAATAAGATATAAACCACCCCGAAATCGTTCCGCAGCTCGCGATAGCAATACCGCCAAGCAGCACCATGCTCTTTCCTTCTCGCCCGATGAAAAGGTCTATGTACGTGGAAAGAGCTGGGGAGGGAAGAGACGCGAAGAACTCGTTTGGACCGTACCGCGTCGAATGCGCACAATGTCTGAAGGAGCTTTCGGGTCAAGGCCACATTAGCCTTTTTACAGCTGTAATTGGCCGTGACCCCCCGCCAGCGCTTACCTTTTTACCAACGTGCCAATCCAGAGTTTAGCTAGATTGAAGAATCGCAGAATGGAATGGAAGGAGTGGAATGTACGCAGAATGCAAGGAAGGAGCGGGAAGAGAAGGCAGAGAATGGGATGAACAGACGCAGTCGCGAAACGAGAGACTAAGAGCCTTGCCACCTCTTGTTCACAGTTCTCATACAAATACAACGGGTGAGGGGTGGAATAGAAAAAGGTAACCGCAGACGGCAAATAAACTTAAGTTCAAGGTATGGTATGGTCCGCTTCTGCTATTTATAAAAATAAAACCATCAAATATTTCTAGCGGTAGGCATACGCTGGACATGCGTAAGCAGAGTCGCGTTAATTAAAGTGCACCTCAGGGTCTAGTCGACACAACGGAAGTGGTCGCACGTGAAATAAACACTTCTGTCCCCACCGAAGTGGCACTGCGGCTATGCCATTGCTCGAGGTCGCAGATTTGACCGAGGCACCCGCATTTTGACGAGGGAGAAATAAAAAAAAACGCTCGGGCACTTTGATTTAGGGAGACGTTATTGAGCACAATGGTGCCAAAATTAATCCGGAGTGCACCACTACGGCATGCCTCATAATCCGATCGTGGTTTTGGCAAGCAGGGCCGCTTCATCAAATTAATATTGTTTAGTGCTTCTACCATCATGCGATATGCCATGTGACGCAATGACAATGCTCAACCCTCTCTGAGGTGACCAAATATGTCGGATAACACCTAAAGCAAACACCTCTCCCTTTGTATTTTGTGTACTAAGCAGACAAACAGTAGTGGTGCAAACAAGGTAACGTTTAACATCAACTCACCACACACGTGTTGAGAAACCGTTGAAAAAATTAAATATTTGCCGTCAACATCACCAGTTATTATGAGAGTCAAAGCAAACAGCACAGAAAGCTTCGCTTACAGAGATTCTACAGTGCGTGGGATCTGCATAATTAAAATTTTTTTCGCGGATCACAATGTGCGCGGACGTAGTCGACAGCCTTTGGAAACAGTGCTGCAGAACTGCCATATGCAACACAGCTTTTTTTTCTACGCAGTTGAAGGAAAATCACACGTTTGTACAATTCGTGGAATCAGACATGATTTTCTGTTTTGACAGACACCTAAATGCTTCGCGAAAGCAGGTACATAACCTCTATTTTGCGTCTGAGAATATAGATGATTCCTTTTAGTTGAAGGTATGCTGAATGTGTAGCGGATGTCTGTGATTCCCTGATCACAGTTGTTACCTTGACAGCTATTTCTCTCACGTAAGTAGAAAGATGCAGAGATAGCAGAATGACAAGCATTTTCCCCAATTATCTGCACTCTAATCGGGGTCAACTTTTTTTGTTCCCTCGCCACTTCTGATAATTTATGAAACGGAACACCTGACTTGTCTGACGATTTCAGCGTTAGTATTTAGGCAGTGAGATATTTATGGCAAGGCCTCAAGGTGATTTTCAATTTTTTAGCCCGCGTAAATAATTTAATCGAATATGCATGTCAATTAAGAGAACCAGACTTGGTTTTGTGGACAGTGTTAATTGGTAAGCTAACTTAGGAGTCTGAAAATAGCCAGTCTCTATCTGTATTACGTATCTAAAGAGGTTTCATTTAAGGTTATACCCGTGTCACAGTGGCGTTTGCAAGGCCTTCGAACCACTATTCAGTTGACTCAAAGGTCAAGTTCGAGCTGCTACACGGGCGGTTTCTAAGGCCGCCAAGTCAATAGTCTATCGAGTCAACGGAGCACCCTACAACTACAGTGTACTAGAAGTATTCTAATACACTGTACTACAACTCAATCGAAATCTCTATGGCCTTTGAGCAAAGGAAGCGGAAACAGGCCCAGCATGCCCTCTCGTTCACAGTGTGCTCGTACTCACGGTTAGAAAGAACAAATCAAACCAAATGCTCTAAAGTACTATATATGTGTGTTATTCATTATTCAATAAAGTGTTTTTGCCACTTGACATGTGCGAACACACACCAAAACGGAAGCCAAATCGAGCGGCGCAAACGTTGCCGCAGTTTCGCTACTCAACAACTAAAGATCCGCAAAATCCTCAAAATAAAGATCCGCAGCGCCACACGATTTTGCGAGAAACACCTGAACCACTCAACGGCCTTTCAAAAGTGCCGTGTAGCAGCGCGACAACTCCTTTGAGTCGATAGAGTTGTGGCGTTTCAAAGGCCGTTGACTGGAAGGCCTTCCAAATGTGCCCGTGAGACAGAGGTATTAGTCAAATGACGGTGCCGTCTTTTGCGGGACCGAAGAGTTCTCTAGGCGCGCAGGACAAATGATCCGCTAAAAAATCCGATCTTCCGCTCGTTTTAGGCGCTGGAAGTGCTACTGGCACCCAACTGTGGCCCCCTGGCACGGAGGTGCTCGCTAATGGATCCAACTGTTGAACAATAGGAGAGCAGGAGGTCACCATAGGGCCTTGTCTACCTGGACGCTGCTCTCCACAGGTGCTCCTGCTCTCGGACTTGAAGCATGACCCGACAGTAAAGAAATAATCCACATACCTCGCAACACGATTATTCTCCTTAAGGGTGTATTGACAGTAAGAATTTTGATTACGCAAAGCACGTTAGCGGCGCCATTTCCGAAATAATTCACTTCAGAAACGTTTCACCAAAGAACGGTTTGTGAATCTCTATGCCAAAAAGTTAATTTTTGGAGGCTTTTGGCTGAAGATACATTGAGAATTTTGGTGATGAATATCCAAGGGGGACTTGATAATTTATTTTTATTGTGTAGCTCTCAAAGTTTCCCATGACATGGGGGATGGTTAAACAACTGTTAAGAAGGTTTTCAAGAGTAAAAAAGTGTTTAACATTAGATGAGACTGTAGCAAATGAATGAGCATGAGGATAATGTCGGCTAAGAGTGACAGGGAAGAAACACCGTGGCGCTACACGGCGCTTGACAACAGCCACTCTTCATTAGGTGAACCTAATGAAGAGTGGCTGAAAAAAATGAAAACAAGCCAAATTCGGAAACCAGGACATGCGCCGATCGACGAAACCTGCTCTGAAAGCGCTTTCATTTCACACATGCAAGAAATGTTTATTTCGTTATTGTAGCAATTATAAGAACACCACCATAGCCGGCACAATGGACGCACTTGAGCACATAAAAATGTATTCTTTATGTTTTTTTTTGGTTGGTTAAGGGCGGCGCGGAGTTGGAACACGAACCCCATGTTTGCTTTCCACCTGTTGCCGGACGTCTGTAGATGGCCTCTAGTGATCTGGTGATGTCATTACTGGTGATGTTGACGGCAAATATTTAAATTTTTTAACGGTTTCTCAAGACGAGTGTGGTGAGTTGATGTTGAACGTTCCGCTGTTTGCAACATTACAGTTTGTCTGCTTAATACACAAAACACGTACAAAGGGAGAGGAGTTTGCTTTTAGGTGGTGTCCGCCATATCTCGTCACCTCAGAGAGGGCGGAGCATTGTCATTGCCTCACATGGCACATCGCATCATGGGAGAAGCCTTAAACTTGAATTTGATGACGGGGCTCTGCGTGCCAAAACCACGATCGCATTATGAGGCATGCCGTAGTGGCATGCCGTATTAATTTTGGCACCATGGTGCTCGGTAACGTGTCCCTAAATCAAAGTGCCCGAGCGTTTTTTATTTCTCCCTCGTAAAAATGCGGGTGCCTCGGTCAAATCTGCGACCTCGAGCAATTCCATAGCCGCAGTGCTACTTCGGCGGGAACAGAAGTGCTTATTTGACGTGCGACCGCTTCCGTTTTGTCGTCTACACCCTGAGGGGCACTTTAACGAACGCTACTCTGCTACGCATGTCCTGTTTGTGCTTACCGCTAGACATTTGATGGTTTTATTTTTATAAATGACAGAAGCGGACCGTACCGTACCTTGAACTTAAGTTTATCTAGCGTTTATTTGGCCCCTGCGGTTACCTTTTTCTATTCCACCCCTCTCCCGTTGTATTTGTATGAAAACTGCAAACAAGAGGTGGCAAGGCTGTTAGTCTCTCGATTCGCGACTGCGCCTGTTCAACACATTCTCTGCCTTCTCTTTTCGCTCCTTCCTTCCATTCTATCTAGCTAAACTCTGGATCGGCACGTCGGTAAAGAGGTAAGTGTTTGCGAGGGGTCACGGATAATTACAGCTGTCAAAAGGCTAATGTGGCCTTGACCCGGAAGCTTCAGGAGGCATTGTGCACATTCGAAGCGGCGCGATCCAAACGAGTTCTTCGCGTCTCTTCTTCGCCACGCTCTTTCCATGTATATAGAGCTTTTCATTGGGGTAGAAGGAAAGGGAGCGCGGTGCTGCTTGACGGTATGTGAGTGCGTCACAAAGCACAGAAGGAACACAACCTAAAAAAAAATCGGTTATCATCCTCTTTCTCGTGAAACACGTTCCAACGCCACAGTACAAGCTCGAATAGTTACACCGCACAACATTTATAGATACATAAACATTGACGCCGCATGCTTGTAACATACGCTATATAGAACAAAGATATCTATAATCCAGCACCTACCACTGCTTAGGATGCTCGCACAGTTGGTAAACGTTCGCTTTGCTCAAAAAATATAATTTACACTATAAGGCATGCTGTTATTACTAACGAAAGCTATATTATATTCATGGGTAGAAACCTCATACACAGAACCAAGTAATCACGCAATGTAATCTGCAGCTAACAGCTTGAACGCTTGTCAAAGTACAACGGTACAGCTTCTATTGTAGCAGAACGGTTCCCACGCTGTTACAATCGTCATGTATGTTGCAGTTCTACGAAACCGTGGCTTAAATGTAGAGGATAATATTGCAATAAGCTCACATTAGTGAATGGAACTGTCAGTAATGCACAATTGATCTCCGAGGCTAATTGTAGGCACGAACATGCGCGCACACACCGCGCTGCGTGCTCCGTCCGCCTCAACGCCAGTAGAAAGTCCGGCCATAGTGACTTAAACCACTTTAGTACGTCTCACAGAACCGCATAGCGCGTAGAAGGCGCACGTCCTGCTAATAGACCGTGCGAGTGCGAAGACAAACACCAGAAACTACCGCCGAGCGTTTACCTGTCATGCGAAACGGAGCACTCGCCCAAGCCAGCATGCCGCCTGCCCATAGATGGCGCCACAGCGTAGGAATATGTAAAGTCCCTTGATAATTTGAAAGTACTGCCACTCTTTGAACTCTGCCGCCGCTGCGCGATCTCCTGGCCTCCTCCTAGCCCATTGCGTGTCCCCCCTGCGGCAACCAGTTTTGCCCCCGTTTTTCTGCACGACGATTGGTGTCCCTACCGTTGCCCTTGGAAACGCGCGGATCTTGAGTTTTGCTTGTGTTTTTCTTTTTTGTTCGCGCCATTTTCCTCCTGAGCACGGCTGGCTCGGTGCTTTAGCTCGGCGTAGCGAACGTCGTGCGCAGTGTTTCTGGTCTATGTGCTAGCGCTATGCCGGGCTGTTGCGCATATAACTGCAGCAAGAAGCCTGAAGATGCTTATGCCGTTTTTATGATACCACAACGAAAGCGTAACGGCTTGAGTGGCTGCATGGCATTGGCCGAAGCAACTTTGTTCTGACAAAGAACAGCGTTGTTTGCGAGCTGAGGAGTCTTTCTTATAGCTCGTAGCAAAGCATCCCGTAATGCTGCATTTTTTATCATTCTTCCGGCCTGCTCACCAGCGTTTTTGTTGCGGTTGTCCTCTGTATGCTTAATATTCTGCGGTGGCTCCATCACTTCGCCCGTCGCTAACTGTTGTTATTCAGTCGGAAGCGCAGTATTACTGATTCTGCTTTGCGCCCTGAAAAAATTAGTGGCAAGTATCACCGTAGTATTGTAGGTGATGAGCGTTCACTAGTCAAAATTGAGCTTTTTTTTAAGTTTTAAGGCGAAAGCCTTTAGATCTTTATGTTTCAAGGTCGAGTTCTAAACTGGAAGTATCACGTGACCGAAGGAAGGCCAGAGGGGACCCAAAGCATGTCCACCCCTGTATGAGAGAATGATTACCCAAGTTAATTAATGAATCATTAGTGGCTGACATAAGGTTGATTAGAGTGTATTAAAGAAGATTAAGGTGGATTAGAGTGAATTACGAAGGATTAAGATGTATGAATAAAGATTTAGGTGCGTGGAGGAGAATTAAGGCGGATTAAGATGAAGTGTTGATGAAAGGGTATTAAGACCGATTGGGGCGGATTAGGGTGCATGAACAACAATCCAATCACTAATCAATCATTACTTTGGTAATCATTAATTATCTCTTATACGCGGCTGCACATGCTTTGTTTCGCTTCCCGCCTTCCTTCGGTCACGTGATATTTTCTGTAGCTCACAACGGGACCTTGAAACAGAGGTCTAAGGCTTTCGCTTAATAAGCCACACACAAAGGGATGTGTCACAAGCAATACTAGACCAGACGCACGAAGTAAAGCATTTGATCATGTGGCAAATTGTCTGGAATATAGAACTCGCCTCAAAGCTCCCTTTAAATCAGTATACCCCGTTCATACGGCTTTAAGAAAAAAACCAACCTCCTCATAAACGTTGCCTCCAGCATTATCGATGCTGTTATTAGCATTTCTCAAAATTTTCAACCCCATTGGGGCGCGCAACTGGCCCAATATAACACACCTCCATAAAATCGTGCGGCCCGTCCGCGGGAGCCCAGGAGGAATAGCGTGCCGTGCGCAGCCGGCGGGCGAAGAGAATCGAGGAAGAAAGCGCCGTGAGGAGGAGAGTGTCGCTACTTTCAAATTATCAAGGGGCTTTAGGAATATGGCGCATGACAAGCTGAAGCTGAATAATTCTCATGGGTGGCGGCAATGGAAAAGAAACCTGCCATGAGTAACTACTTAAGAGGAAAAAACGAAATCGGGAAAGAAACCATTTATGATAACTCAAAGGACAGGCCGCCATTGGAATCTAAACCTGGCAATGTTTACCGTTAGAACGCTATCTAGTGAGGCGAGTCTAGCAGTGTTATTGGAAGAATTAGAGGGTAGTAAATGGGATATAATAGGGCTCAGTGAGGTTAGGAGGAAAAAGAAGCATATACAGTGCTAAAAAGCGGGCATGTACTGCGTTACCGGGGCTTAGCGGAGGGACGAGAACTATGAGTCGGATTCCTGATTAATAAGGAAACAGCTGGTAACATACAGGAATTCTATAGCATTACCGAGAGGGTAACTTAATAAGAGGTACAAATTGAAGGTGGTACAAGTCTATGCCCCTACATGCAGTCATGATGACCAGGAAGTCGAAAGCTTTTATGAAGACGTGGAATCGGCGATGGGTCAAGTCAAAACAAAATACAGTATACTTATCAGCGACATCAATGCCAGGGTAGGCAAGAAGCAGGCTGGAGACAACTCAGTGGGGGAATATGGCATAGGCTCTAGGAATAGCAGAGGAGAACTATTAGTAGAGTTTGCAGAACAGAATAATATGCGGATAATGAATACCTTTTTCCGCAAGCGGGTTAGTCGAAAGTGGACGTGGAGGAGCCCGAATTGTGAGACTAGAAATGAAATCGACTTCATACTCTGCGCGAACCCTGGCATCATACAAGATGTAGACGTGCTCGGCAAGGTACGCTGTAGTGACCATAGGATGGTAAGAACTCGAATTAGCCTAGACTTGAGGAGGGAAAGGAAGAAACTGGTGCACAAGAAGCCAGTCAATGAGTTAGCGGTAAGAGGGAAACTAGAGGAATTCCGGATAGAGCTACAGAACAGGTATTCGGCTTTAACTCAGGAAGGGGACCTTAGTGTTGAAGCAATGAACGACAATCTCATGGACATCATTAAGGAGTGCGCAATAGAAGTCGGTGGTAACGCCGTTAGACAGGAAACCAGTAAGCTATCGCAGGAGACGAAAGATCTGATCAAGAAACGCCAATGTATGAAAACCTCTAACCCTTAATCAACAAGTTAATCAACAAGAGTAAGACAGCGGGCATCAGGAACTATAATATGGGTAGAATTGAAGAGGCTCTCAGGAACGGAGGAAGCCTAAAAACAGTCAAGAAGAAACTAGGAATAGGCAAGAATCAGATGTGTGCGTTAAGAGACAAAGCCGGCAATATCGTTACTAATATGGATGAGATAGCTGAACGGGCTGAGGAGTTCTATAGAGATTTATACAGTACCAGTTGCACCTACGACGATAGTGGAAGAGAGAATAACCTAGAGGAATTCGAAATCCCACAGGTAATGCCAGAAGAAGTAAAGAAAGCCTTAGGAGCTATGCAAAGGGGGAAGGCAGCTGGGGAGGATCAGGTAACAGCAGATTTGTTGAAGGATGGTGGTAAGATTGTTCTAGAGAAACTGGCCACATTGTATACGCAATGCCTCGTAACCTCGAGCGTACCGGAATCTTGGAAGAACGCTAACATAATTCTAATCCATAAGAAAGGGGACGCCAAAGACTTGAAAAATTATAGACCGATCAGCATACTGTCCGGTATACAAAGTATTTACTAAGGTAATCGCAAATAGAATCAGGAACACCTTAGACTTCTGCCAACCAAAGGACCAGGCAGGATTCCGTAAAGGATACTCAACAATAGACCATATTCACACTATCAATCAAGTGACAGAGAAATGTGCAGAATATAACCAACCCTTACATATAGCTTTCATTGATTACGAGAAAGCGTTTGATTCAGTCGAAACCTTAGTAGTCATGGAGGCATTACGGAATCAGGGGGTAGATGAGCCATATGTAAAAATACTGGAAGATACCTATAGCGGCTCTACAGCCACCGTAGTCCTCCACAAAGAAAGGAACAAAATCCCTATAAAGAAAGGCGTCAGACAGGGAGATACGATCTCTCCAATGCTATTCACAGCATGTTTACAGGAGGTATGCAGAGGCCTGGAGTGGGAAGAATTGGGGATAAAAGTTGATGGAGAATACCTTGATATTGCCTTGCTTAATAACTCAGGAGACCAATTGCAATGCATGCTCACTGACCTGGAGAGGCAAAGGAAAAGGGTCGGTCTGCAAATTAATCTGCAGAAAACTAAAGTATTGTTTAACAGTCTCGGAAGAGAACAGCAGTTTACGATAGGTAGCGAAGCACTGGAAGTGGTAAGGGAATACATCTACTTAGGGCAGGCAGTGACCACGGATCCGGATCGTGAGACTGAAATAACCAGAAGAATAAGAATGGGCTGGGGTGCGTTTGGCAGTCATTCTCAAATCATGAACAGCAGGTTGCCACTCTCCCTCAAAAGGAAAGTGTATAACAGCTGTGTGTTACCAGTACTCACATATGGGGCAGAAACCTGGAGGCTTACGAAAAGGGTTCTGCTGAAATTGAGGACGACGCAACGAGCTATGGAAAGAAGAATGATAGGTGTAACGTTAAGGGATAAGAAAAGAGCACATTGGGTTAGGGAACAAACGCGAGTTAATGACATCCAAGTTGAAATCAAGAAAAAGAAGTGGGCATGGGCAGGACATGTAATGAGGAGGGAAGATAACCGAAGGTCACTAAGGGTTACGGACTGGATTCCAAGGGAAGGGAAGCGTAGCAGGGGGCGGCAGAAAGTTAGGTGGGCGGATGATATTAAGACGTTTGCAGGGACAACATGGCCACAATTAGTACATGACCGGGGTAGTTGGAGAAGTATGGGAGAGGCCTTTGCCCTGCAGTGGGCGTAACTAGGCTGATGATGATGATGAAAGGGAAGCTCATTACTTTTCGAAGCGAGATCAGGATGCCTTAAAACACGCACCTATAAAGCGAGATATAAGAAGGAAGAAGGAGCTTGTGCTTGCTGTGGTAAAGCTAGGGAAACTACGGAGCATGTTTTGTTAGAATGTGAAGACGTCTACCCAGCAGCCGATTTAGGCGCCACTGGCGTCCTGGGAGCCCTTGGGTTCAGAGGGAGCAGTGGTAAAGCAAACATTTCCGCAATAGACCTTAGTAAGAGGCAACTGGAGGATTGGTGAAAGAAAAGTAGGGAAACGACAAAAGACGGAGACGTACAAAAGCACAGGTCACAATAGGGGATCAGAAAATTTGGGCGTGGTAGTTCATAGTGTTTTTTGTCTTTTTTACTGTTTAACCTAGGTAGAATATTAGGAAGTATAGTAGGAAGAGCTTGGTGGCGCCACCCACCGCCCCGTTCCAAAGGGGCCGCTCATAAGATCCATCCATGATGGAGCCTGTGATAAAACGGTGTATACACGCTCTCAGCCGCTCCCCGACAGCAGCAGCAGGAACAGTGGGAAAGACGAAAGAAAACGCACAGAATGTTTCGCTTTAAAACTAACATAAGCACAAATTGGCATTTCGTACTACACCAAGTGTGTTTTTTGCTAATGGCAGCATTGAGTATACCACCTAAACCCGAGTAAGTCATGCATACCGTAAACTGCTAAAAGAAAAGCAGGAACCATAGCACACAATGGAAGATTAATAAAAGAACGAATTCATTGGACCCTGCACAGCACCTTAAAAAATTGAACAATGAATGAACTACTCTAACAAAAGGTCATGAGACTATTTTCGCTCACGCGCTCTGTTCACATGCATGTGCATTATTCTGTGCCTTTTGGGTCATCTCATTCGCGGTCTATAGTATGTTCGTTTCTTGCCGGACTAGTCGTCGGCCATGGCCATGAACTCCTCCATGAACCCGTCATTCACGGTG
Source organism: Dermacentor albipictus (assembly GCF_038994185.2). Lineage (NCBI taxonomy): Eukaryota > Metazoa > Arthropoda > Arachnida > Ixodida > Ixodidae > Dermacentor > Dermacentor albipictus. Next base: position 97,912,485 of record NC_091822.1, read on the forward strand.
GAATGGTGACTCGTTCCGGGACTGTTGGCACAGGACAGCAGGCTGTGGTTGACGTCCACCTTGTCATCGCGTGACACTGTCTCGGCGCCACCTCTGATGGATTCGGTACATTCGTTTCAATGAAACGAATAGAAAAGAACCGGTGTCTCTGTGTTACCAGCATGATATGGTAAATCTGCTGTCTATCTGATGGCTCGGCGTAGGGACTAAAACATAAGTGCACATGCTCGCGTGCGGTCAACCTAAGGCAATGACGAAACATCTAAGCGGCAGGCACTAGCAAATAATTGTGGTACACCGTCATCGTTTTCAGGCATTTTAAGTCTAGTAGGCTTGAAATCATTATATGTCTACGCTAGCTTTCCTGCACGAGGTCGGTGGCGCTGCTCAACACAGCGATTACTGCGGCTGGTGAACCAGCATGATACATATATAAGGTATGTGCGTCGGCATTGATCTTTTGCCCATTAAAGCATTAACATATGAGAGGGATCGCATAATAAGAAAGCGATGGCTATATTTGAGGTCAACATTTCCGTAATACGTGTGAGTGCATTATACAGAACGGAACGAACACAACCGAAAAAAAATCGGTTATCATCCTCTTTCTGGAAAAACGGAGAAACACGGGCCAAGATCACAATACGAGCTCACATTGTCATGCCGCCCAACGTGTATAGATATATAAACATTGACGCTGCATGCTTGGAACATACGCTGTATAGAACAACGGTAACTATAATCCAGCACCTACCCCTGCTTGGGACGCTCTCACAGTTGGTATAGTTCACACTGTAAATTATGCTGTTATTACTAATCAAAACTATTTTATATTCATGGGTGGAAACCTCATACACATAACCATGTAACCACGCAATGTAATCTGCAGCTAACAGTTTGAACGCTTGTCAAAGTATAACAGTACAGCTCCTATCAAAGCAGAACGGTTCCCACGTGGTTACAATCGTCGTGTATGTTTCGTTGCTCCGAAACCACAGCTTAAAACTAGACCATAATACTGCAATAAGGTCAGATTAGTGAATGGAACTGTCAGTAACGCACAATTGATCTCAGAGGCTGATTGTAGGCTCAAACATGTGCGCACACATCGCGCTTCGTGTTCCCTCCGCCTCAACGCCGGTACAAAGCCCTGCCAAAGTGACTTAAACCACATCAGTACGTCTCACGCAACCGTTTAGCGCGTAGAAGACGCACGTCCTGCTAAATAGACCGTACGAGCGCGAACACAAACACCAGAAACTACCGCCGAGCGTATACCTGCCATGCGAAAGGGAGCGCTCGCCCAAGCCAGCATGCCGACTGCCCATAGATGGCGCCACAGCGTAGGAAACGCACCTTAGAGACTCAGAAGAGCCACCAGTTATTGACAATTATGTTTGGGAAGGGTGCAACAGAACTAAGTCGGAAAGAAAGGGCGGGGGAGTCGGAACGCTAATCCATCAGGGAGCCAAATGGAAACGAGTAAATTCACAATGTCAAAAGCATCTTTGGTTATCAGGTAAAATAAGTAGCAAAGAAACTTGGCTGGGCGTTACGTATTTGTGGACCGGAAAAAATTGCACAGAGAAAAATAAAGAGTTAGTGGAATGCATAAGCGCTGATATTAAGGGTTTCGGGAGTGGTGCTGAAATTGTCCTGTTAGCTGACATGAATGCCCACATACAGGATTTATATGGCTATACCGACAATAACGGAAAGTCAATGCTGGACCTTTGTGAGCAAAATAACCTCGTGATCGTGAATACAGGGCCTAAGTGTTAAGGACAGATCACGTGGGAAGTGGGAAACCGGCAATCGACCATTGAATACTGTCTGATGACAGAAGGAATTCACGATAAGTTGAGAGAAATGGTCATCGACGAGGAAGGATTTAACAGCATAGGGAGCGACCATAAACGCCTCATATTGAAAATGGGATATGTAGTTGGGAAAGAGAGCAAGGAAAGCAAAATGCGCAGTCCAAATTGGAACGCTGAACAAATAGCAAATACAGTCACTAGAGCTGAGGAAGAACTTGGCAAATGGCCAAGTAAAGAGTGGGAATATGGTGAGCTTATAAGTGTAAGAAAGACAGAAATACGGAAAGAGAACCAACATGTTCGTTCGAAAGCAAAAAAGAAATCGAAACGCTGGTGGAACAAGGAGATACGAGAAGCGATCGCCGAACGAAAGAAAGCATCTCGAGAGCACAGGCAGGCAAAGAAGGCGCAGTCGCCACAGGATGAAGTAACTAGTAAATGGGAAATATACCGGGAGAAAAAGTGTATGGCTCAAATACTGGTGCAAACAAAATTAAAAGGTGAAAGGGAACGTTGGTTGTCAGAAATACGTGAGAAACAGAAGGCCGCACCTAGAATATTTTGGAACCACATAAAATTATTAGGCAGGAAGTCAACAACAATACAACAACATATCCTAGACCAAGATGAAAACAGACTCGAAGGAGAAGCGGCAATAAATTACATCCGAAAAGCAACAGCCGAATCTTTCCAAGGCAATGACGAGGTTACACTTGTTGAATGAAAGAGCATAAAAGAGACCCAGGGGGAAAAGCAGCTGGTGCTAACAAATTTAAAGTGGAAGAAAGCGGAAGAGAAAATTCCTAAGCGTACAGCCACAGGGCTTGAAGAGGTTCCCATTAGGCTGATAAATGAACTAGGACCAAAAAGTAAGGAAGCTCTGGTTAAAGCAGTGGAAAGAACTTTAAAAGATAGACGAATACCAGACAGCTGGCGACAAAGAATAATGAATTTGATTTATAAAGCAAAGGAGGAGAAAGACAGAATTCAGTCGTATAGACCGTTGACCATTACATCGGTAATATACAGGCTAGCAATGCAGCCAATCAAATTAAAGCTTCAAGCATGGACAGAGAATAATGGCATTTTGGGAGAGCTTCAGAATGGTTTCAGAATAGGTAGGCGTTTGGATGACAACTTGTTTGTTCTTACTCCGTGTATTGAAATATCAAAAGCAGAAAGGAGACCGTTGTATGTGGCCTTTTTAGACATTACAGGAGCCTACGACAACGTGGACCGCAAGATATTGTGGGATATCCTGGAAGGGGAAGGCTTAGGTAACGATTGTATACAGCTTTCGAGAGAGATTTGCCTAGAAAATACCGTTTGCGTTCAATGGGAAGGGATGAGGAGCGAGGAGAAAGTTCATATCAACAAGGGACTGAGGCAGGGGTGCCCTTTATCCCCGCTGATGTTTATGATGTACATGGTGAGGATGGAGAGGGCGCTAGAAGGAAGTAATATCGGGTTTAATCTCAAGGCGGGTACAGTAATAGAGCAGCAACTCCCAGGTTTATTTTATGCGGATGACATTGTGTGGCTAGCTAACAAGCAAAGTGATTTGCAACGTCTGGATAATATCTGTGGACAGGAAGGCAACGATTTAGGCTTGAAGTTTAGTGTTAGAAAATCAGGTGTTATGGTATTCAATGAAAACTGTGAACAGACAGTGGAGATACAGGGCCAAGAAATACCTCAGGTAACAGAATATAAATACCTTGCTATATGGATAAACGAAGGCAATGGATATATGGAAACACAGGAAAAAACCATAACAGTAAAGGGGAAGAGAAATGCAGCCATAATGAAGCATCGAGCGCTATGGGGATGCAATAGGTACCAGGTCCTCCGAGGTATGTGGAAAGGTGTAACGGTTCCAGGACTTACTTTTTAAATGCAGTTGTTTGCTATAAATCAGGGGTACAATCAGGACTCGACGGGAACCAAAGGTCAGTGGGTCGCCTCGCTTTGGGCGCTCACGGGAAGACTACAAATGAAGCTGTGCAGGGTGATATGGGCTGGACTAGTTTTGTAGTGAGGGAAGGTTGCAGTAAAATTGAGTATGAAGAACGGCTGAGGAATATGGAAGAAAGTAAATGGGCTGGGAGAGTGTTCAGGTATCTGTACGGGAAAAAGATTGGTTCACAGTGGAGGAAAAGAACTAGGAAGCTTACCAGAGAGTATGCGGCCTGTAGGGTGGACAACACAACAAAGGTCAAGCGGAAAGTCAGAGAAGCTGAATTAATCTCATGGGTGGCGGCAATGGAAAAGAAACCTGCCATGAGTAACTACTCAAGAGGAAAAAATGAAATCAGGAAAGAAACCATTTATGATAACTCAAAGGGAAGCTTATTACTTTTCGAAGCGAGATCAGGATGCCTTAGAACACGCACCTATAAAGCGAGATATAAGAAGGAAGAAGAAGCATGTCCTTGCTGTGGTAAAGCTAGGGAAACTACAGAGCATGTTTTATTAGAATGTGAAGACGTCTACCCAGCGGTCGATTTAGGCTCCACTGGCCTCCTTGAAGCCCTTAGGTTCAGAGGAAGCAGTGGTAATGCAAACATGTCCGCAATAGACATTAGTAAGAGGCGACTGGAGGATTGGTGGCAGAAAAGTAGGGAAACGACATAAGGCGGAGACGTACAAAAGCACAGTTCGCAATAGGGGATCAGAAAATTTGGGCGTGGTAGTTCATAGTGTTTTTTTGTCTTTTTTCATTGTTTAACCTAGGTAGAATATTAGGCAGTATATTAGCAAGAGCTTGGTGGCGCAACCCACCGCCCCGTTCTAAAGGGGACGCTCATAACATCCATCCGATTAGGTAGAATATTAGGCAGTATAGTAGCAAGAGCTTGGTGGCGCAACCCACCGCCCCGTTCCAAAGGGGACGCCCATAGCATCCATCCATCCATGTAGGCGCCTGTGAAAAAACGGTGTATACCCGCTCTCAGCCGCTCCCCGACAGCAGCAGCAGGAACAGTGGGAAGGACGAAAGAAAACGCAGAGAAAATTTCGCTTTAAAACTCACATAAGCACATATTAGCATTTCGTACTAGACTAGCATTGAGTATACCACCTAAACCCGAGTAAGTCCTGCATGCCGTAAATTGCAAAAACAAAAGCAGAAACCATAGCACACAATGGAGGGTGAATGAAAGAACGAATTCATTGGTCCCTGCCCAACACCTTCAACAATTGAACAATGAATGAACTACTTGAACAAAAGGTCATGTGACTATCTTCACTCTCGCTCTCTGCAGTCTCTAGAATATTCGCGGTCTCTAGAATATTCATTTCTTGCCGGACTAGTCGTCGGCCATGGCCATGAGCTCCTCCATGAAGCCGTCATTCACGGTGGAATGGTGACACGTTGCGGGACTGTTGGCACAGGACACCAGGTCACGGTTGACATCCAGCCTCTGCTCGCGTGACGCTGTCTCGGCGCCAACTCTGATGGTTTCTTCAACTGCAACGTCGCTGATACTGCGGCATCCCTTGAACCGCTTCAGAGGAATGCCTGCGCATAGCACAATAAATGGAAGGCCATAGGTTAGGGTTCTCGAAGATTCGAAATTTAGAAATCAAGGCAGCAACATACATCTCACAAGATCACAGGAATTGTGCAAGAAGTAACAATACAGAGAAGGAAACAAACTTATCAACCGAAGTAAGTTTCTATGCCAGGCAAAATGCGTGTTCTGCACATTACGGGGGAAGTCACAAAATATTTTATGTTCTCCTTATCGGCCTAATTAGGCATGCTAATTACCACAGTTCTCAAGTATTGAGAATAGGGACAAGCCTACATTCATAAAGTTCTCGAGAGATCCAAAGAACCTTGTTGACCCTATTGTTTTCATATATCACAGTCTTTCCCTGGGACGCGTAAGAAATTATTGCTTACCAAGTAAAACAGGAGGAAGACGGGAGATGGAAATTCAAGAAGATGAGCAAGACGAGAACTAGGTGAAAGCGGGAGGCAACGTTTCGAGAAGTGGACTTCACCTTGTTCTCGTTTTGCCATTGCTTAGAAAGTAGGAAATATAAGCTGCTGAACAACATATTTCATAGAAAGTTGTGCGGTTATATTATTGGAAGTTTACCGCTGTAGCTTAACTTGTAACGTTGAATAATCAATTTTGAAAAGTTATGCAATCGGGCACACGACAAAATCAGTGTGACGTGGTGCGTACCACCGTAAACAAACTAGATTATTCACGGTCTCCTCAACTGTTTCGGCCAATTTTGAAACGTTGTGCAGAGTTTGCTAGGACGCCTAGTATTTAAAAAGAATACAAAAGAAATGCTGAGGCTTGTCGCTAGCGGGACTTTCTCGAGCATGCCAACATTTACAACGTGTCCTGTCGAAGCAATGCGCAATACTTTTAAAGCGCCGTTTTGCTTGCAGCAGAGCTGCCACGCAAAACGGCACTTTAAAAGTATTGCGTATTGCATCGATAGGACACGTTGTAAATGTTGGCATGCTCGAGAAAGTCCCGCTAGCGACAAGCCTCGCTTCTGTGCAAACCTTTTGTGAGAACGCTAAGCGGACTACCAATGCTAAAACTTCAAAAAAAATGAAACGTAAGACACACATGCGCACCTAATACGACTGCGAGCGTTGAGAGCAGTAGACGATCCACATTAAACAAAATTCACGTGAAATGTTTTGGATATAAATGTTGCAGTACAGAATATGTTTATATCAAAATTGGAAGCCCTGCGCTTAGGCGAAATACCCAAAAAATAACGGCACACTTATTTGAGGACGGCCCTGCGGGGGCAAGCAAGCGGAAAGCTTTATCACTTTTTCAGATATTTCGGAAGCTTTCAACATGATGTGGCAACAAAGGCCACATGAGATGTACCTCCCGCAAAAGTCATGGTAATATGTTCCAATTCCGTCTAAAATGTTATGTTGGCGTACCTGCTGTTAGCATATTAATTATATGCTTCAATATTGATTACAAACCTAACAATTAGGAATTATAGAGAAACGATGGACACATTAACGAACGAAACAGTGTTTTATCTGCATCGAAGGCGAGGTATTTTTCTTAAAATATAATTCATGGTAATTGGGACATCCTGCTCATATCTCGCACGTCTGGCAACAAATTGCAGTATACGCGAATAAACCAACCGCAAAAGAAGCCTAAATCAGTGATAAAAACTGTCATAAACTCTGCAATGCAAAAAAAGTACTCACCACCACGGTAGACGATGCGTTTCTGAGCTGCGGGTCCTGACGAAGGGCCGGGCTCGGAAACAGCGTCACCGCCTGCAGCCCGCTTGGAGGCGACTGCAGCGCCTGTAGCCAGGATTACAGTATCCCGTGCAGCCAGCTCCACTCTCCTTGGGCACACCACGCGGCCACTGGGCAGGGTGAAACGCACTCGCTTTGCTGGCATGGCTCCTTTGCTCGGTACAGCGAATCCGATGCACGTCCGCACACAACGAAGTCGGGCGTCGAATGAATTTTTTTTCTCTCGCAAGGCAACGCGTGTCTTTCCCTTTCCCTCTCCGACTGCACCAACCAATAGGGTCGTTGGTTAGGAAGCGTCCATGCAAGGTCAATGTATCTCAGGCCCCGCCCATACTCGTGCCGCCCCCCCCCCCCCGCAGGAGCTGAATCCGACACACTTTAACATAAAACGGAGGAGTAATTGCGCATTTGTAATGCAAAGAAATTTGGAATATGTTTACCTTGTCCCGGCCCAGACATTCCCACCTGTGGCGACGGCAGCAATACAAAAGCCGAAAATTACCACTACACCATGCTGCTCTCCCAACGAACACATAAATAGTCAGGTTTGAAAACGAGACTGATCCACACTTAAACCATTGACGTTCTGTCATGACTGTTTAAGGTAAGCGCGGAAAACAGCCGTGTCTTTCCTAGCAGCGTTCGCGTCCGAGCTGCAAACTGGCTGCTGTATAGTTCATTGTTCCGTATATCACGTGCGTTTCCTTCACTCGACTTCGTGCTCCAATTCAGCGTTGTATAATGTTTAACTCGGACGGCGTTACTCGGACGATTGAACATCCACCATGCATGGTCAACATTTTGAAATTGTTTTTCCGTCAGTGGGACATCGCGGCCATGACAGTCGAGGAGGGTGTCAGTTTTTCGTCTTCGCTCAGTTACAGGGAAACACGGTGGCTTTTCCGGTATTAACCGCTGCAGTTCTACGCCATTCTGTGAAACGGTTCTGTGAGACGTGCTGAAGTGGTTTAAGGCATCATGGCATAATTTTATGCTGGCGTTGAGGTGAACGGAACACGCAGCGCGATGTGTGCGCGCATACTTGAGCCTACAATCAGCCTCGGAGATCAATTGTGTATTTCTGAACGTTTCAATCACTAATGTGACCATATTGCAGTATTATCCTCTATTTCTACACTGTAAATGAAAATAAACCCACCTGGGAGTTTTTAACAGGTGATGTACCCTAAAACCTCCCCTCCTCAAATATTTACTCCGATGTATGGGAGCAAAACAGCGCCATTCCCTCGTTTCACTCCGCTGGCCAGGTGCGGGAGTATTAGGGCGACATGACGCGATTTTCCTCCGCTTAAAAATCTTGTTCTCCCGTGAAACTCCGACAGGGAGTTTATAAACTCCCCTCCGCCGAAATGGTTGGTCACGTGGCGCTTCCCATGAGGCTGTGCGCCTCGCCAGCGACCGGGCCCATTCGGCGGAGTCGGCAGTGCTCATGGCTGACGGTTTGTTTACATTGGTGAAGTGCCGTTCCGTGAAAGCGTTTCGTCAATTTGCTTCCCGTATTTCCTTCCAGAAAGTGTTATAGGCATGCCTGAAGCTCGCTGTTTCTCAGCTTCAAGTACGCTAGCTCTGATCACTTTGCTTACATCGATGAATGCAAGAGCAACGTTTTGAAGTGCGGAAAAAGGCCTACACTGTAAAAAAAATTTCTTCAGTTTACGGTCAAAGTTGCAGGTAAAACGTTGCCGGACACTTTTCCGTTAATGAAAAACGGTGTTTCCGTGAAACGGACAGGCCGTAAAAGTTATTTCCGTTAAATGAAAAATGGTGTTTCCGTAAAATGGACAGGCCGTAAAAATGTTTCCGTTAAATGGAAAACGGTGTTTCCGTAGAACGGACAGGCCGTAAAAATTATTTCCGTTAAATGGAAAACGGTGAGCTCCGTAGTTGTGATCACAGAATTGACCGTATTTTGCAAATAAGAAAAACGGTGAGTTCCGTAAAACGGAAATGCTGTAAATTGAGCCCCGTACTTGTTATTATAGTACATGACCGTACTTTGGTAATGAAGAAACGGGGACTTGAGTGCTTGTGTTCTCGATCCAAATTGTTTCGTTCATTGGAATAAGTTATTTTCGGCAATGAACCACCCAAGTCGTACATTACAACGTGGATAACTTGCAACATCATTTAAGATATACCTGGAAATGGGGCAGAAATCATAGCACACAGGAAATACACCACACAGAATGTGCTGTGTTTGCACGTTTCCTCCTAGTGTCATTGTTTTCTACACCGCTTATTCTTCGTGTCAGTGTTGTCATGTTGCACTTGGGTTCTACACCCAACATGTACACAGCATACACACAGATTTGTGTTCGAGAAACAACAAGCCACTTGAATCTGAAAAAACCTGTGTTTATTCTGCTTTACTGAAAAAAGCAGGGTGAGACCGGGCTAGTTGGTATTCTATGCTGAAGTGACCAGCGCAAGAGTGAACGCGGGACACTAAAAAGGTGACAAGAACAGGTGCGAACTTCCAATTGGTATTTATTACGAAAAGGCATGTATATATACTCTTGTGCACTTGATCCTAATCAGTTACAAGAGCCCACTAAGGCCGCCCCACATCCTAAGGCGGCCTCCCACACACAGACCCCAGGTATGCAAATTCTTTAATGTCAACGCTAGGGATAATTTGCTAATGCAGTTGCCTTATGCGTTATCTGCCCCATCAATGATGGGCCTAGTGCTTTCTTGTGCATTGCTTGCTATTATTTCTGTTTTTTCAGAGTGCATGACATTTGCATTGGGAGTTGTGGATTCCAAGGAAATACTCTCTCCCTTTTGTACTTTTGTGTAATGTTCCTGTAGTCTCATATTTAGGCACCTTCCCGTTTGTCCCACGTAACGCTGCCCACAGAAAAGAGGTGTGCTATTCACTGCTCCCCCTGAGCATTTCGACGAAACCTTTTCTGTGAGCAATGTTGCATGAAATTGATTGTCTGCTGACAGGGCTGGTTTTGGCACATAACTGAGATAACTTGTTGGGTGCGAGAAAAACGACCGAAACTCCCGCCCTTTCGCCTATTTTCTTTAGTTTATGCAAGATAACGTGAATGTATGGGATGACTGCTAGATTCCTGCGAACAGTATCACATAGGTGTAACTAAAGAAAATAGGCCAAAGGGCTGCAGTCTTGGTCATTTCTTCCGCGCCCTGCAAGCTATCTAAGTTATGTGCCAAAACCAGCCCTGTGAGCAGACAATCAAAATCATGCAACATTGTGCAGAGAAAGGGTTTCATCAAATGCTCAAGAGGAATAGTGTATAGCATACCTCTTTCCTGCGGACAGCGTTACGTGGGACAAATGGGAAGTTCCCTAAACTTGAGACTACAGGAACATAATCGGAAAGTACAAAAAGGGAAAGAAGGTTTCTTTGGAATCCATTGCTCCCAATGCAAATGTCATCGGCTGTTTGAAAAAACAGAAATAATAGCAAGTAGTGTGAAAGAAAACACTAGACTCATCATTGAGGCGGCGGCTATTGTAGAATGCAACTGCGTTAGCAAGCCATCCCTATAGCACTGACTGTTAAAGAATTTGATTATCTGGGGTCTGTATGCAGGAAGCCGCCTTAGGCCTTGGTGCGCTCGTTTATTTGTGATGGCCATGTTGACTTGCACGATTGTAACAGATTATGATCAAGTGTGCAAGAGTACATATACATACCATTTTGTAATGAACACCGGTTGGAAGTTTACGTCTGTCCTTGTCGCCTTTTTAGTGTCCAGTGTCCACTCTTGCGCAAGTCCTCTCCGCATGGACACTAGAAATTAGCTGACTGGAGGAAGGATTGGTTGAGACTTGGAATGACTGGCTGCTTGCAGAGGCTTTCGGCTTTGCCTGGAAAGAAAGAAACACCAATCAATTAAGGCTGTTCAATTATTTACTATCATCATCGCTATTGTTTTTCAGATAAACAATGATTTCGTATTCACAACTGTCACTACAAGTGCTCTTGTCAAAAGAAATGGTTCAGACTCAGCCATGTTGGTATATATTCATTCGTAGCCTTATAGCATAAAAAGCTTCAGATAGAAAGGACCCAAGTCAATTGATGGTTTGCTTGGATGTCACGTGCACATTATGACATTCGGAGATTACATCTCCCATATTTAGGTAGAGCTGCCATGGCCACATACTGCAGACCATAGCTTTCAACTTTCACGGCTCCATTGCTCCATTAAACAACCTTGCAGATTCTACTGTTTCCCAAAACAATGAAGTACTCTTGAAACAAGCGCAAACCATGCATGTTGTTTACTTCCAACCCAGAACAAGCAAGCCAAAGATATTGTCCAGCTGATAGGCTGGTAGAATAGCAACAATAGCAACAATTCAAAAAAACCATGCTTGCACCACAACTGTGTCACAACAGCTGTCAGCCCCTTTCGGATATGGTTTGTGTCACGGAAGAAGTATCAATGTGTAATATTCTTTTTACTCAAGCAGTGAAAATTGAAAGTTACGGTCATGAATGCATCAACATACCCTTCCCATCTTCATAAAAAGTTATAATATTGCACTGTGTTCACCGAAAAAATTGCCCTTTTTGTAACGAAGCCTGCAATTATGCCTGGACCCCATACATGGCTCTGGCAGGCAGTACTGTTTATTCTGTCCGTTTCTTGACTTGCAATCCCATAACGAAACAAATAATGCAACATATTTTTCCAGATTGCATTGCTTCATGTGAATGTGCTTAATTTGGGAAATTTCTGAAATGAATCAAGCCTCTCCTAAAAAAATTTAAAGTAGAGTAATTCATTAACGTGCCTAAACATGAGCACTTCCCGTGGATTTTCAGAGCCAATGAGGACAGAGCTATTTGCTCAAATTTCTACGACTCATGGCAACAGGATGGCCAAATTCCGTGCTATTAGTAAATGCAAAGAAAAAAAACTTTGGTAAATTTATGCAATGTTTCTTTCCGAAAATTTTCTTCTTTATACTATAGTGGGGATACTCTGTCATAATTAGTTGGAATTAATGCTATTGGCCTGCAGTCTGGTACAAAATATTTTTAAAACCGCAGCGATAACACTATTTCCTTCGGATCTATTCAAAATGCAGATTCGGTAAAATCCAGGGAAAATGCTTTTAACTAAACAGGTAATTCTATATTGTTTTTTGCAGAGACACCTTTTTTTTTCTTGGAAAACTAAGGTTAATTTTATTGTCGCCAGGCTCGGGCAGCAAAATAAATTTTTAAATCAAAATTAAAAGTGATCGCCAGGCATGTCCAGTTGAATTTATCTGAACATGCCCTACTGTCCGCAGTACACAAGTTGCCACTTTAAAGGCCCGCAAGAAGGCACCGGTTATATTTTCTAGGGCAAGAAGGCAATGAAGTATGTTACTTAAGGCAATTAGTCACAGTAGTCCTGGATCAGTAGGAAAAAATTTAAAGACTATAAATTGTTCAGAAGACTTGAGTCACATAAAGGTACCATCATTGCATTGTGCTAAAACTAACCTAAGAGACTGAAACCTGACATGATAAAAATGGAGCTTGAGAATGAAGGCTTGCTCAACAAGCAACAGAACGACAAAAAATGATGCATGATAAATTTTAAAAAACGCGCTGATGAGGACGGTAAAGAACTAGGCACCATGACGAAATTTGTAAATATGCAAGCATAGGATGGAGTCAGTTGGCGCAAGCCATATATATTTACAGATTACTAGGAAAGGCCTTCGTCCCGCAGTGGACATAATGTATGTGAGAGCACTGTGCCCCTTCGATTATGCAGTCCCAGACTGTCCGCAAACCACCTGCGGCTTCTGGTCTGGCTTGCATTGACAGAAGGGCACATCACAGTCATGTGGTGATCCCGCTGCCTGGGACTGTCCAAGGTTTTGTTTGAAAGCACCGTGATTGGAAGTCGCTCTCCTGGCTGCTGTTGTCTGCTATTAGCTACTTAAATTATGGGGTTTTACATGCCAAATTCACTTTCTGATTACGAGGCAAGCCGTAGTAGAGGACTCCGGAAATTTCGACCACCTGGGGTTCGTTAACGTGCACCTAGATCTAAGTACATGGGTATTTTCATATTTTGCCCCCATTGATATGCGGCCACCGTAGACGGGATTCAATCCCGTGACCTCGTGCTTTTAGCTACTTGTAGATAGCGCCCTACACAGCAAATTCAGTAGCGTGGTCATCAAAATGGTGCAGTCTCAGAGGCCATGCCGCCGACACAACCATAAAGCTTGCATAATGGAATCGCAGCCTGAGCACATTGAACATGTTAACAAAGCTCAGTTTACATCGTGCTCTCGCTCTTCGGGCCCCTTAAGCGCTGTATTCAAGCCAGCTCATTCATTTCCTGTAAAATTTAAGCGTCATTGCCACACAAAAATAAGCAAAAACACGGTTGTGCCACATCACTGTTCACCCACAAAGCACAGGCCGATATTCTCTAAGCTCGTGAAACCGTCTACTAAAGGCCTGACGTGTGTCTAGGACAAAGCGCGTCTACACTGTCTACTAATCCTGCACATCCAAAAGCAAAATTTCGAATTTGGGTAACAGAAGCAATCGGCACACATGTCAACGGCAATCGGTGAAGCTCTGATTATACAGGTTGTCCCACGTAACTTGAGCGAAACAATAAAAATATGCAAATGTGACGTAGCTCGACAGAACCAAGGTAACATTGTTTGCTGTAACTTGGAGATACTTAGATACTTTTTAATTCCACCACAATAAATATTTTATCTTCATTTTTTAATCAACTTTTCAAATATTATAATTAGATTAGAAGTGTCCATGAGGAAATTGTAGAGCAACATGAAAAGCTCCCCATACAGCTTTCTGTTGTCCGAGACATGCTGCGTAGAAGTGTTTTTTCGAGAAAAAAGCTTGCGAATACACGCAAAGTGCTGCGAATGTGTGTATTTAGTGTGTATTTGCAATTTAGTGTGTATTTGCAGGCTTCTTTCACGCTAGGAAAAACACTTTTATGTAGCATGTATTAATCATAATATTTGAGAAGTTGATTAATTACATAATACTAATGATTTAACCTGGCAAAATGGAAAAAAATGAGTGTCTCGAAGCGAGGGCAAACAACATTACCTTGGTTCTGTGCAGTTACGTGGCATTTGCATATTTTCAACGTTTGGCTCAAGTTACGTGAAACACCCTGTATGCGACGCCAGCTACCAGCATTAAATATCTACATGCAATATGATATGTTTCCTCCTCCACCAGTTTCACTCATCTGAACAGCGAAATCTACCTGTTTACTATGCATATAGCAATGAGCATAACAGATTTCAGGAAACACATCAAGAAAAGCAAGCATTTGCACCTGATCACTGTGCTTTGCCCTAAAGAAACACAAGGACTAAGGTTGCAGCAATTCGACCACTCATGAAAACCTCGCATTATGGCACACAAAGCATCGATTTAACGGAAGCAATAGCTGAGTGCATGATATTTTCTGTCTGGAACGCGCAAAGTACACATAAACACACAGCCTCTTTTAAAACATGGCGTCAAGCCCCATGCATCTTTTTAAGACAGCCGCCGTCTGGTAGCTACTTTCATATGTCTGAACAAATATCTGCTGACAGCTCCGAGAGTCCGCAGAGCCTGTGACTTCTGGTAAAACGAATGCGATACTGGCTGCCCTCGGACTGGTGGATGTGGCTTCGGAAGCTGATTGAGAAAATCAAATGCGGGACAGCAGTGCTAAGCAGTCCAGGACTGTCAACGACTGATAATTGAAGAGGCCCACTAATGCTTTGTGTTCCTATCCTATGTAATCTCTTAATACTGATCAGCTCAAGCTGCATGGCAAAGAAGTCTCTTGTTAGTGCTGTGAAGACAAGGCTCTTGCCCAAACATTGGCTATATATAGAGACGACCATCGTTCGACAACTGTTGATCTGTTCATAGAAGTGAGAATTGCGCGACAAACTTTTCAATGAAGTAAGCAATATGATGATGAACTTGTTTCACAAAACTTCATAAGTACACCTGACATTTGACTCACTTTTGCATGTAAGTAAATATTATGAAATTGTCGCTGTGAACAATTGTCCCCGACTGTTGTACACTTGTGATAAAAAAATTAACCGTATTTGAAAGTTTGTATATTTAGCCAGGAGAGCCGCACTTGCTGGATGTCTCATCATTTAATTTGGAAAAAAATTCAGCAGTGAGCAGCAATTGTATCACTAATGACCTTGAACATCTCTTATAATTATTAATTTGTAAACACCTGTTGTCGAACAGCCCAGCCCACCTACTGAAGTTTTGAACACATTGTACACAATTATAGCACATACTACACGAAATAATATCTGTAATAGACCTTACCAAATACAATATTAGTGTGGCGGCAGGTCAAATGGCTCCTTGCAATGCTTGCGTCCTTCCTGGGAGAACAAGAAACGACATTAGGCTTGCACTGACAGCACCAAACCACATAATTTAAGTTGCAAACAAGTGCCCGAGAACATAGGAAGTTCTAATTAGATATGGTCAACCTGCTTAACCACGTCACAGACATTGAATGACAGAATGTACTTTTATGGAGCCTCAACTCCATGAAATACATGCTAATACAAACATGCTAGTACACAGAATCAAATTGGATGCATGAAAATTCTCAGTGAACTTTTCTTTCCTAGCAACCACAAGTTGCTCTTTGTGAAGTGCAACAAGCGAGTGTCTAACCTACACTAAGAAGGTGGAAAATTCGGGATCCTTTCTGGTGAATAACTAACCATATCTCTACGGGTACCCAGAAACACAAAGGTGAATTGTAAGTATTATATTGATTAAAGAAACAGTTCAGTGCTACCAAGCAAGTACAATAAATAAATTATTTCAAATTCATCTTCATGTCAGGCTAATCAAGTTAATTTTCTTTAGATCACATGAGAGAATGGTTCGAAAAAAATATTGGAATCTGTCAACAATGTTGAAGCAATTTTATGACGGCCTGCAGATAGCAGTTGTTGAAATAAGACCTGGGGCACGGGGAGAAAAGACAAAGTGTGATAAAACAAAATGGGGCCTGTGCTGAGCAGCTACTAAATGCAGTTTTATTAAATTATGATGTGCAAAACAGCAGATGTAAGAGATGCGAGACCCTCAGGTGGTATTTTGCAATGTTGTTATGGGAAATTGTTTCAAGGAGCATGACTCCTTAACCCTTCGAGGGTCAATTATGTAAATATACCGCACCGCGAAGTACAAAAATGGTCATTGCCGTATATTTACGGCGCTGTCTGTAGGTTTAAAAAGCGCGACAATTTCCTAACCTTTTCTTTTCTGTCATGTGCTGCCATTATGTGGAAATACAGGGAATTTCTTTAGCACGGCTCGCTCTCTCAGTTTTTGTTGCATGGTTTGTTTTAGAGCTAGTTTGCTCCTGCGCGTCTATGTACTACCGCTAGCGCATTGGCATGCGCGAGGGCGGGTGGCGGTTTGGGTTTTGTTTTCGCAGGCCGTTTCGGCTTCTTGCGCTTGCAAAACTGATGGCTATCTCGTTACTAATCGCTGAAAAGGCTACTGCTTGTTTCTCGCTCATTTAGTGCTTGCAGGGGTGCGCATAGGAAGGTTGCTGCCGTGCATGCGCTTCTGTTGCTCCTTTTCTTTTTTTTTTAGACTCGCGAAAACTAATTGCATCTGCTTGGCGATAAGATGAAGATTAGTGGAAGTTTGTCACACGTTTTGATTTTTTGCTGGGCACACAACCGCACAGTTTTCTTGAGTGCGTGCACCTACACAGTTCGATTACGCTATGGATATACTATCATAAGCAATATGAAAGGGAACACAAGAATGCATGGCAAACAGCCTTGAAACAGACTCGGAGCGATACACAGATGGCGCTGTGAAAAACGAAGGGGGAAAGGAGAGCGCTCTTCCACTAACTGTTGGCACTCCCACCACGCTGGCATTTCTACAAAGGAGCAGCTTACGTCATGGATCGTCCAACAGCCGATAAGACGGTGATCGTCGCCAGTTACCTACACCGTTTCACTTTCTTTTCTTTCATTCTCTTTTTTTGTTCGTGCAACCGCTTGATAGTACTCCGAGAAGTTTGCCCAGTATTTCAAACCAATTCTTTATTTGAATCGACGCACTCGGTTGTCAGTGGCACCTTGAACAGCGGCGACGCTCGAACCAATGACGACAGAGGAATGGAATAAAGAAAAATTTTAAAAAGAACATTGACAAACTGTCTCTCATGCGACTGTTGCGCGAAGTTCGTTCAGAAAAAATTCACGTCGCACAGTGCAGTGGCCCACGCAGAGCAGTCAACTCTGAATTTGTAGCCTCAAGATGCCTCGAGTGCCTCTTAAAGAGCGGGAAGATATAATAGAAATGTCTAAAAGAGGTTATACGCAGCGCAATATTGCTCTCGTGACAAGCCGCCCATTGAAAACGGTCAACCGGATTATCCAGGCTTACCGAGACGAAGGACGCATAAACGATGCACCGCACTGCACACGACCTCGATCAACAACGAACGACCTTTGCATCGTGGCTGCCATCAGCGACAAGCCATTTCAAAGTGCAAAAGACGTTCGAGGTGCTCTTGGCCTGAACAACTTGAGCGACAGCACGGTACGAGAAAGGCTCAGAGAAGCAGGACTGCAAAGTCACATCGCCGCAGAGAAACCTCAGCTCACCGCAGCCAACAAAGCGGCTCGCCTGAGGTTCGCTATGAACACCGCAGCTGGAGTGAGAGTAAGTAGAAGTATGTAGTTTTCTCTGATGAGTTCACATTCTCGAGCCGCTGGGACCAACGAAAGAGAGTGTGGTGGACCGCTAACACACGCTTTAGTCCGCAGAATATCCAGGAGGTGGCCGCCAGTGGACACGTGTCTGTGAACGTCTGGGGGGCGATTTCCCACGCAGGCCTAGGCCCACTGGTGAGAATTGATGGGAGGTTCACCAGTGCTCCGTATTGCACTCTGCTCGAGCACCAGATGATCCCCTATGTGTTGAACAGGCCGTACCCAGATGGGTGTTATTTTTTCCAGCAGGACTTGTCTCCCGTTCACACCTCGAAGGACGTGGCGCGCCTTTTGGAAGAGCGAGGGGTAATGCAACTTCAGTGGTGTGCGAAGGGTGCCGACATGAACATTATAGAGCACGTTTGGGGCCGTATGAAAGTGAACCTTTCGAAGAGCTCACTAGAACTGGCGAACTCCGACCAACTATGGGAAGCAATAGAACATGAGTGGAAGCCCACCTTCAGCGTGATACCGCATTCATCGAGGCTGTCTACGCGTCTTTGCCTCAAAGAATGGAGGCCGTCGTTAAGTCGACGGCGGCATGACGCGTTATTAGGACACCAACGAACAAAGCAAAGGACGAGGATAAGCTGCAATAACGCTATTGCCTTATTTCATTTGCTTCAATATCTTTTTAATATTCGGCAAGCGCCAATAAATTTATTTCGAACTCACCCTTAAAGACAATTTTTTCCCGGTTTAGAAGATTTACCACAAATCAATATAGAAGTCCGGAACAGTGCTATCTTTTGTAATGATTCGACGCAAAAGGTTACCAGTGACGCAATATCGAACAGTGTTATCACTGTCTGCTGGCGATGTGAAATTCCGCACTTTGCAGACGCATGGCGGGAGTGTGAACAATTGTTACAACAGCGTCCCTCTTTCCACTTTGTTTCTGATGGTGGCCGCTGCGTATCACCCATATAGCTGGGTCTGAGGGTGTTTTCTACGCGTTCCTGTGTTCCCTTAGATATTGCTCATAATAGTATGTATTAGTGTAAGAGCAGGAACATTTGAGTCGTGCAAAGTATTCTCATGTGCACATTTTCAAAGCCTTGAACTATAACAATGTAACAAATTTTTTACTCTTATAGGTTTATTTCCTTTTTTATTATTGTTATCCATGAATAAAGAGTACATATAGTATACCAACGCATAATAATTTTTTTCTGGCTTTACGGACACCCTAGAAAAATTACGGTGAATTTTTTTCGAAATAAGTCCCTAAGAATTGGAATCTGCAATAAAAAAAAATCGGCCCTGGGCGGTCGAATATGGCGAAAAAGATCGACCTTCAAAGGGTTAATTATATGCATGTAATCTTGAGAAACGGATGGCATAAAGGACATACTTGTTGACAGTTTCATGCGAGTCATGAACGCGATGCACGCGGGAGTTAAGCATCTTTAAAAAATGCTCTAGAAACTTGCAAAAAGCTAGTTTCTATAACCTCTCACAACACCGAGCTTCACCTACAAGTGTTGTAACAGTTCCTTGCAACGTGCAGCAATGTTTTCACAGACATAGTTTGAATCACTGTGTCACAAGCTCTGGAAACAACGTAAGCGCTAAACAAGCACATATGATGCCCTACCCCTACCCCTACTGCACAGACACATTTATCTACACCAACACATGTAGATGGATTATGTCATCCATTTGGTAGCTTCTGATCATGTTCCAAAGCATGAATCTCATAACTGCAAATTCTATAAGAATGTGACACCGACTGATTACTTGGGGACAACATGAAAAGACAGAAGGCCAAACAACACGAGCGCAGGCTAAGACTTTTGGTTAATTGCGCGCGCGCGCGCGCGCGCACACACACACACACACACACACACACACACACACACACACACACACACAAACAAATATTAGGCCTATTTGTCCTGCCTAGTTGCAGCTGCATGACAGCGGGATGTTGTAAACAACCACACAGTTGAACTGCTGCATGTGCATCTTGCTACGTTGCGTCAAGGCCTGGTCTGATTCACCTTTTTGAACACAGATTTTGAGACTATGGCTGACCTTCTGAATGTGATCTAACAGTGGTCACACCACTGTAGGCCAATGTTAGACCTAGGTATAGAAGTTCTCGACTTGTTGAGGATGCTATTTCGTGCTTCTGTGACAGAGCTTCACAGTCGAACAGTGCACTGATGTGAAAGGCAGAATTCCCTCCTTAAAAGACGGGGCATAGATGCAGTGCACATGACACTCACCAAAGAAAACAATGAGGTCAAGAAATGGAAGATCACTGTCTAGTGGTAGTTTTCCAGTAGAACACGTTGTGGGGCTACTTGGTGAAGGGCTTTCAGAAGATGAAGCGCCAACAGAGACAACACAGTAAGAAAGATCAAAGACAGGACAATGTGCTACTTGCAACTGTTTATTGAGGTCAAAAGCAGCTGAATATATAGTCATGGGGAGAAGGGGAAGAAAAAAACAGAAGCATTGCTTGTGTGAAGGTGCATGCGCGAGAACACAGAAGATGAAGGGAATCATAAGATTAGCCAAAATCTAAAACTTATCTAAAAACATGCATTCATTTGTGTAAATATTCAGACACAGGCATGCTGACACAGGCATCCCCTCTATTCTTAATCTGGTAGTTCTCCAACAGTTCACGTGCCACAGTGTATTTACTTTTAAGCCCGATCGTTGTATCCTGAAGCCTTGCTTCACATACTTGCTTATTTTCATTCCTGCAGGCCTTGCAATGAAGTGGCAAGTTTGAGCCATAACTATTTTTCAGCGAAAGCTTGTGCTCCCACAGGTGTTCGCTGATACATGAGCCAGTTTGTCCGATATACTCTTTCCCACACTTCCACGGTATACGACCGCTTCTTCACATTTCACAAAAGGATTTGTATGTTTAACAGAACACTCTACTTTTAGAGTCATGAGATCCAATCAGGAGGCACGAAGTAGCAAGCTTTCGGGGCGCAGGAAAAACTACAAGAATTTTATATTTAGCGGCGACGTGTTTAAGATTACGCGCCACTTCGTGAGAATGCGGTATCGCCACTGGATAAGGCAGAAATTCCTTGCGGGCACGAGGTCGGTATACTGACCCTGCAATTAATTGTTGCAGTATAAGTCTATGCACTCCAAGACTGTTAAACGTGCGATTGCCACTATGTGCCTTGAATTTACCCTTAAAAAATTGTGCTGTCATAAGGCACACAAAACCTTTGACAAACAGATTTTGAAGTTGAAGAAAGCTGCCTTTCCTTGTTTGGTTTTGAGCAATGTTTCAGAGGCGTTGTTGAAAAAGGTGCAAAAAGAAAGAAACTGAAGCAGTGAAGAAGGTCAAACATTGGGAAAGAAAGCTAAACCAGTGGTGATACCGTATTCTCACAAAGTAGCGCATAATCATAAACATGTCATCGTGAAATACAAAATTCCTGTGGTTTCTTCCGAGCCCCAAAAACTTGCTACTTTGTGCCGTCTGATTGCATATGATGACTAAGAAAGTAGAGTGTTCTAGTAAATACACAAACCCTTTTGTGAAGTACGGAAAAGGGGTCGTATACTGCATACCGCTGAAGTGTGGGAAGGAGTAAACCGGACAAACTGGCCAATGTAATAATGAACGCCTGCAGGAGCACAAGCTTTCACTCAAAAATGGTTATGGCTCAAACTTGCTGCTTCATTGCAAGGCATGTGAGAATGAGAATAAGCAAGTACGTGAAGCAAGGCTTCATTATACAACAATGATGTTTAAAAGCAATGACACTGTGGCACATGAACTTTTGGAGGCCAACCAGACTAAGAAAAGAGGGGACACCTGTGTCGACACCCCGTCTCCGACTATTTACAGAAATGAACGCATGTTTTTAGATAAATTTTTGATTTTGGTTAATCTTATGATTCCCTTCATATACATCTTACATATTTTTGCACATGCGCATTCACATAATCAGTGCGTATTTTTTTTTCTTCCCCCTCTCTTCATGGCTATATATTCAGTGCTTTTGACCTCAATAAACAGTTGCAAGTAGCACCTTGTCCTGTCTTTGTTCTTTCTGACTGTGCTTTCTCTGTTGGCACTTCATCTATTGAAATGTAGTTTTCCCCCTTCCATGAGCTCATCTAGCACTGTAAAGAAGACAGAAAACAAATCACTCAACCCATTTAGTAGCCTTACTTCACGTCATATATGGCAAAAATTTTCCAATGAAGCAGAATACCTTTACTACGCTGGTTCTTACAGCAGCTAGTGTTTTACGACTAGCTGACAGTGTTCTCGGCAGTGAAAAGCCGCAATTAAAGTGGTTGAGCAACTTTTTAATGTCTCCTACAAAGTGCCACGCATGTTCAAGTAAGCAATACTACTGAAAGGCAAGCTCCACTATCTGGGCCTGAAGATTTTCTGTGGTGAGCATCGAGCTGGAGCTATTCCTTGCACTCAAAGGTGTTTTTAACTTTTCTATTGGTGCACCTGAACACTGAAGCATGTTGTTTCTACAGGAACACCAGAGAGCACATTTAACCTTTGGTACCACCCCGACGTGGAGGGGAGCTTCCATAACCAAGTACAATGTTTGCTTTTAACAGTGCGTTCGCACTGCCTTTTAGCATGCATTGCCAAGAAGCATTTAATGGAGTTGAACGTAGTTGACGTCTCAGGTCAGACAACTTCGAGAAAGCCAAGGCCTATGACTGTTATGCAATCTGTACACAAAGGCAACCATCAATTCAAGCAAATTGCTCAGAGAGTTGAAACTACCTTTTTATTTTCAGTGCCAAGCAATCTGGGCATGTACAAAATGTTAACCGGACCAGGGCAACACGTGAAGTTTACATCAAAAAGTATGTGCTGGAGTTCATAGGTACTACGGTTGGTGCTGTTTACAATATCCCACTGTCCTGCAGCCGCAATTATGTAGGACAAACCGGCCGACGACTCAAGGATTATCTCACAAAACATGCACAGACCCTTGACACATGGGGGAGCAACATAGCTATTGATGCTGCTTTGTGCAGTTGTACACCAAATTTTTAGCAGTGAAGTATCTTCATGACAAATTTTCATAGCAGACATTACTTTCAGAATAGCTCCCACTATGCTAGCGTGCCATCACTTAACCTGCTTGGCAAATTGAAGTATTCAGATCAACCTGCCGAACGTTCTGAATTGGGCTGCTTGGTGCATGTTTATAAGGGAACCGAATAGGGCTACAGACAGGACAAAGGGAATATGTTGCTGTGTACAACACTGTCACTTCATACTGGCAGTAGCACTGTTCGTTCCCTTTTAAATATTTATATCTTTTGGTCGCCTGACCACGCAACGCAGCTGTGAGCTCAGGCTATTTTACATTGTTACATTGCCTTCTAATGTTGCACTTAATTACATCATCGCATACTCACCTGTTATAGTTAGCTCAACACTAGCTCACAGTGAGCTTATTCGTGGCTAATCTTAGTTACCATGGAGCCCATGCATAACAGTGCTAACGATCAGTGTGCAGTGTTGTTGCATACTCATTAAGCCAACACTAGACAAACAGTTATTTTATTGGTGCATGTTTTATCTGTTGCCTCAAATCTTGAACTCTGGCCCTATAAGTGTTTTTTAAACACCACTCATATGTGCAACCAAGTCAGGTACGAAACAACATCCCTTTCAAGTCGACGTGCTCATACTGAACCAATTTGTTGCCACAGGAAAACAAATCATCAATTATTCTTGAATGCATCTGCAAAAATTACTCTACTTGCATAGGCCTCGTCATTCCACCAACATTTGCAGTCACTGTCTATTAAGACTGCATATGCAAGACAGATATACAATAGAATGGCACAGCTTACCAGAACAAAGAGCACTACTAGACAGACTACTGTGGCACACTTTCTCAGGCCCACTGGCTGAGAAACTGAGCACAAACCGGCACACAGACATCCTTCAGTGGTGCAATAGCTGCAATTGAAGCAAATATTATCACGTATTTTCAGACGGTCATCCACAGTAAAGCAAAAACATTTTCATATACAAATGCTCTTGCACATAAGCTTGTCACCAAATTACCGATTGCTGTGGTATTGTTTGGTGTCTTCAATTGTATCATTAAGCTCATTTAAAAAAAGACTTCATGAAGCACCTTCTATTCGGAAAAACAGCAGACATTTTGCTCTACATAACTCACAACATGTATTTTAGAATAATTATTGTATTGATGCCTATATGCTGAAAATTAGTCTACGCAACTAGAGACAGTCGGTATTAGAACCAGCCTTTAACATGAGTGTTGACACATCTTTTGATTTTCTTATACCAGTTTGGAACATTTGTAATTTTGGATGTCCATTACACACTTTTGGGCACCGCTATTCTGTGTCAAGGTTACGTTAAAAATTGCTTATCACATGCACTTGCTTTACAATTATGGCCGCAGATGGGCAAAATTTACGTGGCAATCCACTCCCAGATTACGTTAAATGCTGACGTATTGCGTCAGAACGTTGATAGTCAGCCTGGTAGCTGTCTGAAGTAAAAACAAAACAAAAACAAAAATTCGCGAGACATCTGATGCCGATTACCAGCTAGCAAAATAATCAATTTCTTCTCCAGCGACCCTTAATGGGTATCCACGCGGACACTTTCAAGTGCGATCGCGCACGATTGCTCGGGCTCGATCCCAAAGTGTTCCAAGGCACCGTGTTACACCAGTGTTACGTAACACTGCAGATCGCACGAGGTTACGGCAGCAAGCACGCTACACCGTCCATTCATTGTGATGTAGAAGCATCGCATGCAACATGCTCTATGAGGTCTTCATACACAAGCAGATTTTCGATTCCAGAAGCAGTCTTTCAATTACGCATATGAACACAGCGATTATGCACGCCAAGCACACTGCATCCTAAGCTTAAGGAAAAATAGAATTCCGCTGTGATGCAATGCGTCGCCGAATACGGCTAAAGGCTGTTTCACATGCTGCGACTGCAACGACGAAAATCGGTGCTGTCGCACGCGTCGCAATGCGATTTTTGGAGGGCTCATTTCACATGATTGCGATTTCAACAATGCGACTGGTGCGACGCCCAGGGTTGCTTACTGCCAGGTTTCGTGGCACACGCTGCATAATTCTTTTATTGTAATGAATAAAACGTTTACAGTATAATATTCTTGACTTTTATTAATTAGAAGCAAATAATATGTACGTTTATTAATTTAAAAACGTTAGTTAAGATTTGTCTTGGGGTGCGCGACAGCGGTTTCTGTAGTTCAGTGCGACATCGCGCACGTAAACAGCTGTTCGCAGGTGGTTCAGCGATGTGTGTTGCCTTATCTACCTTCTATGACCGTTTCGTTCTGCCTGTGCTACAACAATCTGCAAGATGACCTATCGACAAGTTCATATAGCTACCCTCACCGTATATGCAGTATTCGGAATTCGGCTGCCACGAAGTTGTCGTGTCAGCCCAACAAGATCCTAGCGCTACCCGTGCTCGGCGTCAGCGTCTAGAGAAATGATGCGTGTATATTGCCTGTCATTGCGCATATGTGGTGCCTGCTCCTAGCCATATTCTTACGCCAAACGCAACAAGAAGCACCAACCCGAACGCCCGCGTGTGCCCCTGAACGAAGCCTCAAACGATCTGTGTGATTACGACGTGGAATGAAAATTGTGTTGTGAAATTCAACCTTAGCGCTAGCCTGGTTCGTCCATCGCCGTGCTTGCGCTGCGAATATATATATGGGAGCCCCCTCTCAATATTTCTAAAGGCGCAAAAGCCGACGCATCAAATGTTTCGAGCAGTTACCGTCACTTTTGTAGAAACCTGTACGTTGTAACATAGCATTCTAAAAGATACGCTTCTCGTCCACTTTGTTGTCCCGTGTCTCGCGCTGGTAGTATACTCGGAACTTCTAACAAGAAGACCATATCAATACGCGCTATTCATAATGCAGGATCGTAGGCCCACGGCAGGCGCACTTGCCGTAGAATCTTTCAGCTTTCTGCTCAGCCTCGCACGCCTCTCACGGTTAGCCTGTTTTGTCGAAATAAATATTATTATTATATTATTAATGTTATTAGATATTATAGTTTCTTCACTGTAATTTATAGCAATCATCCAGATTTCTTAAGCTAGTCATGCATTTAACCTGTATTAGATCAACATTGTTACGACATGCTTATGGGAGTCATTTCAAACTAGATTGCTCAGCCAGAGAAAGTACAAATGCAAGCCTCAATGTTTATTCCAATTTGGTATTCCTAAACATTATATTAGCAGAATTGTATGCCTGCTTGCATTTACTGCAATTCAATGTTCAGAGCTGGAAAAACTGATTCCTTTTCTTGCTGCCGAATGGCTGCTTCAGTGTCGATAGCAAGCTATAATTATTCATTTCGAAAGTGTTAAGCAATGACTATATTTCTAAGCTTATCAATGCGTTTTTGTTCCACGAACACAATTAAGTTTTCTCTCTCCCTCACATTGATAGCTATGGAATGAAACCGTTCACTTTCATAAGCATCAGGACGCAAACATTCTGAAATTTGTCCTGAACATTTGTATGCGTCCTATAGTGTGCATGTTTGTATTAAGTTCTGGGGTTACAATCGCAGTGATCTACACATATTGTTATATTGCAACAAACAAATTTATTTCACTTTGTTTTCAAATCTACCATGTGGCTATGCAGTAACGACTGCTTTAATAAGCAAAAAAGGAAAACTGCAGATTCAGTGTACGTGTTGGAATCTATGCGAAGTGAAGTTTCTGTCAAGTGGTCAATTAAATGCTGTTAAAGTAACTGCGATATATACAATTTGTCTTATTTCCAACAATCCAACGTGTCATCTTTTGCAAGGTTTGCTTATGCACCGCATAGGTCACAACCTTAACGTCATGTAATCTTTATACATTACACTGTTCACAAACCATACCGAAACGCAAACGGCAGTTAATGTAGATGCACGCTGCGAGACATCAACACTGTGACGTTTGTTGAGCAAGGAATGGTGCGAGGTGTATGCAGATGAATGAATGAGGTGCTTATGTACTAATTTATTTATATACCTCGCAGGCTGCAAGGTTGGAGTATTATGCAAGGGGGAATAAAAAAATTTGTTACAAAAGGAAGAAGGGCACAACATTAAGAAAAAAAACAGCAAAAAAAGCAGTACCACTACATTGCACCAACTAGGCCAACGTGTTTTACTGGCACAACATTATACAATACTTAACAAACAATAACAGAAAAAGTTACTGCCCATGCAACCTGTACAGACGGTAAACCAGCGAAGCTGAAATGTGCAGCCCCGGTTTTTATCACTGGGTTAATTCCAATGGCTTATTCAAGTCCTTCTATATTATTGGTTATGTCTGTGTTTCTTAATGAGGTTATGCTCATGTTTGGCTTGGGTTTATGACATTGTTTATTTGGAATGCCGCACATAGCACTTTGCAAGATCACCATCTTCGAAAGTGCAATGAGCAGCGGTTCATTGTGTTAATCCAGGTGGTCCATCGAAGTCTTTCTGAATTATGTTACGCATTTGTGTTTTGTAATGCGTTAATCATAATGTTTATGACTCAGTTATGCACTGTAGTTACCAAGTGACACACCGGGGCTACACATTTCATTTAATTAAATACAGGGACACATTTTTGAACCTATAGGGAGGTCTGAGAGAGACTTCTGCACGCCTGCTGCTAGAGAGAAACGACGTCACTATCGGTGTAGCCAATGGCCCGCCACACCTTTGCTGCAAGATAATTATGACATCATGATCTTGTCTTAACCCCGTCCCGCTCTGTGTCCCTTCCTTGCAATAATGCGTAGATAAATGTTTGTGTGTTAAATGCATAAGCCCAACAATGTCTATGTCTACCCAACAAGAAATGTCTCCGTCCCTCATGTAAGACGAATAATGGCTCACAACCCCCGAAACAATGGCTCATACCCCTACGCTAGGGTTCTTGTGATCGGACCATGAGTGTTTCGCCTAGGCATATACAGCTTCACTCTAAAAATAATGAACACCTTTCTGCTAGATACCAAGATAATCTCATGAGGTGTACTAACAAATGAAAGTTTATTGACCATGCCGAGTAAATGCTGGTCGACAAGCAATAAATCGAATTTACACAAAAAGCAGAAGCAAGATCTGATGCGTGTCCATACAGATCCCAACAGGAAACGCATCCATCTCTGAAAGTGTAACAGCGGCCATGCTGACACAAGATTCTCCCAGTGTATTTGCATCTACAGCATCCATAATTTCTCTAGGCGGCCGATCTCCACAGAATGCTAGCTTCTTCCCTCTACAATGCACTCTCCACATCTGAGCGTGCATTGTAGAGGAAGAAGCTAGCACTCTGTGCAGATCGGCTGCCTAGAGAAATTACGGAAGCTGTAGATCTAAAAATGCTGGGTTAATCTTGTCATCACGGCCTCCGTTAGAAATGGATGCATTTCCCGTCAGGAAATGCACATGAATTTTTGCTTCTCCGTTTTGTGTATGTTCAGTCTATTGTCTGTCAGCGAGCATTTACTCGGTGTGTACATTAAACTTTTGATTGTTAGATCATCACGGTATTCTTGTTTGTCCTATGCGTTCTTTGGTGCCATTTGCAGCCAGGCTATTCGTTTTTTTTTTTAGGCTGCAGCAAGTCACTTTAATGGCCGTCATGATACCTTATAAAATCTTTTATTTGGCCAATGTAGCAAGAATGTACAGTGTGAAGCAGTAAGAACAGGGTATGCTAACTTCTAATTAAAAGGTTTATTGTGAAAATGCAGTGATCTCTAAAGGTTACCACAAAGTAGTACAGCAATAAAACCTGATAAAGGCTAGTGCTTGATGAAACCAAACATAAAAGCCGGAAAGGGGGAAAATACACATAGATATACAAGTCCAGGGAAAAAAAACAGTGATCACCAAGTGTGCAAGTGGCTACCTTCCAGGAAACTCATTTTTTCCCAATGGCATGGAACTGGAAGAATGTGCTTGCATTGCATAAGCAAGCTGTCAGTATGTCTATTGGAATAACAACAGTGTTTCTTGAAAGGTGCTGGCTTGCAGCATTGGCAATTGTAATTATTTTTTCCTGCACTTGGAATTTTTCTCTATTTTCTTTCTGTAGCATTTTTATTTATGTTTGGCTGCATCAAGCACCAATTTTTATCTATCCTTCAAAGATGTCTTTCTTTTTCTGGGGAAAACTCGGGGAAGGCAGGAGATGGAAATTCAAGACGATGAGCAACATGAGAAAAAGGTGAAAGTAGGAGCCAACGTTTCCACACGTGGACCTTGAAGAAGACAAGTCCACTTGTCGAAACGTTGGCTCCTGCTTTCACCTTGTTCTCGTTTTGCTCATCGTCCTTTTACAACTCGCCACATTTTTACAAATGAACCTCAGTTGAAAGTTAGTCCTCATCCATATCTAGTGTCATCCTGTTGATACTGCTTCATGCTATGCACTCTTGCAACATTTGTGTCTGTGTGTGCACATGCGTGGATTTGGATGTGAGATCGGGCCCTTGGGCAGAGGTATCATTCTTCTCCTGTGCAGCCTTATGAATTCATTAACTATACTGCAACAGAAATGCGATGGACAGGAACGAAGTGAACACACAGAGCGCTTCGTTCTTGTGTGTTGTCTATCTGTTGCACTTTAGTTAATAATGAATAAACACAAACTCATCTAGTTTTCAGTTATTATGTCAGGCTTATAAGCCCGCTTGTGTCCTGGAATATCTGCATGGCTATGTATCCTGTAATTTAATTTCTGGCTATGTGCTGGCAAGTCGCGTTTTAATCTCGTGATTTTCCTGACAATCTTGTGTGATGTGCAGGCCCAGACAGTTTCTGGTGAATTCATGCAGGGTGTTGGGCAGGGTGAATCTGCATTACAAGTGCTGCTTTGATTGCTTTCCGTTCAGCTTTTCTAGGTGTAGGATGACCTGGAATGGTACTCACTTATATGGGGTTTAGTTTTATGTAGTGTCATACTACTGTTACACTGCTATTGCCAGATCAGTGTACTATATGTACCTTATGTTTGCTTGTATCTTCATGACTAGCAACCTCCTCTGTGTGTTTGGCAGTTGCATATAGTCGCCTGGCCTAATTGTTTGCCCCCATATTCCATGGTATGGGCCTGTTGTGTTTCAAGTTCAGGTACTCCCGAGGTTGTGTTTCTGAAGGGAGGGGTAGTCGTCTTTGCATCTCATATGCTAGCTGGCATAGTATCTTGGGATGAGGTTCTGAGCTCTTGAGACAAAGAATTTGTGCTGCAGGCTGCAACTCTACTCTGTCTAGGTGCTTGTTTGTTAGCTCTTTCTCATAGAGGTCTTCAAGCATGGTACAGTTGGAAAGACCTGTTATTACTACCCGATGCCTGTATTCGATGAGTTGTCTTTTTTGTGTGCTGCTGGTAATTCATACCGTACCATACCTTGGACACAAGCACAGCATCTGCAATTTTCTATAGTATCCGCTCGCCCACCCTCGTTATTTCGAGATTATTCTTTTCACCAGGTGTGGAAGTTGCGTCCAGGCATTGCATAATTGTTTCACCCGCATGCTGGCTCTGCCGTCATGGGCTTACACTAGCTGAGGATTTGTGGATGTTGACTTGCGGGCATATTTGTCCAGCTATGTGGATCACAATGTGCAATCTGGGGTAGTTCTTGATTCTAGTCTTTCTTTTTTTTCTGACGTCGATATGAGCTGACTTATCATAAAGCGAGAGGCCAGACTAGCCAAGAAAGTCTGCAGTGTTGTCGAGGGCTTGTTGCATCATTCTTGATTTCAGTATAAGATAGCTTTCCCACAGACTGTAATATACCATAGGCTGTAGTGTTTCTTGTAGTATGCCCGTGTTGTTGGTGTGTGTGGGCTAAACGTACCTCCAACTCTCACCTGGAATTTTCTGTCTTTCAGAAAGTTAGTTTAAGTGCTCTACCAGAAATGTTTTTGCTCATCGTTCCTCTTATTAGAGCAGCATGAGGTACTGCTAATAACCCTTTGATGACGAGACATATAAATACCGAGAAAACATGTTTATTGTTCTATCTAAATATGCAAAACACGTCAAGAGTAAGCATAATCAACAAAAAGAAAAAATATTTTGCAGAAATTTTTCAGCAATAGAGGGAAAACCCCAGGCAGGAAACTGGACGTGGGCTTCACCCCAATGAAGCCACCTAGCTTTATTTTCAATTTGTATAGACAGCTCTTATCATATGTGAACCATAGGTGCCCATTTCATTTGCTTTACATCAGATGTGCGACACTACTGCAGCTGCATACGTTGCATTGGCCTGTCTCCTCTGAACTTGCTTGCGTGCCAAACGTCTTCTTTCTCGTCCAGTGTTCCTGCTCTAAACCAACAAATGACGCTTGCTGCCTGTCATTCAGTGTTGGCCGAAGACATTTAGCAAGAAACTTCGTACTTGATACTTAAACTCGACAAGAAAAAAATTCTTTTTTGGTGTTGTCCTGTAGGCAACACTCGTCAATAAAGGGTTAAAAGCCTCTTCACTCTGTTCATTCTTTCATAAGCGGTATTACACAATGTCCTGCAATAAAGTTTCTGCTGCTTATGGCCCACTCATATCTGCCAGATGGGACAACTCTTGAAAAAGGTTTTCTTTGTGCTATGTGTGCGACGTAGTATGAGCATTCATGCCTTGACATTTATACATCTGTAGAACCAGCTTCTTGAAAAAGTACTTGCTATACCTGATCATGCTTACTTGTGCAGTGCTGTTGAACAATGCATATTGATGCAATGAATATTTACACACTTGAGTTATCACGAAAGATGGTTGTTTTACAATTCTGCGCTTTGCTTTCTATTGGTGTTAGATTTTGCTTAAGCATGCCCCCCGTGCAATAGCGTTTTGAAGTGTAAGGGTTCAATAAAAGGTGATGAACTAAATCTAAGCGCAAGAGCTTTTTTTCACACCTATGACTCCCATCGAAATGCGACTTCCATGGCTGGCAAATCAATCCCTCGCCTTGTGTTAGCAGCAGAATGCTATAGCCACAGTGGCAGGTGAACAAATTGAAGAACAATATTTCTGTCTATAATTTTTTTTCTTGCCTGTATGTAAGTAAAGTTTGGAATAAGTTTGTCATTGCAAAAAAGCCCAGTTTGTGTTCTTTTATTGAATAAACCACATATTGTGTATAGTTTAAATGCAGAAATTTGTTCTAAAATCCTCAGGTGATATATGTTCTTGCAAGTAGCATGGTATTTCATTACTTATAAAGATAGTAATCGCAGCGGATATCGTTATATGGGTTTACACACTAATATATGTGATCACAAACTTATTAGAAACTTACTAGAAACATGTAAGGCATGAATGTTTCTGCACACTTGATCAGCTGTGAACGTGCAACTGCTTGTACTGGCTCACTTCACTGCACAGTTTTGATTTACTTTTCTTCAGCGTGTCGTTTTATACTGTTTTCTC
This sequence comes from Dermacentor albipictus, assembly GCF_038994185.2. Classification (NCBI taxonomy): domain Eukaryota; kingdom Metazoa; phylum Arthropoda; class Arachnida; order Ixodida; family Ixodidae; genus Dermacentor; species Dermacentor albipictus. The sequence goes on from NC_091822.1 coordinate 97,944,818, forward strand.
CCCACAAGAACAGGCCGTTTGCCTGCTTTTCGCATTGTTGCACGAGTTCTACATAATTGTGCAGGAGGGTACGTTGTCACTGTGCCACTATGGCAAGCAATTTACTTAATCTACTAGCTGTACAGTTGATTACCTTGCAGAGCAAGTGTTCATACAGATGCAGTAGGGATACAAAGTCCGCAACATAGTCAACGTTTATTGGTTTCTGTGCAAGAAAAAAAAAATTCTCCAGAGAAGAGGTGCAACTAAACGTGCATGTAATATTTTATTCAAGCCACGGATTTAGTGCTATCGTAGCAAATTCATTACGATAGCCTACACTTTTGCTCTGTCAAATTTAATAAGAGGCAAGATAAGCTTTCAAGATGCATCGGGAAATTCGTGCTTGAATACCGACAAGAAAATGCAACTGAACGGTACCGCGTTCAGCGCAACGTTGAAATTTCGGGTACTTTGCTGTCTTGTCATTTGCCCTTGCCGAGGTTGAAATAATTCAAGCTGCTCCGTAAGCGCGATTTTTGCATGCTACTCAACAAAAGAAAACTATGACGACCTCGTCGTCTGCTGGGGATCGAACACTTCCTAGCACTGACAACTCACAAAGGCGTACGAAGCAAACGTGAAAATGCACTTCATTTGCTGTGTAGCGTGTCAACGAACGCATAGCAATCGGAGAATGCAATCTGCGGTGCAAGTTTTTTATTCTCCCTTCGCGTACGTACCGAATTCGACGATCCACGTCTCCGCGCATTGCACTTGTCGTGCGAGGCGCTTTTTTCCAAAACAAACCGGCGAAATAGCTCCGTTGACAGCTCTCCGCGCAATTTCGACGGAAAATCGCAGCGATCGGTGCGACGGTGCGACTGTGCGACCAACCGACTGTGCGACCAGCCGAAAATCGGGGGGTCGGCACTGCGACTCCGATTTTCATCGCAAACGACGGAAATCGCACTTCCGGTGCGACGAAAATCGCATCATGTGAAACAGGCTTAACATAGTGTTACACCGCGCCGTGAGAGATTGCTAAGGGGAACACTAACTGCACTTTATTTTGGAATGCCAAGAACACATCACAACAAATTGCAAAACTGGAATGCCAACGTCAGTAAACCAGCTGGCACATACAGCCGATAACGAACTGCTACAGACGACATCTTCGCTGAAGTTGCCTACGAGCCTCAAGGTACTCTATATGCAATCAGCACAACAAATGCTGCACCGTTTATCACAGTCTCGCAATGCCGTGGCTTTATCAATCCTCATGGTCAAGCGGGAATGTCGTTACAGGGCATTGACAGGGCATGCTCACACAACACAGTTGAGCCCGTCACCGGCCATCGCGGTGCATTTCGCACGCACGACGTGCACCACCAACAAAAGACACTTAAATCACTTACTTGCGTAGCAGTCCATCGTCGATTCCTTCTTATTCTTTCAGTGAAATCCCAAATGCAACAGGTATACCACCACCGCACACCGCCATTTCCAGCCGCTGTCCACTCTATACTGTTGAGGCGGAGAAATGCAACCCGTCGTGTAGAAGCGATGAAGGGTGGTAAGCAGCGTGTGCGTGCGTACTACGATTCGCCTACGAATAATGTTCAAGCAGCGTTACCTATGGTGATATTATGTAACTGCTGGTAAACGTGGGCGGTGTCTTTTCTTTATATTCGTTGCGTGTTGATTTTTCGCTCTTAACATGCTCAGTAGCCCTCCACATGAAATTACGGACGGTTCTCCGTATTTCAAAAAACAGAGCTCACGTACGTTTTTTACGTAGAATTCCGCCGTTTTTCATGAAACTGAATGGTCTACGTAATTTTTACGGCAGGTTTGACCGTAAAATTACGGAAATTTTTTACAGTGTAGGTATACCTCGAAGCTGCTCACTGGCTCGTGATGTCGGCTCAGGTTCTGACTGTGTTTTCGTGCTCCGTGACCCTGGCTTGTGTTGTTCAATAAGTAAAATGCGACTTTTAAGTTCTTTTGGGTACGTGCTGACAACGTCCGGTGTAATGTTTGAAAGGACCGCGTAGCAATGGCAACAGCAGCCACTGTTCGAGCGAAGACGTCCGTGCCAGTCGCACATGTATGGCGTACCCCAAGTTCGTTGCGGTGCTGTGTTGCCAGTGAGAAAGATCGGAGAGCAAGCAACTGTTTTTATGTATCTGCGAACGGATATTTTCACCCGAAGAAAAACGGTAGGACATAAGTATGCGTACCGTAAATAAAGCTTCTTATTGAGCGATGTGCATCGAATTGTTATCGCGCATATAGGCTTTGGTCACGTCATTGCTTCCGATATTGCATTAACATTACGCTCTATCCGAGACACTGATTTAGACGCATGCCTATTGGCTCCGAGTTTCGGCATTAACTCGATAGATCAGCTATGTAGCTCCTTTTCACAGCCGAGAGATATTGCTTGGACGCGGAGCAACTAGTGCGGTGTATAATATGTATGACTGCGCATTTTTCGGAGTTGCGTCGCCTGCTGCGGGTCATGCTCACACGTAATAATTTGTTGCTACGCTGCCACTGTATCGCAAAAAATTTAATTTTGCTATGAAGCAGACGCACTTACATTTTTCTTGCTTACTGTAACTGACGCACTACTTTTTGGCCGCGAACGCCGGCAGTGTGCGAAGTCGCTCCAGCACTCAGAATGGCATGGTAATTGTGAAAATCTACGCCATTAACTTTTTTCTCTCACTATTCTGAATTAACAGTTTTGTGCTGATTAAGGTATTCTGTTAATATCAGAGAGGCACATCTCGTATGAACGAGCATGTGAGTCGTAATTCTGAAAAACAGCACAGCTGCTCCCTAGGCGGTTTAGAGGCACACAATATCGTGGGTATGTATACTGGCACCGTTGCTATTTGGATATCGCGTGTACGTGGGATGTCTTTCAAATTTCTGTATTGGGCGTTTCTGAAATGTTTATGTATGTCATGATATACGTGCTTTCATTGACTTGTTTCGTCGAATTTGATGCGGTCTCGTGTGCATATTTCGAAATTTGACCAGCAGCCTCTGTATGTAAAGAGGTTCACGCGATGCCTCTTTTTATACTCCCGTCGCACCTCGAAAAAACCCCGTCCATTGCAAAGCAAAAAAGAAAGAAAAGATAGAAAAAATAACTCCCAAAATTCCACGCAAAAATTCCGCTCGCACGGAGTAAAAATTCTACTCCGATCATACGGAGCATAATAAACTCCGAACCGGGGGGTCGCTAGAGGACAAGCGTTATACTCCCACCTCGGAGTTATTTCCGTTTACAGTGTAAGCTGCGGTTTACGAGCCATGAAACATACGCGACGATCGTAACAGCGCCGGCACCGTTCTGCTGTACAATAGGAGCTGTGACGTTATACTATGACATGCGTTCAAACTGTTCGCTGCAGGTTACATTGCGTGACTACTTGGTTCCATGGATGAGGTTTCCGCCCCTGAATAAAATAGTCTTGCCAAGTAATAGCAACATGCCTTACAGTCTGAATTACGCTTCTCCAGCAAAGGGACTGTTTACGATTTGCGCGAGCGTCCTAAGCAGTGGTAGGTGCTGGATTACATATAACATTGTTCTATATACCGCATGGTCCAAGCATACGGCATCAGCGGTTACATATTTATAAACGTTGTGCGGAGTGGGTATGCGAGGTCCTATGGCGGCGTTAGCCAGTTTTCTCTTGCTTCTTCCAGAAAGAGGCTGAAAACCGAATTTAGTTTTGCGGTTGTGTTCGTTCCGTTCTCTACGACGCACTCACACGTATTACGGAAATTTTGTCCTCAAAAAAGGCATCGCATTCTTTTTATGCGATCCCTCTCACATGTTATGGCTGTATGCAGGCCAAAAAGACAGTGCCGAAGCGCACAGCTTACATAGTTATCGTGCTGGTTCATCAACCGCAGTGATCGCTGTGTTGAGCAGCGCCGTCGGCCTCATGCAGGAATGCTAGCGTAGACGTGGTAATTTGAAGCCTACTAGAATTTAAACGCGCGAGAACGATGCCGGTGCATTGCAATTTTTTTATAGCGCCTGCCGCTTAGATGTTTCGTGGTTGCCTTAGGTTGGCCGTGCACGAGCATGTGCTCTTATGCTTTAGGTTTTGCTCCCTACGCCAAGCGATCAGATAGTGAGCAGATTTACCATTTCATGCTGCTAATACAGATACACCGGTTTTCTTTGTTGAATTAAAACCGATATAAGCAAAATAGTTCACAGCACATACACACATCGCGACTGATAATGTTCGTACACCGCGGCTGATAAAGCGCGTGACATTTTTGCGCCCCCAAGAGATATTTCCGCCAACTCTAGTTACTGATACACCGAAATTCTTCCCTGACGACCTTATATGAACGGACATGGCGCAAAGTTCACAAAGTACTATCTAAAACATCTCGAAATCGTTCCGCAGCGCGCGACAGCAATACTTTCAAGCAGCGCCGCGCCGGATCGCCCAAGCCAGAGAGGAGGAAAGGCTCTCCGCGCGCCCCATCTTCCTCGCCCGATGAAACGGTCTATACTGTCACGTGTACTTATCTTTATCGGGCGACCACGTTTCGCCGCCTAACGAATTTTCTCGCACAGCGTGGGATGCGCTTGCATGTATCTGAAGTTTCTGGAAAATTATCGATGCTTCTATCTGGCTGTCTGTTGTCGCCGAACTTTGTGTTATCTGATTTCATCGCGTGACGGAAATGGTGTAGAGCTTTGTGGAAGGCAGGCGGGTCTGAGTGATTAGTCTGGAAGATTCGACGACTGCTGTATAAAAGCCGACGCGCTTAAACCGCTGATCAGATTTTCGACGATCGCCGACCCTGTTCGCTGCTATCGTTGAGTTATAAGTGTAGCCTGTTTTTGTGGGCACAGGTTCGCCCAATAAAAAGTAGTTTTGCCTTTCACAGTATTGCTACTGTGTTCTTCAGCGTCACCCCCACGTGACATCTGGTGGAGGTGCGGGGTAACGTTCCCCGTACCTCTCGCAGATGTCACGCGGTGGTTACGTTGAAGAACACCACTCACTCGTTCACTCACTCTCGCACTGCATAGGTTCAAGAACAATCTGTCCTCTTGGCTGAGTCCATCCCAGTCTGGAACCTATGGAGCGCGAGAGTGAGTGAAAGAAAAGAGGTAAGCGGGCAATCATTCACAGACGCAACACCCGATCGACGTCACCGACTTGCACGGGCCAATGGAAAAACTAGGAAAGTGCTCCAAAATGAGAGCGCATGACCTTGACGCCCCCCAAAAAATGTTGAACCGAAACTAACAAGCACACGCATGCAGACAAAAACACACGAATACTGACTTAATGTTTCACAATTTAAACGAAACACAAAAAAGGGGGGATTTCCATGTCAGGGGCTCCTCGGAACAAAAGTGTGTGCGCCTCCTTGGCCGCATCACATTGTTTTTTTTTTCTGTGCAGATTTCAGGCAATTAAGTTGAATGAAATCATCTTTCAAGTTCTCCCATTTAAAACGAACTTTTACTCATGAACTTCAGACGGTCGTGTTTCTAGCATCCTGATCGAGCACTACAGATCAGAACCGAGTCACAGAGAGGAAGGACGTGATAACGCAGTAACTCGGTTTCACAGAGAAATCGTGACTGCTTCCTGTGGCTGCGGTGTCCGTGATCGCATTTACTCGAAACTCTTTTTTTACATTCTCGGCAGAGCAATGAAAATCTGCCAAGTTTTAGAAACTCAACTCGACATTGAGTTTAACATTGCCATTGACACGTTGGTTGAGAACAAGCAAACGCACTCGTTCACAAGACGAGAAACAATGTACACAATTCACTGTGTACGCGAACTTTGGTCGTATTTGTCTTTTTTTTTCCTTTCGTTCGATTGTACTGCTTGTTTACATTCAGCGTATATTTACATCCACATATTTAAGTTGTCACCAAGCTAGTCGCGTCTCACGTGCATAAATGTATTTTTATTTTGCTTAATTTCACCTTGTTTTGTGTGCGAAGAAGTTCTTGTGTCTTTTTACGTTACAAGCACATTGTGAGTTTCAGCTTTTCGTTGTTTTGTTACTTATGTTTAATAGGAGTCCTTTTGTGTTTCGCTCTCCTATATTTGTAGCATCGGGACGATGCTTTTTAAGAGGGGGGTATTGACACGTCTACTTATCTTTATCGGGCGACCACGTTTCGCCGCCTAACAAATGTAATCGCACAGCGTGAGATGCGCCTGCACGTATCCGAAGTTTCTGGAAAGTTATCGAAGCTTCTATCCGGCTGTCTGTTGTCGCCAAACCTTTTGTTATCTGATTTCATCTCGCCACGCGAATGGTGTAGAACTTTGTGAAAGGCACGCGGGTTCGCATGATTAGTCTGAAACATTCGATGACTGCTGTATAAAAGCCGACGCGCTTAAACCGCTGATCAGATTTTCGACGATCGCCGACCGTGTTCGCCGCTATCGTTGAGATATAAGTGTAGACTGTTTTTGTGGGAACAGGTTCGCCCATTAAAGGATAGTTTTGTCTTTCACAGTATTTCTACTGTGTTCTTCAACGTCACCACCACGTGACAATACATACTCTTCGATAGACTTTGCCTCTTAGTGGGCGCTCACCTTCCCTCGGCCCCCTGTGCGCACGTGACGAGACCCCACGCATGAAGCCGCCGTCCATCTCGGCTCTCCCTCGAACGCTTTCCGCCGAATCTGCAGCATACAACGCGCTGCGACGAGGGAAGAAATTCGCCTGAAGTGTCCATACAATCGCCTGACAATAAAAGGCAAAGAAGCTTGGCTATCGCATGCGTGGAAGCATGCTTTCATTCACTCGTCTCGCTGGGGACAATGGTGTAAGGCCACATGGCGACACTTCCCTGCTATCAAGGGTCCCAGCCGAAACATAATGGTGAACCTTCAGTGAAATTAAGAAGGGTGTGCGGCGCAAGGTAACAATAAACGTAAGTTCAAAGTACGATACGGTCCGCTTCTGCTATATATAAATAAAATAATCAAATATGGGTAGCGGTAAACATACGCAGGACATGCGTGGGCAGAGTTGGTTTAATTCACCTCAGGGTCTAGGCGACACAACGGAAGTGGTTGCACGTCAAAGAAACACTTCTGTGCCAACAGAAGTAGCACTGTGGCTATGGCATTGCTCGAGGTCGCAGATTTGACCAGAGAGCGTAAACTTTTATTTCAAATCAACAAGATTTAGGCACCCGCATTTTGACGAGGGAGAAATCACGTGTTCCGTTTACTAAACCATCAGAAGTGGCGTGGGAAGAAAAAACGTTGAGCCCGATTAGAGTGCAGATAATTGTGGAAAATGCTTGTGATTCTCCTCTCTCTGCATCTTCCTACCTACGGGAGAGAAATAGTGATCAAGGTAAAAACTGTGATCGCGGTATCAGAGACGTCCGCTACACATACAGTATACCAACTATAACGAACCATCTCTATTCTCAGAGGCCAAATAGAGGCGATGTACCTGCTTTAGCGAAGCATTTAGGTGTCTGTCAAAGCAGAAAATCATGACTGATTCCAGGAATTTCGCAAACGTGTGATTTTCCTTCATCTTTGTAGAAAAAAAAGGCTGTGTTGCATCTGGCAGTACTGCCGCACTGTTTCCGATGGGTGTCGACTGGCTCCGCAATTTGTGAAGCGCGAAAAAAATTAAATTATGGAGATACCACGAACTATGGGAATCTATGGAAGCGAAGCTTTCTGTGCTGTTTGTATTGACTGCCATATTTACTGGCTCATGTTGACTGCAAATGTTTAGTTTTTAAAACGGTTTCTGTAGACGAGTGTGGTGAGGTGATGATAAACGTTACCTTTTGTGCACCACTACTGTTTGCCTGCTTAGTACACAAAACACAAAGGGAGAGGTGTTTGCTTTAGTTGTTGTCCGCCATATTTCGTCACCTCAGAGAGGGTTGAGCATTGTCATTGGCTCACATGGCACATCGCATTATGGCAGAAGCCTTAAACTTGATTTTGATGATGAGGCTCTGCATGCCAAAACCACGATCGGATTAAGAGGCATGCTGTAGAGCCGCACTCCGGAATAATTTGAGCTGCGTGGTGCTCTTTAACGTCTCCCTAAATCAAAGTAACCGATAGTTTTTTATTTCTCTCTTGTCAAAATGTGGGTGCCTCGGTCAAATCTGCGACCTCGAGTAATGCCATAGCCGCAGTGCTACTTTGGCGGGCACAGTAGTGTTTATTTGACGTGCGACCGCTTCCGATGTGTCGCCTAGACCCTGTGGCGCACTTTATTGAACGCGACTCTGCTTACACATGTCCTGCGTATGTTTACCGCTAGACATACTTGATGCTTTTATTTTTATAAATAGGAGAAGTGGACCATACCGTATCTTGAACTTAAGTTTATGTAGCGTTTCTGTGCCGTCTTACGTTAGCTTTTTCTATTCCACCCCTCACCCCTGGTATTTGTATGAGAACTGCGAACCAAAGGTGGCAAGGCTTTAGTCACTCGTTTCGCGACTGCCTCTGTTCAGCCCATTCTCTGCCTTCTCTTCCCGCTCCTTTCTTCCATTCTGTCTAGCTAAACTCTGGATTGGCATGTTGGTAAAAAGGTAAGCGCTGGTGAGGGGTCACGGTCAATTACAGCTGTGAAAACGCTAATGTGGCCTTGACCCTGAACCTCCAGGGGGCATTGTGCACATTCGACGCGGTGCGGTCAAAACGAGTTCTTCGCGTCTCTTCTGTGCCACACTCTTTCCATGTATATAGAGCTTTTCATCTGGGGAGAAGGATAGGGAGCGCGGCGCATCTTGACGGTATTGCTGTCGCTAGCTGCGGAACGATTTCGGGATGGTTTAGATCTTACTTTGTGAAACTTACGCATGCCTGTTCATATGAGGTCGTAAGGGGAGCCTTTCGATGCACCGGTAACTACAGTACGCGCTTGGGGGCCCAAACATGTGACGCGGATTATAAGCCGCGGTGTGTGTAAGTGTTGTGAACTATTTTGCGTACACTGTAAAAAATTTCCGTAATTTTACGGGGGATTTCTGTCATTATACGGAGAACTGCAGATAAAAATACGGAAAGTATGTCATATTTCAAAAATACGGCAAAATCTGCCGTTAATATACGGAAAGTGCTCTCCGTATTCAGCTTTACGGACATTTTCACTGTAATCATGTAACGGCTATACACTGTTTTGGACGAAACCGAGAGAATTCCGTATTTTTGTTATGTGAACATCCGTATATTGTGAGAAAATTTAAGCTGTCTGAATGAGCGCTCGTACTCATAAAGTTTCAGCTAACAATACTTTATTGAACACGCAAACTGTACGCATTACGAAGATGCGTACAAAATGTGAGAGCTAGCCTTCTACCAAAAGCTGCAATAAGAGATCGTATAAATATATATACGCATCTTCTATTCCGGTCGCAGTTTGCCGCGCATATGGGCTTTGTAACGCTGATCATATGCGCAAATATATGCGTGTTCTCGCAATGTTCTCAAATTAAGCGCTTTGTAGTTAATAACGCAGCATATATGTTTAAATGAATGAAGAGCCGGGGACATACGTGCATACGTAAACAAGCTTGCGGCACTCAGGTGCTGGTGCACTGGGAATGACATTGGTGCTCTATACGCCAAAAATTGTGCGCACTCTAAATCAGTACCGAAATGCAGGGAGTGGTATAATGACCGTAACTGCGTTTACATTTGGCAATAAATGGTCTCGAAGGGGACTGGCGGCCTATAGATCCAAGTACAACGGTCGGAGGAAATTTTCGAATGCGGCAAGCAATTATCCCAAGTGTCAAAGGGCACTGCTGAACTGCAATGTAGTTGGTTGAACTCATTCCCATGATATTTACAAAATATCTCGTCTCTGACAATAACTGCCCATTCATTGAGACAAATCGATTACGCATAATCTTCACTGTTCATGTGTTAATTCTTGCGGTAAGATGTAATCGCAAACATTTGGCGCTTCATCTTGAAACAAGACCGGTAAGCGCGCTCGTTCTTGTACGGTAGAATAAAGAACGCGAACATGCACCGACATGTGTGTAAACTACTGGAAGGTGACTGAAGATGAAGGACCTATTACCGTGCTAGTACTGTGTATACTGTCAAAAAGAAGAAAAAAACATTTCGGAAAGAAAGAATGCCCAGTGTCGAGATGTAACGATTCAAGCTTTATTTCTTTTTGACCTAGAATGCAACACCATTAGTTCCACGTGCTTTATGCATGGGTAATGTTATGACACAACTCATTATTTACCCGTTCATTACATGCACCAACCAGCCCAAATTATCACTGTACTAGAGCTTATGGACGCATCGCAGTGCATTGCTTTGCACTTCATTGTAGCACAGGGGTTTGCTATTGCCAGTAGCGAATGCTTTGGTTGACCTCCCTGCCTTTCTGTTTTTTGAATTCTCTCTCCCTTTGTATAAAACGCACTAACTTGTGGGAGAGAAAGCGTTCTCCTCTCTTAGAATTCAATTAATTGTCAAGCAATTATATTCCAGTTCCAGTAACTAGAGCGCAAATGCGAAAACGAAACCGATTCCGTTCGGTTCTCCGCGCTCAGAGTGCGGCACCAGGGGGCAGCGCGCGCTGCGCGTCCGTTGAAGGAGTGGTGTACGGAGATGCACATGTGTTGTCAGCCGGCATTTTTCGAGTTGTGTTGTAAATGTTGTTAATTCGCCGTAAATATCTCTTGATTTGTGCTCAAGAGTGGAGCAAGACCCCAAGGAAGAGAGATTGACGCATCGGGAGCGAAGAACAGCAACGATGGATGGTTACGCTGCTTGGGTCTCGGCACGTTCGAATTGGCAAAGTTCCGAATTTGTCGCTGTGTTGTGTACGCTTGTGCGCTCATCATTTGCCGTCATCGCGCGGAGATATTTGCGCTGGGTGTCTTTCACTTCGTGTACAAAACTCTGCACGCTGCGGCATCGAAGAAGTTGTCCTGTGTTTGGGTGCACGTATGCGCTTGGACACGGATAGCCTGCTTGCTCTCAACGGGTGTTCAACAGTCTACGCGCGCTCGTAACTTCCTCATGAGGTAAGCCCATTTTAATCTTATTTGGTTTGCATAACGTAGGTGTTAAAATGATGTGTGGTAAGCCGGTGTCGCGAACAGAAATATTGTTTCAAAAGACCACTATGCAACGTCTTAGGGCAAAAATGACGCATGAATGGGGAAAGGGATCACCCTATCTTTTCAGATCGATTCCAGTCGTAGCGCGATTGGCTCGATCGCAATTTCCGTGAGGTACTTCTAACCTTTTGTTCACTCGCGTTAAAAGCGTAGAATAAAACTGCGTTCAGTTGAGCTCTTGTATTGACGCTTGTATTGGCTTGAGAGCATACTGTATCCGATACAAGAACTTCTGTTAAAATACGGAAATAAACGTTCGAGGCAATAGCAGTCGCTCACTACCTGTGATCGTTACTTTCTTGCTTGGGTGCACGTTTTAATTGTGACCAGAAAAAAACGTCTTGCTGCACCGCAAACGGTGCAGCAAGACGTGTTCCTTCGAATGATGTCTGGGCAGTCAAGGCATTCGTGCCACTAAGCAAGCAGTAAACGGGGTATCAGTGCGAAAAAATTTGTACATACAAGAGAAGCGAAAGGTATCATCATTGACTCTTTTATTTTACGAATAATTAAGTTGTATTACTAAAGCGGAGAGTGGATATGCATGAAAGTCAGATTGTATTGATACTCAGCAAAAACAAGGTAACTTATCATTACTAATCAATCCTTTTCTTTTACTGAAAGGCAAGTTGCTGTTGTGCTGCAGCTGAGAAGAGGTCTGCTGCCTGCAATGGGTCCATCTCTCTCAAGTTATTGCAGTATTATAGCTCTCAAGGTGAGTGGATTTTTTTTTCTCATAGCTATTTGCCACCTGAATCATGACCGTTTACTAAGCTGTGTAGGTGATCACTGTTAGTGACATTGGAGTGCTGGTGGACCAGCACTCCTTTATGATTGCAACGCATATGACAGGGTGCAGCTGTGGCAGTAGGCAAAGGTGTTAATCTATAAGCCAAATTAGGTTCTTTGAGGTAATATGTTAATATATTGATGACATTGGATTGTGGTCTAGCAGGCAAAAATGCTAAACAAGAAATTTTAATTTGCACTTGGTAAGATGTGCAAGCAATTCAGGCTGTTATACATGAAATGGGACATTTGTAGATGTCTTCTACAGTGATGCAGTCCTGAATTGCTTCAGAGTTGAGTGATACCACTATAATTTCTCTGTAGAGCATGCAGCACAGTTTAGCATTGGGGGAGGCTGGCATCAACAGGCGTCTACTTACTGTGAAGTTCAAATGAGGTGTTACTGTTAGGGTGACTATATATAATTTATGGTTTAATTCTAATCTTGTGTCAGGCAGACATAGTTTACCCACTTGGTTAAACAATAGAGATGTAATATCTATGTATACAAGTATTACCCATTCATTTATGCCATTTAGACAATGGCAGAAATGCGTGGGTAATACTTGTGTACATAGACAATACATCACTATTGTTTAACCAAGCGGTGCCCCTGCATGCTAAATTTTACAGGGCTATTATTAAGTAATGTCAGCTTTTGTTGTAACATTAAGGCACCTTTTATATTATTACAGATTACCACCATTGTGCACCATCATAGTGTGATATTTACACTAAATGTATTTGACTTTGCTATAAAACCTTGCACAGCGGTGCATCATGAAATTTTTTTATATAGTTTCTGGCCTCAGAATGCACTTCACGTTATATTCTTGTTTGCAACAAGACTATAATGCAGGTTTCTCTCCTTATGTTTTGTGGCACTTCAAACTGCGGCGAGCTAAACCACTGGGCAGCAATACTGGATATGCTACTGCGTGTGGAGCTGTCTTAAAACACACACAAGGAATACATCATTGCTTTTTTAGCACAAAACAACGGACACAAGAAAGACGACAGAACAAGGCGCTACCTACCCTCAACTGACATCACTTTATTGCGTCCCTCCTTTGTAGACAGCAGAATCTAGAACATGCGCTGTGAACACCATGTGCAGGAACCACCAACATCTGATCAAAAAAGCACACTCATGCGACAGAATAAAAAAAAACATATTGAGCACTGTACAAGGTTAAAGAAAGCACACTAATGCACTGTGACCCCAATGACTGTATGAATAAAACTTCCGATAACTCTCTGGCGGTGGTATCACGGCTCTTTTTTCAAAATCGTAGCATCACGAAACATTGCGAACCTAAGCGATCCATACCAACAAGCACAGGTTCCCATTTGGCTCAACATTGTAAAATATGGAAGTGCAAAGCCATGCATCGTCATACTACGATTTTGAAAAAGTGCTGTGATACCACCGCCCGAGAGTTATCGGAAGCTTTCTTCATACAGTCTTTGGGGTCACAGTGCATTAGTGTGCCTTCTTTAACTTTGTGCAGTGCTCAGTATGGTTTTTTGGATCCCGTCGCATGAGTACGCTCTTGTGATTGGTTGGTGGTCTCCGCACTTCGTGCTTACTGCGCATGTTCTTCTAGATTCTACTATTTATAAAGGAGCGACGCAATAAAGTGATGTCAGTTGAGTGTAGCGCCTTGTGCTGGTTGTCTTTCTTGTGTCCAATGTTTTGCGCTTAACAAAGTATTTATGGATTCACACCAACTAGCCCGCCAACACATTGTGTTGCGGGCACTTCTGAAGTACTGTCTGTCTAATAACCTTGGTGGCATGAAAGCGCCGTCCACTTCTATGCGTTGCTTTCTGTTTCATTGTGGCATCACATCACATTATAATCATAATGTGTATGTACTTTTTCCAAGAGACCCATATTCCTATCCTTGTGTTATATTTGCTGTCGCATTATTTATGTGCAAATTACCAGTGCTCCAAGCTCCATTTTATCGCAAAGTAAACTACTGGTACCTAAACAGTTCTATATATCAGAAAACCAAAGCTGAACTGCCGAACAGTACCAAGCGGCAGCCTTAGTGCAGTGTCAAGTAGTCAGATTTTATTGGTCATGCAGAGGTGCACAGGATAGCTCTTTATTACTTGCTGAATAATTAAGCTGTGTGAAAACTGAGTATTTATGTAGCTTCAACCACATGCTATTGGCCATTGCTCCTGCCCTCATCAAATGTAGAAGATTATCACGGCATTTCCTATTCTCTTTTTCCTTCTTACAGTGGGATTACTGTATGCGTAAGTAGGAAACGGATCACATAGGCAATCAAAAGCCAACAATGTGTAAACTTGCAACATTGATTGTACAGTTTGATGACCCAGAATAAGTAGAAATACACCATAAATGATTGACCATTAACTTTTACTTGACACAGGGCTAGAGCATACAGTAAGCATACTGTATGCTCATACGGTGTCACATCAATTTAAATTTTAGTTGAGCTTTGCAGTGTACACTTCTATTGTTGCATTCTCTCAGAGAAATGGTAATGTTTCGCGTGTATAGCAACTAGACTGTCTATATACAGTAGTAAAAATGTGTGAACTGTATTTTTTAATGATTTGATAGAATGTGTAGCACAATAAAGCCATACAATCAACGCACAGTGATGTGACTTTCTCTGCACGTGTTGCAGGTTCAAAAAAAGTATGGTGGAAGCTGTTGCCAAGGTTCCGGCCAGAAAAGACAGCCAGTATAAAAGGGTCCACGCCACTGATCTCTACTACAGGGGATGAACAGCACATCGAGCACCCTCGACTGAAGCCGGCCTTGTCCTGGAAGTTGGTGCTTCACAACTTTGCGGCAGCACTTTGTTGCACGGGTGTGTGGCATTTCTTCCCCTAACATGCTTGCCTGATGTGCCATAAACTACCCAAGCAGTGTTTCGAGGTGTCCAGAATTTTTCCATTGTAGTGTCTACAGTGTCGCTAACATAAGTGGCGTGCAATGGAAACACTGGTAAATCAGAAAAAACTTGATGTAAGAGAACACTATCGTATACGGGTTCAGATTGTCATAAAAGTGCTTACCAGACATGTAGAGACCTCCTAAAATGTGAAAAACCACAAAGAAAAGTTTTTCGGCAGCAATATTATCTGATCGCACGCACTAGTTAGTCCACCATATGCCCTGCTTCCAGGACAAGCGACTGCATGACATCGCATTTCCACTGGCTTCACCTGCATCCGGTGCGGTGTGCTGCATCCAGCGAAACATGTTAGAAATCAGTGGTGCACAGTGTTTTCTGTCCCCTTTCTCGACGCCTACTGAACACATGTTAAACTGTTTCCAAAGCAGACAAACAGAGGGAAAGGGTTCTGAACACATTGCATTTTAAAGTGGCTGGTCTGGGTAACGCAAGTACTGTGGCATAGTAGATTTGCACCAGGCAACCTGGGCGCCCAAAAAGGCTGCTGTTTACTTGCAAATGGCCAACATATTGTGAGCATGAAGTTCTTTTTTTATTCTCATCGCTTATTTAGCTAATGGAGACAGCTTTCACAACTGAAGAAGCCTTGGAAGCATGAAACACTTCACAAAACCAGCTTCAATATATTGTGTCTGCATCACAATTTCATGGCTGCATGAGTGAACCCTCAGGTTAACATGTAAGAGAGTTCATGATGTTTGCCATGCATTATCCACTTTATTTACAGGTCAACCCTATCTTGAGATTTAAGCTGATGTTGCGTTTAGAGAAATTATGGCCGAGAGCCAGCTTTTGAGAATACAGATTGAGCTTGACAGATTAAACGCCAGAACAAGTCGTTGAGGATTTCAGATCAAGAATCTTCAAATGCCAGTTCATTTAGTGGTGTTAATATTCTGCTCGAAGTTATTGATTGTTACGTTCATATGGTGCCCAAGCATTGCGGTAACAACTTCACTTGGAGTACATAGCAAGGGTGTATTCGATGTAAGCTGCTGGCTTTTTTTCTGTGTTTTCAAAAACTGGTTTCTTGTTCACTTTAAATTTTCAAATTTTGCATTGTTTATTAGGTGTTGTGTCCTGTTTCCTTTTCCTGCAGCTTCTTAGTTAAACATCTGAATAGTGAACACAACTTGACCTTTTGCTTGATTGTCTAGATTACATGCCCTCGATGCAAAACAATTTCACTTCAAAACTGCTTGTACCATACTGAAAGAATAACTTGAAGCAGCCATAGCTACCAATAACACGCAAAAGATGATTATGAAAGTTTTAATATTGTTTTTTGATCTACAGGGTGTCTTGACTATCATGCACCAAGATTTAGAAATATGTAAATGCGATGTAACTAGACAAAATGAAGGTAATGTTTGCCATCGCTTGGAGATACTCTGATTATATTGTGCATTCTGCCTAATTGCATAATTCTTAATTAGTTATTAAATATCTCAAATAATTAAATTAAATGTGTCAATGAAAAGTTGTAGAGCAATATGAAAGCCTCCTGATACACTTTTTTGTTACTGTTACTCATTGTGTGCTACATAAAAGTGTTTTTCCAAGGAATAAGCCTGCGAATACATTAAAAGTGTCTTGAGTGGCCAGTCATATGTCATTTTGTGGTGCAAAGCCACGAATACAACTTAAATGGGCTCTTTTAAGAAAAAGACTTAGCTCAGCAAATTATCTTTCTTTGTGCAGCCTGTGGAGACAAGGTTTCTTAGACATGGCCATGGCCCTCAAGGAAGATGCCGAGGCCACAGGCAGTTCCTCCAGTGACCGTGAAAAGGTCCCCTGGGGCACAAGTCTGGTTTGGCACCCCCGCCTTTCTCCTGCAGCTTTTCTGTCTACTTAGCTAACCAGGTGGGTCAATGATGGCAAAGGGAAAAAAGAATCAACAGTATCAAATGCAGAACTTGCTCAAGCTCAATGCATTTTTGGTGTGAAGTTTTTCCCTTATCATTTATCAAAAAACGGGTAATATGTATATGATATGGTCTTCATACGGACACCTCTTTCCCACAGAGAATTAGCAGTAAAAAAAGCAGCTTATGAAGGCTTGAATATTAGCTAGGATGATGTGGCATAGATAGGATAATGATTATGAATGTTTCTAATGAAGGTAGTGGTAGTAAAGTGAATAATCATAGTTTATATATAGATTGAAAGACATTTCGTTCCAATGCCAGAATTTTAAATCATCCCAAATAATCCTTGCATTTTATAGTCTTCATTTTATAGCTCTTGATGCTTGCTTCTTGCGGACATCATTCTTATGCTGCATAAGTCACCTGTTATAAATTCCCTATTTCTCCCGTTCAAGCAACTTCCAGAAACTTGCTGATGAGATTAGGGGGCGGCGTGCACCCCAGGCTGAGATATGCATTCAAGAGCCTCATATCTTGCAAATGTTAGAAATACTCCTGCTAAGCAAGTTCTTGGTGTCATACAAGGTTATTTGCGAATACGAATTTGCCTAAATTTAGAAAGCAGTCAATATAAAACATGTCAAGCGATATCGCTGACGATACACACACATTCCAACTGAACTAAATACAAATAAATATAGCACCAAATGCAGAATCATTGGCATGATGCCATTCTTTCAGTGGAATAAAATCTGTCCTGCATTGTAAATCTGGAATCCTTTATAATCCAGAATACTAAATACTTAAGAGGGTTGTAACGTAAAATATGCATGTATTTATTCCTCGTTTTTTTACTTTAGGACCCGATAATGCTTAAACAGCAGTGAAAGAACTGAGATCACAGTACCTAATACTTTATATTGCTCCAGAAATCCGTTTCCCTGCCGATCGCAGCATTAGACTCTAACAAAAAGGCACATAACACTTAGGGTGGTGCTATTCGCTTTGATTGTTTGGGAACGAAACCCATAATGTACATGTTATGGCCCTACGTGTCATTACGTTTGAACAACAAAAAGGTAGAGGGTTTGCGTTTTGCAAAACTGCATGGAGGTTTTCACTGTGTGCAATTAAAATTAGGAACCTTCCCAGCTCATACTAAATGCATTCTCCAAAGCTTTAGGTTATACAGGTGCACTACTTTACACAGAACACACTCTTTTCCCTCGTCACGGCTCACACTCTTAGGCAGAGTTACACCCTTTGAAGTGCCCCTTCTTCCACACAACGATAATTGTCATCTGCCTTTATGCATTTCCTTTCTTTACCGCTGCGAGCCCTGTGCTTTCCAGTAACGAACGGCATGCGCGTTATCAGCATGATAGCATTCCCGACAACAAAGTAGCGGGCGTGGCGTTTTCAAGAAAGGAAACGCATCAAGGCAGATAACGATTATTGTTGTGTGGCAGAAGGGGCACTCCAAAGGGTGTAACTTTGCCTAAGAGTGCAGGTGGTGATTCAGATTCTTCAAAGGTGTTTCATTGTATGGGATGGCACATCGCGCTTCACTTATTTGCAGAATATTGCATTCCAATTGTGTCATATGAGATAAATCCATTAGAGAGCTTTAGCTTGCCCTAAATTTATTACAGCTGTGTACTGGTAAACTGGCCGCAGCTTGCAGTGCTTGTGGAAAAACAATTGTAACTGCCATATTATATGTAACTGCTAGTGCACAGGCTTCAGCAGCAGCAATGGTCAGGGTACACTTGTTTCTTCTATTCTGGGGTATGCATCCTCCACCAGAAAGTAGTTTTTTTCGTCTTCCTCTTCTACCATATTGGAATGTGAAATTGGGTGTAATTTGTAGGATATAGTCTTGCATAAACTTCATGAGCATTTATTCTTGTCTGTGCCACAGATCATTGTTGCTACCACTGTAAAAGCAGGGTGCCTGTTTACAGCACCCGTAGGGAACAATCTGTGAATCTTTAACGAACAGTAAGGATAATGAATAATCGTATAATTTTTAGTAATTTTCAACAAATTTAGCACTCTTTGCTTTCCACTATGGTGTTTTTCAAACTCTAATGTTGGCACAAGGTTTGAGTGCAGGATGTCATTTTGTGTGAAAGAGTACACTTGTGCGCATAACACCTCATCGTCAACATTCTGCTGCACAGAATGTCATTAGCTTTCGTATGCATTGGTCACTATCTCACAAACCGGTTGCTCCTTTGTTAGTTGGAATGTAGCATTTATGTAAAGCACATTTGATGTTCTAACAAAAAGCATTGTGCCCTCTTATCCCCTAATTCTCCTCACTTGATGCCTAGTGTTGTAATAGCATGGTTGACACCATGAGAGTCAGTGTGGTGAATAATTGTATCTGGTGGAGTAGGGGGTGTACGTTAACTTAAGCAACTTTTTCAGACGACTTGAATCAGTATTGTGGAATGCTGTTTTTTTTTTCAATCACTGTTACCAAGTTTCACTTTGGTTGTGGCAACAAGTATAATGTAGTTCGCTAGCACTCCTGCCAACACATATAACGTGCAGGCATCTGTGTTGAAAAAAAGACCAGCTAATGGTTTGCCAGGAGCTAAGGTCCATTTAGACCATTAAATTTTGAACTTACACCGGTGGAAATAACTGGTGAATGAAAGCACATCCGGGAGAACTGAAGCAAGACTGCGAGTCGGCCTAGTTGGAACAAATTCATCTTGAAACTTATTGTGCGCAACAAACAGGGACGAAGAATAGAAGAAACATAAGGAAGAGCGCTTAACATTGTGTTTCTTCTATTCTTCGTCCCTGTTTGTAGCGCGCAATAAGTTTCAAGATGAGCAGGAGAACTGACCATAATATTTTCTTTCATTATAACACCACTGAAGCTTTGAACTGCATTTGAACTGGCTTGTTTAAAAAATGACCCATTCCCTTGTTCAAGTAAGACAAAGGTTCCACAGGAAGACAGAAACTTGAAGCCGTCAACGGCAGCATGAATATAAACAGCACTCGACGTTTTTCAATCTTGCACCTGGTTATATTATCCATCCCATTTTTTTCCACAGGCTGTTCTTTACTGTTTTATGGTCATACCCAGTTTAATTTTAATGTCCCTATTTTTTAATATTTGGTTAATATATATTTTCTTCATCGGCTTTCAACAAAATATATATTCATAATGTGCCTTCATTTACCATTTGCAGTGATCTTAACCAGATGCATCTTGATACAAAATTTATTTTCCTTAATTCTTCGTTTTCCTTTTCCAAAAGTGCAAACTGTTTATCTTGATACCTATTATGTCTTCTGGGAAGATTGGGTCCACTGGATTAATGACTGCATACATGTGTACATCGTTTTCTGTTTTGGTCACCCCTACTCTTGGCAAGTACTGACAGCGTTGCTCATACCCGCTCCATCACAATCACCACTGCTAAGCACACCCTTCCTTCCTTTATTTTAACACTTTGGCTTCTCTTGACCTATTATATGCACCAGTTACTTCTCCCCCAATGAGGCTAGGGGCCAGTGAGATATGCACAATCTAAAACAACACAGCCAAGGAAAACATTTGCTACCCTAATGACAAGCACCTATGTCGAAATGTTGGCTACAGCAACATCCCCTGTTCCAACACTGTTGATCTACTTACATGTTTTTCTAACACAGAAGTTGCTGCTTTGTCGTGTTCTGTGGTTATACTTTTTTGCCGCTTTCTTTAGGATGGATATTCACGAATACTATTTGTTTGTCCTAACAGCAGCAAGTTTATCCTTGCAAGCGTTTGGAGTCAAGAACAACTTTCACCAGGAAGAAGTGCAAGACGAGTGATTGAAGAAAATAAAGTTGCTTCTGTGGTCTAAGAACTTGAGTACTGAAATGTTGCACCTTTTTGTATATATGCTATGCAGTGCATTCATATCACAAAGTGCAAAGTGTTTCATCTCTGCAGCCATGTCAGTGTGTTGGCAAGACAATTTTCTCAATGGTGACCTGCTGCTTTGACTATGAGCTGCCTTCATGACATTTGCATTAAAGGAGATGTACTATCGTGGACAGAAGTACCCTGGAAGTGCAAGCGTTGACCAAATTACATTTCTGCTCAAGACCGCTGAAAACAGTGGGTCACGTATACACATTCCGAACGCAGATGGTGGCACGGCTGATCCCAGCAAATAGCACACCAATGAAATTCGGTCGACTCTCGCACGTCCTGGGCAATTTTGTCCCCGATGGCACATTCTTCGAATAATGGATATGCTCTGCAAGATGAAATACGGGAAGCACCTGTACTTTAACGGATATAGTACAGATTTAGCATACGGAGTCTTTCGTTTTCTGAATACGGCAAGCACCTGTTTTTTAACAGTTATAGTACAGATTCAGCATACAGTGTGTTCCGTTTTCTGAATACGAGAAGCACCGTACTTTAACGGTTACAGTACAGATTCAGAATACAGAGTCTTCCGTTTTCTAGATACAGAAGCACTCGTATCTTGTATTACGGTCTCTTTTTTTACAGTTGTCCGTTCTACGGAAATGACCGTTCTTAATTTACGGAAGAGTGTTCGGTCACAAATTACCAGCAAATTTTCTGTAAAGTAAGGCAATTTTTTTTTACAGTGTATATTCGTTTCAATGAAACGAATAGAATAGAACCGGTGTCTCTGTGTGACCAGCATGATACGGTAAATCTGCTGTCTGTCTGATGGCTTGGCGTAGGGACTAAAACATAAGTGCACATGCTCGCGTGCGGTCAACCTAAGGCAATCACG
Source organism: Dermacentor albipictus (assembly GCF_038994185.2). Lineage (NCBI taxonomy): Eukaryota > Metazoa > Arthropoda > Arachnida > Ixodida > Ixodidae > Dermacentor > Dermacentor albipictus. The sequence goes on from NC_091822.1 coordinate 97,966,365, forward strand.
AAACATCTAAGCGGCAGGCGCTAGCAAATATTTGTGGTACACCGTCATCGTTTTCAGGCATTTGAAGTCTAGTAGGCTTGAAATCACTATATGTCAACGCTAGCCTTCCTGCACGAGGTCGATGGCGCTGCTCAACACGGCGATTACTGCGGCTGGTGAACCAGCATGATACATATATAAGGTATGTGCGTCGGCATTGATCTTTTGCCCATTAAAGCCTTAACATATGAGAGGGATCGCATAATAAGAAAGCCATGGCTATATTTGAGGTCAACATTTCCGTAATACCTGTAAGTGCATTATAGAGAACGGAACGAACACAACCGAAAAAAAATTCGATTATCATCCTCTTTCTGGAAAAACAGAGAAACACGTGCCAAGACCACAATACGAGCTCACATAGTCACGCCGCACAACGTGTATAGATATATAAACATTGACGCTGCATGCTTGGAACATACGCTGTATAGAACAACGGTAACTATAATCCAGCACCTACCCCTGCTTGGGACGCTCGCACAGTTGGTATAGTTCACACTGTGTGTTATGCTGTTATTACTTATCAAAACTATTTTATATTCATGGGTGGAAACCTCATACACAGAACCATGTAATCACGCTATGTAATCTGCAGCTAACAGTTTGAACGCTTGTCAAAGTATAACAGTACAGCACCTATCAAAGCAGAACGGTTCCCACGCGGTTACAATCGTCGTGTATGTTTTCTTGCTCCGAAACCACAGCTTAAAGGGCCCCTGAAACGGTTCGGACAAATTTTGTAGGCGCATAGGGTACAGCTTAAGTAGAACATTCGCACCACAATTTAAGTGAAGCGTTACGTATTAATGGAGTTACAAGCGATTAGAAGTTACCCTCCTCCCTAGCCATGCTTTTCCTCCTCAACTCGCTCGCCGAGCGAGCGGCGCTATGCTCCGCCTTCACTGGTCTTGCGTCACGATGCGACGCCACATCGTCCACTTCCGGTTGTTGGAGCACGCCTCCTCCCGCGCCAGACCTCTCCGCTGGCCGCTTGGCCGTCGACCGAGAGCCATCGAAGCAGCGTGCGTTGCGAGCATTCTGTCGTAGCGCCGAAGGTGGCCGGTATTCCGGTAACCACAGGCAAGCTCGTCATTTCGGCAAATGACTGGAGGCATAAACTCAAGCTGATGAAGGAACTTCAGAGTAGGCGTACGTGAGCAGCCTGATCGGTCTGCACGGTCCAGACACTTGTTGGCACAGCGCTTAACCAGTCAAACGAAGCGCTAATATTGCTCTAACCAAGTGTAAAACATTTTGAACATTTATAAGAACAACGTGTTGATGACTACACTCCTGCGAAAAACACACACGCAGCAAAGAAGAATGCACTTCGTTGCTGCTACTGTGTATGGTTGAGCTCTGTGCCACCAGGTGGCTGCACCGTGCAGACCATTCACATTTACCTTTCTGCTCATCTCATGGCTCATCTCGGCGCAGTGAAGCGGCCAGACCCTGTCCCCTTGCGCTTGTGTTTGCCCTAATACCGGACTTGCGAAACGCTATTGCGTTAGTAATCTTCCGCTGTAAAGTGACGGCCACAAACGCGCAAATCCTGGCGCCTCTCGGATAGCCGCAGTCCGATGCGCAGCAGTAAGTTCGCTCGTATGCTGCCTTGCAGAGAGACACGATTTCGCAACTTCACATCTTTCCAGTCGCTACGTGTGCAGCCCACAACGCAACAAGGGTGATTCATCGTGCTCACGAAAAGACTGATCGACACTGACGGCGGAGCTCTCGTCAAAGACTGCGCATGTTGTAACACAAGCAGACGACACTTGCTGTGTGCCGGAAGTGCTCAAGTGTACTAAAAAACTATTCTTGTGTATTCTCTTTAAGTTATTTTCTTTTTACAAAAACAAAGTAACTAACATTCCAACTGTTACGAGCATCATTTGTTCACCATAAAGTTGGAAAAATTATCGACCACGCGCCCTGGTCAGCCAATCAGATAGCTCGCTCATGTGACGTCATATGGGTTATTTGCATCATATGGGTAGGGGCTGCTTAAAATTCCGCCGAGCAGTGCGCTGCGTTTGACAGCGATATGCATTTTTAAAACCTTATAATAAATTACACGCTTTACGGAGAGCACCTAGATGTGTCAATTAATGATCAGAAGGACCTACTCTAACGACTCAGTACGTTTGTAGAAAATCGCCAAAATCGTTTCAGGGTCCCTTTAAAACTAGACCATATTACCGCAATAAGGTCACATTAGTGAATGGAACTGTTAGTAACGCACAATTGATCTCCGAGGCTGATTGTAGGCTCAAACATGTGCGCACACATCGCGCTTCGTGTTCCCTCCGCCTCAACGCCGGTAGAAAGCCCTGCGAAAGTGACTTAACCCACATCAGTACGTCTCACGCAACCGTTTAGCGCGTAGAATACGCACGTCCTGCTAAATAGACCGTACGAGCGCGAACACAAACACCAGAAACTACCGCCGAGCGTATACCTGCCATGCGAAAGGGAGCGCTCGCCCAAGCAAGCATGCCCACTGCCCATAGATGGCGCCACAGCGTAGGAAACGCTCCTTAGAAACTCATAAGAGCCACCAGTTATTGACAATTATGTTTGGGAAGGGTGCAACAGAACTAAGTCAGAAAGAAAGGGAGGGGGAGTCGGAACGCTCATCCATCAGGGAAGCCAAATGGAAAAGAGTAAATTCACAATGTCAAGAGCATCTTTGGTTATCAGGTAAAATAAATGGCAAAGAAACTTGGCTGCGCGTTACGTTATTGTGGGCCGGAAAAAATTGCACAGAGAAAAATAAAGAGTTAGTGGAATGCATAAGTGCTGATATTAAGGGTTTCGGGAGTGGTGCTGAAATTTCCCTGTTAGGTGACATGAGTGCCCACATACAGGATTTAGATAGCTATACCGACAATAACGGAAAGTCAATGCTGGACCTTTGTGAGCAAAATAACCTCGTGATCGTGAATACAGGGCCTAAGTGTGAAGGACAGATCACGTGGGAAGTGGGAAACCGGCAATCGACCATTGATTACTGTCTGATGACAGAAGGAATTCATGATAAGTTGAGAGAAATGGTCATCGATGAGGAAGGGTTTAACAGCATAGGGAGCGACCATAAACGCATCATACTGAAAATGGGATATGTAGTTGGGAAAGGGAGCAAGGAGAGCAAAATGGCCAGTCCAAATTTGAACGCTGAACAAATAGCAAATACAGTCACTAGAGTTGAGGAACAACTTGGCAAATGGCCAAGTAAAGAGTGGGAATATGGTGAGCTTATAAGTGTAATAAAGACAGAAATACGGAAAGAGAACCAACATGTTCGTTGGAATGGAAAAAAGAAACCGAAACGCTGGTGGAACAAGGAGATACGAGAAGCGATGGCCGAACGACAGAAAGCATCTCGAGAGCACAGGCAGGCAAAGAAGGCGCAGTCGCCACAGGATGAAGTAACTAGTAAATGGGAAATATACCGGGAGAGAAAGTCTATGGTTCAAATACTGGTGCAAACAAAATTAAAAGGTGAAAGTGAACGTTGGTTGTCAGAAATACGTGAGAAACAGAAGGCCGCACCTAGAATGTTTAGGAACCACATAAAATTATTAGGCAGGAAGTCAACAACAATAGAACATATCCTAGACAAAGATGAAAACAGACTCGAAGGAGAAGCGGCAATAAATTACATTCGAAAATTTCCAAGGCAAAGACGAGGTTATACTTGTTGAAAAAAAGAGCATGAAATAGACCCAAGGGGAAAAGCAGCTGGTGCTAACAAATTTAAACTGGAAGAAAGCGGAAGAGAAAATTCCTAAGCCTACAGCCACAGGGCTAGACGAGGTTCCCATTAGGCTGATAAATGAACTAGGACCAAAAGGTAAGGAAGCTCTGGTGAAAGCAGTGGAAAGAACTTTAAAAGGTAGAAGAATACCAGACAGCTGGCGACAAAGAATAATGAATTTGATTTATAAAGGAAAGGGGGAGAAATACAGAATTCACTCGTATAGACCGTTGACCGGTAATATACAGGCTAGCAATGCAGGCAATCAAATTAAAGCTTCAAGCATGGACAGAGAATAATGGCATTTTGGGAGTGCTTCAGAATGGTTTCAGAATAGGTAGGCGTTTGGATGACAACTTGTTTGTTCTTACTCAGTGTATTGAAATATCAAAAGCAGACCGTTGTATGTGGCCTTTTTAGACATTACAGGAGCCTACGACAACGTGGACCGCAGCATATTGTGGGATATCCTGGAAGGGGAAGGCATAGGTAACGATTGTATACAGCTTTTGAGAGAGATTTACCTAGAAAATACCGTTTGCGTTGAATGGGAAGGGATGAGGAGCGAGGAGAAAGTTCATATCAACAAGGGACTGAGGTAGGGGTGCCCTGTATCCCCGCTGTTGTTTATGATGTACATGGTGAGGATGGAGAGGGCGCAAAAATGAAGTAATATCGGGTTTAATCTCTCATACAAACACGCGGGTACAGTAATAGATCAGCAACTCCCAGGTTTATTTTATGCGGATGAAATTCTGTTGCTAGCTAACAAGCAAAGTGATTTGAAAAGTCTGGCTAATATCTGTGGACAGGAAGGCAACGATTTAGGCTTGAAGTTTAGTGTTAGAAAATCAGGTGTTATGGTATTCAATGAAAACTGTGAACAGACAGTGGAGATACAGGGCCAAGAAATACCTCAGGTAACAGAATATAAATACCTTGCTATATGGATAAACGAAGGCAATGGATATATGGAAACACAGGAAAAAACCATAACAGAATAGGGGAAGAGAAATGCAGCCATAATGAAGCATCGAGCGCTATGGGGATGCAATAGGTACGAGGTCCTCCGAGGTATGTGGAAAGGTGTAACGGTTCCAGGACTTACTTTTGGAAATGCAGTTGTTTGCTATAAATCAGGGGTACAATCAGGACTCGACGGGAACCAAAGGTCAGTGGGTCGCCTCGCATTGGGCGCTCACGGGAAGACTACAAATGAAGCTGTGCAGGGTGATATGGGCTGGACTGGTTTTGAAGTGAGGGAAGCTTGCAGTAAAATTGAGTATGAAGAACGGCTGAGGAATATGGAACAAAGTAAATGGGCTAGGCGAGTGTTCAGGTATCTGTACAGGAAAAACATTGATTCACAGTGGAGGAAAAGAACTGGGAAGCTTACCAGCAAGTATGCGGCCTGTAGGGTGGACAACACAACAACAAAGGTCAAGCGGAAAGTCAGAGAAGCTGAATTAATCTCATGGGTGGCGGCAATGGAAAAGAAACCTGCCATGAGTAACTACTCAAGAGGAAAAAATGAAATCAGGAAAGAAACCATTTATGATAACTGAAAGGCAAGCTCATTACTTTTCGAAGCGAGGTCAGGATGCCTTAGAACACGCACCTATAAAGCGAGATATAAGAAGGAAGAAGAAGCATGTGCTTGCTGTGGTAAAGCTAGGGAAACTACGGAGCATGTTTTATTAGAATGTGAAGACGTCTACCCAGAGGTCGATTTAGGCTCCACTGGCCTCCTTGAAGCCCTTGGGTTCAGAGGAAGCAGTGGTAATGCAAACATGTCCGCAATAGACATTAGTAAGAGGCGACTGGAGGATTGGTGGAAGAAAAGTAGGGAAACGACATAAGGCGGAGACGTACAAAAGCGCAGTTCGCAATAGGGGATCAGAAAATTTGGGCGTGGTAGTTCATAGTGTTTTTTTGTCTTTTTTCATTGTTTAACCTAGGTAGAATATTAGGCAGTATATTAGCAAGAGCTTGGTGGCGCAACCCACCGCCCCGTTCCAAAGGGGACGCTCATAACATCCATCCGATTAGGTAGAATATTAAGCAGTATAGTAGCAAGAGCTTGGTGGCGCAACCCACCACCCCGTTCCAAAGGGGACGCTCATAGCATCCATCCATCCATGTTGGCGCCTGTGAAAAAACGGTCTATACCCGCTCTCAGCCGCTCCCCGACAGCAGCAGCAGGAACAGTGGGAAGGACGAAAGAAAACGCAGAGAAAATTTCGCTTTAAAACTCACATAAGCACATATTAGCATTTCGTACTAGACTAGCATTGAGTATACCACCTAAACCCGAGTAAGTCCTGCATGCCGTAAACTGCAAAAACAAAAGCAGAAACCATAGCACACAATGGAGGGTGAATGAAAGAACGAATTCATTGGTCCCTGCCCAACACCTTCAACAATTGAACAATGAATGAACAACTTGAACAAAAGGTCATGTGACTATCTTCACTCTCGCGCTCTGCGGTCTCTAGAATATTCGCGGTCTCTAGAATATTCATTTCTTGCCGGACTAGTCGTCGGCTGGGGCCATGAGCTACTCCATGAACCCGTCATTCACGGTGGAATGGTGACACGTTGCGGGACTGTTGGCACAGGACACCAGGTCACGGTTGACATCCAGCCTGTGCTCGCGTGACGCTGTCTCGGCGCCAACTCTGATGGTTTCTTCAACTGCAACGTCGCTGATACTGCGGCATCCCTTGAACCGCTTCAGAGGAATGCCTGCGCATAGCACAATAAATGGAAGGCCATAGGTTGGGGTTCTCGAAGATACGAAATTTAGAAATCAAGGCAGCAACATACATCTCGCAAGATCACAGGAATTGTGCAAGAAGAAACAATACAGAGAAGGAAACAAACTTATCAACCGAAGTAAGTTTCTATCCCAGGCAAAATGCGTGTTCTGAACATTACGGGGGAAGTCACAAAATATTTTATGTTCTCCTTATCGGTCTAATTAGGCATGGTAATTACCACAGTTCTCAAGTATTGAGAATAGGGACAAGCCTACATTTATAAAGTTCTCGAGAGATCCAAAGAACCTTGTTGACCCTATTGTTTTCATATATCACAGTCTTTCCCTGGGACGCGTAAGAAATAATTGCTTACCAAGTAAAACAGGTGGAAGACGGGAGATGGAAATTCAAGAAGATGAGCAAGACGAGAACAAGGTGAAAGCGGGAGGCAACGTTTCGACAAGTGGACTTCACCTTGTTCTCGTTTTGCTATTGCTTAGAAAGTAGGAAATATAAGCTGCTGAACAAGATATTTCATAGAAAGTTGTGCGGTTATATTATTGGAAGTTTAGCGCTGTAGCTTAACTTGTAACGTTGAATAATCAATTTTGAAAAGTTAGGCAATCGGGCACACGACAAAATCAGTGTGACGTTGTGCGTACCACCGTAAACAAACTAGATTATTCACGCTCTCCTCAAATGTTTCGGCCAATTTTGAAACGTTATGCAGAGTTTGTTAGGACGCCTAGTATTTAAAAAGAATACAAAAGAAATGCTGAGGCTTGTCGCTAGCGGGACTTTCTCGAGCATGCCAACATTTACAACGTGTCCTGTCGATGCAATGCGCAATACTTTTAAAGCGCCGTTTTGCTTGCAGCAGAGCTGCCACGCAAAACGGCGCTTTAAAAGTATTGCGTATTGCATCGATAGGACACGTTGTAAATGTTGGCATGCTCGAGAATGTCCCGCTAGCGACAAGCCTCGCTTCTGTGCAAACCTTTTGTGAGAACGCTAAGCGGAATACCAATGCTAAAACTTCAAAAAAAATGCAACGTAAGACACACATGCGCACCTAATACGACTGCGAGCGTTGAGAGCAGTAGACGATCCACATTAAACAAAATTCACGTGAAATGTTTTGGATATAAATGTTGCAGTACAGAATATGTTTATATCAAAATTGGAAGCCCAGCGCTTAGGCGAAATACCCAAAAAATAACGGCACACCTATTTGAGGACGGCCCTGCGGGGGCAAGCAAGCAGAAAGCTTTATCAGTTTTTCCGATATTTCGGAAGCTTTCAACATGATGTGGCAAGAAATGCCACACGATATGTACGCGCCGCAAAAGTCATGGTAATATGATCCAATTCCGTCTAAAATGTTATGTTGGCGTACCTGATGTTAGCATATTAATTATATTCTTCAATATTGATAACAAACCTAACAATTGTAACAATCAGTGTTAAGAACTGTCATAAACCCTGCAATGCAAAAAAAGTACTCACCACCACGGTAGACGATGCGTTTCTGAGCTGCGGGTCCTGACGAAGGGCCGGGCTCGGAAACAGCGTCACCGCCTGCAGCCCGCTTGGAGGCCACTGCAGCGCCTGTAGCCAGGATTACAGTCTCCCGTGAAGCCAGCTCCACTCTCCTTGGGCACACCACGCGGCCACTGGGCAGGGTGAAACGCACTCGCTTTGCTGGCATGGCTCCTTTGCTCGGTACAGCGAATCCGATGCACGTCCGCACACAACGAAGTCGGGCGTCGAATGAATTTTTTTTCACTCGCAAGGCAAGGCGCGTCTTTCCCTTTCCCTCTCCCACTGTACCAACCAATGGGCTGGTTGGTTAGGAAGCGTCCGTGCAAGGTCAATGCATCTCAAGCCCCGCCCATACTCGTGCCGCCCCACCCCCCCGCAGGAGCTGGATCCGACATATTTTAACATAAAACGGAGGAGTAATTGCGCATTTGTAGTACAAAGAAAATTGGAAATACAATACAAAATCCGAAAATTACAACTACATCATGCTGCTCTCCGAACGACCACATAAATAGTCAGGTTTGAAAACGAGACTGATACACTTAAACCATTGACGTTCTGTCATGACTGTTTAAGGTAAGCGGGGAAAAAAGTGGTGTCTTTCCTAGCAGCGTTCACGTCCGAGTTGCAAACTGGCTGCTGTATAATTCATTGTTCCGTATATCAGGTGCGTTTCCTTCGCTCGACTTCGTGCTCCAATTCAGCGTTGTATAATGTTTCAGCGTTGTATAACTCAGACGGCGTTAACCGGACGATTGAACATCCACCATGCATGGTCAACATTTTGAAATTGTTTTTCCGTCAGTGGGACATCGCGGCCATGACAGTCGAGGAGGGTGTCAGTTTTTCGTCTTCGCTCAGTTACAGGGAAGCACGGTGGCTTTTTCGTTATTAACCGCTGCAGTTCTACGCCATTTGGCTTGAATAGCCCGAAGACGCATGTGGTGTGTGCTATACTGGAACCGGGTGCCAGTGAAGCACATTTATCTACACCCCGTAGGCTTGCTTAAAGGTATAGTAAAGCCAATCAGTGAGGAAATATTGTTCCCTTAAGCATGTATCAGCTGAGACTGTAGATAAGTGTTGTAAAATTGCATTGCAGAGTATAAGGACTTCTGATTTTAGCTTAAATTGAGTTGTCCTAAAATTGAGTTGTCCCAAATATCCAGAGGGCCCACGATGCGGCGGTCGGGCAAGGCCTGACTGTCCCAACGTGGGAGCGGCCCGCAGCGCGCTGAGTCGCGTACCTCAGGACCTTATTAAAGTTTCGCATCCATCCATCCATCCAACCCAATTTTTTTGAAAGAGGAAGCATTATGAATGACCATACAGCACGCACAACTGCTTGATTGGCTGCAGCTAGTATGTGAAAGAAACTGCAGGCCCCTGCGACGCTACCATTGACGACTCAGCGCTTACGTGTGGATGTGCAAACGCCAGTAAACGCTATAAATGCCAATCCCGCACTTCGCCATTTCCCTCTCAAGTTTGTTCTTTTTTCATTTTCCGTAGAAGCATACGCTATCCTCAGCCTCCTAACTTGCGCTTGCTTTTGTTCATACCACAAATTGTCGAGGTTAAACGCAGACTTCTGAATGCAGCTGATGTTACTTGATCGCCTAACCTTGCGACCCATTTCATGCGGGATCGGTAGCCACTTCGAACTTGTTCGCCCCCTTCACGTTTTAATTAAGTTGTGCTGTGATTTTTCGCGGCGCCCTATGTAAGCTACTATGCTGCGTTCCGGTGTTATCTAGACATACATATTCAAAGTGATGTTGAATATTGAGGGATTATTGTGCATTGGTAAGTGACAGTGTGCGAAGCCGCTGTCGCAGATAAAGGGACCGGTGGGGCGAAGACAACTTAACATCGAGAGCGAACGGGTGAGCGCAAGAAGCCGACGAGAAGAAGCGACGCGCGTGATGTCTGATGCGACGTCAAAACATAATACTAAGAAAGGAACCATTCAGGACCGTACACGTTGGGTGACGTAGAAGAGAATTAAGGAAGAAGAAGAGATGAGTAAGAGACCAAGGGCCGTGTTTGATGCCGTTTGCATTTACATATAATCAACAAAACGAATAACTCTTTCATTGTTCTCTTATAATTTGCTTCTTTTTGTATGTTTCGTTTTCTTGCTTTTTTGCTCACATCGAATTCGTAACATTCCAAAAGTATAGGTAATCGTTTCAGCACGCAATTCTTCGCCATTGATTGATTGATTGAAAACTTTATTGTTCCACCGAGCTGGGGTGCCCGCCTCTTAACCTACACGTGTAGGGGAGGAGGACGAAGCAGTCCCCGCGCGTTGACGACGGTGAGCCTTCACGGCCTCAACGGCCAGGCGGATTGCTCGACGCTGGTCGTCTTCAGCCTCGCTCTGGAGCAAGGCCTCCCAGGCTTCTCTACTGACAATGTTTTCCTTGGCCCCTGGGGAGCCAGCACACTCCCATATTATATGGTCTAGCGTACCTTCGCCAATTCCGCGTGTGCGTAAGAGCCATAACATGAGGCCATTGTCATCATCATCGAGATCCTAGAACGGCGTGGTGGTGTTTGGACGCAAGTGAGCGCCGAAGAAGTCAGCGTCCACTGGTAGCGGGAGTAAGCAGTCGGGCCGTGGGCCCGAGCTTGCAGATTACCACAGGCGGAACCTGGACTACCTAACCTGCTCAGTCAGCACAAGGTTCCATCGCGTGGCAACCTTGAGTTGCCACGACGGCTCGGTGCTTTTTAACTACGCGACCACGTGACAAGAACTGTTGGTGAGCCCAACCCCGCTCTTATTCTAATGTCCTTGTGTATTCGCACACGCCTAACATTTTAGCTCGCTTTCCATAAACGGACCGTGACAGGGATCAAGGCCTTGCTTAGGGTCTCATACAGGCAGCTTGCGATGTCACTACAACGTAATGACGGCGCCATCTGTAACCACCACGGCAAACAAACAGCATGTCGGATTTTTGGACGTGGTGAAATGTCGTGTTGCAGAAGCAGCTTTTCTAGCGGTGTTCCACAAATTCCCTTCTCGTGAAAATTCCATCTGCCCATGTTACGTCACACGGTGGTCGGGAAATCTGAGGCGGAAACAAATTATTTAATTTTTCCAATAATAATTATCATATCAAATACATTGGTCCACTCGGGAGGTTTAGACGGTGCACGTTAGGTCACTGTTACATATGTGGCAATATCGGTTGTGATTTTACATGAGGAGGTACGTTGACATCTCGGTGCCTCATTTCCACAGGTGTGTTACATATACTGTGTAAGCTTAGGATCAAGGTAAAATCATATTGTACAGCTGCCGTGTATTCAACTGCAAGAAATCAAATTATATGTTAGGGTCTATGCAACTCCTTATGGATGGTACACACGATAATGTCCAAGAAATCAGTGGAATCACCACTGACCTTGAAAACACTTTATATCGCTTGCAGCTTCTTACAAAGTAAACATTGACGTATACTTCTCTCTTGCCCACACCAGATAGCTATTTCATATGGTCACCGCAGGTTAAATATCATGATGTCCATTCTATAACACATACCCACAATAGGGAAATGGCAAAGAACCGTGTCCGTGTTTTGATTATGTCTCCAATGTCCTGGCACAGTTGCTTATCAAGGAAATATCAAACAAACTGCTCACATTTACTCTGGCCAGGAGAGTACATACGTATAAAAAGAACCAAGAAATATATTTTTCTGGTGTAACCTCTTTAATTGTGCTAATTATTTATTATTTCTTGTTTTTTAAGCTATCCAAAGGGTGAAACGTCACTCCAAGATATAAAAAACTAAATAGGGGCTTTGCTTTAGGTTTTCTGTGTTTCTTTTATTGTTACGGCGCATAAAACACAGCGCAGCAGATATGATACATGGGGCATTAGATGGGATGATTTTATTACTGCGCATATCCTCAATGGGGGAATTACCAAGAAGCGGCCGTTGCATATCGTGCAACCGACTGGAGATACTATTCTGGACAGTGCTGAATTCTGTCACGTTGTCATATTTGGTAATGGCGGCATGTTGATCATATCGGAGGCACCTGTGGGCATCTCCAAATTGCTGAAAATGCCGTCATTGGCAAATTCCACGACGTGGCGAAATTGGACACTGTCCAGAATAGTGTCCGCAGCTCTTTTACATCATTGCCGCGTGTTGTTTAGGAATATAATTTCCATACTATGGCACATTCCACGTGATCTGCAATGAAGTGAACTGTACATGTGCAATGATTAAGAAGAAATGAAAAAAAATACAAGCCAATGTAGCATCTGCCAGATTGTGTAGCATGGGTACGCGAGGGCACATGCACGTGTCACGTACCTTTATGCGAAAATAATAATTCACAAAGAAAGTCCATTCCTTTGTCGGCCATAGAAATGTCACTAATTATGATCATCATCATCAGCCTGGTTACGCCCACTGCAGGGCAAAGGCCTCTCCCATACATCTCCGACTACTGTGCCATGTACTAATTCTCGCCATGTTCATTCCCCTCCTATCAAATTAATGAACATGTTCTGACACGCGTGCGGCAACTCACGAGCACATCTCTCTCGATGATCACGTCCACTTGCTGTCACAACGCTGGGGTGATGAAGAGTGGCCGCAGTGGTTAGCGAATTCCCTGTCGCGTTGCCTCTGACCTTAACGCGAGTTATGATTGCAAAAACACATCATTCTGGTAGTTTCTGGTGTTTGTTTTCACGCTCGCATGGTCTATTTAGCATGACGTGTGTCTTTTACGCGCTAAACGGTTGTGTGAGACGTACAAAAGTGGTTTAAGTCACTATGGCCGGACTTTCTACTGGCGTTGAGGCGGGCGGTGCACGCATTGCGATGTGTGCTCGCATGTCTGAGCCTACAATCAGCCTCGAAGTTCCATTCACTAATGTGAACGTATTGCAGTATTATCATCTAGATTTAAGCTGTGGTTTCGGCGTAATGAAACATGCACGACGATGGTGACAGCGTGGGAACCATTCTGCTATGATACGAGCTGTACTATTTTGCTTTGACAAGCGTTCGAACTGTTAGCTGCAGGTTACATTGCGTGATTAGTTGGTTCTGTGTATGAGGTTTCCATTCACGAATATAAAATAGTTTTGGTTAGTAATAACACCATACCTTACAGTGTGAATTATAATTTTATAGCAAAGCGACCGTTTACCAACGGTTCGAGCATCCTAAGCAGTGGCAGGGGCTCGATATAGATATCTTTGTTCTATGTAGCATATTTTCCAAGCATGCGGCGTCACTGATTGTGTATCTGTGAACGTTGTGCGGTGTGACAATGCGTAATCGTACTGTGGCATTGGCAAGTGTTTCTTTTTCGAGAGGGAGGATGGTAACCGAATTTCTTTTTTCGGTTGTGTTCGTTCCGTTCTCTATGACGCACTCACACGTATTACGGAAATTTTGTCCTTAAAAATAGCCATCGCTTTCTTATTATGCGATTCCTCTCATACATTATGGCTTTGCAGGGCAAAAAGGCAATGCCGATGCACGTAGCTTATATATGTATCATGCCGGTTCACCAAACGCACTAATCGGTGTGTTGAGCAGCGCCATCGGCCTCATGCAGGATGACTAGCGTACACATATTGTGATTTCAAGCCTACTAGACTTCAAATGCGTGAGAACGATGCCGGTGTACAGCAATTATTTGATAGCGCCCACCGCTTAGATGTTTGGTTGTTGCCTTAGGTTGGCCGCACACGAGCATGCGCTCTTATGTTTTATGTTTTAGTGTCTGCGCAGAGTGATCAGATAGCGGGCAGATTTACCATTTTATGCCGGTAACACAGATACATTGGTTCTATTCGTTTAATTAAAACGGATATACGCAAAACAGTTCATAACACTTACACACACCGCGGCTGAAAATGCGCGTCACATGTTCGCGCCCCCAAGCGTGTACTGTAGTTACCGGTGCACCGAAAGGCTTCCCTGACGACCTTATATGAAAGGACATGAGTAAAATTCACAAAATAAGATCTAAACCATCCCGAAATCCTTACGAAGCTCGCGATAGCAATACCGTCAAGCAGCACCACACTCTTTCCTTCTCGCCCGATGAAAAGGTCCATGTACGTGGAAAGAGCGTGGGAGGGAAGAGACGCGAAGAACTCGTTTGGACCGTACCGCGTCGAATGTGCACAATGTCTGCTGGAGCTTTCGGGTCAAGGCCACATTAGCCTTTTTACAGCTGTAATTGGCCGTGACCCCCCGCCAGCGCTTACCTTTTTACCAACGTGCCAATCCAGAGTTTAGCTAGATTGAAGAATCGCAGAATGGAATGGAAGGAGTGGAATGTACGCAGAATGCAAGGAAGGAGCGGGAAGAGGAGGCAGCGAATGGGTTGAACAGACGCAGTCGCGAAACGAGAGACTAAGAGCCTTGCCACCTCTTGTTCATAGTTCTCATACAAATACAACGGGTGAGGTGTGGAATAGAAAAAGGTAACCGCAGACAGCAAATAAACGCTAGATAAACTTGAGTTCAAGGTATGGTACGGTCCGCTTCTGCTATTTATAAAAATAAAACCATCAAGTATGTCTAGCACTAAGCACACGCTGGACATGCGTAAGCAGAGTCGCGTTAATTAAAGTGCACCTCAGGGTCTAGGCGACACAGCGGAAGTGGTCGCACGTGAAATAAACACTTCTGTCCCCACCGAAGTGGCACTGCGGCTATGGCATTGCTCTAGGTCGCAGATTTGACCGAGGCACCCGCATTTCGATGAGGGAGAAATAAAAAACGGTCGGGCACTTTGATTTAGGGAGACGTTAATGAGCACCATGGTACCAAAATTAACCCGGAGAGCGCCACTATGGCATGCCTCATAATACAATCGTGATTTTGGGAAGCAGGGCCGCGTCATCAAATTAAGGTTTAGTGCTTCTAACATGATGCGATATGCCATGTGACGCAATGACAATGCTCAACCCTCTCTGAGGTGACGAAATATTTCGGACAAAACCTAAAGCAAACACCTCTCCCTTTGTATTTTGTGTACTAAGCACACAAACAGTAGTGGTGCAAGCAAGGTAACGCTTAACAGCAACTCACCACACTCGTGTTGAGAAACCGTTGAAAAAATTAAATATTTGCCTTCAACATAAGCAGTTATTATGAGAGTCAATGCAAACAGCACAGAAAGCTTCGCTTACAGAGATTCACACAGTGTGTGGAATCTGTATATTTAAAATGTTTTTCGCGGATCACAATGTGCGGACCTAGTCGACACCCATCAGAAACAGTGCTGCAGAACTGCCATATGCAACACAACCTTTTTTTTCTACACAGGTGAAGGAAAATCACAGGTTTGTGCTATTCGTGGAATCAGACATGATTTTCTGTTTTGACAGACACCTAAATCTTCGCGAAAGCAGGTACATAACCTCTATTTTGCGTCTGAGAATACAGACGATTCCTTTATTTGACGGTATGCTGAATGTGTAGCGGATGTCTGTGATATTCTGATCACAGTTGTTACCTTGACAACTATTTCTTTCACGTAAGTAGAAAGAACCAGAGAGAGCAGAATGACAAGCATTTTCCCCAACTATCTGCACTCTAATCGGGGTCAACGTTTTTTCTTCCCTCGCCACTTCTGATGGTTTATGAAACGGAGCACCTGACTTGTCTGACGATTTCAACGTTAGTATTTAGGCAGTCAGATATTTATGGCAAGGCCTGCAAGGTGATTTTCAATTTTTGGACCGCGTAAATAATTTAATCGAATATGCATGTCAATTAAGAGAACGAGACTTGGTTTTGTGGACAGTGTTAATTGGTAAGCTAACTTAGGAGTCTGGAAATAGCCAATCTGTATTACGTATCTAAAAAGGTTTTATTTAAGGTTATACCCGTGTCACACTGGCGTTTGCAAGGCCTTCCAACCAATATTCAGTTGGCTCAAAGATCAAGTTCGAGCTGCTACATGGGCGGTTTCTAAGGCCGCCGAGTCAATAGTCTATCGAGTCAACGGAGCACCCTACAACTACATGTACTAGAAGTATTCTAATACACTGTACTACAACTCTATCGAAATCTCGATGGCCTTTGAGCAAAGTAAGCGGAAACAGCCCGAGCATGCCCTCTCGATCACAGTGTGCTCGTATTCACGGTTAGAAAGAACAAATCAAACCAAATGCTCTGAAAGTACTATATATGTGCGTTATTCAATATTCAATAAAGTGTTTTTGACACTTGACATGTGCGAACACACACCAAAATGTCAGCCGCATCGAGCGGCGCAAACGTTGCCACAGTTTTGCTACTCAACAACTTAAAAACTAAACATGGCAATGTATAAACAATTTTTTTTAATGTATAAACCAACACAAAAGACATTATAATGCTTTTATATGGTTTTAATGTTGTTTAACTTTTCGTGACATGAAAAGGAAAAGAAAGATCCGCAGCGCCACACAATTTTGCGAGAAACACCTGAACCACTCAACGGCCTTTCAAAAGTGCCGTGTAGCATCGCGACAACTCCTTTGAGTCGATAGAGTTGTGGCGTTTCAAAGGCCGTTGACTGGAAGGCCATCCAAATGTGCCCGTGAGACGCAGGTAATAGTCAAATGACGGTACCCTCTTTTGCGGGGCCGAAGAGTTCTCTAGGTGCGCAGGACAAATGATCCGCTAAAAAATCCGATCCTCCGCTCGTTTTAGGCGCCACAAGTGCTACTGGCACACAACTGTGGCCCCCTGGCACGGAGGTGCTCGCTAATGGGTCCAACTGTTGAACAATAGCAGAGGAGGAGGTCACCAAAGGCCCTTGTCTACCCGGACGCTGCTCTCCACAGGTACTCCTGCTCTCGGACTTCAAGCATGACCCGACAGTAAAGAAATAATCCACATACCTCGCAACACCATTATTCTCCTTAAGGGTCTTTTGACAGTAATAATTTTGATTACGCAAACCACGTTAGCGGCGCCATTTCCGAAATAATTCACTTCCGAAATGCTTCACCAAAGAGCGGTTTGTGAATCTCTATGCCAAAAAGTAAATTTTTGGAGGCTTTTGGCTGAAGATACTTTGAGAATTTTGGTGATGAATATCCAAGGGGGACTTGATAATTTATATTTATTGTGTAGCTCTCAAAGTTTCCCATGACATGGGGGATGGTTAAACAACTGTTAAGAAAGTTTTCAAGATTAAAAAAGTGTTTAACATTAGTTGAGACTGTAGCAAATGAATGAGCATGAGGATAATGTCGGCTAAGAGTGACAGGGAAGAAACACCGTGGCGCTACACGGCGCTTGACAACAGCAACTCTTCATTAGGTGAACCTGTGCCCAGAAAACAAGCCACATTCCGCAACAAGGACATGCGCGCCGATCGACGAAACCTGCTCTGAAAGCGCTTTCATTTCACACACGCAAAAAAAGTTTATTTCGTTATTGTAGCAATTATAAGAACACCACCATAGCCGGCACAATGAACGCACTTGAGCACATAAAAATGTAGTCTTTATGTTTTTTTTCTGGTTGGTTACGGCCGGCGCCGAGTTGGAACACGAACCTCATGTTTGCTTTCCATCTGTTGCCGGACGTCTGTAGATGGCCTCTAGTGATCTGGTGATGTCATTACTGGTTATGTTGACGGCAAATATTTAATTTCTCAACACGAGTGTGGTGAGTTGATGTTGAACGTTACCTTGTTTACAACATTACAGTTTGTCTGCTTAATACACAAAACAAGTACAAAGGGAGTAGTGTTTGCTTTTAGGTCTTGTCCGCCATATCACGTCACCTCAGAGAGGGTAGAGCATTGTCATTGCCTCACATGGCACATCGCATAATGGCAGAAGCCTTAAACTTGAATTTGATTACGGGGCTCTGCGTGCCAAAACCGCGATCGCATTATGAGGCATGCCATAGTGGCGCACTCCGGATTAATTTAGGCACCATGGTGCTCGTTAACGTGTCCCTAAATCAAAGTGCCCGAGCGTTTTTTATTTCTCCCTCGTAAAAATGCGGGTGCTCGATCAAATCTGCGACCTCGAGCAATTCCATAGCCGCAGTGCTACTTCGGCGGGAACAGAAGTGCTTATTTGACGTGCGACCGCCTCCGTTTTGTCGTCTAGACCCTGAGGGGCCCTTTAATGAATGCTACTCTGCTTACGCATGTCCTGTTTATGCTTACCGCTAGACATATTTGATGGTTTTATTTTTATAAATCACAGAAGCGGACCCCACCGTACCTTGAACTTAAGTTTGTCTAGCGTTTATTTGCCGTCTGCGGGGACCTTTTTTTCTATTCCACCCCTCTCCCGTTGTATTTGTATGAAAACTGCGAACAAGAGGTGGCAAGGCGGTTAGTCTCTCGATTCGCGACTGCGTCTGCTCACCACATTCTCTGCCTTCTCTTTTCGCTCCTTCCTTCCATTCTATCTAGCTAAACTCTGGATCGGCACGTCGGTAAAGAGGTAAGTGTTTGCGAGGGGTCACGGATAATTACAGCTGTCAAAAGGCTAATGTGGCCTTGACCCGGAAGCTTCAGGAGGCATTGTGCACATTCGACGCGGTGAGGTCCAAACGAGTTCTTCTCGTCTCTTCTTCGCCACGCTCTTTCCATGTATATAGAGCTTTTCATTGGGGTAGAAGGAAAGGGAGCGCGGTGCTGCTTGACGGTATGTGAGTGCGTCACAAAGCACAGAAGGAACACAACCTAAAAAAAAATCGGTTATCATCCTCTTTCTCGTGAAACACGTTCCAACGCCACAGTACAAGCTCGAATAGTTACACCGCACAACGTTTATAGATGCATAAACATTGACGCCGCATGCTTGTAACATACGCTATATAGAACAAAGATATCTATAATCCAGCACCTACCACTGCTTAGGATGCTCGCACAGTTGGTAAACGGTCGCTTTGCTGGAAAAATATAATTTACACTATAAGGCATGCTGTTATTAGTAACGAAAGCTATATTATATTCATGGGTAGAAACCTCATACACAGAACCAAGTAATCATGCAATGTAATCTGCAGCTAACAGCTTGAACGATTGTCAAAGTATAACGGTACAGCTCCTATTGTAGCAGAAGGGTTCCCACGCTCTTACAATCGTCGTGTATGTTGCAGTTCTACGAAACCGTAGCTTAAATGTAGAGGATAATACTGCAATAAGCTCACATTAGTGAATGGAACTGTCAGTAATGAACAATTGATCTCCGAGGCTAATTGTAGGCTCGAACATGCGCGCACACACCGCGCTGCGTGCTCCGTCCGGCTCAACGCCAGTAGAAAGTCCGGCCATAGTGACTTAAACCACTTTAGTACGTCTCACAGAACCGCATAGCGCGTACAAGACGCACGTCCTGCTAATAGACCATACGAGTGCGAAGACAAACACCAGAAACTACCGCCGAGCGTTTACCTGTCATGCGAAACGGAGCACTCGCCCAAGCCAGCATGCCGCCTGCCCATAGATGGCGCCACAGCGCAGGAATATGTAAAGTCCCTTGATAATTTGAAAGTACTGCCACTCTTTGAACTCTGCCGCCGCTGCGCGATCTCCTGGCCTCCTCCTCGCCCATTGCGTGTCCCCCCTGCGGCAAAAAGTTTTGCCCCCGTTTTTCTGCACGACGATTGGTCTCCCTGCCGTTGCCCTTGGAAACGCGCGGATCTTGAGTTTTGCTTGTGTTTTTCTTTTTTGTTCGCGCCATTTTCCCCCTGAGCACGGCTGGCTCGGTGCTTTAGCTCGGCGTAGCGAACGTCGTGCGCAGTGTTTCTGGTCTATGTGCTAGCGCTATGCCGGGCTGTTGCGCATATAACTGCAGCAAGAAGCCTGAAGATGCTTATGCCGTTTTTATGATACCACAACGAAAGCGTAACGGCTTGAGTGGCTGCATGACATTGGCCGAAGCAACTTTATTCTGACAAAGAACAGCGTTGTTTGCGAGCTGAGAAGTCTTTCTTATAGCTCGTAGCAAAGCATCCCGTAATGCTGCATTTTTTATCATTCTTCCGGCCTGCTCACCAGCGTTTTTGTTGCGGTTGTCCTCAGTATGCTTAATATTCTGCGGTGGCTCCATCACTTCGCCCGTCGCTAACTGTTGTTATTCAGTCGGAAGCGCAGTATTACTGATTCTGCTTTGCGCCCTGAAAAAATTAGTGGCAAATATCCCCGTAGTATTGCAGGTGATGAGCGTTCACTAGTCAAAATTGAGCTTTTTTTTAAGTTTTAAGGCGAAAGCCTTTAGATCTTTATGTTTCAAGGTCGAGTTCTAAACTGAAAGTATCACGTGACCGAAGGAAGGCCAGAGGGGACCCAAAGCATGTCTACCCCTGTATGAGAGAATGATTACCCAAGTTAATTAATGAATCATTAGTGGTTGATATAAGGTGGATTAGGGAGGATTAAGGTTGATTAGAGTGTATTAAAGAAGATTAAGGTGTATTAGAGTGCATTACGAAGGATTAAGATGTATGAATAAAGATTTAGGTGCGTGGAGGAGAATTAAGGCGGATTAAGATGAAGTGTGGATGAAAGGGTAATAAGACCGATTGGGGTGGATAAGGGTGCATGAACAGCAATCCAATCACTAATCAATCATTACTTTGGTAATCATTAATTATCTCTTATACGCGGCTGCACATGCTTTGTTTCGCTTCCCGCCTTCCTTCGGTCACGTAATATTTTCTGTAGCTCACAACGGGACCTTGAAACAGAGGTCTAAGGCTTTTGCTTAATAAGCCACACACAAAGGGATGTGTCACAAGCAATACTAGACCAGACGCACGAAGTAAAGCATTTGATCATGTGGCAAATTGTCTGGAATATAGAACTCGCCTCAAAGCTCCGTTTAAATCAGTATACCCCGTTCATACGGCTTTAAGAAAAAACCAACCTCCTCATAAACGTTGCCTCCAGCATTATCGATGCTGTTATTAGCATTTCTCAAAATTTTCAACCCCACTGGGGCGCGCAGTTGGCCCAATATAACACACCTCCATAAAATCGTGCGGCCCGTCCGCGGGAGCCCAGGAGGAATAGCGTGCCGTGCGCAGCCGGCGGGCGAGGAGAATCGAGGAAGCAAGCGCCGTGAGGAGGAGAGTGTCGCTACTTTCAAATTATCAAGGGGCTTTAGGAATATGGCGCATGACAAGCTGAAGCTGAATAATTCTCATGGGTGGTGGCAAGGGAAAAGAAACCTGCCATGAGTAACTACTTAAGAGGAAAAAACGAAATCGGGAAAGAAACCATTTATGATAACTCAAAGGACAGGCCGCCAATGTAATCTAAACCTGGCAATGTTTAACGTTAGAACGCTATCTAGTGAGGCGAGTCTAGCAGTGTTATTGGAAGAATTAGAGGGTAGTAAATGGGATATAATAGGGCTCAGTGAGGTTAGGAGGAAAAAGAAGCATATACAGTGCTAAAAAGCGGGCATGTACTGCGTTACCGGGGCTTAGCGGAGAGACGAGAACTATGAGTCGGATTCCTGATTAATAAGGAAATAGCTGGTAACATACAGGAATTCTATAGCATTAACGAGAGGGTGGCAGGTCTTGTTGTAAAAATTAATAATAGGTACAAATTGAAGGTGGTACAAGTCGATGCCCCTACATGCAGTCATGATGACCAGGAAGTCGAAAGCTTTTATGAAGACGTGGAATCGGCGATGGGTCAAGTCAAAACAAAATACACGATACTTATGGGCGACTTCAATGCCAGGGCAGGCAAGAAGCAGGCTGGAGACAAGTCAGTGGGGGAATATGGCATAGGCTCTAGGAATAGCAGAGGAGAATTATTAGTAGAGTTTGCAGAACAGAATAATACGCGGATAATGAATACCTTTTTCCGCAAGCGGGTTAGTCGAAAGTGGACGTGGAGGAGCCCGAATGGTGAGACTAGAAATGAAATCGACTTCATACTCTGCGCGAACCCTGGCATCATACAAGATGTAGGCGTGCTCGGCAAGGTACGCTGCAGAGACCATAGGATGGTAAGAACTCGAATTAGCCTGGACTTGAGGAGGGAACGGAAGAAACTGGTACACAAGAAGCCAATCAATGAGTGAGCGGTAAGAGGGAAACTAGAGGAATTTCGGATCAAGCTACAGAACAGGTATTCGGCTTTAACTCAGGAAGAGGACCTTAGTGTTGAAGCAATGAACGACAATCTCATGGGCATCATTAAGAAGTGCGCAATAGAAGTCGGTGGTAACGCCGTTAGACAGGAAACCAGTAAGCTATCGCAGGAGACGAAAGATCTGATCAAGAAACGCCAATGTATGAAAACCTCTAACCCTAGAGCTAGAATAGAACTGGCAGAACTTTCTAAGTTAATCAACAAGCGTAAGACAGCGGACATCAGGAAATATAATATGGGTAGAATTTAGGAGGCTCTCAGGAACGGAGGAAGCCTAAAAACAGTGAAGAAGAAACTAGGAATAGGCAAGAATCAGATGTGTGCGTTAAGAGACAAAGCCGGCAATATCGTTACTAATATGGATGAGATAGCTGAAGTGGCTGAGGAGTTCTATAGAGATTTATACAGTACCAGTGGCATCCACGACGCTAGTGGAAGAGAGAATAACCTAGAGGAATTCGAAATCTCACAGGTAATGCCAGAAGAAGTAAAGAAAGCCTTAGGAGCTATGCAAAGGGGGAAGGCAGCTGGGGAGGATCAGGTAACAGCAGATTTGTTGAAGGATGGTGGTCAGATTGTTCTAGAGAAACTGGCCACATTGTATACGCAATGCCTCGTAACCTCGAGCGTACCGGAATCTTGGAAGAACGCTAACATAATCCTAATCCATAAGAAAGGTGACGCCAAAGACTTGAAAAATTATAGACCGATCAGCATACTGTCCGTTGCCTACAAAGTATTTACTAAGGTAATCGCAAATAGAATCAGGAACACCTTTGACTTCTGCCAACCAAAGGACCAGGCAGGATTCCGTAAAGGCTACTCAACAATAGACCATATTCACACTATCAATCAAGTGATAGAGAAATGTGCAGAATATAACCAACCCTTACATATAGCTTTCATTGATTACGAGAAAGCGTTTGATTCAGTCGAAACCTTAGCAGTCATGGAGGCATTACAGAATCAGGGGGTAGATGAGCCATATGTAAAAATACTGGAAGATACCTATAGCGGCTCTACAGCCACCGTAGTCCTCCACAAAGAGAGGAACAAAATCCCTATAAAGAAAGGCGTCAGACAGAAAAATACGATCTCTCCAATGCTATTCACAGCATGTTTACAGGAGGCATGCAGAGGCCTGGAGTGGGAAGAATTGGGGATAAAAGTTGATGGAGAATACCTTAGCAACTTGCGAATCGCTGATGATATTGCCTTGCTTAATAACTCAGGAGACCAATTGCAATGCATGCTCACCGACCTGGAGAGGCAAAGCAGAAGGGTCGGTCTGAAAATTAATCTGCAGAAAACTAAAGTATTGTTTAACAGTCTCGGAAGAGAACAGCAGTTTACGATAGGTAGCGAAGCACTGGAAGTGGTAATGGAATACATCTACTTAGACCAGGCAGTGACCACGGATCCGGATCGTGAGACTGAAATAACCAGAAGAATAAGAATGGGCTGGGGTGCGTTTGGCAGGCATTCTCAAATTATGAACAGCAGGTTGCCACTCTCCCTCAAAAGCAAAGTGCATAACAGCTGTGTGTTACCAGTACTCACATATGAGGCAGAAACCTGGAGGCTTACGAAAAGGGTTCTGCTGAACTTGAGGACGACGCAACGAGCTATGGAAAGAAGAATGATAGGTGTAACGTTAAGGGATAAGAAAAGAGCACATTGGGTTAGGGAACAAACGCGAGTTAATGACATCCTAGTTGAAATCAAGAAAAAGAAATGGGCAAGGGCAGGACATGTAATGAGGAGGGAAGATAACCGATGGTCACTAAGGGTTACGGACTGGATTCCGAGGGAAGGGAAGCGTAGCAGGGGGCGGCAGAAAGTTAGGTGGGCGGATGACATTAAGAATTTTGCAGGGACAACATGGCCACAATTACTACATGACCGGGGTAGTTAGAGAAGTATGGGAGAGGCCTTTGCGCTGCAGTGGGCGTAACTAGGCTGATGATGATGATGAAAGGGAAGCTCATGACTTTTCGAAGCGAGATCAGGATGCATTAAAACACGCACCTATAAATCGAGATATAAGAAGGAAGAAGGAGCTTGTGCTTGCTGTGGTAAAGCTATGGAAACTACGGAGCATGTTTTATTAGAATGTGAAGACGTCTACCCGGCAGCCGATTTAGGCACCACTGGCCTCCTTGGAGCACTTGGGTTCAGAGGGAGCAGTGGTAAAGCAAACATGTCCGCAATAGACCTTAGTAAGAGGCAACAGGAGGATTGGTGAAAGAAAAGTAGGGAAACGACAAAAGACGGAGACGTACAAAAGCACAGGTCACAATAGGGGATCAGAAAATTTGGGCGTGGTAGTTCATAGTGTTTTTTTGTCTTTTTAATTGTTTAACCTAGGTAGAATATTAGGAAGTATAGTAGGAAGAGCTTGGTGGCGCCACCCACCACCCCGTTCCAAAGGGGACGCTCATAACATCCATCCATCCATCCATGATGGAGCCTGTGAAAAAACGGTGTATACACGCTCTTAGCCGCTCCCCGACAGTAGCAGCAGGAACAGTGGGAAAGCCGAAAGAAAACGCACAGAATGTTTCGCTTTAAAACACACATAAGCACAAATTGGCATTTCGTACTACACCAAGTGTGTTTCTTGCTAATGGCAGCATTGAGTATACCACCTAAACCCGAGTAAGTCCTGCATACCATAAACTGCTAAATGAAAAGCAGGAACCATAGCACACAATGGAAGGTTAATAAAAGAACGAATTCATTGGACCCTGCACAGCACCTTTAAAAATTGAACAATGAATGAACTACTTGAACAAAAGGAATGAACTACTTGAACAAAAGAATGAACTACTTGAACAATTTTCGCTCACGCGCTCTGCTCACATGCATGTGCATTATTCTGTGCCTTTTGGGTCCTCTCATTCATGGTCTATAGAATGTTCGTTTCTTGCCGGACTAGTCGTCGGCCATGGCCATGAACTCCTCCATGAACCCGTCATTCACGGTGGAATGGTGACTCGTTCCGGGACTGTTGGCACAGGACAGCAGGCTGCGGTTGACGTCCACCTTCTCATCGCGTGACACTGTCTCGGCGCTACCTCTGATGGATTCTTCAACTGCTACGTCGCTGATACTGCGGCATCGCTTGAACCGCTTCAGAGGAATGCCTGCGCATAGCACAATAAATGGAAGGCCATAGGTTAGGGTTATCGAAGATACGAAATTTAGAAATCAAGGCAGTAACATACATCTCGCAAGATCACAGGAATTGTGCAAGAAGAAACAATACAGAGAAGGAAACAAATTTATCAACCGAAGTAAGTTTCTATCCCAGTCAAAATGCGTGTTCTGAATATTACGGAGGAAGTCACAAAATATTTTATGTTCTCCTTATCGGCCTAATTAGTCATGCTAATTACCACAGTTCTCAAGTATTGAGAATAGGGACAAGCGTACATTTATAAAGTTCACGAGAGTTCCGAAGAACCTTGTTGACCCTATTGTTTTCATATATCACGGTCTTTCCCTGGGACGCGTAAGAAATTATTGCTTACCAAGTAAAACAGGAGGAAGACGGGAGATGGAAATTCAAGAAGATGAGCAAGACGAGAACAAGGTGAAAGCGGGAGGCAACGTTTCGACAAGTGGACTTGACCTTGTTCTCGTTTTGCTATTGCTTAGAAAGTAGGAAATATAAGCTGCTGAACAAGATATTTCATAGAAAGTTGTGCGGTTATATTATTGGAAGTTTACCGCTGTAGCATAACTTGTAACGTTGAATAATCAATCTTGAAAAGTTATGCAATCGGGCACACGACAAAATCAGTGCGTCTTGGTGCGTACCACCGTAAACAAACTACATTATTCACGCTCTCCTCAAATGTTTCGGCCAATTTTGAAACCTTGTGGAGAATTTGTTAGGACGCCTAGTATTTAAAAAGAATGCAAGAGAAATGCTGAGGCTTGTCGCTAGCGGGACTTTCTCGAGCATGCCAACATTTACAACGTGTCCTATCGATGCAATGCGCAACACTTTTAAAGCGCCGTTTTGCTTGCAGCAGAGCTGCCACGCAAAACGGCGCTTTAAAGGTATTGCGTATTGCATCGCTAGGACACGTTGTATATGCTGGCATGCTCGAGAAAGTCCCGCTAGCGACAAGCCTCGCTTCTGTGCAAACCTTTTGTGAGAACCAATGCTAAAACTTCAAAAAAAATGCAATGTAAGACACACATGCGCACCTAATACGACTGCGAGCGTTGAGAGCAGTAGACGATCCACATTAAACAAAATTCACGTGAAATGTTTTGGATATAAATGTTGCAGTACAGAATATGTTTATATCAAGATTGGAAGCCCAGCGCTTAGGCGAAATACATAACAAATCACGGCACACCTATTTGAGGACGGCCCTGCGGGGGCAAGCAAGCGGAAAGCTTTATCAGTTTTTCAGATATTTCGGAAGCTTTCAACATGATGTGGCAAGAAAGGCCACACGAGATGTATGCGCGGCAAAATTCATGGTATTATGTTCCAATTCCGTCTAAAATGTTATGTTGGCGTACCTGCTGTTAGCATATTAACTATATGCTTCAATATTGATTACAAACCTAACAATTAGGAATTATACAGAAACGATGGATACATTAACGAAAGAAACAGTGTTTTATCTGCATCGAAGGCGAGGTATTTTTCTTAAAATATCATTCATGGTAACTTGGATATCCTGTACATATCTCGCACGTCTGGCAACAAATTACAGTATACGGGAATAAACCAACCACAAAAGAAGCCTAAATCAGTGTTAAAAACTGTCATAAACCCTGCAATGCAAAAAAAGTATCACCACCACGGTAGACGATGCGTTTCTGAGCTGCGGGTCCTGACGAAGGGCCGGGCTCGGAAACAGCGTCACCGCCTGCAGCCCACTTGGAGGCCACTGCAGCGCCTGTAGCCAGGATTACAGTCTCCCGTGAAGCCAGCTCCACTCTCCTTGGGCACACCACGCGGCACCTGGGCAGGGTGAAACGCACTCGCTTTGCTGGCATGGCTCCTTTGCTCGGTACAGCGAATCCGATGCACCTCCGCACACAACGAAGTCGGGCGTCGAATGAATTTTTTTTCACTCGCAAGGCAACAGGCGTCTTTCCCTTTCCCTCTCCCACTGCACCAACCATTGGGGTGGTTGGTTAGGAAGCGTCCGTGCAAGGTCAATGTATCTCAGGCCCCGCCCATACTCTTGCCGCCCCCCCCCCCCCCCCCCGCAGGAGCTGGATCCGACACACTTTAACATAAAACGGAGGAGTAATTGCGCATTTGTAATGCAAAGAAATTTGGAATATGTTTACCTTGTCCCGGCCCAGACATTCCCACCTGTGGCGACGGCAGCAATACAAAAGCCGAAAATTACCACTACACCATGCTGCTCTCCCAACGAACACATAAATAGTCAGGTTTGAAAACGAGACTGATCCACACTTAAACCATTGACGTTCTGTCATGACTGTTTAAGGTAAGCGCGGAAAACAGCCGTGTCTTTCCTAGCAGCGTTCGCGTCCGAGCTGCAAACTGGCTGCTGTACAGTTCATTGTTCCGTATATCAGGTGCGTTTCCTTCGCTCGACTTCGTGCTCCAATTCAGCGTTGTGTAATGTTTAACTCGGACGGCGTTACTCGGACGATTGAACATCCACCATGCATGGTCAACATTTTAAAATTGTTTTTCCGTCAGTGGGACATCGCGGCCATGACAGTCGAGGAGGGTGTCAGTTTTTCGTCTTCGCTCAGTTACAGGGAAACACGGTGGCTTTTCCGTTATTAACCGCTGCAGTTCTACGCCATTTGGCTTGAATAGCCCGAAGACGCATGTGGTGTGTGCTATACAGGAACCGGGTGCGAGTGAAGCACATTTATCTACACCCCGTAGGCTTGGTTAAAGGAAAAGTAAAGCCAATCAGTGAGGAAATATTGTTCCCTTAAGCATGTATCAGCTGGGACTGTAGATAAGTGCTGTAAAATTGCATTGCAGAGTATGAGGATTTCTGATTTTAGCTTAAATTGAGTTGTCCCAAATTTTTTGAACAGAGGAAGCATTATGAATGACCATACAGCACGCACAACTGATTGATTGGCTGCAGCTATTATGTGAAAGAAACTATAGGCCCCTGCGACGCTACCGTCGCCGACTCAGCGCTTACGCGTGGAATTGCAAACGCCAGTACACGCTATCAATGCCAATGCCGCACTTCGCCATTTCCCTCTCAAGTTTCTTCTTTTTTCATTTTCCGTAGAAGCATACGCTATCCTCAGCCTCCTAACTTGCGCTTGCTTTTGTTCATGCCACAGATTCTCGAGGTTAAACACAGACTTCTGAATGCAGCTGATGTTACTTGATCGCCTAACCTTGCGACCCATTTCATGCGGGATCGGTAGCCACTTCGAACTTGTTCGCCCCCTTCACGTTTTAAGTATGTTGTGCTGTGATTTTTCGCAGCGCCCTATGTCAGCTAGTATGCGGCGTTCTGGTGTTATCTAGACATACATATTCAAAGTGATGTTGAATATTGAGGGATTATTGTGCATTGGTAAGTGACAGTGTGCGAAGCCGCTGTCGCAGATAAAGGGACCGGTGGGGCGAAGACAACTTAACATCGAGAGCGAACGGGTGAGCGCAAGAAGCCGACGAGAAGAAGCGACGCGCGTGATTTCTGATGCGACGTCAAAACAACATACAAAGAAGAAAGGAACCATTAAGGACCGTACACGTTGGGTGACGTAGAAGAGAATTAAGGAAGAAGAAGAGATGAGTAAGAGACCAAGGGCCGTGTTTGATGCCGTTTGCATTTACATATAATCAACAAAACGAATAACTCTTTCATTGTTCTCTTATAATTTGCTTCTTCTTGTATGTTACGTTTTCTTGCTTTTTTGCTCACATCGAATTCGTAACATTCCAAAAGTATAGGTAATCGTTTCAGCACGCAATTCTTCGCCATTGATTGATTGATTGATTGAAAACTTTATTGTTCCACCGAGCTGGGGTGCCCGCCTCTTAACTTACACGTAGGTAAGGGAGGAGGAGGAAGCAGTCCCCGCGTGTTGAGGACGGTGAGTCTTCACGGCCTCAACGGCCAGGCGGATTGCTCGACGCTGGTCGTCTTCAGCCTCGCTCTGGAGCAAGGCCTCCCAGGCTTCTCTACTGACAATGTTTTCCTTGGCCCCTGGGGAGCCAGCACACTCCCATATTATATAGTCTAGCGTACCTTCGCCAATCCCGCGTGTGCGTAAGAGCCATAACATGAGGCCATTGTCATCATCATCATCGAGACCCTAGAACGGCGTGCACTGTAAACGAAAATAAACCCAGCTGGGGTTTTTTAAGAGGTGATGTGCCCTAAAACATCCGCTCCTCAAATATTTACTCCGATGTACGGGAGCAAAACAGCGCAATTCCCTCATTTCACTCCGCTGGCTAGCTGCGGGAGTATTAAGGCGACATGACGCGATTTTACTCCGCTTCAAAATCTTGTTCTCCCGTGAAACTCCGACAGGGTGTTTTAAAAAACTCCCCTCCACCGAAAAAGGTTGGTCACGTGGCGCTTCCCATGAGGCTGTGTGCCTCGCCAGCGACCGGGCGCGTTCGGCGGAGCCGGCAGTGCTCATGGCTGACGGTTTGTTTACGTCTGTGAAGTGTCGTTCCGTGACAGCGTTTCGTCAATATGTTTCCCGTATTTCCTTCCAGAAAGTGTTACGGTATGCCTGAAGCTAACTGTATCTCAGCTTCAAGCAGATTAGCTGTGATCACTTTGCTGACAACGTTGATTGCAAGAGCGACGTTTTTAAGTGCGGAAAAAGGCTTAGGTATACCTCGAAGCTGCTCACTGGCTCGTGATGTCGGTTCAGGTTCTGACTGTGTTTTCGTGCTGCGTGACCCTGGCCTGTGTTCTTCAGTACGGGGAATGCGACTTCTATGTCTTTTTGGGTACATGCTGGCAACGTCCAGTGTAGTGTTTGAAAGGACCGCGTAGCAATGGCAACAGCAGCCACTGTTCGAGCGACGACATCCGTGGTCGCGTATGAATGGTGTACCCCAAGTTCGTTGCGGTGCTGTGTTGCCAGTGAGAATGAGTGCAAGCAACTGTTTTTATGTATCTGTGAACGGATATCCTCACCGGAAGAAAAACGGTAGAACATAAGTATGCGTACTGAAAATAAAGCTTCTTATTGAGCGATGTGAATCGAATTGTTATCGCGCATATAGGTTTTGGTCACGTCGTTGCTTCCGATATTGCATTAACATTACGCTCTATCCGAGACACTGATTTAGACGCATGCCTGCTGGCTCCGAGTTTAAGGATTCACTCGACAGATCAGCGATTTAGCTTCTTTTCACAGCCGAGAGAGATTGCTTGGACGCAGAGCGACTAGTGCGGTGTATAAAATGTATGACTACGCATTTTTCGGTGTTACGTCGGCACCTGCGGGTCATGCTCACGCGTAATAATTTTTTGCTACGCTACCACTATATCGCAAAAATTTAATTTTGCTATGTAGCCCACTCACTTACATTTTTGTTGCTTTCTGTAACTAACGCACTACTTTTTTGCCGCGAAGGCCGGCAGTGTGCGAAGTCGCTTCAGCACTCATAGAATGGCATAACTTTGAAAAAAACATTAACTTTTTTCTCTCACTATTCTGAATTAACAGTTTTGTGCTGATTAAGGTATTAAGGTAGAGAGGCAGATCTCGTATGAACGAGCATGTGAGTCGTAATTCTGAAAACAGCACAGCTGCTCCCTAGGCGGTTTCGAGGCACACAGTATTGTGGCTATATATACTGGCACCGTTGCTTCTAGAGTATCGCGTGTAGGTGGCATGTCTTCCAAATTTCTGCATTGGGCGTTTCTGAAATGTTTATGTATGTCATGACATATTGACTTGTTTCGTCGAATTTGACGCGGTCTCCTGTGCATATTTCGAAATTTGACCAGCAGCCTCTGCATGTCAACATGTTCGCGCAAACTCACGTGATGCCTCTTTTTATACTCCTGTTGCATCTCGAAAAAGCTCCGTCCTTGCAAAGCAAAAAATTAAAAAGACAGAAAGAAAACTCCCATAATTCCACGCAAAAATTCCGCTCGCACGGAGTAAAAATTCTACTCCGATCGTACGGAGCATAATAAACTCCGAACCGGGCCGGGGGTCGCTAGAAGACAAGCACACAGTAAAATAATTTACACCCTTGATGGTGAGAATTGCGAATCATAACACCCTTGAAGGGTGTTTTCATTCAAGAAACATCCCATCATCATGACTTTTTGCGAAGCATAGGGCAGTTCTAGATGCCATAACACCCTTTTTTACTCACCGAAAGGGTGCACTGACTAAGAATATTGGGGGTGGGTGCAAGGGTGTTTTTGTTTGTTTTTATCACATTCACAAACATACAACTGCACGAAGAGACGGCGTGTCCCACGGCACTAAAAACCAGTGGCGGATCCAGAAATGGGCCCTGCCTTACCCCAAGCCCTTCCCCCCCGAGGCATATCGGGCTTTCAAAGCAGACGAAACTCCTGAAGAGAGTCCCCCTCCGTTTCACTGTCTGTTTTGATAAGCCATTTTAAATATGTCCTGGGAAAAACCTGTTGCTGAAGCACTACTATCTATTATGTCACAGTGTTCTAGGTGGCACACAGTTCCTAAATGTCGTCACGCACAAATTCCGCGGAATCCAAAAGCGCGCACCTACTTTTTCTAGTATTGAATACTTAACCAAAAGAAAAATGTTCAAAATGTTTTCAGCAAGGCAGAACTAGTGCAGCTCTTGCTTTTGGGACGCCAGGAATCTAGCAAAATGAATAGGTCACGTGACAGCATGCAGCTGGACGCGCCACAATTGCTCTAAAGCAGTGCGGTCGTCTAGGTTTCTTTCAAGCATGACAAAACAGGCAGAAAAGGGTGCGATGAACCATGCGCGGACAAAAGATACGCCGATTCGAGAAGCTTTGACCCCACCTGACCTTCTTTCGCCGAATCAATAACCCCAATTCGTTCTGCTTCTCTCAAGTTTATAAACAAGGTAGGTTCGTTGGCAAACTTGAGCCTTCTCACCCACCACAATGCTTTGCTCAAGCAGCATCTGCAGAAAGAGCCGCGCAAAACGCTCATGGCTTCGCGTCTGCGTCAATTTACGAAGCTGGCTGTACAAAAAGAAACTATTAAGTTTGTAGTTGTATAGTAAAAGAACGTTCTACTGGCTTACAAACAGCTGCCTGAACGGAGTGCTCAAAAAGAAAGGGAGAATAATCTAAGAAAGTATAGAGAACCAACGTACAACTTGCGATGCATAAAGTATTTACAACACCGACTAACAACGGTATTTACTGAAATATTTCCCCTCCCAAATTGGAGACAGTATTATTGCATGCATGAATAGGATAACAAGCCAATCATTGTAGATATAACGAGATTGCAGAAATTGGCGGGGCATTTGCAGACCCATCTTTGTTCACGGAACAGTGGTGAGGCATTTTTCAAGTGTGCGCGCTACTGCCCACCTGCCAAGTACGTTCGCGATGTCTTGGCATATGTAGACCTGCGCGAGACTCGCCCGTCTCCCCTCGCGAGACGGGTAGGACAGGTGCACATGCTGAATACGGGAAAGAAATACTTTGCAGAATGAAATTGAATTTTGTCAAAACACCAGAGCTCTGGATTGCAGGTTACAGCGTGCACAGGGGCTCTCTGCCAGACTTTAAAGCGAAGCTTTCTGTGCCTCCTCCCTCACTTTTTCCAATTCTGCTGCTGCTGCTGTCACTGGCTTGCCAGCCGCGTCGGTGGGTGGTTTGAGAGCGTGCATAATGAACATGAGAGGGACGCGGGGAAGGCGTGTGCGAGTCCTTTTAGCGAGAACTTCGTGGGCATCGCTACAATAGTCTTTGGACCTCTTTGGCCGTCACAATGCCCACTGAAACACCCTGGCTATCGACACAATGCCCTCTGGAAGACTAATTACGCGTTAGCCCCCTTCTGCCCACCCCCACCCACCGCAATAAGTAGTGCAGAAGGTGCAGCGCTTACTTTTTTGTACTCACATGCAACAGCGCAGAGGAGAGACAGTATGGTACTAAGGGGAGACAAAAGAATGCTTAAAGCCAACACCCAGACGAAATGTCATCACAGTTCCCACACTTTGCCAGGAAATTGTTGTTGTCATTCAATAGCCTTTACCACAACTGCACCCTCGCCGAGCAAAGGGGTTCGGCGATGGTATAGGCACAGCTATTGAATGGGAACAATACTAGATTGCTCTGCTCGTGGTAGTTTGAGGGCGAGCGTAGTTGGGTCGAAAATGACTTGTCTACCGCATGCACAAAATACCTCGATTTTGAATATATCTTCCTCATTAACCGTCAAATTGCTATTATAAGCAACTGCAGTAAGACAAAGACCGACATCAGATTATGACAACGACAACTCCTGGTGCTGTCCACCAGAGGGGAATCGTTGTTATATTTGTTCTTTCTTTTGAGCGGTCATAGGCCCCACTCGCTCACCCGCTCATAAAAACAAAGAAAAAAAAAACCCCCGAGATCTGGATTCGCTTCGGTTGCACTTTCACGACAGCAGGCAAAGAACTGACTTTTCGTACTTGGAAACTTAAGGTTTTCGTGTAATTCTGCACATGTGAAATTTCGTGGTGTCGCCTATACGTTTAGAAAGCTATTATGCAAGTACTTTTATATCTGCCGTTAATCCAAGCTATTTAAAATTTGAGTGAGCACTCCAGTTCAGAAATATGAGCATTGTGAACTTCTTGAAAATGCCAATTAAAGCTTTTTTTCTCTCTCTGTTTCTCTGTGTATAAAAGAAAAGACAGACTCGCAAGTACCTCTGTATCTTATACAATCAGGAAGGGCCACGTCTCTTTACAAATGAACGTCCAAGCAAACAAACAAAAAAGAAAGCATCGACAAATAAATTCACTTACACGCAGTTACCAGCCCACCTTTGCCCCATTTGATTTGATATCAGCCCATGTTTCTGGAAATAAATTTCCAGTGAAACTACCCGTAAACACAGAAAATGGCTTAGAGGTAGCGTAAAATAAGTAGCTTTGAAAGTAATACACACACATAGTTTAAAAGAATATCTGTTTTTATGCCTTGAAAACTAAACCGAAATTGAAATAACTTCCCCCGACGGGTGTCGCCGCTATCGCCGCTACGTCATTTCCTGCGTCTCGCGGCGGGCCGCCGGGAGCACATGTGTGTGTTCTCCGTGACATTCTTCGAGTTGTGAGTAATTAGATTGTTTTTTGCTGCGTTTAGGTTGTACCACCTCGTTGTTTTCGTGTACTTTTGTGCTCATCGACGCGAAGTGAGCGTCCGGAGTGAAGGCGACGCGATTATGCGTGAGAAAGAAGGGCACCAGCGGCCTACGACATCGGTGTTTCTTTGTGACAGTGTGTTTACTACGCCTACGACGGCCGTCATTCGTGGCGAAGGAGAAAACATCTTCCATTCGGCCTGAACAGTGATGAAGTGGACGTTTTGTTTTTCGGCGGAATCCATCGTCAACATGGTCCATCCACTACGTAAACGAAACGGCGTACCCAGAGTACAGATCGTGACAGCGCTCCGCCTTCAAACCGAGGGCCTTTGCAAGGCGCATGAACTGCTCATATAAAAGGTACGTACGTAGCCACGTTCAGCGTCGCGGTTTTTATCGTGCGTCATTGTGGTAGTAATTTTCGCGTAATTTATTTAAAGGACAGCGCAAGGTGTGTTGGATGCGAGTGTAGTATATGTACTCCAGGCGTAGCCTATGGGCACCGAATGTGAAAAAGAAAAAAAAAGAATGTTTCATTGTTCACGTGTCCTCAACTAGAGTTGTAGAGAATTAAGTACTGCTACGCGTCAGTATTCGGCGCAGGCAGGGAAATAATACTTGTGGTTTGACTAATTGGTTCTTTCTGTTACCAAAGATGGGCGCAGACTTCTACCGGTGTCGCACGGCCACTTTCGATCACGATTGAGCCTGTTCTGGATCGAAATTTTCGACCGCGATTGGCTCCCGTCCACCGATTGTGCAACGAGGCCAAACGCGTCCAGAAATTCGATTCCAGTCAGGATCGATCGCGGCCAAAAGTGTGCAGTGTGACAACCGTATTAAATGTCGCTTGTGTACTTTCACTCAATTGTTATTTTTTTTTTGTCGGAGGTCCCGTGGTAGGTAATGTCGCAGGAAGCTTGCAATGCTTGTGGTTTCATGACTAGAACTAACGCAAAACAAAAGAACCACGACCGTCCCGGCTATGTACTTATCAATCGCTTTAAGTTGTGCTCGTTTGTTATAGAAGCTGTCGTGCTGTTGCGGATGAATGCGTGGTTGCGCTATTTGTTTATAAATTTATCTTTTTGCATAAATAAGCACACCGAGCCTAATCAATTTTTTTCTCGTCCTTGTACTCGTTTCTTGGTTTCACGCAGGCGTGCTTATTATTACTACTATTTGTTTTCTTGTTGTGTGACTGAACCCTGCCTAAGGCGTCCTGTCAGTTGTCAACAGTATTTCTGAAATGAATTGCACTTAGCGTCCTACGGTTATTGTACGCTTCACTACCTTATTTTAATGTCTAGTTATAAAGTGTATGGTTATTGTAACTATTCTTGGCCTTTATATATGTATTTATTAAGCTGGTAAATGCTTAATTGTATTTGCAGTTTTGAGAGGTTCTTTTATTGAGTCGTCAATCTCGAATGGTAATAATGGTGGGTTGTTTTCTTGTGCCCATGCAGTTGCAGTCAGCATGAAGCAATTGCAGTCAGCATGAAGCAATTGCATGGGAACCGACTGGCTGTCTTGGGCCTACACGTTGCTGAAAAGACAGTGAAGACG
Organism: Dermacentor albipictus; assembly: GCF_038994185.2. Lineage (NCBI taxonomy): Eukaryota > Metazoa > Arthropoda > Arachnida > Ixodida > Ixodidae > Dermacentor > Dermacentor albipictus. The sequence goes on from NC_091822.1 coordinate 98,002,467, forward strand.
TCTGACCCGACAGGTATACTTTTTTCATCACAATTGGCCTACATATTTTTTTCACCGGAGGATGAAGACCTCCCCCAGTGAGCTCCAATTACCCCTGTCTTGTGCTAGCTGATTCGAAGTGAAGCCTGCAAAATTTTTTGACTTCATCGTAGTCTACTTCTCTACCGTCCTTGACTACCCTTCTCTTGGCATCCATTCTGTAACTCGAATGTGCCACCGGTTATATGCCCTATGCATTACATGGTTGAAGAAGGCACTTGGGCTAGTTGGTGCTCATTGCAGACTTGAGACATCAATAACTAGCGTGAAAAAGACAACATCAAGAAGCACATAAGAAAGAAGTCTAGACTTCAACTGAAATTTTTGCTACACAGAAACATGGAATGCACAGAATGTCGACGGACAGAAACAACACAGGAGCTATCGGAACAAATTTATGAACAGGTTAATTTCACTTACGAACATTCTTGGTAAGAGCCAGAGACGGGTGCTTACACACCTATTCCCCACTTTTTTGATGCAAAGTGGTTCGTATATTTCCCTATGTACCTGCTTCTGGAGCTGCCTGATCACACGATTGCTTTGAAACTGCTCGGTGCATGAGCACGTATGGCGATTGTTGGCCATGTGGCCACCAGCCACCAAGGCACTCAATGCTGCCCTATGTGTCCTCAAGCCAAACAGGTCGGTGTTTAAAGGACCGCTTGGGGGAACAAAGATAGGGCAGCTGTCATGGCTGATGTCCATCTGGCCAATCATTGCTGTAAGTGCTCATGCACTGAGCAGTTTCAAAGCACTCATCTGCCCACGCGGCTCTAGAGGCAGGTCGACATGAAAATATTCGAAGCACTTTGCATCGAAAAGCGGGTGATAAGTGTGTAAGCACCCCTTCCCTTGCTCTCGCCAAAAAAGAGTGTTCGTATCTCGAAATGAACCTGCCCATCGATTGGCTCCAATACCGCCTGTGTCAGGCAGGGAAAAGGAAAGATAAATGTTGCTTCCATGCGTTGAGGTCGCATCCCCTGAATCCTATGTTTCTGTGTAGCCAAATTTCAGTTGAAGCCTAGAGTTCTGTCCTGTGTGCTTCTAGCTGTCGTCCGTTGTATTTTTCGCGCTAGTTAATGATGTCTCACATCTGCACTACATGGCCTGACCAGCTCCCTTTTTTTACTCTTTATGTCAGCTAGGATATCAGCTCCTTCATCTACTTTCTGAACCACGCTGCTGTCTTCCTGATTCTGCTGCCATCAGGATAGGAGTGGACATGACAAATGAAACTGAATGTCATTTAGACAGAGGAGCAGTGAGACTTCCTGTGCTTTACCTTTTGCTGTTGTACATAATAGTTGAAATTGCACCAACACATCTTTTCCACCTTGTGATTTTCCCATAGCTGTGGCAAATAAATATATAGGCTTTAAGAAACTAGAAATGCAGTTTGCCTAAGAAAGAGAATACTCTTGCACCTAAAGGTAATGTGTATGATGCTCTGACTCCTTTGATGCATGTGCCTTGAGAGGTGTTGACGTTGTTCTTCATTTCTTTCTCAGTAAGCTTTACTTGATGGGTCTGACTTTGTATAAAGAAATAAGTTCTAAAGAAACTATAATACCTAACAGGCAGAATTGTCCAGGTTGAAAGTCAAGTTTTCTTTCATGACATATTTTTTTCAGGCTGTACTAGTTGATCCATGATGTTCGACAGACAGCGCAGACTTGTACAAGGGAAGTCAAAAGTGGCGAGAAATGGAACAAATGCTATCGCCTCTTTCTCCATCCTTTGTCGAGTTCACATTGTCTAACGTCATCGACCAATACCAACTAGCCCGTTTGCGTACCTGTACTAGTTGAGCCATTTATACTATGGTACTCTAAACCAAATGTGATAAATTCAAAATTGGTGCCTTTTCTATCTTTGTACAAATACCTGTTTCATAAAATAGTTTAAAGTGTTATGGTTGATGTCATGTTTCGACACCACCATAACCTCATAAAATATCTTCATGGATGCAAAAGGTGCCTCTTGTGCAAGTTCCGTTCTAGCCTGACACGGAAAACAAACCTGGCAGAAGGTAGAGCACATGCTCTTTTGTAAACAAAACGCATGATTGCATTTTCTTGGCAGTTATTGCAATGTTTTCTGATGTTTATCTGCATGAACATTAATTATCTCAGCTGCTAAAGACATCACTAGACACTGTGAGCAGAAAAAAGTGATTGTGCAGTACTGCTGAAGTCATGCAACATTATGTTTAAGCAAACTGGCAGGGATGCTAGCTGTTAAAAAGAAAAAGCTGACTTCTAGAAAAATTTGCACTCCTAAATGTGGAATTGAAATTCACTATGCTTATAAGCTACAAAAGTTTTCCAGGATGATCAGACTAGTTACACTGGCCATTTGCTGATTCAATAAGGTTCACTGAAGCTTGTTTTTAAATTCACACTGTTTTTATGCAGGGTGATGATTTTCAGTCTTGTGGAATTTTTAAATATAGTCCTGTTGCATACAGCATAATTCTAGTCCTTGAGCAGGAATATTCAAACACGCAGATATATCTAGCACAAGAAATCGAAACATATTAAACTAATTAAAAAAAATATTATCTTTCGAATGAATTACATTATAGCTAATATAACCGAGAAGAAAGGGGCTTAACCAAGAAACCCGATGTTTATTAATCATATCCTAAGAAGCCAGCAAACACTGACACCAAGGACAAGTTAGGGTAAATTACTTGTGATTAACAAATGAAATAAAGAAATGATAAATTAATGGAAATGAAAGTGGATGAAAAAACAGCTTGCTGCAGGTGGGGAACGAACCCACGTCTTTGCATTACGCGTTAGATGCTTTACCAATTGAGCTACTGCGGGCGCCGTTTCCCCATCACTTTCTTGGGTATTTATGCTTCCTAGTAGAACGCTGGGAGTGTTTGCCAGCGCCACCACATATCTGGGGCACATATTGTAATTTACGAATCATAGCCAGTGAGATTACAAGGTGTATCTACTTGGAATTGATTTCCAGAATGGCGTCAGTTTGGAGATATGCACCATCAAACTTGCCGGAAAAATGCACTGTTGTTCCACTTACTTTTTTAACAAAATGTACTTTTATGCACTGAAGCACAAAAGTGGGTTGTGCACTGATGCACAACCCACTACTTTACCAGTAGTACTGAAAACATTTTGGCTCTTTATCATTAATGCACTGATGTTTAAGCTATAGAATGTCACTTGCCCCATCTTCCTATCTCTTCACGTTCCAAAGTAATTGAGCAATGCATGGCATCCAGTGGTGATGTCCGGTTGAAACAGTGGGCTGTAATTGAATTTCTCACTGCGGATGGTTCTGCGCCCTTCAACATTCATTGCCATCTGAAAGCAGTTTACGGGGATGCCTGTGTTGAAATCAGCACTGTGCGTAGGTGGGCAAGTACTGAGAAACATCAAAATCCAGCCGCATCAAATGTCCAGGATCAGCACCGAACTGGACAGCCCACAATGGCTTCTTATGAGGATCATCAACATCAGGCAGACGAGTTGAATCGGGTCAATCGTAGGATCAAGCAACACCAGATTGCAGCAACACTCGCTATTTCCATTGGTTCAGTGAACCACATAATTAAAAACCTCCTGGGTTACAAGAATTGAACTTGTTGGCTATGCTTCGACTTTTTCGTGTCAGTCGTCAGTTACCGTGACACCCTACAAGCGCAAGTCTTCTTGTAACGCAGGTCTTTAATGATGTGGTTCACTGAGGCAATGGAAATGGCGAGTGTTGCAATCTGGTGCTGCTTGATCCTGCGATTGCACCGAGTCAACTCATCTGCTGATGTTCATGACCCTCATCAGAAGCCATTGTGGGCCATCCATTTCGGTGCTGATCCGGGAGATTTGATGTCGTAGGATTTTGGTCTTTCACAGTCCTTGCCCACCTCTGCACAGTGCTGACGTCAACACAGGCATTCCTGTAAACTGCAGTCAAATGGCCATGAATGCTTATATGCGCACAACCTTCCACAGTCAGAAATTCAATTGCAGCCTGTTGTTTCAACTGGACGTCACCACTGGATGCCATGAATTGCTCGATTACTCTGGAACGAGGAGAGATAGGAAGGCGAGGCAAGTGACATTCGATAGCTTAAGCATAAGTGCATCAATGATAAAAAGTTCAAAATGTTTGCTGTAATATTGGCAAAGTAGTGGGCTTGGAGGCAATAATTTCTGAATTGCCCTCATATAGTTGTGTAGCCTGTCTCTCCTACATTCATGATGTGGCAGATTAAATGCCTTATTCTTTCGAAATAACGATTTCCTGGAAGTCAGCACTATCTGTGCTTGTTTTCTTTAACCTGCTCTTCATGCGATCTTGAAATATTAAAGTGAATGATGCAGGGAAGCGCTGCTAGTCATGTTTCGTGTACTTTTCCTGACATTAAATTGCAACAAATCATTTTGCAGGTAGAAAAGAAGCAGATGGCTACAGTGATCAATGAAGAAATGGCTTCATCTATGATGGCTCGCCTTAGGACATTGGAATGGAGCTACAAAAAGGCATCATCATCCTCGCCTGTGCCCTGGAACTTTGGTTTGATTGAGACTGTTCTTCAATGTAGAACGGCCGCAAGACTTGTCACCACAAGGCATAGTGCAAGCTCAAAATATTGTACAGGAGGCTAGAATAAATGACCCTCCATGCAGTCACTCTGTATCTGTGATAAATGGGACCATTTCACACAGAACACTCACAAGTGATAATGTGTTTTCTCTCAAAGTTGCTATGCAGTGCGTTTGTAAACACATTACCTATTGTATGCACACCATACATAACATTTGTGTGTGCTAGCCTAACTGTAGACTTAGAAACAAACAATGAAGTGCATATGTACCCGCTTCCACATGCCGTACTTCAAGGGCTATTATATTGCTCATTACACCCGATAGGTGAAGGGGTAATGTATTCCTGATCACACCCTTACACCCCATGGGTCGAAGGGTAATATGTTGTTCAAAACACCCTCAAGGGATAGGGTGTTATTGGAATATAGAATAACCATCATAAGGGTGTAATTCCCTATAAAACCCAGCTTTTTCAAGGGTGCTAGGGGGTTAGTTATAGACACCGAAAAAAAACCCTTAGGGGTGTAAATTATTTTACAGTGCAGTATACTCCCACGTCGGAGTTATTTCCGTTTACAGTGTGGTGGTGTTCGGACGCAAGTGAGCGCCGAAGAAGTCAGCGTCCACTGCTAGCGGGAGTAAGCAGTCGGGCCGTGGGCCCGAGCTTGCAGATTACCACAGGTGGAACCTGGACTGCCTAACCTGCTCAGTCAGCACAACGTCCCATCGCGTGGCAACCTTGAGTTGCCACGACGGCTCGGCGCTTTTCAACTTCGCGGCCACGTGACAAGAACTGTTGGCGAGGCGTACCCCGCTCTTATTCTAATGTACTTGTGTATTCTGACACACCTAACAACTTTAGGATTAGAGTAGCGGTGACTTTGATTAATGAGAACTGCATTTGTTACGAGCAGTGTAGAGTGCTTTTCATCCTTTTTCTCCATGCTTTGTTTATGGGTGTTTTCTTTCCACCTTCTATGTGTAAATACACATTCTTCTTTCACTTCTGAAATTTACCGCTTTCATGCTTCATTTGAATGGAAAACATAGATAGCGACAATATTTTAGGTCGCTTTCCATAAACGGACCGTGACAGGGATCAAGGCCTTGCTTAAGGTCTCATACAGGCAGCTTGCGATGTCACTACAACGTAATGACGGCGCCATCTGTAACCGCCACGGCAAACAAACAGCATGTCGGATTTTTGGACGTGGTGAAATGTCGTTTTGCAGAAGCAGCTTTTCTAGCGGTGTTCCACAAATTGCCTTCTCGTGAAAATTCCATCTGCCCATGTTAGGTCACATGGTGGTCGGGAAATCTGAGACGGAAACAAATTATTTAATTTTTCTAATATTATTCATCATATCAAATACATTGGTCCACTCGGGAGGTTTCGACCGTGCCCGTTAAGTCACTCTTACATATGCGGCAATCTCGATGAAGGTTTTACGCGAGGAGGTACGTTGACATCTCGGTGCCTCTATTCCACACGTGTGTTACATAAACTGCGGAAGCCTAGGATCAAGATAAAATCATATTGTACAGCTGCCGCGTATTCAACTGCAAGAAATCAAATTATATCTTAGGGTAATTGCAACTGCTTATGGATGCTACACAGGATAATGTCCAAGAAATCACTGGAATCTCCACTGACCTTGAAAATACTTGATATCGTTTGCAGCTTCTTACAAAGTAAGCATTGACGTATACTTCTCTCTTGCCCACACCAGATAGCCATTTCATATGGTCACTGCGGGTTAAATATAGTGATGACCATTCTGTAGCACATGCGCACAACAGGAAATTGGCAAAGAGCCGTGTCCGTGTTTTAATTGTCTCCAATGTCCTGGCACAGTTGCTCATCAAGGAAATTTCGAACAAATTGCTCACAGTTATTCGGGCCATGGAGAGTACATACGTTGAAAAAAGAACCAAGAAATATTTTTTATGGTGTAAACTATTTATTGTGCTAATTAATGAATTGTTTATTGTTTTTAGGCTATCCAAAGGTGAAACGTCACTCCAACATATAAGAAACGAAATAGGGGCTTTGCTTTAGGTTTTCTGTGTTTCTTTTATCGTTGCGGCGCATAAAACACAGCGTAGCAGATATGATATATTGTACATTACGTGGGATGATTTCATTACTGCACATACCACAATGGGGGATTTACCAAGAAGTGGCCGTTACATATCATGCAACCGACTGGAGATACTATCCTGGACGGTGTTGAATTCTGTCATCTTGTCATATTTGGTAATGGCGGTATTTTGATCATATCGGAGGCACCTGTGGGCATCTCTAATTGGCTCAAAATGCCGACATTGCCCAATTCCACGACGTTGCGGAATCGACACTGTCAAGAATAGTGTCCGTAGCTCTTTTACATCATTGCCGCGTGTTGTTGAGGAATATATTTTCCATACATTGGCACATCCCAGGTGATCTGTGATGAAGCAACCTGTACATGCGCAATAACCAAGAAGAAATGAAAAAGAAATACAATACAATGTAACATCTGCCACATTGTGTAGCATCGGCATACGCGAGGGCAGATACACGTGTCACGTACCTTTGTGCCAAAGAAAACTACACAAAGAGAGTTCTTTTTTTTGTCGGCCATAGAAATTCCACTTATCGTTGCTCTCCTAATAAATTAAAGAACGTGTTCAGACACCCGTACGGCAACTCACGAGCACATCTCTCTCGATGATCAAGTCCACTTGGTGTCGCAAACCTGGGGTGATGAAGAGTGGCCGCAGTGGTCAGCGAATTACCTGTCGCGTTGCCTCTGACCTTAGCGCAAATTATGCTTGGGAAAACATACACATCATTCTGGAAGCCATCCATCATACCTGATTGCTTAGCGTTAATAACCACCGCAGATTGCAGCCAAGAAGAGCCGCCTGCAGGCCTCTACCCCCCCCCCCCACTCTTGCCCACGCTTATATTGTCACGTGTACCTATCTTTATCGGGCGCCTAACAAATTTTCTCGCACAGCGTGGGATGCGCCTGCGTGTATCCGAAGTTTCTGGAAAATTATCGATGCTTCTATCCGGCTGTCTGTTGTCGCCGAACTTTGTGTTATCTGATTTCATCGCGGGACGGAAATGGTGTAGAGCTTTGTGGAAGGCAGGCGGGTCCGAGTGATTAGTCTGGAACATTCGGCGACTGCTGTATAAAAGCCGACGCGCTTAAACCACTGATCACATTTTCGACGATCGCCGACCCTGTTCGCCGCTATCGTTGAGTTATAAGTGTAGCCTGATTTTGTGGGCACAGGTACGCCCAAAAAAAAGTAGTTTTGTCTTTCACAGTATTGCTACTGTGTTCTTCAGCGTCACCACCACGTGACATCTGGTGGAGGTGCGGGGTAACGTTCCCCGTACCTCTCGCAGATGTCACGCGGTGGTTAGGTTGAAGAACACCACTCACTCGTTCACTCACTCTCGCACTGCATAGGTTCAAGAACAATCTGTCCTCTTGGCTGAGTCCATCCCAGTCTTGAACCTATGCAGCGCGAGAGTGAGTGAAAGAAAAGAGGTGAGGGGGCAATCATTCACAGACGCAACACCCGATCGACGTCACCGACTTGCACGGACCAATGGAAAAACTAGGAAAGTGCTCCAAAATGAGAGCGCATGACCATGACGCCCCCCCAAAAACGTTGAACCGAAACTAACAAGCACACGCATGCAGACAAAAACACACGAATACTTACTTAATGTTTCACAATTTAAACGAAACGCAAAAAAGGGGGGATTTCCATGTCAGGGGTTCCTCGGAACAAAAGTGTGCGCGCCTCCTTGAAGTTTGAAGTTTGAAGTTTATTCAAAATAGGAAAGTACACAGGAAATGTTGTACAGGACATCTGGATCCCTAGCTCAAGGCTAGTTGGGATCCATGCTAGTTATTAATTCACATTCTTAACATCAATACGAAGAAGTATAAGTAAGTCATATATCCATAAACATTCAATTAGAACACAAGGCAGGGTACGTCTATTAGCTACGAGAAACCGACAGAAAGGAATTTGTATTTAGTAAATTATACAGTGCAAGTGAAAAGGGTAAACATGTGTATACAATCCAGATGAAAACTATGCAGATAATAGTAATGAGTGATAATGGGATTTCACTGATAGTGAAAAACATTTTGCTTGTTTTACTTCTGTTGGTAAGCTGTTCCATAAGAGTGCTCCAGTGTTGCTTAACCTTCGCCTTCCATATACATTATGCATTTTTGGCAAGAGAAAATTTCCCTTAAGAGCGCTGCGTGTATTGCTTCTGGAATGTAAAAAATGTGATACACTCAAAGGACAGTTAGTGGTTATGCTGTTATGAGTATGCAATGTAGATTTAAGATTCAGTAATAAATTAAAAGGCAGTATATTTAAACTTTGAAACAGCGGCATTGATTTAGCATTGTAGTCCGAAAAAGTCATAAATCGCAAGGCCCTTTTCTGAAGAAGTATGATAGGTTCAACGTATGAAACGTACGTATTACCCCAAGATGCAATACAGTAGGATAGATGGCTATGGAATATGCTAAAGTAAATTGTTCTCAGAGTGGCAGTGTCGAAGTAATAACGGCATTTATACAGCATAAAACAAGCCTTGCTCAACTTTTTACACAGCAATGCAATGTGAGGCTTCCAATGAAGATGCTCGTCTAGTGTGACACCCAAGTATAGAATTGAACTCACCCGCTCAAGGATATTATGGTTTAGAGAAAGCGAATGACAGTCGTTTAGTGGTGTTTTCCACGAAGAAGTAAAGAGAATATATTTAGTTTTCTTTATATTCAGAGTTAGCTTATTTGACGCGAACCACTGGTTAACACTCCGAAGTTCATTATTAGCCACTTGAAATGTTTTGTTCAAGGAGTCTAGCGCACAAAGTAGAACAGTGTCGTCTGCATACATCACAGCAGAGAAGTTTTCTAAGGTATCAGGAAGATCGTTTACAAATAAAGAAAAAAATATTGGCCCTAGTACTGACCCTTGTGGGACCCCTGTAACAATGTCAGAAACGTCGGATTTGGTATCTGCAATGGAAACTAGTTGTTTTCTGTTATTGAGATAGCTGCGGAAAAATTGAAGAGTTAGGCCTCGGAAACCATAGCATTCTAACTTATTTAGCAGTATGTCATGATCCACAGTGTCAAACGCTTTCCTCACGTCTAGAAATATGCCTAGGACACTTTTGTTGTTGTTCAAGTTAGAATTTATGTAGTCAGACAGAGCTAGTACCGCTGTGCTTGTCGATCTTTTAGCTCGAAAACCGTGCTGGCAGTAAGATAAAATGGATTCACGTTCAAGAAATGAAGTGATTCGTGGGCGATAAGTTTTTCAAAGACGGTGTTTAAGCAACTTAAGACGGATATAGGACGGTAGTTTTCTAATAAGTTATGGTCCCCATTTTTGTAAATTGGAATAACCTTAGCGATCTTTAGTAAATCTGGATATGTAGCAGTATAGAAAGAGAGATTGAATATTTTTTCTAGTGGCATGCATAGTATATCAATACAATGCTTTAAGGCCACTATGGATATGCCATCGTGACCAGTAGAATGTTTGAATGGCATGCTGTTAACTACAGACACTATCTCCTCCGCTGTAATGTCTACAAAACCAAACGAGTTTGTCGTCCTTTCTGGGTAAGTAATGGCTGAAAGAAGAAGTACGTTATTAGATATTGCTTGGCCAATCGTACAGAAGTACGAGTTAAACGACGAGACTAAGGATTCCATAGATATTCCTAAGATTTTCAAGTCTGGCATTGTATATTCTGTAACCGATGGCTTAATTACTGAGTTAATAATGCGCCATGTAGCCTTTGAATTACCAGAATTACGGACTATTAAATTTGTGTAATACTCTTTTTTACGAATACGTATAGCGCTAGTTACTAAATTTCGAGCTGTACGAAATTTTTGCTCATAATATTTGTTACCCCTATGTGACTTTACTTTAGTGTGCCAAAAGTCTTTATCTTTAATTAATTTTAGCAGTCCTTTCGTCATCCAGGGACAGATAGGAGTGCTATAATATCTTTTTTCGAAGGTGCTTGATGATTGCGCTAATGCATCACACAACGCCTTGCTGAAACTGTCAAATTGCTGATTTGAATTTTTCTGCGCATCTATAGTTAAAGAGCAAAGGCATTCACGTAATACTGGATAGTTAACTCGATGAGAAATATGAGAATGGCCCTGAGAATGAGTGGATCGATGAAAAAAGATGGCAGCAGCAGAGTGATCTGTTACAGCCGAATCATAAACATTACACCAGCTTGAATCGGTGTTAAAGTTGCACAATATATGATCTATCAGTGTGGATGTCAGTGAAGTTATACGTGTTGGGGTTTTAATGACGTTATGGAACCCATATGATCTAAGAAGATTAAAATAATCGCTGTCATGTTCCTTTATAGCATCAATATTAAAGTCTCCACATATTATTATTCGTTTATTTAAATTGGTTAAATAAACTAATAAATGTTCAAAATGTTGCATGAAAGCTGATTTGTTCTTGTTAGGAGCACGATAAATTACCGCTGCAACGAAGCATTGAGAATTCACAACAAGCATATCAAATTCATTCGCGTATGAGTACGAGTACTCTTTAACGACTGAGCACGATAAAGAAGACCTTACAAATAGTGCAACGCCGCCACCCCTAGTTCCCGTACTTCGAGGAGTGGAGAAGAATGCATATCCGGGTATATGGTACAGTTCGTCTGAACGCAGCCATGTTTCGGAGGTAGCAATAACATCAAACGGGAAATTATGTAATGACAGAAGAGAGCAAAGATTGTCAATATTTTTGAGCAAGCTACGCACATTACAATGAATTAAAGTATAACAGGAGGAACTGTTCAGGAAGTCATTAGCAGACTGAACTATGGTAGCCATGTTAATGCAAAAAACTAACAAATAGGTGATAGGTCGTTATCATTACGAATATTGACAACACGTGCATTCTCAGCCTTTCGGGCGAGAATTTTTCCGTTTGCTACCCAGACAAATTTCCAGTTGTTTGTCTTTTTCTTGGTGATAGCTTTCCCTAATAGTGTTTTCATTTCGGGGCAGAGGTGCTCGTTAATGTACACATTCGCTGAGCCATCGTATCCAAAATCCTGAGGGCTTATCCTTTTCTTTGTTGTTTTTTTCTGTGCAGATTTCAGGCAATTAGGTTGAGTGAAATCATCTTTCAAGTAATCACATTTAAAACGAACTTTTACTCATGATCTTCAGACGGTCGTGTTTCTAGCATCCTGATCGAGCACTACAGATAAGAACCGAGTCACAGAGAGGAAGGACGTGTTAACGCAGTAGCTCGGTTTCACAGAGAAATCGTGACTGCTTCCTGTGGCTGCGGTGTCCGTGATCGCATTTACTCGAAACTCTTTTTTTACATTCTCGGCAGAGCAATGGAAATCTACCAAGTTTTAGAAACTCAACTCGACATTGAGTTTAACATTGCCACTGACACGTTCGTTGAGAACAAACAAACGCACTCGTTCACAAGACGAGAAACAATGTACACAATTTACTGTGTACGCGAACTTTGGTCGTATTTGTCTTTTTTTTCCTTTCGTTCGATTGTACTGCTCTTTTAGATTCAACGTATATTTACGTCCACATATTTAAGTTGGCACCAAGCTAGTCGCGTCTCACGTGCATAAATTTATTTTTATTTTGCTTAATTTCACCTTGTTTTGTGTGCGAAGAAGTTCTTGTGTCTTTTTACGTTACAAGCACATTGTGAGTTTCATCTTTTCGTTGTTTTGTTACTTATGTTTAATGGGTGTCCTTTTGTGTTTCGCTCTCCTATATTTGTAGCATCGGGACGATGCATTTTAAGAGGGGGGTATGGACACGTCTACTTATCTTTATCGGGCGACCACGTTTCGCCGCCTAACAAATGTAATCGCACAGCGTGAGATGGGCCTGCACGCATCTGAAGTTGTGTTATCTGATTTCATCGCGCGACGCGAATAGTGTAGAACTTTGTGGAAGGCACGCGGGTCCGCATGATTAGTCTGGAACATTCGACGACTGCTGTATAAAAGCCGACGCGCTTAAACCGCTGATCAGATTTGCGACGATCGCCGACCGTGTTCGCCGCTATCGTTGAGATATAAGTGTAGACTGTTTTTGTGGGAACAGGTTCGCCCATTAAAAGTTAGTTTTGTCTTTCACAGTATTTCTACTGTGTTCTTCAACGTCACCACCACGTGACAATACATACTCTTCGATAGACTTTGCCTCTTAGTGGGCGCTCACCTTCCCTCGGCCCCCTGTGCGCACGTGACGAGACCCCACGCATGAAGCCGCCGTCCATCTCGGCTCTCCCTCGAACGCTTTCCGCCGAATCTGCAGCATACAACGCGCTGCGACGAGGGAAGAAATTCGCCTGAAGTGTCGCTATAATTGCTATGACAATAAAAGGCACAGAAGCTTAGCTATCGCATGCGTGGAAACATGCTTTCATTCACTCGTCTCGCTGGGGACAATGGTGTAAGGCGACATGGAGACACTTCACAGCTATCAAGGGTCCCAGCCTAAACATAATGGTGAACCTTCAGTGAAATCAAGAAGGGTGTGCGGCGCAAGGTAACAATAAACGTAAGTTCAAAGTACGGTACGGTTCGCTTCTGCTATATATAAATAAAATAATCAAATATGGGTAGCGGTAAACATACGCAGGACATGCGTGGGCAGAGTTGGTTTAATTCACCTCAGTGTCTAGGCGACACAACGGAAGTGGTTGCACGTCAAAGAAACACTTCTGTGCCCGCCGAAGTAGCACTGTGGCTATGGCATTGCTCGAGGTCGCAGATTTGACCAGCGAGCGTAAACCTTTATTTCAAATCAACAAGATTTAGGCACCCGCATTTTGACGAGGGAGAAATCGTGAGACATATCACGTGTCTCGTTTCATAAACCATCAGAAGTGGCGTGGGAAGAAAAAACGTTGAGCCCGATTAGAGTGCAGATAATTGGGGAAAATGCTTGTGATTCTCCTCTCTCTGCATCGTTCTACCTACGGGAGAGAAATAGTGATCAAGGTAAAAACTGTGATCGCGGTATCAGAGACGTCCGCTACACATACAGTATACCAACTATAAGGAACGATCTCTATACTCAGAGGCCAAATAGAGATGATGTACCTGCTTTAGCGAAGCATTTAGGTGTCTGTCAAAGCAGAAAATCATGACTGATTCCAGGAATTTCGCAAACGTGTGATTTTCCTTCATCTTTGTAGAAAAAGAAGGCTGTGTTGCATCTGGCAGTACTGCCGCACTGTTTCCGATGGGTGTCGACTAGGTCCGCAATTTGTGAAGCGCGAAAAAAATTAAATAATGGAGATACCACGCACTATGGGAATCTATGGAAGCGAAGCTTTCTATGCTGTTTGTATTGACTGCCATAATTACTGGCTCATGTTGACTGCAAATATTTAGTTTTTAAAACGGTTTCTGAACACGAGTGTGGTGAGGTGATGATAAACGTTACCTTTTGTGCACCACTACTGTTTGTCTGCTTAGTACACAAAACACAAAGGGAGAGGTGTTTGCTTTAGTTGTTGTCCGCCATATTTCGTCACCTCAGAGAGGGTTGAGCATTGTCATTGGCTCACACGGCACGTCGCATTATGGCAGAAGCCTTAAACTTGATTTTGATGATGAGGCTCTGCATGCCAAAACCACGATCGGATTAAGAGGCATGCCGTAGGGCCCCACTCCGGAATAATTTGAGCTCCGTGGTGCTCTTTAACGTCTCCCTAAATCAATGTAACCGAGAGTTTTTTATTTCTCTCTTGTCAAAATGTGGGTGCCTCGGTCAAATCTGCGACCTCGAGCAATGCCATAGCCGCAGTGCTACTTCGGCGGGCGCAGTAGTGTTTATTTGACGTGCGACCGCTACCGATGTGTCGCCTAGACCCTGTGGCGCACTTTAATTAACGCAACTCTGCTTACACATGTCCTGCGTATGTTTACCGCTAGACATACTTTATGCTTCTATTTTTATAAATAGCAGAAGTAGACCATACCGTATCTTGAACTTAAGTTTATGTAGCCTTTCTTTGCCGTCTTACGTTAGCTTTTTCTATTCCACCCCTCACCCCTGGTATTTGTATGAGAACTGCGAACCAAAGGTGGCAAGGCTTTAGTCACTCGTTTCGCGACTGCCTCTGTTCAGCCCATTCTCTGCCTTCTCTTCCCGCTCCTTCCTTCCATTCTACCTAGCTAAACTCTGGATTGGCATGTTGGTAAAAAGGTAAGCGCTGGCGAGGGGTCACGGTCACTTACAGCTGTCAAAAGGCTAATGTGGCCTTGACCCTGAACCTCCAAGGCGCATTGTGCACATTCGACGGGGTGCGGTCAAAACGAGTTCTTCGCGTCTTTTCTCTGCCACGCTCTTTCCATGTATATAGAGCTTTTCATCTGGTGAGAAGAATAGGGAGCGCGGCGCATCTTGACGGTATTGCTGTCGCTAGCTGCGGAACGATTTCGGGATGGTTTAGATCTTACTTTGTGAAACTTACGCATGCCTGTTCATATGAGGTCGTAAGGGGAGCCTTTCGATGCACCGGTAACTACAGTACGCGCTTGGGGGCCCAAACATGTGACGCGGATTATAAGCCGCGGTGTGTGTAAGTGTTGTGAACTATTTTGCGTATATACGTTTCAATGAAACGCATAGAATAGAACCGGTGTCTCTGTGTTACCAGCATGATAGGGTAAATCTGCTGTTTATCTGATGGCTCGGCGTAGGGACTAAAACATAAGTGCACATGCTCGCGTGCGGTCAACCTAAGGCAATCACGAAACACCTAAGCGGCAGGCGCTAGCAAATAATTGTGGTACACCGTCATCGTTTTCAGGCATTTTAAGTCTAGTAGGCTTGAAATCACTATATGTTTACGCTAGCCTTCCTGCACGAGGTCGATGGCGCTGCTCAACACAGCGATTACTGCAACTGGTGAACCAGCATGATACATATATAAGGTATGTGAGTCGGCATTGATCTTTTGCCCATTAGAGCCTTAACATATGAGAGGGATCGCATAATAAGAAAGCGATGGCTATGTTTGAGGTCAACATTTCCGTAATACGTGTGAGTGCATTATAGAGAACGGAACGAACACAACCGAAAAAAACAATTCGGTTATCCTCTTTCTGGAAAAACAGAGAAACACGTGCCAAGACCACAATACGAGCTCACATTGTCACGCCGCACAACGTGTATAGATATATAAACATTGACGCTGCATGCTTGGAACATACGCTGTATAGAACAACGGTAACTATAATCCAGCACCTACCCTTGCTTGGGACGCTCGCACAGTTGGTATAGTTCACACTGTAAGTTATGCTGCTATTACTAATCAAAACTATTTTATATTCATGGGTGGAAACCTCATACACAGAACCATGTAATCACGCAATGTAATCTGCAGCTAACAGTTTGAACGCTTGTCAAACTATAACAGTACAGCTGCTATCAAAGCAGAACGGTTCCCACGCGGTTACAATCGTCGTGTATGTTTCGTTACTCCGAAACCACAGCTTAAAACTAGACCATAATACTGCAATAAGGTCACAATAGTGAATGGAACTGTCAGTAACGCACAATTTATCTCCGAGGCTGATTGTAGGCTCTAACATGTGCGCACACATCGCGCTTCGTGTTCCCTGCGCCTCAACGCCGGTAGAAAGCCCTGCCAAAGTGACTTAAACCACATCAGTACGTCTCATGCAACCGTTTAGCGCGTAGAAGACGCACGTCCTGCTAAATAGACCGTACGAGCGCGAACACAAACACCAGAAACTACCGCCGAGCGTATACCTGCCATGCGAAAGGGAGCACTCGACCAAGCGAGCATGCCGACTGCCCATAGATGGCGCCACAGCGTAGGAAACGCACCTTAGAGACTCAGAAGAGCCACCAGTTATTGACAATTATGTTTGGGAAGGGTGCAACAGAACTAAGTCGGAAAGAAAGGTAGGGGGAGTCGGAACGCTCATCCATCAGGGAGCCAAATGGAAAAGAGTAAGTTCACAATGTCAAGAGCATCTTTGGTTATCAGGTAAAATAAGTGGCAAAGAAACTTGGCTGGGCGTTATGTATTTGTGGACCGGAAAAAATTGCACAGAGAAAAATAAAGAGTTAGTGGAATGCATAAGCGCTGATATTAAGGGTTTCGGGAGTGGTGCTGAAATTGTCCTGTTAGCTAGGTGACATGAATGCCCACATACAGGATTTTGATGGCTATACCGACAATAACAAAAAGTCAATGCTGTACCTTTGTGAGCAAAATAACCTCGTGATCGTGAATACAGGGCCTACGTGTGAAGGACAGATCACGTGGGAAGTGGGAAACCGGCAATCGACCATTGATTACTGTCTGATGACAGAAGGAATTCATGATAAGTTGAGAGAAATGGTCATCGATGAGGAAGGGTTTAACAGCATAGGGAGCGACCATAAGCGCATCATATTGAAAATGGGATATGTAGTTGGGAAAGAGAGCAAGGAGAGCAAAATGGCCAGTCCAAATTTGAACGCTGAACAAATAGCAAATACAGTCACTAGAGTTGAGGAAGAACTTGGCAAATGGCCAAGTAAAGAGTGGGAATATGGTGAGCTTATAAGTGTAATAAAGACAGAAATACGGAAAGAGAACCAACATGTTCGTTGGAAAGGAAAAATGAAACCGAAACGCTGGTGGAACAAGGAGATACAAGAAGCGATTGCCGAATGACAGAAAGCAACTCGAGAGCACAGGCAGGCAAAGAAGGCGTAGTCGCCACAGGATGAAGTAACTAGTAAATGGGAAATATACCGGGAGAAAAAGTCTATGGTTCAAATACTGGTGCAAACAAAATTAAAAGCTGAAAGTGAACGTTGGTTGTAAGAAATACGTGAGAAACAGAAGGCCGCACCTAGAATATTTTGGAACCACATAAAATTTTTAGGCAGGAAGTCAACCACAATACAACAACATATCCTAGACGAAGATGAAAACAGACTCGAAGGAGAAGCGGCAATAAATTACATCCGAAAAGCAACAGCCGAATCTTTCCAAGGCAATGAAGAGGTTATACTTGTTGAAAAATAGAGCATGAAAGAGACCCAAGGGGAAAGGCAGCTGGTGCTAACAAATTTAAACTGGAAGAAAGCGGAAGAGAAAATTCCTAAGCGTATAGCCACAGGGCTAGACGAGATTCCCATTAGGCTGATAAATGAACTAGGGCCAAAAAGTAAGGAAGCTCTGGTGAAAGCAGTGGAAAGAACTTTAAAAGATAGACGAATACCAGACAGCTGGCGACAAAGAATAATGAATTTGATTTATAAAGGAAAGGGGGAGAAAGACAGAATTCACTCGTATAGACCATTGACCATTACATCGGTAATATAAAGGCTCGCAATGCAGGCAATCAAATTAAAGCTTCAAGCATGGACTGATAATGATGGCATTTTGGGAGAGCTTCAGAATGGTTTCAGAATAGGTAGGCGTTTGGATGACAACTTGTTTGTTCTTACTCAGTGTATTGAAATATCAAAAGCAGAAAGCAGACCGTTGTATGTGGCCTTTTTAGAAATTACAGGAGCCTACGACAACGTTGACCGCAACATATTGTGGGATATCCTGGAAGGGGAAGGCTTAGGTAACGATTGTATACAGATTTTGAGAGGGATTTACCTAGAAAATACCGGTTGCGTTGAATGGGAAGGGATGAGGAGCGAGGAGAATGTTCATATCAACAAGGGACTGAGGCAGGGGTGCCCTTTATCCCCGCTGTTGTTTATGATGTACATGGTGAGGATGGAGAGGGCGCTAGAAGGAAGTAATGTCGGGATTAATCTCTCAAACAAACAGGCGGGTACAGTAATAGAGCGGCAACTCGTAGGTTTATATTATGCGGATGACATTGTGTTGCTAGCTAACAAGCAAAGTGATTTGCAACGTCTGGCTAATATCTGTGGACAGGAAGGTAACGATTTAGGCTTGAAGTTTAGTGTTAGAAAATCAGGTGTTATGGTATTAAATGAAAACTGTGAACAGACAGCGGAGATACAGGGTCAAGAAATACCTCGGGCAACAGAATATAAATACCTTGGTATATGGATAAACAAAGGCAATGGATATATGGAAACACAGGAGAAAACCATAACAGTAAAGGGGAAGAGAAATGCAGCCATAATGAAGCATAGAGCGCTATGGGGATGCAATAGGTACGAGGTCCTCCGAGGTATGTGGAAAGGTGTAATGGTTCCAGGACTTACTTTTGGAAATGCAGTTGTTGGCTATAAATCAGGGGTACAATCAGGACTCGACGGGAACCAAAGGTCAGTGGGTCGCCGCGCATTGGGCGCTCACGGGAAGACTACAAACGAAGCTATGCAGAGTGATATGGGCTGGACTAGTTGTGAAGTGAGGGAAGCTTGCAGTAAAATTGAGTATGAAGAACGGCTGCGGAATATGGAAGAAAGTAAATGGGTTGGGAGAGTGTTCAGGTATCTGTACAGGAAAAACATTGATTCACAGTGGGGGAAAATAACTAGGAAGCTTACCAGCAAGTATGCGGCCTGTAGGGTGGAGAACACAACAACAAAGGTCAAGCGGAAAATAAGAGAAGCTGAATTAATCTCATGGGTGGCGGCAATGGAACAGAAACCTGCCATGAGTAACTATTAAGAGGAAAAAACGAATCAGGAAACAAACCATTTATGATAACTCAAAGGAAAGCTCATTACTTTTCGCAGCGAGATCAAGATGCCTTAGAACACGTACCTATAAAGCGAGATATAAGAAGGAAGAAGAAGCATGTGCTTGCTGTGGTAAAGCTAGGGAAACTACGGAGCATGTTTTATTAGAATGTGCAGACGTCTACCCAGCAGCCGATTTAGGCACCACTGACCTCCTTGAAGCCCTTGGGTTCAGAGGGAGCAGTGGTAAAGCAAACATGTCCCCAATAGACATTAGTAAGAGGCGACTGGACGATTGGTGGAAGAAAAGTAGGGAAACGACATAAGGCGGAGACGTACAAAAGCACAGTTCGCAATAGGGGGATCAGAAAATTTGGGCGTGGCAGTTCATAGGTTTTTTTTGTCTTTTTTCATTGTTTAACCTAGGTAGAATATTAGGCAGTATAGTAGCAAGAGCTTGGTGGCGAAACCCACCGCCCCGTTCCAAAGGGGACGCTCATAACATCCATCCGATTAGGTAGAATATTAGGCAGTATAGTAGCAAGATCTTGGTGGCGCAACCCACCGCCCCGTTCCAAAGGGGACGCTCATAGCATCCATCCATCCATGGTGGCGCCTGTGAAAAAACGGTGTATACCCGCTCTCAGCCGCTCCCCGACAGCAGCAGCAGGAACAGTGGGAAGGACGAAAGAAAACGCACAGAAAATTTCGCTTTAAAACTCATATAAGCACGTATTAGCATTTCGTACTAGACTAGCATTGAGTATACCACCTAAACCCGAGTAAGTCCTGCATACCGTAAACTGCTAAAACAAAAGCAGAAACCATAGCACACAATGGAGGGTGAATCAAAGAACGAATCCATTGGTCCCTGCCCAACACGTTCAACAATTGAACAATGAATGAACTACTTGAACAAAAGGTCACGTGACTATCTTCACTCTCGCGCTCTGCTCACATGTGCATTATTCGGTGCCTTTCGGGTCCTCTCATTCGCGGTCTCTAGAATATTCATTTCTTGCCTGACTAGTCGTCGGCCATGGCCATGAGCTCTTCCATGAACCCGTCATCCACGGTGGAATGGTGACACGTTGCGGGACTGTTGGCACAGGACACCAGGTCACGGTTGACATCCAGCTTGTGCTCGCGTGACGCTGTCTCGGCGCCACCTGTGATGCTTTCTTCAACTGCATCGTCGCCGATACTGCGGCATCCCTTGAAGCGCTTCAGAGGAATGCCTGCGCATAGCACAATAAATGGAAGGCCATAGGTTAGGGTTCTCGAAGATACGAAATTTAGAAATCAAGGCAGTAACGCACATCTCGCAAGATCACAGGAATTGTGCAAGAAGAAACAATACAGAGAAGGAAACAAACTTATCAACCGAAGTAAGTTTCTATCCCAGTCAAAATGCGTGTTCTGAATATTACGGGGGAAGTCACAAAATATTTTATGTTCTCCTTATCGGTCTAATTAGTCATGGTAATTACCACAGTTCTCAAGTATTGAGAATAGGGACAAGCCTACATTTATAAAGTTCTCGAGAGTTCCAAAGAACCTTGTTGACCCTATCGTTTTCATATATCACAGTCTTTCCGTGGGACGCGTAACAAATTATTGCTTACCAACTAAAACAGGAGGAAACGAGAACAAGGTGCAAGCGGGAGGCAACGTTTCGACAAGTGGACTTGTCGAAACGAAAACGCTGTCGAAACTAAAAGTAGGAAATATAAGCTGCTGAACAAGATATTTCATAGAAAGTTGTGCGGTTATATTATTGGAAGTTTACCTCTGTAGCATAACTTGTAACGTTGAATAATCAATCTTGAAAAGTTATGCAATCGGGCACACGACAAAATCAGTGTGACGTGGTGCGTACCACCGTAAACAAACTACATTATTCAGGCTCTCCTCAAATGTTTCGGCCAATTTTGAAACCTTGTGCAGAGTTTGTTAGGACGCCTTGTATTTAAAAAGAATACAAAAGAAATGCTGAGGCTTGTCGCTAGCGCGACTTTCTCGAGCATGCCAACATTTACAACGTGTCCTATCGATGCAATACGCAATACGTTTAAAGCGCCGTTTCGCTTGCAGCAGAGCTGCCACGCAAAACGGCGCTTTAAAGGTATTGCGTATTGCATCGATAGGACACGTTGTAAATGTTGGCATGCTCGAGAATGTCGCGCTAGCGACAAGCCTCGCTTCTGTGCAAACCTTTTGTGAGAACGCCAAGCGGACTACCAATGCTAAAACTTCAAAAAAAAAATGCAACGTAAGACACACATGCGCACATAATACGACTGCGAGCGTTGAGAGCAGTAGACGATCCACATTAAACAAAATTCACGTGAAATGTTTTGGATATAAATGTTGCAGTACAGAATATGTTTATATCAAAATTGGAAGCCCAGCGCTTAGGCGAAATACCCAAAAAATAACGGCACACCTATTTGAGGACGGCCCTGCGGGGGCAAGCAAGCAGAAAGCGTTATCAGTTTTTCAGATATTTCGGAAGCTTTCAACATGATGTGGCAAGAAATGCCACACGAGATGTACGCGCCGCAAAAGTCATGGTAATATGTTCCAATTCCGTCTAAAATGTTATGTTGGCGTACCTGCTGTTAGCATATTAATTATATTCTTCAATATTGATAACAAACCTAACAATTGTAACAATCAGTGTTAAGAACTGTCATAAACCCTGCAATGCAAAAAAAGTACTCACCACCACGGTAGACGATGCGTTTCTGAGCTGCGGGTCCTGACGAAGGGCCGGGCTCGGAAACAGCGTCACCGCCTGCAGCCCGCTTGGAGGCCACTGCAGCGCCTGTAGCCAGGATTACAGTCTCCCGTGAAGCCAGCTCCACTCTCCTTGGGCACACCACGCGGCCACTGGGCAGGGTGAAACGCACTCGCTTTGCTGGCATGGCTCCTTTGCTCGGTACAGCGAATCCGATGCACGTCCGCACACAACGAAGTCGGGCGTCGAATGAATTTTTTTTCACTCGCAAGGCAACGCGCGTCTTTCCCTTTCCCTCTCCCACTGCACCAACCAATGGGGTGGTTGGTTAGGAAGCGTCCGTGCAAGGTCAATGTATCTCAAGCCCCGCCCATACTCGTGCCGCTCCCCCCCCCCCCCCGCAGGAGCTGGATCCGACACATTTTAACATAAAACGGAGGAGTAATTGCGCATTTGTAATGCAAAGAAATTTGGAATATTTTTACCTTGTCCCGGCCCAGACATTCCCACCTGTGGCGACGGCAGCAATACAAAAGCCGACATTTACCACTACACCATGCTGCTCTCCCAACGACCACAGAAATAGTCAGGTTTGAAAACGAGACTGATCCACACTTAAACCATTGACGTTCTGTCATGACTGTTTAAGGTAAGCGGGGAAAAAAGTGGTGTCTTTCCTAGCAGCGTTCACGTCCGAGCTGCAAACTGGCTGCTGTATAGTTCATTGTTCCGTATATCAGGTGCGTTTCCTTCGCTCGACTTCGTGCTCCAATTCAGCGTTGTATAATGTTTAACTCGGACGGCGTTACTCGGACGATTGAACATCCACCATGCATGGTCAACATTTTGAAATTGTTTTTCCGTCAGTGGGACATCGCGGCCATGACAGTCGAGGAGGGTGTCAGTTTTTCGTCTTCGCTCAGTTACAGGGAAACACGGTGGCTTTTCCGTTATTAACCGCTGCAGTTCTACGCCATTTGGCTTGAATAGCCCGAAGACGCATGTGGTGTGTGCTATACAGGAACCGGGTGCGAGTGAAGCACATTTATCTACACCCCGTAGGCTTGATTAAAGGAAAAGTAAAGCCAATCAGTGAGGAAATATTGTTCCCTTAAGCATGTATCAGCTGGGACTGTAGATAAGTGCTGTAAAATTGCATTGCAGAGTATAAGGATTTCTGATTTTAGCTTAAATTGAGTTGTCCCAAATTTTTTGAACAGAGGAAGCATTATGAATGACCATACAGCACGCACAACTGATTGATTGGCTGCAGCTATTATGTGAAAGAAACTATAGGCCCCTGCGACGCTGCCGTCGACGACTCAGCGCTTACGCGTGGATGTGAAAACGCCAGTACACGCTATCAATGCCAATGCCGCACTTCGCCATTTCCCTCTCAAGTTTCTTCTTTTTTCATTTTCCGTAGAAGCATGCGCTATCCTCAGCCTCCTAACTTGCGCTTGCTTTTGTTCATGCCACAGATTCTCGAGGTTAAACACAGACTTCTGAATGCAGCTGATGTTACTTGATCGCTTAACCTTGCGACCCATTTCATGCGGGATCGGTAGCCACTTCGAACTTGTTCGCCCCCTTCACGTTTTAAGTATGTTGTGCTGTGATTTTTCGCGGCGCCCTATGTCAGCTAGTATGCGGGGTTCCGGTGTTATCTAGACATACATATTCAAAGTGATGTTGAATATTGAGGGATTATTGTGCATTGGTAAGTGACAGTGTGCGAAGCCGCTGTCGCAGATAAAGGGACCGGTGGGGCCAAGACAACTTAACATCGAGAGCGAACGGGTGAGCGCAAGAAGCCGACGAGAAGAAGCGACGCGCGGGATGTCTGATGCGACGTCAAAACATAATACTAAGAAAGGAACCATTCAGGACCGTACACGTTGGGTGACGTAGAAGAGAATTAAGGAAGAAGAAGAGATGAGTAAGAGACCAAGGGCCGTGTTTGATGCCGTTTGCATTTACATATAATCAACAAAACGAATAACTCTTTCATTGTTCTCTTATAATTTGCTTCTTTTTGTATGTTTCGTTTTCTTGCGTTTTTGCTCACATCGAATTCGTAACATTCCAAAAGTATAGGTAATCGTTTCAGCACGCAATTCTTCGCCATTGATTGATTGATTGAAAACTTTATTGTTCCATCGAGCTGGGGTGCCCGCCTCTTAACTTACACGTAGGTAGGGGAGGAGGACGAAGCAGTCCCCGCGTGTTGAGGACGGTGAGTCTTCACGGCCTCAACGGCCAGGCGGATTGCTCGACGCTGGTCGTCTTCAGCCTCGCTCTGGAGCAAGGCCTCCCAGGCTTCTCTACTGACAATGTTTTCCTTGGCCCCTGGGGAGCCAGCACACTCCCATATTATATAGTCTAGCGTACCTTCGCCAATCCCGCGTGTGCTTAAGAGCCATAACATGAGGCCATTGTCATCATCATCATCGAGACCCTAGAACGGCGTGCACTGTACACGAAAATAAACCCAGCTGGGGTTTTTTAAGAGGTGATGTGCCCTAAAACATCCGCTCCTCAAATATTTACTCCAATGTACGGGAGCAAAACAGCGCCATTCCCTCATTTCACTCCGCTGGCTAGCTGCGGGAGTATTAAGGCGACATGACGCGATTTTACTCCGCTTCAAAATCTTGTTCTCCCGTGAAACTCCGACAGGGTGTTTTAAAAAACTCCCCTCCACCGAAAAAGGTTGGTCACGTGGCGCTTCCCATGAGGCTGTGTGCCTCGCCAGCGACCGGGCGCGTTCGGCGGAGCCGGCAGTGCTCATGGCTGACGGTTTGTTTACGTCTGTGAAGTGTCGTTCCGTGACAGCGTTTCGTCAATTTGTTTCCCGTATTTCCTTCCAGAAAGTGTTACGGTATGCCTGAAGCTAACTGTATCTCAGCTTCAAGTAGATTAGCTGTGATCACTTTGCTGACAACGTTGATTGCAAGAGCAACGTTTTTAAGTGCGGGAAAAGGTTTAGGTATACCTCGAAGCTGCTCACTGGCTCGTGATGTCGGTTCAGGTTCTGACTGTGTTTTCGTGCTGCGTGACCCTGGCCTGTGTTCTTCAGTACGTGGAATGCGACTTCTATGTCTTTTTGGGTACATGATGGCAACGTCCAGTGTAGTGTTTGAAAGGACCGCGTAGCAATGGCAACAGCAGCCACTGTTCGAGCGACGACATCCGTGGTCGCGTATGAATGGTGTACCCCAAGTTCGTTGCGGTGCTGTGTTGCCAGTGAGAATGAGTGCAAGCAACTGTTTTTATGTATCTGTGAACGGATATCCTCACCGGAAGAAAAACGGTAGGACATAAGTATGCGTACTGAAAATAAAGCTTCTTATTGAGCGATGTGAATCGAATTGTTATCGCGCATATAGGTTTTGGTCACGTCGTTGCTTCCGATATTGCATTAACCTTACGCTCTATCCGAGACACTGATTTAGACGCATGCCTGCTGGCTCCGAGTTTAAGGATTCACTCGACAGATCAGCGATGTAGCTTCTTTTCACAGCCGAGAGAGATTGCTTGGACGCAGAGCGAGTAGTGCGGTGTATAAAATGTATGACTACGCATTTTTCGGTGTTACGTCGGCACCTGCGGGTCATGCTCACGCGTAATAATTTTTTGCTACGCTACCACTATATCGCAAAAATTTAATTTTGCTATGTAGCCCACTCACTTACATTTTTGTTGCTTTCTGTAACTAACGCACTACTTTTTTGCCGCGAAGGCCGGCAGTGTGCGAAGTCGCTTCAGCACTCATAGAATGGCATAATTTTGAAAAAAACATCATTAACTTTTTTCTCTCACTATTCTGAATTAACAGTTTTGTGCGGATTAAGGTATTAAGGTAGAGAGGCAGATCTCGTATGAACGAGCATGTGAGTCGTAATTCTGAAAACAGCACAGCTGCTCCCTAGGCGGTTTCGAGGCACACAGTATTGTGGCTATATATACTGGCACCGTTGCTTCTAGAGTATCGCGTGTAGGTGGCATGTCTTCCAAATTTCTGCATTGGGCGTTTCTGAAATGTTTATGTATGTCATGACTTATTGACTTGTTTCGTCGAATTTGACGCGGTCTCCTGTGCATATTTCGAAATTTGACCAGCAGCCTCTGCATGTCAACATGTTCGCGCAAACTCACGCGATGCCTCTTTTTATACTCCCGTTGCATCTCGAAAAAGCTCCGTCCTTGCAAAGCAAAAAATTAAAAAGACAGAAAGAAAACTCCCATAATTCCACGCAAAAATTCCGCTCGCACGGAGTAAAAATTCTACTCCGATCGTACGGAGCATAATAAACTCCGAACCGGGCCGGGGGTCGCTAGAAGACAAGCAGTATACTCCCACGTCGGAGTTATTTCCGTTTACAGTGTGGTGGTGTTCGGACGCAAGTGAGCGCCGAAGAAGTCAGCGTCCACTGCTAGCGGGAGTAAGCAGTCGGGCCGTGGGCCCGAGCTTGCAGATTACCACAGGTGGAACCTGGACTGCCTAACCTGCTCAGTCAGCACAACGTCCCATCGCGTGGCAACCTTGAGTTGCCACGACGGCTCGGCGCTTTTCAACTTCGCGGCCACGTGACAAGAACTGTTGGCGAGGCGTACCCCGCTCTTATTCTAATGTCCTTGTGTATTCTGACACACCTAACAACTTTAGGATTAGAGTAGCGGTGACTTTGATTAATGAGAACTGCATTTGTTACGAGCAGTGTAGAGTGCTTTTCATCCTTTTTCTCCATGCTTTGTTTATGGGTGTTTTCTTTCCACTTTCTATGTGTAAATACACATTCTTCTTTCACTTCTGAAATTTACCGCTTTCATGCTTCATTTGAATGGAAAACATAGATAGCGACATTATTTTAGGTCGCTTTCCATAAACGGACCGTGACAGGGATCAAGGCCTTGCCTAAGGTCTCATACAGGCAGCTTGCGATGTCACTACAACGTAATGACGGCGCCATCTGTAACCACCACGGCAAACAAACAGCATTTCGGATTTTTGGACGTGGTGAAATGTCGTTTTGCAGAAGCAGCTTTTCTAGCGGTGTTCCACAAATTGCCTTCTCGTGAAAATTCCATCTGCTCATGTTAGGTCACATGGTGGTCGGGAAATCTGACACGGAAACAAATTATTTAATTTTTCTAATAATAATCATCATATCAAATACATTGGTCCACTCGGGAGGTTTCGACCGTGCCCGTTAGGTCACTCTTACATATGCGGCAATCTCGATGAAGGTTTTACGTGAGGAGGTACGTTGACATCTCGGTGCCTCAATTCCACACGTGTGTTACATAAACTGCGGAAGCCTAGGATCAAGATAAAATCATATTGTACAGCTGCCGCGTATTCAACTGCAAGAAATCAAATTATATCTTAGGGTAATTGCAACTGCTTATGGATGCTACACAGGATAATGTCCAAGAAATCACTGGAATCTCCACTGACCTTGAAAATACTTGATATCGTTTGCAGCTTCTTACAAAGTAAGCATTGACGTATACTTCCCTCTTGCCCACACCAGATAGCCATTTCATATGGTCACTGCGGGTTAAATATAGTGATGACCATTCTGTAGCACATGCGCACAACAGGAAATTGGCAAAGAGCCGTGTCCGTGTTTTAATTGTCTCCAATGTCCTGGCACAGTTGCTCATCAAGGAAATTTCGAACAAATTGCTCACAGTTATTCGGGCCATGGAGAGTACATACGTTGAAAAAAGAACCAAGAAATATTTTTTATGGTGTAAACTATTTATTGTGCTAATTAATGAATTGTTTATTGTTTTTAGGCTATCCAAAGGTGAAACGTCACTCCAACATATAAGAAACGAAATAGGGGCTTTGCTTTAGGTTTTCTGTGTTTCTTTTATCGTTGCGGCGCATAAAAAACAGCGTAGCAGATATGATATATTGTACATTACGTGGGATGATTTCATTACTGCACATACCACAATGGGGGATTTACCAAGAAGTGGCCGTTACATATCATGCAACCGACTGGAGATACTATCCTGGACGGTGTTGAATTCTGTCATCTTGTCATATTTGGTAATGGCGGTATTTTGATCATATCGGAGGCACCTGTGGGCATCTCTAATTGGCTCAAAATGCCGTCATTGCCCAATTCCACGACGTT
Organism: Dermacentor albipictus; assembly: GCF_038994185.2. Taxonomy (NCBI): domain Eukaryota; kingdom Metazoa; phylum Arthropoda; class Arachnida; order Ixodida; family Ixodidae; genus Dermacentor; species Dermacentor albipictus. The sequence continues at coordinate 98,030,707 of NC_091822.1, forward strand.
GCGGAATCGACACTGTCAAGAATAGTGTCCGTAGCTCTTTTACATCATTGCCGCGTGTTGTTGAGGAATATATTTTCCATACATTGGCACATCCCAGGTGATCTGTGATGAAGCAACCTGTACATGCGCAATAACCAAGAAAAAATGAAAAAGAAATACAATACAATGTAACATCTGCCACATTGTGTAGCATCGGCATACGCGAGGGCAGATGCACGTGTCACGTACCTTTGTGCCAAAGAAAACTACACAAAGAAAGTTCTTTTTTTTTTGTCGGCCGTAGAAATTCCACTTATCGTTGCTCTCCTAATAAATTAAAGAACGTGTTCAGACAGCCGTACGGCAACTCACGAGCACATCTCTCTCGATGATCAAGTCCACTTGGTGTCGCAAACCTGGGGTGATGAAGAGTGGCCGCAGTGGTCAGCGAATTACCTGTCGCGTTGCCTCTGACCTTAGCGCAAATTATGCTTGGGAAAACATACACATCATTCTGGAAGCCATCCATCATACCTGATTGCTTAGCGTTAATAACCACCGCAGATTGCAGCCAAGAAGAGCCGCCTGCAGGCCTCTACCCCCCCCCCCTCTCTTGCCCACGCTTATATTGTCACGTGTACCTATCTTTATCGGGCGCCTAACAAATTTTCTCGCACAGCGTGGGAAGCGCCTGCGTGTATCCGAAGTTTCTGGAAAGTTATCGATGCTTCTATCCGGCTGTCTGTTGTCGCCGAACTTTGTGTTATCTGATTTCATCGCGGGACGGAAATGGTGTAGAGCTTTGTGGAAGGCAGGCGGGTCCGAGTGATTAGTCTGGAACATTCGGCGACTGCTGTATAAAAGCCGACGCGCTTAAACCGCTGATCAGATTTTCGACGATCGCCGACCCTGTTCGCCGCTATCGTTGAGTTATAAGTGTAGCCTGATTTTGTGGGCACAGGTTCGCCCAAAAAAAAGTAGTTTTGTCTTTCACAGTATTGCTACTGTGTTCTTCAGCGTCACCACCACGTGACATCTGGTGGAGGTGCGGGGTAACGTTCCCCGTACCTCTCGCAGATGTCACGCGGTGGTTAGGTTGAAGAACACCACTCACTCGTTCACTCACTCTCGCACTGCATAGGTTCAAGAACAATCTGTCCTCTTGGCTGAGTCCATCCCAGTCTTGAACCTATGCAGCGCGAGAGTCAGTGAAAGAAAAGAGGTGAGGGGGCAATCATTCACAGACGCAACACCCGATCGACGTCACCGACTTGCACGGACCAATGGGAAAACTAGGAAAGTGCTCCAAAATGAGAGCGCATGACCATGACGCCCCCCCAAAAACGTTGAACCGAAACTAACAAGCACACGCATGCAGACAAAAACACACGAATACTTACTTAATGTTTCACAATTTAAACGAAACGCAAAAAAGGGGGGATTTCCATGTCAGGGGTTCCTCGGAACAAAAGTGTGCGCGCCTCCTTGGCCGCATCACATTGTTGTTTTTTTCTGTGCAAATTTCAGGCAATTAAGTTGAGTGAAATCATCTTTCAAGTAATCACATTTAAAACGAACTTTTACTCATGATCTTCAGACGGTCGTGTTTCTAGCATCCTGATCGAGCACTACAGATAAGAACCGAGTCACAGAGAGGAAGGACGTGATAACGCAGTAGCTCGGTTTCACAGAGAAATCGTGACTGCTTCCTGTGGCTGCGGTGTCCGTGATCGCATTTACTCGAAACTCTTTTTTTACATTCTCGGCAGAGCAATGGAAATCTACCAAGTTTTAGAAACTCAACTCGACATTGAGTTTAACATTGCCACTGACACGTTCGTTGAGAACAAACAAACGCACTCGTTCACAAGACGAGAAACAATGTACACAATTTACTGTGTACGCGAACTTTGGTCGTATTTGTCTTTTTTTTTCTTTCGTTCGATTGTACTGCTCTTTTAGATTCAACGTATATTTACGTCCACATAGTTAAGTTGGCACCAAGCTAGTCGCGTCTCACGAGCATAAATTTATTTTTATTTTGCTTAATTTCACCTTGTTTTGTGTGCGAAGAAGTTCTTGTGTCTTTTTACGTTACAAGCACATTGTGAGTTTCATCTTTTCGTTGTTTTGTTACTTATGTTTAATGGGTGTCCTTTTGTGTTTCGCTCTCCTATAGTTGTAGCATCGGGACGATGCATTTTAAGAGGGGGGTATGGACAGGTCTACTTATCTTTATCGGGCGACCACGTTTCGCCGCCTAACAAATGTAATCGCACAGCGTGAGATGGGCCTGCACGCATCTGAAGTTGTGTTATCTGATTTCATCGCGCGACGCGAATGGTGTAGAACTTTGTGGAAGGCACGCGGGTCCGCATGATTAGTCTGGAACATAAGACGACTGCTGTATAAAAGCCGACGCGCTTAAACCGCTGATCAGATTTTCGACGATCGCCGACCGTGTTCGCCGCTATCGTTGAGATATAAGTGTAGACTGTTTTTGTGGGAACAGGTTCGCCCATTAAAAGTTAGTTTTGTCTTTCACAGTATTTCTACTGTGTTCTTCAACGTCACCACCACGTGACAATACATACTCTTCGATAGACTTTGCCTCTTAGTGGGCGCTCACCTTCCCTCGGCCCCCTGTGCGCACGTGACGAGACCCCACGCATGAAGCCGCCGTCCATCTCGGCTCTCCCTCGAACGCTTTCCGCCGAATCTGCAGCATACAACGCGCTGCGACGAGGGAAGAAATTCGCCTGAAGTGTCGCTATAATTGCTATGACAATAAAAGGCACAGAAGCTTAGCTATCGCATGCGTGGAAACATGCTTTCATTCACTCGTCTCGCTGGGGACAATGGTGTAAGGCGACATAGAGACACTTCACAGCTATCAAGGGTCCCAGCCTAAACATAATGGTGAACCTTCAGTGAAATCAAGAAGGGTGTGCGGCGCAAGGTAACAATAAACGTAAGTTCAAAGTACGGTACGGTCCGCTTCTGCTATATATAAATAAAATAATCAAATATGGGTAGCGGTAAACATACGCAGGACATGCGTGGGCAGAGTTGGTTTAATTCACCTCAGTGTCTAGGCGACACAACGGAAGTGGTTGCACGTCAAAGAAACGCTTCTGTGCCCGCCGAAGTAGCACTGTGGCTATGGCATTGCTCGAGGTCGCAGATTTGACCAGCGAGCGTAAGCTTTTATTTCAAATCAACAAGATTTAGGCACCCGCATTTTGACGAGGGAGAAATCGTGAGACATATCACGTGTCTCGTTTCATAAACCATCAGAAGTGGCGTGGGAAGAAAAAACGTTGAGCCCGATTACAGTGCAGATAATTGGGGAAAATGCTTGTGATTCTCCTCTCTGCATCGTTCTACCTACGGGAGAGAAATAGTGATCAAGGTAAAAACTGTGATCGCGGTATCAGAGACGTCCGCTACACATACAGTATACCAACTGTAAGGAACGATCTCTATTCTCAGAGGCCAAATAGAGACGATGTACCTGCTTTAGCGAAGCATTTAGGTGTCTGTCAAAGCAGAAAATCATGACTGATTCCAGGAATTTCGCAAACGTGTGATTTTCCTTCATCTTTGTAGAAAAAGAAAGGCTGTGTTGCATCTGGCAGTACTGCCGCACTGTTTTCGATGGGTGTCGACTAGGTCCGCAATTTGTGAAGCGCGAAAAAAATTAAATTATGAAGATACCACGCACTATGGGAATCTATGGAAGCGAAGCTTTCTGTGCTGTTTGTATTGACTGCCATAATTACTGGCTCATGTTGACTGCAAATATTTAGTTTTTAAAACGGTTTCTGAACACGAGTGTGGTGAGGTGATGATAAACGTTAGCTTTTGTGCACCACTACTGTTTGTCTGCTTAGTACACAAAACACAAAGGGAGAGGTGTTTGCTTTAGTTGTTGTCCGCCATATTTCGTCACCTCAGAGAGGGTTGAGCATTGTCATTGGCTCACACGGCACGTCGCATTATGGCAGAAGCCTTAAACTTGATTTTGATGATGAGGCTCTGCATGCCAAAACCACGATCGGATTAAGAGGCATGCCGTAGGGCCTCACTCCGGAATAATTGGAGCTCCGTGGTGCTCTTTAACGTCTCCCTAAATCAATGTAACCGAGAGTTTTTTATTTCTCTCTTGTCAAAATGTGCATATCCAGCTTTTCTGGACACGTACCAACTAGCGCCCCAAGCGGGCCCGGCACGAAGCTAGCGCGTTTTCAATGGAACGAGAGGGTTTTTTGCGAATAACAAAAGCTGCAGGCCGATTATTGAAAAACGCAGGTGACAAACGGGTTCTGGAAGACAGTCCACACGAGCCAAATGCAGTGATCACTCTATGGCACGTAAAGATTTTGTTCCCACAGCAGTTAAAGTTTTAGCAATGGAAGCCTATGGAAACAACGAAAATTTGTGCTCAATTTTTGAGGCAAGAACGATGACTGTAATAAAACTATCCCGTCTATCGTAATATGCAGTGCAGCGTATGTAGTCCGGAGACTCAGCTTTCGATTGATGCCTCTCTCGACTCTCCATATATGGCGTAAGACTGTTCCTGAAAGCGATTTTTGTGACACTGTCGTGCAAATTGCCGTGGTATCTATAAAAACATGAGCGTACCACTTGGCGAACCCTCGGTAGCCGTGGCCGAGTGGTAGAATAGCGAGCACCTTTCGTCCCGCATCACAGCGGCCGTGGTTCGATTCCCCCTTCGCAGCGTTTTTTTTTTTTTTTTAAAGCAGCATATGACCCAGTTCTGTAGTCTCTCACTAGATGGCAGAATCACAAAACCCAAGATTTGCTTTCGGTTTTGGTTTTTCAGCAGCGCATTTTTTGAAAGCCGCATAGGGCTTATAGTCTCCTACCAAATGGCATAAACACAAAACTCTAGAATTGCTTTCGGTTCTGGTTTTCCAGTTTTGCTCTTGAAATATTATGCTTTCTGTTTTTCCTTCATAAAACGTCGCAGTATCGTGTTCATTTGTTAAGTCATCGCTTTTATGAAGGTTTTATTCATTGGACAACCTAACTAGAAGCTTGCGCATGGCTTTCTGTTATGAAAAAAAAAAAAACTTTCGTGCTTTGTAGCGTGGAACCTGCAAGAACAAGATGGCTATTCTTATTGCGATCTTCTGGAAGGTCGGTTTTCTTCGACTTTTGACTGTCCTTAATGGCACACACTCCGAGCGAATGACGTCCAGCTGTGCCACAATGTTACCCGGTGGCCAGTGCCATTCCTAAGCAACATTCGTGTGGAACAAAGGGTCTGCTAGGCTGAGTCGCGGCCCGAACGTTAATTATTTCTAAATATTCATCCAAATAACAAATGCACCAACTAGGAGATGTGCAGCGTCTGGATTAGTAGCTACTGTTAATGTGTTCCCTACAGCCAAGTGGTATCAATCCATAGGTGTGGCCGTAAAAAGTCATTTGAATAAATGTCCTTCGTTCGGTGCATTTGCTTTTAAGGCGCAGCATTCTTTGTCGAGTACCCCTGCAATTTGGTAGCAAAATTGTGCAATATCGTATCTGTAACGCCAAAAGCTTGACGCATTTCCCATATAAATATATAAGTCTTCATACAAAGCTTTGGGGTGACCAACCTGAAATTGGGAGTGGCATCAGCATAAATTGGGGCCAAGGTGAATTTAGCAGTGATATGGGAGTGGCCCTACCTAAATTTGGGGTGAAATGGTTGTGAGCCAAGCTGAATTTGAGGCTGATATGGGGGTGGCCCAAGCTAAATTGGAGGTGATATAAGGGTGGGTAAGCCTAAGTTTGGGGGAATATGGGGGTGGGCCAGCCTGGATTTGGGGATGATATGGGGTGGGAGAACTTAAATTTGGGGGTGATATGGGGGGTGTGCCACCCTAACCATGGGCGTGATATGGGGCTGGGCCAAGCTGAATCGAGGGGGGGGGGGTAGGGGGGCTAACCTAAATTTGGGAGTGATTTGCGGTGGGCCATCCTAAATTTGAGGTGATAGACGGGTGGGCCAGGCTAAGTTTGGGGCTGATATGGGGGTGGGCCAACCTGGATTTGAGGATGATATGGGGGTGGGCCAACCTAAATTTGAAGGTAACATGGGGACGCGCTAACCTAACCATGGAGGTGATGTTTGGCTGGGCCAAGCTGAATTAGGGGGGGGGGGAGGGAAGGTGATGGGTAAACTAACCTATATTGGGGTATGATTTGCGGTGGGCCATCCTAAATTTGAGGTGATCGAGGGGTGGGCCAGCATTAGTTTTGGACTGGTATAGGGGTGGGTCAACCTCGATTTGCAGGTGGTATTGGAGTGGGCCAATATACATTTGGCGGTGTTGTGGAGGCGGGCCAATCTGTATTTGGGGGTGATATGGGGTTGGTCCTACCTAAATGTGGGGGCAATCTCGGGGTCGATCAATCTGAACTTGGGGGCGATATGAGGGTGGGCCAACCTAAATTTTGGGGTGCGTCGACTGGAATTTTGGGGGACGATGTATGGAAATTCGTGGGTGGACCAACTTGAAAATTAGGGGTGGCCCAATTGAAATTGAAAAAATCGGGCGTGGCCGACTTAAAATTAGGGGGTGGGCCAAATTTAATTTGAGGATGTGCGAACTTGAAATTTAGGGGTGGGCCTATCTAATGTTTGGGGGTGGGCCAATTGAAATTTGGGGGGCCTGTTTACGAATAGTTAGACAACACCAGTGGTGTTTCTGCATCTTTTTCATCATCACAAAGTATGTATATTAATAATTGTTACCTAATACTCCTCAAGGTGAGCTACCACTCGAGCCTTCCCAGCCCACTGGGCTGATAATGTCACAGAAGTACTCTCATCGTGACAACTGCGACGTTCAATGTGGAGATCACATGAACAAATGGCAGACTTAGCTGACCATTTTCATATCAATGTCATTGCTAACACTACTCGCTCGTGCTAGAGTCAACACAAGCTGACAACTATCATAATTCAACTTTCACTAGCACGCTAGTCGACACGCTCTCAGCGCACTATTTCGCCAATCATTGGATAGAGCCTTGCTGGATGTTTTACTGTCATGTTGCGTCGTTTTTCACGAAGGCCGTCTCCCGAAAAGAGAATAGATTTTTGAGATTGACGAGGCGAGCTAGTATATAACTCATACGAAGCAAATGTATAAACGGTTATAGTGATTTTTCAAAAATGAATATAAGTAAATAAGATTTCAGATGGTATTGTTTCGACCGGGCATGACAACGAGTTTTTCCCGCCTGTCACAGTGCTTTGACCGAAAACCTAATCATTTTGCTCAAACGTGTTGCCCAATACTACATCTGCTAAATGTAGAAAAGTGCGGTACGTGGTCACAGCTTCAAAGCCAGTCTATTTTGTGTACGGTTGTTGATATTGTAGTAATGTGGAGTTTTCTTCTTTATAAGAGCACAAACAGAAAAATATAACAATTGGTAGCTAAGTGCAAAGTAAATTGGAAGATCTGAAACCAGCAATTATTTTTAATTTGTGGATTGGTCTTCTCCACCGGTAGATCGCTGTCGCATTACTTCAAAGAATTTTGTTTGTGTGCAACTGCAGCAAAAACGAAAATACTACCATTTCATTGCCAGGACCTTTATGCCCTCCAAACACACAAGGACACCAGATACTTGGCAATATCAGTTTATAAATTGACATTCTTTTGCTAATTTCAGTGTAGCGTGGTGCCTGCGGACGGAGTATTTTCTTAGTATCAGTCCAGTGTTAGCAGCGAGAAGCATTTCGGTCTACCATTCCCATGAGGGCATACTAGCAATTGTAGCGCTTTACTGTAAGACAAATTAAGTGCTAAAAAACTTCGTGTGCCTTGTCCTTTCCGCAGGTCGTCCATCCATTCTGTTATGGTGACGATCAACGTTGTGTCCGTCAGGCCTCCTCCTCATTTTTAGCTTCACCATCGCGAGAGTGGACAGAGAAAGGAAGCTTTCTTCACAATCAGCCCCAGCGGGATTCCACCACTCGTAACTGCTGCAATTTGCATTGAGTGACTGGGCATGCTAAGCACATCCTTAGTTTCACAATGACTAGAGTACGCAGAGAAAGTAGAGCTTTGGTCACTTTCACTACCACGAACCCATGTCAATGCAGATATAAGTAGGTGCAGAGGCTGAGTATGCTAACCTCTCCGCTACCACCTGCTTCCACCACCTTAGATTTTCCAGGCATACCTGCTTCTTGTTTTTATCGCAGACGCATGCAGGATAAACGCGGATAACTAAAAAATCTCAGCGCCCTTCCACTCTGTGAAGAAACATGACCTGCAAAGCTGTGTATGTGGGTCCCTTAATGGTGAACTGCACCTCCACCGTATGTCGGCCCCGCATTGCACTGTCTTCGGGATCAGCCCACGTATGGGGAGTGCTGAACGCCTGCTTCATCTCCGCCGCGGGTCTCCCCGTCATGGCGTTACATTCGGGATCAGCCCACATATGGGGAGCGCTGAACGCGTGCTTCACCACCGCTGCGGGTCGGGCCGGTATTACGCTACCTTCAGGAATTGGCTCTACACGCGGACGCGATAGTGGACAAAGTAGCCCTTAAGAGGAAGCTTTAGCTCTGGTGGTCCTATCTAAATAAATGTAAAAGGAGAATTCGTTTTTCTCGACAGCCACTGCATCTAATTTGACAAGTTTTGTTGCATTTAAAACAAGAACTTAAAATGTAGTGTCTGTTGGTTTCGAATTCTTGAATTAGGCCATCATTTGTTTATTCAAAATTGTCCAAAATTGCAAATATTAAGAAAACGAAACCATCAAGTTTACAACTCTCTTTCGGCAAAGAAAACTGATATCAAAATTATGTACATTGCATCTAACAGCACCTCTAAAGCTGACAAAATTTATATATTACGCATGAATCTTAAAAAATTTAGTAATATGGAAATACAGCTTTTCTACAACCCTTGTTCGCAACGTAACGACTTCACGTAAGATATAAACCGGCATATTGGAATTGTCTAATGGATGCTGTTTACAGAACTGCGATATCAGTTCTTGATCTGGAGTTAATAATTTGTAAACTTCGTGCTTGTGTACTTTTCGCACTTTCGAATTGTTGAATATCTTTTACCAAAATTCAGGCCCTAAATAGAAATTCCGCTTCCAATAGTCACTAGAATTTACCTTTCTCTCCCGAATCCAACAAATTTCATTAAAATCGGTCCAGGGGTTATCTAAGAAAAGCGTTTCGGCTTTTTACATCTATTTGAATAGGCCGAGTCGGAGTAGGGCCCGTGTTAAAGCTTCCTCTTAACGACTTCGCTGTAAAAAAAAGAATAAAAGAATAAAAGAAAACAAAAACGCTGCATCCATCAATATCGCCAGCTCAGATTTCGTCATGATGGCACCGTCCCCATTGGCACGGCTCCGTGAGCAGCTACCAAGCTGTTCACTTTCGTTATCTTCCTTCCCTCGGCGGCCGCGCATTGTCTTGATGCCAGGGGCGCGCTAAATCTGCACCATCATTCCGTCATGCATCGCTTCTGCGACCAAGCAAGCTTTCGGCGGCACACGTACACTGCCGCATTGACACCAAAACTTTAAACTGCTTGCTTTCGAGAAAACAGCATGAATAAAAATGGAAGGCGACTATAAGGCCACGGGGAATATGTTCGCGGGGCCATACTATTGATGACAGCATCCCGAAAGGCTAGATGTGGTCAGGTTGACTTTACAGGTTTGGAAGGAATAACTGACGGTCTAGCTGCTTCATTATCACATAAACAGCGCTTGAAGTTGTTAGCGCAGTTTGTGTGTGGTTCCTCCTTTGTGTCCCGTCGTGAACTGCTGTTCTTTCTGTGGCTTTACAGATGTTCCTTTCCTGCTTCAGTTACGCCTTCCAAGAGCGTTTACTTGGAAAATTTTTGTTTGCATGACTCTTACAGAAGCATGTTTTTTCGATTGGCTGCATAATCTCGAGGACGGGCTCCAAACTTCTCATTTTCTTTAGCCGCGTAAGAACCATTACTGAAAATTTAATTAACGTAGCTTTGTTAATTACGCAAACAACTTCTCAACTTACTCCGCATCTAGAGATTGCCAATCTGAACACTCGAATGATAAAATGATGTTAACATGGTTTGTATCATTTCAATAGTTTTGTTTCGTGCAGTTAAAAGCAAGCGGCATATTGATGGTGTTTTAGACTTCTTATAATGTAAGTGTGAAAGCTTGGACAGGTTATCTTGGCACAAATCAACTTCATGAGCTTAATCACATGTGCCCAACGCTGCACGACTGCCTTTACAACCGATTCTTATATATTATACAAGAAGCACCTCAGCGCTACGGTACATCCCACAAGGTGTGCGAGAACATTGTGTGCGCTCCCGATTAAGTGCCTGAGCGTTGGTGGCATCAGGCTTGGTTTCCTGGCATCATAAGGAATAAAAACTGCTGCCTGGAGGAAAGCATTGGGTACATTTTCAATACTTTGTAACATATGGATCAGCACGGATGTGCACGTTAGAACGAAAAGTACTGAAATATTAAGATGAGGCTTACGCTGGATGTATTTTAGCTGTCTAATGTTAAGATCTAAAGAAGAAATACTGTGATTTTGTGACAAATAATGCTGGCATGAAATATGAGCTTCGACACAGTATCCGTGGTGGAACTGGCCCCTGGACTATTGGGATACATTGAACCACGATATGCTGGTTTGATAGTTCGCGCTTGAATTTCCTGTATGTCGGCGCCGCTGTGCAGTGTTGGAGGCCCTTTTTAAACGACAAGCTCTATTTTTCAGCTAATATTGAAAGCAACTGTATTCCTTCTTTTTTTTTGGGGGGGGGGCTTTTTTTTTAGCGTCTAACCACAGTTCCAAAGTTATCAGTTAGCTAAATATGCGCCTGCATGTGTTTCTAATATCCAGTATGTTGTCAGGGATTCAATAGCGAAAGAGCGTTATCTAATCAGATTGCGCGCGTGTAGCGAATACTGGCCTACATTCGCCGTCACATTTGAGGACCCGAGATTGCGCTGCAATGTACGAGCATTTCAGTCTGACGAACTGACGCTTTGAACCATAGATCGGAATCAGAGGAAGCACTTTGCGCGCAGCCATCGTTGCGCTTTGAGCGTTTTCTTTTCCAGCGCAAGCTCACCTTATAATGAGATATATTCGTGACTCACTCTTTGGAAGTGTTTTGTTCTTGACATCCCTACAATGTGAGAGTATAGAGGCGCTTAATCTTCATTGAGTGAATACTTGGAAACGGACTAGGCCTTTTCTTGCGTCTGCGTTTACACACTTACCGCATCAATTTATATTTTATAAGCTAATTTAGGAGGCTGGAAAACGTAGCAACCTTTTATTAACAGGACGTTTTAATAACACAGAAAATATAAATGCTTATTAGTCGGCTTTCACCTCATGGTAACGAATTTCAATAAAGATATCTTTATGATAATTAAAAGCCTATCCTCTTGACAACGTTTAATCTGAGTTCCTCTTTGCAAACTGATACAGACTTGCAGGTGGTTCGTATCGGGGGCCCTCAACATATGTCTAACCGTCAAACAAAGAGTTATTCCGAATGTTTAATTTCAGGAAGGCGTGTTACCCTCCTGTCTTTCATTCCCGTTCGCAAACACGCATAAGACGAAAGTGCTGCATGAAGAGCGTCGTTAGTCAATACCAATGGCGTAACTCACCTCGCTTATATCGCTGTCATTTAGGCTTATATAAGAAATATATATATTTTGTATCGACGCATCACGAATCCAAAAAGAGCTGTCCGTGACCAGCCCAGCTAGGTTTCTTTCATTTCGTACTTCGTAGTAGCGGCTAATAGTAGCTCACAAAGCAGAGCACTGAGCGTGGATATTGCAGAGAAGGTGTTCTATATACTGTCTCGTCACCCACCGAAAATTGCCTGCCATGCTACTGGCAATTCCTAGAAAATTGTATATGTGACGACCAGCCATTTGCAACACCGCAACTTTGTTTTGCGATTGGAGAGTCCAGGTGAGAGAGAGGGTGGTTATGTAGATAAAGACACGCTATTTTCTGTAGTAACATAGGAATGCATGAATGAATGCCTTCATTTATTGAGAAAAAAGAAGAGCAAGCATCAGTGGAAGCACGTCTCAGCAGATTGGGAAAGAAGCGGGGACAAAGAGAAAAAGCTGGAGGTCGGGTGGCAGGCAAAGTCGCAGTTTAGGGGCGAGAGAATATAAGCAAGAGTTGGTGAAACCAGTTGAATTCTAGTGTAGATCTGTGATGTGGCGAGTAAATGATTGGAGTCACCGCCAAGCATCCGTCATTTGCGGTAGTATAAGCACCCGCCGTTCTTGGTAACAAACGTTTACTGAAAACCAATCTTCGCAATTAATTATTCATCAGCCATACCTCGCCACGTATTTCTTAGTGGCAGGGTCAGTGGATTTCAACTACGCTGTCGCGACAAGTTACGACCATAACGTGACGCTTGCGGTTACGGTTGCCATACTCGTTACTCTTACTATTGCGCGAATACTATAAACATTGGTTTACTGCACAAGTTAGTGAACAGACATTTTAGAACCGCGTTTCTCACCTTACATACGCTCAACGCAAGCACCATTGCAGCATGTTACGGTGCGCGTCCCTTCAAGACACAGACGAAAACAAAAGAACGCGTTAGAAGACAGGGTACCGACTTGGGGCCTCGTGCCAAACATATCCAAGCCAACAATATTTATTTTATTTCAATACCCCAAAGGCCCAATGCGGGCGTTACGTAGGGGGGGGGGGTTCATCAAAGAAAACTTAACAATATACAACACAGAATATGAACGGCTGAAGACACGAATAAACAAGTTAATAAGCCAGGTACAAGTTGACAGGGGAAAAAATGGCTAGGAGCAGGTACTGAAAAAATGCACATGTAGCAAATCCCACAAAACAAAACAAAAATCGCACCTTCAAAAGTTACAGAACATGTAATCTAATATTCCACGGAACGTTACGGCCCACACGCACACAATCAAAAAAAACGAAAAAAAAATGCACATCATTCTACAGTGGAATTTTCTAAGCATGACCAAAGAGCTGTTTGAAATGACGATGTTCCAGCGATAGCCGCAATGCTAGAAGGAAGCGAATTCCACTCTTCAATAGCCAGGACCAAAAGTGAGTATTTGTATCGTTCTGTCCGAGCGAAAATGGGTTAGTCTTCTTCATGTGATCTACACAAGCCGGTGTGTGCGGCACCGGGAGAAGATGTGAACTTGCGGATGGTGTGTTGCTGTGGTAGAGAGTATGGAAAAAAGATAAACGGCTGTGCTTTCTGTGCATAAGCAGAGGTGGGAGACGGACCGATATTTTCACTATTGTTACACTTTGATACCGAGAGTAACGGAAACGGACGAATCGAGCACCCTTGTTTTGTATAGATTTCAACATGTTAACAAGGTAGGTATAATGACGGTTTCAGATCACGGATGCGTATTCTATCACAGGCCTGATTTGCATGTTGAATGCGTGTAGTTTTGTGTCCTGGTTGACTTGGTGTAGTCGGCGTCTAAGAAGACCAAGTTTTTTTAAGTGTTTGGTAGTAATCAGTTCAATATGAGTGCTCCAGGAAAAATACGAGCTAAAATTTACACCGAGGTATTTTACCGACGCTGAAGTTTCAATGATAGTATTATTAAATGTGTGGGCATTAGGAATCGCCTTAGCAGCGGAAGTAAACTTGAGATGTATAGTTGTGTCTGCGTTAATTACCATCTGCCCTACCACACTAATGAGTTAGCTCATCAAGATTAGTCTGGAGAGCAATAATGTTAACAATCATGCCGTCGTTTCTATGCAAAGAGGTTATGTATTTAAACTTCTGGAGTGACAGTCCAATCCGCCAGCTACGGGAGCGCTTGAAGCCTCCGGCGGCCATATCGTTAGAAGAAAAGGAGCACGGCTACAGTACGTGCCTGCAAGCACGCGCGACGCAACTGTGCTTGCGGTTCTGCGATGAAAAATAAAATGAGACCCCTTTAGGAAGTATATCAGTCCGGCATTGTGTGTCGCTGTTGTCAAAAAAAAAAAAGAATGTCATGGTGGTGGGTGCCTTGCGCTCTGTGTACAATATGTTGCGAGAACTGAAAAACAGTCGTTTCCTGTTTTCTTCATTCAGTAACCTGCCGCGTGCATCGGCACTGTGATGCCCTTTCGTCGATACGTGGTGCCGGGCCGTATTGGCAAAACATGACCTTGATATATAGTATCCTTATGCCATTTCTTTAAAAAAAATCACTATTTTTGTTAATGAGCGTTTTTGCTTTAAACCTAGAAAACAAGAAAAATATTCAACGGTAGGTCTCATTTTTGTCCGGCGTTTCAGTTCTAGCTGAAAAGAGATGGTGAAAGCAAATTTACAATAAGCTAAGGCGACCCACCATCTGCACGAAGCCGCATGCCTACATGTGCTCCAATGAGGGTAACCTGCCAAAGTTAATGTCATGCGTCAATGGCGGCTCAAGCAATCTTTACTTTTTTCTCGTTTCTGCATCCGTTCTTCTTGCGTCTGCGGCAAAAACTAGAAGTGGGAAGGCAGATAAACGGAAATTGGTGGAGGCAGGTGGTAGCGTCATGGTTAGAGTGCCCATCTCCCAAATGCAGGATGCTGTATTTGGGAGATGGGCTCGAATCCCGGTGGTTTGTTTGGGAAGACAGCTTTCTGTGCACTCTGGTGACTGCGACGCTCAGAATTAGGCGGCAGCCTGACGACAACGGTCGCCGTCAACGTAACAGAATAAGCAGGCGTGCAAGGTCCCACTTAAACCCGAAAGTACATTCAGAGGACATACGCTCTACTCTTGTCGGCAAAAAAAAAAAGGGATCAGCAACGAGCGGTGTTGTTTAGCGACGCTGTAGATCGATAATGTCACCATAGACAGGACCATGCTCCAATCCCGGTGCTCAGCGGAAATATACGTCGACAGCATTTCAACTAGCGTGTTATTGATACTTCATTAAGGTCGTTGCATGTTTGTGTTGTGTCTTGCAGGAGCGAGTAGTATAGGAGATGACACTGGAGAGAAGGCGGTGAGCGAAGTCCGCGAAAAGTAATTGAGGATAGCCATATTGGACGTCGACGCCGTGTTGAAGAAAGCCTGCGACTTCAGTTGCTCACCCGACAGAAAGGCTTGAGTGGTAGCATACCGCTGGGCGTATTTGGTAACCACAGCGATAGACACACACTTTGCGGAAGTAAACAGAGGAAAGGCACGTAGTGAGATGGTCGCCCTTTTCGAGCTCTGGTATAGCTTGAAAAATGAATGTGGCGAAGTATGACGTACCAAATAGTATATGCCAATCCAAATGAATCAGCGTGGTCATACTTGCGCGACATGCCATGGTGGCCTGCCACCAGGACATCATGAAGTTGCAGCGATGACAGTGTTCATTGGGTACTTGAGGATAAAAACGAGCACATCAGAGACGTCCGAGGTATGTTTCTACGGTATAAGAACACATCGCTCTCGCCCCCCCCCCCCCCCCGAATAACTACATCACGAATGTAAGCTTACGAATAGGGGCATCATAAGATCGAGCACTAGGGCGCTTGTTGATCTTGTTCAGGATGACGTCAGCGTTTCATTCAGCGTTTATTTCTGAGACAATGAGCTGGAGTTACGTTTATTTGCATCACAATGGCGGGCGTAATCAGGCAAACATTGACAGTATTTCATTAGAGGGTGCCTGACTACTCTGTGGAGATTACGTTTAACAATGATAACAAACACAGAAAGCTTTGCTTACATCGATTCGCACATACGTGGGATACGCATAATTTTGTGACTATCAATTTAGATGCTTCAGAATGGCGCTCATTAGCCCAACATTTCCATCCACAGTGAGCAAAAGCTGCTGTCGTATCCACAGTAAAATTGATTTAAATGGCTTTAATCCCATGGACATATCGCCGCCAACTTCTGTGGGGATGGAGTCGTCAAAATTGAATACAGGTGACAGGGAAATCAGGAGGTTGATGAACGACAAGAAGGCGGAAGCTTGCACAAGACCTCAGGGATATAAAATGACTTTTTGAGCAGCTTGGTCAGGGGGCCATGCAATGGTTTCCACGTCTATTAAAAATCCTCCAACATATTAAAAGAGGCCGACAAAAATGCGCGAATTTTGGGAAAGGTGAAACCGCTGGAAATTTCACGACAGCCTTAGCCTAAATATAAAAGATGACTTAAAAATAAGAAACCATAACGTTGACAAGGTGGCCAAATTCTGGCACAAATAAATCGGCTGCTGAAGCAGTTCAGCTGAAACGCAATGGTGCGAAATAAGGCGAGAATGTCGGCAAGTGTTGAAGAAAGGTCAAGTAGGTCCTGTGGCCGAAGCCAGCGCTCGGCAGCTGTCAAACGACTGCACGTATTAGCGAGATGCCTGGTCGTCAGTAATTACAGTATGATTCGGGTCTGAAATATTGGTCGCGGATTCCATCACATTGACTACAGTGCATTCTACGGTGTCATTCTTGAACAGATGGTACCCATTCTCTCGCAATAAGGATGGGAACAAATTGTCTCACGTGCCAGCTGTCCCCTTCCTCCTACTGCCAACATTCCTTTCCCTCCGTAGTTGCTTAGCTTTTATTGGGTTCGGCTGCTAATCACGAGGTCTCAGGATCGAATCCCAACCGCGGCAGCCGTATTTCAATGGGTTTGAAATGCGAAAACCCGCATACTTAGGGTTAGGCGCACGTTTAAAATCCCAAGTGGTCTAAATTATTCCCGAATCGTCCACTACGGCGTGCCTCATAATGAAATCGTGGTTTTGGCAAGTAAATCCTCATAATGCGTTATGTAACATTCGATAAGGATGCCCTGGGCAGCCGCACAACTCTTGAATACAATTAAGTGTCAGGAGTTGCGCGCGAGGTCTTTGAATATGTCGTCGTCATCATCATCATCATCATTATCATCAGCCTGGTAACGCCCACTGCAGGGCAAAGACCTCTTCCATACTTCTCCAACAACACCGGTCATCTACTAATTGTGGCCCTGCCGTCCCTGCAAACTTCTTATTCTCATCCACCCACCTAACTTTCTGCCACCCCCTGCTACGCTTCCCTTCCCTTGGAATCCAGTCCGTGTATAATAGCTGTGTCTTACCAGTACTCACTTACGGGGCAGAAACTTGGAGGCTTACGAAAAGGATTCTACTTAAATTATGGACGAGGCAACGAGCTATTGAAAGAAGAATGATGGGTGTAACGTTAAGGGATAAGAAAAGAGCAGATTGGGTGAGGGAACAAACGCGAGTTAATGACATCTTAGTTGAAATCAAGAAAAAGAAATTGGCATGGGCAGGACATGTAATGAGGAGGGAAGATAACCGATGGCCATTAAGGGTTGAATATGTGGATAGCCTTTATGGCGTTCGATAGCTGCTAGTCTACATTGCGGCTATATAATAAAGGTGGAACGGCAACATGGTAGAAAATGTGGAGAACATACAAATCCCGCATATATTACTGCACAATAATTTCAAATAGCGTTCTTGCTTCACGCACGTGGATAACCGACATAGGAGACTACTTTGGAAGCTAACTGCAAGTACTGTATATGTCGTACGCAAGGGTGTACCTGGCCTGGTGGCCAGTAAATGTGACGTAATATTGCGAGCAGCTTCGGCCATAGCATGCTAACGGATGACGACATGAAGTGACTAGCGCAAGAGAGGACAGGGGACACTAAAGACGCTACAAGGACAAGCGCCCAGTTGGAAGTTTGCGCTTATCCTTGTCGCCTCTTTAGTGTCCCGTGTCCACTCTTGCGCTAGTCACTTTAGCATGAAATACCAACTAGCCCCCTCTCACACCCTGCGACGACACAGGGACAGTTTGCTCAGCTCTTGTTTCGTGACGTTTGTGTCAAGGTGAAAAACCAACATATCCATGTATATGTCTTAATAAGCACATCTAGACTTGCAGCTGCGGCGATAGCCCATGAGTGCGCATTGCAAAGTCGCTAGTGAAATAATTGTGTGCACCTTAACGAATTCGATAGGGGAAAATCAAAATCCATCCACGACGGCGTCTGTAGTAGGCGCTGTGCGATGTTCGGACGTTAACAATGTATGCCGATTGAAGAAAGGCTGCCCCGGAGTGCTTCTGACGGTTAGGCTAGCTTCTTTACTCCGTAGAACGAAAAAAAAAGAAAAAAAAGAACCGCATCAAAAGCCCAGAATCAACAATTGCTCGTCGCGAGTAAACGCTGGGTGACAAGTAATTTCCAGGCGACGAGCGAATACGCTTGATCAAGAACACTGATAACGCCGGCGGGACAAGCATTGTGGCGAAGTTCAATGCGCAGGGATAGCTTTTACTTTTTTATTTTTGTTTGGTTGACGTCATCACGCGTCACCGCGGGAAGTTTGAAAAGTTTAAGGTGAGTACGCTACGTGGTGGCATTCACGGGAACTAAACCCTTGTGTCCAGAAAAGCTGGATACGGGTGCCTCGGTCAAATCTGCGACCTCGAGCAATGCCATAGCCGCAGTGCTACTTCGGCGGGCACAGTAGTGTTTATTTGACGTGCGACCGCTACCGATGTGTCGCCTAGACCCTGTGGCGCACTTTAATTAACGCAACTCTGCTTACACATGTCCTGCGTATGTTTACCGCTAGACATACTTTATGCTTCTATTTTTATAAATAGCAGAAGTGGACCATACCGTATCTTGAAGTTAAGTTTATGTAGCCTTTCTTTGCCGTCTTACGTTAGCTTTTTCTATTCCACCCCTCACCCCTGGTGTTTGTATGAGAACTGCGAACCAAAGGTGGCAAGGCTTTAGTCACTCGTTTCGCGACTGCCTCTGTTCAGCCCATTCTCTGCCTTCTCTTCCCGCTCCTTCCTTCCATTCTACCTAGCTAAACTCTGGATTGGCATGTTGGTAAAAAGGTAAGCGCTGGCGAGGGGTCACGGTCACTTACAGCTGTCAAAAGGCTAATGTGGCCTTGACCCTGAACCTCCAAGGGGCATTGTGCCATTCGACGGGGTGCGGTCAAAACGAGTTCTTCGCGTCTTTTCTCTGCCACGCTCTTTCCATGTATATACAGCTTTTCATCTGGTGAGAAGAATAGGGAGCGCGGCGCATCTTGACGGTATTGCTGTCCCTAGATGCGGAACGATTTCGGGATGGTTTAGATCTTACTTTGTGAAACTTACGCATGCCTGTTCATATGAGGTCGTAAGGGGAGCCTTTCGATGCACCGGTAACTACAGTACGCGCTTGGGGGCCCAAACATGTGACGCGGATTATAAGCCGCGGTGTGTGTAAGTGTTGAATTGAATTATGGGGTTTTACGTGCCAAAACCACTTTCTGATTATGAGGCACGCCGTAGTGGAGGACTCCGGAAATTTCGACCACCTGGGGTTCTTTAACGTGCACCTAAATCTAAGTACACGGGTGTTTTCGCATTTCGCCCCCATCGAAATGCGGCCGCCGTAGCCGGGATTCGATCCCGCGACCTCGTGCTCAGCAGCCTAACACCATAGCCACTGAGCAACCACGGCGGGTAATGTGTAAGTGTTGTGAACTATTTTGCGTATATACGTTTCAATGAAACGCATAGAATAGAACCGGTGTCTCTGTGTTACCAGCATGATAGGGTAAATCTGCTGTTTATCTGATGGCTCGGCGTAGGGACTAAAACATAAGTGCACATGCTCGCGTGCGGTCAACCTAAGGCAATCACGAAACACCTAAGCGGCAGGCGCTAGCAAATAATTGTGGTACACCGTCATCGTTTTCAGGCATTTTATGTCTAGTAGGCTTGAAATCACTATATGTTTACGCTAGCCTTCCTGCACGATGTCGATGGCGCTGCTCAACACAGCGATTACTGCAACTGGTGAACCAGCATGATACATATATAAGGTATGTGAGTCGGCATTGATCTTTTGCCCATTAGAGCCTTAACATATGAGAGGGATCGCATAATAAGAAAGCGATGGCTATGTTTGAGGTCAACATTTCCGTAATACGTGTGAGTGCATTATAGAGAACGGAACGAACACAACCGAAAAAAAAATTCGGTTATCATCCTCTTTCTGGAAAAACAGAGAAACACGTGCCAAGACCACAATACGAGCTCACATTGTCACGCCGCACAACGTGTATAGATATATAAACATTGACGCTGCATGCTTGGAACATACGCTGTATAGAACAACGGTAACTATAATCCAGCACCTACCCTTGCTTGGGACGCTCGCACAGTTGGTATAGTTCACACTGTAAGTTATGCTGCTATTACTAATCAAAACTATTTTATATTCATGGGTGGAAACCTCATACACAGAACCATGTAATCACGCAATGTAATCTGCAGCTAACAGTTTGAACGCTTGTCAAACTATAACAGTACAGCTGCTATCAAAGCAGAACGGTTCCCACGCGGTTACAATCGTCGTGTATGTTTCGTTGCTCCGAAACCACAGCTTAAAACTAGACCATAATACTGCAATAAGGTCACAATAGTGAATGGAACTGTCAGTAACGCACAATTTATCTCCGAGGCTGATTGTAGGCTCTAACATGTGCGCACACATCGCGCTTCGTGTTCCCTGCGCCTCAACGTCGGTAGAAAGCCCTGCCAAAGTGACCTAAACCACATCAGTACGTCTCATGCAACCGTTTAGCGCGTAGAAGACGCACGTCCTGCTAAATAGACCGTACGAGCGCGAACACAAACACCAGAAACTACCGCCGAGCGTATACCTGCCATGCGAAAGGGAGCACTCGACCAAGCGAGCATGCCGACTGCCCATAGATGGCGCCACAGCGTAGGAAACGCACCTTAGAGACTCAGAAGAGCCACCAGTTATTGACAATTATGTTTGGGAAGGGTGCAACAGAACTAAGTAGGAAAGAAAGGTAGGGGGAGTCGGAACGCTCATCCATCAGGGAGCCAAATGGAAAAGAGTAAGTTCACAATGTCAAGAGCATCTTTGGTTATCAGGTAAAATAAGTGGCAAAGAAACTTGGCTGGGCGTTACGTATTTGTGGACCGGAAAAAATTGCACAGAGAAAAATAAAGAGTTAGTGGAATGCATAAGCGCTGATATTAAGGGTTTCGGGAGTGGTGCTGAAATTGTCCTGTTAGCTAGGTGACATGAATGCCCACATACAGGATTTAGATGGCTATACCGACAATAACGGAAAGTCAATGCTGTACCTTTGTGAGCAAAATAACCTCGTGATCGTGAATACAGGGCCTACGTGTGAAGGACAGATCACGTGGGAAGTGGGAAACCGGCAATCGACCATTGATTACTGTCTGATGACAGAAGGAATTCATGATAAGTTGAGAGAAATGGTCATCGATGAGGAAGGGTTTAACAGCATAGGGAGCGACCATAAGCGCATCATATTGAAAATGGGATATGTAGTTGGGAAAGAGAGCAAGGAGAGCAAAATGGCCAGTCCAAATTTGAACGCTGAACAAATAGCAAATACAGTCACTAGAGTTGAGGAAGAACTTGGCAAATGGCCAAGTAAAGAGTGGGAATATGGTGAGCTTATAAGTGTAATAAAGACAGAAATACGGAAAGAGAACCAACATGTTCGTTGGAAAGGAAAAAAGAAACCGAAACGCTGGTGGAACAAGGAGATACGAGAAGCGATCGCCGAATGACAGAAAGCAACTCGAGAGCACAGGCAGGCAAAGAAGGCGTAGTCGCCACAGGTTGAAGTAACTAGTAAATGGGAAATATACCGGGAGAAAAAGTCTATGGTTCAAATACTGGTGCAAACAAAATTAAAAGCTGAAAGTGAACGTTGGTTGTAAGAAATACGTGAGAAACAGAAGGCCGCACCTAGAATATTTTGGAACCACATAAAATTTTTGGGCAGGAAGTCAACCACAATACAACAACATATCCTAGACGAAGATGAAAACAGACTCGAAGGAGAAGCGGCAATAAATTACATCCGAAAAGCAACAGCCGAATCTTTCCAAGGCAATGAAGAGGTTATACTTGTTGAAAAAAAGAGCATGAAAGAGACCCAAGGGGAAAGGCAGCTGGTGCTAACAAATTTAAACTGGAAGAAAGCGGAAGAGAAAATTCCTAAGCGTATAGCCACAGGGCTAGACGAGATTCCCATTAGGCTGATAAATGAACTAGGACCAAAAAGTAAGGAAGCTCTGGTGAAAGCAGTGGAAAGAACTTTAAAAGATAGACGAATACCAGACAGCTGGTGACAAAGAATAATGAATTTGATTTATAAAGGAAAGGGGGAGAAAGACAGAATTCACTCGTATAGACCATTGACCATTACATCGGTAATATAAAGGCTCGCAATGCAGGCAATCAAATTAAAGCTTCAAGCATGGACTGATAATAATGGCATTTTGGGAGAGCTTCAGAATGGTTTCAGAATAGGTAGGCGTTTGGATGACAACTTGTTTGTTCTTACTCAGTGTATTGAAATATCAAAAGCAGAAAGCAGACCGTTGTATGTGGCCTTTTTAGAAATTACAGGAGCCTACGACAACGTTGACCGCAACATATTGTGGGATATCCTGGAAGGGGAAGGCTTAGGTAACGATTGTATACAGCTTTTGAGAGGGATTTACCTAGAAAATACCGGTTGCGTTGAATGGGAAGGGATGAGGAGCGAGGAGAATGTTCATATCAACAAGGGACTGAGGCAGGGGTGCCCTTTATCCCCGCTGTTGTTTATGATGTACATGGTGAGGATGGAGAGGGCGCTAGAAGGAAGTAATGTCGGGATTAATCTCTCAAACAAACAGGCGGGTACAGTAATAGAGCGGCAACTCCTAGGTTTATTTTATGCGGATGACATTGTGTTGCTAGCTAACAAGCAAAGTGATTTGCAACGTCTGGCTAATATCTGTGGACAGGAAGGTAACGATTTAGGCTTGAAGTTTAGTGTTAGAAAATCAGGTGTTATGGTATTCAATGAAAACTGTGAACAGACAGCGGAGATACAGGGTCAAGAAATACCTCGGGCAACAGAATATAAATACCTTGGTATATGGATAAAAAAAGGCAATGGATATATGGAAACACAGGAGAAAACCATAACAGTAAAGGGGAAGAGAAATGCAGCCATAATGAAGCATAGAGCGCTATGGGGATGCAATAGGTACGCGGTCCTCCGAGGTATGTGGAAAGGTGTAATGGTTCCAGGACTTACTTTTGGAAATGCAGTTGTTGGCTATAAATCAGGGGTACAATCAGGACTCGACGGGAACCAAAGGTCAGTGGGTCGCCGCGCATTGGCCGCTCACGGGAAGACTACAAACGAAGCTATGCAGAGTGATATGGGCTGGACTAGTTGTGAAGTGAGGGAAGCTTGCAGTAAAATTGAGTATGAAGAGCGGCTGCGGAATATGGAAGAAAGTAAATGGGCTGGGAGAGTGTTCAGGTACCTGTACAGGAAAAACATTGATTCACAGTGGAGGAAAATAACTAGGAAGCTTACCAGCAAGTATGCGGCCTGTAGGGTGGACAACACAACAACAAAGGTCAAGCGGAAAATAAGAGAAGCTGAATTAATCTCATGGGTGGCGGCAATGGAACAGAAACCTGCCATGAGTAACTAATAAGAGGAAAAAACGAAATCAGGAAACAAACCATTTATGATAACTCAAAGGAAAGCTCATTACTTTTCGCAGCGAGATCAGGATGCCTTAGAACACGTACCTATAAAGCGAGATATAAGAAGGAAGAAGAAGCATGTGCTTGCTGTGGTAAAGCTAGGGAAACTACGGAGCATGTTTTATTAGAATGTGCAGACGTCTACCCAGCAGCCGATTTAGGCACCACTGACCTCCTTGAAGCCCTTGGGTTCAGAGGGAGCAGTAGTAAAGCAAACATGTCCCCAATAGACATTAGTAAGAGGCGACTGGACGATTGGTGGAAGAAAAGTAGGGAAACGACATAAGGCGGAGACGTACAAAAGCACAGTTCGCAATAGGGGATCAGAAAATTTGGGCGTGGCAGTTCATAGGTTTTTTTTGTCTTTTTTCATTGTTTAACCTAGGTAGAATATTAGGCAGTATAGTAGCAAGAGCTTGGTGGCGAAACCCACCGCCCCGTTCCAAAGGGGACGCTCATAACATCCATCCGATTAGGTAGAATATTAGGCAGTATAGTAGCAAGATCTTGGTGGCGCAACCCACCGCCCCGTTCCAAAGGGGACGCTCATAGCATCCGTCCATCCATGGTGGCGCCTGTGAAAAAACGGTGTATACCCGCTCTCAGCCGCTCCCCGACAGCAGCAGCAGGAACAGTGGGAAGGACGAAAGAAAACGCACAGAAAATATCGCTTTAAAACTCATATAAGCACGTATTAGCATTTCGTACTAGACTAGCATTGAGTATACCACCTAAACCCGAGTAAGTCCTGCACACCGTAAATTGCTAAAACAAAAGCAGAAACCATAGCACACAATGGAGGGTGAATCAAAGAACGAATCCATTGGTCCCTGCCCAACACGTTCAACAATTGAACAATGAATGAACTACTTGAACAAAAGGTCACGTGACTATCTTCACTCTCGCGCTCTGCTCACATGTGAATTATTCGGTGCCTTTCGGGTCTCTAGAATATTCATTTCTTGCCTGACTAGTCGTCGGCCATGGCCATGAGCTCCTCCATGAACCCGTCATCCACGGTGGAATGGTGACACGTTGCGGGACTGTTGGCACAGGACACCAGGTCACGCTTGACATCCAGCTTGTGCTCGCGTGACGCTGTCTCGGCGCCACCTGTGATGCTTTCTTCAACTGCATCGTCGCCGATACTGCGGCATCCCTTGAAGCGCTTCAGAGGAATGCCTGCGCATAGCACAATAAATGGAAGGCCATAGGTTAGGGTTCTTGAAGATACGAAATTTAGAAATCAAGGCAGTAACGCACATCTCGCAAGATCACAGGAATTGTGCAAGAAGAAACAATACAGAGAAGGAAACAAACTTATCAACCGAAGTAAGTTTCTATCCCAGTCAAAATGCGTGTTCTGAATATTACGGGGGAAGTCGCAAAATATTTTATGTTCTCCTTATCGGTCTAATTAGTCATGCTAATTACCACAGTTCTCAAGTATTGAGAATAGGGACAAGCCTAAATTTATAAAGTTCTCGAGAGTTCCAAAGAACCTTGTTGACCCTATCGTTTTCATATATCACAGTCTTTCCGCGGGACGCGTAACAAATTATTGCTTACCAACTAAAACAGGAGGAAGACGGGAGGAAACGACAACAAGGTGAAAGCGGGAGGCAACGTTTCGACAAGTGGACTTGTCGAAACGAAAACGCTGTCGAAACTAAAAGTAGGAAATATAAGCTGCTGAACAAGATATTTCATAGAAAGTTGTGCGGTTATATTATTGGAAGTTTACCTCTGTAGCATAACTTGTAACGTTGAATAATCAATCTTGAAAAGTTATGCAATCGGGCACACGACAAAATCAGTGTGACGTGGTGCGTACCACCGTAAACAAACTACATTATTCAGGCTCTCCTCAAATGTTTCGGCCAATTTTGAAACCTTGTGCAGAGTTTGTTAGGACGCCTTGTATTTAAAAAGAATACAAAAGAAATGCTGAGGCTTGTCGCTAGCGCGACTTTCTCGAGCATGCCAACATTTACAACGTGTCCTATCGATGCAATACGCAATACGTTTAAAGCGCCGTTTTGCTTGCAGCAGAGCTGCCACGCAAAACGGCGCTTTAAAGGTATTGCGTATTGCATCGATAGGACACGTTGTAAATGTTGGCATGCTCGAGAATGTCCCGCTAGCGACAAGCCTCGCTTCTGTGCAAACCTTTTGTGAGAACGCCAAGCGGACTACCAATGCTAAAACTTCAAAAAAAAATGCAACGTAAGACACACATGCGCACATAATACGACTGCGAGCGTTGAGAGCAGTAGACGATCCACATTAAACAAAATTCACGTGAAATGTTTTGGATATAAATGTTGCAGTACAGAATATGTTTATATCAAAATTGGAAGCCCAGCGCTTAGGCGAAATACCCAAAAAATAACGGCACACCTATTTGAGGACGGCCCTGCGGGGGCAAGCAAGCAGAAAGCTTTATCAGTTTTTCAGATATTTCGGAAGCTTTCAACATGATGTGGCAAGAAATGCCACACGAGATGTACGCGCCGCAAAAGTCATGGTAATATGTTCCAATTCCGTCTAAAATGTTATGTTGGCGTACCTGCTGTTAGCATATTAATTATATTCTTCAATATTGATAACAAACCTAACAATTGTAACAATCAGTGTTAAGAACTGTCATAAACCCTGCAATGCAAAAAAAGTACTCACCACCACGGTAGACGATGCGTTTCTGAGCTGCGGGTCCTGACGAAGGGCCGGGCTCGGAAACAGCGTCACCGCCTGCAGCCCGCTTGGAGGCCACTGCAGCGCCTGTAGCCAGGAGAACAGTCTCCCGTGAAGCCAGCTCCACTCTCCTTGGGCACACCACGCGGCCACTGGGCAGGGTGAAACGCACTCGCTTTGCTGGCATGGCTCCTTTGCTCTGTACAGCGAATCCGATGCACGTCCGCACACAACGAAGTCGGGCGTCGAATGAATTTTTTTTCACTCGCAAGGCAACGCGCGTCTTTCCCTTTCCCTCTCCCACTGCACCAACCAATGGGGTGGTTGGTTAGGAAGCGTCCGTGCAAGGTCAATGTATCTCAAGCCCCGCCCATACTCGTGCCGCCCCCCCCCCCCCCCGCAGGAGCTGGATCCGACACATTTTAACATAAAACGGAGGAGTAATTGCGCATTTGTAATGCAAAGAAATTTGGAATATTTTTACCTTGTCCCGGCCCAGACATTCCCACCTGTGGCGACGGCAGCAATACAAAAGCCGACATTTACCACTACACCATGCTGCTCTCCCAACGACCACAGAAATAGTCAGGTTTGAAAACGAGACTGATCCACACTTAAACCATTGACGTTCTGTCATGACTGTTTAAGGTAAGCGGGGAAAAAAGTGGTGTCTTTCCTAGCAGCGTTCACGTCCGAGCTGCAAACTGGCTGCTGTATAGTTCATTGTTCCGTATATCAGGTGCGTTTCCTTCGCTCGACTTCGTGCTCCAATTCAGCGTTGTATAATGTTTAACTCGGACGGCGTTACTCGGACGATTGAACATCCACCATGCATGGTCAACATTTTGAAATTGTTTTTCCGTCAGTGGGACATCGCGGCCATGACAGTCGAGGAGGGTGTCAGTTTTTCGTCTTCGCTCAGTTACAGGGAAACACGGTGGCTTTTCCGTTGTTAACCGCTGCAGTTCTACGCCATTTGGCTTGAATAGCCCGAAGACGCATGTGGTGTATGCTATAAGGAACCGGGTGCGAGTGAAGCACATTTATCTACACCCCGTAGGCTTGGTTAAAGGAAAAGTAAAGCCAATCAGTGAGGAAATATTGTTCCCTTAAGCATGTATCAGCTGGGCTTAAATTGAGTTGTCCCAAATTTTTTGAACAGTGGAAGCATTATGAATGACCATACAGCACGCACAACTGATTGATTGGCTGCAGCTATTATGTGAAAGAAACTATAGGCCCCTGCGACGCTGCCGTCGACTACTCAGCGCTTACGCGTGGATGTGAAAACGCCAGTACACGCTATCAATGCCAATGCCGCACTTCGCCATTTCCCTCTCAAGTTTCTTCTTTTTTCATTTTCCGTAGAAGCATGCGCTATCCTCAGCCTCCTAACTTGCGCTTGCTTTTGTTCATGCCACAGATTCTCGAGGTTAAACACAGACTTCTGAATGCAGCTGATGTTACTTGATCGCCTAACCTTGCGACCCATTTCATGCGGGATCGGTAGCCACTTCGAACTTGTTCGCCCCCTTCACGTTTTAAGTATGTTGTGCTGTGATTTTTCGCGGCGCCCTATGTCAGCTAGTATGCGGCGTTCCGGTGTTATCTAGACATACATATTCAAAGTGATGTTGAATATTGAGGGATTATTGTGCATTGGTAAGTGACAGTGTGCGAAGCCGCTGTCGCAGATAAAGGGACCGGTGGGGCGAAGACAACTTAACATCGAGAGCGAACGGGTGAGCGCAAGAAGCCGACGAGAAGAAGCGACGCGCGTGATGTCTGATGCGACGTCAAAACATAATACTAAGAAAGGAACCATTCAGGACCGTACACGTTGGGTGACGTAGAAGAGAATTAAGGAAGAAGAAGAGATGAGTAAGAGACCAAGGGCCGTGTTTGATGCCGTTTGCATTTACATATAATCAACAAAACGAATAACTCTTTCATTGTTCTCTTATAATTTGCTTCTTTTTGTATGTTTCGTTTTCTTGCTTTTTTGCTCACATCGAATTCGTAACATTCCAAAAGTATAGGTAATCGTTTCAGCACGCAATTCTTCGCCATTGATTGATTGATTGAAAACTTTTTTGTTCCACCGAGCTGGGGTGCCCGCCTCTTAACTTACACGTAGGTAGGGGAGGAGGACGAAGCAGTCCCCGCGTGTTGAGGACGGTGAGTCTTCACGGCCTCAACGGCCACGCGGATTGCTCGACGCTGGTCGTCTTCAGCCTCGCTCTGGAGCAAGGCCTCCCAGGCTTCTCTACTGACAATGTTTTCCTTGGCCCCTGGGGAGCCAGCACACTCCCATATTATATAGTCTAGCGTACCTTCGCCAATCCCGCGTGTGCGTAAGAGCCATAACATGAGGCCATTGTCATCATCATCATCGAGACCCTAGAACGGCGTGCACTGTAAACGAAAACAAACCCAGCTGGGGTTTTTTAAGAGGTGATGTGCCCTAAAACATCCGCTCCTCAAATATTTACTCCGATGTACGGGAGCAAAACAGCGCCATTCCCTCATTTCACTCCGCTGGCTAGCTGCGGGATTATTAAGGCTACATGACGCGATTTTACTCCGCTTCAAAATCTTGTTCTCCCGTGAAACTCCGACAGGGTGTTTTAAAAAACTCCCCTCCACCGAAAAAGGTTGGTCACGTGGCGCTTCCCATGAGGCTGTGTGCCTCGCCAGCGACCGGGCGCGTTCGGCGGAGCCGGCAGTGCTCATGGCTGACGGTTTGTTTACGTCTGTGAAGTGTCGTTCCGTGACAGCGTTTCGTCAATTTGTTTCCCGTATTTCCTTCCAGAAAGTGTTACGGTATGCCTGAAGCTAACTGTATCTCAGCTTCAAGTAGATTAGCTGTGATCACTTTGCTGACAACGTTGATTGCAAGAGCAACGTTTTTAAGTGCGGAAAAAGGCTTAGGTATACCTCGAAGCTGCTCACTGGCTCGTGATGTCGGTTCAGGTTCTGACTGTGTTTTCGTGCTGCGTGACCCTGGCCCATGTTCTTCAGTACGGGGACTGCGACTTCTATGTCTTTTTGGGTACATGCTGGCAACGTCCAGTGTAGTGTTTGAAAGGACCGCGTAGCAATGGCAACAGCAGCCACTGTTCGAGCGACGACATCCGTGGTCGCGTATGAATGGTGTACCCCAAGTTCGTTGCGGTGCTGTGTTGCCAGTGAGAATGAGTGCAAGCAACTGTTTTTATGTATCTGTGAACGGATATCCTCACCGGAAGAAAAACGGTAGGACATAAGTATGCGTACTGAAAATAAAGCTTCTTATTGAGCGATGTGAATCGAATTGTTATCGCGCATATAGGTTTTGGTCACGTCGTTGCTTCCGATATTGCATTAACATTACGCTCTATCCGAGACACTGATTTAGACGCATGCCTGCTGGCTCCGAGTTTAAGGATTCACTCGACAGATCAGCGATGTAGCTTCTTTTCACAGCCGAGAGAGATTGCTTGGACGCAGAGCGAGTAGTGCGGTGTATAAAATGTATGACTACGCATTTTTCGGTGTTACGTCGGCACCTGCGGGTCATGCTCACGGGTAATAATTTTTTGCTACGCTACCATTATATCGCAAAAATTTAATTTTGCTATGTAGCCCACTCACTTACATTTTTGTTGCTTTCTGTAACTAACGCACTACTTTTTTGCCGCGAAGGCCGGCAGTGTGCGAAGTCGCTTCAGCACTCATAGAATGGCATAATTTTGAAAAAAACATCATTAACTTTTTTCTCTCACTATTCTGAATTAACAGTTTTGTGCTGATTAAGGTATTAAGGTAGAGAGGCAGATCTCGTATGAACGAGCATGTGAGTCGTAATTCTGAAAACAGCACAGCTGCTCCCTAGGCGGTTTCGAGGCACACAGTATTGTGGCTATATATACTGGCACCGTTGCTTCTAGAGTATCGCGTGTAGGTGGCATGTCTTCCAAATTTCTGCATTGGGCGTTTCTGAAATGTTTATGTATGTCATGACATATTGACTTGTTTCGTCGAATTTGACGCGGCCTCCTGTGCATATTTCGAAATTTGACCAGCAGCCTCTGCATGTCAACATGTTCGCGCAAACTCACGCGATGCCTCTTTTTATACTCCCGTTGCATCTCGAAAAAGCTCCGTCCTTGCAAAGCAAAAAATTAAAAAGACAGAAAGAAAACTCCCATAATTCCACGCAAAAAATCCGCTCGCACGGAGTAAAAATTCTACTCCGATCGTACGGAGCATAATAAACTCCGAACCGGGCCGCTAGAAGACAAGCAGTATACTCCCACGTCGGAGTTATTTCCGTTTACAGTGTGGTGGTGCTCGGACGCAAGTGAGCGCCGAAGAAGTCAGCGTCCACTGCTAGCGGGAGTAAGCAGTCGGGCCGTGGGCCCGAGCTTGCAGATTACCACAGGTGGAACCTGGACTGCCTAACCTGCTCAGTCAGCACAACGTCCCATCGCGTGGCAACCTTGAGTTGCCACGACGGCTCGGCGCTTTTCAACTTCGCGGCCACGTGACAAGAACTGTTGGCGAGGCGTACCCCGCTCTTATTCTAATGTCCTTGTGTATTCTGACACACCTAACAACTTTAGGATTAGAGTAGCGGTGACTTTGATTAATGAGAACTGCATTTGTTACGAGCAGTGTAGAGTGCTTTTCAT
This sequence comes from Dermacentor albipictus, assembly GCF_038994185.2. Taxonomy (NCBI): domain Eukaryota; kingdom Metazoa; phylum Arthropoda; class Arachnida; order Ixodida; family Ixodidae; genus Dermacentor; species Dermacentor albipictus. Next base: position 98,061,726 of record NC_091822.1, read on the forward strand.
CCTTTTTCTCCATGCTTTGTTTATGGGTGTTTTCTTTCCACTTTCTATGTGTAAATACACATTCTTCTTTCACTTCTGAAATTTACCGCTTTCATGCTTCATTTGAATGGAAAACATAGATAGCGACATTATTTTAGGTCGCTTTCCATAAACGGACCGTGACAGGGATCAAGGCCTTGCTTAAGGTCTCATACAGGCAGCTTGCGATGTCACTACAACGTAATGACGGCGCCATCTGTAACCGCCACGGCAAACAAACAGCATGTCGGATTTTCGGAGGTGGTGAAATGTCGTTTTGCAGAAGCAGCTTTTCCAGCGGTGTTCCACAAATTGCCTTCTCGTGAAAATTCCATCTGCCCATGTTAGGTCACATGGTGGTCGGGAAATCTGAGACGGAAACAAATTATTTAATTTTTCTAATATTAATCATCATATCAAATACATTGGTCCACTCGGGAGGTTTCGACCGTGCCCGTTAGGTCACTCTTACATATGCGGCAATCTCGATGAAGGTTTTACGCGAGGAGGTACGTTGACATCTCGGTGCCTCAATTCCACACGTGTGTTACATAAACTGCGGAAGCCTAGGATCAAGATAAAATCATATTGTACAGCTGCCGCGTATTCAACTGCAAGAAATCAAATTATATCTTAGGGTAATTGCAACTGCTTATGGATGCTACACAGGATAATGTCCAAGAAATCATTGGAATCTCCACTGACCTTGAAAATACTTGATATCGTTTGCAGCTTCTTACAAAGTAAGCATTGACGTATACTTCTCTCTTGCCCACACCAGATAGCCATTTCATATGGTCACTGCGGGTTAAATATAGTGATGACCATTCTGTAGCACATGCGCACAACAGGAAATTGGCAAAGAGCCGTGTCCGTGTTTTAATTGTCTCCAATGTCCTGGCACAGTTGCTCATCAAGGAAATTTCGAACAAATTGCTCACAGTTATTCGGGCCATGGAGAGTACATACGTTGAAAAAAGAACCAAGAAATATTTTTTATGGTGTAAACTATTTATTGTGCTAATTAATGAATTGTTTATTGTTTTTAGGCTATCCAAAGGTGAAACGTCACTCCAACATATAAGAAACGAAATAGGGGCTTTGCTTTAGGTTTTCTGTGTTTCTTTTATCGTTGCGGCGCATAAAAAACAGCGTAGCAGATATGATATATTGTACATTACGTGGGATGATTTCATTACTGCACATACCACAATGGGGGATTTACCAAGAAGTGGCCGTTACATATCATGCAACCGACTGGAGATACTATCCTGGACGGTGTTGAATTCTGTCATCTTGTCATATTTGGTAATGGCGGTATTTTGATCATATCGGAGGCACCTGTGGGCATCTCTAATTGGCTCAAAATGCCGTCATTGCCCAATTCCACGACGTTGCGGAATCGACACTGTCAAGAATAGTATCCGTAGCTCTTTTACATCATTGCCGCGTGTTGTTGAGGAATATATTTTCCATACATTGGCACATCCCAGGTGATCTGTGATGAAGCAACCTGTACATGCGCAATAACCAAGAAGAAATGAAAAAGAAATACAATACAATGTAACATCTGCCACATTGTGTAGCATCGGCATACGCGAGGGCACATGCACGTGTCACGTACCTTTGTGCCAAAGAAAACTACACAAAGAGAGTTCTTTTTTTTTGTCGGCCGTAGAAATTCCACTTATCGTTGCTCTCCTAATAAATTAAAGAACGTGTTCAGACACCCGTACGGCAACTCACGAGCACATCTCTCTCGATGATCAAGTCCACTTGGTGTCGCAAACCTGGGGTGATGAAGAGTGGCCGCAGTGGTCAGCGAATTACCTGTCGCGTTGCCTCTGACCTTAGCGCAAATTATGCTTGGGAAAACATACACATCATTCTGGAAGCCATCCATCATACCTGATTGCTTAGCGTTAATAACCACCGCAGATTGCAGCCAAGAAGAGCCGCCTGCAGGCCTCTACCCCCCCCCCCCCCCTCTCTTGCCCACGCTTATATTGTCACGTGTACCTATCTTTATCGGGCGCCTAACAAATTTTCTCGCACAGCGTGGGATGCGCCTGCGTGTATCCGAAGTTTCAGGAAAATTATCGATGCTTCTATCCGGCTGTCTGTTGTCGCCGAACTTTGTGTTATCTGATTTCATCGCGGGACGGAAATGGTGTAGAGCTTCGTGGAAGGCAGGCGGGTCCGAGTGATTAGTCTGGAACATTCGGCGACTGCTGTATAAAAGCCGACGCGCTTAAACCGCTGATCAGATTTTCGACGATCGCCGACCCTGTTCGCCGCTATCGTTGAGTTATAAGTGTAGCCTGATTTTGTGGGCACAGGTTCGCCCAAAAAAAAGTAGTTTTGTCTTTCACAGTATTGCTACTGTGTTCTTCAGCGTCACCACCACGTGACATCTGGTGGAGGTGCGGGGTAACGTTCCCCGTACCTCTCGCAGATGTCACGCGGTGGTTAGGTTGAAGAACACCACTCACTCGTTCACTCACTCTCGCACTGCATAGGTTCAAGAACAATCTGTCCTCTTGGCTGAGTCCATCCCAGTCTTGAACCTATGCAGCGCGAGAGTCAGTGAAAGAAAAGAGGTGAGGGGGCAATCATTCACAGACGCAACACCCGATCGACGTCACCGACTTGCACGGACCAATGGAAAAACTAGGAAAGTGCTCCAAAATGAGAGCGCATGACCATGACGCCCCCCCAAAAACGTTGAACCGAAACTAACAAGCACACGCATGCAGACAAAAACACACGAATACTTACTTAATGTTTCACAATTTAAACGAAACGCAAAAAAGGGGGGATTTCCATGTCAGGGGTTCCTCGGAACAAAAGTGTGCGCGCCTCCTTGGCCGCATCACATTGTTGTTTTTTTCTGTGCAGATTTCAGGCAATTAAGTTGAGTGAAATCATCTTTCAAGTAATCACATTTAAAACGAACTTTTACTCATGATCTTCAGACGGTCGTGTTTCTAGCATCCTGATCGAGCACTACAGATAAGAACCGAGTCACAGAGAGGAAGGACGTGATAACGCAGTAGCTCGGTTTCACAGAGAAATCGTGACTGCTTCCTGTGGCTGCGGTGTCCGTGATCGCATTTACTCGAAACTCTTTTTTTACATTCTCGGCAGAGCAATGGAAATCTACGAAGTTTTAGAAACTCAACTCGACATTGAGTTTAACATTGCCACTGACACGTTCGTTGAGAACAAACAAACGCACTCGTTCACAAGACGAGAAACAATGTACACAATTTACTGTGTACGCGAACTTTGGTCGTATTTGTCTTTTTTTCCTTTCGTTCGATTGTACTGCTCTTTTAGATTCAACGTATATTTACGTCCACATATTTAAGTTGGCACCAAGCTAGTCGCGTCTCACGTGCATAAATTTACTTTTATTTTGCTTAATTTCACCTTGTTTTGTGTGCGAAGAAGTTCTTGTGTCTTTTTACGTTACAAGCACATTGTGAGTTTCATCTTTTCGTTGTTTTGTTACTTATGTTTAATGGGTGTCCTTTTGTGTTTCGCTCTCCTATATTTGTAGCATCGGGACGATGCATTTTAAGAGGGGGGTATGGACACGTCTACTTATCTTTATTGGGCGACCACGTTTCGCCGCCTAACAAATGTAATCGCACAGCGTGAGATGGGCCTGCACGCATCTGAAGTTGTGTTATCTGATTTCATCGCGCGACGCGAATGGTGTAGAACTTTGTGGAAGGCACGCGGGTCCGCATGATTAGTCTGGAACATTCGACGACTGCTGTATAAAAGCCGACGCGCTTAAACCGCTGATCAGATTTTCGACGATCGCCGACCGTGTTCGCCGCTATCGTTGAGATATAAGTGTAGACTGTTTTTGTGGGAACAGGTTCGCCCATTAAAAGTTAGTTTTGTCTTTCACAGTATTTCTACTGTGTTCTTCAACGTCACCACCACGTGACAATACATACTCTTCGATAGACTTTGCCTCTTAGTGGGCGCTCACCTTCCCTCGGCCCCCTGTGCGCACGTGACGAGACCCCACGCATGAAGCCGCCGTCCATCTCGGCTCTCCCTCGAACGCTTTCCGCCGAATCTGCAGCATACAACGCGCTGCGACGAGGGAAGAAATTCGCCTGAAGTGTCGCTATAATTGCTATGACAATAAAAGGCACAGAAGCTTAGCTATCGCATGCGTGGAAACATGCTTTCATTCACTCGTCTCGCTGGGGACAATGGTGTAAGGCGACATGGAGACACTTCACAGCTATCAAGGGTCCCAGCCTAAACATAATGGTGAACCTTCAGTGAAATCAAGAAGGGTGTGCGGCGCAAGGTAACAATAAACGTAAGTTCAAAGTACGGTACGGTCCGCTTCTGCTATATATAAATAAAATAATCAAATATGGGTAGCGGTAAACATACGCAGGACATGCGTAAGCAGAGTTGGTTTAATTCACCTCAGTGTCTAGGCGACACAACGGAAGTGGTTGCACGTCAAAGAAACACTTCTGTGCCCGCCGAAGTAGCACTGTGGCTATGGCATTGCTCGAGGTCGCAGATTTGACCAGCGAGCGTAAACCTTTATTTCAAATCAACAAGATTTAGGCACCCGCATTTTGACGAGGGAGAAATCGTGAGACATATCACGTGTCTCGTTTCATAAACCATCAGAAGTGGCGTGGGAAGAAAAAACGTTGAGCCCGATTAGAGTGCAGATAATTGGGGAAAATGCTTGTGATTCTCCTCTCTCTGCATCGTTCTACCTACGGGAGAGAAATAGTGATCAAGGTAAAAACTGTGATCGCGGTATCAGAGACGTCCGCTACACATACAGTATACCAACTATAAGGAACGATCTCTATTCTCAGAGGCCAAATAGAGACGATGTACCTGCTTTAGCGAAGCATTTAGGTGTCTGTCAAAGCAGAAAATCATGACTGATTCCAGGAATTTCGCAAACGTGTGATTTTCCTTCATCTTTGTAGAAAAAGAAAGGCTGTGTTGCATCTGGCAGTACTGCCGCACTGTTTCCGATGGGTGTCGACTAGGTCCGCAATTTGTGAAGCGCGAAAAAAATTAAATTATGGAGATACCACGCACTATGGGAATCTATGGAAGCGAAGCTTTCTGTGCTGTTTGTATTGACTGCCATAATTACTGGCTCATGTTGACTGCAAATATTTAGTTTTTAAAACGGTTTCTGAACACGAGTGTGGTGAGGTGATGATAAACGTTACCTTTTGTGAACCACTACTGTTTGTCTGCTTAGTACACAAAACACAAAGGGAGAGGTGTTTGCTTTAGTTGTTGTCCGCCATATTTCGTCACCTCAGAGAGGGTTGAGCATTGTCATTGGCTCACACGGCACGTCGCATTATGGCAGAAGCCTTAAACTTGATTTTGATGATGAGGCTCTGCATGCCAAAACCACGATCGGATTAAGAGGCATGCCGTAGGGCCCCACTCCGGAATAATTTGAGCTCCGTGGTGCTCTTTAACGTCTCCCTAAATCAATGTAACCGAGAGTTTTTTATTTCTCTCTTGTCAAAATGTGGGTGCCTCGGTCAAATCTGCGACCTCGAGCAATGCCATAGCCGAAGTGCTACTTCGGCGGGCACAGTAGTGTTTATTTGACGTGCGACCGCTACCGATGTGTCGCCTAGACCCTGTGGCGCACTTTAATTAACGCAACTCTGCTTACACATGTCCTGCGTATGTTTACCGCTAGACATAGTTTATGCTTCTATTTTTATAAATAGCAGAAGTGGAGCATACCGTATCTTTAACTTAAGTTTATGTAGCCTTTCTTTGCCGTCTTACGTTAGCTTTTTCTATTCCACCCCTCACCCCTGGTGTTTGTATGAGAACTGCGAACCAAAGGTGGCAAGGCTTTAGTCACTCGTTTCGCGACTGCCTCTGTTAAGCCCATTCTCTGCCTTCTCTTCCCGCTCCTTCCTTCCATTCTACCTAGCTAAACTCTGGATTGGCATGCTGGTAAAAAGGTAAGCGCTGGCGAGGGGTCACGGTCACTTACAGCTGTCAAAAGGCTAATGTGGCCTTGACCCTGAACCTCCAAGGGGCATTGTGCACATTCGACGGGGTGCGGTCAAAACGAGTTCTTCGCGTCTTTTCTCTGCCACGCTCTTTCCATGTATATAGAGCTTTTCATCTGGTGAGAAGAATAGGGAGCGCGGCGCATCTTGACGGTATTGCTGTCGCTAGCTGCGGAACGATTTCGGGATGGTTTAGATCTTACTTTGTGAAACTTACGCATGCCTGTTCATATGAGGTCGTAAGGGGAGCCTTTCGATGCACCGGTAACTACAGTACGCGCTTGGGGGCCCAAACATGTGACGCGGATTATAAGCCGCGGTGTGTGTAAGTGTTGTGAACTATTTTGCGTATATACGTTTCAATGAAACGCATAGAATAGAACCGGTGTCTCTGTGTTACCAGCATGATAGGGTAAATCTGCTGTTTATCTGATGGCTCGGCGTAGGGACTAAAACATAAGTGCACATGCTCGCGTGCGGTCAACCTAAGGCAATCACGAAACACCTAAGCGGCAGGCGCTAGCAAATAATAGTGGTACACCGTCATCGTTTTCAGGCATTTTAAGTCTAGTAGGCTTGAAATCACTATATGTTTACGCTAGCCTTCCTGCACGAGGTCGATGGCGCTGCTCAACACAGCGATTACTGCAACTGGTGAACCAGCATGATACATATATAAGGTATGTGAGTCGGCATTGATCTTTTGCCCATTAGAGCCTTAACATATGAGAGGGATCGCATAATAAGAAAGCGATGGCTATGTTTGAGGTCAACATTTCCGTAATACGTGTGAGTGCATTATAGAGAACGGAACGAACACAACCGAAAAAAAAAATTCGGTTATCATCCTCTTTCTGGAAAAACAGAGAAACACGTGCCAAGACCACAATACCAGCTCACATTGTCACGCCGCACAACGTGTATAGATATATAAACATTGACGCTGCATGCTTGGAACATACGCTGTATAGAACAGCGGTAACTATAATCCAGCACCTACCCTTGCTTGGGACGCTCGCACAGTTGGTATAGTTCACACTGTAAGTTATGCTGCTATTACTAATCAAAACTATTTTATATTCATGGGTGGAAACCTCATACACAGAACCATGTAATCACGCAATGTAATCTGCAGCTAACAGTTTGAACGCTTGTCAAACTATAACAGTACAGCTGCTATCAAAGCAGAACGGTTCCCACGCGGTTACAATCGTCGTGTATGTTTCGTTGCTCCGAAACCACAGCTTAAAACTAGACCATAATACTGCAATAAGGTCACAATAGTGAATGGAACTGTCAGTAACGCACAATTTATCTCCGAGGCTGATTGTAGGCTCTAACATGTGCGCACACATCGCGCTTCGTGTTCCCTGCGCCTCAACGCCGGTAGAAAGCCCTGCCAAAGTGACTTAAACCACATCAGTACGTCTCATGCAACCGTTTAGCGCGTAGAAGACGCACGTCCGGCTAAATAGACCGTACGAGCGCGAACACAAACACCAGAAACTACCGCCGAGCGTATACCTGCCATGCGAAAGGGAGCACTCGACCAAGCGAGCATGCCGACTGCCCATAGATGGCGCCACAGCGTAGGAAACGCACCTTAGAGACTCAGAAGAGCCACCAGTTATTGACAATTATGTTTGGGAAGGGTGCAACAGAACTAAGTCGGAAAGAAAGGTAGGGGGAGTCGGAGCGCTCATCCATCAGGGAGCCAAATGGAAAAGAGTAAGTTCACAATGTCAAGAGCATCTTTGGTTATCAGGTAAAATAAGTGGCAAAGAAACTTGGCTGGGCGTTACGTATTTGTGGACCGGAAAAAATTGCACAGAGAAAAATAAAGAGTTAGTGGAATGCATAAGCGCTGATATTAAGGGTTTCGGGAGTGGTGCTGAAATTGTCCTGTTAGCTAGGTGACATGAATGCCCACATACAGGATTTAGATGGCTATACCGACAATAACGGAAAGTCAATGCTGTACCTTTGTGAGCAAAATAACCTCGTGATCGTGAATACAGGGCCTACGTGTGAAGGACAGATCACGTGGGAAGTGGGAAACCGGCAATCGACCATTGATTACTGTCTGATGACAGAAGGAATTCATGATAAGTTGAGAGAAATGGTCATCGATGAGGAAGGGTTTAACAGCATAGGGAGCGACCATAAGCGCATCATATTGAAAATGGGATATGTAGTTGGGAAAGAGAGCAAGGAGAGCAAAATGGCCAGTCCAAATTTGAACGCTGAACAAATAGCAAATACAGTCACTAGAGTTGAGGAAGAACTTGGCAAATGGCCAAGTAAAGAGTGGGAATATGGTGAGCTTATAAGTGTAATAAAGACAGAAATACGGAAAGAGAAGCAACATGTTCGTTGGAAAGGAAAAAAGAAACCGAAACGCTGGTGGAACAAGGAGATACGAGAAGCGATCGCCGAATGACAGAAAGCAACTCGAGAGCACAGGCAGGCAAAGAAGGCGTAGTCGCCACAGGATGAAGTATTTAGTAAATGGGAAATATACCAGGAGAAAAAGTCTATGGTTCAAATACTGGTGCAAACAAAATTAAAAGCTGAAAGTGAACGTTGGTTGTAAGAAATACGTGAGAAACAGAAGGCCGCACCTAGAATATTTTGGAACCACATAAAATTTTTAGGCAGGAAGTCAACCACAATACAACACCATATCCTAGACGAAGATGAAAACAGACTCGAAGGAGAAGCGGCAATAAATTACATCCGAAAAGCAACAGCCGAATCTTTCCAAGGCAATGAAGAGGTTATACTTGTTGAAAAAAAGAGCATGAAAGAGACCCAAGGGGAAAAGCAGCTGGTGCTAACAAATTTAAACTGGAAGAAAGCGGAAGAGAAAATTCCTAAGCGTATAGCCACAGGGCTAGACGAGATTCCCATTAGGCTGATAAATGAACTAGGACCAAAAAGTAAGGAAGCTCTGGTGAAAGCAGTGGAAAGAACTTTAAAAGATAGACGAATACCAGACAGCTGGCGACAAAGAATAATGAATTTGATTTATAAAGGAAAGGGGGAGAAAGACAGAATTCACTCGTATAGACCATTGACCATTACATCGGTAATATAAAGGCTCGCAATGCAGGCAATCAAATTAAAGCTTCAAGCATGGACTGATAATAATGGCATTTTGGGAGAGCTTCAGAATGGTTTCAGAATAGGTAGGCGTTTGGATGACAACTTGTTTGTTCTTACTCAGTGTATTGAAATATCAAAAGCAGAAAGCAGACCGTTGTATGTGGCCTTTTTAGAAATTACAGGAGCCTACGACAACGTTGACCGCAACATATTGTGGGATGTCCTGGAAGGGGAAGGCTTAGGTAACGATTGTATACAGCTTTTGAGAGGGATTTACCTAGAAAATACCGGTTGCGTTGAATGGGAAGGGATGAGGAGCGAGGAGAATGTTCATATCAACAAGGGACTGAGGCAGGGGTGCCCTTTATCCCCGCTGTTGTTTATGATGTACATGGTGAGGATGGAGAGGGCGCTAGAAGGAAGTAATGTCGGGATTAATCTCTCAAACAAACAGGCGGGTACAGTAATAGAGCGGCAACTCCTAGGTTTATTTTATGCGGATGACATTGTGTTGCTAGCTAACAAGCAAAGTGATTTGCAACGTCTGGCTAATATCTGTGGACAGGAAGGTAACGATTTAGGCTTGAAGTTTAGTGTTAGAAAATCAGGTGTTATGGTATTCAATGAAAACTGTGAACAGACAGCGGAGATACAGGGTCAAGAAATACCTCGGGCAACAGAATATAAATACCTTGGTATATGGATAAACAAAGGCAATGGATATATGGAAACACAGGAGAAAACCATAACAGTAAAGGGGAAGAGAAATGCAGCCATAATGAAGCATAGAGCGCTATGGGGATGCAATAGGTACGAGGTCCTCCGAGGTATGTGGAAAGGTGTAATCGTTCCAGGACTTACTTTTGGAAATGCAGTTGTTGGCTATAAATCAGGGGTACAATCAGGACTCGACGGGAACCAAAAGTCAGTGGGTCGCCGCGCATTGGGCGCTCACGGGAAGACTACAAACGAAGCTATGCAGAGTGATATGGGCTGGACTAGTTGTGAAGTGAGGGAAGCTTGCAGTAAAATTGAGTATGAAGAACGGCTGCGGAATATGGAAGAAAGTAAATGGGCTGGGAGAGTGTTCAGGTATCTGTACAGGAAAAACATTGATTCACAGTGGAGGAAAATAACTAGGAAGCTTACCAGCAAGTATGCGGCCTGTAGGGTGGACAACACAACAACAAAGGTCAAGCGGAAAATAAGAGAAGCTGAATTAATCTCATGGGTGGCGGCAATGGAACAGAAACCTGCCATGAGTAACTATTAAGAGGAAAAAACGAAATCAGGAAACAAACCATTTATGATAACTCAAAGGAAAGCTCATTACTTTTCGCAGCGAGATCAGGATGCCTTAGAACACGTACCTATAAAGCGAGATATAAGAAGGAAGAAGAAGCATGTGCTTGCTGTGGTAAAGCTAGGGAAACTACGGAGCATGTTTTATTAGAATGTGCAGACGTCTACCCAGCAGCCGATTTAAGCACCACTGACCTCCTTGAAGCCCTTGGGTTCAGAGGGAGCAGTGGTAAAGCAAACATGTCCCCAATAGACATTAGTAAGAGGCGACAGGACGATTGGTGGAAGAAAAGTAGGGAAACGACATAAGGCGGAGACGTACAAAAGCACAGTTCGCAATAGGGGATCAGAAAATTTGGGCGTGGCAGTTCATAGGTTTTTTTGTCTTTTTTCATTGTTTAACCTAGGTAGAATATTAGGCAGTATAGTAGCAAGAGCTTGGTGGCGAAACCCACCGCCCCGTTCCAAAGGGGACGCTCATAACATCCATCCGATTAGGTAGAATATTAGGCAGTATAGTAGCAAGATCTTGGTGGAGCAACCCACCGCCCCGTTCCAAAGGGGACGCTCATAGCATCCATCCATCCATGGTGGCGCCTCTGAAAAAACGGTGTATACCCGCTCTCAGCCGCTCCCCGACAGCAGCAGCAGGAACAGTGGGAAGGACGAAAGAAAACGCACAGAAAATTTCGCTTTAAAACTCATATAAGCACGTATTAGCATTTCGTACTAGACTAGCATTGAGTATACCACCTAAACCCGAGTAAGTCCTGCATACCGTAAACTGCTAAAACAAAAGCAGAAACCATAGCACACAATGGAGGGTGAATCAAAGAACGAATCCATTGGTCCCTGCCCAACACGTTCAACAATTGAACAATGAATGAACTACTTGAACAAAAGGTCACGTGACTATCTTCACTCTCGCGCTCTGCTCACATGTGCATTATTCGGTGCCTTTCGGGTCCTCTCATTCGCGGTCTCTAGAATATTCATTTCTTGCCTGACTAGTCGTCGGCCATGGCCATGAGCTCCTCCATGAACCCGTCATCCACGGTGGAATGGTGACACGTTGCGGGACTGTTGGCACAGGACACCAGGTCACGGTTGACATCCAGCTTGTGCTCGCGTGACGCTGTCTCGGCGCTACCTGTGATGCTTTCTTCAACTGCATCGTCGCCGATACTGCGGCATCCCTTGAAGCGCTTCAGAGGAATGCCTGCGCATAGCACAATAAATGGAAGGCCATAGGTTAGGGTTCTCGAAGATACAAAATTTAGAAATCAAGGCAGTAACGCACATCTCGCAAGATCACAGGAATTGTGCAAGAAGAAACAATACAGAGAAGGAAACAAACTTATCAACCGAAGTAAGTTTCTATCCCAGTCAAAATGCGTGTTCTGAATATTACGGGGGAAGTCACAAAATATTTTATGTTCTCCTTATCGGTCTAATTAGTCATGCTAATTACCACAGTTCTCAAGTATTGAGAATAGGGACAAGCCTACATTTATAAAGTTCTCGAGAGTTCCAAAGAACCTTGTTGACCCTATCGTTTTCATATATCACAGTCTTTCCGTGGGACGCGTAACAAATTATTGCTTACCAACTAAAACAGGAGGAAACGAGAACAAGGTGAAAGCGGGAGGCAACGTTTCGACAAGTGGACTTGTCGAAACGAAAACGCTGTCGAAACTAAAAGTAGGAAATATAAGCTGCTGAACAAGATATTTCATAGAAAGTTGTGCGGTTATATTATTGGAAGTTTACCTCTGTAGCATAACTTGTAACGTTGAATAATCAATCTTGAAAAGTTATGCAATCGGGCACACGACAAAATCAGTGTGACGTGGTGCGTACCACCGTAAACAAACTACATTATTCAGGCTCTCCTCAAATGTTTCGGCCAATTTTGAAACCTTGTGCAGAGTTTGTTATGACGCCTTGTATTTAAAAAGAATACAAAAGAAATGCTGAGGCTTGTCGCTAGCGCGACTTTCTCGAGCATGCCAACATTTACAACGTGTCCTATCGATGCAATACGCAATACGTTTAAAGCGCCGTTTTGCTTGCAGCAGAGCTGCCACGCAAAACGGCGCTTTAAAGGTATTGCGTATTGCATCGATAGGACACGTTGTAAATGTTGGCATGCTCGAGAATGTCCCGCTAGCGACAAGCCTCGCTTCTGTGCAAACCTTTTGTGAGAACGCCAAGCGGACTACCAATGCTAAAACTTAAAAAAAAAATGCAACGTAAGACACACATGCGCACATAATACGACTGCGAGCGTTGAGAGCAGTAGACGATCCACATTAAACAAAATTCACGTGAAATGTTTTGGATATAAATGTTGCAGTACAGAATATGTTTATATCAAAATTGGAAGCCCAGCGCTTAGGCGAAATACCCAAAAAATAACGGCACACCTATTTGAGGACGGCCCTGCGGGGGCAAGCAAGCAGAAAGCTTTATCAGTTTTTCAGATATTTCGGAAGCTTTCAACATGATGTGGCAAGAAAGGCCACACGAGATGTAGGCGCCGCAAAAGTCATGGTAATATGTTCCAATTCCGTCTAAAATGTTATGTTGGCGTACCTGCTGTTAGCATATTAATTATATTCTTCAATATTGATAACAAACCTAACAATTGTAACAATCAGTGTTAAGAACTGTCATAAACCCTGCAATGCAAAAAAAGTACTCACCACCACGGTAGACGATGCGTTTCTGAGCTGCGGGTCCTGACGAAGGGCCGGGCTCGGAAACAGCGTCACCGCCTGCAGCCCGCTTGGAGGCCACTGCAGCGCCTGTAGCCAGGATTACAGTCTCCCGTGAAGCCAGCTCCACTCTCCTTGGGCACACCACGCGGCCACTGGGCAGGGTGAAACGCACTCGCTTTGCTGGCATGGCTCCTTTGCTCGGTACAGCGAATCCGATGCACGTCCGCACACAACGAAGTCGGGCGTCGAATGAATTTTTTTTCACTCGCAAGGCAACGCGCATCTTTCCCTTTCCCTCTCCCACTGCACCAACCAATGGGGTGGTTGGTTAGGAAGCGTCCGTGCAAGGTCAATGTATCTCAAGCCCCGCCCATACTCGTGCCGCCCCCCCCCCCCCGCAGGAGCTGGATCCGACACATTTTAACATAAAACGGAGGAGTAATTGTGCATTTGTAATGCAAAGAAATTTGGAATATTTTTACCTTGTCCCGGCCCAGACATTCCCACCTGTGGCGACGGCAGCAATACAAAAGCCGACATTTACCACTACACCATGCTGCTCTCCCAACGACCACAGAAATAGTCAGGTTTGAAAACGAGACTGATCCACACTTAAACCATTGACGTTCTGTCATGACTGTTTAAGGTAAGCGGGGAAAAAAGTGGTGTCTTTCCTAGCAGCGTTCACGTCCGAGCTGCAAACTGGCTGCTGTATAGTTCATTGTTCCGTATATCAGGTGCGTTTCCTTCGCTCGACTTCGTGCTCCAATTCAGCGTTGTATAATGTTTAACTCGGACGGCGTTACTCGGACGATTGAACATCCACCATGCATGGTCAACATTTTGAAATTGTTTTTCCGTCAGTGGGACATCGCGGCCATGACAGTCGAGGAGGGTGTCAGTTTTTCGTCTTCGCTCAGTTACAGGGAAACACGGTGGCTTTTCCGTTATTAACCGCTGCAGTTCTACGCCATTTGGCTTGAATAGCCCGAAGACGCATGTGGTGTGTGCTATACAGGAACCGGGTGCGAGTGAAGCACATTTATCTACACCCCGTAGGCTTGGTTAAAGGAAAAGTAAAGCCAATCAGTGAGGAAATATTGTTCCCTTAAGCATGTATCAGCTGGGCTTAAATTGAGTTGTCCCAAATTTTTTGAACAGTGGAAGCATTATGAATGACCATACAGCACGCACAACTGATTGATTGGCTGCAGCTATTATGTGAAAGAAACTATAGGCCCCTGCGACGCTGCCGTCGACTACTCAGCGCTTACGCGTGGATGTGAAAACGCCAGTACACGCTATCAATGCCAATGCCGCACTTCGCCATTTCCCTCTCAAGTTTCTTCTTTTTTCATTTTCCGTAGAAGCATGCGCTATCCTCAGCCTCCTAACTTGCGCTTGCTTTTGTTCATGCCACAGATTCTCGAGGTTAAACACAGACTTCTGAATGCAGCTGATGTTACTTGATCGCCTAACCTTGCGACCCATTTCATGCGGGATCGGTAGCCACTTCGAACTTGTTCGCCCCCTTCACGTTTTAAGTATGTTGTGCTGTGATTTTTCGCGGCGCCCTATGTCAGCTAGTATGCGGCGTTCCGGTGTTATCTAGACATACATATTCAAAGTGATGTTGAATATTGAGGGATTATTGTGCATTGGTAAGTGACAGTGTGCGAAGCCGCTGTCGCAGATAAAGGGACCGGTGGGGCGAAGACAACTTAACATCGAGAGCGAACGGGTGAGCGCAAGAAGCCGACGAGAAGAAGCGACGCGCGTGATGTCTGATGCGACGTCAAAACATAATACTAAGAAAGGAACCATTCAGGACCGTACACGTTGGGTGACGTAGAAGAGAATTAAGGAAGAAGAAGAGATGAGTAAGAGACCAAGGGCCGTGTTTGATGCCGTTTGCATTTACATATAATCAACAAAACGAATAACTCTTTCATTGTTCTCTTATAATTTGCTTCTTTTTGTATGTTTCGTTTTCTTGCTTTTTTGCTCACATCGAATTCGTAACATTCCAAAAGTATAGGTAATCGTTTCAGCACGCAATTCTTCGCCATTGATTGATTGATTGAAAACTTTATTGTTCCACCGAGCTGGGGTGCCCGCCTCTTAACTTACACGTAGGTAGGGGAGGAGGACGAAGCAGTCCCCGCGTGTTGAGGACGGTGAGTCTTCAGGGCCTCAACGGCCAGGCGGATTGCTCGACGCTGGTCGTCTTCAGCCTCGCTCTGGAGCAAGGCCTCCCAGGCTTCTCTACTGACAATGTTTTCCTTGGCCCCTGGGGAGCCAGCACACTCCCATATTATATAGTCTAGCGTACCTTCGCCAATCCCGCGTGTGCGTAAGAGCCATAACATGAGGCCATTGTCATCATCATCATCGAGACCCTAGAACGGCGTGCACTGTAAACGAAAATAAACCCAGCTGGGGGTTTTTAAGAGGTGATGTGCCCTAAAACATCCGCTCCTCAAATATTTACTCCGATGTACGGGAGCAAAACAGCGCCATTCCCTCATTTCACTCCGCTGGCTAGCTGCGGGAGTATTAAGGCGACATGACGCGATTTTACTCCGCTTCAAAATCTTGTTCTCCCGTGAAACTCCGACAGGGTGTTTTAAAAAACTCCCCTCCACCGAAAAAGGTTGGTCACGTGGCGCTTCCCATGAGGCTGTGTGCCTCGCCAGCGACCGGGCGCGTTCGGCGGAGCCGGCAGTGCTCATGGCTGACGGTTTGTTTACGTCTGTGAAGTGTCGTTCCGTGACAGCGTTTCGTCAATTTGTTTCCCGTATTTCCTTCCAGAAAGTGTTACGGTATGCCTGAAGCTAACTGTATCTCAGCTTCAAGTAGATTAGCTGTGATCACTTTGCTGACAACGTTGATTGCAAGAGCAACGTTTTTAAGTGCGGAAAAAGGCTTAGGTATACCTCGAAGCTGCTCACTGGCTCGTGATGTCGGTTCAGGTTCTGACTGTGTTTTCGTGCTGCGTGACCCTGGCCTGTGTTCTTCAGTACGGGGAATGCGACTTCTATGTCTTTTTGGGTACATGCTGGCAACGTCCAGTGTAGTGTTTGAAAGGACCGCGTAGCAATGGCAACAGCAGTCACTGTTCGAGCGACGACATCCGTGGTCGCGTATGAATGGTGTACCCCAAGTTCGTTGCGCTGCTGTGTTGCCAGTGAGAATGAGTGCAAGCAACTGTTTTTATGTATCTGTGAACGGATATCCTCACCGGAAGAAAAACGGTAGGACATAAGTATGCGTACTGAAAATAAAGCTTCTTATTGAGCGATGTGAATCGAATTGTTATCGCGCATATAGGTTTTGGTCACGTCGTTGCTTCCGATATTGCATTAACATTACGCTCTATCCGAGACACTGATTTAGACGCATGCCTGCTGGCTCCGAGTTTAAGGATTCACTCGACAGATCAGCGATGTAGCTTCTTTTCACAGCCGAGAGAGATTGCTTGGACGCAGAGCGAGTAGTGCGGTGTATAAAATGTATGACTACGCATTTTTCGGTGTTACGTCGGCACCTGCGGGTCATGCTCACGGGTAATAATTTTTTGCTACGCTACCATTATATCGCAAAAATTTAATTTTGCTATGTAGCCCACTCACTTACATTTTTGTTGCTTTCTGTAACTAACGCACTACTTTTTTGCCGCGAAGGCCGGCAGTGTGCGAAGTCGCTTCAGCACTCATAGAATGGCATAATTTTGAAAAAAACATCATTAACTTTTTTCTCTCACTATTCTGAATTAACAGTTTTGTGCTGATTAAGGTATTAAGGTAGAGAGGCAGATCTCGTATGAACGAGCATGTGAGTCGTAATTCTGAAAACAGCACAGCTGCTCCCTAGGCGGTTTCGAGGCACACAGTATTGTGGCTATATATACTGGCACCGTTGCTTCTAGAGTATCGCGTGTAGGTGGCATGTCTTCCAAATTTCTGCATTGGGCGTTTCTGAAATGTTTATGTATGTCATGACATATTGACTTGTTTCGTCGAATTTGACGCGGCCTCCTGTGCATATTTCGAAATTTGACCAGCAGCCTCTGCATGTCAACATGTTCGCGCAAACTCACGCGATGCCTCTTTTTATACTCCCGTTGCATCTCGAAAAAGCTCCGTCCTTGCAAAGCAAAAAATTAAAAAGACAGAAAGAAAACTCCCATAATTCCACGCAAAAAATCCGCTCGCACAGAGTAAAAATTCTACTCCGATCGTACGGAGCATAATAAACTCCGAACCGGGCCGGGGGTCGCTAGAAGACAAGCAGTATACTCCCACGTCGGAGTTATTTCCGTTTACAGTGTGGTGGTGTTCGGACGCAAGTGAGCGCCGAAGAAGTCAGCGTCCACTGCTAGCGGGAGTAAGCAGTCGGGCCGTGGGCCCGAGCTTGCAGATTACCACAGGTGGAACCTGGACTGCCTAACCTGCTCAGTCAGCACAACGTCCCATCGCGTGGCAACCTTGAGTTGCCACGACGGCTCGGCGCTTTTCAACTTCGCGGCCACGTGACAAGAACTGTTGGCGAGGCGTACCCCGCTCTTATTCTAATGTCCTTGTGTATTCTGACACACCTAACAACTTTAGGATTAGAGTAGCGGTGACTTTGATTAATGAGAACTGCATTTGTTACGAGCAGTGTAGAGTGCTTTTCATCCTTTTTCTCCATGCTTTGTTTATGGGTGTTTTCTTTCCACTTTCTATGTGTAAATACACATTCTTCTTTCACTTCTGAAATTTACCGCTTTCATGCTTCATTTGAATGGAAAACATAGATAGCGACATTATTTTAGGTCGCTTTCCATAAACGGACCGTGACAGGGATCAAGGCCTTGCTTAAGGTCTCATACAGGCAGCTTGCGATGTCACTACAACGTAATGACGGCGCCATCTGTAACCGCCACGGCAAACAAACAGCATGTCGGATTTTCGGAGGTGGTGAAATGTCGTTTTGCAGAAGCAGCTTTTCCAGCGGTGTTCCACAAATTGCCTTCTCGTGAAAATTCCATCTGCCCATGTTAGGTCACATGGTGGTCGGGAAATCTGAGACGGAAACCAATTATTTAATTTTTCTAATATTAATCATCATATCAAATACATTGGTCCACTCGGGAGGTTTCGACCGTGCCCGTTAGGTCACTCTTACATATGCGGCAATCTCGATGAAGGTTTTACGCGAGGAGGTACGTTGACATCTCGGTGCCTCAATTCCACACGTGTGTTACATAAACTGCGGAAGCCTAGGATCAAGATAAAATCATATTGTACAGCTGCCGCGTATTCAACTGCAAGAAATCAAATTATATCTTAGGGTAATTGCAACTGCTTATGGATGCTACACAGGATAATGTCAAAGAAATCACTGGAATCTCCACTGACCTTGAAATTACTTGATATCGTTTGCAGCTTCTTACAAAGTAAGCATTGACGTATACTTCTCTCTTGCCCACACCAGATAGCCATTTCATATGGTCACTGCGGGTTAAATATAGTGATGACCATTCTGTAGCACATGCGCACAACAGGAAATTGGCAAAGAGCCGTGTCCGTGTTTTAATTGTCTCCAATGTCCTGACACAGTTGCTCATCAAGGAAATTTCGAACAAATTGCTCACAGTTATTCGGGCCATGGAGAGTACATACGTTGAAAAAAGAACCAAGAAATATTTTTTATGGTGTAAACTATTTATTGTGCTAATTAATGAATTGTTTATTGTTTTTAGGCTATCCAAAGGTGAAACGTCACTCCAACATATAAGAAACGAAATAGGGGCTTTGCTTTAGGTTTTCTGTGTTTCTTTTATCGTTGCGGCGCATAAAACACAGCGTAGCAGATATGATATATTGTACATTACGTGGGATGATTTCATTACTGCACATACCACAATGGGGGATTTACCAAGAAGTGGCCGTTACATATCATGCAACCGACTGGAGATACTATCCTGGACGGTGTTGAATTCTGTCATCTTGTCATATTTGGTAATGGCGGTATTTTGATCATATCGGAGGCACCTGTGGGCATCTCTAATTGGCTCAAAATGCCGTCATTGCCCAATTCCACGACGTTGCGGAATCGACACTGTCAAGAATAGTGTCCGTAGCTCTTTTACATCATTGCCGCGTGTTGTTGAGGAATATATTTTCCATACATTGGCACATCCCAGGTGATCTGTGATGAAGCAACCTGTACATGCGCAATAACCAAGAAGAAATGAAAAAGAAATACAATACAATGTAACATCTGCCACATTGTGTAGCATCGGCATACGCGAGGGCACATGCACGTGTCACGTACCTTTGTGCCAAAGAAAACTACACAAAGAGAGTTCTTTTTTTTTTGTCGGCCGTAGAAATTCCACTTATCGTTGCTCTCCTAATAAATTAAAGAACGTGTTCAGACACCCGTACGGCAACTCACGAGCACATCTCTCTCGATGATCAAGTCCACTTGGTGTCGCAAACCTGGGGTGATGAAGAGTGGCCGCAGTGGTCAGCGAATTACCTGTCGCGTTGCCTCTGACCTTAGCGCAAATTATGCTTGGGAAAACATACACATCATTCTGGAAGCCATCCATCATACCTGATTGCTTAGCGTTAATAACCACCGCAGATTGCAGCCAAGAAGAGCCGCCTGCAGGCCTCTACCCCCCCCCCCTCTCTTGCCCACGCTTATATTGTCACGTGTACCTATCTTTATCGGGCGCCTAACAAATTTTCTCGCACAGCGTGGGATGCGCCTGCGTGTATCCGAAGTTTCTGGAAAATTATCGATGCTTCTATCCGGCTGTCTGTTGTCGCCGAACTTTGTGTTATCTGATTTCATCGCGGGACGGAAATGGTGTAGAGCTTCGTGGAAGGCAGGCGGGTCCGAGTGATTAGTCTGGAACATTCGGCGACTGCTGTATAAAAGCCGACGCGCTTAAACCGCTGATCAGATTTTCGACGATCGCCGACCCTGTTCGCCGCTATCGTTGAGTTATAAGTGTAGCCTGATTTTGTGGGCACAGGTTCGCCCAAAAAAAAGTAGTTTTGTCTTTCACAGTATTGCTACTGTGTTCTTCAGCGTCACCACCACGTGACATCTGGTGGAGGTGCGGGGTAACGTTCCCCGTACCTCTCGCAGATGTCACGCGGTGGTTAGGTTGAAGAACACCACTCACTCGTTCACTCACTCTCGCACTATATAGGTTCAAGAACAATCTGTCCTCTTGGCTGAGTCCATCCCAGTCTTGAACCTATGCAGCGCGAGAGTGAGTGAAAGAAAAGAGGTGAGGGGGCAATCATTCACAGACGCAACACCCGATCGACGTCACCGACTTGCACGGACCAATGGAAAAACTAGGAAAGTGCTCCAAAATGAGAGCGCATGACCATGACGCCCCCCCAAAAACGTTGAACCGAAACTAACAAGCACACGCATGCAGACAAAAACACACGAATACTTACTTAATGTTTCACAATTTAAACGAAACGCAAAAAAGGGGGGATTTCCATGTCAGGGGTTCCTCGGAACAAAAGTGTGCGCGCCTCCTTGGCCGCATCACATTGTTGTTTTTTTCTGTGCAGATTTCAGGCAATTAAGTTGAGTGAAATCATCTTTCAAGTAATCACATTTAAAACGAACTTTTACTCATGATCTTCAGACGGTCGTGTTTCTAGCATCCTGATCGAGCACTACAGATAAGAACCGAGTCACAGAGAGGAAGGACGTGATAACGCAGTAGCTCGGTTTCACAGAGAAATCGTGACTGCTTCCTGTGGCTGCGGTGTCCGTGATCGCATTTACTCGAAACTCTTTTTTTACATTCTCGGCAGAGCAATGGAAATCTACGAAGTTTTAGAAACTCAATTCGACATTGAGTTTAACATTGCCACTGACACGTTCGTTGAGAACAAACAAACGCACTCGTTCACAAGACGAGAAACAATGTACACAATTTACTGTGTACGCGAACTTTGGTCGTATTTGTCTTTTTTTTCCTTTCGTTCGATTGTACTGCTCTTTTAGATTCAACGTATATTTACGTCCACATATTTAAGTTGGCACCAAGCTAGTCGCGTCTCACGTGCATAAATTTACTTTTATTTTGCTTAATTTCACCTTGTTTTGTGTGCGAAGAAGTTCTTGTGTCTTTTTACGTTACAAGCACATTGTGAGTTTCATCTTTTCGTTGTTTTGTTACTTATGTTTAATGGGTGTCCTTTTGTGTTTCGCTCTCCTATAGTTGTAGCATCGGGACGATGCATTTTAAGAGGGGGGTATGGACACGTCTACTTATCTTTATCGGGCGACCACGTTTCGCCGCCTAACAAATGTAATCGCACAGCGTGAGATGGGCCTGCACGCATCTGAAGTTGTGTTATCTGATTTCATCGCGCGACGCGAATGGTGTA
Source organism: Dermacentor albipictus (assembly GCF_038994185.2). Taxonomy (NCBI): domain Eukaryota; kingdom Metazoa; phylum Arthropoda; class Arachnida; order Ixodida; family Ixodidae; genus Dermacentor; species Dermacentor albipictus. The sequence continues at coordinate 98,083,347 of NC_091822.1, forward strand.
GAACTTTGTGGAAGGCACGCGGGTCCGCATGATTAGTCTGGAACATTCGACGACTGCTGTATAAAAGCCGACGCGCTTAAACCGCTGATCAGATTTTCGACGATCGCCGACCGTGTTCGCCGCTATCGTTGAGATATAAGTGTAGACTGTTTTTGTGGGAACAGGTTCGCCCATTAAAAGTTAGTTTTGTCTTTCACAGTATTTCTACTGTGTTCTTCAACGTCACCACCACGTGACAATACATACTCTTCGATAGACTTTGCCTCTTAGTGGGCGCTCACCTTCCCTCGGCCCCCTGTGCGCACGTGACGAGACCCCACGCATGAAGCCGCCGTCCATCTCGGCTCTCCCTCGAACGCTTTCCGCCGAATCTGCAGCATACAACGCGCTGCGACGAGGGAAGAAATTCGCCTGAAGTGTCGCTATAATTGCTATGACAATAAAAGGCACAGAAGCTTAGCTATCGCATGCGTGGAAACATGCTTTCATTCACTCGTCTCGCTGGGGACAATGGTGTAAGGCGACATGGAGACACTTCACAGCTATCAAGGGTCCCAGCCTAAACATAATGGTGAACCTTCAGTGAAATCAAGAAGGGTGTGCGGCGCAAGGTAACAATAAACGTAAGTTCAAAGTACGGTACGGTCCGCTTCTGCTATATATAAATAAAATAATCAAATATGGGTAGCGGTAAACATACGCAGGACATGCGTAAGCAGAGTTGGTTTAATTCACCTCAGTGTCTAGGCGACACAACGGAAGTGGTTGCACGTCAAAGAAACACTTCTGTGCCCGCCGAAGTAGCACTGTGGCTATGGCATTGCTCGAGGTCGCAGATTTGACCAGCGAGCGTAAACCTTTATTTCAAATCAACAAGATTTAGGCACCCGCATTTTGACGAGGGAGAAATCGTGAGACATATCACGTGTCTCGTTTCATAAACCATCAGAAGTGGCGTGGGAAGAAAAAACGTTGAGCCCGATTAGAGTGCAGATAATTGGGGAAAATGCTTGTGATTCTCCTCTCTCTGCATCGTTCTACCTACGGGAGAGAAATAGTGATCAAGGTAAAAACTGTGATCGCGGTATCAGAGACGTCCGCTACACATACAGTATACCAACTATAAGGAACGATCTCTATTCTCAGAGGCCAAATAGAGACGATGTACCTGCTTTAGCGAAGCATTTAGGTGTCTGTCAAAGCAGAAAATCATGACTGATTCCAGGAATTTCGCAAACGTGTGATTTTCCTTCATCTTTGTAGAAAAAGAAAGGCTGTGTTGCATCTGGCAGTACTGCCGCACTGTTTCCGATGGGTGTCGACTAGGTCCGCAATTTGTGAAGCGCGAAAAAAATTAAATTATGGAGATACCACGCACTATGGGAATCTATGGAAGCGAAGCTTTCTGTGCTGTTTGTATTGACTGCCATAATTACTGGCTCATGTTGACTGCAAATATTTAGTTTTTAAAACGGTTTCTGAACACGAGTGTGGTGAGGTGATGATAAACGTTACCTTTTGTGAACCACTACTGTTTGTCTGCTTAGTACACAAAACACAAAGGGAGAGGTGTTTGCTTTAGTTGTTGTCCGCCATATTTCGTCACCTCAGAGAGGGTTGAGCATTGTCATTGGCTCACACGGCACGTCGCATTATGGCAGAAGCCTTAAACTTGATTTTGATGATGAGGCTCTGCATGCCAAAACCACGATCGGATTAAGAGGCATGCCGTAGGGCCCCACTCCGGAATAATTTGAGCTCCGTGGTGCTCTTTAACGTCTCCCTAAATCAATGTAACCGAGAGTTTTTTATTTCTCTCTTGTCAAAATGTGGGTGCCTCGGTCAAATCTGCGACCTCGAGCAATGCCATAGCCGAAGTGCTACTTCGGCGGGCACAGTAGTGTTTATTTGACGTGCGACCGCTACCGATGTGTCGCCTAGACCCTGTGGCGCACTTTAATTAACGCAACTCTGCTTACACATGTCCTGCGTATGTTTACCGCTAGACATAGTTTATGCTTCTATTTTTATAAATAGCAGAAGTGGAGCATACCGTATCTTGAACTTAAGTTTATGTAGCCTTTCTTTGCCGTCTTACGTTAGCTTTTTCTATTCCACCCCTCACCCCTGGTGTTTGTATGAGAACTGCGAACCAAAGGTGGCAAGGCTTTAGTCACTCGTTTCGCGACTGCCTCTGTTAAGCCCATTCTCTGCCTTCTCTTCCCGCTCCTTCCTTCCATTCTACCTAGCTAAACTCTGGATTGGCATGTTGGTAAAAAGGTAAGCGCTGGCGAGGGGTCACGGTCACTTACAGCTGTCAAAAGGCTAATGTGGCCTTGACCCTGAACCTCCAAGGGGCATTGTGCACATTCGATGGGGTGCGGTCAAAACGAGTTCTTCGCGTCTTTTCTCTGCCGCGCTCTTTCCATGTATATAGAGCTTTTCATCTGGTGAGAAGAATAGGGAGCGCGGCGCATCTTGACGGTATTGCTGTCGCTAGCTGCGGAACGATTTCGGGATGGTTTAGATCTTACTTTGTGAAACTTACGCATGCCTGTTCATATGAGGTCGTAAGGGGAGCCTTTCGATGCACCGGTAACTACAGTACGCGCTTGGGGGCCCAAACATGTGACGCGGATTATAAGCCGCGGTGTGTGTAAGTGTTGTGAACTATTTTGCGTATATACGTTTCAATGAAACGCATAGAATAGAACCGGTGTCTCTGTGTTACCAGCATGATAGGGTAAATCTGCTGTTTATCTGATGGCTCGGCGTAGGGACTAAAACATAAGTGCACATGCTCGCGTGCGGTCAACCTAAGGCAATCACGAAACACCTAAGCGGCAGGCGCTAGCAAATAATAGTGGTACACCGTCATCGTTTTCAGGCATTTTAAGTCTAGTAGGCTTGAAATCACTATATGTTTACGCTAGCCTTCCTGCACGAGGTCGATGGCGCTGCTCAACACAGCGATTACTGCAACTGGTGAACCAGCATGATACATATATAAGGTATGTGAGTCGGCATTGATCTTTTGCCCATTAGAGCCTTAACATATGAGAGGGATCGCATAATAAGAAAGCGATGGCTATGTTTGAGGTCAACATTTCCGTAATACGTGTGAGTGCATTATAGAGAACGGAACGAACACAACCGAAAAAAAAAATTCGGTTATCATCCTCTTTCTGGAAAAACAGAGAAACACGTGCCAAGACCACAATACGAGCTCACATTGTCACGCCGCACAACGTGTATAGATATATAAACATTGACGCTGCATGCTTGGAACATACGCTGTATAGAACAACGGTAACTATAATCCAGCACCTACCCTTGCTTGGGACGCTCGCACAGTTGGTATAGTTCACACTGTAAGTTATGCTGCTATTACTAATCAAAACTATTTTATATTCATGGGTGGAAACCTCATACACAGAACCATGTAATCACGCAATGTAATCTGCAGCTAACAGTTTGAACGCTTGTCAAACTATAACAGTACAGCTGCTATCAAAGCAGAACGGTTCCCACGCGGTTACAATCGTCGTGTATGTTTCGTTGCTCCGAAACCACAGCTTAAAACTAGACCATAATACTGCAATAAGGTCACAATAGTGAATGGAACTGTCAGTAACGCACAATTTATCTCCGAGGCTGATTGTAGGCTCTAACATGTGCGCACACATCGCGCTTCGTGTTCCCTGCGCCTCAACGCCGGTAGAAAGCCCTGCCAAAGTGACTTAAACCACATCAGTACGTCTCATGCAACCGTTTAGCGCGTAGAAGACGCACGTCCGGCTAAATAGACCGTACGAGCGCGAACACAAACACCAGAAACTACCGCCGAGCGTATACCTGCCATGCGAAAGGGAGCACTCGACCAAGCGAGCATGCCGACTGCCCATAGATGGCGCCACAGCGTAGGAAACGCACCTTAGAGACTCAGAAGAGCCACCAGTTATTGACAATTATGTTTGGGAAGGGTGCAACAGAACTAAGTCGGAAAGAAAGGTAGGGGGAGTCGGAGCGCTCATCCATCAGGGAGCCAAATGGAAAAGAGTAAGTTCACAATGTCAAGAGCATCTTTGGTTATCAGGTAAAATAAGTGGCAAAGAAACTTGGCTGGGCGTTACGTATTTGTGGACCGGAAAAAATTGCACAGAGAAAAATAAAGAGTTAGTGGAATGCATAAGCGCTGATATTAAGGGTTTCGGGAGTGGTGCTGAAATTGTCCTGTTAGCTAGGTGACATGAATGCCCACATACAGGATTTAGATGGCTATACCGACAATAACGGAAAGTCAATGCTGTACCTTTGTGAGCAAAATAACCTCGTGATCGTGAATACAGGGCCTACGTGTGAAGGACAGATCACGTGGGAAGTGGGAAACCGGCAATCGACCATTGATTACTGTCTGATGACAGAAGGAATTCATGATAAGTTGAGAGAAATGGTCATCGATGAGGAAGGGTTTAACAGCATAGGGAGCGACCATAAGCGCATCATATTGAAAATGGGATATGTAGTTGGGAAAGAGAGCAAGGAGAGCAAAATGGCCAGTCCAAATTTGAACGCTGAACAAATAGCAAATACAGTCACTAGAGTTGAGGAAGAACTTGGCAAATGGCCAAGTAAAGAGTGGGAATATGGTGAGCTTATAAGTGTAATAAGGACAGGAATACGGAAAGAGAACCAACATGTTCGTTGGAAAGGAAAAAAGAAACCGAAACGCTGGTGGAACAAGGAGATACGAGAAGCGATCGCCGAATGACAGAAAGCAACTCGAGAGCACAGGCAGGCAAAGAAGGCGTAGTCGCCACAGGATGAAGTAACTAGTAAATGGGAAATATACTGGGAGAAAAAGTCTATGGTTCAAATACTGGTGCAAACAAAATTAAAAGCTGAAAGTGAACGTTGGTTGTAAGAAATACGTGAGAAACAGAAGGCCGCACCTAGAATATTTTGGAACCACATAAAATTTTTAGGCAGGAAGTCAACCACAATACAACACCATATCCTAGACGAAGATGAAAACAGACTCGAAGGAGAAGCGGCAATAAATTACATCCGAAAAGCAACAGCCGAATCTTTCCAAGGCAATGAAGAGGTTATACTTGTTGAAAAAAAGAGCATGAAAGAGACCCAAGGGGAAAGGCAGCTGGTGCTAACAAATTTAAACTGGAAGAAAGCGGAAGAGAAAATTCCTAAGCGTATAGCCACAGGGCTAGACGAGATTCCCATTAGGCTGATAAATGAACTAGGACCAAAAAGTAAGGAAGCTCTGGTGAAAGCAGTGGAAAGAACTTTAAAAGATAGACGAATACCAGACAGCTGGCGACAAAGAATAATGAATTTGATTTATAAAGGAAAGGGGGAGAAAGACAGAATTCACTCGTATAGACCATTGACCATTACATCGGTAATATAAAGGCTCGCAATGCAGGCAATCAAATTAAAGCTTCAAGCATGGACTGATAATAATGGCATTTTGGGAGAGCTTCAGAATGGTTTCAGAATAGGTAGCCGTTTGGATGACAACTTGTTTGTTCTTACTCAGTGTATTGAAATATCAAAAGCAGAAAGCAGACCGTTGTATGTGGCCTTTTTAGAAATTACAGGAGCCTACGACAACGTTGACCGCAACATATTGTGGGATATCCGGGAAGGGGAAGGCTTAGGTAACGATTGTATACAGCTTTTGAGAGGGATTTACCTAGAAAATACCGGTTGCGTTGAATGGGAAGGGATGAGGAGCGAGGAGAATGTTCATATCAACAAGGGACTGAGGCAGGGGTGCCCTTTATCCCCGCTGTTGTTTATGATGTACATGGTGAGGATGGAGAGGGCGCTAGAAGGAAGTAATGTCGGGATTAATCTCTCAAACAAACAGGCGGGTACAGTAATAGAGCGGCAACTCCTAGGTTTATTTTATGCGGATGACATTGTGTTGCTAGCTAACAAGCAAAGTGATTTGCAACGTCTGGCTAATATCTGTGGACAGGAAGGTAACGATTACGGCTTGAAGTTTAGTGTTAGAAAATCAGGTGTTATGGTATTCAATGAAAACTGTGAACAGACAGCGGAGATACAGGGTCAAGAAATACCTCGGGCAACAGAATATAAATACCTTGGTATATGGATAAACAAAGGCAATGGATATATGGAAACACAGGAGAAAACCATAACAGTAAAGGGGAAGAGAAATGCAGCCATAATGAAGCATAGAGCGCTATGGGGATGCAATAGGTACGAGGTCCTCCGAGGTATGTGGAAAGGTGTAATGGTTCCAGGACTTACTTTTGGAAATGCAGTTGTTGGCTATAAATCAGGGGTACAATCAGGACTCGACGGGAACCAAAAGTCAGTGGGTCGCCGCGCATTGGGCGCTCACGGGAAGACTACAAACGAAGCTATGCAGAGTGATATGGGCTGGACTAGTTGTGAAGTGAGGGAAGCTTGCAGTAAAATTGAGTATGAAGAACGGCTGCGGAATATGGAAGAAAGTAAATGGGCTGGGAGAGTGTTCAGGTATCTGTACAGGAAAAACATTGATTCACAGTGGAGGAAAATAACTAGGAAGCTTACCAGCAAGTATGCGGCCTGTAGGGTGGACAACACAACAACAAAGGTCAAGCGGAAAATAAGAGAAGCTGAATTAATCTCATGGGTGGCGGCAATGGAACAGAAACCTGCCATGAGTAACTATTAAGAGGAAAAAACGAAATCAGGAAACAAACCATTTATGATAACTCAAAGGAAAGCTCATTACTTTTCGCAGCGAGATCAGGATGCCTTAGAACACGTACCTATAAAGCGAGATATAAGAAGGAAGAAGAAGCATGTGCTTGCTGTGGTAAAGCTAGGGAAACTACGGAGCATGTTTTATTAGAATGTGCAGACGTCTACCCAGCAGCCGATTTAAGCACCACTGACCTCCTTGAAGCCCTTGGGTTCAGAGGGAGCAGTGGTAAAGCAAACATGTCCCCAATAGACATTAGTAAGAGGCGACTGGACGATTGGTGGAAGAAAAGTTGGGAAACGACATAAGGCGGAGACGTACAAAAGCACAGTTCGCAATAGGGGATCAGAAAATTTGGGCGTGGCAGTTCATAGGTTTTTTTGTCTTTTTTCATTGTTTAACCTAGGTAGAATATTAGGCAGTATAGTAGCAAGAGCTTGGTGGCGAAACCCACCGCCCCGTTCCAAAGGGGACGCTCATAACATCCATCCGATTAGGTAGAATATTAGGCAGTATAGTAGCAAGATCTTGGTGGAGCTACCCACCGCCCCGTTCCAAAGGGGACGCTCATAGCATCCATCCATCCATGGTGGCGCCTCTGAAAAAACGGTGTATACCCGCTCTCAGCCGCTCCCCGACAGCAGCAGCAGGAACAGTGGGAAGGACGAAAGAAAACGCACAGAAAATTTCGCTTTAAAACTCATATAAGCACGTATTAGCATTTCGTACTAGACTAGCATTGAGTATACCACCTAAACCCGAGTAAGTCCTGCATACCGTAAACTGCTAAAACAAAAGCAGAAACCATAGCACACAATGGAGGGTGAATCAAAGAACGAATCCATTAGTCCCTGCCCAACACGTTCAACAATTGAACAATGAATGAACTACTTGAACAAAAGGTCACGTGACTATCTTCACTCTCGCGCTCTGCTCACATGTGCATTATTCGGTGCCTTTCGGGTCCTCTCATTCGCGGTCTCTAGAATATTCATTTCTTGCCTGACTAGTCGTCGGCCATGGCCATGAGCTCCTCCATGAACCCGTCATCCACGGTGGAATGGTGACACGTTGCGGGACTGTTGGCACAGGACACCAGGTCACGGTTGACATCCAGCTTGTGCTCGCGTGACGCTGTCTCGGCGCCACCTGTGATGCTTTCTTCAACTGCATCGTCGCCGATACTGCGGCATCCCTTGAAGCGCTTCAGAGGAATGCCTGCGCATAGCACAATAAATGGAAGGCCATAGGTTAGGGTTCTCGAAGATACAAAATTTAGAAATCAAGGCAGTAACGCACATCTCGCGAGATCACAGGAATTGTGCAAGAAGAAACAATACAGAGAAGGAAACAAACTTATCAACCGAACTAAGTTTCTATCCCAGTCAAAATGCGTGTTCTGAATATTACGGGGGAAGTCACAAAATATTTTATGTTCGCCTTATCGGTCTAATTAGTCATGGTAATTACCACAGTTCTCAAGTATTGAGAATAGGGACAAGCCTACATTTATAAAGTTCTCGAGAGTTCCAAAGAACCTTGTTGACCCTATCGTTTTCATATATCACAGTCTTTCCGTGGGACGCGTAACAAATTATTGCTTACCAACTAAAACAGGAGGAAGACGGGAGGAAACGAGAACAAGGTGAAAGCGGGAGGCAACGTTTCGACAAGTGGACTTGTCGAAACGAAAACGCTGTCGAAACTAAAAGTAGGAAATATAAGCTGCTGAACAAGATATTTCATAGAAAGTTGTGCGGTTATATTATTGGAAGTTTACCTCTGTAGCATAACTTGTAACGTTGAATAATCAATCTTGAAAAGTTATGCAATCGGGCACACGACAAAATCAGTGTGACGTGGTGCGTACCACCGTAAACAAACTACATTATTCAGGCTCTCCTCAAATGTTTCGGCCAATTTTGAAACCTTGTGCAGAGTTTGTTATGACGCCTTGTATTTAAAAAGAATACAAAAGAAATGCTGAGGCTTGTCGCTAGCGCGACTTTCTCGAGCATGCCAACATTTACAACGTGTCCTATCGATGCAATACGCAATACGTTTAAAGCGCCGTTTTGCTTGCAGCAGAGCTGCCACGCAAAACGGCGCTTTAAAGGTATTGCGTATTGCATCGATAGGACACGTTGTAAATGTTGGCATGCTCGAGAATGTCCCGCTAGCGACAAGCCTCGCTTCTGTGCAAACCTTTTGTGAGAACGCCAAGCGGACTACCAATGCTAAAACTTCAAAAAAAAAAATGCAACGTAAGACACACATGCGCACATAATACGACTGCGAGCGTTGAGAGCAGTAGACGATCCACATTAAACAAAATTCAAGTGAAATGTTTTGGATATAAATGTTGCAGTACAGAATATGTTTATATCAAAATTGGAAGCCCAGCGCTTAGGCGAAATACCCAAAAAATAACGGCACACCTATTTGAGGACGGCCCTGCGGGGGCAAGCAAGCAGAAAGCTTTATCAGTTTTTCAGATATTTCGGAAGCTTTCAACATGATGTGGCAAGAAATGCCACACGAGATGTACGCGCCGCAAAAGTCATGGTAATATGTTCCAATTCCGTCTAAAATGTTATGTTGGCGTACCTGCTGTTAGCATATTAATTATATTCTTCAATATTGACAACAAACCTAACAATTGTAACAATCAGTGTTAAGAACTGTCATAAACCCTGCAATGCAAAAAAAGTACTCACCACCACGGTAGACGATGCGTTTCTGAGCTGCGGGTCCTGACGAAGGGCCGGGCTCGGAAACAGCGTCACCGCCTGCAGCCCGCTTGGAGGCCACTGCAGCGCCTGTAGCCAGGATTACAGTCTCCCGTGAAGCCAGCTCCACTCTCCTTGGGCACACCACGCGGCCACTGGGCAGGGTGAAACGCACTCGCTTTGCTGGCATGGCTCCTTTGCTCGGTACAGCGAATCCGATGCACGTCCGCACACAACGAAGTCGGGCGTCGAATGAATTTTTTTCACTCGCAAGGCAACGCGCGTCTTTCCCTTTCCCTCTCCCACTGCATCAACCAATGGGGTGGTTGGTTAGGAAGCGTCCGTGCAAGGTCAATGTATCTCAAGCCCCGCCCATACTCGTGCCGCCCCCCCCCCCCCCCGCAGGAGCTGGATCCGACACATTTTAACATAAAACGGAGGAGTAAGTGCGCATTTGTAATGCAAAGAAATCTGGAATATTTTTACCTTGTCCCGGCCCAGACATTCCCACCTGTGGCGACGGCAGCAATACAAAAGCCGACATTTACCACTACACCATGCTGCTCTCCCAACGACCACAGAAATAGTCAGGTTTGAAAACGAGACTGATCCACACTTAAACCATTGACGTTCTGTCATGACTGTTTAGGGTAAGTGGGGAAAAAAGTGGTGTCTTTCCTAGCAGCGTTCACGTCCGAGCTGCAAACTGGCTGCTGTATAGTTCATTGTTCCGTATATCAGGTGCGTTTCCTTCGCTCAACTTCGTGCTCCAATTCAGCGTTGTATAATGTTTAACTCGGACGGCGTTACTCGGACGATTGAACATCCACCATGCATGGTCAACATTTTGAAATTGTTTTTCCGTCAGTGGGACATCGCGGCCATGACAGTCGAGGAGGGTGTCAGTTTTTCGTCTTCGCTCAGTTACAGGGAAACACGGTGGCTTTTCCGTTATTAACCGCTGCAGTTCTACGCCATTTGGCTTGAATAGCCCGAAGACGCATATGGTGTGTGCTATACAGGAACCGGGTGCGAGTGAAGCACATTTATCTACACCCCGTAGGCTTGGTTAAAGGAAAAGTAAAGCCAATCAGTGAGGAAATATTGTTCCCTTAAGCATGTATCAGCTGGGACTGTAGATAAGTGCTGTAAAATTGCATTGCAGAGTATAAGGATTTCTTATTTTAGCCTAAATTGAGTTGTCCCAAATTTTTTGAACAGAGGAAGCATTATGAATGACCACACAGCACGCACAACTGATTGATTGGCTGCAGCTATTATGTGAAAGAAACTATAGGCCCCTGCGACGCTGCCGTCGACGACTCAGCGCTTACGCGTTCATGTGTTAACGCCAGTACACGCTATCAATGCCAATGCCGCACTTCGCCATTTCCCTCTCAAGTTTCTTCTTTTTTCATTTTCCGTAGAAGCATGCGCTATCCTCAGCCTCCTAACTTGCGCTTGCTTTTGTTCATGCCACAGCTTCTCGAGGTTAAACACAGACTTCTGAATGCAGCTGATGTTACTTGATCGCCTAACCTTGCGACCCATTTCATGCGGGATCGGTAGCCACTTCGAACTTGTTCGCCCCCTTCACGTTTTAAGTATGTTGTGCTGTGATTTTTCGCGGCGCCCTATGTCAGCTAGTATGCGGCGTTCCGGTGTTATCTAGACATACATATTCAAAGTGATGTTGAATATTGAGGGATTATTGTGCATTGGTAAGTGACAGTGTGCGAAGCCGCTGTCGCAGATGAAGGGACCGGTGGGGCGAAGACAACTTAACATCGAGAGCGAACGGGTGAGCGCAAGAAGCCGACGAGAAGAAGCGACGCGCGTGATGTCTGATGCGACGTCAAAACATAATACTAAGAAAGGAACCATTCAGGACCGTACACGTTGGGTGACGTAGAAGAGAATTAAGGAAGAAGAAGAGATGAGTAAGAGACCAAGGGCCGTGTTTGATGCCGTTTGCATTTACATATAATCAACAAAACGAATAACTCTTTCATTGTTCTCTTATAATTTGCTTCTTTTTGTATGTTTCGTTTTCTTGCTTTTTTGCTCACATCGAATTCGTAACATTCCAAAAGTATAGGTAATCGTTTCAGCACGCAATTCTTCGCCATTGATTGATTGATTGAAAACTTTATTGTTCCACCGAGCTGGGGTGCCCGCCTCTTAACTTACACGTAGGTAGGGGAGGAGGACGAAGCAGTCCCCGCGTGTTGAGGACGGTGAGTCTTCAGGGCCTCAACGGCCAGGCGGATTGCTCGACGCTGGTCGTCTTCAGCCTCGCTCTGGAGCAAGGCCTCCCAGGCTTCTCTACTGACAATGTTTTCCTTGGCCCCTGGGGAGCCAGCACACTCCCATATTATATAGTCTAGCGTACCTTCGCCAATCCCGCGTGTGCGTAAGAGCCATAACATGAGGCCATTGTCATCATCATCATCGAGACCCTAGAACGGCGTGCACTGTAAACGAAAATAAACCCAGCTGGGGGTTTTTAAGAGGTGATGTGCCCTAAAACATCCGCTCCTCAAATATTTACTCCGATGTACGGGAGCAAAACAGCGCCATTCCCTCATTTCACTCCGCTGGCTAGCTGCGGGAGTATTAAGGCGACATGACGCGATTTTACTCCGCTTCAAAATCTTGTTCTCCCGTGAAACTCCGACAGGGTGTTTTAAAAAACTCCCCTCCACCGAAAAAGGTTGGTCACGTGGCGCTTCCCATGAGGCTGTGTGCCTCGCCAGCGACCGGGCGCGTTCGGCGGAGCCGGCAGTGCTCATGGCTGACGGTTTGTTTACGTCTGTGAAGTGTCGTTCCGTGACAGCGTTTCGTCAATTTGTTTCCCGTATTTCCTTCCAGAAAGTGTTACGGTATGCCTGAAGCTAACTGTATCTCAGCTTCAAGTAGATTAGCTGTGATCACTTTGCTGACAACGTTGATTGCAAGAGCAACGTTTTTAAGTGCGGAAAAAGGCTTAGGTATACCTCGAAGCTGCTCACTGGCTCGTGATGTCGGTTCAGGTTCTGACTGTGTTTTCGTGCTGCGTGACCCTGGCCTGTGTTCTTCAGTACGGGGAATGCGACTTCTATGTCTTTTTGGGTACATGCTGGCAACGTCCAGTGTAGTGTTTGAAAGGACCGCGTAGCAATGGCAACAGCAGCCACTGTTCGAGCGACGACATCCGTGGTCGCGTATGAATGGTGTACCCCAAGTTCGTTGCGGTGCTGTGTTGCCAGTGAGAATGAGTGCAAGCAACTGTTTTTATGTATCTGTGAACGGATATCCTCACCGGAAGAAAAACGGTAGGACATAAGTATGCGTACTGAAAATAAAGCTTCTTATTGAGCGATGTGAATCGAATTGTTATCGCGCATATAGGTTTTGGTCACGTCGTTGCTTCCGATATTGCATTAACATTACGCTCTATCCGAGACACTGATTTAGACGCATGCCTGCTGGCTCCGAGTTTAAGGATTCACTCGACAGATCAGCGATGTAGCTTCTTTTCACAGCCGAGAGAGATTGCTTGGACGCAGAGCGAGTAGTGCGGTGTATAAAATGTATGACTACGCATTTTTCGGTGTTACGTCGGCACCTGCGGGTCATGCTCACGGGTAATAATTTTTTGCTACGCTACCATTATATCGCAAAAATTTAATTTTGCTATGTAACCCACTCACTTACATTTTTGTTGCTTTCTGTAACTAACGCACTACTTTTTAGCCGCGAAGGCCGGCAGTGTGCGAAGTCGCTTCAGCACTCATAGAATGGCATAATTTTGAAAAAAACATCATTAACTTTTTTCTCTCACTATTCTGAATTAACAGTTTTGTGCTGATTAAGGTATTAAGGTAGAGAGGCAGATCTCGTATGAACGAGCATGTGAGTCGTAATTCTGAAAACAGCACAGCTGCTCCCTAGGCGGTTTCGAGGCACACAGTATTGTGGCTATATATACTGGCACCGTTGCTTCTAGAGTATCGCGTGTAGGTGGCATGTCTTCCAAATTTCTGCATTGGGCGTTTCTGAAATGTTTATGTATGTCATGACATATTGACTTGTTTCGTCGAATTTGACGCGGCCTCCTGTGCATATTTCGAAATTTGACCAGCAGCCTCTGCATGTCAACATGTTCGCGCAAACTCACGCGATGCCTCTTTTTATACTCCCGTTGCATCTCGAAAAAGCTCCGTCCTTGCAAAGCAAAAAATTAAAAAGACAGAAAGAAAACTCCCATAATTCCACGCAAAAAATCCGCTCGCACGGAGTAAAAATTCTACTCCGATCGTACGGAGCATAATAAACTCCGAACCGGGCCGCTAGAAGACAAGCAGTATACTCCCACGTCGGAGTTATTTCCGTTTACAGTGTGGTGGTGTTCGGACGCAAGTGAGCGCCGAAGAAGTCAGCGTCCACTGCTAGCGGGAGTAAGCAGTCGGGCCGTGGGCCCGAGCTTGCAGATTACCACAGGTGGAACCTGGACTGCCTAACCTGCTCAGTCAGCACAACGTCCCATCGCGTGGCAACCTTGAGTTGCCACGACGGCTCGGCGCTTTTCAACTTCGCGGCCACGTGACAAGAACTGTTGGCGAGGCGTACCCCGCTCTTATTCTAATGTCCTTGTGTATTCTGACACACCTAACAACTTTAGGATTAGAGTAGCGGTGACTTTGATTAATGAGAACTGCATTTGTTACGAGCAGTGTAGAGTGCTTTTCATCCTTTTTCTCCATGCTTTGTTTATGGGTGTTTTCTTTCCACTTTCTATGTGTAAATACACATTCTTCTTTCACTTCTGAAATTTACCGCTTTCATGCTTCATTTGAATGGAAAACATAGATAGCGACATTATTTTAGGTCGCTTTCCATAAACGGACCGTGACAGGGATCAAGGCCTTGCTTAAGGTCTCATACAGGCAGCTTGCGATGTCACTACAACGTAATGACGGCGCCATCTGTAACCGCCACGGCAAACAAACAGCATGTCGGATTTTCGGAGGTGGTGAAATGTCGTTTTGCAGAAGCAGCTTTTCCAGCGGTGTTCCACAAATTGCCTTCTCGTGAAAATTCCATCTGCCCATGTTAGGTCACATGGTGGTCGGGAAATCTGAGACGGAAACCAATTATTTAATTTTTCTAATATTAATCATCATATCAAATACATTGGTCCACTCGGGAGGTTTCGACCGTGCCCGTTAGGTCACTCTTACATATGCGGCAATCTCGATGAAGGTTTTACGCGAGGAGGTACGTTGACATCTCGGTGCCTCAATTCCACACGTGTGTTACATAAACTGCGGAAGCCTAGGATCAAGATAAAATCATATTGTACAGCTGCCGCGTATTCAACTGCAAGAAATCAAATTATATCTTAGGGTAATTGCAACTGCTTATGGATGCTACACAGGATAATGTCAAAGAAATCACTGGAATCTCCACTGACCTTGAAATTACTTGATATCGTTTGCAGCTTCTTACAAAGTAAGCATTGACGTATACTTCTCTCTTGCCCACACCAGATAGCCATTTCATATGGTCACTGCGGGTTAAATATAGTGATGACCATTCTGTAGCACATGCGCACAACAGGAAATTGGCAAAGAGCCGTGTCCGTGTTTTAATTGTCTCCAATGTCCTGGCACAGTTGCTCATCAAGGAAATTTCGAACCAATTGCTCACAGTTATTCGGGCCATGGAGAGTACATACGTTGAAAAAAGAACCAAGAAATATTTTTTATGGTGTAAACTATTTATTGTGCTAATTAATGAATTGTTTATTGTTTTTAGGCTATCCAAAGGTGAAACGTCACTCCAACATATAAGAAACGAAATAGGGGCTTTGCTTTAGGTTTTCTGTGTTTCTTTTATCGTTGCGGCGCATAAAACACAGCGTAGCAGATATGATATATTGTACATTGCGTGGGATGATTTCATTACTGCACATACCACAATGGGGGATTTACCAAGAAGTGGCCGTTACATATCATGCAACCGACTGGAGATACTATCCTGGACGGTGTTGAATTCTGTCATCTTGTCATATTTGGTAATGGCGGTATTTTGATCATATCGGAGGCACCTGTGGGCATCTCTAATTGGCTCAAAATGCCGTCATTGCCCAATTCCACGACGTTGCGGAATCGACACTGTCAAGAATAGTATCCGTAGCTCTTTTACATCATTGCCGCGTGTTGTTGAGGAATATATTTTCCATACATTGGCACATCCCAGGTGATCTGTGATGAAGCAACCTGTACATGCGCAATAACCAAGAAGAAATGAAAAAGAAATACAATACAATGTAACATCTGCCACATTGTGTAGCATCGGCATACGCGAGGGCACATGCACGTGTCACGTACCTTTGTGCCAAAGAAAACTACACAAAGAGAGTTCTTTTTTTTTGTCGGCCGTAGAAATTCCACTTATCGTTGCTCTCCTAATAAATTAAAGAACGTGTTCAGACACCCGTACGGCAACTCACGAGCACATCTCTCTCGATGATCAAGTCCACTTGGTGTCGCAAACCTGGGGTGATGAAGAGTGGCCGCAGTGGTCAGCGAATTACCTGTCGCGTTGCCTCTGACCTTAGCGCAAATTATGCTTGGGAAAACATACACATCATTCTGGAAGCCATCCATCATACCTGATTGCTTAGCGTTAATAACCACCGCAGATTGCAGCCAAGAAGAGCCGCCTGCAGGCCTCTACCCCCCCCCCCTCTCTTGCCCACGCTTATATTGTCACGTGTACCTATCTTTATCGGGCGCCTAACAAATTTTCTCGCACAGCGTGGGATGCGCCTGCGTGTATCCGAAGTTTCAGGAAAATTATCGATGCTTCTATCCGGCTGTCTGTTGTCGCCGAACTTTGTGTTATCTGATTTCATCGCGGGACGGAAATGGTGTAGAGCTTCGTGGAAGGCAGGCGGGTCCGAGTGATTAGTCTGGAACATTCGGCGACTGCTGTATAAAAGCCGACGCGCTTAAACCGCTGATCAGATTTTCGACGATCGCCGACCCTGTTCGCCGCTATCGTTGAGTTATAAGTGTAGCCTGATTTTGTGGGCACAGGTTCGCCCAAAAAAAAGTAGTTTTGTCTTTCACAGTATTGCTACTGTGTTCTTCAGCGTCACCACCACGTGACATCTGGTGGAGGTGCGGGGTAACGTTCCCCGTACCTCTCGCAGATGTCACGCGGTGGTTAGGTTGAAGAACACCACTCACTCGTTCACTCACTCTCGCACTGCATAGGTTCAAGAACAATCTGTCCTCTTGGCTGAGTCCATCCCAGTCTTGAACCTATGCAGCGCGAGAGTGAGTGAAAGAAAAGAGGTGAGGGGGCAATCATTCACAGACGCAACACCCGATCGACGTCACCGACTTGCACGGACCAATGGAAAAACTAGGAAAGTGCTCCAAAATGAGAGCGCATGACCATGACGCCCCCCCAAAAACGTTGAACCGAAACTAACAAGCACACGCATGCAGACAAAAACACACGAATACTTACTTAATGTTTCACAATTTAAACGAAACGCAAAAAAGGGGGGATTTCCATGTCAGGGGTTCCTCGGAACAAAAGTGTGCGCGCCTCCTTGGCCGCATCACATTGTTGTTTTTTTCTGTGCAGATTTCAGGCAATTAAGTTGAGTGAAATCATCTTTCAAGTAATCACATTTAAAACGAACTTTTACTCATGATCTTCAGACGGTCGTGTTTCTAGCATCCTGATCGAGCACTACAGATAAGAACCGAGTCACAGAGAGGAAGGACGTGATAACGCAGTAGCTCGGTTTCACAGAGAAATCGTGACTGCTTCCTGTGGCTGCGGTGTCCGTGATCGCATTTACTCGAAACTCTTTTTTTACATTCTCGGCAGAGCAATGGAAATCTACGAAGTTTTAGAAACTCAACTCGACATTGAGTTTAACATTGCCACTGACACGTTCGTTGAGAACAAACAAACGCACTCGTTCACAAGACGAGAAACAATGTACACAATTTACTGTGTACGCGAACTTTGGTCGTATTTGTCTTTTTTTTCCTTTCGTTCGATTGTACTGCTCTTTTAGATTCAACGTATATTTACGTCCACATATTTAAGTTGGCACCAAGCTAGTCGCGTCTCACGTGCATAAATTTACTTTTATTTTGCTTAATTTCACCTTGTTTTGTGTGCGAAGAAGTTCTTGTGTCTTTTTACGTTACAAGCACATTGTGAGTTTCATCTTTTCGTTGTTTTGTTACTTATGTTTAATGGGTGTCCTTTTGTGTTTCGCTCTCCTATATTTGTAGCATCGGGACGATGCATTTTAAGAGGGGGGTATGGACACGTCTACTTATCTTTATTGGGCGACCACGTTTCGCCGCCTAACAAATGTAATCGCACAGCGTGAGATGGGCCTGCACGCATCTGAAGTTGTGTTATCTGATTTCATCGCGCGACGCGAATGGTGTAGAACTTTGTGGAAGGCATGCGGGTCCGCATGATTAGTCTGGAACATTCGACGACTGCTGTATAAAAGCCGACGCGCTTAAACCGCTGATCAGATTTTCGACGATCGCCGACCGTGTTCGCCGCTATCGTTGAGATATAAGTGTAGACTGTTTTTGTGGGAACAGGTTCGCCCATTAAAAGTTAGTTTTGTCTTTCACAGTATTTCTACTGTGTTCTTCAACGTCACCACCACGTGACAATACATACTCTTCGATAGACTTTGCCTCTTAGTGGGCGCTCACCTTCCCTCGGCCCCCTGTGCGCACGTGACGAGACCCCACGCATGAAGCCGCCGTCCATCTCGGCTCTCCCTCGAACGCTTTCCGCCGAATCTGCAGCATACAACGCGCTGCGACGAGGGAAGAAATTCGCCTGAAGTGTCGCTATAATTGCTATGACAATAAAAGGCACAGAAGCTTAGCTATCGCATGCGTGGAAACATGCTTTCATTCACTCGTCTCGCTGGGGACAATGGTGTAAGGCGACATGGAGACACTTCACAGCTATCAAGGGTCCCAGCCTAAACATAATGGTGAACCTTCAGTGAAATCAAGAAGGGTGTGCGGCGCAAGGTAACAATAAACGTAAGTTCAAAGTACGGTACGGTCCGCTTCTGCTATATATAAATAAAATAATCAAATATGGGTAGCGGTAAACATACGCAGGACATGCGTAAGCAGAGTTGGTTTAATTCACCTCAGTGTCTAGGCGACACAACGGAAGTGGTTGCACGTCAAAGAAACACTTCTGTGCCCGCCGAAGTAGCACTGTGGCTATGGCATTGCTCGAGGTCGCAGATTTGACCAGCGAGCGTAAACCTTTATTTCAAATCAACAAGATTTAGGCACCCGCATTTTGACGAGGGAGAAATCGTGAGACATATCACGTGTCTCGTTTCATAAACCATCAGAAGTGGCGTGGGAAGAAAAAACGTTGAGCCCGATTAGAGTGCAGATAATTGGGGAAAATGCTTGTGATTCTCCTCTCTCTGCATCGTTCTACCTACGGGAGAGAAATAGTGATCAAGGTAAAAACTGTGATCGCGGTATCAGAGAGGTCCGCTACACATACAGTATACCAACTATAAGGAACGATCTCTATTCTCAGAGGCCAAATAGAGACGATGTACCTGCTTTAGCGAAGCATTTAGGTGTCTGTCAAAGCAGAAAATCATGACTGATTCCAGGAATTTCGCAAACGTGTGATTTTCCTTCATCTTTGTAGAAAAAGAAAGGCTGTGTTGCATCTGGCAGTACTGCCGCACTGTTTCCGATGGGTGTCGACTAGGTCCGCAATTTGTGAAGCGCGAAAAAAATTAAATTATGGAGATACCACGCACTATGGGAATCTATGGAAGCGAAGCTTTCTGTGCTGTTTGTATTGACTGCCATAATTACTGGCTCATGTTGACTGCAAATATTTAGTTTTTAAAACGGTTTCTGAACACGAGTGTGGTGAGGTGATGATAAACGTTACCTTTTGTGAACCACTACTGTTTGTCTGCTTAGTACACAAAACACAAAGGGAGAGGTGTTTGCTTTAGTTGTTGTCCGCCATATTTCGTCACCTCAGAGAGGGTTGAGCATTGTCATTGGCTCACACGGCACGTCGCATTATGGCAGAAGCCTTAAACTTGATTTTGATGATGAGGCTCTGCATGCCAAAACCACGATCGGATTAAGAGGCATGCCGTAGGGCCCCACTCCGGAATAATTTGAGCTCCGTGGTGCTCTTTAACGTCTCCCTAAATCAATGTAACCGAGAGTTTTTTATTTCTCTCTTGTCAAAATGTGGGTGCCTCGGTCAAATCTGCGACCTCGAGCAATGCCATAGCCGAAGTGCTACTTCGGCGGGCACAGTAGTGTTTATTTGACGTGCGACCGCTACCGATGTGTCGCCTAGACCCTGTGGCGCACTTTAATTAACGCAACTCTGCTTACACATGTCCTGCGTATGTTTACCGCTAGACATAGTTTATGCTTCTATTTTTATAAATAGCAGAAGTGGAGCATACCGTATCTTGAACTTAAGTTTATGTAGCCTTTCTTTGCCGTCTTAGGTTAGCTTTTTCTATTCCACCCCTCACCCCTGGTGTTTGTATGAGAACTGCGAACCAAAGGTGGCAAGGCTTTAGTCACTCGTTTCGCGACTGCCTCTGTTAAGCCCATTCTCTGCCTTCTCTTCCCGCTCCTTCCTTCCATTCTACCTAGCTAAACTCTGGATTGGCATGCTGGTAAAAAGGTAAGCGCTGGCGAGGGGTCACGGTCACTTACAGCTGTCAAAAGGCTAATGTGGCCTTGACCCTGAACCTCCAAGGGGCATTGTGCACATTCGACGGGGTGCGGTCAAAACGAGTTCTTCGCGTCTTTTCTCTGCCACGCTCTTTCCATGTATATAGAGCTTTTCATCTGGTGAGAAGAATAGGGAGCGCGGCGCATCTTGACGGTATTGCTGTCGCTAGCTGCGGAACGATTTCGGGATGGTTTAGATCTTACTTTGTGAAACTTACGCATGCCTGTTCATATGAGGTCGTAAGGGGAGCCTCTCGATGCACCGGTAACTACAGTACGCGCTTGGGGGCCCAAACATGTGACGCGGATTATAAGCCGCGGTGTGTGTAAGTGTTGTGAACTATTTTGCGTATATACGTTTCAATGAAACGCATAGAATAGAACCGGTGTCTCTGTGTTACCAGCATGATAGGGTAAATCTGCTGTTTATCTGATGGCTCGGCGTAGGGACTAAAACATAAGTGCACATGCTCGCGTGCGGTCAACCTAAGGCAATCACGAAACACCTAAGCGGCAGGCGCTAGCAAATAATAGTGGTACACCGTCATCGTTTTCAGGCATTTTAAGTCTAGTAGGCTTGAAATCACTATATGTTTACGCTAGCCTTCCTGCACGAGGTCGATGGCGCTGCTCAACACAGCGATTACTGCAACTGGTGAACCAGCATGATACATATATAAGGTATGTGAGTCGGCATTGATCTTTTGCCCATTAGAGCCTTAACATATGAGAGGGATCGCATAATAAGAAAGCGATGGCTATGTTTGAGGTCAACATTTCCGTAATACGTGTGAGTGCATTATAGAGAACGGAACGAACACAACCGAAAAAAAAAATTCGGTTATCATCCTCTTTCTGGAAAAACAGAGAAACACGTGCCAAGACCACAATACGAGCTCACATTGTCACGCCGCACAACGTGTATAGATATATAAACATTGACGCTGCATGCTTGGAACATACGCTGTATAGAACAACGGTAACTATAATCCAGCACCTACCCTTGCTTGGGACGCTCGCACAGTTGGTATAGTTCACACTGTAAGTTATGCTGCTATTACTAATCAAAACTATTTTATATTCATGGGTGGAAACCTCATACACAGAACCATGTAATCACGCAATGTAATCTGCAGCTAACAGTTTGAACGCTTGTCAAACTATAACAGTACAGCTGCTATCAAAGCAGAACGGTTCCCACGCGGTTACAATCGTCGTGTATGTTTCGTTGCTCCGAAACCACAGCTTAAAACTAGACCATAATACTGCAATAAGGTCACAATAGTGAATGGAACTGTCAGTAACGCACAATTTATCTCCGAGGCTGATTGTAGGCTCTAACATGTGCGCACACATCGCGCTTCGTGTTCCCTGCGCCTCAACGCCGGTAGAAAGCCCTGCCAAAGTGACTTAAACCACATCAGTACGTCTCATGCAACCGTTTAGCGCGTAGAAGACGCACGTCCGGCTAAATAGACCGTACGAGCGCGAACACAAACACCAGAAACTACCGCCGAGCGTATACCTGCCATGCGAAAGGGAGCACTCGACCAAGCGAGCATGCCGACTGCCCATAGATGGCGCCACAGCGTAGGAAACGCACCTTAGAGACTCAGAAGAGCCACCAGTTATTGACAATTATGTTTGGGAAGGGTGCAACAGAACTAAGTCGGAAAGAAAGGTAGGGGGAGTCGGAGCGCTCATCCATCAGGGAGCCAAATGGAAAAGAGTAAGTTCACAATGTCAAGAGCATCTTTGGTTATCAGGTAAAATAAGTGGCAAAGAAACTTGGCTGGGCGTTACGTATTTGTGGACCGGAAAAAATTGCACAGAGAAAAATAAAGAGTTAGTGGAATGCATAAGCGCTGATATTAAGGGTTTCGGGAGTGGTGCTGAAATTGTCCTGTTAGCTAGGTGACATGAATGCCCACATACAGGATTTAGATGGCTATACCGACAATAACGGAAAGTCAATGCTGTACCTTTGTGAGCAAAATAACCTCGTGATCGTGAATACAGGGCCTACGTGTGAAGGACAGATCACGTGGGAAGTGGGAAACCGGCAATCGACCATTGATTACTGTCTGATGACAGAAGGAATTCATGATAAGTTGAGAGAAATGGTCATCGATGAGGAAGGGTTTAACAGCATAGGGAGCGACCATAAGCGCATCATATTGAAAATGGGATATGTAGTTGGGAAAGAGAGCAAGGAGAGCAAAATGGCCAGTCCAAATTTGAACGCTGAACAAATAGCAAATACAGTCACTAGAGTTGAGGAAGAACTTGGCAAATGGCCAAGTAAAGAGTGGGAATATGGTGAGCTTATAAGTGTAATAAGGACAGGAATACGGAAAGAGAACCAACATGTTCGTTGGAAAGGAAAAAAGAAACCGAAACGCTGGTGGAACAAGGAGATACGAGAAGCGATCGCCGAATGACAGAAAGCAACTCGAGAGCACAGGCAGGCAAAGAAGGCGTAGTCGCCACAGGATGAAGTAACTAGTAAATGGGAAATATACTGGGAGAAAAAGTCTATGGTTCAAATACTGGTGCAAACAAAATTAAAAGCTGAAAGTGAACGTTGGTTGTAAGAAATACGTGAGAAACAGAAGGCCGCACCTAGAATATTTTGGAACCACATAAAATTTTTAGGCAGGAAGTCAACCACAATACAACACCATATCCTAGACGAAGATGAAAACAGACTCGAAGGAGAAGCGGCAATAAATTACATCCGAAAAGCAACAGCCGAATCTTTCCAAGGCAATGAAGAGGTTATACTTGTTGAAAAAAAGAGCATGAAAGAGACCCAAGGGGAAAGGCAGCTGGTGCTAACAAATTTAAACTGGAAGAAAGCGGAAGAGAAAATTCCTAAGCGTATAGCCACAGGGCTAGACGAGATTCCCATTAGGCTGATAAATGAACTAGGACCAAAAAGTAAGGAAGCTCTGGTGAAAGCAGTGGAAAGAACTTTAAAAGATAGACGAATACCAGACAGCTGGCGACAAAGAATAATGAATTTGATTTATAAAGGAAAGGGGGAGAAAGACAGAATTCACTCGTATAGACCATTGACCATTACATCGGTAATATAAAGGCTCGCAATGCAGGCAATCAAATTAAAGCTTCAAGCATGGACTGATAATGATGGCATTTTGGGAGAGCTTCAGAATGGTTTCAGAATAGGTAGCCGTTTGGATGACAACTTGTTTGTTCTTACTCAGTGTATTGAAATATCAAAAGCAGAAAGCAGACCGTTGTATGTGGCCTTTTTAGAAATTACAGGAGCCTACGACAACGTTGACCGCAACATATTGTGGGATATCCGGGAAGGGGAAGGCTTAGGTAACGATTGTATACAGCTTTTGAGAGGGATTTACCTAGAAAATACCGGTTGCGTTGAATGGGAAGGGATGAGGAGCGAGGAGAATGTTCATATCAACAAGGGACTGAGGCAGGGGTGCCCTTTATCCCCGCTGTTGTTTATGATGTACATGGTGAGGATGGAGAGGGCGCTAGAAGGAAGTAATGTCGGGATTAATCTCTCAAACAAACAGGCGGGTACAGTAATAGAGCGGCAACTCCTAGGTTTATTTTATGCGGATGACATTGTGTTGCTAGCTAACAAGCAAAGTGATTTGCAACGTCTGGCTAATATCTGTGGACAGGAAGGTAACGATTACGGCTGGAAGTTTAGTGTTAGAAAATCAGGTGTTATGGTATTCAATGAAAACTGTGAACAGACAGCGGAGATACAGGGTCAAGAAATACCTCGGGCAACAGAATATAAATACCTTGGTATATGGATAAACAAAGGCAATGGATATATGGAAACACAGGAGAAAACCATAACAGTAAAGGGGAAGAGAAATGCAGCCATAATGAAGCATAGAGCGCTATGGGGATGCAATAGGTACGAGGTCCTCCGAGGTATGTGGAAAGGTGTAATGGTTCCAGGACTTACTTTTGGAAATGCAGTTGTTGGCTATAAATCAGGGGTACAATCAGGACTCGACGGGAACCAAAAGTCAGTGGGTCGCCGCGCATTGGGCGCTCACGGGAAGACTACAAACGAAGCTATGCAGAGTGATATGGGCTGGACTAGTTGTGAAGTGAGGGAAGCTTGCAGTAAAATTGAGTATGAAGAACGGCTGCGGAATATGGAAGAAAGTAAATGGGCTGGGAGAGTGTTCAGGTATCTGTACAGGAAAAACATTGATTCACAGTGGAGGAAAATAACTAGGAAGCTTACCAGCAAGTATGCGGCCTGTAGGGTGGACAACACAACAACAAAGGTCAAGCGGAAAATAAGAGAAGCTGAATTAATCTCATGGGTGGCGGCAATGGAACAGAAACCTGCCATGAGTAACTATTAAGAGGAAAAAACGAAATCAGGAAACAAACCATTTATGATAACTCAAAGGAAAGCTCATTACTTTTCGCAGCGAGATCAGGATGCCTTAGAACACGTACCTATAAAGCGAGATATAAGAAGGAAGAAGAAGCATGTGCTTGCTGTGGTAAAGCTAGGGAAACTACGGAGCATGTTTTATTAGAATGTGCAGACGTCTACCCAGCAGCCGATTTAAGCACCACTGACCTCCTTGAAGCCCTTGGGTTCAGAGGGAGCAGTGGTAAAGCAAACATGTCCCCAATAGACATTAGTAAGAGGCGACAGGACGATTGGTGGAAGAAAAGTAGGGAAACGACATAAGGCGGAGACGTACAAAAGCACAGTTCGCAATAGGGGATCAGAAAATTTGGGCGTGGCAGTTCATAGGTTTTTTTGTCTTTTTTCATTGTTTAACCTAGGTAGAATATTAGGCAGTATAGTAGCAAGAGCTTGGTGGCGAAACCCACCGCCCCGTTCCAAAGGGGACGCTCATAACATCCATCCGATTAGGTAGAATATTAGGCAGTATAGTAGCAAGATCTTGGTGGAGCAACCCACCGCCCCGTTCCAAAGGGGACGCTCATAGCATCCATCCATCCATGGTGGCGCCTCTGAAAAAACGGTGTATACCCGCTCTCAGCCGCTCCCCGACAGCAGCAGCAGGAACAGTGGGAAGGACGAAAGAAAACGCACAGAAAATTTCGCTTTAAAACTCATATAAGCACGTATTAGCATTTCGTACTAGACTAGCATTGAGTATACCACCTAAACCCGAGTAAGTCCTGCATACCGTAAACTGCTAAAACAAAAGCAGAAACCATAGCACACAATGGAGGGTGAATCAAAGAACGAATCCATTGGTCCCTGCCCAACACGTTCAACAATTGAACAATGAATGAACTACTTGAACAAAAGGTCACGTGACTATCTTCACTCTCGCGCTCTGCTCACATGTGCATTATTCGGTGCCTTTCGGGTCCTCTCATTCGCGGTCTCTAGAATATTCATTTCTTGCCTGACTAGTCGTCGGCCATGGCCATGAGCTCCTCCATGAACCCGTCATCCACGGTGGAATGGTGACACGTTGCGGGACTGTTGGCACAGGACACCAGGTCACGGTTGACATCCAGCTTGTGCTCGCGTGACGCTGTCTCGGCGCTACCTGTGATGCTTTCTTCAACTGCATCGTCGCCGATACTGCGGCATCCCTTGAAGCGCTTCAGAGGAATGCCTGCGCATAGCACAATAAATGGAAGGCCATAGGTTAGGGTTCTCGAAGATACAAAATTTAGAAATCAAGGCAGTAACGCACATCTCGCAAGATCACAGGAATTGTGCAAGAAGAAACAATACAGAGAAGGAAACAAACTTATCAACCGAAGTAAGTTTCTATCCCAGTCAAAATGCGTGTTCTGAATATTACGGGGGAAGTCACAAAATATTTTATGTTCTCCTTATCGGTCTAATTAGTCATGCTAATTACCACAGTTCTCAAGTATTGAGAATAGGGACAAGCCTACATTTATAAAGTTCTCGAGAGTTCCAAAGAACCTTGTTGACCCTATCGTTTTCATATATCACAGTCTTTCCGTGGGACGCGTAACAAATTATTGCTTACCAACTAAAACAGGAGGAAACGAGAACAAGGTGAAAGCGGGAGGCAACGTTTCGACAAGTGGACTTGTCGAAACGAAAACGCTGTCGAAACTAAAAGTAGGAAATATAAGCTGCTGAACAAGATATTTCATAGAAAGTTGTGCGGTTATATTATTGGAAGTTTACCTCTGTAGCATAACTTGTAACGTTGAATAATCAATCTTGAAAAGTTATGCAATCGGGCACACGACAAAATCAGTGTGACGTGGTGCGTACCACCGTAAACAAACTACATTATTCAGGCTCTCCTCAAATGTTTCGGCCAATTTTTAAACCTTGTGCAGAGTTTGTTAGGACGCCTTGTATTTAAAAAGAATACAAAAGAAATGCTGAGGCTTGTCGCTAGCGCGACTTTCTCGAGCATGCCAACATTTACAACGTGTCCTATCGATGCAATACGCAATACGTTTAAAGCGCCGTTTCGCTTGCAGCAGAGCTGCCACGCAAAACGGCGCTTTAAAGGTATTGCGTATTGCATCGATAGGACACGTTGTAAATGTTGGCATGCTCGAGAATGTCCCGCTAGCGACAAGCCTCGCTTCTGTGCAAACCTTTTGTGAGAACGCCAAGCGGACTACCAATGCTAAAACTTCAAAAAAAAAATGCAACGTAAGACACACATGCGCACATAATACGACTGCGAGCGTTGAGAGCAGTAGACGATCCACATTAAACAAAATTCACGTGAAATGTTTTGGATATAAATGTTGCAGTACAGAATATGTTTATATCAAAATTGGAAGCCCAGCGCTTAGGCGAAATACCCAAAAAATAACGGCACACCTATTTGAGGACGGCCCTGCGGGGGCAAGCAAGCAGAAAGCTTTATCAGTTTTTCAGATATTTCGGAAGCTTTCAACATGATGTGGCAAGAAATGCCACACGAGATGTACGCGCCGCAAAAGTCATGGTAATATGTTCCAATTCCGTCTAAAATGTTATGTTGGCGTACCTGCTGTTAGCATATTAATTATATTCTTCAATATTGATAACAAACCTAACAATTGTAACAATCAGTGTTAAGAACTGTCATAAACCCTGCAATGCAAAAAAAGTACTCACCACCACGGTAGACGATGCGTTTCTGAGCTGCGGGTCCTGACGAAGGGCCGGGCTCGGAAACAGCGTCACCGCCTGCAGCCCGCTTGGAGGCCACTGCAGCGCCTGTAGCCAGGATTACAGTCTCTCGTGATGCCAGCTCCACTCTCCTTGGGCACACCACGCGGCCACTGGGCAGGGTGAAACGCACTCGCTTTGCTGGCATGGCTCCTTTGCTCGGTACAGCGAATCCGATGCACGTCCGCACACAACGAAGTCGGGCGTCGAATGAATTTTTTTCACTCGCAAGGCAACGCGCGTCTTTCCCTTTCCCTCTCCCACTGCATCAACCAATGGGGTGGTTGGTTAGGAAGCGTCCGTGCAAGGTCAATGTATCTCAAGCCCCGCCCATACTCGTGCCGCCCCCCCCCCCCCCGCAGGAGCTGGATCCCACACATTTTAAAATAAAACGGAGGAGTAATTGCGCATTTGTAATGCAAAGAAATCTGGAATATTTTTACCTTGTCCCGGCCCAGACATTCCCACCTGTGGCGACGGCAGCAATACAAAAGCCGACATTTACCACTACACCATGCTGCTCTCCCAACGACCACAGAAATAGTCAGGATTGAAAACGAGACTGATCCACACTTAAACCATTGACGTTCTGTCATGACTGTTTAAGGTAAGCGGGGAAAAAAGTGGTGTCTTTCCTAGCAGCGTTCACGTCCGAGCTGCAAACTGGCTGCTGTATAGTTCATTGTTCCGCATATCAGGTGCGTTTCCTTCGCTCGACTTCGTGCTCCAATTCAGCGTTGTATAATGTTTAACTAGGACGGCGTTACTCGGACGATTGAACATCCACCATGCATGGTCAACATTTTGAAATTGTTTTTCCGTCAGTGGGACATCGCGGCCATGACAGTCGAGGAGGGTGTCAGTTTTTCGTCTTCGCTCAGTTACAGGGAAACACGGTGGCTTTTCCGTTATTAACCGCTGCAGTTCTACGCCATTTGGCTTGAATAGCCCGAAGACGCATGTGGTGTGTGCTATACAGGAACCGGGTGCGAGTGAAGCACATTTATCTACACCCCGTAGGCTTGGTTAAAGGAAAAGTAAAGCCAATCAGTGAGGAAATATTGTTCCCTTAAGCATGTATCAGCTGGGACTGTAGATAAGTGCTGTAAAATTGCATTGCAGAGTATAAGGATTTCTGATTTTAGCCTAAATTGAGTTGTCCCAAATTTTTTGAACAGAGGAAGCATTATGAATGACCATACAGCACGCACAACTGATTGATTGGCTGCAGCTATTATGTGAAAGAAACTATAGGCCCCTGCGACGCTGCCGTCGACGACTCAGCGCTTACGCGTGGATGTGAAAACGCCAGTACACGCTATCAATGCCAATGCCGCACTTCGCCATTTCCCTCTCAAGTTTCTTCTTTTTTCATTTTCCGTAGAAGCATGCGCTATCCTCAGCCTCCTAACTTGCGCTTGCTTTTGTTCATGCCACAGATTCTCGAGGTTAAACACAGACTTCTGAATGCAGCTGATGTTACTTGATCGCCTAACCTTGCGACCCATTTCATGCGGGATCGGTAGCCACTTCGAACTTGTTCGCCCCCTTCACGTTTTAAGTATGTTGTGCTGTGATTTTTCGCGGCGCCCTATGTCAGATAGTATGCGGCGTTCCGGTGTTATCTAGACATACATATTCAAAGTGATGTTGAATATTGAGGGATTATTGTGCATTGGTAAGTGACAGTGTGCGAAGCCGCTGTCGCAGATAAAGGGACCGGTGGGGCGAAGACAACTTAACATCGAGAGCGAACGGGTGAGCGCAAGAAGCCGACGAGAAGAAGCGACGCGCGTGATGTCTGATGCGACGTCAAAACATAATACTAAGAAAGGAACCATTAAGGACCGTACACGTTGGGTGACGTAGAAGAGAATTAAGGAAGAAGAAGAGATGAGTAAGAGACCAAGGGCCGTGTTTGATGCCGTTTTCCTTTACATATAATCAACAAAACGAATAACTCTTTCATTGTTCTCTTATAATTTGCTTCTTTTTGTATGTTTCGTTTTCTTGCTTTTTTGCTCACATCGAATTCGTAACATTCCAAAAGTATAGGTAATCGTTTCAGCACGCAATTCTTCGCCATTGATTGATTGATTGAAAACTTTATTGTTCCATCGAGCTGGGGTGCCCGCCTCTTAACTTACACGTAGGTAGGGGAGGAGGACGAAGCAGTCCCCGCGTGTTGAGGACGGTGAGTCTCCACGGCCTCAACGGCCAGGCGGATTGCTCGACGCTGGTCGTCTTCAGCCTCGCTATGGAGCAAGGCCTCCCAGGCTTCTCTACTGACAATGTTTTCCTTGGCCCCTGGGCAGCCAGCACACTCCCATATTATATTGTCTAGCGTACCTTCGCCAATCCCGCGTGTGCGTAAGAGCCATAACATGAGGTCATTGTCATCATCATCATCGAGACCCTAGAACGGCGTGCACTGTAAACGAAAATAAACCCAGCTGGGGTTTTTTAAGAGGTGATGTGCCCTAAAACATCCGCTCCTCAAATATTTACTCCGATGTACGGGAGCAAAACAGCGCCATTCCCTCATTTCACTCCGCTGGCTAGCTGCGGGAGTATTAAGGCGACATGACGCGATTTTACTCCGCTTCAAAATCTTGTTCTCCCGTGAAACTCCGACAGGGTGTTTTAAAAAACTCCCCTCCACCGAAAAAGGTTGGTCACGTGGCGCTTCCCATGAGGCTGTGTGCCTCGCCAGCGACCGGGCGCGTTCGGCGGAGCCGGCAGTGCTCATGGCTGACGGTTTGTTTACGTCTGTGAAGTGTCGTTCCGTGACAGCGTTTCGTCAATTTGTTTCCCGTATTTCCTTCCAGAAAGTGTTACGGTATGCCTGAAGCTAACTGTATCTTAGCTTCAAGTAGATTAGCTGTGATCACTTTGCTGACAACGTTGATTGCAAGAGCAACGTTTTTAAGTGCGGAAAAAGGCTTAGGTATACCTCGAAGCTGCTCACTGGCTCGTGATGTCGGTTCAGGTTCTGACTGTGTTTTCGTGCTGCGTGACCCTGGCCTGTGTTCTTCAGTACGTGGAATGCGACTTCTATGTCTTTTTGGGTACATGATGGCAACGTCCAGTGTAGTGTTTGAAAGGACCGCGTAGCAATGGCAACAGCAGCCACTGTTCGAGCGACGACATCCGTGGTCGCGTATGAATGGTGTACCCCAAGTTCGTTGCGGTGCTGTGTTGCCAGTGAGAATGAGTGCAAGCAACTGTTTTTATGTATCTGTGAACGGATATCCTCACCGGAAGAAAAACGGTAGGACATAAGTATGCGTACTGAAAATAAAGCTTCTTATTGAGCGATGTGAATCGAATTGTTATCGCGCATATAGGTTTTGGTCACGTCGTTGCTTCCGATATTGCATTAACATTACGCTCTATCCGAGACACTGATTTAGACGCATGCCTGCTGGCTCCGAGTTTAAGGATTCACTCGACAGATCAGCGATGTAGCTTCTTTTCACAGCCGAGAGAGATTGCTTGGACGCAGAGCGAGTAGTGCGGTGTATAAAATGTATGACTACGCATTTTTCGGTGTTACGTCGGCACCTGCGGGTCATGCTCACGCGTAATAATTTTTTGCTACGCTACCACTATATCGCAAAAATTTAATTTTGCTATGTAGCCCACTCACTTACATTTTTGTTGCTTTCTGTAACTAACGCACTACTTTTTTGCCGCGAAGGCCGGCAGTGTGCGAAGTCGCTTCAGCACTCATAGAATGGCATAATTTTGAAAAAAACATCATTAACTTTTTTCTCTCACTATTCTGAATTAACAGTTTTGTGCTGATTAAGGTATTAAGGTAGAGAGGCAGATCTCGTATGAACGAGCATGTGAGTCGTAATTCTGAAAACAGCACAGCTGCTCCCTAGGCGGTTTCGAGGCACACAGTATTGTGGCTATATATACTGGCACCGTTGCTTCTAGAGTATCGCGTGTAGGTGGCATGTCTTCCAAATTTCTGCATTGGGCGTTTCTGAAATGTTTATGTATGTCATGACATATTGACTTGTTTCGTCGAATTTGACGCGGTCTCCTGTGCATATTTCGAAGTTTGACCAGCAGCCTCTGCATGTCAACATGTTCGCGCAAACTCACGCGATGCCTCTTTTTATACTCCCGTTGCATCTCGAAAAAGCTCCGTCCTTGCAAAGCAAAAAATTAAAAAGACAGAAAGAAAACTCCCATAATTCCACGCAAAAAATCCGCTCGCACGGAGTAAAAATTCTACTCCGATCGTACGGAGCATAATAAACTCCGAACCGGGCCGGGGGTCGCTAGAAGACAAGCAGTATACTCCCACGTCGGAGTTATTTCCGTTTACAGTGTGGTGGTGTTCGGACGCAAGTGAGCGCCGAAGAAGTCAGCGTCCACTGCTAGCGGGAGTAAGCAGTCGGGCCGTGGGCCCGAGCTTGCAGATTACCACAGGTGGAACCTGGATGCCTAACCTGCTCAGTCAGCACAACGTCCCATCGCGTGGCAACCTTGAGTTGCCACGACGGCTCGGCGCTTTTCAACTTCGCGGCCACGTGACAAGAACTGTTGGCGAGGCGTACCCCGCTCTTATTCTAATGTCCTTGTGTATTCTGACACACCTAACAACTTTAGGATTAGAGTAGCGGTGACTTTGATTAATGAGAACTGCATTTGTTACGAGCAGTGTAGAGTGCTTTTCATCCTTTTTCTCCATGCTTTGTTTATGGGTGTTTTCTTTCCACTTTCTATGTGTAAATACACATTCTTCTTTCACTTCTGAAATTTACCGCTTTCATGCTTCATTTGAATGGAAAACATAGATAGCGACATTATTTTAGGTCGCTTTCCATAAACGGACCGTGACAGGGATCAAGGCCTTGCTTAAGGTCTCATACAGGCAGCTTGCGATGTCACTACAACGTAATGACGGCGCCATCTGTAACCGCCACGGCAAACAAACAGCATGTCGGATTTTCGGACGTGGTGAAATGTCGTTTTGCAGAAGCAGCTTTTCTAGCGGTGTTCCACAAATTGCCTTCTCGTGAAAATTCCATCTGCCCATGTTAGGTCACATGGTGGTCGGGAAATCTGAGACGGAAACAAATTTTTTAATTTTTCTAATATTAATCATCATATCAAATACATTGGTCCACTCGGGAGGTTTCGACCGTGCCCGTTAGGTCACTCTTACATATGCGGCAATCTCGATGAAGGTTTTACGCGAGGAGGTACGTTGACATCTCGGTGCCTCAATTCCACACGTGTGTTACATAAACTGCGGAAGCCTAGGATCAAGATAAAATCATATTGTACAGCTGCCGCGTATTCAATTGCAAGAAATCAAATTATATCTTAGGGTAATTGCAACTGCTTATGGATGCTACACAGGATAATGTCCAAGAAATCACTGGAATCTCCACTGACCTTGAAAATACTTGATATCGTTTGCAGCTTGTTACAAAGTAAGCATTGACGTATACTTCTCTCTTGCCCACACCAGATAGCCATTTCATATGGTCACTGCGGGTTAAATATAGTGATGACCATTCTGTAGCACATGCGCACAACAGGAAATTGGCAAAGAGCCGTGTCCGTGTTTTAATTGTCTCCAATGTCCTGGCACAGTTGCTCATCAAGGAAATTTCGAACAAATTGCTCACAGTTATTCGGGCCATGGAGAGTACATACGTTGAAAAAAGAACCAAGAAATATTTTTTATGGTGTAAACTATTTATTGTGCTAATTAATGAATTGTTTATTGTTTTTAGGCTATCCAAAGGTGAAACGTCACTCCAACATATAAGAAACGAAATAGGGGCTTTGCTTTAGGTTTTCTGTGTTTCTTTTATCGTTGCGGCGCATAAAACACAGCGTAGCAGATATGATATATTGTACATTGCGTGGGATGATTTCATTACTGCACATACCACAATGGGGGATTTACCAAGAAGTGGCCGTTACATATCATGCAACCGACTGGAGATACTATCCTGGACGGTGTTGAATTCTGTCATCTTGTCATATTTGGTAATGGCGGTATTTTGATCATATCGGAGGCACCTGTGGGCATCTCTAATTGGCTCAAAATGCCGTCATTGCCCAATTCCACGACGTTGCGGAATCGACACTGTCAAGAATAGTGTCCGTAGCTCTTTTACATCATTGCCGCGTGTTGTTGAGGAATATATTTTCCATACATTGGCACATCCCAGGTGATCTGTGATGAAGCAACCTGTACATGCGCAATAACCAAGAAAAAATGAAAAAGAAATACAATACAATGTAACATCTGCCACATTGTGTAGCATCGGCATACGCGAGGGCAGATGCACGTGTCACGTACCTTTGTGCCAAAGAAAACTACACAAAGAGAGTTCTTTTTTTTTGTCGGCCGTAGAAATTCCACTTATCGTTGCTCTCCTAATAAATTAAAGAACGTGTTCAGACACCCGTACGGCAACTCACGAGCACATCTCTCTCGATGATCAAGTCCACTTGGTGTCGCAAACCTGGGGTGATGAAGAGTGGCCGCAGTGGTCAGCGAATTACCTGTCGCGTTGCCTCTGACCTTAGCGCAAATTATGCTTGGGAAAACATACACATCATTCTGGAAGCCATCCATCATACCTGATTGCTTAGCGTTAATAACCACCGCAGATTGCAGCTAAGAAGAGCCGCCTGCAGGCCTCTACCCCCCCCCCTCTCTTGCCCACGCTTATATTGTCACGTGTACCTATCTTTATCGGGCGCCTAACAAATTTTCTCGCACAGCGTGGGATGCGCCTGCGTGTATCCGAAGTTTCTTGAAAATTATCGATGCTTCTATCCGGCTGTCTGTTGTCGCCGAACTTTGTGTTATCTGATTTCATCGCGGGACGGAAATGGTGTAGAGCTTTGTGGAAGGCAGGCGGGTCCGAGTGATTAGTCTGGAACATTCGGCGACTGCTGTATAAAAGCCGACGCGCTTAAACCGCTGATCAGATTTTCGACGATCGCCGACCCTGTTCGCCGTTATCGTTGAGTTATAAGTGTAGCCTGATTTTGTGGGCACAGGTTCGCCCAAAAAAAAGTAGTTTTGTCTTTCACAGTATTGCTACTGTGTTCTTCAGCGTCACCACCACGTGACATCTGGTGGAGGTGCGGGGTAACGTTCCCCGTACCTCTCGCAGATGTCACGCGGTGGTTAGGTTGAAGAACACCACTCACTCGTTCACTCACTCTCGCACTGCATAGGTTCAAGAACAATCTGTCCTCTTGGCTGAGTCCATCCCAGTCTTGAACCTATGCAGCGCGAGAGTGAGTGAAAGAAAAGAGGTGAGGGGGCAATCATTCACAGACGCAACACCCGATCGACGTCACCGACTTGCACGGACCAATGGAAAAACTAGGAAAGTGCTCCAAAATGAGAGCGCATGACCATGACGCCCCCCCAAAAACGTTGAACCGAAACTAACAAGCACACGCATGCAGACAAAAACACACGAATACTTACTTAATGTTTCACAATTTAAACGAAACGCAAAAAAGGGGGGATTTCCATGTCAGGGGTTCCTCGGAACAAAAGTGTGCGCGCCTCCTTGGCCGCATCACATTGTTGTTTTTTTCTGTGCAGATTTCAGGCAATTAAGTTGAGTGAAATCATCTTTCAAGTAATCACATTTAAAACGAACTTTTACTCATGATCTTCAGACGGTCGTGTTTCTAGCATCCTGATCGAGCACTACAGATAAGAACCGAGTCACAGAGAGGAAGGACGTGATAACGCAGTAGCTCGGTTTCACAGAGAAATCGTGACTGCTTCCTGTGGCTGCGGTGTCCGTGATCGCATTTACTCGAAACTCTTTTTTTACATTCTCGGCAGAGCAATGGAAATCTACCAAGTTTTAGAAGCTCAACTCGACATTGAGTTTAACATTGCCACTGACACGTTCGTTGAGAACAAACAAACGCACTCGTTCACAAGACGAGAAACAATGTACACAATTTACTGTGTACGCGAACTTTGGTCGTATTTGTCTTTTTTTTTCCTTTCGTTCGATTGTACTGCTCTTTTAGATTCAACGTATATTTACGTCCACATATTTAAGTTGGCACCAAGCTAGTCGCGTCTCACGTGCATAAATTTATTTTTATTTTGCTTAATTTCACCTTGTTTTGTGTGCGAAGAAGTTCTTGTGTCTTTTTACGTTACAAGCACATTGTGAGTTTCATCTTTTCGTTGTTTTGTTACTTATGTTTAATGGGTGTCCTTTTGTGTTTCGCTCTCCTATATTTGTAGCATCGGGACGATGCATTTTAAGAGGGGGGTATGGACACGTCTACTTATCTTTATCGGGCGACCACGTTTCGCCGCCTAACAAATGTAATCGCACAGCGTGAGATGGGCCTGCACGCATCTGAATTTGTGTTATCTGATTTCATCGCGCGACGCGAATGGTGTAGAACTTTGTGGAAGGCACGCGGGTCCGCATGATTAGTCTGGAACATAAGACGACTGCTGTATAAAAGCCGACGCGCTTAAACCGCTGATCAGATTTTCGACGATAGCCGACCATGTTCGCCGCTATCGTTGAGATATAAGTGTAGACTGTTTTTGTGGGAACAGGTTCGCCCATTAAAAGTTAGTTTTGTCTTTCACAGTATTTCTACTGTGTTCTTCAACGTCACCACCACGTGACAATACATACTCTTCGATAGACTTTGCCTCTTAGTGGGCGCTCACCTTCCCTCGGCCCCCTGTGCGCACGTGACGAGACCCCACGCATGAAGCCGCCGTCCATCTCGGCTCTCCCTCGAACGCTTTCCGCCGAATCTGCAGCATACAACGCGCTGCGACGAGGGAAGAAATTCGCCTGAAGTGTCGCTATAATTGCTATGACAATAAAAGGCACAGAAGCTTAGCTATCGCATGCGTGGAAACATGCTTTCATTCACTCGTCTCGCTGGGGACAATGGTGTAAGGCGACATGGAGACACTTCACAGCTATCAAGGGTCCCAGCCTAAACATAATGGTGAACCTTCAGTGAAATTAAGAAGGGTGTGCGGCGCAAGGTAACAATAAACGTAAGTTCAAAGTACGGTACGGTCCGCTTCTGCTATATATAAATAAAATAATCAAATATGGGT
This sequence comes from Dermacentor albipictus, assembly GCF_038994185.2. Classification (NCBI taxonomy): domain Eukaryota; kingdom Metazoa; phylum Arthropoda; class Arachnida; order Ixodida; family Ixodidae; genus Dermacentor; species Dermacentor albipictus. Next base: position 98,119,906 of record NC_091822.1, read on the forward strand.
AGCGGTAAACATACGCAGGACATGCGTAAGCAGAGTTGGTTTAATTCACCTCAGTGTCTAGGCGACACAACGGAAGTGGTTGCACGTCAAAGAAACGCTTCTGTGCCCGCCGAAGTAGCACTGTGGCTATGGCATTGCTCGAGGTCGCAGATTTGACCAGCGAGCGTAAACTTTTATTTCAAATCAACAAGATTTAGGCACCCGCATTTTGACGAGGGAGAAATCGTGAGACATATCACGTGTCTCGTTTCATAAACCATCAGAAGTGGCGTGGGAAGAAAAAACGTTGAGCCCGATTAGAGTGCAGATAATTGGGGAAAATGCTTGTGATTCTCCTCTCTCTGCATCGTTCTACCTACGGGAGAGAAATAGTGATCAAGGTAAAAACTGTGATCGCGGTATCAGAGACGTCCGCTACACATACAGTATACCAACTATAAGGAACGATCTCTATTCTCAGAGGCCAAATAGAGACGATGTACCTGCTTTAGCGAAGCATTTAGGTGTCTGTCAAAGCAGAAAATCATGACTGATTCCAGGAATTTCGCAAACGTGTGATTTTCCTTCATCTTTGTAGAAAAAGAAAGGCTGTGTTGCATCTGGCAGTACTGCCGCACTGTTTCCGATGGGTGTCGACTAGGTCCGCAATTTGTGAAGCGCGAAAAAAATTAAATTATGGAGATACCACGCACTATGGGAATCTATGGAAGCGAAGCTTTCTGTGCTGTTTGTATTGACTGCCATAATTACTGGCTCATGTTGACTGCAAATATTTAGTTTTTAAAACGGTTTCTGAACACGAGTGTGGTGAGGTGATGATAAACGTTACCTTTTGTGCACCACTACTGTTTGTCTGCTTAGTACACAAAACACAAAGGGAGAGGTGTTTGCTTTAGTTGTTGTCCGCCATATTTCGTCACCTCAGAGAGGGTTGAGCATTGTCATTGGCTCACACCCCTTACAAAAAATGTTGTTGGAAATCCATTGATTTTCCATCGATATCTTATTGTACGATCAACAGAAAAATTGTGGAAATTCCATTGGCATTTGATGAGGATTTGTTGAGAGATTATGGAAAAGTGGCCACCGTGAATCCATTGTATTTCCATTGGAGTATTATGGTGGTGTATTTCCATGGGGTCTCCATGGTATTTTTGTTGTGTTGTTTTTTCATGGGATCTTCATTGGATTTTCATTGTACTATTTTTCCACTGGGTTGTCATTGTATTGCGCAGCATCTTCATAAAGTTGTCATTGCATTCAGTCCTCAATGCAATGACTTCATGTAAGATAATGCTTACTGAGGCTGAATATGAGGTGCAGCCAGCAGTAACAAATAAGAAGGCATATGAAAAGGCATGGTCTTACTTCATTTTATTTATCACGAAAGAAGCAAGGATAGGCTCTTCTTGATGTACGGAACACTGACTCCCGGAAACTGAGCAGGCGTATCCTGAAAACATATGAGTAAATGAAACAATGTGCAGCTTTAGCAAATTAAATTAGCAGGCAATAGTGATTATTTAAACCACAAAACTAAGAAATAAATATCTACTAGAAGCTTTCATGTTTAATCCATGTACTACTGATGTTCTGCATAAGGAGCTATAATAACAGTATAAGGAGTCATGGTAAATGTGGCAAGAGCTTTGTACAAGCTGCTAGACAAAAAGTATACAAGTGAGCTTCTATGCAGATTAAACTAGCTTCATGCTCGAATTATCTGCCCAACAATCCTGTAATATTTTCGTTTTATCCTTGATTAAGTGTTGTTACAAATAGCATTATGCTTTAAATTATCTGATGGTCACTATGGCAATGCAAAGCTTGAACATAGCAAGTGAAAACATTGCATCTGGAATTTACTACTTCCTGTCACCCCTTAATTGATTTAAGAGAAAACATTCATCTTTAAAGTAGGTGCAGCCTGCTGCTTACACATGACAGCAGTGGTGGTCAGACATGCAGCAAATGAACTAAATCAGCTCCATGCTCAATGTGACTGTCACACGAATGTGATGGGGCTCTTCCTCTCTGTGCATTCACTAAGTTCCTGCTAGAGTGAGCCTTTCATGCAACATATATATTTGACACTTTATAATAACAATAAGCGCTAAGTTAACCCAAGAAGTCTTGAAAAATAGTGCAGGTTTTTCTTAGTAAAGAAACAAAGCTATAAGATAGCCAGCACATAGCAAATCGCCGAGCATATATTAAAATGTGCCATCAGAAATAGCTGGTGCAGAAGTCGACCTAGGAATACATGTGTGCTATCTGGCCAGCTATGATCTTGAAGCAGCACACTTACATCTGACACGTACACTTAGAAAGGGCATACACAGGCGCCGGACTGCAACTACTGCTTTATTGCTCAAAGACCCATCTCTTATAGTGTCTCTTGTGAAGCGTACATGCCCTGATGGCAGTGAGGTGTGACAAGAGAAAGGATAAAATGCGCAAAAAACACAAATAAAGATGAAATTTTTGGATTTCCACTATGAATAACCAAAGTCCAAGATAGCAGCATGCTTCTTCTGAGAATGATACTGAGGGGCAACTGATACACCTATCTTTCCATTTGTCAATTTCTATTGCTTCAAGAATTTCCCGTTTGCTGTTTGTGTTCTCTGCGCACAACTTGCGTATCTTTCAGTATGGGATTGCAGCCACAATCCTTGCAATGAAACGCTCAGTGATCTGAATCTTTAGCCATGTAGTGATAATTGTGCTCAGTTAGCCTCGCACTCAAGGACCTGCCCGTCTGCCCAATGTATACCTTGTTACAGGACAGAGGGAGCTTATAAACCACTCTCTCTGAACAATTCACACAGGGCTTTCAGTGGTTGATTGCACAGGCACTTGTTCCTTTTTTCGCGCCATTCCCCTTTTTGCACAGGCTCGACAATCACAGAGGTGCGCAAAACACCACATCAATGCCAGCCCTGTGACCTATCTTTAGCAGATTTGGGAAATTGTGAGTACATAAGGCATGACCAGCTTGTAATGCCCTGTGACTGTGCGTGGATCCGCTCGCCTTTTCTGTCTTCTTATGTAAGCATTCTGCAACTGATCAAGAGCTTCGATGAATACCCAGAGCTCCTGAGGCAGGTTACCTGGTTTGTTAAGCTTGTTTCACATTTGTGATGGCATGTTTTTTGCAGTGTGTTAAGAAAGCAAGAGTGGACAGTCACCCTTTTCACAAGCTTTGAATGGGCCGAGTGGTAGGGAAGGACAGCTTTGTTGCTCCTTGGCTCATAAGACCAACAGATTTGATCAGAGGATACATATGCACCAAGGTCTAAAAACTTAATAAAACCGCTGATAGGTAGCTTATGTGTTAGTAACAATGACGTGAGGCATTTATAAAACACTGCAATGGTGTGTATGTTGGTATTATGAACCAAGGAGCAACAAATCTGTCCTTCCCTACCAATCGGCACATTCAAAGCTTGTGAAGAGGGCGATTGTCCGCTCTTGCTTTCTTAACGCACTGCAAAAATCATGCCATCACAAATGTGAAACCAGCTTCACAAACAAGGTAACCTGCCTCAGGAGCCCTAGGTATCCATCAAAGCTCTTGATACGTTTCAGGTTACTAAACACAAAAAAGTGAGCGGATCCACTGCAGTCACAAGGACTGTCAAGACAACGCAGTCATACCTTATGTACACACAATTTCCCACAATCTGCAAAAGATAGGTCGATCAAAGGGCAGGCGTTGATGTAGTGTTTACCACACCTGTGCAGTTGTTGATCCTGTGCAAAAAGGTGAATGGCACAAAAAAAAAGAACAAGTCCCTGTGCAATCAACCATCGAAAGCCCTATGTCACTTGTGCAGACGGAGTGGTTTATAGGATCCTTCTGTCCTGTAACAAGGCATACACTGGGCAGACATGCAGGTGCTTGAATATACAAGGCTAAATGCACATTTATCCCTGCACGGCTAAAGATACAAGTCATTTAGCCTATCATTGCAAGGATTGGGGCTGCAAACCTGTCCTGAAAGATACGGAAGTTTTGCGCAGGGAACATAACAAACAAAGCAACAGAAACTGACAAATGGAAAGGTAGGTCTATCGGTTGCACCTTGGTATCATTCTCTGAAAAAGCATGCCGCTATTTAGACTTTGATTATTCAGGGTGGGAATCCAAAAATGTCACCTCTATTTGTTTTTTATTTTTGTGTTTTACTCTCGCTCTTGTCACACCTTACTGCCATCAGAGCACGTGTGCTTCTCAAGTGGCACTACAAAAGACGGGTCGTCTTTAAGCAATATTGTAAAATGTGCAGTCCAGCGCCTGTGTATGTCCTTTCTATGTGTACGCGTATGTGTCAGATGTAAGTGTGCTGCTTCAATATCATGGCTCACCAACTAGCCCATCAGTATCTTTTAAGCAGCTGTGATCAATCTATAGCTCAACCAATCATTTCTTTTATGAGACCTCTAAAATTTGTGCATAACTTTGTGGCCATAATGTAAATAATGAAAGAAGGGAACTATTTGTTTTTCTACACCAAATATTAGGAACACTTACTATACTTTATCCAGTTGCTAACAGTACAGTTTGTACAAATAGCCTTTCTTCAACTTATATGCATGTTCTGATTTCATTACTTAAGACTACATGACTATTAAAATAGCGTACACACCTATCGGTCTCCAAGCATACAGTGTTGAGGGCCTCCTCTTGAACCGTCTCGCCACGTAGGCAGCTCTTCCCCCAAGCAGCGGCTTGCTGTGGAGCCCACCATCAGTAAAGACGTGGTGCAAAAGTGCCCTGACGAATTTTCCACGGCCACTGGTACAGTCACAGGCCTGGCTCAGCTGATCGAGGATGTTCTTATCAATCAGCGTCCGGCCACCAATGTCAACCTGTACACAGAAAATTAAGCGACACTTTAAAAGCTCACTTTTGATCACACAGAGCATAAAGGTGAACAATTTATCATCAAAAGGACAAGCCATAAATGACAGCAGAAGAAAAACAAATGTCTTGCAGCACCGTTGCATGGTTTCCATTGCAGAGGCATTTCTTTGACAGTTGCTTGCAGTTACTGACACTGCAGCACATGTGCACGTGTGCGAACAAATATAAGTTGTTCAGAGGTGGACTTAGTAGTTGCCGGCTGGTTGCCCACTGATACACAAGCTGTCGTCAGTGAGCGTGATCTCGTACACGATCATTGTTAATTATTGCTAAGTAGCATACACCACCAGCAACTTTCCTGCAACGGCTTGCTACCTGCCACCATGCTGCCCAGATATCAATTTTAGTCATAGTCACACATCGCAAGATCAACTGCAAATCATTAAGTGATCCATACAGATCCCTTTCGCTATGTCAAGTGATTCCAGGGGCCAGAAGTTGGGAAACACTGATTTAATCTTGCTTTGTTCACGGAATCATTTCAAATACACTATATTGCCAAAAAAGAAAGCAAAAGAAAGAAGGGAGAACAACTGGCAGCACACAATAAGCGTACCTGTGTGCAAGCAATTACTGGTTCTTCTGGCTTGCTCTCGATGTTGAGGATTTTTCGTAGCCTCTTCACTCTCTTGCCAGCTTCTGCATAATGAGAAAGCAATACAACCGCTGAATAAAAGTAATATGTACTTCAACCATTTCAGCGATAAAGCACCAAATGCTACTTCCTTATGCAGCAAAATATCTCACACTTAATAATGAATTTTGCGACCCTTCGGTTTTTGTGCATCAGTCACTGAAGCGTGATTTGGCGAGCCTGGTATTTAACATGAGTCGGATGCATGACACTTCGTGATAGTCGAGTGAAGCCGAGAAGCCTTCCATTAAAGTGTTGCAGGTCTTCACACATGCTGCACAGATAGTTTTGAATTCAAGAATAGGCATGTTTATCCACAAAATTATTAAAAAAATTAATGGGTATTTCTTTCAAGCAGCAAAAGGGAACAAATCAGTATGATCAATACATCTAGGTTTTTTTAAATATGCTTCAGTATTCAATATTCCTCATAAATTCTAGTACGGACTGAATACTACTAGACCCATGCACTGCTGCAGTGTGCTTTTTTGTCCCGAGTCATGGAGTTCCATACGTAAACTGGCTAGAGGGCCTCGACACCTGTACTTCCATAAATATTACAGGGCGTGTACACAGGAACGTTTGATGTGGAAGGGCATGTTCAACTGGTTCTTGTTATGTTAGCACTGTTTATTCGGTGTGGCAAAGTACATTCGCACATGCAGGGAAGGGCCTTAAAGATTCTTTTTTATATTCACAGAAACCATTAAACAGATGGTGTAAGATTGTTGCCTGCTGTTGATGTGTCACGCAAGTTTGCACTAGTATCAGACACAATGTGCCCTGCACTCTTCTCCAGATGCTGTGGATGCCACTATTTTATTTAAGTATTTATAAATGCCACTATTTAAGTATTTTATAAATGCAGTATTACATATCAGCTACACAGTGAAATGCCATCAATAACAAAAAATGTATATAAGTGCTTGATGCTTATGTAACCAAGTGTTTCTTGCTACCAGCTACTGTGTTAGCAATGTATTTTATTTATGTGACTGAATGAATTAGTTGAATATTTTTATTGTTCACTGCATATGTTTTAGGTATACTGAAATAGCAAGAACCGAATTCTTTTACCAACAGTTTTTCACAGGGCGGTTAAGAGAAAAACATTTCAAAAGAAAGTGTCTGATATTACATCTTTATGACAAGGCACTTTTCTGTGCGAACATAAAAGTAGGAATTTGGGTCAGTCCTCTGAAGGGAAAAATAACCCAGATTTGGTCTAAAGGTTACATCTTCTCTCTCGTATTCAGAGGCTTGCATGCTTTCATAACTTTTCTTTCTTTTTGCAAGAAGGCATATATTTATAGTAACGCCGGATTAACAAGTCTTAATACACTACAGGTTTGAGTAAAATCTTGTTCTTTAAGATATCCACAGCACACAAATAATTTCACAGAAATAATTTTGCAACATGAAAAAGATACCCAGGGCTGAGAGAGAAACTGGTGGCGTCAATCACATGCGCTTTAGGCATTTTTTTTCTACTTTTTTACAACACGGTAGCATTCGATTCGCTAACGATCAACCAGCCTGTTTTATAGGACGATCCGCGTTTATTAGGCATGACACGGTATCGGCCACGACATTTCTGCATTATTATTTGATGACAATACAAGGAAAAGACGGTCCGCCAATTCGATTTTCATATAAACGGCTGTGCATGGGTCCTGCTGCAACGGTAATACTTAAAACAGGGTCAAGCAAGTTAAACATTCAAATTCTGTGATTTTACTATCCAAAGCCACGATCTCACTACAAGGTACGCCGCAGTGTATAACTGAATTAAATTTGACCACGACCCCGATCTTTAACAAGCACCCATATCCAAGCACGAGCGTTTTTTGCATTTCGCCCCATCGAAATCCGGCTGCCGCAGCCGGAGTTGCACCTGCGGCCTCAAGGCCAGTCGTGCAACACTAAGCTACCGCAAAGGGTGGGGACGAACATGACAACACAGGAACAGGCGCCCTTGTTTTAAGTGGTTTCGTGCATTTCAGTTCGCGATAAACTTGGCTACCGTGTAGTACAGACGAATAGGCCAGGCTGCTAAATACACAGCTTAAACAGACATGACCGCACCTTGGCGCTTGATGGACCGAATGAGCATGCAACACGCTACACATGCACCCGGGACCGGCCCGGCACGAAATGTTTTGAAACACCGACGCCGTGCACCACGCGTGAATCAGACATACAGCTCGGAGTGGTTGACTCACACAGCACGAGCGCCACAGGCGCAAGTCTGCCCGACGTACACAGAGACAAAAAAAGCGCCCCGCGACTTCTACGACACCAGTGAGAACGTTGCCGATCAGTTATACAGACAAGAAACGTGCCTACCGTCGGGTCAGCCGGCGCTCCATTCTTCATGCACGCTTCCACGCAGGCCAGTCGGTGGCATACCTCCGCGTCAGCCAGTGGACGGACGGGCACATTCAGCTTTTCGTCTCCCAACGCTCTTGGCAAAAATGTCTCTTGTAGCGCAACAGCAGATCACAACGCACACGCATGCTTACAGCTCACGACGCACACAACGCGCACACGGAGACCACGCAAAAAAGCAAAATGGCGACGAAAACAAATGCCAAACAACCAAACGCGCAAAAAAAAGAAACAAATTTCAATGTTGCTTGTTATTTTTTGTACATTTCGCTAAGTTTGGTAAAAAACTTTCAAAAATATTTCGTTCGGGAAGAACTCCTATAATTTTTTTGCAAAGCTGTCAGTTATACACAAAGTGTAATAAAATAAATTATGTTGCTGCGCAAATCGCAATTATCTGCGTTGAAACAATGATTCAGTATCGATGGCAATGTTGAAGCATAGCCTCCGAGATTTCCTCCGTGACGACACATCGTCTCGATCTCGAAGGCAACAAATCCATCAAGTTGTCACGAAGCGAGTAGTCGCAAATGGTGGCGATTCACCACTGGTTTGGCTCATTCCCTAAGTGCTCGTTGTTGCAGCCGCGCGAATGCAGTGGCAAAGCTGTACTGCTTAACCAATGCGCTGAAGGTTACCTTACGCGGCAACGATGGCGCGAGAAGAAGTGAACGGCATCAATCGACAAATGTTTTCTTCTGACGACGGGCAGGTCGCGCTTGCTGATGCGAACATGAGTCTGTGTGAGTCGCGTCTCGGTCGCTATATATAGATGTAAAACCTAAATAAATCAAGCAGACTAAGAGACTATTTGTCTCCGCCCTGTTTCAAAGGTTTTTGGTGCCGATCATCATCATCATCATCATCATCAATGTAGTTGGTCGCGTGACCTCTGCCAATCGGCGTGTGGGCGCGCTTACACTGAATTTTGTTGCATATTTTGCCGTAATGTAATAGTGTAAATTTACGCGAGGTCGCCTTTCCGCAGGCTCTGTATTGTTGTGGTAGCTTGCGATGCCACGTAATATAAATTTTGGTAAGGTCCAGTAGGATCCGTACATCGACGTACCGATAGGCTCGAAACAAAAGTTCAAGAACCGGTTACCTCTCAGTATTCTGGATGCTTCTGCATGCATTGAGGAAGACATGAAGCTACGCCGACGACAAAGGCGCTCTTTGTCCAGCCAGTTTCGATTTCAAGGAGCCTGCCAAGGGGAACTAATTGTTCGCGAAGCTCCCAGATGAAATCCACTATTCAAAATTTGATCATTGGGATAGGTAGTGTCGAGCACGGGACCAAAGTACTCATTTGCTGTAGCCACCTATTGCTGATAATTAGAAAGTTAATTAGCGTAACATTGCTAATTACGTACGTAAGTGCGGCAATTGCTCTGTATCTAGAGGCCGCCAATCTGTGCAGTCGTATGGTAAACATAACATTACCGTGATTTATATTTTGCAAGTTTAAAAATTGGGTGCAGCGAAAAAGAAAAAGTACCCTGTACATTGCCCAGTGGGATCAACCTCTTCTTTCCTTGGTAGTACAATGTTCAAGCTTTACACTGAATCACCTACACTCAATCTTTTTCAAGTCTTCCATTGCAGTTATAGCGAACATTGCAATATCCATAATGATTAAAATAAGTTGACCCTATCTGGAGATTGTGCATTTGGCGATGCAGCGGCTCAATACAGCATTATTTTGCATTAATAACGCATTAGTGCATTATTTTGTAGTGGCCTTTATTCTGCACTTGAACGTACAACTGCCTGTGCAACAAATTTTTTAATAATGATTGGTTGAAGCTCTGGCCAGCTTAATAACGCCATTTCATGTTGTAGCCTTAACTAAGGGACCTAAACTAATGTTTATTGTTTCGTGTAAATTGTATGTCGCCTGTTTAACTCGGTCCAGTTGTTGGCATTACACAATAGAAATTGAACAATATTTCATCAATAAAAAAATTATTGTGTAGTTGTCAATAAAAATTTTCTTGAACTATCATGGTGCTGGCTCAATGAATGTTGTAATTTTGTGGAGTTTCTATGGAATCAATGATAGTACAACAGATCAACAATGGAAATTCAACAACCATTTTTGTAAGGGACGGCACGTCGCATTATGGCAGAAGCCTTAAACTTGATTTTGATGATGAGGCTCTGCATGCCAAAACCACGATCGGATTAAGAGGCATGCCGTAGGGCCCCACTCCGGAATAATTTGAGCTCCGTGGTGCTCTTTAACGTCTCCCTAAATCAATGTAACCGAGAGTTTTTTATTTCTCTCTTGTCAAAATGTGGGTGCCTCGGTCAAATCTGCGACCTCGAGCAATGCCATAGCCGAAGTGCTACTTCGGCGGGCACAGTAGTGTTTATTTGACGTGCGACCGCTACCGATGTGTCGCCTAGACCCTGTGGCGCACTTTAATTAACGCAACTCTGCTTACACATGTCCTGCGTATGTTTACCGCTAGACATAGTTTATGCTTCTATTTTTATAAATAGCAGAAGTGGAGCATACCGTATCTTGAACTTAAGTTTATGTAGCCTTTCTTTGCCGTCTTACGTTAGCTTTTTCTATTCCACCCCTCACCCCTGGTGTTTGTATGAGAACTGCGAACCAAAGGTGGCAAGGCTTTAGTCACTCGTTTCGCGACTGCCTCTGTTAAGCCCATTCTCTGCCTTCTCTTCCCGCTCCTTCCTTCCATTCTACCTAGCTAAACTCTGGATTGGCATGCTGGTAAAAAGGTAAGCGCTGGCGAGGGGTCACGGTCACTTACAGCTGTCAAAAGGCTAATGTGGCCTTGACCCTGAACCTCCAAGGGGCATTGTGCACATTCGACGGGGTGCGGTCAAAACGAGTTCTTCGCGTCTTTTCTCTGCCACGCTCTTTCCATGTATATAGAGCTTTTCATCTGGTGAGAAGAATAGGGAGCGCGGCGCATCTTGACGGTATTGCTGTCGCTAGCTGCGGAACGATTTCGGGATGGTTTAGATCTTACTTTGTGAAACTTACGCATGCCTGTTCATATGAGGTCGTAAGGGGAGCCTTTCGATGCACCGGTAACTACAGTACGCGCTTGGGGGCCCAAACATGTGACGCGGATTATAAGCCGCGGTGTGTGTAAGTGTTGTGAACTATTTTGCGTATATACGTTTCAATGAAACGCATAGAATAGAACCGGTGTCTCTGTGTTACCAGCATGATAGGGTAAATCTGCTGTTTATCTGATGGCTCGGCGTAGGGACTAAAACATAACTGCACATGCTCGCGTGCGGTCAACCTAAGGCAATCACGAAACACCTAAGCGGCAGGCGCTAGCAAATAATAGTGGTACACCGTCATCGTTTTCAGGCATTTTAAGTCTAGTAGGCTTGAAATCACTATATGTTTACGCTAGCCTTCCTGCACGAGGTCGATGGCGCTGCTCAACACAGCGATTACTGCAACTGGTGAACCAGCATGATACATATATAAGGTATGTGAGTCGGCATTGATCTTTTGCCCATTAGAGCCTTAACATATGAGAGGGATCGCATAATAAGAAAGCGATGGCTATGCTTGAGGTCAACATTTCCGTAATACGTGTGAGTGCATTATAGAGAACGGAACGAACACAACCGAAAAAAAAATTCGGTTATCATCCTCTTTCTGGAAAAACAGAGAAACACGTGCCAAGACCACAATACGAGCTCACATTGTCACGCCGCACAACGTGTATAGATATATAAACATTGACGCTGCATGCTTGGAACATACGCTGTATAGAACAACGGTAACTATAATCCAGCACCTACCCTTGCTTGGGACGCTCGCACAGTTGGTATAGTTCACACTGTAAGTTATGCTGCTATTACTAATCAAAACTATTTTATATTCATGGGTGGAAACCTCATACACAGAACCATGTAATCACGCAATGTAATCTGCAGCTAACAGTTTGAACGCTTGTCAAACTATAACAGTACAGCTGCTATCAAAGCAGAACGGTTCCCACGCGGTTACAATCGTCGTGTATGTTTCGTTGCTCCGAAACCACAGCTTAAAACTAGACCATAATACTGCAATAAGGTCACAATAGTGAATGGAACTGTCAGTAACGCACAATTTATCTCCGAGGCTGATTGTAGGCTCTAACATGTGCGCACACATCGCGCTTCGTGTTCCCTGCGCCTCAACGCCGGTAGAAAGCCCTGCCAAAGTGACTTAAACCACATCAGTACGTCTCATGCAACCGTTTAGCGCGTAGAAGACGCACGTCCTGCTAAATAGACCGTACGAGCGCGAACACAAACACCAGAAACTACCGCCGAGCGTATACCTGCCATGCGAAAGGGAGCACTCGACCAAGCGAGCATGCCGACTGCCCATAGATGGCGCCACAGCGTAGGAAACGCACCTTAGAGACTCAGAAGAGCCACCAGTTATTGACAATTATGTTTGGGAAGGGTGCAACAGAACTAAGTCGGAAAGAAAGGTAGGGGGAGTCGGAACGCTCATCCATCAGGGAGCCAAATGGAAAAGAGTAAGTTCACAATGTCAAGAGCATCTTTGGTTATCAGGTAAAATAAGTGGCAAAGAAATTTGGCTGGGCGTTACGTATTTGTGGACTGGAAAAAATTGCACAGAGAAAAATAAAGAGTTAGTGGAATGAATAAGCGCTGATATTAAGGGTTTCGGGAGTGGTGCTGAAATTGTCCTGTTAGCTAGGTGACATGAATGCCCACATACAGGATTTAGATGGCTATACCGACAATAACGGAAAGTCAATGCTGTACCTTTGTGAGCAAAATAACCTCGTGATCGTGAATACAGGGCCTACGTGTGAAGGACAGATCACGTGGGAAGTGGGAAACCGGCAATCGACCATTGATTACTGTCTGATGACAGAAGGAATTCATGATAAGTTGAGAGAAATGGTCATCGATGAGGAAGGGTTTAACAGCATAGGGAGCGACCATAAGCGCATCATATTGAAAATGGGATATGTAGTTGGGAAAGAGAGCAAGGAGAGCAAAATGGCCAGTCCAAATTTGAACGCTGAACAAATAGCAAATACAGTCACTAGAGTTGAGGAAGAACTTGGCAAATGGCCAAGTAAAGAGTGGGAATATGGTGAGCTTATAAGTGTAATAAAGACAGAAATACGGAAAGAGAACCAACATGTTCGTTGGAAAGGAAAAAAGAAACCGAAACGCTGGTGGAACAAGGAGATACGAGAAGCGATCGCCGAATGACAGAAAGCAACTCGAGAGCACAGGCAGGCAAAGAAGGCGTAATCGCCACAGGATGAAGTAACTAGTAAATGGGAAATATACCGGGAGAAAAAGTCTATGGTTCAAATACTGGTGCAAACAAAATTAAAAGCTGAAAGTGAACGTTGGTTGTAAGAAATACGTGAGAAACAGAAGGCCGCACCTAGAATATTTTGGAACTACATAAAATTTTTAGGCAGGAAGTCAACCACAATACAACACCATATCCTAGACGAAGATGAAAACAGACTCGAAGGAGAAGCGGCAATAAATTACATCCGAAAAGCAACAGCCGAATCTTTCCAAGGCAATGAAGAGGTTATACTTGTTGAAAAAAAGAGCATGAAAGAGACCCAAGGGGAAAGGCAGCTGGTGCTAACAAATTTAAACTGGAAGAAAGCGGAAGAGAAAATTCCTAAGCGTATAGCCACAGGGCTAGACGAGATTCCCATTAGGCTGATAAATGAACTAGGACCAAAAAGTAAGGAAGCTCTGGTGAAAGCAGTGGAAAGAACTTTAAAAGATAGACGAATACCAGACAGCTGGCGACAAAAAATAATGAATTTGATTTATAAAGGAAAGGGGGAGAAAGACAGAATTCACTCGTATAGACCATTGACCATTACATCGGTAATATAAAGGCTCGCAATGCAGGCAATCAAATTAAAGCTTCAAGCATGGACTGATAATAATGGCATTTTGGGAGAGCTTCAGAATGGTTTCAGAATAGGTAGGCGTTTGGATGACAACTTGTTTGTTCTTACTCAGTGTATTGAAATATCAAAAGCAGAAAGCAGACCGTTGTATGTGGCCTTTTTAGAAATTACAGGAGCCTACGACAACGTTGACCGCAACATATTGTGGGATATCCTGGAAGGGGAAGGCTTAGGTAACGATTGTGTACAGCTTTTGAGAGGGATTTACCTAGAAAATACCGGTTGCGTTGAATGGGAAGGGATGAGGAGCGAGGAGAATGTTCATATCAACAAGGGACTGAGGCAGGGGTGCCCTTTATCCCCGCTGTTGTTTATGATGTACATGGTGAGGATGGAGAGGGCGCTAGAAGGAAGTAATGTCTGGATTAATCTCTCAAACAAACAGGCGGGTACAGTAATAGAGCGGCAACTCCTAGGTTTATTTTATGCGGATGACATTGTGTTGCTAGCTAACAAGCAAAGTGATTTGCAACGTCTGGCTAATATCTGTGGACAGGAAGGTAACGATTTAGGCTTGAAGTTTAGTGTTAGAAAATCAGGTGTTATGGTATTAAATGAAAACTGTGAACAGACAGCGGAGATACAGGGTCAAGAAATACCTCGGGCAACAGAATATAAATACCTTGGTATATGGATAAACAAAGGCAATGGATATATGGAAACACAGGAGAAAACCATAACAGTAAAGGGGAAGAGAAATGCAGCCATAATGAAGCATAGAGCGCTATGGGGATGCAATAGGTACGAGGTCCTCCGAGGTATGTGGAAAGGTGTAATGGTTCCAGGACTTACTTTTGGAAATGCAGTTGTTGGCTATAAATCAGGGGTACAATCAGGACTCGACGGGAACCAAAGGTCAGTGGGTCGCCGCGCATTGGGCGCTCACGGGAAGACTACAAACGAAGCTATGCAGAGTGATATGGGCTGGACTAGTTGTGAAGTGAGGGAAGCTTGCAGTAAAATTGAGTATGAAGAACGGCTGCGGAATATGGAAGAAAGTAAATGGGCTGGGAGAGTGTTCAGGTATCTGTACAGGAAAAACATTGATTCACAGTGGAGGAAAATAACTAGGAAGCTTACCAGCAAGTATGCGGCCTGTAGGGTGGACAACACAACAACAAAGGTCGAGCGGAAAATAAGAGAAGCTGAATTAATCTCATGGGTGGCGGCAATGGAACAGAAACCTGCCATGAGTAACTATTAAGAGGAAAAAACGAAATCAGGAAACAAACCATTTATGATAACTCAAAGGAAAGCTCATTACTTTTCGCAGCGAGATCAGGATGCCTTAGAACACGTACCTATAAAGCGAGATATAAGAAGGAAGAAGAAGCATGTGCTTGCTGTGGTAAAGCTAGGGAAACTACGGAGCATGTTTTATTAGAATGTGCAGACGTCTACCCAGCAGCCGATTTAGGCACCACTGACCTCCTTGAAGCCCTTGGGTTACGAGGGAGCAGTGGTAAAGCAAACATGTCCCCAATAGACATTAGTAAGAGGCGACTGGACGATTGGTGGAAGAAAAGTAGGGAAACGACATAAGGCGGAGACGTACAAAAGCACAGTTCGCAATAGGGGATCAGAAAATTTGGGCGTGGCAGTTCATAGGTTTTTTTTTGTCTTTTTTCATTGTTTAACCTAGGTAGAGTATTAGGCAGTATAGTAGCAAGAGCTTGGTGGCGAAACCCACCGCCCCGTTCCAAAGGGGACGCTCATAACATCCATCCGATTAGGTAGAATATTAGGCAGTATAGTAGCAAGATCTTGGTGGCGCAACCAACCGCCCCGTTCCAAAGGGGACGCTCATAGCATCCATCCATCCATGGTGGCGCCTGTGAAAAAACGGTGTATACCCGCTCTCAGCCGCTCCCCGACAGCAGCAGCAGGAACAGTGGGAAGGACGAAAGAAAACGCACAGAAAATTTCGCTTTAAAACTCATATAAGCACGTATTAGCATTTCGTACTAGACTAGCATTGAGTATACCACCTAAACCCGAGTAAGTCCTGCATAGCGTAAAACTGCTAAAACAAAAGCAGAAACCATAGCACACAATGGAGGGTGAATCAAAGAACGAATCCATTGGTCCCTGCCCAACACGTTCAACAATTGAACAATGAATGAACTACTTGAACAAAAGGTCACGTGACTATCTTCACTCTCGCGCTCTGCTCACATGTGCATTATTCGGTGCCTTTCGGGTCCTCTCATTCGCGGTCTCTAGAATATTCATTTCTTGCCTGACTAGTCGTCGGCCATGGCCATGAGCTCCTCCATGAACCCGTCATCCACGGTGGAATGGTGACACGTTGCGGGACTGTTGGCACAGGACACCAGGTCACGGTTGACATCCAGCTTGTGCTCGCGTGACGCTGTCTCGGCGCCACCTGTGATGCTTTCTTCAACTGCATCGTCGCCGATACTGCGGCATCCCTTGAAGCGCTTCAGAGGAATGCCTGCGCATAGCACAATAAATGGAAGGCCATAGGTTAGGGTTCTCGAAGATACGAAATTTAGAAATCAAGGCAGTAACGCACATCTCGCAAGATCACAGGAATTGTGCAAGAAGAAACAATACAGAGAAGGAAACAAACTTATCAACCGAATTAAGTTTCTATCCCAGTCAAAATGCGTGTTCTGAATATTACGGGGGAAGTCACAAAATATTTTATGTTCTCCTTATCGGTCTAATTAGTCATGCTAATTACCACAGTTCTCAAGTATTGAGAATAGGGACAAGCCTACATTTATAAAGTTCTCGAGAGTTCCAAAGAACCTTGTTGACCCTATCGTTTTCATATATCAGTCTTTCCGTGGGACGCGTAACAAATTATTGCTTACCAACTAAAACAGGAGGAAGACGGGAGGAAACGAGAACAAGGTGAAAGCGGGAGGCAACGTTTCGACAAGTGGACTTGTCGAAACGAAAACGCTGTCGAAACTAAAAGTAGGAAATATAAGCTGCTGAACAAGATATTTCATAGAAAGTTGTGCGGTTATATTATTGGAAGTTTACCTCTGTAGCATAACTTGTAACGTTGAATAATCAATCTTGAAAAGTTATGCAATCGGGCACACGACAAAATCAGTATGACGTGGTGCGTACCACCGTAAACAAACTACATTATTCAGGCTCTCCTCAAATGTTTCGGCCAATTTTGAAACCTTGTGCAGAGTTTGTTAGGACGCCTTGTATTTAAAAAGAATACAAAAGAAATGCTGAGGCTTGTCGCTAGCGCGACTTTCTCGAGCATGCCAACATTTACAACGTGTCCTATCGATGCAATACGCAATACGTTTAAAGCGCCGTTTTGCTTGCAGCAGAGCTGCCACGCAAAACGGCGCTTTAAAGGTATTGCGTATTGCATCGATAGGACACGTTGTAAATGTTGGCATGCTCGAGAATGTCCCGCTAGCGACAAGCCTCGCTTCTGTGCAAACCTTTTGTGAGAACGCCAAGCGGACTACCAATGCTAAAACTTCAAAAAAAAATGCAACGTAAGACACATATGCGCACATAATACGACTGCGAGCGTTGAGAGCAGTAGACGATCCACATTAAACAAAATTCACGTGAAATGTTTTGGATATAAATGTTGCAGTACAGAATATGTTTATATCAAAATTGGAAGCCCAGCGCTTAGGCGAAATACCCAAAAAATAACGGCACACCTATTTGAGGACGGCCCTGCGGGGGCAAGCAAGCAGAAAGCTTTATCAGTTCTTCAGATATTTCGGAAGCTTTCAACATGATGTGGCAAGAAATGCCACACGAGATGTACGCGCCGCAAAAGTCATGGTAATATGTTCCAATTCCGTCTAAAATGTTATGTTGGCGTACCTGATGTTAGCATATTAATTATATTCTTCAATATTGATAACAAACCTAACAATTGTAACAATCAGTGTTAAGAACTGTCATAAACCCTGCAATGCAAAAAAAGTACTCACCACCACGGTAGACGATGCGTTTCTGAGCTGCGGGTCCTGACGAAGGGCCGGGCTCGGAAACAGCGTCACCGCCTGCAACCCGCTTGGAGGCCACTGCAGCGCCTGTAGCCAGGATTACAGTCTCCCGTGAAGCCAGCTCCACTCTCCTTGGGCACACCACGCGGCCACTGGGCAGGGTGAAACGCACTCGCTTTGCTGGCATGGCTCCTTTGCTCGGTACAGCGAATCCGATGCACGTCCGCACACAACGAAGTAGGGCGTCGAATGAATTTTTTTTCACTCGCAAGGCAACGCGCGTCTTTCCCTTTCCCTCTCCCACTGCACCAACCAATGGGGTGGTTGGTTAGGAAGCGTCCGTGCAAGGTCAATGTATCTCAAGCCCCGCCCATACTCGTGCCCCCCCCCCCCCGCAGGAGCTGGATCCGACACATTTTAACATAAAACGGAGGAGTAATTGCGCATTTGTAATGCAAAGAAATTTGGAATATTTTTACCTTGTCCCGGCCCAGACATTCCCACCTGTGGCGACGGCAGCAATACAAAAGCCGACATTTACCACTACACCATGCTGCTCTCCCAACGACCACAGAAATAGTCAGGTTTGAAAACGAGACTGATCCACACTTAAACCATTGACGTTCTGTCATGACTGTTTAAGGTAAGCGGGGAAAAAGTGGTGTCTTTCCTAGCAGCGTTCACGTCCGAGCTGCAAACTGGCTGCTGTATAGTTCATTGTTCCGTATATCAGGTGCGTTTCCTGCGCTCGACTTCGTGCTCCAATTCAGCGTTGTATAATGTTTAACTCGGACGGCGTTACTCGGACGATTGAACATCCACCATGCATGGTCAACATTTTGAAATTGTTTTTCCGTCAGTGGGACATCGCGGCCATGACAGTCGAGGAGGGTGTCAGTTTTTCGTCTTCGCTCAGTTACAGGGAAACACGGTGGCTTTTCCGTTATTAACCGCTGCAGTTCTACGCCATTTGGCTTGAATAGCCCGAAGACGCATGTGGTGTGTGCTATACACACTGTAAACGGAAATAACTCCGAGGTGGGAGTATACTGCTTGTCCTCTAGCGACCCCCCGGTTCGGAGTTTATTATGCTCCGTATGATCGGAGTAGAATTTTTACTCCGTACGAGCGGAATTTTTGCGTGGAATTAGGGGGGGTTTTTCCGGTCTTTTTTTTATTTTTTGCTTTGCAATTGACGGAGTTTTTTCGAGGTGCAACGGGAGTATAAAAAGAGGCATCGCGTCAGTTTGCGCGAACATGTTTACATGCAGAGGCTGCTGGTCAAATTACGAAATATGCACACGAGACCGCGTCAAATTCGATGAAACAAGTCAATAAAAGCACATATATCATGACATACATAAACATTCCAGAAACGCCCAATGCAGAAATTTGAAAGACATCCCACGTACACGCGATACTCAAAGGGCAACGGTGCCAGTATATATAGCCACGATACTGTGTGCCTCGAAACCGCCAAGGGAGCAGCTGTGCTGTTTTCAGAATTATGACTCACATGCTCATTCATACGAGATCTGCCTCTTTGAAACTAACAGAATACCTTAATCAACACAAAACTGTTAATTCAAAATAGGGAGAGAAAAAAGTTAATGGCGTTATTTTTCAAAACTATGCCATTCTGTCAGTGCTGAAACGACTTCGCACACTGCCGGCGTTCGCGGCCAAAAAGTAGTGCGTTAGTTACAGTAAGCTAGAAAAATGTAAGTGCATGTGCTGCATAGCAAAATTACATTTTTTCGATATAGTGGTAGCGTAGCAAGAAATTATTACGTGTGAGCATGACCCGCAGCAGCCGACGTAACACCGAAAAATGCGCAGACATACATTTTATACACCGCACTACTTGCTCTGAGTACAAGCAATCTGTCTCGGTTGCGAAAAGGAGCTACATCGCTGATCTGTCGAGTGAACCTCTAAACTCGTAGCCAGCAGGCATGCGTCTAAATCAGTGTCTCGGATAGAGCGTAATGTTAATGCAATATCGGAAGCAACGACGTGACCAAAACCTATATGCGCGATAACAATTCGATTCACATCGCTCAATAAGAAGCTTTATTTTAAGCACACATATATACGTATGTCCTACCGTTTTTCTTCGGGCGAGGATATCCGTTCACAGATAAATAAAAACAGTTGCTTGCACTCCGGTCTTTCTCACTGGCAACACAGCACCGCAACGAACTTGGGTTACGCCATTCATGCGCGACTAGCACGGATGTCGTCGCTCGAACAGAGGCTGCTGTTGCCATTGCTACGCGGTCCTTACAAACATTACACCGGACGTTGTCAGCATGTACTCAAAAGGACATAGAAGTGGCATTTCACGTACTGAAGAACACAAGACAGGGTGACGCAGCACGGAAACACAGCCAGAACGTGAGCCGACATCACGAGCCAGTGAGCAGCTTCGAGGTATACCTAAGCCTTTTTCCGCACTTGAAAACGTGGTTCTTGCAATCATCGTTGTCAGCAAAGTGATCACAGCTAATGTACTTGAAGCTGAGATACAGTGAGCTTCAGGCATGCCTTTAACACTTTCTGGAAGGAGATACGGGAAACAAATTGACGAAACGCTGTCACGGAACGACACTTCACAGACGTAAACAAACCGTCAGACATGAGCACTGCCCGCTCCGCCGAACGCGCCCGGTCGCTGGCGAGGCGCACAGCCTCATGGGAAGCGCCACGTGACTAACCTGTATCGGCGGAGGGGAGTTTTTCAAAACTCCCTGTCGGAGTTTCACGGGAGAACAAAATTTTTAAGCGGAGTAAAATCGCGTCATGTCGCCTTAATACTCCGGCAGCTAGCCAGCGGAGTGAAACGAGGGAATGGCGCTGTTTTGCTCCCGTACATCGGAGTAAATATTTGAGGAGGGGAGGTTTTGGGGCACATCACCTCTTAAAAACTCTCAGCTGGGTTTATTTTCGTTTACAGTGCAGGAACCGGGTGCGAGTGAAGCACATTTATCTACACCCCGTAGGCTTGGTTAAAGGAAAAGTAAAGCCAATCAGTGAGGAAATATTGTTCCCTTAAGCATGTATCAGCTGGGACTGTAGATAAGTGCTGTAAAATTGCATTGCAGAGTATAAGGATTTCTGATTTTAGCTTAAATTGAGTTGTCCCAAATTTTTTGAACAGAGGAAGCATTATGAATGACCATACAGCACGCACAACTGATTGATTGGCTGCAGCTATTATGTGAAAGAAACTATAGGCCCCTGCGACGCTGCCGTCGACGACTCAGCGCTTACGCGTGGATGTGAAAACGCCAGTACACGCTATCAATGCCAATGCCGCACTTCGCCATTTCCCTCTCAAGTTTCTTCTTTTTTCATTTTCCGTAGAAGCATGCGCTATCCTCAGCCTCCTAACTTGCGCTTGCTTTTGTTCATGCCACAGATTCTCGAGGTTAAACACAGACTTCTGAATGCAGCTGATGTTACTTGATCGCCTAACCTTGCGACCCATTTCATGCGGGATCGGTAGCCACTTCGAACTTGTTCGCCCCCTTCACGTTTTAAGTATGTTGTGCTGTGATTTTTCGCGGCGCCCTATGTCAGCTAGTATGCGGCGTTCCGGTGTTATCTAGACATACATATTCAAAGTGATGTTGAATATTGAGGGATTATTGTGCATTGGTAAGTGACAGTGTGCGAAGCCGCTGTCGCAGATAAAGGGACCGGTTGGGCGAAGACAACTTAACATCGAGAGCGAACGGGTGAGCGCAAGAAGCCGACGAGAACAAGCGACGCGCGTGATGTCTGATGCGACGTCAAAACATAATACTAAGAAAGGAACCATTCAGGACCGTACACGTTGGGTGACGTAGAAGAGAATTAAGGAAGAAGAAGAGATGAGTAAGAGACCAAGGGCCGTGTTTGATGCCGTTTGCATTTACATATAATCAACAAAACGAATAACTCTTTCATTGTTCTCTTATAATTTGCTTCTTTTTGTATGTTTCGTTTTCTTGCGTTTTTGCTCACATCGAATTCGTAACATTCCAAAAGTATAGGTAATCGTTTCAGCACGCAATTCTTCGCCATTGATTGATTGATTGAAAACTTTATTGTTCCATCGAGCTGGGGTGCCCGCCTCTTAACTTACACGTAGGTAGGGGAGGAGGACGAAGCAGTCCCCGCGTGTTGAGGACGGTGAGTCTTCACGGCCTCAACGGCCAGGCGGATTGCTCGACGCTGGTCGTCTTCAGCCTCGCTCTGGAGCAAGGCCTCCCAGGCTTCTCTACTGACAATGTTTTCCTTGGCCCCTGGGGAGCCAGCACACTCCCATATTATATAGTCTAGCGTACCTTCGCCAATCCCGCGTGTGCGTAAAGCCATAACATGAGGCCATTGTCATCATCATCATCGAGACCCTAGAACGGCGTGCACTGTAAACGAAAATAAACCCAGCTGGGGTTTTTTAAGAGGTGATGTGCCCTAAAACATCCGCTCCTCAAATATTTACTCCAATGTACGGGAGCAAAACAGCGCCATTCCCTCATTTCACTCCGCTGGCTAGCTGCGGGAGTATTAAGTGACATGACGCGATTTTACTCCGCTTCAAAATCTTGTTCTCCCGTGAAACTCCGACAGGGTGCTTTAAAAAACTCCCCTCCACCGAAAAAGGTTGGTCACGTGGCGCTTCCCATGAGGCTGTGTGCCTCGCCAGCGACCGGGCGCGTTCGGCGGAGCCGGCAGTGCTCATGGCTGACGGTTTGTTTACGTCTGTGAAGTGTCGTTCCGTGACAGCGTTTCGTCAATTTGTTTCCCGTATTTCCTTCCAGAAAGTGTTACGGTATGCCTGAAGCTAACTGTATCTCAGCTTCAAGTAGATTAGCTGTGATCACTTTGCTGACAACGTTGATTGCAAGAGCAACGTTTTTAAGTGCGGAAAAAGGCTTAGGTATACCTCGAAGCTGCTCACTGGCTCGTGATGTCGGTTCAGGTTCTGACTGTGTTTTCGTGCTGCGTGACCCTGGCCTGTGTTCTTCAGTACGTGGAATGCGACTTCTATGTCTTTTTGGGTACATGATGGCAACGTCCAGTGTAGTGTTTGAAAGGACCGCGTAGCAATGGCAACAGCAGCCACTGTTCGAGCGACGACATCCGTGGTCGCGTATGAATGGTGTACCCCAAGTTCGTTGCGGTGCTGTGTTGCCAGTGAGAATGAGTGCAAGCAACTGTTTTTATGTATCTGTGAACGGATATCCTCACCGGAAGAAAAACGGTAGGACATAAGTATGCGTACTGAAAATAAAGCTTCTTATTGAGCGATGTGAATCGAATTGTTATCGCGCATATAGGTTTTGGTCACGTCGTTGCTTCCGATATTGCATTAACATTACGCTCTATCCGAGACACTGATTTAGACGCATGCCTGCTGGCTCCGAGTTTAAGGATTCACTCGACAGATCAGCGATGTAGCTTCTTTTCACAGCCGAGAGAGATTGCTTGGACGCAGAGCGAGTAGTGCGGTGTATAAAATGTATGACTACGCATTTTTCGGAGTTACGTCGGCACCTGCGGGTCATGCTCACGCGTAATAATTTTTTGCTACGCTACCACTATATCGCAAAAATTTAATTTTGCTATGTAGCCCACTCACTTACATTTTTGTTGCTTTCTGTAACTAACGCACTACTTTTTTGCCGCGAAGGCCGGCAGTGTGCGAAGTCGCTTCAGCACTCATAGAATGGCATAATTTTGAAAAAAACATCATTAACTTTTTTCTCTCACTATTCTGAATTAACAGTTTTGTGCTGATTAAGGTATTAAGGTAGAGAGGCAGATCTCGTATGAACGAGCATGTGAGTCGTAATTCTGAAAACAGCACAGCTGCTCCCTAGGCGGTTTCGAGGCACACAGTATTGTGGCTATATATACTGGCACCGTTGCTTCTAGAGTATCGCGTGTAGGTGGCATGTCTTCCAAATTTCTGCATTGGGCGTTTCTGAAATGTTTATGTATGTCATGACATATTGACTTGTTTCGTCGAATTTGACGCGGTCTCCTGTGCATATTTCGAAATTTGACCAGCAGCCTCTGCATGTCAACATGTTCGCGCAAACTCACGCGATGCCTCTTTTTATACTCCCGTTGCATCTCGAAAAAGCTCCGTCCTTGCAAAGCAAAAAATTAAAAAGACAGAAAGAAAACTCCCATAATTCCACGCAAAAAATCCGCTCGCACGGAGTAAAAATTCTACTCCGATCGTACGGAGCATAATAAACTCCGAACCGGGCCGGGCGTCGCTAGAAGACAAGCAGTATACTCCCACGTCGGAGTTATTTCCGTTTACAGTGTGGTGGTGTTCGGACGCAAGTGAGCGCCGAAGAAGTCAGCGTCCACTGCTAGCGGGAGTAAGCAGTCGGGCCGTGGGCCCGAGCTTGCAGATTACCACAGGTGGAACCTGGACTGCCTAACCTGCTCAGTCAGCACAACGTCCCATCGCCTGGCAACCTTGAGTTGCCACGACGGCTCGGCGCTTTTCAACTTCGCGGCCACGTGACAAGAACTGTTGGCGAGGCGTACCCCGCTCTTATTCTAATGTCCTTGTGTATTCTGACACACCTAACAACTTTAGGATTAGAGTAGCGGTGACTTTGATTAATGAGAACTGCATTTGTTACGAGCAGTGTAGAGTGCTTTTCATCCTTTTTCTCCATGCTTTGTTTATGGGTGTTTTCTTTCCACTTTCTATGTGTAAATACACATTCTTCTTTCACTTCTGAAATTTACCGCTTTCATGCTTCATTTGAATGGAAAACATAGATAGCGACATTATTTTAGGTCGCTTTCCATAAACGGACCGTGACAGGGATCAAGGCCTTGCTTAAGGTCTCATACAGGCAGCTTGCGATGTCACTACAACGTAATGACGGCGCCATCTGTAACCACCACGGCAAACAAACAGCATTTCGGATTTTTGGACGTGGTGAAATGTCGTTTTGCAGAAGCAGCTTTTCTAGCGGTGTTCCACAAATTGCCTTCTCGTGAAAATTCCATCTGCTCATGTTAGGTCACATGGTGGTCGGGAAATCTGAGACGGAAACAAATTATTTAATTTTTCTAATATTAATCATCATATCAAATACATTGGTCCACTCGGGAGGTTTCGACCGTGCCCGTTAGGTCACTCTTACATATGCGGCAATCTCGATGAAGGTTTTACGTGAGGAGGTACGTTGACATCTCGGTGCCTCAATTCCACACGTGTGTTACATAAACTGCGGAAGCCTAGGATCAAGATAAAATCACATTGTACAGCTGCCGCGTATTCAACTGCAAGAAATCAAATTATATCTTAGGGTAATTGCAACTGCTTATGGATGCTACACAGGATAATGTCCAAGAAATCACTGGAATCTCCACTGACCTTGAAAATACTTGATATCGTTTGCAGCTTCTTACAAAGTAAGCATTGACGTATACTTCTCTCTTGCCCACACCAGATAGCCATTTCATATGGTCACTGCGGGTTAAATATAGTGATGACCATTCTGTAGCACATGCGCACAACAGGAAATTGGCAAAGAGCCGTGTCCGTGTTTTAATTGTCTCCAATGTCCTGGCACAGTTGCTCATCAAGGAAATTTCGAACAAATTGCTCACAGTTATTCGGGCCATGGAGAGTACATACGTTGAAAAAAGAACCAAGAAATATTTTTTATGGTGTAAACTATTTATTGTGCTAATTAATGAATTGTTTATTGTTTTTAGGCTATCCAAAGGTGAAACGTCACTCCAACATATAAGAAACGAAATAGGGGCTTTGCTTTAGGTTTTCTGTGTTTCTTTTATCGTTGCGGCGCATAAAAAACAGCGTAGCAGATATGATATATTGTACATTACGTGGGATGATTTCATTACTGCACATACCACAATGGGGGATTTACCAAGAAGTGGCCGTTACATATCATGCAACCGACTGGAGATACTATCCTGGACGGTGTTGAATTCTGTCATCTTGTCATATTTGGTAATGGCGGTATTTTTATCATATCGGAGGCACCTGTGGGCATCTCTAATTGGCTCAATATGCCGTCATTGCCCAATTCCACGACGTTGCGGAATCGACACTGTCAAGAATAGTGTCCGTAGCTCTTTTACATCATTGCCGCGTGTTGTTGAGGAATATATTTTCCATACATTGGCACATCCCAGGTGATCTGTGATGAAGCAACCTGTACATGCGCAATAACCAAGAAAAAATGAAAAAGAAATACATTACAATGTAACATCTGCCACATTGTGTAGCATCGGCATACGCGAGGGCAGATGCACGTGTCACGTACCTTTGTGCCAAAGAAAACTTCACAAAGAGAGTTCTTTTTTTTTGTCGGCCGTAGAAATTCCACTTATCGTTGCTCTCCTAATAAATTAAAGAACGTGTTCAGACACCCGTACGGCAACTCACGAGCACATCTCTCTCAATGATCATGTCCACTTGGTGTCGCAAACCTGGGGTGATGAAGAGTGGCCGCAGTGGTCAGCGAATTACCTGTCGCGTTGCCTCTGACCTTAGCGCAAATTATGCTTGGGAAAACATACACATCATTCTGGAAGCCATCCATCATACCTGATTGCTTAGCGTTAATAACCACCGCAGATTGCAGCCAAGAAGAGCCGCCTGCAGGCCTCTACCCCCCCCCCCTCTCTTGCCCACGCTTATATTGTCACGTGTACCTATCTTTATCGGGCGCCTAACAAATTTTCTCGCACAGCGTGGGATGCGCCTGCGTGTATCCGAAGTTTCTGGAAAGTTATCGATGCTTCTATCCGGCTGTCTGTTGTCGCCGAACTTTGTGTTATCTGATTTCATCGCGGGACGGAAATGGTGTAGAGCTTTGTGGAAGGCAGGCGGGTCCGAGTGATTAGTCTGGAACATTCGGCGACTGCTGTATAAAAGCCGACGCGCTTAAACCGCTGATCAGATTTTCGACGATCGCCGACCCTGTTCGCCGCTATCGTTGAGTTATAAGTGTAGCCTGATTGTGTGGGCACAGGTTCACCCAAAAAAAAGTAGTTTTGTCTTTCACAGTATTGCTACTGTGTTCTTCAGCGTCACCACCACGTGACATCTGGTGGAGGTGCGGGGTAACGATCCCCGTACCTCTCGCAGATGTCACGCGGTGGTTAGGTTGAAGAACACCACTCACTCGTTCACTCACTCTCGCACTGCATAGGTTCAAGAACAATCTGTCCTCTTGGCTGAGTCCATCCCAGTCTTGAACCTATGCAGCGCGAGAGTCAGTGAAAGAAAAGAGGTGAGGGGGCAATCATTCACAGACGCAACACCCGATCGACGTCACCGACTTGCAGGGACCAATGGAAAAACTAGGAAAGTGCTCCAAAATGAGAGCGCATGACCATGACGCCCCCCCAAAAACGTTGAACCGAAACTAACAAGCACACGCATGCAGACAAAAACACACGAATACTTACTTAATGTTTCACAATTTAAACGAAACGCAAAAAAGGGGGGATTTCCATGTCAGGGGTTCCTCGGAACAAAAGTGTGCGCGCCTCCTTGGCCGCATCACATTGTTGTTTTTTTCTGTGCAAATTTCAGGCAATTAAGTTGAGTGAAATCATCTTTCAAGTAATCACATTTAAAACGAACTTTTACTCATGATCTTCAGAGGGTCGTGTTTCTAGCATCCTGATCGAGCACTACAGATAAGAACCGAGTCACAGAGAGGAAGGACGTGATAACGCAGTAGCTCGGTTTCACAGAGAAATCGTGACTGCTTCCTGTGGCTGCGGTGTCCGTGATCGCATTTACTCGAAACTGTTTTTTTACATTCTCGGCAGAGCAATGGAAATCTACCAAGTTTTAGAAGCTCAACTCGACATTGAGTTTAACATTGCCACTGACACGTTCGTTGAGAACAAACAAACGCACTCGTTCACAAGACGAGAAACAATGTACACAATTTACTGTGTACGCGAACTTTGGTCGTATTTGTCTTTTTTTTCCTTTCGTTCGATTGTACTGCTCTTTTAGATTCAACGTATATTTACGTCCACATATTTAAGTTGGCACCAAGCTAGTCGCGTCTCACGTGCATAAATTTATTTTTATTTTGCTTAATTTCACCTTGTTTTGTGTGCGAAGAAGTTCTTGTGTCTTTTTACGTTACAAGCACATTGTGAGTTTCATCTTTTCGTTGTTTTGTTACTTATGTTTAATGGGTGTCCTTTTGTGTTTCGCTCTCCTATATTTGTAGCATCGGGACGATGCATTTCAAGAGGGGGGTATGGACACGTCTACTTATCTTTATCGGGCGACCACGTTTCGCCGCCTAACAAATGTAATCGCACAGCGTGAGATGGCCCTGCACGCATCTGAAGTTGTGTTATCTGATTTCATCGCCCGACGCGAATGGTGTAGAACTTTGTGGAAGGCACGCGGGTCCGCACGATTAGTCTGGAGCATTCGACGACTGCTGTATAAAAGCCGACGCGCTTAAACCGCTGATCAGATTTTCGACGATCGCCGACCGTGTTCGCCGCTATCGTTGAGATATAAGTGTAGACTGTTTTTGTGGGAACAGGTTCGCCCATTAAAAGTTAGTTTTGTCTTTCACAGTATTTCTACTGTGTTCTTCAACGTCACCACCACGTGACAATACATACTCTTCGATAGACTTTGCCTCTTAGTGGGCGCTCACCTTCCCTCGGCCCCCTGTGCGCACGTGACGAGACCCCACGCATGAAGCCGCCGTCCATCTCGGCTCTCCCTCGAACGCTTTCCGCCGAATCTGCAGCATACAACGCGCTGCGACGAGGGAAGAAATTCGCCTGAAGTGTCGCTATAATTGCTATGACAATAAAAGGCACAGAAGCTTAGCTATCGCATGCGTGGAAACATGCTTTCATTCACTCGTCTCGCTGGGGACAATGGTGTAAGGCGACATGGAGACACTTCACAGCTATCAAGGGTCCCAGCCTAAACATAATGGTGAACCTTCAGTGAAATCAAGAAGGGTGTGCGGCGCAAGGTAACAATAAACGTAAGTTCAAAGTACGGTACGGTCAGCTTCTGCTATATATAAATAAAATAATCAAATATGGGTAGCGGTAAACATACGCAGGACATGCGTGGGCAGAGTTGGTTTAATTCACCTCAGTGTCTAGGCGACACAACGGAAGTGGTTGCACGTCAAAGAAACACTTCTGTGCCCGCCGAAGTAGCACTGTGGCTATGGCATTGCTCGAGGTCGCAGATTTGACCAGCGAGCGTAAACTTTTATTTCAAATCAACAAGATTTAGGCACCCGCATTTTGACGAGGGAGAAATCGTGAGACATATCACGTGTCTCGTTTCATAAACCATCAGAAGTGGCGTGGGAAGAAAAAACGTTGAGCCCGATTAGAGTGCAGATAATTGGGGAAAATGCTTGTGATTCTCCTCTCTCTGCATCGTTCTACCTACGGGAGAGAAATAGTGATCAAGGTAAAAACTGTGATCGCGGTATCAGAGACGTCCGCTACACATACAGTATACCAACTATAAGGAACGATCTCTATTCTCAGAGGCCAAATAGAGACGATGTACCTGCTTTAGCGAAGCATTTAGGTGTCTGTCAAAGCAGAAAATCATGACTGATTCCAGGAATTTCGCAAACGTGTGATTTTCCTTCATCTTTGTAGAAAAACAAAGGCTGTGTTGCATCTGGCAGTACTGCCGCACTGTTTCCGATGGGTGTCGACTAGGTCCGCAATTTGTGAAGCGCGAAAAAAATAAATTATGGAGATACCACGCACTATGGGAATCTATGGAAGCGAAGCTTTCTGTGCTGTTTGTACTGACTGCCATAATTACTGGCTCATGTTGACTGCAAATATTTAGTTTTTAAAACGGTTTCTGAACACGAGTGTGGTGAGGTGATTATAAACGTTACCTTTTGTGCACCACTACTGTTTGTCTGCTTAGTACACAAAACACAAAGGGAGAGGTGTTTGCTTTAGTTGTTGTCCGCCATATTTCGTCACCTCAGAGAGGGTTGAGCATTGTCATTGGCTCACACGGCACGTCGCATTATGGCAGAAGCCTTAAACTTGATTTTGATGATGAGGCTCTGCATGCCAAAACCACGATCGGATTAAGAGGCATGCCGTAGGGCCCCACTCCGGAATAATTTGAGCTCCGTGGTGCTCTTTAACGTCTCCCTAAATCAATGTAACCGAGAGGTTTTTATTTCTCTCTTGTCAAAATGTGCATATCCAGCTTTTCTGGACACGTACCAGCTAGCGCCCCAAGCGGGCCCGGCACGAAGCTAGCGCGTTTTCAATGGAACGAGAGGGTTTTTTGCGAATAACAAAAGCTGCAGGCCGATTATAGAAAAACGCAGGTGACAAACGGGTTCTGGAAGACAGTCCACACGAGCCAAATGCAGTGATCACTCTATGGCACGTAAAGATTTTGTTCCCACAGCAGTTAAAGTTTTAGCAATGGAAGCCTATGGAAACAACGAAAATTTGTGCTCAATTTTTGAGGCAAGAGCGATGACTGTAATAAAACTATCCCGTCTATCGTAATATGCAGTGCAGCGTATGTAGTCCGGAGACTCAGCTGTCGATTGATGCCCCTCTCGACTCTCCATATATGGCGTAAGACTGTTCCTGAAAGCGATTTTTGTGACACTGTCGTGGAAATTGCCGTGGTATCTATAAAAACATGAGCGTACCACTTGGCGAACCCTCGGTAGCCGTGGCCGAGTGGTAGAATAGCGAGCACCTTTCGTCCCGCATCACAGCGGCCGTGGTTCGATTCCCTCTTCGCAGCGTTTTTTTTTTTTTTTTAAAGCAGCATATGACCCAGTTCTGTAGTCTCTCACTAGATGGCAGAATCACAAAACCCAAGATTTGCTTTCGGTTTTGGTTTTTCAGCAGCGCATTTTTTGAAAGCCGCATAGGGCTTATAGTCTCCTACCAAATGGCATAAACACAAAACTCTAGAATTGCTTTCGGTTCTGGTTTTCCAGTTTTGCTCTTGAAATATTATGCTTTCTGTTTTTCCTTCATAAAACGTCGCAGTATCGTGTTCATTTGTTAAGTCATCGCTTTTATGAAGGTTTTATTCATTGGACAACCTAACTAGAAGCTTGCGCATGGCTTTCTGTTATGAAAAAAAAAAAAACTTTCGTGCTTTGTAGCGTGGAACCTGCAAGAACAAGATGGCTATTCTTATTGCGATCTTCTGGAAGGTCGGTTTTCTTCGACTTTTGGCGGTCCTTAATGGCACACACTCCGAG
Source organism: Dermacentor albipictus (assembly GCF_038994185.2). Classification (NCBI taxonomy): domain Eukaryota; kingdom Metazoa; phylum Arthropoda; class Arachnida; order Ixodida; family Ixodidae; genus Dermacentor; species Dermacentor albipictus. The sequence continues at coordinate 98,151,078 of NC_091822.1, forward strand.
CGAATGACGTCCAGCTGTGCCACAATGTTACCCGGTGGCCAGTGCCATTCCTATGCAACATTCGTGTGGAACAAAGGGTCTGCTAGGCTGAGTCGCGGCCCGAACGTTAATTATTTCTAAATATTCATCCAAATAACAAATGCACCAACTAGGAGATGTGCAGCGTCTGGATTAGTAGCTACTGTTAATGTGTTCCCTACAGCCAAGTGGTATCAATCCATAGGTGTGGCCGTAAAAAGCCATTTGAATAAATGTCCTTCGTTCGGTGCATTTGCTTTTAATGCGCAGCATTCTTTGTCGAGTACCCCTGCAATTTGGTAGCAAAATCGTGCAATATCGTATCTGTAACGCCAAAAGCTTGACGCATTTCCCATATAAATATATAAGTCTTCATACAAAGCTTTGGGGTGACCAACCTGAAATTGGAAGTGGCATCAGCATAAATTGGGGCCAAGGTGAATTTAGCAGTGATATGGGAGTGGCCCTACCTAAATTTGGGGTGAAATGGTTGTGAGCCAAGCTGAATTTGAGGCTGATATGGGGGTGGCCCAAGCTAAATTTGAGGTGATATAGGGGTGGGTAAGCCTAAGTTTGGGGGAATATGGGGGTGGGCCAGCCTGGATTTGGGGATGATATGGGGTGGGAGAACTTAAATTTGGGGGTGATGTGGGGGGTGTGCCACCCTAACCATGGGCGTGATATGGGGCTGGGCCAAGCTGAATCGAGGGGGGGGGGTAGGGGGGCTAACCTAAATTTGGGAGTGATTTGCGGTGGGCCATCCTAAATTTGAGGTGATAGACGGGTGGGCCAGGCTAAGTTTGGGGCTGATATGGGGGTGGGCCAACCTGGATTTGAGGATGATATGGGGGTGGGCCAACCTAAATTTGAAGGTAACATGGGAACGCGCTAACCTAACCATGGAGGTGATGTTTGGCTGGGCCAAGCTGAATTAGGGGGGGGGGAGGGAAGGTGATGGGTAAACTAACCTATATTGGGGTATGATTTGCGGTGGGCCATCCTAAATTTGAGGTGATCGAGGGGTGGGCCAGCATTAGTTTTGGACTGGTATAGGGGTGGGTCAACCTCGATTTGCAGGTGGTATTGGAGTGGGCCAATATACATTTGGCGGTGTTGTGGAGGCGGGCCAATCTGTATTTGGGGGTGATATGGGGTTGGTCCTACCTAAATGTGGGGGCAATCTCGGGGTCGGTCAATCTGAACTTGGGGGCGATATGAGGGTGGGCCAACCTAAATTTGGGGTGCGTCGACTGGAATTTTGGGGGACGATGTATGGAAATTCGTGGGTGGACCAACTTGAAAATTAGGGGTGGCCCAATTGAAATTGGGGATGGGCCAACTCCAAGTTTAAGGCTGGGCGGAAAAAAATCGGGCGTGGCCGACTTAAAATTAGGGGGTGGGCCAAATTTAATTTGAGGATGTGCGAACTTGAAATTTGGGGGTGGGCCTATCTAATGTTTGGGGGCGGGCCAATTGAAATTTGGGGGGCCTGTTTACGAATAGTTAGACAACACCAGTGGTGTTTCTGCATCTTTTTCATCATCACAAAGTATGTATATTAATAATTGTTACCTAATACTCCTCAAGGTGAGCTACCACTCGAGCCTTCCCAGCCCACTGGGCTGATAATGTCACAGAAGTACTCTCATCGTGACAACTGCGACGTTCAATGTGGAGATCACATGAACAAATGGCAGACTTAGCTGACCATTTTCATATCAATGTCATTGCTAACACTACTCGCTCGTGCTAGAGTCAACACAAGCTGACAACTATCATAATTCAACTTTCACTCGCACGCTAGTCGACACGCTCTCAGCGCACTATTTCGCCAATCATTGGATAGAGCCTTGCTGGATGTTTTACTGTCATGTTGCGTCGTTTTTCACGAAGGCCGTCTCCCGAAAAGAGAATAGATTTTTGAGATTGACGAGGCGAGCTAGTATATAACTCATACGAAGCAAATGTATAAACGGTTATAGTGATTTTTCAAAAATGAATATAAGTAAATAAGATTTCAGATGGTATTGTTTCGACCGGGCATGACAACGAGTTTTTCCCGCCTGTCACAGTGCTTTGACCGAAAACCTAATCATTTTGCTCAAACGTGTTGCCCAATACTACATCTGCTAAATGTAGAAAAGTGCGGTACGTGGTCACAGCTTCAAAGCCAGTCTATTTTGTGTACGGTTGTTGATATTGTAGTAATGTGGAGTTTTCTTCTTTATAAGAGCACAAACAGAAAAATATAACAATTGGTAGCTAAGTGCAAAGTAAATTGGAAGATCTGAAACCAGCAATTATTTTTAATTTGTGGATTGGTCTTCTCCACCGGTAGATCGCTGTCGCATTACTTCAAAGAATTTTGTTTGTGTGCAACTGCAGCAAAAACGAAAATACTACCATTTCATTGCCAGGACCTTTATGCCCTCCAAACACACAAGGACACCAGATACTTGGCAATATCAGTTTATAAATTGACATTCTTTTGCTAATTTCAGTGTAGCGTGGTGCCTGCGGACGGAGTATTTTCTTAGTATCAGTCCAGTGTTAGCAGCGAGAAGCATTTCGGTCTACCATTCCCATGAGGGCATACTAGCAATTGTAGCGCTTTACTGTAAGACAAATTAAGTGCTAAAAAACTTCGTGTGCCTTGTCCTTTCCGCAGGTCGTCCATCCATTCTGTTATGGTGACGATCAACGTTGTGTCCGTCAGGCCTCCTCCTCATTTTTAGCTTCACCATCGCGAGAGTGGACAGAGAAAGGAAGCTTTCTTCACAATCAGCCCCAGCGGGATTCCACCACTCGTAACTGCTGCAATTTGCATTGAGTGACTGGGCATGCTAAGCACATCCTTAGTTTCACAATGACTAGAGTACGCAGAGAAAGTAGAGCTTTGGTCACTTTCACTACCACGAACCCATGTCAATGCAGATATAAGTAGGTGCAGAGGCTGAGTATGCTAACCTCTCCGCTACCACCTGCTTCCACCACCTTAGATTTTCCAGGCATACCTGCTTCTTGTTTTTATCGCAGACGCATGCAGGATAAACGCGGATAACTAAAAAATCTCAGCGCCCTTCCACTCTGTGAAGAAACATGACCTGCAAAGCTGTGTATGTGGGTCCCTTAATGGTGAACTGCACCTCCACCGTATGTCGGCCCCGCATTGCACTGTCTTCGGGATCAGCCCACGTATGGGGAGTGCTGAACGCCTGCTTCATCTCCGCCGCGGGTCTCCCCGTCATGGCGTTACATTCGGGATCAGCCCACATATGGGGAGCGCTGAACGCATGCTTCACCACCGCTGCGGGTCGGGTCGGTATTACGCTACCTTCAGGAATTGGCTCTACACGCGGACGCGATAGTGCACAAAGTAGCCCTTAAGAGGAAGCTTTAGCTCTGGTGGTCCTATCTAAATCAATGTAAAAGGAGAATTCGTTTTTCTCGACAGCCACTGCATCTAATTTGACAAGTTTTGTTGCATTTAAAACAAGAACTTAAAATGTAGTGTCTGTTGGCTTCGAATTCTTGAATTAGGCCATCATTTGTTTATTCAAAATTGTCCAAAATTGCAAATATTAGGAAAACGAAACCATCAAGTTTACAACTCTCTTTCGGCAAAGAAAACTGATATCAAAATTATGTACATTGCATCTAACAGCACCTCTAAAGCAGACAAAATTTATATATTACGCATGAATCTTAAAAAAATTTAGTAATATGGAAATACAGCTTTTCTACAACCCTTGTTCGCAACGTAACGACTTCACGTAAGATATAAACCGGCATATTGGAATTGTCCAATGGATGCTGTTTACAGAACTGCGATATCAGTTCTTGATCTGGAGTTAATAATTTGTAAACTTCGTGCTTGTGTACTTTTCGCACTTTCGAATTGTTGAATACCTTTTACCAAAATTCAGGCCCTAAATAGAAATTCCGCTTCCAATAGTCACTTGAATTTACCTTTCTCTCCCGAATCCAACAAATTTCATTAAAATCGGTCCAGGGGTTATCTAAGAAAAGCGTTTCGGCTTTTTACATCTATTTGAATAGGCCGAGTCGGAGTAGGGCCCGTGTTAAAGCTTCCTCTTAACGACTTCGCTGTAAAAAAAGAATAAAAGAATAAAAGAAAACAAAAACGCTGCATCCATCAATATCGCCGGCTCAGATTTCGTCATGATGGCACCGTCCCCATTGGCACGGCTCCGTGAGCAGCTACCAAGCTGTTCACTTTCGTTATCTTCCTTCCCTCGGCGGCCGCGCATTGTCTTGATGCCAGGGGCGCGCTAAATCTGCACCATCATTCCGTCATGCATCGCTTCTGCGACCAAGCAAGCTTTCGGCGGCACACGTACACTGCCGCATTGACACCAAAACTTTAAACTGCTTGCTTTCGAGAAAACAGCATGAATAAAAATGGAAGGCGACTATAAGGCCACGGGGAATATGTTCGCGGGGCCATACTATTGATGACAGCATCCCGAAAGGCTAGATGTGGTCAGGTTGACTTTACAGGTTTGGAAGGAATAACTGACGGTCTAGCTGCTTCATTATCACATAAACAGCGCTTGAAGTTGTTAGCGCAGTTTGTGTGTGGTTCCTCCTTTGTGTCCCGTCGTGAACTGCTGTTCTTTCTGTGGCTTTACAGATGTTCCTTTCCTGCTTCAGTTACGCCTTCCAAGAGCGTTTACTTGGAAAATTTTTGTTTGCATGACTCTTACAGAAGCATGTTTTTTCGATTGGCTGCATAATCTCGAGGACGGGCTCCAAACTTCTCATTTTCTTTAGCCGCGTAAGAACCATTACTGAAAATTTAATTAACGTAGCTTTGTTAATTACGCAAACAACTTCTCAACTTACTCCGCATCTAGAGATTACCAATCTGAACACTCGAATGATAAAATGATGTTAACATGGTTTGTAGCATTTCATTAGTTTTGTTTCGTGCAGTTAAAAGCAAGCGGCATATTGATGGTGTTTTAGACTTCTTATAATGTAAGTGTGAAAGCTTGGACAGGTTATCTTGGCACAAATCAACTTCATGAGCTTAATCACATGTGCCCAACGCTGCACGACTGCCTTTACAACCGATTCTTATATATTATACAAGAAGCACCTCAGCGCTACGGTACATCCCACAAGGTGTGCGAGAACATTGTGTGCGCTCCCGATTAAGTGCCTGAGCGTTGGTGGCATCAGGCTTGGTTTCCTGGCATCATAAGGAATAAAAACTGCTGCCTGGAGGAAAGCATTGGGTACATTTTCAATACTTTGTAACATATGGATCAGCACGGATGTGCACGTTAGAACGAAAAGTACTGAAATATTAAGATGAGGCTTACGCTGGATGTATTTTAGCTGTCTAATGTTATGATCTAAAGAAGAAATACTGTGATTTTGTGACAAATAATGCTGGCATGAAATATGAGCTTCGACACAGTATCCGTGGTGGAACTGGCCCCTGGACTATTGGGATACATTGAACCACGATATGCTGGTTTGATAGTTCGCGCTTGAATTTCCTGTATGTCGGCGCCGCTGTGCAGTGTTGGAGGCCCTTTTTAAACGACAAGCTCTATTTTTCAGCTAATATTGAAAGCAACTGTATTCCTTCTTTTTTTTTGGGGGGGGGGGGCTTTTTTTTTAGCGTCTAACCACAGTTCCAAAGTTATCAGTTAGCTAAATATGCGCCTGCATTTGTTTCTAATATCCAGTATGTTGTCACGGATTCAATAGCGAAAGAGCGTTATCTAATCAGATTGCGCGCGTGTAGCGAATACTGGCCTACATTCGCCGTCACATTTGAGGACCCGAGATTGCGCTGCAATGTACGAGCATTTCAGTCTGACGAACTGACGCTTTTAACCATAGATCGGAATCAGAGGAAGCACTTTGCGCGCAGCCATCGTTGCGCTTTGAGCGTTTTCTTTTCCAGCGCAAGCTCACCTTATAATGAGATATATTCGTGACTCACTCTTTGGAAGTGTTTTGTTTTTGACATCCCTACAATGTGAGAGTATAGAGGCGCTTAATCTTCATTGAGTGAATACTTGGAAACGGACTAGGCCTTTTCTTGCGTCTGCGTTTACACACTTACCGCATCAATTTATATTTTATAAGCTAATTTAGGAGGCTGGAAAACGTAGCAACCTTTTATTAACAGGACGTTTTAATAACACAGAAAATATAAATGCTTATTAGTCGGCTTTCATCTCATGGTAAGGAATTTCAATAAAGATATCTTTATGATAATTAAAAGCCTATCCTCTTGACAACGTTTAATCTGAGTTCCTCTTTGCAAACTGATACAGACTTGCAGGTGTTTCGTATCGGGGGCCCTCAACATATGTCTAACCGTCAAACAAAGAGTTATTCCGAATGTTTAATTTCAGGAAGGCGTGTTACCCTCCTGTCTTTCATTCCCGTTCGCAAACACGCATAAGACGAAAGTGCTGCATGAAGAGCGTCGTTAGTCAATACCAATGGCGTAACTCACCTCGCTTATATCGCTGTCATTTAGGCTTATATAAGAAATATATATATTTTGTATCGACGCATCACGAATCCAAAAAGCTGTCCGTGACCAGCCCAGCTAGGTTTCTTTCATTTCGTACTTCGTAGTAGCGGCTAATAGTAGCTCACAAAGCAGAGCACTGAGCGTGGATATTGCAGAGAAGGTGTTCTATATACTGTCTCGTCACCCACCGAAAATTGCCTGCCATGCTACTGGCAATTCCTAGAAAATTGTATATGTGACGACCAGCCATTTGCAACACCGCAACTTTGTTTTGCGATTGGAGAGTCCAGGTGAGAGAGAGGGTGGTTATGTAAATAAAGACACGCTATTTTCTGCAGTAACATAGGAATGCATGAATGAATGCCTTCATTTATTGAGAAAAAAGAAGAGCAAGCATCAGTGGAAGCACGTCTCAGCAGATTGGGAAAGAAGCGGGGACAAAGAGAAAAAGCTGGAGGTCGGGTGGCAGGCAAAGTCGCAGTTTAGGGGCGAGAGAATATAAGCAAGAGTTGGTGAAACCAGTTGAATTCTAGTGTAGATCTGTGATGTGGCGAGTAAATGATTGGAGTCACCGCCAAGCATCCGTCATTTGCGGTAGTATAAGCACCCGCCGTTCTTGGTAACAAACGTTTACTGAAAACCAATCTTCGCAATTAATTATTCATCAGCCATACCTCGCCACGTATTTCTTAGTGGCAGGGTCAGTGGATTTCAACTACGCTGTCGCGACAAGTTACGACCATAACGTGACGCTTGCGGTTACGGTTGCCATACTCGTTACTCTTACTATTGCGCGAATACTATAAACATTGGTTTACTGCACAAGTTAGTGAACAGACATTTTAGAACCGCGTTTCTCACCTTACATACGCTCAACGCAAGCACCATTGCAGCATGTTACGGTGCGCGTCCCTTCAAGACACAGACGAAAACAAAAGAACGCGTTAGAAGACAGGGTACCGACTTGGGGCCTCGTGCCAAACATATCCAAGCCAACAATATTTATTTTATTTCAATACCCCAAAGGCCCAATGCGGGCGTTACGTAGGGGGGGGGGGGGGGGGTTCATCAAAGAAAACTTAACAATATACAACACAGAATATGAACGGCTGAAGACACGAATAAACAAGTTAATAAGCCAGGTACAAGTTGACAGGGGAAAAAATGGCTAGGAGCAGGTACTGAAAAAATGCACATGTAGCAAATCCCACAAAACAAAACAAAAATCGCACCTTCAAAAGTTACAGAAGATGTAATCTAATATTCCACGGAACGTTACGGCCCACACGCACACAATGAAAAAAAAAACGAAAAAAAAAATGCACATCATTCTACAGTGGAATTTTCTAAGCATGACCAAAGAGCTGTTTGAAATGATGATGTTCCAGCGATAGCCGCAATGCTAGAAGGAAGCGAATTCCACTCTTCAATAGCCAGGACCAAAAGTGAGTATTTGTATCGTTCTGTCCGAGCGAAAATGGGTTAGTCTTCTTCATGTGATCTACACAAGCCGGTGTGTGCGGCACCGGGAGAAGATGTGACCTTGCGGATGGTGTGTTGCTGTGGTAGAGAGTATGGAAAAAAGATAAACGGCTGTGCTTTCTGTGCATAAGCAGAGGTGGGAGACGGACCGATATTTTCACTATTGTTACACTTTGATACCGAGAGTAACGGAAACGGACGAATCGAGCACCCTTGTTTTGTATAGATTTCAACATGTTAACAAGATAGGTATAATGACGGTTTCAGATCACGGATGCGTATTCTATCACAGGCCTGATTTGCATGTTGAATGCGTGTAGTTTTGTGTCCTGGTTGACTTGGTGTAGTCGGCGTCTAAGAAGACCAAGTTTTTTTAAGTGTTTGGTAGTAATCAGTTCAATATGAGTGCTCCAGGATAAATACGAGCTAAAATTTACACCGAGGTATTTTACCGACGCTGAAGTTTCAATGATAGTATTATTAAATGTGTGGGCATTAGGAATCGCCTTAGCAGCGGAAGTAAACTTGAGATGTATAGTTGTGTCTGCGTTAATTACCATCTGCCCTACCACACCAATGAGTTAGCTCATCAAGATTAGTCTGGAGAGCAATAATGTTAACAATCATGCCGTCGTTTCTATGCAAAGAGGTTATGTATTTAAACTTCTGGAGTGACAGTCCAATCCGCCAGCTACGGGAGCGCTTGAAGCCTCCGGCGGCCATATCGTTAGAAGAAAAGGAGCACGGCTACAGTACGTGGCTGCAAGCACGCGCGACGCAACTGTGCTTGCGGTTCTGCGATGAAAAATAAAATGAGACCCCTTTAGGAAGTATATCAGTCCGGCATTGTGTGTCGCTGTTGTCAAAAAAAAAAAAGAATGTCATGGTGGTGGGTGCCTTGCGCTCTGTGTACAATATGTTGCGAGAACTGAAAAACAGTCGTTTCCTGTTTTCTTCATTCAGTAACCTGCCGCGTGCATCGGCACTGTGATGCCCTTTCGTCGATACGTGGTGCCGGGCCGTATTGGCAAAACATGACCTTGATATATAGTATCCTTATGCCATTTCTTTAAAAAAAAATCACTATTTTTGTTAATGAGCGTTTTTGCTTTAAACCTAGAAAACAAGAAAAATATTCAACGGTAGGTCTCATTTTTGTCCGGCGTTTCAGTTCTAGCTGAAAAGAGATGGTGAAAGCAAATTTACAATAAGCTAAGGCGACCCACCATCTGCACGAAGCCGCATGCCTACATGTGCTCCAATGAGGGTAACCTGCCAAAGTTAATGTCATGCGTCAATGGCGGCTCAAGCAATCTTTACTTTTTTCTCGTTTCTGCATCCGTTCTTCTTGCGTCTGCGGCAAAAACTAGAAGTGGGAAGGCAGATAAACGGAAATTGGTGGAGGCAGGTGGTAGCGTTATGGTTAGAGTGCCCATCTCCCAAATGCAGGATGCTGTATTTGGGAGATGGGCTCGAATCCCGGTGGTTTGTTTGGGAAGACAGCTTTCTGTGCACTCTGGTGACTGCGACGCTCAGAATTAGGCGGCAGCCTGACGACAACGGTCGCCGTCAACGTAACAGAATAAGCAGGCGTGCAAGGTCCCACTTAAACCCGAAAGTACATTCAGAGGACATACGCTCTACTCTTGTCGGCAAAAAAAAAGGGATCAGCAACGAGCGGTGTTGTTTAGCGACGCTGTAGATCGATAATGTCACCATAGACAGGACCATGCTCCAATCCCGGTGCTCAGTGGAAATATACGTCGACAGCATTTCATCTAGCGTGTTATTGATACTTCATTAAGGTCGTTGCATGTTTGTGTTGTGTCTTGCAGGAGCGAGTAGTATAGGAGATGACACTGGAGAGAAGGCGGTGAGCGAAGTCCGCGAAAAGTAATTGAGGATAGCCATATTGAACGTCGACGCCGTGTTGAAGAAAGCCTGCGACTTCAGTTGCTCACCCGACAGAAAGGCTTGAGTGGTAGCATACCGCTGGGCGTATTTGGTAACCACAGCGATAGACACACACTTTGCGGAAGTAAACAGAGGAAAGGCACGTAGTGAGATGGTCGCCCTTTTCGAGCTCTGGTATAGCTTGAAAAATGAATGTGGCGAAGTATGACGTACCAAATAGTATATGCCAATCCAAATGAATCAGCGTGGTCATACTTGCGCGACATGCCATGGTGGCCTGCCACCAGGACATCATGAAGTTGCAGCGATGACAGTTTTCATTGGGTACTTGAGGATAAAAACGAGCACATCAGAGACGTCCGAGGTATGTTTCTACGGTATAAGAACACATCGCTCTCGCCCCCCCCCCCCCCCCCCCCGAATAACTACATCACGAATGTAAGCTTACGAATAGGGGCATCATAAGATCGAGCACTAGGGCGCTTGTTGATCTTGTTCAGGATGACGTCAGCGTTTCATTCAGCGTTTATTTCTGAGACAATGAGCTGGAGTTACGTTTATTTGCATCACAATGGCGGGCGTAATCAGGCAAACATTGACAGTATTTCATTAGAGGGTGCCTGACTACTCTGTGGAGATTACGTTTAACAATGATAACAAACACAGAAAGCTTTGCTTACATCGATTCGCACATACGTGGGATACGCATAATTTTGTGACTATCAATTTAGATGCTTCAGAATGGCGCTCATTAGCCCAACATTTCCATCCACAGTGAGCAAATGCTGCTGTCGTATCCACAGTAAAATTGATTTAAATGGCTTTAATCCCATGGACATATCGCCGCCAACTTCTGTGGGGATGGAGTCGTCAAAATTGAATACAGGTGACAGGGAAATCAGGAGGTTGATGAACGACAAGAAGGCGGAAGCTTGCACAAGACCTCAGGGATATAAAATGACTTTTTGAGCAGCTTGGTCAGGGGGCCATGCAATGGTTTCCACGTCTATTAAAAATCCTCCAACATATTAAAAGAGGCCGACAAAAATGCGCGAATTTTGGGAAAGGTGAAACCGCTGGAAATTTCACGACAGCCTTAGCCTAAATATAAAAGATGACTTAAAAATAAGAAACCATAACGTTGACAAGGTGGCCAAATTCTGGCACAAATAAATCGGCTGTTGAAGCAGTTCAGCTGAAACGCAATGGTGCGAAATAAGGCGAGAATGTCGGCAAGTGTTGAAGAAAGGTCAAGTAGGTCCTGTGGCCGAAGCCAGCGCTCGGCAGCTGTCAAACGACTGCACGTATTAGCGAGATGCCTGGTCGTCAGTAATTACAGTATGATTCGGGTCTGAAATATTGGTCGCGGATTCCATCACATTGACTACAGTGCATTCTACGGTGTCATTCTTGAACAGATGGTACCCATTCTCTCGCAATAAGGATGGGAACAAATTGTCTCACGTGCCAGCTGTCCCCTTCCTCCTACTGCCAACATTCCTTTCCCTCCGTAGTTGCTTAGCTTTTATTGGGTTCGGCTGCTAATCACGAGGTCTCAGGATCGAATCCCAACCGCGGCAGCCGTATTTCAATGGGTTTGAAATGCGAAAACCCGCATACTTAGGGTTAGGCGCACGTTTAAAATCCCAAGTGGTCTAAATTATTCCCGAATCGTCCACTACGGCGTGCCTCATAATGAAATCGTGGTTTTGGCAAGTAAATCCTCATAATGCGTTATGTAACATTCGATAAGGATGCCCTGGGCAGCCGCACAACTCTTGAATACAATTAAGTGTCAGGAGTTGCGCGCGAGGTCTTTGAATATGTCGTCGTCATCATCATCATCATCATTATCATCAGCCTGGTAACGCCCACTGCAGGGCAAAGACCTCTCCCATACTTCTCCAACAACACCGGTCATCTACTAATTGTGGCCCTGCCGTCCCTGCAAACTTCTTATTCTCATCCACCCACCTAACTTTCTGCCACCCCCTGCTACGCTTCCCTTCCCTTGGAATCCAGTCCGTGTATAATAGCTGTGTCTTACCAGTACTCACTTACGGGGCAGAAACTTGGAGGCTTACGAAAAGGATTCTACTTAAATTATGGACGAGGCAACGAGCTATTGAAAGAAGAATGATGGGTGTAACGTTAAGGGATAAGAAAAGAGCAGATTGGGTGAGGGAACAAACGCGAGTTAATGACATCTTAGTTGAAATCAAGAAAAAGAAATTGGCATGGGCAGGACATGTAATGAGGAGGGAAGATAACCGATGGCCATTAAGGGTTGAATATGTGGATAGCCTTTATGGCGTTCGATAGCTGCTAGTCTACATTGCGGCTATATAATAAAGGTGGAACGGCAACATGGTAGAAAATGTGGAGAACATACAAATCCCGCATATATTACTGCACAATAATTTCAAATAGCGTTCTTGCTTCACGCACGTGGATAACCGACATAGGAGACTACTTTGGAAGCTAACTGCAAGTACTGTATATGTCGTACGCAAGGGTGTACCTGGCCTGGTGGCCAGTAAATGTGACGTAATATTGCGAGCAGCTTCGGCCATAGCATGCTAACGGATGACGACATGAAGTGACTAGCGCAAGAGAGGACAGGGGACACTAAAGACGCTACAAGGACAAGCGCCCAGTTGGAAGTTTGCGCTTATCCTTGTCGCCTCTTTAGTGTCCCGTGTCCACTCTTGCGCTAGTCACTTTAGCATGAAATACCAACTAGCCCCCTCTCACACCCTGCGACGACACAGGGACAGTTTGCTCAGCTCTTGTTTCGTGACGTTTGTGTCAAGGTGAAAAACCAACATATCCATGTATATGTCTTAATAAGCACATCTAGACTTGCAGCTGCGGCGATAGCCCATGAGTGCGCATTGCAAAGTCGCTAGTGAAATAATTGTGTGCACCTTAACGAATTCGATAGGGGAAAATCAAAATCCATCCACGACGGCGTCTGTAGTAGGCGCTGTGCGATGTTCGGACGTTAACAATGTATGCCGATTGAAGAAAGGCTGCCCCGGAGTGCTTCTGACGGTTAGGCTAGCTTCTTTACTCCGTAGAACGAAAAAAAAAAGAAAAAAAAGAACCGCATCAAAAGCCCAGAATCAACAATTGCTCGTCGCGAGTAAACGCTGGGTGACAAGTAATTTCCAGGCGACGAGCGAATACGCTTGATCAAGAACACTGATAACGCCGGCGGGACAAGCATTGTGGCGAAGTTCAATGCGCAGGGATAGCTTTTACTTTTTTATTTTTGTTTGGTTGACGTCATCACGCGTCACCGCGGGAAGTTTGAAAAGTTTAAGGTGAGTACGCTACGTGGTGGCATTCACGGGAACTAAACCCTTGTGTCCAGAAAAGCTGGATACGGGTGCCTCGGTCAAATCTGCGACCTCGAGCAATGCCATAGCCGCAGTGCTACTTCGGCGGGCACAGTAGTGTTTATTTGACGTGCGACCGCTACCGATGTGTCGCCTAGACCCTGTGGCGCACTTTAATTAACGCAACTCTGCTTACACATGTCCTGCGTATGTTTACCGCTAGACATACTTTATGCTTCTATTTTTATAAATAGCAGAAGTGGACCATACCGTATCTTGAAGTTAAGTTTATGTAGCCTTTCTTTGCCGTCTTACGTTAGCTTTTTCTATTCCACCCCTCACCCCTGGTGTTTGTATGAGAACTGCGAACCAAAGGTGGCAAGGCTTTAGTCACTCGTTTCGCGACTGCCTCTGTTCAGCCCATTCTCTGCCTTCTCTTCCCGCTCCTTCCTTCCATTCTACCTAGCTAAACTCTGGATTGGCATGTTGGTAAAAAGGTAAGCGCTGGCGAGGGGTCACGGTCACTTACAGCTGTCAAAAGGCTAATGTGGCCTTGACCCTGAACCTCCAAGGGGCATTGTGCCATTCGACGGGGTGCGGTCAAAACGAGTTCTTCGCGTCTTTTCTCTGCCACGCTCTTTCCATGTATATAGAGCTTTTCATCTGGTGAGAAGAATAGGGAGCGCGGCGCATCTTGACGGTATTGCTGTCGCTAGCTGCGGAACGATTTCGGGATGGTTTAGATCTTACTTTGTGAAACTTACGCATGCCTGTTCATATGAGGTCGTAAGGGGAGCCTTTCGATGCACCGGTAACTACAGTACGCGCTTGGGGGCCCAAACATGTGACGCGGATTATAAGCCGCGGTGTGTGTAAGTGTTGTGAACTATTTTGCGTATATACGTTTCAATGAAACGCATAGAATAGAACCGGTGTCTCTGTGTTACCAGCATGATAGGGTAAATCTGCTGTTTATCTGATGGCTCGGCGTAGGGACTAAAACATAAGTGCACATGCTCGCGTGCGGTCAACCTAAGGCAATCACGAAACACCTAAGCGGCAGGCGCTAGCAAATAATTGTGGTACACCGTCATCGTTTTCAGGCATTTTAAGTCTAGTAGGCTTGAAATCACTATATGTTTACGCTAGCCTTCCTGCACGATGTCGATGGCGCTGCTCCACACAGCGATTACTGCAACTGGTGAACCAGCATGATACATATATAAGGTATGTGAGTCGGCATTGATCTTTTGCCCATTAGAGCCTTAACATATGAGAGGGATCGCATAATAAGAAAGCGATGGCTATGTTTGAGGTCAACATTTCCGTAATACGTGTGAGTGCATTATAGAGAACGGAACGAACACAACCGGAAAAAAAAATTCGGTTATCATCCTCTTTCTGGAAAAACAGAGAAACACGTGCCAAGACCACAATACGAGCTCACATTGTCACGCCGCACAACGTGTATAGATATATAAACATTGACGCTGCATGCTTGGAACATACGCTGTATAGAACAACGGTAACTATAATCCAGCACCTACCCTTGCTTGGGACGCTCGCACAGTTGGTATAGTTCACACTGTAAGTTATGCTGCTATTACTAATCAAAACTATTTTATATTCATGGGTGGAAACCTCATACGCAGAACCATGTAATCACGCAATGTAATCTGCAGCTAACAGTTTGAACGCTTGTCAAACTATAACAGTACAGCTGCTATCAAAGCAGAACGGTTCCCACGCGGTTACAATCGTCGTGTATGTTTCGTTGCTCCGAAACCACAGCTTAAAACTAGACCATAATACTGCAATAAGGTCACAATAGTGAATGGAACTGTCAGTAACGCACAATTTATCTCCGAGGCTGATTGTAGGCTCTAACATGTGCGCACACATCGCGCTTCGTGTTCCCTGCGCCTCAACGTCGGTAGAAAGCCCTGCCAAAGTGACTTAAACCACATCAGTACGTCTCATGCAACCGTTTAGCGCGTAGAAGACGCACGTCCTGCTAAATAGACCGTACGAGCGCGAACACAAACACCAGAAACTACCGCCGAGCGTATACCTGCCATGCGAAAGGGAGCACTCGACCAAGCGAGCATGCCGACTGCCCATAGATGGCGCCACAGCGTAGGAAACGCACCTTAGAGACTCAGAAGAGCCACCAGTTATTGACAATTATGTTTGGGAAGGGTGCAACAGAACTAAGTCGGAAAGAAAGGTAGGGGGAGTCGGAACGCTCATCCATCAGGGAGCCAAATGGAAAAGAGTAAGTTCACAATGTCAAGAGCATCTTTGGTTATCAGGTAAAATAAGTGGCAAAGAAACTTGGCTGGGCGTTACGTATTTGTGGACCGGAAAAAATTGCACAGAGAAAAATAAAGAGTTAGTGGAATGCATAAGCGCTGATATTAAGGGTTTCGGGAGTGGTGCTGAAATTGTCCTGTTAGCTAGGTGACATGAATGCCCACATACAGGATTTAGATGGCTATACCGACAATAACGGAAAGTCAATGCTGTACCTTTGTGAGCAAAATAACCTCGTGATCGTGAATACAGGCCTACGTGTGAAGGACAGATCACGTGGGAAGTGGGAAACCGGCAATCGACCATTGATTACTGTCTGATGACAGAAGGAATTCATGATAAGTTGAGAGAAATGGTCATCGATGAGGAAGGGTTTAACAGCATAGGGAGCGACCATAAGCGCATCATATTGAAAATGGGATATGTAGTTGGGAAAGAGAGCAAGGAGAGCAAAATGGCCAGTCCAAATTTGAACGCTGAACAAATAGCAAATACAGTCACTAGAGTTGAGGAAGAACTTGGTAAATGGCCAAGTAAAGAGTGGGAATATGGTGAGCTTATAAGTGTAATAAAGACAGAAATACGGAAAGAGAACCAACATGTTCGTTGGAAAGGAAAAAAGAAACCGAAACGCTGGTGGAACAAGGAGATACGAGAAGCGATCGCCGAATGACAGAAAGCAACTCGAGAGCACAGGCAGGCAAAGAAGGCGTAGTCGCCACAGGATGAAGTAACTAGTAAATGGGAAATATACCGGGAGAAAAAGTCTATGGTTCAAATACTGGTGCAAACAAAATTAAAAGCTGAAAGTGAACGTTGGTTGTAAGAAATACGTGAGAAACAGAAGGCCGCACCTAGAATATTTTGGAACCACATAAAATTTTTGGGCAGGAAGTCAACCACAATACAACAACATATCCTAGACGAAGATGAAAACAGACTCGAAGGAGAAGCGGCAATAAATTACATCCGAAAAGCAACAGCCGAATCTTTCCAAGGCAATGAAGAGGTTATACTTGTTGAAAAAAAGAGCATGAAACAGACCCAAGGGGAAAGGCAGCTGGTGCTAACAAATTTAAACTGGAAGAAAGCGGAAGAGAAAATTCCTAAGCGTATAGCCACAGGGCTAGACGAGATTCCCATTAGGCTGATAAATGAACTAGGACCAAAAAGTAAGGAAGCTCTGGTGAAAGCAGTGGAAAGAACTTTAAAAGATAGACGAATACCAGACAGCTGGCGACAAAGAATAATGAATTTGATTTATAAAGGAAAGGGGGAGAAAGACAGAATTCACTCGTATAGACCATTGACCATTACATCGGTAATATAAAGGCTCGCAATGCAGGCAATCAAATTAAAGCTTCAAGCATGGACTGATAATAATGGCATTTTGGGAGAGCTTCAGAATGGTTTCAGAATAGGTAGGCGTTTGGATGACAACTTGTTTGTTCTTACTCAGTGTATTGAAATATCAAAAGCAGAAAGCAGACCGTTGTATGTGGCCTTTTTAGAAATTACAGGAGCCTACGACAACGTTGACCGCAACATATTGTGGGATATCCTGGAAGGGGAAGGCTTAGGTAACGATTGTATACAGCTTTTGAGAGGGATTTACCTAGAAAATACCGGTTGCGTTGAATGGGAAGGGATGAGGAGCGAGGAGAATGTTCATATCAACAAGGGACTGAGGCAGGGGTGCCCTTTATGCCCGCTGTTGTTTATGATGTACATGGTGAGGATGGAGAGGGCGCTAGAAGGAAGTAATGTCGGGATTAATCTCTCAAACAAACAGGCGGGTACAGTAATAGAGCGGCAACTCCTAGGTTTATTTTATGCGGATGACATTGTGTTGCTAGCTAACAAGCAAAGTGATTTGCAACGTCTGGCTAATATCTGTGGACAGGAAGGTAACGATTTAGGCTTGAAGTTTAGTGTTAGAAAATCAGGTGTTATGGTATTCAATGAAAACTGTGAACAGACAGCGGAGATACAGGGTCAAGAAATACCTCGGGCAACAGAATATAAATACCTTGGTATATGGATAAACAAAGGCAATGGATATATGGAAACACAGGAGAAAACCATAACAGTAAAGGGGAAGAGAAATGCAGCCATAATGAAGCATAGAGCGCTATGGGGATGCAATAGGTACGAGGTCCTCCGAGGTATGTGGAAAGGTGTAATGGTTCCAGGACTTACTTTTGGAAATGCAGTTGTTGGCTATAAATCAGGGGTACAATCAGGACTCGACGGGAACCAAAGGTCAGTGGGTCGCCGCGCATTGGCCGCTCACGGGAAGACTACAAACGAAGCTATGCAGAGTGATATGGGCTGGACTAGTTGTGAAGTGAGGGAAGCTTGCAGTAAAATTGAGTATGAAGAGCGGCTGCGGAATATGGAAGAAAGTAAATGGGCTGGGAGAGTGTTCAGGTATCTGTACAGGAAAAACATTGATTCACAGTGGAGGAAAATAACTAGGAAGCTTACCAGCAAGTATGCGGCCTGTAGGGTGGACAACACAACAACAAAGGTCAAGCGGAAAATAAGAGAAGCTGAATTAATCTCATGGGTGGCGGCAATGGAACAGAAACCTGCCATGAGTAACTATTAAGAGGAAAAAACGAAATCAGGAAAAAACATTGATTCACAGTGGAGGAAAATAACTAGGAAGCTTACCAGCAAGTATGCGGCCTGTATTGTGGACAACACAACAACAAAGGTCAAGCGGAAAATAAGAGAAGCTGAATTAATCTCATGGGTGGCGGCAATGGAACAGAAACCTGCCATGAGTAACTAATAAGAGGAAAAAACGAAATCAGGAAACAAACCATTTATGATAACTCAAAGGAAAGCTCATTACTTTTTGCAGCGAGATCAGGGGCGCGATCGGAGATATTTTGTTCGCTGCGCGTTCTGTTCAGTTGCTGCAACGTCACAAAGTTGCAGTATGCAAAATTTGTGACAGCGGGGCGGAGAGAGCAGCCAATCAGGAAGCGGTGACCTCCCCGGAAGTTTACGTCCGTCGTTTGTCGTCTGCTTCAAGCAGCATACTACAAAACCAAATGTTTCTCGTCTTCCAAATTAATTAAATCTTTATCTAAACAAATGTATTTTTCTTCTCAAGCCCAAACACGTTTTCAAATAGTAGTACGTGTGACTACTGCAATTTATAACTATTAGGTTCTTTGCGTCGTCCCTAGGTGGTGTCGCGCACAGCGAGAAGGAAAAAGAAAAAAAAAACGACGGGAAGAGTGGCGCACTTTTCAAGAGGCAGCGACAACATCCCAGTGGCTCGCTGGCACCGATGATGTTGTCGATTTCTCTGTGCAACCAGCGAATTATTTGTTTCGAGAAAGAAAAACGACGCCGGAATTCACTTTCTGTCATTTCTTCAAACGCGTTTCGCAAACGTGCCATTCTGCAGCCGAAAAGGCCGCCTGTTGGATCCAATCCAATCCACCAGACGCGCCATGCGAAGCCGTATGATCGCTCCAAACTTCTCAACTCCCGTCGCGTTCGGACGAAATGCTCGGTGGGCGGATGATTGACAGGAGCGTGTCGTCATTTTGACGTCAGCAAAAACGGGGCGGCGCCCCGCGGCTGGCGACGTCGGCGCGGAGTAGGCCAATCGCGCGCGCCGGTAACCGAACGAACGCGCCGAACAACCGTCTCCGATCGCACCCCAGGATGCCTTAGAACACGTACCTATAAAGCGAGATATAAGAAGGAAGAAGAAGCATGTGCTTGCTGTGGTAAAGCTAGGGAAACTACGGAGCATGCTTTATTAGAATGTGCAGACGTCTACCCAGCAGCCGATTTAGGCACCACTGACCTCCTTGAAGCCCTTGGGTTCAGATGGAGCAGTAGTAAAGCAAACATGTCCCCAATAGACATTAGTAAGAGGCGACTGGACGATTGGTGGAAGAAAAGTAGGGAAACGACATAAGGCGGAGACGTACAAAAGCACAGTTCGCAATAGGGGATCAGAAAATTTGGGCGTGGCAGTTCATAGGTTTTTTTTGTCTTTTTTCATTGTTTAACCTAGGTAGAATATTAGGCAGTATAGTAGCAAGAGCTTGGTGGCGAAACCCACCGCCCCGTTCCAAAGGGGACGCTCATAACATCCATCCGATTAGGTAGAATATTAGGCAGTATAGTAGCAAGATCTTGGTGGCGCACCCCACCGCCCCGTTCCAAAGGGGACGCTCATAGCATCCATCCATCCATGGTGGCGCCTGTGAAAAAACGGTGTATACCCGCTCTGAGCCGCTCCCCGACAGCAGCAGCAGGAACAGTGGGAAGGACGAAAGAAAACGCACAGAAAATTTCGCTTTAAAACTCATATAAGCACGTATTAGCATTTCGTACTAGACTAGCATTGAGTATACCACCTAAACCCGAGTAAGTCCTGCATACCGTAAACTGCTAAAACAAAAGCAGAAACCATAGCACACAATGGAGGGTGAATCAAAGAACGAATCCATTGGTCCCTGCCCAACACGTTCAACAATTGAACAATGAATGAACTACTTGAACAAAAGGTCACGTGACTATCTTCACTCTCGCGCTCTGCTCACATGTGCATTATTCGGTGCCTTTCGGGTCCTCTCATTCGCGGTCTCTAGAATATTCATTTCTTGCCTGACTAGTCGTCGGCCATGGCCATGAGCTCCTCCATGAACCCGTCATCCACGGTGGAATGGTGACACGTTGCGGGACTGTTGGCACAGGACACCAGGTCACGGTTGACATCCAGCTTGTGCTCGCGTGACGCTGTCTCGGCGCCACCTATGATGCTTTCTTCAACTGCATCGTCGCCGATACTGCGGCATCCCTTGAAGCGCTTCAGAGGAATGCCTGCGCATAGCACAATAAATGGAAGGCCATAGGTTAGGGTTCTCGAAGATACGAAATTTAGAAATCAAGGCAGTAACGCACATCTCGCAAGATCACAGGAATTGTGCAAGAAGAAACAATACAGAGAAGGAAACAAACTTATCAACCGAAGTAAGTTTCTATCCCAGTCAAAATGCGTGTTCTGAATATACGGGGGAAGTCACAAAATATTTTATGTTCTCCTTATCGGTCTAATTAGTCATGCTAATTACCACAGTTCTCAAGTATTGAGAATAGGGACAAGCCTACATTTATAAAGTTCTCGAGAGTTCCAAAGAACCTTGTTGACCCTATCGTTTTCATATATTACAGTCTTTCCGTGGGACGCGTAACAAATTATTGCTTACCAACTAAAACAGGAGGAAGACGGGAGGAAACGACAACAAGGTGAAAGCGGGAGGCAACGTTTCGACAAGTGGACTTGTCGAAACGAAAACGCTGTCGAAACTAAAAGTAGGAAATATAAGCTGCTGAACAAGATATTTCATAGAAAGTTGTGCGGTTATATTATTGGAAGTTTACCTCTGTAGCATAACTTGTAACGTTGAATAATCAATCTTGAAAAGTTATGCAATCGGGCACACGACAAAATCAGTGTGACGTGGTGCGTACCACCGTAAACAAACTACATTATTCAGGCTCTCCTCAAATGTTTCGGCCAATTTTTAAACCTTGTGCAGAGTTTGTTAGGACGCCTTGTATTTAAAAAGAATACAAAAGAAATGCTGAGGCTTGTCGCTAGCGCGACTTTCTCGAGCATGCCAACGTTTACAACGTGTCCTATCGATGCAATACGCAATACGTTTAAAGCGCCGTTTTGCTTGCAGCAGAGCTGCCACGCAAAACGGCGCTTTAAAGGTATTGCGTATTGCATCGATAGGACACGTTGTAAATGTTGGCATGCTCGAGAATGTGCCGCTAGCGACAAGCCTCGCTTCTGTGCAAACCTTTTGTGAGAACGTCAAGCGGACTACCAATGCTAAAACTTCAAAAAAAAAATGCAACGTAAGACACACATGCGCACATAATACGACTGCGAGCGTTGAGAGCAGTAGACGATCCACATTAAACAAAATTCACGTGAAATGTTTTGGATATAAATGTTGCAGTACAGAATATGTTTATATCAAAATTGGAAGCCCAGCGCTTAGGCGAAATACCCAAAAAATAACGGCACACCTATTTGAGGACGGCCCTGCGGGGGCAAGCAAGCAGAAAGCTTTATCAGTTTTTCAGATATTTCGGAAGCTTTCAACATGATGTGGCAAGAAATGCCACACGAGATGTACGCGCCGCAAAAGTCATGGTAATATGTTCCAATTCCGTCTAAAATGTTATGTTGGCCTACCTGATGTTAGCATATTAATTATATTCTTCAATATTGATAACAAACCTAACAATTGTAACAATCAGTGTTAAGAACTGTCATAAACCCTGCAATGCAAAAAAAGTACTCACCACCACGGTAGACGATGCGTTTCTGAGCTGCGGGTCCTGACGAAGGGCCGGGCTCGGAAACAGCGTCACCGCCTGCAGCCCGCTCGGAGGCCACTGCAGCGCCTGTAGCCAGGATTACAGTCTCCCGTGAAGCCAGCTCCACTCTCCTTGGGCACACCACGCGGCCACTGGGCAGGGTGAAACGCACTCGCTTTGCTGGCATGGCTCCTTTGCTCGGTACAGCGAATCCGATGCACGTCCGCACACAACGAAGTCGGGCGTCGAATGAATTTTTTTTCACTCGCAAGGCAACGCGCATCTTTCCCTTTCCCTCTCCCACTGCACCAACCAATGGGGTGGTTGGTTAGGAAGCGTCCGTGCAAGGTCAATGTATCTCAAGCCCCGCCCATACTCGTGCCGCCCCCCCCCCCCCCGCAGGAGCTGGATCCGACACATTTTAACATAAAACGGAGGAGTAATTGCGCATTTGTAATGCAAAGAAATTTGGAATAATTTTACCTTGTCCCGGCCCAGACATTCCCACCTGTGGCGACGGCAGCAATACAAAAGCCGACATTTACCACTACACCATGCTGCTCTCCCAACGACCACAGAAATAGTCAGGTTTGAAAACGAGACTGATCCACACTTAAACCATTGACGTTCTGTCATGACTGTTTAAGGTAAGCGGGGAAAAAAGTGGTGTGTTTCCTAGCAGCGTTCACGTCCGAGCTGCAAACTGGCTGCTGTATAGTTCATTGTTCCGTATATCAGGTGCGTGTCCTTCGCTCGACTTCGTGCTCCAATTCAGCGTTGTATAATGTTTAACTCGGACGGCGTTACTCGGACGATTGAACATCCACCATGCATGGTCAACATTTTGAAATTGTTTTTCCGTCAGTGGGACATCGCGGCCATGACAGTCGAGGAGGGTGTCAGTTTTTCGTGTTCGCTCAGTTACAGGGAAACACGGTGGCTTTTCCGTTATTAACCGCTGCAGTTCTACGCCATTTGGCTTGAATAGCCCGAAGACGCATGTGGTGTGTGCTATACAGGAACCGGGTGCGAGTGAAGCACATTTATCTACACCCCGTAGGCTTGGTTAAAGGAAAAGTAAAGCCAATCAGTGAGGAAATATTGTTCCCTTAAGCATGTATCAGCTGGGACTGTAGATAAGTGCTGTAAAATTGCATTGCAGAGTATAAGGATTTCTGATTTTAGCTTAAATTGAGTTGTCCCAAATTTTTTGAACAGAGGAAGCATTATGAATGACCATACAGCACGCACAACTGATTGATTGGCTGCAGCTATTATGTGAAAGAAACTATAGGCCCCTGCGACGCTGCCGTCGACGACTCAGCGCTTACGCGTGGATGTGAAAACGCCAGTACACGCTATCAATGCCAATGCCGCACTTCGCCATTTCCCTCTCAAGTTTCTTCTTTTTTCATTTTCCGTAGAAGCATGCGCTATCCTCAGCCTCCTAACTTGCGCTTGCTTTTGTTCATGCCACAGATTCTCGAGGTTAAACACAGACTTCTGAATGCAGCTGATGTTACTTGATCGCCTAACCTTGCGACCCATTTCATGCGGGATCGGTAGCCACTTCGAACTTGTTCGCCCCCTTCACGTTTTAAGTATGTTGTGCTGTGATTTTTCGCGGCGCCCTATGTCAGCTAGTATGCGGCGTTCCGGTGTTATCTAGACATACATATTCAAAGTGATGTTGAATATTGAGGGATTATTGTGCATTGGCAAGTGACAGTGTGCGAAGCCGCTGTCGCAGATAAAGGGACCGGTGGGGCGAAGACAACTTAACATCGAGAGCGAACGGGTGAGCGCAAGAAGCCGACGAGAAGAAGCGACGCGCGTGATGTCTGATGCGACGTCAAAACATAATACTAAGAAAGGAACCATTCAGGATCGTACACGTTGGGTGACGTAGAAGAGAATTAAGGAAGAAGAAGAGATGAGTAAGAGACCAAGGGCCGTGTTTGATGCCGTTTGAATTTACATATAATCAACAAAACGAATAACTCTTTCATTGTTCTCTTATAATTTGCTTCTTTTTGTATGTTTCGTTTTCTTGATTTTTTGCTCACATCGAATTCGTAACATTCCAAAAGTATAGGTAATCGTTTCAGCACGCAATTCTTCGCCATTGATTGATTGATTGATTGAAAACTTTATTGTTCCACCGAGCTGGGGTGCCCGCCTCTTAACTTACACGTAGGTAGGGGAGGAGGACGAAGCAGTCCCCGCGTGTTGAGGACGGTGAGTCTTCACGGCCTCAACGGCCAGGCGGATTGCTCGACGCTGGTCTTCTTCAGCCTCGCTCTGGAGCAAGGCCTCCCAGGCTTCTCTACTGACAATGTTTTCCTTGGCCCCTGGGAGCCAGCACACTCCCATATTATATAGTCTAGCGTACCTTCGCCAATCCCGCGTGTGCGTAAGAGCCATAACATGAGGCCATTGTCATCATCATCATCGAGACCCTAGAACGGCGTGCACTGTAAACGAAAATAAACCCAGCTGGGTTTTTTTAAGAGGTGATGTGCCCTAAAACATCCGCTCCTCAAATATTTACTCCGAAGTACGGGAGCAAAACAGCGCCATTCCCTCATTTCACTCCGCTGGCTAGCTGCGGGAGTATTAAGGCTACATGACGCGATTTTACTCCGCTTCAAAATCTTGTTCTCCCGTGAAACTCCGACAGGGTGTTTTAAAAAACTCCCCTCCACCGAAAAAGGTTGGTCACGTGGCGCTTCCCATGAGGCTGTGTGCCTCGCCAGCGACCGGGCGCGTTCGGCGGAGCCGGCAGTGCTCATGGCTGACGGTTTGTTTACGTCTGTGAAGTGTCGTTCCGTGACAGCGTTTCGTCAATTTGTTTCCCGTATTTCCTTCCAGAAAGTGTTACGGTATGCCTGAAGCTAACTGTATCTCAGCTTCAAGTAGATTAGCTGTGATCACTTTGCTGACAACGTTGATTGCAAGAGCAACGTTTTTAAGTGCGGAAAAAGGCTTAGGTATACCTCGAAGCTGCTCACTGGCTCGTGATGTCGGTTCAGGTTCTGACTGTGTTTTCGTGCTGCGTGACCCTGGCCTGTGTTCTTCAGTACGTGGAATGCGACTTCTATGTCTTTTTGGGTACATGCTGGCAACGTCCAGTGTAGTGTTTGAAAGGACCGCGTAGCAATGGCAACAGCAGCCACTGTTCGAGCGACGACATCCGTGGTCGCGTATGAATGGTGTACCCCAAGTTCGTTGCGGTGCTGTGTTGCCAGTGAGAATGAGTGCAAGCAACTGTTTTTATGTATCTGTGAACGGATATCCTCACCGGAAGAAAAACGGTAGGACATAAGTATGCGTACTGAAAATAAAGCTTCTTATTGAGCGTTGTGAATCGAATTGTTATCGCGCATATAGGTTTTGGTCACGTCGTTGCTTCCGATATTGCATTAACATTACGCTCTATCCGAGACACTGATTTAGACGCATGCCTGCTGGCTCCGAGTTTAAGGATTCACTCGACAGATCAGCGATGTAGCTTCTTTTCACAGCCGAGAGAGATTGCTTGGACGCAGAGCGAGTAGTGCGGTGTATAAAATGTATGACTACGCAATTTTCGGTGTTACGTCGGCACCTGCGGGTCATGCTCACGCGTAATAATTTTTTGCTACGCTACCACTATATAGCAAAAATTTAATTTTGCTATGTAGCCCACTCACTTACATTTTTGTTGCTTTCTGTAACTAACGGACTACTTTTTTGCCGCGAAGGCCGGCAGTGTGCGAAGTCGCTTCAGCACTCATAGAATGGCATAATTTTGAAAAAAAACATCATTAACTTTTTTCTCTCACTATTCTGAATTAACAGTTTTGTGCTGATTAAGGTATTAAGGTAGATAGGCAGATCTCGTATGAACGAGCATGTGAGTCGTAATTCTGAAAACAGCACAGCTGCTCCCTAGGCGGTTTCGAGGCACACAGTATTGTGGCTATATATACTGGCACCGTTGCTTCTAGAGTATCGCGTGTAGGTGGCATGTCTTCCAAATTTCTGCATTGGGCGTTTCTGAAATGTTTATGTGTGTCATGACATATTGACTTGTTTCGTCGAATTTGACGCGGTCTCCTGTGCATATTTCGAAATTTGACCAGCAGCCTCTGCATGTCAACATGTTCGCGCAAACTCACGCGATGCCTCTTTTTATACTCCCGTTGCATCTCGAAAAAGCTCCGTCCTTGCAAAGCAAAAAATTAAAAAGACAGAAAGAAAACTCCCATAATTCCACGCAAAAATTCCGCTCGCACGGAGTAAAAATTCTACTCCGATCGTACGGAGCATAATAAACTCCGAACCGGGCCGGGGGTCGCTAGAAGACAAGCAGTATACTCCCACGTCGGAGTTATTTCCGTTTACAGTGTGGTGGTGTTCGGACGCAAGTGAGCGCCGAAGAAGTCAGCGTCCACTGCTAGCGGGAGTAAGCAGTCGGGCCGTGGGCCCGAGCTTGCAGATTACCACAGGTGGAACCTGGACTGCCTAACCTGCTCAGTCAGCACAACGTCCCATCGCGTGGCAACCTTGAGTTGCCACGACGGCTCGGCGCTTTTCAACTTCGCGGCCACGTGACAAGAACTGTTGACGAGGCGTAACCCGCTCTTATTCTAATGTCCTTGTGTATTCTGACACACCTAACAACTTTAGGATTAGAGTAGCGGTGACTTTGATTAATGAGAACTGCATTTGTTACGAGCAGTGTAGAGTGCTTTTCATCCTTTTTCTCCATGCTTTGTTTATGGGTGTTTTCTTTCCACTTTCTATGTGTAAATACACATTCTTCTTTCACTTCTGAAATTTACCGCTTGCATGCTTCATTTGAATGGAAAACATAGATAGCGACATTATTTTAGATCGCTTTCCATAAACGGACCGTGACAGGGATCAAGGCCTTGCTTAAGGTCTCATACAGGCAGCTTGCGATGTCACTACAACGTAATGACGGCGCCATCTGTAACCGCCACGGCAAACAAACAGCATGTCGGATTTTCGGACGTGGTGAAATGTCGTTTTGCAGAAGCAGCTTTTCTAGCGGTGTTCCACAAATTGCCTTCTCGTGAAAATTCCATCTGCCCATGTTAGGTCACATGGTGGACGGGAAATCTGAGACGGAAACAAATTATTTAATTTTTCTAATATTAATCATCAGATAAAATACATTGGTCCACTCGGGAGGTTTCGACCGTGCCCGTTAGGTCACTCTTACATATGCGGCAATCTCGATGAAGGTTTTACGCGAGGAGGTACGTTGACATCTCGGTGCCTCAATTCCACACGTGTGTTACATAAACTGCGGAAGCCTAGGATCAAGATAAAATCTTGTACAGCTGACGCGTATTCAACTGCAAGAAATCAAATTATATCTTAGGGTAATTGCAACTGCTTATGGATGCTACACAGGATAATGTCCAAGAAATCACTGGAATCTCCACTGACCTTGAAAATACTTGATATCGTTTGCAGCTTCTTACAAAGTAAGCATTGACGTATACTTCTCTCTTGCCCACACCAGATAGCCATTTCATATGGTCACTGCGGGTTAAATATAGTGATGACCATTCTGTAGCACATGCGCACAACAGGAAATTGGCAAAGAGCCGTGTCCGTGTTTTAATTGTCTCCAATGTCCTGGCACAGTTGCTCATCAAGGAAATTTCGAACAAATTGCTCACAGTTATTCGGGCCGTGGAGAGTACATACGTTGAAAAAAGAACCAAGAAATATTTTTTATGGTGTAAACTATTTATTGTGCTAATTAATGAATTGTTTATTGTTTTTAGGCTATCCAAAGGTGAAACGTCACTCCAACATATAAGAAACGAAATAGGGGCTTTGCTTTAGGTTTTCTGTGTTTCTTTTATCGTTGCGGCGCATAAAACACAGCGTAGCAGATATGATATATTGTACATTACGTGGGATGATTTCATTACTGCACATACCACAATGGGGGATTTACCAAGAAGTGGCCGTTACATATCATGCAACCGAGTGGAGATACTATCCTGGACGGTGTTGAATTCTGCCATCTTGTCATATTTGGTAATGGCGGTATTTTGATCATATCGGAGGCACCTGTGGGCATCTCTAATTGGCTCAAAATGCCGTCATTGCCCAATTCCACGACGTTGCGGAATCGACACTGTCAAGAATAGTGTCCGTAGCTCTTTTACATCATTGCCGCGTGTTGTTGAGGAATATATTTTCCATACATTGGCACATCCCAGGTGATCTGTGATGAAGCAACCTGCACATGCGCAATAACCAAGAAAAAATGAAAAAGAAATACAATACAGTGTAACATCTACCACATTGTGTAGCATCGGCATACGCGAGGGCAGATGCACGTGTCACGTACCTTTGTGCCAAAGAAAACTACACAAAGAGAGTTCTTTTTTTTTGTCGGCCGTAGAAATTCCACTTATCGTTGCTCTCCTAATAAATTAAAGAACGTGTTCAGACACCCGTACGGCAACTCACGAGCACATCTCTCTCGATGATCAAGTCCACTTGGTGTCGCAAACCAGGGGTGATGAAGAGTGGCCGCAGTGGTCAGCGAATTACCTGTCGCGTTGCCTCTGACCTTAGCGCAAATTATGCTTGGGAAAACATACACATCATTCTGGAAGCCATCCATCATACCTGATTGCTTAGCGTTAATAACCACCGCAGATTGCAGCCAAGAAGAGCCGCCTGCAGGCCTCTACCCCCCCCCCTCTCTTCCCCACGCTTATATTGTCACGTGTACCTATCTTTATCGGGCGCCTAACAAATTTTCTCGCACAGCGTGGGATGCGCCTGCGTGTATCCGAAGTTTCTGGAAAATTATCGATGCTTCTATCCGGCTGTCTGTTGTCGCCGAACTTTGTGTTATCTGATTTCATCGCGGGACGGAAATGGTGTAGAGCTTCGTGGAAGGCAGGCGGGTCCGAGTGATTAGTCTGGAACATTCGGCGACTGCTGTATAAAAGCCGACGCGCTTAAACCGCTGATCAGATTTTCGACGATCGCCGACCCTGTTCGCCGCTATCGTTGAGTTATAAGTGTAGCCTGATTTTGTGGGCACAGGTTCGCCCAAAAAAAAGTAGTTTTGTCTTTCACAGTATTGCTACTGTGTTCTTCAGCGTCACCACCAGGTGACATCTGGTGGAGGTGCGGGGTAACGTTCCCCGTACCTCTCGCAGATGTCACGCGGTGGTTAGGTTGAAGAACACCACTCACTCGTTCACTCACTCTCGCACTGCATAGGTTCAAGAACAATCTGTCCTCTTGGCTGAGTCCATCCCAGTCTTGAACCTATGCAGCGCGAGAGTGAGTGAAAGAAAAGAGGTGAGGGGGCAATCATTCACAGACGCAACACCCGATCGACGTCACCGACTTGCACGGACCAATGGAAAAACTAGGAAAGTTCTCCAAAATGAGAGCGCATGACCATGACGCCCCCCCAAAAACGTTGAACCGAAACTAACAAGCACACGCATGCAGACAAAAACACACGAATACTTACTTAATGTTTCACAATTTAAACGAAACGCAAAAAAGGGGGGATTTCCATGTCAGGGGTTCCTCGGAACAAAAGTGTGCGCGCCTCCTTGGCCGCATCACATTGTTGTTTTTTTCTGTGCAGATTTCAGGCAATTAAGTTGAGTGAAATCATCTTTCAAGTAATCACATTTAAAACGAACTTTTACTCATGATCTTCAGACGGTCGTGTTTCTAGCATCCTGATCGAGCACTACAGATAAGAACCGAGTCACAGAGAGGAAGGACGTGATAACGCAGTAGCTCAGTTTCACAGAGAAATCGTGACTGCTTCCTGTGGCTGCGGTGTCCGTGATCGCATTTACTCGAAACTCTTTTTTTACATTCTCGGCAGAGCAATGGATATCTACCAAGTTTTAGAAACTCAACTCGACATTGAGTTTAACATTGCCACTGACACGTTCGTTGAGAACAAACAAACGCACTCGTTCACAAGACGAGAAACAATGTACACAATTTACTGTGTACGCGAACTTTGGTCGTATTTGTCTTTTTTTTCCTTTCGTTCGATTGTACTGCTCTTTTAGATTCAACGTATATTTACGTCCACATATTTAAGTTGGCACCAAGCTAGTCGCGTCTCACGTGCATAAATTTATTTTTATTTTGCTTCATTTCACCTTGTTTTGTGTGCGAAGAAGTTCTTGTGTCTTTTTACATTACAAGCACATTGTGAGTTTCATCTTTTCGTTGTTTTGTTACTTATGTTTAATGGGTGTCCTTTTGTGTTTCGCTATCCTATATTTGTAGCATCGGGACGATGCATTTTAAGAGGGGGGTATGGACACGTCTACTTATCTTTATCGGGCGACCACGTTTCGCCGCCTAACAAATGTAATCGCACAGCGTGAGATGGGCCTGCACGCATCTGAAGTTGTGTTATCTGATTTCATCGCGCGACGCGAATGGTGTAGAACTTTGTGGAAGGCACGCGGGTCCGCATGATTAGTCTGGAACATTCGACGACTGCTGTATAAAAGCCGACGCGCTTAAACCGCTGATCAGATTTTCGACGATCGCCGACCGTGTTCGCCGCTATCGTTGAGATATAAGTGTAGACTGTATTTGTGGGAACAGGTTCGCCCATTAAAAGTTAGTTTTGTCTTTCACAGTATTTCTACTGTGTTCTTCAACGTCACCACCACGTGACAATACATACTCTTCGATAGACTTTGCCTCTTAGTGGGCGCTCACCTTCCCTCGGCCCCCTGTGCGCTCGTGACGAGACCCCACGCATGAAGCCGCCGTCCATCTCGGCTCTCCCTCGAACGCTTTCCCCCGAATCTGCAGCATACAACGCGCTGCGACGAGGGAAGAAATTCGCCTGAAGTGTCGCTATAATTGCTATGACAATAAAAGGCACAGAAGCTTAGCTATCGCATGCGTGGAAACATGCTTTCATTCACTCGTCTCGCTGGGGACAATGGTGTAAGGCGACATGGAGACACTTCACAGCTATCAAGGGTCCCAGCCTAAACATAATGGTGAACCTTCAGTGAAATCAAGAAGGGTGTGCGGCGCAAGGTAACAATAAACGTAAGTTCAAAGTACGGTACGGTCCGCTTCTGCTATATATAAATAAAATAATCAAATATGGGTAGCGGTAAACATACGCAGGACATGCGTGGGCAGAGTTGGTTTAATTCACCTCAGTGTCTAGGCGACACAACGGAAGTGGTTGCACGTCAAAGAAACACTTCTGTGCCCGCCGAAGTAGCACTGTGGCTATGGCATTGCTCGAGGTCGCAGATTTGACCAGCGAGCGTAAACTTTTATTTCAAATCAACAAGATTTAGGCACCCGCATTTTGACGAGGGAGAAATCGTGAGACATATCACGTGTCTCATTTCATAAACCATCAGAAGTGGCGTGGGAAGAAAAAACGTTGAGCCCGATTAGAGTGCAGATAATTGGGGAATATGCTTGTGATTCTCCTCTCTCTGCATCGTTCTACCTACGGGAGAGAAATAGTGATCAAGGTAAAAACTGTGATCGCGGTATCAGAGACGTCCGCTACACATACAGTATACCAACTATAAGGAACGATCTCTATTCTCAGAGGCCAAATAGAGACGATGTACCTGCTTTAGTGAAGCATTTAGGTGTCTGTCAAAGCAGAAAATCATGACTGATTCCAGGAATTTCGCAAACGTGTGATTTTCCTTCATCTTTGTAGAAAAAGTAAGGCTGTGTTGCATCTGGCAGTACTGCCGCACTGTTTCCGATGGGTGTCGACTAGGTCCGCAATTTGTGAAGCGCGAAAAAAATTAAAATATGGAGATACCACGCACTATGGGAATCTATGGAAGCGAAGCTTTCTGTGCTGTTTGTATTGACTGCCATAATTACTGGCTCATGTTGACTGCAAATATTTAGTTTTTAAAACGGTTTCT
Source organism: Dermacentor albipictus (assembly GCF_038994185.2). Lineage (NCBI taxonomy): Eukaryota > Metazoa > Arthropoda > Arachnida > Ixodida > Ixodidae > Dermacentor > Dermacentor albipictus. Next base: position 98,182,994 of record NC_091822.1, read on the forward strand.
GAACACGAGTGTGGTGAGGTGATGATAAACGTTACCTTTTGTGCACCACTACTGTTTGTCTGCTTAGTACACAAAACACAAAGGGAGAGGTGTTTGCTTTAGTTGTTGTCCGCCATATTTCGTCACCTCAGAGAGGGTTGAGCATTGTCATTGGCTCACACGGCACGTCGCATTATGGCAGAAGCCTTAAACTTGATTTTGATGATGAGGCTCTGCATGCCAAAACCACGATCGGATTAAGAGGCATGCCGTAGGGCCCCACTCCGGAATAATTTGAGCTCCGTGGTGCTCTTTAACGTCTCCCTAAATCAATGTAACCGAGAGTTTTTTATTTCTCTCTTGTCAAAATGTGGGTGCCTCGGTCAAATCTGCGACCTCGAGCAATGCCATAGCCGCAGCGCTACTTCGGCGGGCACAGTAGTGTTTATTTGACGTGCGACCGCTACCGATGTGTCGCCTAGACCCTGTGGCGCACTTTAATTAACGCAACTCTGTTTACACATGTCCTGCGTATGTTTACCGCTAGACATACTTTATGCTTCTATTTTTATAAATAGCAGAAGTGGACCATACCGTATCTTGAACTTAAGTTTATGTAGCCTTTCTTTGCCGTCTTACGTTAGCTTTTTCTATTCCACCCCTCACCCCTGGTGTTTGTATGAGAACTGCGAACCAAAGGTGGCAAGGCTTTAGTCACTCGTTTCGCGACTGCCTCTATTCAGCCCATTCTCTGCCTTCTCTTCCCGCTCCTTCCTTCCATTCTACCTAGCTAAACTCTGGATTGGCATGTTGGTAAAAAGGTAAGCGCTGGCGAGGGGTCACGGTCACTTACAGCTGTCAAAAGGCTAATGTGGCCTTGACCCTGAACCTCCAAGGGGCCTTGTGCACATTCGACGGGGTGCGGTCAAAACGAGTTCTTCGCGTCTTTTCTCTGCCACGCTCTTTCCATGTATATAGAGCTATTCATCTGGTGAGAAGAATAGGGAGCGCGGCGCATCTTGACGGTATTGCTGTCGCTAGCTGCGGAACGATTTCGGGATGGTTTAGATCTTACTTTGTGAAACTTACGCATGCCTGTTCATATGAGGTCGTAAGGGGAGCCTTTCGATGCACCGGTAACTACAGTACGCGCTTGGGGGCCCACACATGTGACGCGGATTATAAGCCGCGGTGTGTGTAAGTGTTGTGAACTATTTTGCGTATATACGTTTCAATGAAACGCATAGAATAGAACCGGTGTCTCTGTGTTACCAGCATGATAGGGTAAATCTGCTGTTTATCTGATGGCTCGGCGTAGGGACTAAAACATAAGTGCACATGCTCGCGTGCGGTCAACCTAAGGCAATCACGAAACACCTAAGCGGCAGGCGCTAGCAAATAATTGTGGTACACCGTCATCGTTTTCAGGCATTTTAAGTCTAGTAGGCTTGAAATCACTATATGTTTACGCTAGCCTTCCTGCACGAGGTCGATGGCGCTGCTCAACACAGCGATTACTGCAACTGGTGAACCAGCATTATACATATATAAGGTATGTGAGTCGGCATTGATCTTTTGCCCATTAGAGCCTTAACATATGAGAGGGATCGCATAATAAGAAAGCGATGGCTATGTTTGAGGTCAACATTTCCGTAATACGTGTGAGTGCATTATAGAGAACGGAAGGAACACAACCGAAAAAAAAATTCGGTTATCATCCTCTTTCTGGAAAAACAGAGAAACACGTGCCAAGACCACAATACGAGCTCACATTGTCACGCCGCACAACGTGTATAGATATATAAACATTGACGCTGCATGCTTGGAACATACGCTGTATAGAACAACGGTAACTATAATCCAGCACCTACCCTTGCTTGGGACGCTCGCACAGTTGGTATAGTTCACACTGTAAGTTATGCTGCTATTACTAATCAAAACTATTTTATATTCATGGGTGGAAACCTCATACACAGAACCATGTAATCACGCAATGTAATCTGCAGCTAACAGTTTGACCGCTTGTCAAACTATAACAGTACAGCTGCTATCAAAGCAGAACGGTTCCCACGCGGTTACAATCGTCGTGTATGTTTCGTTGCTCCGAAACCACAGCTTAAAACTAGACCATAATACTGCAATAAGGTCACAATAGTGAATGGAACTGTCAGTAACGCACAATTTATCTCCGAGGCTGATTGTAGGCTCTAACATGTGCGCACACATCGCGCTTCGTGTTCCCTGCGCCTCAACGCCGGTAGAAAGCCCTGCCAAAGTGACTTAAACCACATCAGTACGTCTCATGCAACCGTTTAGCGCGTAGAAGACGCACGTCCTGCTAAATAGACCGTACGAGCGCGAACACAAACACCAGAAACTACCGCCGAGCGTATACCTGCCATGCGAAAGGGAGCACTCGACCAAGCAAGCATGCCGACTGCCCATAGATGGCGCCACAGCGTAGGAAACGCACCTTAGAGACCCAGAAGAGCCACCAGTTATTGACAATTATGTTTGGGAAGGGTGCAACAGAACTAAGTCGGAAAGAAAGGTAGGGGGAGTCGGAACGCTCATCCATCAGGGAGCCAAATGGAAACGAGTAAGTTCACAATGTCAAGAGCATCTTTGGTTATCAGGTAAAATAAGTGGCAAAGAAACTTGGCTGGGCGTTACGTATTTGTGGACCGGAAATAATTGCACAGAGAAAAATAAAGAGTTAGTGGAATGCATAAGCGCTGATATTAAGGGTTTCGGGAGTGGTGCTGAAATTGTCCTGTTAGCTAGGTGACATGAATGCCCACATACAGGATTTAGATGGCTATACCGACAATAACGGAAAGTCAATGCTGTACCTTTGTGAGCAAAAGAACCTCGTGATCGTGAATACAGGGCCTACGTGTGAAGGACAGATCACGTGGGAAGTGGGAAACCGGCAATCGACCATTGATTACTGTCTGATGACAGAAGGAATTCATGATAAGTTGAGAGAAATGGTCATCGATGAGGAAGGGTTTAACAGCATAGGGAGCGACCATAAGCGCATCATATTGAAAATGGGATATGTAGTTGGGAAAGAGAGCAAGGAGAGCAAAATGGCCAGTCCAAATTTGAACGCTGAACAAATAGCAAATACAGTCACTAGAGTTGAGGAAGAACTTGGCAAATGGCCAACTAAAGAGTGGGAATATGGTGAGCTTATAAGTGTAATAAAGACAGAAATACGGAAAGAGAACCAACATGTTCGTTGGAAAGGAAAAAAGAAACCGAAACGCTGGTGGAACAAGGAGATACGAGAAGCGATCGCCGAATGACAGAAAGCAACTCGAGAGCACAGGCAGGCAAAGAAGGCGTAGTCGCCACAGGATGAAGTAACTAGTAAATGGGAAATATACCGGGAGAAAAAGTCTATGGTTCAAATACTGGTGCAAACAAAATTAAAAGCTGAAAGTGAACGTTGGTTGTAAGAAATACGTGAGAAACAGAAGGCCGCACCTAGAATATTTTGGAACCACAAAATTTTTAGGCAGGAAGTCAACCACAATACAACACCATATCCTAGACGAAGATGAAAACAGACTCGAAGGAGAAGCGGCAATAAATTACATCCGAAAAGCAACAGCCGAATCTTTCCAAGGCAATGAAGAGGTTATACTTGTTGAAAAAAAGAGCATGAAAGAGACCCAAGGGGAAAGGCAGCTGGTGCTAACAAATTTAAACTGGAAGAAAGCGGAAGAGAAAATTCCTAAGCGTATAGCCACAGGGCTAGACGAGATTCCCATTAGGCTGATAAATGAACTAGGACCAAAAAGTAAGGAAGCTCTGGTGAAAGCAGTGGAAAGAACTTTAAAAGATAGACGAATACCAGACAGCTGGCTACAAAGAATAATGAATTTGATTTATAAAGGAAAGGGGGAGAAAGACAGAATTCACTCGTATAGACCATTGACCATTACATCGGTAATATAAAGGCTCGCAATGCAGGCAATCAAATTAAAGCTTCAAGCATGGACTGATAATAATGGCATTTTGGGAGAGCTTCAGAATGGTTTCAGAATAGGTAGGCGTTTGGATGACAACTTGTTTGTTCTTACTCAGTGTATTGAAATATCAAAAGCAGAAAGCAGACCGTTGTATGTGGCCTTTTTAGAAATTACAGGAGCCTACGACAACGTTGACCGCAACATATTGTGGGATATCCTGGAAGGGGAAGGCTTAGGTAACGATTGTATACAGCTTTTGAGAGGGATTTACCTAGAAAATACCGGTTGCGTTGAATGGGAAGGGATGAGGAGCGATGAGAATGTTCATATCAACAAGGGACTGAGGCAGGGGTGCCCTTTATCCCCGCTGTTGTTTATGATGTACATGGTGAGGATGGAGAGGGCGCTAGAAGGAAGTAATGTCGGGATTAATCTCTCAAACAAACAGGCGGGTACAGTAATAGAGCGGCAACTCCTAGGTTTATTTTATGCGGATGACGTTGTGTTGCTAGCTAACAAGCAAAGTGATTTGCAACGTCTGGCTAATATCTGTGGACAGGAAGGTAACGATTTAGGCTTGAAGTTTAGTGTTAGAAAATCAGGTGTTATGGTATTCAATGAAAACTGTGAACAGACAGCGGAGATACAGGGTCAAGAAATACCTCGGGCAACAGAATATAAATACCTTGGTATATGGATAAAAAAAGGCAATGGATATATGGAAACACAGGAGAAAACCATAACAGTAAAGGGGAAGAGAAATGCAGCCATAATGAAGCATAGAGCGCTATGGGGATGCAATAGGTACGAGGTCCTCCGAGGTATGTGGAAAGGTGTAATGGTTCCAGGACTTACTTTTGGAAATGCAGTTGTTGGCTATAAATCAGGGGTACAATCAGGACTCGACGGGAACCAAAGGTCAGTGGGTCGCCGCGCATTGGGCGCTCACGGGAAGACTACAAACGAAGCTATGCAGAGTGATATGGGCTGGACTAGTTGTGAAGTGAGGGAAGCTTGCAGTAAAATTGAGTATGAAGAACGGCTGCGGAATATGGAAGAAAGTAAATGGGCTGGGAGAGTGTTCAGGTATCTGTACAGGAAAAACATTGATTCACAGTGGAGGAAAATAACTAGGAAGCTTACCAGCAAGTATGCGGCCTGTAGGGTGGACAACACAACAACAAAGGTCAAGCGGAAAATAAGAGAAGCTGAATTAATCTCATGGGTGGCGGCAATGGAACAGAAACCTGCCATGAGTAACTATTAAGAGGAAAAAACGAAATCAGGAAACAAACCATTTATGATAACTCAAAGGAAAGCTCATTACTTTTCGCAGCGAGATCAGGATGCCTTAGAACACGTACCTATAAAGCGAGATATTAGAAGGGAGAAGAAGCATGTGCTTGCTGTGGTAAAGCTAGGGAAACTACGGAGCATGTTTTATTAGAATGTGCAGACGTCTACCCAGCAGCCGATTTAGGCACCACTGTCCTCCTTGAAGCCCTTGGGTTCAGAGGGAGCAGTGGTAAAGCAAACATGTCCCCAATAGACATTAGTAAGAGGCGACTGGACGATTGGTGGAAGAAAAGTAGGGAAACGACATAAGGCGGAGACGTACAAAAGCACAGTTCGCAATAGGGGATCAGAAAATTTGGGCGTGGCAGTTCATAGGTTTTTTTTTGTCTTTTTTCATTTTTTAACCTAGGTAGAATATTAGGCAGTATAGTAGCAAGAGCTTGGTGGCGAAACCCACCGCCCCGTTCCAAAGGGGACGCTCATAACATCCATCCGATTAGGTAGAATATTAGGCAGTATAGTAGCAAGATCTTGGTGGCGCAACCCACCGCCCCGTTCCAAAGGGGACGCTCATAGCATCCATCCATCCATGGTGGCGCCCGTGAAAAAACGGTGTATACCCGCTCTCAGCCGCTCCCCGACAGCAGCAGCAGGAACAGTGGGAAGGACGAAAGAAAACGCACAGAAAATTTCGCTTTAAAACTCATATAAGCACGTATTAGCATTTCGTACTAGACTAGCATTGAGTATACCACCTAAACCCGAGTAAGTCCTGCATACCGTAAACTGCTAAAACAAAAGCAGAAACCATAGCACACAATGGAGGGTGAATCAAAGAACGAATCCATTGGTCCCTGCCCAACACGTTCAACAATTGAACAATGAATGAACTACTTAAACAAAAGGTCACGTGACTATCTTCACTCTCGCGCTCTGCTCACATGTGCATTATTCGGTGCCTTTCGGGTCCTCTCATTCGCGGTCTTTAGAATATTCATTTCTTGCCTGACTAGTCGTCGGCCATGGCCATGAGCTCCTCCATGAACCCGTCATCCACGGTGGAATGGTGACACGTTGCGGGACTGTTGGCACAGGACACCAGGTCACGGTTGACATCCAGCTTGTGCTCGCGTGACGCTGTCTCGGCGCCACCTGTGATGCTTTCTTCAACTGCATCGTCGCCGATACTGCGGCATCCCTTGAAGCGCTTCAGAGGAATGCCTGCGCATAGCACAATAAATGGAAGGCCATAGGTTAGGGTTCTCGAAGATACGAAATTTAGAAATCAAGGCAGTAACGCACATCTCGCAAGATCACAGGAATTGTGCAAGAAGAAACAATACAGAGAAGGAAACAAACTTATCAACCGAAGTAAGTTTCTATCCCAGTCAAAATGCGTGTTCTGAATATTACGGGGGAAGTCACAAAATATTTTATGTTCTCCTTATCGGTCTAATTAGTCATGCTAATTACCACAGTTCTCAAGTATTGAGAATAGGGACAAGCCTACATTTATAAAGTTCTCGAGAGTTCCGAAGAACCTTGTTGACCCTATCGTTTTCATATATCACAGTCTTTCCGTGGGACGCGTAACAAATTATTGCTTACCAACTAAAACAGGAGGAAACGAGAACAAGGTGAAAGCGGGAGGCAACGTTTCGACAAGTGGACTTGTCGAAACGAAAACGCTGTCGAAACTAAAAGTAGGAAATATAAGCTGCTGAACAAGATATTTCATAGAAAGTTGTGCGGTTATATTATTGGAAGTTTACCTCTGTAGCATAACTTGTAACGTTGAATAATCAATCTTGAAAAGTTATGCAATCGGGCACACGACAAAATCAGTGTGACGTGGTGCGTACCACCGTAAACAAACTACATTATTCAGGCTCTCCTCAAATGTTTCGGCCAATTTTGAAACCTTGTGCAGAGTTTGTTAGGACGCCTTGTATTTAAAAAGAATACAAAAGAAATGCTGAGGCTTGTCGCTAGCGGGACATTCTCGAGCATGCCAACATTTACAACGTGTCCTATCGATGCAATACGCAATACCTTTAAAGCGCCGTTTTGCGTGGCAGCTCTGCTGCAAACCTTTTGTGAGAACGCCAAGCGGACTACCAATGCTAAGACTTCAAAAAAAAATGCAACGTAAGACACACATGCGCACATAATACGACTGCGAGCGTTGAGAGCAGTAGACGATCCACATTAAACAAAATTCACGTGAAATGTTTTGGATATAAATGTTGCAGTACAGAATATGTTTATATCAAAATTGGAAGCCCAGCGCTTAGGCGAAATACCCAAAAAATAACGGCACACCTATTTGAGGACGGCCCTGCGGGGGCAAGCAAGCAGAAAGCTTTATCAGTTTTTCAGATATTTCGGAAGCTTTCATCATGATGTGGCAAGAAATGCCACACGAGATGTACGCGCCGCAAAAGTCATGGTAATATGTTCCAATTCCGTCTAAAATGTTATGTTGGCGTACCTGCTGTTAGCATATTAATTATATTCTTCAATATTGATAACAAACCTAACAATTGTAACAATCAGTGTTAAGAACTGTCATAAACCCTGCAATGCAAAAAAAGTACTCACCACCACGGTAGACGATGCGTTTCTGAGCTGCGGGTCCTGACGAAGGGCCGGGCTCGGAAACAGCGTCACCGCCTGCAGCCCGCTTGGAGGCCACTGCAGCGCCTGTAGCCAGGATTACAGTCTCCCGTGAAGCCAGCTCCACTCTCCTTGGGCACACCACGCGGCCACTGGGCAGGGTGAAACGCACTCGCTTTGCTGGCATGGCTCCTTTGCTCGGTACAGCGAATCCGATGCACGTCCGCACACAACGAAGTCGGGCGTCGAATGATTTTTTTTTCACTCGCAAGGCAACGCGCGTCTTTCCCTTTCCCTCTCCCACTGCACCAACCAATGGGGTGGTTGGTTAGGAAGCGTCCGTGCAAGGTCAATGTATCTCAAGCCCCGCCCATACTCGTGCCGCCCCCCCCCCCCCCCCGCAGGAGCTGGATCCGACACATTTTAACATAAAACGGAGGAGTAATTGCGCATTTGTAATGCAAAGAAATTTGGAATATTTTTACCTTGTCCCGGCCCAGACATTCCCACCTGTGGCGACGGCAGCAATACAAAAGCCGACATTTACCACTACACCATGCTGCTCTCCCAACGACCACAGAAATAGTCAGGTTTGAAAACGAGACTGATCCACACTTAAACCATTGACGTTCTGTCATGACTGTTTAAGGTAAGCGGGGAAAAAAGTGGTGTCTTTCCTAGCAGCGTTCACGTCCGAGCTGCAAACTGGCTGCTGTATAGTTCATTGTTCCGTATATCAGGTGCGTTTCCTTCGCTCGACTTCGTGCTCCAATTCAGCGTTGTATAATGTTTAACTCGGACGGCGTTACTCGGACGATTGAACATCCACCATGCATGGTCAACATTTTGAAATTGTTTTTCCGTCAGTGGGACATCGCGGCCATGACAGTCGAGGAGGGTGTAGTTTTTCGTCTTCGCTCAGTTACAGGGAAACACGCTGGCTTTTCCGTTATTAACCGCTGCAGTTCTACGCCATTTGGCTTGAATAGCCCGAAGACGCATGTGGTGTGTGCTATACAGGAACCGGGTGCGAGTGAAGCACATTTATCTACACCCCGTAGGCTTGGTTAAAGGAAAAGTAAAGCCAATCAGTGAGGAAATATTGTTCCCTTAAGCATGTATCAGCTGGGACTGTAGATAAGTGCTGTAAAATTGCATTGCAGAGTATAAGGATTTCTGATTTTAGCTTAAATTGAGTTGTCCCAAATTTTTTGAACAGAGGAAGCATTATGAATGACCATACAGCACGCACAACTGATTGATTGGCTGCAGCTATTATGTGAAAGAAACTATAGGCCCCTGCGACGCTGCCGTCGACGACTCAGCGCTTACGCGTGGATGTGAAAACGCCAGTACACGCTATCAATGGCAATGCCGCACTTCGCCATTTCCCTCTCAAGTTTCTTCTTTTTTCATTTTCCGTAGAAGCATGCGCTATCCTCAGCCTCCTAACTTGCGCTTGCTTTTGTTCATGCCACAGATTCTCGAGGTTAAACACAGACTTCTGAATGCAGCTGATGTTACTTGATCGCCTAACCTTGCGACCCATTTCATGCGGGATCGGTAGCCACTTCGAACTTGTTCGCCCCCTTCACGTTTTAAGTATGTTGTGCTGTGATTTTTCGCGGCGCCCTATGTCAGCTAGTATGCGGCGTTCCGGTGTTATCTAGACATACATATTCAAAGTGATGTTGAATATTGAGGGATTATTGTGCATTGGTAAGTGACAGTGTGCGAAGCCGCTGTTGCAGATAAAGGGACCGGTGGGGCGAAGACAACTTAACATCGAGAGCGAACGGGTGAGCGCAAGAAGCCGACGAGAAGAAGCGACGCGCGTGATGTCTGATGCGACGTCAAAACATAATACTAAGAAAGGAACCATTCAGGACCGTACACGTTGGGTGACGTAGAAGAGAATTAAGGAAGAAGAAGAGATGAGTAAGAGACCAAGGGCCGTGTTTGATGCCGTTTGCATTTACATATAATCAACAAAACGAATAACTCTTTCATTGTTCTCTTATAATTTGCTTCTTTTTGTATGTTTCGTTTTCTTGCTTTTTTGCTCACATCGAATTCGTAACATTCCAAAAGTATAGGTAATCGTTTCAGCACGCAATTCTTCGCCATTGATTGATTGATTGAAAACTTTTTTGTTCCACCGAGCTGGGGTGCCCGCCTCTTAACTTACACGTAGGTAGGGGAGGAGGACGAAGCAGTCCCCGCGTGTTGAGGACGGTGAGTCTTCACGGCCTCAACGGCCACGCGGATTGCTCGACGCTGGTCGTCTTCAGCCTCGCTCTGGAGCAAGGCCTCCCAGGTTTCTCTACTGACAATGTTTTCCTTGGCCCCTGGGGAGCCAGCACACTCCCATATTATATAGTCTAGCGTACCTTCGCCAATCCCTCGTGTGCGTAAGAGCCATAACATGAGGCCATTGTCATCATCATCATCGAGACCCTAGAACGGCGTGCACTGTAAACGAAAATAAACCCAGCTGGGGTTTTTTAAGAGGTGATGTGCCCTAAAACATCCGCTCCTCAAATATTTACTCCGATGTACGGGAGCAAAACAGCGCCATTCCCTCATTTCACTCCGCTGGCTAGCTGCGGGAGTATTAAGGCTACATGACGCGATTTTACTCCGCTTCAAAATCTTGTTCTCCCGTGAAACTCCGACAGGGTGTTTTAAAAAACTCCCCTCCACCGAAAAAGGTTGGTCACGTGGCGCTTCCCATGAGGCTGTGTGCCTCGCCAGCGACCGGGCGCGTTCGGCGGAGCCGGCAGTGCTCATGGCTGACGGTTTGTTTACGTCTGTGAAGTGTCGTTCCGTGACAGCGTTTCGTCAATTTGTTTCCCGTATTTCCTTCCAGAAAGTGTTACGGTATGCCTGAAGCTAACTGTATCTCAGCTTCAAGTAGATTAGCTGTGATCACTTTGCTGACAACGTTGATTGCAAGAGCAACGTTTTTAAGTGCGGAAAAAGGCTTAGGTATACCTCGAAGCTGCTCACTGGCTCGTGATGTCGGTTCAGGTTCTGACTGTGTTTTCGTGCTGCGTGACCCTGGCCTGTGTTCTTCAGTACGTGGAATGCGACTTCTATGTCTTTTTGGGTACATGCTGGCAACGTCCAGTGTAGTGTTTGAAAGGACCGCGTAGCAATGGCAACAGCAGCCACTGTTCGAGCGACGACATCCGTGGTCGCGTATGAATGGTGTACCCAAAGTTCGTTGCGGTGCTGTGTTGCCAGTGAGAATGAGTGCAAGCAACTGTTTTTATGTATCTGTGAACGGATATCCTCACCGGAAGAAAAACGGTAGGACATAAGTATGCGTACTGAAAATAAAGCTTCTTATTGAGCGATGTGAATCGAATTGTTATCGCGCATATAGGTTTTGGTCACGTCGTTGCTTCCGATATTGCATTAACATTACGCTCTATCCGAGACACTGATTTAGACGCATGCCTGCTGGCTCCGAGTTTAAGGATTCACTCGACAGATCAGCGATGTAGCTTCTTTTCACAGCCGAGAGAGATTGCTTGGACGCAGAGCGAGTAGTGCGGTGTATAAAATGTATGACTACGCAATTTTCGGTGTTACGTCGGCACCTGCGGGTCATGCTCACGCGTAATAATTTTTTGCTACGCTACCACTATATAGCAAAAATTTAATTTTGCTATGTAGCCCACTCACATTTTTGTTGCTTTCTGTATCTAACGCACTACTTTTTTGCCGCGAAGGCCGGCAGTGTGCGAAGTCGCTTCAGCACTCATAGAATGGCATAATTTTGAAAAAAACATCATTAACTTTTTTCTCTCACTATTCTGAATTAACAGTTTTGTGCTGATTAAGGTATTAAGGTAGAGAGGCAGATCTCGTATGAACGAGCATGTGAGTCGTAATTCTGAAAACAGCACAGCTGCTCCCTAGGCGGTTTCGAGGCACACAGTATTGTGGCTATATATACTGGCACCGTTGCTTCTAGAGTATCGCGTGTAGGTGGCATGTCTTCCAAATTTCTGCATTGGGCGTTTCTGAAATGTTTATGTATGTCATGACATATTGACTTGTTTCGTCGAATTTGACGCGGTCTCCTGTGCATATTTCGAAATTTGACCAGCAGCCTCTGCATGTCAACATGTTCGCGCTAACTCACGCGATGCCTCTTTTTATACTCCCGTTGCATCTCGAAAAAGCTCCGTCCTTGCAAAGCAAAAAATTAAAAAGACAGAAAGAAAACTCCCATAATTCCACGCAAAAATTCCGCTCGCACGGAGTAAAAATTCTACTCCGATCGTACGGAGCATAATAAACTCCGAACCGGGCCGGGGGTCGCTAGAAGACAAGCAGTATACTCCCACGTCGGAGTTATTTCCGTTTACAGTGTGGTGGTGTTCGGACGCAAGTGAGCGCCGAAGAAGTCAGCGTCCACTGCTAGCGGGAGTAAGCAGTCGGGCCGTGGGCCCGAGCTTGCAGATTACCACAGGTGGAACCTGGACTGCCTAACCTGCTCAGTCAGCACAACGTCCCATCGCGTGGCAACCTTGAGTTGCCACGACGGCTCGGCGCTTTTCAACTTCGCGGCCACGTGACAAGAACTGTTGACGAGGCGTACCCCGCTCTTATTCTAATGTCCTTGTGTATTCTGACACACCTAACAACTTTAGGATTAGAGTAGCGGTGACTTTGATTAATGAGAACTGCATTTGTTACGAGCAGTGTAGAGTGCTTTTCATCCTTTTTCTCCATGCTTTGTTTATGGGTGTTTTCTTTCCACTTTCTATGTGTAAATACACATTCTTCTTTCACTTCTGAAATTTACCGCTTTCATGCTTCATTTGAATGGAAAACATAGATAGCGACATTATTTTAGGTCGCTTTCCATAAACGGACCGTGACAGGGATCAAGGCCTTGCTTAAGGTCTCATACAGGCAGCTTGCGATGTCACTACAACGTAATGACGGCGCCATCTGTAACCGCCACGGCAAACAAACAGCATGTCGGATTTTCGGACGTGGTGAAATGTCGTTTTGCATAAGCAGCTTTTCTAGCGGTGTTCCACAAATTGCCTTCTCGTGAAAATTCCATCTGCCCATGTTAGGTCACATGGTGGTCGGGAAATCTGAGACGGAAACAAATTATTTAATTTTTCTAATATTAATCATCAGATAAAATACATTGGTCCACTCGGGAGGTTTTGACCGTGCCCGTTAGGTCACTCTTACATATGCGGCAATCTCGATGAAGGTTTTACGCGAGGAGGTACGTTGACATCTCGGTGCCTCAATTCCACACGTGTGTTACATAAACTGCGGAAGCCTAGGATCAAGATAAAATCATATTGTACAGCTGCCGCGTATTCAACTGCAAGAAATCAAATTATATCTTAGGGTAATTGCAACTGCTTATGGATGCTACACAGGATAATGTCCAAGAAATCACTGGAATCTCCACTGACCTTGAAAATACTTGATATCGTTTGCAGCTTCTTACAAAGTAAGCATTGACGTATACTTCTCTCTTGCCCACACCAGATAGCCATTTCATATGGTCACTGCGGGTTAAATATAGTGATGACCATTCTGTAGCACATGCGCACAACAGGAAATTGGCAAAGAGCCGTGTCCGTGTTTTAATTGTCTCCAATGTCCTGGCACAGTTGCTCATCAAGGAAATTTCGAACAAATTGCTCACAGTTATTCGGGCCATGGAGAGTACATACGTTGAAAAATGAACCAAGAAATATTTTTTATGGTGTAAACTATTTATTGTGCTAATTAATGAATTGTTTATTGTTTTTAGGCTATGCAAAGGTGAAACGTCACTCCAACATATAAGAAACGAAATAGGGGCTTTGCTTTAGGTTTTCTGTGTTTCTTTTATCGTTGCGGCGCATAAAACACAGCGTAGCAGATATGATATATTGTACATTACGTGGGATGATTTCATTACTGCACATACCACAATGGGGGATTTACCAAGAAGTGGCCGTTACATATCATGCAACCGACTGGAGATACTATCCTGGACGGTGTTGAATTCTGTCATCTTGTCATATTTGGTAATGGCGGTATTTTGATCATATCGGAGGCACCTGTGGGCATCTCTAATTGGCTCAAAATGCCGTCATTGCCCAATTCCACGACGTTGCGGAATCGACACTGTCAAGAATAGTGTCCGTAGCTCTTTTACATCATTGCCGCGTGTTGTTGAGGAATATATTTTCCATACATTGGCACATCCCAGGTGATCTGTGATGAAGCAACCTGTACATGCGCAATAACCAAGAAAAAATGAAAAAGAAATACAATACAATGTAACATCTGCCACATTGTGTAGCATCGGCATACGCGAGGGCAGATGCACGTGTCACGTACCTTTGTGCCAAAGAAAACTACACAAAGAGAGTTCTTTTTTTTTGTCGGCCGTAGAAATTCCACTTATCGTTGCTCTCCTAATAAATTAAAGAACGTGTTCAGACACCCGTACGGCAACTCACGAGCACATCTCTCTCGATGATCAAGTCCACTTGGTGTCGCAAACCTGGGGTGATGAAGAGTGGCCGCAGTGGTCAGCGAATTACCTGTCGCGTTGCCTCTGACCTTAGCGCAAATTATGCTTGGGAAAACATACACATCATTCTGGAAGCCATCCATCATACCTGATTGCTTAGCGTTAATAACCACCGCAGATTGCAGCCAAGAAGAGCCGCCTGCAGGCCTCTACCCCCCCCCCCTCTCTTGCCCACGCTTATATTGTCACGTGTACCTATCTTTATCGGGCGCCTAACAAATTTTCTCGCACAGCGTGGGATGCGCCTGCGTGTGTCCGAAGTTTCTGGAAAATTATCGATGCTTCTATCCGGCTGTCTGTTGTCGCCGAACTTTGTGTTATCTGATTTCATTGCGGGACGGAAATGGTGTAGAGCTTCGTGGAAGGCAGGCGGGTCCGAGTGATTAGTCTGGAACATTCGGCGACTGCTATATAAAAGCCGACGCGCTTAAACCGCTGATCAGATTTTCGACGATCGCCGACCCTGTTCGCCGCTATCGTTGAGTTATAAGTGTAGCCTGATTTTGTGGGCACAGGTTCGCCCAAAAAAAAGTAGTTTTGTCTTTCACAGTATTGCTACTGTGTTCTTCAGCGTCACCACCACGTGACATCTGGTGGAGGTGCGGGGTAACGTTCCCCGTACCTCTCGCAGATGTCACGCGGTGGTTAGGTTGAAGAACACCACTCACTCGTTCATTCACTCTCGCACTGCATAGGTTCAAGAACAATCTGTCCTCTTGGCTGAGTCCATCCCAGTCTTAAACCTATGCAGCGCGAGAGTGAGTGAAAGAAAAGAGGTGAGGGGGCAATCATTCACAGACGCAACACCCGATCGACGTCACCGACTTGCACGGACCAATGGAAAAACTAGGAAAGTGCTCCAAAATGAGAGCGCATGACCATGACGCCCCCCCAAAAACGTTGAACCGAAACTAACAAGCACACGCATGCAGAGAAAAACACACGAATACTTACTTAATGTTTCACAATTTAAACGAAACGCAAAAAAGGGGGGATTTCCATGTCAGGGGTTCCTCGGAACAAAAGTGTGCGCGCCTCCTTGGCCGCATCACATTGTTGTTTTTTTCTGTGCAGATTTCAGGCAATTAAGTTGAGTGAAATCATCTTTCAAGTAATCACATTTAAAACGAACTTTTACTCATGATCTTCAGACGGTCGTGTTTCTAGCATCCTGATCGAGCACTACAGATAAGAACCGAGTCACAGAGAGGAAGGACGTGATAACGCAGTAGCTCGGTTTCACAGAGAAATCGTGACTGCTTCCTGTGGCTGCGGTGTCCGTGATCGCATTTACTCGAAACTTTTTTTACATTCTCGGCAGAGCAATGGAAATCTACCAAGTTTTAGAAACTCAACTCGACATTGAGTTTAACATTGCCACTGACACGTTCGTTGAGAACAAACAAACGCACTCGTTCACAAGACGAGAAACAATGTACACAATTTACTGTGTACGCGAACTTTGGTCGTATTTGTCTTTTTTTTCCTTTCGTTCGATTGTACTGCTCTTTTAGATTCAACGTATATTTACGTCCACATATTTAAGTTGGCACCAAGCTAGTCGCGTCTCACGTGCATAAATTTATTTTTATTTTGCTTAATTTCACCTTGTTTTGTGTGCGAAGAAGTTCTTGTGTCTTTTTACGTTACAAGCACATTGTGAGTTTCATCTTTTCGTTGTTTTGTTACTTATGTTTAATGGGTGTCCTTTTGTGTTTCGCTCTCCTATATTTGTAGCATCGGGACGATGCATTTTAAGAGGGGGGTATGGACACGTCTACTTATCTTTATCGGGCGACCACGTTTCGCCGCCTAACAAATGTAATCGCACAGCGTGAGATGGGCCTGCACGCATCTGAAGTTGTGTTATCTGATTTCATCGCGCGACGCGAATGGTGTAGAACTTTGTGGAAGGCACGCGGGTCCGCACGATTAGTCTGGAACATTCGACGACTGCTGTATAAAAGCCGACGCGCTTAAACCGCTGATCAGATTTTCAACGATCGCCGACCGTGTTCGCCGCTATCGTTGAGATATAAGTGTAGACTGTTTTCGTGGGAACAGGTTCGCCCATTAAAAGTTAGTTTTGTCTTTCACAGTATTTCTACTGTGTTCTTCAACGTCACCACCACGTGACAATACATACTCTTCGATAGACTTTGCCTCTTAGTGGGCGCTCACCTTCCCTCGGCCCCCTGTGCGCACGTGACGAGACCCCACGCATGAAGCCGCCGTCCATCTCGGCTCTCCCTCGAACGCTTTCCGCCGAATCTGCAGCATACAACGCGCTGCGACGAGGGAAGAAATTCGCCTGAAGTGTCGCTATAATTGCTATGACAATAAAAGGCACAGAAGCTTAGCTATCGCATGCGTGGAAACATGCTTTCATTCACTCGTCTCGCTGGGGACAATGGTGTAAGGCGACATGGAGACACTTCACAGCTATCAAGGGTCCCAGCCTAAACATAATGGTGAACCTTCAGTGAAATCAAGAAGGGTGTGCGGCGCAAGGTAACAATAAACGTAAGTTCAAAGTACGGTACGGTCCGCTTCTGCTATATATAAATATAATAATCAAATATGGGTAGCGGTAAACATACGCAGGACATGCGTAAGCAGAGTTGGTTTAATTCACCTCAGTGTCTAGGCGACACAACGGAAGTGGTTGCACGTCAAAGAAACACTTCTGTGCCCGCCGAAGTAGCACTGTGGCTATGGCATTGCTCGAGGTCGCAGATTTGACCAGCGAGCGTAAACCTTTATTTCAAATCAACAAGATTTAGGCACCCGCATTTTGACGAGGGAGAAATCGTGAGACATATCACGTGTCTCGTTTCATAAACCATCAGAAGTGGCGTGGGAAGAAAAAACGTTGAGCCCGATTAGAGTGCAGATAATTGGGGAAAATGCTTGTGATTCTCCTCTCTCTGCATCGTTCTACCTATGGGAGAGAAATAGTGATCAAGGTAAAAACTGTGATCGCGGTATCAGAGACGTCCGCTACACATACAGTATACCAACTATAAGGAACGATCTCTATTCTCAGAGGCCAAATAGAGACGATGTACCTGCTTTAGCGGAGCATTTAGGTGTCTGTCAAAGCAGAAAATCATGACTGATTCCAGGAATTTCGCAAACGTGTGATTTTCCTTCATCTTTGTAGAAAAAGAAAGGCTGTGTTGCATCTGGCAGTACTGCCGCACTGTTTCCGATGGGTGTCGACTAGGTCCGCAATTTGTGAAGCGCGAAAAAAATTAAATTATGGAGATACCACGCACTATGGGAATCTATGGAAGCGAAGCTTTCTGTGCTGTTTGTATTGACTGCCATAATTACTGGCTCATGTTGACTGCAAATATTTAGTTTTTAAAACGGTTTCTGAACACGAGTGTGCTGAGGTGATGATAAACGTTACCTTTTGTGCACCACTACTGTTTGTCTGCTTAGTACACAAAACACAAAGGGAGAGGTGTTTGCTTTAGTTGTTGTCCGCCAGATTTCGTCACCTCAGAGAGGGTTGAGCATTGTCATTGGCTCACACGGCACGTCGCATTATGGCAGAAGCCTTAAACTTGATTTTGATGATGAGGCTCTGCATGCCAAAACCACGATCGGATTAAGAGGCATGCCGTAGGGCCCCACTCCGGAATAATTTGAGCTCCGTGGTGATCTTTAACGTCTCCCTAAATCAATGTAACCGAGAGTTTTTTATTTCTCTCTTGTCAAAATGTGGGTGCCTCGGTCAAATCTGCGACCTCGAGCAATGCCATAGCCGCAGTGCTACTTCGGCGGGCACAGTAGTGTTTATTTGACGTGCGACCGCTACCGATGTGTCGCCTAGACCCTGTGGCGCACTTTAATTAACGCAACTCTGCTTACACATGTCCTGCGTATGTTTACCGCTAGACATACTTTATGCTTCTATTTTTATAAATAGCAGAAGTGGACCATACCGTATCTTGAACTTAAGTTTATGTAGCCTTTCTTTGCCGTCTTACGTTAGCTTTTTCTATTCCACGCCTCACCCCTGGTGTTTGTATGAGAACTGCGAACCAAAGGTGGCAAGGCTTTAGTCACTCGTTTCGCGACTGCCTCTGTTAAGCCCATTCTCTGCCTTCTCTTCCCGCTCCTTCCTTCCATTCTACCTAGCTAAACTCTGGATTGGCATGTTGGTAAAAAGGTAAGCGCTGGCGAGGGGTCACGGTCACTTACAGCTGTCAAAAGGCTAATGTGGCCTTGACCCTGAACCTCCAAGGGGCATTGTGCACATTCGACAGGGTGCGGTCAAAACGAGTTCTTCGCGTCTTTTCTCTGCCACGCTCTTTCCATGTATATAGAGCTTTTCATCTGGTGAGAAGAATAGGGAGCGCGGCGCATCTTGACGGTATTGCTGTCGCTAGCTGCGGAACGATTTCGGGATGGTTTAGATCTTACTTTGTGAAACTTACGCATGCCTATTCATATGAGGTCGTAAGGGGAGCCTTTCGATGCACCGGTAACTACAGTACGCGCTTGGGGGCCCAAACATGTGACGCGGATTATAAGCCGCGGTGTGTGTAAGTGTTGTGAACTATTTTGCGTTTATACGTTTCAATGAAACGCCTAGAATAGAACCGGTGTCTCTGTGTTACCAGCATGATAGGGTAAATGTGCTGTTTATCTGATGGCTCGGCGCAAGGACTAAAACATAAGTGCACATGCTCGCGTGCGGTCAACCTAAGGCAATCACGAAACACCTAAGCGGCAGGCGCTAGCAAATAATTGTGGTACACCGTCATCGTTTTCAGGCATTTTAAGTCTAGTAGGCTTGAAATCACTATATGTTTACGCTAGCCTTCCTGCACGAGGTCGATGGCGCTGCTCAACACAGCGATTACTGCAACTGGTGAACCAGCATGATACATATATAAGGTATGTGAGTCGGCATTGATCTTTTGCCCATTAGAGCCTTAACATATGAGAGGGATCGCATAATAAGAAAGCGATGGCTATGTTTGAGGTCAACATTTCCGTAATACGTGTGAGTGCATTATAGAGAACGGAACGAACACAACCGAAAAAAAAAATTCGGTTATCATCCTCTTTCTGGAAAAACAGAGAAACACGTGCCAAGACCACAATACGAGCTCACATTGTCACGCCGCACAACGTGTATAGATATATAAACATTGACGCTGCATGCTTGGAACATACGCTGTATAGAACAACGGTAACTATAATCCAGCACCTACCCTTGCTTGGGACGCTCGCACAGTTGGTATAGTTCACACTGTAAGTTATGCTGGTATTACTAATCAAAACTATTTTATATTCATGGGTGGAAACCTCATACACAGAACCATGTAATCACGCAATGTAATCTGCAGCTAACAGTTTGAACGCTTGTCAAACTATAACAGTACAGCTGCTATCAAAGCAGAACGGTTCCCACGCGGTTACAATCGTCGTGTATGTTTCGTTGCTCCGAAACCACAGCTTAAAACTAGACCATAATACTGCAATAAGGACACAATAGTGAATGGAACTGTCAGTAACGCACAATTTATCTCCGAGGCTGATTGTAGGCTCTAACATGTGCGCACACATCGCGCTTCGTGTTCCCTGCGCCTCAACGCCGGTAGAAAGCCCTGCCAAAGTGACTTAAACCACATCAGTACGTCTCATGCAACCGTTTAGCGCGTAGAAGACGCACGTCCTGCTAAATAGACCGTACGAGCGCGAACACAAACACCAGAAACTACCGCCGAGCGTATACCTGCCATGCGAAAGGGAGCACTCGACCAAGCGAGCATGCCGACTGCCCATAGATGGCGCCACAGCGTAGGAAACGCACCTTAGAGACTCAGAAGAGCCACCAGTTATTGACAATTATGTTTCTGAAGGGTGCAACAGAACTAAGTCGGAAACAAAGGTAGGGGGAGTCGAAACGCTCATCCATCAGGGAGCCAAATGGAAAAGAGTAAGTTCACAATGTCAAGAGCATCTTTGGTTATCAGGTAAAATAAGTGGCAAAGAAACTTGGCTGGGCGTTACGTATTTGTGGACTGGAAAAAATTGCACAGAGAAAAATAAAGAGTTAGTGGAATGCATAAGCGCTGATATTAAGGGTTTCGGGAGTGGTGCTGAAATTGTCCTGTTAGCTAGGTGACATGAATGCCCACATACAGGATTTAGATGGCTATACCGACAATAACGGAAAGTCAATGCTGTACCTTTGTGAGCAAAAGAACCTCGTGATCGTGAATACAGGGCCTACGTGTGAAGGACAGATCACGTGGGAAGTGGGAAACCGGCAATCGACCATTGATTACTGTCTGATGACAGAAGGAATTCATGATAAGTTGAGAGAAATGGTCATCGATGAGGAAGGGTTTAACAGCATAGGGAGCGACCATAAGCGCATCATATTGAAAATGGGATATGTAGTTGGGAAAGAGAGCAAGGTGAGCAAAATGGCCAGTCCAAATTTGAACGCTGAACAAATAGCAAATACAGTCACTAGAGTTGAGGAAGAACTTGGCAAATGGCCAAGTAAAGAGTGGGAATATGGTGAGCTTATAAGTGTAATAAAGACAGAAATACGGAAAGAGAACCAACATGTTCGTTGGAAAGGAAAAAAAACCGAAACGCTGGTGGAACAAGGAGATACGAGAAGCGATCGCCGAATGACAGAAAGCAACTCGAGAGCACAGGCAGGCAAAGAAGGCGTAGTCGCCACAGGATGAAGTAACTAGTAAATGGGAAATATACCGGGAGAAAAAGTCTATGGTTCAAATACTGGTGCAAACAAAATTAAAAGCTGAAAGTGAACGTTGGTTGTAAGAAATACGTGAGAAACAGAAGGCCGCACCTAGAATATTTTGTAACCACATAAAATTTTTAGGCAGGAAGTCAACCACAATACAACAACATATCCTAGACGAAGATGAAAACAGACTCGAAGGAGAAGCGGCAATAAATTACATCAGAAAAGCAACAGCCGAATCTTTCCAAGGCAATGAAGAGGTTATACTTGTTGAAAAAAAGAGCATGAAAGAGACCCAAGGGGAAAGGCAGCTGGTGCTAACAAATTTAAACTGGAAGAAAGCGGAAGAGAAAATTCCTAAGCGTATAGCCACAGGGCTAGACGAGATTCCCATTAGGCTGATAAATGAACTAGGACCAAAAAGTAAGGAAGCTCTGGTGAAAGCAGTGGAAAGAACTTTAAAAAATAGACGAATACCAGACAGCTGGCGACAAAGAATAATGAATTTGATTTATAAAGGAAAGGGGGAGAAAGACAGAATTCACTCGTATAGACCATTGACCTTTACATCCGTAATATAAAGGCTCGCAATGCAGGCAATCAAATTAAAGCTTCAAGCATGGACTGATAATAATGGCATTTTGGGAGAGCTTCAGAATGGTTTCAGAATAGGTAGGCGTTTGGATGACAACTTGTTTGTTCTTACTCAGTGTATTGAAATATCAAAAGCAGAAAGCAGACCGTTGTATGTGGCCTTTTTAGAAATTACAGGAGCCTACGACAACGTTGACCGCAACATATTGTGGGATATCCTGGAAGGGGAAGGCTTAGGTAACGATTGTATACAGCTTTTGAGAGGGATTTACCTAGAAAATACCGGTTGCGTTGAATGGGAAGGGATGAGGAGCGATGAGAATGTTCATATCAACAAGGGACTGAGGCAGGGGTGCCCTTTATCCCCGCTGTTGTTTATGATGTACATGGTGAGGATGGAGAGGGCGCTAGAAGGAAGTAATGTCGGGATTAATCTCTCAAACAAACAGGCGGGTACAGTAATAGAGCGGCAACTCCTAGGTTTATTTTATGCGGATGACGTTGTGTTGCTAGCTAACAAGCAAAGTGATTTGCAACGTCTGGCTAATATCTGTGGACAGGAAGGTAACGATTTAGGCTTGAAGTTTAGTGTTAGAAAATCAGGTGTTATGGTATTCAATGAACACTGTGAACAGACAGCGGAGATACAGGGTCAAGAAATACCTCGGGCAACAGAATATAAATACCTTGGTATATGGATAAAAAAAGGCAATGGATATATGGAAACACAGGAGAAAACCATAACAGTAAAGGGGAAGAGAAATGCAGCCATAATGAAGCATAGAGCGCTATGGGGATGCAATAGGTACGAGGTCCTCCGAGGTATGTGGAAAGGTGTTGTGGTTCCAGGACTTACTTTTGGAAATGCAGTTGTTGGCTATAAATCAGGGGTACAATCAGGACTCGACGGGAACCAAAGGTCAGTGGGTCGCCGCGCATTGGGCGCTCACGGGAAGACTACAAACGAAGCTATGCAGAGTGATATGGGCTGGACTAGTTGTGAAGTGAGGGAAGCTTGCAGTAAAATTGAGTATGAAGAACGGCTGCGGAATATGGAAGAAAGTAAATGGGCTGGGAGAGTGTTCAGGTATCTGTACAGGAAAAACATTGATTCACAGTGGAGGAAAATAACTAGGAAGCTTACCAGCAAGTATGCGGCCTGTAGGGTGGACAACACAACAACAAAGGTCAAGCGGAAAATAAGAGAAGCTGAATTAATCTCATGGGTGGCGGCAATGGAACAGAAACCTGCCATGAGTAACTATTAAGAGGAAAAAACGAAATCAGGAAACAAACCATTTATGATAACTCAAAGGAAAGCTCATTACTTTTCGCAGCGAGATCAGGATGCCTTAGAACACGTACCTATAAAGCGAGATATAAGAAGGGAGAAGAAGCATGTGCTTGCTGTGGTAAAGCTAGGGAAACTACGGAGCATGTTTTATTAGAATGTGCAGACGTCTACCCAGCAGCCGATTTAGGCACCACTGTCCTCCTTGAAGCCCTTGGGTTCAGAGGGAGCAGTTGTAAAGCAAACATGTCCCCAATAGACATTAGTAAGAGGCGACTGGACGATTGGTGGAAGAAAAGTAGGGAAACGACATAAGGCGGAGACGTACAAAAGCACAGTTCGCAATAGGGGATCAGAAAATTTGGGCGTGGCAGTTCATAGGTTTTTTTTGTCTTTTTTCATTGTTTAACCTAGGTAGAATATTAGGCAGTATAGTAGCAAGAGCTTGGTGGCGAAACCCACCGCCCCGTTCCAAAGGGGACGCTCATAACATCCATCCGATTAGGTAGAATATTAGGCAGTATAGTAGCAAGATCTTGGTGGCGCAACCCACCGCCCCGTTCCAAAGGGGACGCTCATAGCATCCATCCATCCATGGTGGCGCCCGTGAAAAAACGGTGTATACCCGCTCTCAGCCGCTCCCCGACAGCAGCAGCAGGAACAGTGGGAAGGACGAAAGAAAACGCACAGAAAATTTCGCTTTAAAACTCATATAAGCACGTATTAGCATTTCGTACTAGACTAGCATTGAGTATACCACCTAAACCCGAGTAAGTCCTGCATACCGTAAACTGCTAAAACAAAAGCAGAAACCATAGCACACAATGGAGGGTGAATCAAAGAACGAATCCATTGGTCCCTGCCCAACACGTTCAACAATTGAACAATGAATGAACTACTTAAACAAAAGGTCACGTGACTATCTTCACTCTCGCGCTCTGCTCACATGTGCATTATTCGGTGCCTTTCGGGTCCTCTCATTCGCGGTCTTTAGAATATTCATTTCTTGCCTGACTAGTCGTCGGCCATGGCCATGAGCTCCTCCATGAACCCGTCATCCACGGTGGAATGGTGACACGTTGCGGGACTGTTGGCACAGGACACCAGGTCACGGTTGACATCCAGCTTGTGCTCGCGTGACGCTGTCTCGGCGCCACCTGTGATGCTTTCTTCAACTGCATCGTCGCCGATACTGCGGCATCCCTTGAAGCGCTTCAGAGGAATGCCTGCGCATAGCACAATAAATGGAAGGCCATAGGTTAGGGTTCTCGAAGATACGAAATTTAGAAATCAAGGCAGTAACGCACATCTCGCAAGATCACAGGAATTGTGCAAGAAGAAACAATACAGAGAAGGAAACAAACTTATCAACCGAAGTAAGTTTCTATCCCAGTCAAAATGCGTGTTCTGAATATTACGGGGGAAGTCACAAAATATTTTATGTTCTCCTTATCGGTCTAATTAGTCATGCTAATTACCACAGTTCTCAAGTATTGAGAATAGGGACAAGCCTACATTTATAAAGTTCTCGAGAGTTCCGAAGAACCTTGTTGACCCTATCGTTTTCATATATCACAGTCTTTCCGTGGGACGCGTAACAAATTATTGCTTACCAACTAAAACAGGAGGAAACGAGAACAAGGTGAAAGCGGGAGGCAACGTTTCGACAAGTGGACTTGTCGAAACGAAAACGCTGTCGAAACTAAAAGTAGGAAATATAAGCTGCTGAACAAGATATTTCATAGAATGTTGTGCGGTTATATTATTGGAAGTTTACCTCTGTAGCATAACTTGTAACGTTGAATAATCAATCTTGAAAAGTTATGCAATCGGGCACACGACAAAATCAGTGTGACGTGGTGCGTACCACCGTAAACAAACTACATTATTCAGGCTCTCCTCAAATGTTTCGGCCAATTTTGAAACCTTGTGCAGAGTTTGTTAGGACGCCTTGTATTTAAAAAGAATACAAAAGAAATGCTGAGGCTTGTCGCTAGCGCGACTTTCTCGAGCATGCCAACATTTACAACGTGTCCTATCGATGCAATACGCAATACGTTTAAAGCGCCGTTTTGCTTGCAGCAGAGCTGCCACGCAAAACGGCGCTTTAAAGGTATTGCGTATTGCATCGATAGGACACGTTGTAAATGTTGGCATGCTCGAGAATGTCCCGCTAGCGACAAGCCTCGCTTCTGTGCAAACCTTTTGTGAGAACGCCAAGCGGACTACCAATGCTAAGACTTCAAAAAAAATGCAACGTAAGACACACATGCGCACATAATACGACTGCGAGCGTTGAGAGCAGTAGACGATCCACATTAAACAAAATTCACGTGAAATGTTTTGGATATAAATGTTGCAGTACAGAATATGTTTATATCAAAATTGGAAGCCCAGCGCTTAGGCGAAATACCCAAAAAATAACGGCACACCTATTTGAGGACGGCCCTGCGGGGGCAAGCAAGCAGAAAGCTTTATCAGTTTTTCAGATATTTCGGAAGCTTTCATCATGATGTGGCAAGAAATGCCACACGAGATGTACGCGCCGCAAAAGTCATGGTAATATGTTCCAATTCCGTCTAAAATGTTATGTTGGCGTACCTGCTGTTAGCATATTAATTATATTCTTCAATATTGATAACAAACCTAACAATTGTAACAATCAGTGTTAAGAACTGTCATAAACCCTGCAATGCAAAAAAAGTACTCACCACCACGGTAGACGATGCGTTTCTGAGCTGCGGGTCCTGACGAAGGGCCGGGCTCGGAAACAGCGTCACCGCCTGCAGCCCGCTTGGAGGCCACTGCAGCGCCTGTAGCCAGGATTACAGTCTCCCGTGAAGCCAGCTCCACTCTCCTTGGGCACACCACGCGGCCACTGGGCAGGGTGAAACGCACTCGCTTTGCTGGCATGGCTCCTTTGCTCGGTACAGCGAATCCGATGCACGTCCGCACACAACGAAGTCGGGCGTCGAATGATTTTTTTTTTCACTCGCAAGGCAACGCGCGTCTTTCCCTTTCCCTCTCCCACTGCACCAACCAATGGGGTGGTTGGTTAGGGAAGCGTCCGTGCAAGGTCAATGTATCTCAAGCCCCGCCCATACTCGTGCCGCCCCCCCCCCCCCCCGCAGGAGCTGGATCCGACACATTTTAACATAAAACGGAGGAGTAATTGCGCATTTGTAATGCAAAGAAATTTGGAATATTTTTACCTTGTCCCGGCCCAGACATTCCCACCTGTGGCGACGGCAGCAATACAAAAGCCGACATTTACCACTACACCATGCTGCTCTCCCAACGACCACAGAAATAGTCAGGTTTGAAAACGAGACTGATCCACACTTAAACCATTGACGTTCTGTCATGACTGTTTAAGGTAAGCGGGGAAAAAAGTGGTGTCTTTCCTAGCAGCGTTCACGTCCGAGCTGCAAACTGGCTGCTGTATAGTTCATTGTTCCGTATGTCAGGTGCGTTTCCTTCGCTCGACTTCGTGCTCCAATTCAGCGTTCTATAATGTTTAACTCGGACGGCGTTACTCGGACGATTGAACATCCACCATGCATGGTCAACATTTTGAAATTGTTTTTCCGTCAGTGGGACATCGCGGCCATGACAGTCGAGGAGGGTGTCAGTTTTTCGTCTTCGCTCAGTTACAGGGAAACACGCTGGCTTTTCCGTTATTAACCGCTGCAGTTCTACGCCATTTGGCTTGAATAGCCCGAAGACGCATGTGGTGTGTGCTATACAGGAACCGGGTGCGAGTGAAGCACATTTATCTACACCCCGTAGGCTTGGTTAAAGGAAAAGTAAAGCCAATCAGTGAGGAAATATTGTTCCCTTAAGCATGTATCAGCTGGGACTGTAGATAAGTGCTGTAAAATTGCATTGCAGAGTATAAGGATTTCTGATTTTAGCTTAAATTGAGTTGTCCCAAATTTTTTGAACAGAGGAAGCATTATGAATGACCATACAGCACGCACAACTGATTGATTGGCTGCAGCTATTATGTGAAAGAAACTATAGGCCCCTGCGACGCTGCCGTCGACGACTCAGCGCTTACGCGTGGATGTGAAAACGCCAGTACACGCTATCAATGCCAATGCCGCACTTCGCCATTTCCCTCTCAAGTTTCTTCTTTTTTCATTTTCCGTAGAAGCATGCGCTATCCTCAGCCTCCTAACTTGCGCTTGCTTTTGTTCATGTCACAGATTCTCGAGGTTAAACACAGACTTCTGAATGCAGCTGATGTTACTTGATCGCCTAACCTTGCGACCCATTTCATGCGGGATCGGTAGCCACTTCGAACTTGTTCGCCCCCTTCACGTTTTAAGTATGTTGTGCTGTGATTTTTCGCGGCGCCCTATGTCAGCTAGTATGCGGCGTTCCGGTGTTATCTAGACATACATATTCAAAGTGATGTTGAATATTGAGGGATTATTGTGCATTGGTAAGTGACAGTGTGCGAAGCCGCTGTCGCAGATAAAGGGACCGGTGGGGCGAAGACAACTTAACATCGAGAGCGAACGGGTGAGCGCAAGAAGCCGACGAGAAGAAGCGACGCGCGTGATGTCTGATGCGACGTCAAAACATAATACTAAGAAAGGAACCATTCAGGACCGTACACGTTGGGTGACGTAGAAGAGAATTAAGGAAGAAGAAGAGATGAGTAAGAGACCAAGGGCCGTGTTTGATGCCGTTTGCATTTACATATAATCAACAAAACGAATAACTCTTTCATTGTTCTCTTATAATTTGCTTCTTTTTGTATGTTTCGTTTTCTTGCTTTTTTGCTCACATCGAAATCGTAACATTCCAAAAGTATAGGTAATCGTTTCAGCACGCAATTCTTCGCCATTGATTGATTGATTGAAAACTTTATTGTTCCACCGAGCTGGGGTGCCCGCCTCTTAACTTACACGTAGGTAGGGGAGGAGGACGAAGCAGTCCCCGCGTGTTGAGGACGGTGAGTCTTCACGGCCTCAACGGCCAGGCGGATTGCTCGACGCTGGTCGTCTTCAGCCTCGCTCTGGAGCAAGGCCTCCCAGGCTTCTCTACTGACAATGTTTTCCTTGGCCCCTGGGGAGCCAGCACACTCCCATATTATATAGTCTAGCGTACCTTCGCCAATCCCGCGTGTGCGTAAGAGCCATAACATGAGGCCATTGTCATCATCATCATCATCGAGACCCTAGAACGGCGTGCACTGTAAACGAAAATAAACCCAGCTGGGGGTTTTTAAGAGGTGATGTGCCCTAAAACATCCGCTCCTCAAATATTTACTCCGATGTACGGGAGCAAAACAGCGCCATTCCCTCATTTCACTCCGCTGGCTAGCTGCGGGAGTATTAAGGCGACATGACGCGATTTTACTCCGCTTCAAAATCTTGTTCTCCCGTGAAACTCCGACAGGGTGTTTTAAAAAACTCCCCTCCACCGAAAAAGGTTGGTCACGTGGCGCTTCCCATGAGGCTGTGTGCCTCGCCAGCGACCGGGCGCGTTCGGCGGAGCCGGCAGTGCTCATGGCTGACGGTTTGTTTACGTCTGTGAAGTGTCGTTCCGTGACAGCGTTTCGTCAATTTGTTTCCCGTATTTCCTTCCAGAAAGTGTTACGGTATGCCTGAAGCTAACTGTATCTCAGCTTCAAGTAGATTAGCTGTGATCACTTTGCTGACAACGTTGATTGCAAGAGCAACGTTTTTAAGTGCGGAAAAAGGCTTAGGTATACCTCGAAGCTGCTCACTGGCTCGTGATGTCGGTTCAGGTTCTGACTGTGTTTTCGTGCTGCGTGACCCTGGCCTGTGTTCTTCAGTACGTGGAATGCGACTTCTATGTCTTTTTGGGTACATGCTGGCAACGTCCAGTGTAGTGTTTGAAAGGACCGCGTAGCAATGGCAACAGCAGCCACTGTTCGAGCGACGACATCCGTGGTCGCGTATGAATGGTGTACCCCAAGTTCGTTGCGGTGCTGTGTTGCCAGTGAGAATGAGTGCAAGCAACTGTTTTTATGTATCTGTGAACGGATATCCTCACCGGAAGAAAAACGGTAGCACATAAGTATGCGTACTGAAAATAAAGCTTCTTATTGAGCGATGTGAATCGAATTGTTATCGCGCATATAGGTTTTGGTCACGTCGTTGCTTCCGATATTGCATGAACATTACGCTCTATCCGAGACACTGATTTAGACGCATGCCTGCTGGCTCCGAGTTTAAGGATTCACTCGACAGATCAGCGATGTAGCTTCTTTTCACAGCCGAGAGAGATTGCTTGGACGCAGAGCGAGTAGTGCGGTGTATAAAATGTATGACTACGCATTTTTCGGTGTTACGTCGGCACCTGCGGGTCATGCTCACGCGTAATAATTTTTTGCTACGCTACCACTATATCGCAAAAATTTAATTTTGCTATGTAGCCCACTCACTTACATTTTTGTTGCTTTCTGTAACCAACGCACTACTTTTTTGCCGCGAAGGCCGGCAGTGTGCGAAGTCGCTTCAGCACTCATAGAATGGCATAATTTTGAAAAAAACATCATTAACTTTTTTCTCTCACTATTCTGAATTAACAGTTTTGTGCTGATTAAGGTATTAAGGTAGAGAGGCAGATCTCGTATGAACGAGCATGTGAGTCGTAATTCTGAAAACAGCACAGCTGCTCCCTAGGCGGTTTCGAGGCACACAGTATTGTGGCTATATATACTGGCACCGTTGCTTCTAGAGTATCGCGTGTAGGTGGCATGTCTTCCAAATTTCTGCATTGGGCGTTTCTGAAATGTTTATGTATGTCATGACATATTGACTTGTTTCGTCGAATTTGACGCGGTCTCCTGTGCATATTTCGAAATTTGACCAGCAGCCTCTGCATGTCAACATGTTCGCGCAAACTCACGCGATGCCTCTTTTTATACTCCCGTTGCATCTCGAAAAAGCTCCGTCCTTGCAAAGCAAAAAATTAAAAAGACAGAAAGAAAACTCCCATAATTCCACGCAAAAAATCCGCTCGCACGGAGTAAAAATTCTACTCCGATCGTACGGAGCATAATAAACTCCGAACCGGGCCGGGGGTCGCTAGAAGACAAGCAGTATACTCCCACGTCGGAGTTATTTCCGTTTACAGTGTGGTGGTGTTCGGACGCAAGTGAGCGCCGAAGAAGTCAGCGTCCACTGCTAGCGGGAGTAAGCAGTCGGGCCGTGGGCCCGAGCTTGCAGATTACCACAGGTGGAACCTGGACTGCCTAACCTGCTCAGTCAGCACAACGTCCCATCGCGTGGCAACCTTGAGTTGCCACGACGGCTCGGCGCTTTTCAACTTCGCGGCCACGTGACAAGAACTGTTGGCGAGGCGTACCCCGCTCTTATTCTAATGTCCTTGTGTATTCTGACACACCTAACAACTTTAGGATTAGAGTAGCGGTGACTTTGATTAATGAGAACTGCATTTGTTACGAGCAGTGTAGAGTGCTTTTCATCCTTTTTCTCCATGCTTTGTTTATGGGTGTTTTCTTTCCACTTTCTATGTGTAAATACACATTCTTCTTTCACTTCTGAAATTTACCGCTTTCATGCTTCATTTGAATGGAAAACATAGATAGCGACATTATTTTAGGTCGCTTTCCATAAACGGACCGTGACAGGGATCAAGGCCTTGCTTAAGGTCTCACACAGGCAGCTTGCGATGTCACTACAACGTAATGACGGCGCCATCTGTAACCGCCACGGCAAACAAACAGCATGTCGGATTTTTGGACGTGGTGAAATGTCGTTTTGCAGAAGCAGCTTTTCTAGCGGTGTTCCACAAATTGCCTTCTCGTGAAAATTCCATCTGCCCATGTTAGGTCACATGGTGGTCGGGAAATCTGAGACGGAAACAAATTATTTAATTTTTCTAATATTAATCATCATATCAAATACATTGGTCCACTCGGGAGGTTTCGACCGTGCCCGTTAGGTCACTCTTACATATGCGGCAATCTCGATGAAGGTTTTACGCCAGGAGGTACGTTGACATCTCGGTGCCTCAATTCCACACGTGTGTTACATAAACTGCGGAAGCCTAGGATCAAGATAAAATCATATTGTACAGCTGCCGCGTATTCAACTGCAAGAAATCAAATTATATCTTAGGGTAATTGCAACTGCTTATGGATGCTACACAGGATAATGTCCAAGAAATCACTGGAATCTCCACTGACCTTGAAAATACTTGATATCGTTTGCAGCTTCTTACAAAGTAAGCATTGACGTATACTTCTCTCTTGCCCACACCAGATAGCCATTTCATATGGTCACTGCGGGTTAAATATAGTGATGACCATTCTGTAGCACATGCGCACAACAGGAAATTGGCAAAGAGCCGTGTCCGTGTTTTAATTGTCTCCAATGTCCTGGCACAGTTGCTCATCAAGGAAATTTCGAACAAATTGCTCACAGTTATTCGGGCCATGGAGAGTACATACGTTGAAAAAAGAACCAAGAAATATTTTTTATGGTGTAAACTATTTATTGTGCTAATTAATGAATTGTTTATTGTTTTTAGGCTATCCAAAGGTGAAACGTCACTCCAACATATAAGAAACGAAATAGGGGCTTTGCTTTAGGTTTTCTGTGTTTCTTTTATCGTTGCGGCGCATAAAACACAGCGTAGCAGATATGATATATTGTACATTACGTGGGATGATTTCATTACTGCACATACCACAATGGGGGATTTACCAAGAAGTGGCCGTTACATATCATGCAACCGACTGGAGATACTATCCTGGACGGTGTTGAATTCTGTCATCTTGTCATATTTGGTAATGGCGGTATTTTGATCATATCGGAGGCACCTGTGGGCACCTCTAATTGGCTCAAAATTCCGTCATTGCCCAATTCCACGACGTTGCGGAATCGACACTGTCAAGAATAGTGTCCGTAGCTCTTTTACATCATTGCCGCGTGTTGTTGAGGAATATATTTTCCATACATTGGCACATCCCAGGTGATCTGTGATGAAGCAACCTGTACATGCGCAATAACCAAGAAAAAATGAAAAAGAAATACAATACAATGTAACATCTGCCACATTGTGTAGCATCGGCATACGCGAGGGCAGATGCACGTGTCACGTACCTTTGTGCCAAAGAAAACTACACAAAGAGAGTTCTTTTTTTTTGTCGGCCGTAATAATTCCACTTATCGTTGCTCTCCTAATAAATTAAAGAACGTGTTCAGACACCCGTACGGCAACTCACGAGCACATCTCTCTCGATGATCAAGTCCACTTGGTGTCGCAAACCTGGGGTGATGAAGAGTGGCCGCAGTGGTCAGCGAATTACCTGTCGCGTTGCCTCTGACCTTAGCGCAAATTATGCTTGGGAAAACATACACATCATTCTGGAAGCCATCCATCATACCTGATTGCTTAGCGTTAATAACCACCGCAGATTGCAGCCAAGAAGAGCCGCCTGCAGGCCTCTACCGCCCCCCCCCCTCTCTTGCCCACGCTTATATTGTCACGTGTACCTATCTTTATCGGGCGCCTAACAAATTTTCTCGCACAGCGTGGGATGCGCCTGCGTGTGTCCGAAGTTTCTGGAAAATTATCGATGCTTCTATCCGGCTGTCTGTTGTCGCCGAACTTTGTGTTATCTGATTTCATTGCGGGACGGAAATGGTGTAGAGCTTCGTGGAAGGCAGGCGGGTCCGAGTGATTAGTCTGGAACATTCAGCGACTGCTATATAAAAGCCGACGCGCTTAAACCGCTGATCAGATTTTCGACGATCGCCGACCCTGTTCGCCGCTATCGTTGAGTTATAAGTGTAGCCTGATTTTGTGGGCACAGGTTCGCCCAAAAAAAAGTAGTTTTGTCTTTCACAGTATTGCTACTGTGTTCTTCAGCGTCACCACCACGTGACATCTGGTGGAGGTGCGGGGTAACGTTCCCCGTACCTCTCGCAGATGTCACGCGGTGGTTAGGTTGAAGAACACCACTCACTCGTTCACTCACTCTCGCACTGCATAGGTTCAAGAACAATCTGTCCTCTTGGCTGAGTCCATCCCAGTCTTGAACCTATGCAGCGCGAGAGTCAGTGAAAGAAAAGAGGTGAGGGGGCAATCATTCACAGACGCAACACCCGATCGACGTCACCGACTTGCACGGACCAATGGAAAAACTAGGAAAGTGCTCCAAAATGAGAGCGCATGACCATGACGCCCCCCCAAAAACGTTGAACCGAAACTAACAAGCACACGCATGCAGACAAAAACACACGAATACTTACTTAATGTTTCACAATTTAAACGAAACGCAAAAAAGGGGGGATTTCCATGTCAGGGGTTCCTCGGAACAAAAGTGTGCGCGCCTCCTTGGCCGCATCACATTGTTGTTTTTTTCTGTGCAGATTTCAGGCAATTAAGTTGAGTGAAATCATCTTTCAAGTAATCACATTTAAAACGAACTTTTACTCATGATCTTCAGACGGTCGTGTTTCTAGCATCCTGATCGAGCACTACAGATAAGAACCGAGTCACAGAGAGGAAGGACGTGTTAACGCAGTAGCTCGGTTTCACAGAGAAATCGTGACTGCTTCCTGTGGCTGCGGTGTCCGTGATCGCATTTACTCGAAACTCTTTTTTTACATTCTCGGCAAAGCAATGGAAATCTACCAAGTTTTAGAAACTCAACTCGACATTGAGTTTAACATTGCCACTGACACGTTCGTTGAGAACAAACAAACGCACTCGTTCACAAGACGAGAAACAATGTACACAATTTACTGTGTACGCGAACTTTGGTCGTATTTGTCTTTTTTTTCCTTTCGTTCGATTGTACTGCTCTTTTAGATTCAACGTATATTTACGTCCACATATTTAAGTTGGCACCAAGCTAGTCGCGTCTCACGTGCATAAATTTATTTTTATTTTGCTTAATTTCACCTTGTTTTGTGTGCGAAGAAGTTCTTGTGTCTTTTTACGTTACAAGCACATTGTGAGTTTCATCTTTTCGTTGTTTTGTTACTTATGTTTAATGGGTGTCCTTTTGTGTTTCGCTCTCCTATATTTGTAGCATCGGGACGATGCATTTTAAGAGGGGGGTATGGACACGTCTACTCATCTTTATCGGGCGACCACGTTTCGCCGCCTAACAAATGTAATCGCACAGCGTGAGATGGGCCTGCACGCATCTGAAGTTGTGTTATCTGATTTCATCGCGCGACGCGAATGGTGTAGAACTTTGTGGAAGGCACGCGGGTCCGCATGATTAGTCTGGAACATAAGACGACTGCTGTATAAAAGCCGACGCGCTTAAACCGCTGATCAGATTTTCGACGATCGCCGACCGTGTTCGCCGCTATCGTTGAGATATAAGTGTAGACTGTTTTCGTGGGAACAGGTTCGCCCATTAAAAGTTAGTTTTGTCCTTCACAGTATTTCTACTGTGTTCTTCAACGTCACCACCACGTGACAATACATACTCTTCGATAGACTTTGCCTCTTAGTGGGCGCTCACCTTCCCTCGGCCCCCTGTGCGCACGTGACGAGACCCTACGCATGAAGCCGCCGTCCATCTCGGCTCTCCCTCGAACGCTTTCCGCAGAATCTGCAGCATACAACGCGCTGCGACGAGGGAAGAAATTCGCCTGAAGTGTCGCTATAATTGCTATGACAATAAAAGGCACAGAAGCTTAGCTATCGCATGCGTGGAAACATGCTTTCATTCACTCGTCTCGCTGGGGACAATGGTGTAAGGCGACATGGAGACACTTCACAGCTATCAAGGGTCCCAGCCTAAACATAATGGTGAACCTTCAGTGAAATCAAGAAGGGTGTGCGGCGCAAGGTAACAATAAACGTAAGTTCAAAGTACGGTACGGTCCGCTTCTGCTATATATAAATAAAATAATCAAATATGGGTAGCGGTAAACATACGCAGGACATGCGTAAGCAGAGTTGGTTTAATTCACCTCAGTGTCTAGGCGACACAACGGAAGTGGTTGCACGTCAAAGAAACACTTCTGTGCCCGCCGAAGTAGCACTGTGGCTATGGCATTGCTCGAGGTCGCAGATTTGACCAGCGAGCGTATACTTTTATTTCAAATCAACAAGATTTAGGCACCCGCATTTTGACGAGGGAGAAATCGTGAGACATATCACGTGTCTCGTTTCATAAACCATCAGAAGTGGCGTGGGAAGAAAAAACGTTGAGCCCGATTAGAGTGCAGATAATTGGGGAAAATGCTTGTGATTCTCCTCTCTCTGCATCGTTCTACCTACGGGAGAGAAATAGTGATCAAGGTAAAAACTGTGATCGCGGTATCAGAGACGTCCGCTACACATACAGTATACCAACTATAAGGAACGATCTCTATTCTCAGAGGCCAAATAGAGACGATGTACCTGCTTTAGCGAAGCATTTAGGTGTCTGTCAAAGCAGAAAATCATGACTGATTCCAGGAATTTCGCAAACGTGTGATTTTCCTTCATCTTTGTAGAAAAAGGAAGGCTGTGTTGCATCTGGCAGTACTGCCGCACTGTTTCCGATGGGTGTCGACTAGTTCCGCAATTTGTGAAGCGCGAAAAAAATTAAATTATGGAGATACCACGCACTATGGGAATCTATGGAAGCGAAGCTTTCTGTGCTGTTTGTATTGACTGCCATAATTACTGGCTCATGTTGACTGCAAATATTTAGTTTTTAAAACGGTTTCTGAACACGAGTGTCGTGAGGTGATGATAAACGTTACCTTTTGTGCACCACTACTGTTTGTCTGCTTAGTACACAAAACACAAAGGGAGAGGTGTTTGCTTTAGTTGTTGTCCGCCATATTTCGTCACCTCAGAGAGGGTTGAGCATTGTCATTGGCTCACATGGCACATCGCATTATGGCAGAAGCCTTAAACTTGATTTTGATGATGAGGCTCTGCATGCCAAAACCACGATCGGATTAAGAGGCATGCCGTAGAGCCGCACTCCGGAATAATTTGAGCTGCGTGGTGCTCTTTAACGTCTCCCTAAATCAAAGTAACCGATAGTTTTTTATTTCTCTCTTGTCAAAATGTGGGTGCCTCGGTCAAATCTGCGACCTCGAGTAATGCCATAGCCGCAGTGCTACTTTGGCGGGCACAGTAGTGTTTATTTGACGTGCGACCGCTTCCGATGTGTCGCCTAGACCCTGTGGCGCACTTTATTGAACGCGACTCTGCTTACACATGTCCTGCGTATGTTTACCGCTAGACATACTTGATGCTTTTATTTTTATAAATAGGAGAAGTGGACCATACCGTATCTTGAACTTAAGTTTATGTAGCGTTTCTGTGCCGTCTTACGTTAGCTTTTTCTATTCCACCCCTCACCCCTGGTATTTGTATGAGAACTGCGAACCAAAGGTGGCAAGGCTTTAGTCACTCGTTTCGCGACTGCCTCTGTTCAGCCCATTCTCTGCCTTCTCTTCCCGCTCCTTTCTTCCATTCTGTCTAGCTAAACTCTGGATTGGCATGTTGGTAAAAAGGTAAGCGCTGGTGAGGGGTCACGGTCAATTACAGCTGTCAAAACGCTAATGTGGCCTTGACCCTGAACCTCCAGGGGGCATTGTGCACATTCGACGCGGTGCGGTCAAAACGAGTTCTTCGCGTCTCTTCTGTGCCACACTCTTTCCATGTATATAGAGCTTTTCATCTGGGGAGAAGGATAGGGAGCGCGGCGCATCTTGACGGTATTGCTGTCGATAGCTGCGGAACGATTTCGGGATGGTTTAGATCTTACTTTGTGAAACTTACGCATGCCTGTTCATATGAGGTCGTAAGGGGAGCCTTTCGATGCACCGGTAACTACAGTACGCGCTTGGGGGCCCAAACATGTGACGCGGATTATAAGCCGCGGTGTGTGTAAGTGTTGTGAACTATTTTGCGTACACTGTAAAAAATTTCCGTAATTTTACGGGGGATTTCTGTCATTATACGGAGAACTGCAGATAAAAATACGGAAAGTATGTCATATTTCAAAAATACGGCAAAATCTGCCGTTAATATACGGAAAGTGCTCTCCGTATTCAGCTTTACGGACATTTTCACTGTAATCATATAACGGCTATACACTGTTTTGGACGAAACCGAGAGAATTCCGTATTTTTGTTATGTGAACATCCGTATATTGTGAGAAAATTTAAGCTGTCTGAATGAGCGCTCGTACTCATAAAGTTTCAGCTAACAATACTTTATTGAACACGCAAACTGTACGCATTACGAAGATGCGTACAAAATGTGAGAGCTAGCCTTCTACCAAAAGCTGCAATAAGAGATCGTATAAATATATATACGCATCTTCTATTCCGGTCGCAGTTTGCCGCGCATATGGGCTTTGTAACGCTGATCATATGCGCAAATATATGCGTGTTCTCGCAATGTTCTCAAATTAAGCGCTTTGTAGTTAATAACGCAGCATATATGTTTAAATGAATGAAGAGCCGGGGACATACGTGCATACGTAAACAAGCTTGCGGCACTCAGGTGCTGGTGCACTGGGAATGACATTGGTGCTCTATACGCCAAAAATTGTGCGCACTCTAAATCAGTACCGAAATGCAGGGAGTGGTATAATGACCGTAACTGCGTTTACATTTGGCAATAAATGGTCTCGAAGGGGACTGGCGGCCTATAGATCCAAGTACAACGGTCGGAGGAAATTTTCGAATGCGGCAAGCAATTATCCCAAGTGTCAAAGGGCACTGCTGAACTGCAATGTAGTTGGTTGAACTCATTCCCATGATATTTACAAAATATCTCGTCTCTGACAATAACTGCCCATTCATTGAGACAAATCGATTACGCATAATCTTCACTGTTCATGTGTTAATTCTTGCGGTAAGATGTAATCGCAAACATTTGGCGCTTCATCTTGAAACAAGACCGGTAAGCGCGCTCGTTCTTGTACGGTAGAATAAAGAACGCGAACATGCACCGACATGTGTGTAAACTACTGGAAGGTGACTGAAGATGAAGGACCTATTACCGTGCTAGTACTGTGTATACTGTCAAAAAGAAGAAAAAAACATTTCGGAAAGAAAGAATGCCCAGTGTCGAGATGTAACGATTCAAGCTTTATTTCTTTTTGACCTAGAATGCAACACCATTAGTTCCACGTGCTTTATGCATGGGTAATGTTATGACACAACTCATTATTTACCCGTTCATTACATGCACCAACCAGCCCAAATTATCACTGTACTAGAGCTTATGGACGCATCGCAGTGCATTGCTTTGCACTTCATTGTAGCACAGGGGTTTGCTATTGCCAGTAGCGAATGCTTTGGTTGACCTCCCTGCCTTTCTGTTTTTTGAATTCTCTCTCCCTTTGTATAAAACGCACTAACTTGTGGGAGAGAAAGCGTTCTCCTCTCTTAGAATTCAATTAATTGTCAAGCAATTATATTCCAGTTCCAGTAACTAGAGCGCAAATGCGAAAACGAAACCGATTCCGTTCGGTTCTCCGCGCTCAGAGTGCGGCACCAGGGGGCAGCGCGCGCTGCGCGTCCGTTGAAGGAGTGGTGTACGGAGATGCACATGTGTTGTCAGCCGGCATTTTTCGAGTTGTGTTGTAAATGTTGTTAATTCGCCGTAAATATCTCTTGATTTGTGCTCAAGAGTGGAGCAAGACCCCAAGGAAGAGAGATTGACGCATCGGGAGCGAAGAACAGCAACGATGGATGGTTACGCTGCTTGGGTCTCGGCACGTTCGAATTGGCAAAGTTCCGAATTTGTCGCTGTGTTGTGTACGCTTGTGCGCTCATCATTTGCCGTCATCGCGCGGAGATATTTGCGCTGGGTGTCTTTCACTTCGTGTACAAAACTCTGCACGCTGCGGCATCGAAGAAGTTGTCCTGTGTTTGGGTGCACGTATGCGCTTGGACACGGATAGCCTGCTTGCTCTCAACGGGTGTTCAACAGTCTACGCGCGCTCGTAACTTCCTCATGAGGTAAGCCCATTTTAATCTTATTTGGTTTGCATAACGTAGGTGTTAAAAT
This sequence comes from Dermacentor albipictus, assembly GCF_038994185.2. Lineage (NCBI taxonomy): Eukaryota > Metazoa > Arthropoda > Arachnida > Ixodida > Ixodidae > Dermacentor > Dermacentor albipictus. Next base: position 98,222,068 of record NC_091822.1, read on the forward strand.
GATGTGTGGTAAGCCGGTGTCGCGAACAGAAATATTGTTTCAAAAGACCACTATGCAACGTCTTAGGGCAAAAATGACGCATGAATGGGGAAAGGGATCACCCTATCTTTTCAGATCGATTCCAGTCGTAGCGCGATTGGCTCGATCGCAATTTCCGTGAGGTACTTCTAACCTTTTGTTCACTCGCGTTAAAAGCGTAGAATAAAACTGCGTTCAGTTGAGCTCTTGTATTGACGCTTGTATTGGCTTGAGAGCATACTGTATCCGATACAAGAACTTCTGTTAAAATACGGAAATAAACGTTCGAGGCAATAGCAGTCGCTCACTACCTGTGATCGTTACTTTCTTGCTTGGGTGCACGTTTTAATTGTGACCAGAAAAAAACGTCTTGCTGCACCGCAAACGGTGCAGCAAGACGTGTTCCTTCGAATGATGTCTGGGCAGTCAAGGCATTCGTGCCACTAAGCAAGCAGTAAACGGGGTATCAGTGCGAAAAAATTTGTACATACAAGAGAAGCGAAAGGTATCATCATTGACTCTTTTATTTTACGAATAATTAAGTTGTATTACTAAAGCGGAGAGTGGATATGCATGAAAGTCAGATTGTATTGATACTCAGCAAAAACAAGGTAACTTATCATTACTAATCAATCCTTTTCTTTTACTGAAAGGCAAGTTGCTGTTGTGCTGCAGCTGAGAAGAGGTCTGCTGCCTGCAATGGGTCCATCTCTCTCAAGTTATTGCAGTATTATAGCTCTCAAGGTGAGTGGATTTTTTTTTCTCATAGCTATTTGCCACCTGAATCATGACCGTTTACTTAGCTGTGTAGGTGATCACTGTTAGTGACATTGGAGTGCTGGTGGACCAGCACTCCTTTATGATTGCAACGCATATGACAGGGTGCAGCTGTGGCAGTAGGCAAAGGTGTTAATCTATAAGCCAAATTAGGTTCTTTGAGGTAATATGTTAATATATTGATGACATTGGATTGTGGTCTAGCAGGCAAAAATGCTAAACAAGAAATTTTAATTTGCACTTGGTAAGATGTGCAAGCAATTCAGGCTGTTATACATGAAATGGGACATTTGTAGATGTCTTCTACAGTGATGCAGTCCTGAATTGCTTCAGAGTTGAGTGATACCACTATAATTTCTCTGTAGAGCATGCAGCACAGTTTAGCATTGGGGGAGGCTGGCATCAACAGGCGTCTACTTACTGTGAAGTTCAAATGAGGTGTTACTGTTAGGGTGACTATATATAATTTATGGTTTAATTCTAATCTTGTGTCAGGCAGACATAGTTTACCCACTTGGTTAAACAATAGAGATGTAATATCTATGTATACAAGTATTACCCATTCATTTATGCCATTTAGACAATGGCAGAAATGCGTGGGTAATACTTGTGTACATAGACAATACATCACTATTGTTTAACCAAGCGGTGCCCCTGCATGCTAAATTTTACAGGGCTATTATTAAGTAATGTCAGCTTTTGTTGTAACATTAAGGCACCTTTTATATTATTACAGATTACCACCATTGTGCACCATCATAGTGTGATATTTACACTAAATGTATTTGACTTTGCTATAAAACCTTGCACAGCGGTGCATCATGAAATTTTTTTATATAGTTTCTGGCCTCAGAATGCACTTCACGTTATATTCTTGTTTGCAACAAGACTATAATGCAGGTTTCTCTCCTTATGTTTTGTGGCACTTCAAACTGCGGCGAGCTAAACCACTGGGCAGCAATACTGGATATGCTACTGCGTGTGGAGCTGTCTTAAAACACACACAAGGAATACATCATTGCTTTTTTAGCACAAAACAACGGACACAAGAAAGACGACAGAACAAGGCGCTACCTACCCTCAACTGACATCACTTTATTGCGTCCCTCCTTTGTAGACAGCAGAATCTAGAACATGCGCTGTGAACACCATGTGCAGGAACCACCAACATCTGATCAAAAAAGCACACTCATGCGACAGAATAAAAAAAAACATATTGAGCACTGTACAAGGTTAAAGAAAGCACACTAATGCACTGTGACCCCAATGACTGTATGAATAAAACTTCCGATAACTCTCTGGCGGTGGTATCACGGCTCTTTTTTCAAAATCGTAGCATCACGAAACATTGCGAACCTAAGCGATCCATACCAACAAGCACAGGTTCCCATTTGGCTCAACATTGTAAAATATGGAAGTGCAAAGCCATGCATCGTCATACTACGATTTTGAAAAAGTGCTGTGATACCACCGCCCGAGAGTTATCGGAAGCTTTCTTCATACAGTCTTTGGGGTCACAGTGCATTAGTGTGCCTTCTTTAACTTTGTGCAGTGCTCAGTATGGTTTTTTGGATCCCGTCGCATGAGTACGCTCTTGTGATTGGTTGGTGGTCTCCGCACTTCGTGCTTACTGCGCATGTTCTTCTAGATTCTACTATTTATAAAGGAGCGACGCAATAAAGTGATGTCAGTTGAGTGTAGCGCCTTGTGCTGGTTGTCTTTCTTGTGTCCAATGTTTTGCGCTTAACAAAGTATTTATGGATTCACACCAACTAGCCCGCCAACACATTGTGTTGCGGGCACTTCTGAAGTACTGTCTGTCTAATAACCTTGGTGGCATGAAAGCGCCGTCCACTTCTATGCGTTGCTTTCTGTTTCATTGTGGCATCACATCACATTATAATCATAATGTGTATGTACTTTTTCCAAGAGACCCATATTCCTATCCTTGTGTTATATTTGCTGTCGCATTATTTATGTGCAAATTACCAGTGCTCCAAGCTCCATTTTATCGCAAAGTAAACTACTGGTACCTAAACAGTTCTATATATCAGAAAACCAAAGCTGAACTGCCGAACAGTACCAAGCGGCAGCCTTAGTGCAGTGTCAAGTAGTCAGATTTTATTGGTCATGCAGAGGTGCACAGGATAGCTCTTTATTACTTGCTGAATAATTAAGCTGTGTGAAAACTGAGTATTTATGTAGCTTCAACCACATGCTATTGGCCATTGCTCCTGCCCTCATCAAATGTAGAAGATTATCACGGCATTTCCTATTCTCTTTTTCCTTCTTACAGTGGGATTACTGTATGCGTAAGTAGGAAACGGATCACATAGGCAATCAAAAGCCAACAATGTGTAAACTTGCAACATTGATTGTACAGTTTGATGACCCAGAATAAGTAGAAATACACCATAAATGATTGACCATTAACTTTTACTTGACACAGGGCTAGAGCATACAGTAAGCATACTGTATGCTCATACGGTGTCACATCAATTTAAATTTTAGTTGAGCTTTGCAGTGTACACTTCTATTGTTGCATTCTCTCAGAGAAATGGTAATGTTTCGCGTGTATAGCAACTAGACTGTCTATATACAGTAGTAAAAATGTGTGAACTGTATTTTTTAATGATTTGATAGAATGTGTAGCACAATAAAGCCATACAATCAACGCACAGTGATGTGACTTTCTCTGCACGTGTTGCAGGTTCAAAAAAAGTATGGTGGAAGCTGTTGCCAAGGTTCCGGCCAGAAAAGACAGCCAGTATAAAAGGGTCCACGCCACTGATCTCTACTACAGGGGATGAACAGCACATCGAGCACCCTCGACTGAAGCCGGCCTTGTCCTGGAAGTTGGTGCTTCACAACTTTGCGGCAGCACTTTGTTGCACGGGTGTGTGGCATTTCTTCCCCTAACATGCTTGCCTGATGTGCCATAAACTACCCAAGCAGTGTTTCGAGGTGTCCAGAATTTTTCCATTGTAGTGTCTACAGTGTCGCTAACATAAGTGGCGTGCAATGGAAACACTGGTAAATCAGAAAAAACTTGATGTAAGAGAACACTATCGTATACGGGTTCAGATTGTCATAAAAGTGCTTACCAGACATGTAGAGACCTCCTAAAATGTGAAAAACCACAAAGAAAGGTTTTTCGGCAGCAATATTATCTGATCGCACGCACTAGTTAGTCCACCATATGCCCTGCTTCCAGGACAAGCGACTGCATGACATCGCATTTCCACTGGCTTCACCTGCATCCGGTGCGGTGTGCTGCATCCAGCGAAACATGTTAGAAATCAGTGGTGCACAGTGTTTTCTGTCCCCTTTCTCGACGCCTACTGAACACATGTTAAACTGTTTCCAAAGCAGACAAACAGAGGGAAAGGGTTCTGAACACATTGCATTTTAAAGTGGCTGGTCTGGGTAACGCAAGTACTGTGGCATAGTAGATTTGCACCAGGCAACCTGGGCGCCCAAAAAGGCTGCTGTTTACTTGCAAATGGCCAACATATTGTGAGCATGAAGTTCTTTTTTTATTCTCATCGCTTATTTAGCTAATGGAGACAGCTTTTACAACTGAAGAAGCCTTGAAAGCATGAAACACTTCACAAAACCAGCTTGAATATATTGTGTCTGCATCACAATTTCATGGCTGCATGAGTGAACCCTCAGGTTAACATGTAAGAGAGTTCATGATGTTTGCCATGCATTATCCACTTTATTTACAGGTCAACCCTATCTTGAGATTTAAGCTGATGTTGCGTTTAGAGAAATTATGGCCGAGAGCCAGCTTTTGAGAATACAGATTGAGCTTGACAGATTAAACGCCAGAACAAGTCGTTGAGGATTTCAGATCAAGAATCTTCAAATGCCAGTTCATTTAGTGGTGTTAATATTCTGCTCGAAGTTATTGATTGTTACGTTCATATGGTGCCCAAGCATTGCGGTAACAACTTCACTTGGAGTACATAGCAAGGGTGTATTCGATGTAAGCTGCTGGCTTTTTTTCTGTGTTTTCAAAAACTGGTTTCTTGTTCACTTTAAATTTTCAAATTTTGCATTGTTTATTAGGTGTTGTGTCCTGTTTCCTTTTCCTGCAGCTTCTTAGTTAAACATCTGAATAGTGAACACAACTTGACCTTTTGCTTGATTGTCTAGATTACATGCCCTCGATGCAAAACAATTTCACTTCAAAACTGCTTGTACCATACTGAAAGAATAACTTGAAGCAGCCATAGCTACCAATAACACGCAAAAGATGATTATGAAAGTTTTAATATTGTTTTTTGATCTACAGGGTGTCTTGACTATCATGCACCAAGATTTAGAAATATGTAAATGCGATGTAACTAGACAAAATGAAGGTAATGTTTGCCATCGCTTGGAGATACTCTGATTATATTGTGCATTCTGCCTAATTGCATAATTCTTAATTAGTTATTAAATATCTCAAATAATTAAATTAAATGTGTCAATGAAAAGTTGTAGAGCAATATGAAAGCCTCCTGATACACTTTTTTGTTACTGTTACTCATTGTGTGCTACATAAAAGTGTTTTTCCAAGGAATAAGCCTGCGAATACATTAAAAGTGTCTTGAGTGGCCAGTCATATGTCATTTTGTGGTGCAAAGCCACGAATACAACTTAAATGGGCTCTTTTAAGAAAAAGACTTAGCTCAGCAAATTATCTTTCTTTGTGCAGCCTGTGGAGACAAGGTTTCTTAGACATGGCCATGGTCCTCAAGGAAGATGCCGAGGCCACAGGCAGTTCCTCCAGTGACCGTGAAAAGGTCCCCTGGGGCACAAGTCTGGTTTGGCACCCCCGCCTTTCTCCTGCAGCTTTTCTGTCTACTTAGCTAACCAGGTGGGTCAATGATGGCAAAGGGAAAAAAAGAATCAACAGTATCAAATGCAGAACTTGCTCAAGCTCAATGCATTTTTGGTGTGAAGTTTTTCCCTTATCATTTATCAAAAAACGGGTAATATGTATATGATATGGTCTTCATACGGACACCTCTTTCCCACAGAGAATTAGCAGTAAAAAAAGCAGCTTATGAAGGCTTGAATATTAGCTAGGATGATGTGACATAGATAGGATAATGATTATGAATGTTTCTAATGAAGGTAGTGGTAGTAAAGTGAATAATCATAGTTTATATATAGATTGAAAGACATTTCGTTCCAATGCCAGAATTTTAAATCATCCCAAATAATCCTTGAATTTTATAGTCTTCATTTTATAGTTCTTGATGCTTGCTTCTTGCGGACATCATTCTTATGCTGCATAAGTCACCTGTTATAAATTCCCTATTTCTCCCGTTCAAGCAACTTCCAGAAACTTGCTGATGAGATTAGGGGGCGGCGTGCACCCCAGGCTGAGATATGCATTCAAGAGCCTCATATCTTGCAAATGTTAGAAATACTCCTGCTAAGCAAGTTCTTGGTGTCATACAAGGTTATTTGCGAATACGAATTTGCCTAAATTTAGAAAGCAGTCAATATAAAACATGTCAAGCGATATCGCTGACGATACACACACATTCCAACTGAACTAAATACAAATAAATATAGCACCAAATGCAGAATCATTGGCATGATGCCATTCTTTCAGTGGAATAAAATCTGTCCTGCATTGTAAATCTGGAATCCTTTATAATCCAGAATACTAAATACTTATGAGGGTTGTAACGTAAAATATGCATGTATTTATTCCTCGTTTTTTTACTTTAGGACCCGATAATGCTTAAACAGCAGTGAAAGAACTGAGATCACAGTACCTAATACTTTATATTGCTCCAGAAATCCGTTTCCCTGCCGATCGCAGCATTAGACTCTAACAAAAAGGCACATAACACTTAGGGTGGTGCTATTCACTTTGATTGTTTGGGAACGAAACCCATAATGTACATGTTATGGCCCTACGTGTCATTACGTTTGAACAACAAAAAGGTAGAGGGTTTGCGTTTTGCAAAACTGCATGGAGGTTTTCACTGTGTGCAATTAAAATTAGGAACCTTCCCAGCTCATACTAAATGCATTCTCCAAAGCTTTAGGTTATACAGGTGCACTACTTTACACAGAACACACTCTTTTCCCTCGTCACGGCTCACACTCTTAGGCAGAGTTACACCCTTTGAAGTGCCCCTTCTTCCACACAACGATAATTGTCATCTGCCTTTATGCATTTCCTTTCTTTACCGCTGCGAGCCCTGTGCTTTCCAGTAACGAACGGCATGCGCGTTATCAGCATGATAGCATTCCCGACAACAAAGTAGCGGGCGTGGCGTTTTCAAGAAAGGAAACGCATCAAGGCAGATAACGATTATTGTTGTGTGGCAGAAGGGGCACTCCAAAGGGTGTAACTTTGCCTAAGAGTGCAGGTGGTGATTCAGATTCTTCAAAGGTGTTTCATTGTATGGGATGGCACATCGCGCTTCACTTATTTGCAGAATATTGCATTCCAATTGTGTCATATGAGATAAATCCATTAGAGAGCTTTAGCTTGCCCTAAATTTATTACAGCTGTGTACTGGTAAACTGGCCGCAGCTTGCAGTGCTTGTGGAAAAACAATTGTAACTGCCATATTATATATAACTGCTAGTGCACAGGCTTCAGCAGCAGCAATGGTCAGGGTACACTTGTTTCTTCTATTCTGGGGTATGCATCCTCCACCAGAAAGTAGTTTTTTTCGTCTTCCTCTTCTACCATATTGGAATGTGAAATTGGGTGTAATTTGTAGGATATAGTCTTGCATAAACTTCATGAGCATTTATTCTTGTCTGTGCCACAGATCATTGTTGCTACCACTGTAAAAGCAGGGTGCCTGTTTACAGCACCCGTAGGGAACAATCTGTGAATCTTTAACGAACAGTAAGGATAATGAATAATCGTATAATTTTTAGTAATTTTCAACAAATTTAGCACTCTTTGCTTTCCACTATGGTGTTTTTCAAACTCTAATGTTGGCACAAGGTTTGAGTGCAGGATGTCATTTTGTGTGAAAGAGTACACTTGTGCGCATAACACCTCATCGTCAACATTCTGCTGCACAGAATGTCATTAGCTTTCGTATGCATTGGTCACTATCTCACAAACCGGTTGCTCCTTTGTTAGTTGGAATGTAGCATTTATGTAAAGCACATTTGATGTTCTAACAAAAAGCATTGTGCCCTCTTATCCCCTAATTCTCCTCACTTGATGCCTAGTGTTGTAATAGCATGGTTGACACCATGAGAGTCAGTGTGGTGAATAATTGTATCTGGTGGAGTAGGGGGTGTACGTTAACTTAAGCAACTTTTTCAGACGACTTGAATCAGTATTGTGGAATGCTGTTTTTTTTTTCAATCACTGTTACCAAGTTTCACTTTGGTTGTGGCAACAAGTATAATGTAGTTCGCTAGCACTCCTGCCAACACATATAACGTGCAGGCATCTGTGTTGAAAAAAAGACCAGCTAATGGTTTGCCAGGAGCTAAGGTCCATTTAGACCATTAAATTTTGAACTTACACCGGTGGAAATAACTGGTGAATGAAAGCACATCCGGGAGAACTGAAGCAAGACTGCGAGTCGGCCTAGTTGGAACAAATTCATCTTGAAACTTATTGTGCGCAACAAACAGGGACGAAGAATAGAAGAAACATAAGGAAGAGCGCTTAACATTGTGTTTCTTCTATTCTTCGTCCCTGTTTGTAGCGCGCAATAAGTTTCAAGATGAGCAGGAGAACTGACCATAATATTTTCTTTCATTATAACACCACTGAAGCTTTGAACTGCATTTGAACTGGCTTGTTTAAAAAATGACCCATTCCCTTGTTCAAGTAAGACAAAGGTTCCACAGGAAGACAGAAACTTGAAGCCGTCAACGGCAGCATGAATATAAACAGCACTCGACGTTTTTCAATCTTGCACCTGGTTATATTATCCATCCCATTTTTTTCCACAGGCTGTTCTTTACTGTTTTATGGTCATACCCAGTTTAATTTTAATGTCCCTATTTTTTAATATTTGGTTAATATATATTTTCTTCATCGGCTTTCAACAAAATATATATTCATAATGTGCCTTCATTTACCATTTGCAGTGATCTTAACCAGATGCATCTTGATACAAAATTTATTTTCCTTAATTCTTCGTTTTCCTTTTCCAAAAGTGCAAACTGTTTATCTTGATACCTATTATGTCTTCTGGGAAGATTGGGTCCACTGGATTAATGACTGCATACATGTGTACATCGTTTTCTGTTTTGGTCACCCCTACTCTTGGCAAGTACTGACAGCGTTGCTCATACCCGCTCCATCACAATCACCACTGCTAAGCACACCCTTCCTTCCTTTATTTTAACACTTTGGCTTCTCTTGACCTATTATATGCACCAGTTACTTCTCCCCCAATGAGGCTAGGGGCCAGTGAGATATGCACAATCTAAAACAACACAGCCAAGGAAAACATTTGCTACCCTAATGACAAGCACCTATGTCGAAATGTTGGCTACAGCAACATCCCCTGTTCCAACACTGTTGATCTACTTACATGTTTTTCTAACACAGAAGTTGCTGCTTTGTCGTGTTCTGTGGTTATACTTTTTTGCCGCTTTCTTTAGGATGGATATTCACGAATACTATTTGTTTGTCCTAACAGCAGCAAGTTTATCCTTGCAAGCGTTTGGAGTCAAGAACAACTTTCACCAGGAAGAAGTGCAAGACGAGTGATTGAAGAAAATAAAGTTGCTTCTGTGGTCTAAGAACTTGAGTACTGAAATGTTGCACCTTTTTGTATATATGCTATGCAGTGCATTCATATCACAAAGTGCAAAGTGTTTCATCTCTGCAGCCATGTCAGTGTGTTGGCAAGACAATTTTCTCAATGGTGACCTGCTGCTTTGACTATGAGCTGCCTTCATGACATTTGCATTAAAGGAGATGTACTATCGTGGACAGAAGTACCCTGGAAGTGCAAGCGTTGACCAAATTACATTTCTGCTCAAGACCGCTGAAAACAGTGGGTCACGTATACACATTCCGAACGCAGATGGTGGCACGGCTGATCCCAGCAAATAGCACACCAATGAAATTCGGTCGACTCTCGCACGTCCTGGGCAATTTTGTCCCCGATGGCACATTCTTCGAATAATGGATATGCTCTGCAAGATGAAATACGGGAAGCACCTGTACTTTAACGGATATAGTACAGATTTAGCATACGGAGTCTTTCGTTTTCTGAATACGGCAAGCACCTGTTTTTTAACAGTTATAGTACAGATTCAGCATACAGTGTGTTCCGTTTTCTGAATACGAGAAGCACCGTACTTTAACGGTTACAGTACAGATTCAGAATACAGAGTCTTCCGTTTTGTAGATACAGAAGCACTCGTATCTTGTATTACGGTCTCTTTTTTTACAGTTGTCCGTTCTACGGAAATGACCGTTCTTAATTTACGGAAGAGTGTTCGGTCACAAATTACCAGCAAATTTTCTGTAAAGTAAGGCAATTTTTTTTTACAGTGTATATTCGTTTCAATGAAACGAATAGAATAGAACCGGTGTCTCTGTGTGACCAGCATGATACGGTAAATCTGCTGTCTGTCTGATGGCTTGGCGTAGGGACTAAAACATAAGTGCACATGCTCGCGTGCGGTCAACCTAAGGCAATCACGAAACATCTAAGCGGCAGGCGCTAGCAAATATTTGTGGTACACCGTCATCGTTTTCAGGCATTTGAAGTCTAGTAGGCTTGAAATCACTATATGTCAACGCTAGCCTTCCTGCACGAGGTCGATGGCGCTGCTCAACACGGCGATTACTGCGGCTGGTGAACCAGCATGATACATATATAAGGTATGTGCGTCGGCATTGATCTTTTGCCCATTAAAGCCTTAACATATGAGAGGGATCGCATAATAAGAAAGCCATGGCTATATTTGAGGTCAACATTTCCGTAATACCTGTAAGTGCATTATAGAGAACGGAACGAACACAACCGAAAAAAAATTCGATTATCATCCTCTTTCTGGAAAAACAGAGAAACACGTGCCAAGACCACAATACGAGCTCACATTGTCACGCCGCACAACGTGTATAGATATATAAACATTGACGCTGCATGCTTGGAACATACGCTGTATAGAACAACGGTAACTATAATCCAGCACCTACCCCTGCTTGGGACGCTCGCACAGTTGGTATAGTTCACACTGTGTGTTATGCTGTTATTACTTATCAAAACTATTTTATATTCATGGGTGGAAACCTCATACACAGAACCATGTAATCACGCTATGTAATCTGCAGCTAACAGTTTGAACGCTTGTCAAAGTATAACAGTACAGCACCTATCAAAGCAGAACGGTTCCCACGCGGTTACAATCGTCGTGTATGTTTTCTTGCTCCGAAACCACAGCTTAAAGGGCCCCTGAAACGGTTCGGACAAATTTTGTAGGCGCATAGGGTACAGCTTAAGTAGAACATTCGCACCACAATTTAAGTGAAGCGTTACGTATTAATGGAATTACAAGCGATTAGAAGTTACCCTCCTCCCTAGCCATGCTTTTCCTCCTCAACTCGCTCGCCGAGCGAGCGGCGCTATGCTCCGCCTTCACTGGTCTTGCGTCACGATGCGACGCCACATCGTCCACTTCCGGTTGTTGGAGCACGCCTCCTCCCGCGCCAGACCTCTCCGCTGGCCGCTTGGCCGTCGACCGAGAGCCATCGAAGCAGCGTGCGTTGCGAGCATTCTGTCGTAGCGCCGAAGGTGGCCGGTATTCCGGTAACCACAGGCAAGCTCGTCATTTCGGCAAATGACTGGAGGCATAAACTCAAGCTGATGAAGGAACTTCAGAGTAGGCGTACGTGAGCAGCCTGATCGGTCTGCACGGTCCAGACACTTGTTGGCACAGCGCTTAACCAGTCAAACGAAGCGCTAATATTGCTCTAACCAAGTGTAAAACATTTTGAACATTTATAAGAACAACGTGTTGATGACTACACTCCTGCGAAAAACACACACGCAGCAAAGAAGAATGCACTTCGTTGCTGCTACTGTGTATGGTTGAGCTCTGTGCCACCAGGTGGCTGCACCGTGCAGACCATTCACATTTACCTTTCTGCTCATCTCATGGCTCATCTCGGCGCAGTGAAGCGGCCAGACCCTGTCCCCTTGCGCTTGTGTTTGCCCTAATACCGGACTTGCGAAACGCTATTGCGTTAGTAATCTTCCGCTGTAAAGTGACGGCCACAAACGCGCAAATCCTGGCGCCTCTCGGATAGCCGCAGTCCGATGCGCAGCAGTAAGTTCGCTCGTATGCTGCCTTGCAGAGAGACACGATTTCGCAACTTCACATCTTTCCAGTCGCTACGTGTGCAGCCCACAACGCAACAAGGGTGATTCATCGTGCTCACGAAAAGACTGATCGACACTGACGGCGGAGCTCTCGTCAAAGACTGCGCATGTTGTAACACAAGCAGACGACACTTGCTGTGTGCCGGAAGTGCTCAAGTGTACTAAAAAACTATTCTTGTGTATTCTCTTTAAGTTATTTTCTTTTTACAAAAACAAAGTAACTAACATTCCAACTGTTACGAGCATCATTTGTTCACCATAAAGTTGGAAAAATTATCGACCACGCGCCCTGGTCAGCCAATCAGATAGCTCGCTCATGTGACGTCATATGGGTTATTTGCATCATATGGGTAGGGGCTGCTTAAAATTCCGCCGAGCAGTGCGCTGCGTTTGACAGCGATATGCTCTTTAAAACCTTATAATAAATTACACGCTTTACGGAGAGCACCTAGATGTGTCAATTAATGATCAGAAGGACCTACTCTAACGACTCAGTACGTTTGTAGAAAATCGCCAAAATCGTTTCAGGGTCCCTTTAAAACTAGACCATATTACCGCAATAAGGTCACATTAGTGAATGGAACTGTTAGTAACGCACAATTGATCTCCGAGGCTGATTGTAGGCTCAAACATGTGCGCACACATCGCGCTTCGTGTTCCCTCCGCCTCAACGCCGGTAGAAAGCCCTGCGAAAGTGACTTAACCCACATCAGTACGTCTCACGCAACCGTTTAGCGCGTAGAATACGCACGTCCTGCTAAATAGACCGTACGAGCGCGAACACAAACACCAGAAACTACCGCCGAGCGTATACCTGCCATGCGAAAGGGAGCGCTCGCCCAAGCAAGCATGCCCACTGCCCATAGATGGCGCCACAGCGTAGGAAACGCTCCTTAGAAACTCATAAGAGCCACCAGTTATTGACAATTATGTTTGGGAAGGGTGCAACAGAACTAAGTCAGAAAGAAAGGGAGGGGGAGTCGGAACGCTCATCCATCAGGGAAGCCAAATGGAAAAGAGTAAATTCACAATGTCAAGAGCATCTTTGGTTATCAGGTAAAATAAATGGCAAAGAAACTTGGCTGCGCGTTACGTTATTGTGGGCCGGAAAAAATTGCACAGAGAAAAATAAAGAGTTAGTGGAATGCATAAGTGCTGATATTAAGGGTTTCGGGAGTGGTGCTGAAATTTCCCTGTTAGGTGACATGAGTGCCCACATACAGGATTTAGATAGCTATACCGACAATAACGGAAAGTCAATGCTGGACCTTTGTGAGCAAAATAACCTCGTGATCGTGAATACAGGGCCTAAGTGTGAAGGACAGATCACGTGGGAAGTGGGAAACCGGCAATCGACCATTGATTACTGTCTGATGACAGAAGGAATTCATGATAAGTTGAGAGAAATGGTCATCGATGAGGAAGGGTTTAACAGCATAGGGAGCGACCATAAACGCATCATACTGAAAATGGGATATGTAGTTGGGAAAGGGAGCAAGGAGAGCAAAATGGCCAGTCCAAATTTGAACGCTGAACAAATAGCAAATACAGTCACTAGAGTTGAGGAACAACTTGGCAAATGGCCAAGTAAAGAGTGGGAATATGGTGAGCTTATAAGTGTAATAAAGACAGAAATACGGAAAGAGAACCAACATGTTCGTTGGAATGGAAAAAAGAAACCGAAACGCTGGTGGAACAAGGAGATACGAGAAGCGATGGCCGAACGACAGAAAGCATCTCGAGAGCACAGGCAGGCAAAGAAGGCGCAGTCGCCACAGGATGAAGTAACTAGTAAATGGGAAATATACCGGGAGAGAAAGTCTATGGTTCAAATACTGGTGCAAACAAAATTAAAAGGTGAAAGTGAACGTTGGTTGTCAGAAATACGTGAGAAACAGAAGGCCGCACCTAGAATGTTTAGGAACCACATAAAATTATTAGGCAGGAAGTCAACAACAATAGAACATATCCTAGACAAAGATGAAAACAGACTCGAAGGAGAAGCGGCAATAAATTACATTCGAAAATTTCCAAGGCAAAGACGAGGTTATACTTGTTGAAAAAAAGAGCATGAAATAGACCCAAGGGGAAAAGCAGCTGGTGCTAACAAATTTAAACTGGAAGAAAGCGGAAGAGAAAATTCCTAAGCCTACAGCCACAGGGCTAGACGAGGTTCCCATTAGGCTGATAAATGAACTAGGACCAAAAGGTAAGGAAGCTCTGGTGAAAGCAGTGGAAAGAACTTTAAAAGGTAGAAGAATACCAGACAGCTGGCGACAAAGAATAATGAATTTGATTTATAAAGGAAAGGGGGAGAAATACAGAATTCACTCGTATAGACCGTTGACCGGTAATATACAGGCTAGCAATGCAGGCAATCAAATTAAAGCTTCAAGCATGGACAGAGAATAATGGCATTTTGGGAGTGCTTCAGAATGGTTTCAGAATAGGTAGGCGTTTGGATGACAACTTGTTTGTTCTTACTCAGTGTATTGAAATATCAAAAGCAGACCGTTGTATGTGGCCTTTTTAGACATTACAGGAGCCTACGACAACGTGGACCGCAGCATATTGTGGGATATCCTGGAAGGGGAAGGCATAGGTAACGATTGTATACAGCTTTTGAGAGAGATTTACCTAGAAAATACCGTTTGCGTTGAATGGGAAGGGATGAGGAGCGAGGAGAAAGTTCATATCAACAAGGGACTGAGGTAGGGGTGCCCTGTATCCCCGCTGTTGTTTATGATGTACATGGTGAGGATGGAGAGGGCGCAAGAATGAAGTAATATCGGGTTTAATCTCTCATACAAACACGCGGGTACAGTAATAGATCAGCAACTCCCAGGTTTATTTTATGCGGATGAAATTCTGTTGCTAGCTAACAAGCAAAGTGATTTGAAAAGTCTGGCTAATATCTGTGGACAGGAAGGCAACGATTTAGGCTTGAAGTTTAGTGTTAGAAAATCAGGTGTTATGGTATTCAATGAAAACTGTGAACAGACAGTGGAGATACAGGGCCAAGAAATACCTCAGGTAACAGAATATAAATACCTTGCTATATGGATAAACGAAGGCAATGGATATATGGAAACACAGGAAAAAACCATAACAGAATAGGGGAAGAGAAATGCAGCCATAATGAAGCATCGAGCGCTATGGGGATGCAATAGGTACGAGGTCCTCCGAGGTATGTGGAAAGGTGTAACGGTTCCAGGACTTACTTTTGGAAATGCAGTTGTTTGCTATAAATCAGGGGTACAATCAGGACTCGACGGGAACCAAAGGTCAGTGGGTCGCCTCGCATTGGGCGCTCACGGGAAGACTACAAATGAAGCTGTGCAGGGTGATATGGGCTGGACTGGTTTTGAAGTGAGGGAAGCTTGCAGTAAAATTGAGTATGAAGAACGGCTGAGGAATATGGAACAAAGTAAATGGGCTAGGCGAGTGTTCAGGTATCTGTACAGGAAAAACATTGATTCACAGTGGAGGAAAAGAACTGGGAAGCTTACCAGCAAGTATGCGGCCTGTAGGGTGGACAACACAACAACAAAGGTCAAGCGGAAAGTCAGAGAAGCTGAATTAATCTCATGGGTGGCGGCAATGGAAAAGAAACCTGCCATGAGTAACTACTCAAGAGGAAAAAATGAAATCAGGAAAGAAACCATTTATGATAACTGAAAGGCAAGCTCATTACTTTTCGAAGCGAGGTCAGGATGCCTTAGAACACGCACCTATAAAGCGAGATATAAGAAGGAAGAAGAAGCATGTGCTTGCTGTGGTAAAGCTAGGGAAACTACGGAGCATGTTTTATTAGAATGTGAAGACGTCTACCCAGAGGTCGATTTAGGCTCCACTGGCCTCCTTGAAGCCCTTGGGTTCAGAGGAAGCAGTGGTAATGCAAACATGTCCGCAATAGACATTAGTAAGAGGCGACTGGAGGATTGGTGGAAGAAAAGTAGGGAAACGACATAAGGCGGAGACGTACAAAAGCGCAGTTCGCAATAGGGGATCAGAAAATTTGGGCGTGGTAGTTCATAGTGTTTTTTTGTCTTTTTTCATTGTTTAACCTAGGTAGAATATTAGGCAGTATATTAGCAAGAGCTTGGTGGCGCAACCCACCGCCCCGTTCCAAAGGGGACGCTCATAACATCCATCCGATTAGGTAGAATATTAAGCAGTATAGTAGCAAGAGCTTGGTGGCGCAACCCACCACCCCGTTCCAAAGGGGACGCTCATAGCATCCATCCATCCATGTTGGCGCCTGTGAAAAAACGGTGTATACCCGCTCTCAGCCGCTCCCCGACAGCAGCAGCAGGAACAGTGGGAAGGACGAAAGAAAACGCAGAGAAAACTTCGCTTTAAAACTCACATAAGCACATATTAGCATTTCGTACTAGACTAGCATTGAGTATACCACCTAAACCCGAGTAAGTCCTGCATGCCGTAAACTGCAAAAACAAAAGCAGAAACCATAGCACACAATGGAGGGTGAATGAAAGAACGAATTCATTGGTCCCTGCCCAACACCTTCAACAATTGAACAATGAATGAACAACTTGAACAAAAGGTCATGTGACTATCTTCACTCTCGCGCTCTGCGGTCTCTAGAATATTCGCGGTCTCTAGAATATTCATTTCTTGCCGGACTAGTCGTCGGCTGGGGCCATGAGCTACTCCATGAACCCGTCATTCACGGTGGAATGGTGACACGTTGCGGGACTGTTGGCACAGGACACCAGGTCACGGTTGACATCCAGCCTGTGCTCGCGTGACGCTGTCTCGGCGCCAACTCTGATGGTTTCTTCAACTGCAACGTCGCTGATACTGCGGCATCCCTTGAACCGCTTCAGAGGAATGCCTGCGCATAGCACAATAAATGGAAGGCCATAGGTTGGGGTTCTCGAAGATACGAAATTTAGAAATCAAGGCAGCAACATACATCTCGCAAGATCACAGGAATTGTGCAAGAAGAAACAATACAGAGAAGGAAACAAACTTATCAACCGAAGTAAGTTTCTATCCCAGGCAAAATGCGTGTTCTGAACATTACGGGGGAAGTCACAAAATATTTTATGTTCTCCTTATCGGTCTAATTAGGCATGGTAATTACCACAGTTCTCAAGTATTGAGAATAGGGACAAGCCTACATTTATAAAGTTCTCGAGAGATCCAAAGAACCTTGTTGACCCTATTGTTTTCATATATCACAGTCTTTCCCTGGGACGCGTAAGAAATAATTGCTTACCAAGTAAAACAGGTGGAAGACGGGAGATGGAAATTCAAGAAGATGAGCAAGACGAGAACAAGGTGAAAGCGGGAGGCAACGTTTCGACAAGTGGACTTCACCTTGTTCTCGTTTTGCTATTGCTTAGAAAGTAGGAAATATAAGCTGCTGAACAAGATATTTCATAGAAAGTTGTGCGGTTATATTATTGGAAGTTTAGCGCTGTAGCTTAACTTGTAACGTTGAATAATCAATTTTGAAAAGTTAGGCAATCGGGCACACGACAAAATCAGTGTGACGTTGTGCGTACCACCGTAAACAAACTAGATTATTCACGCTCTCCTCAAATGTTTCGGCCAATTTTGAAACGTTATGCAGAGTTTGTTAGGACGCCTAGTATTTAAAAAGAATACAAAAGAAATGCTGAGGCTTGTCGCTAGCGGGACTTTCTCGAGCATGCCAACATTTACAACGTGTCCTGTCGATGCAATGCGCAATACTTTTAAAGCGCCGTTTTGCTTGCAGCAGAGCTGCCACGCAAAACGGCGCTTTAAAAGTATTGCGTATTGCATCGATAGGACACGTTGTAAATGTTGGCATGCTCGAGAATGTCCCGCTAGCGACAAGCCTCGCTTCTGTGCAAACCTTTTGTGAGAACGCTAAGCGGAATACCAATGCTAAAACTTCAAAAAAAAATGCAACGTAAGACACACATGCGCACCTAATACGACTGCGAGCGTTGAGAGCAGTAGACGATCCACATTAAACAAAATTCACGTGAAATGTTTTGGATATAAATGTTGCAGTACAGAATATGTTTATATCAAAATTGGAAGCCCAGCGCTTAGGCGAAATACCCAAAAAATAACGGCACACCTATTTGAGGACGGCCCTGCGGGGGCAAGCAAGCAGAAAGCTTTATCAGTTTTTCCGATATTTCGGAAGCTTTCAACATGATGTGGCAACAAATGCCACACGATATGTACGCGCCGCAAAAGTCATGGTAATATGATCCAATTCCGTCTAAAATGTTATGTTGGCGTACCTGATGTTAGCATATTAATTATATTCTTCAATATTGATAACAAACCTAACAATTGTAACAATCAGTGTTAAGAACTGTCATAAACCCTGCAATGCAAAAAAAGTACTCACCACCACGGTAGACGATGCGTTTCTGAGCTGCGGGTCCTGACGAAGGGCCGGGCTCGGAAACAGCGTCACCGCCTGCAGCCCGCTTGGAGGCCACTGCAGCGCCTGTAGCCAGGATTACAGTCTCCCGTGAAGCCAGCTCCACTCTCCTTGGGCACACCACGCGGCCACTGGGCAGGGTGAAACTCACTCGCTTTGCTGGCATGGCTCCTTTGCTCGGTACAGCGAATCCGATGCACGTCCGCACACAACGAAGTCGGGCGTCGAATGAATTTTTTTTCACTCGCAAGGCAAGGCGCGTCTTTCCCTTTCCCTCTCCCACTGTACCAACCAATGGGCTGGTTGGTTAGGAAGCGTCCGTGCAAGGTCAATGTATCTCAAGCCCCGCCCATACTCGTGCCGCCCCACCCCCCCGCAGGAGCTGGATCCGACATATTTTAACATAAAACGGAGGAGTAATTGCGCATTTGTAGTACAAAGAAAATTGGAAATACAATACAAAATCCGAAAATTACAACTACATCATGCTGCTCTCCGAACGACCACATAAATAGTCAGGTTTGAAAACGAGACTGATACACTTAAACCATTGACGTTCTGTCATGACTGTTTAAGGTAAGCGGGGAAAAAAGTGGTGTCTTTCCTAGCAGCGTTCACGTCCGAGTTGCAAACTGGCTGCTGTATAATTCATTGTTCCGTA
Source organism: Dermacentor albipictus (assembly GCF_038994185.2). Taxonomy (NCBI): domain Eukaryota; kingdom Metazoa; phylum Arthropoda; class Arachnida; order Ixodida; family Ixodidae; genus Dermacentor; species Dermacentor albipictus. The sequence goes on from NC_091822.1 coordinate 98,241,278, forward strand.
TATCAGGTGCGTTTCCTTCGCTCGACTTCGTGCTCCAATTCAGCGTTGTATAATGTTTCAGCGTTGTATAACTCAGACGGCGTTAACCGGACGATTGAACATCCACCATGCATGGTCAACATTTTGAAATTGTTTTTCCGTCAGTGGGACATCGCGGCCATGACAGTCGAGGAGGGTGTCAGTTTTTCGTCTTCGCTCAGTTACAGGGAAGCACGGTGGCTTTTTCGTTATTAACCGCTGCAGTTCTACGCCATTTGGCTTGAATAGCCCGAAGACGCATGTGGTGTGTGCTATACGGGAACCGGGTGCCAGTGAAGCACATTTATCTACACCCCGTAGGCTTGCTTAAAGGTATAGTAAAGCCAATCAGTGAGGAAATATTGTTCCCTTAAGCATGTATCAGCTGAGACTGTAGATAAGTGTTGTAAAATTGCATTGCAGAGTATAAGGACTTCTGATTTTAGCTTAAATTGAGTTGTCCTAAAATTGAGTTGTCCCAAATATCCAGAGGGCCCACGATGCGGCGGTCGGGCAAGGCCTGACTGTCCCAACGTGGGAGCGGCCCGCAGCGCGCTGAGTCGCGTACCTCAGGACCTTATTAAAGTTTCGCATCCATCCATCCATCCAACCCAATTTTTTTGAAAGAGGAAGCATTATGAATGACCATACAGCACGCACAACTGCTTGATTGGCTGCAGCTATTATGTGAAAGAAACTGCAGGCCCCTGCGACGCTACCATTGACGACTCAGCGCTTACGTGTGGATGTGCAAACGCCAGTAAACGCTATAAATGCCAATCCCGCACTTCGCCATTTCCCTCTCAAGTTTGTTCTTTTTTCATTTTCCGTAGAAGCATACGCTATCCTCAGCCTCCTAACTTGCGCTTGCTTTTGTTCATACCACAAATTGTCGAGGTTAAACGCAGACTTCTGAATGCAGCTGATGTTACTTGATCGCCTAACCTTGCGACCCATTTCATGCGGGATCGGTAGCCACTTCGAACTTGTTCGCCCCCTTCACGTTTTAATTAAGTTGTGCTGTGATTTTTCGCGGCGCCCTATGTAAGCTACTATGCTGCGTTCCGGTGTTATCTAGACATACATATTCAAAGTGATGTTGAATATTGAGGGATTATTGTGCATTGGTAAGTGACAGTGTGCGAAGCCGCTGTCGCAGATAAAGGGACCGGTGGGGCGAAGACAACTTAACATCGAGAGCGAACGGGTGAGCGCAAGAAGCCGACGAGAAGAAGCGACGCGCGTGATGTCTGATGCGACGTCAAAACATAATACTAAGAAAGGAACCATTCAGGACCGTACACGTTGGGTGACGTAGAAGAGAATTAAGGAAGAAGAAGAGATGAGTAAGAGACCAAGGGCCGTGTTTGATGCCGTTTGCATTTACATATAATCAACAAAACGAATAACTCTTTCATTGTTCTCTTATAATTTGCTTCTTTTTGTATGTTTCGTTTTCTTGCTTTTTTGCTCACATCGAATTCGTAACATTCCAAAAGTATAGGTAATCGTTTCAGCACGCAATTCTTCGCCATTGATTGATTGATTGAAAACTTTATTGTTCCACCGAGCTGGGGTGCCCGCCTCTTAACCTACACGTGTAGGGGAGGAGGACGAAGCAGTCCCCGCGCGTTGACGACGGTGAGCCTTCACGGCCTCAACGGCCAGGCGGATTGCTCGACGCTGGTCGTCTTCAGCCTCGCTCTGGAGCAAGGCCTCCCAGGCTTCTCTACTGACAATGTTTTCCTTGGCCCCTGGGGAGCCAGCACACTCCCATATTATATGGTCTAGCGTACCTTCGCCAATTCCGCGTGTGCGTAAGAGCCATAACATGAGGCCATTGTCATCATCATCGAGATCCTAGAACGGCGTGGTGGTGTTTGGACGCAAGTGAGCGCCGAAGAAGTCAGCGTCCACTGGTAGCGGGAGTAAGCAGTCGGGCCGTGGGCCCGAGCTTGCAGATTACCACAGGCGGAACCTGGACTGCCTAACCTGCTCAGTCAGCACAAGGTTCCATCGCGTGGCAACCTTGAGTTGCCACGACGGCTCGGTGCTTTTTAACTACGCGACCACGTGACAAGAACTGTTGGTGAGCCCAACCCCGCTCTTATTCTAATGTCCTTGTGTATTCGCACACGCCTAACATTTTAGCTCGCTTTCCATAAACGGACCGTGACAGGGATCAAGGCCTTGCTTAGGGTCTCATACAGGCAGCTTGCGATGTCACTACAACGTAATGACGGCGCCATCTGTAACCACCACGGCAAACAAACAGCATGTCGGATTTTTGGACGTGGTGAAATGTCGTGTTGCAGAAGCAGCTTTTCTAGCGGTGTTCCACAAATTCCCTTCTCGTGAAAATTCCATCTGCCCATGTTACGTCACACGGTGGTCGGGAAATCTGAGGCGGAAACAAATTATTTAATTTTTCCAATAATAATTATCATATCAAATACATTGGTCCACTCGGGAGGTTTAGACGGTGCACGTTAGGTCACTGTTACATATGTGGCAATATCGGTTGTGATTTTACATGAGGAGGTACGTTGACATCTCGGTGCCTCATTTCCACAGGTGTGTTACATATACTGTGTAAGCTTAGGATCAAGGTAAAATCATATTGTACAGCTGCCGTGTATTCAACTGCAAGAAATCAAATTATATGTTAGGGTCTATGCAACTCCTTATGGATGGTACACACGATAATGTCCAAGAAATCAGTGGAATCACCACTGACCTTGAAAACACTTTATATCGCTTGCAGCTTCTTACAAAGTAAACATTGACGTATACTTCTCTCTTGCCCACACCAGATAGCTATTTCATATGGTCACCGCAGGTTAAATATCATGATGTCCATTCTATAACACATACCCACAATAGGGAAATGGCAAAGAACCGTGTCCGTGTTTTGATTATGTCTCCAATGTCCTGGCACAGTTGCTTATCAAGGAAATATCAAACAAACTGCTCACATTTACTCTGGCCAGGAGAGTACATACGTATAAAAAGAACCAAGAAATATATTTTTCTGGTGTAACCTCTTTAATTGTGCTAATTATTTATTATTTCTTGTTTTTTAAGCTATCCAAAGGATGAAACGTCACTCCAAGATATAAAAAACTAAATAGGGGCTTTGCTTTAGGTTTTCTGTGTTTCTTTTATTGTTACGGCGCATAAAACACAGCGCAGCAGATATGATACATGGGGCATTAGATGGGATGATTTTATTACTGCGCATATCCTCAATGGGGGAATTACCAAGAAGCGGCCGTTGCATATCGTGCAACCGACTGGAGATACTATTCTGGACAGTGCTGAATTCTGTCACGTTGTCATATTTGGTAATGGCGGCATGTTGATCATATCGGAGGCACCTGTGGGCATCTCCAAATTGCTGAAAATGCCGTCATTGGCAAATTCCACGACGTGGCGAAATTGGACACTGTCCAGAATAGTGTCCGCAGCTCTTTTACATTATTGCCGCGTGTTGTTTAGGAATATAATTTCCATACTATGGCACATTCCAGGTGATCTGCAATGAAGTGAACTGTACATGTGCAATGATTAAGAAGAAATGAAAAAAAATACAAGCCAATGTAGCATCTGCCAGATTGTGTAGCATGGGTACGCGAGGGCACATGCACGTGTCACGTACCTTTATGCGAAAATAATAATTCACAAAGAAAGTCCATTCCTTTGTCGGCCATAGAAATGTCACTAATTATGATCATCATCATCAGCCTGGTTACGCCCACTGCAGGGCAAAGGCCTCTCCCATACATCTCCGACTACTGTGCCATGTACTAATTCTCGCCATGTTCATTCCCCTCCTATCAAATTAATGAACATGTTCTGACACGCGTGCGGCAACTCACGAGCACATCTCTCTCGATGATCACGTCCACTTGCTGTCACAACGCTGGGGTGATGAAGAGTGGCCGCAGTGGTTAGCGAATTCCCTGTCGCGTTGCCTCTGACCTTAACGCGAGTTATGATTGCAAAAACACATCATTCTGGTAGTTTCTGGTGTTTGTTTTCACGCTCGCATGGTCTATTTAGCATGACGTGTGTCTTTTACGCGCTAAACGGTTGTGTGAGACGTACAAAAGTGGTTTAAGTCACTATGGCCGGACTTTCTACTGGCGTTGAGGCGGGCGGTGCACGCATTGCGATGTGTGCTCGCATGTCTGAGCCTACAATCAGCCTCGAAGTTCCATTCACTAATGTGAACGTATTGCAGTATTATCATCTAGATTTAAGCTGTGGTTTCGGCGTAATGAAACATGCACGACGATGGTGACAGCGTGGGAACCATTCTGCTATGATACGAGCTGTACTATTTTGCTTTGACAAGCGTTCGAACTGTTAGCTGCAGGTTACATTGCGTGATTAGTTGGTTCTGTGTATGAGGTTTCCATTCACGAATATAAAATAGTTTTGGTTAGTAATAACACCATACCTTACAGTGTGAATTATAATTTTATAGCAAAGCGACCGTTTACCAACGGTTCGAGCATCCTAAGCAGTGGCAGGGGCTCGATATAGATATCTTTGTTCTATGTAGCATATTTTCCAAGCATGCGGCGTCACTGATTGTGTATCTGTGAACGTTGTGCGGTGTGACAATGCGTAATCGTACTGTGGCATTGGCAAGTGTTTCTTTTTCGAGAGGGAGGATGGTAACCGAATTTCTTTTTTCGGTTGTGTTCGTTCCGTTCTCTATGACGCACTCACACGTATTACGGAAATTTTGTCCTTAAAAATAGCCATCGCTTTCTTATTATGCGATTCCTCTCATACATTATGGCTTTGCAGGGCAAAAAGGCAATGCCGATGCACGTAGCTTATATATGTATCATGCCGGTTCACCAAACGCACTAATCGGTGTGTTGAGCAGCGCCATCGGCCTCATGCAGGATGACTAGCGTACACATATTGTGATTTCAAGCCTACTAGACTTCAAATGCGTGAGAACGATGCCGGTGTACAGCAATTATTTGATAGCGCCCACCGCTTAGATGTTTGGTTGTTGCCTTAGGTTGGCCGCACACGAGCATGCGCTCTTATGTTTTATGTTTTAGTGTCTGCGCAGAGTGATCAGATAGCGGGCAGATTTACCATTTTATGCCGGTAACACAGATACATTGGTTCTATTCGTTTAATTAAAACGGATATACGCAAAACAGTTCATAACACTTACACACACCGCGGCTGAAAATGCGCGTCACATGTTCGCGCCCCCAAGCGTGTACTGTAGTTACCGGTGCACCGAAAGGCTTCCCTGACGACCTTATATGAAAGGACATGAGTAAAATTCACAAAATAAGATCTAAACCATCCCGAAATCCTTACGAAGCTCGCGATAGCAATACCGTCAAGCAGCACCACACTCTTTCCTTCTCGCCCGATGAAAAGGTCCATGTACGTGGAAAGAGCGTGGGAGGGAAGAGACGCGAAGAACTCGTTTGGACCGTACCGCGTCGAATGTGCACAATGTCTGCTGGAGCTTTCGGGTCAAGGCCACATTAGCCTTTTTACAGCTGTAATTGGCCGTGACCCCCCGCCAGCGCTTACCTTTTTACCAACGTGCCAATCCAGAGTTTAGCTAGATTGAAGAATCGCAGAATGGAATGGAAGGAGTGGAATGTACGCAGAATGCAAGGAAGGAGCGGGAAGAGGAGGCAGCGAATGGGTTGAACAGACGCAGTCGCGAAACGAGAGACTAAGAGCCTTGCCACCTCTTGTTCATAGTTCTCATACAAATACAACGGGTGAGGTGTGGAATAGAAAAAGGTAACCGCAGACAGCAAATAAACGCTAGATAAACTTGAGTTCAAGGTATGGTACGGTCCGCTTCTGCTATTTATAAAAATAAAACCATCAAGTATGTCTAGCACTAAGCACACGCTGGACATGCGTAAGCAGAGTCGCGTTAATTAAAGTGCACCTCAGGGTCTAGGCGACACAGCGGAAGTGGTCGCACGTGAAATAAACACTTCTGTCCCCACCGAAGTGGCACTGCGGCTATGGCATTGCTCTAGGTCGCAGATTTGACCGAGGCACCCGCATTTCGATGAGGGAGAAATAAAAAACGGTCGGGCACTTTGATTTAGGGAGACGTTAATGAGCACCATGGTACCAAAATTAACCCGGAGAGCGCCACTATGGCATGCCTCATAATACAATCGTGATTTTGGGAAGCAGGGCCGCGTCATCAAATTAAGGTTTAGTGCTTCTAACATGATGCGATATGCCATGTGACGCAATGACAATGCTCAACCCTCTCTGAGGTGACGAAATATTTCGGACAAAACCTAAAGCAAACACCTCTCCCTTTGTATTTTGTGTACTAAGCACACAAACAGTAGTGGTGCAAGCAAGGTAACGCTTAACAGCAACTCACCACACTCGTGTTGAGAAACCGTTGAAAAAATTAAATATTTGCCTTCAACATAAGCAGTTATTATGAGAGTCAATGCAAACAGCACAGAAAGCTTCGCTTACAGAGATTCACACAGTGTGTGGAATCTGTATATTTAAAATGTTTTTCGCGGATCACAATGTGCGGACCTAGTCGACACCCATCAGAAACAGTGCTGCAGAACTGCCATATGCAACACAACCTTTTTTTTCTACACAGGTGAAGGAAAATCACAGGTTTGTGCTATTCGTGGAATCAGACATGATTTTCTGTTTTGACAGACACCTAAATCTTCGCGAAAGCAGGTACATAACCTCTATTTTGCGTCTGAGAATACAGACGATTCCTTTATTTGACGGTATGCTGAATGTGTAGCGGATGTCTGTGATATTCTGATCACAGTTGTTACCTTGACAACTATTTCTTTCACGTAAGTAGAAAGAACCAGAGAGAGCAGAATGACAAGCATTTTCCCCAACTATCTGCACTCTAATCGGGGTCAACGTTTTTTCTTCCCTCGCCACTTCTGATGGTTTATGAAACGGAGCACCTGACTTGTCTGACGATTTCAACGTTAGTATTTAGGCAGTCAGATATTTATGGCAAGGCCTGCAAGGTGATTTTCAATTTTTGGACCGCGTAAATAATTTAATCGAATATGCATGTCAATTAAGAGAACGAGACTTGGTTTTGTGGACAGTGTTAATTGGTAAGCTAACTTAGGAGTCTGGAAATAGCCAATCTGTATTACGTATCTAAAAAGGTTTTATTTAAGGTTATACCCGTGTCACACTGGCGTTTGCAAGGCCTTCTAACCAATATTCAGTTGGCTCAAAGATCAAGTTCGAGCTGCTACATGGGCGGTTTCTAAGGCCGCCGAGTCAATAGTCTATCGAGTCAACGGAGCACCCTACAACTACATGTACTAGAAGTATTCTAATACACTGTACTACAACTCTATCGAAATCTCGATGGCCTTTGAGCAAAGTAAGCGGAAACAGCCCGAGCATGCCCTCTCGATCACAGTGTGCTCGTATTCACGGTTAGAAAGAACAAATCAAACCAAATGCTCTGAAAGTACTATATATGTGCGTTATTCAATATTCAATAAAGTGTTTTTGACACTTGACATGTGCGAACACACACCAAAATGTCAGCCGCATCGAGCGGCGCAAACGTTGCCACAGTTTTGCTACTCAACAACTTAAAAACTAAACATGACAATGTATAAACAATTTTTTTTAATGTATAAACCAACACAAAAGACATTATAATGCTTTTATATGGTTTTAATGTTGTTTAACTTTTCGTGACATGAAAAGGAAAAGAAAGATCCGCAGCGCCACACAATTTTGCGAGAAACACCTGAACCACTCAACGGCCTTTCAAAAGTGCCGTGTAGCATCGCGACAACTCCTTTGAGTCGATAGAGTTGTGGCGTTTCAAAGGCCGTTGACTGGAAGGCCATCCAAATGTGCCCGTGAGACGCAGGTAATAGTCAAATGACGGTACCCTCTTTTGCGGGGCCGAAGAGTTCTCTAGGTGCGCAGGACAAATGATCCGCTAAAAAATCCGATCCTCCGCTCGTTTTAGGCGCCACAAGTGCTACTGGCACACAACTGTGGCCCCCTGGCACGGAGGTGCTCGCTAATGGGTCCAACTGTTGAACAATAGCAGAGGAGGAGGTCACCAAAGGCCCTTGTCTACCCGGACGCTGCTCTCCACAGGTACTCCTGCTCTCGGACTTCAAGCATGACCCGACAGTAAAGAAATAATCCACATACCTCGCAACACCATTATTCTCCTTAAGGGTCTTTTGACAGTAATAATTTTGATTACGCAAACCACGTTAGCGGCGCCATTTCCGAAATAATTCACTTCCGAAATGCTTCACCAAAGAGCGGTTTGTGAATCTCTATGCCAAAAAGTAAATTTTTGGAGGCTTTTGGCTGAAGATACTTTGAGAATTTTGGTGATGAATATCCAAGGGGGACTTGATAATTTATATTTATTGTGTAGCTCTCAAAGTTTCCCATGACATGGGGGATGACAGAGTAACAAAGTGTTTAACATTAGATGAGACTGTAGCAAATGAATGAGCATGAGGATAATGTCGGCTAAGAGTGACAGGGAAGAAACACCGTGGCGCTACACGGCGCTTGACAACAGCAACTCTTCATTAGGTGAACCTGTGCCCAGAAAAAGAAGCCACATTCCGGAACCAGGACATGCGCCGATCGAGGAAACCTGCACTGAAAGCGCTTTCATTTCACACATGCAAGAAATGTTTATTTCGTTATTGTAGCAATTATAAGAACACCACCATAGCCGGCACAATGGACGCACTTGAGCACATAAAAATGTAGTCTTTATGTTTTTTTTCTGGTTGGTTACGGCCGGCGCCGAGTTGGAACACGAACCTCATGTTTGCTTTCCATCTGTTGCCGGACGTCTGTAGATGGCCTCTAGTGATCTGGTGATGTCATTACTGGTTATGTTGACGGCAAATATTTAATTTCTCAACACGAGTGTGGTGAGTTGATGTTGAACGTTACCTTGTTTACAACATTACAGTTTGTCTGCTTAATACACAAAACAAGTACAAAGGGAGTAGTGTTTGCTTTTAGGTCTTGTCCGCCATATCACGTCACCTCAGAGAGGGTAGAGCATTGTCATTGCCTCACATGGCACATCGCATAATGGCAGAAGCCTTAAACTTGAATTTGATTACGGGGCTCTGCGTGCCAAAACCGCGATCGCATTATGAGGCATGCCATAGTGGCGCACTCCGGATTAATTTAGGCACCATGGTGCTCGTTAACGTGTCCCTAAATCAAAGTGCCCGAGCGTTTTTTATTTCTCCCTCGTAAAAATGCGGGTGCTCGATCAAATCTGCGACCTCGAGCAATTCCATAGCCGCAGTGCTACTTCGGCGGGAACAGAAGTGCTTATTTGACGTGCGACCGCCTCCGTTTTGTCGTCTAGACCCTGAGGGGCCCTTTAATGAACGCTACTCTGCTTACGCATGTCCTGTTTATGCTTACCGCTAGACATATTTGATGGTTTTATTTTTATAAATCACAGAAGCGGACCCCACCGTACCTTGAACTTAAGTTTGTCTAGCGTTTATTTGCCGTCTGCGGGGACCTTTTTTTCTATTCCACCCCTCTCCCGTTGTATTTGTATGAAAACTGCGAACAAGAGGTGGCAAGGCGGTTAGTCTCTCGATTCGCGACTGCGTCTGCTCACCACATTCTCTGCCTTCTCTTTTCGCTCCTTCCTTCCATTCTATCTAGCTAAACTCTGGATCGGCACGTCGGTAAAGAGGTAAGTGTTTGCGAGGGGTCACGGATAATTACAGCTGTCAAAAGGCTAATGTGGCCTTGACCCGGAAGCTTCAGGAGGCATTGTGCACATTCGACGCGGTGAGGTCCAAACGAGTTCTTCTCGTCTCTTCTTCGCCACGCTCTTTCCATGTATATAGAGCTTTTCATTGGGGTAGAAGGAAAGGGAGCGCGGTGCTGCTTGACGGTATGTGAGTGCGTCACAAAGCACAGAAGGAACACAACCTAAAAAAAAATCGGTTATCATCCTCTTTCTCGTGAAACACGTTCCAACGCCACAGTACAAGCTCGAATAGTTACACCGCACAACGTTTATAGATGCATAAACATTGACGCCGCATGCTTGTAACATACGCTATATAGAACAAAGATATCTATAATCCAGCACCTACCACTGCTTAGGATGCTCGCACAGTTGGTAAACGGTCGCTTTGCTGGAAAAATATAATTTACACTATAAGGCATGCTGTTATTAGTAACGAAAGCTATATTATATTCATGGGTAGAAACCTCATACACAGAACCAAGTAATCATGCAATGTAATCTGCAGCTAACAGCTTGAACGATTGTCAAAGTATAACGGTACAGCTCCTATTGTAGCAGAAGGGTTCCCACGCTCTTACAATCGTCGTGTATGTTGCAGTTCTACGAAACCGTAGCTTAAATGTAGAGGATAATACTGCAATAAGCTCACATTAGTGAATGGAACTGTCAGTAATGAACAATTGATCTCCGAGGCTAATTGTAGGCTCGAACATGCGCGCACACACCGCGCTGCGTGCTCCGTCCGCCTCAACGCCAGTAGAAAGTCCGGCCATAGTGACTTAAACCACTTTAGTACGTCTCACAGAACCGCATAGCGCGTACAAGACGCACGTCCTGCTAATAGACCATACGAGTGCGAAGACAAACACCAGAAACTACCGCCGAGCGTTTACCTGTCATGCGAAACGGAGCACTCGCCCAAGCCAGCATGCCGCCTGCCCATAGATGGCGCCACAGCGCAGGAATATGTAAAGTCCCTTGATAATTTGAAAGTACTGCCACTCTTTGAACTCTGCCGCCGCTGCGCGATCTCCTGGCCTCCTCCTCGCCCATTGCGTGTCCCCCCTGCGGCAAAAAGTTTTGCCCCCGTTTTTCTGCACGACGATTGGTCTCCCTGCCGTTGCCCTTGGAAACGCGCGGATCTTGAGTTTTGCTTGTGTTTTTCTTTTTTGTTCGCGCCATTTTCCCCCTGAGCACGGCTGGCTCGGTGCTTTAGCTCGGCGTAGCGAACGTCGTGCGCAGTGTTTCTGGTCTATGTGCTAGCGCTATGCCGGGCTGTTGCGCATATAACTGCAGCAAGAAGCCTGAAGATGCTTATGCCGTTTTTATGATACCACAACGAAAGCGTAACGGCTTGAGTGGCTGCATGACATTGGCCGAAGCAACTTTATTCTGACAAAGAATAGCGTTGTTTGCGAGCTGAGAAGTCTTTCTTATAGCTCGTAGCAAAGCATCCCGTAATGCTGCATTTTTTATCATTCTTCCGGCCTGCTCACCAGCGTTTTTGTTGCGGTTGTCCTCAGTATGCTTAATATTCTGCGGTGGCTCCATCACTTCGCCCGTCGCTAACTGTTGTTATTCAGTCGGAAGCGCAGTATTACTGATTCTGCTTTGCGCCCTGAAAAAATTAGTGGCAAGTATCCCCGTAGTATTGTAGGTGATGAGCGTTCACTAGTCAAAATTGAGCTTTTTTTTAAGTTTTAAGGCGAAAGCCTTTAGATCTTTATGTTTCAAGGTCGAGTTCTAAACTGAAAGTATCACGTGACCGAAGGAAGGCCAGAGGGGACCCAAAGCATGTCTACCCCTGTATGAGAGAATGATTACCCAAGTTAATTAATGAATCATTAGTGGTTGATATAAGGTGGATTAGGGAGGATTAAGGTTGATTAGAGTGTATTAAAGAAGATTAAGGTGTATTAGAGTGCATTACGAAGGATTAAGATGTATGAATAAAGATTTAGGTGCGTGGAGGAGAATTAAGGCGGATTAAGATGAAGTGTTGATGAAAGGGTAATAAGACCGATTGGGGTGGATAAGGGTGCATGAACAGCAATCCAATCACTAATCAATCATTACTGTGGTAATCATTAATTATCTCTTATACGCGGCTGCACATGCTTTGTTTCGCTTCCCGCCTTCCTTCGGTCACGTAATATTTTCTGTAGCTCACAACGGGACCTTGAAACAGAGGTCTAAGGCTTTTGCTTAATAAGCCACACACAAAGGGATGTGTCACAAGCAATACTAGACCAGACGCACGAAGTAAAGCATTTGATCATGTGGCAAATTGTCTGGAATATAGAACTCGCCTCAAAGCTCCGTTTAAATCAGTATACCCCGTTCATACGGCTTTAAGAAAAAAGCAACCTCCTCATAAACGTTGCCTCCAGCATTATCGATGCTGTTATTAGCATTTCTCAAAATTTTCAACCCCACTGGGGCGCGCAGTTGGCCCAATATAACACACCTCCATAAAATCGTGCGGCCCGTCCGCGGGAGCCCAGGAGGAATAGCGTGCCGTGCGCAGCCGGCCGGCGAGGAGAATCGAGGAAGCAAGCGCCGTGAGGAGGAGAGTGTCGCTACTTTCAAATTATCAAGGGGCTTTAGGAATATGGCGCATGACAAGCTGAAGCTGAATAATTCTCATGGGTGGTGGCAAGGGAAAAGAAACCTGCCATGAGTAACTACTTAAGAGGAAAAAACGAAATCGGGAAAGAAACCATTTATGATAACTCAAAGGACAGGCCGCCAATGTAATCTAAACCTGGCAATGTTTAACGTTAGAACGCTATCTAGTGAGGCGAGTCTAGCAGTGTTATTGGAAGAATTAGAGGGTAGTAAATGGGATATAATAGGGCTCAGTGAGGTTAGGAGGAAAAAGAAGCATATACAGTGCTAAAAAGCGGGCATGTACTGCGTTACCGGGGCTTAGCGGAGAGACGAGAACTATGAGTCGGATTCCTGATTAATAAGGAAATAGCTGGTAACATACAGGAATTCTATAGCATTAACGAGAGGGTGGCAGGTCTTGTTGTAAAAATTAATAATAGGTACAAATTGAAGGTGGTACAAGTCGATGCCCCTACATGCAGTCATGATGACCAGGAAGTCGAAAGCTTTTATGAAGACGTGGAATCGGCGATGGGTCAAGTCAAAACAAAATACACGATACTTATGGGCGACTTCAATGCCAGGGCAGGCAAGAAGCAGGCTGGAGACAAGTCAGTGGGGGAATATGGCATAGGCTCTAGGAATAGCAGAGGAGAATTATTAGTAGAGTTTGCAGAACAGAATAATACGCGGATAATGAATACCTTTTTCCGCAAGCGGGTTAGTCGAAAGTGGACGTGGAGGAGCCCGAATGGTGAGACTAGAAATGAAATCGACTTCATACTCTGCGCGAACCGTGGCATCATACAAGATGTAGGCGTGCTCGGCAAGGTACGCTGCAGAGACCATAGGATGGTAAGAACTCGAATTAGCCTGGACTTGAGGAGGGAACGGAAGAAACTGGTACACAAGAAGCCAATCAATGAGTGAGCGGTAAGAGGGAAACTAGAGGAATTTCGGATCAAGCTACAGAACAGGTATTCGGCTTTAACTCAGGAAGAGGACCTTAGTGTTGAAGCAATGAACGACAATCTCATGGGCATCATTAAGAAGTGCGCAATAGAAGTCGGTGGTAACGCCGTTAGACAGGAAACCAGTAAGCTATCGCAGGAGACGAAAGATCTGATCAAGAAACGCCAATGTATGAAAACCTCTAACCCTAGAGCTAGAATAGAACTGGCAGAACTTTCTAAGTTAATCAACAAGCGTAAGACAGCGGACATCAGGAAATATAATATGGGTAGAATTTAGGAGGCTCTCAGGAACGGAGGAAGCCTAAAAACAGTGAAGAAGAAACTAGGAATAGGCAAGAATCAGATGTGTGCGTTAAGAGACAAAGCCGGCAATATCGTTACTAATATGGATGAGATAGCTGAAGTGGCTGAGGAGTTCTATAGAGATTTATACAGTACCAGTGGCATCCACGACGCTAGTGGAAGAGAGAATAACCTAGAGGAATTCGAAATCTCACAGGTAATGCCAGAAGAAGTAAAGAAAGCCTTAGGAGCTATGCAAAGGGGGAAGGCAGCTGGGGAGGATCAGGTAACAGCAGATTTGTTGAAGGATGGTGGTCAGATTGTTCTAGAGAAACTGGCCACATTGTATACGCAATGCCTCGTAACCTCGAGCGTACCGGAATCTTGGAAGAACGCTAACATAATCCTAATCCATAAGAAAGGTGACGCCAAAGACTTGAAAAATTATAGACCGATCAGCATACTGTCCGTTGCCTACAAAGTATTTACTAAGGTAATCGCAAATAGAATCAGGAACACCTTTGACTTCTGCCAACCAAAGGACCAGGCAGGATTCCGTAAAGGCTACTCAACAATAGACCATATTCACACTATCAATCAAGTGATAGAGAAATGTGCAGAATATAACCAACCCTTACATATAGCTTTCATTGATTACGAGAAAGCGTTTGATTCAGTCGAAACCTTAGCAGTCATGGAGGCATTACAGAATCAGGGGGTAGATGAGCCATATGTAAAAATACTGGAAGATACCTATAGCGGCTCTACAGCCACCGTAGTCCTCCACAAAGAGAGGAACAAAATCCCTATAAAGAAAGGCGTCAGACAGAAAAATACGATCTCTCCAATGCTATTCACAGCATGTTTACAGGAGGCATGCAGAGGCCTGGAGTGGGAAGAATTGGGGATAAAAGTTGATGGAGAATACCTTAGCAACTTGCGAATCGCTGATGATATTGCCTTGCTTAATAACTCAGGAGACCAATTGCAATGCATGCTCACCGACCTGGAGAGGCAAAGCAGAAGGGTCGGTCTGAAAATTAATCTGCAGAAAACTAAAGTATTGTTTAACAGTCTCGGAAGAGAACAGCAGTTTACGATAGGTAGCGAAGCACTGGAAGTGGTAATGGAATACATCTACTTAGACCAGGCAGTGACCACGGATCCGGATCGTGAGACTGAAATAACCAGAAGAATAAGAATGGGCTGGGGTGCGTTTGGCAGGCATTCTCAAATTATGAACAGCAGGTTGCCACTCTCCCTCAAAAGCAAAGTGCATAACAGCTGTGTGTTACCAGTACTCACATATGAGGCAGAAACCTGGAGGCTTACGAAAAGGGTTCTGCTGAACTTGAGGACGACGCAACGAGCTATGGAAAGAAGAATGATAGGTGTAACGTTAAGGGATAAGAAAAGAGCACATTGGGTTAGGGAACAAACGCGAGTTAATGACATCCTAGTTGAAATCAAGAAAAAGAAATGGGCAAGGGCAGGACATGTAATGAGGAGGGAAGATAACCGATGGTCACTAAGGGTTACGGACTGGATTCCGAGGGAAGGGAAGCGTAGCAGGGGGCGGCAGAAAGTTAGGTGGGCGGATGACATTAAGACTTTTGCAGGGACAACATGGCCACAATTACTACATGACCGGGGTAGTTAGAGAAGTATGGGAGAGGCCTTTGCGCTGCAGTGGGCGTAACTAGGCTGATGATGATGATGAAAGGGAAGCTCATGACTTTTCGAAGCGAGATCAGGATGCATTAAAACACGCACCTATAAATCGAGATATAAGAAGGAAGAAGGAGCTTGTGCTTGCTGTGGTAAAGCTATGGAAACTACGGAGCATGTTTTATTAGAATGTGAAGACGTCTACCCGGCAGCCGATTTAGGCACCACTGGCCTCCTTGGAGCACTTGGGTTCAGAGGGAGCAGTGGTAAAGCAAACATGTCCGCAATAGACCTTAGTAAGAGGCAACAGGAGGATTGGTGAAAGAAAAGTAGGGAAACGACAAAAGACGGAGACGTACAAAAGCACAGGTCACAATAGGGGATCAGAAAATTTGGGCGTGGTAGTTCATAGTGTTTTTTTGTCTTTTTAATTGTTTAACCTAGGTAGAATATTAGGAAGTATAGTAGGAAGAGCTTGGTGGCGCCACCCACCACCCCGTTCCAAAGGGGACGCTCATAACATCCATCCATCCATCCATGATGGAGCCTGTGAAAAAACGGTGTATACACGCTCTTAGCCGCTCCCCGACAGTAGCAGCAGGAACAGTGGGAAAGCCGAAAGAAAACGCACAGAATGTTTCGCTTTAAAACACACATAAGCACAAATTGGCATTTCGTACTACACCAAGTGTGTTTCTTGCTAATGGCAGCATTGAGTATACCACCTAAACCCGAGTAAGTCCTGCATACCATAAACTGCTAAATGAAAAGCAGGAACCATAGCACACAATGGAAGGTTAATAAAAGAACGAATTCATTGGACCCTGCACAGCACCTTTAAAAATTGAACAATGAATGAACTACTTGAACAAAAGGAATGAACTACTTGAACAAAAGAATGAACTACTTGAACAATTTTCGCTCACGCGCTCTGCTCACATGCATGTGCATTATTCTGTGCCTTTTGGGTCCTCTCATTCATGGTCTATAGAATGTTCGTTTCTTGCCGGACTAGTCGTCGGCCATGGCCATGAACTCCTCCATGAACCCGTCATTCACGGTGGAATGGTGACTCGTTCCGGGACTGTTGGCACAGGACAGCAGGCTGCGGTTGACGTCCACCTTCTCATCGCGTGACACTGTCTCGGCGCTACCTCTGATGGATTCTTCAACTGCTACGTCGCTGATACTGCGGCATCGCTTGAACCGCTTCAGAGGAATGCCTGCGCATAGCACAATAAATGGAAGGCCATAGGTTAGGGTTATCGAAGATACGAAATTTAGAAATCAAGGCAGTAACATACATCTCGCAAGATCACAGGAATTGTGCAAGAAGAAACAATACAGAGAAGGAAACAAATTTATCAACCGAAGTAAGTTTCTATCCCAGTCAAAATGCGTGTTCTGAATATTACGGAGGAAGTCACAAAATATTTTATGTTCTCCTTATCGGCCTAATTAGTCATGCTAATTACCACAGTTCTCAAGTATTGAGAATAGGGACAAGCGTACATTTATAAAGTTCACGAGAGTTCCGAAGAACCTTGTTGACCCTATTGTTTTCATATATCACGGTCTTTCCCTGGGACGCGTAAGAAATTATTGCTTACCAAGTAAAACAGGAGGAAGACGGGAGATGGAAATTCAAGAAGATGAGCAAGACGAGAACAAGGTGAAAGCGGGAGGCAACGTTTCGACAAGTGGACTTGACCTTGTTCTCGTTTTGCTATTGCTTAGAAAGTAGGAAATATAAGCTGCTGAACAAGATATTTCATAGAAAGTTGTGCGGTTATATTATTGGAAGTTTACCGCTGTAGCATAACTTGTAACGTTGAATAATCAATCTTGAAAAGTTATGCAATCGGGCACACGACAAAATCAGTGCGTCTTGGTGCGTACCACCGTAAACAAACTACATTATTCACGCTCTCCTCAAATGTTTCGGCCAATTTTGAAACCTTGTGCAGAGTTTGTTAGGACGCCTTGTATTTAAAAAGAATACAAAAGAAATGCTGAGGCTTGTCGCTAGCGCGACTTTCTCGAGCATGCCAACATTTACAACGTGTCCTATCGCTGCAATACGCAATACGTTTAAAGCGCCGTTTCGCTTGCAGCAGAGCTGCCACGCAAAACGGCGCTTTAAAGGTATTGCGTATTGCATCGATAGGACACGTTGTAAATGTTGGCATGCTCGAGAATGTCCCGCTAGCGACAAGCCTCGCTTCTGTGCAAACCTTTTGTGAGAACGCCAAGCGGACTACCAATGCTAAAACTTCAAAAAAAAATGCAACGTAAGACACACATGCGCACATAATACGACTGCGAGCGTTGAGAGCAGTAGACGATCCACATTAAACAAAATTCACGTGAAATGTTTTGGATATAAATGTTGCAGTACAGAATATGTTTATATCAAATTTGGAAGCCCAGCGCTTAGGCGAAATACCCAAAAAATAACGGCACACCTATTTGAGGACGGCCCTGCGGGGGCAAGCAAGCAGAAAGCTTTATCAGTTTTTCAGATATTTCGGAAGCTTTCAACATGATGTGGCAAGAAAGGCCACACGAGATGTATGCGCGGCAAAATTCATGGTAATATGTTCCAATTCCGTCTAAAATATTATGTTGGCGTACCTGCTGTTAGCATATTAACTATATGCTTCAATATTGATTACAAACCTAACAATTAGGAATTATACAGAAACGATGGATACATTAACGAAAGAAACAGTGTTTTATCTGCATCGAAGGCGAGGTATTTTTCTTAAAATATCATTCATGGTAACTTGGATATCCTGTACATATCTCGCACGTCTGGCAACAAATTACAGTATACGGGAATAAACCAACCACAAAAGAAGCCTAAATCAGTGTTAAAAACTGTCATAAACCCTGCAATGCAAAAAAAGTATCACCACCACGGTAGACGATGCGTTTCTGAGCTGCGGGTCCTGACGAAGGGCCGGGCTCGGAAACAGCGTCACCGCCTGCAGCCCACTTGGAGGCCACTGCAGCGCCTGTAGCCAGGATTACAGTCTCCCGTGAAGCCAGCTCCACTCTCCTTGGGCACACCACGCGGCACCTGGGCAGGGTGAAACGCACTCGCTTTGCTGGCATGGCTCCTTTGCTCGGTACAGCGAATCCGATGCACGTCCGCACACAACGAAGTCGGGCGTCGAATGAATTTTTTTTCACTCGCAAGGCAACAGGCGTCTTTCCCTTTCCCTCTCCCACTGCACCAACCATTGGGGTGGTTGGTTAGGAAGCGTCCGTGCAAGGTCAATGTATCTCAGGCCCCGCCCATACTCTTGCCGCCCCCCCCCCCCCGCAGGAGCTGGATCCGACACACTTTAACATAAAACGGAGGAGTAATTGCGCATTTGTAATGCAAAGAAATTTGGAATATGTTTACCTTGTCCCGGCCCAGACATTCCCACCTGTGGCGACGGCAGCAATACAAAAGCCGAAAATTACCACTACACCATGCTGCTCTCCCAACGAACACATAAATAGTCAGGTTTGAAAACGAGACTGATCCACACTTAAACCATTGACGTTCTGTCATGACTGTTTAAGGTAAGCGCGGAAAACAGCCGTGTCTTTCCTAGCAGCGTTCGCGTCCGAGCTGCAAACTGGCTGCTGTACAGTTCATTGTTCCGTATATCAGGTGCGTTTCCTTCGCTCGACTTCGTGCTCCAATTCAGCGTTGTGTAATGTTTAACTCGGACGGCGTTACTCGGACGATTGAACATCCACCATGCATGGTCAACATTTTAAAATTGTTTTTCCGTCAGTGGGACATCGCGGCCATGACAGTCGAGGAGGGTGTCAGTTTTTCGTCTTCGCTCAGTTACAGGGAAACACGGTGGCTTTTCCGTTATTAACCGCTGCAGTTCTACGCCATTTGGCTTGAATAGCCCGAAGACGCATGTGGTGTGTGCTATACAGGAACCGGGTGCGAGTGAAGCACATTTATCTACACCCCGTAGGCTTGGTTAAAGGAAAAGTAAAGCCAATCAGTGAGGAAATATTGTTCCCTTAAGCATGTATCAGCTGGGACTGTAGATAAGTGCTGTAAAATTGCATTGCAGAGTATGAGGATTTCTGATTTTAGCTTAAATTGAGTTGTCCCAAATTTTTTGAACAGAGGAAGCATTATGAATGACCATACAGCACGCACAACTGATTGATTGGCTGCAGCTATTATGTGAAAGAAACTATAGGCCCCTGCGACGCTACCGTCGCCGACTCAGCGCTTACGCGTGGAATTGCAAACGCCAGTACACGCTATCAATGCCAATGCCGCACTTCGCCATTTCCCTCTCAAGTTTCTTCTTTTTTCATTTTCCGTAGAAGCATACGCTATCCTCAGCCTCCTAACTTGCGCTTGCTTTTGTTCATGCCACAGATTCTCGAGGTTAAACACAGACTTCTGAATGCAGCTGATGTTACTTGATCGCCTAACCTTGCGACCCATTTCATGCGGGATCGGTAGCCACTTCGAAATTGTTCGCCCCCTTCACGTTTTAAGTATGTTGTGCTGTGATTTTTCGCGGCGCCCTATGTCAGCTAGTATGCGGCGTTCCGGTGTTATCTAGACATACATATTCAAAGTGATGTTGAATATTGAGGGATTATTGTGCATTGGTAAGTGACAGTGTGCGAAGCCGCTGTCGCAGATAAAGGGACCGGTGGGGCGAAGACAACTTAACATCGAGAGCGAACGGGTGAGCGCAAGAAGCCGACGAGAAGAAGCGACGCGCGTGATTTCTGATGCGACGTCAAAACAACATACAAAGAAGAAAGGAACCATTAAGGACCGTACACGTTGGGTGACGTAGAAGAGAATTAAGGAAGAAGAAGAGATGAGTAAGAGACCAAGGGCCGTGTTTGATGCCGTTTGCATTTACATATAATCAACAAAACGAATAACTCTTTCATTGTTCTCTTATAATTTGCTTCTTCTTGTATGTTTCGTTTTCTTGCTTTTTTGCTCACATCGAATTCGTAACATTCCAAAAGTATAGGTAATCGTTTCAGCACGCAATTCTTCGCCATTGATTGATTGATTGATTGAAAACTTTATTGTTCCACCGAGCTGGGGTGCCCGCCTCTTAACTTACACGTAGGTAAGGGAGGAGGAGGAAGCAGTCCCCGCGTGTTGAGGACGGTGAGTCTTCACGGCCTCAACGGCCAGGCGGATTGCTCGACGCTGGTCGTCTTCAGCCTCGCTCTGGAGCAAGGCCTCCCAGGCTTCTCTACTGACAATGTTTTCCTTGGCCCCTGGGGAGCCAGCACACTCCCATATTATATAGTCTAGCGTACCTTCGCCAATCCCGCGTGTGCGTAAGAGCCATAACATGAGGCCATTGTCATCATCATCATCGAGACCCTAGAACGGCGTGCACTGTAAACGAAAATAAACCCAGCTGGGGTTTTTTAAGAGGTGATGTGCCCTAAAACATCCGCTCCTCAAATATTTACTCCGATGTACGGGAGCAAAACAGCGCAATTCCCTCATTTCACTCCGCTGGCTAGCTGCGGGAGTATTAAGGCGACATGACGCGATTTTACTCCGCTTCAAAATCTTGTTCTCCCGTGAAACTCCGACAGGGTGTTTTAAAAAACTCCCCTCCACCGAAAAAGGTTGGTCACGTGGCGCTTCCCATGAGGCTGTGTGCCTCGCCAGCGACCGGGCGCGTTCGGCGGAGCCGGCAGTGCTCATGGCTGACGGTTTGTTTACGTCTGTGAAGTGTCGTTCCGTGACAGCGTTTCGTCAATATGTTTCCCGTATTTCCTTCCAGAAAGTGTTACGGTATGCCTGAAGCTAACTGTATCTCAGCTTCAAGTAGATTAGCTGTGATCACTTTGCTGACAACGTTGATTGCAAGAGCGACGTTTTTAAGTGCGGAAAAAGGCTTAGGTATACCTCGAAGCTGCTCACTGGCTCGTGATGTCGGTTCAGGTTCTGACTGTGTTTTCGTGCTGCGTGACCCTGGCCTGTGTTCTTCAGTACGGGGAATGCGACTTCTATGTCTTTTTGGGTACATGCTGGCAACGTCCAGTGTAGTGTTTGAAAGGACCGCGTAGCAATGGCAACAGCAGCCACTGTTCGAGCGACGACATCCGTGGTCGCATATGAATGGTGTACCCCAAGTTCGTTGCGGTGCTGTGTTGCCAGTGAGAATGAGTGCAAGCAACTGTTTTTATGTATCTGTGAACGGATATCCTCACCGGAAGAAAAACGGTAGAACATAAGTATGCGTACTGAAAATAAAGCTTCTTATTGAGCGATGTGAATCGAATTGTTATCGCGCATATAGGTTTTGGTCACGTCGTTGCTTCCGATATTGCATTAACATTACGCTCTATCCGAGACACTGATTTAGACGCATGCCTGCTGGCTCCGAGTTTAAGGATTCACTCGACAGATCAGCGATGTAGCTTCTTTTCACAGCCGAGAGAGATTGCTTGGACGCAGAGCGACTAGTGCGGTGTATAAAATGTATGACTACGCATTTTTCGGTGTTACGTCGGCACCTGCGGGTCATGCTCACGCGTAATAATTTTTTGCTACGCTACCACTATATCGCAAAAATTTAATTTTGCTATGTAGCCCACTCACTTACATTTTTGTTGCTTTCTGTAACTAACGCACTACTTTTTTGCCGCGAAGGCCGGCAGTGTGCGAAGTCGCTTCAGCACTCATAGAATGGCATAACTTTGAAAAAAACATTAACTTTTTTCTCTCACTATTCTGAATTAACAGTTTTGTGCTGATTAAGGTATTAAGGTAGAGAGGCAGATCTCGTATGAACGAGCATGTGAGTCGTAATTCTGAAAACAGCACAGCTGCTCCCTAGGCGGTTTCGAGGCACACAGTATTGTGGCTATATATACTGGCACCGTTGCTTCTAGAGTATCGCGTGTAGGTGGCATGTCTTCCAAATTTCTGCATTGGGCGTTTCTGAAATGTTTATGTATGTCATGACATATTGACTTGTTTCGTCGAATTTGACGCGGTCTCCTGTGCATATTTCGAAATTTGACCAGCAGCCTCTGCATGTCAACATGTTCGCGCAAACTCACGTGATGCCTCTTTTTATACTCCTGTTGCATCTCGAAAAAGCTCCGTCCTTGCAAAGCAAAAAATTAAAAAGACAGAAAGAAAACTCCCATAATTCCACGCAAAAATTCCGCTCGCACGGAGTAAAAATTCTACTCCGATCGTACGGAGCATAATAAACTCCGAACCGGGCCGGGGGTCGCTAGAAGACAAGCACACAGTAAAATAATTTACACCCTTGATGGTGAGAATTGCGAATCATAACACCCTTGAAGGGTGTTTTCATTCAAGAAACATCCCATCATCATGACTTTTTGCGAAGCATAGGGCAGTTCTAGATGCCATAACACCCTTTTTTACTCACCGAAAGGGTGCACTGACTAAGAATATTGGGGGTGGGTGCAAGGGTGTTTTTGTTTGTTTTTATCACATTCACAAACATACAACTGCACGAAGAGACGGCGTGTCCCACGGCACTAAAAACCAGTGGCGGATCCAGAAATGGGCCCTGCCTTACCCCAAGCCCTTCCCCCCCGAGGCATATCGGGCTTTCAAAGCAGACGAAACTCCTGAAGAGAGTCCCCCTCCGTTTCACTGTCTGTTTTGATAAGCCATTTTAAATATGTCCTGGGAAAAACCTGTTGCTGAAGCACTACTATCTATTATGTCACAGTGTTCTAGGTGGCACACAGTTCCTAAATGTCGTCACGCACAAATTCCGCGGAATCCAAAAGCGCGCACCTACTTTTTCTAGTATTGAATACTTAACCAAAAGAAAAATGTTCAAAATGTTTTCAGCAAGGCAGAACTAGTGCAGCTCTTGCTTTTGGGACGCCAGGAATCTAGCAAAATGAATAGGTCACGTGACAGCATGCAGCTGGACGCGCCACAATTGCTCTAAAGCAGTGCGGTCGTCTAGGTTTCTTTCAAGCATGACAAAACAGGCAGAAAAGGGTGCGATGAACCATGCGCGGACAAAAGATACGCCGATTCGAGAAGCTTTGACCCCACCTGACCTTCTTTCGCCGAATCAATAACCCCAATTCGTTCTGCTTCTCTCAAGTTTATAAACAAGGTAGGTTCGTTGGCAAACTTGAGCCTTCTCACCCACCACAATGCTTTGCTCAAGCAGCATCTGCAGAAAGAGCCGCGCAAAACGCTCATGGCTTCGCGTCTGCGTCAATTTACGAAGCTGGCTGTACAAAAAGAAACTATTAAGTTTGTAGTTGTATAGTAAAAGAACGTTCTACTGGCTTACAAACAGCTGCCTGAACGGAGTGCTCAAAAAGAAAGGGAGAATAATCTAAGAAAGTATAGAGAACCAACGTACAACTTGCGATGCATAAAGTATTTACAACACCGACTAACAACGGTATTTACTGAAATATTTCCCCTCCCAAATTGGAGACAGTATTATTGCATGCATGAATAGGATAACAAGCCAATCATTGTAGATATAACGAGATTGCAGAAATTGGCGGGGCATTTGCAGACCCATCTTTGTTCACGGAACAGTGGTGAGGCATTTTTCAAGTGTGCGCGCTACTGCCCACCTGCCAAGTACGTTCGCGATGTCTTGGCATATGTAGACCTGCGCGAGACTCGCCCGTCTCCCCTCGCGAGACGGGTAGGACAGGTGCACATGCTGAATACGGGAAAGAAATACTTTGCAGAATGAAATTGAATTTTGTCAAAACACCAGAGCTCTGGATTGCAGGTTACAGCGTGCACAGGGGCTCTCTGCCAGACTTTAAAGCGAAGCTTTCTGTGCCTCCTCCCTCACTTTTTCCAATTCTGCTGCTGCTGCTGTCACTGGCTTGCCAGCCGCGTCGGTGGGTGGTTTGAGAGCGTGCATAATGAACATGAGAGGGACGCGGGGAAGGCGTGTGCGAGTCCTTTTAGCGAGAACTTCGTGGGCATCGCTACAATAGTCTTTGGACCTCTTTGGCCGTCACAATGCCCACTGAAACACCCTGGCTATCGACACAATGCCCTCTGGAAGACTAATTACGCGTTAGCCCCCTTCTGCCCACCCCCACCCACCGCAATAAGTAGTGCAGAAGGTGCAGCGCTTACTTTTTTGTACTCACATGCAACAGCGCAGAGGAGAGACAGTATGGTACTAAGGGGAGACAAAAGAATGCTTAAAGCCAACACCCAGACGAAATGTCATCACAGTTCCCACACTTTGCCAGGAAATTGTTGTTGTCATTCAATAGCCTTTACCACAACTGCACCCTCGCCGAGCAAAGGGGTTCGGCGATGGTATAGGCACAGCTATTGAATGGGAACAATACTAGATTGCTCTGCTCGTGGTAGTTTGAGGGCGAGCGTAGTTGGGTCGAAAATGACTTGTCTACCGCATGCACAAAATACCTCGATTTTGAATATATCTTCCTCATTAACCGTCAAATTGCTATTATAAGCAACTGCAGTAAGACAAAGACCGACATCAGATTATGACAACGACAACTCCTGGTGCTGTCCACCAGAGGGGAATCGTTGTTATATTTGTTCTTTCTTTTGAGCGGTCATAGGCCCCACTCGCTCACCCGCTCATAAAAACAAAGAAAAAAAAAACCCCCGAGATCTGGATTCGCTTCGGTTGCACTTTCACGACAGCAGGCAAAGAACTGACTTTTCGTACTTGGAAACTTAAGGTTTTCGTGTAATTCTGCACATGTGAAATTTCGTGGTGTCGCCTATACGTTTAGAAAGCTATTATGCAAGTACTTTTATATCTGCCGTTAATCCAAGCTATTTAAAATTTGAGTGAGCACTCCAGTTCAGAAATATGAGCATTGTGAACTTCTTGAAAATGCCAATTAAAGCTTTTTTTCTCTCTCTGTTTCTCTGTGTATAAAAGAAAAGACAGACTCGCAAGTACCTCTGTATCTTATACAATCAGGAAGGGCCACGTCTCTTTACAAATGAACGTCCAAGCAAACAAACAAAAAAGAAAGCATCGACAAATAAATTCACTTACACGCAGTTACCAGCCCACCTTTGCCCCATTTGATTTGATATCAGCCCATGTTTCTGGAAATAAATTTCCAGTGAAACTACCCGTAAACACAGAAAATGGCTTAGAGGTAGCGTAAAATAAGTAGCTTTGAAAGTAATACACACACATAGTTTAAAAGAATATCTGTTTTTATGCCTTGAAAACTAAACCGAAATTGAAATAACTTCCCCCGACGGGTGTCGCCGCTATCGCCGCTACGTCATTTCCTGCGTCTCGCGGCGGGCCGCCGGGAGCACATGTGTGTGTTCTCCGTGACATTCTTCGAGTTGTGAGTAATTAGATTGTTTTTTGCTGCGTTTAGGTTGTACCACCTCGTTGTTTTCGTGTACTTTTGTGCTCATCGACGCGAAGTGAGCGTCCGGAGTGAAGGCGACGCGATTATGCGTGAGAAAGAAGGGCACCAGCGGCCTACGACATCGGTGTTTCTTTGTGACAGTGTGTTTACTACGCCTACGACGGCCGTCATTCGTGGCGAAGGAGAAAACATCTTCCATTCGGCCTGAACAGTGATGAAGTGGACGTTTTGTTTTTCGGCGGAATCCATCGTCAACATGGTCCATCCACTACGTAAACGAAACGGCGTACCCAGAGTACAGATCGTGACAGCGCTCCGCCTTCAAACCGAGGGCCTTTGCAAGGCGCATGAACTGCTCATATAAAAGGTACGTACGTAGCCACGTTCAGCGTCGCGGTTTTTATCGTGCGTCATTGTGGTAGTAATTTTCGCGTAATTTATTTAAAGGACAGCGCAAGGTGTGTTGGATGCGAGTGTAGTATATGTACTCCAGGCGTAGCCTGTGGGCACCGAATGTGAAAAAGAAAAAAAAAGAATGTTTCATTGTTCACGTGTCCTCAACTAGAGTTGTAGAGAATTAAGTACTGCTACGCGTCAGTATTCGGCGCAGGCAGGGAAATAATACTTGTGGTTTGACTAATTGGTTCTTTCTGTTACCAAAGATGGGCGCAGACTTCTACCGGTGTCGCACGGCCACTTTCGATCACGATTGAGCCTGTTCTGGATCGAAATTTTCGACCGCGATTGGCTCCCGTCCACCGATTGTGCAACGAGGCCAAACGCGTCCAGAAATTCGATTCCAGTCAGGATCGATCGCGGCCAAAAGTGTGCAGTGTGACAACCGTATTAAATGTCGCTTGTGTACTTTCACTCAATTGTTATTTTTTTTTTTTGTCGGAGGTCCCGTGGTAGGTAATGTCGCAGGAAGCTTGCAATGCTTGTGGTTTCATGACTAGAACTAACGCAAAACAAAAGAACCACGACCGTCCCGGCTATGTACTTATCAATCGCTTTAAGTTGTGCTCGTTTGTTATAGAAGCTGTCGTGCTGTTGCGGATGAATGCGTGGTTGCGCTATTTGTTTATAAATTTATCTTTTTGCATAAATAAGCACACCGAGCCTAATCAATTTTTTTCTCGTCCTTGTACTCGTTTCTTGGTTTCACGCAGGCGTGCTTATTATTACTACTATTTGTTTTCTTGTTGTGTGACTGAACCCTGCCTAAGGCGTCCTGTCAGTTGTCAACAGTATTTCTGAAATGAATTGCACTTAGCGTCCTACGGTTATTGTACGCTTCACTACCTTATTTTAATGTCTAGTTATAAAGTGTATGGTTATTGTAACTATTCTTGGCCTTTATATATGTATTTATTAAGCTGGTAAATGCTTAATTGTATTTGCAGTTTTGAGAGGTTCTTTTATTGAGTCGTCAATCTCGAATGGTAATAATGGTGGGTTGTTTTCTTGTGCCCATGCAGTTGCAGTCAGCATGAAGCAATTGCAGTCAGCATGAAGCAATTGCATGGGAACCGACTGGCTGTCTTGGGCCTACACGTTGCTGAAAAGACAGTGAAGACGTCTGACCCGACAGGTATACTTTTTTCATCACAATTGGCCTACATATTTTTTTCACCGGAGGATGAAGACCTCCCCCAGTGAGCTCCAATTACCCCTGTCTTGTGCTAGCTGATTCGAAGTGAAGCCTGCAAAATTTTTTGACTTCATCGTAGTCTACTTCTCTACCGTCCTTGACTACCCTTCTCTTGGCATCCATTCTGTAACTCGAATGTGCCACCGGTTATATGCCCTATGCATTACATGGTTGAAGAAGGCACTTGGGCTAGTTGGTGCTCATTGCAGACTTGAGACATCAATAACTAGCGTGAAAAAGACAACATCAAGAAGCACATAAGAAAGAAGTCTAGACTTCAACTGAAATTTTTGCTACACAGAAACATGGAATGCACAGAATGTCGACGGACAGAAACAACACAGGAGCTATCGGAACAAATTTATGAACAGGTTAATTTCACTTACGAACATTCTTGGTAAGAGCCAGAGACGGGTGCTTACACACCTATTCCCCACTTTTTTGATGCAAAGTGGTTCGTATATTTCCCTATGTACCTGCTTCTGGAGCTGCCTGATCACACGATTGCTTTGAAACTGCTCGGTGCATGAGCACGTATGGCGATTGTTGGCCATGTGGCCACCAGCCACCAAGGCAATCAAAGCTGCCCTATGTGTCCTCAAGCCAAACAGGTCGGTGTTTAAAGGACCGCTTGGGGGAACAAAGATAGGGCAGCTGTCATGGCTGATGTCCATCTGGCCAATCATTGCTGTAAGTGCTCATGCACTGAGCAGTTTCAAAGCACTCATCTGCCCACGCGGCTCTAGAGGCAGGTCGACATGAAAATATTCGAAGCACTTTGCATCGAAAAGCGGGTGATAAGTGTGTAAGCACCCCTTCCCTTGCTCTCGCCAAAAAAGAGTGTTCGTATCTCGAAATGAACCTGCCCATCGATTGGCTCCAATACCGCCTGTGTCAGGCAGGGAAAAGGAAAGATAAATGTTGCTTCCATGCGTTGAGGTCGCATCCCCTGAATCCTATGTTTCTGTGTAGCCAAATTTCAGTTGAAGCCTAGAGTTCTGTCCTGTGTGCTTCTAGCTGTCGTCCGTTGTATTTTTCGCGCTAGTTAATGATGTCTCACATCTGCACTACATGGCCTGACCAGCTCCCTTTTTTTACTCTTTATGTCAGCTAGGATATCAGCTCCTTCATCTACTTTCTGAACCACGCTGCTGTCTTCCTGATTCTGCTGCCATCAGGATAGGAGTGGACATGACAAATGAAACTGAATGTCATTTAGACAGAGGAGCAGTGAGACTTCCTGTGCTTTACCTTTTGCTGTTGTACATAATAGTTGAAATTGCACCAACACATCTTTTCCACCTTGTGATTTTCCCATAGCTGTGGCAAATAAATATATAGGCTTTAAGAAACTAGAAATGCAGTTTGCCTAAGAAAGAGAATACTCTTGCACCTAAAGGTAATGTGTATGATGCTCTGACTCCTTTGATGCATGTGCCTTGAGAGGTGTTGACGTTGTTCTTCATTTCTTTCTCAGTAAGCTTTACTTGATGGGTCTGACTTTGTATAAAGAAATAAGTTCTAAAGAAACTATAATACCTAACAGGCAGAATTGTCCAGGTTGAAAGTCAAGTTTTCTTTCATGACATATTTTTTTCAGGCTGTACTAGTTGATCCATGATGTTCGACAGACAGCGCAGACTTGTACAAGGGAAGTCAAAAGTGGCGAGAAATGGAACAAATGCTATCGCCTCTTTCTCCATCCTTTGTCGAGTTCACATTGTCTAACGTCATCGACCAATACCAACTAGCCCGTTTGCGTACCTGTACTAGTTGAGCCATTTATACTATGGTACTCTAAACCAAATGTGATAAATTCAAAATTGGTGCCTTTTCTATCTTTGTACAAATACCTGTTTCATAAAATAGTTTAAAGTGTTATGGTTGATGTCATGTTTCGACACCACCATAACCTCATAAAATATCTTCATGGATGCAAAAGGTGCCTCTTGTGCAAGTTCCGTTCTAGCCTGACACGGAAAACAAACCTGGCAGAAGGTAGAGCACATGCTCTTTTGTAAACAAAACGCATGATTGCATTTTCTTGGCAGTTATTGCAATGTTTTCTGATGTTTATCTGCATGAACATTAATTATCTCAGCTGCTAAAGACATCACTAGACACTGTGAGCAGAAAAAAGTGATTGTGCAGTACTGCTGAAGTCATGCAACATTATGTTTAAGCAAACTGGCAGGGATGCTAGCTGTTAAAAAGAAAAAGCTGACTTCTAGAAAAATTTGCACTCCTAAATGTGGAATTGAAATTCACTATGCTTATAAGCTACAAAAGTTTTCCAGGATGATCAGACTAGTTACACTGGCCATTTGCTGATTCAATAAGGTTCACTGAAGCTTGTTTTTAAATTCACACTGTTTTTATGCAGGGTGATGATTTTCAGTCTTGTGGAATTTTTAAATATAGTCCTGTTGCATACAGCATAATTCTAGTCCTTGAGCAGGAATATTCAAACACGCAGATATATCTAGCACAAGAAATCGAAACATATTAAACTAATTAAAAAAAATATTATCTTTCGAATGAATTACATTATAGCTAATATAACCGAGAAGAAAGGGGCTTAACCAAGAAACCCGATGTTTATTAATCATATCCTAAGAAGCCAGCAAACACTGACACCAAGGACAAGTTAGGGTAAATTACTTGTGATTAACAAATGAAATAAAGAAATGATAAATTAATGGAAATGAAAGTGGATGAAAAAACAGCTTGCTGCAGGTGGGGAACGAACCCACGTCTTTGCATTACGCGTTAGATGCTTTACCAATTGAGCTACTGCGGGCGCCGTTTCCCCATCACTTTCTTGGGTATTTATGCTTCCTAGTAGAACGCTGGGAGTGTTTGCCAGCGCCACCACATATCTGGGGCACATATTGTAATTTACGAATCATAGCCAGTGAGATTACAAGGTGTATCTACTTGGAATTGATTTCCAGAATGGCGTCAGTTTGGAGATATGCACCATCAAACTTGCCGGAAAAATGCACTGTTGTTCCACTTACTTTTTTAACAAAATGTACTTTTATGCACTGAAGCACAAAAGTGGGTTGTGCACTGATGCACAACCCACTACTTTACCAGTAGTACTGAAAACATTTTGGCTCTTTATCATTAATGCACTGATGTTTAAGCTATAGAATGTCACTTGCCCCATCTTCCTATCTCTTCACGTTCCAAAGTAATTGAGCAATGCATGGCATCCAGTGGTGATGTCCGGTTGAAACAGTGGGCTGTAATTGAATTTCTCACTGCGGATGGTTCTGCGCCCTTCAACATTCATTGCCATCTGAAAGCAGTTTACGGGGATGCCTGTGTTGAAATCAGCACTGTGCGTAGGTGGGCAAGTACTGAGAAACATCAAAATCCAGCCGCATCAAATGTCCAGGATCAGCACCGAACTGGACAGCCCACAATGGCTTCTTATGAGGATCATCAACATCAGGCAGACGAGTTGAATCGGGTCAATCGTAGGATCAAGCAACACCAGATTGCAGCAACACTCGCTATTTCCATTGGTTCAGTGAACCACATAATTAAAAACCTCCTGGGTTACAAGAATTGAACTTGTTGGCTATGCTTCGACTTTTTCGTGTCAGTCGTCAGTTACCGTGACACCCTACAAGCGCAAGTCTTCTTGTAACGCAGGTCTTTAATGATGTGGTTCACTGAGGCAATGGAAATGGCGAGTGTTGCAATCTGGTGCTGCTTGATCCTGCGATTGCACCGAGTCAACTCATCTGCTGATGTTCATGACCCTCATCAGAAGCCATTGTGGGCCATCCATTTCGGTGCTGATCCGGGATCCCGGATCACGACATCAAATCTCGAGATTTGATGTCGTAGGATTTTGGTCTTTCACAGTCCTTGCCCACCTCTGCACAGTGCTGACGTCAACACAGGCATTCCTGTAAACTGCAGTCAAATGGCCATGAATGCTTATATGCGCACAACCTTCCACAGTCAGAAATTCAATTGCAGCCTGTTGTTTCAACTGGACGTCACCACTGGATGCCATGAATTGCTCGATTACTCTGGAACGAGGAGAGATAGGAAGGCGAGGCAAGTGACATTCGATAGCTTAAGCATAAGTGCATCAATGATAAAAAGTTCAAAATGTTTGCTGTAATATTGGCAAAGTAGTGGGCTTGGAGGCAATAATTTCTGAATTGCCCTCATATAGTTGTGTAGCCTGTCTCTCCTACATTCATGATGTGGCAGATTAAATGCCTTATTCTTTCGAAATAACGATTTCCTGGAAGTCAGCACTATCTGTGCTTGTTTTCTTTAACCTGCTCTTCATGCGATCTTGAAATATTAAAGTGAATGATGCAGGGAAGCGCTGCTAGTCATGTTTCGTGTACTTTTCCTGACATTAAATTGCAACAAATCATTTTGCAGGTAGAAAAGAAGCAGATGGCTACAGTGATCAATGAAGAAATGGCTTCATCTATGATGGCTCGCCTTAGGACATTGGAATGGAGCTACAAAAAGGCATCATCATCCTCGCCTGTGCCCTGGAACTTTGGTTTGATTGAGACTGTTCTTCAATGTAGAACGGCCGCAAGACTTGTCACCACAAGGCATAGTGCAAGCTCAAAATATTGTACAGGAGGCTAGAATAAATGACCCTCCATGCAGTCACTCTGTATCTGTGATAAATGGGACCATTTCACACAGAACACTCACAAGTGATAATGTGTTTTCTCTCAAAGTTGCTATGCAGTGCGTTTGTAAACACATTACCTATTGTATGCACACCATACATAACATTTGTGTGTGCTAGCCTAACTGTAGACTTAGAAACAAACAATGAAGTGCATATGTACCCGCTTCCACATGCCGTACTTCAAGGGCTATTATATTGCTCATTACACCCGATAGGTGAAGGGGTAATGTATTCCTGATCACACCCTTACACCCCATGGGTCGAAGGGTAATATGTTGTTCAAAACACCCTCAAGGGATAGGGTGTTATTGGAATATAGAATAACCATCATAAGGGTGTAATTCCCTATAAAACCCAGCTTTTTCAAGGGTGCTAGGGGGTTAGTTATAGACACCGAAAAAAACCCTTAGGGGTGTAAATTATTTTACAGTGCAGTATACTCCCACGTCGGAGTTATTTCCGTTTACAGTGTGGTGGTGTTCGGACGCAAGTGAGCGCCGAAGAAGTCAGCGTCCACTGCTAGCGGGAGTAAGCAGTCGGGCCGTGGGCCCGAGCTTGCAGATTACCACAGGTGGAACCTGGACTGCCTAACCTGCTCAGTCAGCACAACGTCCCATCGCGTGGCAACCTTGAGTTGCCACGACGGCTCGGCGCTTTTCAACTTCGCGGCCACGTGACAAGAACTGTTGGCGAGGCGTACCCCGCTCTTATTCTAATGTACTTGTGTATTCTGACACACCTAACAACTTTAGGATTAGAGTAGCGGTGACTTTGATTAATGAGAACTGCATTTGTTACGAGCAGTGTAGAGTGCTTTTCATCCTTTTTCTCCATGCTTTGTTTATGGGTGTTTTCTTTCCACCTTCTATGTGTAAATACACATTCTTCTTTCACTTCTGAAATTTACCGCTTTCATGCTTCATTTGAATGGAAAACATAGATAGCGACATTATTTTAGGTCGCTTTCCATAAACGGACCGTGACAGGGATCAAGGCCTTGCTTAAGGTCTCATACAGGCAGCTTGCGATGTCACTACAACGTAATGACGGCGCCATCTGTAACCGCCACGGCAAACAAACAGCATGTCGGATTTTTGGACGTGGTGAAATGTCGTTTTGCAGAAGCAGCTTTTCTAGCGGTGTTCCACAAATTGCCTTCTCGTGAAAATTCCATCTGCCCATGTTAGGTCACATGGTGGTCGGGAAATCTGAGACGGAAACAAATTATTTAATTTTTCTAATATTATTCATCATATCAAATACATTGGTCCACTCGGGAGGTTTCGACCGTGCCCGTTAGGTCACTCTTACATATGCGGCAATCTCGATGAAGGTTTTACGCGAGGAGGTACGTTGACATCTCGGTGCCTCTATTCCACACGTGTGTTACATAAACTGCGGAAGCCTAGGATCAAGATAAAATCATATTGTACAGCTGCCGCGTATTCAACTGCAAGAAATCAAATTATATCTTAGGGTAATTGCAACTGCTTATGGATGCTACACAGGATAATGTCCAAGAAATCACTGGAATCTCCACTGACCTTGAAAATACTTGATATCGTTTGCAGCTTCTTACAAAGTAAGCATTGACGTATACTTCTCTCTTGCCCACACCAGATAGCCATTTCATATGGTCACTGCGGGTTAAATATAGTGATGACCATTCTGTAGCACATGCGCACAACAGGAAATTGGCAAAGAGCCGTGTCCGTGTTTTAATTGTCTCCAATGTCCTGGCACAGTTGCTCATCAAGGAAATTTCGAACAAATTGCTCACAGTTATTCGGGCCATGGAGAGTACATACGTTGAAAAAAGAACCAAGAAATATTTTTTATGGTGTAAACTATTTATTGTGCTAATTAATGAATTGTTTATTGTTTTTAGGCTATCCAAAGGTGAAACGTCACTCCAACATATAAGAAACGAAATAGGGGCTTTGCTTTAGGTTTTCTGTGTTTCTTTTATCGTTGCGGCGCATAAAACACAGCGTAGCAGATATGATATATTGTACATTACGTGGGATGATTTCATTACTGCACATACCACAATGGGGGATTTACCAAGAAGTGGCCGTTACATATCATGCAACCGACTGGAGATACTATCCTGGACGGTGTTGAATTCTGTCATCTTGTCATATTTGGTAATGGCGGTATTTTGATCATATCGGAGGCACCTGTGGGCATCTCTAATTGGCTCAAAATGCCGACATTGCCCAATTCCACGACGTTGCGGAATCGACACTGTCAAGAATAGTGTCCGTAGCTCTTTTACATCATTGCCGCGTGTTGTTGAGGAATATATTTTCCATACATTGGCACATCCCAGGTGATCTGTGATGAAGCAACCTGTACATGCGCAATAACCAAGAAGAAATGAAAAAGAAATACAATACAATGTAACATCTGCCACATTGTGTAGCATCGGCATACGCGAGGGCAGATACCCGTGTCACGTACCTTTGTGCCAAAGAAAACTACACAAAGAGAGTTCTTTTTTTTGTCGGCCATAGAAATTCCACTTATCGTTGCTCTCCTAATAAATTAAAGAACGTGTTCAGACACCCGTACGGCAACTCACGAGCACATCTCTCTCGATGATCAAGTCCACTTGGTGTCGCAAACCTGGGGTGATGAAGAGTGGCCGCAGTGGTCAGCGAATTACCTGTCGCGTTGCCTCTGACCTTAGCGCAAATTATGCTTGGGAAAACATACACATCATTCTGGAAGCCATCCATCATACCTGATTGCTTAGCGTTAATAACCACCGCAGATTGCAGCCAAGAAGAGCCGCCTGCAGGCCTCTACCCCCCCCCCCCCCCCCTCTCTTGCCCACGCTTATATTGTCACGTGTACCTATCTTTATCGGGCGCCTAACAAATTTTCTCGCACAGCGTGGGATGCGCCTGCGTGTATCCGAAGTTTCTGGAAAATTATCGATGCTTCTATCCGGCTGTCTGTTGTCGCCGAACTTTGTGTTATCTGATTTCATCGCGGGACGGAAATGGTGTAGAGCTTTGTGGAAGGCAGGCGGGTCCGAGTGATTAGTCTGGAACATTCGGCGACTGCTGTATAAAAGCCGACGCGCTTAAACCACTGATCACATTTTCGACGATCGCCGACCCTGTTCGCCGCTATCGTTGAGTTATAAGTGTAGCCTGATTTTGTGGGCACAGGTACGCCCAAAAAAAAGTAGTTTTGTCTTTCACAGTATTGCTACTGTGTTCTTCAGCGTCACCACCACGTGACATCTGGTGGAGGTGCGGGGTAACGTTCCCCGTACCTCTCGCAGATGTCACGCGGTGGTTAGGTTGAAGAACACCACTCACTCGTTCACTCACTCTCGCACTGCATAGGTTCAAGAACAATCTGTCCTCTTGGCTGAGTCCATCCCAGTCTTGAACCTATGCAGCGCGAGAGTGAGTGAAAGAAAAGAGGTGAGGGGGCAATCATTCACAGACGCAACACCCGATCGACGTCACCGACTTGCACGGACCAATGGAAAAACTAGGAAAGTGCTCCAAAATGAGAGCGCATGACCATGACGCCCCCCCAAAAACGTTGAACCGAAACTAACAAGCACACGCATGCAGACAAAAACACACGAATACTTACTTAATGTTTCACAATTTAAACGAAACGCAAAAAAGGGGGGATTTCCATGTCAGGGGTTCCTCGGAACAAAAGTGTGCGCGCCTCCTTGGCCGCATCACATTGTTGTTTTTTTCTGTGCAAATTTCAGGCAATTAAGTTGAGTGAAATCATCTTTCAAGTAATCACATTTAAAACGAACTTTTACTCATGATCTTCAGACGGTCGTGTTTCTAGCATCCTGATCGAGCACTACAGATAAGAACCGAGTCACAGAGAGGAAGGACGTGATAACGCAGTAGCTCGGTTTCACAGAGAAATCGTGACTGCTTCCTGTGGCTGCGGTGTCCGTGATCGCATTTACTCGAAACTCTTTTTTTACATTCTCGGCAGAGCAACGGAAATCTACCAAGTTTTAGAAACTCAACTCGACATTGAGTTTAACATTGCCACTGACACGTTCGTTGAGAACAAACAAACGCACTCGTTCACAAGACGAGAAACAATGTACACAATTTACTGTGTACGCGAACTTTGGTCGTATTTGTCTTTTTTTTCCTTTCGTTCGATTGTACTGCTCTTTTAGATTCAACGTATATTTACGTCCACATATTTAAGTTGGCACCAAGCTAGTCGCGTCTTATGTGCATAGATTTATTTTTATTTTGCTTAATTTCACCTTGTTTTGTGTGCGAAGAAGTTCTTGTGTCTTTTTACGTTACAAGCACATTGTGAGTTTCATCTTTTCGTTGTTTTGTTACTTATGTTTAATGGGTGTCCTTTTGTGTTTCGCTCTCCTATATTTGTAGCATCGGGACGATGCATTTTAAGAGTGGGGTATGGACACGTCTACTTATCTTTATCGGGCGACCACGTTTCGCCGCCTAACAAATGTAATCGCACAGCGTGAGATGGGCCTGCACGCATCTGAAGTTGTGTTATCTGATTTCATCGCGCGACGCGAATGGTGTAGAACTTTGTGGAAGGCACGCGGGTCCGCATGATTAGTCTGGAACATTCGACGACTGCTGTATAAAAGCCGACGCGCTTAAACCGCTGATCAGATTTTCGACGATCGCCGACCGTGTTCGCCGCTATCGTTGAGATATAAGTGTAGACTGTTTTTGTGGGAACAGGTTCGCCCATTAAAAGTTAGTTTTGTCTTTCACAGTATTTCTACTGTGTTCTTCAACGTCACCACCACGTGACAATACATACTCTTCGATAGACTTTGCCTCTTAGTGGGCGCTCACCTTCCCTCGGCCCCCTGTGCGCACGTGACGAGACCCCACGCATGAAGCCGCCGTCCATCTCGGCTCTCCCTCGAACGCTTTCCGCCGAATCTGCAGCATACAACGCGCTGCGACGAGGGAAGAAATTCGCCTGAAGTGTCGCTATAATTGCTATGACAATAAAAGGCACAGAAGCTTAGCTATCGCATGCGTGGAAACATGCTTTCATTCACTCGTCTCGCTGGGGACAATGGTGTAAGGCGACATGGAGACACTTCACAGCTATCAAGGGTCCCAGCCTAAACATAATGGTGAACCTTCAGTGAAATCAAGAAGGGTGTGCGGCGCAAGGTAACAATAAACGTAAGTTCAAAGTACCGTACGGTCCGCTTCTGCTATATATAAATAAAATAATCAAATATGGGTAGCGGTAAACATACGCAGGACATGCGTAAGCAGAGTTGGTTTAATTCACCTCAGTGTCTAGGCGACACAACGGAAGTGGTTGCACGTCAAAGAAACACTTCTGTGCCCGCCGAAGTAGCACTGTGGCTATGGCATTGCTCGAGGTCGCAGATTTGACCAGCGAGCGTAAACTTTTATTTCAAATCAACAAGATTTAGGCACCCGCATTTTGACGAGGGAGAAATCGTGAGACATATCACGTGTCTCGTTTCATAAACCATCAGAAGTGGCGTGGGAAGAAAAAACGTTGAGCCCGATTAGAGTGCAGATAATTGGGGAAAATGCTTGTGATTCTCCTCTCTCTGCATCGTTCTACCTACGGGAGAGAAATAGTGATCAAGGTAAAAACTGTGATCGCGGTATCAGAGACGTCCGCTACACATACAGTATACCAACTATAAGGAACGATCTCTATTCTCAGAGGCCAAATAGAGACGATGTACCTGCTTTAGCGAAGCATTTAGGTGTCTGTCAAAGCAGAAAATCATGACTGATTCCAGGAATTTCGCAAACGTGTGATTTTCTTTCATATTTGTAGAAAAAGAAAGGCTGTGTTGCATCTGGCAGTACTGCCGCACTGTTTCCGATGGGTCTCGACTAGGTCCGCAATTTGTGAAGCGCGAAAAAAATTTAATTATGGAGATACCACGCACTATGGGAATCTATGGAAGCGAAGCTTTCTGTGCTGTTTGTATTGACTGCCATAATTACTGGCTCATGTTGACTGCAAATATTTAGTTTTTAAAACGGTTTCTGAACACGAGTGTGGTGAGGTGATGATAAACGTTACCTTTTGTGCACCACTACTGTTTGTCTGCTTAGTACACAAAACACAAAGGGAGAGGTGTTTGCTTTAGTTGTTGTCCGCCATATTTCGTCACCTCAGAGAGGGTTGAGCATTGTCATTGGCTCACACGGCACGTCGCATTATGGCAGAAGCCTTAAACTTGATTTTGATGATGAGGCTCTGCATGCCAAAACCACGATCGGATTAAGAGGCATGCCGTAGGGCCCCACTCCGGAATAATTTGAGCTCCGTGGTGCTCTTTAACGTCTCCCTAAATCAATGTAACCGAGAGTTTTTTATTTCTCTCTTGTCAAAATGTGGGTGCCTCGGTCAAATCTGCGACCTCGAGCAATGCCATAGCCGCAGTGCTACTTCGGCGGGCACAGTAGTGTTTATTTGACGTGCGACCGCTACCGATGTGTCGCCTAGACCCTGTGGCGCACTTTAATTAACGCAACTCTGCTTACACATGTCCTGCGTATGTTTACCGCTAGACATACTTTATGCTTCTATTTTTATAAATAGCAGAAGTGGACCATACCGTATCTTGAACTTAAGTTTATGTAGCCTTTCTTTGCCGTCTTACGTGAGCTTTTTCTATTCCACCCCTCACCCCTGGTGTTTGTATGAGAACTGCGAACCAAAGGTGGCAAGGCTTTAGTCACTCGTTTCGCGACTGCCTCTGTTCAGCCCATTCTCTGCCTTCTCTTCCCGCTCCTTCCTTCCATTCTACCTAGCTAAACTCTGGATTGGCATGTTGGTAAAAAGGTAAGCGCTGGCGAGGGGTCACGGTCACTTACAGCTGTCAAAAGGCTAATGTGGCCTTGACCCTGAACCACCAAGGGGCATTGTGCACATTCGATGGGGTGCGGTCAAAACGAGTTCTTCGCGTCTTTTCTCTGCCACGCTCTTTCCATGTATATAGAGCTTTTCATCTGGTGAGAAGAATAGGGAGCGCGGCGCATCTTGACGGTATTGCTGTCGCTAGATGCGGAACGATTTCGGGATGGTTTAGATCTTACTTTGTGAAACTTACGCATGCCTGTTCATATGAGGTCGTAAGGGGAGCCTTTCGATGCACCGGTAACTACAGTACGCGCTTGGGGGCCCAAACATGTGACGCGGATTATAAGCCGCGGTGTGTGTAAGTGTTGTGAACTATTTTGCGTATATACGTTTCAATGAAACGCATAGAATAGAACCGGTGTCTCTGTGTTACCAGCATGATAGGGTAAATCTGCTGTTTATCTGATGGCTCGGCGTAGGGACTAAAACATAAGTGCACATGCTCGCGTGCGGTCAACCTAAGGCAATCACGAAACACCTAAGCGGCAGGCGCTAGCAAATAATAGTGGTACACCGTCATCGTTTAAAGGCATTTTAAGTCTAGTAGGCTTGAAAGCACTATATGTTTACGCTAGCCTTCCTGCACGAGGTCGATGGCGCTGCTCAACACAGCGATTACTGCAACTGGTGAACCAGCATGATACATATATAAGGTATGTGAGTCGGCATTGATCTTTTGCCCATTAGAGCCTTAACATATGAGAGGGATCGCATAATAAGAAAGCGATGGCTATGTTTGAGGTCAACATTTCCGTAATACGTGTGAGTGCATTATAGAGAACGGAACGAACACAACCGAAAAAAAAAATTCGGTTATCATCCTCTTTCTGGAAAAACAGAGAAACACGTGCCAAGACCACAATACGAGCTCACATTGTCACGCCGCACAACGTGTAGAGATATATAAACATTGACGCTGCATGCTTGGAACATACGCTGTATAGAACAACGGTAACTATAATCCAGCACCTACCCTTGCTTGGGACGCTCGCACAGTTGGTATAGTTCACACTGTAAGTTATGCTGCTATTACTAATCAAAACTATTTTATATTCATGGGTGGAAACCTCATACACAGAACCATGTAATCACGCAATGTAATCTGCAGCTAACAGTTTGACCGCTTGTCAAACTATAACAGTACAGCTGCTATCAAAGCAGAACGGTTCCCACGCGGTTACAATCGTCGTGTATGTTTCGTTGCTCCGAAACCACAGCTTAAAACTAGACCATATTACTGCAATAAGGTCACAATAGTGAATGGAACTGTCAGTAACGCACAATTTATCTCCGAGGCTGATTGTAGGCTCTAACATGTGCGCACACATCGCGCTTCGTGTTCCCTGCGCCTCAACGCCGGTAGAAAGCCCTGCCAAAGTGACTTAAACCACATCAGTACGTCTCCTGCAACCGTTTAGCGCGTAGAAGACGCACGTCCTGCTAAATAGACCGTACGAGCGCGAACACAAACACCAGAAACTACCGCCGAGCGTATACCTGCCATGCGAAAGGGAGCACTCGACCAAGCGAGCATGCCGACTGCCCATAGATGGCGCCACAGCGTAGGAAACGCACCTTAGAGACTCAGAAGAGCCACCAGTTATTGACAATTATGTTTGGGAAGGGTGCAACAGAACTAAGTAGGAAAGAAAGGTAGGGGGAGTCGGATCGCTCATCCATCAGGGAGCCAAATGGAAAAGAGTAAGTTCACAATGTCAAGAGCATCTTTGGTTATCAAGTAAAATAAGTGGCAAAGAAACTTGGCTGGGCGTTACGTATTTGTGGACCGGAAAAAATTGCACAGAGAAAAATAAAGAGTTAGTGGAATGCATAAGCGCTGATATTAAGGGTTTCGGGAGTGGTGCTGAAATTGTCCTGTTAGCTAGGTGACATGAATGCCCACATACAGGATTTAGATGGCTATACCGACAATAACGGAAAGTCAATGCTGTACCTTTGTGAGCAAAATAACCTCGTGATCGTGAATACAGGGCCTACGTGTGAAGGACAGATCACGTGGGAAGTGGGAAACCGGCAATCGACCATTGATTACTGTCTGATGACAGAAGGAATTCATGATAAGTTGAGAGAAATGGTAATCGATGAGGAAGGGTTTAACAGCATAGGGAGCGACCATAAGCGCATCATATTGAAAATGGGATATGTAGTTGGGAAAGAGAGCAAGGAGAGCAAAATGGCCAGTCCAAATTTGAACGCTGAACAAATAGCAAATACAGTCACTAGAGTTGAGGAAGAACTTGGCAAATGGCCAAGTAAAGAGTGGGAATATGGTGAGCTTATAAGTGTAATAAAGACAGAAATACGGAAAGAGAACCAACATGTTCGTTGGAAAGGAAAAAAGAAACCGAAACGCTGGTGGAACAAGGAGATACGAGAAGCGATCGCCGAATGACAGAAAGCAACTCGAGAGCACAGGCAGGCAAAGAAGGCGTAGTCGCCACAGGATGAAGTAACTAGTAAATGGGAAATATACCGGGAGAAAAAGTCTATGGTTCAAATACTGGTGCAAACAAAATTAAAAGCTGAAAGTGAACGTTGATTGTAAGAAATACGTGAGAAACAGAAGGCCGCACCTAGAATATTTTGGAACCACATAAAATTTTTAGGCAGGAAGTCAACCACAATACAACACCATATCCTAGACGAAGATGAAAACAGACTCGAAGGAGAAGCGGCAATAAATTACGTCCGAAAAGCAACAGCCGAATCTTTCCAAGGCAATGAAGAGGTTATACTTGTTGAAAAAAAGAGCATGAAAGAGACCCAAGGGGAAAGGCAGCTGGTGCTAACAAATTTAAACTGGAAGAAAGCGGAAGAGAAAATTCCTAAGCGTATAGCCACAGGGCTAGACGAGATTCCCATTAGGCTGATAAATGAACTAGGACCAAAAAGTAACGAAGCTCTGGTGAAAGCAGTGGAAAGAACTTTAAAAGATAGACGAATACCAGACAGCTGGCGACAAAGAATAATGAATTTGATTTATAAAGGAAAGGGGGAGAAAGACAGAATTCACTCGTATAGACCATTGACCATTACATCGGTAATATAAAGGCTCGCAATGCAGGCAATCAAATTAAAGCTTCAAGCATGGACTGATAATAATGGCATTTTGGGAGAGCTTCAGAATGGTTTCAGAATAGGTAGGCGTTTGGATGACAACTTGTTTGTTCTTACTCAGTGTATTGAAATATCAAAAGCAGAAAGCAGACCGTTGTATGTGGCCTTTTTAGAAATTACAGGAGCCTACGACAACGTTGACCGCAACATATTGTGGGATATCCTGGAAGGGGAAGGCTTAGGTAACGATTGTATACAGCTTTTGAGAGGGATTTACCTAGAAAATACCGGTTGCGTTGAATGGGAAGGGATGAGGAGCGAGGAGAATGTTCATATCAACAAGGGACTGAGGCAGGGGTGCCCTTTATCCCCGCTGTTGTTTATGATGTACATGGTGAGGATGGAGAGGGCGCTAGAAGGAAGTAATTTCGGGATTAATCTCTCAAACAAACAGGCGGGTACAGTAATAGAGCGGCAACTCCTAGGTTTATTTTATGCGGATGACATTGTGTTGCTAGCTAACAAGCAAAGTGATTTGCAACGTCTGGCTAATATCTGTGGACAGGAAGGTAACGATTTAGGCTTGAAGTTTAGTGTTAGAAAATCAGGTGTTATGGTATTCAATGAAAACTGTGAACAGACAGCGGAGATACAGGGTCAAGAAATACCTCGGGCAACAGAATATAAATACCTTGGTATATGGATAAACAAAGGCAATGGATATATGGAAACACAGGAGAAAACCATAACAGTAAAGGGGAAGAGAAATGCAGCCATAATGAAGCATAGAGCGCTATGGGGATGCAATAGGTACGAGGTCCTCCGAGGTATGTGAAAAGGTGTAATGGTTCCAGGACTTACTTTTGGAAATGCAGTTGTTGGCTATAAATCAGGGGTACAATCAGGACTCGACGGGAACCAAAGGTCAGTGGGTCGCCGCGCATTGGGCGCTCACGGGAAGACTACAAACGAAGCTATGCAGAGTGATTTGGGCTGGACTAGTTGTGAAGTGAGGGAAGCTTGCAGTAAAATTGAGTATGAAGAACGGCTGCGGAATATGGAAGAAAGTAAATGGGCTGGGAGAGTGTTCAGGTATCTGTACAGGAAAAACATTGATTCACAGTGGAGGAAAATAACTAGGAAGCTTACCAGCAAGTATGCGGCCTGTAGGGTGGAC
The DNA here is from genome assembly GCF_038994185.2 of Dermacentor albipictus. Lineage (NCBI taxonomy): Eukaryota > Metazoa > Arthropoda > Arachnida > Ixodida > Ixodidae > Dermacentor > Dermacentor albipictus. The sequence continues at coordinate 98,284,544 of NC_091822.1, forward strand.
AACACAACAACAAAGGTCAAGCGGAAAATAAGAGAAGCTGAATTAATCTCATGGGTGGCGGCAATGGAACAGAAACCTGCCATGAGTAACTATTAAGAGGAAAAAACGAAATCAGGAAACAAACCATTTATGATAACTCAAAGGAAAGCTCATTACTTTTCGCAGCGAGATCAGGATGCCTTAGAACACGTACCTATAAAGCGAGATATAAGAAGGAAGAAGAAGCATGTGCTTGCTGTGGTAAAGCTAGGGAAACTACGGAGCATGTTTTATTAGAATGTGCAGACGTCTACCCAGCAGCCGATTTAGGCACCACTGACCTCCTTGAAGCCCTTGGGTTCAGAGGGAGCAGTGGTAAAGCAAACATGTCCCCAATAGACATTAGTAAGAGGCGACTGGACGATTGGTGGAAGAAAAGTAGGGAAACGACATAAGGCGGAGACGTACAAAAGCACAGTTCGCAATAGGGGATCAGAAAATTTGGGCGTGGCAGTTCATAGTTTTTTTTTGTCTTTTTTCATTGTTTAACCTAGGTAGAATATTAGGCAGTATAGTAGCAAGAGCTTGGTGGCGAAACCCACCGCCCCGTTCCAAAGGGGACGCTCATAACATCCATCCTATTAGGTAGAATATTAGGCAGTATAGTAGCAAGATCTTGGTGGAGCAACCCACCGCCCCGTTCCAAAGGGGACGCTCATAGCATCTATCCATCCATGGTGGCGCCTGTGAAAAAACGGTGTATACCCGCTCTCAGCCGCTCCCCGACAGCAGCAGCAGGAACAGTGGGAAGGACGAAAGAAAACGCACAGAAAATTTCGCTTTAAAACTCATATAAGCACGTATTAGCATTTCGTACTAGACTAGCATTGAGTATACCACCTAAACCCGAGTAAGTCCTGCATACCGTAAACTGCTAAAACAAAAGCAGAAACCATAGCACACAATGGAGGGTGAATCAAAGAACGAATCCATTAGTCCCTGCCCAACACGTTCAACAATTGAACAATGAATGAACTACTTGAACAAAAGGTCACGTGACTATCTTCACTCTCGCGCTCTGCTCACATGTGCATTATTCGGTGCCTTTCGGGTCCTCTCATTCGCGGTCTCTAGAATATTCATTTCTTGCCTGACTAGTCGTCGGCCATGGCCATGAGCTCCTCCATGAACCCGTCATCCACGGTGGAATGGTGACACGTTGCGGGACTGTTGGCACAGGACACCAGGTCACGGTTGACATCCAGCTTGTGCTCGCGTGACGCTGTCTCGGCGCCACCTGTGATGCTCTCTTCAACTGCATCGTCGCCGATACTGCGGCATCCCTTGAAGCGCTTCAGAGGAATGCCTGCGCATAGCACAATAAATGGAAGGCCATAGGTTAGGGTTCTCGAAGATACGAAATTTAGAAATCATGGCAGTAACGCACATCTCGCAAGATCACAGGAATTGTGCAAGAAGAAACAATACAGAGAAGGAAACAAACTTATCAACCGAAGTAAGTTTCTATCCCAGTCAAAATGCGTGTTCTGAATATTACGGGGGAAGTCACAAAATATTTTATGTTCTCCTTATCGGTCTAATTAGTCATGCTAATTACCACAGTTCTCAAGTATTGAGAATAGGGACAAGCCTACATTTATAAAGTTCTCGAGAGTTCCAAAGAACCTTGTTGACCCTATCGTTTTCATATATCACAGTCTTTCCGTGGGACGCGTAACAAATTATTGCTTACCAACTAAAACAGGAGGAAGACGGGAGGAAACGAGAACAAGGTGAAAGCGGGAGGCAACGTTTCGACAAGTGGACTTGTCGAAACGAAAACGCTGTCGAAACTAAAAGTAGGAAATATAAGCTGCTGAACAAGATATTTCATAGAAAGTTGTGCGGTTATATTATTGGAAGTTTACCTCTGTAGCATAACTTGTAACGTTGAATAATCAATCTTGAAAAGTTATGCAATCGGGCACACGACAAAATCAGTGTGACGTGGTGCGTACCACCGTAAACAAACTACATTATTCAGGCTCTCCTCAAATGTTTCGGCCAATTTTGAAACCTTGTGCAGAGTTTGTTAGGACGCCTTGTATTTAAAAAGAATACAAAAGAAATGCTGAGGCTTGTCGCTAGCGCGACTTTCTCGAGCATGCCAACATTTACAACGTGTCCTATCGCTGCAATACGCAATACGTTTAAAGCGCCGTTTCGCTTGCAGCAGAGCTGCCACGCAAAACGGCGCTTTAAAGGTATTGCGTATTGCATCGATAGGACACGTTGTAAATGTTGGCATGCTCGAGAATGTCCCGCTAGCGACAAGCCTCGCTTCTGTGCAAACCTTTTGTGAGAACGCCAAGCGGACTACCAATGCTAAAACTTCAAAAAAAAATGCAACGTAAGACACACATGCGCACATAATACGACTGCGAGCGTTGAGAGTAGTAGACGATCCACATTAAACAAAATTCACGTGAAATGTTTTGGATATAAATGTTGCAGTACAGAATATGTTTATATCAAATTTGGAAGCCCAGCGCTTAGGCGAAATACCCAAAAAATAACGGCACACCTATTTGAGGACGGCCCTGCGGGGGCAAGCAAGCAGAAAGCTTTATCAGTTTTTCAGATATTTCGGAAGCTTTCAACATGATGTGGCAAGAAATGCCACACGAGATGTACGCGCCGCAAAAGTCATGGTAATATGTTCCAATTCCGTCTAAAATGTTATGTTGGCGTACCTACTGTTAGCATATTAATTATATTCTTCAATATTGACAACAAACCTAACAATTGTAACAATCAGTGTTAAGAACTGTCATAAACCCTGCAATGCAAAAAAAGTACTCACCACCACGGTAGACGATGCGTTTCTGAGCTGCGGGTCCTGACGAAGGGCCGGGCTCGGAAACAGCGTCACCGCCTGCAGCCCGCTTGGAGGCCACTGCAGCGCCTGTAGCCAGGATTACAGTCTCCCGTGAAGCCAGCTCCACTCTCCTTGGGCACACCACGCGGCCACTGGGCAGGGTGAAACGCACTCGCTTTGCTGGCATGGCTCCTTTGCTCGGTACAGCGAATCCGATGCACGTCCGCACACAACGAAGTCGGGCGTCGAATGAATTTTTTTTCACTCGCAAGGCAACGCGCGTCTTTCCCTTTCCCTCTCCCACTGCACCAACCAATGGGGTGGTTGGTTAGGAAGCGTCCGTGCAAGGTCAATGTATCTCAAGCCCCGCCCATACTCGTGCCCCCCCCCCCCCCCCCCCCCGCAGGAGCTGGATCCGACACATTTTAACATAAAACGGAGGAGTAATTGCGCATTTGTAATGCAAAGAAATTTGGAATATTTTTACCTTGTCCCGGCCCAGACATTCCCACCTGTGGCGACGGCAGCAATACAAAAGCCGACATTTACCACTACACCATGCTGCTCTCCCAACGACCACAGAAATAGTCAGGTTTGAAAACGAGACTGATCCACACTTAAACCATTGACGTTCTGTCATGACTGTTTAAGGTAAGCGGGGAAAAAAGTGGTGTCTTTCCTAGCAGCGTTCACGTCCGAGCTGCAAACTGGCTGCTGTATAGTTCATTGTTCCGTATATCAGGTGCGTTTCCTTCGCTCGACTTCGTGCTCCAATTCAGCGTTGTATAATGTTTAACTCGGACGGCGTTACTCGGACGATTGAACATCCACCATGCATGGTCAACATTTTGAAATTGTTTTTCCGTCAGTGGGACATCGCGGCCATGACAGTCGAGGAGGGTGTCAGTTTTTCGTCTTCGCTCAGTTACAGGGAAACACGCTGGCTTTTCCGTTATTAACCGCTGCAGTTCTACGCCATTTGGCTTGAATAGCCCGAAGACGCATGTGGTGTGTGCTATACAGGAACCGGGTGCGAGTGAAGCACATTTATCTACACCCCGTAGGCTTGATTAAAGGAAAAGTAAAGCCAATCAGTGAGGAAATATTGTTCCCTTAAGCATGTATCAGCTGGGACTGTAGATAAGTGCTGTAAAATTGCATTGCAGAGTATAAGGATTTCTGATTTTAGCTTAAATTGAGTTGTCCCAAATTTTTTGAACAGAGGAAGCATTATGAATGACCATACAGCACGCACAACTGATTGATTGGCTGCAGCTATTATGTGAAAGAAACTATAGGCCCCTGCGACGCTGCCGTCGACGACTCAGCGCTTACGCGTGGATGTGAAAACGCCAGTACACGCTATCAATGCCAATGCCGCACTTCGCCATTTCCCTCTCAAGTTTCTTCTTTTTTCATTTTCCGTAGAAGCATGCGCTATCCTCAGCCTCCTAACTTGCGCTTGCTTTTGTTCATGCCACAGATTCTCGAGGTTAAACACAGACTTCTGAATGCAGCTGATGTTACTTGATCGCTTAACCTTGCGACCCATTTCATGCGGGATCGGTAGCCACTTCGAACTTGTTCGCCCCCTTCACGTTTTAAGTATGTTGTGCTGTGATTTTTCGCGGCGCCCTATGTCAGCTAGTATGCGGGGTTCCGGTGTTATCTAGACATACATATTCAAAGTGATGTTGAATATTGAGGGATTATTGTGCATTGGTAAGTGACAGTGTGCGAAGCCGCTGTCGCAGATAAAGGGACCGGTGGGGCCAAGACAACTTAACATCGAGAGCGAACGGGTGAGCGCAAGAAGCCGACGAGAAGAAGCGACGCGCGGGATGTCTGATGCGACGTCAAAACATAATACTAAGAAAGGAACCATTCAGGACCGTACACGTTGGGTGACGTAGAAGAGAATTAAGGAAGAAGAAGAGATGAGTAAGAGACCAAGGGCCGTGTTTGATGCCGTTTGCATTTACATATAATCAACAAAACGAATAACTCTTTCATTGTTCTCTTATAATTTGCTTCTTTTTGTATGTTTCGTTTTCTTGCGTTTTTGCTCACATCGAATTCGTAACATTCCAAAAGTATAGGTAATCGTTTCAGCACGCAATTCTTCGCCATTGATTGATTGATTGAAAACTTTATTGTTCCATCGAGCTGGGGTGCCCGCCTCTTAACTTACACGTAGGTAGGGGAGGAGGACGAAGCAGTCCCCGCGTGTTGAGGACGGTGAGTCTTCACGGCCTCAACGGCCAGGCGGATTGCTCGACGCTGGTCGTCTTCAGCCTCGCTCTGGAGCAAGGCCTCCCAGGCTTCTCTACTGACAATGTTTTCCTTGGCCCCTGGGGAGCCAGCACACTCCCATATTATATAGTCTAGCGTACCTTCGCCAATCCCGCGTGTGCTTAAGAGCCATAACATGAGGCCATTGTCATCATCATCATCGAGACCCTAGAACGGCATGCACTGTACACGAAAATAAACCCAGCTGGGGTTTTTTAAGAGGTGATGTGCCCTAAAACATCCGCTCCTCAAATATTTACTCCAATGTACGGGAGCAAAACAGCGCCATTCCCTCATTTCACTCCGCTGGCTAGCTGCGGGAGTATTAAGGCGACATGACGCGATTTTACTCCGCTTCAAAATCTTGTTCTCCCGTGAAACTCCGACAGGGTGTTTTAAAAAACTCCCCTCCACCGAAAAAGGTTGGTCACGTGGCGCTTCCCATGAGGCTGTGTGCCTCGCCAGCGACCGGGCGCGTTCGGCGGAGCCGGCAGTGCTCATGGCTGACGGTTTGTTTACGTCTGTGAAGTGTCGTTCCGTGACAGCGTTTCGTCAATTTGTTTCCCGTATTTCCTTCCAGAAAGTGTTACGGTATGCCTGAAGCTAACTGTATCTCAGCTTCAAGTAGATTAGCTGTGATCACTTTGCTGACAACGTTGATTGCAAGAGCAACGTTTTTAAGTGCGGGAAAAGGTTTAGGTATACCTCGAAGCTGCTCACTGGCTCGTGATGTCGGTTCAGGTTCTGACTGTGTTTTCGTGCTGCGTGACCCTGGCCTGTGTTCTTCAGTACGTGGAATGCGACTTCTATGTCTTTTTGGGTACATGATGGCAACGTCCAGTGTAGTGTTTGAAAGGACCGCGTAGCAATGGCAACAGCAGCCACTGTTCGAGCGACGACATCCGTGGTCGCGTATGAATGGTGTACCCCAAGTTCGTTGCGGTGCTGTGTTGCCAGTGAGAATGAGTGCAAGCAACTGTTTTTATGTATCTGTGAACGGATATCCTCACCGGAAGAAAAACGGTAGGACATAAGTATGCGTACTGAAAATAAAGCTTCTTATTGAGCGATGTGAATCGAATTGTTATCGCGCATATAGGTTTTGGTCACGTCGTTGCTTCCGATATTGCATTAACCTTACGCTCTATCCGAGACACTGATTTAGACGCATGCCTGCTGGCTCCGAGTTTAAGGATTCACTCGACAGATCAGCGATGTAGCTTCTTTTCACAGCCGAGAGAGATTGCTTGGACGCAGAGCGAGTAGTGCGGTGTATAAAATGTATGACTACGCATTTTTCGGTGTTACGTCGGCACCTGCGGGTCATGCTCACGCGTAATAATTTTTTGCTACGCTACCACTATATCGCAAAAATTTAATTTTGCTATGTAGCCCACTCACTTACATTTTTGTTGCTTTCTGTAACTAACGCACTACTTTTTTGCCGCGAAGGCCGGCAGTGTGCGAAGTCGCTTCAGCACTCATAGAATGGCATAATTTTGAAAAAAACATCATTAACTTTTTTCTCTCACTATTCTGAATTAACAGTTTTGTGCGGATTAAGGTATTAAGGTAGAGAGGCAGATCTCGTATGAACGAGCATGTGAGTCGTAATTCTGAAAACAGCACAGCTGCTCCCTAGGCGGTTTCGAGGCACACAGTATTGTGGCTATATATACTGGCACCGTTGCTTCTAGAGTATCGCGTGTAGGTGGCATGTCTTCCAAATTTCTGCATTGGGCGTTTCTGAAATGTTTATGTATGTCATGACATATTGACTTGTTTCGTCGAATTTGACGCGGTCTCCTGTGCATATTTCGAAATTTGACCAGCAGCCTCTGCATGTCAACATGTTCGCGCAAACTCACGCGATGCCTCTTTTTATACTCCCGTTGCATCTCGAAAAAGCTCCGTCCTTGCAAAGCAAAAAATTAAAAAGACAGAAAGAAAACTCCCATAATTCCACGCAAAAATTCCGCTCGCACGGAGTAAAAATTCTACTCCGATCGTACGGAGCATAATAAACTCCGAACCGGGCCGGGGGTCGCTAGAAGACAAGCAGTATACTCCCACGTCGGAGTTATTTCCGTTTACAGTGTGGTGGTGTTCGGACGCAAGTGAGCGCCGAAGAAGTCAGCGTCCACTGCTAGCGGGAGTAAGCAGTCGGGCCGTGGGCCCGAGCTTGCAGATTACCACAGGTGGAACCTGGACTGCCTAACCTGCTCAGTCAGCACAACGTCCCATCGCGTGGCAACCTTGAGTTGCCACGACGGCTCGGCGCTTTTCAACTTCGCGGCCACGTGACAAGAACTGTTGGCGAGGCGTACCCCGCTCTTATTCTAATGTCCTTGTGTATTCTGACACACCTAACAACTTTAGGATTAGAGTAGCGGTGACTTTGATTAATGAGAACTGCATTTGTTACGAGCAGTGTAGAGTGCTTTTCATCCTTTTTCTCCATGCTTTGTTTATGGGTGTTTTCTTTCCACTTTCTATGTGTAAATACACATTCTTCTTTCACTTCTGAAATTTACCGCTTTCATGCTTCATTTGAATGGAAAACATAGATAGCGACATTATTTTAGGTCGCTTTCCATAAACGGACCGTGACAGGGATCAAGGCCTTGCCTAAGGTCTCATACAGGCAGCTTGCGATGTCACTACAACGTAATGACGGCGCCATCTGTAACCACCACGGCAAACAAACAGCATTTCGGATTTTTGGACGTGGTGAAATGTCGTTTTGCAGAAGCAGCTTTTCTAGCGGTGTTCCACAAATTGCCTTCTCGTGAAAATTCCATCTGCTCATGTTAGGTCACATGGTGGTCGGGAAATCTGACACGGAAACAAATTATTTAATTTTTCTAATAATAATCATCATATCAAATACATTGGTCCACTCGGGAGGTTTCGACCGTGCCCGTTAGGTCACTCTTACATATGCGGCAATCTCGATGAAGGTTTTACGTGAGGAGGTACGTTGACATCTCGGTGCCTCAATTCCACACGTGTGTTACATAAACTGCGGAAGCCTAGGATCAAGATAAAATCATATTGTACAGCTGCCGCGTATTCAACTGCAAGAAATCAAATTATATCTTAGGGTAATTGCAACTGCTTATGGATGCTACACAGGATAATGTCCAAGAAATCACTGGAATCTCCACTGACCTTGAAAATACTTGATATCGTTTGCAGCTTCTTACAAAGTAAGCATTGACGTATACTTCCCTCTTGCCCACACCAGATAGCCATTTCATATGGTCACTGCGGGTTAAATATAGTGATGACCATTCTGTAGCACATGCGCACAACAGGAAATTGGCAAAGAGCCGTGTCCGTGTTTTAATTGTCTCCAATGTCCTGGCACAGTTGCTCATCAAGGAAATTTCGAACAAATTGCTCACAGTTATTCGGGCCATGGAGAGTACATACGTTGAAAAAAGAACCAAGAAATATTTTTTATGGTGTAAACTATTTATTGTGCTAATTAATGAATTGTTTATTGTTTTTAGGCTATCCAAAGGTGAAACGTCACTCCAACATATAAGAAACGAAATAGGGGCTTTGCTTTAGGTTTTCTGTGTTTCTTTTATCGTTGCGGCGCATAAAAAACAGCGTAGCAGATATGATATATTGTACATTACGTGGGATGATTTCATTACTGCACATACCACAATGGGGGATTTACCAAGAAGTGGCCGTTACATATCATGCAACCGACTGGAGATACTATCCTGGACGGTGTTGAATTCTGTCATCTTGTCATATTTGGTAATGGCGGTATTTTGATCATATCGGAGGCACCTGTGGGCATCTCTAATTGGCTCAAAATGCCGTCATTGCCCAATTCCACGACGTTGCGGAATCGACACTGTCAAGAATAGTGTCCGTAGCTCTTTTACATCATTGCCGCGTGTTGTTGAGGAATATATTTTCCATACATTGGCACATCCCAGGTGATCTGTGATGAAGCAACCTGTACATGCGCAATAACCAAGAAAAAATGAAAAAGAAATACAATACAATGTAACATCTGCCACATTGTGTAGCATCGGCATACGCGAGGGCAGATGCACGTGTCACGTACCTTTGTGCCAAAGAAAACTACACAAAGAAAGTTCTTTTTTTTTTGTCGGCCGTAGAAATTCCACTTATCGTTGCTCTCCTAATAAATTAAAGAACGTGTTCAGACAGCCGTACGGCAACTCACGAGCACATCTCTCTCGATGATCAAGTCCACTTGGTGTCGCAAACCTGGGGTGATGAAGAGTGGCCGCAGTGGTCAGCGAATTACCTGTCGCGTTGCCTCTGACCTTAGCGCAAATTATGCTTGGGAAAACATACACATCATTCTGGAAGCCATCCATCATACCTGATTGCTTAGCGTTAATAACCACCGCAGATTGCAGCCAAGAAGAGCCGCCTGCAGGCCTCTACCCCCCCCCCTCTCTTGCCCACGCTTATATTGTCACGTGTACCTATCTTTATCGGGCGCCTAACAAATTTTCTCGCACAGCGTGGGAAGCGCCTGCGTGTATCCGAAGTTTCTGGAAAGTTATCGATGCTTCTATCCGGCTGTCTGTTGTCGCCGAACTTTGTGTTATCTGATTTCATCGCGGGACGGAAATGGTGTAGAGCTTTGTGGAAGGCAGGCGGGTCCGAGTGATTAGTCTGGAACATTCGGCGACTGCTGTATAAAAGCCGACGCGCTTAAACCGCTGATCAGATTTTCGACGATCGCCGACCCTGTTCGCCGCTATCGTTGAGTTATAAGTGTAGCCTGATTTTGTGGGCACAGGTTCGCCCAAAAAAAAGTAGTTTTGTCTTTCACAGTATTGCTACTGTGTTCTTCAGCGTCACCACCACGTGACATCTGGTGGAGGTGCGGGGTAACGTTCCCCGTACCTCTCGCAGATGTCACGCGGTGGTTAGGTTGAAGAACACCACTCACTCGTTCACTCACTCTCGCACTGCATAGGTTCAAGAACAATCTGTCCTCTTGGCTGAGTCCATCCCAGTCTTGAACCTATGCAGCGCGAGAGTCAGTGAAAGAAAAGAGGTGAGGGGGCAATCATTCACAGACGCAACACCCGATCGACGTCACCGACTTGCACGGACCAATGGGAAAACTAGGAAAGTGCTCCAAAATGAGAGCGCATGACCATGACGCCCCCCCAAAAACGTTGAACCGAAACTAACAAGCACACGCATGCAGACAAAAACACACGAATACTTACTTAATGTTTCACAATTTAAACGAAACGCAAAAAAGGGGGGATTTCCATGTCAGGGGTTCCTCGGAACAAAAGTGTGCGCGCCTCCTTGGCCGCATCACATTGTTGTTTTTTTCTGTGCAAATTTCAGGCAATTAAGTTGAGTGAAATCATCTTTCAAGTAATCACATTTAAAACGAACTTTTACTCATGATCTTCAGACGGTCGTGTTTCTAGCATCCTGATCGAGCACTACAGATAAGAACCGAGTCACAGAGAGGAAGGACGTGATAACGCAGTAGCTCGGTTTCACAGAGAAATCGTGACTGCTTCCTGTGGCTGCGGTGTCCGTGATCGCATTTACTCGAAACTCTTTTTTTACATTCTCGGCAGAGCAATGGAAATCTACCAAGTTTTAGAAACTCAACTCGACATTGAGTTTAACATTGCCACTGACACGTTCGTTGAGAACAAACAAACGCACTCGTTCACAAGACGAGAAACAATGTACACAATTTACTGTGTACGCGAACTTTGGTCGTATTTGTCTTTTTTTTTCTTTCGTTCGATTGTACTGCTCTTTTAGATTCAACGTATATTTACGTCCACATAGTTAAGTTGGCACCAAGCTAGTCGCGTCTCACGAGCATAAATTTATTTTTATTTTGCTTAATTTCACCTTGTTTTGTGTGCGAAGAAGTTCTTGTGTCTTTTTACGTTACAAGCACATTGTGAGTTTCATCTTTTCGTTGTTTTGTTACTTATGTTTAATGGGTGTCCTTTTGTGTTTCGCTCTCCTATAGTTGTAGCATCGGGACGATGCATTTTAAGAGGGGGGTATGGACAGGTCTACTTATCTTTATCGGGCGACCACGTTTCGCCGCCTAACAAATGTAATCGCACAGCGTGAGATGGGCCTGCACGCATCTGAAGTTGTGTTATCTGATTTCATCGCGCGACGCGAATGGTGTAGAACTTTGTGGAAGGCACGCGGGTCCGCATGATTAGTCTGGAACATAAGACGACTGCTGTATAAAAGCCGACGCGCTTAAACCGCTGATCAGATTTTCGACGATCGCCGACCGTGTTCGCCGCTATCGTTGAGATATAAGTGTAGACTGTTTTTGTGGGAACAGGTTCGCCCATTAAAAGTTAGTTTTGTCTTTCACAGTATTTCTACTGTGTTCTTCAACGTCACCACCACGTGACAATACATACTCTTCGATAGACTTTGCCTCTTAGTGGGCGCTCACCTTCCCTCGGCCCCCTGTGCGCACGTGACGAGACCCCACGCATGAAGCCGCCGTCCATCTCGGCTCTCCCTCGAACGCTTTCCGCCGAATCTGCAGCATACAACGCGCTGCGACGAGGGAAGAAATTCGCCTGAAGTGTCGCTATAATTGCTATGACAATAAAAGGCACAGAAGCTTAGCTATCGCATGCGTGGAAACATGCTTTCATTCACTCGTCTCGCTGGGGACAATGGTGTAAGGCGACATAGAGACACTTCACAGCTATCAAGGGTCCCAGCCTAAACATAATGGTGAACCTTCAGTGAAATCAAGAAGGGTGTGCGGCGCAAGGTAACAATAAACGTAAGTTCAAAGTACGGTACGGTCCGCTTCTGCTATATATAAATAAAATAATCAAATATGGGTAGCGGTAAACATACGCAGGACATGCGTGGGCAGAGTTGGTTTAATTCACCTCAGTGTCTAGGCGACACAACGGAAGTGGTTGCACGTCAAAGAAACGCTTCTGTGCCCGCCGAAGTAGCACTGTGGCTATGGCATTGCTCGAGGTCGCAGATTTGACCAGCGAGCGTAAGCTTTTATTTCAAATCAACAAGATTTAGGCACCCGCATTTTGACGAGGGAGAAATCGTGAGACATATCACGTGTCTCGTTTCATAAACCATCAGAAGTGGCGTGGGAAGAAAAAACGTTGAGCCCGATTACAGTGCAGATAATTGGGGAAAATGCTTGTGATTCTCCTCTCTGCATCGTTCTACCTACGGGAGAGAAATAGTGATCAAGGTAAAAACTGTGATCGCGGTATCAGAGACGTCCGCTACACATACAGTATACCAACTGTAAGGAACGATCTCTATTCTCAGAGGCCAAATAGAGACGATGTACCTGCTTTAGCGAAGCATTTAGGTGTCTGTCAAAGCAGAAAATCATGACTGATTCCAGGAATTTCGCAAACGTGTGATTTTCCTTCATCTTTGTAGAAAAAGAAAGGCTGTGTTGCATCTGGCAGTACTGCCGCACTGTTTTCGATGGGTGTCGACTAGGTCCGCAATTTGTGAAGCGCGAAAAAAATTAAATTATGAAGATACCACGCACTATGGGAATCTATGGAAGCGAAGCTTTCTGTGCTGTTTGTATTGACTGCCATAATTACTGGCTCATGTTGACTGCAAATATTTAGTTTTTAAAACGGTTTCTGAACACGAGTGTGGTGAGGTGATGATAAACGTTAGCTTTTGTGCACCACTACTGTTTGTCTGCTTAGTACACAAAACACAAAGGGAGAGGTGTTTGCTTTAGTTGTTGTCCGCCATATTTCGTCACCTCAGAGAGGGTTGAGCATTGTCATTGGCTCACACGGCACGTCGCATTATGGCAGAAGCCTTAAACTTGATTTTGATGATGAGGCGCTGCATGCCAAAACCACGATCGGATTAAGAGGCATGCCGTAGGGCCTCACTCCGGAATAATTGGAGCTCCGTGGTGCTCTTTAACGTCTCCCTAAATCAATGTAACCGAGAGTTTTTTATTTCTCTCTTGTCAAAATGTGCATATCCAGCTTTTCTGGACACGTACCAACTAGCGCCCCAAGCGGGCCCGGCACGAAGCTAGCGCGTTTTCAATGGAACGAGAGGGTTTTTTGCGAATAACAAAAGCTGCAGGCCGATTATTGAAAAACGCAGGTGACAAACGGGTTCTGGAAGACAGTCCACACGAGCCAAATGCAGTGATCACTCTATGGCACGTAAAGATTTTGTTCCCACAGCAGTTAAAGTTTTAGCAATGGAAGCCTATGGAAACAACGAAAATTTGTGCTCAATTTTTGAGGCAAGAACGATGACTGTAATAAAACTATCCCGTCTATCGTAATATGCAGTGCAGCGTATGTAGTCCGGAGACTCAGCTTTCGATTGATGCCTCTCTCGACTCTCCATATATGGCGTAAGACTGTTCCTGAAAGCGATTTTTGTGACACTGTCGTGCAAATTGCCGTGGTATCTATAAAAACATGAGCGTACCACTTGGCGAACCCTCGGTAGCCGTGGCCGAGTGGTAGAATAGCGAGCACCTTTCGTCCCGCATCACAGCGGCCGTGGTTCGATTCCCCCTTCGCAGCGTTTTTTTTTTTTTTAAAGCAGCATATGACCCAGTTCTGTAGTCTCTCACTAGATGGCAGAATCACAAAACCCAAGATTTGCTTTCGGTTTTGGTTTTTCAGCAGCGCATTTTTTGAAAGCCGCATAGGGCTTATAGTCTCCTACCAAATGGCATAAACACAAAACTCTAGAATTGCTTTCGGTTCTGGTTTTCCAGTTTTGCTCTTGAAATATTATGCTTTCTGTTTTTCCTTCATAAAACGTCGCAGTATCGTGTTCATTTGTTAAGTCATCGCTTTTATGAAGGTTTTATTCATTGGACAACCTAACTAGAAGCTTGCGCATGGCTTTCTGTTATGAAAAAAAAAAAAACTTTCGTGCTTTGTAGCGTGGAACCTGCAAGAACAAGATGGCTATTCTTATTGCGATCTTCTGGAAGGTCGGTTTTCTTCGACTTTTGACTGTCCTTAATGGCACACACTCCGAGCGAATGACGTCCAGCTGTGCCACAATGTTACCCGGTGGCCAGTGCCATTCCTATGCAACATTCGTGTGGAACAAAGGGTCTGCTAGGCTGAGTCGCGGCCCGAACGTTAATTATTTCTAAATATTCATCCAAATAACAAATGCACCAACTAGGAGATGTGCAGCGTCTGGATTAGTAGCTACTGTTAATGTGTTCCCTACAGCCAAGTGGTATCAATCCATAGGTGTGGCCGTAAAAAGTCATTTGAATAAATGTCCTTCGTTCGGTGCATTTGCTTTTAAGGCGCAGCATTCTTTGTCGAGTACCCCTGCAATTTGGTAGCAAAATCGTGCAATATCGTATCTGTAACGCCAAAAGCTTGACGCATTTCCCATATAAATATATAAGTCTTCATACAAAGCTTTGGGGTGACCAACCTGAAATTGGAAGTGGCATCAGCATAAATTGGGGCCAAGGTGAATTTAGCAGTGATATGGGAGTGGCCCTACCTAAATTTGGGGTGAAATGGTTGTGAGCCAAGCTGAATTTGAGGCTGATATGGGGGTGGCCCAAGCTAAATTTGAGGTGATATAGGGGTGGGTAAGCCTAAGTTTGGGGGAATATGGGGGTGGGCCAGCCTGGATTTGGGGATGATATGGGGTGGGAGAACTTAAATTTGGGGGTGATATGGGGGGTGTGCCACCCTAACCATGGGCGTGATATGGGGCTGGGCCAAGCTGAATCGAGGGGGGGGGTAGGGGGGCTAACCTAAATTTGGGAGTGATTTGCGGTGGGCCATCCTAAATTTGAGGTGATAGACGGGTGGGCCAGGCTAAGTTTGGGGCTGATATGGGGGTGGGCCAACCTGGATTTGAGGATGATATGGGGGTGGGCCAACCTAAATTTGAAGGTAACATGGGGACGCGCTAACCTAACCATGGAGGTGATGTTTGGCTGGGCCAAGCTGAATTAGGGGGGGGGGAGGGAAGGTGATGGGTAAACTAACCTATATTGGGGTATGATTTGCGGTGGGCCATCCTAAATTTGAGGTGATCGAGGGGTGGGCCAGCATTAGTTTTGGACTGGTATAGGGGTGGGTCAACCTCGATTTGCAGGTGGTATTGGAGTGGGCCAATATACATTTGGCGGTGTTGTGGAGGCGGGCCAATCTGTATTTGGGGGTGATATGGGGTTGGTCCTACCTAAATGTGGGGGCAATCTCGGGGTCGATCAATCTGAACTTGGGGGCGATATGAGGGTGGGCCAACCTAAATTTTGGGGTGCGTCGACTGGAATTTTGGGGGACGATTTATGGAAATTCGTGGGTGGACCAACTTGAAAATTAGGGGTGGCCCAATTGAAATTGAAAAAATCGGGCGTGGCCGACTTAAAATTAGGGGGTGGGCCAAATTTAATTTGAGGATGTGCGAACTTGAAATTTAGGGGTGGGCCTATCTAATGTTTGGGGGTGGGCCAATTGAAATTTGGGGGGCCTGTTTACGAATAGTTAGACAACACCAGTGGTGTTTCTGCATCTTTTTCATCATCACAAAGTATGTATATTAATAATTGTTACCTAATACTCCTCAAGGTGAGCTACCACTCGAGCCTTCCCAGCCCACTGGGCTGATAATGTCACAGAAGTACTCTCATCGTGACAACTGCGACGTTCAATGTGGAGATCACATGAACAAATGGCAGACTTAGCTGACCATTTTCATATCAATGTCATTGCTAACACTACTCGCTCGTGCTAGAGTCAACACAAGCTGACAACTATCATAATTCAACTTTCACTAGCACGCTAGTCGACACGCTCTCAGCGCACTATTTCGCCAATCATTGGATAGAGCCTTGCTGGATGTTTTACTGTCATGTTGCGTCGTTTTTCACGAAGGCCGTCTCCCGAAAAGAGAATAGATTTTTGAGATTGACGAGGCGAGCTAGTATATAACTCATACGAAGCAAATGTATAAACGGTTATAGTGATTTTTCAAAAATGAATATAAGTAAATAAGATTTCAGATGGTATTGTTTCGACCGGGCATGACAACGAGTTTTTCCCGCCTGTCACAGTGCTTTGACCGAAAACCTAATCATTTTGCTCAAACGTGTTGCCCAATACTACATCTGCTAAATGTAGAAAAGTGCGGTACGTGGTCACAGCTTCAAAGCCAGTCTATTTTGTGTACGGTTGTTGATATTGTAGTAATGTGGAGTTTTCTTCTTTATAAGAGCACAAACAGAAAAATATAACAATTGGTAGCTAAGTGCAAAGTAAATTGGAAGATCTGAAACCAGCAATTATTTTTAATTTGTGGATTGGTCTTCTCCACCGGTAGATCGCTGTCGCATTACTTCAAAGAATTTTGTTTGTGTGCAACTGCAGCAAAAACGAAAATACTACCATTTCATTGCCAGGACCTTTATGCCCTCCAAACACACAAGGACACCAGATACTTGGCAATATCAGTTTATAAATTGACATTCTTTTGCTAATTTCAGTGTAGCGTGGTGCCTGCGGACGGAGTATTTTCTTAGTATCAGTCCAGTGTTAGCAGCGAGAAGCATTTCGGTCTACCATTCCCATGAGGGCATACTAGCAATTGTAGCGCTTTACTGTAAGACAAATTAAGTGCTAAAAAACTTCGTGTGCCTTGTCCTTTCCGCAGGTCGTCCATCCATTCTGTTATGGTGACGATCAACGTTGTGTCCGTCAGGCCTCCTCCTCATTTTTAGCTTCACCATCGCGAGAGTGGACAGAGAAAGGAAGCTTTCTTCACAATCAGCCCCAGCGGGATTCCACCACTCGTAACTGCTGCAATTTGCATTGAGTGACTGGGCATGCTAAGCACATCCTTAGTTTCACAATGACTAGAGTACGCAGAGAAAGTAGAGCTTTGGTCACTTTCACTACCACGAACCCATGTCAATGCAGATATAAGTAGGTGCAGAGGCTGAGTATGCTAACCTCTCCGCTACCACCTGCTTCCACCACCTTAGATTTTCCAGGCATACCTGCTTCTTGTTTTTATCGCAGACGCATGCAGGATAAACGCGGATAACTAAAAAATCTCAGCGCCCTTCCACTCTGTGAAGAAACATGACCTGCAAAGCTGTGTATGTGGGTCCCTTAATGGTGAACTGCACCTCCACCGTATGTCGGCCCCGCATTGCACTGTCTTCGGGATCAGCCCACGTATGGGGAGTGCTGAACGCCTGCTTCATCTCCGCCGCGGGTCTCCCCGTCATGGCGTTACATTCGGGATCAGCCCACATATGGGGAGCGCTGAACGCGTGCTTCACCACCGCTGCGGGTCGGGCCGGTATTACGCTACCTTCAGGAATTGGCTCTACACGCGGACGCGATAGTGGACAAAGTAGCCCTTAAGAGGAAGCTTTAGCTCTGGTGGTCCTATCTAAATAAATGTAAAAGGAGAATTCGTTTTTCTCGACAGCCACTGCATCTAATTTGACAAGTTTTGTTGCATTTAAAACAAGAACTTAAAATGTAGTGTCTGTTGGTTTCGAATTCTTGAATTAGGCCATCATTTGTTTATTCAAAATTGTCCAAAATTGCAAATATTAAGAAAACGAAACCATCAAGTTTACAACTCTCTTTCGGCAAAGAAAACTGATATCAAAATTATGTACATTGCATCTAACAGCACCTCTAAAGCTGACAAAATTTATATATTACGCATGAATCTTAAAAAATTTAGTAATATGGAAATACAGCTTTTCTACAACCCTTGTTCGCAACGTAACGACTTCACGTAAGATATAAACCGGCATATTGGAATTGTCTAATGGATGCTGTTTACAGAACTGCGATATCAGTTCTTGATCTGGAGTTAATAATTTGTAAACTTCGTGCTTGTGTACTTTTCGCACTTTCGAATTGTTGAATATCTTTTACCAAAATTCAGGCCCTAAATAGAAATTCCGCTTCCAATAGTCACTAGAATTTACCTTTCTCTCCCGAATCCAACAAATTTCATTAAAATCGGTCCAGGGGTTATCTAAGAAAAGCGTTTCGGCTTTTTACATCTATTTGAATAGGCCGAGTCGGAGTAGGGCCCGTGTTAAAGCTTCCTCTTAACGACTTCGCTGTAAAAAAAAGAATAAAAGAATAAAAGAAAACAAAAACGCTGCATCCATCAATATCGCCAGCTCAGATTTCGTCATGATGGCACCGTCCCCATTGGCACGGCTCCGTGAGCAGCTACCAAGCTGTTCACTTTCGTTATCTTCCTTCCCTCGGCGGCCGCGCATTGTCTTGATGCCAGGGGCGCGCTAAATCTGCACCATCATTCCGTCATGCATCGCTTCTGCGACCAAGCAAGCTTTCGGCGGCACACGTACACTGCCGCATTGACACCAAAACTTTAAACTGCTTGCTTTCGAGAAAACAGCATGAATAAAAATGGAAGGCGACTATAAGGCCACGGGGAATATGTTCGCGGGGCCATACTATTGATGACAGCATCCCGAAAGGCTAGATGTGGTCAGGTTGACTTTACAGGTTTGGAAGGAATAACTGACGGTCTAGCTGCTTCATTATCACATAAACAGCGCTTGAAGTTGTTAGCGCAGTTTGTGTGTGGTTCCTCCTTTGTGTCCCGTCGTGAACTGCTGTTCTTTCTGTGGCTTTACAGATGTTCCTTTCCTGCTTCAGTTACGCCTTCCAAGAGCGTTTACTTGGAAAATTTTTGTTTGCATGACTCTTACAGAAGCATGTTTTTTCGATTGGCTGCATAATCTCGAGGACGGGCTCCAAACTTCTCATTTTCTTTAGCCGCGTAAGAACCATTACTGAAAATTTAATTAACGTAGCTTTGTTAATTACGCAAACAACTTCTCAACTTACTCCGCATCTAGAGATTGCCAATCTGAACACTCGAATGATAAAATGATGTTAACATGGTTTGTATCATTTCAATAGTTTTGTTTCGTGCAGTTAAAAGCAAGCGGCATATTGATGGTGTTTTAGACTTCTTATAATGTAAGTGTGAAAGCTTGGACAGGTTATCTTGGCACAAATCAACTTCATGAGCTTAATCACATGTGCCCAACGCTGCACGACTGCCTTTACAACCGATTCTTATATATTATACAAGAAGCACCTCAGCGCTACGGTACATCCCACAAGGTGTGCGAGAACATTGTGTGCGCTCCCGATTAAGTGCCTGAGCGTTGGTGGCATCAGGCTTGGTTTCCTGGCATCATAAGGAATAAAAACTGCTGCCTGGAGGAAAGCATTGGGTACATTTTCAATACTTTGTAACATATGGATCAGCACGGATGTGCACGTTAGAACGAAAAGTACTGAAATATTAAGATGAGGCTTACGCTGGATGTATTTTAGCTGTCTAATGTTAAGATCTAAAGAAGAAATACTGTGATTTTGTGACAAATAATGCTGGCATGAAATATGAGCTTCGACACAGTATCCGTGGTGGAACTGGCCCCTGGACTATTGGGATACATTGAACCACGATATGCTGGTTTGATAGTTCGCGCTTGAATTTCCTGTATGTCGGCGCCGCTGTGCAGTGTTGGAGGCCCTTTTTAAACGACAAGCTCTATTTTTCAGCTAATATTGAAAGCAACTGTATTCCTTCTTTTTTTGGGGGGGGGGGGCTTTTTTTTTAGCGTCTAACCACAGTTCCAAAGTTATCAGTTAGCTAAATATGCGCCTGCATGTGTTTCTAATATCCAGTATGTTGTCAGGGATTCAATAGCGAAAGAGCGTTATCTAATCAGATTGCGCGCGTGTAGCGAATACTGGCCTACATTCGCCGTCACATTTGAGGACCCGAGATTGCGCTGCAATGTACGAGCATTTCAGTCTGACGAACTGACGCTTTGAACCATAGATCGGAATCAGAGGAAGCACTTTGCGCGCAGCCATCGTTGCGCTTTGAGCGTTTTCTTTTCCAGCGCAAGCTCACCTTATAATGAGATATATTCGTGACTCACTCTTTGGAAGTGTTTTGTTCTTGACATCCCTACAATGTGAGAGTATAGAGGCGCTTAATCTTCATTGAGTGAATACTTGGAAACGGACTAGGCCTTTTCTTGCGTCTGCGTTTACACACTTACCGCATCAATTTATATTTTATAAGCTAATTTAGGAGGCTGGAAAACGTAGCAACCTTTTATTAACAGGACGTTTTAATAACACAGAAAATATAAATGCTTATTAGTCGGCTTTCACCTCATGGTAAGGAATTTCAATAAAGATATCTTTATGATAATTAAAAGCCTATCCTCTTGACAACGTTTAATCTGAGTTCCTCTTTGCAAACTGATACAGACTTGCAGGTGGTTCGTATCGGGGGCCCTCAACATATGTCTAACCGTCAAACAAAGAGTTATTCCGAATGTTTAATTTCAGGAAGGCGTGTTACCCTCCTGTCTTTCATTCCCGTTCGCAAACACGCATAAGACGAAAGTGCTGCATGAAGAGCGTCGTT
The DNA here is from genome assembly GCF_038994185.2 of Dermacentor albipictus. Lineage (NCBI taxonomy): Eukaryota > Metazoa > Arthropoda > Arachnida > Ixodida > Ixodidae > Dermacentor > Dermacentor albipictus. The sequence continues at coordinate 98,305,203 of NC_091822.1, forward strand.
AGTCAATACCAATGGCGTAACTCACCTCGCTTATATCGCTGTCATTTAGGCTTATATAAGAAATATATATATTTTGTATCGACGCATCACGAATCCAAAAAGAGCTGTCCGTGACCAGCCCAGCTAGGTTTCTTTCATTTCGTACTTCGTAGTAGCGGCTAATAGTAGCTCACAAAGCAGAGCACTGAGCGTGGATATTGCAGAGAAGGTGTTCTATATACTGTCTCGTCACCCACCGAAAATTGCCTGCCATGCTACTGGCAATTCCTAGAAAATTGTATATGTGACGACCAGCCATTTGCAACACCGCAACTTTGTTTTGCGATTGGAGAGTCCAGGTGAGAGAGAGGGTGGTTATGTAGATAAAGACACGCTATTTTCTGTAGTAACATAGGAATGCATGAATGAATGCCTTCATTTATTGAGAAAAAAGAAGAGCAAGCATCAGTGGAAGCACGTCTCAGCAGATTGGGAAAGAAGCGGGGACAAAGAGAAAAAGCTGGAGGTCGGGTGGCAGGCAAAGTCGCAGTTTAGGGGCGAGAGAATATAAGCAAGAGTTGGTGAAACCAGTTGAATTCTAGTGTAGATCTGTGATGTGGCGAGTAAATGATTGGAGTCACCGCCAAGCATCCGTCATTTGCGGTAGTATAAGCACCCGCCGTTCTTGGTAACAAACGTTTACTGAAAACCAATCTTCGCAATTAATTATTCATCAGCCATACCTCGCCACGTATTTCTTAGTGGCAGGGTCAGTGGATTTCAACTATGCTGTCGCGACAAGTTACGACCATAACGTGACGCTTGCGGTTACGGTTGCCATACTCGTTACTCTTACTATTGCGCGAATACTATAAACATTGGTTTACTGCACAAGTTAGTGAACAGACATTTTAGAACCGCGTTTCTCACCTTACATACGCTCAACGCAAGCACCATTGCAGCATGTTACGGTGCGCGTCCCTTCAAGACACAGACGAAAACAAAAGAACGCGTTAGAAGACAGGGTACCGACTTGGGGCCTCGTGCCAAACATATCCAAGCCAACAATATTTATTTTATTTCAATACCCCAAAGGCCCAATGCGGGCGTTACGTAGGGGGGGGGTTCATCAAAGAAAACTTAACAATATACAACACAGAATATGAACGGCTGAAGACACGAATAAACAAGTTAATAAGCCAGGTACAAGTTGACAGGGGAAAAAATGGCTAGGAGCAGGTACTGAAAAAATGCACATGTAGCAAATCCCACAAAACAAAACAAAAATCGCACCTTCAAAAGTTACAGAACATGTAATCTAATATTCCACGGAACGTTACGGCCCACACGCACACAATGAAAAAAAACGAAAAAAAAATGCACATCATTCTACAGTGGAATTTTCTAAGCATGACCAAAGAGCTGTTTGAAATGATGATGTTCCAGCGATAGCCGCAATGCTAGAAGGAAGCGAATTCCACTCTTCAATAGCCAGGACCAAAAGTGAGTATTTGTATCGTTCTGTCCGAGCGAAAATGGGTTAGTCTTCTTCATGTGATCTACACAAGCCGGTGTGTGCGGCACCGGGAGAAGATGTGAACTTGCGGATGGTGTGTTGCTGTGGTAGAGAGTATGGAAAAAAGATAAACGGCTGTGCTTTCTGTGCATAAGCAGAGGTGGGAGACGGACCGATATTTTCACTATTGTTACACTTTGATACCGAGAGTAACGGAAACGGACGAATCGAGCACCCTTGTTTTGTATAGATTTCAACATGTTAACAAGGTAGGTATAATGACGGTTTCAGATCACGGATGCGTATTCTATCACAGGCCTGATTTGCATGTTGAATGCGTGTAGTTTTGTGTCCTGGTTGACTTGGTGTAGTCGGCGTCTAAGAAGACCAAGTTTTTTTAAGTGTTTGGTAGTAATCAGTTCAATATGAGTGCTCCAGGAAAAATACGAGCTAAAATTTACACCGAGGTATTTTACCGACGCTGAAGTTTCAATGATAGTATTATTAAATGTGTGGGCATTAGGAATCGCCTTAGCAGCGGAAGTAAACTTGAGATGTATAGTTGTGTCTGCGTTAATTACCATCTGCCCTACCACACTAATGAGTTAGCTCATCAAGATTAGTCTGGAGAGCAATAATGTTAACAATCATGCCGTCGTTTCTATGCAAAGAGGTTATGTATTTAAACTTCTGGAGTGACAGTCCAATCCGCCAGCTACGGGAGCGCTTGAAGCCTCCGGCGGCCATATCGTTAGAAGAAAAGGAGCACGGCTACAGTACGTGGCTGCAAGCACGCGCGACGCAACTGTGCTTGCGGTTCTGCGATGAAAAATAAAATGAGACCCCTTTAGGAAGTATATCAGTCCGGCATTGTGTGTCGCTGTTGTCAAAAAAAAAAAGAATGTCATGGTGGTGGGTGCCTTGCGCTCTGTGTACAATATGTTGCGAGAACTGAAAAACAGTCGTTTCCTGTTTTCTTCATTCAGTAACCTGCCGCGTGCATCGGCACTGTGATGCCCTTTCGTCGATACGTGGTGCCGGGCCGTATTGGCAAAACATGACCTTGATATATAGTATCCTTATGCCATTTCTTTAAAAAAAATCACTATTTTTGTTAATGAGCGTTTTTGCTTTAAACCTAGAAAACAAGAAAAATATTCAACGGTAGGTCTCATTTTTGTCCGGCGTTTCAGTTCTAGCTGAAAAGAGATGGTGAAAGCAAATTTACAATAAGCTAAGGCGACCCACCATCTGCACGAAGCCGCATGCCTACATGTGCTCCAATGAGGGTAACCTGCCAAAGTTAATGTCATGCGTCAATGGCGGCTCAAGCAATCTTTACTTTTTTCTCGTTTCTGCATCCGTTCTTCTTGCGTCTGCGGCAAAAACTAGAAGTGGGAAGGCAGATAAACGGAAATTGGTGGAGGCAGGTGGTAGCGTCATGGTTAGAGTGCCCATCTCCCAAATGCAGGATGCTGTATTTGGGAGATGGGCTCGAATCCCGGTGGTTTGTTTGGGAAGACAGCTTTCTGTGCACTCTGGTGACTGCGACGCTCAGAATTAGGCGGCAGCCTGACGACAACGGTCGCCGTCAACGTAACAGAATAAGCAGGCGTGCAAGGTCCCACTTAAACCCGAAAGTACATTCAGAGGACATACGCTCTACTCTTGTCGGCAAAAAAAAAAAGGGATCAGCAACGAGCGGTGTTGTTTAGCGACGCTGTAGATCGATAATGTCACCATAGACAGGACCATGCTCCAATCCCGGTGCTCAGCGGAAATATACGTCGACAGCATTTCAACTAGCGTGTTATTGATACTTCATTAAGGTCGTTGCATGTTTGTGTTGTGTCTTGCAGGAGCGAGTAGTATAGGAGATGACACTGGAGAGAAGGCGGTGAGCGAAGTCCGCGAAAAGTAATTGAGGATAGCCATATTGGACGTCGACGCCGTGTTGAAGAAAGCCTGCGACTTCAGTTGCTCACCCGACAGAAAGGCTTGAGTGGTAGCATACCGCTGGGCGTATTTGGTAACCACAGCGATAGACACACACTTTGCGGAAGTAAACAGAGGAAAGGCACGTAGTGAGATGGTCGCCCTTTTCGAGCTCTGGTATAGCTTGAAAAATGAATGTGGCGAAGTATGACGTACCAAATAGTATATGCCAATCCAAATGAATCAGCGTGGTCATACTTGCGCGACATGCCATGGTGGCCTGCCACCAGGACATCATGAAGTTGCAGCGATGACAGTTTTCATTGGGTACTTGAGGATAAAAACGAGCACATCAGAGACGTCCGAGGTATGTTTCTACGGTATAAGAACACATCGCTCTCGCCCCCCCCCCCCCGAATAACTACATCACGAATGTAAGCTTACGAATAGGGGCATCATAAGATCGAGCACTAGGGCGCTTGTTGATCTTGTTCAGGATGACGTCAGCGTTTCATTCAGCGTTTATTTCTGAGACAATGAGCTGGAGTTACGTTTATTTGCATCACAATGGCGGGCGTAATCAGGCAAACATTGACAGTATTTCATTAGAGGGTGCCTGACTACTCTGTGGAGATTACGTTTAACAATGATAACAAACACAGAAAGCTTTGCTTACATCGATTCGCACATACGTGGGATACGCATAATTTTGTGACTATCAATTTAGATGCTTCAGAATGGCGCTCATTAGCCCAACATTTCCATCCACAGTGAGCAAAAGCTTCTGTCGTATCCACAGTAAAATTGATTTAAATGGCTTTAATCCCATGGACATATCGCCGCCAACTTCTGTGGGGATGGAGTCGTCAAAATTGAATACAGGTGACAGGGAAATCAGGAGGTTGATGAACGACAAGAAGGCGGAAGCTTGCACAAGACCTCAGGGATATAAAATGACTTTTTGAGCAGCTTGGTCAGGGGGCCATGCAATGGTTTCCACGTCTATTAAAAATCCTCCAACATATTAAAAGAGGCCGACAAAAATGCGCGAATTTTGGGAAAGGTGAAACCGCTGGAAATTTCACGACAGCCTTAGCCTAAATATAAAAGATGACTTAAAAATAAGAAACCATAACGTTGACAAGGTGGCCAAATTCTGGCACAAATAAATCGGCTGCTGAAGCAGTTCAGCTGAAACGCAATGGTGCGAAATAAGGCGAGAATGTCGGCAAGTGTTGAAGAAAGGTCAAGTAGGTCCTGTGGCCGAAGCCAGCGCTCGGCAGCTGTCAAACGACTGCACGTATTAGCGAGATGCCTGGTCGTCAGTAATTACAGTATGATACGGGTCTGAAATATTGGTCGCGGATTCCATCACATTGACTACAGTGCATTCTACGGTGTCATTCTTGAACAGATGGTACCCATTCTCTCGCAATAAGGATGGGAACAAATTGTCTCACGTGCCAGCTGTCCCCTTCCTCCTACTGCCAACATTCCTTTCCCTCCGTAGTTGCTTAGCTTTTATTGGGTTCGGCTGCTAATCACGAGGTCTCAGGATCGAATCCCAACCGCGGCAGCCGTATTTCAATGGGTTTGAAATGCGAAAACCCGCATACTTAGGGTTAGGCGCACGTTTAAAATCCCAAGTGGTCTAAATTATTCCCGAATCGTCCACTACGGCGTGCCTCATAATGAAATCGTGGTTTTGGCAAGTAAATCCTCATAATGCGTTATGTAACATTCGATAAGGATGCCCTGGGCAGCCGCACAACTCTTGAATACAATTAAGTGTCAGGAGTTGCGCGCGAGGTCTTTGAATATGTCGTCGTCATCATCATCATCATCATTATCATCAGCCTGGTAACGCCCACTGCAGGGCAAAGACCTCTCCCATACTTCTCCAACAACACCGGTCATCTACTAATTGTGGCCCTGCCGTCCCTGCAAACTTCTTATTCTCATCCACCCACCTAACTTTCTGCCACCCCCTGCTACGCTTCCCTTCCCTTGGAATCCAGTCCGTGTATAATAGCTGTGTCTTACCAGTACTCACTTACGGGGCAGAAACTTGGAGGCTTACGAAAAGGATTCTACTTAAATTATGGACGAGGCAACGAGCTATTGAAAGAAGAATGATGGGTGTAACGTTAAGGGATAAGAAAAGAGCAGATTGGGTGAGGGAACAAACGCGAGTTAATGACATCTTAGTTGAAATCAAGAAAAAGAAATTGGCATGGGCAGGACATGTAATGAGGAGGGAAGATAACCGATGGCCATTAAGGGTTGAATATGTGGATAGCCTTTATGGCGTTCGATAGCTGCTAGTCTACATTGCGGCTATATAATAAAGGTGGAACGGCAACATGGTAGAAAATGTGGAGAACATACAAATCCCGCATATATTACTGCACAATAATTTCAAATAGCGTTCTTGCTTCACGCACGTGGATAACCGACATAGGAGACTACTTTGGAAGCTAACTGCAAGTACTGTATATGTCGTACGCAAGGGTGTACCTGGCCTGGTGGCCAGTAAATGTGACGTAATATTGCGAGCAGCTTCGGCCATAGCATGCTAACGGATGACGACATGAAGTGACTAGCGCAAGAGAGGACAGGGGACACTAAAGACGCTACAAGGACAAGCGCCCAGTTGGAAGTTTGCGCTTATCCTTGTCGCCTCTTTAGTGTCCCGTGTCCACTCTTGCGCTAGTCACTTTAGCATGAAATACCAACTAGCCCCCTCTCACACCCTGCGACGACACAGGGACAGTTTGCTCAGCTCTTGTTTCGTGACGTTTGTGTCAAGGTGAAAAACCAACATATCCATGTATATGTCTTAATAAGCACATCTAGACTTGCAGCTGCGGCGATAGCCCATGAGTGCGCATTGCAAAGTCGCTAGTGAAATAATTGTGTGCACCTTAACGAATTCGATAGGGGAAAATCAAAATCCATCCACGACGGCGTCTGTAGTAGGCGCTGTGCGATGTTCGGACGTTAACAATGTATGCCGATTGAAGAAAGGCTGCCCCGGAGTGCTTCTGACGGTTAGGCTAGCTTCTTTACTCCGTAGAACGAAAAAAAAAAGAAAAAAAAGAACCGCATCAAAAGCCCAGAATCAACAATTGCTCGTCGCGAGTAAACGCTGGGTGACAAGTAATTTCCAGGCGACGAGCGAATACGCTTGATCAAGAACACTGATAACGCCGGCGGGACAAGCATTGTGGCGAAGTTCAATGCGCAGGGATAGCTTTTACTTTTTTATTTTTGTTTGGTTGACGTCATCACGCGTCACCGCGGGAAGTTTGAAAAGTTTAAGGTGAGTACGCTACGTGGTGGCATTCACGGGAACTAAACCCTTGTGTCCAGAAAAGCTGGATACGGGTGCCTCGGTCAAATCTGCGACCTCGAGCAATGCCATAGCCGCAGTGCTACTTCGGCGGGCACAGTAGTGTTTATTTGACGTGCGACCGCTACCGATGTGTCGCCTAGACCCTGTGGCGCACTTTAATTAACGCAACTCTGCTTACACATGTCCTGCGTATGTTTACCGCTAGACATACTTTATGCTTCTATTTTTATAAATAGCAGAAGTGGACCATACCGTATCTTGAAGTTAAGTTTATGTAGCCTTTCTTTGCCGTCTTAGGTTAGCTTTTTCTATTCCACCCCTCACCCCTGGTGTTTGTATGAGAACTGCGAACCAAAGGTGGCAAGGCTTTAGTCACTCGTTTCGCGACTGCCTCTGTTCAGCCCATTCTCTGCCTTCTCTTCCCGCTCCTTCCTTCCATTCTACCTAGCTAAACTCTGGATTGGCATGTTGGTAAAAAGGTAAGCGCTGGCGAGGGGTCACGGTCACTTACAGCTGTCAAAAGGCTAATGTGGCCTTGACCCTGAACCTCCAAGGGGCATTGTGCCATTCGACGGGGTGCGGTCAAAACGAGTTCTTCGCGTCTTTTCTCTGCCACGCTCTTTCCATGTATATACAGCTTTTCATCTGGTGAGAAGAATAGGGAGCGCGGCGCATCTTGACGGTATTGCTGTCCCTAGATGCGGAACGATTTCGGGATGGTTTAGATCTTACTTTGTGAAACTTACGCATGCCTGTTCATATGAGGTCGTAAGGGGAGCCTTTCGATGCACCGGTAACTACAGTACGCGCTTGGGAGCCCAAACATGTGACGCGGATTATAAGCCGCGGTGTGTGTAAGTGTTGTGAACTATTTTGCGTATATACGTTTCAATGAAACGCATAGAATAGAACCGCTGTCTCTGTGTTACCAGCATGATAGGGTAAATCTGCTGTTTATCTGATGGCTCGGCGTAGGGACTAAAACATAAGTGCACATGCTCGCGTGCGGTCAACCTAAGGCAATCACGAAACACCTAAGCGGCAGGCGCTAGCAAATAATTGTGGTACACCGTCATCGTTTTCAGGCATTTTATGTCTAGTAGGCTTGAAATCACTATATGTTTACGCTAGCCTTCCTGCACGATGTCGATGGCGCTGCTCAACACAGCGATTACTGCAACTGGTGAACCAGCATGATACATATATAAGGTATGTGAGTCGGCATTGATCTTTTGCCCATTAGAGCCTTAACATATGAGAGGGATCGCATAATAAGAAAGCGATGGCTATGTTTGAGGTCAACATTTCCGTAATACGTGTGAGTGCATTATAGAGAACGGAACGAACACAACCGAAAAAAAAAATCGGTTATCATCCTCTTTCTGGAAAAACAGAGAAACACGTGCCAAGACCACAATACGAGCTCACATTGTCACGCCGCACAACGTGTATAGATATATAAACATTGACGCTGCATGCTTGGAACATACGCTGTATAGAACAACGGTAACTATAATCCAGCACCTACCCTTGCTTGGGACGCTCGCACAGTTGGTATAGTTCACACTGTAAGTTATGCTGCTATTACTAATCAAAACTATTTTATATTCATGGGTGGAAACCTCATACACAGAACCATGTAATCACGCAATGTAATCTGCAGCTAACAGTTTGAACGCTTGTCAAACTATAACAGCACAGCTGCTATCAAAGCAGAACGGTTCCCACGCGGTTACAATCGTCGTGTATGTTTCGTTGCTCCGAAACCACAGCTTAAAACTAGACCATAATACTGCAATAAGGTCACAATAGTGAATGGAACTGTCAGTAACGCACAATTTATCTCCGAGGCTGATTGTAGGCTCTAACATGTGCGCACACATCGCGCTTCGTGTTCCCTGCGCCTCAACGTCGGTAGAAAGCCCTGCCAAAGTGACCTAAACCACATCAGTACGTCTCATGCAACCGTTTAGCGCGTAGAAGACGCACGTCCTGCTAAATAGACCGTACGAGCGCGAACACAAACACCAGAAACTACCGCCGAGCGTATACCTGCCATGCGAAAGGGAGCACTCGACCAAGCGAGCATGCCGACTGCCCATAGATGGCGCCACAGCGTAGGAAACGCACCTTAGAGACTCAGAAGAGCCACCAGTTATTGACAATTATGTTTGGGAAGGGTGCAACAGAACTAAGTAGGAAAGAAAGGTAGGGGGAGTCGGAACGCTCATCCATCAGGGAGCCAAATGGAAAAGAGTAAGTTCACAATGTCAAGAGCATCTTTGGTTATCAGGTAAAATAAGTGGCAAAGAAACTTGGCTGGGCGTTACGTATTTGTGGACCGGAAAAAATTGCACAGAGAAAAATAAAGAGTTAGTGGAATGCATAAGCGCTGATATTAAGGGTTTCGGGAGTGGTGCTGAAATTGTCCTGTTAGCTAGGTGACATGAATGCCCACATACAGGATTTAGATGGCTATACCGACAATAACGGAAAGTCAATGCTGTACCTTTGTGAGCAAAATAACCTCGTGATCGTGAATACAGGGCCTACGTGTGAAGGACAGATCACGTGGGAAGTGGGAAACCGGCAATCGACCATTGATTACTGTCTGATGACAGAAGGAATTCATGATAAGTTGAGAGAAATGGTCATCGATGAGGAAGGGTTTAACAGCATAGGGAGCGACCATAAGCGCATCATATTGAAAATGGGATATGTAGTTGGGAAAGAGAGCAAGGAGAGCAAAATGGCCAGTCCAAATTTGAACGCTGAACAAATAGCAAATACAGTCACTAGAGTTGAGGAAGAACTTGGCAAATGGCCAAGTAAAGAGTGGGAATATGGTGAGCTTATAAGTGTAATAAAGACAGAAATACGGAAAGAGAACCAACATGTTCGTTGGAAAGGAAAAAAGAAACCGAAACGCTGGTGGAACAAGGAGATACGAGAAGCGATCGCCGAATGACAGAAAGCAACTCGAGAGCACAGGCAGGCAAAGAAGGCGTAGTCGCCACAGGTTGAAGTAACTAGTAAATGGGAAATATACCGGGAGAAAAAGTCTATGGTTCAAATACTGGTGCAAACAAAATTAAAAGCTGAAAGTGAACGTTGGTTGTAAGAAATACGTGAGAAACAGAAGGCCGCACCTAGAATATTTTGGAACCACATAAAATTTTTGGGCAGGAAGTCAACCACAATACAACAACATATCCTAGACGAAGATGAAAACAGACTCGAAGGAGAAGCGGCAATAAATTACATCCGAAAAGCAACAGCCGAATCTTTCCAAGGCAATGAAGAGGTTATACTTGTTGAAAAAAAGAGCATGAAAGAGACCCAAGGGGAAAGGCAGCTGGTGCTAACAAATTTAAACTGGAAGAAAGCGGAAGAGAAAATTCCTAAGCGTATAGCCACAGGGCTAGACGAGATTCCCATTAGGCTGATAAATGAACTAGGACCAAAAAGTAAGGAAGCTCTGGTGAAAGCAGTGGAAAGAACTTTAAAAGATAGACGAATACCAGACAGCTGGTGACAAAGAATAATGAATTTGATTTATAAAGGAAAGGGGGAGAAAGACAGAATTCACTCGTATAGACCATTGACCATTACATCGGTAATATAAAGGCTCGCAATGCAGGCAATCAAATTAAAGCTTCAAGCATGGACTGATAATAATGGCATTTTGGGAGAGCTTCAGAATGGTTTCAGAATAGGTAGGCGTTTGGATGACAACTTGTTTGTTCTTACTCAGTGTATTGAAATATCAAAAGCAGAAAGCAGACCGTTGTATGTGGCCTTTTTAGAAATTACAGGAGCCTACGACAACGTTGACCGCAACATATTGTGGGATATCCTGGAAGGGGAAGGCTTAGGTAACGATTGTATACAGCTTTTGAGAGGGATTTACCTAGAAAATACCGGTTGCGTTGAATGGGAAGGGATGAGGAGCGAGGAGAATGTTCATATCAACAAGGGACTGAGGCAGGGGTGCCCTTTATCCCCGCTGTTGTTTATGATGTACATGGTGAGGATGGAGAGGGCGCTAGAAGGAAGTAATGTCGGGATTAATCTCTCAAACAAACAGGCGGGTACAGTAATAGAGCGGCAACTCCTAGGTTTATTTTATGCGGATGACATTGTGTTGCTAGCTAACAAGCAAAGTGATTTGCAACGTCTGGCTAATATCTGTGGACAGGAAGGTAACGATTTAGGCTTGAAGTTTAGTGTTAGAAAATCAGGTGTTATGGTATTCAATGAAAACTGTGAACAGACAGCGGAGATACAGGGTCAAGAAATACCTCGGGCAACAGAATATAAATACCTTGGTATATGGATAAAAAAAGGCAATGGATATATGGAAACACAGGAGAAAACCATAACAGTAAAGGGGAAGAGAAATGCAGCCATAATGAAGCATAGAGCGCTATGGGGATGCAATAGGTACGCGGTCCTCCGAGGTATGTGGAAAGGTGTAATGGTTCCAGGACTTACTTTTGGAAATGCAGTTGTTGGCTATAAATCAGGGGTACAATCAGGACTCGACGGGAACCAAAGGTCAGTGGGTCGCCGCGCATTGGCCGCTCACGGGAAGACTACAAACGAAGCTATGCAGAGTGATATGGGCTGGACTAGTTGTGAAGTGAGGGAAGCTTGCAGTAAAATTGAGTATGAAGAGCGGCTGCGGAATATGGAAGAAAGTAAATGGGCTGGGAGAGTGTTCAGGTACCTGTACAGGAAAAACATTGATTCACAGTGGAGGAAAATAACTAGGAAGCTTACCAGCAAGTATGCGGCCTGTAGGGTGGACAACACAACAACAAAGGTCAAGCGGAAAATAAGAGAAGCTGAATTAATCTCATGGGTGGCGGCAATGAAACAGAAACCTGCCATGAGTAACTATTAAGAGGAAAAAACGAAATCAGGAAAAAACATTGATTCACAGTGGAGGAAAATAACTAGGAAGCTTACCAGCAAGTATGCGGCCTGTAGGGTGGACAACACAACAACAAAGGTCAAGCGGAAAATAAGAGAAGCTGAATTAATCTCATGGGTGGCGGCAATGGAACAGAAACCTGCCATGAGTAACTAATAAGAGGAAAAAACGAAATCAGGAAACAAACCATTTATGATAACTCAAAGGAAAGCTCATTACTTTTCGCAGCGAGATCAGGATGCCTTAGAACACGTACCTATAAAGCGAGATATAAGAAGGAAGAAGAAGCATGTGCTTGCTGTGGTAAAGCTAGGGAAACTACGGAGCATGTTTTATTAGAATGTGCAGACGTCTACCCAGCAGCCGATTTAGGCACCACTGACCTCCTTGAAGCCCTTGGGTTCAGAGGGAGCAGTAGTAAAGCAAACATGTCCCCAATAGACATTAGTAAGAGGCGACTGGACGATTGGTGGAAGAAAAGTAGGGAAACGACATAAGGCGGAGACGTACAAAAGCACAGTTCGCAATAGGGGATCAGAAAATTTGGGCGTGGCAGTTCATAGGTTTTTTTTGTCTTTTTTCATTGTTTAACCTAGGTAGAATATTAGGCAGTATAGTAGCAAGAGCTTGGTGTCGAAACCCACCGCCCCGTTCCAAAGGGGACGCTCATAACATCCATCCGATTAGGTAGAATATTAGGCAGTATAGTAGCAAGATCTTGGTGGCGCAACCCACCGCCCCGTTCCAAAGGGGACGCTCATAGCATCCGTCCATCCATGGTGGCGCCTGTGAAAAAACGGTGTATACCCGCTCTCAGCCGCTCCCCGACAGCAGCAGCAGGAACAGTGGGAAGGACGAAAGAAAACGCACAGAAAATATCGCTTTAAAACTCATATAAGCACGTATTAGCATTTCGTACTAGACTAGCATTGAGTATACCACCTAAACCCGAGTAAGTCCTGCACACCGTAAATTGCTAAAACAAAAGCAGAAACCATAGCACACAATGGAGGGTGAATCAAAGAACGAATCCATTGGTCCCTGCCCAACACGTTCAACAATTGAACAATGAATGAACTACTTGAACAAAAGGTCACGTGACTATCTTCACTCTCGCGCTCTGCTCACATGTGAATTATTCGGTGCCTTTCGGGTCTCTAGAATATTCATTTCTTGCCTGACTAGTCGTCGGCCATGGCCATGAGCTCCTCCATGAACCCGTCATCCACGGTGGAATGGTGACACGTTGCGGGACTGTTGGCACAGGACACCAGGTCACGCTTGACATCCAGCTTGTGCTCGCGTGACGCTGTCTCGGCGCCACCTGTGATGCTTTCTTCAACTGCATCGTCGCCGATACTGCGGCATCCCTTGAAGCGCTTCAGAGGAATGCCTGCGCATAGCACAATAAATGGAAGGCCATAGGTTAGGGTTCTTGAAGATACGAAATTTAGAAATCAAGGCAGTAACGCACATCTCGCAAGATCACAGGAATTGTGCAAGAAGAAACAATACAGAGAAGGAAACAAACTTATCAACCGAAGTAAGTTTCTATCCCAGTCAAAATGCGTGTTCTGAATATTACGGGGGAAGTCACAAAATATTTTATGTTCTCCTTATCGGTCTAATTAGTCATGCTAATTACCACAGTTCTCAAGTATTGAGAATAGGGACAAGCCTAAATTTATAAAGTTCTCGAGAGTTCCAAAGAACCTTGTTGACCCTATCGTTTTCATATATCACAGTCTTTCCGCGGGACGCGTAACAAATTATTGCTTACCAACTAAAACAGGAGGAAGACGGGAGGAAACGACAACAAGGTGAAAGCGGGAGGCAACGTTTCGACAAGTGGACTTGTCGAAACGAAAACGCTGTCGAAACTAAAAGTAGGAAATATAAGCTGCTGAACAAGATATTTCATAGAAAGTTGTGCGGTTATATTATTGGAAGTTTACCTCTGTAGCATAACTTGTAACGTTGAATAATCAATCTTGAAAAGTTATGCAATCGGGCACACGACAAAATCAGTGTGACGTGGTGCGTACCACCGTAAACAAACTACATTATTCAGGCTCTCCTCAAATGTTTCGGCCAATTTTGAAACCTTGTGCAGAGTTTGTTAGGACGCCTTGTATTTAAAAAGAATACAAAAGAAATGCTGAGGCTTGTCGCTAGCGCGACTTTCTCGAGCATGCCAACATTTACAACGTGTCCTATCGATGCAATACGCAATACGTTTAAAGCGCCGTTTTGCTTGCAGCAGAGCTGCCACGCAAAACGGCGCTTTAAAGGTATTGCGTATTGCATCGATAGGACACGTTGTAAATGTTGGCATGCTCGAGAATGTCCCGCTAGCGACAAGCCTCGCTTCTGTGCAAACCTTTTGTGAGAACGCCAAGCGGACTACCAATGCTAAAACTTCAAAAAAAAAATGCAACGTAAGACACACATGCGCACATAATACGACTGCGAGCGTTGAGAGCAGTAGACGATCCACATTAAACAAAATTCACGTGAAATGTTTTGGATATAAATGTTGCAGTACAGAATATGTTTATATCAAAATTGGAAGCCCAGCGCTTAGGCGAAATACCCAAAAAATAACGGCACACCTATTTGAGGACGGCCCTGCGGGGGCAAGCAAGCAGAAAGCTTTATCAGTTTTTCAGATATTTCGGAAGCTTTCAACATGATGTGGCAAGAAATGCCACACGAGATGTACGCGCCGCAAAAGTCATGGTAATATGTTCCAATTCCGTCTAAAATGTTATGTTGGCGTACCTGCTGTTAGCATATTAATTATATTCTTCAATATTGATAACAAACCTAACAATTGTAACAATCAGTGTTAAGAACTGTCATAAACCCTGCAATGCAAAAAAAGTACTCACCACCACGGTAGACGATGCGTTTCTGAGCTGCGGGTCCTGACGAAGGGCCGGGCTCGGAAACAGCGTCACCGCCTGCAGCCCGCTTGGAGGCCACTGCAGCGCCTGTAGCCAGGAGAACAGTCTCCCGTGAAGCCAGCTCCACTCTCCTTGGGCACACCACGCGGCCACTGGGCAGGGTGAAACGCACTCGCTTTGCTGGCATGGCTCCTTTGCTCTGTACAGCGAATCCGATGCACGTCCGCACACAACGAAGTCGGGCGTCGAATGAATTTTTTTTCACTCGCAAGGCAACGCGCGTCTTTCCCTTTCCCTCTCCCACTGCACCAACCAATGGGGTGGTTGGTTAGGAAGCGTCCGTGCAAGGTCAATGTATCTCAAGCCCCGCCCATACTCGTGCCGCCCCCCCCCCCCCGCAGGAGCTGGATCCGACACATTTTAACATAAAACGGAGGAGTAATTGCGCATTTGTAATGCAAAGAAATTTGGAATATTTTTACCTTGTCCCGGCCCAGACATTCCCACCTGTGGCGACGGCAGCAATACAAAAGCCGACATTTACCACTACACCATGCTGCTCTCCCAACGACCACAGAAATAGTCAGGTTTGAAAACGAGACTGATCCACACTTAAACCATTGACGTTCTGTCATGACTGTTTAAGGTAAGCGGGGAAAAAAGTGGTGTCTTTCCTAGCAGCGTTCACGTCCGAGCTGCAAACTTGCTGCTGTATAGTTCATTGTTCCGTATATCAGGTGCGTTTCCTTCGCTCGACTTCGTGCTCCAATTCAGCGTTGTATAATGTTTAACTCGGACGGCGTTACTCGGACGATTGAACATCCACCATGCATGGTCAACATTTTGAAATTGTTTTTCCGTCAGTGGGACATCGCGGCCATGACAGTCGAGGAGGGTGTCAGTTTTTCGTCTTCGCTCAGTTACAGGGAAACACGGTGGCTTTTCCGTTGTTAACCGCTGCAGTTCTACGCCATTTGGCTTGAATAGCCCGAAGACGCATGTGGTGTATGCTATAAGGAACCGGGTGCGAGTGAAGCACATTTATCTACACCCCGTAGGCTTGGTTAAAGGAAAAGTAAAGCCAATCAGTGAGGAAATATTGTTCCCTTAAGCATGTATCAGCTGGGCTTAAATTTAGTTGTCCCAAATTTTTTGAACAGTGGAAGCATTATGAATGACCATACAGCACGCACAACTGATTGATTGGCTGCAGCTATTATGTGAAAGAAACTATAGGCCCCTGCGACGCTGCCGTCGACTACTCAGCGCTTACGCGTGGATGTGAAAACGCCAGTACACGCTATCAATGCCAATGCCGCACTTCGCCATTTCCCTCTCAAGTTTCTTCTTTTTTCATTTTCCGTAGAAGCATGCGCTATCCTCAGCCTCCTAACTTGCGCTTGCTTTTGTTCATGCCACAGATTCTCGAGGTTAAACACAGACTTCTGAATGCAGCTGATGTTACTTGATCGCCTAACCTTGCGACCCATTTCATGCGGGATCGGTAGCCACTTCGAACTTGTTCGCCCCCTTCACGTTTTAAGTATGTTGTGCTGTGATTTTTCGCGGCGCCCTATGTCAGCTAGTATGCGGCGTTCCGGTGTTATCTAGACATACATATTCAAAGTGATGTTGAATATTGAGGGATTATTGTGCATTGGTAAGTGACAGTGTGCGAAGCCGCTGTCGCAGATAAAGGGACCGGTGGGGCGAAGACAACTTAACATCGAGAGCGAACGGGTGAGCGCAAGAAGCCGACGAGAAGAAGCGACGCGCGTGATGTCTGATGCGACGTCAAAACATAATACTAAGAAAGGAACCATTCAGGACCGTACACGTTGGGTGACGTAGAAGAGAATTAAGGAAGAAGAAGAGATGAGTAAGAGACCAAGGGCCGTGTTTGATGCCGTTTGCATTTACATATAATCAACAAAACGAATAACTCTTTCATTGTTCTCTTATAATTTGCTTCTTTTTGTATGTTTCGTTTTCTTGCTTTTTTGCTCACATCGAATTCGTAACATTCCAAAAGTATAGGTAATCCTTTCAGCACGCAATTCTTCGCCATTGATTGATTGATTGAAAACTTTTTTGTTCCACCGAGCTGGGGTGCCCGCCTCTTAACTTACACGTAGGTAGGGGAGGAGGACGAAGCAGTCCCCGCGTGTTGAGGACGGTGAGTCTTCACGGCCTCAACGGCCACGCGGATTGCTCGACGCTGGTCGTCTTCAGCCTCGCTCTGGAGCAAGGCCTCCCAGGCTTCTCTACTGACAATGTTTTCCTTGGCCCCTGGGGAGCCAGCACACTCCCATATTATATAGTCTAGCGTACCTTCGCCAATCCCGCGTGTGCGTAAGAGCCATAACATGAGGCCATTGTCATCATCATCATCGAGACCCTAGAACGGCGTGCACTGTAAACGAAAACAAACCCAGCTGGGGTTTTTTAAGAGGTGATGTGCCCTAAAACATCCGCTCCTCAAATATTTACTCCGATGTACGGGAGCAAAACAGCGCCATTCCCTCATTTCACTCCGCTGGCTAGCTGCGGGAGTATTAAGGCTACATGACGCGATTTTACTCCGCTTCAAAATCTTGTTCTCCCGTGAAACTCCGACAGGGTGTTTTAAAAAACTCCCCTCCACCGAAAAAGGTTGGTCACCTGGCGCTTCCCATGAGGCTGTGTGCCTCGCCAGCGACCGGGCGCGTTCGGCGGAGCCGGCAGTGCTCATGGCTGACGGTTTGTTTACGTCTGTGAAGTGTCGTTCCGTGACAGCGTTTCGTCAATTTGTTTCCCGTATTTCCTTCCAGAAAGTGTTACGGTATGCCTGAAGCTAACTGTATCTCAGCTTCAAGTAGATTAGCTGTGATCACTTTGCTGACAACGTTGATTGCAAGAGCAACGTTTTTAAGTGCGGAAAAAGGCTTAGGTATACCTCGAAGCTGCTCACTGGCTCGTGATGTCGGTTCAGGTTCTGACTGTGTTTTCGTGCTGCGTGACCCTGGCCTGTGTTCTTCAGTACGTGGAATGCGACTTCTATGTCTTTTTGGGTACATGCTGGCAACGTCCAGTGTAGTGTTTGAAAGGACCGCGTAGCAATGGCAACAGCAGCCACTGTTCGAGCGACGACATCCGTGGTCGCGTATGAATGGTGTACCCCAAGTTCGTTGCGGTGCTGTGTTGCCAGTGAGAATGAGTGCAAGCAACTGTTTTTATGTATCTGTGAACGGATATCCTCACCGGAAGAAAAACGGTAGGACATAAGTATGCGTACTGAAAATAAAGCTTCTTATTGAGCGATGTGAATCGAATTGTTATCGCGCATATAGGTTTTGGTCACGTCGTTGCTTCCGATATTGCATTAACATTACGCTCTATCCGAGACACTGATTTAGACGCATGCCTGCTGGCTCCGAGTTTAAGGATTCACTCGACAGATCAGCGATGTAGCTTCTTTTCACAGCCGAGAGAGATTGCTTGGACGCAGAGCGAGTAGTGCGGTGTATAAAATGTATGACTACGCAATTTTCGGTGTTACGTCGGCACCTGCGGGTCATGCTCACGCGTAATAATTTTTTGCTACGCTACCACTATATAGCAAAAATTTAATTTTGCTATGTAGCCCACTCACTTACATTTTTGTTGCTTTCTGTAACTAACGCACTACTTTTTTGCCGCGAAGGCCGGCAGTGTGCGAAGTCGCTTCAGCACTCATAGAATAGCATAATTTTGAAAAAAAACATCATTAACTTTTTTCTCTCACTATTCTGAATTAACAGTTTTGTGCTGATTAAGGTATTAAGGTAGAGAGGCAGATCTCGTACGAACGAGCATGTGAGTCGTAATTCTGAAAACAGCACAGCTGCTCCCTAGGCGGTTTCGAGGCACACAGTATTGTGGCTATATATACTGGCACCGTTGCTTCTAGAGTATCGCGTGTAGGTGGCATGTCTTCCAAATTTCTGCATTGGGCGTTTCTGAAATGTTTATGTATGTCATGACATATTGACTTGTTTCGTCGAATTTGACGCGGTCTCCTGTGCATATTTCGAAATTTGACCAGAGCCTCTGCATGTCAACATGTTCGCGCAAACTCACGCGATGCCTCTTTTTATACTCCCGTTGCATCTCGAAAAAGCTCCGTCCTTGCAAAGCAAAAAATTAAAAAGACAGAAAGAAAACTCCCATAATTCCACGCAAAAATTCCGCTCGCACGGAGTAAAAATTCTACTCCGATCGTACGGAGCATAATAAACTCCGAACCGGGCCGGGGGTCGCTAGAAGACAAGCAGTATACTCCCACGTCGGAGTTATTTCCGTTTACAGTGTGGTGGTGTTCGGACGCAAGTGAGCGCCGAAGAAGTCAGCGTCCACTGCTAGCGGGAGTAAGCAGTCGGGCCGTGGGCCCGAGCTTGCAGATTACCACAGGTGGAACCTGGACTGCCTAACCTGCTCAGTCAGCACAACGTCCCATCGCGTGGCAACCTTGAGTTGCCACGACGGCTCGGCGCTTTTCAACTTCGCGGCCACGTGACAAGAACTGTTGACGAGGCGTACCCCGCTCTTATTCTAATGTCCTTGTGTATTCTGACACACCTAACAACTTTAGGATTAGAGTAGCGGTGACTTTGATTAATGAGAACTGCATTTGTTACGAGCAGTGTAGAGTGCTTTTCATCCTTTTTCTCCATGCTTTGTTTATGGGTGTTTTCTTTCCACTTTCTATGTGTAAATACACATTCTTCTTTCACTTCTGAAATTTACCGCTTTCATGCTTCATTTGAATGGAAAACATAGATAGCGACATTATTTTAGGTCGCTTTCCATAAACGGACCGTGACAGGGATCAAGGCCTTGCTTAAGGTCTCATACAGGCAGCTTGCGATGTCACTACAACGTAATGACGGCGCCATCTGTAACCGCCACGGCAAACAAACAGCATGTCGGATTTTCGGACGTGGTGAAATGTCGTTTTGCAGAAGCAGCTTTTCTAGCGGTGTTCCACAAATTGCCTTCTCGTGAAAATTCCATCTGCCCATGTTAGGTCACATGGTGGTCGGGAAATCTGAGACGGAAACAAATTATTTAATTTTTCTAATATTAATCATCAGATAAAATACATTGGTCCACTCGGGAGGTTTCGACCGTGCCCGTTAGGTCACTCTTACATATGCGGCAATCTCGATGAAGGTTTTACGCGAGGAGGTACGTTGACATCTCGGTGCCTCAATTCCACACGTGTGTTACATAAACTGCGGAAGCCTAGGATCAAGATAAAATCATATTGTACAGCTGCCGCGTATTCAACTGCAAGAAATCAAATTATATCTTAGGGTAATTGCAACTGCTTATGGATGCTACACAGGATAATGTCCAAGAAATCACTGGAATCTCCACTGACCTTGAAAATACTTGATATCGTTTGCAGCTTCTTACAAAGTAAGCATTGACGTATACTTCTCTCTTGCCCACACCAGATAGCCATTTCATATGGTCACTGCGGGTTAAATATAGTGATGACCATTCTGTAGCACATGCGCACAACAGGAAATTGGCAAAGAGCCGTGTCCGTGTTTTAATTGTCTCCAATGTCCTGGCACAGTTGCTCATCAAGGAAATTTCGAACAAATTGCTCACAGTTATTCGGGCCATGGAGAGTACATACGTTGAAAAAAGAACCAAGAAATATTTTTTATGGTGTAAACTATTTATTGTGCTAATTAATGAATTGTTTATTGTTTTTAGGCTATCCAAAGGTGAAACGTCACTCCAACATATAAGAAACGAAATAGGGGCTTTGCTTTAGGTTTTCTGTGTTTCTTTTATCGTTGCGGCGCATAAAAAACAGCGTAGCAGATATGATATATTGTACATTACGTGGGATGATTTCATTACTGCACATACCACAATGGGGGATTTACCAAGAAGTGGCCGTTACATATCATGCAACCGACTGGAGATACTATCCTGGACGGTGTTGAATTCTGTCATCTTGTCATATTTGGTAATGGCGGTATTTTGATCATATCGGAGGCACCTGTGGGCATCTCTAATTGGCTCAAAATGCCGTCATTGCCCAATTCCACGACGTTGCGGAATCGACACTGTCAAGAATAGTGTCCGTAGCTCTTTTACATCATTGCCGCGTGTTGTTGAGGAATATATTTTCCATACATTGGCACATCCCAGGTGATCTGTGATGAAGCAACCTGTACATGCGCAATAACCAAGAAAAAATGAAAAAGAAATACAATACAATGTAACATCTGCCACATTGTGTAGCATCGGCATACGCGAGGGCAGATGCACGTGTCACGTACCTTTGTGCCAAAGAAAACTACACAAAGAGAGTTCTTTTATTTTGTCAGCCGTAGAAATTCCACTTATCGTTGCTCTCCTAATAAATTAAAGAACGTGTTCAGACACCCGTACGGCAACTCACGAGCACATCTCTCTCGATGATCAAGTCCACTTGGTGTCGCAAACCTGGGGTGATGAAGAGTGGCCGCAGTGGTCAGCGAATTACCTGTCGCGTTGCCTCTGACCTTAGCGCAAATTATGCTTGGGAAAACATACACATCATTCTGGAAGCCATCCATCATACCTGATTGCTTAGCGTTAATAACCACCGCAGATTGCAGCCAAGAAGAGCCGCCTGCAGGCCTCTACCCCACCCCCCCTCTCTTCCCCACGCTTATATTGTCACGTGTACCTATCTTCATCGGGCGCCTAACAAATTTTCTCGCACAGCGTGGGATGCGCCTGCGTGTATCCGACGTTTCTGGAAAATTATCGATGCTTCTATCCGGCTGTCTGTTGTCGCCGAACTTTGTGTTATCTGATTTCATCGCGGGACGGAAATGGTGTAGAGCTTCGTGGAAGGCAGGCGGGTCCGAGTGATTAGTCTGGAACATTCGGCGACTGCTGTATAAAAGCTGACGCGCTTAAACCGCTGATCAGATTTTCGACGATCGCCGACCCTGTTCGCCGCTATCGTTGAGTTATAAGTGTAGCCTGATTTTGTGGGCACAGGTTCGCCCAAAAAAAAGTAGTTTTGTCTTTCACAGTATTGCTACTGTGTTCTTCAGCGTCACCACCACGTGACATCTGGTGGAGGTGCGGGGTAACGTTCCCCGTACCTCTCGCAGATGTCACGCGGTGGTTAGGTTGAAGAACACCACTCACTCGTTCACTCACTCTCGCACTGCATAGGTTCAAGAACAATCTGTCCTCTTGGCTGAGTCCATCCCAGTCTTGAACCTATGCAGCGCGAGAGTGAGTGAAAGAAAAGAGGTGAGGGGGCAATCATTCACAGACGCAACACCCGATCGACGTCACCGACTTGCACGGACCAATGGAAAAACTAGGAAAGTTCTCCAAAATGAGAGCGCATGACCATGACGCCCCCCCAAAAACGTTGAACCGAAACTAACAAGCACACGCATGCAGACAAAAACACACGAATACTTACTTAATGTTTCACAATTTAAACGAAACGCAAAAAAGGGGGGATTTCCATGTCAGGGGTTCCTCGGAACAAAAGTGTGCGCGCCTCCTTGGCCGCATCACATTGTTGTTTTTTTCTGTGCAGATTTCAGGCAATTAAGTTGAGTGAAATCATCTTTCAAGTAATCACATTTAAAACGAACTTTTACTCATGATCTTCAGACGGTCGTGTTTCTAGCATCCTGATCGAGCACTACAGATAAGAACCGAGTCACAGAGAGGAAGGACGTGATAACGCAGTAGCTCGGTTTCACAGAGAAATCGTGACTGCTTCCTGTGGCTGCGGTGTCCGTGATCGCATTTACTCGAAACTCTTTTTTTACATTCTCGGCAGAGCAATGGAAATCTACCAAGTTTTAGAAACTCAACTCGACATTGAGTTTAACATTGCCACTGACACGTTCGTTGAGAACAAACAAACGCACTCGTTCACAAGACGAGAAACAATGTACACAATTTACTGTGTACGCGAACTTTGGTCGTATTTGTCTTTTTTTTCCTTTCGTTCGATTGTACTGCTCTTTTAGATTCAACGTATATTTACGTCCACATATTTAAGTTGGCACCAAGCTAGTCGCGTCTCACGTGCATAAATTTATTTTTATTTTGCTTAATTTCACCTTGTTTTGTGTGCGAAGAAGTTCTTGTGTCTTTTTACGTTACAAGCACATTGTGAGTTTCATCTTTTCGTTGTTTTGTTACTTATGTTTAATGGGTTTCCTTTTGTGTTTCGCTCTCCTATATTTGTAGCATCGGGACGATGCATTTTAAGAGGGGGGTATGGACACGTCTACTTATCTTTATCGGGCGACCACGTTTCGCCGCCTAACAAATGTAATCGCACAGCGTGAGATGGGCCTGCACGCATCTGAAGTTGTGTTATCTGATTTCATCGCGCGACGCGAATGGTGTAGAACTTTGTGGAAGGCACGCGGGTCCGCATGATTAGTCTGGAACATTCGACGACTGCTGTATAAAAGCCGACGCGCTTAAACCGCTGATCAGATTTTCGACGATCGCCGACCGTGTTCGCCGCTATCGTTGAGATATAAGTGTAGACTGTTTTTGTGGGAACAGGTTCGCCCATTAAAAGTTAGTTTTGTCTTTCACAGTATTTCTACTGTGTTCTTCAACGTCACCACCACGTGACAATACATACTCTTCGATAGACTTTGCCTCTTAGTGGGCGCTCACCTTCCCTCGGCCCCCTGTGCGCAAGTGACGAGACCCCACGCATGAAGCCGCCGTCCATCTCGGCTCTCCCTCGAACGCTTTCCGCCGAATCTGCAGCATACAACGCGCTGCGACGAGGGAAGAAATTCGCCTGAAGTGTCGCTATAATTGCTATGACAATAAAAGGCACAGAAGCTTAGCTATCGCATGCGTGGAAACATGCTTTCATTCACTCGTCTCGCTGGGGACAATGGTGTAAGGCGACATGGAGACACTTCACAGCTATCAAGGGTCCCAGCCTAAACATAATGGTGAACCTTCAGTGAAATCAAGAAGGGTGTGCGGCGCAAGGCAACAATAAACGTAAGTTCAAAGTACGGTACGGTCCGCTTCTGCTATATATAAATAAAATAATCAAATATGGGTAGCGGTAAACATACGCAGGACATGCGTAAGCAGAGTTGGTTTAATTCACCTCAGTGTCTAGGCGACACAACGGAAGTGGTTGCACGTCAAAGAAACGCTTCTGTGCCCGCCGAAGTAGCACTGTGGCTATGGCATTGCTCGAGGTCGCAGATTTGACCAGCGAGCGTAAACTTTTATTTCAAATCAACAAGATTTAGGCACCCGCATTTTGACGAGGGAGAAATCGTGAGACATATCACGTGTCTCGTTTCATAAACCATCAGAAGTGGCGTGGGAAGAAAAAACGTTGAGCCCGATTAGAGTGCAGATAATTGGGGAAAATGCTTGTGATTCTCCTCTCTCTGCATCGTTCTATCTACGGGAGAGAAATAGTGATCAAGGTAAAAACTGTGATCGCGGTATCAGAGACGTCCGCTACACATACAGTATACCAACTATAAGGAACGATCTCTATTCTCAGAGGCCAAATAGAGACGATGTACCTGCTTTAGCGAAGCATTTAGGTGTCTGTCAAAGCAGAAAATCATGACTGATTCCAGGAATTTCGCAAACGTGTGATTTTCCTTCATCTTTGTAGAAAAAGAAAGGCTGTGTTGCATCTGGCAGTACTGCCGCACTGTTTCCGATGGGTGTCGACTAGGTCCGCAATTTGTGAAGCGCGAAAAAAATTAAATTATGGAGATACCACGCACTATGGGAATCTATGGAAGCGAAGCTTTCTGTGCTGTTTGTATTGACTGCCATAATTACTGGCTCATGTTGACTGCAAATATTTAGTTTTTAAAACGGTTTCTGAACACGAGTGTGGTGAGGTGATGATAAACGTTACCTTTTGTGCACCACTACTGTTTGTCTGCTTAGTACACAAAACACAAAGGGAGAGGTGTTTGCTTTAGTTGTTGTCCGCCATATTTCGTCACCTCAGAGAGGGTTGAGCATTGTCATTGGCTCACACGGCACGTCGCATTATGGCAGAAGCCTTAAACTTGATTTTGATGATGAGGCTCTGCATGCCAAAACCACGATCGGATTAAGAGGCATGCCGTAGGGCCCCACTCCGGAATAATTTGAGCTCCGTGGTGCTCTTTAACGTCTCCCTAAATCAATGTAACCGAGAGTTTTTTATTTCTCTCTTGTCAAAATGTGGGTGCCTCGGTCAAATCTGCGACCTCGAGCAATGCCATAGCCGAAGTGCTACTTCGGCGGGCACAGTAGTGTTTATTTGACGTGCGACCGCTACCGATGTGTCGCCTAGACCCTGTGGCGCACTTTAATTAACGCAACTGTGTTTACACATGTCCTGCGTATGTTTACCGCTAGACATACTTTATGCTTCTATTTTTATAAATAGCAGAAGTGGACCATACCGTATCTTGAACTTAAGTTTATGTAGCCTTTCTTTGCCGTCTTACGTTAGCTTTTTCTATTCCACCCCTCACCCCTGGTGTTTGTATGAGAACTGCGAACCAAAGGTGGCAAGGCTTTAGTCACTCGTTTCGCGACTGCCTCTATTCAGCCCATTCTCTGCCTTCTCTTCCCGCTCCTTCCTTCCATTCTACCTAGCTAAACTCTGGATTGGCATGTTGGTAAAAAGGTAAGCGCTGGCGAGGGGTCACGGTCACTTACAGCTGTCAAAAGGCTAATGTGGCCTTGACCCTGAACCTCCAAGGGGCATTGTGCACATTCGACGGGGTGCGGTCAAAACGAGTTCTTCGCGTCTTTTCTCTGCCACGCTCTTTCCATGTATATAGAGCTATTCATCTGGTGAGAAGAATAGGGAGCGCGGCGCATCTTGACGGTATTGCTGTCGCTAGCTGCGGAACGATTTCGGGATGGTTTAGATCTTACTTTGTGAAACTTACGCATGCCTGTTCATATGAGGTCGTAAGGGGAGCCTTTCGATGCACCGGTAACTACAGTACGCGCTTGGGGGCCCAAACATGTGACGCGGATTATAAGCCGCGGTGTGTGTAAGTGTTGTGAACTATTTTGCGTATATACGTTTCAATGAAACGCATAGAATAGAACCGGTGTCTCTGTGTTACCAGCATGATAGGGTAAATCTGCTGTTTATCTGATGGCTCGGCGTAGGGACTAAAACATAAGTGCACATGCTCGCGTGCGGTCAACCTAAGGCAATCACGAAACACCTAAGCGGCAGGCGCTAGCAAATAATTGTGGTACACCGTCATCGTTTTCAGGCATTTTAAGTCTAGTAGGCTTGAAATCACTATATGTTTACGCTAGCCTTCCTGCACGAGGTCGATGGCGCTGCTCAACACAGCGATTACTGCAACTGGTGAACCAGCATGATACATATATAAGGTATGTGAGTCGGCATTGATCTTTTGCCCATTAGAGCCTTAACATATGAGAGGGATCGCATAATAAGAAAGCGATGGCTATGTTTGAGGTCAACATTTCCGTAATACGTGTGAGTGCATTATAGAGAACGGAATGAACACAACCGAAAAAAAAAATTCGGTTATCATCCTCTTTCTGGAAAAACAGAGAAACACGTGCCAAGACCACAATACGAGCTCACATTGTCACGCCGCACAACGTGTATAGATATATAAACATTGACGCTGCATGCTTGGAACATACGCTGTATAGAACAACGGTAACTATAATCCAGCACCTACCCTTGCTTGGGACGCTCGCACAGTTGGTATAGTTCACACTGTAAGTTATGCTGCTATTACTAATCAAAACTATTTTATATTCATGGGTGGAAACCTCATACACAGAACCATGTAATCACGCAATGTAATCTGCAGCTAACAGTTTGACCGCTTGTCAAACTATAACAGTACAGCTGCTATCAAAGCAGAACGGTTCCCACGCGGTTACAATCGTCGTGTATGTTTCGTTGCTCCGAAACCACAGCTTAAAACTAGACCATAATACTGCAATAAGGTCACAATAGTGAATGGAACTGTCAGTAACGCACAATTTATCTCCGAGGCTGATTGTAGGCTCTAACATGTGCGCACACATCGCGCTTCGTGTTCCCTGCGCCTCAACGCCGGTAGAAAGCCCTGCCAAAGTGACTTAAACCACATCAGTACGTCTCCTGCAACCGTTTAGCGCGTAGAAGACGCACGTCCTGCTAAATAGACCGTACGAGCGCGAACACAAACACCAGAAACTACCGCCGAGCGTATAACTGCCATGCGAAAGGGAGCACTCGACCAAGCGAGCATGCCGACTGCCCATAGATGGCGCCACAGCGTAGGAAACGCACCTTAGAGACCCAGAAGAGCCACCAGTTATTGACAATTATGTTTGGGAAGGGTGCAACAGAACTAAGTCGGAAAGAAAGGTAGGGGGAGTCGGAACGCTCATCCATCAGGGAGCCAAATGGAAAAGAGTAAGTTCACAATGTCAAGAGCATCTTTGGTTATCAGGTAAAATAAGTGGCAAAGAAACTTGGCTGGGCGTTACGTATTTGTGGACCGGAAAAAATTGCACAGAGAAAAATAAAGAGTTAGTGGAATGCATAAGCGCTGATATTAAGGGTTTCGGGAGTGGTGCTGAAATTGTCCTGTTAGCTAGGTGACATGAATGCCCACATACAGGATTTAGATGGCTATACCGACAATAACGGAAAGTCAATGCTGTACCTTTGTGAGCAAAATAACCTCGTGATCGTGAATACAGGGCCTACGTGTGAAGGACAGATCACGTGGGAAGTGGGAAACCGGCAATCGACCATTGATTACTGTCTGATGACAGAAGGAATTCATGATAAGTTGAGAGAAATGGTCATCGATGAGGAAGGGTTTAACAGCATAGGGAGCGACCATAAGCGCATCATATTGAAAATGGGATATGTAGTTGGGAAAGAGAGCAAGGAGAGCAAAATGGCCAGTCCAAATTTGAACGCTGAACAAATAGCAAATACAGTCACTAGAGTTGAGGAAGAACTTGGCAAATGGCCAAGTAAAGAGTGGGAATATGGTGAGCTTATAAGTGTAATAAAGACAGAAATACGGAAAGAGAACCAACATGTTCGTTGGAAAGGAAAAAAGAAACCGAAACGCTGGTGGAACAAGGAGATACGAGAAGCGATCGCCGAATGACAGAAAGCAACTCGAGAGCACAGGCAGGCAAAGAAGGCGTAGTCGCCACAGGATGAAGTATTTAGTAAATGGGAAATATACCAGGAGAAAAAGTCTATGGTTCAAATACTGGTGCAAACAAAATTAAAAGCTGAAAGTGAACGTTGGTTGTAAGAAATACGTGAGAAACAGAAGGCCGCACCTAGAATATTTTGGAACCACATAAAATTTTTAGGCAGGAAGTCAACCACAATACAACACCATATCCTAGACGAAGATGAAAACAGACTCGAAGGAGAAGCGGCAATAAATTACATCCGAAAAGCAACAGCCGAATCTTTCCAAGGCAATGAAGAGGTTATACTTGTTGAAAAAAAGAGCATGAAAGAGACCCAAGGGGAAAGGCAGCTGGTGCTAACAAATTTAAACTGGAAGAAAGCGGAAGAGAAAATTCCTAAGCGTATAGCCACAGGGCTAGACGAGATTCCCATTAGGCTGATAAATGAACTAGGACCAAAAAGTAAGGAAGCTCTGGTGAAAGCAGTGGAAAGAACTTTAAAAGATAGACGAATACCAGACAGCTGGCGACAAAGAATAATGAATTTGATTTATAAAGGAAAGGGGGAGAAAGACAGAATTCACTCGTATAGACCATTGACCATTACATCGGTAATATAAAGGCTCGCAATGCAGGCAATCAAATTAAAGCTTCAAGCATGGACTGATAATAATGGCATTTTGGGAGAGCTTCAGAATGGTTTCAGAATAGGTAGGCGTTTGGATGACAACTTGTTTGTTCTTACTCAGTGTATTGAAATATCAAAAGCAGAAAGCAGACCGTTGTATGTGGCCTTTTTAGAAATTACAGGAGCCTACGACAACGTTGACCGCAACATATTGTGGGATATCCTGGAAGGGGAAGGCTTAGGTAACGATTGTATACAGATTTTGAGAGGGATTTACCTAGAAAATACCGGTTGCGTTGAATGGGAAGGGATGAGGAGCGAGGAGAATGTTCATATCAACAAGGGACTGAGGCAGGGGTGCCCTTTATCCCCGCTGTTGTTTATGATGTACATGGTGAGGATGGAGAGGGCGCTAGAAGGAAGTAATGTCGGGATTAATCTCTCAAACAAACAGGCGGGTACAGTAATAGAGCGGCAACTCCTAGGTTTATTTTATGCGGATGACATTGTGCTGCTAGCTAACAAGCAAAGTGATTTGCAACGTCTGGCTAATATCTGTGGACAGGAAGGTAACGATTTAGGCTTGAAGTTTAGTGTTAGAAAATCAGGTGTTATGGTATTCAATGAAAACTGTGAACAGACAGCGGAGATACAGGGTCAAGAAATACCTCGGGCAACAGAATATAAATACCTTGGTATATGGATAAACAAAGGCAATGGATATATGGAAACACAGGAGAAAACCATAACAGTAAAGGGGAAGAGAAATGCAGCCATAATGAAGCATAGAGCGCTATGGGGATGCAATAGGTACGAGGTCCTCCGAGGTATGTGGAAAGGTGTAATGGTTCCAGGACTTACTTTTGGAAATGCAGTTGTTGGCTATAAATCAGGGGTACAATCAGGACTCGACGGGAACCAAAGGTCAGTGGGTCGCCGCGCATTGGGCGCTCACGGGAAGACTACAAACGAAGCTATGCAGAGTGATATGGGCTGGACTAGTTGTGAAGTGAGGGAAGCTTGCAGTAAAATTGAGTATGAAGAACGGCTGCGGAATATGGAAGAAAGTAAATGGGCTGGGAGAGTGTTCAGGTATCTGTACAGGAAAAACATTGATTCACAGTGGAGGAAAATAACTAGGAAGCTTACCAGCAAGTATGCGGCCTGTAGGGTGGACAACACAACAACAAAGGTCAAGCGGAAAATAAGAGAAGCTGAATTAATCTCATGGGTGGCGGCAATGGAACAGAAACCTGCCATGAGTAACTATTAAGAGGAAAAACCGAAATCAGGAAACAAACCATTTATGATAACTCAAAGGAAAGCTCATTACTTTTCGCAGCGAGATCAGGATGCCTTAGAACACGTACCTATAAAGCGAGATATAAGAAGGAAGAAGAAGCATGTGCTTGCTGTGGTAAAGCTAGGGAAACTACGGAGCATGTTTTATTAGAATGTGCAGACGTCTACCCAGCAGCCGATTTAGGCACCACTGACCTACTTGAAGCCCTTGGGTTCAGAGGGAGCAGTGGTAAAGCAAACATGTCCCCAATAGACATTAGTAAGAGGCGACTGGACGATTGGTGGAAGAAAAGTAGGGAAACGACATAGGGCGGAGACGTACAAAAGCACAGTTCGCAATAGGGGATCAGAAAATTTGGGCGTGGCAGTTCATAGGTTTTTTTTGTCTTTTTTCATTGTTTAACCTAGGTAGAATATTAGGCAGTATAGTAGCAAGAGCTTGGTGGCGAAACCCACCGCCCCGTTCCAAAGGGGACGCTCATAACATCCATCCGATTAGGTAGAATATTAGGCAGTATAGTAGCAAGATCTTGGTGGCGCAACCCACCGCCCCGTTCCAAAGGGGACGCTCATAGCATCCATCCATCCATGGTGGCGCCTGTGAAAAAACGGTGTATACCCGCTCTCAGCCGCTCCCCGACAGCAGCAGCAGGAACAGTGGGAAGGACGAAAGAAAACGCACAGAAAATTTCGCTTTAAAACTCATATAAGCACGTATTAGCATTTCGTACTAGACTAGCATTGAGTATACCACCTAAACCCGAGTAAGTCCTGCATACCGTAAACTGCTAAAACAAAAGCAGAAACCATAGCACACAATGGAGGGTGAATCAAAGAACGAATCCATTGGTCCCTGCCCAACACGTTCAACAATTGAACAATGAATGAACTACTTGAACAAAAGGTCACGTGACTATCTTCACTCTCGCGCTCTGCTCACATGTGCATTATTCGGTGCCTTTCGGGTCCTCTCATTCGCGGTCTCTAGAATATTCATTTCTTGCCTGACTAGTCGTCGGCCATGGCCATGAGCTCCTCCATGAACCCGTCATCCACGGTGGAATGGTGACACGTTGCGGGACTGTTGGCACAGGACACCAGGTCACGGTTGACATCCAGCTTGTGCTCGCGTGACGCTGTCTCGGCGCCACCTGTGATGCTTTCTTCAACTGCATCGTCGCCGATACTGCGGCATCCCTTGAAGCGCTTCAGAGGAATGCCTGCGCATAGCACAATAAATGGAAGGCCATAGGTTAGGGTTCTCGAAGATACAAAATTTAGAAATCAAGGCAGTAACGCACATCTCGCAAGATCACAGGAATTGTGCAAGAAGAAACAATACAGAGAAGGAAACAAACTTATCAACCGAAGTAAGTTTCTATCCCAGTCAAAATGCGTGTTCTGAATATTACGGGGGAAGTCACAAAATATTTTATGTTCTCCTTATCGGTCTAATTAGTCATGCTAATTACCACAGTTCTCAAGTATTGAGAATAGGGACAAGCCTACATTTATAAAGTTCTCGAGAGTTCCAAAGAACCTTGTTGACCCTATCGTTTTCATATATCACAGTCTTTCCGTGGGACGCGTAACAAATTATTGCTTACCAACTAAAACAGGAGGAAACGAGAACAAGGTGAAAGCGGGAGGCAACGTTTCGACAAGTGGACTTGTCGAAACGAAAACGCTGTCGAAACTAAAAGTAGGAAATATAAGCTGCTGAACAAGATATTTCATAGAAAGTTGTGCGGTTATATTATTGGAAGTTTACCTCTGTAGCATAACTTTTAACGTTGAATAATCAATCTTGAAAAGTTATGCAATCGGGCACACGACAAAATCAGTGTGACGTGGTGCGTACCACCGTAAACAAACTACATTATTCAGGCTCTCCTCAAATGTTTCGGCCAATTTTGAAACCTTGTGCAGAGTTTGTTATGACGCCTTGTATTTAAAAAGAATACAAAAGAAATGCTGAGGCTTGTCGCTAGCGCGACTTTCTCGAGCATGCCAACATTTACAACGTGTCCTATCGATGCAATACGCAATACGTTTAAAGCGCCGTTTTGCTTGCAGCAGAGCTGCCACGCAAAACGGCGCTTTAAAGGTATTGCGTATTGCATCGATAGGACACGTTGTAAATGTTGGCATGCTCGAGAATGTCCCGCTAGCGACAAGCCTCGCTTCTGTGCAAACCTTTTGTGAGAACGCCAAGCGGACTACCAATGCTAAAACTTAAAAAAAAAATGCAACGTAAGACACACATGCGCACATAATACGACTGCGAGCGTTGAGAGCAGTAGACGATCCACATTAAACAAAATTCACGTGAAATGTTTTGGATATAAATGTTGCAGTACAGAATATGTTTATATCAAAATTGGAAGCCCAGCGCTTAGGCGAAATACCCAAAAAATAACGGCACACCTATTTGAGGACGGCCCTGCGGGGGCAAGCAAGCAGAAAGCTTTATCAGTTTTTCAGATATTTCGGAAGCTTTCAACATGATGTGGCAAGAAAGGCCACACGAGATGTAGGCGCCGCAAAAGTCATGGTAATATGTTCCAATTCCGTCTAAAATGTTATGTTGGCGTACCTGCTGTTAGAATATTAATTATATTCTTCAATATTGATAACAAACCTAACAATTGTAACAATCAGTGTTAAGAACTGTCATAAACCCTGCAATGCAAAAAAAGTACTCACCACCACGGTAGACGATGCGTTTCTGAGCTGCGGGTCCTGACGAAGGGCCGGGCTCGGAAACAGCGTCACCGCCTGCAGCCCGCTTGGAGGCCACTGCAGCGCCTGTAGCCAGGATTACAGTCTCCCGTGAAGCCAGCTCCACTCTCCTTGGGCACACCACGCGGCCACTGGGCAGGGTGAAACGCACTCGCTTTGCTGGCATGGCTCCTTTGCTCGGTACAGCGAATCCGATGCACGTCCGCACACAACGAAGTCGGGCGTCGAATGAATTTTTTTTCACTCGCAAGGCAACGCGCATCTTTCCCTTTCCCTCTCCCACTGCACCAACCAATGGGGTGGTTGGTTAGGAAGCGTCCGTGCAAGGTCAATGTATCTCAAGCCCCGCCCATACTCGTGCCGCCCCCCCCCCCCCCGCAGGAGCTGGATCCGACACATTTTAACATAAAACGGAGGAGTAATTGTGCATTTGTAATGCAAAGAAATTTGGAATATTTTTACCTTGTCCCGGCCCAGACATTCCCACCTGTGGCGACGGCAGCAATACAAAAGCCGACATTTACCACTACACCATGCTGCTCTCCCAACGACCACAGAAATAGTCAGGTTTGAAAACGAGACTGATCCACACTTAAACCATTGACGTTCTGTCATGACTGTTTAAGGTAAGCGGGGAAAAAAGTGGTGTCTTTCCTAGCAGCGTTCACGTCCGAGCTGCAAACTGGCTGCTGTATAGTTCATTGTTCCGTATATCAGGTGCGTTTCCTTCGCTCGACTTCGTGCTCCAATTCAGCGTTGTATAATGTTTAACTCGGACGGCGTTACTCGGACGATTGAACATCCACCATGCATGGTCAACATTTTGAAATTGTTTTTCCGTCAGTGGGACATCGCGGCCATGACAGTCGAGGAGGGTGTCAGTTTTTCGTCTTCGCTCAGTTACAGGGAAACACGGTGGCTTTTCCGTTATTAACCGCTGCAGTTCTACGCCATTTGGCTTGAATAGCCCGAAGACGCATGTGGTGTGTGCTATACAGGAACCGGGTGCGAGTGAAGCACATTTATCTACACCCCGTAGGCTTGGTTAAAGGAAAAGTAAAGCCAATCAGTGAGGAAATATTGTTCCCTTAAGCATGTATCAGCTGGGCTTAAATTGAGTTGTCCCAAATTTTTTGAACAGTGGAAGCATTATGAATGACCATACAGCACGCACAACTGATTGATTGGCTGCAGCTATTATGTGAAAGAAACTATAGGCCCCTGCGACGCTGCCGTCGACTACTCAGCGCTTACGCGTGGATGTGAAAACGCCAGTACACGCTATCAATGCCAATGCCGCACTTCGCCATTTCCCTCTCAAGTTTCTTCTTTTTTCATTTTCCGTAGAAGCATGCGCTATCCTCAGCCTCCTAACTTGCGCTTGCTTTTGTTCATGCCACAGATTCTCGAGGTTAAACACAGACTTCTGAATGCAGCTGATGTTACTTGATCGCCTAACCTTGCGACCCATTTCATGCGGGATCGGTAGCCACTTCGAACTTGTTCGCCCCCTTCACGTTTTAAGTATGTTGTGCTGTGATTTTTCGCGGCGCCCTATGTCAGCTAGTATGCGGCGTTCCGGTGTTATCTAGACATACATATTCAAAGTGATGTTGAATATTGAGGGATTATTGTGCATTGGTAAGTGACAGTGTGCGAAGCCGCTGTCGCAGATAAAGGGACCGGTGGGGCGAAGACAACTTAACATCGAGAGCGAACGGGTGAGCGCAAGAAGCCGACGAGAAGAAGCGACGCGCGTGATGTCTGATGCGACGTCAAAACATAATACTAAGAAAGGAACCATTCAGGACCGTACACGTTGGGTGACGTAGAAGAGAATTAAGGAAGAAGAAGAGATGAGTAAGAGACCAAGGGCCGTGTTTGATGCCGTTTGCATTTACATATAATCAACAAAACGAATAACTCTTTCATTGTTCTCTTATAATTTGCTTCTTTTTGTATGTTTCGTTTTCTTGCTTTTTTGCTCACATCGAATTCGTAACATTCCAAAAGTATAGGTAATCGTTTCAGCACGCAATTCTTCGCCATTGATTGATTGATTGAAAACTTTATTGTTCCACCGAGCTGGGGTGCCCGCCTCTTAACTTACACGTAGGTAGGGGAGGAGGACGAAGCAGTCCCCGCGTGTTGAGGACGGTGAGTCTTCAGGGCCTCAACGGCCAGGCGGATTGCTCGACGCTGGTCGTCTTCAGCCTCGCTCTGGAGCAAGGCCTCCCAGGCTTCTCTACTGACAATGTTTTCCTTGGCCCCTGGGGAGCCAGCACACTCCCATATTATATAGTCTAGCGTACCTTCGCCAATCCCGCGTGTGCGTAAGAGCCATAACATGAGGCCATTGTCATCATCATCATCGAGACCCTAGAACGGCGTGCACTGTAAACGAAAATAAACCCAGCTGGGGGTTTTTAAGAGGTGATGTGCCCTAAAACATCCGCTCCTCAAATATTTACTCCGATGTACGGGAGCAAAACAGCGCCATTCCCTCATTTCACTCCGCTGGCTAGCTGCGGGAGTATTAAGGCGACATGACGCGATTTTACTCCGCTTCAAAATCTTGTTCTCCCGTGAAACTCCGACAGGGTGTTTTAAAAAACTCCCCTCCACCGAAAAAGGTTGGTCACGTGGCGCTTCCCATGAGGCTGTGTGCCTCGCCAGCGACCGGGCGCGTTCGGCGGAGCCGGCAGTGCTCATGGCTGACGGTTTGTTTACGTCTGTGAAGTGTCGTTCCGTGACAGCGTTTCGTCAATTTGTTTCCCGTATTTCCTTCCAGAAAGTGTTACGGTATGCCTGAAGCTAACTGTATCTCAGCTTCAAGTAGATTAGCTGTGATCACTTTGCTGACAACGTTGATTGCAAGAGCAACGTTTTTAAGTGCGGAAAAAGGCTTAGGTATACCTCGAAGCTGCTCACTGGCTCGTGATGTCGGTTCAGGTTCTGACTGTGTTTTCGTGCTGCGTGACCCTGGCCCATGTTCTTCAGTACGGGGACTGCGACTTCTATGTCTTTTTGGGTACATGCTGGCAACGTCCAGTGTAGTGTTTGAAAGGACCGCGTAGCAATGGCAACAGCAGCCACTGTTCGAGCGACGACATCCGTGGTCGCGTATGAATGGTGTACCCCAAGTTCGTTGCGGTGCTGTGTTGCCAGTGAGAATGAGTGCAAGCAACTGTTTTTATGTATCTGTGAACGGATATCCTCACCGGAAGAAAAACGGTAGGACATAAGTATGCGTACTGAAAATAAAGCTTCTTATTGAGCGATGTGAATCGAATTGTTATCGCGCATATAGGTTTTGGTCACGTCGTTGCTTCCGATATTGCATTAACATTACGCTCTATCCGAGACACTGATTTAGACGCATGCCTGCTGGCTCCGAGTTTAAGGATTCACTCGACAGATCAGCGATGTAGCTTCTTTTCACAGCCGAGAGAGATTGCTTGGACGCAGAGCGAGTAGTGCGGTGTATAAAATGTATGACTACGCATTTTTCGGTGTTACGTCGGCACCTGCGGGTCATGCTCACGGGTAATAATTTTTTGCTACGCTACCATTATATCGCAAAAATTTAATTTTGCTATGTAGCCCACTCACTTACATTTTTGTTGCTTTCTGTAACTAACGCACTACTTTTTTGCCGCGAAGGCCGGCAGTGTGCGAAGTCGCTTCAGCACTCATAGAATGGCATAATTTTGAAAAAAACATCATTAACTTTTTTCTCTCACTATTCTGAATTAACAGTTTTGTGCTGATTAAGGTATTAAGGTAGAGAGGCAGATCTCGTATGAACGAGCATGTGAGTCGTAATTCTGAAAACAGCACAGCTGCTCCCTAGGCGGTTTCGAGGCACACAGTATTGTGGCTATATATACTGGCACCGTTGCTTCTAGAGTATCGCGTGTAGGTGGCATGTCTTCCAAATTTCTGCATTGGGCGTTTCTGAAATGTTTATGTATGTCATGACATATTGACTTGTTTCGTCGAATTTGACGCGGCCTCCTGTGCATATTTCGAAATTTGACCAGCAGCCTCTGCATGTCAACATGTTCGCGCAAACTCACGCGATGCCTCTTTTTATACTCCCGTTGCATCTCGAAAAAGCTCCGTCCTTGCAAAGCAAAAAATTAAAAAGACAGAAAGAAAACTCCCATAATTCCACGCAAAAAATCCGCTCGCACGGAGTAAAAATTCTACTCCGATCGTACGGAGCATAATAAACTCCGAACCGGGCCGCTAGAAGACAAGCAGTATACTCCCACGTCGGAGTTATTTCCGTTTACAGTGTGGTGGTGTTCGGACGCAAGTGAGCGCCGAAGAAGTCAGCGTCCACTGCTAGCGGGAGTAAGCAGTCGGGCCGTGGGCCCGAGCTTGCAGATTACCACAGGTGGAACCTGGACTGCCTAACCTGCTCAGTCAGCACAACGTCCCATCGCGTGGCAACCTTGAGTTGCCACGACGGCTCGGCGCTTTTCAACTTCGCGGCCACGTGACAAGAACTGTTGGCGAGGCGTACCCCGCTTTTATTCTAATGTCCTTGTGTATTCTGACACACCTAACAACTTTAGGATTAGAGTAGCGGTGACTTTGATTAATGAGAACTGCATTTGTTACGAGCAGTGTAGAGTGCTTTTCATCCTTTTTCTCCATGCTTTGTTTATGGGTGTTTTCTTTCCACTTTCTATGTGTAAATACACATTCTTCTTTCACTTCTGAAATTTACCGCTTTCATGCTTCATTTGAATGGAAAACATAGATAGCGACATTATTTTAGGTCGCTTTCCATAAACGGACCGTGACAGGGATCAAGGCCTTGCTTAAGGTCTCATACAGGCAGCTTGCGATGTCACTACAACGTAATGACGGCGCCATCTGTAACCGCCACGGCAAACAAACAGCATGTCGGATTTTCGGAGGTGGTGAAATGTCGTTTTGCAGAAGCAGCTTTTCCAGCGGTGTTCCACAAATTGCCTTCTCGTGAAAATTCCATCTGCCCATGTTAGGTCACATGGTGGTCGGGAAATCTGAGACGGAAACCAATTATTTAATTTTTCTAATATTAATCATCATATCAAATACATTGGTCCACTCGGGAGGTTTCGACCGTGCCCGTTAGGTCACTCTTACATATGCGGCAATCTCGATGAAGGTTTTACGCGAGGAGGTACGTTGACATCTCGGTGCCTCAATTCCACACGTGTGTTACATAAACTGCGGAAGCCTAGGATCAAGATAAAATCATATTGTACAGCTGCCGCGTATTCAACTGCAAGAAATCAAATTATATCTTAGGGTAATTGCAACTGCTTATGGATGCTACACAGGATAATGTCAAAGAAATCACTGGAATCTCCACTGACCTTGAAATTACTTGATATCGTTTGCAGCTTCTTACAAAGTAAGCATTGACGTATACTTCTCTCTTGCCCACACCAGATAGCCATTTCATATGGTCACTGCGGGTTAAATATAGTGATGACCATTCTGTAGCACATGCGCACAACAGGAAATTGGCAAAGAGCCGTGTCCGTGTTTTAATTGTCTCCAATGTCCTGACACAGTTGCTCATCAAGGAAATTTCGAACAAATTGCTCACAGTTATTCGGGCCATGGAGAGTACATACGTTGAAAAAAGAACCAAGAAATATTTTTTATGGTGTAAACTATTTATTGTGCTAATTAATGAATTGTTTATTGTTTTTAGGCTATCCAAAGGTGAAACGTCACTCCAACATATAAGAAACGAAATAGGGGCTTTGCTTTAGGTTTTCTGTGTTTCTTTTATCGTTGCGGCGCATAAAACACAGCGTAGCAGATATGATATATTGTACATTACGTGGGATGATTTCATTACTGCACATACCACAATGGGGGATTTACCAAGAAGTGGCCGTTACATATCATGCAACCGACTGGAGATACTATCCTGGACGGTGTTGAATTCTGTCATCTTGTCATATTTGGTAATGGCGGTATTTTGATCATATCGGAGGCACCTGTGGGCATCTCTAATTGGCTCAAAATGCCGTCATTGCCCAATTCCACGACGTTGCGGAATCGACACTGTCAAGAATAGTGTCCGTAGCTCTTTTACATCATTGCCGCGTGTTGTTGAGGAATATATTTTCCATACATTGGCACATCCCAGGTGATCTGTGATGAAGCAACCTGTACATGCGCAATAACCAAGAAGAAATGAAAAAGAAATACAATACAATGTAACATCTGCCACATTGTGTAGCATCGGCATACGCGAGGGCACATGCACGTGTCACGTACCTTTGTGCCAAAGAAAACTACACAAAGAGAGTTCTTTTTTTTTTGTCGGCCGTAGAAATTCCACTTATCGTTGCTCTCCTAATAAATTAAAGAACGTGTTCAGACACCCGTACGGCAACTCACGAGCACATCTCTCTCGATGATCAAGTCCACTTGGTGTCGCAAACCTGGGGTGATGAAGAGTGGCCGCAGTGGTCAGCGAATTACCTGTCGCGTTGCCTCTGACCTTAGCGCAAATTATGCTTGGGAAAACATACACATCATTCTGGAAGCCATCCATCATACCTGATTGCTTAGCGTTAATAACCACCGCAGATTGCAGCCAAGAAGAGCCGCCTGCAGGCCTCTACCCCCCCCCCCCTCTCTTGCCCACGCTTATATTGTCACGTGTACCTATCTTTATCGGGCGCCTAACAAATTTTCTCGCACAGCGTGGGATGCGCCTGCGTGTATCCGAAGTTTCTGGAAAATTATCGATGCTTCTATCCGGCTGTCTGTTGTCGCCGAACTTTGTGTTATCTGATTTCATCGCGGGACGGAAATGGTGTAGAGCTTCGTGGAAGGCAGGCGGGTCCGAGTGATTAGTCTGGAACATTCGGCGACTGCTGTATAAAAGCCGACGCGCTTAAACCGCTGATCAGATTTTCGACGATCGCCGACCCTGTTCGCCGCTATCGTTGAGTTATAAGTGTAGCCTGATTTTGTGGGCACAGGTTCGCCCAAAAAAAAGTAGTTTTGTCTTTCACAGTATTGCTACTGTGTTCTTCAGCGTCACCACCACGTGACATCTGGTGGAGGTGCGGGGTAACGTTCCCCGTACCTCTCGCAGATGTCACGCGGTGGTTAGGTTGAAGAACACCACTCACTCGTTCACTCACTCTCGCACTATATAGGTTCAAGAACAATCTGTCCTCTTGGCTGAGTCCATCCCAGTCTTGAACCTATGCAGCGCGAGAGTGAGTGAAAGAAAAGAGGTGAGGGGGCAATCATTCACAGACGCAACACCCGATCGACGTCACCGACTTGCACGGACCAATGGAAAAACTAGGAAAGTGCTCCAAAATGAGAGCGCATGACCATGACGCCCCCCCAAAAACGTTGAACCGAAACTAACAAGCACACGCATGCAGACAAAAACACACGAATACTTACTTAATGTTTCACAATTTAAACGAAACGCAAAAAAGGGGGGATTTCCATGTCAGGGGTTCCTCGGAACAAAAGTGTGCGCGCCTCCTTGGCCGCATCACATTGTTGTTTTTTTCTGTGCAGATTTCAGGCAATTAAGTTGAGTGAAATCATCTTTCAAGTAATCACATTTAAAACGAACTTTTACTCATGATCTTCAGACGGTCGTGTTTCTAGCATCCTGATCGAGCACTACAGATAAGAACCGAGTCACAGAGAGGAAGGACGTGATAACGCAGTAGCTCGGTTTCACAGAGAAATCGTGACTGCTTCCTGTGGCTGCGGTGTCCGTGATCGCATTTACTCGAAACTCTTTTTTTACATTCTCGGCAGAGCAATGGAAATCTACGAAGTTTTAGAAACTCAATTCGACATTGAGTTTAACATTGCCACTGACACGTTCGTTGAGAACAAACAAACGCACTCGTTCACAAGACGAGAAACAATGTACACAATTTACTGTGTACGCGAACTTTGGTCGTATTTGTCTTTTTTTTCCTTTCGTTCGATTGTACTGCTCTTTGAGATTCAACGTATATTTACGTCCACATATTTAAGTTGGCACCAAGCTAGTCGCGTCTCACGTGCATAAATTTACTTTTATTTTGCTTAATTTCACCTTGTTTTGTGTGCGAAGAAGTTCTTGTGTCTTTTTACGTTACAAGCACATTGTGAGTTTCATCTTTTCGTTGTTTTGTTACTTATGTTTAATGGGTGTCCTTTTGTGTTTCGCTCTCCTATAGTTGTAGCATCGGGACGATGCATTTTAAGAGGGGGGTATGGACACGTCTACTTATCTTTATCGGGCGACCACGTTTCGCCGCCTAACAAATGTAATCGCACAGCGTGAGATGGGCCTGCACGCATCTGAAGTTGTGTTATCTGATTTCATCGCGCGACGCGAATGGTGTAGAACTTTGTGGAAGGCACGCGGGTCCGCATGATTAGTCTGGAACATTCGACGACTGCTGTATAAAAGCCGACGCGCTTAAACCGCTGATCAGATTTTCGACGATCGCCGACCGTGTTCGCCGCTATCGTTGAGATATAAGTGTAGACTGTTTTTGTGGGAACAGGTTCGCCCATTAAAAGTTAGTTTTGTCTTTCACAGTATTTCTACTGTGTTCTTCAACGTCACCACCACGTGACAATACATACTCTTCGATAGACTTTGCCTCTTAGTGGGCGCTCACCTTCCCTCGGCCCCCTGTGCGCACGTGACGAGACCCCACGCATGAAGCCGCCGTCCATCTCGGCTCTCCCTCGAACGCTTTCCGCCGAATCTGCAGCATACAACGCGCTGCGACGAGGGAAGAAATTCGCCTGAAGTGTCGCTATAATTGCTATGACAATAAAAGGCACAGAAGCTTAGCTATCGCATGCGTGGAAACATGCTTTCATTCACTCGTCTCGCTGGGGACAATGGTGTAAGGCGACATGGAGACACTTCACAGCTATCAAGGGTCCCAGCCTAAACATAATGGTGAACCTTCAGTGAAATCAAGAAGGGTGTGCGGCGCAAGGTAACAATAAACGTAAGTTCAAAGTACGGTACGGTCCGCTTCTGCTATATATAAATAAAATAATCAAATATGGGTAGCGGTAAACATACGCAGGACATGCGTAAGCAGAGTTGGTTTAATTCACCTCAGTGTCTAGGCGACACAACGGAAGTGGTTGCACGTCAAAGAAACACTTCTGTGCCCGCCGAAGTAGCACTGTGGCTATGGCATTGCTCGAGGTCGCAGATTTGACCAGCGAGCGTAAACCTTTATTTCAAATCAACAAGATTTAGGCACCCGCATTTTGACGAGGGAGAAATCGTGAGACATATCACGTGTCTCGTTTCATAAACCATCAGAAGTGGCGTGGGAAGAAAAAACGTTGAGCCCGATTAGAGTGCAGATAATTGGGGAAAATGCTTGTGATTCTCCTCTCTCTGCATCGTTCTACCTACGGGAGAGAAATAGTGATCAAGGTAAAAACTGTGATCGCGGTATCAGAGAGGTCCGCTACACATACAGTATACCAACTATAAGGAACGATCTCTATTCTCAGAGGCCAAATAGAGACGATGTACCTGCTTTAGCGAAGCATTTAGGTGTCTGTCAAAGCAGAAAATCATGACTGATTCCAGGAATTTCGCAAACGTGTGATTTTCCTTCATCTTTGTAGAAAAAGAAGGCTGTGTTGCATCTGGCAGTACTGCCGCACTGTTTCCGATGGGTGTCGACTAGGTCCGCAATTTGTGAAGCGCGAAAAAAATTAAATTATGGAGATACCACGCACTATGGGAATCTATGGAAGCGAAGCTTTCTGTGCTGTTTGTATTGACTGCCATAATTACTGGCTCATGTTGACTGCAAATATTTAGTTTTTAAAACGGTTTCTGAACACGAGTGTGGTGAGGTGATGATAAACGTTACCTTTTGTGCACCACTACTGTTTGTCTGCTTAGTACACAAAACACAAAGGGAGAGGTGTTTGCTTTAGTTGTTGTCCGCCATATTTCGTCACCTCAGAGAGGGTTGAGCATTGTCATTGGCTCACACGGCACGTCGCATTATGGCAGAAGCCTTAAACTTGATTTTGATGATGAGGCTCTGCATGCCAAAACCACGATCGGATTAAGAGGCATGCCGTAGGGCCCCACTCCGGAATAATTTGAGCTCCGTGGTGCTCTTTAACGTCTCCCTAAATCAATGTAACCGAGAGTTTTTTATTTCTCTCTTGTCAAAATGTGGGTGCCTCGGTCAAATCTGCGACCTCGAGCAATGCCATAGCCGAAGTGCTACTTCGGCGGGCACAGTAGTGTTTATTTGACGTGCGACCGCTACCGATGTGTCGCCTAGGCCCTGTGGCGCACTTTAATTAACGCAACTCTGCTTACACATGTCCTGCGTATGTTTACCGCTAGACATAGTTTATGCTTCTATTTTTATAAATAGCAGAAGTGGAGCATACCGTATCTTGAACTTAAGTTTATGTAGCCTTTCTTTGCCGTCTTACGTTAGCTTTTTCTATTCCACCCCTCACCCCTGGTGTT
This sequence comes from Dermacentor albipictus, assembly GCF_038994185.2. Lineage (NCBI taxonomy): Eukaryota > Metazoa > Arthropoda > Arachnida > Ixodida > Ixodidae > Dermacentor > Dermacentor albipictus. The sequence continues at coordinate 98,348,257 of NC_091822.1, forward strand.
TGTATGAGAACTGCGAACCAAAGGTGGCAAGGCTTTAGTCACTCGTTTCGCGACTGCCTCTGTTAAGCCCATTCTCTGCCTTCTCTTCCCGCTCCTTCCTTCCATTCTACCTAGCTAAACTCTGGATTGGCATGTTGGTAAAAAGGTAAGCGCTGGCGAGGGGTCACGGTCACTTACAGCTGTCAAAAGGCTAATGTGGCCTTGACCCTGAACCTCCAAGGGGCATTGTGCACATTCGACGGGGTGCGGTCAAAACGAGTTCTTCGCGTCTTTTCTCTGCCACGCTCTTTCCATGTATATAGAGCTTTTCATCTGGTGAGAAGAATAGGGAGCGCGGCGCATCTTGACGGTATTGCTGTCGCTAGCTGCGGAACGATTTCGGGATGGTTTAGATCTTACTTTGTGAAACTTACGCATGCCTGTTCATATGAGGTCGTAAGGGGAGCCTTTCGATGCACCGGTAACTACAGTACGCGCTTGGGGGCCCAAACATGTGACGCGGATTATAAGCCGCGGTGTGTGTAAGTGTTGTGAACTATTTTGCGTATATACGTTTCAATGAAACGCATAGAATAGAACCGGTGTCTCTGTGTTACCAGCATGATAGGGTAAATCTGCTGTTTATCTGATGGCTCGGCGTAGGGACTAAAACATAAGTGCACATGCTCGCGTGCGGTCAACCTAAGGCAATCACGAAACACCTAAGCGGCAGGCGCTAGCAAATAATAGTGGTACACCGTCATCGTTTTCAGGCATTTTAAGTCTAGTAGGCTTGAAATCACTATATGTTTACGCTAGCCTTCCTGCACGAGGTCGATGGCGCTGCTCAACACAGCGATTACTGCAACTCGTGAACCAGCATGATACATATATAAGGTATGTGAGTCGGCATTGATCTTTTGCCCATTAGAGCCTTAACATATGAGAGGGATCGCATAATAAGAAAGCGATGGCTATGTTTGAGGTCAACATTTCCGTAATACGTGTGAGTGCATTATAGAGAACGGAACGAACACAACCGAAAAAAAAAATTCGGTTATCATCCTCTTTCTGGAAAAACAGAGAAACACGTGCCAAGACCACAATACGAGCTCACATTGTCACGCCGCACAACGTGTATAGATATATAAACATTGACGCTGCATGCTTGGAACATACGCTGTATAGAACAACGGTAACTATAATCCAGCACCTACCCTTGCTTGGGACGCTCGCACAGTTGGTATAGTTCACACTGTAAGTTATGCTGCTATTACTAATCAAAACTATTTTATATTCATGGGTGGAAACCTCATACAGAGAACCATGTAATCACGCAATGTAATCTGCAGCTAACAGTTTGAACGCTTGTCAAACTATAACAGTACAGCTGCTATCAAAGCAGAACGGTTCCCACGCGGTTACAATCGTCGTGTATGTTTCGTTGCTCCGAAACCACAGCTTAAAACTAGACCATAATACTGCAATAAGGTCACAATAGTGAATGGAACTGTCAGTAACGCACAATTTATCTCCGAGGCTGATTGTAGGCTCTAACATGTGCGCACACATCGCGCTTCGTGTTCCCTGCGCCTCAACGCCGGTAGAAAGCCCTGCTAAAGTGACTTAAACCACATCAGTACGTCTCATGCAACCGTTTAGCGCGTAGAAGACGCACGTCCGGCTAAATAGACCGTACGAGCGCGAACACAAACACCAGAAACTACCGCCGAGCGTATACCTGCCATGCGAAAGGGAGCACTCGACCAAGCGAGCATGCCGACTGCCCATAGATGGCGCCACAGCGTAGGAAACGCACCTTAGAGACTCAGAAGAGCCACCAGTTATTGACAATTATGTTTGGGAAGGGTGCAACAGAACTAAGTCGGAAAGAAAGGTAGGGGGAGTCGGAGCGCTCATCCATCAGGGAGCCAAATGGAAAAGAGTAAGTTCACAATGTCAAGAGCATCTTTGGTTATCAGGTAAAATAAGTGGCAAAGAAACTTGGCTGGGCGTTACGTATTTGTGGACCGGAAAAAATTGCACAGAGAAAAATAAAGAGTTAGTGGAATGCATAAGCGCTGATATTAAGGGTTTCGGGAGTGGTGCTGAAATTGTCCTGTTAGCTAGGAGACATGAATGCCCACATACAGGATTTAGATGGCTATACCGACAATAACGGAAAGTCAATGCTGTACCTTTGTGAGCAAAATAACCTCGTGATCGTGAATACAGGGCCTACGTGTGAAGGACAGATCACGTGGGAAGTGGGAAACCGGCAATCGACCATTGATTACTGTCTGATGACAGAAGGAATTCATGATAAGTTGAGAGAAATGGTCATCGATGAGGAAGGGTTTAACAGCATAGGGAGCGACCATAAGCGCATCATATTGAAAATGGGATATGTAGTTGGGAAAGAGAGCAAGGAGAGCAAAATGGCCAGTCCAAATTTGAACGCTGAACAAATAGCAAATACAGTCACTAGAGTTGAGGAAGAACTTGGCAAATGGCCAAGTAAAGAGTGGGAATATGGTGAGCTTATAAGTGTAATAAGGACAGGAATACGGAAAGAGAACCAACATGTTCGTTGGAAAGGAAAAAAGAAACCGAAACGCTGGTGGAACAAGGAGATACGAGAAGCGATCGCCGAATGACAGAAAGCAACTCGAGAGCACAGGCAGGCAAAGAAGGCGTAGTCGCCACAGGATGAAGTAACTAGTAAATGGGAAATATACTGGGAGAAAAAGTCTATGGTTCAAATACTGGTGCAAACAAAATTAAAAGCTGAAAGTGAACGTTGGTTGTAAGAAATACGTGAGAAACAGAAGGCCGCACCTAGAATATTTTGGAACCACATAAAATTTTTAGGCAGGAAGTCAACCACAATACAACACCATATCCTAGACGAAGATGAAAACAGACTCGAAGGAGAAGCGGCAATAAATTACATCCGAAAAGCAACAGCCGAATCTTTCCAAGGCAATGAAGAGGTTATACTTGTTGAAAAAAAGAGCATGAAAGAGACCCAAGGGGAAAGGCAGCTGGTGCTAACAAATTTAAACTGGAAGAAAGCGGAAGAGAAAATTCCTAAGCGTATAGCCACAGGGCTAGACGAGATTCCCATTAGGCTGATAAATGAACTAGGACCAAAAAGTAAGGAAGCTCTGGTGAAAGCAGTGGAAAGAACTTTAAAAGATAGACGAATACCAGACAGCTGGCGACAAAGAATAATGAATTTGATTTATAAAGGAAAGGGGGAGAAAGACAGAATTCACTCGTATAGACCATTGACCATTACATCGGTAATATAAAGGCTCGCAATGCAGGCAATCAAATTAAAGCTTCAAGCATGGACTGATAATAATGGCATTTTGGGAGAGCTTCAGAATGGTTTCAGAATAGGTAGCCGTTTGGATGACAACTTGTTTGTTCTTACTCAGTGTATTGAAATATCAAAAGCAGAAAGCAGACCGTTGTATGTGGCCTTTTTAGAAATTACAGGAGCCTACGACAACGTTGACCGCAACATATTGTGGGATATCCGGGAAGGGGAAGGCTTAGGTAACGATTGTATACAGCTTTTGAGAGGGATTTACCTAGAAAATACCGGTTGCGTTGAATGGGAAGGGATGAGGAGCGAGGAGAATGTTCATATCAACAAGGGACTGAGGCAGGGGTGCCCTTTATCCCCGCTGTTGTTTATGATGTACATGGTGAGGATGGAGAGGGCGCTAGAAGGAAGTAATGTCGGGATTAATCTCTCAAACAAACAGGCGGGTACAGTAATAGAGCGGCAACTCCTAGGTTTATTTTATGCGGATGACATTGTGTTGCTAGCTAACAAGCAAAGTGATTTGCAACGTCTGGCTAATATCTGTGGACAGGAAGGTAACGATTACGGCTTGAAGTTTAGTGTTAGAAAATCAGGTGTTATGGTATTCAATGAAAACTGTGAACAGACAGCGGAGATACAGGGTCAAGAAATACCTCGGGCAACAGAATATAAATACCTTGGTATATGGATAAACAAAGGCAATGGATATATGGAAACACAGGAGAAAACCATAACAGTAAAGGGGAAGAGAAATGCAGCCATAATGAAGCATAGAGCGCTATGGGGATGCAATAGGTACGAGGTCCTCCGAGGTATGTGGAAAGGTGTAATGGTTCCAGGACTTACTTTTGGAAATGCAGTTGTTGGCTATAAATCAGGGGTACAATCAGGACTCGACGGGAACCAAAAGTCAGTGGGTCGCCGCGCATTGGGCGCTCACGGGAAGACTACAAACGAAGCTATGCAGAGTGATATGGGCTGGACTAGTTGTGAAGTGAGGGAAGCTTGCAGTAAAATTGAGTATGAAGAACGGCTGCGGAATATGGAAGAAAGTAAATGGGCTGGGAGAGTGTTCAGGTATCTGTACAGGAAAAACATTGATTCACAGTGGAGGAAAATAACTAGGAAGCTTACCAGCAAGTATGCGGCCTGTAGGGTGGACAACACAACAACAAAGGTCAAGCGGAAAATAAGAGAAGCTGAATTAATCTCATGGGTGGCGGCAATGGAACAGAAACCTGCCATGAGTAACTATTAAGAGGAAAAAACGAAATCAGGAAACAAACCATTTATGATAACTCAAAGGAAAGCTCATTACTTTTCGCAGCGAGATCAGGATGCCTTAGAACACGTACCTATAAAGCGAGATATAAGAAGGAAGAAGAAGCATGTGCTTGCTGTGGTAAAGCTAGGGAAACTACGGAGCATGTTTTATTAGAATGTGCAGACGTCTACCCAGCAGCCGATTTAAGCACCACTGACCTCCTTGAAGCCCTTGGGTTCAGAGGGAGCAGTGGTAAAGCAAACATGTCCCCAATAGACATTAGTAAGAGGCGACTGGACGATTGGTGGAAGAAAAGTTGGGAAACGACATAAGGCGGAGACGTACAAAAGCACAGTTCGCAATAGGGGATCAGAAAATTTGGGCGTGGCAGTTCATAGGTTTTTTTGTCTTTTTTCATTGTTTAACCTAGGTAGAATATTAGGCAGTATAGTAGCAAGAGCTTGGTGGCGAAACCCACCGCCCCGTTCCAAAGGGGACGCTCATAACATCCATCCGATTAGGTAGAATATTAGGCAGTATAGTAGCAAGATCTTGGTGGAGCTACCCACCGCCCCGTTCCAAAGGGGACGCTCATAGCATCCATCCATCCATGGTGGCGCCTCTGAAAAAACGGTGTATACCCGCTCTCAGCCGCTCCCCGACAGCAGCAGCAGGAACAGTGGGAAGGACGAAAGAAAACGCACAGAAAATTTCGCTTTAAAACTCATATAAGCACGTATTAGCATTTCGTACTAGACTAGCATTGAGTATACCACCTAAACCCGAGTAAGTCCTGCATACCGTAAACTGCTAAAACAAAAGCAGAAACCATAGCACACAATGGAGGGTGAATCAAAGAACGAATCCATTAGTCCCTGCCCAACACGTTCAACAATTGAACAATGAATGAACTACTTGAACAAAAGGTCACGTGACTGTCTTCACTCTCGCGCTCTGCTCACATGTGCATTATTCGGTGCCTTTCGGGTCCTCTCATTCGCGGTCTCTAGAATATTCATTTCTTGCCTGACTAGTCGTCGGCCATGGCCATGAGCTCCTCCATGAACCCGTCATCCACGGTGGAATGGTGACACGTTGCGGGACTGTTGGCACAGGACACCAGGTCACGGTTGACATCCAGCTTGTGCTCGCGTGACGCTGTCTCGGCGCCACCTGTGATGCTTTCTTCAACTGCATCGTCGCCGATACTGCGGCATCCCTTGAAGCGCTTCAGAGGAATGCCTGCGCATAGCACAATAAATGGAAGGCCATAGGTTAGGGTTCTCGAAGATACGAAATTTAGAAATCAAGGCAGTAACGAAAATCTCGCGAGATCACAGGAATTGTGCAAGAAGAAACAATACAGAGAAGGAAACAAACTTATCAACCGAAGTAAGTTTCTATCCCAGTCAAAATGCGTGTTCTGAATATTACGGGGGAAGTCACAAAATATTTTATGTTCGCCTTATCGGTCTAATTAGTCATGGTAATTACCACAGTTCTCAAGTATTGAGAATAGGGACAAGCCTACATTTATAAAGTTCTCGAGAGTTCCAAAGAACCTTGTTGACCCTATCGTTTTCATATATCACAGTCTTTCCGTGGGACGCGTAACAAATTATTGCTTACCAACTAAAACAGGAGGAAGACGGGAGGAAACGAGAACAAGGTGAAAGCGGGAGGCAACGTTTCGACAAGTGGACTTGTCGAAACGAAAGCGCTGTCGAAACTAAAAGTAGGAAATATAAGCTGCTGAACAAGATATTTCATAGAAAGTTGTGCGGTTATATTATTGGAAGTTTACCTCTGTAGCATAACTTGTAACGTTGAATAATCAATCTTGAAAAGTTATGCAATCGGGCACACGACAAAATCAGTGTGACGTGGTGCGTACCACCGTAAACAAACTACATTATTCAGGCTCTCCTCAAATGTTTCGGCCAATTTTGAAACCTTGTGCAGAGTTTGTTATGACGCCTTGTATTTAAAAAGAATACAAAAGAAATGCTGAGGCTTGTCGCTAGCGCGACTTTCTCGAGCATGCCAACATTTACAACGTGTCCTATCGATGCAATACGCAATACGTTTAAAGCGCCGTTTTGCTTGCAGCAGAGCTGCCACGCAAAACGGCGCTTTAAAGGTATTGCGTATTGCATCGATAGGACACGTTGTAAATGTTGGCATGCTCGAGAATGTCCCGCTAGCGACAAGCCTCGCTTCTGTGCAAACCTTTTGTGAGAACGCCAAGCGGACTACCAATGCTAAAACTTCAAAAAAAAATGCAACGTAAGACACACATGCGCACATAATACGACTGCGAGCGTTGAGAGCAGTAGGCGATCCACATTAAACAAAATTCAAGTGAAATGTTTTGGATATAAATGTTGCAGTACAGAATATGTTTATATCAAAATGGGAAGCCCAGCGCTTAGGCGAAATACCCAAAAAATAACGGCACACCTATTTGAGGACGGCCCTGCGGGGGCAAGCAAGCAGAAAGCTTTATCAGTTTTTCAGATATTTCGGAAGCTTTCAACATGATGTGGCAAGAAATGCCACACGAGATGTACGCGCCGCAAAAGTCATGGTAATATGTTCCAATTCCGTCTAAAATGTTATGTTGGCGTACCTGCTGTTAGCATATTAATTATATTCTTCAATATTGACAACAAACCTAACAATTGTAACAATCAGTGTTAAGAACTGTCATAAACCCTGCAATGCAAAAAAAGTACTCACCACCACGGTAGACGATGCGTTTCTGAGCTGCGGGTCCTGACGAAGGGCCGGGCTCGGAAACAGCGTCACCGCCTGCAGCCCGCTTGGAGGCCACTGCAGCGCCTGTAGCCAGGATTACAGTCTCCCGTGAAGCCAGCTCCACTCTCCTTGGGCACACCACGCGGCCACTGGGCAGGGTGAAACGCACTCGCTTTGCTGGCATGGCTCCTTTGCTCGGTACAGCGAATCCGATGCACGTCCGCACACAACGAAGTCGGGCGTCGAATGAATTTTTTTCACTCGCAAGGCAACGCGCGTCTTTCCCTTTCCCTCTCCCACTGCATCAACCAATGGGGTGGTTGGTTAGGAAGCGTCCGTGCAAGGTCAATGTATCTCAAGCCCCGCCCATACTCGTGCCGCCCCCCCCCCCCCCCCGCAGGAGCTGGATCCGACACATTTTAAGATAAAACGGAGGAGTAATTGCGCATTTGTAATGCAAAGAAATCTGGAATATTTTTACCTTGTCCCGGCCCAGACATTCCCACCTGTGGCGACGGCAGCAATACAAAAGCCGACATTTACCACTACACCATGCTGCTCTCCCAACGACCACAGAAATAGTCAGGTTTGAAAACGAGACTGATCCACACTTAAACCATTGACGTTCTGTCATGACTGTTTAGGGTAAGTGGGGAAAAAAGTGGTGTCTTTCCTAGCAGCGTTCACGTCCGAGCTGCAAACTGGCTGCTGTATAGTTCATTGTTCCGTATATCAGGTGCGTTTCCTTCGCTCGACTTCGTGCTCCAATTCAGCGTTGTATAATGTTTAACTCGGACGGCGTTACTCGGACGATTGAACATCCACCATGCATGGTCAACATTTTGAAATTGTTTTTCCGTCAGTGGGACATCGCGGCCATGACAGTCGAGGAGGGTGTCAGTTTTTCGTCTTCGCTCAGTTACAGGGAAACACGGTGGCTTTTCCGTTATTAACCGCTGCAGTTCTACGCCATTTGGCTTGAATAGCCCGAAGACGCATATGGTGTGTGCTATACAGGAACCGGGTGCGAGTGAAGCACATTTATCTACACCCCGTAGGCTTGGTTAAAGGAAAAGTAAAGCCAATCAGTGAGGAAATATTGTTCCCTTAAGCATGTATCAGCTGGGACTGTAGATAAGTGCTGTAAAATTGCATTGCAGAGTATAAGGATTTCTTATTTTAGCCTAAATTGAGTTGTCCCAAATTTTTTGAACAGAGGAAGCATTATGAATGACCACACAGCACGCACAACTGATTGATTGGCTGCAGCTATTATGTGAAAGAAACTATAGGCCCCTGCGACGCTGCCGTCGACGACTCAGCGCTTACGCGTTCATGTGTTAACGCCAGTACACGCTATCAATGCCAATGCCGCACTTCGCCATTTCCCTCTCAAGTTTCTTCTTTTTTCATTTTCCGTAGAAGCATGCGCTATCCTCAGCCTCCTAACTTGCGCTTGCTTTTGTTCATGCCACAGCTTCTCGAGGTTAAACACAGACTTCTGAATGCAGCTGATGTTACTTGATCGCCTAACCTTGCGACCCATTTCATGCGGGATCGGTAGCCACTTCGAACTTGTTCGCCCCCTTCACGTTTCAAGTAAGTTGTGCTGTGATTTTTCGCGGCGCCCTATGTCAGCTAGTATGCGGCGTTCCGGTGTTATCTAGACATACATATTCAAAGTGATGTTGAATATTGAGGGATTATTGTGCATTGGTAAGTGACAGTGTGCGAAGCCGCTGTCGCAGATAAAGGGACCGGTGGGGCGAAGACAACTTAACATCGAGAGCGAACGGGTGAGCGCAAGAAGCCGACGAGAAGAAGCGACGCGCGTGATGTCTGATGCGACGTCAAAACATAATACTAAGAAAGGAACCATTCAGGACCGTACACGTTGGGTGACGTAGAAGAGAATTAAGGAAGAAGAAGAGATGAGTAAGAGACCAAGGGCCGTGTTTGATGCCGTTTGCATTTACATATAATCAACAAAACGAATAACTCTTTCATTGTTCTCTTATAATTTGCTTCTTTTTGTATGTTTCGTTTTCTTGCTTTTTTGCTCACATCGAATTCGTAACATTCCAAAAGTATAGGTAATCGTTTCAGCACGCAATTCTTCGCCATTGATTGATTGATTGAAAACTTTATTGTTCCACCGAGCTGGGGTGCCCGCCTCTTAACTTACACGTAGGTAGGGGAGGAGGACGAAGCAGTCCCCGCGTGTTGAGGACGGTGAGTCTTCAGGGCCTCAACGGCCAGGCGGATTGCTCGACGCTGGTCGTCTTCAGCCTCGCTCTGGAGCAAGGCCTCCCAGGCTTCTCTACTGACAATGTTTTCCTTGGCCCCTGGGGAGCCAGCACACTCCCATATTATATAGTCTAGCGTACCTTCGCCAATCCCGCGTGTGCGTAAGAGCCATAACATGAGGCCATTGTCATCATCATCATCGAGACCCTAGAACGGCGTGCACTGTAAACGAAAATAAACCCAGCTGGGGGTTTTTAAGAGGTGATGTGCCCTAAAACATCCGCTCCTCAAATATTTACTCCGATGTACGGGAGCAAAACAGCGCCATTCCCTCATTTCACTCCGCTGGCTAGCTGCGGGAGTATTAAGGCGACATGACGCGATTTTACTCCGCTTCAAAATCTTGTTCTCCCGTGAAACTCCGACAGGGTGTTTTAAAAAACTCCCCTCCACCGAAAAAGGTTGGTCACGTGGCGCTTCCCATGAGGCTGTGTGCCTCGCCAGCGACCGGGCGCGTTCGGCGGAGCCGGCAGTGCTCATGGCTGACGGTTTGTTTACGTCTGTGAAGTGTCGTTCCGTGACAGCGTTTCGTCAATTTGTTTCCCGTATTTCCTTCCAGAAAGTGTTACGGTATGCCTGAAGCTAACTGTATCTCAGCTTCAAGTAGATTAGCTGTGATCACTTTGCTGACAACGTTGATTGCAAGAGCAACGTTTTTAAGTGCGGAAAAAGGCTTAGGTATACCTCGAAGCTGCTCACTGGCTCGTGATGTCGGTTCAGGTTCTGACTGTGTTTTCGTGCTGCGTGACCCTGGCCTGTGTTCTTCAGTACGGGGAATGCGACTTCTATGTCTTTTTGGGTACATGCTGGCAACGTCCAGTGTAGTGTTTGAAAGGACCGCGTAGCAATGGCAACAGCAGCCACTGTTCGAGCGACGACATCCGTGGTCGCGTATGAATGGTGTACCCCAAGTTCGTTGCGGTGCTGTGTTGCCAGTGAGAATGAGTGCAAGCAACTGTTTTTATGTATCTGTGAACGGATATCCTCACCGGAAGAAAAACGGTAGGACATAAGTATGCGTACTGAAAATAAAGCTTCTTATTGAGCGATGTGAATCGAATTGTTATCGCGCATATAGGTTTTGGTCACGTCGTTGCTTCCGATATTGCATTAACATTACGCTCTATCCGAGACACTGATTTAGACGCATGCCTGCTGGCTCCGAGTTTAAGGATTCACTCGACAGATCAGCGATGAGGCTTCTTTTCACAGCCGAGAGAGATTGCTTGGACGCAGAGCGAGTAGTGCGGTGTATAAAATGTATGACTACGCATTTTTCGGTGTTACGTCGGCACCTGCGGGTCATGCTCACGGGTAATAATTTTTTGCTACGCTACCATTATATCGCAAAAATTTAATTTTGCTATGTAACCCACTCACTTACATTTTTGTTGCTTTCTGTAACTAACGCACTACTTTTTTGCCGCGAAGGCCGGCAGTGTGCGAAGTCGCTTCAGCACTCATAGAATGGCATAATTTTGAAAAAAACATCATTAACTTTTTTCTCTCACTATTCTGAATTAACAGTTTTGTGCTGATTAAGGTATTAAGGTAGAGAGGCAGATCTCGTATGAACGAGCATGTGAGTCGTAATTCTGAAAACAGCACAGCTGCTCCCTAGGCGGTTTCGAGGCACACAGTATTGTGGCTATATATACTGGCACCGTTGCTTCTAGAGTATCGCGTGTAGGTGGCATGTCTTCCAAATTTCTGCATTGGGCGTTTCTGAAATGTTTATGTATGTCATGACATATTGACTTGTTTCGTCGAACTTGACGCGGCCTCCTGTGCATATTTCGAAATTTGACCAGCAGCCTCTGCATGTCAACATGTTCGCGCAAACTCACGCGATGCCTCTTTTTATACTCCCGTTGCATCTCGAAAAAGCTCCGTCCTTGCAAAGCAAAAAATTAAAAAGACAGAAAGAAAACTCCCATAATTCCACGCAAAAAATCCGCTCGCACGGAGTAAAAATTCTACTCCGATCGTACGGAGCATAATAAACTCCGAACCGGGCCGCTAGAAGACAAGCAGTATACTCCCACGTCGGAGTTATTTCCGTTTACAGTGTGGTGGTGTTCGGACGCAAGTGAGCGCCGAAGAAGTCAGCGTCCACTGCTAGCGGGAGTAAGCAGTCGGGCCGTGGGCCCGAGCTTGCAGATTACCACAGGTGGAACCTGGACTGCCTAACCTGCTCAGTCAGCACAACGTCCCATCGCGTGGCAACCTTGAGTTGCCACGACGGCTCGGCGCTTTTCAACTTCGCGGCCACGTGACAAGAACTGTTGGCGAGGCGTACCCCGCTCTTATTCTAATGTCCTTGTGTATTCTGACACACCTAACAACTTTAGGATTAGAGTAGCGGTGACTTTGATTAATGAGAACTGCATTTGTTACGAGCAGTGTAGAGTGCTTTTCATCCTTTTTCTCCATGCTTTGTTTATGGGTGTTTTCTTTCCACTTTCTATGTGTAAATACACATTCTTCTTTCACTTCTGAAATTTACCGCTTTCATGCTTCATTTGAATGGAAAACATAGATAGCGACATTATTTTAGGTCGCTTTCCATAAACGGACCGTGACAGGGATCAAGGCCTTGCTTAAGGTCTCATACAGGCAGCTTGCGATGTCACTACAACGTAATGACGGCGCCATCTGTAACCGCCACGGCAAACAAACAGCATGTCGGATTTTCGGAGGTGGTGAAATGTCGTTTTGCAGAAGCAGCTTTTCCAGCGGTGTTCCACAAATTGCCTTCTCGTGAAAATTCCATCTGCCCATGTTAGGTCACATGGTGGTCGGGAAATCTGAGACGGAAACCAATTATTTAATTTTTCTAATATTAATCATCATATCAAATACATTGGTCCACTCGGGAGGTTTCGACCGTGCCCGTTAGGTCACTCTTACATATGCGGCAATCTCGATGAAGGTTTTACGCGAGGAGGTACGTTGACGTCTCGGTGCCTCAATTCCACACGTGTGTTACATAAACTGCGGAAGCCTAGGATCAAGATAAAATCATATTGTACAGCTGCCGCGTATTCAACTGCAAGAAATCAAATTATATCTTAGGGTAATTGCAACTGCTTATGGATGCTACACAGGATAATGTCAAAGAAATCACTGGAATCTCCACTGACCTTGAAATTACTTGATATCGTTTGCAGCTTCTTACAAAGTAAGCATTGACGTATACTTCTCTCTTGCCCACACCAGATAGCCATTTCATATGGTCACTGCGGGTTAAATATAGTGATGACCATTCTGTAGCACATGCGCACAACAGGAAATTGGCAAAGAGCCGTGTCCGTGTTTTAATTGTCTCCAATGTCCTGGCACAGTTGCTCATCAAGGAAATTTCGAACAAATTGCTCACAGTTATTCGGGCCATGGAGAGTACATACGTTGAAAAAAGAACCAAGAAATATTTTTTATGGTGTAAACTATTTATTGTGCTAATTAATGAATTGTTTATTGTTTTTAGGCTATCCAAAGGTGAAACGTCACTCCAACATATAAGAAACGAAATAGGGGCTTTGCTTTAGGTTTTCTGTGTTTCTTTTATCGTTGCGGCGCATAAAAAACAGCGTAGCAGATATGATATATTGTACATTACGTGGGATGATTTCATTACTGCACATACCACAATGGGGGATTTACCAAGAAGTGGCCGTTACATATCATGCAACCGACTGGAGATACTATCCTGGACGGTGTTGAATTCTGTCATCTTGTCATATTTGGTAATGGCGGTATTTTGATCATATCGGAGGCACCTGTGGGCATCTCTAATTGGCTCAAAATGCCGTCATTGCCCAATTCCACGACGTTGCGGAATCGACACTGTCAAGAATAGTATCCGTAGCTCTTTTACATCATTGCCGCGTGTTGTTGAGGAATATATTTTCCATACATTGGCACATCCCAGGTGATCTGTGATGAAGCAACCTGTACATGCGCAATAACCAAGAAGAAATGAAAAAGAAATACAATACAATGTAACATCTGCCACATTGTGTAGCATCGGCATACGCGAGGGCACATGCACGTGTCACGTACCTTTGTGCCAAAGAAAACTACACAAAGAGAGTTCTTTTTTTTTGACGGCCGTAGAAATTCCACTTATCGTTGCTCTCCTAATAAATTAAAGAACGTGTTCAGACACCCGTACGGAAACTCACGAGCACATCTCTCTCGATGATCAAGTCCACTTGGTGTCGCAAACCTGGGGTGATGAAGAGTGGCCGCAGTGGTCAGCGAATTACCTGTCGCGTTGCCTCTGACCTTAGCGCAAATTATGCTTGGGAAAACATACACATCATTCTGGAAGCCATCCATCATACCTGATTGCTTAGCGTTAATAACCACCGCAGATTGCAGCCAAGAAGAGCCGCCTGCAGGCCTCTACCCCCCCCCCCTCTCTTGCCCACGCTTATATTGTCACGTGTACCTATCTTTATCGGGCGCCTAACAAATTTTCTCGCACAGCGTGGGATGCGCCTGCGTGTATCCGAAGTTTCAGGAAAATTATCGATGCTTCTATCCGGCTGTCTGTTGTCGCCGAACTTTGTGTTATCTGATTTCATCGCGGGACGGAAATGGTGTAGAGCTTCGTGGAAGGCAGGCGGGTCCGAGTGATTAGTCTGGAACATTCGGCGACTGCTGTATAAAAGCCGACGCGCTTAAACCGCTGATCAGATTTTCGACGATCGCCGACCCTTTTCGCCGCTATCGTTGAGTTATAAGTGTAGCCTGATTTTGTGGGCACAGGTTCGCCCAAAAAAAAGTAGTTTTGTCTTTCACAGTATTGCTACTGTGTTCTTCAGCGTCACCACCACGTGACATCTGGTGGAGGTGCGGGGTAACGTTCCCCGTACCTCTCGCAGATGTCACGCGGTGGTTAGGTTGAAGAACACCACTCACTCGTTCACTCACTCTCGCACTGCATAGGTTCAAGAACAATCTGTCCTCTTGGCTGAGTCCATCCCAGTCTTGAACCTATGCAGCGCGAGAGTGAGTGAAAGAAAAGAGGTGAGGGGGCAATCATTCACAGACGCAACACCCGATCGACGTCACCGACTTGCACGGACCAATGGAAAAACTAGGAAAGTGCTCCAAAATGAGAGCGCATGACCATGACGCCCCCCCAAAAACGTTGAACCGAAACTAACAAGCACACGCATGCAGACAAAAACACACGAATACTTACTTAATGTTTCACAATTTAAACGAAACGCAAAAAAGGGGGGATTTCCATGTCAGGGGTTCCTCGGAACAAAAGTGTGCGCGCCTCCTTGGCCGCATCACATTGTTGTTTTTTTCTGTGCAGATTTCAGGCAATTAAGTTGAGTGAAATCATCTTTCAAGTAATCACATTTAAAACGAACTTTTACTCATGATCTTCAGACGGTCGTGTTTCTAGCATCCTGATCGAGCACTACAGATAAGAACCGAGTCACAGAGAGGAAGGACGTGATAACGCAGTAGCTCGGTTTCACAGAGAAATCGTGACTGCTTCCTGTGGCTGCGGTGTCCGTGATCGCATTTACTCGAAACTCTTTTTTTACATTCTCGGCAGAGCAATGGAAATCTACGAAGTTTTAGAAACTCAACTCGACATTGAGTTTAACATTGCCACTGACACGTTCGTTGAGAACAAACAAACGCACTCGTTCACAAGACGAGAAACAATGTACACAATTTACTGTGTACGCGAACTTTGGTCGTATTTGTCTTTTTTTTCCTTTCGTTCGATTGTACTGCTCTTTTAGATTCAACGTATATTTACGTCCACATATTTAAGTTGGCACCAAGCTAGTCGCGTCTCACGTGCATAAATTTACTTTTATTTTGCTTAATTTCACCTTGTTTTGTGTGCGAAGAAGTTCTTGTGTCTTTTTACGTTACAAGCACATTGTGAGTTTCATCTTTTCGTTGTTTTGTTACTTATGTTTAATGGGTGTCCTTTTGTGTTTCGCTCTCCTATATTTGTAGCATCGGGACGATGCATTTTAAGAGGGGGGTA
The DNA here is from genome assembly GCF_038994185.2 of Dermacentor albipictus. Lineage (NCBI taxonomy): Eukaryota > Metazoa > Arthropoda > Arachnida > Ixodida > Ixodidae > Dermacentor > Dermacentor albipictus. Next base: position 98,363,929 of record NC_091822.1, read on the forward strand.
TGGACACGTCTACTTATCTTTATTGGGCGACCACGTTTCGCCGCCTAACAAATGTAATCGCACAGCGTGAGATGGGCCTGCACGCATCTGAAGTTGTGTTATCTGATTTCATCGCGCGACGCGAATGGTGTAGAACTTTGTGGAAGGCATGCGGGTCCGCATGATTAGTCTGGAACATTCGACGACTGCTGTATAAAAGCCGACGCGCTTAAACCGCTGATCAGATTTTCGACGATCGCCGACCGTGTTCGCCGCTATCGTTGAGATATAAGTGTAGACTGTTTTTGTGGGAACAGGTTCGCCCATTAAAAGTTAGTTTTGTCTTTCACAGTATTTCTACTGTGTTCTTCAACGTCACCACCACGTGACAATACATACTCTTCGATAGACTTTGCCTCTTAGTGGGCGCTCACCTTCCCTCGGCCCCCTGTGCGCACGTGACGAGACCCCACGCATGAAGCCGCCGTCCATCTCGGCTCTCCCTCGAACGCTTTCCGCCGAATCTGCAGCATACAACGCGCTGCGACGAGGGAAGAAATTCGCCTGAAGTGTCGCTATAATTGCTATGACAATAAAAGGCACAGAAGCTTAGCTATCGCATGCGTGGAAACATGCTTTCATTCACTCGTCTCGCTGGGGACAATGGTGTAAGGCGACATGGAGACACTTCACAGCTATCAAGGGTCCCAGCCTAAACATAATGGTGAACCTTCAGTGAAATCAAGAAGGGTGTGCGGCGCAAGGTAACAATAAACGTAAGTTCAAAGTACGGTACGGTCCGCTTCTGCTATATATAAATAAAATAATCAAATATGGGTAGCGGTAAACATACGCAGGACATGCGTAAGCAGAGTTGGTTTAATTCACCTCAGTGTCTAGGCGACACAACGGAAGTGGTTGCACGTCAAAGAAACACTTCTGTGCCCGCCGAAGTAGCACTGTGGCTATGGCATTGCTCGAGGTCGCAGATTTGACCAGCGAGCGTAAACCTTTATTTCAAATCAACAAGATTTAGGCACCCGCATTTTGACGAGGGAGAAATCGTGAGACATATCACGTGTCTCGTTTCATAAACCATCAGAAGTGGCGTGGGAAGAAAAAACGTTGAGCCCGATTAGAGTGCAGATAATTGGGGAAAATGCTTGTGATTCTCCTCTCTCTGCATCGTTCTACCTACGGGAGAGAAATAGTGATCAAGGTAAAAACTGTGATCGCGGTATCAGAGACGTCCGCTACACATACAGTATACCAACTATAAGGAACGATCTCTATTCTCAGAGGCCAAATAGAGACGATGTACCTGCTTTAGCGAAGCATTTAGGTGTCTGTCAAAGCAGAAAATCATGACTGATTCCAGGAATTTCGCAAACGTGTGATTTTCCTTCATCTTTGTAGAAAAAGAAAGGCTGTGTTGCATCTGGCAGTACTGCCGCACTGTTTCCGATGGGTGTCGACTAGGTCCGCAATTTGTGAAGCGCGAAAAAAATTAAATTATGGAGATACCACGCACTATGGGAATCTATGGAAGCGAAGCTTTCTGTGCTGTTTGTATTGACTGCCATAATTACTGGCTCATGTTGACTGCAAATATTTAGTTTTTAAAACGGTTTCTGAACACGAGTGTGGTGAGGTGATGATAAACGTTACCTTTTGTGAACCACTACTGTTTGTCTGCTTAGTACACAAAACACAAAGGGAGAGGTGTTTGCTTTAGTTGTTGTCCGCCATATTTCGTCACCTCAGAGAGGGTTGAGCATTGTCATTGGCTCACACGGCACGTCGCATTATGGCAGAAGCCTTAAACTTGATTTTGATGATGAGGCTCTGCATGCCAAAACCACGATCGGATTAAGAGGCATGCCGTAGGGCCCCACTCCGGAATAATTTGAGCTCCGTGGTGCTCTTTAACGTCTCCCTAAATCAATGTAACCGAGAGTTTTTTATTTCTCTCTTGTCAAAATGTGGGTGCCTCGGTCAAATCTGCGACCTCGAGCAATGCCATAGCCGAAGTGCTACTTCGGCGGGCACAGTAGTGTTTATTTGACGTGCGACCGCTACCGATGTGTCGCCTAGACCCTGTGGCGCACTTTAATTAACGCAACTCTGCTTACACATGTCCTGCGTATGTTTACCGCTAGACATAGTTTATGCTTCTATTTTTATAAATAGCAGAAGTGGAGCATACCGTATCTTGAACTTAAGTTTATGTAGCCTTTCTTTGCCGTCTTACGTTAGCTTTTTCTATTCCACCCCTCACCCCTGGTGTTTGTATGAGAACTGCGAACCAAAGGTGGCAAGGCTTTAGTCACTCGTTTCGCGACTGCCTCTGTTAAGCCCATTCTCTGCCTTCTCTTCCCGCTCCTTCCTTCCATTCTACCTAGCTAAACTCTGGATTGGCATGCTGGTAAAAAGGTAAGCGCTGGCGAGGGGTCACGGTCACTTAAAGCTGTCAAAAGGCTAATGTGGCCTTGACCCTGAACCTCCAAGGGGCATTGTGCACATTCGACGGGGTGCGGTCAAAACGAGTTCTTCGCGTCTTTTCTCTGCCACGCTCTTTCCATGTATATAGAGCTTTTCATCTGGTGAGAAGAATAGGGAGCGCGGCGCATCTTGACGGTATTGCTGTCGCTAGCTGCGGAACGATTTCGGGATGGTTTAGATCTTACTTTGTGAAACTTACGCATGCCTGTTCATATGAGGTCGTAAGGGGAGCCTTTCGATGCACCGGTAACTACAGTACGCGCTTGGGGGCCCAAACATGTGACGCGGATTATAAGCCGCGGTGTGTGTAAGTGTTGTGAACTATTTTGCGTATATACGTTTCAATGAAACGCATAGAATAGAACCGGTGTCTCTGTGTTACCAGCATGATAGGGTAAATCTGCTGTTTATCTGATGGCTCGGCGTAGGGACTAAAACATAAGTGCACATGCTCGCGTGCGGTCAACCTAAGGCAATCACGAAACACCTAAGCGGCAGGCGCTAGCAAATAATAGTGGTACACCGTCATCGTTTTCAGGCATTTTAAGTCTAGTAGGCTTGAAATCACTATATGTTTACGCTAGCCTTCCTGCACGAGGTCGATGGCGCTGCTCAACACAGCGATTACTGCAACTGGTGAACCAGCATGATACATATATAAGGTATGTGAGTCGGCATTGATCTTTTGCCCATTAGAGCCTTAACATATGAGAGGGATCGCATAATAAGAAAGCGATGGCTATGTTTGAGGTCAACATTTCCGTAATACGTGTGAGTGCATTATAGAGAACGGAACGAACACAACCGAAAAAAAAAATTCGGTTATCATCCTCTTTCTGGAAAAACAGAGAAACACGTGCCAAGACCACAATACGAGCTCACATTGTCACGCCGCACAACGTGTATAGATATATAAACATTGACGCTGCATGCTTGGAACATACGCTGTATAGAACAACGGTAACTATAATCTAGCACCTACCCTTGCTTGGGACGCTCGCACAGTTGGTATAGTTCACACTGTAAGTTATGCTGCTATTACTAATCAAAACTATTTTATATTCATGGGTGGAAACCTCATACACAGAACCATGTAATCACGCAATGTAATCTGCAGCTAACAGTTTGAACGCTTGTCAAACTATAACAGTACAGCTGCTATCAAAGCAGAACGGTTCCCACGCGGTTACAATCGTCGTGTATGTTTCGTTGCTCCGAAACCACAGCTTAAAACTAGACCATAATACTGCAATAAGGTCACAATAGTGAATGGAACTGTCAGTAACGCACAATTTATCTCCGAGGCTGATTGTAGGCTCTAACATGTGCGCACACATCGCGCTTCGTGTTCCCTGCGCCTCAACGCCGGTAGAAAGCCCTGCCAAAGTGACTTAAACCACATCAGTACGTCTCATGCAACCGTTTAGCGCGTAGAAGACGCACGTCCGGCTAAATAGACCGTACGAGCGCGAACACAAACACCAGAAACTACCGCCGAGCGTATACCTGCCATGCGAAAGGGAGCACTCGACCAAGCGAGCATGCCGACTGCCCATAGATGGCGCCACAGCGTAGAAAACGCACCTTAGAGACTCAGAAGAGCCACCAGTTATTGACAATTATGTTTGGGAAGGGTGCAACAGAACTAAGTCGGAAAGAAAGGTAGGGGGAGTCGGAGCGCTCATCCATCAGGGAGCCAAATGGAAAAGAGTAAGTTCACAATGTCAAGAGCATCTTTGGTTATCAGGTAAAATAAGTGGCAAAGAAACTTGGCTGGGCGTTACGTATTTGTGGACCGGAAAAAATTGCACAGAGAAAAATAAAGAGTTAGTGGAATGCATAAGCGCTGATATTAAGGGTTTCGGGAGTGGTGCTGAAATTGTCCTGTTAGCTAGGTGACATGAATGCCCACATACAGGATTTAGATGGCTATACCGACAATAACGGAAAGTCAATGCTGTACCTTTGTGAGCAAAATAACCTCGTGATCGTGAATACAGGGCCTACGTGTGAAGGACAGATCACGTGGGAAGTGGGAAACCGGCAATCGACCATTGATTACTGTCTGATGACAGAAGGAATTCATGATAAGTTGAGAGAAATGGTCATCGATGAGGAAGGGTTTAACAGCATAGGGAGCGACCATAAGCGCATCATATTGAAAATGGGATATGTAGTTGGGAAAGAGAGCAAGGAGAGCAAAATGGCCAGTCCAAATTTGAACGCTGAACAAATAGCAAATACAGTCACTAGAGTTGAGGAAGAACTTGGCAAATGGCCAAGTAAAGAGTGGGAATATGGTGAGCTTATAAGTGTAATAAGGACAGGAATACGGAAAGAGAACCAACATGTTCCTTGGAAAGGAAAAAAGAAACCGAAACGCTGGTGGAACAAGGAGATACGAGAAGCGATCGCCGAATGACAGAAAGCAACTCGAGAGCACAGGCAGGCAAAGAAGGCGTAGTCGCCACAGGATGAAGTAACTAGTAAATGGGAAATATACTGGGAGAAAAAGTCTATGGTTCAAATACTGGTGCAAACAAAATTAAAAGCTGAAAGTGAACGTTGGTTGTAAGAAATACGTGAGAAACAGAAGGCCGCACCTAGAATATTTTGGAACCACATAAAATTTTTAGGCAGGAAGTCAACCACAATACAACACCATATCCTAGACGAAGATGAAAACAGACTCGAAGGAGAAGCGGCAATAAATTACATCCGAAAAGCAACAGCCGAATCTTTCCAAGGCAATGAAGAGGTTATACTTGTTGAAAAAAAGAGCATGAAAGAGACCCAAGGGGAAAGGCAGCTGGTGCTAACAAATTTAAACTGGAAGAAAGCGGAAGAGAAAATTCCTAAGCGTATAGCCACAGGGCTAGAGGAGATTCCCATTAGGCTGATAAATGAACTAGGACCAAAAAGTAAGGAAGCTCTGGTGAAAGCAGTGGAAAGAACTTTAAAAGATAGACGAATACCAGACAGCTGGCGACAAAGAATAATGAATTTGATTTATAAAGGAAAGGGGGAGAAAGACAGAATTCACTCGTATAGACCATTGACCATTACATCGGTAAAATAAAGGCTCGCAATGCAGGCAATCAAATTAAAGCTTCAAGCATGGACTGATAATAATGGCATTTTGGGAGAGCTTCAGAATGGTTTCAGAATAGGTAGCCGTTTGGATGACAACTTGTTTGTTCTTACTCAGTGTATTGAAATATCAAAAGCAGAAAGCAGACCGTTGTATGTGGCCTTTTTAGAAATTACAGGAGCCTACGACAACGTTGACCGCAACATATTGTGGGATATCCGGGAAGGGGAAGGCTTAGGTAACGATTGTATACAGCTTTTGAGAGGGATTTACCTAGAAAATACCGGTTGCGTTGAATGGGAAGGGATGAGGAGCGAGGAGAATGTTCATATCAACAAGGGACTGAGGCAGGGGTGCCCTTTATCCCCGCTGTTGTTTATGATGTACATGGTGAGGATGGAGAGGGCGCTAGAAGGAAGTAATGTCGGGATTAATCTCTCAAACAAACAGGCGGGTACAGTAATAGAGCGGCAACTCCTAGGTTTATTTTATGCGGATGACATTGTGTTGCTAGCTAACAAGCAAAGTGATTTGCAACGTCTGGCTAATATCTGTGGACAGGAAGGTAACGATTACGGCTGGAAGTTTAGTGTTAGAAAATCAGGTGTTATGGTATTCAATGAAAACTGTGAACAGACAGCGGAGATACAGGGTCAAGAAATACCTCGGGCAACAGAATATAAATACCTTGGTATATGGATAAACAAAGGCAATGGATATATGGAAACACAGGAGAAAACCATAACAGTAAAGGGGAAGAGAAATGCAGCCATAATGAAGCATAGAGCGCTATGGGGATGCAATAGGTACGAGGTCCTCCGAGGTATGTGGAAAGGTGTAATGGTTCCAGGACTTACTTTTGGAAATGCAGTTGTTGGCTATAAATCAGGGGTACAATCAGGACTCGACGGGAACCAAAAGTCAGTGGGTCGCCGCGCATTGGGCGCTCACGGGAAGACTACAAACGAAGCTATGCAGAGTGATATGGGCTGGACTAGTTGTGAAGTGAGGGAAGCTTGCAGTAAAATTGAGTATGAAGAACGGCTGCGGAATATGGAAGAAAGTAAATGGGCTGGGAGAGTGTTCAGGTATCTGTACAGGAAAAACATTGATTCACAGTGGAGGAAAATAACTAGGAAGCTTACCAGCAAGTATGCGGCCTGTAGGGTGGACAACACAACAACAAAGGTCAAGCGGAAAATAAGAGAAGCTGAATTAATCTCATGGGTGGCGGCAATGGAACAGAAACCTGCCATGAGTAACTATTAAGAGGAAAAAACGAAATCAGGAAACAAACCATTTATGATAACTCAAAGGAAAGCTCATTACGTTTCGCAGCGAGATCAGGATGCCTTAGAACACGTACCTATAAAGCGAGATATAAGAAGGAAGAAGAAGCATGTGCTTGCTGTGGTAAAGCTAGGGAAACTACGGAGCATGTTTTATTAGAATGTGCAGACGTCTACCCAGCAGCCGATTTAAGCACCACTGACCTCCTTGAAGCCCTTGGGTTCAGAGGGAGCAGTGGTAAAGCAAACATGTCCCCAATAGACATTAGTAAGAGGCGACAGGACGATTGGTGGAAGAAAAGTAGGGAAACGACATAAGGCGGAGACGTACAAAAGCACAGTTCGCAATAGGGGATCAGAAAATTTGGGCGTGGCAGTTCATAGGTTTTTTTGTCTTTTTTCATTGTTTAACCTAGGTAGAATATTAGGCAGTATAGTAGCAAGAGCTTGGTGGCGAAACCCACCGCCCCGTTCCAAAGGGGACGCTCATAACATCCATCCGATTAGGTAGAATATTAGGCAGTATAGTAGCAAGATCTTGGTGGAGCAACCCACCGCCCCGTTCCAAAGGGGACGCTCATAGCATCCATCCATCCATGGTGGCGCCTCTGAAAAAACGGTGTATACCCGCTCTCAGCCGCTCCCCGACAGCAGCAGCAGGAACAGTGGGAAGGACGAAAGAAAACGCACAGAAAATTTCGCTTTAAAACTCATATAAGCACGTATTAGCATTTCGTACTAGACTAGCATTGCGTATACCACCTAAACCCGAGTAAGTCCTGCATACCGTAAACTGCTAAAACAAAAGCAGAAACCATAGCACACAATGGAGGGTGAATCAAAGAACGAATCCATTGGTCCCTGCCCAACACGTTCAACAATTGAACAATGAATGAACTACTTGAACAAAAGGTCACGTGACTATCTTCACTCTCGCGCTCTGCTCACATGTGCATTATTCGGTGCCTTTCGGGTCCTCTCATTCGCGGTCTCTAGAATATTCATTTCTTGCCTGACTAGTCGTCGGCCATGGCCATGAGCTCCTCCATGAACCCGTCATCCACGGTGGAATGGTGACACGTTGCGGGACTGTTGGCACAGGACACCAGGTCACGGTTGACATCCAGCTTGTGCTCGCGTGACGCTGTCTCGGCGCTACCTGTGATGCTTTCTTCAACTGCATCGTCGCCGATACTGCGGCATCCCTTGAAGCGCTTCAGAGGAATGCCTGCGCATAGCACAATAAATGGAAGGCCATAGGTTAGGGTTCTCGAAGATACAAAATTTAGAAATCAAGGCAGTAACGCACATCTCGCAAGATCACAGGAATTGTGCAAGAAGAAACAATACAGAGAAGGAAACAAACTTATCAACCGAAGTAAGTTTCTATCCCAGTCAAAATGCGTGTTCTGAATATTACGGGGGAAGTCACAAAATATTTTATGTTCTCCTTATCGGTCTAATTAGTCATGCTAATTACCACAGTTCTCAAGTATTGAGAATAGGGACAAGCCTACATTTATAAAGTTCTCGAGAGTTCCAAAGAACCTTGTTGACCCTATCGTTTTCATATATCACAGTCTTTCCGTGGGACGCGTAACAAATTATTGCTTACCAACTAAAACAGGAGGAAACGAGAACAAGGTGAAAGCGGGAGGCAACGTTTCGACAAGTGGACTTGTCGAAACGAAAACGCTGTCGAAACTAAAAGTAGGAAATATAAGCTGCTGAACAAGATATTTCATAGAAAGTTGTGCGGTTATATTATTGGAAGTTTACCTCTGTAGCATAACTTGTAACGTTGAATAATCAATCTTGAAAAGTTATGCAATCGGGCACACGACAAAATCAGTGTGACGTGGTGCGTACCACCGTAAACAAACTACATTATTCAGGCTCTCCTCAAATGTTTCGGCCAATTTTGAATCCTTGTGCAGAGTTTGTTAGGACGCCTTGTATTTAAAAAGAATACAAAAGAAATGCTGAGGCTTGTCGCTAGCGCGACTTTCTCGAGCATGCCAACATTTACAACGTGTCCTATCGATGCAATACGCAATACGTTTAAAGCGCCGTTTCGCTTGCAGCAGAGCTGCCACGCAAAACGGCGCTTTAAAGGTATTGCGTATTGCATCGATAGGACACGTTGTAAATGTTGGCATGCTCGAGAATGTCCCGCTAGCGACAAGCCTCGCTTCTGTGCAAACCTTTTGTGAGAACGCCAAGCGGACTACCAATGCTAAAACTTCAAAAAAAAAATGCAACGTAAGACACACATGCGCACATAATACGACTGCGAGCGTTGAGAGCAGTAGACGATCCACATTAAACAAAATTCACGTGAAATGTTTTGGATATAAATGTTGCAGTACAGAATATGTTTATATCAAAATTGGAAGCCCAGCGCTTAGGCGAAATACCCAAAAAATAACGGCACACCTATTTGAGGACGGCCCTGCGGGGGCAAGCAAGCAGAAAGCTTTATCAGTTTTTCAGATATTTCGGAAGCTTTCAACATGATGTGGCAAGAAATGCCACACGAGATGTACGCGCCGCAAAAGTCATGGTAATATGTTCCAATTCCGTCTAAAATGTTATGTTGGCGTACCTGCTGTTAGCATATTAATTATATTCTTCAATATTGATAACAAACCTAACAATTGTAACAATCAGTGTTAAGAACTGTCATAAACCCTGCAATGCAAAAAAAGTACTCACCACCACGGTAGACGATGCGTTTCTGAGCTGCGGGTCCTGACGAAGGGCCGGGCTCGGAAACAGCGTTACCGCCTGCAGCCCGCTTGGAGGCCACTGCAGCGCCTGTAGCCAGGATTACAGTCTCTCGTGAAGCCAGCTCCACTCTCCTTGGGCACACCACGCGGCCACTGGGCAGGGTGAAACGCACTCGCTTTGCTGGCATGGCTCCTTTGCTCGGTACAGCGAATCCGATGCACGTCCGCACACAACGAAGTCGGGCGTCGAATGAATTTTTTTCACTCGCAAGGCAACGCGCGTCTTTCCCTTTCCCTCTCCCAGTGCATCAACCAATGGGGTGGTTGGTTAGGAAGCGTCCGTGCAAGGTCAATGTATCTCAAGCCCCGCCCATACTCGTGCCGCCCCCCCCCCCCCCGCAGGAGCTGGATCCCACACATTTTAACATAAAACGGAGGAGTAATTGCGCATTTGTAATGCAAAGAAATCTGGAATATTTTTACCTTGTCCCGGCCCAGACATTCCCACCTGTGGCGACGGCAGCAATACAAAAGCCGACATTTACCACTACACCATGCTGCTCTCCCAACGACCACAGAAATAGTCAGGTTTGAAAACGAGACTGATCCACACTTAAACCATTGACGTTCTGTCATGACTGTTTAAGGTAAGCGGGGAAAAAAGTGGTGTCTTTCCTAGCAGCGTTCACGTCCGAGCTGCAAACTGGCTGCTGTATAGTTCATTGTTCCGCATATCAGGTGCGTTTCCTTCGCTCGACTTCGTGCTCCAATTCAGCGTTGTATAATGTTTAACTAGGACGGCGTTACTCGGACGATTGAACATCCACCATGCATGGTCAACATTTTGAAATTGTTTTTCCGTCAGTGGGACATCGCGGCCATGACAGTCGAGGAGGGTGTCAGTTTTTCGTCTTCGCTCAGTTACAGGGAAACACGGTGGCTTTTCCGTTATTAACCGCTGCAGTTCTACGCCATTTGGCTTGAATAGCCCGAAGACGCATGTGGTGTGTGCTATACAGGAACCGGGTGCGAGTGAAGCACATTTATCTACACCCCGTAGGCTTGGTTAAAGGAAAAGTAAAGCCAATCAGTGAGGAAATATTGTTCCCTTAAGCATGTATCAGCTGGGACTGTAGATAAGTGCTGTAAAATTGCATTGCAGAGTATAAGGATTTCTGATTTTAGCCTAAATTGAGTTGTCCCAAATTTTTTGAACAGAGGAAGCATTATGAATGACCATACAGCACGCACAACTGATTGATTGGCTGCAGCTATTATGTGAAAGAAACTATAGGCCCCTGCGACGCTGCCGTCGACGACTCAGCGCTTACGCGTGGATGTGAAAACGCCAGTACACGCTATCAATGCTAATGCCGCACTTCGCCATTTCCCTCTCAAGTTTCTTCTTTTTTCATTTTCCGTAGAAGCATGCGCTATCCTCAGCCTCCTAACTTGCGCTTGCTTTTGTTCATGCCACAGATTCTCGAGGTTAAACACAGACTTCTGAATGCAGCTGATGTTACTTGATCGCCTAACCTTGCGACCCATTTCATGCGGGATCGGTAGCCACTTCGAACTTGTTCGCCCCCTTCACGTTTTAAGTATGTTGTGCTGTGATTTTTCGCGGCGCCCTATGTCAGATAGTATGCGGCGTTCCGGTGTTATCTAGACATACATATTCAAAGTGATGTTGAATATTGAGGGATTATTGTGCATTGGTAAGTGACAGTGTGCGAAGCCGCTGTCGCAGATAAAGGGACCGGTGGGGCGAAGACAACTTAACATCGAGAGCGAACGGGTGAGCGCAAGAAGCCGACGAGAAGAAGCGACGCGCGTGATGTCTGATGCGACGTCAAAACATAATACTAAGAAAGGAACCATTAAGGACCGTACACGTTGGGTGACGTAGAAGAGAATTAAGGAAGAAGAAGAGATGAGTAAGAGACCAAGGGCCGTGTTTGATGCCGTTTTCCTTTACATATAATCAACAAAACGAATAACTCTTTCATTGTTCTCTAATAATTTGCTTCTTTTTGTATGTTTCGTTTTCTTGCTTTTTTGCTCACATCGAATTCGTAACATTCCAAAAGTATAGGTAATCGTTTCAGCACGCAATTCTTCGCCATTGATCGATTGATTGAAAACTTTATTGTTCCATCGAGCTGGGGTGCCCGCCTGTTAACTTACACGTAGGTAGGGGAGGAGGACGAAGCAGTCCCCGCGTGTTGAGGACGGTGAGTCTTCACGGCCTCAACGGCCAGGCGGATTGCTCGACGCTGGTCGTCTTCAGCCTCGCTATGGAGCAAGGCCTCCCAGGCTTCTCTACTGACAATGTTTTCCTTGGCCCCTGGGCAGCCAGCACACTCCCATATTATATTGTCTAGCGTACCTTCGCCAATCCCGCGTGTGCGTAAGAGCCATAACATGAGGTCATTGTCATCATCATCATCGAGACCCTAGAACGGCGTGCACTGTAAACGAAAATAAACCCAGCTGGGGTTTTTTAAGAGGTGATGTGCCCTAAAACATCCGCTCCTCAAATATTTACTCCGATGTACGGGAGCAAAACAGCGCCATTCCCTCATTTCACTCCGCTGGCTAGCTGCGGGAGTATTAAGGCGACATGACGCGATTTTACTCCGCTTCAAAATCTTGTTCTCCCGTGAAACTCCGACAGGGTGTTTTAAAAAACTCCCCTCCACCGAAAAAGGTTGGTCACGTGGCGCTTCCCATGAGGCTGTGTGCCTCGCCAGCGACCGGGCGCGTTCGGCGGAGCCGGCAGTGCTCATGGCTGACGGTTTGTTTACGTCTGTGAAGTGTCGTTCCGTGACAGCGTTTCGTCAATTTGTTTCCCGTATTTCCTTCCAGAAAGTGTTACGGTATGCCTGAAGCTAACTGTATCTTAGCTTCAAGTAGATTAGCTGTGATCACTTTGCTGACAACGTTGATTGCAAGAGCAACGTTTTTAAGTGCGGAAAAAGGCTTAGGTATACCTCGAAGCTGCTCACTGGCTCGTGATGTCGGTTCAGGTTCTGACTGTGTTTTCGTGCTGCGTGACCCTGGCCTGTGTTCTTCAGTACGTGGAATGCGACTTCTATGTCTTTTTGGGTACATGATGGCAACGTCCAGTGTAGTGTTTGAAAGGACCGCGTAGCAATGGCAACAGCAGCCACTGTTCGAGCGACGACATCCGTGGTCGCGTATGAATGGTGTACCCCAAGTTCGTTGCGGTGCTGTGTTGCCAGTGAGAATGAGTGCAAGCAACTGTTTTTATGTATCTGTGAACGGATATCCTCACCGGAAGAAAAACGGTAGGACATAAGTATGCGTACTGAAAATAAAGCTTCTTATTGAGCGATGTGAATCGAATTGTTATCGCGCATATAGGTTTTGGTCACGTCGTTGCTTCCGATATTGCATTAACATTACGCTCTATCCGAGACACTGATTTAGACGCATGCCTGCTGGCTCCGAGTTTAAGGATTCACTCGACAGATCAGCGATGTAGCTTCTTTTCACAGCCGAGAGAGATTGCTTGGACGCAGAGCGAGTAGTGCGGTGTATAAAATGTATGACTACGCATTTTTTGGTGTTACGTCGGCACCTGCGGGTCATGCTCACGCGTAATAATTTTTTGCTACGCTACCACTATATCGCAAAAATTTAATTTTGCTATGTAGCCCACTCACTTACATTTTTGTTGCTTTCTGTAACTAACGCACTACTTTTTTGCCGCGAAGGCCGGCAGTGTGCGAAGTCGCTTCAGCACTCATAGAATGGCATAATTTTGAAAAAAAACATCATTAACTTTTTTCTCTCACTATTCTGAATTAACAGTTTTGTGCTGATTAAGGTATTAAGGTAGAGAGGCAGATCTCGTATGAACGAGCATGTGAGTCGTAATTCTGAAAACAGCACAGCTGCTCCCTAGGCGGTTTCGAGGCACACAGTATTGTGGCTATATATACTGGCACCGTTGCTTATAGAGTATCGCGTGTAGGTGGCATGTCTTCCAAATTTCTGCATTGGGCGTTTCTGAAATGTTTATGTATGTCATGACATATTGACTTGTTTCGTCGAATTTGACGCGGTCTCCTGTGCATATTTCGAAGTTTGACCAGCAGCCTCTGCATGTCAACATGTTCGCGCAAACTCACGCGATGCCTCTTTTTATACTCCCGTTGCATCTCGAAAAAGCTCCGTCCTTGCAAAGCAAAAAATTAAAAAGACAGAAAGAAAACTCCCATAATTCCACGCAAAAAATCCGCTCGCACGGAGTAAAAATTCTACTCCGATCGTACGGAGCATAATAAACTCCGAACCGGGCCGGGGGTCGCTAGAAGACAAGCAGTATACTCCCACGTCGGAGTTATTTCCGTTTACAGTGTGGTGGTGTTCGGACGCAAGTGAGCGCCGAAGAAGTCAGCGTCCACTGCTAGCGGGAGTAAGCAGTCGGGCCGTGGGCCCGAGCTTGCAGATTACCACAGGTGGAACCTGGATGCCTAACCTGCTCAGTCAGCACAACGTCCCATCGCGTGGCAACCTTGAGTTGCCACGACGGCTCGGCGCTTTTCAACTTCGCGGCCACGTGACAAGAACTGTTGGCGAGGCGTACCCCGCTCTTATTCTAATGTCCTTGTGTATTCTGACACACCTAACAACTTTAGGATTAGAGTAGCGGTGACTTTGATTAATGAGAACTGCATTTGTTACGAGCAGTGTAGAGTGCTTTTCATCCTTTTTCTCCATGCTTTGTTTATGGGTGTTTTCTTTCCACTTTCTATGTGTAAATACACATTCTTCTTTCACTTCTGAAATTTACCGCTTTCATGCTTCATTTGAATGGAAAACATAGATAGCGACATTATTTTAGGTCGCTTTCCATAAACGGACCGTGACAGGGATCAAGGCCTTGCTTAAGGTCTCATACAGGCAGCTTGCGATGTCACTACAACGTAATGACGGCGCCATCTGTAACCGCCACGGCAAACAAACAGCATGTCGGATTTTCGGACGTGGTGAAATGTCGTTTTGCAGAAGCAGCTTTTCTAGCGGTGTTCCACAAATTGCCTTCTCGTGAAAATTCCATCTGCCCATGTTAGGTCACATGGTGGTCGGGAAATCTGAGACGGAAACAAATTTTTTAATTTTTCTAATATTAATCATCATATCAAATACATTGGTCCACTCGGGAGGTTTCGACCGTGCCCGTTAGGTCACTCTTACATATGCGGCAATCTCGATGAAGGTTTTACGCGAGGAGGTACGTTGACATCTCGGTGCCTCAATTCCACACGTGTGTTACATAAACTGCGGAAGCCTAGGATCAAGATAAAATCATATTGTACAGCTGCCGCGTATTCAATTGCAAGAAATCAAATTATATCTTAGGGTAATTGCAACTGCTTATGGATGCTACACAGGATAATGTCCAAGAAATCACTGGAATCTCCACTGACCTTGAAAATACTTGATATCGTTTGCAGCTTGTTACAAAGTAAGCATTGACGTATACTTCTCTCTTGCCCACACCAGATAGCCATTTCATATGGTCACTGCGGGTTAAATATAGTGATGACCATTCTGTAGCACATGCGCACAACAGGAAATTGGCAAAGAGCCGTGTCCGTGTTTTAATTGTCTCCAATGTCCTGGCACAGTTGCTCATCAAGGAAATTTCGAACAAATTGCTCACAGTTATTCGGGCCATGGAGAGTACATACGTTGAAAAAAGAACCAAGAAATATTTTTTATGGTGTAAACTATTTATTGTGCTAATTAATGAATTGTTTATTGTTTTTAGGCTATCCAAAGGTGAAACGTCACTCCAACATATAAGAAACGAAATAGGGGCTTTGCTTTAGGTTTTCTGTGTTTCTTTTATCGTTGCGGCGCATAAAACACAGCGTAGCAGATATGATATATTGTACATTGCGTGGGATGATTTCATTACTGCACATACCACAATGGGGGATTTACCAAGAAGTGGCCGTTACATATCATGCAACCGACTGGAGATACTATCCTGGACGGTGTTGAATTCTGTCATCTTGTCATATTTGGTAATGGCGGTATTTTGATCATATCGGAGGCACCTGTGGGCATCTCTAATTGGCTCAAAATGCCGTCATTGCCCAATTCCACGACGTTGCGGAATCGACACTGTCAAGAATAGTGTCCGTAGCTCTTTTACATCATTGCCGCGTGTTGTTGAGGAATATATTTTCCATACATTGGCACATCCCAGGTGATCTGTGATGAAGCAACCTGTACATGCGCAATAACCAAGAAAAAATGAAAAAGAAATACAATACAATGTAACATCTGCCACATTGTGTAGCATCGGCATGCGCGAGGGCAGATGCACGTGTCACGTACCTTTGTGCCAAAGAAAACTACACAAAGAGAGTTCTTTTTTTTTGTCGGCCGTAGAAATTCCACTTATCGTTGCTCTCCTAATAAATTAAAGAACGTGTTCAGACACCCGTACGGCAACTCACGAGCACATCTCTCTCGATGATCAAGTCCACTTGGTGTCGCAAACCTGGGGTGATGAAGAGTGGCCGCAGTGGTCAGCGAATTACCTGTCGCGTTGCCTCTGACCTTAGCGCAAATTATGCTTGGGAAAACATACACATCATTCTGGAAGCCATCCATCATACCTGATTGCTTAGCGTTAATAACCACCGCAGATTGCAGCTAAGAAGAGCCGCCTGCAGGCCTCTACCCCCCCCCCCTCTCTTGCCCACGCTTATATTGTCACGTGTACCTATCTTTATCGGGCGCCTAACAAATTTTCTCGCACAGCGTGGGATGCGCCTGCGTGTATCCGAAGTTTCTTGAAAATTATCGATGCTTCTATCCGGCTGTCTGTTGTCGCCGAACTTTGTGTTATCAGATTTCATCGCGGGACGGAAATGGTGTAGAGCTTTGTGGAAGGCAGGCGGGTCCGAGTGATTAGTCTGGAACATTCGGCGACTGCTGTATAAAAGCCGACGCGCTTAAACCGCTGATCAGATTTTCGACGATCGCCGACCCTGTTCGCCGTTATCGTTGAGTTATAAGTGTAGCCTGATTTTGTGGGCACAGGTTCGCCCAAAAAAAAGTAGTTTTGTCTTTCACAGTATTGCTACTGTGTTCTTCAGCGTCACCACCACGTGACATCTGGTGGAGGTGCGGGGTAACGTTCCCCGTACCTCTCGCAGATGTCACGCGGTGGTTAGGTTGAAGAACACCACTCACTCGTTCACTCACTCTCGCACTGCATAGGTTCAAGAACAATCTGTCCTCTTGGCTGAGTCCATCCCAGTCTTGAACCTATGCAGCGCGAGAGTGAGTGAAAGAAAAGAGGTGAGGGGGCAATCATTCACAGACGCAACACCCGATCGACGTCACCGACTTGCACGGACCAATGGAAAAACTAGGAAAGTGCTCCAAAATGAGAGCGCATGACCATGACGCCCCCCCAAAAACGTTGAACCGAAACTAACAAGCACACGCATGCAGACAAAAACACACGAATACTTACTTAATGTTTCACAATTTAAACGAAACGCAAAAAAGGGGGGATTTCCATGTCAGGGATTCCTCGGAACAAAAGTGTGCGCGCCTCCTTGGCCGCATCACATTGTTGTTTTTTTCTGTGCAGATTTCAGGCAATTAAGTTGAGTGAAATCATCTTTCAAGTAATCACATTTAAAACGAACTTTTACTCATGATCTTCAGACGGTCGTGTTTCTAGCATCCTGATCGAGCACTACAGATAAGAACCGAGTCACAGAGAGGAAGGACGTGATAACGCAGTAGCTCGGTTTCACAGAGAAATCGTGACTGCTTCCTGTGGCTGCGGTGTCCGTGATCGCATTTACTCGAAACTCTTTTTTTACATTTTCGGCAGAGCAATGGAAATCTACCAAGTTTTAGAAGCTCAACTCGACATTGAGTTTAACATTGCCACTGACACGTTCGTTGAGAACAAACAAACGCACTCGTTCACAAGACGAGAAACAATGTACACAATTTACTGTGTACGCGAACTTTGGTCGTATTTGTCTTTTTTTTTCCTTTCGTTCGATTGTACTGCTCTTTTAGATTCAACGTATATTTACGTCCACATATTTAAGTTGGCACCAAGCTAGTCGCGTCTCACGTGCATAAATTTATTTTTATTTTGCTTAATTTCACCTTGTTTTGTGTGCGAAGAAGTTCTTGTGTCTTTTTACGTTACAAGCACATTGTGAGTTTCATCTTTTCGTTGTTTTGTTACTTATGTTTAATGGGTGTCCTTTTGTGTTTCGCTCTCCTATATTTGTAGCATCGGGACGATGCATTTTAAGAGGGGGGTATGGACACGTCTACTTATCTTTATCGGGCGACCACGTTTCGCCGCCTAACAAATGTAATCGCACAGCGTGAGATGGGCCTGCACGCATCTGAATTTGTGTTATCTGATTTCATCGCGCGACGCGAATGGTGTAGAACTTTGTGGAAGGCACGCGGGTCCGCATGATTAGTCTGGAACATAAGACGACTGCTGTATAAAAGCCGACGCGCTTAAACCGCTGATCAGATTTTCGACGATCGCCGACCATGTTCGCCGCTATCGTTGAGATATAAGTGTAGACTGTTTTTGTGGGAACAGGTTCGCCCATTAAAAGTTAGTTTTGTCTTTCACAGTATTTCTACTGTGTTCTTCAACGTCACCACCACGTGACAATACATACTCTTCGATAGACTTTGCCTCTTAGTGGGCGCTCACCTTCCCTCGGCCCCCTGTGCGCACGTGACGAGACCCCACGCATGAAGCCGCCGTCCATCTCGGCTCTCCCTCGAACGCTTTCCGCCGAATCTGCAGCATACAACGCGCTGCGACGAGGGAAGAAATTCGCCTGAAGTGTCGCTATAATTGCTATGACAATAAAAGGCACAGAAGCTTAGCTATCGCATGCGTGGAAACATGTTTTCATTCACTCGTCTCGCTGGGGACAATGGTGTAAGGCGACATGGAGACACTTCACAGCTATCAAGGGTCCCAGCCTAAACATAATGGTGAACCTTCAGTGAAATCAAGAAGGGTGTGCGGCGCAAGGTAACAATAAACGTAAGTTCAAAGTACGGTACGGTCCGCTTCTGCTATATATAAATAAAATAATCAAATATGGGTAGCGGTAAACATACGCAGGACATGCGTAAGCAGAGTTGGTTTAATTCACCTCAGTGTCTAGGCGACACAACGGAAGTGGTTGCACGTCAAAGAAACGCTTCTGTGCCCGCCGAAGTAGCACTGTGGCTATGGCATTGCTCGAGGTCGCAGATTTGACCAGCGAGCGTAAACTTTTATTTCAAATCAACAAGATTTAGGCACCCGCATTTTGACGAGGGAGAAATCGTGAGACATATCACGTGTCTCGTTTCATAAACCATCAGAAGTGGCGTGGGAAGAAAAAACGTTGAGCCCGATTAGAGTGCAGATAATTGGGGAAAATGCTTGTGATTCTCCTCTCTCTGCATCGTTCTACCTACGGGAGAGAAATAGTGATCAAGGTAAAAACTGTGATCGCGGTATCAGAGACGTCCGCTACACATACAGTATACCAACTATAAGGAACGATCTCTATTCTCAGAGGCCAAATAGAGACGATGTACCTGCTTTAGCGAAGCATTTAGGTGTCTGTCAAAGCAGAAAATCATGACTGATTCCAGGAATTTCGCAAACGTGTGATTTTCCTTCATCTTTGTAGAAAAAGAAAGGCTGTGTTGCATCTGGCAGTACTGCCGCACTGTTTCCGATGGGTGTCGACTAGGTCCGCAATTTGTGAAGCGCGAAAAAAATTAAATTATGGAGATACCACGCACTATGGGAATCTATGGAAGCGAAGCTTTCTGTGCTGTTTGTATTGACTGCCATAATTACTGGCTCATGTTGACTGCAAATATTTAGTTTTTAAAACGGTTTCTGAACACGAGTGTGGTGAGGTGATGATAAACGTTACCTTTTGTGCACCACTACTGTTTGTCTGCTTAGTACACAAAACACAAAGGGAGAGGTGTTTGCTTTAGTTGTTGTCCGCCATATTTCGTCAC
Source organism: Dermacentor albipictus (assembly GCF_038994185.2). Classification (NCBI taxonomy): domain Eukaryota; kingdom Metazoa; phylum Arthropoda; class Arachnida; order Ixodida; family Ixodidae; genus Dermacentor; species Dermacentor albipictus. The sequence goes on from NC_091822.1 coordinate 98,383,602, forward strand.
CTCAGAGAGGGTTGAGCATTGTCATTGGCTCACACCCCTTACAAAAAATGTTGTTGGAAATCCATTGATTTTCCATCGATATCTTATTGTACGATCAACAGAAAAATTGTGGAAATTCCATTGGCATTTGATGAGGATTTGTTGAGAGATTATGGAAAAGTGGCCACCGTGAATCCATTGTATTTCCATTGGAGTATTATGGTGGTGTATTTCCATGGGGTCTCCATGGTATTTTTGTTGTGTTGTTTTTTCATGGGATCTTCATTGGATTTTCATTGTACTATTTTTCCACTGGGTTGTCATTGTATTGCGCAGCATCTTCATAAAGTTGTCATTGCATTCAGTCCTCAATGCAATGACTTCATGTAAGATAATGCTTACTGAGGCTGAATATGAGGTGCAGCCAGCAGTAACAAATAAGAAGGCATATGAAAAGGCATGGTCTTACTTCATTTTATTTATCACGAAAGAAGCAAGGATAGGCTCTTCTTGATGTACGGAACACTGACTCCCGGAAACTGAGCAGGCGTATCCTGAAAACATATGAGTAAATGAAACAATGTGCAGCTTTAGCAAATTAAATTAGCAGGCAATAGTGATTATTTAAACCACAAAACTAAGAAATAAATATCTACTAGAAGCTTTCATGTTTAATCCATGTACTACTGATGTTCTGCATAAGGAGCTATAATAACAGTATAAGGAGTCATGGTAAATGTGGCAAGAGCTTTGTACAAGCTGCTAGACAAAAAGTATACAAGTGAGCTTCTATGCAGATTAAACTAGCTTCATGCTCGAATTATCTGCCCAACAATCCTGTAATATTTTCGTTTTATCCTTGATTAAGTGTTGTTACAAATAGCATTATGCTTTAAATTATCTGATGGTCACTATGGCAATGCAAAGCTTGAACATAGCAAGTGAAAACATTGCATCTGGAATTTACTACTTCCTGTCACCCCTTAATTGATTTAAGAGAAAACATTCATCTTTAAAGTAGGTGCAGCCTGCTGCTTACACATGACAGCAGTGGTGGTCAGACATGCAGCAAATGAACTAAATCAGCTCCATGCTCAATGTGACTGTCACACGAATGTGATGGGGCTCTTCCTCTCTGTGCATTCACTAAGTTCCTGCTAGAGTGAGCCTTTCATGCAACATATATATTTGACACTTTATAATAACAATAAGCGCTAAGTTAACCCAAGAAGTCTTGAAAAATAGTGCAGGTTTTTCTTAGTAAAGAAACAAAGCTATAAGATAGCCAGCACATAGCAAATCGCCGAGCATATATTAAAATGTGCCATCAGAAATAGCTGGTGCAGAAGTCGACCTAGGAATACATGTGTGCTATCTGGCCAGCTATGATCTTGAAGCAGCACACTTACATCTGACACGTACACTTAGAAAGGGCATACACAGGCGCCGGACTGCAACTACTGCTTTATTGCTCAAAGACCCATCTCTTATAGTGTCTCTTGTGAAGCGTACATGCCCTGATGGCAGTGAGGTGTGACAAGAGAAAGGATAAAATGCGCAAAAAACACAAATAAAGATGAAATTTTTGGATTTCCACTATGAATAACCAAAGTCCAAGATAGCAGCATGCTTCTTCTGAGAATGATACTGAGGGGCAACTGATACACCTATCTTTCCATTTGTCAATTTCTATTGCTTCAAGAATTTCCCGTTTGCTGTTTGTGTTCTCTGCGCACAACTTGCGTATCTTTCAGTATGGGATTGCAGCCACAATCCTTGCAATGAAACGCTCAGTGATCTGAATCTTTAGCCATGTAGTGATAATTGTGCTCAGTTAGCCTCGCACTCAAGGACCTGCCCGTCTGCCCAATGTATACCTTGTTACAGGACAGAGGGAGCTTATAAACCACTCTCTCTGAACAATTCACACAGGGCTTTCAGTGGTTGATTGCACAGGCACTTGTTCCTTTTTTCGCGCCATTCCCCTTTTTGCACAGGCTCGACAATCACAGAGGTGCGCAAAACACCACATCAATGCCAGCCCTGTGACCTATCTTTAGCAGATTTGGGAAATTGTGAGTACATAAGGCATGACCAGCTTGTAATGCCCTGTGACTGTGCGTGGATCCGCTCGCCTTTTCTGTCTTCTTATGTAAGCATTCTGCAACTGATCAAGAGCTTCGATGAATACCCAGAGCTCCTGAGGCAGGTTACCTGGTTTGTTAAGCTTGTTTCACATTTGTGATGGCATGTTTTTTGCAGTGTGTTAAGAAAGCAAGAGTGGACAGTCACCCTTTTCACAAGCTTTGAATGGGCCGAGTGGTAGGGAAGGACAGCTTTGTTGCTCCTTGGCTCATAAGACCAACAGATTTGATCAGAGGATACATATGCACCAAGGTCTAAAAACTTAATAAAACCGCTGATAGGTAGCTTATGTGTTAGTAACAATGACGTGAGGCATTTATAAAACACTGCAATGGTGTGTATGTTGGTATTATGAACCAAGGAGCAACAAATCTGTCCTTCCCTACCAATCGGCACATTCAAAGCTTGTGAAGAGGGCGATTGTCCGCTCTTGCTTTCTTAACGCACTGCAAAAATCATGCCATCACAAATGTGAAACCAGCTTCACAAACAAGGTAACCTGCCTCAGGAGCCCTAGGTATCCATCAAAGCTCTTGATACGTTTCAGGTTACTAAACACAAAAAAGTGAGCGGATCCACTGCAGTCACAAGGACTGTCAAGACAACGCAGTCATACCTTATGTACACACAATTTCCCACAATCTGCAAAAGATAGGTCCCCAGGCGGCACGTCAGGTTGGGCCAACGTTGGAAACATATTGGCACTTCTTGGCCCAATGATGGCCTAAGATTAACAGCGTGGTTCCAATATTGACAGTGCCATTCTGGTTCCTGGCCCAATGTTGGCCTAAGGTTAACAGCGTGGCGCCAATATTGGCTGTGCCATTCTGATAGAGATCCAATGTTGGCCCACTTTACACAGTAAGTAAACAATATTGGCTGTGCCATTCTGATAGAGATCCAATGTTGGCCCACTTTACACAGTCAGTAAACAATATTGGCTGTGCCATTCTGATAGAGATCCAATGTTGGCCCACTTTACACAGTAAGTAAACAATATTGGCTGTGCCATTCTGATAGAGATCCAATGTTGGTCCACTTTACACAGTCAGTAAACAATATTGGCACTGCCGTTCAACAAGGCGGGAATTATTGGACCGACTTTGGTATGGCTTTCTTTGGAGGACATTGGCCCGTAATAAGCTAATTTTCGCCTTGTCGGCTTTTAGTGCTCTACGACTTGCTGAGATTGAACAACGTGTTTTGAAAACTAACGCACTGATCACAGGCACACTGCGCAGGAACCAAAAATATGTTCTCCCATGTCAACTCCATGAATGGTACACCGCCATTATTGCACTTCTCCTTTACCGAAATGTGTCCCCTAAAGAGAAAAGCCAGTGTACCACGTAGCAAGCAGGGAAAGTCGCATAAATTTAGCCACTGCTTTATTGATCGTGAATAAGAACTTGAGCTTTCCATAAGAAGCAACGGTATTGCGAATTTGCCTGCGCATTGTATTTTTTGCGTGTACGCTCCGCGGCTTTAGTGGGTCAGCATTCTGAGGAGAATCGAGAATTACACTGCCTCAGAGCTGATGGAACCGTTTTATATTGCATCGAGATGGAGCGCATATGCATTATTGTTTGTTTGTTTAGCATGCATGGCATGTTGCGGCGACATCATGCTCCTATTCTAATATATTTGTTTGTTCGTGCATGTGTAGTAAGCTTCTTGTATGAATGCCCCTGACAGAAAAAAATTAATTGCACGTTTTGGCATTTGCGTGTCAACAACCTCTTGTCTTTGCCTTTAGTAGGCACGGCGCATTCCGGATTTTTTTTTTCGGCCTAGCTTTCCGTCCTTCAGCCCCCCCTTGCCTCTCCTTCACGCACCCAGGTGAGCCTGGTCAATGCTGTCAGTCAAGCGTTCAGACAGCCATAAGCTGCTGTGTCGAATTGGGTGCTCTCGGAAGCATGGGGGAAAGCGGCGGGGTCACTATTGTCCTCCTTGTCGCCCTCCATCGCTGCCACCCCAAAACTTGTTCGGGCTAGGTCCAGCGGGGGAAAGTGGCGTTTACGCCGTATTCTTCGTTCACCCTTTCCTTTCACTCTTTCTTTCTACGTGTCGCTAGCACGCCGACTGGGTGCAACACCACCTGAGTGTTTGCTGTCCGTTCTTGCCAGCGCACTCCTCTCGTGAAAAATGCTCGCTTGCTGTCGTCATTCCTACTGAGAAGCCTACATCTTGAAATACGCAGCAATGTGGCCACGAATTTTTGTGAGTGTTAGAATTAATATAGGCGAAACAACAATTAGAAAAGAAGTCGGCGCTCGTGGGCACCGTCTTCGATGTGGGATGAACTCAGATACAAAGAAGCATGGATCATACAATGGTGAGTGCATTTGTTTTGCGCATGTTATAAGTTTTATCAGAAGCAATATCACCCAAGCTATATCACCCAATCAATATCACGTGGTATATATATTACTGAAACAGGCCTGGCTAATGTAGAATGCCTGTAATTAAATAGCTCTTTTTATTTGCAGCCTTTGAATAGTGCCTGGAGTAGAACCACGTGTAAATCTCTGTGAATTTCACCCAAATTCCAGGACTAAGATTTTATCAAGCCACGCGTGCGGCCTGATCCTGCTAGTGATACCGAGGAACCACGCTTCCTCTCACTGGTATAGGTCAAGCATCATTTCCAGCTGACAGTATTTCTTTCTTTTCGAATAAATGCTTCTTTTACTAGTGTTTCTTGACGGAACTTCTCGGTTTCCACAGTAAAAATTTCGCACGAAGGCCGCATTGTGTCTACACTGTCTGAAACTAGGCTTTTTGTGCTGCAGCAGGTTTTGCAGCAATTTTTAATTTTAAAGTGCTACGCTGACTAAGTGTGAGCTGTAAACAAAGCGGACTGCGCATTTTATGTCGGTTCTAAGTGTTACGTTACATCTTGTACAAGGTATGCCATATATGTCGAAATATTAGGAAGTGTTACTTGACAAATCTCTTGCAAGGAAGTTTCTTGATTCACCCCTTCGAACTCTCTGCTCATACTTATAATATTGTTGCAGTATGGCGATTTTTCAAATGAAAACTCTCCATCATACATTTGTCATACCAACATCTCTGACATTGTTTCTTTTCATTTTACAGTGCAAACATTTCCTCCAAGTAATGGTGAAGTCGCTATCAGATATGGTGGCAATATCAACGAAACCACCGCGTTATCGTGGTCCTCGGGGGCCTGATAAGCCTGCTGTCATCCAAGCACTGACAAACCTGCCTACCGACGTCAGCTCCATGCCCTGAAGCCCCTGGCCAGCCCACCGTCCTCGGCACCTTGCCCAATTCCTATCCTGAGGGCAGTGCCTGTAAATAAACTGTTTGAAGATAACCGAGCGTCACCCATCTAGGTCCATGGAAAATGCCTGTTTGTGAAAATTTATTCGCAAATAAACTGTCATAAACGTCAATTTCAGTATTCTTTTATTATTATTTGCAGTCATATATGACTTCTGCTTCTTGACATCTTTTTGTCGAGCTTTCCTAGCTACTATTGAGGAAGAGAGTAAGGGGACAATTGCTACAAAAAATGCCGCTAGCAAAATGTTTGCGGTAAGAATATGTGCGTGCTCTAAAGCCAGCATATCTAGAATAGTTCAGGAGAACATTCATTTGGGCTAGATGGTGCATACTTGAATTAGGAAGGAACAGCGCCAACTAAGACGAACACAAGAGGGGAGAACGACACAGGACATTCGTTCGTTCTCCCCTCTTGTGATCGTCTTAGTTGGCGCTGTTCCTTCCTAATTCAAATATCTAGAATATTCGTCATGCAAAGGGCATTGGCTCAAAGCTGGCATTAATATTGGTAACGATATGGCTCAACACTGGTCCTGCGCTGGCAGCACGATGGCTGCTGCATTGGCATAACATTGGCCAATCTTGGCTTTAACGCTGGTCCTACGATGGCTGCTGCATTGGCATAACATTGGTCCAATCTTGGCTTTAAGGCTGGTCCTACGCTGGCAGCACGATGGCTGCTGCATTGGCATAACATTGGCCCAATCTTGGCTTTAACGCTGGTCCTACGATGGCTGCTGCATTGGCATAACATTGGTCCAATCTTGGCTTTAACGCTGGTCCTACGCTGGCAGCACAATGGCTGCTGCATTGGCATAACATTGGTCCAATCTTGGCTTGAACGCTGGGCCAACATTGGATTGGGTTGCACTTTGCCAATATGCCAACATTGGTCCAACATTGGTACCAATTTCTGCCAGCATTGGGCCATGGTTGGACCAATGCTGGTGTGCTGCCTGGGTCAAAGGGCAGGCGTTGATGTAGTGTTTACCACACCTGTGCAGTTGTTGATCCTGTGCAAAAAGGTGAATGGCACAAAAAAAAAGAACAAGTCCCTGTGCAATCAACCATCGAAAGCCCTATGTCACTTGTGCAGACGGAGTGGTTTATAGGATCCTTCTGTCCTGTAACAAGGCATACACTGGGCAGACATGCAGGTGCTTGAATATACAAGGCTAAATGCACATTTATCCCTGCACGGCTAAAGATACAAGTCATTTAGCCTATCATTGCAAGGATTGGGGCTGCAAACCTGTCCTGAAAGATACGGAAGTTTTGCGCAGGGAACATAACAAACAAAGCAACAGAAACTGACAAATGGAAAGGTAGGTCTATCGGTTGCACCTTGGTATCATTCTCTGAAAAAGCATGCCGCTATTTAGACTTTGATTATTCAGGGTGGGAATCCAAAAATGTCACCTCTATTTGTTTTTTATTTTTGTGTTTTACTCTCGCTCTTGTCACACCTTACTGCCATCAGAGCACGTGTGCTTCTCAAGTGGCACTACAAAAGACGGGTCGTCTTTAAGCAATATTGTAAAATGTGCAGTCCAGCGCCTGTGTATGTCCTTTCTATGTGTACGCGTATGTGTCAGATGTAAGTGTGCTGCTTCAATATCATGGCTCACCAACTAGCCCATCAGTATCTTTTAAGCAGCTGTGATCAATCTATAGCTCAACCAATCATTTCTTTTATGAGACCTCTAAAATTTGTGCATAACTTTGTGGCCATAATGTAAATAATGAAAGAAGGGAACTATTTGTTTTTCTACACCAAATATTAGGAACACTTACTATACTTTATCCAGTTGCTAACAGTACAGTTTGTACAAATAGCCTTTCTTCAACTTATATGCATGTTCTGATTTCATTACTTAAGACTACATGACTATTAAAATAGCGTACACACCTATCGGTCTCCAAGCATACAGTGTTGAGGGCCTCCTCTTGAACCGTCTCGCCACGTAGGCAGCTCTTCCCCCAAGCAGCGGCTTGCTGTGGAGCCCACCATCAGTAAAGACGTGGTGCAAAAGTGCCCTGACGAATTTTCCACGGCCACTGGTACAGTCACAGGCCTGGCTCAGCTGATCGAGGATGTTCTTATCAATCAGCGTCCGGCCACCAATGTCAACCTGTACACAGAAAATTAAGCGACACTTTAAAAGCTCACTTTTGATCACACAGAGCATAAAGGTGAACAATTTATCATCAAAAGGACAAGCCATAAATGACAGCAGAAGAAAAACAAATGTCTTGCAGCACCGTTGCATGGTTTCCATTGCAGAGGCATTTCTTTGACAGTTGCTTGCAGTTACTGACACTGCAGCACATGTGCACGTGTGCGAACAAATATAAGTTGTTCAGAGGTGGACTTAGTAGTTGCCGGCTGGTTGCCCACTGATACACAAGCTGTCGTCAGTGAGCGTGATCTCGTACACGATCATTGTTAATTATTGCTAAATAGCATACACCACCAGCAACTTTCCTGCAACGGCTTGCTACCTGCCACCATGCTGCCCAGATATCAATTTTAGTCATAGTCACACATCGCAAGATCAACTGCAAATCATTAAGTGATCCATACAGATCCCTTTCGCTATGTCAAGTGATTCCAGGGGCCAGAAGTTGGGAAACACTGATTTAATCTTGCTTTGTTCACGGAATCATTTCAAATACACTATATTGCCAAAAAAGAAAGCAAAAGAAAGAAGGGAGAACAACTGGCAGCACACAATAAGCGTACCTGTGTGCAAGCAATTACTGGTTCTTCTGGCTTGCTCTCGATGTTGAGGATTTTTCGTAGCCTCTTCACTCTCTTGCCAGCTTCTGCATAATGAGAAAGCAATACAACCGCTGAATAAAAGTAATATGTACTTCAACCATTTCAGCGATAAAGCACCAAATGCTACTTCCTTATGCAGCAAAATATCTCACACTTAATAATGAATTTTGCGACCCTTCGGTTTTTGTGCATCAGTCACTGAAGCGTGATTTGGCGAGCCTGGTATTTAACATGAGTCGGATGCATGACACTTCGTGATAGTCGAGTGAAGCCGAGAAGCCTTCCATTAAAGTGTTGCAGGTCTTCACACATGCTGCACAGATAGTTTTGAATTCAAGAATAGGCATGTTTATCCACAAAATTATTAAAAAAATTAATGGGTATTTCTTTCAAGCAGCAAAAGGGAACAAATCAGTATGATCAATACATCTAGGTTTTTTTAAATATGCTTCAGTATTCAATATTCCTCATAAATTCTAGTACGGACTGAATACTACTAGACCCATGCACTGCTGCAGTGTGCTTTTTTGTCCCGAGTCATGGAGTTCCATACGTAAACTGGCTAGAGGGCCTCGACACCTGTACTTCCATAAATATTACAGGGCGTGTACACAGGAACGTTTGATGTGGAAGGGCATGTTCAACTGGTTCTTGTTATGTTAGCACTGTTTATTCGGTGTGGCAAAGTACATTCGCACATGCAGGGAAGGGCCTTAAAGATCCTTTTTTATATTCACAGAAACCATTAAACAGATGGTGTAAGATTGTTGCCTGCTGTTGATGTGTCACGCAAGTTTGCACTAGTATCAGACACAATGTGCCCTGCACTCTTCTCCAGATGCTGTGGATGCCACTATTTTATTTAAGTATTTATAAATGCCACTATTTAAGTATTTTATAAATGCAGTATTACATATCAGCTACACAGTGAAATGCCATCAATAACAAAAAATGTATATAAGTGCTTGATGCTTATGTAACCAAGTGTTTCTTGCTACCAGCTACTGTGTTAGCAATGTATTTTATTTATGTGACTGAATGAATTAGTTGAATATTTTTATTGTTCACTGCATATGTTTTAGGTATACTGAAATAGCAAGAACCGAATTCTTTTACCAACAGTTTTTCACAGGGCGGTTAAGAGAAAAACATTTCAAAAGAAAGTGTCTGATATTACATCTTTATGACAAGGCACTTTTCTGTGCGAACATAAAAGTAGGAATTTGGGTCAGTCCTCTGAAGGGAAAAATAACCCAGATTTGGTCTAAAGGTTACATCTTCTCTCTCGTATTCAGAGGCTTGCATGCTTTCATAACTTTTCTTTCTTTTTTGCAAGAAGGCATATATTTATAGTAACGCCGGATTAACAAGTCTTAATACACTACAGGTTTGAGTAAAATCTTGTTCTTTAAGATATCCACAGCACACAAATAATTTCACAGAAATAATTTTGCAACATGAAAAAGATACCCAGGGCTGAGAGAGAAACTGGTGGCGTCAATCACATGCGCTTTAGGCATTTTTTTTCTACTTTTTTACAACACGGTAGCATTCGATTCGCTAACGATCAACCAGCCTGTTTTATAGGACGATCCGCGTTTATTAGGCATGACACGGTATCGGCCACGACATTTCTGCATTATTATTTGATGACAATACAAGGAAAAGACGGTCCGCCAATTCGATTTTCATATAAACGGCTGTGCATGGGTCCTGCTGCAACGGTAATACTTAAAACAGGGTCAAGCAAGTTAAACATTCAAATTCTGTGATTTTACTATCCAAAGCCACGATCTCACTACAAGGTACGCCGCAGTGTATAACTGAATTAAATTTGACCACGACCCCGATCTTTAACAAGCACCCATATCCAAGCACGAGCGTTTTTTGCATTTCGCCCCATCGAAATCCGGCTGCCGCAGCCGGAGTTGCACCTGCGGCCTCAAGGCCAGTCGTGCAACACTAGGCTACCGCAAAGGGTGGGGACGAACATGACAACACAGGAACAGGCGCCCTTGTTTTAAGTGGTTTCGTGCATTTCAGTTCGCGATAAACTTGGCTACCGTGTAGTACAGACGAATAGGCCAGGCTGCTAAATACACAGCTTAAACAGACATGACCGCACCTTGGCGCTTGATGGACCGAATGAGCATGCAACACGCTACACATGCACCCGGGACCGGCCCGGCACGAAATGTTTTGAAACACCGACGCCGTGCACCACGCGTGAATCAGACATACAGCTCGGAGTGGTTGACTCACACAGCACGAGCGCCACAGGCGCAAGTCTGCCCGACGTACACAGAGACAAAAAAAGCGCCCCGCGACTTCTACGACACCAGTGAGAACGTTGCCGATCAGTTATACAGACAAGAAACGTGCCTACCGTCGGGTCAGCCGGCGCTCCATTCTTCATGCACGCTTCCACGCAGGCCAGTCGGTGGCATACCTCCGCGTCAGCCAGTGGACGGACGGGCACATTCAGCTTTTCGTCTCCCAACGCTCTTGGCAAAAATGTCTCTTGTAGCGCAACAGCAGATCACAACGCACACGCATGCTTACAGCTCACGACGCACACAACGCGCACACGGAGACCACGCAAAAAAGCAAAATGGCGACGAAAACAAATGCCAAACAACCAAACGCGCAAAAAAAAGAAACAAATTTCAATGTTGCTTGTTATTTTTTGTACATTTCGCTAAGTTTGGTAAAAAACTTTCAAAAATATTTCGTTCGGGAAGAACTCCTATAATTTTTTTGCAAAGCTGTCAGTTATACACAAAGTGTAATAAAATAAATTATGTTGCTGCGCAAATCGCAATTATCTGCGTTTAAACAATGATTCAGTATCGATGGCAATGTTGAAGCATAGCCTCCGAGATTTCCTCCGTGACGACACATCGTCTCGATCTCGAAGGCAACAAATCCATCAAGTTGTCACGAAGCGAGTAGTCGCAAATGGTGGCGATTCACCACTGGTTTGGCTCATTCCCTAAGTGCTCGTTGTTGCAGCCGCGCGAATGCAGTGGCAAAGCTGTACTGCTTAACCAATGCGCTGAAGGTTACCTTACGCGGCAACGATGGCGCGAGAAGAAGTGAACGGCATCAATCGACAAATGTTTTCTTCTGACGACGGGCAGGTCGCGCTTGCTGATGCGAACATGAGTCTGTATGAGTCGCGTCTCGGTCGCTATATATAGATGTAAAACCTAAATAAATCAAGCAGACTAAGAGACTATTTGTCTCCGCCCTGTTTCAAAGGTTTTTGGTGCCGATCATCATCATCATCATCATCATCATCATCATCAATGTAGTTGGTCGCGTGACCTCTGCCAATCGGCGTGTGGGCGCGCTTACACTGAATTTTGTTGCATATTTTGCCGTAATGTAATAGTGTAAATTTACGCGAGGTCGCCTTTCCGCAGGCTCTGTATTGTTGTGGTAGCTTGCGATGCCACGTAATATAAATTTTGGTAAGGTCCAGTAGGATCCGTACATCGACGTACCGATAGGCTCGAAACAAAAGTTCAAGAACCGGTTACCTCTCAGTATTCTGGATGCTTCTGCATGCATTGAGGAAGACATGAAGCTACGCCGACGACAAAGGCGCTCTTTGTCCAGCCAGTTTCGATTTCAAGGAGCCTGCCAAGGGGAACTAATTGTTCGCGAAGCTCCCAGATGAAATCCACTATTCAAAATTTGATCATTGGGATAGGTAGTGTCGAGCACGGGACCAAAGTACTCATTTGCTGTAGCCACCTATTGCTGATAATTAGAAAGTTAATTAGCGTAACATTGCTAATTACGTACGTAAGTGCGGCAATTGCTCTGTATCTAGAGGCCGCCAATCTGTGCAGTCGTATGGTAAACATAACATTACCGTGATTTATATTTTGCAAGTTTAAAAATTTGGTGCAGCGAAAAAGAAAAAGTACCCTGTACTTTGCCCAGTGGGATCAACCTCTTCTTTCCTTGGTAGTACAATGTTCAAGCTTTACACTGAATCACCTACACTCAATCTTTTTCAAGTCTTCCATTGCAGTTATAGCGAACATTGCAATATCCATAATGATTAAAATAAGTTGACCCTATCTGGAGATTGTGCATTTGGCGATGCAGCGGCTCAATACAGCATTATTTTGCATTAATAACGCATTAGTGCATTATTTTGTAGTGGCCTTTATTCTGCACTTGAACGTACAACTGCCTGTGCAACAAATTTTTTAATAATGATTGGTTGAAGCTCTGGCCAGCTTAATAACGCCATTTCATGTTGTAGCCTTAACTAAGGGACCTAAACTAATGTTTATTGTTTCGTGTAAATTGTATGTCGCCTGTTTAACTCGGTCCAGTTGTTGGCATTACACAATAGAAATTGAACAATATTTCATCAATAAAAAAATTATTGTGTAGTTGTCAATAAAAATTTTCTTGAACTATCATGGTGCTGGCTCAATGAATGTTGTAATTTTGTGGAGTTTCTATGGAATCAATGATAGTACAACAGATCAACAATGGAAATTCAACAACCATTTTTGTAAGGGACGGCACGTCGCATTATGGCAGAAGCCTTAAACTTGATTTTGATGATGAGGCTCTGCATGCCAAAACCACGATCGGATTAAGAGGCATGCCGTAGGGCCCCACTCCGGAATAATTTGAGCTCCGTGGTGCTCTTTAACGTCTCCCTAAATCAATGTAACCGAGAGTTTTTTATTTCTCTCTTGTCAAAATGTGGGTGCCTCGGTCAAATCTGCGACCTCGAGCAATGCCATAGCCGAAGTGCTACTTCGGCGGGCACAGTAGTGTTTATTTGACGTGCGACCGCTACCGATGTGTCGCCTAGACCCTGTGGCGCACTTTAATTAACGCAACTCTGCTTACACATGTCCTGCGTATGTTTACCGCTAGACATAGTTTATGCTTCTATTTTTATAAATAGCAGAAGTGGAGCATACCGTATCTTGAACTTAAGTTTATGTAGCCTTTCTTTGCCGTCTTACGTTAGCTTTTTCTATTCCACCCCTCACCCCTGGTGTTTGTATGAGAACTGCGAACCAAAGGTGGCAAGGCTTTAGTCACTCGTTTCGCGACTGCCTCTGTTAAGCCCATTCTCTGCCTTCTCTTCCCGCTCCTTCCTTCCATTCTACCTAGCTAAACTCTGGATTGGCATGCTGGTAAAAAGGTAAGCGCTGGCGAGGGGTCACGGTCACTTACAGCTGTCAAAAGGCTAATGTGGCCTTGACCCTGAACCTCCAAGGGGCATTGTGCACATTCGACGGGGTGCGGTCAAAACGAGTTCTTCGCGTCTTTTCTCTGCCACGCTCTTTCCATGTATATAGAGCTTTTCATCTGGTGAGAAGAATAGGGAGCGCGGCGCATCTTGACGGTATTGCTGTCGCTAGCTGCGGAACGATTTCGGGATGGTTTAGATCTTACTTTGTGAAACTTACGCATGCCTGTTCATATGAGGTCGTAAGGGGAGCCTTTCGATGCACCGGTAACTACAGTACGCGCTTGGGGGCCCAAACATGTGACGCGGATTATAAGCCGCGGTGTGTGTAAGTGTTGTGAACTATTTTGCGTATATACGTTTCAATGAAACGCATAGAATAGAACCGGTGTCTCTGTGTTACCAGCATGATAGGGTAAATCTGCTGTTTATCTGATGGCTCGGCGTAGGGACTAAAACATAACTGCACATGCTCGCGTGCGGTCAACCTAAGGCAATCACGAAACACCTAAGCGGCAGGCGCTAGCAAATAATAGTGGTACACCGTCATCGTTTTCAGGCATTTTAAGTCTAGTAGGCTTGAAATCACTATATGTTTACGCTAGCCTTCCTGCACGAGGTCGATGGCGCTGCTCAACACAGCGATTACTGCAACTGGTGAACCAGCATGATACATATATAAGGTATGTGAGTCGGCATTATCTTTTGCCCATTAGAGCCTTAACATATGAGAGGGATCGCATAATAAGAAAGCGATGGCTATGTTTGAGGTCAACATTTACGTAATACGTGTGAGTGCATTATAGAGAACGGAACGAACACAACCGAAAAAAAAATTCGGTTATCATCCTCTTTCTGGAAAAACAGAGAAACACGTGCCAAGACCACAATACGAGCTCACATTGTCACGCCGCACAACGTGTATAGATATATAAACATTGACGCTGCATGCTTGGAACATACGCTGTATAGAACAACGGTAACTATAATCCAGCACCTACCCTTGCTTGGGACGCTCGCACAGTTGGTATAGTTCACACTGTAAGTTATGCTGCTATTACTAATCAAAACTATTTTATATTCATGGGTGGAAACCTCATACACAGAACCATGTAATCACGCAATGTAATCTGCAGCTAACAGTTTGAACGCTTGTCAAACTATAACAGTACAGCTGCTATCAAAGCAGAACGGTTCCCACGCGGTTACAATCGTCGTGTATGTTTCGTTGCTCCGAAACCACAGCTTAAAACTAGACCATAATACTGCAATAAGGTCACAATAGTGAATGGAACTGTCAGTAACGCACAATTTATCTCCGAGGCTGATTGTAGGCTCTAACATGTGCGCACACATCGCGCTTCGTGTTCCCTGCGCCTCAACGCCGGTAGAAAGCCCTGCCAAAGTGACTTAAACCACATCAGTACGTCTCATGCAACCGTTTAGCGCGTAGAAGACGCACGTCCTGCTAAATAGACCGTACGAGCGCGAACACAAACACCAGAAACTACCGCCGAGCGTATACCTGCCATGCGAAAGGGAGCACTCGACCAAGCGAGCATGCCGACTGCCCATAGATGGCGCCACAGCGTAGGAAACGCACCTTAGAGACTCAGAAGAGCCACCAGTTATTGACAATTATGTTTGGGAAGGGTGCAACAGAACTAAGTCGGAAAGAAAGGTAGGGGGAGTCGGAACGCTCATCCATCAGGGAGCCAAATGGAAAAGAGTAAGTTCACAATGTCAAGAGCATCTTTGGTTATCAGGTAAAATAAGTGGCAAAGAAATTTGGCTGGGCGTTACGTATTTGTGGACTGGAAAAAATTGCACAGAGAAAAATAAAGAGTTAGTGGAATGAATAAGCGCTGATATTAAGGGTTTCGGGAGTGGTGCTGAAATTGTCCTGTTAGCTAGGTGACATGAATGCCCACATACAGGATTTAGATGGCTATACCGACAATAACGGAAAGTCAATGCTGTACCTTTGTGAGCAAAATAACCTCGTGATCGTGAATACAGGGTCTACGTGTGAAGGACAGATCACGTGGGAAGTGGGAAACCGGCAATCGACCATTGATTACTGTCTGATGACAGAAGGAATTCATGATAAGTTGAGAGAAATGGTCATCGATGAGGAAGGGTTTAACAGCATAGGGAGCGACCATAAGCGCATCATATTGAAAATGGGATATGTAGTTGGGAAAGAGAGCAAGGAGAGCAAAATGGCCAGTCCAAATTTGAACGCTGAACAAATAGCAAATACAGTCACTAGAGTTGAGGAAGAACTTGGCAAATGGCCAAGTAAAGAGTGGGAATATGGTGAGCTTATAAGTGTAATAAAGACAGAAATACGGAAAGAGAACCAACATGTTCGTTGGAAAGGAAAAAAGAAACCGAAACGCTGGTGGAACAAGGAGATACGAGAAGCGATCGCCGAATGACAGAAAGCAACTCGAGAGCACAGGCAGGCAAAGAAGGCGTAATCGCCACAGGATGAAGTAACTAGTAAATGGGAAATATACCGGGAGAAAAAGTCTATGGTTCAAATACTGGTGCAAACAAAATTAAAAGCTGAAAGTGAACGTTGGTTGTAAGAAATACGTGAGAAACAGAAGGCCGCACCTAGAATATTTTGGAACCACATAAAATTTTTAGGCAGGAAGTCAACCACAATACAACACCATATCCTAGACGAAGATGAAAACAGACTCGAAGGAGAAGCGGCAATAAATTACATCCGAAAAGCAACAGCCGAATCTTTCCAAGGCAATGAAGAGGTTATACTTGTTGAAAAAAAGAGCATGAAAGAGACCCAAGGGGAAAGGCAGCTGGTGCTAACAAATTTAAACTGGAAGAAAGCGGAAGAGAAAATTCCTAAGCGTATAGCCACAGGGCTAGACGAGATTCCCATTAGGCTGATAAATGAACTAGGACCAAAAAGTAAGGAAGCTCTGGTGAAAGCAGTGGAAAGAACTTTAAAAGATAGACGAATACCAGACAGCTGGCGACAAAGAATAATGAATTTGATTTATAAAGGAAAGGGGGAGAAAGACAGAATTCACTCGTATAGACCATTGACCATTACATCGGTAATATAAAGGCTCGCAATGCAGGCAATCAAATTAAAGCTTCAAGCATGGACTGATAATAATGGCATTTTGGGAGAGCTTCAGAATGGTTTCAGAATAGGTAGGCGTTTGGATGACAACTTGTTTGTTCTTACTCAGTGTATTGAAATATCAAAAGCAGAAAGCAGACCGTTGTATGTGGCCTTTTTAGAAATTACAGGAGCCTACGACAACGTTGACCGCAACATATTGTGGGATATCCTGGAAGGGGAAGGCTTAGGTAACGATTGTGTACAGCTTTTGAGAGGGATTTACCTAGAAAATACCGGTTGCGTTGAATGGGAAGGGATGAGGAGCGAGGAGAATGTTCATATCAACAAGGGACTGAGGCAGGGGTGCCCTTTATCCCCGCTGTTGTTTATGATGTACATGGTGAGGATGGAGAGGGCGCTAGAAGGAAGTAATGTCTGGATTAATCTCTCAAACAAACAGGCGGGTACAGTAATAGAGCGGCAACTCCTAGGTTTATTTTATGCGGATGACATTGTGTTGCTAGCTAACAAGCAAAGTGATTTGCAACGTCTGGCTAATATCTGTGGACAGGAAGGTAACGATTTAGGCTTGAAGTTTAGTGTTAGAAAATCAGGTGTTATGGTATTCAATGAAAACTGTGAACAGACAGCGGAGATACAGGGTCAAGAAATACCTCGGGATACAGAATATAAATACCTTGGTATATGGATAAACAAAGGCAATGGATATATGGAAACACAGGAGAAAACCATAACAGTAAAGGGGAAGAGAAATGCAGCCATAATGAAGCATAGAGCGCTATGGGGATGCAATAGGTACGAAGTCCTCCGAGGTATGTGGAAAGGTGTAATGGTTCCAGGACTTACTTTTGGAAATGCAGTTGTTGGCTATAAATCAGGGGTACAATCAGGACTCGACGGGAACCAAAGGTCAGTGGGTCGCCGCGCATTGGGCGCTCACGGGAAGACTACAAACGAAGCTATGCAGAGTGATATGGGCTGGACTAGTTGTGAAGTGAGGGAAGCTTGCAGTAAAATTGAGTATGAAGAACGGCTGCGGAATATGGAAGAAAGTAAATGGGCTGGGAGAGTGTTCAGGTATCTGTACAGGAAAAACATTGATTCACAGTGGAGGAAAATAACTAGGAAGCTTACCAGCAAGTATGCGGCCTGTAGGGTGGACAACACAACAACAAAGGTCGAGCGGAAAATAAGAGAAGCTGAATTAATCTCATGGGTGGCGGCAATGGAACAGAAACCTGCCATGAGTAACTATTAAGAGGAAAAAACGAAATCAGGAAACAAACCATTTATGATAACTCAAAGGAAAGCTCATTACTTTTCGCAGCGAGATCAGGATGCCTTAGAACACGTACCTATAAAGCGAGATATAAGAAGGAAGAAGAAGCATGTGCTTGCTGTGGTAAAGCTAGGGAAACTACGGAGCATGTTTTATTAGAATGTGCAGACGTCTACCCAGCAGCCGATTTAGGCACCACTGACCTCCTTGAAGCCCTTGGGTTACGAGGGAGCAGTGGTAAAGCAAACATGTCCCCAATAGACATTAGTAAGAGGCGACTGGACGATTGGTGGAAGAAAAGTAGGGAAACGACATAAGGCGGAGACGTACAAAAGCACAGTTCGCAATAGGGGATCAGAAAATTTGGGCGTGGCAGTTCATAGGTTTTTTTTGTCTTTTTTCATTGTTTAACCTAGGTAGAGTATTAGGCAGTATAGTAGCAAGAGCTTGGTGGCGAAACCCACCGCCCCGTTCCAAAGGGGACGCTCATAACATCCATCCGATTAGGTAGAATATTAGGCAGTATAGTAGCAAGATCTTGGTGGCGCAACCAACCGCCCCGTTCCAAAGGGGACGCTCATAGCATCCATCCATCCATGGTGGCGCCTGTGAAAAAACGGTGTATACCCGCTCTCAGCCGCTCCCCGACAGCAGCAGCAGGAACAGTGGGAAGGACGAAAGAAAACGCACAGAAAATTTCGCTTTAAAACTCATATAAGCACGTATTAGCATTTCGTACTAGACTAGCATTGAGTATACCACCTAAACCCGAGTAAGTCCTGCATAGCGTAAAACTGCTAAAACAAAAGCAGAAACCATAGCACACAATGGAGGGTGAATCAAAGAACGAATCCATTGGTCCCTGCCCAACACGTTCAACAATTGAACAATGAATGAACTACTTGAACAAAAGGTCACGTGACTATCTTCACTCTCGCGCTCTGCTCACATGTGCATTATTCGGTGCCTTTCGGGTCCTCTCATTCGCGGTCTCTAGAATATTCATTTCTTGCCTGACTAGTCGTCGGCCATGGCCATGAGCTCCTCCATGAACCCGTCATCCACGGTGGAATGGTGACACGTTGCGGGACTGTTGGCACAGGACACCAGGTCACGGTTGACATCCAGCTTGTGCTCGCGTGACGCTGTCTCGGCGCCACCTGTGATGCTTTCTTCAACTGCATCGTCGCCGATACTGCGGCATCCCTTGAAGCGCTTCAGAGGAATGCCTGCGCATAGCACAATAAATGGAAGGCCATAGGTTAGGGTTCTCGAAGATACGAAATTTAGAAATCAAGGCAGTAACGCACATCTCGCAAGATCACAGGAATTGTGCAAGAAGAAACAATACAGAGAAGGAAACAAACTTATCAACCGAATTAAGTTTCTATCCCAGTCAAAATGCGTGTTCTGAATATTACGGGGGAAGTCACAAAATATTTTATGTTCTCCTTATCGGTCTAATTAGTCATGCTAATTACCACAGTTCTCAAGTATTGAGAATAGGGACAAGCCTACATTTATAAAGTTCTCGAGAGTTCCAAAGAACCTTGTTGACCCTATCGTTTTCATATATCAGTCTTTCCGTGGGACGCGTAACAAATTATTGCTTACCAACTAAAACAGGAGGAAGACGGGAGGAAACGAGAACAAGGTGAAAGCGGGAGGCAACGTTTCGACAAGTGGACTTGTCGAAACGAAAACGCTGTCGAAACTAAAAGTAGGAAATATAAGCTGCTGAACAAGATATTTCATAGAAAGTTGTGTGGTTATATTATTGGAAGTTTACCTCTGTAGCATAACTTGTAACGTTGAATAATCAATCTTGAAAAGTTATGCAATCGGGCACACGACAAAATCAGTGTGACGTGGTGCGTACCACCGTAAACAAACTACATTATTCAGGCTCTCCTCAAATGTTTCGGCCAATTTTGAAACCTTGTGCAGAGTTTGTTAGGACGCCTTGTATTTAAAAAGAATACAAAAGAAATGCTGAGGCTTGTCGCTAGCGCGACTTTCTCGAACATGCCAACATTTACAACGTGTCCTATCGATGCAATACGCAATACGTTTAAAGCGCCGTTTTGCTTGCAGCAGAGCTGCCACGCAAAACGGCGCTTTAAAGGTATTGCGTATTGCATCGATAGGACACGTTGTAAATGTTGGCATGCTCGAGAATGTCCCGCTAGCGACAAGCCTCGCTTCTGTGCAAACCTTTTGTGAGAACGCCAAGCGGACTACCAATGCTAAAACTTCAAAAAAAAATGCAACGTAAGACACATATGCGCACATAATACGACTGCGAGCGTTGAGAGCAGTAGACGATCCACATTAAACAAAATTCACGTGAAATGTTTTGGATATAAATGTTGCAGTACAGAATATGTTTATATCAAAATTGGAAGCCCAGCGCTTAGGCGAAATACCCAAAAAATAACGGCACACCTATTTGAGGACGGCCCTGCGGGGGCAAGCAAGCAGAAAGCTTTATCAGTTCTTCAGATATTTCGGAAGCTTTCAACATGATGTGGCAAGAAATGCCACACGAGATGTACGCGCCGCAAAAGTCATGGTAATATGTTCCAATTCCGTCTAAAATGTTATGTTGGCGTACCTGATGTTAGCATATTAATTATATTCTTCAATATTGATAACAAACCTAACAATTGTAACAATCAGTGTTAAGAACTGTCATAAACCCTGCAATGCAAAAAAAGTACTCACCACCACGGTAGACGATGCGTTTCTGAGCTGCGGGTCCTGACGAAGGGCCGGGCTCGGAAACAGCGTCACCGCCTGCAACCCGCTTGGAGGCCACTGCAGCGCCTGTAGCCAGGATTACAGTCTCCCGTGAAGCCAGCTCCACTCTCCTTGGGCACACCACGCGGCCACTGGGCAGGGTGAAACGCACTCGCTTTGCTGGCATGGCTCCTTTGCTCGGTACAGCGAATCCGATGCACGTCCGCACACAACGAAGTAGGGCGTCGAATGAATTTTTTTTCACTCGCAAGGCAACGCGCGTCTTTCCCTTTCCCTCTCCCACTGCACCAACCAATGGGGTGATTGGTTAGGAAGCGTCCGTGCAAGGTCAATGTATCTCAAGCCCCGCCCATACTCGTGCCCCCCCCCCGCAGGAGCTGGATCCGACACATTTTAACATAAAACGGAGGAGTAATTGCGCATTTGTAATGCAAAGAAATTTGGAATATTTTTACCTTGTCCCGGCCCAGACATTCCCACCTGTGGCGACGGCAGCAATACAAAAGCCGACATTTACCACTACACCATGCTGCTCTCCCAACGACCACAGAAATAGTCAGGTTTGAAAACGAGACTGATCCACACTTAAACCATTGACGTTCTGTCATGACTGTTTAAGGTAAGCGGGGAAAAAAGTGGTGTCTTTCCTAGCAGCGTTCACGTCCGAGCTGCAAACTGGCTGCTGTATAGTTCATTGTTCCGTATATCAGGTGCGTTTCCTGCGCTCGACTTCGTGCTCCAATTCAGCGTTGTATAATGTTTAACTCGGACGGCGTTACTCGGACGATTGAACATCCACCATGCATGGTCAACATTTTGAAATTGTTTTTCCGTCAGTGGGACATCGCGGCCATGACAGTCGAGGAGGGTGTCAGTTTTTCGTCTTCGCTCAGTTACAGGGAAACACGGTGGCTTTTCCGTTATTAACCGCTGCAGTTCTACGCCATTTGGCTTGAATAGCCCGAAGACGCATGTGGTGTGTGCTATACACACTGTAAACGGAAATAACTCCGAGGTGGGAGTATACTGCTTGTCCTCTAGCGACCCCCCGGTTCGGAGTTTATTATGCTCCGTATGATCGGAGTAGAATTTTTACTCCGTACGAGCGGAATTTTTGCGTGGAATTAGGGGGGGTTTTTCCGGTCTTTTTTTTATTTTTTGCTTTGCAATTGACGGAGTTTTTTCGAGGTGCAACGGGAGTATAAAAAGAGGCATCGCGTCAGTTTGCGCGAACATGTTTACATGCAGAGGCTGCTGGTCAAATTACGAAATATGCACACGAGACCGCGTCAAATTCGATGAAACAAGTCAATAAAAGCACATATATCATGACATACATAAACATTCCAGAAACGCCCAATGCAGAAATTTGAAAGACATCCCACGTACACGCGATACTCAAAGGGCAACGGTGCCAGTATATATAGCCACGATACTGTGTGCCTCGAAACCGCCAAGGGAGCAGCTGTGCTGTTTTCAGAATTATGACTCACATGCTCATTCATACGAGATCTGCCTCTTTGAAACTAACAGAATACCTTAATCAACACAAAACTGTTAATTCAAAATAGGGAGAGAAAAAAGTTAATGGCGTTATTTTTCAAAACTATGCCATTCTGTCAGTGCTGAAACGACTTCGCACACTGCCGGCGTTCGCGGCCAAAAAGTAGTGCGTTAGTTACAGTAAGCTAGAAAAATGTAAGTGCATGTGCTGCATAGCAAAATTACATTTTTTCGATATAGTGGTAGCGTAGCAAGAAATTATTACGTGTGAGCATGACCCGCAGCAGCCGACGTAACACCGAAAAATGCGCAGACATACATTTTATACACCGCACTACTTGCTCTGAGTACAAGCAATCTGTCTCGGTTGCGAAAAGGAGCTACATCGCTGATCTGTCGAGTGAACCTCTAAACTCGTAGCCAGCAGGCATGCGTCTAAATCAGTGTCTCGGATAGAGCGTAATGTTAATGCAATATCGGAAGCAACGACGTGACCAAAACCTATATGCGCGATAACAATTCGATTCACATCGCTCAATAAGAAGCTTTATTTTAAGCACACATATATACGTATGTCCTACCGTTTTTCTTCGGGCGAGGATATCCGTTCACAGATAAATAAAAACAGTTGCTTGCACTCCGGTCTTTCTCACTGGCAACACAGCACCGCAACGAACTTGGGTTACGCCATTCATGCGCGACTAGCACGGATGTCGTCGCTCGAACAGAGGCTGCTGTTGCCATTGCTACGCGGTCCTTACAAACATTACACCGGACGTTGTCAGCATGTACTCAAAAGGACATAGAAGTGGCATTTCACGTACTGAAGAACACAAGACAGGGTGACGCAGCACGGAAACACAGCCAGAACGTGAGCCGACATCACGAGCCAGTGAGCAGCTTCGAGGTATACCTAAGCCTTTTTCCGCACTTGAAAACGTGGTTCTTGCAATCATCGTTGTCAGCAAAGTGATCACAGCTAATGTACTTGAAGCTGAGATACAGTGAGCTTCAGGCATGCCTTTAACACTTTCTGGAAGGAGATACGGGAAACAAATTGACGAAACGCTGTCACGGAACGACACTTCACAGACGTAAACAAACCGTCAGACATGAGCACTGCCCGCTCCGCCGAACGCGCCCGGTCGCTGGCGAGGCGCACAGCCTCATGGGAAGCGCCACGTGACTAACCTGTATCGGCGGAGGGGAGTTTTTCAAAACTCCCTGTCGGAGTTTCACGGGAGAACAAAATTTTTAAGCGGAGTAAAATCGCGTCATGTCGCCTTAATACTCCGGCAGCTAGCCAGCGGAGTGAAACGAGGGAATGGCGCTGTTTTGCTCCCGTACATCGGAGTAAATATTTGAGGAGGGGAGGTTTTGGGGCACATCACCTCTTAAAAACTCTCAGCTGGGTTTATTTTCGTTTACAGTGCAGGAACCGGGTGCGAGTGAAGCACATTTATCTACACCCCGTAGGCTTGGTTAAAGGAAAAGTAAAGCCAATCAGTGAGGAAATATTGTTCCCTTAAGCATGTATCAGCTGGGACTGTAGATAAGTGCTGTAAAATTGCATTGCAGAGTATAAGGATTTCTGATTTTAGCTTAAATTGAGTTGTCCCAAATTTTTTGAACAGAGGAAGCATTATGAATGACCATACAGCACGCACAACTGATTGATTGGCTGCAGCTATTATGTGAAAGAAACTATAGGCCCCTGCGACGCTGCCGTCGACGACTCAGCGCTTACGCGTGGATGTGAAAACGCCAGTACACGCTATCAATGCCAATGCCGCACTTCGCCATTTCCCTCTCAAGTTTCTTCTTTTTTCATTTTCCGTAGAAGCATGCGCTATCCTCAGCCTCCTAACTTGCGCTTGCTTTTGTTCATGCCACAGATTCTCGAGGTTAAACACAGACTTCTGAATGCAGCTGATGTTACTTGATCGCCTAACCTTGCGACCCATTTCATGCGGGATCGGTAGCCACTTCGAACTTGTTCGCCCCCTTCACGTTTTAAGTATGTTGTGCTGTGATTTTTCGCGGCGCCCTATGTCAGCTAGTATGCGGCGTTCCGGTGTTATCTAGACATACATATTCAAAGTGATGTTGAATATTGAGGGATTATTGTGCATTGGTAAGTGACAGTGTGCGAAGCCGCTGTCGCAGATAAAGGGACCGGTTGGGCGAAGACAACTTAACATCGAGAGCGAACGGGTGAGCGCAAGAAGCCGACGAGAACAAGCGACGCGCGTGATGTCTGATGCGACGTCAAAACATAATACTAAGAAAGGAACCATTCAGGACCGTACACGTTGGGTGACGTAGAAGAGAATTAAGGAAGAAGAAGAGATGAGTAAGAGACCAAGGGCCGTGTTTGATGCCGTTTGCATTTACATATAATCAACAAAACGAATAACTCTTTCATTGTTCTCTTATAATTTGCTTCTTTTTGTATGTTTCGTTTTCTTGCGTTTTTGCTCACATCGAATTCGTAACATTCCAAAAGTATAGGTAATCGTTTCAGCACGCAATTCTTCGCCATTGATTGATTGATTGAAAACTTTATTGTTCCATCGAGCTGGGGTGCCCGCCTCTTAACTTACACGTAGGTAGGGGAGGAGGACGAAGCAGTCCCCGCGTGTTGAGGACGGTGAGTCTTCACGGCCTCAACGGCCAGGCGGATTGCTCGACGCTGGTCGTCTTCAGCCTCGCTCTGGAGCAAGGCCTCCCAGGCTTCTCTACTGACAATGTTTTCCTTGGCCCCTGGGGAGCCAGCACACTCCCATATTATATAGTCTAGCGTACCTTCGCCAATCCCGCGTGTGCGTAAAGCCATAACATGAGGCCATTGTCATCATCATCATCGAGACCCTAGAACGGCGTGCACTGTAAACGAAAATAAACCCAGCTGGGGTTTTTTAAGAGGTGATGTGCCCTAAAACATCCGCTCCTCAAATATTTACTCCAATGTACGGGAGCAAAACAGCGCCATTCCCTCATTTCACTCCGCTGGCTAGCTGCGGGAGTATTAAGTGACATGACGCGATTTTACTCCGCTTCAAAATCTTGTTCTCCCGTGAAACTCCGACAGGGTGCTTTAAAAAACTCCCCTCCACCGAAAAAGGTTGGTCACGTGGCGCTTCCCATGAGGCTGTGTGCCTCGCCAGCGACCGGGCGCGTTCGGCGGAGCCGGCAGTGCTCATGGCTGACGGTTTGTTTACGTCTGTGAAGTGTCGTTCCGTGACAGCGTTTCGTCAATTTGTTTCCCGTATTTCCTTCCAGAAAGTGTTACGGTATGCCTGAAGCTAACTGTATCTCAGCTTCAAGTAGATTAGCTGTGATCACTTTGCTGACAACGTTGATTGCAAGAGCAACGTTTTTAAGTGCGGAAAAAGGCTTAGGTATACCTCGAAGCTGCTCACTGGCTCGTGATGTCGGTTCAGGTTCTGACTGTGTTTTCGTGCTGCGTGACCCTGGCCTGTGTTCTTCAGTACGTGGAATGCGACTTCTATGTCTTTTTGGGTACATGATGGCAACGTCCAGTGTAGTGTTTGAAAGGACCGCGTAGCAATGGCAACAGCAGCCACTGTTCGAGCGACGACATCCGTGGTCGCGTATGAATGGTGTACCCCAAGTTCGTTGCGGTGCTGTGTTGCCAGTGAGAATGAGTGCAAGCAACTGTTTTTATGTATCTGTGAACGGATATCCTCACCGGAAGAAAAACGGTAGGACATAAGTATGCGTACTGAAAATAAAGCTTCTTATTGAGCGATGTGAATCGAATTGTTATCGCGCATATAGGTTTTGGTCACGTCGTTGCTTCCGATATTGCATTAACATTACGCTCTATCCGAGACACTGATTTAGACGCATGCCTGCTGGCTCCGAGTTTAAGGATTCACTCGACAGATCAGCGATGTAGCTTCTTTTCACAGCCGAGAGAGATTGCTTGGACGCAGAGCGAGTAGTGCGGTGTATAAAATGTATGACTACGCATTTTTCGGAGTTACGTCGGCACCTGCGGGTCATGCTCACGCGTAATAATTTTTTGCTACGCTACCACTATATCGCAAAAATTTAATTTTGCTATGTAGCCCACTCACTTACATTTTTGTTGCTTTCTGTAACTAACGCACTACTTTTTTGCCGCGAAGGCCGGCAGTGTGCGAAGTCGCTTCAGCACTCATAGAATGGCATAATTTTGAAAAAAACATCATTAACTTTTTTCTCTCACTATTCTGAATTAACAGTTTTGTGCTGATTAAGGTATTAAGGTAGAGAGGCAGATCTCGTATGAACGAGCATGTGAGTCGTAATTCTGAAAACAGCACAGCTGCTCCCTAGGCGGTTTCGAGGCACACAGTATTGTGGCTATATATACTGGCACCGTTGCTTCTAGAGTATCGCGTGTAGGTGGCATGTCTTCCAAATTTCTGCATTGGGCGTTTCTGAAATGTTTATGTATGTCATGACATATTGACTTGTTTCGTCGAATTTGACGCGGTCTCCTGTGCATATTTCGAAATTTGACCAGCAGCCTCTGCATGTCAACATGTTCGCGCAAACTCACGCGATGCCTCTTTTTATACTCCCGTTGCATCTCGAAAAAGCTCCGTCCTTGCAAAGCAAAAAATTAAAAAGACAGAAAGAAAACTCCCATAATTCCACGCAAAAAATCCGCTCGCACGGAGTAAAAATTCTACTCCGATCGTACGGAGCATAATAAACTCCGAACCGGGCCGGGCGTCGCTAGAAGACAAGCAGTATACTCCCACGTCGGAGTTATTTCCGTTTACAGTGTGGTGGTGTTCGGACGCAAGTGAGCGCCGAAGAAGTCAGCGTCCACTGCTAGCGGGAGTAAGCAGTCGGGCCGTGGGCCCGAGCTTGCAGATTACCACAGGTGGAACCTGGACTGCCTAACCTGCTCAGTCAGCACAACGTCCCATCGCCTGGCAACCTTGAGTTGCCACGACGGCTCGGCGCTTTTCAACTTCGCGGCCACGTGACAAGAACTGTTGGCGAGGCGTACCCCGCTCTTATTCTAATGTCCTTGTGTATTCTGACACACCTAACAACTTTAGGATTAGAGTAGCGGTGACTTTGATTAATGAGAACTGCATTTGTTACGAGCAGTGTAGAGTGCTTTTCATCCTTTTTCTCCATGCTTTGTTTATGGGTGTTTTCTTTCCACTTTCTATGTGTAAATACACATTCTTCTTTCACTTCTGAAATTTACCGCTTTCATGCTTCATTTGAATGGAAAACATAGATAGCGACATTATTTTAGGTCGCTTTCCATAAACGGACCGTGACAGGGATCAAGGCCTTGCTTAAGGTCTCATACAGGCAGCTTGCGATGTCACTACAACGTAATGACGGCGCCATCTGTAACCACCACGGCAAACAAACAGCATTTCGGATTTTTGGACGTGGTGAAATGTCGTTTTGCAGAAGCAGCTTTTCTAGCGGTGTTCCACAAATTGCCTTCTCGTGAAAATTCCATCTGCTCATGTTAGGTCACATGGTGGTCGGGAAATCTGAGACGGAAACAAATTATTTAATTTTTCTAATATTAATCATCATATCAAATACATTGGTCCACTCGGGAGGTTTCGACCGTGCCCGTTAGGTCACTCTTACATATGCGGCAATCTCGATGAAGGTTTTACGTGAGGAGGTACGTTGACATCTCGGTGCCTCAATTCCACACGTGTGTTACATAAACTGCGGAAGCCTAGGATCAAGATAAAATCACATTGTACAGCTGCCGCGTATTCAACTGCAAGAAATCAAATTATATCTTAGGGTAATTGCAACTGCTTATGGATGCTACACAGGATAATGTCCAAGAAATCACTGGAATCTCCACTGACCTTGAAAATACTTGATATCGTTTGCAGCTTCTTACAAAGTAAGCATTGACGTATACTTCTCTCTTGCCCACACCAGATAGCCATTTCATATGGTCACTGCGGGTTAAATATAGTGATGACCATTCTGTAGCACATGCGCACAACAGGAAATTGGCAAAGAGCCGTGTCCGTGTTTTAATTGTCTCCAATGTCCTGGCACAGTTGCTCATCAAGGAAATTTCGAACAAATTGCTCACAGTTATTCGGGCCATGGAGAGTACATACGTTGAAAAAAGAACCAAGAAATATTTTTTATGGTGTAAACTATTTATTGTGCTAATTAATGAATTGTTTATTGTTTTTAGGCTATCCAAAGGTGAAACGTCACTCCAACATATAAGAAACGAAATAGGGGCTTTGCTTTAGGTTTTCTGTGTTTCTTTTATCGTTGCGGCGCATAAAAAACAGCGTAGCAGATATGATATATTGTACATTACGTGGGATGATTTCATTACTGCACATACCACAATGGGGGATTTACCAAGAAGTGGCCGTTACATATCATGCAACCGACTGGAGATACTATCCTGGATGGTGTTGAATTCTGTCATCTTGTCATATTTGGTAATGGCGGTATTTTGATCATATCGGAGGCACCTGTGGGCATCTCTAATTGGCTCAATATGCCGTCATTGCCCAATTCCACGACGTTGCGGAATCGACACTGTCAAGAATAGTGTCCGTAGCTCTTTTACATCATTGCCGCGTGTTGTTGAGGAATATATTTTCCATACATTGGCACATCCCAGGTGATCTGTGATGAAGCAACCTGTACATGCGCAATAACCAAGAAAAAATGAAAAAGAAATACAATACAATGTAACATCTGCCACATTGTGTAGCATCGGCATACGCGAGGGCAGATGCACGTGTCACGTACCTTTGTGCCAAAGAAAACTTCACAAAGAGAGTTCTTTTTTTTTGTCGGCCGTAGAAATTCCACTTATCGTTGCTCTCCTAATAAATTAAAGAACGTGTTCAGACACCCGTACGGCAACTCACGAGCACATCTCTCTCAATGATCATGTCCACTTGGTGTCGCAAACCTGGGGTGATGAAGAGTGGCCGCAGTGGTCAGCGAATTACCTGTCGCGTTGCCTCTGACCTTAGCGCAAATTATGCTTGGGAAAACATACACATCATTCTGGAAGCCATCCATCATACCTGATTGCTTAGCGTTAATAACCACCGCAGATTGCAGCCAAGAAGAGCCGCCTGCAGGCCTCTACCCCCCCCCCCTCTCTTGCCCACGCTTATATTGTCACGTGTACCTATCTTTATCGGGCGCCTAACAAATTTTCTCGCACAGCGTGGGATGCGCCTGCGTGTATCCGAAGTTTCTGGAAAGTTATCGATGCTTCTATCCGGCTGTCTGTTGTCGCCGAACTTTGTGTTATCTGATTTCATCGCGGGACGGAAATGGTGTAGAGCTTTGTGGAAGGCAGGCGGGTCCGAGTGATTAGTCTGGAACATTCGGCGACTGCTGTATAAAAGCCGACGCGCTTAAACCGCTGATCAGATTTTCGACGATCGCCGACCCTGTTCGCCGCTATCGTTGAGTTATAAGTGTAGCCTGATTGTGTGGGCACAGGTTCACCCAAAAAAAAGTAGTTTTGTCTTTCACAGTATTGCTACTGTGTTCTTCAGCGTCACCACCACGTGACATCTGGTGGAGGTGCGGGGTAACGTTCCCCGTACCTCTCGCAGATGTCACGCGGTGGTTAGGTTGAAGAACACCACTCACTCGTTCACTCACTCTCGCACTGCATAGGTTCAAGAACAATCTGTCCTCTTGGCTGAGTCCATCCCAGTCTTGAACCTATGCAGCGCGAGAGTCAGTGAAAGAAAAGAGGTGAGGGGGCAATCATTCACAGACGCAACACCCGATCGACGTCACCGACTTGCAGGGACCAATGGAAAAACTAGGAAAGTGCTCCAAAATGAGAGCGCATGACCATGACGCCCCCCCAAAAACGTTGAACCGAAACTAACAAGCACACGCATGCAGACAAAAACACACGAATACTTACTTAATGTTTCACAATTTAAACGAAACGCAAAAAAGGGGGGATTTCCATGTCAGGGGTTCCTCGGAACAAAAGTGTGCGCGCCTCCTTGGCCGCATCACATTGTTGTTTTTTTCTGTGCAAATTTCAGGCAATTAAGTTGAGTGAAATCATCTTTCAAGTAATCACATTTAAAACGAACTTTTACTCATGATCTTCAGAGGGTCGTGTTTCTAGCATCCTGATCGAGCACTACAGATAAGAACCGAGTCACAGAGAGGAAGGACGTGATAACGCAGTAGCTCGGTTTCACAGAGAAATCGTGACTGCTTCCTGTGGCTGCGGTGTCCGTGATCGCATTTACTCGAAACTGTTTTTTTACATTCTCGGCAGAGCAATGGAAATCTACCAAGTTTTAGAAGCTCAACTCGACATTGAGTTTAACATTGCCACTGACACGTTCGTTGAGAACAAACAAACGCACTCGTTCACAAGACGAGAAACAATGTACACAATTTACTGTGTACGCGAACTTTGGTCGTATTTGTCTTTTTTTTCCTTTCGTTCGATTGTACTGCTCTTTTAGATTCAACGTATATTTACGTCCACATATTTAAGTTGGCACCAAGCTAGTCGCGTCTCACGTGCATAAATTTATTTTTATTTTGCTTAATTTCACCTTGTTTTGTGTGCGAAGAAGTTCTTGTGTCTTTTTACGTTACAAGCACATTGTGAGTTTCATCTTTTCGTTGTTTTGTTACTTATGTTTAATGGGTGTCATTTTGTGTTTCGCTCTCCTATATTTGTAGCATCGGGACGATGCATTTCAAGAGGGGGGTATGGACACGTCTACTTATCTTTATCGGGCGACCACGTTTCGCCGCCTAACAAATGTAATCGCACAGCGTGAGATGGCCCTGCACGCATCTGATGTTGTGTTATCTGATTTCATCGCCCGACGCGAATGGTGTAGAACTTTGTGGAAGGCACGCGGGTCCGCACGATTAGTCTGGAGCATTCGACGACTGCTGTATAAAAGCCGACGCGCTTAAACCGCTGATCAGATTTTCGACGATCGCCGACCGTGTTCGCCGCTATCGTTGAGATATAAGTGTAGACTGTTTTTGTGGGAACAGGTTCGCCCATTAAAAGTTAGTTTTGTCTTTCACAGTATTTCTACTGTGTTCTTCAACGTCACCACCACGTGACAATACATACTCTTCGATAGACTTTGCCTCTTAGTGGGCGCTCACCTTCCCTCGGCCCCCTGTGCGCACGTGACGAGACCCCACGCATGAAGCCGCCGTCCATCTCGGCTCTCCCTCGAACGCTTTCCGCCGAATCTGCAGCATACAACGCGCTGCGACGAGGGAAGAAATTCGCCTGAAGTGTCGCTATAATTGCTATGACAATAAAAGGCACAGAAGCTTAGCTATCGCATGCGTGGAAACATGCTTTCATTCACTCGTCTCGCTGGGGACAATGGTGTAAGGCGACATGGAGACACTTCACAGCTATCAAGGGTCCCAGCCTAAACATAATGGTGAACCTTCAGTGAAATCAAGAAGGGTGTGCGGCGCAAGGTAACAATAAACGTAAGTTCAAAGTACGGTACGGTCAGCTTCTGCTATATATAAATAAAATAATCAAATATGGGTAGCGGTAAACATACGCAGGACATGCGTGGGCAGAGTTGGTTTAATTCACCTCAGTGTCTAGGCGACACAACGGAAGTGGTTGCACGTCAAAGAAACACTTCTGTGCCCGCCGAAGTAGCACTGTGGCTATGGCATTGCTCGAGGTCGCAGATTTGACCAGCGAGCGTAAACTTTTATTTCAAATCAACAAGATTTAGGCACCCGCATTTTGACGAGGGAGAAATCGTGAGACATATCACGTGTCTCGTTTCATAAACCATCAGAAGTGGCGTGGGAAGAAAAAACGTTGAGCCCGATTAGAGTGCAGATAATTGGGGAAAATGCTTGTGATTCTCCTCTCTCTGCATCGTTCTACCTACGGGAGAGAAATAGTGATCAAGGTAAAAACTGTGATCGCGGTATCAGAGACGTCCGCTACACATACAGTATACCAACTATAAGGAACGATCTCTATTCTCAGAGGCCAAATAGAGACGATGTACCTGCTTTAGCGAAGCATTTAGGTGTCTGTAAAAGCAGAAAATCATGACTGATTCCAGGAATTTCGCAAACGTGTGATTTTCCTTCATCTTTGTAGAAAAACAAAGGCTGTGTTGCATCTGGCAGTACTGCCGCACTGTTTCCGATGGGTGTCGACTAGGTCCGCAATTTGTGAAGCGCGAAAAAAATAAATTATGGAGATACCACGCACTATGGGAATCTATGGAAGCGAAGCTTTCTGTGCTGTTTGTACTGACTGCCATAATTACTGGCTCATGTTGACTGCAAATATTTAGTTTTTAAAACGGTTTCTGAACACGAGTGTGGTGAGGTGATTATAAACGTTACCTTTTGTGCACCACTACTGTTTGTCTGCTTAGTACACAAAACACAAAGGGAGAGGTGTTTGCTTTAGTTGTTGTCCGCCATATTTCGTCACCTCAGAGAGGGTTGAGCATTGTCATTGGCTCACACGGCACGTCGCATTATGGCAGAAGCCTTAAACTTGATTTTGATGATGAGGCTCTGCATGCCAAAACCACGATCGGATTAAGAGGCATGCCGTAGGGCCCCACTCCGGAATAATTTGAGCTCCGTGGTGCTCTTTAACGTCTCCCTAAATCAATGTAACCGAGAGGTTTTTATTTCTCTCTTGTCAAAATGTGCATATCCAGCTTTTCTGGACACGTACCAGCTAGCGCCCCAAGCGGGCCCGGCACGAAGCTAGCGCGTTTTCAATGGAACGAGAGGGTTTTTTGCGAATAACAAAAGCTGCAGGCCGATTATAGAAAAACGCAGGTGACAAACGGGTTCTGGAAGACAGTCCACACGAGCCAAATGCAGTGATCACTCTATGGCACGTAAAGATTTTGTTCCCACAGCAGTTAAAGTTTTAGCAATGGAAGCCTATGGAAACAACGAAAATTTGTGCTCAATTTTTGAGGCAAGAGCGATGACTGTAATAAAACTATCCCGTCTATCGTAATATGCAGTGCAGCGTATGTAGTCCGGAGACTCAGCTGTCGATTGATGCCCCTCTCGACTCTCCATATATGGCGTAAGACTGTTCCTGAAAGCGATTTTTGTGACACTGTCGTGGAAATTGCCGTGGTATCTATAAAAACATGAGCGTACCACTTGGCGAACCCTCGGTAGCCGTGGCCGAGTGGTAGAATAGCGAGCACCTTTCGTCCCGCATCACAGCGGCCGTGGTTCGATTCCCTCTTCGCAGCGTTTTTTTTTTTTTTTTAAAGCAGCATATGACCCAGTTCTGTAGTCTCTCACTAGATGGCAGAATCACAAAACCCAAGATTTGCTTTCGGTTTTGGTTTTTCAGCAGCGCATTTTTTGAAAGCCGCATAGGGCTTATAGTCTCCTACCAAATGGCATAAACACAAAACTCTAGAATTGCTTTCGGTTCTGGTTTTCCAGTTTTGCTCTTGAAATATTATGCTTTCTGTTTTTCCTTCATAAAACGTCGCAGTATCGTGTTCATTTGTTAAGTCATCGCTTTTATGAAGGTTTTATTCATTGGACAACCTAACTAGAAGCTTGCGCATGGCTTTCTGTTATGAAAAAAAAAAAACTTTCGTGCTTTGTAGCGTGGAACCTGCAAGAACAAGATGGCTATTCTTATTGCGATCTTCTGGAAGGTCGGTTTTCTTCGACTTTTGGCTGTCCTTAATGGCACACACTCCGAGCGAATGACGTCCAGCTGTGCCACAATGTTACCCGGTGGCCAGTGCCATTCCTATGCAACATTCGTGTGGAACAAAGGGTCTGCTAGGCTGAGTCGCGGCCCGAACGTTAATTATTTCTAAATATTCATCCAAATAACAAATGCACCAACTAGGAGATGTGCAGCGTCTGGATTAGTAGCTACTGTTAATGTGTTCCCTACAGCCAAGTGGTATCAATCCATAGGTGTGGCCGTAAAAAGCCATTTGAATAAATGTCCTTCGTTCGGTGCATTTGCTTTTAATGCGCAGCATTCTTTGTCGAGTACCCCTGCAATTTGGTAGCAAAATCGTGCAATATCGTATCTGTAACGCCAAAAGCTTGACGCATTTCCCATATAAATATATAAGTCTTCATACAAAGCTTTGGGGTGACCAACCTGAAATTGGAAGTGGCATCAGCATAAATTGGGGCCAAGGTGAATTTAGCAGTGATATGGGAGTGGCCCTACCTAAATTTGGGGTGAAATGGTTGTGAGCCAAGCTGAATTTGAGGCTGATATGGGGGTGGCCCAAGCTAAATTTGAGGTGATATAGGGGTGGGTAAGCCTAAGTTTGGGGGAATATGGGGGTGGGCCAGCCTGGATTTGGGGATGATATGGGGTGGGAGAACTTAAATTTGGGGGTGATGTGGGGGGTGTGCCACCCTAACCATGGGCGTGATATGGGGCTGGGCCAAGCTGAATCGAGGGGGGGGGGTAGGGGGGCTAACCTAAATTTGGGAGTGATTTGCGGTGGGCCATCCTAAATTTGAGGTGATAGACGGGTGGGCCAGGCTAAGTTTGGGGCTGATATGGGGGTGGGCCAACCTGGATTTGAGGATGATATGGGGGTGGGCCAACCTAAATTTGAAGGTAACATGGGAACGCGCTAACCTAACCATGGAGGTGATGTTTGGCTGGGCCAAGCTGAATTAGGGGGGGGGGAGGGAAGGTGATGGGTAAACTAACCTATATTGGGGTATGATTTGCGGTGGGCCATCCTAAATTTGAGGTGATCGAGGGGTGGGCCAGCATTAGTTTTGGACTGGTATAGGGGTGGGTCAACCTCGATTTGCAGGTGGTATTGGAGTGGGCCAATATACATTTGGCGGTGTTGTGGAGGCGGGCCAATCTGTATTTGGGGGTGATATGGGGTTGGTCCTACCTAAATGTGGGGGCAATCTCGGGGTCGGTCAATCTGAACTTCGGGGCGATATGAGGGTGGGCCAACCTAAATTTTGGGGTGCGTCGACTGGAATTTTGGGGGACGATGTATGGAAATTCGTGGGTGGACCAACTTGAAAATTAGGGGTGGCCCAATTGAAATTGGGGATGGGCCAACTCCAAGTTTAAGGCTGGGCGGAAAAAAATCGGGCGTGGCCGACTTAAAATTAGGGGGTGGGCCAAATTTAATTTGAGGATGTGCGAACTTGAAATTTGGGGGTGGGCCTATCTAATGTTTGGGGGCGGGCCAATTGAAATTTGGGGGGCCTGTTTACGAATAGTTAGACAACACGAGTGGTGTTTCTGCATCTTTTTCATCATCACAAAGTATGTATATTAATAATTGTTACCTAATACTCCTCAAGGTGAGCTACCACTCGAGCCTTCCCAGCCCACTGGGCTGATAATGTCACAGAAGTACTCTCATCGTGACAACTGCGACGTTCAATGTGGAGATCACATGAACAAATGGCAGACTTAGCTGACCATTTTCATATCAATGTCATTGCTAACACTACTCGCTCGTGCTAGAGTCAACACAAGCTGACAACTATCATAATTCAACTTTCACTCGCACGCTAGTCGACACGCTCTCAGCGCACTATTTCGCCAATCATTGGATAGAGCCTTGCTGGATGTTATACTGTCATGTTGCGTCGTTTTTCACGAAGGCCGTCTCCCGAAAAGAGAATAGATTTTTGAGATTGACGAGGCGAGCTAGTATATAACTCATACGAAGCAAATGTATAAACGGTTATAGTGATTTTTCAAAAATGAATATAAGTAAATAAGATTTCAGATGGTATTGTTTCGACCGGGCATGACAACGAGTTTTTCCCGCCTGTCACAGTGCTTTGACCGAAAACCTAATCATTTTGCTCAAACGTGTTGCCCAATACTACATCTGCTAAATGTAGAAAAGTGCGGTACGTGGTCACAGCTTCAAAGCCAGTCTATTTTGTGTACGGTTGTTGATATTGTAGTAATGTGGAGTTTTCTTCTTTATAAGAGCACAAACAGAAAAATATAACAATTGGTAGCTAAGTGCAAAGTAAATTGGAAGATCTGAAACCAGCAATTATTTTTAATTTGTGGATTGGTCTTCTCCACCGGTAGATCGCTGTCGCATTACTTCAAAGAATTTTGTTTGTGTGCAACTGCAGCAAAAACGAAAATACTACCATTTCATTGCCAGGACCTTTATGCCCTCCAAACACACAAGGACACCAGATACTTGGCAATATCAGTTTATAAATTGACATTCTTTTGCTAATTTCAGTGTAGCGTGGTGCCTGCGGACGGAGTATTTTCTTAGTATCAGTCCAGTGTTAGCAGCGAGAAGCATTTCGGTCTACCATTCCCATGAGGGCATACTAGCAATTGTAGCGCTTTACTGTAAGACAAATTAAGTGCTAAAAAACTTCGTGTGCCTTGTCCTTTCCGCAGGTCGTCCATCCATTCTGTTATGGTGACGATCAACGTTGTGTCCGTCAGGCCTCCTCCTCATTTTTAGCTTCACCATCGCGAGAGTGGACAGAGAAAGGAAGCTTTCTTCACAATCAGCCCCAGCGGGATTCCACCACTCGTAACTGCTGCAATTTGCATTGAGTGACTGGGCATGCTAAGCACATCCTTAGTTTCACAATGACTAGAGTACGCAGAGAAAGTAGAGCTTTGGTCACTTTCACTACCACGAACCCATGTCAATGCAGATATAAGTAGGTGCAGAGGCTGAGTATGCTAACCTCTCCGCTACCACCTGCTTCCACCACCTTAGATTTTCCAGGCATACCTGCTTCTTGTTTTTATCGCAGACGCATGCAGGATAAACGCGGATAACTAAAAAATCTCAGCGCCCTTCCACTCTGTGAAGAAACATGACCTGCAAAGCTGTGTATGTGGGTCCCTTAATGGTGAACTGCACCTCCACCGTATGTCGGCCCCGCATTGCACTGTCTTCGGGATCAGCCCACGTATGGGGAGTGCTGAACGCCTGCTTCATCTCCGCCGCGGGTCTCCCCGTCATGGCGTTACATTCGGGATCAGCCCACATATGGGGAGCGCTGAACGCATGCTTCACCACCGCTGCGGGTCGGGTCGGTATTACGCTACCTTCAGGAATTGGCTCTACACGCGGACGCGATAGTGCACAAAGTAGCCCTTAAGAGGAAGCTTTAGCTCTGGTGGTCCTATCTAAATCAATGTAAAAGGAGAATTCGTTTTTCTCGACAGCCACTGCATCTAATTTGACAAGTTTTGTTGCATTTAAAACAAGAACTTAAAATGTAGTGTCTGTTGGCTTCGAATTCTTGAATTAGGCCATCATTTGTTTATTCAAAATTGTCCAAAATTGCAAATATTAGGAAAACGAAACCATCAAGTTTACAACTCTCTTTCGGCAAAGAAAACTGATATCAAAATTATGTACATTGCATCTAACAGCACCTCTAAAGCAGACAAAATTTATATATTACGCATGAATCTTAAAAAAATTTAGTAATATGGAAATACAGCTTTTCTACAACCCTTGTTCGCAACGTAACGACTTCACGTAAGATATAAACCGGCATATTGGAATTGTCTAATGGATGCTGTTTACAGAACTGCGATATCAGTTCTTGATCTGGAGTTAATAATTTGTAAACTTCGTGCTTGTGTACTTTTCGCACTTTCGAATTGTTGAATACCTTTTACCAAAATTCAGGCCCTAAATAGAAATTCCGCTTCCAATAGTCACTTGAATTTACCTTTCTCTCCCGAATCCAACAAATTTCATTAAAATCGGTCCAGGGGTTATCTAAGAAAAGCGTTTCGGCTTTTTACATCTATTTGAATAGGCCGAGTCGGAGTAGGGCCCGTGTTAAAGCTTCCTCTTAACGACTTCGCTGTAAAAAAAGAATAAAAGAATAAAAGAAAACAAAAACGCTGCATCCATCAATATCGCCGGCTCAGATTTCGTCATGATGGCACCGTCCCCATTGGCACGGCTCCGTGAGCAGCTACCAAGCTGTTCA
The DNA here is from genome assembly GCF_038994185.2 of Dermacentor albipictus. Classification (NCBI taxonomy): domain Eukaryota; kingdom Metazoa; phylum Arthropoda; class Arachnida; order Ixodida; family Ixodidae; genus Dermacentor; species Dermacentor albipictus. Next base: position 98,421,727 of record NC_091822.1, read on the forward strand.
CTTTCGTTATCTTCCTTCCCTCGGCGGCCGCGCATTGTCTTGATGCCAGGGGCGCGCTAAATCTGCACCATCATTCCGTCATGCATCGCTTCTGCGACCAAGCAAGCTTTCGGCGGCACACGTACACTGCCGCATTGACACCAAAACTTTAAACTGCTTGCTTTCGAGAAAACAGCATGAATAAAAATGGAAGGCGACTATAAGGCCACGGGGAATATGTTCGCGGGGCCATACTATTGATGACAGCATCCCGAAAGGCTAGATGTGGTCAGGTTGACTTTACAGGTTTGGAAGGAATAACTGACGGTCTAGCTGCTTCATTATCACATAAACAGCGCTTGAAGTTGTTAGCGCAGTTTGTGTGTGGTTCCTCCTTTGTGTCCCGTCGTGAACTGCTGTTCTTTCTGTGGCTTTACAGATGTTCCTTTCCTGCTTCAGTTACGCCTTCCAAGAGCGTTTACTTGGAAAATTTTTGTTTGCATGACTCTTACAGAAGCATGTTTTTTCGATTGGCTGCATAATCTCGAGGACGGGCTCCAAACTTCTCATTTTCTTTAGCCGCGTAAGAACCATTACTGAAAATTTAATTAACGTAGCTTTGTTAATTACGCAAACAACTTCTCAACTTACTCCGCATCTAGAGATTACCAATCTGAACACTCGAATGATAAAATGATGTTAACATGGTTTGTAGCATTTCATTAGTTTTGTTTCGTGCAGTTAAAAGCAAGCGGCATATTGATGGTGTTTTAGACTTCTTATAATGTAAGTGTGAAAGCTTGGACAGGTTATCTTGGCACAAATCAACTTCATGAGCTTAATCACATGTGCCCAACGCTGCACGACTGCCTTTACAACCGATTCTTATATATTATACAAGAAGCACCTCAGCGCTACGGTACATCCCACAAGGTGTGCGAGAACATTGTGTGCGCTCCCGATTAAGTGCCTGAGCGTTGGTGGCATCAGGCTTGGTTTCCTGGCATCATAAGGAATAAAAACTGCTGCCTGGAGGAAAGCATTGGGTACATTTTCAATACTTTGTAACATATGGATCAGCACGGATGTGCACGTTAGAACGAAAAGTACTGAAATATTAAGATGAGGCTTACGCTGGATGTATTTTAGCTGTCTAATGTTAAGATCTAAAGAAGAAATACTGTGATTTTGTGACAAATAATGCTGGCATGAAATATGAGCTTCGACACAGTATCCGTGGTGGAACTGGCCCCTGGACTATTGGGATACATTGAACCACGATATGCTGGTTTGATAGTTCGCGCTTGAATTTCCTGTATGTCGGCGCCGCTGTGCAGTGTTGGAGGCCCTTTTTAAACGACAAGCTCTATTTTTCAGCTAATATTGAAAGCAACTGTATTCCTTCTTTTTTTTTGGGGGGGGGGGCTTTTTTTTTAGCGTCTAACCACAGTTCCAAAGTTATCAGTTAGCTAAATATGCGCCTGCATGTGTTTCTAATATCCAGTATGTTGTCACGGATTCAATAGCGAAAGAGCGTTATCTAATCAGATTGCGCGCGTGTAGCGAATACTGGCCTACATTCGCCGTCACATTTGAGGACCCGAGATTGCGCTGCAATGTACGAGCATTTCAGTCTGACGAACTGACGCTTTTAACCATAGATCGGAATCAGAGGAAGCACTTTGCGCGCAGCCATCGTTGCGCTTTGAGCGTTTTCTTTTCCAGCGCAAGCTCACCTTATAATGAGATATATTCGTGACTCACTCTTTGGAAGTGTTTTGTTCTTGACATCCCTACAATGTGAGAGTATAGAGGCGCTTAATCTTCATTGAGTGAATACTTGGAAACGGACTAGGCCTTTTCTTGCGTCTGCGTTTACACACTTACCGCATCAATTTATATTTTATAAGCTAATTTAGGAGGCTGGAAAACGTAGCAACCTTTTATTAACAGGACGTTTTAATAACACAGAAAATATAAATGCTTATTAGTCGGCTTTCACCTCATGGTAAGGAATTTCAATAAAGATATCTTTATGATAATTAAAAGCCTATCCTCTTGACAACGTTTAATCTGAGTTCCTCTTTGCAAACTGATACAGACTTGCAGGTGTTTCGTATCGGGGGCCCTCAACATATGTCTAACCGTCAAACAAAGAGTTATTCCGAATGTTTAATTTCAGGAAGGCGTGTTACCCTCCTGTCTTTCATTCCCGTTCGCAAACACGCATAAGACGAAAGTGCTGCATGAAGAGCGTCGTTAGTCAATACCAATGGCGTAACTCACCTCGCTTATATCGCTGTCATTTAGGCTTATATAAGAAATATATATATTTTGTATCGACGCATCACGAATCCAAAAAGCTGTCCGTGACCAGCCCAGCTAGGTTTCTTTCATTTCGTACTTCGTAGTAGCGGCTAATAGTAGCTCACAAAGCAGAGCACTGAGCGTGGATATTGCAGAGAAGGTGTTCTATATACTGTCTCGTCACCCACCGAAAATTGCCTGCCATGCTACTGGCAATTCCTAGAAAATTGTATATGTGACGACCAGCCATTTGCAACACCGCAACTTTGTTTTGCGATTGGAGAGTCCAGGTGAGAGAGAGGGTGGTTATGTAAATAAAGACACGCTATTTTCTGCAGTAACATAGGAATGCATGAATGAATGCCTTCATTTATTGAGAAAAAAGAAGAGCAAGCATCAGTGGAAGCACGTCTCAGCAGATTGGGAAAGAAGCGGGGACAAAGAGAAAAAGCTGGAGGTCGGGTGGCAGGCAAAGTCGCAGTTTAGGGGCGAGAGAATATAAGCAAGAGTTGGTGAAACCAGTTGAATTCTAGTGTAGATCTGTGATGTGGCGAGTAAATGATTGGAGTCACCGCCAAGCATCCGTCATTTGCGGTAGTATAAGCACCCGCCGTTCTTGGTAACAAACGTTTACTGAAAACCAATCTTCGCAATTAATTATTCATCAGCCATACCTCGCCACGTATTTCTTAGTGGCAGGGTCAGTGGATTTCAACTACGCTGTCGCGACAAGTTACGACCATAACGTGACGCTTGCGGTTACGGTTGCCATACTCGTTACTCTTACTATTGCGCGAATACTATAAACATTGGTTTACTGCACAAGTTAGTGAACAGACATTTTAGAACCGCGTTTCTCACCTTACATACGCTCAACGCAAGCACCATTGCAGCATGTTACGGTGCGCGTCCCTTCAAGACACAGACGAAAACAAAAGAACGCGTTAGAAGACAGGGTACCGACTTGGGGCCTCGTGCCAAACATATCCAAGCCAACAATATTTATTTTATTTCAATACCCCAAAGGCCCAATGCGGGCGTTACGTAGGGGGGGGGGGGGGGGTTCATCAAAGAAAACTTAACAATATACAACACAGAATATGAACGGCTGAAGACACGAATAAACAAGTTAATAAGCCAGGTACAAGTTGACAGGGGAAAAAATGGCTAGGAGCAGGTACTGAAAAAATGCACATGTAGCAAATCCCACAAAACAAAACAAAAATCGCACCTTCAAAAGTTACAGAAGATGTAATCTAATATTCCACGGAACGTTACGGCCCACACGCACACAATGAAAAAAAAAACGAAAAAAAATGCACATCATTCTACAGTGGAATTTTCTAAGCATGACCAAAGAGCTGTTTGAAATGATGATGTTCCAGCGATAGCCGCAATGCTAGAAGGAAGCGAATTCCACTCTTCAATAGCCAGGACCAAAAGTGAGTATTTGTATCGTTCTGTCCGAGCGAAAATGGGTTAGTCTTCTTCATGTGATCTACACAAGCCGGTGTGTGCGGCACCGGGAGAAGATGTGACCTTGCGGATGGTGTGTTGCTGTGGTAGAGAGTATGGAAAAAAGATAAACGGCTGTGCTTTCTGTGCATAAGCAGAGGTGGGAGACGGACCGATATTTTCACTATTGTTACACTTTGATACCGAGAGTAACGGAAACGGACGAATCGAGCACCCTTGTTTTGTATAGATGTCAACATGTTAACAAGATAGGTATAATGACGGTTTCAGATCACGGATGCGTATTCTATCACAGGCCTGATTTGCATGTTGAATGCGTGTAGTTTTGTGTCCTGGTTGACTTGGTGTAGTCGGCGTCTAAGAAGACCAAGTTTTTTTAAGTGTTTGGTAGTAATCAGTTCAATATGAGTGCTCCAGGATAAATACGAGCTAAAATTTACACCGAGGTATTTTACCGACGCTGAAGTTTCAATGATAGTATTATTAAATGTGTGGGCATTAGGAATCGCCTTAGCAGCGGAAGTAAACTTGAGATGTATAGTTGTGTCTGCGTTAATTACCATCTGCCCTACCACACCAATGAGTTAGCTCATCAAGATTAGTCTGGAGAGCAATAATGTTAACAATCATGCCGTCGTTTCTATGCAAAGAGGTTATGTATTTAAACTTCTGGAGTGACAGTCCAATCCGCCAGCTACGGGAGCGCTTGAAGCCTCCGGCGGCCATATCGTTAGAAGAAAAGGAGCACGGCTACAGTACGTGGCTGCAAGCACGCGCGACGCAACTGTGCTTGCGGTTCTGCGATGAAAAATAAAATGAGACCCCTTTAGGAAGTATATCAGTCCGGCATTGTGTGTCGCTGTTGTCAAAAAAAAAAAAGAATGTCATGGTGGTGGGTGCCTTGCGCTCTGTGTACAATATGTTGCGAGAACTGAAAAACAGTCGTTTCCTGTTTTCTTCATTCAGTAACCTGCCGCGTGCATCGGCACTGTGATGCCCTTTCGTCGATACGTGGTGCCGGGCCGTATTGGCAAAACATGACCTTGATATATAGTATCCTTATGCCATTTCTTTAAAAAAAAATCACTATTTTTGTTAATGAGCGTTTTTGCTTTAAACCTAGAAAACAAGAAAAATATTCAACGGTAGGTCTCATTTTTGTCCGGCGTTTCAGTTCTAGCTGAAAAGAGATGGTGAAAGCAAATTTACAATAAGCTAAGGCGACCCACCATCTGCACGAAGCCGCATGCCTACATGTGCTCCAATGAGGGTAACCTGCCAAAGTTAATGTCATGCGTCAATGGCGGCTCAAGCAATCTTTACTTTTTTCTCGTTTCTGCATCCGTTCTTCTTGCGTCTGCGGCAAAAACTAGAAGTGGGAAGGCAGATAAACGGAAATTGGTGGAGGCAGGTGGTAGCGTTATGGTTAGAGTGCCCATCTCCCAAATGCAGGATGCTGTATTTGGGAGATGGGCTCGAATCCCGGTGGTTTGTTTGGGAAGACAGCTTTCTGTGCACTCTGGTGACTGCGACGCTCAGAATTAGGCGGCAGCCTGACGACAACGGTCGCCGTCAACGTAACAGAATAAGCAGGCGTGCAAGGTCCCACTTAAACCCGAAAGTACATTCAGAGGACATACGCTCTACTCTTGTCGGCAAAAAAAAAGGGATCAGCAACGAGCGGTGTTGTTTAGCGACGCTGTAGATCGATAATGTCACCATAGACAGGACCATGCTCCAATCCCGGTGCTCAGTGGAAATATACGTCGACAGCATTTCAACTAGCGTGTTATTGATACTTCATTAAGGTCGTTGCATGTTTGTGTTGTGTCTTGCAGGAGCGAGTAGTATAGGAGATGACACTGGAGAGAAGGCGGTGAGCGAAGTCCGCGAAAAGTAATTGAGGATAGCCATATTGAACGTCGACGCCGTGTTGAAGAAAGCCTGCGACTTCAGTTGCTCACCCGACAGAAAGGCTTGAGTGGTAGCATACCGCTGGGCGTATTTGGTAACCACAGCGATAGACACACACTTTGCGGAAGTAAACAGAGGAAAGGCACGTAGTGAGATGGTCGCCCTTTTCGAGCTCTGGTATAGCTTGAAAAATGAATGTGGCGAAGTATGACGTACCAAATAGTATATGCCAATCCAAATGAATCAGCGTGGTCATACTTGCGCGACATGCCATGGTGGCCTGCCACCAGGACATCATGAAGTTGCAGCGATGACAGTTTTCATTGGGTACTTGAGGATAAAAACGAGCACATCAGAGACGTCCGAGGTATGTTTCTACGGTATAAGAACACATCGCTCTCGCCCCCCCCCCCCCGAATAACTACATCACGAATGTAAGCTTACGAATAGGGGCATCATAAGATCGAGCACTAGGGCGCTTGTTGATCTTGTTCAGGATGACGTCAGCGTTTCATTCAGCGTTTATTTCTGAGACAATGAGCTGGAGTTACGTTTATTTGCATCACAATGGCGGGCGTAATCAGGCAAACATTGACAGTATTTCATTAGAGGGTGCCTGACTACTCTGTGGAGATTACGTTTAACAATGATAACAAACACAGAAAGCTTTGCTTACATCGATTCGCACATACGTGGGATACGCATAATTTTGTGACTATCAATTTAGATGCTTCAGAATGGCGCTCATTAGCCCAACATTTCCATCCACAGTGAGCAAATGCTGCTGTCGTATCCACAGTAAAATTGATTTAAATGGCTTTAATCCCATGGACATATCGCCGCCAACTTCTGTGGGGATGGAGTCGTCAAAATTGAATACAGGTGACAGGGAAATCAGGAGGTTGATGAACGACAAGAAGGCGGAAGCTTGCACAAGACCTCAGGGATATAAAATGACTTTTTGAGCAGCTTGGTCAGGGGGCCATGCAATGGTTTCCACGTCTATTAAAAATCCTCCAACATATTAAAAGAGGCCGACAAAAATGCGCGAATTTTGGGAAAGGTGAAACCGCTGGAAATTTCACGACAGCCTTAGCCTAAATATAAAAGATGACTTAAAAATAAGAAACCATAACGTTGACAAGGTGGCCAAATTCTGGCACAAATAAATCGGCTGTTGAAGCAGTTCAGCTGAAACGCAATGGTGCGAAATAAGGCGAGAATGTCGGCAAGTGTTGAAGAAAGGTCAAGTAGGTCCTGTGGCCGAAGCCAGCGCTCGGCAGCTGTCAAACGACTGCACGTATTAGCGAGATGCCTGGTCGTCAGTAATTACAGTATGATTCGGGTCTGAAATATTGGTCGCGGATTCCATCACATTGACTACAGTGCATTCTACGGTGTCATTCTTGAACAGATGGTACCCATTCTCTCGCAATAAGGATGGGAACAAATTGTCTCACGTGCCAGCTGTCCCCTTCCTCCTACTGCCAACATTCCTTTCCCTCCGTAGTTGCTTAGCTTTTATTGGGTTCGGCTGCTAATCACGAGGTCTCAGGATCGAATCCCAACCGCGGCAGCCGTATTTCAATGGGTTTGAAATGCGAAAACCCGCATACTTAGGGTTAGGCGCACGTTTAAAATCCCAAGTGGTCTAAATTATTCCCGAATCGTCCACTACGGCGTGCCTCATAATGAAATCGTGGTTTTGGCAAGTAAATCCTCATAATGCGTTATGTAACATTCGATAAGGATGCCCTGGGCAGCCGCACAACTCTTGAATACAATTAAGTGTCAGGAGTTGCGCGCGAGGTCTTTGAATATGTCGTCGTCATCATCATCATCATCATTATCATCAGCCTGGTAACGCCCACTGCAGGGCAAAGACCTCTCCCATACTTCTCCAACAACACCGGTCATCTACTAATTGTGGCCCTGCCGTCCCTGCAAACTTCTTATTCTCATCCACCCACCTAACTTTCTGCCACCCCCTGCTACGCTTCCCTTCCCTTGGAATCCAGTCCGTGTATAATAGCTGTGTCTTACCAGTACTCACTTACGGGGCAGAAACTTGGAGGCTTACGAAAAGGATTCTACTTAAATTATGGACGAGGCAACGAGCTATTGAAAGAAGAATGATGGGTGTAACGTTAAGGGATAAGAAAAGAGCAGATTGGGTGAGGGAACAAACGCGAGTTAATGACATCTTAGTTGAAATCAAGAAAAAGAAATTGGCATGGGCAGGACATGTAATGAGGAGAGAAGATAACCGATGGCCATTAAGGGTTGAATATGTGGATAGCCTTTATGGCGTTCGATAGCTGCTAGTCTACATTGCGGCTATATAATAAAGGTGGAACGGCAACATGGTAGAAAATGTGGAGAACATACAAATCCCGCATATATTACTGCACAATAATTTCAAATAGCGTTCTTGCTTCACGCACGTGGATAACCGACATAGGAGACTACTTTGGAAGCTAACTGCAAGTACTGTATATGTCGTACGCAAGGGTGTACCTGGCCTGGTGGCCAGTAAATGTGACGTAATATTGCGAGCAGCTTCGGCCATAGCATGCTAACGGATGACGACATGAAGTGACTAGCGCAAGAGAGGACAGGGGACACTAAAGACGCTACAAGGACAAGCGCCCAGTTGGAAGTTTGCGCTTATCCTTGTCGCCTCTTTAGTGTCCCGTGTCCACTCTTGCGCTAGTCACTTTAGCATGAAATACCAACTAGCCCCCTCTCACACCCTGCGACGACACAGGGACAGTTTGCTCAGCTCTTGTTTCGTGACGTTTGTGTCAAGGTGAAAAACCAACATATCCATGTATATGTCTTAATAAGCACATCTAGACTTGCAGCTGCGGCGATAGCCCATGAGTGCGCATTGCAAAGTCGCTAGTGAAATAATTGTGTGCACCTTAACGAATTCGATAGGGGAAAATCAAAATCAATCCACGACGGCGTCTGTAGTAGGCGCTGTGCGATGTTCGGACGTTAACAATGTATGCCGATTGAAGAAAGGCTGCCCCGGAGTGCTTCTGACGGTTAGGCTAGCTTCTTTACTCCGTAGAACGAAAAAAAAAGAAAAAAAAGAACCGCATCAAAAGCCCAGAATCAACAATTGCTCGTCGCGAGTAAACGCTGGGTGACAAGTAATTTCCAGGCGACGAGCGAATACGCTTGATCAAGAACACTGATAACGCCGGCGGGACAAGCATTGTGGCGAAGTTCAATGCGCAGGGATAGCTTTTACTTTTTTATTTTTGTTTGGTTGACGTCATCACGCGTCACCGCGGGAAGTTTGAAAAGTTTAAGGTGAGTACGCTACGTGGTGGCATTCACGGGAACTAAACCCTTGTGTCCAGAAAAGCTGGATACGGGTGCCTCGGTCAAATCTGCAACCTCGAGCAATGCCATAGCCGCAGTGCTACTTCGGCGGGCACAGTAGTGTTTATTTGACGTGCGACCGCTACCGATGTGTCGCCTAGACCCTGTGGCGCACTTTAATTAACGCAACTCTGCTTACACATGTCCTGCGTATGTTTACCGCTAGACATACTTTATGCTTCTATTTTTATAAATAGCAGAAGTGGACCATACCGTATCTTGAAGTTAAGTTTATGTAGCCTTTCTTTGCCGTCTTAGGTTAGCTTTTTCTATTCCACCCCTCACCCCTGGTGTTTGTATGAGAACTGCGAACCAAAGGTGGCAAGGCTTTAGTCACTCGTTTCGCGACTGCCTCTGTTCAGCCCATTCTCTGCCTTCTCTTCCCGCTCCTTCCTTCCATTCTACCTAGCTAAACTCTGGATTGGCATGTTGGTAAAAAGGTAAGCGCTGGCGAGGGGTCACGGTCACTTACAGCTGTCAAAAGGCTAATGTGGCCTTGACCCTGAACCTCCAAGGGGCATTGTGCCATTCGACGGGGTGCGGTCAAAACGAGTTCTTCGCGTCTTTTCTCTGCCACGCTCTTTCCATGTATATAGAGCTTTTCATCTGGTGAGAAGAATAGGGAGCGCGGCGCATCTTGACGGTATTGCTGTCGCTAGCTGCGGAACGATTTCGGGATGGTTTAGATCTTACTTTGTGAAACTTACGCATGCCTGTTCATATGAGGTCGTAAGGGGAGCCTTTCGATGCACCGGTAACTACAGTACGCGCTTGGGGGCCCAAACATGTGACGCGGATTATAAGCCGCGGTGTGTGTAAGTGTTGTGAACTATTTTGCGTATATACGTTTCAATGAAACGCATAGAATAGAACCGGTGTCTCTGTGTTACCAGCATGATAGGGTAAATCTGCTGTTTATCTGATGGCTCGGCGTAGGGACTAAAACATAAGTGCACATGCTCGCGTGCGGTCAACCTAAGGCAATCACGAAACACCTAAGCGGCAGGCGCTAGCAAATAATTGTGGTACACCGTCATCGTTTTCAGGCATTTTAAGTCTAGTAGGCTTGAAATCACTATATGTTTACGCTAGCCTTCCTGCACGATGTCGATGGCGCTGCTCCACACAGCGATTACTGCAACTGGTGAACCAGCATGATACATATATAAGGTATGTGAGTCGGCATTGATCTTTTGCCCATTAGAGCCTTAACATATGAGAGGGATCGCATAATAAGAAAGCGATGGCTATGTTTGAGGTCAACATTTCCGTAATACGTGTGAGTGCATTATAGAGAACGGAACGAACACAACCGGAAAAAAAAATTCGGTTATCATCCTCTTTCTGGAAAAACAGAGAAACACGTGCCAAGACCACAATACGAGCTCACATTGTCACGCCGCACAACGTGTATAGATATATAAACATTGACGCTGCATGCTTGGAACATACGCTGTATAGAACAACGGTAACTATAATCCAGCACCTACCCTTGCTTGGGACGCTCGCACAGTTGGTATAGTTCACACTGTAAGTTATGCTGCTATTACTAATCAAAACTATTTTATATTCATGGGTGGAAACCTCATACGCAGAACCATGTAATCACGCAATGTAATCTGCAGCTAACAGTTTGAACGCTTGTCAAACTATAACAGTACAGCTGCTATCAAAGCAGAACGGTTCCCACGCGGTTACAATCGTCGTGTATGTTTCGTTGCTCCGAAACCACAGCTTAAAACTAGACCATAATACTGCAATAAGGTCACAATAGTGAATGGAACTGTCAGTAACGCACAATTTATCTCCGAGGCTGATTGTAGGCTCTAACATGTGCGCACACATCGCGCTTCGTGTTCCCTGCGCCTCAACGTCGGTAGAAAGCCCTGCCAAAGTGACTTAAACCACATCAGTACGTCTCATGCAACCGTTTAGCGCGTAGAAGACGCACGTCCTGCTAAATAGACCGTACGAGCGCGAACACAAACACCAGAAACTACCGCCGAGCGTATACCTGCCATGCGAAAGGGAGCACTCGACCAAGCGAGCATGCCGACTGCCCATAGATGGCGCCACAGCGTAGGAAACGCACCTTAGAGACTCAGAAGAGCCACCAGTTATTGACAATTATGTTTGGGAAGGGTGCAACAGAACTAAGTCGGAAAGAAAGGTAGGGGGAGTCGGAACGCTCATCCATCAGGGAGCCAAATGGAAAAGAGTAAGTTCACAATGTCAAGAGCATCTTTGGTTATCAGGTAAAATAAGTGGCAAAGAAACTTGGCTGGGCGTTACGTATTTGTGGACCGGAAAAAATTGCACAGAGAAAAATAAAGAGTTAGTGGAATGCATAAGCGCTGATATTAAGGGTTTCGGGAGTGGTGCTGAAATTGTCCTGTTAGCTAGGTGACATGAATGCCCACATACAGGATTTAGATGGCTATACCGACAATAACGGAAAGTCAATGCTGTACCTTTGTGAGCAAAATAACCTCGTGATCGTGAATACAGGCCTACGTGTGAAGGACAGATCACGTGGGAAGTGGGAAACCGGCAATCGACCATTGATTACTGTCTGATGACAGAAGGAATTCATGATAAGTTGAGAGAAATGGTCATCGATGAGGAAGGGTTTAACAGCATAGGGAGCGACCATAAGCGCATCATATTGAAAATGGGATATGTAGTTGGGAAAGAGAGCAAGGAGAGCAAAATGGCCAGTCCAAATTTGAACGCTGAACAAATAGCAAATACAGTCACTAGAGTTGAGGAAGAACTTGGTAAATGGCCAAGTAAAGAGTGGGAATATGGTGAGCTTATAAGTGTAATAAAGACAGAAATACGAAAAGAGAACCAACATGTTCGTTGGAAAGGAAAAAAGAAACCGAAACGCTGGTGGAACAAGGAGATACGAGAAGCGATCGCCGAATGACAGAAAGCAACTCGAGAGCACAGGCAGGCAAAGAAGGCGTAGTCGCCACAGGATGAAGTAACTAGTAAATGGGAAATATACCGGGAGAAAAAGTCTATGGTTCAAATACTGGTGCAAACAAAATTAAAAGCTGAAAGTGAACGTTGGTTGTAAGAAATACGTGAGAAACAGAAGGCCGCACCTAGAATATTTTGGAACCACATAAAATTTTTGGGCAGGAAGTCAACCACAATACAACAACATATCCTAGACGAAGATGAAAACAGACTCGAAGGAGAAGCGGCAATAAATTACATCCGAAAAGCAACAGCCGAATCTTTCCAAGGCAATGAAGAGGTTATACTTGTTGAAAAAAAGAGCATGAAACAGACCCAAGGGGAAAGGCAGCTGGTGCTAACAAATTTAAACTGGAAGAAAGCGGAAGAGAAAATTCCTAAGCGTATAGCCACAGGGCTAGACGAGATTCCCATTAGGCTGATAAATGAACTAGGACCAAAAAGTAAGGAAGCTCTGGTGAAAGCAGTGGAAAGAACTTTAAAAGATAGACGAATACCAGACAGCTGGTGACAAAGAATAATGAATTTGATTTATAAAGGAAAGGGGGAGAAAGACAGAATTCACTCGTATAGACCATTGACCATTACATCGGTAATATAAAGGCTCGCAATGCAGGCAATCAAATTAAAGCTTCAAGCATGGACTGATAATAATGGCATTTTGGGAGAGCTTCAGAATGGTTTCAGAATAGGTAGGCGTTTGGATGACAACTTGTTTGTTATTACTCAGTGTATTGAAATATCAAAAGCAGAAAGCAGACCGTTGTATGTGGCCTTTTTAGAAATTACAGGAGCCTACGACAACGTTGACCGCAACATATTGTGGGATATCCTGGAAGGGGAAGGCTTAGGTAACGATTGTATACAGCTTTTGAGAGGGATTTACCTAGAAAATACCGGTTGCGTTGAATGGGAAGGGATGAGGAGCGAGGAGAATGTTCATATCAACAAGGGACTGAGGCAGGGGTGCCCTTTATGCCCGCTGTTGTTTATGATGTACATGGTGAGGATGGAGAGGGCGCTAGAAGGAAGTAATGTCGGGATTAATCTCTCAAACAAACAGGCGGGTACAGTAATAGAGCGGCAACTCCTAGGTTTATTTTATGCGGATGACATTGTGTTGCTAGCTAACAAGCAAAGTGATTTGCAACGTCTGGCTAATATCTGTGGACAGGAAGGTAACGATTTAGGCTTGAAGTTTAGTGTTAGAAAATCAGGTGTTATGGTATTCAATGAAAACTGTGAACAGACAGCGGAGATACAGGGTCAAGAAATACCTCGGGCAACAGAATATAAATACCTTGGTATATGGATAAACAAAGGCAATGGATATATGGAAACACAGGAGAAAACCATAACAGTAAAGGGGAAGAGAAATGCAGCCATAATGAAGCATAGAGCGCTATGGGGATGCAATAGGTACGAGGTCCTCCGAGGTATGTGGAAAGGTGTAATGGTTCCAGGACTTACTTTTGGAAATGCAGTTGTTGGCTATAAATCAGGGGTACAATCAGGACTCGACGGGAACCAAAGGTCAGTGGGTCGCCGCGCATTGGCCGCTCACGGGAAGACTACAAACGAAGCTATGCAGAGTGATATGGGCTGGACTAGTTGTGAAGTGAGGGAAGCTTGCAGTAAAATTGAGTATGAAGAGCGGCTGCGGAATATGGAAGAAAGTAAATGGGCTGGGAGAGTGTTCAGGTATCTGTACAGGAAAAACATTGATTCACAGTGGAGGAAAATAACTAGGAAGCTTACCAGCAAGTATGCGGCCTGTAGGGTGGACAACACAACAACAAAGGTCAAGCGGAAAATAAGAGAAGCTGAATTAATCTCATGGGTGGCGGCAATGGAACAGAAACCTGCCATGAGTAACTATTAAGAGGAAAAAACGAAATCAGGAAAAAACATTGATTCACAGTGGAGGAAAATAACTAGGAAGCTTACCAGCAAGTATGCGGCCTGTATTGTGGACAACACAACAACAAAGGTCAAGCGGAAAATAAGAGAAGCTGAATTAATCTCATGGGTGGCGGCAATGGAACAGAAACCTGCCATGAGTAACTAATAAGAGGAAAAAACGAAATCAGGAAACAAACCATTTATGATAACTCAAAGGAAAGCTCATTACTTTTTGCAGCGAGATCAGGGGCGCGATCGGAGATATTTTGTTCGCTGCGCGTTCTGTTCAGTTGCTGCAACGTCACAAAGTTGCAGTATGCAAAATTTGTGACAGCGGGGCGGAGAGAGCAGCCAATCAGGAAGCGGTGACCTCCCCGGAAGTTTACGTCCGTCGTTTGTCGTCTGCTTCAAGCAGCATACTACAAAACCAAATGTTTCTCGTCTTCCAAATTAATTAAATCTTTATCTAAACAAATGTATTTTTCTTCTCAAGCCCAAACACGTTTTCAAATAGTAGTACGTGTGAATACTGCAATTTATAACTATTAGGTTCTTTGCGTCGTCCCTAGGTGGTGTCGCGCACAGCGAGAAGGAAAAAGAAAAAAAAAACGACGGGAAGAGTGGCGCACTTTTCAAGAGGCAGCGACAACATCCCAGTGGCTCGCTGGCACCGATGATGTTGTCGATTTCTCTGTGCAACCAGCGAATTATTTGTTTCGAGAAAGAAAAACGACGCCGGAATTCACTTTCTGTCATTTCTTCAAACGCGTTTCGCAAACGTGCCATTCTGCAGCCGAAAAGGCCGCCTGTTGGATCCAATCCAATCCACCAGACGCGCCATGCGAAGCCGTATGATCGCTCCAAACTTCTCAACTCCCGTCGCGTTCGGACGAAATGCTCGGTGGGCGGATGATTGACAGGAGCGTGTCGTCATTTTGACGTCAGCAAAAACGGGGCGGCGCCCCGCGGCTGGCGACGTCGGCGCGGAGTAGGCCAATCGCGCGCGCCGGTAACCGAACGAACGCGCCGAACAACCGTCTCCGATCGCACCCAAGGATGCCTTAGAACACGTACCTATAAAGCGAGATATAAGAAGGAAGAAGAAGCATGTGCTTGCTGTGGTAAAGCTAGGGAAACTACGGAGCATGCTTTATTAGAATGTGCAGACGTCTACCCAGCAGCCGATTTAGGCACCACTGACCTCCTTGAAGCCCTTGGGTTCAGATGGAGCAGTAGTAAAGCAAACATGTCCCCAATAGACATTAGTAAGAGGCGACTGGACGATTGGTGGAAGAAAAGTAGGGAAACGACATAAGGCGGAGACGTACAAAAGCACAGTTCGCAATAGGGGATCAGAAAATTTGGGCGTGGCAGTTCATAGGTTTTTTTTGTCTTTTTTCATTGTTTAACCTAGGTAGAATATTAGGCAGTATAGTAGCAAGAGCTTGGTGGCGAAACCCACCGCCCCGTTCCAAAGGGGACGCTCATAACATCCATCCGATTAGGTAGAATATTAGGCAGTATAGTAGCATGATCTTGGTGGCGCAACCCACCGCCCCGTTCCAAAGGGGACGCTCATAGCATCCATCCATCCATGGTGGCGCCTGTGAAAAAACGGTGTATACCCGCTCTCAGCCGCTCCCCGACAGCAGCAGCAGGAACAGTGGGAAGGACGAAAGAAAACGCACAGAAAATTTCGCTTTAAAACTCATATAAGCACGTATTAGCATTTCGTACTAGACTAGCATTGAGTATACCACCTAAACCCGAGTAAGTCCTGCATACCGTAAACTGCTAAAACAAAAGCAGAAACCATAGCACACAATGGAGGGTGAATCAAAGAACGAATCCATTGGTCCCTGCCCAACACGTTCAACAATTGAACAATGAATGAACTACTTGAACAAAAGGTCACGTGACTATCTTCACTCTCGCGCTCTGCTCACATGTGCATTATTCGGTGCCTTTCGGGTCCTCTCATTCGCGGTCTCTAGAATATTCATTTCTTGCCTGACTAGTCGTCGGCCATGGCCATGAGCTCCTCCATGAACCCGTCATCCACGGTGGAATGGTGACACGTTGCGGGACTGTTGGCACAGGACACCAGGTCACGGTTGACATCCAGCTTGTGCTCGCGTGACGCTGTCTCGGCGCCACCTATGATGCTTTCTTCAACTGCATCGTCGCCGATACTGCGGCATCCCTTGAAGCGCTTCAGAGGAATGCCTGCGCATAGCACAATAAATGGAAGGCCATAGGTTAGGGTTCTCGAAGATACGAAATTTAGAAATCAAGGCAGTAACGCACATCTCGCAAGATCACAGGAATTGTGCAAGAAGAAACAATACAGAGAAGGAAACAAACTTATCAACCGAAGTAAGTTTCTATCCCAGTCAAAATGCGTGTTCTGAATATACGGGGGAAGTCACAAAATATTTTATGTTCTCCTTATCGGTCTAATTAGTCATGCTAATTACCACAGTTCTCAAGTATTGAGAATAGGGACAAGCCTACATTTATAAAGTTCTCGAGAGTTCCAAAGAACCTTGTTGACCCTATCGTTTTCATATATTACAGTCTTTCCGTGGGACGCGTAACAAATTATTGCTTACCAACTAAAACAGGAGGAAGACGGGAGGAAACGAGAACAAGGTGAAAGCGGGAGGCAACGTTTCGACAAGTGGACTTGTCGAAACGAAAACGCTGTCGAAACTAAAAGTAGGAAATATAAGCTGCTGAACAAGATATTTCATAGAAAGTTGTGTGGTTATATTATTGGAAGTTTACCTCTGTAGCATAACTTGTAACGTTGAATAATCAATCTTGAAAAGTTATGCAATCGGGCACACGACAAAATCAGTGTGACGTGGTGCGTACCACCGTAAACAAACTACATTATTCAGGCTCTCCTCAAATGTTTCGGCCAATTTTTAAACCTTGTGCAGAGTTTGTTAGGACGCCTTGTATTTAAAAAGAATACAAAAGAAATGCTGAGGCTTGTCGCTAGCGCGACTTTCTCGAGCATGCCAACGTTTACAACGTGTCCTATCGATGCAATACGCAATACGTTTAAAGCGCCGTTTTGCTTGCAGCAGAGCTGCCACGCAAAACGGCGCTTTAAAGGTATTGCGTATTGCATCGATAGGACACGTTGTAAATGTTGGCATGCTCGAGAATGTGCCGCTAGCGACAAGCCTCGCTTCTGTGCAAACCTTTTGTGAGAACGTCAAGCGGACTACCAATGCTAAAACTTCAAAAAAAAAATGCAACGTAAGACACACATGCGCACATAATACGACTGCGAGCGTTGAGAGCAGTAGACGATCCACATTAAACAAAATTCACGTGAAATGTTTTGGATATAAATGTTGCAGTACAGAATATGTTTATATCAAAATTGGAAGCCCAGCGCTTAGGCGAAATACCCAAAAAATAACGGCACACCTATTTGAGGACGGCCCTGCGGGGGCAAGCAAGCAGAAAGCTTTATCAGTTTTTCAGATATTTCGGAAGCTTTCAACATGATGTGGCAAGAAATGCCACACGAGATGTACGCGCCGCAAAAGTCATGGTAATATGTTCCAATTCCGTCTAAAATGTTATGTTGGCCTACCTGATGTTAGCATATTAATTATATTCTTCAATATTGATAACAAACCTAACAATTGTAACAATCAGTGTTAAGAACTGTCATAAACCCTGCAATGCAAAAAAAGTACTCACCACCACGGTAGACGATGCGTTTCTGAGCTGCGGGTCCTGACGAAGGGCCGGGCTCGGAAACAGCGTCACCGCCTGCAGCCCGCTCGGAGGCCACTGCAGCGCCTGTAGCCAGGATTACAGTCTCCCGTGAAGCCAGCTCCACTCTCCTTGGGCACACCACGCGGCCACTGGGCAGGGTGAAACGCACTCGCTTTGCTGGCATGGCTCCTTTGCTCGGTACAGCGAATCCGATGCACGTCCGCACACAACGAAGTCGGGCGTCGAATGAATTTTTTTTCACTCGCAAGGCAACGCGCATCTTTCCCTTTCCCTCTCCCACTGCACCAACCAATGGGGTGGTTGGTTAGGAAGCGTCCGTGCAAGGTCAATGTATCTCAAGCCCCGCCCATACTCGTGCCGCCCCCCCCCCCCCCGCAGGAGCTGGATCCGACACATTTTAACATAAAACGGAGGAGTAATTGCGCATTTGTAATGCAAAGAAATTTGGAATAATTTTACCTTGTCCCGGCCCAGACATTCCCACCTGTGGCGACGGCAGCAATACAAAAGCCGACATTTACCACTACACCATGCTGCTCTCCCAACGACCACAGAAATAGTCAGGTTTGAAAACGAGACTGATCCACACTTAAACCATTGACGTTCTGTCATGACTGTTTAAGGTAAGCGGGGAAAAAAGTGGTGTGTTTCCTAGCAGCGTTCACGTCCGAGCTGCAAACTGGCTGCTGTATAGTTCATTGTTCCGTATATCAGGTGCGTGTCCTTCGCTCGACTTCGTGCTCCAATTCAGCGTTGTATAATGTTTAACTCGGACGGCGTTACTCGGGCGATTGAACATCCACCATGCATGGTCAACATTTTGAAATTGTTTTTCCGTCAGTGGGACATCGCGGCCATGACAGTCGAGGAGGGTGTCAGTTTTTCGTGTTCGCTCAGTTACAGGGAAACACGGTGGCTTTTCCGTTATTAACCGCTGCAGTTCTACGCCATTTGGCTTGAATAGCCCGAAGACGCATGTGGTGTGTGCTATACAGGAACCGGGTGCGAGTGAAGCACATTTATCTACACCCCGTAGGCTTGGTTAAAGGAAAAGTAAAGCCAATCAGTGAGGAAATATTGTTCCCTTAAGCATGTATCAGCTGGGACTGTAGATAAGTGCTGTAAAATTGCATTGCAGAGTATAAGGATTTCTGATTTTAGCTTAAATTGAGTTGTCCCAAATTTTTTGAACAGAGGAAGCATTATGAATGACCATACAGCACGCACAACTGATTGATTGGCTGCAGCTATTATGTGAAAGAAACTATAGGCCCCTGCGACGCTGCCGTCGACGACTCAGCGCTTACGCGTGGATGTGAAAACGCCAGTACACGCTATCAATGCCAATGCCGCACTTCGCCATTTCCCTCTCAAGTTTCTTCTTTTTTCATTTTCCGTAGAAGCATGCGCTATCCTCAGCCTCCTAACTTGCGCTTGCTTTTGTTCATGCCACAGATTCTCGAGGTTAAACACAGACTTCTGAATGCAGCTGATGTTACTTGATCGCCTAACCTTGCGACCCATTTCATGCGGGATCGGTAGCCACTTCGAACTTGTTCGCCCCCTTCACGTTTTAAGTATGTTGTGCTGTGATTTTTCGCGGCGCCCTATGTCAGCTAGTATGCGGCGTTCCGGTGTTATCTAGACATACATATTCAAAGTGATGTTGAATATTGAGGGATTATTGTGCATTGGTAAGTGACAGTGTGCGAAGCCGCTGTCGCAGATAAAGGGACCGGTGGGGCGAAGACAACTTAACATCGAGAGCGAACGGGTGAGCGCAAGAAGCCGACGAGAAGAAGCGACGCGCGTGATGTCTGATGCGACGTCAAAACATAATACTAAGAAAGGAACCATTCAGGATCGTACACGTTGGGTGACGTAGAAGAGAATTAAGGAAGAAGAAGAGATGAGTAAGAGACCAAGGGCCGTGTTTGATGCCGTTTGAATTTACATATAATCAACAAAACGAATAACTCTTTCATTGTTCTCTTATAATTTGCTTCTTTTTGTATGTTTCGTTTTCTTGATTTTTTGCTCACATCGAAATCGTAACATTCCAAAGGTATAGGTAATCGTTTCAGCACGCAATTCTTCGCCATTGATTGATTGATTGATTGAAAACTTTATTGTTCCACCGAGCTGGGGTGCCCGCCTCTTAACTTACACGTAGGTAGGGGAGGAGGACGAAGCAGTCCCCGCGTGTTGAGGACGGTGAGTCTTCACGGCCTCAACGGCCAGGCGGATTGCTCGACGCTGGTCGTCTTCAGCCTCGCTCTGGAGCAAGGCCTCCCAGGCTTCTCTACTGACAATGTTTTCCTTGGCCCCTGGGAGCCAGCACACTCCCATATTATATAGTCTAGCGTACCTTCGCCAATCCCGCGTGTGCGTAAGAGCCATAACATGAGGCCATTGTCATCATCATCATCGAGACCCTAGAACGGCGTGCACTGTAAACGAAAATAAACCCAGCTGGGGTTTTTTAAGAGGTGATGTGCCCTAAAACATCCGCTCCTCAAATATTTACTCCGATGTACGGGAGCAAAACAGCGCCATTCCCTCATTTCACTCCGCTGGCTAGCTGCGGGAGTATTAAGGCTACATGACGCGATTTTACTCCGCTTCAAAATCTTGTTCTCCCGTGAAACTCCGACAGGGTGTTTTAAAAAACTCCCCTCCACCGAAAAAGGTTGGTCACGTGGCGCTTCCCATGAGGCTGTGTGCCTCGCCAGCGACCGGGCGCGTTCGGCGGAGCCGGCAGTGCTCATGGCTGACGGTTTGTTTACGTCTGTGAAGTGTCGTTCCGTGACAGCGTTTCGTCAATTTGTTTCCCGTATTTCCTTCCAGAAAGTGTTACGGTATGCCTGAAGCTAACTGTATCTCAGCTTCAAGTAGATTAGCTGTGATCACTTTGCTGACAACGTTGATTGCAAGAGCAACGTTTTTAAGTGCGGAAAAAGGCTTAGGTATACCTCGAAGCTGCTCACTGGCTCGTGATGTCGGTTCAGGTTCTGACTGTGTTTTCGTGCTGCGTGACCCTGGCCTGTGTTCTTCAGTACGTGGAATGCGACTTCTATGTCTTTTTGGGTACATGCTGGCAACGTCCAGTGTAGTGTTTGAAAGGACCGCGTAGCAATGGCAACAGCAGCCACTGTTCGAGCGACGACATCCGTGGTCGCGTATGAATGGTGTACCCCAAGTTCGTTGCGGTGCTGTGTTGCCAGTGAGAATGAGTGCAAGCAACTGTTTTTATGTATCTGTGAACGGATATCCTCACCGGAAGAAAAACGGTAGGACATAAGTATGCGTACTGAAAATAAAGCTTCTTATTGAGCGATGTGAATCGAATTGTTATCGCGCATATAGGTTTTGGTCACGTCGTTGCTTCCGATATTGCATTAACATTACGCTCTATCCGAGACACTGATTTAGACGCATGCCTGCTGGCTCCGAGTTTAAGGATTCACTCGACAGATCAGCGATGTAGCTTCTTTTCACAGCCGAGAGAGATTGCTTGGACGCAGAGCGAGTAGTGCGGTGTATAAAATGTATGACTACGCAATTTTCGGTGTTACGTCGGCACCTGCGGGTCATGCTCACGCGTAATAATTTTTTGCTACGCTACCACTATATAGCAAAAATTTAATTTTGCTATGTAGCCCACTCACATTTTTGTTGCTTTCTGTATCTAACGCACTACTTTTTTGCCGCGAAGGCCGGCAGTGTGCGAAGTCGCTTCAGCACTCATAGAATGGCATAATTTTGAAAAAAACATCATTAACTTTTTTCTCTCACTATTCTGAATTAACAGTTTTGTGCTGATTAAGGTATTAAGGTAGAGAGGCAGATCTCGTATGAACGAGCATGTGAGTCGTAATTCTGAAAACAGCACAGCTGCTCCCTAGGCGGTTTCGAGGCACACAGTATTGTGGCTATATATACTGGCACCGTTGCTTCTAGAGTATCGCGTGTAGGTGGCATGTCTTCCAAATTTCTGCATTGGGCGTTTCTGAAATGTTTATGTATGTCATGACATATTGACTTGTTTCGTCGAATTTGACGCGGTCTCCTGTGCATATTTCGAAATTTGACCAGCAGCCTCTGCATGTCAACATGTTCGCGCAAACTCACGCGATGCCTCTTTTTATACTCCCGTTGCATCTCGAAAAAGCTCCGTCCTTGCAAAGCAAAAAATTAAAAAGACAGAAAGAAAACTCCCATAATTCCACGCAAAAATTCCGCTCGCACGGAGTAAAAATTCTACTCCGATCGTACGGAGCATAATAAACTCCGAACCGGGCCGGGGGTCGCTAGAAGACAAGCAGTATACTCCCACGTCGGAGTTATTTCCGTTTACAGTGTGGTGGTGTTCGGACGCAAGTGAGCGCCGAAGAAGTCAGCGTCCACTGCTAGCGGGAGTAAGCAGTCGGGCCGTGGGCCCGAGCTTGCAGATTACCACAGGTGGAACCTGGACTGCCTAACCTGCTCAGTCAGCACAACGTCCCATCGCGTGGCAACCTTGAGTTGCCACGACGGCTCGGCGCTTTTCAACTTCGCGGCCACGTGACAAGAACTGTTGACGAGGCGTACCCCGCTCTTATTCTAATGTCCTTGTGTATTCTGACACACCTAACAACTTTAGGATTAGAGTAGCGGTGACTTTGATTAATGAGAACTGCATTTGTTACGAGCAGTGTAGAGTGCTTTTCATCCTTTTTCTCCATGCTTTGTTTATGGGTGTTTTCTTTCCACTTTCTATGTGTAAATACACATTCTTCTTTCACTTCTGAAATTTACCGCTTTCATGCTTCATTTGAATGGAAAACATAGATAGCGACATTATTTTAGGTCGCTTTCCATAAACGGACCGTGACAGGGATCAAGGCCTTGCTTAAGGTCTCATACAGGCAGCTTGCGATGTCACTACAACGTAATGACGGCGCCATCTGTAACCGCCACGGCAAACAAACAGCATGTCGGATTTTCGGACGTGGTGAAATGTCGTTTTGCATAAGCAGCTTTTCTAGCGGTGTTCCACAAATTGCCTTCTCGTGAAAATTCCATCTGCCCATGTTAGGTCACATGGTGGTCGGGAAATCTGAGACGGAAACAAATTATTTAATTTTTCTAATATTAATCATCAGATAAAATACATTGGTCCACTCGGGAGGTTTTGACCGTGCCCGTTAGGTCACTCTTACATATGCGGCAATCTCGATGAAGGTTTTACGCGAGGAGGTACGTTGACATCTCGGTGCCTCAATTCCACACGTGTGTTACATAAACTGCGGAAGCCTAGGATCAAGATAAAATCATATTGTACAGCTGCCGCGTATTCAACTGCAAGAAATCAAATTATATCTTAGGGTAATTGCAACTGCTTATGGATGCTACACAGGATAATGTCCAAGAAATCACTGGAATCTCCACTGACCTTGAAAATACTTGATATCGTTTGCAGCTTCTTACAAAGTAAGCATTGACGTATACTTCTCTCTTGCCCACACCAGATAGCCATTTCATATGGTCACTGCGGGTTAAATATAGTGATGACCATTCTGTAGCACATGCGCACAACAGGAAATTGGCAAAGAGCCGTGTCCGTGTTTTAATTGTCTCCAATGTCCTGGCACAGTTGCTCATCAAGGAAATTTCGAACAAATTGCTCACAGTTATTCGGGCCATGGAGAGTACATACGTTGAAAAATGAACCAAGAAATATTTTTTATGGTGTAAACTATTTATTGTGCTAATTAATGAATTGTTTATTGTTTTTAGGCTATGCAAAGGTGAAACGTCACTCCAACATATAAGAAACGAAATAGGGGCTTTGCTTTAGGTTTTCTGTGTTTCTTTTATCGTTGCGGCGCATAAAACACAGCGTAGCAGATATGATATATTGTACATTACGTGGGATGATTTCATTACTGCACATACCACAATGGGGGATTTACCAAGAAGTGGCCGTTACATATCATGCAACCGACTGGAGATACTATCCTGGACGGTGTTGAATTCTGTCATCTTGTCATATTTGGTAATGGCGGTATTTTGATCATATCGGAGGCACCTGTGGGCATCTCTAATTGGCTCAAAATGCCGTCATTGCCCAATTCCACGACGTTGCGGAATCGACACTGTCAAGAATAGTGTCCGTAGCTCTTTTACATCATTGCCGCGTGTTGTTGAGGAATATATTTTCCATACATTGGCACATCCCAGGTGATCTGTGATGAAGCAACCTGTACATGCGCAATAACCAAGAAAAAATGAAAAAGAAATACAATACAATGTAACATCTGCCACATTGTGTAGCATCGGCATACGCGAGGGCAGATGCACGTGTCACGTACCTTTGTGCCAAAGAAAACTACACAAAGAGAGTTCTTTTTTTTTGTCGGCCGTAGAAATTCCACTTATCGTTGCTCTCCTAATAAATTAAAGAACGTGTTCAGACACCCGTACGGCAACTCACGAGCACATCTCTCTCGATGATCAAGTCCACTTGGTGTCGCAAACCTGGGGTGATGAAGAGTGGCCGCAGTGGTCAGCGAATTACCTGTCGCGTTGCCTCTGACCTTAGCGCAAATTATGCTTGGGAAAACATACACACCATTCTGGAAGCCATCCATCATACCTGATTGCTTAGCGTTAATAACCACCGCAGATTGCAGCCAAGAAGAGCCGCCTGCAGGCCTCTACCCCCCCCCCCCTCTCTTGCCCACGCTTATATTGTCACGTGTACCTATCTTTATCGGGCGCCTAACAAATTTTCTCGCACAGCGTGGGATGCGCCTGCGTGTGTCCGAAGTTTCTGGAAAATTATCGATGCTTCTATCCGGCTGTCTGTTGTCGCCGAACTTTGTGTTATCTGATTTCATTGCGGGACGGAAATGGTGTAGAGCTTCGTGGAAGGCAGGCGGGTCCGAGTGATTAGTCTGGAACATTCGGCGACTGCTATATAAAAGCCGACGCGCTTAAACCGCTGATCAGATTTTCGACGATCGCCGACCCTGTTCGCCGCTATCGTTGAGTTATAAGTGTAGCCTGATTTTGTGGGCACAGGTTCGCCCCAAAAAAAGTAGTTTTGTCTTTCACAGTATTGCTACTGTGTTCTTCAGCGTCACCACCACGTGACATCTGGTGGAGGTGCGGGGTAACGTTCCCCGTACCTCTCGCAGATGTCACGCGGTGGTTAGGTTGAAGAACACCACTCACTCGTTCATTCACTCTCGCACTGCATAGGTTCAAGAACAATCTGTCCTCTTGGCTGAGTCCATCCCAGTCTTAAACCTATGCAGCGCGAGAGTGAGTGAAAGAAAAGAGGTGAGGGGGCAATCATTCACAGACGCAACACCCGATCGACGTCACCGACTTGCACGGACCAATGGAAAAACTAGGAAAGTGCTCCAAAATGAGAGCGCATGACCATGACGCCCCCCCAAAAACGTTGAACCGAAACTAACAAGCACACGCATGCAGAGAAAAACACACGAATACTTACTTAATGTTTCACAATTTAAACGAAACGCAAAAAAGGGGGGATTTCCATGTCAGGGGTTCCTCGGAACAAAAGTGTGCGCGCCTCCTTGGCCGCATCACATTGTTGTTTTTTTCTGTGCAGATTTCAGGCAATTAAGTTGAGTGAAATCATCTTTCAAGTAATCACATTTAAAACGAACTTTTACTCATGATCTTCAGACGGTCGTGTTTCTAGCATCCTGATCGAGCACTACAGATAAGAACCGAGTCACAGAGAGGAAGGACGTGATAACGCAGTAGCTCGGTTTCACAGAGAAATCGTGACTGCTTCCTGTGGCTGCGGTGTCCGTGATCGCATTTACTCGAAACTCTTTTTTTACATTCTCGGCAGAGCAATGGAAATCTACCAAGTTTTAGAAACTCAACTCGACATTGAGTTTAACATTGCCACTGACACGTTCGTTGAGAACAAACAAACGCACTCGTTCACAAGACGAGAAACAATGTACACAATTTACTGTGTACGCGAACTTTGGTCGTATTTGTCTTTTTTTTCCTTTCGTTCGATTGTACTGCTCTTTTAGATTCAACGTATATTTACGTCCACATATTTAAGTTGGCACCAAGCTAGTCGCGTCTCACGTGCATAAATATATTTTTATTTTGCTTAATTTCACCTTGTTTTGTGTGCGAAGAAGTTCTTGTGTCTTTTTACGTTACAAGCACATTGTGAGTTTCATCTTTTCGTTGTTTTGTTACTTATGTTTAATGGGTGTCCTTTTGTGTTTCGCTCTCCTATATTTGTAGCATCGGGACGATGCATTTTAAGAGGGGGGTATGGACACGTCTACTTATCTTTATCGGGCGACCACGTTTCGCCGCCTAACAAATGTAATCGCACAGCGTGAGATGGGCCTGCACGCATCTGAAGTTGTGTTATCTGATTTCATCGCGCGACGCGAATGGTGTAGAACTTTGTGGAAGGCACGCGGGTCCGCACGATTAGTCTGGAACATTCGACGACTGCTGTATAAAAGCCGACGCGCTTAAACCGCTGATCAGATTTTCAACGATCGCCGACCGTGTTCGCCGCTATCGTTGAGATATAAGTGTAGACTGTTTTCGTGGGAACAGGTTCGCCCATTAAAAGTTAGTTTTGTCTTTCACAGTATTTCTACTGTGTTCTTCAACGTCACCACCACGTGACAATACATACTCTTCGATAGACTTTGCCTCTTAGTGGGCGCTCACCTTCCCTCGGCCCCCTGTGCGCACGTGACGAGACCCCACGCATGAAGCCGCCGTCCATCTCGGCTCTCCCTCGAACGCTTTCCGCCGAATCTGCAGCATACAACGCGCTGCGACGAGGGAAGAAATTCGCCTGAAGTGTCGCTATAATTGCTATGACAATAAAAGGCACAGAAGCTTAGCTATCGCATGCGTGGAAACATGCATTCATTCACTCGTCTCGCTGGGGACAATGGTGTAAGGCGACATGGAGACACTTCACAGCTATCAAGGGTCCCAGCCTAAACATAATGGTGAACCTTCAGTGAAATCAAGAAGGGTGTGCGGCGCAAGGTAACAATAAACGTAAGTTCAAAGTACGGTACGGTCCGCTTCTGCTATATATAAATAAAATAATCAAATATGGGTAGCGGTAAACATACGCAGGACATGCGTAAGCAGAGTTGGTTTAATTCACCTCAGTGTCTAGGCGACACAACGGAAGTGGTTGCACGTCAAAGAAACACTTCTGTGCCCGCCGAAGTAGCACTGTGGCTATGGCATTGCTCGAGGTCGCAGATTTGACCAGCGAGCGTAAACCTTTATTTCAAATCAACAAGATTTAGGCACCCGCATTTTGACGAGGGAGAAATCGTGAGACATATCACGTGTCTCGTTTCATAAACCATCAGAAGTGGCGTGGGAAGAAAAAACGTTGAGCCCGATTAGAGTGCAGATAATTGGGGAAAATGCTTGTGATTCTCCTCTCTCTGCATCGTTCTACCTATGGGAGAGAAATAGTGATCAAGGTAAAAACTGTGATCGCGGTATCAGAGATGTCCGCTACACATACAGTATACCAACTATAAGGAACGATCTCTATTCTCAGAGGCCAAATAGAGACGATGTACCTGCTTTAGCGAAGCATTTAGGTGTCTGTCAAAGCAGAAAATCATGACTGATTCCAGGAATTTCGCAAACGTGTGATTTTCCTTCATCTTTGTAGAAAAAGAAAGGCTGTGTTGCATCTGGCAGTACTGCCGCACTGTTTCCGATGGGTGTCGACTAGGTCCGCAATTTGTGAAGCGCGAAAAAAATTAAATTATGGAGATACCACGCACTATGGGAATCTATGGAAGCGAAGCTTTCTGTGCTGTTTGTATTGACTGCCATAATTACTGGCTCATGTTGACTGCAAATATTTAGTTTTTAAAACGGTTTCTGAACACGAGTGTGCTGAGGTGATGATAAACGTTACCTTTTGTGCACCACTACTGTTTGTCTGCTTAGTACACAAAACACAAAGGGAGAGGTGTTTGCTTTAGTTGTTGTCCGCCAGATTTCGTCACCTC
Organism: Dermacentor albipictus; assembly: GCF_038994185.2. Lineage (NCBI taxonomy): Eukaryota > Metazoa > Arthropoda > Arachnida > Ixodida > Ixodidae > Dermacentor > Dermacentor albipictus. The sequence continues at coordinate 98,449,506 of NC_091822.1, forward strand.
AGAGAGGGTTGAGCATTGTCATTGGCTCACACGGCACGTCGCATTATGGCAGAAGCCTTAAACTTGATTTTGATGATGAGGCTCTGCATGCCAAAACCACGATCGGATTAAGAGGCATGCCGTAGGGCCCCACTCCGGAATAATTTGAGCTCCGTGGTGATCTTTAACGTCTCCCTAAATCAATGTAACCGAGAGTTTTTTATTTCTCTCTTGTCAAAATGTGGGTGCCTCGGTCAAATCCGCGACCTCGAGCAATGCCATAGCCGCAGTGCTACTTCGGCGGGCACAGTAGTGTTTATTTGACGTGCGACCGCTACCGATGTGTCGCCTAGACCCTGTGGCGCACTTTAATTAACGCAACTCTGCTTACACATGTCCTGCGTATGTTTACCGCTAGACATACTTTATGCTTCTATTTTTATAAATAGCAGAAGTGGACCATACCGTATCTTGAACTTAAGTTTATGTAGCCTTTCTTTGCCGTCTTACGTTAGCTTTTTCTATTCCACGCCTCACCCCTGGTGTTTGTATGAGAACTGCGAACCAAAGGTGGCAAGGCTTTAGTCACTCGTTTCGCGACTGCCTCTGTTAAGCCCATTCTCTGCCTTCTCTTCCCGCTCCTTCCTTCCATTCTACCTAGCTAAACTCTGGATTGGCATGTTGGTAAAAAGGTAAGCGCTGGCGAGGGGTCACGGTCACTTACAGCTGTCAAAAGGCTAATGTGGCCTTGACCCTGAACCTCCAAGGGGCATTGTGCACATTCGACGGGGTGCGGTCAAAACGAGTTCTTCGCGTCTTTTCTCTGCCACGCTCTTTCCATGTATATAGAGCTTTTCATCTGGTGAGAAGAATAGGGAGCGCGGCGCATCTTGACGGTATTGCTGTCGCTAGCTGCGGAACGATTTCGGGATGGTTTAGATCTTACTTTGTGAAACTTACGCATGCCTGTTCATATGAGGTCGTAAGGGGAGCCTTTCGATGCACCGGTAACTACAGTACGCGCTTGGGGGCCCAAACATGTGACGCGGATTATAAGCCGCGGTGTGTGTAAGTGTTGTGAACTATTTTGCGTTTATACGTTTCAATGAAACGCCTAGAATAGAACCGGTGTCTCTGTGTTACCAGCATGATAGGGTAAATGTGCTGTTTATCTGATGGCTCGGCGTAAGGACTAAAACATAAGTGCACATGCTCGCGTGCGGTCAACCTAAGGCAATCACGAAACACCTAAGCGGCAGGCGCTAGCAAATAATTGTGGTACACCGTCATCGTTTTCAGGCATTTTAAGTCTAGTAGGCTTGAAATCACTATATGTTTACGCTAGCCTTCCTGCACGAGGTCGATGGCGCTACTCAACACAGCGATTACTGCAACTGGTGAACCAGCATGATACATATATAAGGTATGTGAGTCGGCATTGATCTTTTGCCCATTAGAGCCTTAACATATGAGAGGGATCGCATAATAAGAAAGCGATGGCTATGTTTGAGGTCAACATTTCCGTAATACGTGTGAGTGCATTATAGAGAACGGAACGAACACAACCGAAAAAAAAAAATTCGGTTATCATCCTCTTTCTGGAAAAACAGAGAAACACGTGCCAAGACCACAATACGAGCTCACATTGTCACGCCGCACAACGTGTATAGATATATAAACATTGACGCTGCATGCTTGGAACATACGCTGTATAGAACAACGGTAACTATAATCCAGCACCTACCCTTGCTTGGGACGCTCGCACAGTTGGTATAGTTCACACTGTAAGTTATGCTGCTATTACTAATCAAAACTATTTTATATTCATGGGTGGAAACCTCATACACAGAACCATGTAATCACGCAATGTAATCTGCAGCTAACAGTTTGAACGCTTGTCAAACTATAACAGTACAGCTGCTATCAAAGCAGAACGGTTCCCACGCGGTTACAATCGTCGTGTATGTTTCGTTGCTCCGAAAGCACAGCTTAAAACTAGACCATAATACTGCAATAAGGACACAATAGTGAATGGAACTGTCAGTAACGCACAATTTATCTCCGAGGCTGATTGTAGGCTCTAACATGTGCGCACACATCGCGCTTCGTGTTCCCTGCGCCTCAACGCCGGTAGAAAGCCCTGCCAAAGTGACTTAAACCACATCAGTACGTCTCATGCAACCGTTTAGCGCGTAGAAGACGCACGTCCTGCTAAATAGACCGTACGAGCGCGAACACAAACACCAGAAACTACCGCCGAGCGTATACCTGCCATGCGAAAGGGAGCACTCGACCAAGCGAGCATGCCGACTGCCCATAGATGGCGCCACAGCGTAGGAAACGCACCTTAGAGACTCAGAAGAGCCACCAGTTATTGACAATTATGTTTGGGAAGGGTGCAACAGAACTAAGTCGGAAAGAAAGGTAGGGGGAGTCGAAACGCTCATCCATCAGGGAGCCAAATGGAAAAGAGTAAGTTCACAATGTCAAGAGCATCTTTGGTTATCAGGTAAAATAAGTGGCAAAGAAACTTGGCTGGGCGTTACGTATTTGTGGACCGGAAAAAATTGCACAGAGAAAAATAAAGAGTTAGTGGAATGCATAAGCGCTGATATTAAGGGTTTCGGGAGTGGTGCTGAAATTGTCCTGTTAGCTAGGTGACATGAATGCCCACATACAGGATTTAGATGGCTATACCGACAATAACGGAAAGTCAATGCTGTACCTTTGTGAGCAAAAGAACCTCGTGATCGTGAATACAGGGCCTACGTGTGAAGGACAGATCACGTGGGAAGTGGGAAACCGGCAATCGACCATTGATTACTGTCTGATGACAGAAGGAATTCATGATAAGTTGAGAGAAATGGTCATCGATGAGGAAGGGTTTAACAGCATAGGGAGCGACCATAAGCGCATCATATTGAAAATGGGATATGTAGTTGGGAAAGAGAGCAAGGTGAGCAAAATGGCCAGTCCAAATTTGAACGCTGAACAAATAGCAAATACAGTCACTAGAGTTGAGGAAGAACTTGGCAAATGGCCAAGTAAAGAGTGGGAATATGGTGAGCTTATAAGTGTAATAAAGACAGAAATACGGAAAGAGAACCAACATGTTCGTTGGAAAGGAAAAAAAACCGAAACGCTGGTGGAACAAGGAGATACGAGAAGCGATCGCCGAATGACAGAAACCAACTCGAGAGCACAGGCAGGCAAAGAAGGCGTAGTCGCCACAGGATGAAGTAACTAGTAAATGGGAAATATACCGGGAGAAAAAGTCTATGGTTCAAATACTGGTGCAAACAAAATTAAAAGCTGAAAGTGAACGTTGGTTGTAAGAAATACGTGAGAAACAGAAGGCCGCACCTAGAATATTTTGGAACCACATAAAATTTTTAGGCAGGAAGTCAACCACAATACAACAACATATCCTAGACGAAGATGAAAACAGACTCGAAGGAGAAGCGGCAATAAATTACATCAGAAAAGCAACAGCCGAATCTTTCCAAGGCAATGAAGAGGTTATACTTGTTGAAAAAAAGAGCATGAAAGAGACCCAAGGGGAAAGGCAGCTGGTGCTAACAAATTTAAACTGGAAGAAAGCGGAAGAGAAAATTCCTAAGCGTATAGCCACAGGGCTAGACGAGATTCCCATTAGGCTGATAAATGAACTAGGACCAAAAAGTAAGGAAGCTCTGGTGAAAGCAGTGGAAAGAACTTTAAAAAATAGACGAATACCAGACAGCTGGCGACAAAGAATAATGAATTTGATTTATAAAGGAAAGGGGGAGAAAGACAGAATTCACTCGTATAGACCATTGACCTTTACATCGGTAATATAAAGGCTCGCAATGCAGGCAATCAAATTAAAGCTTCAAGCATGGACTGATAATAATGGCATTTTGGGAGAGCTTCAGAATGGTTTCAGAATAGGTAGGCGTTTGGATGACAACTTGTTTGTTCTTACTCAGTGTATTGAAATATCAAAAGCAGAAAGCAGACCGTTGTATGTGGCCTTTTTAGAAATTACAGGAGCCTACGACAACGTTGACCGCAACATATTGTGGGATATCCTGGAAGGGGAAGGCTTAGGTAACGATTGTATACAGCTTTTGAGAGGGATTTACCTAGAAAATACCGGTTGCGTTGAATGGGAAGGGATGAGGAGCGATGAGAATGTTCATATCAACAAGGGACTGAGGCAGGGGTGCCCTTTATCCCCGCTGTTGTTTATGATGTACATGGTGAGGATGGAGAGGGCGCTAGAAGGAAGTAATGTCGGGATTAATCTCTCAAACAAACAGGCGGGTACAGTAATAGAGCGGCAACTCCTAGGTTTATTTTATGCGGATGACGTTGTGTTGCTAGCTAACAAGCAAAGTGATTTGCAACGTCTGGCTAATATCTGTGGACAGGAAGGTAACGATTTAGGCTTGAAGTTTAGTGTTAGAAAATCAGGTGTTATGGTATTCAATGAACACTGTGAACAGACAGCGGAGATACAGGGTCAAGAAATACCTCGGGCAACAGAATATAAATACCTTGGTATATGGATAAAAAAAGGCAATGGATATATGGAAACACAGGAGAAAACCATAACAGTAAAGGGGAAGAGAAATGCAGCCATAATGAAGCATAGAGCGCTATGGGGATGCAATAGGTACGAGGTCCTCCGAGGTATGTGGAAAGGTGTTGTGGTTCCAGGACTTACTTTTGGAAATGCAGTTGTTGGCTATAAATCAGGGGTACAATCAGGACTCGACGGGAACCAAAGGTCAGTGGGTCGCCGCGAATTGGGCGCTCACGGGAAGACTACAAACGAAGCTATGCAGAGTGATATGGGCTGGACTAGTTGTGAAGTGAGGGAAGCTTGCAGTAAAATTGAGTATGAAGAACGGCTGCGGAATATGGAAGAAAGTAAATGGGCTGGGAGAGTGTTCAGGTATCTGTACAGGAAAAACATTGATTCACAGTGGAGGAAAATAACTAGGAAGCTTACCAGCAAGTATGCGGCCTGTAGGGTGGACAACACAACAACAAAGGTCAAGCGGAAAATAAGAGAAGCTGAATTAATCTCATGGGTGGCGGCAATGGAACAGAAACCTGCCATGAGTAACTATTAAGAGGAAAAAACGAAATCAGGAAACAAACCATTTATGATAACTCAAAGGAAAGCTCATTACTTTTCGCAGCGAGATCAGGATGCCTTAGAACACGTACCTATAAAGCGAGATATAAGAAGGGAGAAGAAGCATGTGCTTGCTGTGGTAAAGCTAGGGAAACTACGGAGCATGTTTTATTAGAATGTGCAGACGTCTACCCAGCAGCCGATTTAGGCACCACTGTCCTCCTTGAAGCCCTTGGGTTCAGAGGGAGCAGTTGTAAAGCAAACATGTCCCCAATAGACATTAGTAAGAGGCGACTGGACGATTGGTGGAAGAAAAGTAGGGAAACGACATAAGGCGGAGACGTACAAAAGCACAGTTCGCAATAGGGGATCAGAAAATTTGGGCGTGGCAGTTCATAGGTTTTTTTTGTCTTTTTTCATTGTTTAACCCAGGTAGAATATTAGGCAGTATAGTAGCAAGAGCTTGGTGGCGAAACCCACCGCCCCGTTCCAAAGGGGACGCTCATAACATCCATCCGATTAGGTAGAATATTAGGCAGTATAGTAGCAAGATCTTGGTGGCGCAACCCACCGCCCCGTTCCAAAGGGGACGCTCATAGCATCCATCCATCCATGGTGGCGCCCGTGAAAAAACGGTGTATACCCGCTCTCAGCCGCTCCCCGACAGCAGCAGCAGGAACAGTGGGAAGGACGAAAGAAAACGCACAGAAAATTTCGCTTTAAAACTCATATAAGCACGTATTAGCATTTCGTACTAGACTAGCATTGAGTATACCACCTAAACCCGAGTAAGTCCTGCATACCGTAAACTGCTAAAACAAAAGCAGAAACCATAGCACACAATGGAGGGTGAATCAAAGAACGAATCCATTGGTCCCTGCCCAACACGTTCAACAATTGAACAATGAATGAACTACTTAAACAAAAGGTCACGTGACTATCTTCACTCTCGCGCTCTGCTCACATGTGCATTATTCGGTGCCTTTCGGGTCCTCTCATTCGCGGTCTTTAGAATATTCATTTCTTGCCTGACTAGTCGTCGGCCATGGCCATGAGCTCCTCCATGAACCCGTCATCCACGGTGGAATGGTGACACGTTGCGGGACTGTTGGCACAGGACACCAGGTCACGGTTGACATCCAGCTTGTGCTCGCGTGACGCTGTCTCGGCGCCACCTGTGATGCTTTCTTCAACTGCATCGTCGCCGATACTGCGGCATCCCTTGAAGCGCTTCAGAGGAATGCCTGCGCATAGCACAATAAATGGAAGGCCATAGGTTAGGGTTCTCGAAGATACGAAATTTAGAAATCAAGGCAGTAACGCACATCTCGCAAGATCACAGGAATTGTGCAAGAAGAAACAATACAGAGAAGGAAACAAACTTATCAACCGAAGTAAGTTTCTATCCCAGTCAAAATGCGTGTTCTGAATATTACGGGGGAAGTCACAAAATATTTTATGTTCTCCTTATCGGTCTAATTAGTCATGCTAATTACCACAGTTCTCAAGTATTGAGAATAGGGACAAGCCTACATTTATAAAGTTCTCGAGAGTTCCGAAGAACCTTGTTGACCCTATCGTTTTCATATATCACAGTCTTTCCGTGGGACGCGTAACAAATTATTGCTTACCAACTAAAACAGGAGGAAACGAGAACAAGGTGAAAGCGGGAGGCAACGTTTCGACAAGTGGACTTGTCGAAACGAAAACGCTGTCGAAACTAAAAGTAGGAAATATAAGCTGCTGAACAAGATATTTCATAGAATGTTGTGCGGTTATATTATTGGAAGTTTACCTCTGTAGCATAACTTGTAACGTTGAATAATCAATCTTGAAAAGTTATGCAATCGGGCACACGACAAAATCAGTGTGACGTGGTGCGTACCACCGTAAACAAACTACATTATTCAGGCTCTCCTCAAATGTTTCGGCCAATTTTGAAACCTTGTGCAGAGTTTGTTAGGACGCCTTGTATTTAAAAAGAATACAAAAGAAATGCTGAGGCTTGTCGCTAGCGCGACTTTCTCGAGCATGCCAATATTTACAACGTGTCCTATCGATGCAATACGCAATACGTTTAAAGCGCCGTTTTGCTTGCAGCAGAGCTGCCACGCAAAACGGCGCTTTAAAGGTATTGCGTATTGCATCGATAGGACACGTTGTAAATGTTGGCATGCTCGAGAATGTCCCGCTAGCGACAAGCCTCGCTTCTGTGCAAACCTTTTGTGAGAACGCCAAGCGGACTACCAATGCTAAGACTTCAAAAAAAATGCAACGTAAGACACACATGCGCACATAATACGACTGCGAGCGTTGAGAGCAGTAGACGATCCACATTAAACAAAATTCACGTGAAATGTTTTGGATATAAAGGTTGCAGTACAGAATATGTTTATATCAAAATTGGAAGCCCAGCGCTTAGGCGAAATACCCAAAAAATAACGGCACACCTATTTGAGGACGGCCCTGCGGGGGCAAGCAAGCAGAAAGCTTTATCAGTTTTTCAGATATTTCGGAAGCTTTCATCATGATGTGGCAAGAAATGCCACACGAGATGTACGCGCCGCAAAAGTCATGGTAATATGTTCCAATTCCGTCTAAAATGTTATGTTGGCGTACCTGCTGTTAGCATATTAATTATATTCTTCAATATTGATAACAAACCTAACAATTGTAACAATCAGTGTTAAGAACTGTCATAAACCCTGCAATGCAAAAAAAGTACTCACCACCACGGTAGACGATGCGTTTCTGAGCTGCGGGTCCTGACGAAGGGCCGGGCTCGGAAACAGCGTCACCGCCTGCAGCCCGCTTGGAGGCCACTGCAGCGCCTGTAGCCAGGATTACAGTCTCCCGTGAAGCCAGCTCCACTCTCCTTGGGCACACCACGCGGCCACTGGGCAGGGTGAAACGCACTCGCTTTGCTGGCATGGCTCCTTTGCTCGGTACAGCGAATCCGATGCACGTCCGCACACAACGAAGTCGGGCGTCGAATGATTTTTTTTTCACTCGCAAGGCAACGCGCGTCTTTCCCTTTCCCTCTCCCACTGCACCAACCAATGGGGTGGTTGGTTAGGGAAGCGTCCGTGCAAGGTCAATGTATCTCAAGCCCCGCCCATACTCGTGCCGCCCCCCCCCCCCCGCAGGAGCTGGATCCGACACATTTTAACATAAAACGGAGGAGTAATTGCGCATTTGTAATGCAAAGAAATTTGGAATATTTTTACCTTGTCCCGGCCCAGACATTCCCACCTGTGGCGACGGCAGCAATACAAAAGCCGACATTTACCACTACACCATGCTGCTCTCCCAACGACCACAGAAATAGTCAGGTTTGAAAACGAGACTGATCCACACTTAAACCATTGACGTTCTGTCATGACTGTTTAAGGTAAGCGGGGAAAAAAGTGGTGTCTTTCCTAGCAGCGTTCACGTCCGAGCTGCAAACTGGCTGCTGTATAGTTCATTGTTCCGTATGTCAGGTGCGTTTCCTTCGCTCGACTTCGTGCTCCAATTCAGCGTTGTATAATGTTTAACTCGGACGGCGTTACTCGGACGATTGAACATCCACCATGCATGGTCAACATTTTGAAATTGTTTTTCCGTCAGTGGGACATCGCGGCCATGACAGTCGAGGAGGGTGTCAGTGTTTCGTCTTCGCTCAGTTACAGGGAAACGCGCTGGCTTTTCCGTTATTAACCGCTGCAGTTCTACGCCATTTGGCTTGAATAGCCCGAAGACGCATGTGGTGTGTGCTATACAGGAACCGGGTGCGAGTGAAGCACATTTATCTACACCCCGTAGGCTTGGTTAAAGGAAAAGTAAAGCCAATCAGTGAGGAAATATTGTTCCCTTAAGCATGTATCAGCTGGGACTGTAGATAAGTGCTGTAAAATTGCATTGCAGAGTATAAGGATTTCTGATTTTAGCTTAAATTGAGTTGTCCCAAATTTTTTGAACAGAGGAAGCATTATGAATGACCATACAGCACGCACAACTGATTGATTGGCTGCAGCTATTATGTGAAAGAAACTATAGGCCCCTGCGACGCTGCCGTCGACGACTCAGCGCTTACGCGTGGATGTGAAAACGCCAGTACACGCTATCAATGCCAATGCCGCACTTCGCCATTTCCCTCTCAAGTTTCTTCTTTTTTCATTTTCCGTAGAAGCATGCGCTATCCTCAGCCTCCTAACTTGCGCTTGCTTTTGTTCATGCCACAGATTCTCGAGGTTAAACACAGACTTCTGAATGCAGCTGATGTTACTTGATCGCCTAACCTTGCGACCCATTTCATGCGGGATCGGTAGCCACTTCGAACTTGTTCGCCCCCTTCACGTTTTAAGTATGTTGTGCTGTGATTTTTCGCGGCGCCCTATGTCAGCTAGTATGCGGCGTTCCGGTGTTATCTAGACATACATATTCAAAGTGATGTTGAATATTGAGGGATTATTGTGCATTGGTAAGTGACAGTGTGCGAAGCCGCTGTCGCAGATAAAGGGACCGGTGGGGCGAAGACAACTTAACATCGAGAGCGAACGGGTGAGCGCAAGAAGCCGACGAGAAGAAGCGACGCGCGTGATGTCTGATGCGACGTCAAAACATAATACTAAGAAAGGAACCATTCAGGACCGTACACGTTGGGTGACGTAGAAGAGAATTAAGGAAGAAGAAGAGATGAGTAAGAGACCAAGGGCCGTGTTTGATGCCGTTTGCATTTACATATAATCAACAAAACGAATAACTCTTTCATTGTTCTCTTATAATTTGCTTCTTTTTGTATGTTTCGTTTTCTTGCTTTTTTGCTCACATCGAAATCGTAACATTCCAAAAGTATAGGTAATCGTTTCAGCACGCAATTCTTCGCCATTGATTGATTGATTGAAAACTTTATTGTTCCACCGAGCTGGGGTGCCCGCCTCTTAACTTACACGTAGGTAGGGGAGGAGGACGAAGCAGTCCCCGCGTGTTGAGGACGGTGAGTCTTCACGGCCTCAACGGCCAGGCGGATTGCTCGACGCTGGTCGTCTTCAGCCTCGCTCTGGAGCAAGGCCTCCCAGGCTTCTCTACTGACAATGTTTTCCTTGGCCCCTGGGGAGCCAGCACACTCCCATATTATATAGTCTAGCGTACCTTCGCCAATCCCGCGTGTGCGTAAGAGCCATAACATGAGGCCATTGTCATCATCATCATCATCGAGACCCTAGAACGGCGTGCACTGTAAACGAAAATAAACCCAGCTGGGGGTTTTTAAGAGGTGATGTGCCCTAAAACATCCGCTCCTCAAATATTTACTCCGATGTACGGGAGCAAAACAGCGCCATTCCCTCATTTCACTCCGCTGGCTAGCTGCGGGAGTATTAAGGCGACATGACGCGATTTTACTCCGCTTCAAAATCTTGTTCTCCCGTGAAACTCCGACAGGGTGTTTTAAAAAACTCCCCTCCACCGAAAAAGGTTGGTCACGTGGCGCTTCCCATGAGGCTGTGTGCCTCGCCAGCGACCGGGCGCGTTCGGCGGAGCCGGCAGTGCTCATGGCTGACGGTTTGTTTACGTCTGTGAAGTGTCGTTCCGTGACAGCGTTTCGTCAATTTGTTTCCCGTATTTCCTTCCAGAAAGTGTTACGGTATGCCTGAAGCTAACTGTATCTCAGCTTCAAGTAGATTAGCTGTGATCACTTTCCTGACAACGTTGATTGCAAGAGCAACGTTTTTAAGTGCGGAAAAAGGCTTAGGTATACCTCGAAGCTGCTCACTGGCTCGTGATGTCGGTTCAGGTTCTGACTGTGTTTTCGTGCTGCGTGACCCTGGCCTGTGTTCTTCAGTACGTGGAATGCGACTTCTATGTCTTTTTGGGTACATGATGGCAACGTCCAGTGTAGTGTTTGAAAGGACCGCGTAGCAATGGCAACAGCAGCCACTGTTCGAGCGACGACATCCGTGGTCGCGTATGAATGGTGTACCCCAAGTTCGTTGCGGTGCTGTGTTGCCAGTGAGAATGAGTGCAAGCAACTGTTTTTATGTATCTGTGAACGGATATCCTCACCGGAAGAAAAACGGTAGGACATAAGTATGCGTACTGAAAATAAAGCTTCTTATTGAGCGATGTGAATCGAATTGTTATCGCGCATATAGGTTTTGGTCACGTCGTTGCTTCCGATATTGCATGAACATTACGCTCTATCCGAGACACTGATTTAGACGCATGCCTGCTGGCTCCGAGTTTAAGGATTCACTCGACAGATCAGCGATGTAGCTTCTTTTCACAGCCGAGAGAGATTGCTTGGACGCAGAGCGAGTAGTGCGGTGTATAAAATGTATGACTACGCATTTTTCGGTGTTACGTCGGCACCTGCGGGTCATGCTCACGCGTAATAATTTTTTGCTACGCTACCACTATATCGCAAAAATTTAATTTTGCTATGTAGCCCACTCACTTACATTTTTGTTGCTTTCTGTAACCAACGCACTACTTTTTTGCCGCGAAGGCCGGCAGTGTGCGAAGTCGCTTCAGCACTCATAGAATGGCATAATTTTGAAAAAAACATCATTAACTTTTTTCTCTCACTATTCTGAATTAACAGTTTTGTGCTGATTAAGGTATTAAGGTAGAGAGGCAGATCTCGTATGAACGAGCATGTGAGTCGTAATTCTGAAAACAGCACAGCTGCTCCCTAGGCGGTTTCGAGGCACACAGTATTGTGGCTATATATACTGGCACCGTTGCTTCTAGAGTATCGCGTGTAGGTGGCATGTCTTCCAAATTTCTGCATTGGGCGTTTCTGAAATGTTTATGTATGTCATGACATATTGACTTGTTTCGTCGAATTTGACGCGGTCTCCTGTGCATATTTCGAAATTTGACCAGCAGCCTCTGCATGTCAACATGTTCGCGCAAACTCACGCGATGCCTCTTTTTATACTCCCGTTGCATCTCGAAAAAGCTCCGTCCTTGCAAAGCAAAAAATTAAAAAGACAGAAAGAAAACTCCCATAATTCCACGCAAAAAATCCGCTCGCACGGAGTAAAAATTCTACTCCGATCGTACGGAGCATAATAAACTCCGAACCGGGCCGGGGGTCGCTAGAAGACAAGCAGTATACTCCCACGTCGGAGTTATTTCCGTTTACAGTGTGGTGGTGTTCGGACGCAAGTGAGCGCCGAAGAAGTCAGCGTCCACTGCTAGCGGGAGTAAGCAGTCGGGCCGTGGGCCCGAGCTTGCAGATTACCACAGGTGGAACCTGGACTGCCTAACCTGCTCAGTCAGCACAACGTCCCATCGCGTGGCAACCTTGAGTTGCCACGACGGCTCGGCGCTTTTCAACTTCGCGGCCACGTGACAAGAACTGTTGGCGAGGCGTACCCCGCTCTTATTCTAATGTCCTTGTGTATTCTGACACACCTAACAACTTTAGGATTAGAGTAGCGGTGACTTTGATTAATGAGAACTGCATTTGTTACGAGCAGTGTAGAGTGCTTTTCATCCTTTTTCTCCATGCTTTGTTTATGGGTGTTTTCTTTCCACTTTCTATGTGTAAATACACATTCTTCTTTCACTTCTGAAATTTACCGCTTTCATGCTTCATTTGAATGGAAAACATAGATAGCGACATTATTTTAGGTCGCTTTCCATAAACGGACCGTGACAGGGATCAAGGCCTTGCTTAAGGTCTCACACAGGCAGCTTGCGATGTCACTACAACGTAATGACGGCGCCATCTGTAACCGCCACGGCAAACAAACAGCATGTCGGATTTTTGGACGTGGTGAAATGTCGTTTTGCAGAAGCAGCTTTTCTAGCGGTGTTCCACAAATTGCCTTCTCGTGAAAATTCCATCTGCCCATGTTAGGTCACATGGTGGTCGGGAAATCTGAGACGGAAACAAATTATTTAATTTTTCTAATATTAATCATCATATCAAATACATTGGTCCACTCGGGAGGTTTCGACCGTGCCCGTTAGGTCACTCTTACATATGCGGCAATCTCGATGAAGGTTTTACGCCAGGAGGTACGTTGACATCTCGGTGCCTCAATTCCACACGTGTGTTACATAAACTACGGAAGCCTAGGATCAAGATAAAATCATATTGTACAGCTGCCGCGTATTCAACTGCAAGAAATCAAATTATATCTTAGGGTAATTGCAACTGCTTATGGATGCTACACAGGATAATGTCCAAGAAATCACTGGAATCTCCACTGACCTTGAAAATACTTGATATCGTTTGCAGCTTCTTACAAAGTAAGCATTGACGTATACTTCTCTCTTGCCCACACCAGATAGCCATTTCATATGGTCACTGCGGGTTAAATATAGTGATGACCATTCTGTAGCACATGCGCACAACAGGAAATTGGCAAAGAGCCGTGTCCGTGTTTTAATTGTCTCCAATGTCCTGGCACAGTTGCTCATCAAGGAAATTTCGAACAAATTGCTCACAGTTATTCGGGCCATGGAGAGTACATACGTTGAAAAAAGAACCAAGAAATATTTTTTATGGTGTAAACTATTTATTGTGCTAATTAATGAATTGTTTATTGTTTTTAGGCTATCCAAAGGTGAAACGTCACTCCAACATATAAGAAACGAAATAGGGGCTTTGCTTTAGGTTTTCTGTGTTTCTTTTATCGTTGCGGCGCATAAAACACAGCGTAGCAGATATGATATATTGTACATTACGTGGGATGATTTCATTACTGCACATACCACAATGGGGGATTTACCAAGAAGTGGCCGTTACATATCATGCAACCGACTGGAGATACTATCCTGGACGGTGTTGAATTCTGTCATCTTGTCATATTTGGTAATGGCGGTATTTTGATCATATCGGAGGCACCTGTGGGCATCTCTAATTGGCTCAAAATTCCGTCATTGCCCAATTCCACGACGTTGCGGAATCGACACTGTCAAGAATAGTGTCCGTAGCTCTTTTACATCATTGCCGCGTGTTGTTGAGGAATATATTTTCCATACATTGGCACATCCCAGGTGATCTGTGATGAAGCAACCTGTACATGCGCAATAACCAAGAAAAAATGAAAAAGAAATACAATACAATGTAACAACTGCCACATTGTGTAGCATCGGCATACGCGAGGGCAGATGCACGTGTCACGTACCTTTGTGCCAAAGAAAACTACACAAAGAGAGTTCTTTTTTTTTGTCGGCCGTAATAATTCCACTTATCGTTGCTCTCCTAATAAATTAAAGAACGTGTTCAGACACCCGTACGGCAACTCACGAGCACATCTCTCTCGATGATCAAGTCCACTTGGTGTCGCAAACCTGGGGTGATGAAGAGTGGCCGCAGTGGTCAGCGAATTACCTGTCGCGTTGCCTCTGACCTTAGCGCAAATTATGCTTGGGAAAACATACACATCATTCTGGAAGCCATCCATCATACCTGATTGCTTAGCGTTAATAACCACCGCAGATTGCAGCCAAGAAGAGCCGCCTGCAGGCCTCTACCCCCCCCCCCCCTCTCTTGCCCACGCTTATATTGTCACGTGTACCTATCTTTATCGGGCGCCTAACAAATTTTCTCGCACAGCGTGGGATGCGCCTGCGTGTGTCCGAAGTTTCTGGAAAATTATCGATGCTTCTATCCGGCTGTCTGTTGTCGCCGAACTTTGTGTTATCTGATTTCATTGCGGGACGGAAATGGTGTAGAGCTTCGTGGAAGGCAGGCGGGTCCGAGTGATTAGTCTGGAACATTCGGCGACTGCTATATAAAAGCCGACGCGCTTAAACCGCTGATCAGATTTTCGACGATCGCCGACCCTGTTCGCCGCTATCGTTGAGTTATAAGTGTAGCCTGATTTTGTGGGCACAGGTTCGCCCAAAAAAAAGTAGTTTTGTCTTTCACAGTATTGCTACTGTGTTCTTCAGCGTCACCACCACGTGACATCTGGTGGAGGTGCGGGGTAACGTTCCCCGTACCTCTCGCAGATGTCACGCGGTGGTTAGGTTGAAGAACACCACTCACTCGTTCACTCACTCTCGCACTGCATAGGTTCAAGAACAATCTGTCCTCTTGGCTGAGTCCATCCCAGTCTTGAACCTATGCAGCGCGAGAGTCAGTGAAAGAAAAGAGGTGAGGGGGCAATCATTCACAGACGCAACACCCGATCGACGTCACCGACTTGCACGGACCAATGGAAAAACTAGGAAAGTGCTCCAAAATGAGAGCGCATGACCATGACGCCCCCCCAAAAACGTTGAACCGAAACTAACAAGCACACGCATGCAGACAAAAACACACGAATACTTACTTAATGTTTCACAATTTAAACGAAACGCAAAAAAGGGGGGATTTCCATGTCAGGGGTTCCTCGGAACAAAAGTGTGCGCGCCTCCTTGGCCGCATCACATTGTTGTTTTTTTCTGTGCAGATTTCAGGCAATTAAGTTGAGTGAAATCATCTTTCAAGTAATCACATTTAAAACGAACTTTTACTCATGATCTTCAGACGGTCGTGTTTCTAGCATCCTGATCGAGCACTACAGATAAGAACCGAGTCACAGAGAGGAAGGACGTGTTAACGCAGTAGCTCGGTTTCACAGAGAAATCGTGACTGCTTCCTGTGGCTGCGGTGTCCGTGATCGCATTTACTCGAAACTCTTTTTTTACATTCTCGGCAGAGCAATGGAAATCTACCAAGTTTTAGAAACTCAACTCGACATTGAGTTTAACATTGCCACTGACACGTTCGTTGAGAACAAACAAACGCACTCGTTCACAAGACGAGAAACAATGTACACAATTTACTGTGTACGCGAACTTTGGTCGTATTTGTCTTTTTTTTCCTTTCGTTCGATTGTACTGCTCTTTTAGATTCAACGTATATTTACGTCCACATATTTAAGTTGGCACCAAGCTAGTCGCGTCTCACGTGCATAAATTTATTTTTATTTTGCTTAATTTCACCTTGTTTTGTGTGCGAAGAAGTTCTTGTGTCTTTTTACGTTACAAGCACATTGTGAGTTTCATCTTTTCGTTGTTTTGTTACTTATGTTTAATGGGTGTCCTTTTGTGTTTCGCTCTCCTATATTTGTAGCATCGGGACGATGCATTTTAAGAGGGGGGTATGGACACGTCTACTCATCTTTATCGGGCGACCACGTTTCGCCGCCTAACAAATGTAATCGCACAGCGTGAGATGGGCCTGCACGCATCTGAAGTTGTGTTATCTGATTTCATCGCGCGACGCGAATGGTGTAGAACTTTGTGGAAGGCACGCGGGTCCGCATGATTAGTCTGGAACATTCGACGACTGCTGTATAAAAGCCGACGCGCTTAAACCGCTGATCAGATTTTCGACGATCGCCGACCGTGTTCGCCGCTATCGTTGAGATATAAGTGTAGACTGTTTTCGTGGGAACAGGTTCGCCCATTAAAAGTTAGTTTTGTCCTTCACAGTATTTCTACTGTGTTCTTCAACGTCACCACCACGTGACAATACATACTCTTCGATAGACTTTGCCTCTTAGTGGGCGCTCACCTTCCCTCGGCCCCCTGTGCGCACGTGACGAGACCCCACGCATGAAGCCGCCGTCCATCTCGGCTCTCCCTCGAACGCTTTCCGCCGAATCTGCAGCATACAACGCGCTGCGACGAGGGAAGAAATTCGCCTGAAGTGTCGCTATAATTGCTATGACAATAAAAGGCACAGAAGCTTAGCTATCGCATGCGTGGAAACATGCTTTCATTCACTCGTCTCGCTGGGGACAATGGTGTAAGGCGACATGGAGACACTTCACAGCTATCAAGGGTCCCAGCCTAAACATAATGGTGAACCTTCAGTGAAATCAAGAAGGGTGTGCGGCGCAAGGTAACAATAAACGTAAGTTCAAAGTACGGTACGGTCCGCTTCTGCTATATATAAATAAAATAATCAAATATGGGTAGCGGTAAACATACGCAGGACATGCGTAAGCAGAGTTGGTTTTATTCACCTCAGTGTCTAGGCGACACAACGGAAGTGGTTGCACGTCAAAGAAACACTTCTGTGCCCGCCGAAGTAGCACTGTGGCTATGGCATTGCTCGAGGTCGCAGATTTGACCAGCGAGCGTATACTTTTATTTCAAATCAACAAGATTTAGGCACCCGCATTTTGACGAGGGAGAAATCGTGAGACATATCACGTGTCTCGTTTCATAAACCATCAGAAGTGGCGTGGGAAGAAAAAACGTTGAGCCCGATTAGAGTGCAGATAATTGGGGAAAATGCTTGTGATTCTCCTCTCTCTGCATCGTTCTACCTACGGGAGAGAAATAGTGATCAAGGTAAAAACTGTGATCGCGGTATCAGAGACGTCCGCTACACATACAGTATACCAACTATAAGGAACGATCTCTATTCTCAGAGGCCAAATAGAGACGATGTACCTGCTTTAGCGAAGCATTTAGGTGTCTGTCAAAGCAGAAAATCATGACTGATTCCAGGAATTTCGCAAACGTGTGATTTTCCTTCATCTTTGTAGAAAAAGGAAGGCTGTGTTGCATCTGGCAGTACTGCCGCACTGTTTCCGATGGGTGTCGACTAGTTCCGCAATTTGTGAAGCGCGAAAAAAATTAAATTATGGAGATACCACGCACTATGGGAATCTATGGAAGCGAAGCTTTCTGTGCTGTTTGTATTGACTGCCATAATTACTGGCTCATGTTGACTGCAAATATTTAGTTTTTAAAACGGTTTCTGAACACGAGTGTCGTGAGGTGATGATAAACGTTACCTTTTGTGCACCACTACTGTTTGTCTGCTTAGTACACAAAACACAAAGGGAGAGGTGTTTGCTTTAGTTGTTGTCCGCCATATTTCGTCACCTCAGAGAGGGTTGAGCATTGTCATTGGCTCACATGGCACATCGCATTATGGCAGAAGCCTTAAACTTGATTTTGATGATGAGGCTCTGCATGCCAAAACCACGATCGGATTAAGAGGCATGCCGTAGAGCCGCACTCCGGAATAATTTGAGCTGCGTGGTGCTCTTTAACGTCTCCCTAAATCAAAGTAACCGATAGTTTTTTATTTCTCTCTTGTCAAAATGTGGGTGCCTCGGTCAAATCTGCGACCTCGAGTAATGCCATAGCCGCAGTGCTACTTTGGCGGGCACAGTAGTGTTTATTTGACGTGCGACCGCTTCCGATGTGTCGCCTAGACCCTGTGGCGCACTTTATTGAACGCGACTCTGCTTACACATGTCCTGCGTATGTTTACCGCTAGACATACTTGATGCTTTTATTTTTATAAATAGGAGAAGTGGACCATACCGTATCTTGAACTTAAGTTTATGTAGCGTTTCTGTGCCGTCTTACGTTAGCTTTTTCTATTCCACCCCTCACCCCTGGTATTTGTATGAGAACTGCGAACCAAAGGTGGCAAGGCTTTAGTCACTCGTTTCGCGACTGCCTCTGTTCAGCCCATTCTCTGCCTTCTCTTCCCGCTCCTTTCTTCCATTCTGTCTAGCTAAACTCTGGATTGGCATGTTGGTAAAAAGGTAAGCGCTGGTGAGGGGTCACGGTCAATTACAGCTGTCAAAACGCTAATGTGGCCTTGACCCTGAACCTCCAGGGGGCATTGTGCACATTCGACGCGGTGCGGTCAAAACGAGTTCTTCGCGTCTTTTCTCTGCCACGCTCTTTCTATGTATATAGAGCTTTTCATCTGGTGAGAAGAATAGGGAGCGCGGCGCATCTTGACGGTATTGCTGTCGCTAGCTGCGGAACGATTTCGGGATGGTTTAGATCTTACTTTGTGAAATTTACGCATGTCTGTTCATATGAGATCGTAAGGGGAGCCTTTCGATGCACCGGTAACTACAGTACGCGCTTGGGGGCCCAAACATGTGACGCGGATTATAAGCCGCGGTGTGTGTAAGTGTTGTGAACTATTTTGCGTACACTGTAAAAAATTTCCGTAATTTTACGGGGGATTTCTGTCATTATACGGAGAACTGCAGATAAAAATACGGAAAGTATGTCATATTTCAAAAATACGGCAATATCTGCCCTTAATATACGGAAAGTGCTCTCCGTATTCAGCTTTACGGACATTTTCACTGTAATCATATAACGGCTATACACTGTTTTGGACGAAACAGAAAATTCCGTATTTTTGTTATGTGAACATCCGTATATTGTGAGAAAATTTAAGCTGTCTGAATGAGCGCTCGTACTCATAAAGTTTCAGCTAACAATACTTTATTGAACACGCAAACTGTACGCATTACGAAGATGCGTACAAAATGTGAGAGCTAGCCTTCTACCAAAAGCTGCAATAAGAGATCGTATAAATATATATACGCATCTTCTATTCCGGTCGCAGTTTGCCGCGCATATGGGCTTTGTAACGCTGATCATATGCGCAAATATATGCGTGTTCTCACAATGTTCTCAAATTAGGCGCTTTGTAGTTAATAACGCAGCATATATGTTTAAATGAATGAAGAGCCGGGGACATACGTGCATACGTAAACAAGCTTGCGGCACTCAGGTGCTGGTGCACTGGGAATGACATTGGTGCTCTATACGCCAAAAATTGTGCGTACTCTAAATCAGTACCGAAATGCAGGGAGCGGTATAATGACCGTAACTGCGTTTACATTTGGCAATAAATGGTCTCGAAGGGGACTGGCGGCCTATAGATCCAAGTACAACGGTCGGAGGAAATTTTCGAATGCGGCAAGTGTCGAATCCCAAGTGTCAAAGGGCACTGCTGAACTGCAATGTAGTTGGTTGAACTCATTCCCATGATATTTACAAAATATCTCGTCTCTGACAATAACTGCCCATTCATTGAGACAAATCGATTACGCATAATCTTCACTGTTCATGTGTTAATTCTTGCGGTAAGATGTAATCGCAAACATTTGGCGCTTCATCTTGAAACAAGACCGGTAAGCGCGCTCGTTCTTGTACGGTAGAATAAAGAACGCGAACATGCACCGACATGTGTGTAAACTACTGGAAGGTGACTGAAGATGAAGGACCTATTACCGTGCTAGTACTGTGTATACTGTCAAAAAGAAGAAAAAAACATTTCGGAAGGAAAGAATGCCCAGTGTCGAGATGTAACGATTCAAGCTTTATTTCTTTTTGACCTAGAATGCAACACCATTAGTTCCACGTGCTTTATGCATGGGTAATGTTATGACACAACTCATTATTTACCCGTTCATTACATGCACCAACCAGCCCAAATTATCGCTGTACTAGAGCTTATGGACGCATCGCAGTGCATTGCTTTGCACTTCATTGTAGCACAGGGGTTTGCTATTGCCAGTAGCGAATGCTTTGGTTGACCTCCCTGCCTTTCTGTTTTTTGAATTCTCTCTCCCTTTGTATAAAACGCACTAACTTGTGGGAGAGAAAGCGTTCTCCTCTCTTAGAATTCAATTAATTGTCAAGCAATTATATTCCAGTTCCAGTAACTAGAGCACAAATGCGAAAACGAAACCGATTCCGTTCGGTTCTCCGCGCTCAGAGTGCGGCACCAGGGGGCAGCGCGCGCTGCGCGTCCGTTGAAGGAGTGGTGTACGGAGATGCACATGTGTTGTCAGCCGGCATTTTTCGAGTTGTGTTGTAAATGTTGTTAATTCGCCGTAAATATCTCTTGATTTGTGCTCAAGAGTGGAGCAAGACCCCAAGGAAGAGAGATTGACGCATCGGGAGCGAAGAACAGCAACGATGGATGGTTACGCTGCTTGGGTCTCGGCACGTTCGAATTGGCAAAGTTCCGAATTTGTCGCTGTGTTGTGTACGCTTGTGCGCTCATCATTTGCCGTCATCGCGCGGAGATATTTGCGCTGGGTGTCTTTCACTTCGTGTACAAAACTCTGCACGCTGCGGCATCGAAGAAGTTGTCCTGTGTTTGGGTGCACGTATGCGCTTGGACACGGATAGCCTGCTTGCTCTCAACGGGTGTTCAACAGTCTACGCGCGCTCGTAACTTCCTCATGAGGTAAGCCCATTTTAATCTTATTTGGTTTGCATAACGCAGGTGTTAAAATGATGTGTGGTAAGCCGGTGTCGCGAACAGAAATATTGTTTCAAAAGACCACTATGCAACGTCTTAGGGCAAAAATGACGCATGAATGGGGAAAGGGATCACCCTATCTTTTCAGATCGATTCCAGTCGTAGCGCGATTGGCTCGATCGCAATTTCCGTGAGGTACTTCTAACCTTTTGTTCACTCGCGTTAAAAGCGTAGAATAAAACTGCGTTCAGTTGAGCTCTTGTATTGACGCTTGTATTGGCTTGAGAGCATACTGTATCCGATACAAGAACTTCTGTTAAAATACGGAAATAAACGTTCGAGGCAATAGCAGTCGCTCACTACCTGTGATCGTTACTTTCTTGCTTGGGTGCACGTTTTAATTGTGACCAGAAAAAAACGTCTTGCTGCACCGCAAACGGTGCAGCAAGACGTGTTCCTTCGAATGATGTCTGGGCAGTCAAGGCATTCGTGCCACTAAGCAAGCAGTAAACGGGGTATCAGTGCGAAAAAATTTGTACATACAAGAGAAGCGAAAGGTATCATCATTGACTCTTTTATTTTACGAATAATTAAGTTGTATTACTAAAGCGGAGAGTGGATATGCATGAAAGTCAGATTGTATTGATACTCAGCAAAAACAAGGTAACTTATCATTACTAATCAATCCTTTTCTTTTACTGAAAGGCAAGTTGCTGTTGTGCTGCAGCTGAGAAGAGGTCTGCTGCCTGCAATGGGTCCATCTCTCTCAAGTTATTGCAGTATTATAGCTCTCAAGGTGAGTGGATTTTTTTTTCTCATAGCTATTTGCCACCTGAATCATGACCGTTTACTTAGCTGTGTAGGTGATCACTGTTAGTGACATTGGAGTGCTGGTGGACCAGCACTCCTTTATGATTGCAACGCATATGACAGGGTGCAGCTGTGGCAGTAGGCAAAGGTGTTAATCTATAAGCCAAATTAGGTTCTTTGAGGTAATATGTTAATATATTGATGACATTGGATTGTGGTCTAGCAGGCAAAAATGCTAAACAAGAAATTTTAATTTGCACTTGGTAAGATGTGCAAGCAATTCAGGCTGTTATACATGAAATGGGACATTTGTAGATGTCTTCTACAGTGATGCAGTCCTGAATTGCTTCAGAGTTGAGTGATACCACTATAATTTCTCTGTAGAGCATGCAGCACAGTTTAGCATTGGGGGAGGCTGGCATCAACAGGCGTCTACTTACTGTGAAGTTCAAATGAGGTGTTACTGTTAGGGTGACTATATATAATTTATGGTTTAATTCTAATCTTGTGTCAGGCAGACATAGTTTACCCACTTGGTTAAACAATAGAGATGTAATATCTATGTATACAAGTATTACCCATTCATTTATGCCATTTAGACAATGGCAGAAATGCGTGGGTAATACTTGTGTACATAGACAATACATCACTATTGTTTAACCAAGCGGTGCCCCTGCATGCTAAATTTTACAGGGCTATTATTATGTAATGTCAGCTTTTGTTGTAACATTAAGGCACCTTTTATATTATTACAGATTACCACCATTGTGCACCATCATAGTGTGATATTTACACTAAATGTATTTGACTTTGCTATAAAACCTTGCACAGCGGTGCATCATGAAATTTTTTTATATAGTTTCTGGCCTCAGAATGCACTTCACGTTATATTCTTGTTTGCAACAAGACTATAATGCAGGTTTCTCTCCTTATGTTTTGTGGCACTTCAAACTGCGGCGAGCTAAACCACTGGGCAGCAATACTGGATATGCTACTGCGTGTGGAGCTGTCTTCAAACACACACAAGGAATACATCATTGCTTTTTTAGCACAAAACAACGGACACAAGAAAGACGACAGAACAAGGCGCTACCCTCAACTGACATCACTTTATTGCGTCCCTCCTTTGTAGACAGCAGAATCTAGAACATGCGCTGTGAACACCATGTGCAGGAATCACCAACATCTGATCAAAAAAGCACACTCATGCGACAGAATAAAAAAAAAACATATTGAGCACTGTACAAGGTTAAAGAAAGCACACTAATGCACTGTGACCCCAATGACTGTATGAATAAAACTTCCGATAACTCTCTGGCGGTGGTATCACGGCTCTTTTTTCAAAATCGTAGCATCACGAAACATTGCGAACCTAAGCGATCCATACCAACAGGCACAGGTTCCCATTTGGCTCAACATTGTAAAATATGGAAGTGCAAAGCCATGCATCGTGATACTACGATTTTGAAAAAGTGCTGTGATACCACCGCCCGAGAGTTATCGGAAGCTTTCTTCATACAGTCTTTGGGGTCACAGTGCATTAGTGTGCCTTCTTTAACTTTGTGCAGTGCTCAGTATGGTTTTTTGGATCCCGTCGCATGAGTACGCTCTTGTGATTGGTTGGTGGTCTCCGCACTTCGTGCTTACTGCGCATGTTCTTCTAGATTCTACTATTTATAAAGGAGCGACGCAATAAAGTGATGTCAGTTGAGTGTAGCGCCTTGTGCTGGTTGTCTTTCTTGTGTCCAATGTTTTGCGCTTAACAAAGTATTTATGGATTCACACCAACTAGCCCGCCAACACATTGTGTTGCGGGCACTTCTGAAGTACTGTCTGTCTAATAACCTTGGTGGCATGAAAGCGCCGTCCACTTCTATGCGTTGCTTTCTGTTTCATTGTGGCATCACATCACATTATAATCATAATGTGTATGTACTTTTTCCAAGAGACCCATATTCCTATCCTTGTGTTATATTTGCTGTCGCATTATTTATGTGCAAATTACCAGTGCTCCAAGCTCCATTTTATCGCAAAGTAAACTACTGGTACTTAAACAGTTCTATATATCAGAAAACCAAAGCTGAACTGCCGAACAGTACCAAGCGGCAGCCTTAGTGCAGTGTCAAGTAGTCAGATTTTATTGGTCATGCAGAGGTGCACAGGATAGCTCTTTATTACTTGCTGAATAATTAAGCTGTGTGAAAACTGAGTATTTATGTAGCTTCAACCACATGCTATTGGCCATTGCTCCTGCCCTCATCAAATGTAGAAGATTATCACGGCATTTCCTATTCTCTTTTTCCTTCTTACAGTGGGATTACTGTATGCGTAAGTAGGAAACGGATCACATAGGCAATCAAAAGCCAACAATGTGTAAACTTGGAACATTGATTGTACAGTTTGATGACCCAGAATAAGTAGAAATACACCATAAATGATTGACCATTAACTTTTACTTGACACAGGGCTAGAGCATACAGTAAGCATACTGTATGCTCATACGGTGTCACATCAATTTAAATTTTAGTTGAGCTTTGCAGTGTACACTTCTATTGTTGCATTCTCTCAGAGGAATGGTAATGTTTCGCGTGTATAGCAACTAGACTGTCTATATACAGTAGTAAAAATGTGTGAACTGTATTTTTTAATGATTTGATAGAATGTGTAGCACAATAAAGCCATACAATCAACGCACAGTGATGTGACTTTCTCTGCACGTGTTGCAGGTTCAAAAAAAGTATGGTGGAAGCTGTTGCCAAGGTTCCGGCCAGAAAAGACAGCCAGTATAAAAGGGTCCACGCCACTGATCTCTACTACAGGGGATGAACAGCACATCGAGCACCCTCGACTGAAGCCGGCCTTGTCCTGGAAGTTGGTGCTTCACAACTTTGCGGCAGCACTTTGTTGCACGGGTGTGTGGCATTTCTTCCCCTAACATGCTTGCCTGATGTGCCATAAACTACCCAAGCAGTGTTTCGAGGTGTCCAGAATTTTTCCATTGTAGTGTCTACAGTGTCGCTAACATAAGTGGCGTGCAATGGAAACACTGGTAAATCAGAAAAAACTTGATGTAAGAGAACACTATCGTATACGGGTTCAGATTGTCATAAAAGTGCTTACCAGACATGTAGAGACCTCCTAAAATGTGAAAAACCACAAAGAAAGGTTTTTCGGCAGCAATATTATCTGATCGCACGCACTAGTTAGTCCACCATATGCCCTGCTTCCAGGACAAGCGACTGCATGACATCGCATTTCCACTGGCTTCACCTGCATCCGGTGCGGTGTGCTGCATCCAGCGAAACATGTTAGAAATCAGTGGTGCACAGTGTTTTCTGTCCCCTTTCTCGACGCCTACTGAACACATGTTAAACTGTTTCCAAAGCAGACAAACAGAGGGAAAGGGTTCTGAACACATTGCATTTTAAAGTGGCTGGTCTGGGTAACGCAAGTACTGTGGCATAGTAGATTTGCACCAGGCAACCTGGGCGCCCAAAAAGGCTGCTGTTTACTTGCAAATGGCCAACATATTGTGAGCATGAAGTTCTTTTTTTATTCTCATCGCTTATTTAGCTAATGGAGACAGCTTTTACAACTGAAGAAGCCTTGAAAGCATGAAACACTTCACAAAACCAGCTTGAATATATTGTGTCTGCATCACAATTTCATGGCTGCATGAGTGAACCCTCAGGTTAACATGTAAGAGAGTTCATGATGTTTGCCATGCATTATCCACTTTATTTACAGGTCAACCCTATCTTGAGATTTAAGCTGATGTTGCGTTTAGAGAAATTATGGCCGAGAGCCAGCTTTTGAGAATACAGATTGAGCTTGACAGATTAAACGCCAGAACAAGTCGTTGAGGATTTCAGATCAAGAATCTTCAAATGCCAGTTCATTTAGTGGTGTTAATATTCTGCTCGAAGTTATTGATTGTTACGTTCATATGGTGCCCAAGCATTGCGGTAACAACTTCACTTGGAGTACATAGCAAGGGTGTATTCGATGTAAGCTGCTGGCTTTTTTTCTGTGTTTTCAAAAACTGGTTTCTTGTTCACTTTAAATTTTCAAATTTTGCATTGTTTATTAGGTGTTGTGTCCTGTTTCCTTTTCCTGCAGCTTCTTAGTTAAACATCTGAATAGTGAACACAACTTGACCTTTTGCTTGATTGTCTAGATTACATGCCCTCGATGCAAAACAATTTCACTTCAAAACTGCTTGTACCATACTGAAAGAATAACTTGAAGCAGCCATAGCTACCAATAACACGCAAAAGATGATTATGAAAGTTTTAATATTGTTTTTTGATCTACAGGGTGTCTTGACTATCATGCACCAAGATTTAGAAATATGTAAATGCGATGTAACTAGACAAAATGAAGGTAATGTTTGCCATCGCTTGGAGATACTCTGATTATATTGTGCATTCTGCCTAATTGCATAATTCTTAATTAGTTATTAAATATCTCAAATAATTAAATTAAATGTGTCAATGAAAAGTTGTAGAGCAATATGAAAGCCTCCTGATACACTTTTTTGTTACTGTTACTCATTGTGTGCTACATAAAAGTGTTTTTCCAAGGAATAAGCCTGCGAATACATTAAAAGTGTCTTGAGTGGCCAGTCATATGTCATTTTGTGGTGCAAAGCCACGAATACAACTTAAATGGGCTCTTTTAAGAAAAAGACTTAGCTCAGCAAATTATCTTTCTTTGTGCAGCCTGTGGAGACAAGGTTTCTTAGACATGGCCATGGCCCTCAAGGAAGATGCCGAGGCCACAGGCAGTTCCTCCAGTGACCGTGAAAAGGTCCCCTGGGGCACAAGTCTGGTTTGGCACCCCCGCCTTTCTCCTGCAGCTTTTCTGTCTACTTAGCTAACCAGGTGGGTCAATGATGGCAAAGGGAAAAAAAGAATCAACAGTATCAAATGCAGAACTTGCTCAAGCTCAATGCATTTTTGGTGTGAAGTTTTTCCCTTATCATTTATCAAAAAACGGGTAATATGTATATGATATGGTCTTCATACGGACACCTCTTTCCCACAGAGAATTAGCAGTAAAAAAAGCAGCTTATGAAGGCTTGAATATTAGCTAGGATGATGTGGCATAGATAGGATAATGATTATGAATGTTTCTAATGAAGGTAGTGGTAGTAAAGTGAATAATCATAGTTTATATATAGATTGAAAGACATTTCGTTCCAATGCCAGAATTTTAAATCATCCCAAATAATCCTTGCATTTTATAGTCTTCATTTTATAGTTCTTGATGCTTGCTTCTTGCGGACATCATTCTTATGCTGCATAAGTCACCTGTTATAAATTCCCTATTTCTCCCGTTCAAGCAACTTCCAGAAACTTGCTGATGAGATTAGGGGGCGGCGTGCACCCCAGGCTGAGATATGCATTCAAGAGCCTCATATCTTGCAAATGTTAGAAATACTCCTGCTAAGCAAGTTCTTGGTGTCATACAAGGTTATTTGCGAATACGAATTTGCCTAAATTTAGAAAGCAGTCAATATAAAACATGTCAAGCGATATCGCTGACGATACACACACATTCCAACTGAACTAAATACAAATAAATATAGCACCAAATGCAGAATCATTGGCATGATGCCATTCTTTCAGTGGAATAAAATCTGTCCTGCATTGTAAATCTGGAATCCTTTATAATCCAGAATACTAAATACTTATGAGGGTTGTAACGTAAAATATGCATGTATTTATTCCTCGTTTTTTTACTTTAGGACCCGATAATGCTTAAACAGCAGTGAAAGAACTGAGATCACAGTACCTAATACTTTATATTGCTCCAGAAATCCGTTTCCCTGCCGATCGCAGCATTAGACTCTAACAAAAAGGCACATAACACTTAGGGTGGTGCTATTCACTTTGATTGTTTGGGAACGAAACCCATAATGTACATGTTATGGCCCTACGTGTCATTACGTTTGAACAACAAAAAGGTAGAGGGTTTGCGTTTTGCAAAACTGCATGGAGGTTTTCACTGTGTGCAATTAAAATTAGGAACCTTCCCAGCTCATACTAAATGCATTCTCCAAAGCTTTAGGTTATACAGGTGCACTACTTTACACAGAACACACTCTTTTCCCTCGTCACGGCTCACACTCTTAGGCAGAGTTACACCCTTTGAAGTGCCCCTTCTTCCACACAACGATAATTGTCATCTGCCTTTATGCATTTCCTTTCTTTACCGCTGCGAGCCCTGTGCTTTCCAGTAACGAACGGCATGCGCGTTATCAGCATGATAGCATTCCCGACAACAAAGTAGCGGGCGTGGCGTTTTCAAGAAAGGAAACGCATCAAGGCAGATAACGATTATTGTTGTGTGGCAGAAGGGGCACTCCAAAGGGTGTAACTTTGCCTAAGAGTGCAGGTGGTGATTCAGATTCTTCAAAGGTGTTTCATTGTATGGGATGGCACATCGCGCTTCACTTATTTGCAGAATATTGCATTCCAATTGTGTCATATGAGATAAATCCATTAGAGAGCTTTAGCTTGCCCTAAATTTATTACAGCTGTGTACTGGTAAACTGGCCGCAGCTTGCAGTGCTTGTGGAAAAACAATTGTAACTGCCATATTATATGTAACTGCTAGTGCACAGGCTTCAGCAGCAGCAATGGTCAGGGTACACTTGTTTCTTCTATTCTGGGGTATGCATCCTCCACCAGAAAGTAGTTTTTTTCGTCTTCCTCTTCTACCATATTGGAATGTGAAATTGGGTGTAATTTGTAGGATATAGTCTTGCATAAACTTCATGAGCATTTATTCTTGTCTGTGCCACAGATCATTGTTGCTACCACTGTAAAAGCAGGGTGCCTGTTTACAGCACCCGTAGGGAACAATCTGTGAATCTTTAACGAACAGTAAGGATAATGAATAATCGTATAATTTTTAGTAATTTTCAACAAATTTAGCACTCTTTGCTTTCCACTATGGTGTTTTTCAAACTCTAATGTTGGCACAAGGTTTGAGTGCAGGATGTCATTTTGTGTGAAAGAGTACACTTGTGCGCATAACACCTCATCGTCAACATTCTGCTGCACAGAATGTCATTAGCTTTCGTATGCATTGGTCACTATCTCACAAACCGGTTGCTCCTTTGTTAGTTGGAATGTAGCATTTATGTAAAGCACATTTGATGTTCTAACAAAAAGCATTGTGCCCTCTTATCCCCTAATTCTCCTCACTTGATGCCTAGTGTTGTAATAGCATGGTTGACACCATGAGAGTCAGTGTGGTGAATAATTGTATCTGGTGGAGTAGGGGGTGTACGTTAACTTAAGCAACTTTTTCAGACGACTTGAATCAGTATTGTGGAATGCTGTTTTTTTTTTCAATCACTGTTACCAAGTTTCACTTTGGTTGTGGCAACAAGTATAATGTAGTTCGCTAGCACTCCTGCCAACACATATAACGTGCAGGCATCTGTGTTGAAAAAAAGACCAGCTAATGGTTTGCCAGGAGCTAAGGTCCATTTAGACCATTAAATTTTGAACTTACACCGGTGGAAATAACTGGTGAATGAAAGCACATCCGGGAGAACTGAAGCAAGACTGCGAGTCGGCCTAGTTGGAACAAATTCATCTTGAAACTTATTGTGCGCAACAAACAGGGACGAAGAATAGAAGAAACATAAGGAAGAGCGCTTAACATTGTGTTTCTTCTATTCTTCGTCCCTGTTTGTAGCGCGCAATAAGTTTCAAGATGAGCAGGAGAACTGACCATAATATTTTCTTTCATTATAACACCACTGAAGCTTTGAACTGCATTTGAACTGGCTTGTTTAAAAAATGACCCATTCCCTTGTTCAAGTAAGACAAAGGTTCCACAGGAAGACAGAAACTTGAAGCCGTCAACGGCAGCATGAATATAAACAGCACTCGACGTTTTTCAATCTTGCACCTGGTTATATTATCCATCCCATTTTTTTCCACAGGCTGTTCTTTACTGTTTTATGGTCATACCCAGTTTAATTTTAATGTCCCTATTTTTTAATATTTGGTTAATATATATTTTCTTCATCGGCTTTCAACAAAATATATATTCATAATGTGCCTTCATTTACCATTTGCAGTGATCTTAACCAGATGCATCTTGATACAAAATTTATTTTCCTTAATTCTTCGTTTTCCTTTTCCAAAAGTGCAAACTGTTTATCTTGATACCTATTATGTCTTCTGGGAAGATTGGGTCCACTGGATTAATGACTGCATACATGTGTACATCGTTTTCTGTTTTGGTCACCCCTACTCTTGGCAAGTACTGACAGCGTTGCTCATACCCGCTCCATCACAATCACCACTGCTAAGCACACCCTTCCTTCCTTTATTTTAACACTTTGGCTTCTCTTGACCTATTATATGCACCAGTTACTTCTCCCCCAATGAGGCTAGGGGCCAGTGAGATATGCACAATCTAAAACAACACAGCCAAGGAAAACATTTGCTACCCTAATGACAAGCACCTATGTCGAAATGTTCGCTACAGCAACATCCCCTGTTCCAACACTGTTGATCTACTTACATGTTTTTCTAACACAGAAGTTGCTGCTTTGTCGTGTTCTGTGGTTATACTTTTTTGCCGCTTTCTTTAGGATGGATATTCACGAATACTATTTGTTTGTCCTAACAGCAGCAAGTTTATCCTTGCAAGCGTTTGGAGTCAAGAACAACTTTCACCAGGAAGAAGTGCAAGACGAGTGATTGAAGAAAATAAAGTTGCTTCTGTGGTCTAAGAACTTGAGTACTGAAATGTTGCACCTTTTTGTATATATGCTATGCAGTGCATTCATATCACAAAGTGCAAAGTGTTTCATCTCTGCAGCCATGTCAGTGTGTTGGCAAGACAATTTTCTCAATGGTGACCTGCTGCTTTGACTAAGAGCTGCCTTCATGACATTTGCATTAAAGGAGATGTACTATCGTGGACAGAAGTACCCTGGAAGTGCAAGCGTTGACCAAATTACATTTCTGCTCAAGACCGCTGAAAACAGTGGGTCACGTATACACATTCCGAACGCAGATGGTGGCAAGGCTGATCCCAGCAAATAGCACACCAATGAAATTCGGTCGACTCTCGCACGTCCTGGGCAATTTTGTCCCCGATGGCACATTCTTCGAATAATGGATATGCTCTGCAAGATGAAATACGGGAAGCACCTGTACTTTAACGGATATAGTACAGATTTAGCATACGGAGTCTTTCGTTTTCTGAATACGGCAAGCACCTGTTTTTTAACAGTTATAGTACAGATTCAGCATACAGTGTGTTCCGTTTTCTGAATACGAGAAGCACCGTACTTTAACGGTTACAGTACAGATTCAGAATACAGAGTCTTCCGTTT
Source organism: Dermacentor albipictus (assembly GCF_038994185.2). NCBI lineage: Eukaryota > Metazoa > Arthropoda > Arachnida > Ixodida > Ixodidae > Dermacentor > Dermacentor albipictus. The sequence goes on from NC_091822.1 coordinate 98,480,772, forward strand.
TCTAGATACAGAAGCACTCGTATCTTGTATTACGGTCTCTTTTTTTACAGTTGTCCGTTCTACGGAAATGACCGTTCTTAATTTACGGAAGAGTGTTCGGTCACAAATTACCAGCAAATTTTCTGTAAAGTAAGGCAATTTTTTTTTACAGTGTAGGTGCTGGATTATAGTTACCGTTGTTCTATACAGCGTATGTTCCAAGCATGCAGCGTCAATGTTTATATATCTATACACGTTGTGCGGCGTGACAATGTGAGCTCGTATTGTGGTCTTGGCACGTGTTTCTCTGTTTTTCCAGAAAGAGGATGATAATCGAATTTTTTTTCGGTTGTGTTCGTTCCGTTCTCTATAATGCACTTACAGGTATTACGGAAATGTTGACCTCAAATATAGCCATGGCTTTCTTATTATGCGATCCCTCTCATATGTTAAGGCTTTAATGGGCAAAAGATCAATGCCGACGCACATACCTTATATATGTATCATGCTGGTTCACCAGCCGCAGTAATCGCCGTGTTGAGCAGCGCCATCGACCTCGTGCAGGAAGACTAGCGTAGACATATAGTGATTTCAAGCCTACTAGACTTCAAATGCCTGAAAACGATGACGGTGTACCACAAATATTTGCTAGCGCCTGCCGCTTAGATGTTTCGTGATTGCCTTAGGTTGACCGCACGCGAGCATGTGCACTTATGTTTTAGTCCCTACGCCAAGCCATCAGACAGACAGCAGATTTACCGTATCATGCTGGTCACACAGAGACACCGGTTCTATTCTATTCGTTTCATTGAAACGAATATACACTGTAAAAAAAAATTGCCTTACTTTACAGAAAATTTGCTGGTAATTTGTGACCGAACACTCTTCCGTAAATTAAGAACGGTCATTTCCGTAGAACGGACAACTGTAAAAAAAGAGACCGTAATACAAGATACGAGTGCTTCTGTATCTAGAAAACGGAAGACTCTGTATTCTGAATCTGTACTGTAACCGTTAAAGTACGGTGCTTCTCGTATTCAGAAAACGGAACACACTGTATGCTGAATCTGTACTATAACTGTTAAAAAACAGGTGCTTGCCGTATTCAGAAAACGAAAGACTCCGTATGCTAAATCTGTACTATATCCGTTAAAGTACAGGTGCTTCCCGTATTTCATCTTGCAGAGCATATCCATTATTCGAAGAATGTGCCATCGGGGACAAAATTGCCCAGGACGTGCGAGAGTCGACCGAATTTCATTGGTGTGCTATTTGCTGGGATCAGCCGTGCCACCATCTGCGTTCGGAATGTGTATACGTGACCCACTGTTTTCAGCGGTCTTGAGCAGAAATGTAATTTGGTCAACGCTTGCACTTCCAGGGTACTTCTGTCCACGATAGTACATCTCCTTTAATGCAAATGTCATGAAGGCAGCTCTTAGTCAAAGCAGCAGGTCACCATTGAGAAAATTGTCTTGCCAACACACTGACATGGCTGCAGAGATGAAACACTTTGCACTTTGTGATATGAATGCACTGCATAGCATATATACAAAAAGGTGCAACATTTCAGTACTCAAGTTCTTAGACCACAGAAGCAACTTTATTTTCTTCAATCACTCGTCTTGCACTTCTTCCTGGTGAAAGTTGTTCTTGACTCCAAACGCTTGCAAGGATAAACTTGCTGCTGTTAGGACAAACAAATAGTATTCGTGAATATCCATCCTAAAGAAAGCGGCAAAAAAGTATAACCACAGAACACGACAAAGCAGCAACTTCTGTGTTAGAAAAACATGTAAGTAGATCAACAGTGTTGGAACAGGGGATGTTGCTGTAGCGAACATTTCGACATAGGTGCTTGTCATTAGGGTAGCAAATGTTTTCCTTGGCTGTGTTGTTTTAGATTGTGCATATCTCACTGGCCCCTAGCCTCATTGGGGGAGAAGTAACTGGTGCATATAATAGGTCAAGAGAAGCCAAAGTGTTAAAATAAAGGAAGGAAGGGTGTGCTTAGCAGTGGTGATTGTGATGGAGCGGGTATGAGCAACGCTGTCAGTACTTGCCAAGAGTAGGGGTGACCAAAACAGAAAACGATGTACACATGTATGCAGTCATTAATCCAGTGGACCCAATCTTCCCAGAAGACATAATAGGTATCAAGATAAACAGTTTGCACTTTTGGAAAAGGAAAACGAAGAATTAAGGAAAATAAATTTTGTATCAAGATGCATCTGGTTAAGATCACTGCAAATGGTAAATGAAGGCACATTATGAATATATATTTTGTTGAAAGCCGATGAAGAAAATATATATTAACCAAATATTAAAAAATAGGGACATTAAAATTAAACTGGGTATGACCATAAAACAGTAAAGAACAGCCTGTGGAAAAAAATGGGATGGATAATATAACCAGGTGCAAGATTGAAAAACGTCGAGTGCTGTTTATATTCATGCTGCCGTTGACGGCTTCAAGTTTCTGTCTTCCTGTGGAACCTTTGTCTTACTTGAACAAGGGAATGGGTCATTTTTTAAACAAGCCAGTTCAAATGCAGTTCAAAGCTTCAGTGGTGTTATAATGAAAGAAAATATTATGGTCAGTTCTCCTGCTCATCTTGAAACTTATTGCGCGCTACAAACAGGGACGAAGAATAGAAGAAACACAATGTTAAGCGCTCTTCCTTATGTTTCTTCTATTCTTCGTCCCTGTTTGTTGCGCACAATAAGTTTCAAGATGAATTTGTTCCAACTAGGCCGACTCGCAGTCTTGCTTCAGTTCTCCCGGATGTGCTTTCATTCACCAGTTATTTCCACCGGTGTAAGTTCAAAATTTAATGGTCTAAATGGACCTTAGCTCCTGGCAAACCATTAGCTGGTCTTTTTTTCAACACAGATGCCTGCACGTTATATGTGTTGGCAGGAGTGCTAGCGAACTACATTATACTTGTTGCCACAACCAAAGTGAAACTTGGTAACAGTGATTGAAAAAAAAAACAGCATTCCACAATACTGATTCAAGTCGTCTGAAAAAGTTGCTTAAGTTAACGTACACCCCCTACTCCACCAGATACAATTATTCACCACACTGACTCTCATGGTGTCAACCATGCTATTACAACACTAGGCATCAAGTGAGGAGAATTAGGGGATAAGAGGGCACAATGCTTTTTGTTAGAACATCAAATGTGCTTTACATAAATGCTACATTCCAACTAACAAAGGAGCAACCGGTTTGTGAGATAGTGACCAATGCATACGAAAGCTAATGACATTCTGTGCAGCAGAATGTTGACGATGAGGTGTTATGCGCACAAGTGTACTCTTTCACACAAAATGACATCCTGCACTCAAACCTTGTGCCAACATTAGAGTTTGAAAAACACCATAGTGGAAAGCAAAGAGTGCTAAATTTGTTGAAAATTACTAAAAATTATACGATTATTCATTATCCTTACTGTTCGTTAAAGATTCACAGATTGTTCCCTACGGGTGCTGTAAACAGGCACCCTGCTTTTACAGTGGTAGCAACAATGATCTGTGGCACAGACAAGAATAAATGCTCATGAAGTTTATGCAAGACTATATCCTACAAATTACACCCAATTTCACATTCCAATATGGTAGAAGAGGAAGACGAAAAAAACTACTTTCTGGTGGAGGATGCATACCCCAGAATAGAAGAAACAAGTGTACCCTGACCATTGCTGCTGCTGAAGCCTGTGCACTAGCAGTTATATATAATATGGCAGTTACAATTGTTTTTCCACAAGCACTGCAAGCTGCGGCCAGTTTACCAGTACACAGCTGTAATAAATTTAGGGCAAGCTAAAGCTCTCTAATGGATTTATCTCATATGACACAATTGGAATGCAATATTCTGCAAATAAGTGAAGCGCGATGTGCCATCCCATACAATGAAACACCTTTGAAGAATCTGAATCACCACCTGCACTCTTAGGCAAAGTTACACCCTTTGGAGTGCCCCTTCTGCCACACAACAATAATCGTTATCTGCCTTGATGCGTTTCCTTTCTTGAAAACGCCACGCCCGCTACTTTGTTGTCGGGAATGCTATCATGCTGATAACGCGCATGCCGTTCGTTACTGGAAAGCACAGGGCTCGCAGCGGTAAAGAAAGGAAATGCATAAAGGCAGATGACAATTATCGTTGTGTGGAAGAAGGGGCACTTCAAAGGGTGTAACTCTGCCTAAGAGTGTGAGCCGTGACGAGGGAAAAGAGTGTGTTCTGTGTAAAGTAGTGCACCTGTATAACCTAAAGCTTTGGAGAATGCATTTAGTATGAGCTGGGAAGGTTCCTAATTTTAATTGCACACAGTGAAAACCTCCATGCAGTTTTGCAAAACGCAAACCCTCTACCTTTTTGTTGTTCAAACGTAATGACACGTAGGGCCATAACATGTACATTATGGGTTTCGTTCCCAAACAATCAAAGTGAATAGCACCACCCTAAGTGTTATGTGCCTTTTTGTTAGAGTCTAATGCTGCGATCGGCAGGGAAACGGATTTCTGGAGCAATATAAAGTATTAGGTACTGTGATCTCAGTTCTTTCACTGCTGTTTAAGCATTATCGGGTCCTAAAGTAAAAAAACGAGGAATAAATACATGCATATTTTACGTTACAACCCTCATAAGTATTTAGTATTCTGGATTATAAAGGATTCCAGATTTACAATGCAGGACAGATTTTATTCCACTGAAAGAATGGCATCATGCCAATGATTCTGCATTTGGTGCTATATTTATTTGTATTTAGTTCAGTTGGAATGTGTGTGTATCGTCAGCGATATCGCTTGACATGTTTTATATTGACTGCTTTCTAAATTTAGGCAAATTCGTATTCGCAAATAACCTTGTATGACACCAAGAACTTGCTTAGCAGGAGTATTTCTAACATTTGCAAGATATGAGGCTCTTGAATGCATATCTCAGCCTGGGGTGCACGCCGCCCCCTAATCTCATCAGCAAGTTTCTGGAAGTTGCTTGAACGGGAGAAATAGGGAATTTATAACAGGTGACTTATGCAGCATAAGAATGATGTCCGCAAGAAGCAAGCATCAAGAACTATAAAATGAAGACTATAAAATGCAAGGATTATTTGGGATGATTTAAAATTCTGGCATTGGAACGAAATGTCTTTCAATCTATATATAAACTATGATTATTCACTTTACTACCACTACCTTCATTAGAAACATTCATAATCATTATCCTATCTATGCCACATCATCCTAGCTAATATTCAAGCCTTCATAAGCTGCTTTTTTTACTGCTAATTCTCTGTGGGAAAGAGGTGTCCGTATGAAGACCATATCATATACATATTACCCGTTTTTTGATAAATGATAAGGGAAAAACTTCACACCAAAAATGCATTGAGCTTGAGCAAGTTCTGCATTTGATACTGTTGATTCTTTTTTTCCCTTTGCCATCATTGACCCACCTGGTTAGCTAAGTAGACAGAAAAGCTGCAGGAGAAAGGCGGGGGTGCCAAACCAGACTTGTGCCCCAGGGGACCTTTTCACGGTCACTGGAGGAACTGCCTGTGGCCTCGGCATCTTCCTTGAGGGCCATGGCCATGTCTAAGAAACCTTGTCTCCACAGGCTGCACAAAGAAAGATAATTTGCTGAGCTAAGTCTTTTTCTTAAAAGAGCCCATTTAAGTTGTATTCGTGGCTTTGCACCACAAAATGACATATGACTGGCCACTCAAGACACTTTTAATGTATTCGCAGGCTTATTCCTTGGAAAAACACTTTTATGTAGCACACAATGAGTAACAGTAACAAAAAAGTGTATCAGGAGGCTTTCATATTGCTCTACAACTTTTCATTGACACATTTAATTTAATTATTTGAGATATTTAATAACTAATTAAGAATTATGCAATTAGGCAGAATGCACAATATAATCAGAGTATCTCCAAGCGATGGCAAACATTACCTTCATTTTGTCTAGTTACATCGCATTTACATATTTCTAAATCTTGGTGCATGATAGTCAAGACACCCTGTAGATCAAAAAACAATATTAAAACTTTCATAATCATCTTTTGCGTGTTATTGGTAGCTATGGCTGCTTCAAGTTATTCTTTCAGTATGGTACAAGCAGTTTTGAAGTGAAATTGTTTTGCATCGAGGGCATGTAATCTAGACAATCAAGCAAAAGGTCAAGTTGTGTTCACTATTCAGATGTTTAACTAAGAAGCTGCAGGAAAAGGAAACAGGACACAACACCTAATAAACAATGCAAAATTTGAAAATTTAAAGTGAACAAGAAACCAGTTTTTGAAAACACAGAAAAAAAGCCAGCAGCTTACATCGAATACACCCTTGCTATGTACTCCAAGTGAAGTTGTTACCGCAATGCTTGGGCACCATATGAACGTAACAATCAATAACTTCGAGCAGAATATTAACACCACTAAATGAACTGGCATTTGAAGATTCTTGATCTGAAATCCTCAACGACTTGTTCTGGCGTTTAATCTGTCAAGCTCAATCTGTATTCTCAAAAGCTGGCTCTCGGCCATAATTTCTCTAAACGCAACATCAGCTTAAATCTCAAGATAGGGTTGACCTGTAAATAAAGTGGATAATGCATGGCAAACATCATGAACTCTCTTACATGTTAACCTGAGGGTTCACTCATGCAGCCATGAAATTGTGATGCAGACACAATATATTCAAGCTGGTTTTGTGAAGTGTTTCATGCTTTCAAGGCTTCTTCAGTTGTAAAAGCTGTCTCCATTAGCTAAATAAGCGATGAGAATAAAAAAAGAACTTCATGCTCACAATATGTTGGCCATTTGCAAGTAAACAGCAGCCTTTTTGGGCGCCCAGGTTGCCTGGTGCAAATCTACTATGCCACAGTACTTGCGTTACCCAGACCAGCCACTTTAAAATGCAATGTGTTCAGAACCCTTTCCCTCTGTTTGTCTGCTTTGGAAACAGTTTAACATGTGTTCAGTAGGCGTCGAGAAAGGGGACAGAAAACACTGTGCACCACTGATTTCTAACATGTTTCGCTGGATGCAGCACACCGCACCGGATGCAGGTGAAGCCAGTGGAAATGCGATGTCATGCAGTCGCTTGTCCTGGAAGCAGGGCATATGGTGGACTAACTAGTGCGTGCGATCAGATAATATTGCTGCCGAAAAACCTTTCTTTGTGGTTTTTCACATTTTAGGAGGTCTCTACATGTCTGGTAAGCACTTTTATGACAATCTGAACCCGTATACGATAGTGTTCTCTTACATCAAGTTTTTTCTGATTTACCAGTGTTTCCATTGCACGCCACTTATGTTAGCGACACTGTAGACACTACAATGGAAAAATTCTGGACACCTCGAAACACTGCTTGGGTAGTTTATGGCACATCAGGCAAGCATGTTAGGGGAAGAAATGCCACACACCCGTGCAACAAAGTGCTGCCGCAAAGTTGTGAAGCACCAACTTCCAGGACAAGGCCGGCTTCAGTCGAGGGTGCTCGATGTGCTGTTCATCCCCTGTAGTAGAGATCAGTGGCGTGGACCCTTTTATACTGGCTGTCTTTTCTGGCCGGAACCTTGGCAACAGCTTCCACCATACTTTTTTTGAACCTGCAACACGTGCAGAGAAAGTCACATCACTGTGCGTTGATTGTATGGCTTTATTGTGCTACACATTCTATCAAATCATTAAAAAATACAGTTCACACATTTTTACTACTGTATATAGACAGTCTAGTTGCTATACACGCGAAACATTACCATTCCTCTGAGAGAATGCAACAATAGAAGTGTACACTGCAAAGCTCAACTAAAATTTAAATTGATGTGACACCGTATGAGCATACAGTATGCTTACTGTATGCTCTAGCCCTGTGTCAAGTAAAAGTTAATGGTCAATCATTTATGGTGTATTTCTACTTATTCTGGGTCATCAAACTGTACAATCAATGTTCCAAGTTTACACATTGTTGGCTTTTGATTGCCTATGTGATCCGTTTCCTACTTACGCATACAGTAATCCCACTGTAAGAAGGAAAAAGAGAATAGGAAATGCCGTGATAATCTTCTACATTTGATGAGGGCAGGAGCAATGGCCAATAGCATGTGGTTGAAGCTACATAAATACTCAGTTTTCACACAGCTTAATTATTCAGCAAGTAATAAAGAGCTATCCTGTGCACCTCTGCATGACCAATAAAATCTGACTACTTGACACTGCACTAAGGCTGCCGCTTGGTACTGTTCGGCAGTTCAGCTTTGGTTTTCTGATATATAGAACTGTTTAAGTACCAGTAGTTTACTTTGCGATAAAATGGAGCTTGGAGCACTGGTAATTTGCACATAAATAATGCGACAGCAAATATAACACAAGGATAGGAATATGGGTCTCTTGGAAAAAGTACATACACATTATGATTATAATGTGATGTGATGCCACAATGAAACAGAAAGCAACGCATAGAAGTGGACGGCGCTTTCATGCCACCAAGGTTATTAGACAGACAGTACTTCAGAAGTGCCCGCAACACAATGTGTTGGCGGGCTAGTTGGTGTGAATCCATAAATACTTTGTTAAGCGCAAAACATTGGACACAAGAAAGACAACCAGCACAAGGCGCTACACTCAACTGACATCACTTTATTGCGTCGCTCCTTTATAAATAGTAGAATCTAGAAGAACATGCGCAGTAAGCACGAAGTGCGGAGACCACCAACCAATCACAAGAGCGTACTCATGCGACGGGATCCAAAAAACCATACTGAGCACTGCACAAAGTTAAAGAAGGCACACTAATGCACTGTGACCCCAAAGACTGTATGAAGAAAGCTTCCGATAACTCTCGGGCGGTGGTATCACAGCACTTTTTCAAAATCGTAGTATCACGATGCATGGCTTTGCACTTCCATATTTTACAATGTTGAGCCAAATGGGAACCTGTGCCTGTTGGTATGGATCGCTTAGGTTCGCAATGTTTCGTGATGCTACGATTTTGAAAAAAGAGCCGTGATACCACCGCCAGAGAGTTATCGGAAGTTTTATTCATACAGTCATTGGGGTCACAGTGCATTAGTGTGCTTTCTTTAACCTTGTACAGTGCTCAATATGTTTTTTTTTATTCTGTCGCATGAGTGTGCTTTTTTGATCAGATGTTGGTGATTCCTGCACATGGTGTTCACAGCGCATGTTCTAGATTCTGCTGTCTACAAAGGAGGGACGCAATAAAGTGATGTCAGTTGAGGGTAGCGCCTTGTTCTGTCGTCTTTCTTGTGTCCGTTGTTTTGTGCTAAAAAAGCAATGATGTATTCCTTGTGTGTGTTTGAAGACAGCTCCACACGCAGTAGCATATCCAGTATTGCTGCCCAGTGGTTTAGCTCGCCGCAGTTTGAAGTGCCACAAAACATAAGGAGAGAAACCTGCATTATAGTCTTGTTGCAAACAAGAATATAACGTGAAGTGCATTCTGAGGCCAGAAACTATATAAAAAAATTTCATGATGCACCGCTGTGCAAGGTTTTATAGCAAAGTCAAATACATTTAGTGTAAATATCACACTATGATGGTGCACAATGGTGGTAATCTGTAATAATATAAAAGGTGCCTTAATGTTACAACAAAAGCTGACATTACATAATAATAGCCCTGTAAAATTTAGCATGCAGGGGCACCGCTTGGTTAAACAATAGTGATGTATTGTCTATGTACACAAGTATTACCCACGCATTTCTGCCATTGTCTAAATGGCATAAATGAATGGGTAATACTTGTATACATAGATATTACATCTCTATTGTTTAACCAAGTGGGTAAACTATGTCTGCCTGACACAAGATTAGAATTAAACCATAAATTATATATAGTCACCCTAACAGTAACACCTCATTTGAACTTCACAGTAAGTAGACGCCTGTTGATGCCAGCCTCCCCCAATGCTAAACTGTGCTGCATGCTCTACAGAGAAATTATAGTGGTATCACTCAACTCTGAAGCAATTCAGGACTGCATCACTGTAGAAGACATCTACAAATGTCCCATTTCATGTATAACAGCCTGAATTGCTTGCACATCTTACCAAGTGCAAATTAAAATTTCTTGTTTAGCATTTTTGCCTGCTAGACCACAATCCAATGTCATCAATATATTAACATATTACCTCAAAGAACCTAATTTGGCTTATAGATTAACACCTTTGCCTACTGCCACAGCTGCACCCTGTCATATGCGTTGCAATCATAAAGGAGTGCTGGTCCACCAGCACTCCAATGTCACTAACAGTGATCACCTACACAGCTAAGTAAACGGTCATGATTCAGGTGGCAAATAGCTATGAGAAAAAAAAATCCACTCACCTTGAGAGCTATAATACTGCAATAACTTGAGAGAGATGGACCCATTGCAGGCAGCAGACCTCTTCTCAGCTGCAGCACAACAGCAACTTGCCTTTCAGTAAAAGAAAAGGATTGATTAGTAATGATAAGTTACCTTGTTTTTGCTGAGTATCAATACAATCTGACTTTCATGCATATCCACTCTCCGCTTTAGTAATACAACTTAATTATTCGTAAAATAAAAGAGTCAATGATGATACCTTTCGCTTCTCTTGTATGTACAAATTTTTTCGCACTGATACCCCGTTTACTGCTTGCTTAGTGGCACGAATGCCTTGACTGCCCAGACATCATTCGAAGGAACACGTCTTGCTGCACCGTTTGCGGTGCAGCAAGACGTTTTTTTCTGGTCACAATTAAAACGTGCACCCAAGCAAGAAAGTAACGATCACAGGTAGTGAGCGACTGCTATTGCCTCGAACGTTTATTTCCGTATTTTAACAGAAGTTCTTGTATCGGATACAGTATGCTCTCAAGCCAATACAAGCGTCAATACAAGAGCTCAACTGAACGCAGTTTTATTCTACGCTTTTAACGCGAGTGAACAAAAGGTTAGAAGTACCTCACGGAAATTGCGATCGAGCCAATCGCGCTACGACTGGAATCGATCTGAAAAGATAGGGTGATCCCTTTCCCCATTCATGCGTCATTTTTGCCCTAAGACGTTGCATAGTGGTCTTTTGAAACAATATTTCTGTTCGCGACACCGGCTTACCACACATCATTTTAACACCTGCGTTATGCAAACCAAATAAGATTAAAATGGGCTTACCTCATGAGGAAGTTACGAGCGCGCGTAGACTGTTGAACACCCGTTGAGAGCAAGCAGGCTATCCGTGTCCAAGCGCATACGTGCACCCAAACACAGGACAACTTCTTCGATGCCGCAGCGTGCAGAGTTTTGTACACGAAGTGAAAGACACCCAGCGCAAATATCTCCGCGCGATGACGGCAAATGATGAGCGCACAAGCGTACACAACACAGCGACAAATTCGGAACTTTGCCAATTCGAACGTGCCGAGACCCAAGCAGCGTAACCATCCATCGTTGCTGTTCTTCGCTCCCGATGCGTCAATCTCTCTTCCTTGGGGTCTTGCTCCACTCTTGAGCACAAATCAAGAGATATTTACGGCGAATTAACAACATTTACAACACAACTCGAAAAATGCCGGCTGACAACACATGTGCATCTCCGTACACCACTCCTTCAACGGACGCGCAGCGCGCGCTGCCCCCTGGTGCCGCACTCTGAGCGCGGAGAACCGAACGGAATCGGTTTCGTTTTCGCATTTGTGCTCTAGTTACTGGAACTGGAATATAATTGCTTGACAATTAATTGAATTCTAAGAGAGGAGAACGCTTTCTCTCCCACAAGTTAGTGCGTTTTATACAAAGGGAGAGAGAATTCAAAAAACAGAAAGGCAGGGAGGTCAACCAAAGCATTCGCTACTGGCAATAGCAAACCCCTGTGCTACAATGAAGTGCAAAGCAATGCACTGCGATGCGTCCATAAGCTCTAGTACAGTGATAATTTGGGCTGGTTGGTGCATGTAATGAACGGGTAAATAATGAGTTGTGTCATAACATTACCCATGCATAAAGCACGTGGAACTAATGGTGTTGCATTCTAGGTCAAAAAGAAATAAAGCTTGAATCGTTACATCTCGACACTGGGCATTCTTTCCTTCCGAAATGTTTTTTTCTTCTTTTTGACAGTATACACAGTACTAGCACGGTAATAGGTCCTTCATCTTCAGTCACCTTCCAGTAGTTTACACACATGTCGGTGCATGTTCGCGTTCTTTATTCTACCGTACAAGAACGAGCGCGCTTACCGGTCTTGTTTCAAGATGAAGCGCCAAATGTTTGCGATTACATCTTACCGCAAGAATTAACACATGAACAGTGAAGATTATGCGTAATCGATTTGTCTCAATGAATGGGCAGTTATTGTCAGAGACGAGATATTTTGTAAATATCATGGGAATGAGTTCAACCAACTACATTGCAGTTCAGCAGTGCCCTTTGACACTTGGGATTCGACACTTGCCGCATTCGAAAATTTCCTCCGACCGTTGTACTTGGATCTATAGGCCGCCAGTCCCCTTCGAGACCATTTATTGCCAAATGTAAACGCAGTTACGGTCATTATACCACTCCCTGCATTTCGGTACTGATTTAGAGTGCGCACAATTTTTGGCGTATAGAGCACCAATGTCATTCCCAGTGCACCAGCACCTGAGTGCCGCAAGCTTGTTTACGTATGCACGTATGTCCCCGGCTCTTCATTCATTTAAACATATATGCTGCGTTATTAACTACAAAGCGCCTAATTTGAGAACATTGCGAGAACACGCATATATTTGCGCATATGATCAGCGTTACAAAGCCCATATGCGCGGCAAACTGCGACCGGAATAGAAGATGCGTATATATATTTATACGATCTCTTATTGCAGCTTTTGGTAGAAGGCTAGCTCTCACATTTTGTACGCATCTTCGTAATGCGTACAGTTTGCGTGTTCAATAAAGTATTGTTAGCTGAAACTTTATGAGTACGAGCGCTCATTCAGACAGCTTAAATTTTCTCACAATATACGGATGTTCACATAACAAAAATACGGAATTTTCTGTTTCGTCCAAAACAGTGTATAGCCGTTATATGATTACAGTGAAAATGTCCGTAAAGCTGAATACGGAGAGCACTTTCCGTATATTAACGGCAGATATTGCCGTATTTTTGAAATATGACATACTTTCCGTATTTTTATCTGCAGTTCTCCGTATAATGACAGAAATCCCCCGTAAAATTACGGAAATTTTTTACAGTGTACCCCTGCTTGGGACGCTCGCACAGTTGGTATAGTTCACACTGTGTGTTATGCTGTTATTACTTATCAAAACTATTTTATATTCATGGGTGGAAACCTCATACACAGAACCATGTAATCACGCTATGTAATCTGCAGCTAACAGTTTGAACGCTTGTCAAAGTATAACAGTACAGCACCTATCAAAGCAGAACGGTTCCCACGCGGTTACAATCGTCGTGTATGTTTTCTTGCTCCGAAACCACAGCTTAAAGGGCCCCTGAAACGGTTCGGACAAATTTTGTAGGCGCATAGGGTACAGCTTAAGTAGAACATTCGCACCACAATTTAAGTGAAGCGTTACGTATTAATGGAGTTACAAGCGATTAGAAGTTACCCTCCTCCCTAGCCATGCTTTTCCTCCTCAACTCGCTCGCCGAGCGAGCGGCGCTATGCTCCGCCTTCACTGGTCTTGCGTCACGATGCGACGCCACATCGTCCACTTCCGGTTGTTGGAGCACGCCTCCTCCCGCGCCAGACCTCTCCGCTGGCCGCTTGGCCGTCGACCGAGAGCCATCGAAGCAGCGTGCGTTGCGAGCATTCTGTCGTAGCGCCGAAGGTGGCCGGTATTCCGGTAACCACAGGCAAGCTCGTCATTTCGGCAAATGACTGGAGGCATAAACTCAAGCTGATGAAGGAACTTCAGAGTAGGCGTACGTGAGCAGCCTGATCGGTCTGCACGGTCCAGACACTTGTTGGCACAGCGCTTAACCAGTCAAACGAAGCGCTAATATTGCTCTAACCAAGTGTAAAACATTTTGAACATTTATAAGAACAACGTGTTGATGACTACACTCCTGCGAAAAACACACACGCAGCAAAGAAGAATGCACTTCGTTGCTGCTACTGTGTATGGTTGAGCTCTGTGCCACCAGGCGGCTGCACCGTGCAGACCATTCACATTTACCTTTCTGCTCATCTCATGGCTCATCTCGGCGCAGTGAAGCGGCCAGACCCTGTCCCCTTGCGCTTGTGTTTGCCCTAATACCGGACTTGCGAAACGCTATTGCGTTAGTAATCTTCCGCTGTAAAGTGACGGCCACAAACGCGCAAATCCTGGCGCCTCTCGGATAGCCGCAGTCCGATGCGCAGCAGTAAGTTCGCTCGTATGCTGCCTTGCAGAGAGACACGATTTCGCAACTTCACATCTTTCCAGTCGCTACGTGTGCAGCCCACAACGCAACAAGGGTGATTCATCGTGCTCACGAAAAGACTGATCGACACTGACGGCGGAGCTCTCGTCAAAGACTGCGCATGTTGTAACACAAGCAGACGACACTTGCTGTGTGCCGGAAGTGCTCAAGTGTACTAAAAAACTATTCTTGTGTATTCTCTTTAAGTTATTTTCTTTTTACAAAAACAAAGTAACTAACATTCCAACTGTTACGAGCATCATTTGTTCACCATAAAGTTGGAAAAATTATCGACCACGCGCCCTGGTCAGCCAATCAGATAGCTCGCTCATGTGACGTCATATGGGTTATTTGCATCATATGGGTAGGGGCTGCTTAAAATTCCGCCGAGCAGTGCGCTGCGATCGACAGCGATATGCATTTTTAAAACCTTATAATAAATTACACGCTTTACGGAGAGCACCTAGATGTGTCAATTAATGATCAGAAGGACCTACTCTAACGACTCAGAACGTTTGTAGAAAATCGCCAAAATCGTTTCAGGGTCCCTTTAAAACTAGACCATATTACCGCAATAAGGTCACATTAGTGAATGGAACTGTTAGTAACGCACAATTGATCTCCGAGGCTGATTGTAGGCTCAAACATGTGCGCACACATCGCGCTTCGTGTTCCCTCCGCCTCAACGCCGGTAGAAAGCCCTGCGAAAGTGACTTAACCCACATCAGTACGTCTCACGCAACCGTTTAGCGCGTAGAATACGCACGTCCTGCTAAATAGACCGTACGAGCGCGAACACAAACACCAGAAACTACCGCCGAGCGTATACCTGCCATGCGAAAGGGAGCGCTCGCCCAAGCAAGCATGCCCACTGCCCATAGATGGCGCCGCAGCGCAGGAAACGTTCCTTAGAAACTCATAAGAGCCACCAGTTATTGACAATTATGTTTGGGAAGGGTGCAACAGAACTAAGTCAGAAAGAAAGGGAGGGGGAGTCGGAACGCTCATCCATCAGGGAAGCCAAATGGAAAAGAGTAAATTCACAATGTCAAGAGCATCTTTGGCTATCAGGTAAAATAAATGGCAAAGAAACTTGGCTGGGCGTTACGTTATTGTGGGCCGGAAAAAATTGCACAGAGAAAAATAAAGAGTTAGTGGAATGCATAAGTGCTGATATTAAGGGTTTCGGGAGTGGTGCTGAAATTTCCCTGTTAGGTGACATGAGTGCCCACATACAGGATTTAGATGGCTATACCGACAATAACGGAAAGTCAATGCTGGACCTTTGTGAGCAAAATAACCTCGTGATCGTGAATACAGGGCCTAAGTGTGAAGGACAGATCACGTGGGAAGTGGGAAACCGGCAATCGACCAGTGATTACTGTCTGATGACAGAAGGAATTCATGATAAGTTGAGAGAAATGGTCATCGATGAGGAAGGGTTTAACAGCATAGGGAGCGACCATAAACGCATCATATTGAAAATGGGATATGTAGTTGGGAAAGGGAGCAAGGAGAGCAAAATGGCCAGTCCAAATTTGAACGCTGAACAAATAGCAAATACAGTCACTAGAGTTGAGGAACAACTTGGCAAATGGCCAAGTAAAGAGTGGGAATATGGTGAGCTTATAAGTGTAATAAAGACAGAAATACGGAAAGAGAACCAACATGTTCGTTGGAATGGAAAAAAGAAACCGAAACGCTGGTGGAACAAGGAGATACGAGAAGCGATGGCCGAACGACAGAAAGCATCTCGAGAGCACAGGCAGGCAAAGAAGGCGCAGTCGCCACAGGATGAAGTAACTAGTAAACGGGAAATATACCGGGAGAGAAAGTCTATGGTTCAAATACTGGTGCAAACAAAATTAAAAGGTGAAAGTGAACGTTGGTTGTCAGAAATACGTGAGAAACAGAAGGCCGCACCTAGAATGTTTAGGAACCACATAAAATTATTAGGCAGGAAGTCAACAACAATAGAACATATCCTAGACAAAGATGAAAACAGACTCGAAGGAGAAGCGGCAATAAATTACATTCGAAAATTTCCAAGGCAAAGACGAGGTTATACTTGTTGAAAAAAAGAGCATGAAATAGACCCAAGGGGAAAAGCAGCTGGTGCTAACAAATTTAAACTGGAAGAAAGCGAAAGAGAAAATTCCTAAGCGTACAGCCACAGGG
The DNA here is from genome assembly GCF_038994185.2 of Dermacentor albipictus. NCBI lineage: Eukaryota > Metazoa > Arthropoda > Arachnida > Ixodida > Ixodidae > Dermacentor > Dermacentor albipictus. The sequence continues at coordinate 98,497,330 of NC_091822.1, forward strand.
CTAGACGAGGTTCCCATTAGGCTGATAAATGAACTAGGACCAAAAGGTAAGGAAGCTCTGATGAAAGCAGTGGAAAGAACTTTAAAAGGTAGAAGAATACCAGACAGCTGGCGACAAAGAATAATGAATTTGATTTATAAAGGAAAGGGGGAGAAATACAGAATTCACTCGTATAGACCGTTGACCGGTAATATACAGGCTAGCAATGCAGGCAATCAAATTAAAGCTTCAAGCATGGACAGAGAATAATGGCATTTTGGGAGAGCTTCAGAATGGTTTCAGAATAGGTAGGCGTTTGGATGACAACTTGTTTGTTCTTACTCAGTGTATTGAAATATCAAAAGCAGAAAGCAGACCGTTGTATGTGGCCTTTTTAGACATTACAGGAGCCTACGACAACGTGGACCGCAACATATTGTGGGATATCCTGGAAGGGGAAAGCATAGGTAACGATTGTATACAGCTTTTGAGAGAGATTTACCTAGAAAATACCGTTTGCGTTGAATGGGAAGGGATGAGGAGCGAGGAGAAAGTTCATATCAACAAGGGACTGAGGCAGGGGTGCCCTGTATCTCCGCTGTTGTTTATGATGTACATGGTGAGGATGGAGAGGGCGCAAGAATGAAGTAATATCGGGTTTAATCTCTCATACAAACACGCGGGTACAGTAATAGATCAGCAACTCCCAGGTTTATTTTATGCGGATGAAATTCTGTTGCTAGCTAACAAGCAAAGTGATTTGAAAAGTCTGGCTAATATCTGTGGACAGGAAGGCAACGATTTAGGCTTGAAGTTTAGTGTTAGAAAATCAGGTGTTATGGTATTCAATGAAAACTGTGAACAGACAGTGGAGATACAGGGCCAAGAAATACCTCAGGTAACAGAATATAAATACCTTGCTATATGGATAAACGAAGGCAATGTATATATGGAAACACAGGAAAAAACCATAACAGTAAAGGGGAAGAGAAATGCAGCCATAATGAAGCATCGAGCGCTATGGGGATGCAATAGGTACGAGGTCCTCCGAGGTATGTGGAAAGGTGTAACGGTTCCAGGACTTACTTTTGGAAATGCAGTTGTTTGCTATAAATCAGGGGTACAATCAGGACTCGACGGGAACCAAAGGTCAGTGGGTCGCCTCGCATTGGGCGCTCACGGGAAGACTACAAATGAAGCTGTGCAGGGTGATATGGGCTGGACTGGTTTTGAAGTGAGGGAAGCTTGCAGTAAAATTGAGTATGAAGAACGGCTGCGGAATATGGAAGAAAGTAAATGGGCTGGGAGAGTGTTCAGGTATCTGTACAGGAAAAACATTGATTCACAGTGGAGGAAAATAACTAGGAAGCTTACCAGCAAGTATGCGGCCTGTAGGGTGGACAACACAACAACAAAGGTCAAGCGGAAAATAAGAGAAGCTGAATTAATCTCATGGGTGGCGGCAATGGAACAGAAACCTGCCATGAGTAACTATTAAGAGGAAAAAACGAAATCAGGAAACAAACCATTTATGATAACTCAAAGGAAAGCTCATTACTTTTCGCAGCGAGATCAGGATGCCTTAGAACACGTACCTATAAAGCGAGATATAAGAAGGAAGAAGAAGCATGTGCTTGCTGTGGTAAAGCTAGGGAAACTACGGAGCATGTTTTATTAGAATATGAAGACGTCTACCCAGAGGTCGATTTAGGCTCCACCGGCCTCCTTGAAGCCCTTGGGTTCAGAGGAAGCAGTGGTAATGCAAACATGTCCGCAATAGACATTAGTAAGAGGCGACTGGAGGATTGGTGCAAGAAAAGTAGGGAAACGACATAAGGCGGAGACGTACAAAAGCGCAGTTCGCAATAGGGGATCAGAAAATTTGGGCGTGGTAGTTCATAGTGTTTTTTTGTCTTTTTTCATTGTTTAACCTGGGTAGAATATTAGGCAGTATATTAGCAAGAGCTTGGTGGCGCAACCCACCGCCCCGTTCCAAAGGGGACGCTCATAACATCCATCCGATTAGGTAGTATATTAAGCAGTATAGTAGCAAGAGCTTGGTGGCGCAACCCACCACCCCGTTCCAAAGGGGACGCTCATAGAATCCATCCATCCATGTTGGCGCCTGTGAAAAAACGGTGTATACCCGCTCTCAGCCGCTCCCCGACAGCAGCAGCAGGAACAGTGGGAAGGACGAAAGAAAACGCAGAGAAAATTTCGCTTTAAAACTCACATAAGCACATATTAGCATTTCGTACTAGACTAGCATTGAGTATACCACCTAAACCCGAGTAAGTCCTGCATGCCGTAAACTGCAAAAACAAAAGCAGAAACCATAGCACACAATGGAGGGTGAATGAAAGAACGAATTCATTGGTCCCTGCCCAACACCTTCAACAATTGAACAATGAAGAAAAACTTGAACAAAAGGTCATGTGACTATCTTCACTCTCGCGCTCTGCGGTCTCTAGAATATTCGCGGTCTCTAGAATATTCATTTCTTGCCGGACTAGTCGTCGGCTGGGGCCATGAGCTACTCCATGAACCCGTCATTCACGGTGGAATGGTGACACGTTGCGGGACTGTTGGCACAGGACACCAGGTCACGGTTGACATCCAGCCTGTGCTCGCGTGACGCTGTCTCGGCGCCAACTCTGATGGTTTCTTCAACTGCAATGTCGCTGATACTGCGGCATCCCTTGAACCGCTTCAGAGGAATGCCTGCGCATAGCACAATAAATGGAAGGCCATAGGTTGGGGTTCTCGAAGATACGAAATTTAGAAATCAAGGCAGCAACATACATCTCGCAAGATCACAGGAATTGTGCAAGAAGAAACAATACAGAGAAGGAAACAAACTTATCAACCGAAGTAAGTTTCTATCCCAGGCAAAATGCGTGTTCTGAACATTACGGGGGAAGTCACAAAATATTTTATGTTCTCCTTATCGGCCTAATTAGGCATGGTAATTACCACAGTTCTCAAGTATTGAGAATAGGGACAAGCCTACATTTATAAAGTTCTCGAGAGATCCAAAGAACCTTGTTGACCCTATTGTTTTCATATATCACAGTCTTTCCCTGGGACGCGTAAGAAATTATTGCTTACCAAGTAAAACAGGTGGAAGACGGGAGATGGAAATTCAAGAAGATGAGCAAGACGAGAACAAGGTGAAAGCGGGAGGCAACGTTTCGACAAGTGGACTTCACCTTGTTCTCGTTTTGCTATTGCTTAGAAAGTAGGAAATATAAGCTGCTGAACAAGATATTTCATAGAAAGTTGTGCGGTTATATTATTGGAAGTTTAGCGCTGTAGCTTAACTTGTAACGTTGAATAATCAATTTTGAAAAGTTATGCAATCGGGCACACGACAAAATCAGTGTGATGTTGTGCGTACCACCGTAAACAAACTAGATTATTCACGCTCTCCTCAAATGTTTCGGCCAATTTTGAAACGTTGTGCAGAGTTTGTTAGGACGCCTAGTATTTAAAAAGAATACAAAAGAAATGCTGAGGCTTGTCGCTAGCGGTACTTTCTCGAGCATGCCAACATTTACAACGTGTCCTGTCGATGCAATGCGCAATACTTTTAAAGCGCCGTTTTGCTTGCAGCAGAGCTGCCACGCAAAACGGCGCTTTAAAAGTATTGCGTATTGCATCGATAGGACACGTTGTAAATGTTGGCATGCTCGAGAATGTCCCGCTAGCGACAAGCCTCGCTTCTGTGCAAACCTTTTGTGAGAACGCTAAGCGGACTACCAATGCTAAAACTTAAAAAAAAAATGCAACGTAAGACACACATGCGCACTTAATACGACTGCGAGCGTTGAGAGCAGTAGACGATCCACATTAAACAAAATTCACGTGAAATGTTTTGGATACAAATGTTGCAGTACAGAATATGTTTATATCAAAATTGCAAGCCCAGCGCTTAGGCGAAATACCCAAAAAATAACGGCACACCTATTTGAGGACGGCCCTGCGGGGGCAAGCAAGCGGAAAGCTTTATCAGTTTTTCAGATATTTCGGAAGCTTTCAACATGATGTGGCAAGAAAGGCCACACGAGATGTACGCGCGGCAAAATTCATGGTAATATGTTCCAATTCCGTCTAAAATGTTATGTTGGCGTACCTGCTGTTAGCATATTAACTATATGCTTCAATATTGATTACAAACCTAACAATTAGGAATTATACAGAAACGATGGATACATTAACGAATGAAACAGTGTTTTATCTGCATCGAAGGCGAGGTATTTTTCTTAAAATATCATTCATGGTAACTGGGACATGCTGTACATATCTCGCACGTCTGGCAACAAATTACAGTATACAGGAATAAACCAACCACAAAAGAAGCCTAAATCAGTGTTAAAAACTGTCATAAACCCTGCAATGCAAAAAAAGTACTCACCACCACGGTAGACGATGCGTTTCTGAGCTGCGGGTCCTGACGAAGGGCCGGGCTCGGAAACAGCGTCACCGCCTGCAGCCCGCTTGGAGGCCACTGCAGCGCCTGTAGCCAGGATTACAGTCTCCCGTGAAGCCAGCTCCACTCTCCTTGGGCACACCACGCGGCACCTGGGCAGGGTGAAACGCACTCGCTTTGCTGGCATGGCTCCTTTGCTCGGTACAGCGAATCCGATGCACGTCCGCACACAACGAAGTCGGGCGTCGAATGAATTTTTTTTCACTCGCAAGGCAACACGCGTCTTTCCCTTTCCCTCTCCCACTGCACCAACCAATGGGGTGGTTGGTTAGGAAGCGTCCGTGCAAGGTCAATGTATCTCAGGCCCCGCCCATACTCGTGCCGACCTCCCCCCCGCAAGAGCTGGATCCGACACATTTTAACATAAAACGGAGGAGTAATTGCGCATTTGTAGTACAAAGAAAATTGGAAATACAATACAAAATCCGAAAATTACAACTACATCATGCTGCTCTCCGAACGACCACATAAATAGTCAGGTTTGAAAACGAGACTGATACACTTAAACCATTGACGTTCTGTCATGACTGTTTAAGGTAAGCGGGGAAAAAAGTGGTGTCTTTCCTAGCAGCGTTCACGTCCGAGTTGCAAACTGGCTGCTGTATAATTCATTGTTCCGTATATCAGGTGCGTTTCCTTCGCTCGACTTCGTGCTCCAATTCAGCGTTGTATAATGTTTAACTCAGACGGCGTTAACCGGACGATTGAACATCCACCATGCATGGTCAACATTTTGAAATTGTTTTTCCGTCAGTGGGACATCGCGGCCATGACAGTCGAGGAGGGTGTCAGTTTTTCGTCTTCGCTCAGTTACAGGGAAGCACGGTGGCTTTTCCGTTATTAACCGCTGCAGTTCTACGCCATTTGGCTTGAATAGCCCGAAGACGCATGTGGTGTGTGCTATACGGGAACCGGGTGCCAGTGAAGCACATTTATCTACACCCCGTAGGCTTGCTTAAAGGTATAGTAAAGCCAATCAGTGAGGAAATATTGTTCCCTTAAGCATGTATCAGCTGAGACTGTAGATAAGTGTTGTAAAATTGCATTGCAGAGTATAAGGACTTCTGATTTTAGCTTAAATTGAGTTGTCCTAAAATTGAGTTGTCCCAAATATCCAGAGGGCCCACGATGCGGCGGTCGGGCAAGGCCTGACTGTCCCAACGTGGGAGCGGCCCGCAGCGCGCTGAGTCGCGTACCTCAGGACCTTATTAAAGTTTTGCATCCATCCATCCATCCAACCCAATTTTTTTGAAAGAGGAAGCATTATGAATGACCATACAGCACGCACAACTGCTTGATTGGCTGCAGCTATTATGTGAAAGAAACTGCAGGCCCCTGCGACGCTACCATTGACGACTCAGCGCTTACGTGTGGATGTGCAAACGCCAGTAAACGCTATAAATGCCAATCCCGCGCTTCGCCATTTCCCTCTCAAGTTTGTTCTTTTTTCATTTTCCGTAGAAGCATACGCTATCCTCAGCCTCCTAACTTGCGCTTGCTTTTGTTCATACCACAAATTGTCGAGGTTAAACGCAGACTTCTGAATGCAGCTGATGTTACTTGATCGCCTAACCTTGCGACCCATTTCATGCGGGATCGGTAGCCACTTCGAACTTGTTCGCCCCCTTCACGTTTTAAGTAAGTTGTGCTGTGATTTTTCGCGGCGCCCTATGTAAGCTACTATGCTGCGTTCCGGTGTTATCTAGACATACATATTCAAAGTGATGTTGAATATTGAGGGATTATTGTGCATTGGTAAGTGACAGTGTGCGAAGCCGCTGTCGCAGATAAAGGGACCGGTGGGGCGAAGACAACTTAACATCGAGAGCGAACGGGTGAGCGCAAGAAGCCGACGAGAAGAAGCGACGCGCGTGATGTCTGATGCGACGTCAAAACATAATACTAAGAAAGGAACCATTCAGGACCGTACACGTTGGGTGACGTAGAAGAGAATTAAGGAAGAAGAAGAGATGAGTAAGAGACCAAGGGCCGTGTTTGATGCCGTTTGCATTTACATATAATCAACAAAACGAATAACTCTTTCATTGTTCTCTTATAATTTGCTTCTTTTTGTATGTTTCGTTTTCTTGCGTTTTTGCTCACATCGAATTCGTAACATTCGAAAAGTATAGGTAATCGTTTCAGCACGCAATTCTTCGCCATTGATTGATTGATTGAAAACTTTATTGTTCCACCGAGCTGGGGTGCCCGCCTCTTAACCTACACGTGTAGGGGAGGAGGACGAAGCAGTCCCCGCGCGTTGACGACGGTGAGCCTTCACGGCCTCAACGGCCAGGCGGATTGCTCGACGCTGGTCGTCTTCAGCCTCGCTCTGGAGCAAGGCCTCCCAGGCTTCTCTACTGACAATGTTTTCCTTGGCCCCTGGGGAGCCAGCACACTCCCATATTATATGGTCTAGCGTACCTTCGCCAATTCCGCGTGTGCGTAAGAGCCATAACATGAGGCCATTGTCATCATCATCGAGACCCTAGAACGGCGTGGTGGTGTTTGGACGCAAGTGAGCGCCGAAGAAGTCAGCGTCCACTGGTAGCGGGAGTAAGCAGTCGGGCCGTGGGCCCGAGCTTGCAGATTACCACAGGCGGAACCTGGACTGCCTAACCTGCTCAGTCAGCACAAGGTTCCATCGCGTGGCAACCTTGAGTTGCCACGACGGCTCGGTGCTTTTTAACTTCGCGACCACGTGACAAGAACTGTTGGTGAGCCGAACCCCGCTCTTATTCTAATGTCCTTGTGTATTCGCACACGCCTAACATTTTAGCTCGCTTTCCATAAACGGACCGTGACAGGGATCAAGGCCTTGCTTAGGGTCTCATACAGGCAGCTTGCGATGTCACTACAACGTAATGACGGCGCCATCTGTAACCACCACGGCAAACAAACAGCATGTCGGATTTTTGGACGTGGTGAAATGTCGTGTTGCAGAAGCAGCTTTTCTAGCGGTGTTCCACAAATTCCCTTCTCGTGAAAATTCCATCTGCCCATGTTACGTCACACGGTGGTCGGGAAATCTGAGGCGGAAACAAATTATTTAATTTTTCCAATAATAATTATCATATCAAATACATTGGTCCACTCGGGAGGTTTAGACGGTGCACGTTAGGTCACTGTTACATATGTGGCAATATCGGTTGTGATTTTACATGAGGAGGTACGTTGACATCTCGGTGCCTCATTTCCACAGGTGTGTTACATATACTGTGTAAGCTTAGGATCAAGGTAAAATCATATTGTACAGCTGCCGTGTATTCAACTGCAAGAAATCAAATTATATGTTAGGGTCTATGCAACTCCTTATGGATGGTACACACGATAATGTCCAAGAAATCAGTGGAATCACCACTGACCTTGAAAACACTTTATATCGCTTGCAGCTTCTTACAAAGTAAACATTGACGTATACTTCTCTCTTGCCCACACCAGATAGCTATTTCATATGGTCACCGCAGGTTAAATATCATGATGTCCATTCTATAACACATACCCACAATAGGGAAATGGCAAAGAACCGTGTCCGTGTTTTGATTATGTCTCCAATGTCCTGGCACAGTTGCTTATCAAGGAAATATCAAACAAACTGCTCACATTTACTCTGGCCAGGAGAGTACATACGTATAAAAAGAACCAAGAAATATATTTTTTCTGGTGTAACCTCTTTAATTGTGCTAATTATTTATTATTTCTTGTTTTTTAAGCTATCCAAAGGGTGAAACGTCACTCCAAGATATAAAAAACTAAATAGGGGCTTTGCTTTAGGTTTTCTGTGTTTATTTTATCGTTACGGCGCATAAAACACAGCGCAGCAGATATGATACATGGGGCATTACATGGGATGATTTTATTACTGCGCATACCCACAATAGAGGAATTACCAAGAAGCGGCCGTTGCATATCGTGCAACCGACTGGAGATACTATTCTGGACAGTGCTGAATTCTGTCACGTTGTCATATTTGGTAATGGCGGCATGTTGATCATATCGGAGGCACCTGTGGGCATCTCCAAATTGCTGAAAATGCCGTCATTGGCAAATTCCACGACGTGGCGAAATTGGACACTGTCCAGAATAGTGTCCGCAGCTCTTTTACATCATTGCCGCGTGTTGTTTAGGAATATAATTTCCATACTATGGCACATTCCAGGTGATCTGCAATGAAGTGAACTGTACATGTGCAATGATTAAGAAGAAATGAAAAAAAAATACCAGCCAATGTAGCATCTTCCACATTGTGTAGCATTGGTACGCGAGGGCACATGCACGTGTCACGTACCTTTATGCCAAAATAATAATACACAAAAAAGTTCATTCCTTTGTCGGCCGTAGAAACGTCACTAATTATCATCATCGTCATCAGCCTGGTTACACCCACTGCAGGGCAAAGGCCTCTCCCATACATCTCCAACTACCGTGTCATGTACTAATTCTTGCTATGTTCATTTCCCTCCTATCAAATCAAAGAACATGTTCTGACACGCGTGCGGCAACTCACGAGCACATCTCTCTTGATGATCACGTCCACTTGCTGTCACAGCGCTGGGGTGATGAAGAGTGGCCGCAGTGGTTAGCGAATTCCCTGTCGCGTTGCCTCTGACCTTAACGCGAGTTATGATTGCAAAAACACATCATTCTGGTAGTTTCTGGTGTTTGTTTTCACGCTCGCATGGTCTATTTAGCATGACGTGTGTCTTTTACGCGCTAAACGGTTGTGTGAGACGTACAAAAGTGGTTTAGGTCACTATGGCCGGACTTTCTACTGGCGTTGAGGCGGGCGGTGCACGCATTGCGATGTGTGCTCGCATGTCTGAGCCTACAATCAGCCTCGAAGTTCCATTCACTAATGTGAACGTATTGCAGTATTATCATCTAGACTTAAGCTGTGGTTTCGGCGTAATGAAACATGCACGACGATGGTGACAGCGTGGGAACCATTCTGCTATGATACGAGCTGTACTATTTTGCTTTGACAAGCGTTCGAACTGTTAGCTGCAGGTTACATTGCGTGATTAGTTGGTTCTGTGTATGAGGTTTCCATTCACGAATATAAAATAGTTTTGGTTAGTAATAACACCACACCTTACAGTGTGAATTATAATTTTATAGCAAAGCGAACGTTTACCAACGGTTCGAGCATCCTAAGCAGTGGCAGGGGCTCGATATAGATATCTTTGTTCTATGTAGCATATTTTCCAAGCATGCGGCGTCACTGATTGTGTATCTGTGAACGTTGTGCGGTGTGACAATGCGTAATCGTACTGTGGCATTGGCAAGTGTTTCTTTTTCGAGAGGGAGGATGGTAACCGAATTTCTTTTTTCGGTTGTGTTCGTTCCGTTCTCTATGACGCACTCACACGTATTACGGAAATTTTGTCCTTAAAAATAGCCATCGCTTTCTTATTATGCGATTCCTCTCATACATTATGGCTTTGCAGGGCAAAAAGGCAATGCCGATGCACGTAGCTTATATATGTATCATGCCGGTTCACCAAACGCACTAATCGGTGTGTTGAGCAGCGCCATCGGCCTCATGCAGGATGACTAGCGTACACATATTGTGATTTCAAGCCTACTAGACTTCAAATGCGTGAGAACGATGCCGGTGTACAGCAATTATTTGATAGCGCCCACCGCTTAGATGTTTGGTTGTTGCCTTAGGTTGGCCGCACACGAGCATGCGCTCTTATGTTTTATGTTATAGTGTCTGCGCAGAGTGATCAGATAGCGGGCAGATTTACCATTGTATGCCGGTAACACAGATACATTGGTTCTATTCGTTTAATTAAAATGGATATACGCAAAACAGTTCATAACACTTACACACACCGCGGCTGAAAATGCGCGTCACATGTTCGCGACCCCAAGCATGTACTGTAGTCACCGGTGCACCGAAAGGCTTCCCTCACGACCTTATATGAACGGACATGTATAAATTTCACAAAATAAGATCTAAACCATCCCGAAATCCTTACGAAGCTCGCGATAGCAATACCGTCAAGCAGCACCACACTCTTTCCTTCTCGCCCGATGAAAAGGTCCATGTACGTGGAAAGAGCGTGGGAGGGAAGAGACGCGAAGAACTCGTTTGGACCGTACCGCATCGAATGTGCACAATGTCTGCTGGAGCTTTCGGGTCAAGGCCACATTAGCCTTTTTACAGCTGTAATTGGCCGTGACCCCCCGCCAGCGCTTACCTTTTTACCAACGTGCCAATCCAGAGTTTAGCTAGATTGAAGAATCGCAGAATGGAATGGAAGGAGTGGAATGTACGCAGAATGCAAGGAAGGAGCGGGAAGAGAAGGCAGCGAATGGGTTGAACAGACGCAGTCGCGAAACGAGAGACTAAGAGCCTTGCCACCTCTTGTTCATAGTTCTCATACAAATACAACGGGTGAGGTGTGGAATAGAAAAAGGTAACCGCAGACAGCAAATAAACGCTAGATAAACTTGAGTTCAAGGTATGGTACGGTCCGCTTCTGCTATTTATAAAAATAAAACCATCAAGTATGTCTAGCACTAAGCACACGCTGGACATGCGTAAGCAGAGTCGCGTTAATTAAAGTGCACCTCAGGGTCTAGGCGACACAGCGGAAGTGGTCGCACGTGAAATAAACACTTTTGTCCCCACCGAAGTGGCACTGCGGCTATGGCATTGCTCTAGGTCGCAGATTTGACCGAGGCACCCGCATTTCGATGAGGGAGAAATAAAAAACGGTCGGGCACTTTGATTTAGGGAGACGTTAATGAGCACCATGGTACCAAAATTAACCCGGAGAGCGCCACTATGGCATGCCTCATAATACAATCGTGATTTTGGGAAGCAGGGCCGCGTCATCAAATTAAGGTTTAGTGCTTCTAACATGATGCGATATGCCATGTGACGCAATGACAATGCTCAACCCTCTCTGAGGTGACGAAATATTTCGGACAAAACCTAAAGCAAACACCTCTCCCTTTGTATTTTGTGTACTAAGCACACAAACAGTAGTGGTGCAAGCAAGGTAACGCTTAACAGCAACTCACCACACTCGTGTTGAGAAACCGTTGAAAAAATTAAATATTTGCCTTCAACATAAGCAGTTATTATGAGAGTCAATGCAAACAGCACAGAAAGCTTCGCTTACAGAGATTCACACAGTGTGTGGAATCTGTATATTTAAAATTTTTTTCGCGGATCACAATGTGCGGACCTAGTCGACACCCATCAGAAACAGTGCTGCAGAACTGCCATATGCAACACAACCTTTTTTTTCTACACAGGTAAAGGAAAATCACAGGTTTGTGCTATTCGTGGAATCAGACATGATTTTCTGTTTTGACAGACACCTAAATCTTCGCGAAAGCAGGTACATAACCTCTATTTTGCGTCTGAGAATACAGACGATTCCTTTTAGTTGACGGTGTGCTGAATGTGTAGCGGATGTCTGATCCCCTGATCACAGTTGTTACCTTGACAACTATTTCTTTCACGTAAGTAGAAAGAACCAGAGAGAGCAGAATGACAAGCATTTTCCCCAACTATCTGCACTCTAATCGGGGTCAACGTTTTTTCTTCCCTCGCCACTTCTGATGGTTTATGAAACGGAGCACCTGACTTGTCTGACGATTTCAACGTTAGTATTTAGGCAGTCAGATATTTATGGCAAGGCCTGCAAGGTGATTTTCAATTTTTGGACCGCGTAAATAATTTAATCGAATATGCATGTCGATTAAGAGAACGAGACTTGGTTTTGTGGACAGTGTTAATTGGTAAGCTAACTTAGGAGTCTGGAAATAGCCAATCTGTATTACGTATCTAAAAAGGTTTTATTTAAGGTTATACCCGTGTCACACTGGCGTTTGCAAGGCCTTCCAACCAATATTCAGTTGGCTCAAAGATCAAGTTCGAGCTGCTACATGGGCGGTTTCTAAGGCCGCCGAGTCAATAGTCTATCGAGTCAACGGAGCACCCTACAACTACATGTACTAGAAGTATTCTAATACACTGTACTACAACTCTATCGAAATCTCGATGGCCTTTGAGCAAAGTAAGCGGAAACAGCCCGAGCATGCCCTCTCGATCACAGTGTGCTCGTATTCACGGTTAGAAAGAACAAATCAAACCAAATGCTCTGAAAGTACTATATATGTGCGTTATTCAATATTCAATAAAGTGTTTTTGACACTTGACATGTGCGAACACACACCAAAATGTCAGCCGCATCGAGCGGCGCAAACGTTGCCACAGTTTTGCTACTCAACAACTTAAAAACTAAACATGGCAATGTATAAACAATTTTTTTTAATGTATAAACCAACACAAAAGACATTATAGTGCTTTTATATGGTTTTAATGTTGTTTAACTTTTCGTGACATGAAAAGGAAAAGAAAGATCCGCAGCGCCACACAATTTTGCGAGAAACACCTGAACCACTCAACGGCCTTTCAAAAGTGCCGTGTAGCATCGCGACAACTCCTTTGAGTCGATAGAGTTGTGGCGTTTCAAAGGCCGTTGACTGGAAGGCCATCCAAATGTGCCCGTGAGACGCAGGTAATAGTCAAATGACGGTACCCTCTTTTGCGGGGCCGAAGAGTTCTCTAGGTGCGCAGGACAAATGATCCGCTAAAAAATCCGATCCTCCGCTCGTTTTAGGCGCCACAAGTGCTACTGGCACACAACTGTGGCCCCCTGGCACGGAGGTGCTCGCTAATGGGTCCAACTGTTGAACAATAGCAGAGGAGGAGGTCACCAAAGGCCCTTGTCTACCCGGACGCTGCTCTCCACAGGTACTCCTGCTCTCGGACTTCAAGCATGACCCGACAGTAAAGAAATAATCCACATACCTCGCAACACCATTATTCTCCTTAAGGGTCTTTTGACAGTAATAATTTTGATTACGCAAACCACGTTAGCGGCGCCATTTCCGAAATAATTCACTTCCGAAATGCTTCACCAAAGAGCGGTTTGTGAATCTCTATGCCAAAAAGTAAATTTTTGGAGGCTTTTGGCTGAAGATACTTTGATAATTTTGGTGATGAATATCCAAGGGGGACTTGATAATTTATATTTATTGTGTAGCTCTCAAAGTTTCCCATGGCATGGGGGATGGTTAAACAACTGTTAAGAAAGTTTTCAAGATTAAAAAAGTGTTTAACATTAGTTGAGACTGTAGCAAATGAATGAGCATGAGGATAATGTCGGCTAAGAGTGACAGGGAAGAAACACCGTGGCGCTACACGGCGCTTGACAACAGCAACTCTTCATTAGGTGAACCTGTGCCCAGAAAACAAGCCACATTCCGCAACAAGGACATGCGCGCCGATCGACGAAACCTGCTCTGAAAGCGCTTTCATTTCACACACGCAAAAAAAGTTTATTTCGTTATTGTAGCAATTATAAGAACACCACCATAGCCGGCACAATGAACGCACTTGAGCACATAAAAATGTAGTCTTTATGTTTTTTTCTGGTTGGTTACGGCCGGCGCCGAGTTGGAACACGAACCTCATGTTTGCTTTCCATCTGTTGCCGGACGTCTGTAGATGGCCTCTAGTGATCTGGTGATGTCATTACTGGTTATGTTGACGGCAAATATTTAATTTCGCAACACGAGTGTGGTGAGTTGATGTTGAACGTTACCTTGTTTGCAACATTACAGTTTGTCTGCTTAATACACAAAGCAAGTACAAAGGGAGTAGTGTTTGCTTTTAGGTCTTGTCCGCCATATCACGTCACCTCAGAGAGGGTAGAGCATTGTCATTGCTTCACATGGCACATCGCATAATGGCAGAAGCCTTAAACTTGAATTTGAATACGGGGCTCTGCGTGCCAAAACCACGATCGCATTATGAGGCATGCCATAGTGGCGCACTCCGGATTAATTTAGGCACCATGGTGCTCGTTAACGTGTCCCTAAATCAAAGTGCCCGAGCGTTTTTTATTTCTCCCTCGTAAAAATGCGGGTGCTCGATCAAATCTGCGACCTCGAGCAATTCCATAGCCGCAGTGCTACTTCGGCGGGAACAGAAGTGCTTATTTGACGTGCGACCGCCTCCGTTTTGTCGTCTAGACCCTGAGGGGCCCTTTAATGAACGCTACTCTGCTTACGCATGTCCTGTTTATGCTTACCGCTAGACATATTTGATGGTTTTATTTTTATAAATCACAGAAGCGGACCCCACCGTACCTTGAACTTAAGTTTGTCTAGCGTTTATTTGCCGTCTGCGGGGACCTTTTTTTCTATTCCACCCCTCTCCCGTTGTATTTGTATGAAAACTGCGAACAAGAGGTGGCAAGGCGGTTAGTCTCTCGATTCGCGACTGCGTCTGTTCACCACATTCTCTGCCTTCTCTTTTCGCTCCTTCCTTCCATTCTATCTAGCTAAACTCTGGATCGGCACGTCGGTAAAGAGGTAAGTGTTTGCGAGGGGTCACGGATAATTACAGCTGTCAAAAGGCTAATGTGGCCTTGACCCGGAAGCTTCAGGAGGCATTGTGCACATTCGACGCGGTGAGGTCCAAACGAGTTCTTCTCGTCTCTTCTTCGCCACGCTCTTTCCATGTATATAGAGCTTTTCATTGGGGTAGAAGGAAAGGGAGCGCGGTGCTGCTTGACGGTATGTGAGTGCGTCACAAAGCACAGAAGGAACACAACCTAAAAAAAAATCGGTTATCATCCTCTTTCTCGTGAAACACGTTCCAACGCCACAGTACAAGCTCGAATAGTTACACCGCACAACGTTTATAGATGCATAAACATTGACGCCGCATGCTTGTAACATACGCTATATAGAACAAAGATATCTATAATCCAGCACCTACCACTGCTAAGGATGCTCGCACAGTTGGTAAACGGTCGCTTTGCTGGAAAAATATAATTTACACTATAAGGCATGCTGTTATTAGTAACGAAAGCTATATTATATTCATGGGTAGAAACCTCATACACAGAACCAAGTAATCATGCAATGTAATCTGCAGCTAACAGCTTGAACGATTGTCAAAGTATAACGGTACAGCTCCTATTGTAGCAGAAGGGTTCCCACGCTCTTACAATCGTCGTGTATGTTGCAGTTCTACGAAACCGTAGCTTAAATGTAGAGGATAATACTGCAATAAGCTCACATTAGTGAATGGAACTGTCAGTAATGAACAATTGATCTCCGAGGCTAATTGTAGGCTCGAACATGCGCGCACACACCGCGCTGCGTGCTCCGTCCGCCTCAACGCCAGTAGAAAGTCCGGCCATAGTGACTTAAACCACTTTAGTACGTCTCACAGAACCGCATAGCGCGTACAAGACGCACGTCCTGCTAATAGACCATACGAGTGCGAAGACAAACACCAGAAACTACCGCCGAGCGTTTACCTGTCATGCGAAACGGAGCACTCGCCCAAGCCAGCATGCCGCCTGCCCATAGATGGCGCCACAGCGCAGGAATATGTAAAGTCCCTTGATAATTTGAAAGTACTGCCACTCTTTGAACTCTGCCGCCGCTGCGCGATCTCCTGGCCTCCTCCTCGCCCATTGCGTGTCCCCCCTGCGGCAAAAAGTTTTGCCCCCGTTTTTCTGCACGACGATTGGTCTCCCTGCCGTTGCCCTTGGAAACGCGCGGATCTTGAGTTTTGCTTGTGTTTTTCTTTTTTGTTCGCGCCATTTTCCCCCTGAGCACGGCTGGCTCGGTGCTTTAGCTCGGCGTAGCGAACGTCGTGCGCAGTGTTTTTGGTCTATGTGCTAGCGCTATGCCGGGCTGTTGCGCATATAACTGCAGCAAGAAGCCTGAAGATGCTTATGCCGTTTTTATGATACCACAACGAAAGCGTAACGGCTTGAGTGGCTGCATGACATTGGCCGAAGCAACTTTATTCTGACAAAGAACAGCGTTGTTTGCGAGCTGAGAAGTCTTTCTTTTAGCTCGTAGCAAAGCATCCCGTAATGCTGCATTTTTTATCATTCTTCCGGCCTGCTCACCAGCGTTTTTGTTGCGGTTGTCCTCAGTATGCTTAATATTCTGCGGTGGCTCCATCACTTCGCCCGTCGCTAACTGTTGTTATTCAGTCGGAAGCGCAGTATTATTGATTTTGCTTTGCGCCCTGAAAAAATTAGTGGCAAGTATCCCCGTAGTATTGTAGGTGATGAGCGTTCACTAGTCAAAATTGAACTTTTTTTTAAGTTTTAAGGCGAAAGCCTTTAGATCTTTATGTTTCAAGGTCGAGTTCTAAACTGGAAGTATCACGTGACCGAAGGAAGGCCAGAGGGGACCCAAAGCATGTCTACCCCTGTATGAGAGAATGATTACCCAAGTTATTTATGAATCATTAGTGGTTGATATAAGGTGGATTAGGGAGGATTAAGGTTGCTTAGAGTGTATTAAAGAAGATTAAGGTGTATTAGAGTGCATTACGAAGGATTAAGATGCATGAATAAAGATTTAGTTGCGTGGAGGAGAATTAAGGCGGATTAAGATGAAGTGTTGATGAAAGGGTAATAAGACCGATTGGGGTGGATAAGGGTGCATGAACAGCAATCCAATCACTAATCAATCATTACTTTGGTAATCATTAATTATCTCTTATACGCGGCTGCACATGCTTTGTTTCGCTTCCCGCCTTCCTTCGGTCACGTAATATTTTCTGTAGCTCACAACGGGACCTTGAAACAGAGGTCTAAGGCTTTTGCTTAATAAGCCACACACAAAGGGATGTGTCACAAGCAATACTAGACCAGACGCACGAAGTAAAGCATTTGATCATGTGGCAAATTGTCTGGAATATAGAACTCGCCTCAAAGCTCCCTTTAAATCAGTATACCCCGTTCATACGGCTTTAAGAAAAAACCAACCTCCTCATAAACGTTGCCTCCAGCATTATCGATGCTGTTATTAGCATTTCTCAAAATTTTCAACCCCACTGGGGCGCGCAGTTGGCCCAATATAACACACCTCCATAAAATCGTGCGGCCCGTCCGCGGGAGCCCAGGAGGAATAGCGTGCCGTGCGCAGCCGGCGGGCGAGGAGAATCGAGGAAGCAAGCGCCGTGAGGAGGAGAGTGTCGCTACTTTCAAATTATCAAGGGGCTTTAGGAATATGGCGCATGACAAGCTGAAGCTGAATAATTCTCATGGGTGGTGGCAAGGGAAAAGAAACCTGCCATGAGTAACTACTTAAGAGGAAAAAACGAAATCGGGAAAGAAACCATTTATGATAACTCAAAGGACAGGCCGCCAATGTAATCTAAACCTGGCAATGTTTAACGTTAGAACGCTATCTAGTGAGGCGAGTCTAGCAGTGTTATTGGAAGAATTAGAGGGTAGCAAATGGGATATAATAGGGCTCAGTGAGGTTAGGAGGAAAAAGAAGCATATACAGTGCTAAAAAGCGGGCATGTACTGGGTTACCGGGGCTTAGCGGAGAGACGAGAACTATGAGTCGGATTCCTGATTAATAAGGAAATAGCTGGTAACATACAGGAATTCTATAGCATTAACGAGAGGGTGGCAGGTCTTGTTGTAAAAATTAATAATAGGTACAAATTGAAGGTGGTACAAGTCGATGCCCCTACATGCAGTCATGATGACCAGGAAGTCGAAAGCTTTTATGAAGACGTGGAATCGGCGATGGGTCAAGTCAAAACAAAATACACGATACCTATGGGCGACTTCAATGCCAGGGCAGGCAAGAAGCAGGCTGGAGACAAGTCAGTGGGGGAATATGGCATAGGCTCTAGGAATAGCAGAGGAGAATTATTAGTAGAGTTTGCAGAACAGAATAATACGCGGATAATGAATACCTTTTTCCTCAAGCGGGTTAGTCGAAAGTGGACGTGGAGGAGCCCGAATGGTGAGACTAGAAATGAAATCGACTTCATACTCTGCGCGAACCCTGGCATCATACAAGATGTAGGCGTGCTCGGCAAGGTACGCTGCAGTGACCATAGGATGGTAAGAACTCGAATTAGCCTGGACTTGAGGAGGGAACGGAAGAAACTGGTACACAAGAAGCCAATCAATGAGTGAGCGGTAAGAGGGAAACTAGAGGAATTTCGGATCAAGCTACAGAACAGGTATTCGGCTTTAACTCAGGAAGAGGACCTTAGTGTTGAAGCAATGAACGACAATCTCATGGGCATCATTAAGAAGTGCGCAATAGAAGTCGGTGGTAACGCCGTTAGACAGGAAACCAGTAAGCTATCGCAGGAGACGAAAGATCTGATCAAGAAACGCCAATGTATGAAAACCTCTAACCCTAGAGCTAGAATAGAACTGGCAGAACTTTCTAAGTTAATCAACAAGCGTAAGACAGCGGACATCAGGAAATATAATATGGGTAGAATTTAGGAGGCTCTCAGGAACGGAGGAAGCCTAAAAACAGTGAAGAAGAAACTAGGAATAGGCAAGAATCAGATGTGTGCGTTAAGAGACAAAGCCGGCAATATCGTTACTAATATGGATGAGATAGCTGAAGTGGCTGAGGAGTTCTATAGAGATTTATACAGTACCAGTGGCATCCACGACGCTAGTGGAAGAGAGAATAACCTAGAGGAATTCGAAATCTCACAGGTAATGCCAGAAGAAGTAAAGAAAGCCTTAGGAGCTATGCAAAGGGGGAAGGCAGCTGGGGAGGATCAGGTAACAGCAGATTTGTTGAAGGATGGTGGTCAGATTGTTCTAGAGAAACTGGCCACATTGTATACGCAATGCCTCGTAACCTCGAGCGTACCGGAATCTTGGAAGAACGCTAACATAATCCTAATCCATAAGAAAGGTGACGCCAAAGACTTGAAAAATTATAGACCGATCAGCATACTGTCCGTTGCCTACAAAGTATTTACTAAGGTAATCGCAAATAGAATCAGGAACACCTTTGACTTCTGCCAACCAAAGGACCAGGCAGGATTCCGTAAAGGCTACTCAACAATAGACCATATTCACACTATCAATCAAGTGATAGAGAAATGTGCAGAATATAACCAACCCTTACATATAGCTTTCATTCATTACGAGAAAGCGTTTGATTCAGTCGAAACCTTAGCAGTCATGGAGGCATTACAGAATCAGGGGGTAGATGAGCCATATGTAAAAATACTGGAAGATACCTATAGCGGCTCTACAGCCACCGTAGTCCTCCACAAAGAGAGGAACAAAATCCCTATAAAGAAAGGCGTCAGACAGAAAAATACGATCTCTCCAATGCTATTCACAGCATGTTTACAGGAGGCATGCAGAGGCCTGGAGTGGGAAGAATTGGGGATAAAAGTTGATGGAGAATACCTTAGCAACTTGCGAATCGCTGATGATATTGCCTTGCTTAATAACTCAGGAGACCAATTGCAATGCATGCTCACCGACCTGGAGAGGCAAAGCAGAAGGGTCGGTCTGAAAATTAATCTGCAGAAAACTAAAGTATTGTTTAACAGTCTCGGAAGAGAACAGCAGTTTACGATAGGTAGCGAAGCACTGGAAGTGGTAATGGAATACATCTACTTAGACCAGGCAGTGACCACGGATCCGGATCGTGAGACTGAAATAACCAGAAGAATAAGAATGGGCTGGGGTGCGTTTGGCAGGCATTCTCAAATTATGAACAGCAGGTTGCCACTCTCCCTCAAAAGCAAAGTGCATAACAGCTGTGTGTTACCAGTACTCACATATGAGGCAGAAACCTGGAGGCTTACGAAAAGGGTTCTGCTGAACTTGAGGACGACGCAACGAGCTATGGAAAGAAGAATGATAGGTGTAACGTTAAGGG
Organism: Dermacentor albipictus; assembly: GCF_038994185.2. Lineage (NCBI taxonomy): Eukaryota > Metazoa > Arthropoda > Arachnida > Ixodida > Ixodidae > Dermacentor > Dermacentor albipictus. Next base: position 98,517,536 of record NC_091822.1, read on the forward strand.
ATAAGAAAAGAGCACATTGGGTTAGGGAACAAACGCGAGTTAATGACATCCTAGTTCAAATCAAGAAAAAGAAATGGGCAAGGGCAGGACATGTAATGAGGAGGGAAGATAACCGATGGTCACTAAGGGTTACGGACTGGATTCCGAGGGAAGGGAAGCGTAGCAGGGGGCGGCAGAAAGTTAGGTGGGCGGATGACATTAAGACTTTTGCAGGGACAACATGGCCACAATTACTACATGACCGGGGTAGTTAGAGAAGTATGGGAGAGGCCTTTGCGCTGCAGTGGGCGTAACTAGGCTGATGATGATGATGAAAGGGAAGCTCATGACTTTTCGAAGCGAGATCAGGATGCATTAAAACACGCACCTATAAATCGAGATATAAGAAGGAAGAAGGAGCTTGTGCTTGCTGTGGTAAAGCTATGGAAACTACGGAGCATGTTTTATTAGAATGTGAAGACGTCTACCCGGCAGCCGATTTAGGCACCACTGGCCTCCTTGGAGCCCTTGGGTTCAGAGGGAGCAGTGGTAAAGCAAACATGTCCGCAATAGACCTTAGTAAGAGGCAACAGGAGGATTGGTGAAAGAAAAGTAGGGAAACGACAAAAGACGGAGACGTACAAAAGCACAGGTCACAATAGGGGATCAGAAAATTTGGGCGTGGTAGTTCATAGTGTTTTTTGTGTCTTTTTAATTGTTTAACCTAGGTAGAATATTAGGAAGTATAGTAGGAAGAGCTTGGTGGCGCCACCCACCACCCCGTTCCAAAGGGGACGCTCATAACATCCATCCATCCATCCATGATGGAGCCTGTGAAAAAACGGTGTATACACGCTCTTAGCCGCTCCCCGACAGTAGCAGCAGGAACAGTGGGAAAGCCGAAAGAAAACGCACAGAATGTTTCGCTTTAAAACACACATAAGCACAAATTGGCATTTCGTACTACACCAAGTGTGTTTCTTGCTAATGGCAGCATTGAGTATACCACCTAAACCCGAGTAAGTCCTGCATACCATAAACTGCTAAATGAAAAGCAGGAACCATAGCACACAATGGAAGGTTAATAAAAGAACGAATTCATTGGACCCTGCACAGCACCTTTAAAAATTGAACAATGAATGAACTACTTGAACAAAAGGAATGAACTACTTGAACAAAAGAATGAACTACTTGAACAATTTTCGCTCACGCGCTCTGCTCACATGCATGTGCATTATTCTGTGCCTTTTGGGTCCTCTCATTCATGGTCTATAGAATGTTCGTTTCTTGCCGGACTAGTCGTCGGCCATGGCCATGAACTCCTCCATGAACCCGTCATTCACGGTGGAATGGTGACTCGTTCCGGGACTGTTGGCACAGGACAGCAGGCTGCGGTTGACGTCCACCTTCTCATCGCGTGACACTGTCTCGGCGCTACCTCTGATGGATTCTTCAACTGCTACGTCGCTGATACTGCGGCATCGCTTGAACCGCTTCAGAGGAATGCCTGCGCATAGCACAATAAATGGAAGGCCATAGGTTAGGGTTATCGAAGATACGAAATTTAGAAATCAAGGCAGTAACATACATCTCGCAAGATCACAGGAATTGTGCAAGAAGAAACAATACAGAGAAGGAAACAAATTTATCAACCGAAGTAAGTTTCTATCCCAGTCAAAATGCGTGTTCTGAATATTACGGAGGAAGTCACAAAATATTTTATGTTCTCCTTATCGGCCTAATTAGTCATGCTAATTACCACAGTTCTCAAGTATTGAGAATAGGGACAAGCGTACATTTATAAAGTTCACGAGAGTTCCAAAGAACCTTGTTGACCCTATTGTTTTCATATATCACGGTCTTTCCCTGGGACGCGTAAGAAATTATTGCTTACCAAGTAAAACAGGAGGAAGACGGGAGATGGAAATTCAAGAAGATGAGCAAGACGAGAACAAGGTGAAAGCGGGAGGCAACGTTTCGACAAGTGGACTTGACCTTGTTCTCGTTTTGCTATTGCTTAGAAAGTAGGAAATATAAGCTGCTGAACAAGATATTTCATAGAAAGTTGTGCGGTTATATTATTGGAAGTTTACCGCTGTAGCATAACTTGTAACGTTGAATAATCAATCTTGAAAAGTTATGCAATCGGGCACACGACAAAATCAGTGCGTCTTGGTGCGTACCACCATAAACAAACTACATTATTCACGCTCTCCTCAAATGTTTCGGCCAATTTTGAAACCTTGTGCAGAATTTGTTAGGACGCCTAGTATTTAAAAAGAATGCAAGAGAAATGCTGAGGCTTGTCGCTAGCGGGACTTTCTCGAGCATGCCAACATTTACAACGTGTCCTATCGATGCAATGCGCAACACTTTTAAAGCGCCGTTTTGCTTGCAGCAGAGCTGCCACGCAAAACGGCGCTTTAAAGGTATTGCGTATTGCATCGCTAGGACACGTTGTATATGCTGGCATGCTCGAGAAAGTCCCGCTAGCGACAAGCCTCGCTTCTGTGCAAACCTTTTGTGAGAACCAATGCTAAAACTTCAAAAAAAAATGCAATGTAAGACACACATGCGCACCTAATACGACTGCGAGCGTTGAGAGCAGTAGACGATCCACATTAAACAAAATTCACGTGAAATGTTTTGGATATAAATGTTGCAGTACAGAATATGTTTATATCAAGATTGGAAGCCCAGCGCTTAGGCGAAATACATAACAAATCACGGCACACCTATTTGAGGACGGCCCTGCGGGGGCAAGCAAGCGGAAAGCTTTATCAGTTTTTCAGATATTTCGGAAGCTTTCAACATGATGTGGCAAGAAAGGCCACACGAGATGTATGCGCGGCAAAATTCATGGTAATATGTTCCAATTCCGTCTAAAATGTTATGTTGGCGTACCTGCTGTTAGCATATTAACTATATGCTTCAATATTGATTACAAACCTAACAATTAGGAATTATACAGAAACGATGGATACATTAACGAAAGAAACAGTGTTTTATCTGCATCGAAGGCGAGGTATTTTTCTTAAAATATCATTCATGGTAACTTGGATATCCTGTACATATCTCGCACGTCTGGCAACAAATTACAGTATACGGGAATAAACCAACCACAAAAGAAGCCTAAATCAGTGTTAAAAACTGTCATAAACCCTGCAATGCAAAAAAAGTATCACCACCACGGTAGACGATGCGTTTCTGAGCTGCGGGTCCTGACGAAGGGCCGGGCTCGGAAACAGCGTCACCGCCTGCAGCCCACTTGGAGGCCACTGCAGCGCCTGTAGCCAGGATTACAGTATCCCGTGAAGCCAGCTCCACTCTCCTTGGGCACACCACGCGGCCACTGGGCAGGGTGAAACGCACTCGCTTTGCTGGCATGGCTCCTTTGCTCGGTACAGCGAATTCGATGCACGTCCGCACACAACGAAGTCGGGCGTCGAATGAATTTTTTTTCACTCGCAAGGCAACACGCGTCTTTCCCTTTCCCTCTCCCACTGCACCAACCAATGGGGTGGTTGGTTAGGAAGCGTCCGTGCAAGGTCAATGTATCTCAGGCCCCGCCCATACTCTTGCCGCCCCCCCCCCCCCCCCCGCAGGAGCTGGATCCGACACACTTTAACATAAAACGGAGGAGTAATTGCGCATTTGTAATGCAAAGAAATTTGGAATATGTTTACCTTGTCCCGGCCCAGACATTCCCACCTGTGGCGACGGCAGCAATACAAAAGCCGAAAATTACCACTACACCATGCTGCTCTCCCAACGAATACATAAATAGTCAGGTTTGAAAACGAGACTGATCCACACTTAAACCATTGACGTTCTGTCATGACTGTTTAAGGTAAGCGCGGAAAACAGCCGTGTCTTTCCTAGCAGCGTTCGCGTCCGAGCTGCAAACTGGCTGCTGTATAGTTCATTGTTCCGTATGTCAGGTGCGTTTCCTTCGCTCGACTTCGTGCTCCAATTCAGCGTTGTATAATGTTTAACTCGGACGGCGTTACTCGGACGATTGAACATCCACCATGCATGGTCAACATTTTAAAATTGTTTTTCCGTCAGTGCGACATCGCGGCCATGACAGTCGAGGAGGGTGTCAGTTTTTCGTCTTTGCTCAGTTACAGGGAAACACGGTGGCTTTTCCGTTATTAACCGCTGCAGTTCTACGCCATTCTGTGAAACGGTTCTGTGAGACGTGCTGAAGTGGTTTGAGGCATCATGGCATAAATGTATGCTGGCGTTGAGGTGAACGGAACATGTGTGCGCGCATACTTGAGCCTACAATCAGCCTCGGAGATCAATTGTGTATTTCTGAACGTTTCAATTACGAATGTGACCATATTGCAGTATTATCCTCTATTTCTACACTGTAAATGAAAATAAACCCACCTGGGAGTTTTTAACAGGTGATGTACCCTAAAACCTCCCCTCCTCAAATATTTACTCCGATGTATGGGAGCAAAACAGCGCCATTCCCTCGTTTCACTCCGCTGGCTAGGTGCGGGAGTATTAGGGCGACATGACGCGATTTTCCTCCGCTTAAAAATCTTGTTCTCCCGTGAAACTCCGACAGGGAGTTTTATAAACTCCCCTCCGCCGAAAGAGGTTGGTCACGTGGCGCTTCCCATGAGGCTGTGCGCCTCGCCAGCGATCGGGCCCATTCGGCGGAGTCGGCAGTGCTCATGGATGACGGTTTGTTTACATTGGTGAAGTGCCGTTCCGTGAAAGCGTTTCGTCAATTTGCTTCCCGTATTTCCTTCCAGAAAGTGTTATAGGCATGCCTGAAGCTCGCTGTTTCTCAGCTTCAAGTACGTTAGCTCTGATCACTTTGCTTACATCGATGAATGCAAGAGCAACGTTTTGAAGTGCGGAAAAAGGCCTAGGTATACCTCGAAGCTGCTCACTGGCTCGTGATGTCGGCTCAGGTTCTGACTGTGTTTTCGTGCTCCGTGACCCTGGCTTGTGTTGTTCAATAAGTGAAATGCGACTTTTAAGTTCTTTTGGGTACGTGCTGACAACGTCCGGTGTAATGTTTGAAAGGACCGCGTAGCAATGGCAACAGCAGCCAGTGTTCGAGCGAAGACGTCCGTGCCAGTCGCACATGTATGGCGTACCCCAAGTTCGTTGCGGTGCTGTGCTGCCAGTGAGAAAGATCGGATGATGAATTTGTTGTTTTAAGGCGCAAGGGCCAATTATGGCCAAAGAGCGCCAGGTCAGTGTTGATGAGTTTGCAGTGGGTAGATGAGTTCCGTGAGTTATTGTGATGTAGCTGTAAAGGGGCCTAAAAGCGATCTCTGTAAACTGCATAAAAGCTATATGTAATAAAATTATGGCAATGACTAATGAGTACTACTAAGAACACAAGAGATACATTGTGATAGATTGATCATATTTTAAAATATATGTAGGAAAATGTTTGCAAGACGCACTACTGCCTTAGAGAGCCCTTGAAACTGAAGGGCCTGAAGGCATGTGCTGTAGAAAAATAAGTTATCGCAGCGGCATCCTCTGGAGAGAGGATGTGCTACAAATTCGTAGGGCTAACAACATGTAAGGCAACATCGTTTAAGAAGCTTAGGACTGCTCTGGTGCCAAACAACGGTTCTGAACCAAGAAACATTACATGATGAAAGGGAATGTGCTGCCGGTATGCTAACGGAAAGTGTTTTTGTCTCTCTGTTTCGGCTTCCCGACACTCCAGGAGGGCGTGGAGGACCGTGAGCCTTTCACCGCATCTACCGCAGGATGGTGGCTCATTTCCAGTTAGCAGGAAACTGTGTGTGGCATATGTGTGTCCTATTCTGAGACGACAGAATAGGACTTCTGTTCGTCGTGTTTTTGTTGCGGGCGGCCAATAACCAAGTTTTGGCTTAATCAAGTGAAGCTTATTATTTGTTTCAGCATCCCATAAGCGCTGCCAGTGGCTTCTGAGTTTCTTTCGGATGAACGGCTTTAGGTCTAAGGCAGGTAGTGCAGTGGTAGAATGTGCATCTTGTGAAGCTATTGATGTGGCAATTTGGTCAGCCAGCATATTACCCTCAATGCCCCTGTGTCCAGGTACCCAGCATACTATGACTTGCTGCTGAGACATGTAGGATGTGCAAATAACGGAATAAAGCTCAGTGAGTACAGGGTTTCGATGATTGCGGAGGAACATTAGGGCTTTTACGACGCTTAGAGAGTCGGTGTATATGATGGCTTTGTGCAACTTTCTTTTCTTGATTTCCTTAACAGCAGATAAAATTGCATAAGCTTCCGCGGTGAATATGCTTGTTTCCGGATGTAGTCCATCGGACTCAGAGAAGGATGGTGCGATTGCAGCATAAAACACTCCGGCATGCGACTTAGAAGCGTCAGTGTAAAATTCTATGCACGAGTACTTCGATTGAAGTTCCAGGAAGTGCATTCGAATATGTGCCTGTGGGGCGTGTTTCGTCACCTCTACGAATGATGTATCGCATTCTATGGTTTTCCAATGCCATGGCGGCAATGGCTTAGCTAGGACCATTAGGTTTTGCTCAAGAACTGGAACTTGCATTTCTTCAGCAAGCTTTCTAATGCGCAGAGAGAATGGTTCTCGTGCTGCAGGTCGATTATTAAAGAGCTGTGCAGATGCCACGTCGTTTATGGTTACATAAGAGGGATGGTCGCGGTTCGCATTCACCTTTAGATAGTACATGAAACTAGAGTATGACCTCTGAAGATGAAGCGACCACTCATTAGCTTCAACGTAGAGACTCTCTACAGGACTTGTCCTGAAGGCACCGGTCGCCAAGCGGATACCTAAATGGTGAACAGGGTCAAGCATCTTCAAGGCGCTTGGACTGTCAGATTGATATACTATGGCCCCATAGTCTAAGCGCGTGCGTATAAGACTTTTGTAAACGTTCATCAAACATTTCCTGTCGCTGCCCCATGTTTTATGCGATAAAAGTTGAAGAAGGTTCATTGTTTTTAGATATTTCTCTTTTAGGTGCTTTAACTGTGGAATGAATGTCAGTTTTGAATCTAATATGATTCCTAAAAATTTGTGTTGTGTGACAACTGATATGTGTTGTCCATGTAGTTCTAGGCTGGGCGCTGCAAATAAGCCTCTTTTTCGCGTGAAAAGAACACATGAGCTTTTAACAGGATTCAGTTTAAAGCCATTTTCCTGTGCCCATTTACACACTTTGTTCAAGCAAAGCTGGACATGTCGCTCACATATAGAAAGGTTGCATAATTTGAAACCCAATTGCACGTCATCTACGTACACCGAATAAAACATGCCCTGCGGTATATATAAGCGTAAGGAATTCATTTTGATTATAAAAAGGGTACAGCTTAATACCCCTCCTTGCGGCACACCTGTTTCTTGTGTAAACGGCTTGGATAGAGCATTGCCCACCCTAACTCGAAATGTACGGTTTGATAGGTAACTTTCAATTACATTAAGCATATTCCCTCGAATACCCATTTCTGAGAGGTCACGCAATATCCCATATCTCCAAGTCGTGTCATATGCCTTTTCCATGTCTAGGAAAACAGAAAGAAAGAACTGGTTATGGATAAAGGCGTCACGAATGCCTGCCTCAATGCGCAAGAGCTGGTCAGTAGTCGACCTACCCTCTCTGAAGCCGCACTGATAAGGGTCGAGCATTTTATTCGATTCAAGGAAATGTAGAAGACGACGATTTATCATTTTCTCGAACAGTTTGCATAAGCAACTTGTCAGTGCTATTGGACGGTAACTTGAAACGTCGGATGGATCCTTGCCTTGTTTCAATACCGGCACTACTAAAGCTTCTTTCCATGAGGATGGGAGGTATCCAGCAGCCCAAACAGAGTTAAAAAGTGCCAGAAGTGTCATGTGTGTATCAGTGTGTAGGTTTTTAATCAAGTCATACATGATTTTGTCAACTCCAGGTGCAGAGCTCATGCACGAGCTTAACGCAGCTCTAAACTCGGCAATATCAAAAGGACAGTTGTACGGTAGATTTGCTCTGCATTTACGGTTTATTGACTGAAGTTAATAATAATATTTGGGGTTTTACGTGCCAAAACCACTTTCTGATTATGAGGCACGCCGTAGTGGAGGACTCCGGAAATTTCGACCACCTGGGGTTCTTTAACGTGCACCTAAATCTAAGCACACGGGTGTTTTCGCATTTCGCCCCCATCGAAATGCGGCCGCCGTGGCCGGGATTCGATCCCGCGACCTCGTGCTCAGCAGCCTAACACCATAGCCACTGAGCAACCACGGCGGGTTATTGGCTGAAGTTCTGCTATTTTCTTATATTGAGCGAATGTTTGTGAATAGCTTTTGGAACTTGACACACGTGCAAAATGTTCTCCAAGGGCATCGGCCTGCTTTTCCAATGTATTCCCTCGCTCATCAATCAAAGGTAATGGGTTGATCTGCTGCCCTTTTAGCCTTCTCAGCCCGTCCCCCACTTTAGCCTCCTGGGTATAGGAATTGATACCTGAGAGAAAACTCTCCCAGCTTGCTCTTCTAGCCTGCCGTCTTGTGCGCCGTCCTTGTGATTTGATGTGTTTAAATGCGATGTAATTTTCCGCCGTAGGATATTGGCGCAGTCTGCCCCACGCCTTATTTTGTCTTTTTCGTGCATCCCTGCAGTCTTCATTCCACCAAGGAACTCGTTTCTTAGTTGAGTGGCCATTTGTTAGTGGAATGACAGCTGCATCAATAATAAAAGCGGTAAAATATGCTACAGCGTTATCCATGCTAAAATCGCGTATAAAATCTTGTGATAAGTAAGTAGATTCCTTAAAACCCTTCCAATCAGCGGAGTCAAGTTTCCAGCGACGTACCTGTGGGCGAGTGTCGTGTAGTGTTATTAAGTTTAAAGTTATCGGAAAGTGGTCACTCCCAAATGGATTTTCTATAACATTCCATTGTAAGTACGAGAGAAGTATGGAAGATCCAAGTGCTAAATCTATGGAGGAGTATGAATTATGCGCAGCATTGTAGTAGGTGGGTTTTAGTAGGTGGGTTTGTAGTAGGATAAGTTGAGAGAAATGGTCATCGATGAGGAAGGGTTTAACAGCATAGGGAGCGACCATAAGCGCATCATATTGAAAATGGGATATGTAGTTGGGAAAGAGAGCAAGGAGAGCAAAATGGCCAGTCCAAATTTGAACGCTGAACAAATAGCAAATACAGTCACTAGAGTTGAGGAAGAACTTGGCAAATGGCCAAGTAAAGATTGGGAATATGGTGAGCTTATAAGTGTAATAAAGACAGAAATACGGAAAGAGAACCAACATGTTCGTTGGAAAGGAAAAAAGAAACCGAAACGCTGGTGGAACAAGGAGATACGAGAAGCGATCGCCGAATGACAGAAAGCAACTCGAGAGCACAGGCAGGCAAAGGAGGCGTAGTCGCCACAGGATGAAGTAACTAGTAAATGGGAAATATACCGGGAGAAAAAGTCTATGGTTCAAATACTGGTGCAAACAAAATTAAAAGGTGAAAGTGAACGTTGGTTGTAAGAAATACGTGAGAAACAGAAGGCCGCACCTAGAACATTTTGGAACCACATAAAATTTTTAGGCAGGAAGTCAACCACAATACAACAACATATCCTAGACGAAGAAGAAAACAGACTCGAAGGAGAAGCGGCAAGAAATTACATCCGAAAAGCAACAGCCGAATCGTTCCAAGGCAATGACGAGGTTATACTTGTTGAAAAAAAGAGCATGAAAGAGACCCAAGGGGAAAGGCAGCTGGTGCTAACAAATTTAAACTGGAAGAAAGCGGAAGAGAAAATTCCTAAGCGTATAGCCACAGGGCTAGACGAGATTCCCATTAGGCTGATAAATGAACTAGGACCAAAAAGTAAGGAAGCTCTGGTGAAAGCAGTGGAAAGAACTTTAAAAGATAGACGAATACCAGACAGCTGGCGACAAAGAATAATGAATTTGATTTATAAAGGAAAGGGGGAGAAAGACAGAATTCACTCGTATAGACCGTTGACCATTACATCGGTAATATAAAGGCTCGCAATGCAGGCAATCAAATTAAAGCTTCAAGCATGGACTGAGAATAATGGCATTTTGGGAGAGCTTCAGAATGGTTTCAGAATAGGTAGGCGTTTGGATGACAACTTCTTTGTTCTTACTCAGTGTATTGAAATATCAATAGCAGAAAGCAGACCGTTGTATGTGGCCTTTTTAGACATTACAGGAGCCTACGACAACGTTGACCGCAACATAGTGTGGGATATCCTGGAAGGGGGAGGCTTAGGTAACGATTGTATACAGCTTTTGAGAGAGATTTACCTAGAAAATACCGGTTGCGTTGAATGGGAAGGGATGAGAAGCGAGGAGAAAGTTCATATCAACAAGGGACTGAGGCAGGGGTGCCCTTTATCCCCGCTGTTGTTTATGATGTACATGGTGAGGATGGACAGGGCGCTAGAAGGAAGTAATGTCGGGAATAATCTCTCAAACAAACAGGCGGGTACAGTAATAGAGCAGCAACTCCTAGGTTTATTTTATGCGGATGACATTGTGTTGCTAGCTAACAAGCAAAGTGATTTGCAACGTCTGGATAATATCTGTGGACAGGAAGGTAACGATTTAGGCTTGAAGTTTAGTGTTAGAAAATCAGGTGTTATGGTATTCAATGAAAACTGTGAACAGACAGCGGAGATACAGGGCCAAGAAATACCTTGGGCAACAGAATATAAATACCTTGGTATATGGATAAACAAAGGCAATGGATATATGGAAACACAGGAGAAAACCATAACAGTAAAGGGGAAGAGATATGCAGCCATAATGAAGCATTGAGCGCTATGGGGATGCAATAGGTACGAGGTCCTCCGAGGTATGTGGAAAGGTGTAATGGTTCCAGGACTTACTTTTGGAAATGCAGTTGTTGGCTATAAATCAGGGGTACAATCAGGACTCGACGGGAACCAAAGGTCAGTGGGTCGCCGCGCATTGGGCGCTCACGGGAAGACTACGAACGAAGCTGTGCAGGGTGATATGGGCTGGACTAGTTTTGAAGTGAGGGAAGCTTGCAGTAAAATTGAGTATGAAGAACGGCTGCGGAATATGGAAGAAAGTAAATGGGCTGGGAGAGTGTTCAGGTATCTGTACAGGAAAAACATTGATTCACAGTGGAGGAAAATAACTAGGAAGCTTACCAGCAAGTATGCGGCCTGTAGGGTGGACAACACAACAACAAAGGTCAAGCGGAAAATAAGAGAAACTGAATTAATCTCATGGGTGGCGGCAATGGAACAGAAACCTGCCATGAGTAACTATTAAGAGGAAAAAACGAAATCAGGAAAGAAACCATTTATGATAACTCAAAGGGAAGCTCATTACTTTTCGAAGCGAGATCAGGATGCCTTAGAACACGCACCTATAAAGCGAGATATAAGAAGGAAGAAGAAGCATGTGCTTGCTGTGGTAAAGCTAGGGAAACTACGGAACATGTTTTATTAGAATGTGAAGACGTCTACTCAGCGGTCGATTTAGGCACCACTGGCCTCCTTGAAGCCCTTGGGTTCAGAGGAAGCAGTGGTAAAGCAAACATGTCCGCAATAGACATTAGTAAGAGGTGACTGGAGGATTGGTGGAAGAAAAGTAGGGAAACGACATAAGGCGGAGACGTACAAAAGCACAGTTCGCAATAGCGGATCAAAAATTTGGGCGTGGTAGTTCATAGTGTTTTTTTTTGTCTTTTTTCGTTGTTTAACCTAGGTAGAATATTAGGCAGTATAGTAGGAAGAGCTTGGTGGCGCAACCCACCGCCCCGTTCCAAAGGGGACGCTCATAACATCCATCCGATTAGGTAGAATATTAGGCAGTATAGTAGCAAGAGCTTGGTGGCGCAACCCACCACCCCGTTCCAAAGGGGACGCTCGTAGCATCCATCCATCCATGGTGGTGCCTGTGAAAAAACGGTGTATACCCGCTCTCAGCCGCTCCCCGACAGCAGCAGCAGGAACAGTGGGAAGGACGAAAGAAAACGCACAGAAAATTTCGCTTTAAAACTCATATAAGCACGTATTAGCATTTCGTACTAGCCTAGCATTGAGTATATCACCTAAACCCGAGTAAGTCCTGCATACCGTAATCTGCTAAAACAAAAGCAGAAACCATAGCACACAATGGATGGTGAATAAAGAACGAATTCATTGGTCCCTGCCCAACACCTTCAACAATTGAACAATGAATGAACTACTTGAACAAAAGGTCATGTGACTATCTTCACTCTCGCGCTCTGCTCACATGCGCATTATTCGGTGCCTTTCGGGTCCTCTCATTCGCGGTCTCTAGAATATTCATTTCTTGCCTGACTAGTCGTCGGCCATGGCCATGAGCTCCTCCATGAACCCGTCATCCACGGTGGAATGGTGACACGTTGCGGGACTGTTGGCACAGGACACCAGGTCACGGTTGACATCCAGCTTGTGCTCGCGTGACGCTGTCTCGGCACCACCTGTGATGCTTTCTTCAACTGCATCGTCGCCGATACTGCGGCATCCCTTGAAGCGCTTCAGAGGAATGCCTGCGCATAGCACAATAAATGGAAGGCCATAGGTTAGGGTTCTCGAAGATACAAAATTTAGAAATCAAGGCAGTAACATACATCTCGCAAGATCACAGGAATTGTGCAAGAATAAACAATACAGAGAAGGAAACAAACTTATCAACCGACGTAAGTTTCTATCCCAGACAAAATGCGTGTTCTGAATATAACGGGGGAATTCACAAAATATTTTATGTTCTCCTTATCGGCCTAATTATTCATGCTAATTACCACAGTTCTCAAGTATTGGGAATAGGGACAAGCCTACATTTATAAAGTTCTCGAGAGTTGCAAAGAACCTTGTTGACCCTATCGTTTTCATATGTCACAGTCTTTCCCTGGGACGCGTAAGAAATTATTGCTTACCAAGTAAAACAGGAGGAAGACGGGAGATGGAAATTCAACAAGATGAGCAAGACGAGAACAAGGTGAAAGCGGGAGGCAACGTTTCGACAAGTGGACTTCACCTTGTTCTCGTTTTGCTATTGCTCAGAAAGTAGGAAATATAAGCTGATGAACAAGATATTTCATAGAAAGTTGTGCTGTTATATTATTGGAAGTTTACCGCTGTAGCATAACTTGTAACGTTGAATAATCAATCTTGAAAAGTTATGCAATCGGGCACACAACAAAATCAGTGTGACGTGGTTCGTACCACCGTAAACAAACTACATTATTCACGCTCTCCTCAAATGTTTCGAATTTTGAAACCTTGTGCAGAGTTTGTTAGGACGCCTAGTATTTAAAAAAGAATACAAAAGAAATGCTGAGGCTTGTCGCTAGCGAGAGTTTCTCGAGCATGCCAACATTTACAACGTGTCCTATCGATGCAATACGCAATACTTTTAAAGCGCCGTTTTGCTTGCAGCAGAGCTGCCACGCAAAACGGCGCTTCAAAAGTGTGGCGTATTGCATCGATAGGACAGGTTGTAAATGTTGGCATGCTCGAGAAATTCTCGCACGCCACAAGCCTCGCTTCTGTGCAAACCTTTTGTGAGAACGCAAAGCGGACTACCAATGCTAAAACTTAAAAAAAAAATGCAACGTAAGACACACATGCGCACCTAATACGGCTGCGAGCGTTGAGAGCAGTAGACGATCTACATTAAACAAAATTCACGTGAAATGTTTTGGATATAAATGTTACAGTACAGAATAAGTTTATTTCAAAATTGGAAGCCCACCGCCTATGCGAAATATGCAAAAAAATAATGGTACACCTATTCGAGGACGGCACTGCGGGGGCAAGCAAGCGGAAAGCTTTATCAGTTTTTCAGATATTTCGGAAGCTTTCAACATGATGTGGCAAGAAAGGCCACACGATATGTACGCGCCGCAAATGTCATGGTAATATGCTCGAATTCTGTCTAAAATGTTATGCTGGCGCACGTGCTGTAAGCATATTAATTATATTCGTCAATATTCATTACATACCTAACAATTAGGAATTATACAAAAACGATGGACACATTAACGAATGAAATAGTGTTGTTTTATCTGCCTCGAAGGCGAGGTACTTTTCTTAAAATATCATTCACGGCAACCGAGACATCCTGCACATATCTCGCACGTCTGGCAACAAATTACAGTATACGCGAATAAACCAAGCACAAAAGAAGCCTAAATCAGTATTAAAAACTGTCATAAACCCTGCAATGCAAAAAAATGTACTCACCACCACGATAGATGATGCGCTTCTGGGCTGCGGGTGCTGAAGAAGGGCCGGGCTCGGCAACAGCGTCACCGCCTGCAGCCCGCTTGGAAGCCACTGCCGCGCCTGTAGCCAGGATGACGGTATCTCGTGCAGCCAGCTCCACTCTCCTTGGGCACACCGCGCGGCCACTGGGCAGGGTGAAACGCACTCGCTTCGATGTTGGAGTTGACGATGGTTGGCAAGTAGTGCCCACACGGCCCCTGGCGGCTACCGCTTCCCGTTCAGCTGGCATGGCTTCTTTGCTCGGTGCAGTGACTGCGTTGCACGTCCGCACACAACGAAGTCAGGCGTGGAATAAATTTTTTTTTCTCTCGCAAGGCAACGCATGTCCTTCCCTTTCCCTCTCCCACTCCCCCAACCAATGGGGTGGTTGGTTAGGAAGCTTCCGTGCAAGTTCAAAGTATCACAGGCCCCGCCCACACTCGTGCATCCTCACCTCCCCCCCCCCCCCCCGCAGGGGCTGGATCCGACGCATTTTAACAAAAAACGGAAGAGTAATTGCGCATTTGTAATACAAGGAAAATTGGAATATTTTTACCTTGTCCCGGCCCAGACATTCCCACCTGTGGCGACGGCAGCAATACAAAAGCCGAAAATTACAACTACATCGAGCTGCTCTCCGAACGACCACATAAATAGTCAGGTTTGAAAACGAGGCTGATACACTTAAACCATTGACGTTCTGTCATGACTGTTTAAGGTAAGCCGGGGGAAAAAAAAAGTGGTGTCTTTCCAAGCAGCGTTCAGGTCCGAGCTGCAAACTGGCTGCTGTATAGTTCATTGTTCCGTATATCAGGCGCGTTTCCTTCGCTCGACTTCATGCTCCAACTCAGCGTTGTATAATGTATAACTCGAATACTGTTACTCGGAAGATCGAACGTCCACCATAGCAAAATTTTGAAATTGTTTTTCCGTCAGTGGGGGCGGCGGGGCCATGACACTCTAAGAGGGTATCTTCTTTTCGCTTCGCTCATATACAGGGAAGCATGGTGGCTTTTCCATTACTAACCGCAGCAGTTCTACGCCGTTTGACTCGAATAGCACGAACACGCATGACGTCTGTGCTATACAGGAACGAGGTCCCAGTAAAGCCCCTTTATCTACACCCCGTAGCCTTGGTTAAATGTATAGTAAAGCCAATCAGTAAGTAAATATCTTTCGCTTAAGCATGTATCAGCTGGGACTCTAGATAAGTGCTCTAAAATTGCATTGCAGAGTATAAGGATTTCTGATTTTAGCCTAAATTGAGTTGTCCCAAATTTTTTTGAACAGAGGAAGCATTATGAATGACCAAACCACACGCACAACTGATTGATTGGCTGCAGCTATTATGAGAAAGAAACTGTAGGTCCCTGCGACACTACCATTGACGACTGAGCGCTTACGCGTGGATGTGCATGCGCCAGTAAACGCTATAAATTCCAATGCGGCACTTCACCATTTCCCTCTCAAGTTTCTTCTTTTTTCATTTTACGCAGAAGCAAACGCTATCATCAGCCTCCTCAATTGCCCTTGGTCTTGTTCATGCCACAGATTTTTGAGGTTAAACGCAGACTTCTGAATGCAACTGAAGTTACGTGATCACCTAACCGTGCGACCCATTTCATGCGGGATAGGCGCCCACATCAAACTTGTTCGCCCCCTTCACGTTATACGTAAGTTGTGCTGTGATCTTTCTCGGGGCCTTATGTAAGCTGGTATGCTGCGTTCCGGTGTTATCTAGACATACATGTTCAAAGTGATGTTGAATATTGAGGGATTGTTGTGCATTGGTGAGTGACAGTGTGCGAAGCCAGTGTTGCAGATAATGGGAGTGGTGCGGCGAAGACAACTTAACATCGCGAGCGAATGGGTGATCGCAAGAAGCCGACGACGAAGAAGCGACGCGCGTGATGTCTGATGCGACGTCAAAACAAAATACAAAGAAGAAAGGAACCATTAAGGACCGTACACGTTGGGTGACGTAAGAGAAAATGAAGGAAGGCGAATAGATGAGCGAGAGACCAAGGGCCGTGTTTGATGCCGTTTGCATTTACATACAATCAACAAAACGAATAACTTTTTATTGTTATCTTAAAATTTGCTTGTTTTTGTATGTTTCATTCTCTTTCTTTTTTTGCTCCCATCGAATTGGTAACATTCCAAAAGTATAGGTAATCGTTTCAGCACGCAATTCTTGGCCAATCCCCTCGTGTACGTGTGAGTCATAACATGAGGCCATTGTCATCATCATCGAGACCCTAGAACGGCGTGGTGGTGTTCGGACGCAAGTGAGTGCCGAAGAAGTCAGCGTCCACTGGTAGCGGGAGTAAGCTGTCGGGCCGTGGGCCCGAGCTTGCAGATTACCACAGGCGGAACCTGGACTGCCTAACCTGCTCAGTCAGCACAAGGTCCCATGGCGTGGCAACCTTGAGATGCCACGACAGCTCGGCGCTCTTCAATTTCGCGACCACGTGACAAGAACTGTTGGCGAGCCGCACCCCGCCCTTATGCTAATGTCCTTGTGTATTCGGACACACCTAACAACTTTAGGATTAGAATACCGTTGTCTTTGATTAATGAGAACTGCATTTGTTACAAGCCGTGTAGAGTGCTTTTTATCCTTTTTTTCTATGCTTTGTTTACGGTTGTTTTCTTTCCACTTTCTATGTGTAAATACACATTCTTCTTTCACTTCTGAAATTACACGCTTTCATCCTTCATTTGAATGGAAAACATAGATAGCGATATTATTGTAAGTCGCTTTCCATAAACGGACCGTGACAGGGATCAAGGCCTAGCTTAGGGTCTCATACCTGCAGGTTGCGTTGTCACTACAACGTAATGACGGCGCCATTTGTAACCGCCACGGCAAACAAACAGCTTGTCGGATTTTTGGACGTGGTGAAATGTCGTGTGGAAGAAGCAGCTTCTCTAGCGGTGTTCCACAAATTCCCTTCTCGTGAAAATTCAATCGGCCCATGTTTCCTCACACGGTGGTCGGGAAATCTGAGACGGAAACAAATTATTTAATTTTTCATATATGAATCATCATATCAAATACATTGGTCCACTCGGGAGGTTCAGACCGTGCCCGTTATGTCAGTCTTACATATGCTACAAGCTCGGTGAAAGTTTTACATGAGGAGTTACTTTGACATCTCGATGCCTCACTTCCGCACGTGTGTTACATACACTGTGGAAGCCTAGGATCAAGATAAAATGATATTGTACAGCTGCCGTGTATTCAACTGCAAGAAATCAAATTATATGTTAGGGTAAATGCAACTCCTTATGGATGGTACACAGGATAACGTCCACGAAATCAATGGAATCTCCACTGACCTTGAAAACACTTTATATCGCTTGCAGCTCCTTACAAAGTAAGCATTGACGGCTTCTTCTCTCTTTCCCACACCAGATAGCTATTTCATATGGTCACTGCAGGTTAAATATAATGATGTCCATTCTATAACACATACCCACAATAGGGAAATGCCAAGGAACCGTGTCTGTGTTTTGATTATATCTCTAATGTCCTGGCACAGTTGCTCATCAAGGAAGTATCGAACGAACTGCTCACATTTACTCTGGCCATGGAGAGTACATACGTACAAAAAGAACCAAGAAATATATTTTTCTGGTGTAACCTCTTTATTGTGCTAATTAATTAATTGTTTATTGTTTTTAGGCTATCCAAAGGGCGAAACGTCACTCCAATATATAAAAACGAAATAGGGGCTTTGCTTTACGTTTTCTGTGTTTCTTTTATTGTTACGGCGCATAAAACACAGCGCAGCAGATATGATACATGGGGCATTAGATGGGATGATTTTATTACTGCACGTATCCTCAATGGGGGAATTACCAAGAAGCGGCCGTTGCATATCGTGCAACCGACTGGAGATACTATTCTGGACAGTGCTGAATTCTGTCACGTTGTCATATTTGGTAATGGCGGCATGTTGATCATATCGGAGGCACCTGTGGGCATCTCCAAATTGCTGAAAATGCCGTCATTGCCAAATTCCACGACGTGGCGAAATTGGACACTGTCCAGAATAGTGTCCGCAGCTCTTTTACATCATTGCCGCGTGTTGTTTAGGAATATAATTTCCATACTATGGCACATTCCAGGTGATCTGCAATGAAGTGAACTGTACATGTGCAATGATTAAGAAGAAATGAAAAAAAATACCAGCCAATGTAGCATCTTCCACATTGTGTAGCATTGGTACGCGAGGGCACATGCACGTGTCACGTACCTTTATGCCAAAATAATAATACACAAAAAAGTTCATTCCTTTGTCGGCCGTAGAAACGTCACTAATTATCATCATCGTCATCAGCCTGGTTACACCCACTGCAGGGCAAAGGCCTCTCCCATACATCTCCAACTACCGTATCATGTACTAATTCTTGCTATGTTCATTCCCCTCCTATCAAATCAAAGAACATGTTCTGACACGCGTGCGGCAACTCACGAGCACATCTCTCTCGATGATCACGTCCACTTGCTGTCACAGCGCTGGGGTGATGAAGAGTGGCCGCAGTGGTTAGCGAATTCCCTGTCGCGTTGCCTCTGACCTTAACGCAAGTTATGCTTGCGAAAACACATCATTCTGGTAGTTTCTGGTGTTTTTTTTCACGCTCGCACGGTCTATTTAGCATGACGTGCGTCTTCTACGTGCTAAACTGTTGTGTGAGACGTACAGAAGTGGTTTAAGTCACTACGGCCGGACTTTCTACTGGCGTTGAGGCGGGCGGAGCACGCATCACGATGAGTGCTCGCATGTGTGAGCCTACAATAAGCCTCGACAGTTCCATTCACTAATGTGAACGTATTGCAGTATTATCATCTATTTTTAAACTGTGGTTTCGGAGTAATTAAACATGCAGGACGATGGTGACAGTGTGGGAACCATTCTGCTACGATTGGAGCTGTACTGTTATGCTTTGACAAGTGTTCAAACTGTTAGCTGCAGATTACATTGCGTGATTATTTGGTTCTGTGTATAAGGTTTCCATTCATGAATATAAAATAGTTTTGGTTCGTAATAAAAGCATACCTTACAGCGTGAATTATACTTTTCTAGCAAAGCGACCGTTTACCAACGGTTCGAGCATCCTAAGCAGCGATAGGGGCTCGATATAGATATCTTTGTTCTATATAGCATATTTTGCAAGCATGCGGCGTCATTGATTGTGTATCTGTAAACGTTGTGCGGTGTGACAATGCGTAATCGTACTGTGGCGTTGGCACGTGTTTCTTTCTTTTTCGAGGAGGAGGACGATAACCGATTTTTTTTTCGGTTGTGTTCGTTCCGTTCTCTATGACGCACTCACATGTATTACGGAAATTTGGTCCTCAAAAATAGCCATCGCTTTCTTATTATGCGATCCCTCTCATTCGTTATGGCTTTACAGGGCAAAAAGGCAATGCCGATGCACATAGCTTATATATGTATCATGCCGGTTCACCAAACGCAGTAATCGGTGTGTTGAGCAGCGCCATCGGCCTCATGCAGGATGACTAGTGTACACATATAGTGATTTCAAGCCTACTAGACTTCGAATGCGTGAGAACGATGCCGGTGTACAGCAATTATTTGATAGCGCCTACCGCTTAGATGTTTGGTGGTTGCCTTAGGTTCAGTTCAGTTCAGTTTATTGTCCTTAAAGACCCCCGGAGGGGGTATTACATAAGGGGTGGGTTTAACATAAGTTCCACATTTGGTACACTTCATAAGTTATATTCAAAGTGATCAATCACACGCTGTAGGAATGAAGACAGGCAAGTGATGCTAGCAATGTCAGCAGGAAGGCCGTTCCAGTCTTTAGCTGCTCGAGGAATGAACGAGGCGGAAAAATGAGTGGTTCGGGCACGTGGCCGTGCGACTTGTTGCGGATGACTGGTGCGGTGAGAGATGCGTGCTGCAGGAACGATGTATGGCGCATGATGAAGGGTACTGAAAAAGAACTTGTGATAGAGCTCAAGACTAGCAATGCGTCGGCGATTAGATAGTAATGTTAGTCTGGATTGTGTTTTAAGTGCGGAAATACTGATATATGAATATTGTGAGTGAATGAACCTAGTATCGCGGTTCTGAACAGATTCAAGTGGCCGCACACGAGCATGCGCTCTTATGTTTTATGTTATAGTCTCTGCGCAGAGTGATCAGATAGCGGGCAGATTTACCATTTTATGCTGGTAACACAGAGACATTGGTTCTATTCGTTTAATTAAAATGGATATACGCAAAACAGTTCATAACACTTACACACACCGCGGCTGAAAATGCGCGTCACATGTTCGCGACCCCAAGCATGTACTGTAGTCACCGGTGCACCGAAAGGCTTCCCTCACGACCTTATATGAACGGACATGTATAAATTTCACAAAATAATATCTAAACCATACCGAAATCGTTCCGCAGCTCGCGATAGCAATACCGCCAAGCAGCACCATGCTCTTTCCTTCTCGCCCGATGAAAAGGTCTATGTACGTGGAAAGAGCTGGGGAGGGAAGAGACGCGAAGAACTCGTTTGGACCGTACCGCGTCGAATGCGCACAATGTCTGAAGGAGCTTTCGGGTCAAGGCCACATTAGCCTTTTTACAGCTGTAATTGGCCGTGACCCCCCGCCAGCGCTTACCTTTTTACCAACGTGCCAATCCAGAGTTTAGCTAGATTGAAGAATCGCAGAATGGAATGGAAGGAGTGGAATGTACGCAGAATGCAAGGAAGGAGCGGGAAGAGAAGGCAGAGAATGGGATGAACAGACGCAGTCGCGAAACGAGTGACTAAGAGCCTTGCCACCTCTTGTTCACAGTTCTCATACAAATACAACGGGTGAGGGGTGGAATAGAAAAAGGTAACCGCAGACGGCAAATAAAGGCTAGATAAACTTAAGTTCAAGGTATAGTATGGTCCGCTTCTGCTATTTATAAAAATAAAACCATCAAATATGTCTAGCGGTAGGCATACGCTGGACATGCGCAAGCAGAGTCGCGTTAATTAAAGTGCACCTCAGGGTCTAGTCGACACAACGGAAGTGGTCGCACGTGAAATAAACACTTCTGTCCCCACCAAAGTGGCACTGCGGCTATGCCATTGCTCGAGGTCGCAGATTTGACCGAGGCACCCGCATTTTGACGAGGGAGAAATAAAAAAAAACGCTCGGGCACTTTGATTTAGGGAGACGTTATTGAGAACAATGGTGCCAAAATTAATCCGGAGTGCACCACTACGGCATGCCTCATAATCCGATCGTGGTTTTGGCAAGCAGGGCCGCTTCATGAAATTAATATTGTTTAGTGCTTCTACCATGATGCGATATGCCATGTGACGCAATGACAATACTCAACCCTCTCTGAGGTGACGAAATATGTCGGACAACACCTAAAGCAAACACCTCTCCATTTGTATTTTGTGTACTAAGCAGACAAACAGTAGTGGTGCAAACAAGGTAACGTTTAACATCAACTCACCACACACGTGTTGAGAAACCGTTGAAAAAATTAAATATTTGCCGTCAACATCACCAGTTATTATGAGAGTCAAAGCAAATAGCACAGAAAGCTTCGCTTACAGAGATTCTACAGTGCGTGGGATCTGCATAATTAAAATTTTTTTCGCGGATCACAATGTGCGCGGACGTAGTCGACAGCCTTTGGAAACACTGCTGCAGAACTGCCATATGCAACACAGCTTTTTTTTCTACGCAGTTGAAGGAAAATCACACGTTTGTACAATTCGTGGAATCAGACATGATTTTCTGTTTTGACAGACACCTAAATGCTTCGCGAAAGCAGGTACATAACCTCTATTTTGCGTCTGAGAATATAGATGATTCCTTTTAGTTGAAGGTATGCTGAATGTGTAGCGGATGTCTGTGATTCCCTGATCACAGTTGTTACCCTGACAGCTATTTCTCTCACGTAAGTAGAAAGATGCAGAGATAGCAGAATGACAAGCATTTTCCCCAATTATCTGCACTCTAATCGGGGTCAACTTTTTTTGTTCCCTCGCCACTCCTGATGGTTTATGAAACAGAACACCTGACTTGTCTGACGATTTCAGCGTTAGTATTTAGGCAGTGAGATATTTATGGCAAGGCCCCAAGGTGATTTTCAATTTTTTTAGCCCGCGTAAATAATTTAATCGAATATGCATGTCAATTAAGAGAACCAGACTTGGTTTTGTGGACAGTGTTAATTGGTAAGCTAACTTAGGAGTCTGGAAATAGCCAATCTGTATTACGTATCTAAAAAGGTTTTATTTAAGGTTATACCCGTGTCACACTGGCGTTTGCAAGGCCTTCCAACCAATATTCAGTTGGCTCAAAGATCAAGTTCGAGCTGCTACATGGGCGGTTTCTAAGGCCGCCGAGTCAATAGTCTATCGAGTCAACGGAGCACCCTACAACTACATGTACTAGAAGTATTCTAATACACTGTACTACAACTCTATCGAAATCTCGATGGCCTTTGAGCAAAGTAAGCGGAAACAGCCCGAGCATGCCCTCTCGATCACAGTGTGCTCGTATTCACGGTTAGAAAGAACAAATCAAACCAAATGCTCTAAAGTACTATATATGTGTGTTATTCATTATTCAATAAAGTGTTTTTGCCACTTGACATGTGCGAACACACACCAAAACGGCAGCCGCATCGAGCGGCGCAAACGTTGCCGCAGTTTCGCTACTCAACAACTAAAGATCCGCAACATCCTCAAAATAAAGATCCGCAGCGCCACACAATTTTGCGAGAAACACCTGAACCACTCAACGGCCTTTCAAAAGTGCCGTGTAGCAGCGCGACAACTCCTTTGAGTCGATAGAGTTGTGGCGTTTCAAAGGCCGTTGACTGGAAGGCCTTCCAAATGTGCCCGTGAGACAGAGGTATTAGTCAAATGACGGTGCCGTCTTTTGCGGGACCGAAGAGTTCTCTAGGCGCGCAGGACATATGATCCGCTAAAAAATCCGATCCTCCGCTCGTTTTAGGCGCTGGAAGTGCTACTGGCACCCAACTGTGGCCCCCTGGCACGGAGGTGCTCGCTAATGGATCCAACTGTTGAACAATAGGAGAGCAGGAGCTCACCATAGACGCTTGTCTACCCGGACGCTGCTCTCCACAGGTGCTCCTGCTCTCGGACTTGAAGCATGACCCGACAGTAAAGAAATAATCCACATACCTCGCAACACGATTATTCTCCTTAAGGGTGTATTGACAGTAAGAATTTTGATTACGCAAAGCACGTTAGCGGCGCCATTTCCGAAATATTTCACTTCCGAAATGTTTCACCAAAGAACGGTTTGTGAATCTCTATGCCAAAAAGTTAATTTTTGGAGGCTTTTGGCTGAAGATACATTGAGAATTTTGGTGATGAATATCCAAGGGGGACTTGATAATTTATATTTATTGTGTAGCTCTCAAAGTTTCCCATGACATGGGGGATGGTTTAACAACTGTCAAGAAGGTTTTCAAGAGTAAAAAAGTGTTTAACATTAGATGAGACTGTAGCAAATGAATGAGCATGAGGATAATGTCGGCTAAGAGTGACAGGGAAGAAACACCGTGGCGCTACATGGCGCTTGACAACAGCCACTCTTCATTAGGTGAACCTAATAAAGAGTGGCTGAAAAAAATGAAAACAAGCCAAATTCCGAAACCAGGACATGCGCCGATCGACGAAACCTGCTCTGAAAGCGCTTTCATTTCACACATGCAAGAAATGTTTATTTCGTTATTGTAGCAATTATAAGAACACCACCATAGCCGGCACAATGGACGCACTTGAGCACATAAAAATGTATTCTTTATGTTTTTTTTCTGGTTGGTTACGGCTGGCGCCGAGTTGGAACACGAACCTCATGTTTGCTTTCCATCTGTTGCCGGACGTCTGTAGATGGCCTCTAGTGATCTGGTGATGTCATTACTGGTTATGTTGACGGCAAATATTTAATTTCTCAAGACGAGTGTGGTGAGTTGATGTTGAACGTTCCGCTGTTTGCAACATTACAGTTTGTCTGCTTAATACACAAAACACGTACAAAGGGAGAGGAGTTTGCTTTTAGGTGGTGTCCGCCATATCTCGTCACCTCAGAGAGGGCGGAGCATTGTCATTGCCTCACATGGCACATCGCATCATGAGAGAAGCCTTAAACTTGAATATGATGACGGGGCTCTGCGTGCCAAAACCACGACCGCATTATGAGGCATGCCGTAGTGGCGCACTCCGGATTAATTTTGGCACCATGGTGCTCGTTAATATGTCCCTAAATCAAAGTGCCCGAGCGTTTTTTATTTCTCCCTCGTAAAAATGCGGGTGCCTCGGTCAAATCTGCGACCTCGAGCAATTCCATAGCCGCAGTGCTACTTCGGCGGGAACAGAAGTGCTTATTTGACGTGCGACCGCTTCCGTTTTGTCGTCTACACCCTGAGGGGCACTTTAATGAACGCTACTCTGCTTACGCATGTCCTGTTTATGCTTACCGCTAGACATTTGATGGTTTTATTTTTATAAATGACAGAAGCGGACCGTACCGTACCTTGAACTTAAGTTTATCTAGCGTTTATTTGCCCCCTGAGGTTACCTTTTTCTTTTCCACCCCTCTCCCGTTGTATTTGTATGAAAACTGCGAACAAGAGGTGGCAAGGCTGTTAGTCTCTCGATTCGCGACTGCGTCTGTTCAACACATTCTCTGCCTTCTCTTTTCGCTCCTTCCTTCCATTCTATCTAGCTAAACTCTGGATCGGCACGTTGGTAAAGAGGTAAGTGTTTGCGAGGGGTCACGGATAATTACAGCTGTCAAAAGGCTAATGTGGTCTTGACCCGGAAGCTTCAGGAGGCATTGTGCACATTCGACGTGGTGAGGTCCAAACGAGTTCTTCTCGTCTCTTCTTCGCCACGCTCTTTCCATGTATACAGAGCTTTTCATTGGGGTAGAAGGAAAGGGAGCGCGGCGCTGCTTGACGGTATGTGAGTGCGTCACAAAGCACAGAAGGAACACAACCTAAAAAAAAAATCGGTTATCATCCTCTTTCTCGTGAAACACGTTCCAACGCCACAGTACAAGCTCGAATAGTTACACCGCACAACGTTTATAGATACATAAACATTGACGCCGCATGCTTGTAACATACGCTATATAGAACAAAGATATCTATAATCCAGCACCTACCACTGCTTAGGATGCTCGCACAGTTGGTAAACGTTCGCTGTGCTCAAAAAAATATAATTTACACTATAAGGCATGCTGTTATTACTAACGAAAGCTATATTATATTCATGGGTAGAAACCTCATACACAGAACCAAGTAATCACGCAATGTAATCTGCAGCTAACAGCTTGAACGCTTGTCAAAGTACAACGGTACAGCTTCTATTGTAGCAGAACGGTTCCCACGCTGTTACAATCGTCATGTATGTTGCAGTTCTACGAAACCGTGGCTTAAATGTAGAGGATAATATTGCAATAAGCTCACATTAGTGAATGGAACTGTCAGTAATGCACAATTGATCTCCGAGGCTAATTGTAGGCTCGAACATGCGCGCACACACCGCGCTGCGTGCTCCGTCCACCTCAACGCCAGTAGAAAGTCCGGCCATAGTGACTTAAAACACTTTAGTACGTCTCACACAACCGCATAGCGCGTAGAAGACGCACGTCCTGCTAATAGACCGTACGAATGCGAAGACAAACACCAGAAACTACCGCCGAGCGTTTACCTGTCATGCGAAACGGAGCACTCGCCCAAGCCAGCATGCCGCCTGCCCATAGATGGCGCCACAGCGTAGGAATATGTAAAGTCCCTTGATAATTTGAAAGTACTGCCACTCTTTGAACTCTGCCGCCGCTGCGCGACCTCCTGGCCTCCTCCTCGCCCATTGCGTGTCCCCCCTGCGGCAACCAGTTTTGCCCTCGTTTTTCTGCACGACGATTGGTCTCCCTGCCGTTGCCCTTGGAAACGCGCGGATCTTGAGTTT
This sequence comes from Dermacentor albipictus, assembly GCF_038994185.2. Lineage (NCBI taxonomy): Eukaryota > Metazoa > Arthropoda > Arachnida > Ixodida > Ixodidae > Dermacentor > Dermacentor albipictus. The sequence continues at coordinate 98,543,752 of NC_091822.1, forward strand.
TGCTTGTGTTTTTCTTTTTTGTTCGCGCCATTTTCCCCCTGAGCACGGCTGGCTCGGTGCTTTAGCTCGGCGTAGCGAACGTCGTGCGCAGTGTTTCTGGTCTATGTGCTAGCGCTATGCCGGGCTGTTGCGCATATAACTGCAGCAAGAAGCCTGAAGATGCTTATGCCGTTTTTATGATACCACAACGAAAGCGTAACGGCTTGAGTGGCTGCATGGCATTGGCCGAAGCAACTTTGTTCTGACAAAGAACAGCGTTGTTTGCGAGCTGAGGAGTCTTTCTTATAGCTCGTAGCAAAGCATCCCGTCATGCTGCATTTTTTATCATTCTTCCGGCCTGCTCACCAGCGTTTTTGTTGCGGTTGTCCTCAGCATGCTTAATATTCTGCGGTGGCTCCATCACTTCGCCCGTCGCTAACTGTTGTTATTCAGTCGGAAGCGCAGTATTACTGATTCTGCTTTGCGCCCTGAAAAAATTAGTGGCAGGTATCCCCGTAGTATTGTAGGTGATGAGCGTTCACTAGTCAAAATTGAGCTTTTTTTTAAGTTTTAAGGCGAAAGCCTTTAGATCTTTATGTTTCAAGGTCCAGTTCTAAACTGGAAGTATCACGTGACCGAAGGAAGGCCAGAGGGGACCCAAAGCATGTCCACCCCTGTATGAGAGAATGATTACCCAAGTTAATTAATGAATCATAAGTGGTTGACCTAAGGTGGATTAAGGTTGATTAGAGTGTATTAAAGAAAATTAGGGTGGATTAGAGTGCATTACGAAGGATTAAGATGTATGAATAAAGATTTAGGTGCGTGGAGGAGAATTAAGGCGGATTAAGATGAAGTGTTGATGAAAGGGTATTAAGACCGATTGGGGTGGATTAGGGTGCATGAACAACAATCCAATCACTAATCAATCATTACTTTGGTAATCATTAATTATCTCTTATACGCGGCTGCACATGCTTTGTTTCGCTTCCCGCCTTCCTTCGGTCACGTGATATTTTCTGTAGCTCACAACGGGACCTTGAAACAGAGGTCTAATGCTTTCGCTTAATAAGCCACACACAAAGGGATGTGTCACAAGCAATACTAGACCAGACGCACGAAGTAAAGCATTTGATCATGCGGCAAATTGTCTGAAATATAGAACTCGCCTCAAAGCTCCCTTTAAATCAGTATACCCCGTTCATACGGCTTTAAGAAAAAACCAACCTCCTCATAAATGTTGCCTCAAGCATTATCGATGGTGTTATTTGCATTTCTCAAAATTTTCAACCCCACTGTGGCGCGCAACTGGCCCAATATAACACACCTCCATAAAATCGTGCGGCCCGTCCGCGGGAGCCCAGGAGGAATAGCGTGCCGTGCGCAGCCGGCGGGCGAGGAGAATCGAGGAAGAAAGCGCCGTGAGGAGGAGAGTGTCGCTACTTTCAAATTATCAAGGGGCTTTAGGAATATGGCGCATGACAAGCTGAAGCTGAATAATTCTCATGGGTGGCGGCAATGGAAAAAAACCTACCATGAGTAACTACTTAAGAGGAAAAAACAAAATCAGGAAAGAAACCATTTATGATAACTCAAAAGACAGGCCGCCATTGGAATCTGAACCTTGCAACGTTTAACGTTAGAACGCTATCTAGCGAGGCGAGTCTAGCAGTGTTATTGGAAGAATTAGAGGGTAGTAAATGGGATATAATAGGGCTCAGTGAGGTTAGGAGGACAAAAGAAGCATATACAGTGCTAAAAAGCGGGCATGTAATGTGTTAGCGAGGCTTAGCGGAGACACGAGAACTATGAGTCGGATTCCTGATTGATAAGGAAATAGCTGGTAACGTACAGGAATTCTATGGCATTAACGAGAGGGTGGCAGGTCTTGTTGTGAAACTTAATAAGCGGTACAAATTGAAGGTGGTACAAGTCTATGCCCCTACATGCAGTCATGATGACCAGGAAGTCGAAAGCTTTTATGAAGACGTGGAATCGGCGATGGGTAAAGTCAAAACAAAATACACTATACTGATGGGCGACTTCAATGCCAGGGTAGGCAAGAAACAGGCTGGGGACAAGTGAGTGGGGGAATATGGCATAGGCTCTAGGAATAACAGAGGAGAATTATTAGTAGAGTTTGCAGAACAGAATAATATGCCGATAATGAATACCTTTTTCCGCAAGCGGGTTAGTCGAAAGTGGACGTGGAGGAGCCCGAATGGTGAGACTAGAAATGAAATCGACTTCATACTCTGCGCGAACCCTGGCATCATATAAGATATAAACGTGCTCGGCAAGGTACGCTGTAGTGACCATAGGATGGTAAGAACTCGAATTAGCCTAGACTTGAGGAGGGAAAGGAAGAAACTGGTGCACAAGAAGCCAATCAATGAGTTAGCGGTAAGAGGGAAACTACACTGTAAAATAATTTACACCCCTAAGGGTTTTTTTCGGTGTCTATAACTAACCCCCTAGCACCCTTGAAAAAGCTGGGTTTTATAGGGAATTACACCCTTATGATGGTTATTCTATATTCCAATTAGGCTAGACTTGAGGAGGGAACGGAAGAAACTGGCACACAAGAAGGCAATCAATGAGTTAGCGATAAGAGGGAAACTAGAGGAATTCCGGATCAAGCTACAGAACAGGTATTCGGCTTTAACTCATGAAGAGGACCTTAGTGTTGAAGCAATGAACGACATTCTCACGGGCATCATTAAGGAGTGCGCAATAGAAGTCGGTGGTAACGCCGTTAGACAGGAAACCAGTAAGCTATCGCAGGAGACGAAAGATCTGATCAAGAAACGCCAATGTATGAAAACCTCTAACCCTAGAGCTCGAATAGAACTGGCAGAGCTTTCTAAGTTAATGAACAAGCGTAAGACAGCGGACATCAGGAACTATAATATGGATAGAATTGAACACTCTCTCAGGAATGGAGGAAGCCTAAAAACAGTGAAGAAGAAACTAGGAATAGGCAAAAATCAGATGTGATATCAATCAATCAAGTGATAGAGAAATGTGCAGAATATAACCAACCCTTATATATAGCTTTCATTCATTTCGAGAAAGCGTTTGATTAAGTCGAAACCTCAGCAGTGATGGAGGCATTACGGAATCAGGGTGTAGATGAGCCATATGTAAAAATACTAAAAGATACCTATAGCGGCTCCACAGGCACCGTAGTCCTCCACAAAGAAAGGAACAAAATCCTTATAAAGAAAGGCGTCAGAAGGTGAGATACGATCTCTCCAATGCTATTCACAGCATGTTTACAGGAGGTATGCAGACGCCTGGAGTGGGAAGAATTGGGGATAAAAGTTGATGGAGAATACCTTAGCAACTTGGGATTTGCTGATGATATTGCCTTGCTTAGTAACTCAGGCGACCAATTGCAATGCATGCTCACCGACCTGGAGAGGCAAAGCAGAAGGTTGGGTCTGAAAATTAATCTGCAGAAAACTAAAGTATTGTTTAACAGTCTCGGAAGAGAACAGCAGTTTACGATAGGTAGCGAAGCACTGGAAGTGGTAAGGGTAATGGTAATACATCTACTTAGGGCAGGTAGTGACCACGGATCCGGAGTATTGTTGTAAAGTATTGTTGTTGTGTGTTGAGTATTGGAGTAAAGTATTGTTTAACAGTCTCGGAAGAGAACAGCAGTTTACGATAGGTAGCGAAGCACTGGAAGTGGTAAGGGTCATGGTAATACATCTACTTAGGGCAGGTAGTGACCACGGATCCGGATCATGAGAGTGAAATAACCAGAAGAATAAGAATGGACTGGTGTGCGTTTGGCAGAAATTCTCAATTCATGAACAGCAGGTTGCCACTATCCCTCAAAAGGGAAGTGCATAACAGCTGTGTGTTACCAGTACTCACATACGGGGCAGAAACCTGGAGGCTTACGAAAAGGGTTCTGATGAAATTGAGGACGAGGCAACGAGCTATGGAAAGAAGAATGATAGGTGTAACGTTAAGGGATAAGAAAAGAGCACATTGGGTTAGGGAACAAACGCGAGTTAATGACATCCTAGTTGAAATCAAGAAAACGAAATGGGCATGGGCAGGACATGTAATGAGGAGGGAAGATAACCGATGGTCACTAAGGGTTATGGACTGGATTCCAAGGGAAGGGAAGCGTAGCAGGGAGCGGCAGAATGTTAGGTGGGCGGATGAAATAAAGACGTTTGCAGGGACAACATGGCCACAATTAGTACATGACCGGGGTAGTTGGAGAAGTATGGGAGAGGCCCTTGCCCTGCAGTGGGCGTAACTAGGCATATGATGATAGGGAAACTCATTACTTTTCGCAGCGAGATCAGGATGCCTTAGAACACGCACCAATAAAGCGAGATATAAGAAGGAAGAAGAAGCATGGGCTTGCTGTGGTAAACCTAGGGAAACTACGGAGCATGTTTTATTAGAATGTGAAGACGTCTACCCAGCAGCCGATTTAGGCACCACTGACCTCCTTGAAGCCCTTGGGTTCAGAGGGAGCAGTGGTAAAGCAAACATGTCCGCAATAGACATTAGTAAGAGGCGACTGGACTATTGGTGGAAGAAAAGTAGGGAAACGACATAAGGCGGAGACGTACAAAAGCACAGTTCGCAATAGGGGATCAGAAAAATTGGGCGTGGCAGTTCAGAGGTTTTTTTTTGTCTTTTTTCATTGTTTAACCTAGGTAGAATATTAGGCAGTATAGTAGCAAGAGCTTGGTGGCGAAACCCACCGCCCCGTTCCAAAGGGGACGCTCATAACATCCATCCGATTAGGTAGAATATTAGGCAGTATAGTAGCAAGATCTTGGTGGCGCAACCCACCGCCCCGTTCCAAAGGGGACGCTCATAGCATCCATCCATCCATGGTGGCGCCTGTGAAAAAACGGTGTATACCCGCTCTCAGCCGCTCCCCGACAGCAGCAGCAGCAACAGTAGGAAGGACGAAAGAAAACGCACAGAAAATTTCGCTTTAAAACTCATATAAGCACGTATTAGCATTTCGTACTAGACTAGCATTGAGTATACCACGTAAACCCGAGTAAGTCCTGCATACCGTAAACTGCTAAAACAAAAGCAGAAACCATAGCACACAATGGAGGGTGAATCAAAGAACGAATCCATTGGTCCCTGCCCAACACGTTCAACAATTGAACAATGAATGAACTACTTGAACGAAAGGTCACGTGACTATCTTCACTCTCGCGCTCTGCTCACATGTGCATTATTCGGTGCCTTTCGGGTCCTCTCATTCGCGGTCTCTAGAATATTCATTTCTTGCCTGACTAGTCGTCGGTCATGGCCATGAGCTCCTCCATGAACCCGTCATCCACGGTGGAATGGTGACACGTTGCGGGACTGTTGGCACAGGACACCAGGTCACGGTTGACATCCAGCTTGTGCTCGCGTGACGCTGTCTCGGCGCCACCTGTGATGCTTTCTTCAACTGCATCGTCGCCGATACTGCGGCATCCCTTGAAGCGCTTCAGAGGAATGCCTGCACATAGCACAATAAATGGAAGGCCATAGGTTAGGGTTCTCGAAGATACGAAATTTAGAAATCAAGGCAGTAACGCACATCTCGCAAGATCACAGGAATTGTGCAAGAAGAAACAATACAGAGAAGGAAACAAACTTATCAACCGAAGTAAGTTTCTATCCCAGTCAAAATGCGTGTTCTGAATATTACGGGGGAAGTCACAAAATATTTTATGTTCTCCTTATCGGTCTAATTAGTCATGCTAAATACCACAGTTCTCAAGTATTGAGAATAGGGACAAGCCTACATTTATAAAGTTCTCGAGAGTTCCAAAGAACCTTGTTGACCCTATCGTTTTCATATATCACAGTCTTTCCGTGGGACGCGTAACAAATTATTGCTTACCAACTAAAACAGGAGGAAGACGGGAGGAAACGAGAACAAGGTGAAAGCGGGAGGCAACGTTTCGACAAGTGGACTTGTCGAAACGAAAACGCTGTCGAAACTAAAATTAGGAAATATAAGCTGCTGAACAAGATATTTCATCGAAAGTTGTGCGGTTATATTATTGGAAGTTTACCTCTGTAGCATAACTTGTAACGTTGAATAATCAATCTTGAAAAGTTATGCAATCGGGCACACGACAAAATCAGTGTGACGTGGTGCGTACCACCGTAAACAAACTACATTATTCAGGCTCTCCTCAAATGTTTCGGCCAATTTTGAGACCTTGTGCAGAGTTTGTTAGGACGCCTTGTATTTAAAAAGAATACAAAAGAAATGCTGAGGCTTGTCGCTAGCGCGCCTTTCTCGAGCATGCCAACATTTACAACGTGTCCTATCGATGCAATACGCTTAAAGCGCCGTTTTGCTTGCAGCAGAGCTGCCACGCAAAACGGCGCTTTAAAGGTATTGCGTATTGCATCGATAGGACACGTTGTAAATGTTGGCATGCTCGAGAATGTCCCGCTAGCGACAAGCCTCGCTTCTGTGAAGACCTTTTGTAAGAACGCCATGCGGACTACCAATGCTAAAACTTCAAAAAAAAATGCAACGTAAGACACACATGCGCACATAATACGACTGCGAGCGTTGAGAGCAGTAGACGATCCACATTAAACAAAATTCACGTGAAATATTTTGGATATAAATGTTGCAGTACAGAATATGTTTATATCAAAATTGGAAGCCCAGCGCTTAGGCGAAATACCCAAAAAATAACGGCACACCTATTTGAGGACGGCCCTGCGGGGGCAAGCAAGCAGAAAGCTTTATCAGTTTTTCAGATATTTCGGAAGCTTTCAACATGATGTGGCAAGAAATGCCACACGAGATGTACGCGCCGCAAAAGTCATGGTAATATGTTCCAATTCCGTCTAAAATGTTATGTTGGCGTACCTGCTGTTAGCATATTAATTATATTCTTCAATATTGATAACACACCTAACAATTGTAACAATCCGTGTTAAGAACTGTCATAAACCCTGCAATGCAAAAAAAGTACTCACCACCACGGTAGACGATGCGTTTCTGAGCTGCGGGTCCTGACGAAGGGCCGGGCTCGGAAACAGCGTCACCGCCTGCAGCCCGCTTGGAGGGCACTGCAGCGCCTGTAGCCAGGATTACAGTCTCCCGTGAAGCCAGCTCCACTCTCCTTGGGCACACCACGCGGCCACTGGGCAGGGTGAAACGCACTCGCTTTGCTGGCATGGCTCCTTTGCTCGGTACAGCGAATCCGATGCACGTCCGCACACAACGAAGTCGGGCGTCGAATGAATTTTTTTTCACTCCCAAGGCAACGCGCGTCTTTCCCTTTCCCTCTCCCACTGCACCAACCAATGGGGTGGTTGGTTAGGAAGCGTCCGTGCAAGGTCAATGTATCTCAAGCCCCGCCCATACTCGTGCCGCCCCCCCCCCCCCGCAGGAGCTGGATCCGACACATTTTAACATAAAACGGAGGAGTAATTGCGCATTTGTAATGCAAAGAAATTTGGAATATTTTTACCTTGTCCCGGCCCAGACATTCCCACCTGTGGCGACGGCAGCAATACAAAAGCCGACATTTACAACTACACCATGCTGCTCTCCCGACGACCACAGAAATAGTCAGGTTTGAAAACGAGACTGATCCACACTTAAACCATTGACGTTCTGTCATGACTGTTTAAGGTAAGCGGGGAAAAAAGTGGTGTCTTTCCTAGCAGCGTTCACGTCCGAGCTGCAAACTGGCTGCTGTATAGTTCATTGTTCCGTATATCAGGTGCGTTTCCTTCGCTCGACTTCGTGCTCCAATTCAGCGTTGTATAATGTTTAACTCGGACGTCGTTACTCGGACGATTGAACATCCACCATGCATGGTCAACATTTTGAAATTGTTTTTCCGTCAGTGGGACATCGCGGCCATGACAGTTGAGGAGGGTGTCAGTTTTTCGTCTTCGCTCAGTTACAGGGAAACACGGTGGCTTTTCCGTTATTAACCGCTGCAGTTCTACGCCATTTGGCTTGAATAGCCCGAAGACGCATGTGGTGTGTGCTATACAGGAACCGGGTGCGAGTGAAGCACATTTATCTACACCCCGTAAGCTTGGTTAAAGGAAAAGTAAAGCCAATCAGTGAGGAAATATTGTTCCCTTAAGCATGTATCAGCTGGGACTGTAGATAAGTGCTGTAAAATTGCATTGCAGAGTATAAGGATTTCTGATTTTAGCTTAAATTGAGTTGTCCCAAATTTTTTGAACAGAGGAAGCATTATGAATGACCATACAGCACGCACAACTGATTGATTGGCTGCAGCTATTATGTGAAAGAAACTATAGGCCCCTGCGACGCTGCCGTCGACGACTCAGCGCTTATGCGTGGATGTGAAAACGCCAGTACACGCTATCAATTCCAATGCCGCACTTCGCCATTTCCCTCTCAAGTTTCTTCTTTTTTCATTTTCCGTAGAAGCATGCGCTATCCTCAGCCTCCTAACCTTCGCTTGCTTTTGTTCATGCCACAGATTCTCGAGGTTAAACACAGACTTCTGAATGCAGGTGATGTTACTTGATCGCCTAACCTTGCGACCCATTTCATGCGGGATCGGTAGCCACTTCGAACTTGTTCGCCCCCTTCACGTTTTAAGTATGTTGTGCTGTGATTTTTCGCGGCGCCCTATGTCAGCTAGTATGCGGCGTTCCGGTGTTATCTAGACATACATATTCAAAGTGATGTTGAATATTGAGGGATTATTGTGCATTGGTAAGTGACAGTGTGCGAAGCCGCTGTCGCAGATAAAGGGACCGGTGGGGCGAAGACAACTTAACATCGAGAGCGAACGGGTGAGCGCAAGAAGCCGACGAGAAGAAGCGACGCGCGTGATGTCTGATGCGACGTCAAAACATAATACTAAGAAAGGAACCATTCAGGACCGTACACGTTGGGTGACGTAGAAGAGAATTAAGGAAGAAGAAGAGATGAGTAAGAGACCAAGGGCCGTGTTTGATGCCGTTTGCATTTACATATAATCAACAAAACGAATAACTCTTTCATTGTTCTCTGATAATTTGCTTCTTTTTGTATGTTTCGTTTTCTTGCTTTTTTGCTCACATCGAATTCGTAACATTCCAAAAGTATAGGTAATCGTTTCAGCACGCAATTCTTCGCCATTGATTGATTGATTGAAAACTTTATTGTTCCACCGAGCTGGGGTGCCCGCCTCTTAACTTACACGTAGGTAGGGGAGGAGGACGAAGCAGTCCCCGCGTGTTGAGGACGGTGAGTCTTCACGGCCTCAACGGCCAGGCGGATTGCTCGACGCTGGTCGTCTTCAGCCTCGCTCTGGAGCAAGGCCTCCCAGGCTTCTCTACTGACAATGTTTTCCTTGGCCCCTGGGGAGCCAGCACACTCCCATATTATATAGTCTAGCGTACCTTCGCCAATCCCGCGTGTGCGTAAGAGCCATAACATGAGGCCATTGTCATCATCATCATCGAGACCCTAGAACGGCGTGCACTGTAAACGAAAATAAACCCAGCTGGGGGTTTTTAAGAGGTGATGTGCCCTAAAACATCCGCTCCTCAAATATTTACTCCGATGTACGGGAGCAAAACAGCGCCATTCCCTCATTTCACTCCGCTGGCTAGCTGCGGGAGTATTAAGGCGACATGACGCGATTTTACTCCGCTTCAAAATCTTGTTCTCCCGTGAAACTCCGACAGGGTGTTTTAAAAAACTCCCCTCCACCGAAAAAGGTTGGTCACGTGGCGCTTCCCATGAGGCTGTGTGCCTCGCCAGCGACCGGGCGCGTTCGGCGGAGCCGGCATTGCTCATGGCTGACGGTTTGTTTACGTCTGTGAAGTGTCGTTCCGTGACAGCGTTTCGTCAATTTGTTTCCCGTATTTCCTTCCAGAAAGTGTTACGGTATGCCTGAAGCTAACTGTATCTCAGCTTCAAGTAGATTAGCTGTGATCACTTTGCTGACAACGTTGATTGCAAGAGCAACGTTTTTAAGTGCGGAAAAAGGCTTAGGTATACCTCGAAGCTGCTCACTGGCTCGTGATGTCGGTTCAGGTTCTGACTGTGTTTTCGTGCTGCGTGACCCTGGCCTGTGTTCTTCAGTACGTGGAATGCGACTTCTATGTCTTTTTGGGTACATGCTGGCAACGTCCAGTGTAGTGTTTGAAAGGACCGCGTAGCAATGGCAACAGCAGCCACTGTTCGAGCGACGACATCCGTGGTCGCGTATGAATGGTGTACCTCAAGTTCGTTGCGGTGCTGTGTTGCCAGTGAGAATGAGTGCAAGCAACTGTTTTTATGTATCTGTGAACGGATATCCTCACCAAAAGAAAAACGGTAGGACATAAGTATGCGTACTGAAAATAAAGCTTCTTATTGAGCGATGTGAATCGAATTGTTATCGCGCATATAGGTTTTGGTCACGTCGTTGCTTCCGATATTGCATTAACATTACGCTCTATCCGAGACACTGATTTAGACGCATGCCTGCTGGCTCCGAGTTTAAGGATTCACTCGACAGATCAGCGATGTAGCTTCTTTTCACAGCCGAGAGAGATTGCTTGGACGCAGAGCGAGTAGTGCGGTGTATAAAATGTATGACTACGCATTTTTCGGTGTTACGTCGGCACCTGCGGGTCATGCTCACGCGTAATAATTTTTTGCTACGCTACCACTATATCGCAAAAATTTAATTTTGCTATGTAGCCCACTCACTTACATTTTTGTTGCTTTCTGTAACTAACGCACTACTTTTTTGCCGCGAAGGCCGGCAGTGTGCGAAGTCGCTTCAGCACTCATAGAATGGCATAATTTTGAAAAAAACATCATTAACTTTTTTCTCTCACTATTCTGAATTAACAGTTTTGTGCTGATTAAGGTATTAAGGTAGAGAGGCAGATCTCGTATGAACGAGCATGTGAGTCGTAATTCTGAAAACAGCACAGCTGCTCCCTAGGCGATTTCGAGGCACACAGTATTGTGGCTATATATACTGGCACCGTTGCTTCTAGAGTATCGCGTGTAGGTGGCATGTCTTCCAAATTTCTGCATTGGGCGTTTCTGAAATGTTTATGTCATCATCATCATCATCATCATCATCATCATCAGCCTGGTTGCGCCCACTGCAGGGCAAAGGCCTCTCCCATGCTTCTCCAACAACCCCGGTCATGTACTAATTGTGGCCATGCCGTGCCTGCAAACTTCTTAATCTCATCCGCCCACCTAACTTTCTGCCGCCCCCTGCTACGCTTCCCTTCCCTTGGGATCCAGTCCGTAACCCTTAATGACCATCGGTTATCTTCCCTCCTCATTACATGTCCTGCGCATGCCCATTTCTTTTTCTTGATTTCAACTAAGATGTCATTAACTCGCGTTTGTTCCCTCACCCAATCTGCTCTTTTCTTATCCCTTAACGTTACACCTATCATTCTTCTTTCCATAGCTCGTTGTGTCGTCCTCAATTTGAGTAGAACCCTTTTCGTAAGCCTCCAGGTTTCTGCCCCGTACGTGAGTACTGGTAAGACACAGCTATTATATACTTTTCTCTTGAGGGATAATGGCAACCTGCTGTTCATGATTTGGGAATGCCTGCCAAACGCACCCCAGCCCATTCTTATTCTTCTGATTATTTCCGTCTCATGATCAGGATCCGCCGTCACTACCTGCCCTAAGTAGATGTATTCCCTTACGACTTCCATTGCCTCGCTGCCTATTGTAAATTGCTGTTCTCTCCCGAGACTGTTAAGCATTACCTTAGTTTTTTGCAGATTAATTTTTAAACCCACTCTTCTGCTTTGCCTCTCTAGGTCAGTGAGCATGCATTGCAATTGGTCCCCTGAGTTACTAAGCAAGGCAATATCATCAGCGAATCGCAAGTTACTAAGGTATTCTCCATTAACTTTTATCCCCAATTCTTCCCAATCCAGGTCTCTGAATACCTCCTGTAAACACGCTGTGAATAGCATTGGAGATATGGTATCTCCCTGCCTGACGCCTTTCTTTATTGGGATTTTGTTGCTTGCTTAATGGAGGACTACGGTGGTTGTGGAGCCGCTATAGATATCTTCCAGTATTTTTACATATGGCTCATCTACACCCTGATTCCTTAATGCCTCCATGACTGCTGAGGTTTCGACTGAATCAAACGCTTTCTCGTAATCAATGAAAGCTATATATAGGGGTTGGTTATATTCTGCACATTTCTCTATCACTTGATTGATAGTGTGAATATGGTCTATTGTTGAGTAGCCTTTACGGAATCCTGCCTGGTCCTTTGGTTGACAGAAGTCTAAGGTGTTCCTGATTCTATTTGCAATTACCTTAGTAAATACTTTGTAGGCAACGGACAGTAAGCTGATCGGTCTATAATTTTTCAAGTCTTTGGCGTCCCCTTTCTTATGGATTAGGATTATGTTAGCGTTCTTCCATGATTCCGGTACGCTCGAGGTCATGAGGCATTGCGTATACAGGGTGGCCAGTTTCTCTAGAACAATCTGTCCACCATCCTTCAACAAATCTGCTGTTACCTGATCCTCCCCAGCTGCCTTCCCCCTTTGCATATCTCCTAAGGCTTTCTTTACTTCTTCCGGCGTTACCTTCGGTATTTCGAATTCCTCTAGACTATTTTCTCTTCCATTATCGTCGTGGGTGCCACTGGTACTGTATAAATCTCTATAGAACTCCTCAGCCACTTGAACTATCTCATCCATATTCGTAATGATATTGCCGGTTTTGTCTCTTAACGCATACATCTGATTCTTGCCAATTCCTAGTTTCTTCTTCACTGTTTTTAGGCTTCCTCCATTCCTGAGAGCATGTTCAATTCTATCCATATTATACTTCCTTATGTCAGCTGTCTTACGCTTGTTGATTAACTTCGAAAGTTCTGCCAGTTCTATTCTAGCTGTAGGGTTAGATGCTTTCATAGATTGGCGTTTCTTGATCAGATCTTTCGTCTCCTGCGATGGTTTGCTGGTATCCTGCCTAACGGAGTTACCACCGACTTCCATTGCACACTCCTTATTGATGCCCACAAGATTGTCGTTCATTGCTTCAACACTAAGGTCCTCTTCCTGAGTTAAAGCTGAATACCTGTTCTGTAGCTTGATCTGGAATTCCTCTATTTTCCCTCTTACCGCTAACTCATTGATCGGCTTCTTATGTACCAGTTTCTTCCGTTCCCTCCTCAGGTCTAGGCTAATTCGAGTTCTTACCATCCTGTGGTCACTGCAGCTCACCTTGCCGAGCACGTCCACATCTTGTATGATGCCAGGGTTAGCGCAGAGTATGAAGTCTATTTCATTTCTAGTCTCGCCGTTCGGGCTCCTCCACGTCCACTTTCGGCTATCCCGCTTGCGGAAGAAGGTATTCATTATCCTCATATTATTCTGTTCCGCAAACTCTACTAATAACTCTCCCCTGCTATTCCTAGTGCCTATGCCATATTCGCCCACAGCCTTGTCTCCAGCCTGCTTCTTGCCTACCTTGGCATTAAAGTCGCCCATTAGTATAGTGTATTTAGTTTTCACTCTACCCATCGCCGATTCCACGTCTTCATATAAGCTTTCGACTTCCTGGTCATCATGATTGGATGCAGGGGCGTAGACCTGTACAATCTTCATTTTGTACCTCTTATTAAGTTTCACAACAAGACCTGCCACCCTCTCGTTAATGCTATAGAATTCCTGTATGTTACCAGCTATATTCTTATTAACCAGGAATCCGACTCCTAGTTCTCTTCTCTCCGCTAAGCCCCGGTAGCACAGGACGTGCCCGCTTTTCAACACTGTATATGCTTCTTTTGGCCTTCTAACTTCACTGAGCCCTATTATATCCCATTTACTTCCATCTAATTCCTCCAATAGTACTGCTAGACTCGCCTCACTAGATAACGTTCTAGCGTTAAACGTTGCCAGGTTCATATTCCAATGGCGGCCTGTCCGGAGCCAGTGATTCTTAGCACCCTCTGCTGCGTCGCAGGTCTGACCGCCGCCGTGGTCAGTTGCTTTGCAGCTGCTGGGGACTGAGGGCCGGGGTTTGATTGTTGTGTTCATAGGAGGTTGTGGCCAAGTACTGCACCAGGGTGGCCAATCCTGCTCTGGTGAGGGAGTGCGTTACCGGTTCTGGTCACCGGGATCAGGCCACACTCCAGGCCTCTTTATGCAATTTTATCAACACGCGGATTTTTTTTTTAATCCGGTGGAAAATTGCCGGCACCGGGATTCGAACCACGGACCTCTTGCACGCGAGGCGGGTGTTCTACCTCTACGCCACCGTACGTACGTACGCCACCGCCTACGTATGTCATGACATATTGACTTGTTTCGTCGAATTTGACGCGGTCTCCTGTGCATATTTCGAAATTTGACCAGCAGCCTCTGCATGTCAACATGTTCGCGCAAACTCACGCGATGCCTCTTTTTATACTCCCGTTGCATCTCGAAAAAGCTCCGTCCTTGCAAAGCAAAAAATTAAAAAGACAGAAAGAAAACTCCCATAATTCCACGCAAAAATTCCGCTCGCACGGAGTAAAAATTCTACTCCGATCGTACGGAGCATAATAAACTCCGAACCGGGCCGGGGGTCGCTAGAAGACAAGCAGTATACTCCCACGTCGGAGTTATTTCCGTTTACAGTGTGGTGGTGTTCGGACGCAAGTGAGCGCCGAAGAAGTCAACGTCCACTGCTAGCGGGAGTAAGCAGTCGGGCCATGGGCCCGAGCTTGCAGATTACCACAGGTGGAACCTGGACTGCCTAACCTGCTCAGTCAGCACAACGTCCCATCGCGTGGCAACCTTGAGTTGCCACGACGGCTCGGCGCTTTTCAACATCGCGGCCACGTGACAAGAAGTGTTGGCGAGGCGTACCCCGCTCTTATTCTAATGTCCTTGTGTATTCTGACACACCTAACAACTTTAGGATTAGAGTAGCGGTGACTTTGATTAATGAGAACTGCATTTGTTACGAGCAGTGTAGAGTGCTTTTCATCCTTTTTCTCCATGCTTTGTTTATGGGTGTTTTCTTTCCACTTTCTATGTGTAAATACACATTCTTCTTTCACTTCTGAAATTTACCGCTTTCATGCTTCATTTGAATGGAAAACATAGATAGCGACATTATTTTAGGTCGCTTTCCATAAACGGACCGTGACAGGGATCAAGGCCTTGCTTAAGGTCTCATACAGGCAGCTTGCGATGTCACTACAACGTAATGACGGCGCCATCTGTAACCGCCACGGCAAACAAACAGCATGTCGGATTTTTGGACGTGGTGAAATGTCGTTTTGCAGAATGAGCTTTTCTAGCGGTGTTCCACAAATTGCCTTCTCGTGAAAATTCCATCTGCCCATGTTAGGTCACATGGTGGTCGGGAAATCTGAGACGGAAACAAATTATTTAATTTTTCTAATACTAATCATCATATCAAATACATTGGTCCACTCGGGAGGTTTCGACCGTGCCCGTTAGGTCACTCTTACATATGCGGCAATCTCGATGAAGGTTTTACGCGAGGAGGTACGTTGACATCTCGGTGCCTCAATTCCACACGTGTGTTACATAAACTGCGGAAGCCTAGGATCAAGATAAAATCATACTGTACAGCTGCCGCGTATTCAACTGCAAGAAATCAAATTATATCTTAGGGTAATTGCAACTGCTTATGGATGCTACACAGGATAATGTCCAAGAAATCACTGGAATCTCCACTGACCTTGAAAATACTTGATATCGTTTGCAGCTTCTTACAAAGTAAGCATTGACTTATACTTCTCTCTTGCCCACACCAGATAGCCATTTCATATGGTCACTGCGGGTTAAATATAGTGATGACCATTCTGTAGCACATGCGCACAACAGGAAATTGGCAAAGAGCCGTGTCCGTGTTTTAATTGTCTCCAATGTCCTGGCACAGTTGCTCATCAAGGAAATTTCGAACAAATTGCTCACAGTTATTCGGGCCATGGAGAGTACATACGTTGAAAAAAGAACCAAGAAATATTTTTTATGGTGTAAACTATTTATTGTGCTAATTAATGAATTGTTTATTGTTTTTAGGCTATCCAAAGGTGAAACGTCACTCCAACATATAAGAAACGAAATAGGGGCTTTGCTTTAGGTTTTCTGTGTTTCTTTTATCGTTGCGGCGCATGAAACACAGCGTAGCAGATATGATATATTGTACATTACGTGGGATGATTTCATTACTGCACATACCACAATGGGGGATTTACCAAGAAGTGGCCGTTACATATCATGCAACCGACTGGAGATACTATCCTGGACGGTGTTGAATTCTGTCATCTTGTCATATTTGGTAATGGCGGTATTTTGATCATATCGGAGGCACCTGTGGGCATCTCTAATTGGCTCAAAATGCCGTCATTGCCCAATTCCACGACGTTGCGGAATCGACACTGTCAAGAATAGTGTCCGTAGCTCTTTTACATCATTGCCGCGTGTAGTTGAGGAATATATTTTCCATACATTGGCACATCCCAGGTGATCTGTGATGAAGCAACCTGTACATGCGCAATAACCAAGAAAAAATGAAAAAGAAATACAATACAATGTAACATCTGCCACATTGTGTAGCATCGGCATACGCGAGGGCAGATGCACGTGTCACGTACCTTTGTGCCAAAGAAAACTACACAAAGAGAGTTCTTTTTTTTTGTCGGCCGTAGAAATTCCACTTATCGTTGCTCTCCTAATAAATTAAAGAACGTGTTCAGACACCCGTACGGCAACTCACGAGCACATCTCTCTCGATGATCAAGTCCACTTGGTGTCGCAAACCTGGGGTGATGAAGAGTGGCCGCAGTGGTCAGCGAATTACCTGTCGCGTTGCCTCTGACCTTAGCGCAAATTATGCTTGGGAAAACATACACATCATTCTGGAAACCATCCATCATACCTGATTGCTTAGCGTTAATAACCACCGCAGATTGCAGCCAAGAAGAGCCGCCTGCAGGCCTCTACCCCCCCCCCCTCTCTTGCCCACGCTTATATTGTCACGTGTACCTATCTTTATCGGGCGCCTAACAAATTTTCTCGCACAGCGTGGGATGCGCCTGCGTGTATCCGAAGTTTCTGGAAAATTATCGATGCTTCTATCCGGCTGTCTGTTGTCGCCGAACTTTGTGTTATCTCATTTCATCGCGGGACGGAAATGGTGTAGAGCTTTGTGGAAGGCAGGCGGGTCCGAGTGATTAGTCTGGAACATTCGGCGACTGCTGTATAAAAGCCGACGCGCTTAAACCGCTGATCAGATTTTCGACGATCGCCGACCCTGTTCGCCGCTATCGTTGAGTTTTAAGTGTAGCCTGATTTTGTGGGCACAGGTTCGCCCCCCAAAAAGTAGTTTTGTCTTTCACAGTATGACTACTGTGTTCTTCAGCGTCACCACCACGTGACATCTGGTGGAGGTGCGGGGTAACGTTCCCCGTACCTCTCGCAGATGTCACGCGGTGGTTAGGTTGAAGAACACCACTCACTCGTTCACTCACTCTCGCACTGCATAGGTTCAAGAACAATCTGTCCTCTTGGCTGAGTCCATCCCAGTCTTGAACCTATGCAGCGCGAGAGTGAGTGAAAGAAAAGAGGTGAGGGGGCAATCATTCACAGACGCAACACCCGATCGACGTCACCGACTTGCACGGACCAATGGAAAAACTAGGAAAGTGCTCCAAAATGAGAGCGCATGACCATGACGCCCCCCCAAAAACGTTGAACCGAAACTAACAAGCACACGCATGCAGACAAAATCACACGAATACTTACTTAATGTTTCACAATTTAAACGAAACGCAAAAAAGGGGGGATTTCCATGTCAGGGGTTCCTCGGAACAAAAGTGTGCGCGCCTCCTTGGCCGCATCACATTGTTGTTTTTTTCTGTGCAGATTTCAGGCAATTAAGTTGAGTGAAATCATCTTTCAAGTAATCACATTTAAAACGAACTTTTACTCATGATCTTCAGACGGTCGTGTTTCTAGCATCCTGATCGAGCACTACAGATAAGAACCGAGTCACAGAGAGGAAGGACGTGATAACGCAGTAGCTCGGTTTCACAGAGAAATCGTGACTGCTTCCTGTGGCTGCGGTGTCCGTGATCGCATTTACTCGAAACTCTTTTTTTACATTCTCGGCAGAGCAATGGAAATCTACCAAGTTTTAGAAACTCAACTCGACATTGAGTTTAACATTGCCACTGACACGTTCATTGAGAACAAACAAACGCACTCGTTCACAAGACGAGAAACAAAGTACACAATTTACTGTGTACGCGAACTTTGGTCGTATTTGTCTTTTTTTTTCCTTTCGTTCGATTGTACTGCTCTTTTAGATTCAACGTATATTTACGTCCACATATTTAAGTTGGCACCAAGCTAGTCGCGTCTCACGTGCATAAATTTATTTTTATTTTGCTTAATTTCACCTTGTTTTGTGTGCGAAGAAGTTCTTGTGTCTTTTTACGTTACAAGCACATTGTGAGTTTCATCTTTTCGTTGTTTTGTTACTTATGTTTAATGGTTGTCCTTTTGTGTTTCGCTCTCCTATATTTGTAGCATCGGGACGATGCATTTTAAGAGGGGGGTATCGACACGTCTACTTATCTTTATCGGGCGACCACGTTTCGCCGCCTAACAAATGTAATCGCACAGCGTGAGATGGGCCTGCACGCATCTGAAGTTGTGTTATCTGATTTCATCGCGGGACGCGAATGGTGTAGAGCTTTGTGGAAGGCAGGCGGGTCCGAGTGATTAGTCTGGAACATTCGGCGACTGCTGTATAAAAGCCGACGCGCTTAAACCGCTGATCAGATTTTCGACGATCGCCGACCGTGTTCGCCGCTATCGTTGAGATATAAGTGTAGACTGTTTTCGTGGGAACAGGTTCGCCCATTAAAAGTTAGTTTTGTCTTTCACAGTATTTCTACTGTGTTCTTCAACGTCACCACCACGTGACAATACATACTCTTCGATAGACTTTGCCTCTTAGTGGGCGCTCACCTTCCCTCGGCCCCCTGTGCGCACGTGACGAGACCCCACGCGTGAAGCCGCCGTCCATCTCGGCTCTCCCTCGAACGCTCTCCGCCGAATCTGCAGCATACAACGCGCTGCGACGAGGGAAGAAATTCGCCTGAAGTGTCGCTATAATTGCTATGACAATAAAAGGCACAGAAGCTTAGCTATCGCATGCGTGGAAACATGCTTTCATTCACTCGTCTCGCTGGGGACAATGGTGTAAGGCGACATGGAGACACTTCACAGCTATCAAGGGTCCCAGCCTAAACATAATGGTGAACCTTCAGTGAAATCAAGAAGGGTGTGCGGCGCAAGGTAACAATAAACGTAAGTTCAAAGTACGGTACGGTCCGCTTCTGCTATATATAAATAAAATAATCAAATATGGGTAGCGGTAAACATACGCAGGACATGCGTAAGCAGAGTTGGTTTAATTCACCTCAGTGTCTAGGCGACACAACGGAAGTGGTTGCACGTCAAAGAAACACTTCTGTGCCCGCCGAAGTAGCACTGTGGCTATGGCATTGCTCGAGGTCGCAGATTTGACCAGCGAGCGTAAACTTTTATTTCAAATCAACAAGATTTAGGCACCCGCATTTTGACGAGGGAGAAATCGTGAGACATATCACGTGTCTCGTTTCATAAACCATCAGAAGTGGCGTGGGAAGAAAAAACGTTGAGCCCGATTAGAGTGCAGATAATTGGGGAAAATGCTTGTGATTCTCCTCTCTCTGCATCGTTCTACCTACGGGAGAGAAATAGTGATCAAGGTAAAAACTGTGATCGCGGTATCAGAGACGTCCGCTACACATACAGTATACCAACTATGAGGAACGATCTCTATTCTCAGAGGCCAAATAGAGACGATGTACCTGCTTTAGCGAAGCATTTAGGTGTCTGTCAAAGCAGAAAATCATGACTGATTCCAGGAATTTCGCAAACGTGTGATTTTCCTTCATCTTTGTAGAAAAAGAAAGGCTGTGTCGCATCTGGCAGTACTGCCGCACTGTTTCCGATGGGTGTCAACTAGGTCTGCAATTTGTGAAGCGCGAAAAAAATAAATTATGGAGATACCACGCACTATGGGAATCTATGGAAGCGAAGCTTTCTGTGCTGTTTGTATTGACTGCCATAATTACTGGCTCATGTTGACTGCAAATATTTAGTTTTTAAAACGGTTTCTGAACACGAGTGTGGTGAGGTGATGATAAACGTTACCTTTTGTGCACCACTACTGTTTGTCTGCTTAGTACACAAAACACAAAGGGAGAGGTGTTTGCTTTAGTTGTTGTCCGCCATATTTCGTCACCTCAGAGAGGGTTGAGCATTGTCATTGGCTCACACGGCACGTCGCATTATGGCAGAAGCCTTAAACTTGATTTTGATGATGAGGCTCTGCATGCCAAAACCACGATCGGATTAAGAGGCATGCCGTAGGGCCCCACTCCGGAATAATTTGAGCTCCGTGGTGCTCTTTAACGTCTCCCTAAATCAATGTAACCGAGAGTTTTTTATTTCTCTCTTGTCAAAATGTGGGTGCCTCGGTCAAATCTGCGACCTCGAGCAATGCCATAGCCGCAGTGCTACTTCGGCGGGCACAGTAGTGTTTATTTGACGTGCGACCGCTACCGATGTGTCGCCTAGACCCTGTGGCGCACTTTAATTAACGCAACTCTGCTTACACATGTCCTGCGTATGTTTACCGCTAGACATACTTTATGCTTCTATTTTTATAAATAGCAGAAGTGGACCATACCGTATCTTGAACTTAAGTTTATGTAGCCTTTCTTTGCCGTCTTACGTGAGCTTTTTCTATTCCACCCCTCACCCCTGGTGTTTGTATGAGAACTGCGAACCAAAGGTGGCAAGGCTTTAGTCACTCGTTTCGGGACTGCCTCTGTTCAGCCCATTCTCTGCCTTCTCTTCCCGCTCCTTCCTTCCATTCTACCTAGCTAAACTCTGGATTGGCATGTTGGTAAAAAGGTAAGCGCTGGCGAGGGGTCACGGTCACTTACAGCTGTCAAAAGGCTAATGTGGCCTTGACCCTGAACCTCCAAGGGGCATTGTGCACATTCGACGGGGTGCGGTCAAAACGAGTTCTTCGCGTCTTTTCTCTGCCACGCTCTTTCCATGTATATAGAGCTTTTCATCTGGTGAGAAGAATAGGGAGCGCGGCGCATCTTGACGGTATTGCTGTCGCTAGCTGCGGAACGATTTCGGGATGGTTTAGATCTTACTTTGTGAAACTTACGCATGCCTACATGTTCATATGAGGTCGTAAGGGGAGCCTTTCGATGCACCGGTAACTACAGTACGCGCTTGGGGGCCCAAACATGTGACGCGGATTATAAGCCGCGGTGTGTGTAAGTGTTGTGAACTATTTTGCGTATATACGTTTCAATGAAACGCATAGAATAGAACCGGTGTCTCTGTGTTACCAGCATGATAGGGCAAATCTGCTGTTTATCTGATGGCTCGGCGTAGGGACTAAAACATAAGTGCACATGCTCGCGTGCGGTCAACCTAAGGCAATCACGAAACACCTAAGCGGCAGGCGCTAGCAAATAGTTGTGGTACACCGTCATCGTTTTCAGGCATTTTAAGTCTAGTAGGCTTGAAATCACTATATGTTTACGCTAGCCTTCCTGCACGAGGTCGATGGCG
Source organism: Dermacentor albipictus (assembly GCF_038994185.2). Lineage (NCBI taxonomy): Eukaryota > Metazoa > Arthropoda > Arachnida > Ixodida > Ixodidae > Dermacentor > Dermacentor albipictus. The sequence goes on from NC_091822.1 coordinate 98,565,397, forward strand.
CTGCTCAACACAGCGATTACTGCAACTGGTGAACCAGCATGATACATATATAAGCTATGTGAGTCGGCATTGATCTTTTGCCCATTAGAGCCTTAACATATGAGAGGGATCGCATAATAAGAAAGCGATGGCTATGTTTGAGGTCAACATTTCCGTAATACGTGTGAGTGCATTATAGAGAACGGAACGAACACAACCGAAAAAAAAAATTCGGTTATCATCCTCTTTCTGGAAAAACAGAGAAACACGTGTCAAGACCACAATACGAGCTCACATTGTCACGCCGCACAACGTGTATAGATATATAAACATTGACGCTGCATGCTTGGAACATACGCTGTATAGAACAACGGTAACTATAATCCAGCACCTACCCTTGCTTGGGACGCTCGCACAGTTGGTATAGTTCACACTGTAAGTTATGCTGCTATTACTAATCAAAACTATTTTATATTCATGGGTGGAAACCTCATACACAGAACCATGTAATCACGCAATGTAATCTGCAGCTAACAGTTTGAACGCTTGTCAAACTATAACAGTACAGCTGCTATCAAAGCAGAATGGTTCCCACGCGGTTACAATCGTCGTGTATGTTTCGTTGCTCCGAAACCACAGCTTAAAACTAGACCATAATACTGCAATAAGGTCACAATAGTGAATGGAACTGTCAGTAACGCACAATTTATCTCCGAGGCTGATTGTAGGCTCTAACATGTGCGCACACATCGCGCTTCGTGTTCCCTGCGCCTCAACGCCGGTAGAAAGCCCTGCCAAAGTGACTTAAACCACATCAGTACGTCTCATGCAACCGTTTAGCGCGTAGAAGACGCACGTCCTGCTAAATAGACCGTACGAGCGCGAACACAAACACCAGAAACTACCGCCGAGCGTATACCTGCCATGCGAAAGGGAGCACTCGACCAAGCGAGCATGCCGACTGCCCATAGATGGCGCCACAGCGTAGGAAACGCACCTTAGAGACTCAGAAGAGCCACCAGTTATTGACAATTATGTTTGGGAAGGGTGCAACAGAACTAAGTCGGAAAGAAAGGTAGGGGGAGTCGGAACGCTCATCCATCAGGGAGCCAAATGGAAAAGAGTAAGTTCACAATGTCAAGAGCATCTTTGGTTATCAGGTAAAACAAGTGGCAAAGAAACTTGGCTGGGCGTTATGTATTTGTGGACCGGAAAAAATTGCACAGAGAAAAATAAAGAGTTAGTGGAATGCATAAGCGCTCATATTAAGGGTTTCGGGAGTGGTGCTGAAATTGTCCTGTTAGCTAGGTGACATGAATGCCCACATACAGGATTTAGATGGCTATACCGACAATAACGGAAAGTCAATGCTGTACCTTTGTGCGCAAAATAACCTCGTGATCGTGAATACAGGGCCTACGTGTGAAGGACAGATCACGTGGGAAGTGGGAAACCGGCAATCGACCATTGATTACTGTCTGATGACAGAAGGAATTCATGATAAGTTGAGAGAAATGGTCATCGATGAGGAAGGGTTTAACAGCATAGGGAGCGACCATAAGCGCATCATATTGAAAATGGGATATGTAGTTGGGAAAGAGAGCAAGGAGAGCAAAATGGCCAGTCCAAATTTGAACGCTGAACAAATAGCAAATACAGTCACTAGAGTTGAGGAAGAACTTGGCAAATGGCCAAGTAAAGAGTGGGAATATGGTGAGCTTATAAGTGTAATAAAGACAGAAATACGGAAAGAGAACCAACATGTTCGTTGGAAAGGAAAAAAGAAACCGAAACGCTGGTGGAACAAGGAGATACGAGAAGCGATCGCCGAATGACAGAAAGCAACTCGAGAGCACAGGCAGGCAAAGAAGGCGTAGTCGCCACAGGATGAAGTAACTAGTAAATGGGAAATATACCGGGAGAAAAAGTCTATGGTTCAAATACTGGTGCAAACAAAATTAAAAGCTGAAAGTGAACGTTGGTTGTAAGAAATACGTGAGAAACAGAAGGCCGCACCTAGAATATTTTGGAACCACATAAAATTTTTAGGCAGGAAGTCAACCACAATACAACAACATATCCTAGACGAAGATGAAAACAGACTCGAAGGAGAAGCGGCAATAAATTACATCCGAAAAGCAACAGCCGAATTTTTCCAAGGCAATGAAGAGGTTATACTTGTTGAAAAAAAGAGCATGAAAGAGACCCAAGGGGAAAGGCAGCTGGTGCTAACAAATTTAAACTGGAAGAAAGCGGAAGAGAAAATTCCTAAGCGTATGGCCACAGGGCTAGACGAGATTCCCATTAGGCTGATAAATTAACTAGGACCAAAAAGTAAGGAAGCTCTGGTGAAAGCAGTGGAAAGAACTTTAAAAGATAGACGAATACCAGACAGCTGGCGACAAAGAATAATGAATTTGATTTATAAAGGAAAGGGGGAGAAAGACAGAATTCACTCGTATAGACCATTGACCATTACATCGGTAATATAAAGGCTCGCAATGCAGGCAATCAAATTAAAGCTTCAAGCATGGACTGATAATAATGGCATTTTGGGAGAGCTTCAGAATGGTTTCAGAATAGGTAGGCGTTTGGATGACAACTTGTTCGTTCTTACTCAGCGTATTGAAATATCAAAAGCAGAAAGCAGACCGTTGTATGTGGCCTTTTTAGAAATTACAGGAGCCTACGACAACGTTGACCGCAACATATTGTGGGATATCCTGGAAGGGGAAGGCTTAGGTAACGATTGTATACAGCTTTTGAGAGAGATTTACCTAGAAAATACCGGTTGCGTTGAATGGGAAGGGATGAGGAGCGAGGAGAATGTTCATATCAACAAGGGACTGAGGCAGGGGTGCCCTTTATCCCCGCTGTTGTTTATGATGTACATGGTGAGGATGGAGAGGGCGCTAGAAGGAAGTAATGTCGGGATTAATCTCTCAAACAAACAGGCGGGTACAGTAATAGAGCGGCAACTCCTAGGTTTATTTTATGCGGATGACATTGTGTTGCTAGCTAACAAGCAAAGTGATTTGCAACGTCTGGCTAATATCTGTGGACAGGAAGGTAACGATTTAGGCTTGAAGTTTAGTGTTAGAAAATCAGGTGTTATGGTATTCAATGAAAACTGTGAACAGACAGCGGAGATACAGGGTCAAGAAATACCTCGGGCAACAGAATATAAATACATTGGTATATGGATAAACAAAGGCAATGGATATATGGAAACACAGGAGAAAACCATAACAGTAAAGGGGAAGAGAAATGCAGCCATAATGAAGCATAGAGCGCTATGGGGATGCAATAGGTACGAGGTCCTCCGAGGTATGTGGAAAGGTGTAATGGTTCCAGGACTTACTTTTGGAAATGCAGTTGTTGGCTATAAATCAGGGGTACAATCAGGACTCGACGGGAACCAAAGGTCAGTGGGTCGCCGCGCATTGGGCGCTCACGGGAAGACTACAAACGAAGCTATGCAGAGTGATATGGGCTGGACTAGTTGTGAAGTGAGGGAAGCTTGCAGTAAAATTGAGTATGAAGAACGGCTGCGGAATATGGAAGAAAGTAAATGGGCTGGGAGAGTGTTCAGGTATCTGTACAGGAAAAACATTGATTCACAGTGGAGGAAAATAACTAGGAAGCTTACCAGCAAGTATGCGGCCTGTAGGGTGGACAACACAACAACAAAGGTCAAGCGGAAAATAAGAGAAGCTGAATTAATCTCATGGGTGGCGGCAATGGAACAGAAACCTGCCATGAGTAACTATTAGGAGGAAAAAACGAAATCAGGAAACAAACCATTTATGATAACTCAAAGGAAAGCTCATTACTTTTCGCAGCGAGATCAGGATGCCTTAGAACACGTACCTATAAAGCGAGATATAAGAAGGAAGAAGAAGCATGTGCTTGCTGTGGTAAAGCTAGGGAAACTACGGAGCATGTTTTATTAGAATGTGCAGACGTCTACCCAGCAGCCGATTTAGGCACCACTGACCTCCTTGAAGCCCTTGGGTTCAGAGGAAGCAGTGGTAAAGCAAACATGTCCGCAATAGACATTAGTAAGAGGTGACTGGACGATTGGTGGAAGAAAAGTAGGGAAACGACATAGGGCGGAGACGTACAAAAGCACAGTTCGCAATAGGGGATCAGAAAATTTGTGCGTGGCAGTTCATAGGTTTTTTTTGTCTTTTTTCATTGTTTAACCTAGGTAGAATATTAGGCAGTATAGTAGCAAGAGCTTGGTGGCGAAACCCACCGCCCCGTTTTAAAGGGGACGCTCATAAAATCCATCCGATTAGGTAGAATATCAGGCAGTATAGTAGCAAGATCTTGGTGGCGCAACCCACCGCCCCGTTCCAAAGGGGACGCTCATAGCATCCATCCATCCATGGTGGCGCCTGTGAAAAAACGGTGTATACCCGCTCTCAGCCGCTCCCCGACAGCAGCAGCAGGAACAGTGGGAAGGACGAAAGAAAACGCACAGAAAATTTCGCTTTAAAACTCATATAAGCACGTATTAGCATTTCGTACTAGACTAGCATTGAGTATACCACCTAAACCCGAGTAAGTCCTGCATACCGTAAACTGCTAAAACAAAAGCAGAAACCATAGCACACAATGGAGGGTGAATCAAAGAACGAATCCATTAGTCCCTGCCCAACACGTTCAACAATTGAACAATGAATGAACTACTTGAACAAAAGGTCACGTGACTATCTTCACTCTCGCGCTCTGCTCACATGTGCATTATTCGGTGCCTTTCGGGTCCTCTCATTCGCGGTCTCTAGAATATTCATTTCTTGCCTGACTAGTCGTCGGCCATGGCCATGAGCTCCTCCATGAACCCGTCATCCACGGTGGAATGGTGACACGTTGCGGGACTGTTGGCACAGGACACCAGGTCACGGTTGACATCCAGCTTGTGCTCGCGTGACGCTGTCTCGGCGCCACCTGTGATGCTTTCTTCAACTGCATCGTCGCCGATACTGCGGCATCCCTTGAAGCGCTTCAGAGGAATGCCTGCGCATAGCACAATAAATGGAAGGCCATAGGTTAGGGTTCTCGAAGATACGAAATTTAGAAATCAAGGCAGTAACGCACATCTCGCGAGATCACAGGAATTGTGCAAGAAGAAACAATACAGAGAAGGAAACAAACTTATCAACCGAAGTAAGTTTCTATCCCAGTCAAAATGCGTGTTCTGAATATTACGGGGGAAGTCACAAAATATTTTATGTTCTCCTTATCGGTCTAATTAGTCATGCTAATTACCACAGTTCTCAAGTATTGAGAATAGGGACAAGCCTACATTTATAAAGTTCTCGAGAGTTCCAAAGAACCTTGTTGACCCTATCGTTTTCATATATCACAGTCTTTCCGTGGGACGCGTAATAAATTGTTGCTTACCAACTAAAACAGGAGGAAGACGGGAGGAAACGAGAACAAGGTGAAAGCGGGAGGCAACGTTTCGACAAGTGGACTTGTCGAAACGAAAACGCTGTCGAAACTAAAAGTAGGAAATATAAGCTGCTGAACAAGATATTTCATAGAAAGTTGTGCGGTTATATTATTGGAAGTTTACTTCTGTAGCATAACTTGTAACGTTGAATAATCAATCTTGAAAAGTTATGCAATCGGGCACACGACAAAATCAGTGTGACGTGTTGCGTACCACCGTAAACAAACTACATTATTCAGGCTCTCCTCAAATGTTTCGGCCAATTTTGAAACCTTGTGCAGAGTTTGTTAGCACGCCTTGTATTTAAAAAGAATACAAAAGAAATGCTGAGGCTTGTCGCTAGCGCGACTTTCTCGAGCATGCCAACATTTACAACGTGTCCTATCGATGCAATACGCAATACGTTTAAAGCGCCGTTTTGCTTGCAGCAGAGCTGCCACGTAAAACGGCGCTTTAAAGTTATTGCGTATTGCATCGATAGGACAGGTTGTAAATGTTGGCATGCTCGAGAATGTCCCGCTAGCGACAAGCCTCGCTTCTGTTCAAACCTTTTGTGAGAACGCCAAGCGGACTACCAATGCTAAAACTTCAAAAAAAAATGCAACGTAAGACACACATGCGCACATAATACGACTGCGAGCGTTGAGAGCAGTAGACGATCCACATTAAACAAAATTCACGTGAAATGTTTTGGATATAAATGTTGCAGTACAGAATATGTTTATATCAAAATTGGAAGCCCAGCGCTTAGGCGAAATACCCAAAAAATAACGGCACACCTATTTGAGGACGGCCCTGCGGGGGCAAGCAAGCAGAAAGCTTTATCAGTTTTTCAGATATTTCGGAAGCTTTCAACATGATGTGGCAAGAAATGCCACACGAGATGGACGCGCCGCAAAAGTCATGGTAATATGTTCCAATTCCGTCTAAAATGTTATGTTGGCGTACCTGCTGTTAGCATATTAATTATATTCTTCAATATTGATAACAAACCTAACAATTGTAACAATCAGTGTTAAGAACTGTCATAAACCCTGCAATGCAAAAAAAGTACTCACCACCACGGTAGACGATGCGTTTCTGAGCTGCGGGTCCTGACGAAGGGCCGGGCGCGGAAACAGCGTCACCGCCTGCAGCCCGCTTGGAGGCCACTGCAGCGCCTGTAGCCAGGATTACAGTCTCCCGTGAAGCCAGCTCCACTCTCCTTGGGCACACCACGCGGCCACTGGGCAGGGTGAAACGCACTCGCTTTGCTGGCATGGCTCCTTTGCTCGGTACAGCGAATCCGATGCACGTCCGCACACAACGAAGTCGGGCGTCGAATGAATTTTTTTTTCACTCGCAAGGCAACGCGCGTCTTTCCCTTTCCCTCTCCCACTGCACCAACCAATGGGGTGGTTGGTTAGGAAGCGTCCGTGCAAGGTCAATGTATCTCAAGCCCCGCCCATACTCGTGCCGCCCCCCCCCCCCCCGCAGGAGCTGGATCCGACACATTTTAACATAAAACGGAGGAGTAATTGCGCATTTGTAATGCAAAGAAATTTGGAATATTTTTACCTTGTCCCGGACCAGACATTCCCACCTGTGGCGACGGCAGCAATACAAAAGCCGACATTTACAACTACACCATGCTGCTCTCCCAACGACCACAGAAATAGTCAGCTTTGAAAACGAGACTGATCCACACTTAAACCATTGACGTTCTGTCATGACTGTTTAAGGTAAGCGGGGAAAAAAGTGGTGTCTTTCCTAGCAGCGTTCACGTCCGAGCTGCAAACTGGCTGCTGTATAGTTCATTGTTCCGTATATCAGGGGTGCGATCGGAGATGGTTGTTCGGCGCGTTCGTTCGGTTACCGGCGCGCGCGATTGGCCTACTCCGCGCCGACGTCGCCAGCCGCGGGGCGCCGCCCCGTTTTTGGTGACGTCAAAATGACGACACGCTCCTGTCAATCATCCGCCCACCGAGCATTTCGTCCGAACGCGACGGGAGTTGAGAAGTTTGGAGCGATCATACGGCTTCGCATGGCGCGTCTGGTGGATTGGATTGGATCCAACAGGCGGCCTTTGCGGCTGCAGAATGGCACGTTTGCGAAACGCGTTTGAAGAAATGACAGAAAGTGAATTCCGGCGTCGTTTTTCTTTCTCGAAAGAAATAATTCGTTGGTTGCACAGAGAAATCGACAACATCATCGGTGCCAGGGAGCCACTGGGATGTTGTCGCTGCCTCTTGAAAAGTGCGCCACTCTTCCCGTCGTTTTTTTTTTCTTTTTCCTTCTCGCTGTGCGCGACACCACCTAGGGACGACGCAAAGAACCTTGTAGTTATAAATTGCAGTAGTCACACGTACTACTATTTGAAAACGTGTTTGGGCTTGAGAAGAAAAATACATTTTTTTTAGATAAAGATTTAATTCATTTGGAAGACGAGAAACATTTGGTTTTGTAGTATACTGCTTGCAAGCAGACGACAAACGACGGAAGTAAACTTCCGGGGAGGTCACCGCTTCCTGATTGGCTGCTCTCTCCGCCCCGCTGTCACAAATTTTGCATACTGCAACTTTGTGACGTTGCAGCAACTGAACAGAACGCGCAGCGAACAAAATATCTCCGATCGCGCCCCAGGTGCGTTTCCTTCGCTCGACTTCGTGCTCCAATTCAGCGTTGTATAATGTTTAACTCGGACGGCGTTACTCGAACGATTGAACATCCACCATGCATGGTCAACATTTTGAAATTGTTTTTCCGTCAGTGGGACATCGCGGCCATGACAGTCGAGGAGGGTGTCAGTTTTTCGTCTTCGCTCAGTTACAGGGAAACACGGTGGCTTTTCCGTTATTAACCGCTGCAGTTCTACGCCATTTGGCTTGAATAGCCCGAAGACGCATGTGGTGTGTGCTATACAGGAACCGGGTGCGAGTGAAGCACATTTATCTACACCCCGTAGGCTTGGTTAAAGGAAAAGTAAAGCCAATCAGTGAGGAAATATTGTTCCCTTAAGCATGTATCAGCTGGGACTGTAGATAAGTGCTCTAAAATTGCATTGCAGAGTATAAGGATTTCTGATTTTAGCTTAAATTGAGTTGTCCCAAATTTTTTTGAACAGTGGAAGCATTATGAATGACCATACAGCACGCACAACTGATTGATTGGCTGCAGCTATTATGTGAAAGAAACTATAGGCCCCTGCGACGCTGCCGTCGACGACTCACCGCTTACGCGTGGATGTGAAAACGCCAGTACACGCTATCAATGCCAATGCCGCACTTCGCCATTTCCCTCTCAAGTTTCTTCTTTTTTCATTTTCCGTAGAAGCATGCGCTATCCTCAGCCTCCTAACTTGCGCTTGCTTTTGTTCATGCCACAGATTCTCGAGGTTAAACACAGACTTCTGAATGCAGCTGATGTTACTTGATCGCCTAACCTTGCGACCCATTTCATGCGGGATCGGTAGCCACTTCGAACTTGTTCGCCCCCTTCACGTTTTAAGTATGTTGTGCTGTGATTTTTCGCGGCGCCCTATGTCAGCTAGTATGCGGCGTTCCGGTGTTATCTAGACATACATATTCAAAGTGATGTTGAATATTGAGGGATTATTGTGCATTGGTAAGTGACAGTGTGCGAAGCCGCTGTCGCAGATAAAGGGACCGGTGGGGCGAAGACAACTTAACATCGAGAGCGAACGGGTGAGCGCAAGAAGCCGACGAGAAGAAGCGACGCGCGTGATGTCTGATGCGACGTCAAAACATAATACTAAGAAAGGAACCATTCAGGACCGTACACGTTGGGTGACGTAGAAGAGAATTAAGGAAGAAGAAGAGATGAGTAAGAGACCAAGGGCCGTGTTTGATGCCGTTGGCATTTACATATAATCAACAAAACGAATAACTCTTTCATTGTTCTCTTATAATTTGCTTCTTTTTGTATGTTTCGTTTTCTTGCTTTTTTGCTCACATCGAATTCGTAACATTCCAAAAGTATAGGTAATCGTTTCAGCACGCAATTCTTCGCCATTGATTGATTGATTGAAAACTTTATTGTTCCACCGAGCTGGGGTGCCCGCCTCTTAACTTACACGTAGGTAGGGGAGGAGGACGAAGCAGTCCCCGCGTGTTGAGGACGGTGAGTCTTCACGGCCTCAACGGCCAGGCGGATTGCTCGACGCTGGTCGTCTTCAGCCTCGCTCTGGAGCAAGGCCTCCCAGGCTTCTCTACTGACAATGTTTTCCTTGGCCCCTGGGGAGCCAGCACACTCCCATATTATATAGTCTAGCGTACCTTCGCCAATCCCGCGTGTGCGTAAGAGCCATAACATGAGGCCATTGTCATCATCATCATCATCGAGACCCTAGAACGGCGTGCACTGTAAACGAAAATAAACCCAGCTGGGGGTTTTTAAGAGGTGATGTGCCCTAAAACATCCGCTCCTCAAATATTTACTCCGATGTACGGGAGCAAAACAGCGCCATTCCCTCATTTCACTCCGCTGGCTAGCTGCGGGAGTATTAAGGCGACATGACGCGATTTTACTCCGCTTCAAAATCTTGTTCTCCCGTGAAACTCCGACAGGGTGTTTTAAAAAACTCCCCTCCACCGAAAAAGGTTGGTCACGTGGCGCTTCCCATGAGGCTGTGTGCCTCGCCAGCGACCGGGCGCGTTCGGCGGAGCCGGCAGTGCTCATGGCTGACGGTTTGTTTACGTCTGTGAAGTGTCGTTCCGTGACAGCGTTTCGTCAATTTGTTTCCCGTATTTCCTTCCAGAAAGTGTTACGGTATGCCTGAAGCTAACTGTATCTCAGCTTCAAGTAGATTAGCTGTGATCACTTTGCTGACAACGTTGATTGCAAGAGCAACGTTTTTAAGTGCGGAAAAAGGCTTAGGTATACCTCGAAGCTGCTCACTGGCTCGTGATGTCGGTTCAGGTTCTGACTGTGTTTTCGTGCTGCGTGACCCTGGCCTGTGTTCTTCAGTACGTGGAATGCGACTTCTATGTCTTTTTGGGTACATGCTGGCAACGTCCACACTCTTAAAATTTTCACACCCTTATGGGTGTAATGCGGGTGTATTCATCTTTTCACCCTTGTAAACATCCTTGAAACACCCTTTTTTTAACGAAAAAGGGTGTTCAACAAGAAACCACCCTTGGAACACCCCAGTCTTTCTAATTTACACCCTAATTATAAGGGAGTAAGTGAACAAGCTTACAGTATATGATAAATGAACATTGCCAGTTAAGGCGTTATATTGGCTATACATGAAACGCGCGCTACCTGCGCTTGAATCAGATAGCTGGAATGATTAGATCGGGGCACCTAGGCAGCAGCGCACTGGCTCCGAACAGTGGTCAAAAATGAAGTTTCCCATGAATGTTGATATCGAACGAATGACACTAACGCGCAGACTTTGCATAGCCAGATATTGCAAAAGGCTTCATATGATCAATGGCAAAATATTTACAATGCTATCACTGAATACTTAAAGGTGTGCAACCAGTTAGACTGGGAATGGTTAGGAGTGAGGGCTAACGGTAAATAGCTCCCTAACTTACGGTTTGTAGATGACATTGGCATACTCAGCAACGCTGCAGACTATTTGCAACAAACGTTTGAGGAACTTGTCGAAGAAAGTGCAAGTCGGATTGAGAGTTAGTATGCAGAAGAGAAAAGTAGTGTTCCGCAGCCTGGCGAGAGAACGAATGTCATGGTCGGCAGTCAGCCTCTAGAACCTGCGCAGAAATACGTTTATTGAGGTTAATTACTCGCAGGGGCCTCTGATCAAGGAAATTAACAAAAATAAAGCATTAGCTGGAGAGCTTACGGCAGGCATTACTAAATAATGACCAGGGAGCTTAGTGCTAACCATTGCTTTCTACCGTTACTAAAGTATGGGGCCGAAACTTGGAAGTTACCAAAGAAGCTTGGGAAGACGTTGAGGACCGTGCAACGAGCGATGGAATGAAAATTATTATGCATGATGATAATAGACTGGAAGACAGCGATGTGGATTAGAAAGCGAACGGGGATAGCTGATATTCTGGTTGACATTAAGAGGAAGAAGCCGTGCTGGGCAGACATTGCAATGCGCAAGGGAGAGAACTGCTGGTCTACTGGAGCTGCAGAATGGGTGCTAAGGGAAGGGAAGCACAGTCGAGGACGGCAGAGAATAATGTGGACGTGATGGAATTGGGAAACTTGAAGACACGTGGAACCAGTTAGCACAAGACAGGGGTATTGGAGATCGCTGGAGAAGCTTCCGTCCTGCGATGGACGTCAAAATAAGCTGCTCCTGATGATGATGATGACATCCATCCATCCATGACATCCATCCTCGCGGCATGTAATTCATGTTATGTTATGCATGCGTGTCATGGACGTTCTGATAGCTCGATTTGCGTCGATTGCGGGAGCGGGGGGGGGGGGGTTGTCTAGTAGCGGCGTAGCAAAGTGGGGCACGCCGGGCGCTTGTAACGCTCACAAACAGTAAAATTTTTGCTGCTATGGAAATGGCCCCGCTTCTTCCCGCTCCACGGTCCATTGGGACTACCCCCCCCCCCCCCCCCCTTACACGAAAAAGTTTTCTGGTTACGCCACTGTGGGGAGGGGGGTGTAAGATTGCTCTAGACCCCTCCCCCTAACTTGTCAACGGAAACGGGGGACGGGACGGCAGCTGCCGCCGGGCTGCAAACCTTAGGCAGCCCAATTACCGGCTGCATTTCCCTTTGGACGTGAATACTGCTCTAATGCCATTACACTGTAGGATTCGTGGCGGTTCGAGGGCATGCGACAATAAAAAAAAAACACATACAGCCATCAGCAAGTCTTATCTTGAGCAGATCTTTGGGAGCTGGGCAAGACTCTCTCACACACACAAAAAAAAAAAGCTTGGCACCCCTCTTACAGGCATTGTCAACTCTGGGTTCCACCGCTGACTGTAGATTTCCAGTAAAAAAATCACACAGCAACTCCTCTCGGATTTGTCTACGTGTGCGTAAGCATTGTGACTCTTCCTCATCTACACGCAGTCCATGTCGTTATCAATGTTTTGAGACTTGATCCGACAAGTATAAGCGACAGCGCCGCGGCGACACGAGCTGCTCTGGCCGGCGGCGCAAGCGAAGTACTGCAGGTGGCGGGGCCAGGCGCGCTGGTGACGTTCCGTTCGTTTTGAGCCGTTATCGCTCTTTAGCCCTCCGCATCCGCGACGAACCATTATCAACCGTTCTCCGGCGGCGGCTGCTTGTGGCACGGCCGCGCGAACCGTATCTTGAAAGCGAACTGCATTGTGGACAGAGTGTTCCCACTGCTGAAAACTTCACGCGCTGTGTTCTCACCGTTTACTTCGCTTTGAAAACAGACGCGCGGACACCTATCTTGAAAGTGATCTGCGAAAAGCGCATAGTGCGGCATAAGCTGAAAGCTTCGTGAGCGCAGTGTTCTCGCCGCTTCGGTCGCGTTGAAGCGAGAGCTAGCACGAAGGTGAATTCACTCGCTGCTGCGGGTTCTATGTTGAAAGATATCGTGCTGTACGGACTGACGGACGGATGGTTTTTCTTGTTGGGGAAATACAGAAATGCTTACGTTATAAAAAAAATTGCAGGGTTCGCGAATTTCGCGATAAGAACCAACACCAACCTACTCCCCCGCTGAGCGATGCCGTCTTGATCACCCCCTCCCAACCCCGGGAAAAGGGACACTACCTTTCTATCTCAGTTGAAGAAAGGATGATGAAACGTTAACAACGACCATAACGGCATCTCCTAACGAGTTGTCTTATGGCCTCTGAGATTTGCGCGCGAAGCTGGCGCGCGCGAACTTGAGAGGCCATAATTGGCCGCCTAATAGCATAAAAAGACAAAGACAATGCCAAACGACACAGCTAAAATTCAAACAAAGAACTGATCTTAGCTATACTGTTTGAGGAAAAGAAATACAAAATTAGACAGCCGCAACACACGCCACTAAAGCCGCCACCGCCGGCGTAACGAGGAACCAACAGTTGGCAACATTCATTCGCGCGTCATTGCTTCGCTTCGTCTCCGCAACAAGAGCCGCCATCTTCTCGCGCCTAAGGTTTCGTATGGTTTTGTTCTCTGCAATCCGCGCACACAGCTCATCGGTGGCTGCACGTCTGCTCGGCGTCGCAATGCGGCCTGCGTCATTTTCTGGTGCTCGCGCAATCGGTGTGAAACATGTCGCATGTGAAATGTTTGATAGAAGTGCCTCACGTCCAAGTCAAGCCGCCGTACGGGTGCATGGCTGTGCGCCCCGTTCTCGGAAGCGTCGACGGGTTTCCGGCATGCGGATTTCAGGTACGTGCAAATGCGTTTCGCCCTCCTATTGAGCTCCGGAGCAAAGCGTGAAATATTTCATGTGAAAGATGCAGTGCCCGTCATCATGGTGTGAATTTCGAGCGGCAAACGAGAACTTTGGCACTTAGAGCACACCGCGGCTGCTAAGTCAGCGTGGAAATTGTTTTTCGTTACCGCAATGTGTTGCTTTCAGTCTAACCTGCGGCTTGTGGACAGCTAGCCCATCGACTTTTGCTTGTGGCTGCGATAGGTATGTAAATGGAAGCGGTAATAATTTTCGAGCGCAGAGAGTTGTTTCGCTCGATGTTGGTCGTGTTCATGGCGTTGTGAAGGCTAGAAAACTGGCTTGATCGTGCTTAGTTCTGACTCGAAGAGGCGTAACGTTGGCGCTGGATGTGTTTGTTTTCCGTGCCGCGAGTACCAGTTTAATGCTTTTTGTTGCATGAGAGTGGTTGCTGCTACATGCCCTCTGGCCAGAACACACTAAAAGCAATTTCCTCACTTATATGTATGCAATGTGACGTAACAAAATTTCCAGCGTTTTATATGGAGCGTAAATATCCAGTATAGTTTAGTAAGAAACTCACATTCTGTCTTAGCTTAGTAGGCGTGAAACAAGTGAAACTCTCATTCCTTATTGAATTGTTCGCCCACACCGCACCACGCGCAGATGCGTCATCGGGTAATTGACAGTAGCTTCGCTACGTGAGTTGTTTTATGCGCCAATATTGCCCGGTTAAGTATCCTGTTAATTTATGCCGACGCTCGTTCATCTTGCTTTTAAGCGGGTACTATCCCCGAATACCGGACGATGCCAAACTTGTGAGGTGTAGCAAGCGCGGGAAATTCAAAGTGGCGTGGCTGCAAGTTCCTGTTTTTACGTTTCTTGCATTCAAAGCCAACAGGCACAGTATCACTGATTTATTTTCCATTTCTGCTGTACTTGATCAATCTAATGTGACAACTGCATTTGTTTTTTAATGTTCTCCATTGACTGTGTATTGAGCTTGGCTGCCGCCCTCTCTTCAGAGGATGCCGCTGTGATAGCTCTTTCGTATAGCACATGCCTCTAGGCCCTTGTGTTTCAAGGGCTCTGGCGAGGCAGCAGTGCTCCAAGTAATTTTACCATCCTATATATTTTCTATTTTGCATCATTCTTCCACGATGGATTTTAATGTTCATATTATTCGTCATTAGTCATCGCCATAATTTTATAGCACGTAGATTTTACGCACTTTACAGCGACAATTTTAGGCCAGTTTACAGCGAAGTCACATCTTCCATAATACATCAACATTACCACTTGTCATGGTGCTCTTTGGCCAAACCTGGCCCTTGCGCCATAAACTACCACACATTATCATCATCAGCTTGGCTGCCAGAAAATGCTTGAATTTCTTTCAGTATCCAAGTGACGAAATATTTCACTGACGGCAGTGTGTGAAACACGCAAGATGACAAAACTGACAGCAAAATGATTAGATATTTCTTTTATAGCGTTTGGACTCGACTTTTGGTGAGGATGTCGATCGACCTTGGGCCTGGTGACAGCACACCCGACATCGCCAAAGTTCAGCCTATCAGTTGAGTGCCCCCGAATGGACCATCAACATCGGAAAATGAAGCAGAGCCAGGTAGGGGCAATTTTTACTTTGGAACAGAACACTGACAGCTGCCTCCTTTTTTTAAGAACTAAATAACATATTTACAAACCAATCCTTTCTCTTTGTGCAGCCTACATAGAATTGTTTTTTGCTTGTTATACAGACCTTCAGAAAGCAGTTCTTCTGAACCATTTTTGCATGCACAAATAGATAAAGAGGAGTGCACTTTCTGAAGAAATTGATGCACTGAAATGTGCGTTCGACACACAGTGAGATGCAAAATAACCAACAACTTTATAGCGGTAAAAAAAAAGTTTGAAACATGTTCTAACATCATAACCCGCCTTGGCATACGGATCTAAATAAAACAGCAACAGAGGTGCATGCAGAGAAGTGTTTGTAAATGTTTGCAAGATATGTACATTGTCTAAGAAATTGTTTTTATTTACTTGGAGCTTCTTGGTGCCATGGCAGTGCAGTAAAAGTTCAAAATGATGCCCCTGCTCCTAATAAAGCACCTTTACATTTTAAAATAAAATTATGGGCTTTTACATTCCGAAACCTAAAGTTTTGAGAACCTGGCTTCTTTTATGTACACCTGAATCTAAGTGCATAAGCGTTATTGCATTTTACCCTAATTGGAGGGCAGCTGCCATGGCCTAGATTGAAGCTGGGACCAGCATGACTGAGCAGCATGGCATCATAGTAAGTGGGCTATAACACCAGGTCAAAATGAGAAATACTGCTTAGAACTACCGACTTCTTGGCTCACAAGCACTTTGCACTAAGTTAAAGGAGTATGCAGTACTGACAGCGACTGTTTATGTACCAATTTCTTTTTAGGCTGATTCCATTATTAGGGTGTGAAGCTTCAATTAGTCAAAACCAGTTTAAATTACAGAACCAGCTCAAAACACACACCATGTATAGCTGGATTTGGACATGCAAATGGAGTCAATTCATGTCGCCGAAAATGGAAGTGGCAGTCACACTATTTGATGCATTTTGCCTAATACATAGTCAATAATAAATAATCAATTCCTAAAATATTCTTTTCAAAAAGTTTTTTTCAAGCATGAAAGGAAGAGCCAAATGGTGTTCAGGTGCACAAGCGGTTAGCTGCACGGTACTTCATGCATGTGTTCACTGGCTTCTTTCAAGCTTGAAAAAAAATTTGTTGCACCTACTGAGCAGTAGAGAGCTGGATTGGGAATTTTTCAGGATGCTCTACAATTTTCGCACTGACACTTTTGCTTTGAATAAAATATTTGATCAGTTAAATAATTGTTAATAACTAATTACCTAATTACGAAAAATGCAAGAATTGGTTTCACTTCCTCAAAACGATGGCAAACGACATTACCTTGGTGCTGTCTGGCTACGTGGCACTTATACATATTTAAAGCTTGCGCATGTCATACAGACCACCTGGTAATTACAAGGCATATATAGAAGTGGCTAAGTTGTGTGAGCCAGCCATGTCTAGCGACTCATGAGAAACAGCCATGTTTCTTTGACTTAAGGGCATGATAAGATTTACATGCTCGACACCTTGTATCAGTGTGCTCTAGGCCTGTGCGTAGTTTAGCTGCTACATAAACAATATTTATCCACGTGTAAGCTAATATGCATCTTTCAAGTATATTGCCTCGTGTTTTCCAAAATAAACCATCTTCGTGCTTCCTTCATTATGTCTTCATCTGTTGCTGTGCTAATTTTGTAACATGCAACTGCACAAATTTTCATCTAGTTTTCATATTTCCTCGTTGTTTGGTGGCTTTATTTCTGAACAAGTTGTTTTCGTTAAACCCTGTTGCACACAGCAGTACACAGCATTTCTGCCTAGAGTGGGAATTGTTTTTTTTTTCATATGGACATTAATACACCTTGCCTGGGCAATGTAAGGCATCCTACATAACACGGCCCTGCAATAATGTTTTATATTGCATTCCAGCATCATGCAAAACTGTTTACTTACAGGATTAGAATATGTATAAGTGTTGGAAGTAACAGAACTGGAAGAAGCCAGCAGATAATGAGGCCAAGGAAAGCATACAGGAACATGTTTTAAGTTTTTTATATGAAGTATAGAAATGATAAATTCTAGGTAAGTGAAAGTGGATTAAAAGATATCCACCTGTGGCTGGGGAACGGACCCATAACATTCACATTACGCATGTGATATACTAACCACTGTGGTACTACGGCCGTGTTCGAGCGTCGACAATCTGAGGGGCCATTGTGGACGGTTGAATGCTGCCTCGGTGGTACAGTGCTTAGTGCATCGCATGCCTAATGCAAAGGCTGTAGGTTCGTTCTCCTCCCATGCCTGGTTGTTTTTTTTACCATTTTCCTTTCCCTTTATCATTCGCACATTTAAATAGAAAATTACAAGTAAGTTTCCACGTGCCTACCCTGGCATCTTCCAGCTGTGATTCAGAAAAATTTTGACCCTCAGTATCCTTTCTTCTCGTTTGGAAGAACAGGAGCTTCATTTAAAAAATAATGAATTCACCTTGTTCAGCATCTCAATGTGGTCTCAGATCTTATCACAGCGTGTGTATTACTAATTGAAGTTTTTGTTAAGATGATGATATAGCATGGGACCTAATTAGTAGCCTTTGTGTACAGATATATGACTAGTCTAATAAATAGGAGGACTTTAAGAAGCACTTCTAACATGGTCTGAGCATGTGTTTAAAAAAACTAATCTAGCATGATTTCAGGCATAACTGTTGCCCCTGAAAAATATTTGGATCATCTGCATTGGCATTGTTTTTAGAGAGCACCAATACTGCTTTGATAGAAGTAGCCTCGTGGAACATGAAGCATCGCTTCTTGCTGAGTCAAGGAAACATTATCTGCATATCTGAGGTGCAATTGTCATATGCTCGAATGCTGTTTAAAGGCTGCTAATAAGAAAATTACTTAACTTGCCTTCCAGAGATTGCTTCAGTAGTCTATGCTACTCGATCATAAACAATTTACCATAGTGAATATTCATCGCAGTTGGCTTGGCAATGTTTATGCAAAATACCACAATTGCCTACTAGACATGTGACTGCACTAAAACTTGGAATTAATGACCAGTAAGAATTATGGGACTGCAAAACTTAGTTTATGACTCCTGTTTCTGCCATAGTTTCTTACAGTAATTACTAGAGGCAACTCTGGTGCTGGAGTCGTACCACAATGGGAATGATGGGAAGCACATGGATTTGTCTGATATTCGTGCTTGTGAATTCAGACGTTCTTGTGGCTTCGTATATTATACGCTATATAAATCTTATTGTCGTAAATTTAAGCGCAGTCTATACTCTTCGAAGTGCAGAAGACGCCGCCAACACGCACAATTGCTATTAATTGCAACGATTGAGCTTGTCCAGGTAGCCAAATCGAAGGGCACCAAGCGTCTCAAGGCACTAGTATGCCCGCGATAAATTCATCAGGGCGTTGCACTCGCTTGTCGTTACATGCCTCCGTCGCTTAATGGTTTCAATATCAAACTTCTGTTCTAGAGTTCCTGTGTTTGAATCCTGTCGTCGGACGATTTTAATGTTTATTTATTTATTACACAGTATATTGTTGAAAATGACTAGAATACAAAGTCATAAAGCCGTTTGAAGCCAAACAGACGAAGTTTAGGCAAATCCATGTACTTCCCATAATTTCCATGCTGGTACAGCCGTTCTTGTTTGATCTCCTGTGGACACTAACGTCAGAGTTCCCTCTAGTAATTATTGTATGAAGCTCTGATTTCTGCGCCTCGCTCGTGCAGAAGCGGCACCACACCTGCTGCGTAAACATGCACTACCTTTCGGCCGAGTGCAGGGAATGCTGTGAACTCGCCATGTACATAGCCTGCACTAAGTAAAACAAATCACAACGTGCAGTTGCTACCACGTTGAACTGGTGGAATGAGTAGTGAAAAGCAGTACCTCCTGAACTAGTTCCGAAAGTGCAGGTTAATCAAGTGGAGATTATATAGCAACAGAAGTTGAGTGATTCTGCATTACATTCACAAAATATACTTCACGATACTTTTCCATTTATTTCCTCAGTTATTAAGAATCCCTTTTGCATTGTTGCACAAAACTACAGAATGCCAACATATTTTCCAGCATTCACTGGTAGCAAACATGTCAAAACATGTTCTAGTGTCTGGATTGCCGCTTTAGCTGTTAACCCCCAAGTTAATTCCGGAAAATGTACCAAATGTTTTACGTACTCAATTTTCGGTGTCATTCTCTTTCTAAAAATATATTACTTCATTGGTCTCTGGTTAGAAATAACACAAAAATAAGAGCTGCTCTTGAGGGCAGCTTTCCCTCAATGCCGACTGTAACTCATCTTTGACAACAAGAGCAGCATAACGTCGGGCAGAAAGAGTGCAACTAGTCATTGGCGATATTGGTACTACCTCCAGTCACTAGTACAGCTTGTGATCAATGGTTAAAGGTTGCGACTTTGTTGCTGCCCAATTTTAATTCTGCAGCTGTTACACTTGGGTGTAGCATGTGTACGTACGTGTGCATGCATTAAAATGACTTCACGCTAGAGCAAAGCAACTAGTGCAGAGAGGCATTAGTCATCTTTATATATTTGCTTTGTAAAGATGCACTAACTTTATCTTTTGCAATATAGACTTGGCGCTCATTGGCCAAAGATGCCCTTGTGCTACTAAAACCTACCAATTAATTCGCTTTTTGCAGTAGCACGTGCTTATTCCTTTTTCAGGATCGGTCTGCGAGTTCTAATTTGTTTTTCTTGAACTGTGCAATTCCCACTCACAGGACTGCATGTCATCTAAGGTGTTCTTTTTTCAATCAAGAATGTTGAGGTTGTGTTTGTGAAACTCGATTTCTTGCCTCAAACGATCTTGTACAAACTGACCAAGCTGATAATTCTACCTGCTTATATAATAAATGTGTTGCGGTTATGAACCCTCATAATGAATGACTTACAGTATAAAAATTTTATCTAATAAAACAATTTAATGAAAATTTTCATGTTTTTCGCGTTCGTGTTCACTTCTCTACTCTCGTGTCCTGTCTGCATGCCTCACCTCTTTTTTTGCATATTAAATATCGTATAAACTTAACCATGCTTTTTTACCACAATGCAGGGGGAAAAGGTTCCGGTAACACTGCATTCAGTATGGTGGCCCAGACGTGTATGCAAGCAACCTCCTTCATGTGGACCAAGAACTACTCTGCAGTGTCTCACAGACTTCCATGCGAAGCCCTCAACATTCTCGTCTCAGTGGAATGGCTGCTCATCTATCTGTGTGCCCATCACCAAGATGGCCAGTTGTAAAGCTCCTGTACCCGTTTAAGACAGCTTAATGATTTTTTTATTTAGTTTTCATGGTTGGCCGTAGAATCTTAACATCTTTGATGTTTCTAACGTTTTTACCTGGCCCAAAGTGGTGCAATAACTTTAAACCAGTGTAATGTATTTAAGTGATGCTCACTCTAATGCCTATCTGGTTTTGTTTGTGTTTAAGAAATTTGAATGTCTGATGAGGTAACAGCATTTAAACTTGTCATCGTGGCTCTTTTCAGTGAGCTGCTAGGAAATAAGATGCAAAACTTATCACACGCCAGTTGTAGCATTTTTGTTGTCAAGACTAAAGTATACATGTTTCAAAAGATGGAAAGTGGGGAAAAAGCCTCAAGACTATAATCATCCTAGGATTGTCATGTCCTTACAACTCTGCAATGACTAATGCCTCATACATCTTGGGAGCACATTGGTCGCAATGCCTACAGGTATACTTGATAAGAGAATAGCTCGCACTCAGATTTGCCACGCAGTTGATGGCTGATAGCTTTTGTTTGTCGTCTTCATGTTACTACAATGTGTTCAATATTCATTTACATGTGCTGCGGTTTTTTGCAGTCACACACACACACACACACACACACACACACATATATATATATATATATATATATATATATATATATATATATATATATATATATATATATATATATATATATATATATATTCTTCGTTTCAATAAAAATTTAGTTGAGAGTTAGCGCTCATCCTGTCTGCTTCTAGTCTGTGTCCGTGTCACTTCGCGCTACAATCCAAGATCAGGTTACTGTACCAACTTGCCCAACTTTTTATCCTTGTGTTAAAGACACACTCAGACTTGTTCTTACTTATGTGACCGGTTATTTTTGTGCTTTATAATAAGATGCAGTGCTGTTCAAATGAAAACATTTGATAGTTCGTAGTGAGGTTATTTAAAAAAACTGTTCTGCTTAAAATTTAATTGAGCAAGCCTGTGCCATTATTCGGTGCTTATGTCTTTGTATTGGTATGGTTTTACTCATCTTCCTTTTTACTTTTAAAATGTGCAAACATTATTATGTAACCATTTCTCTTGAATGAAATAAATATTTGACATTTCGTCACAAATTTTACAATGATTTTGTTCAATTAGGTAACCTTAGATATAGCTGATTGTTATTCTGGTAGCTTAACTTACAATGCCTGTAGAATATTCAATGCAAGCACATGGTGAAAAATACACTAAGTTATTGGGTATAAGCAGGTCACTGTCAGTAAATGGAGCATACGTATATTTCAGAAAACAGTGCATGCTTATATATTGAACAGCATGCACAGCTACACATGCTGTTTTGTTCGTAAATGCTGAAAGATTATTCGACGTGGAAGCACTTTGTTCTTGGGCTTTCAGTGCTGCCTTTAAGTCATATATGTGAAGGTACTAGTAGAAGCATCCCGTGGAGATAAATGACAACTTTGATGAATAGAGGTATAAAATATGTGCTTAAAACGGCAAAAAACTGCTTGACAGGCAAACGTATGCTTCTGTAGTACTGCACTTGTTACCGTCGCCAATACATGCATTGCTTGCGCTCTATTGCATTCAATATGAGCTACAGCAGCGAGCTGTGGTGTCTTTCCCTCCTGGTCGAGCTGGTGTTGCGAAAATTTTTGACCAAGAAAAGGAGGTTTTTAATCATTTCTGAAATGCATGTAACTATGCTTTTGGCTGTGTGCTGTTTCCACGGAGTTATAAGTACTGGTGCACCAAGGTGCGGGAGATCCTGTGTCCTTAGTGCAGCGCGCATTGTTATTGCGCTCTGCATCCTGCCGGCAGTGTACTATCACTGCAGAGGACGATTACGAAAGCATGGCGTGTGTGCCTTGCTGCAATGGCGAAACCTTAAATTGTTTTCCTGAAAGGGCCGCACGTTATGCTACCACATGACGGACCAGAAGCGCAATATGACGACGCCTCACAGATTCTGGCTCATACTGAACAAGGTAGTACCATAGCTAAGGCTAGGCAGCATTCACAACAGCTAGTCTGCCCATTAACTACATGGCTGTAGTGAACGCTAAAATACTTGCAGGGATAACACCCTTTTGGAAGGGTGTTGTCACATGCTACACCTATATTGAAAGGGTGGCTGTCTGTGTTACACCCCATATAGAAAGGGTGTTGTTTGCTTTACACCCATAGGTGAGGTGACGTCATATTAACACCCCTTCTTTTGTGGGGTGTTAATGTGCACCCTTTGCTTGGGGTGTAGCAATACACCCAAAAAGGGTGTCACCCATGGGACAAGCCATTTACACCCTTAAGGGTGTTAAAATTTTTAGAGTGCAGTGTAGTGTTTGAAAGGACCGCGTAGCAATGGCAACAGCAGCCACTGTTCGAGCGACGACATCCGTGGTCGCGTATGAATGGTGTACCCCAAGTTCGTTGCGGTGCTGTGTTGCCAGTGAGAATGAGTGCAAGCAACTGTTTTTATGTATCTGTGAACGGATATCCTCACCGGAAGAAAAACGGTAGGACATAAGTATGCGTACTGAAAATAAAGCTTCTTATTGAGCGATGTGAATCGAATTGTTATCGCGCAAATAGGTTTTGGTCACGTCGTTGCTTCCGATATTGCATTAACATTACACTCTATCCGAGACACTGATTTAGACGCATGCCTGCTGGCTCCGAGTTTAAGGATTCACTCGACAGATCAGCGATGTAGCTTCTTTTCACAGCCGAGAGAGATTGCTTGGACGCAGAGCGAGTAGTGCGGTGTATAAAATGTATGACTACGCATTTTTCGGTGTTACGTCGGCACCTGCGGGTCATGCTCACGCGTAATAATTTTTTGCTACGCTACCACTATATCGCAAAAATTTAATTTTGCTATGTAGCCCACACACTTACATTTTTGTTGCTTTCTGTAACTAACGCACTACTTTTTTGCCGCGAAGGCCGGCAGTGTGCGAAGTCGCTTCAGCACTCATAGAATGGCATAATTTTGAAAAAAACATCATTAACTTTTTTCTCTCACTATTCTGAATTAACAGTTTTGTGCTGATTAAGGTATTAAGGTAGAGTGGCAGATCTCGTATGAACGAGCATGTGAGTCGTAATTCTGAAAACAGCACAGCTGCTCCCTAGGCGGTTTCGAGGCACACAGTATTGTGGCTATATATACTGGCACCGTTGCTTCTAGAGTATCGCGTGTAGGTGGCATGTCTTCCAATTTTCTGCATTGGGCGTTTCTGAAATGTTTATGTATGTCATGACATATTGACTTGTTTCGTCGAATTTGACGCGGTCTCCTGTGCATATTTCGAAATTTGACCAGCAGCCTCTGCATGTCAACATGTTCGCGCAAACTCACGCGATGCCTCTTTTTATACTCCCGTTGCATCTCGAAAAAGCTCCGCCCTTGCAAAGCAAAAAATTAAAAAGACAGAAAGAAAACTCCCATAATTCCACGCAAAAATTCCGCTCGCACGGAGTAAAAATTCTACTCCGATCGTACGGAGCATAATAAACTCCGAACCGGGCCGGGGGTCGCTAGAAGACAAGCAGTATACTCCCACGTCGGAGTTATTTCCGTTTACAGTGTGGTGGTGTTCGGACGCAAGTGAGCGCCGAAGAAGTCAGCGTCCACTGCTAGCGGGAGTAAGCAGTCGGGCCGTGGGCCCGAGCTTGCAGATTACCACAGGTGGAACCTGGACTGCCTAACCTGCTCAGTCAGCACAACGTCCCATCGCGTGGCAACCTTGAGTTGCCACGACGGCTCGGCGCTTTTCAACTTCGCGGCCACGTGACAAGAACTGTTGGCGAGGCGTACCCCGCTCTTATTCTAATGTCCTTGTGTATTCTGACACACCTAACAACTTTAGGATTAGAGTAGCGGTGACTTTGATTAATGAGAACTGCATTTGTTACGAGCAGTGTAGAGTGCTTTTCATCCTTTTTCTCCATGCTTTGTTTATGGGTGTTTTCTTTCCACCTTCTTTGTGTAAATACACATTCTTCTTTCACTTCTGAAATTTACCGCTTTCATCCTTCATTTGAATGGAGAACATAGATAGCGACATTATTTTAGGTCGCTTTCCATAAACGGACCGTGACAGGGATCAAGGCCTTGCTTAAGGTCTCATACAGGCAGCTTGCGATGTCACTACAACGTAATGACGGCGCCATCTGTAACCGCCACGGCAAACAAACAGCATGTCGGATTTTCGGACGTGGTGAAATGTCGTTTTGCAGAAGCAGCTTTTCTAGCGGTGTTCCACAAATTGCCTTCTCGTGAAAATTCCATCTGCCCATGTTAGGTCACATGGTGGTCGGGAAATCTGAGACGGAAACAAATTATTTAATTTTTCTAATATTAATCATCATATCAAATACATTGGTCCACTCGGGAGGTTTCGACCGTGCCCGTTAGGTCACTCTTACATATGCGGCAATCTCGATGAAGGTTTTACGCGAGGAGGTACGTTGACATCTCGGTGCCTCAATTCCACACGTGTGTTACATAAACTGCGGAAGCCTAGGATCAAGATAAAATCATATTGTACAGCTGCCGCGTATTCAACTGCAAGAAATCAAATTATATCTTAGGGTAATTGCAACTGCTTATGGATGCTACACAGGATAATGTCCAAGAAATCACTGGAATCTCCACTGACCTTGAAAATACTTGATATCGTTTGCAGCTTCTTACAAAGTAAGCATTGACGTATACTTCTCTCTTGCCCACACCAGATAGCCATTTCATATGGTCACTGCGGGTTAAATATAGTGATGACCATTCTGTAGCACATGCGCACAACAGGAAATTGGCAAAGAGCCGTGTCCGTGTTTTAATTGTCTCCAATGTCCTGGCACAGTTGCTCATCAAGGAAATTTCGAACAAATTGCTCACAGTTATTCGGGCCATGGAGAGTAAATACGTTGAAAAAAGAACCAAGAAATATTTTTTATGGTGTAAACTATTTATTGTGCTAATTAATGAATTGTTTATTGTTTTTAGGCTATCCAAAGGTGAAACGTCACTCCAACATATAAGAAACGAAATAGGGGCTTTGCTTTAGGTTTTCTGTGTTTCTTTTATCGTTGCGGCGCATAAAACACAGCGTAGCAGATATGATATATTGTACATTACGTGGGATGATTTCATTACTGCACATACCACAATGGGGGATTTACCAAGAAGTGGCCGTTACATATCATGCAACCGACTGGAGATACTATCCTGGACGGTGTTGAATTCTGTCATCTTGTCATATTTGGTAATGGCGGTATTTTGATCATATCGGAGGCACCTGTGGGCATCTCTAATTGGCTCAAAATGCCGTCATTGCCCAATTCCACGACGTTGCGGAATCGACACTGTCAAGAATAGTGTCCGTAGCTCTTTTACATCATTGCCGCGTGTTGTTGAGGAATATATTTTCCATACATTGGCACATCCCAGGTGATCTGTGATGAAGCAACCTGTACATGCGCAATAACCAAGAAAAAATGAAAAAGAAATACAATACAATGTAACATCTGCCACATTGTGTAGCATCGGCATATGCGAGGGCAGATGCACGTGTCACGTACCTTTGTGCCAAAGAAAACTACACAAAGAGAGTTCTTTTTTTTTGTCGGCCGTAGAAATTCCACTTATCGTTGCTCTCCTAATAAAATAAAGAACGTGTTCAGACACCCGCACGGCAACTCACGAGCACATCTCTCTCGATGATCAAGTCCACTTGGTGTCGCAAACCTGGGGTGATGAAGAGTGGCCGCAGTGGTCAGCGAATTACCTGTCGCGTTGCCTCTGACCTTAGCGCAAATTATGATTGGGAAAACATACACATCATTCTGGAAGCCATCCATCATACCTGATTGCTTAGCGTTAATAACCACCGCAGATTGCAGCCAAGAAGAGCCGCCTGCAGGCCTCTACCCCCCCCCCCTCTCTTGCCCAGGCTTATATTGTCACGTGTACCTATCTTTATCGGGCGCCTAACAAATTTTCTCGCACAGCGTGGGATGCGCCTGCGTGTATCCGAAGTTTCTGGAAAATTATCGATGCTTCTATCCGGCTCTCTGTTGTCGCCGAACTTTGTGTTATCTGATTTCATCGCGGGACGGAAATGGTGTAGAGCTTTGTGGAAGGCAGGCGGGTCCGAGTGATTAGTCTGGAACATTCGGCGACTGCTGTATCAAAGCCGACGCGCTTAAACCGCTGATCAGATTTTCGACGATCGCCGACCCTGTTCGCCGCTATCGTTGAGTTATAAGTGTAGCCTGATTTTGTGGGCACAGGTTCGCCCAAAAAAAAGTAGTTTTGTCTTTCACAGTATTGCTACTGTGTTCTTCAGCGTCACCACCACGTGACATCAGGTGGAGGTGCGGGGTAACGTTCCCCGTACCTCTCGCAGATGTCACGCGGTGGTTAGGTTGAAGAACACCACTCACTCGTTCACTCACTCTCGCACTGCATAGGTTCAAGAACAATCTGTCCTCTTGGCTGAGTCCATCCCAGTCTTGAACCTATGCAGCGCGAGAGTGAGTGAAAGGAATGAGGTGAGGGGGCAATCATTCACAGACGCAACACCCGATCGACGTCACCGACTTGCACGGACCAATGGAAAAACTAGGAAAGTGCTCCAAAATGAGAGCGCATGACCATGACGCCCCCCCAAAAACGTTGAACCGAAACTAACAAGCACACGCATGCAGACAAAAACACACGAATACTTACTTAATGTTTCACAATTTAAACGAAACGCAAAAAAGGGGGGATTTCCATGTCAGGGGTTCCTCGGAACAAAAGTGTGCGCGCCTCCTTGGCCGCATCACATTGTTGTTTTTTTCTGTGCAGATTTCAGGCAATTAAGTTGAGTGAAATCATCTTTCAAGTAATCACATTTAAAACGAACTTTTACTCATGATCTTCAGACGGTCGTGTTTCTAGCATCCTGATCGAGCACTACAGATAAGAACCGAGTCACAGAGAGGAAGGACGTGATAACGCAGTAGCTCGGTTTCACAGAGAAATCGTGACTGCTTCCTGTGGCTGCGGTGTCCGTGATCGCATTTACTCGAAACTCTTTTTTTACATTCTCGGCAGAGCAATGGAAATCTACCAAGTTTTAGAAACTCAACTCGACATTGAGTTTAACATTGCCACTGACACGTTCGTTGAGAACAAACAAACGCACTCGTTCACAAGACGAGAAACAATGTACACAATTTACTGTGTACGCGAACTTTGGTCGTATTTGACTTTTTTTTTCCTTTCGTTCGATTGTACTGCTCTTTTAGATTCAACGTATATTTACGTTCACATATTTAAGTTGGCACCAAGCTAGTCGCGTCTCACGTGCATAAATTTATTTTTATTTTGCTTAATTTCACCTTGTTTTGTGTGCGAAGAAGTTCTTGTGTCTTTTTACGTTACAAGCACATTGTGAGTTTCATCTTTTCGTTGTTTTGTTACTTATGTTTAATGGGTGTCCTTTTGTGTTTCGCTCTCCTATATTTGTAGCATCGGGACGATGCATTTTAAGAGGGGGGTATGGACACGTCTACTTATCTTTATCGGGCGACCACGTTTCGCCGCCTAACAAATGTAATCGCACAGCGTGAGATGGGCCTGCACGCATCTGAAGTTGTGTTATCTGATTTCATCGCGCGACGCGAATGGTGTAGAACTTTGTGGAAGGCACGCGGGTCCGCATGATTAGTCTGGAACATTCGACGACTGCTGTATAAAAGCCGACGCGCTTAAACCGCTGATCAGATTTTCGACGATCGCCGACCGTGTTCGCCGCTATCGTTGAGTTATAAGTGTAGCCTGATTTTGTGGGCACAGGTTCGCCCAAAAAAAAGTAGTTTTGTCTTTCACAGTATTGCTACTGTGTTCTTCAGCGTCACCACCACGTGACATCTGGTGGAGGTGCGGGGTAACGTTCCCCGTACCTCTCGCAGATGTCACGCGGTGGTTAGGTTGAACAACACCACTCACTCGTTCACTCACTCTCGCACTGCATAGGTTCAAGAACAATCTGTCCTCTTGGCTGAGTCCATCCCAGTCTTGAACCTATGCAGCGCGAGAGTGAGTGAAAGAAAAGAGGTGAGGGGGCAATCATTCACAGACGCAACACCCGATCGACGTCACCGACTTGCACGGACCAATGGAAAAACTAGGAAAGTGCTCCAAAATGAGAGCGCATGACCATGACGCCCCCCCAAAAACGTTGAACCGAAACTAACAAGCACACGCATGCAGACAAAAACACACGAATACTTACTTAATGTTTCACAATTTAAACGAAACGCAAAAAAGGGGGGATTTCCATGTCAGGGGTTCCTCGGAACAAAAGTGTGCGCGCCTCCTTGGCCGCATCACATTGTTGTTTTTTTCTGTGCAAATTTCAGGCAATTAAGTTGAGTGAAATCATCTTTCAAGTAATCACATTTAAAACGAACTTTTACTCATGATCTTCAGACGGTCGTGTTTCTAGCATCCTGATCGAGCACTACAGATAAGAACCGAGTCACAGAGAGGAAGGACGTGATAACGCAGTAGCTCGGTTTCACAGAGAAATCGTGACTGCTTCCTGTGGCTGCGGTGTCCGTGATCGCATTTACTCGAAACTCTTTTTTTACATTCTCGGCAGAGCAATGGAAATTTACCAAGTTTTAGAAACTCAACTCGACATTGAGGTTTATGGTATCTTCGACTGGTCGCCTGTATGCCCCGAAGCAGAGTCGGGTAGATCGGTCGTTTCCCGAGCTCAAAGGTAGGGGACAAGCGCGCAAGCCGAACGTGCGACTCGCTCTCGGAGGAGGAAATTGCTGATGCGAAACCACGTGACTACTGCCAACGTCCGATGATTCGCCTATCCAAAGCTCCCGGCGCTGCCCGAAAAACCGGCGGACGTGCCGGCGGGACGAGCGTTCGTCGAGACGCCAGCATGCAGTGGCCTAGGTTGCCAAGGTTACGGTGGGCCGTCGCCAACAGCAGCGACGCGGCGCTGCGATGACGTTGCAATCTCGATGACTGCTCCGACGACAGGGCTCGGAGCGCCTCAGAGCGCTCCAAGATAGAGGAGAGCAATCGAGAAGAACCAGCCGAACGCAGGGCACACACCCTCTTTCAACCAGCCGAAGACAACGCCGCTCGCGAGAGCGCTCCAGAGTGCTCAGAAACGACCAGCCGAAGATAGCATTACATTGCCACTGACACGTTCGTTGAGAACAAACAAACGCACTCGTTCACAAGACGAGAAACAATGTACACAATTTACTGTGTACGCGAACTTTGGTCGTATTTGTCTTTTTTTTCCTTTCGTTCGATTGTACTGCTCTTTTAGATTCAACGTATATTTACGTCCACATATTTAAGTTGGCACCAAGCTAGTCGCGTCTCACGTGCATAAATTTATTTTTATTTTGCCCAATTTCACCTTGTTTTGTGTGCGAAGAAGTTCTTGTGTCTTTTTACGTTACAAGCACATTGTGAGTTTCATCTTTTCGTTGTTTTGTTACTTATGTTTAATGGGTGTCCTTTTGTGTTTCGCTCTCCTATATTTGTAGCATCGGGACGATGCATTTTAAGAGGGGGGTATGGACACGTCTACTTATCTTTATCGGGCGACCACGTTTCGCCGCCTAACAAATGTAATCGCACAGCGTGAGATGGGCCTGCACGCATCTGAAGTTGTGTTATCTGATTTCATCGCGCGACGCGAATGGTGTAGAACTTTGTGGAAGGCACGCGGGTCCGCACGATTAGTCTGGAACATTCGACGACTGCTGTATAAAAGCCGACGCGCTTAAACCGCTGATCAGATTTTCGACGATCGCCGACCGTGTTCGCCGCTATCGTTGAGATATAAGTGTAGACTGTTTTTGTGGGAACAGGTTCGCCCATTAAAAGTTAGTTTTGTCTTTCACAGTATTTCTACTGTTTTCTTCAACGTCACCACCACGTGACAATACATACTCTTCGATAGACTTTGCCTCTTAGTGGGCGCTCACCTTCCCTCGGCCCCCTGTGCGCACGTGACGAGACCCCACGCATGAAGCCGCCGTCCATCTCGGCTCTCCCTCGAACGCTTTCCGCCGAATCTGCAGCATACAACGCGCTGCGACGAGGGAAGAAATTCGCCTGAAGTGTCGCTATAATTGCTATGACAATAAAAGGCACAGAAGCTTTGCTATCGCATGCGTGGAAACATGCTTTCATTCACTCGTCTCGCTGGGGACAATGGTGTAAGGCGACATGGAGACACTTCACAGCTATCAAGGGTCCCAGCCTAAACATAATGGTGAACCTTCAGTGAAATCAAGAAGGGTGTGCGGCGCAAGGTAACAATAAACGTAAGTTCAAAGCACGGTACGGTCCGCTTCTGCTATATATAAATAAAATAATCAAATATGGGTAGCGGTAAACATACGCAGGACATGCGTAAGCAGAGTTGGTTTAATTCACCTCAGTGTCTAGGCGACACAACGGAAGTGGTTGCACGTCAAAGAAACACTTCTGTGCCCGCCGAAGTAGCACTGTGGCTATGGCATTGCTCGAGGTCGCAGATTTGACCAGCGAGCGTAAACTTTTATTTCAAATCAACAAGATTTAGGCACCCGCATTTTGACGAGGGAGAAATCGTGAGACATATCACGTGTCTCGTTTCATAAACCATCAGAAGTGGCGTGGGAAGAAAAAACGTTGAGCCCGATTAGAGTGCAGATAATTGGGGAAAATGCTTGTGATTCTCCTCTCTCTGCATCGTTCTACCTACGGGAGAGAAATAGTGATCAAGGTAAAAACTGTGATCGCGGTATCAGAGACGTCCGCTACACATACAGTATACCAACTATAAGGAACGATCTCTATTCTCAGAGGCCAAATAGAGACGATGTACCTGCTTTAGCGAAGCATTTAGGTGTCTGTCAAAGCAGAAAATCATGACTGATTCCAGGAATTTCGCAAACGTGTGATTTTCCTTCATCTTTGTAGAAAAAGTAAGGCTGTGTTGCATCTGGCAGTACTGCCGCACTGTTTCCGATGGGTGTCGACTAGGTCCGCAATTTGTGAAGCGCGAAAAAAATTAAATTATGGAGATACCACGCACTATGGGAATCTATGGAAGCGAAGCTTTCTGTGCTGTTTGTATTGACTGCCATAATTACTGGCTCATGTTGACTGCAAATATTTAGTTTTTAAAACGGTTTCTGAACACGAGTGTGGTGAGGTGATGATAAACGTTACCTTTTGTGCACCACTACTGTTTGTCTGCTTAGTACACAAAACACAAAGGGAGAGGTGTTTGCTTTAGTTGTTGTCCGCCATATTTCGTCACCTCAGAGAGGGTTGAGCATTGTCATTGTCTCACACGGCACGTCGCATTATGGCAGAAGCCTTAAACTTGATTTTGATGATGAGGCTCTGCATGCCAAAACCACGATCGGATTAAGAGGCATGCCGTAGGGCCCCACTCCGGAATAACTTGAGCTCCGTGGTGCTCTTTAACGTCTCCCTAAATCAATGTAACCGAGAGTTTTTTATTTCTCTCTTGTCAAAATGTGGGTGCCTCGGTCAAATCTGCGACCTCGAGCAATGCCATAGCCGCAGTGCTACTTCGGCGGGCACAGTAGTGTTTATTTGACGTGCGACCGCTACCGATGTGTCGCCTAGACCCTGTGGCGCACTTTAATTAACGCAACTCTGCTTACACATGTCCTGCGTATGTTTACCGCTAGACATACTTTATGCTTCTATTTTTATAAATAGCAGAAGTGGACCATACCGTATCTTGAAGTTAAGTTTATGTAGCCTTTCTTTGCCGTCTTACGTTAGCTTTTTCTATTCCACCACTCACCCCTGGTGTTTGTATGAGAACTGCGAACCAAAGGTGGCAAGGCTTTAGTCAATCGTTTCGCGACTGCCTCTGTTCAGCCCATTCTCTGCCTTCTCTTCCCGCTCCTTCCTTCCATTCTACCTAGCTAAACTCTGGATTGGCATGTTGGTAAAAAGGTAAGCGCTGGCGAGGGGTCACGGTCACTTACAGCTGTCAAAAGGCTAATGTGGCCTTGACCCTGAACCTCCAAGGGGCATTGTGCCATTCGACGGGGTGCGGTCAAAACGAGTTCTTCGCGTCTTTTCTCTGCCACGCTCTTTCCATGTATATAGAGCTTTTCATCTGGTGAGAAGAATAGGGAGCGCGGCGCATCTTGACGGTATTGCTGTCGCTAGCTGCGGAACGATTTCGGGATGGTTTAGATCTTACTTTGTGAAACTTACGCATGCCTGTTCATATGAGGTCGTAAGGGGAGCCTTTCGATGCACCGGTAACTACAGTACGCGCTTGGGGGCCCAAACATGTGACGCGGATTATAAGCCGCGGTGTGTGTAAGTGTTGTGAACTATTTTGCGTATATACGTTTCAATGAAACGCATAGAATAGAACCGGTGTCTCTGTGTTACCAGCATGATAGGGTAAATCTGCTGTTTATCTGATGGCTCGGCGTAGGGACTAAAACATAAGTGCACATGCTCGCGTGCGGTCAACCTAAGGCAATCACGAAACACCTAAGCGGCAGGCGCTAGCAAATAATTGTGGTACACCGTCATCGTTTTCAGGCATTTTAAGTCTAGTAGGCTTGAAATCACTATATGTTTACGCTAGCCTTCCTGCACGAGGTCGATGGCGCTGCTCAACACAGCGATTACTGCAACTGGTGAACCAGCATGATACATATATAAGGTATGTGAGTCGGCATTGATCTTTTGCCCATTAGAGCCTTAACATATGAGAGGGATCGCATAATAAGAAAGCGATGGCTATGTTTGAGGTCAACATTTCCGTAATACGTGTGAGTGCATTATAGAGAACGGAACGAACACAACCGAAAAAAAAATTCGGTTATCATCCTCTTTCTGGAAAAACAGAGAAACACGTGCCAAGACCACAATACGAGCTCACATTGTCACGCCGCACAACGTGTATAGATATATAAACATTGACGCTGCATGCTTGGAACATACGCTGTATAGAACAACGGTAACTATAATCCAGCACCTACCCTTGCTTGGGACGCTCGCACAGTTGGTATAGTTCACACTGTAAGTTATGCTGCTATTACTAATCAAAACTATTTTATATTCATGGGTGGAAACCTCATACACAGAACCATGTAATCACGCAATGTAATCTGCAGCTAACAGTTTGAACGCTTGTCAAACTATAACAGTACAGCTGCTATCAAAGCAGTACGGTTCCCACGCGGTTACAATCGTCGTGTATGTTTCGTTGCTCCGAAACCACAGCTTAAAACTAGACCATAATACTGCAATAAGGTCACAATAGTGAATGGAACTGTCAGTAACGCACAATTTATCTCCGAGGCTGATTGTAGGCTCTAACATGTGCGCACACATCGCGCTTCGTGATCCCTGCGCCTCAACGCCGGTAGAAAGCCCTGCCAAAGTGACTTAAACCACATCAGTACGTCTCATGCAACCGTTTAGCGCGTAGAAGACGCACGTCCTGCTAAATAGACCGTACGAGCGCGAACACAAACACCAGAAACTACCCGCCGAGCGTATACCTGCCATGCGAAAGGGAGCACTCGACCAAGCGAGCATGCCGACTGCCCATAGATGGCGCCACAGCGTAGGAAACGCACCTTAGAGACTCAGAAGAGCCACCAGTTATTGACAATTATGTTTGGGAAGGGTGCAACAGAACTAAGTCGGAAAGAAAGGTAGGGGGAGTCGGAACGCTCATCCATCAGGGAGCCAAATGGAAAAGAGTTAGTTCACAATGTCAAGAGCATCTTTGGTTATCAGGTAAAATAAGTGGCAAAGAAACTTGGCTGGGCGTTACGTATTTGTGGACCGGAAAAAATTGCACAGAGAAAAATAAAGAGTTAGTGGAATGCATAAGCGCTGATATTAAGGGTTTCGGGAGTGGTGCTGAAATTGTCCTGTTAGCTAGGTGACATGAATGCCCACATACAGGATTTAGATGGCTA
Source organism: Dermacentor albipictus (assembly GCF_038994185.2). Classification (NCBI taxonomy): domain Eukaryota; kingdom Metazoa; phylum Arthropoda; class Arachnida; order Ixodida; family Ixodidae; genus Dermacentor; species Dermacentor albipictus. The sequence goes on from NC_091822.1 coordinate 98,600,080, forward strand.
TACCGACAATAACGGAAAGTCAATGCTGTACCTTTGTGAGCAAAATAACCTCGTGATCGTGAATACAGGGCCTACGTGTGAAGGACAGATCACGTGGGAAGTGGGAAACCGGCAATCGACCATTGATTACTGTCTGATGACAGAAGGAATTCATGATAAGTTGAGAGAAATGGTCATCGATGAGGAAGGGTTTAACAGCATAGGGAGCGACCATAAGCGCATCATATTGAAAATGGGATATGTAGTTGGGAAAGAGAGCAAGGAGAGCAAAATGGCCAGTCCAAATTTGAACGCTGAACAAATAGCAAATACAGTCACTAGAGTTGAGGAAGAACTTGGCAAATGGCCAAGTAAAGAGTGGGAATATGGTGAGCTTATAAGTGTATTAAAGACAGAAATACGGAAAGAGAACCAACATGTTCGTTGGAAAGGAAAAAAGAAACCGAAACGCTGGTGGAACAAGGAGATACGAGAAGCGATCGCCGAATGACAGAAAGCAACTCGAGAGCACAGGCAGGCAAAGAAGGCGTAGTCGCCACAGGATGAAGTAACTAGTAAATGGGAAATATACCGGGAGAAAAAGTCTATGGTTCAAATACTCGTGCAAACAAAATTAAAAGCTGAAAGTGAACGTTGGTTGTAAGAAATACGTGAGAAACAGAAGGCCGCACCTACACAGTAAAATAATTTACACCCTTGATGGTGAGAATTGCGAATCATAACACCCTTGAAGGGTGTTTTCATTCAAGAAACATCCCATCATCATGACTTTTTGCGAAGCATAGGGAAGTTCTAGGTGCCATAACACCCTTTTACCCACCGAAAGGGTGCACTGACTAAGAATATTGGGGGTGGGTGCAAGGGTGTCTTTGTTTGTTTTTATCACATTCACAAACATACAGTTGCACGAAGAGACGGCGTGTCCCACGGCACTAAAAACCAGTGGCGGATCCAGAAATGTGCCCTCCCCTACCCCAACCGCTTCCCCCCGAGACATGTCGGGCTTTCAGTGCCGACAAAACTCCTGAAGAGAGTCCCCCTCCGTTTCACTGTCTGTTTTGATAAGCCCTTTTTAAATATGTCCTGCGAAAAACCTGTTGCTGAAGCACTACTATCTACTATGTCACAGTGTTCCAGGTGGCACACAGTTCTTAACGCACAAATTCCGAGGAATCCAAAAGCGCGCACCTACTTTTTCTAGTATTGAGTATTTAACCAAAAGAAAAATGTTCAAAATGTTTTCAGCACGGCAGAACTAGTGGAGCTCTTGCTTTTGGGACGCCCGGAATCTAGCAAAATAAATAGGCCACGTGACAGCATGCAGCTGGACGCGCCACAATTGCTCTAAAGCAGTGCGGTCGTCTAGGTTTCTTTCAAGCATGACAAAACAGGCAGAAAAGGGTGCGACGAACAATACGCGGACAAAAGATACGCCGATTCGAGAAGCTTTGACCCCACTTGACCTTCTTTCGCCGAATCAATAACCCCCATTCGTTCTTCTTCTCTCAAGTTTATAAACAAGGTAGGTTCGTTGGCAAACAACCCACCACAATGCTTTGCTCAAGCAGCATCTGCGGAAAGAGCCGTGCAAAACGCTCATGGCTTCGCGTCTGCGTCAATTTACGATGCTGGCTGTACAAAAAGAAACTGTTAAGTTTGTAGTTGTATAGTAAGGGAAAGTTCTGCTGGCTTACAAACAGCTGCCTGAACGGAGTGCTCAAAAAGAAAGGGAGAATAATCTAAGAAAGTATAGAGAACCAACGTACAACTTGCGATGCATAAAGTATTTACAACACCGACTAACAGCGGTATTTACTCAAATATTTCCCCTCCCAAACTGGAGACAGTATTATTGCATGCATGAATAGGATATTAAGCCAATCATTGCAGATATAACGAGATTCCAGAAATTGGAGGGGCACTTGCAGACCCATCTTTGTTCACGGAAGAGTGGTGAGCCATTTTTCAAGTGTGCGCGCTACTGCCCACCTGCCAAGTAGGTTCGCGATGTCTTGGCATATGCAGACCCGTCTCGCGAGACTCGCCCGTCTCCCCTCGCTAGACGGGTAGGACAGATGCACATGCTGAATACGGGAAAGAAATACTTTGCAGAATGAAATTGAATTTTGTCAAAACACCAGAGCTCTGGATTGCAGGTTACAGCGTGCACAGGGGCGTTCTGCCAGATTTTAAAACGAAGCTTTCTATGCCTCCTCCGTCACTCTTTCCAATTCTGCTGCTGCTGCTGTCACTGGCTTGCCAGCCGCGTCGGTGGGTGGTTTGAGGGCGTGCATAATGAACATGAGAGGGACGCGGGGAAGGCGTGTGCGAGTCCTTTTAGCGAGAACTTCGTGGGCATCGCTACAATAGTTCTTGGACCTCTTTGGCCGTCACAATGCCCACCGAAACACCCCGGCCATCGACACAATGCCCTCTGGAAGACTAATTATGCGTTAGCCCCCTTCTGCCCACCCCAACCCACCGCAAAAGTAGTGCAGAAGGTGCAGCACTTACTTTTATGTACTGACATGCAACAGCGCAGAGGTGAAACAGTATGATACTAAGGGGAGACAAGCGAATGCTTAAAGCCAACACCCAGACGAAATGTCATCACAGTTCCCACACTTTACCAAGAAATTGTTGTTGTCATTCAATAGCCTTTACCACAGCTGCACCCTCGCCGAGCAAAGGGGTTCGGCGATGGTATAGGCACAGCTATTGAATAGGAACAATACTAAATTGCTCTGCTCGTGGTAGTTTGAGGGCGAGAGTAGTTGGGTTGAAAATGACTTGTCTACCGCATGCACAAAATACCTCGATTGTGAATATATCTTCCTCATTACCCGTCAAACTGCTATTATAAGCAACTGCAGTAAGACAAAGACCGACATCAGATTGTAAGCGACAACTCACGGGGCTGTCCACCAAAGAGGAGTCGTTGTTATATTTGTTCTTTCTTTTGAGCGGTCATCGGCCGCACTTGCTCACCCGCTCTTAAGAAAAAAGAAAGAAAAAAAAAAACCCCGAGATCTGGATTCGCTTCGGTTGCACTTTCACGACACCACGCAAAGACTTCGCACTTGGAAACTTAAGGTTTTCGTGTTGTTCTGCACATGTGAAATTTCGTGGTGTCGCCTATACGTTTAGAAAGCTATTATGCAAGTACTTTTATATCTGCCGTTCATCCAAGCTACTTAAAATTTGCGTGAGCACACCAGTTCAGAAATATGAGCATTGTGAACTTCTTGAAAATGCCAATTACAGCTTTTTTTTCTCTCTCTCTCTTTCTCTGCGCATAAAAGAAAAGACAGACTCGCAAGTACCTCTGTATCTTATAAAATCAGGAAGGGCCACGTCTCTTTACAAATGAACGTCCAAGCAAACAAACAAAAAAAAGCATCGAGAAATAAATTCACTTACACGCAGTTACCAGCCCACCTTTGCCCCATTTGATTTGATATCAGCCCATGTTTCTGGGAATAAATTTCCAGTGAAACTACCTGTAAACACAGAAAATGGCTTAGAGGTAGCGTAAAATAAATAGCTTTGAAAGTAATACACCCACGTAGTGTAAAAGAATATTTGTTTTTATGCCTTGAAAACGAAACCGAAATTGAAATAACTTCCCCCGACGGGTGTCGCCGCTATCGCCGCTACGTCATTTCCTACTTCTCGCGGCGGGCCGTCGGGCCGTCGGGTGCATGTGTGTTCTCCGTGACATTCTTGAAGTTGTGAGTAATTAGATTGTTTTTTGCTGCGTTTAGGTTGTACCACCTCGTTGTTCTCGCGTACTTTTGTGCTCATCAACGCGAAGTGAGCGTCCGGAGTGAAGACGACGCGATTGTGCGTGAGAAAGAAGGGCAGCAGCGGCCTACGACATCGGTGTTTCTTTGTGACAGTGTGCTTACTACGCCTACGACGGCCGTCATTCGTGGCGACGGAGAAAACATCTTCCATTCGGCCTGAACAGTGATGAAGTGGACGTTTTGTTTTTCGGCGGAATCCATCGTCAACATCGTCCATCCACTACGTAATCGAAATGGTGTGCCCACAGTACACATCGTGGCAGCGCTCCGCCTTCAAACCGAGGGCCTTTTGCAAGGCGCATGAACTGCTCATATAAAAGGTACGTACGTAGCCACGTTCAGCGTCGCGTTTTTATGGTGCGTCATTGTGGTAGTAATCTTCGCGCAATTTATTTAAAGGACAGCACAAGGTGTGTTGGATGCGAGTGTAGTATATGTACTCCAGGCGTAGCCTATGGGCACCGAATGTGAAAAAGAAAAAAAAAGAATGTTTCATTGTTCACGTGTCCTCAACTAGAGTTGTAGAGAATTAAGTACTGCTACGCGTCAGTATCCGGCGCAGGCAGGTAAATAATACTTTGGTTTGGCTAATTAGTTCATTCTGTTACTAAAGATGGGCGCATACTTATACCGGTGTCACACGGCCACTTTCGATCACGATTGAGCCTGTTCTGGATCGAAATTTTCGACCGCGATTGGCTCCCGTCCGCCGATTGTGCCACGAGGCCAAACGCCTCCAGAAATTCGATTCCAGTCAGGATCGATCGCGGCCAAAAGTATGCAGTGTGACAACCGTATTAAATGTCGCTTGCGTACTTTCACTCAATTGTTATTGTTCTTTTTTTTTTGTCGGAGGTCCCGTGGTAGGTAATGGCGCCGGCAGCTTGCAATGCTTGTGCTTTCATGACTAGAACTAATGCAAAACAAAACAACCACGACCGTCCCGGCTATGTACTTATCCTTCGCTTTAAGTTGTGCTCGTTTGTCCTAGAAGCTCTTGTGCTGTTGCGGATGAACGCGTGGTTGCGCTATTTGTTTATAAATTTATCTTTTTGTATAAATAAGCACACCGAGCCTAATCAATTTTTTTCTCGTCCTTGAACTCGTTTCTTGGTTTCACGCAGGCGTGCTTATTACTACTACTATTTGTTTTCTTGTTGTGTGACTGAACCCTGCCTAAGGCGTCCTGTCAGTTGTCAGCAGTATTTCTGAAATGAATTGCACTGAGCGTCCTACGGTTAGAGTACGTTTCACTACCTTATTTTAATGTCTAGGTATAAAGGGTATGGTTATTGTAACTATTCTTGGCCTTTATATATGTATTTATTAAGCTGGTAAATGCTTAATTGTATTTGCTGTTTTGAGAGGTTCTTTTATTGAGTGGTCAATCTCGGGTGGTATTCATGGTGGGTTGTTTTCTTGTGCCCATGCAGTTACAGTCAGCATGAAGCAATTGCATGGGAACCGACTGGCTGTCTTGGGCCTACACATTGCTGAAAAGACAGTGAAGACGTCAGAGCCGACAGGTATACTTTTTTCATCACAATTGGCCTACATATTTTTTTTTCACCGGAGGATGAAGACCTCCCCCAGTGAGCTCCAATTACCCCTGTCTTGCGCTAGCTGATTCAAAGTGAAGCCTGCAAAATTTTTTTACTTCATCATAGTCTACTTCTCTACCGTCCTTGACTACCCTTCTCTTCTCTTGGCATCCATTCTGTAACTCGAATGTGCCACCGGTTATATTCCCTATGTATTACATGGTTGAAGAAGGCACTTTGGCTAGTTGGTGCTCATTGCAGACTTGAGACATCAAGAAGCACATAAGGAAGAACTCTAAACTTCAACTGAAATTTTTGCTACACTGAAACATGGAATGCACAGAATGCCGACGGACAGAAACAACAAAGGAGCTATCGGAACAAATTTATGAACTGGTTAATTTCACTTACGAACATTCTTGGTAAGAGCCAGAGACGGGTGCTTACACACCTATTCCCCGCTTTTTTGATGCAAAGTGGTTCATATATTTCCCTATGTACCTGCTTCTGGAGCTGTCTGAGCACACGATTGCTTTGAAACTGCTCGGTGCATGAGCACATATGGCGATGATTGGCCATGTGGCCACCAGCCACCAAGGCACTCAAAGCTGCCCTATGTTTCCTCAAGCCAAACAGGTCGGTGTTTAAACGACTGCTTGGGGGAACAAAGATAGGGCAGCTGTCATGGCTGGTGGCCATCTGGCCCATCATTGCTGTAAGTGCACATGCACTGAGCAGTTTCAAAGCACTCATCTGCCCAGGCGGCTCTAGATGCAGGTCGACATGAAAATATTCGAAGCACTTCGCATCGAAAAGCGGGTGATAGGTGTGTAAGCACCCCATCCCTGGCTCTCGCCAAAAAAGAGTGTTCGTATCTCGAAATGAACCTGCCCATCGATTTGCTCCGATACCTCCTGTGTCAGGCAGGGAAAAGGAAAGATAAATGTTGCTTCCATGCTTCGAGGTCGCATCCCCTGAATCCTATGTTTCTGTGTAGCCAAAATTTCAGTTGAAGGCTAGAGTTCTGTCCTGTGTGCTTCTAGCTGTCGTCCGTTGTCTTTTTCGCGCTAGTTAATGATGTCTCAAGTCTGCACTACATGGCCTGACCAGCTCCCTTCTTTACTCTTTATGTCAGCTAGGATATCAGCTCCTTCGTCTGCTTTCTGAACCACGCTGCTGTTTTCCTGTTTCTGCTGCCATCAGGATAGGAGTGGACATGACAAATGAAACTGAATGTCATTTAGACAGAGGAGCAGTGAGACTTCCTGTGCTTTACCTTTTGTTGTTGTACATAATAGTTGAAATTGCACCAACACATCTTTTCCACCTTGTGATCTTCCCATAGCTGCGGCAAATAAATATATGGGCTTTAAGAAACTAGAAATGCAGTTTGCCTAAGAAAGAGAATACTCTTGCACTTAAAGGTAATGTGTATGATGCTGTGACTCCTTTAATGCATGGGCCTTGAGAGGTGCTGATGTTGTTCTTCATTTCTTTCTCAGCGAGCTTTACTTGATGGGTCTGACTTTGTATAAAGAAATAAGTTCTAAAGAAACCATAATACCTAACAGGCAGAATTGTCGAGGTTGAAAGCCAAGTTTTCTTTCATGACATATTTTTTTCAGACTGTACTAGTTGATCCACAATGTTCGACAGCGCAGACTTGTACAAGGGACGTCAAAAGTGGCGAGAAATCGAACAAATGCTATCGCCTCTTTCTCCATCCTTTGTCGTGTTCACATTGTCTAACGTCATCGACCAGTACCAACTAGCCCGTTTGCGTACCTGTACTAGTCGGGCCATTTATACTATGGCACTCTAAACCAAATTTGATAAATTGAAAATTGGTGCCTTTTCTATCTTTGTACAAATAACTGTTTCATAAAATAGTTTAAAGTGTTATGGTTTATATTATGTTTCGACACCACCATAACCTCATAAAATATCTTCATGGATTCAAAAGGTGCCTCTTGTGCAAGTTCCGTGCTAGCCTGACATGGAGAACAAACCTGGCAGAAGATAGAGCGCATGCTCTTTTGTAAACAAAACGCATGATTGCATTTTCTTGGCAGTTATTGCAATGTTTTCTGATGTTTATCTGCATGAACATTAATTATCTCAGCTGCTAAAGACACATCACTAGACACTGTGAGCAGAAAAAAGTCTGATTGTGCAGTACTGTTGAAGTCATGCTACATTATGTTTAAGCAAACTGGCAGGGATGCTAGCTGTTAAAAAGAAAAAGCTGACTTCAAGAAAAATTTGCACTCCTAAATGTGGAATTGAAATGCACTATGCTTATAAGCTACAAAAGATTTCCAGGATGATCAGACTAGTTACACTGGCCATTTGCTGATTCAGTAAGGTTCACTGAAGCTTGTTTTTAAATTCACACTGTTTTTATACAAGGTGATGATTTTCAGTTTTGTGGAATTTTTAAATATAGCCCTGTTGCATATTGCATAATTCTAGTCCTTTAGCAGGAATATTCAAACAGGCAGATATATCTTGCACGAGAAATCGAAACATATCAAGCTAATTAGAAAATTTTATTATCTTTCGAATGAATTACATTATAGCTAATATAAACGAAAAGAAAGCGGCTTAACCGATGAACCCGATGTTTATTAATCATATCCTGAGAAACCAGCAAACACTGACACCAAGGACAAGTTAGGGTAAATTACTTGTTATTAACAAATGAAATAAAGAAATGATAAATAAATGGAAATGAAAGTGGATGAAAAAACAACTTGCCGCAGGTGGGGAACGAACCCATGTCTTCGCATTACGCGTTAGATGCTTTACCAATTGAGCTACTGCGGGCGCCGTTTCCCCATCACTTTCTTGGGTATTTATGTTTCCTAGTAGAACCCTGGGAGTGTTTGCCTGCGCCACCACATATCTGGGGCACATATTGTAATTTACGAATCATAGCCAGTGACATTACAAGGTGTATCTACTTAGAATTTATTTCCAGAATGGCGTCAGTTTGGAGATATGCACCATCAAACTTGCTGTAAAAATGCACTGTTGTTCCACTTACTTTTTTAACAAAATGTGCTTTTATGCACTGATGCACAAAAGTAACGGGAACACCCTTGTGTATTGGTCTTTATAAGGGAAATATTCCTAAACTGGTGTCATTCTGGAAGTTCAAATGCATATGTCTTCCAAGCTCACTGGCTACAATTAATAAATTGCAATATGTGCAGTAATATAATTAGTTACGAAGTTAATTAGTGATTTTTTTATTTAGTTGAGCATGTGTTTCGATATCTCATGCTAGTAATGTCCACCTCTTCAAATAATCTAGCTCAAGGACAAGAATTATGCCATCTGCCGCAGGACATTTTATAAAATTCCATAAAACTTAAAAATGATCACCCTGTACAATCCTACTACAGTGCTAAACAGCCAGCAGCCTAATCATCACATATAAGAATGCCGTAACAACACTGACAAGTGCACTAAAGTTTTCTGCGCTTCACAGATGAAAGATGTTGGCCATTAGAATGTTTGATCTCAGTGTAACTCACAATCATATAACCAGCAAGATCAAGTGAAAGCAGATCACAAACTTCATACATGAAAGGCTTTAACTGTGCTTTGATTAAAATAGCTAAACTTCTGTTAAGCATGATGGATTCACTGTGTTGTTTCAGTTAAAAGCATCTAAATGATCAAATGCTAAAGTGTTCTTGCTTGGAAGATCTTTAGGGAAAACCTCTGTAATAAAAATACCAGCAGGATTATGTGCTTGCTTAGTGGAGATGGCTAAGATGATGTCAGAAGGTGTAGGTAGGGCTTCTTTGTAGTAGAGATGCCAAATAGTTCTGACAGAGGGGTTGTTACCAGCCACTGTGTAAGTCAGAGATTAAGAAAAAATAAAGGTCAGCTTAGTGATGCTCAGTATAAAGAGAACAGGAAAACGAAACAAGTAATGCTCTCAACTAACATTTTAAAATTTTCGTTGAATATGTTACAAATAATTGTGTCAAATATTTTAGAGGAACCATGCTTGATAAACATTTGCAGAGCAACCACCATGACAATTAGGGATCAACAGCACACCAGTGAGGCGAATTTAGAAGCCTAAGATCACTAAATTCTAGTTTTGGGTCAAATGTCACACACAAAAACAAACTGCACAGCGTTATTGCTGTAATATGAGGGCGGTTAAGAAAGTAATGCCTCCAAACCCACTACTTTACCAGTAGTACTGCAAACATTTTGGCTCTTCATCATTAATGCACTGATGTTTAAGCTATAGAATGTCACTTTACCCATCTTCCTATCTCTTCGCGTTCCAAAGTAATCGAGCAATGCATCGCATCCAGTGGTGATGTCCGGTTGAAACAGTGGGCTGTAATTGAATTGAATTTCTCACTGCGGAACGTTCTGCGCCCTTCAACATTCATTGCCATCTGAAAGCAGTTTACGGGGATGCCGGTGTTGAAGTCAGCATTGTGCGTAGGTGGGCAAGTACTGAGAAACATCAAAATCCAGCCGCATCAAATGTCCAGGATCAGCACCGAACTGGACGGCCCACAACGGCTTCTTATGAGGATCATCAACATCAGGCAAACGAGTTGAATCAGGTCAATCGTAGGATCAAGCAACACCAGATTGCTACAACACTCGCTATTTCCATTGGTTCAGTGAACCACATAATTAAAAATCTCCTGGGTTACAAGAAGAATTGAACTTGTTGGCTATGCTTCGACTTTTTCATATCAGTTGTCAGTTACCGTGACACCCAACAAGCGCAAGTCTTCTTGTAACGCAGGTCGTTAATGATGTGGTTCACTGAGCCAACGGAAATGGCGAGTGTTGTTGCAATCTGGTGTTGCTTGATCCTGCGATTGCCCCGAGTCAACTCATCTGCCTGATGTTCATGACCCTCATCAGAAGCCATTGTGGGCCGTCCATTTCGGTGCTGATCCGGGAGATCTGATGAGGCAGGATTTTGGTCTTTCACAGTCCTTGCCCACCTCCGCACAGTGCTGATGTCAACACAGGCATTCCTGTAAACTGCAGTCAGATGGCCATGAATGTTGATATGCGCACAACCTTCCACAGTCAGAAATTCAATTACAGCCTGTTGTTTCAACTGGACGTCACCACTGGATGCCATGAATTGCTCGATTACTCTGGAACGAGAAGAGATAGGAAGGCGAGGCAAGTGACATTCGATAGCTTAAACAAAAGTGCATAAATGATAGAGTTCAAAATGCTTGCTGTAATATTAGCAAAGTAGTGGGCTTGGAGGCAATAATTTCTGAATTGCCCTCATGTAATTCTGTAGCCTGTCTCTCCTACATTCATGATGTGGCAGATTGAATGCCTTATTCTTTCGAAATAACGATTTCTTGGAAGTAAGCACTATCTGTGCTTGTTTCTTTAACCTGCTCTTCATGTGATCTTGAAATATTAAAGTGAATGATGCAGGGAAGCACAGCTTGTCATGTTTCGTGTACTTTTTCTGACATTAAATTGCAAATCATTTTGCAGGCAGAAAAGAAGCAGATGGCTACAGCGATCAGTGAAGAAATGGCTTCATCTATGATGGCTCGCCTTAGGACATTGGAATGCAGCTACACAAAGGCATCATCCTCGCCTCTGCCCTGGAACTTTGGTTTGAATGAGACTGTTCTTCAATGTAGAACGGCCGCAAGACTTGTCACCACATACAAGGCATAGTGCAAGCTCTAAATATTGTACAGGAGGCTAGAATAAATGACCCTCCATGCAGTCACTCTGTGTCTGTGGTAAATGGGACCATCACACATGATTATGTGTTTTCTCTCAAAGTTGCTATGCCGTGCGTTTGGAAACACATTACCTATTGTATGCACACCATACATAACATTTCTGTGTGCTAGCCAGATTGTGGACTTACGAAACAAACAATGAAGTGCATATGAACCCGCATCCACATGCCATACTTCAAGGGTTATTATATTGCTCATTACACCCGATAGGTGAAGGGGTAATATATTCCTGATCACACCCTTACACCCCGTGGGTCGAAGGGTAATATGTTGTTCAAAACACCCTCAAGGGATAGGGTGTCATTGGAATATAGAATAACCATCATAAGGGTGTAATTCCCTATAGACCCACCTTTTTCAAGGGTGCTAGGGGGTTAGTTATAGACACCGAAAAAAACCCTTAGGGGTGTAAATTATTTTACAGTGTAGAATATTTTGGAACCACATAAAATTTTTAGGCAGGAAGTCAACCACAATACAACAACATATCCTAGACGAAGATGAAAACAGACTCGAAGGAGAAGCGGCAATAAATTACATCCGAAAAGCAACAGCCGAATCTTTCCAAGGCAATGAAGAGGTTATATTTGTTGAAAAAAAGAGCATGAAAGAGACCCAAGGGGAAAGGCAGCTGGTGCTAACAAATTTAAACTGGAAGAAAGCGGAAGAGAAAATTCCTAAGCGTATAGCCACAGGGCTAGACGAGATTCCCATTAGGCTGATAAATGAACTAGGACCAAAAAGTAAGGAAGCTCTGGTGAAAGCAGTGGAAAGAACTTTAAAAGATAGACGAATACCAGACAGCTGGCGACAAAGAATAATGAATTTGATTTATAAAGGAAAGGGGGAGAAAGACAGAATTCACTCGTATAGACCATTGACCATTACATCGGTAATATAAAGGCTCGCAATGCAGGCAATCAAATTAAAGCTTCAAGCATGGACTGATAATAATGGCATTTTGGGAGAGCTTCAGAATGGTTTCAGAATAGGTAGGCGTTTGGATGACAACTTGTTTGTTCTTACTCAGTGTATTGAAATATCAAAAGCAGAAAGCAGACCGTTGTATGTGGCCTTTTTAGAAATTACAGGAGCCTACGACAACGTTGACCGCAACATATTGTGGGATATCCTGGAAGGGGAAGGCTTAGGTAACGATTGTATACAGCTTTTGAGAGGGATTTACCTAGAAAATACCGGTTGCGTTGAATGGGAAGGGATGAGGAGCGAGGAGAATGTTCATATCAACAAGGGACTGAGGCAGGGGTGCCCTTTATCCCCGCTGTTGTTTATGATGTACATGGTGAGGATGGAGAGGGCGCTAGAAGGAAGTAATGTCGGGATTAATCTCTCAAACAAACAGGCGGGTACAGTAATAGAGCGGCAACTCCTAGGTTTATTTTATGCGGATGACATTGTGTTGCTAGCCAACAAGCAAAGTGATTTGCAACGTCTGGCTAATATCTGTGGACAGGAAGGTAACGATTTAGGCTTGAAGTTTAGTGTTAGAAAATCAGGTGTTATGGTATTCAATGAAAACTGAACAGACAGCGGAGATACAGGGTCAAGAAATACCTCGGGCAACAGAATATAAATACCTTGGTATATGGATAAACAAAGGCAATGGATATATGGAAACACAGGAGAAAACCATAACAGTAAAGGGGAAGAGAAATGCAGCCATAATGAAGCATAGAGCGCTATGGGGATGCAATAGGTACGAGGTCCTCCGAGGTATGTGGAAAGGTGTAATGGTTCCAGGACTTACTTTTGGAAATGCAGTTGTTGGCTATAAATCAGGGGTACAATCAGGACTCGACGGGAACCAAAGGTCAGTGGGTCGCCGCGCATTGGGCGCTCACGGGAAGACTACAAACGAAGCTATGCAGAGTGATATGGGCTGGACTAGTTGTGAAGTGAGGGAAGCTTGCAGTAAAATTGAGTATGAAGAACGGCTGCGGAATATGGAAGAAAGTAAATGGGCTGGGAGAGTGTTCAGGTATCTGTACAGGAAAAACATTGATTCACAGTGGAGGAAAATAACTAGGAAGCTTACCAGCAAGTATGCGGCCTGTAGGGTGGACAACACAACAACAAAGGTCAAGCGGAAAATAAGAGAAGCTGAATTAATCTCATGGGTGGCGGCAATGGAACAGAAACCTGCCATGAGTAACTATTAAGAGGAAAAAACGAAATCAGGAAAAAACATTGATTCACAGTGGAGGAAAATAACTAGGAAGCTTACCAGCAAGTATGCGGCCTGTAGGGTGGACAACACAACAACAAAGGTCAAGCGGAAAATAAGAGAAGCTGAATTAATCTCATGGGTGGCGGCAATGGAACAGAAACCTGCCATGAGTAACTAATAAGAGGAAAAAACGAAATCAGGAAACAAACCATTTATGATAACTCAAAGGAAAGCTCATTACTTTTCGCAGCGAGATCACGATGCCTTAGAACACGTACCTATAAAGCGAGATATAAGAAGGAAGAAGAAGCATGTGCTTGCTGTGGTAAAGCTAGGGAAACTACGGAGCATGTTTTATTAGAATGTGCAGACGTCTACCCAGCAGCCGATTTAGGCACCACTGACCTCCTTGAAGCCCTTGGGTTCAGAGGGAGCAGTGGTAAAGCAAACATGTCCCCAATAGACATTAGTAAGAGGCGACTGGACGATTGGTGGAAGAAAAGTAGGGAAACGAAATAAGGCGGAGACGTACAAAAGCACAGTTCGCAATAGGGGATCAGAAAATTTGGGCGTGGCAGTTCATAGGTTTTTTTTGTCTTTTTTCATTGTTTAACCTAGGTAGAATATTAGGCAGTATAGTAGCAAGAGCTTGGTGGCGAAACCCACCGCCCCGTTCCAAAGGGGACGCTCATAACATCCATCCGATTAGGTAGAATATTAGGCAGTATAGTAGCAAGATCTTGGTGGCGCAACCCACCGCCCCGTTCCAAAGGGGACGCTCATAGCATCCATCCATCCATGGTGGCGCCTGTGAAAAAACGGTGTATACCCGCTCTCAGCCGCTCCCCGACAGCAGCAGCAGGAACAGTGGGAAGGACGAAAGAAAACGCACAGAAAATTTCGCTTTAAAACTCATATAAGCACGTATTAGCATTTCGTACTAGACTAGCATTGAGTATACCACCTAAACCCGAGTAAGTCCTGCATACCGTAAACTGCTAAAACAAAAGCAGAAACCATAGCACACAATGGAGGGTGAATCAAAGAACGAATCCATTGGTCCCTGCCCAACACGTTCAACAATTGAACAATGAATGAACTACTTGAACAAAAGGTCACGTGACTATCTTCACTCTCGCGCTCTGCTCACATGTGCATTATTCGGTGCCTTTCGGGTCCTCTCATTCGCGGTCTCTAGAATATTCATTTCTTGCCTGACTAGTCGTCGGCCATGGCCATGAGCTCCTCCATGAACCCGTCATCCACGGTGGAATGGTGACACGTTGCGGGACTGTTGGCACAGGACACCAGGTCACGGTTGACATCCAGCTTGTGCTCGCGTGACGCTGTCTCGGCGCCACCTGTGATGCTTTCTTCAACTGCATCGTCGCCGATACTGCGGCATCCCTTGAAGCGCTTCAGAGGAATGCCTGCGCATAGCACAATAAATGGAAGGCCATAGGTTAGGGTTCTCGAAGATACGAAATTTAGAAATCAAGGCAGTAACGCACATCTCGCAAGATCACAGGAATTGTGCAAGAAGAAACAATACAGAGAAGGAAACAAACTTATCAACCGAAGTAAGTTTCTATCCCAGTCAAAATGCGTGTTCTGAATATTACGGGGGAAGTCACAAAATATTTTATGTTCTCCTTATCGGTCTAATTAGTCATGCTAATTACCACAGTTCTCAAGTATTGAGAATAGGGACAAGCCTACATTTATAAAGTTCTCGAGAGTTCCAAAGAACCTTGTTGACCCTATCGTTTTCATATATCACAGTCTTTCCGTGGGACGCGTACCAAATTATTGCTTACCAACTAAAACAGGAGGAAGACGGGAGGAAACGAAAACAAGGTGAAAGCGGGAGGCAACGTTTCGACAAGTGGACTTGTCGAAACGAAAACGCTGTCGAAACTAAAAGTAGGAAATATAAGCTGCTGAACAAGATATTTCATAGAAAGTTGTGCGGTTATATTATTGGAAGTTTACCTCTGTAGCATAACTTGTAACGTTGAATAATCAATCTTGAAAAGTTATGCAATCGGGCACACGACAAAATCAGTGTGACGTGGTGCGTACCACCGTAAACAAACTACATTATTCAGGCTCTCCTCAAATGTTTCGGCCAATTTTGAAACCTTGTGCAGAGTTTGTTAGGACGCCTTGTATTTAAAAAGAATACAAAAGAAATGCTGAGGCTTGACGCTAGCGCGACTTTCTCGAGCATGCCACCATTTACAACGTGTCCTATCGATGCAATACGCAATACGTTTAAAGCGCCGTTTTGCTTGCAGCAGAGCTGCCACGCAAAATGGCGCTTTAAAGGTATTGCGTATTGCATCGATAGGACACGTTGTAAATGTTGGCATGCTCGAGAATGTCCCGCTAGCGACAAGCCTCGCTTCTGTGCAAACCTTTTGTGAGAACGCCAAGCGGACTACCAATGCTAAAACTTCAAAAAAAAATGCAACGTAAGACACACATGCGCACATAATACGACTGCGAGCGTTGAGAGCAGTAGACGATCCACATTAAACAAAATTCACGTGAAATGTTTTGGATATAAATGTTGCAGTACAGAATATGTTTATATCAAAATTGGAAGACCAGCGCTTAGGCGAAATACCCAAAAAATAACGGCACACCTATTTGAGGACGGCCCTGCGGGGGCAAGCAAGCAGAAAGCTTTATCAGTTTTTCAGATATTTCGGAAGCTTTCAACATGATGTGGCAAGAAATGCCACACGAGATGTACGCGCCGCAAAAGTCATGGTAATATGTTCCAATTCCGTCTAAAATGTTATGTTGGCGTACCTGCTCTTAGCATATTAATTATATTCTTCAATATTGATAACAAACCTAACAATTGTAACAATCAGTGTTAAGAACTGTCATAAACCCTGCAATGCAAAAAAAGTACTCACCACCACGGTAGACGATGCGTTTCTGAGCTGCGGGTCCTGACGAAGGGCCGGGCTCGGAAACAGCGTCACCGCCTGCAGCCCGCTTGGAGGCCACTGCAGCGCCTGTAGCCAGGATTACAGTCTCCCGTGAAGCCAGCTCCACTCTCCTTGGGCACACCACGCGGCCACTGGGCAGGGTGAAACGCACTCGCTTTGCTGGCATGGCTCCTTTGCTCGGTACAGCGAATCCGATGCACGTCCGCACACAACGAAGTCGGGCGTCGAATGAATTTTTTTTCACTCGCAAGGCAACGCGCGTCTTTCCCTTTCCCTCTCCCACTGCACCAACCAATGGGGTGGTTGGTTAGGAAGCGTCCGTGCAAGGTCAATGTATCTCAAGCCCCGCCCATACTCGTGCCGCCCCCCCCCCCCCGCAGGAGCTGGATCCGACACATTTTAACATAAAACGGAGGAGTAATTGCGCATTTGTAATGCAAAGAAATTTGGAATATTTTTACCTTGTCCCGGCCCAGACATTCCCACCTGTGGCGACGGCAGCAATACAAAAGCCGACATTTACCACTACACCATGCTGCTCTCCCAACGACCACAGAAATAGTCAGGTTTGAAAACGAGACTGATGCACACTTAAACCATTGACGTTCTGTCATGACTGTTTAAGGTAAGCGGGGAAAAAAGTGGTGTCTTTCCTAGCAGCGTTCACGTCCGAGCTGCAAACTGGCTGCTGTATAGTTCATTGTTCCGTATATCAGGTGCGTTTCCTTCGCTCGACTTCGTGCTCCAATTCAGCGTTGTATAATGTTTAACTCGGACGGCGTTACTCGGACGATTGAACATCCACCATGCATGGTCAACATTTTGAAATTGTTTTTCCGTCAGTGGGACATCGCGGCCATGACAGTCGAGGAGGGTGTCAGTTTTTCGTCTTCGCTCAGTTACAGGGAAACACGGTGGCTTTTCCGTTATTAACCGCTGCAGTTCTACGCCATTTAGCTTGAATAGCCCGAAGACGCATGTGGTGTGTGCTATACAGGAACCGGGTGCGAGTGAAGCACATTTATCTACACCCCGTAGGCTTGGTTAAAGGAAAAGTAAAGCCAATCAGTGAGGAAATATTGTTCCCTTAAGCATGTATCAGCTGGGACTGTAGATAAGTGCTGTAAAATTGCATTGCAGAGTATAAGGATTTCTGATTTTAGCTTAAATTGAGTTGTCCCAAATTTTTTGAACAGAGGAAGCAATATGAATGACCATACAGCACGCACAACTGATTGATTGGCTGCAGCTATTATGTAAAAGAAACTATAGGCCCCTGCGACGCTGCCGTCGACGACTCAGCGCTAACGCGTGTATGTGAAAACGCCAGTACACGCTATCAATGCCAATGCCGCACTTCGCCATTTCCCTCTCAAGTTTCTTCTTTTTTCATTTTCCGTAGAAGCATGCGCTATCCTCAGCCTCCTAACTTGCGCTTGCTTTTGTTCATGCCACAGATTCTCGAGGTTAAACACAGACTTCTGAATGCAGCTGATGTTACTTGATCGCCTAACCTTGCGACCCATTTCATGCGGGATCGGTAGCCACTTCGAACTTGTTCGCCCCCTTCACGTTTTAAGTGTGTTGTGCTGTGATTTTTCGCGGCGCCCTATGTCAGCTAGTATGCGGCGTTCCGGTGTTATCTAGACATACATATTCAAAGTGATGTTGAATATTGAGGGATTATTGTGCATTGGTAAGTGACAATGTGCGAAGCCGCTGTCTCAGATAAAGGGACCGGTGGGGCGAAGACAACTTAACATCGAGAGCGAACGGGTGAGCGCAAGAAGCCGACGAGAAGAAGCGACGCGCGTGATGTCTGATGCGACGTCAAAACATAATACTAAGAAAGGAACCATTCAGGACCGTACACGTTGGGTGACGTAGAAGAGAATTAAGGAAGAAGAAGAGATGAGTAAGAGACCAAGGGCCGTGTTTGATGCCGTTTGCATTTACATATAATCAACAAAACGAATAACTCTTTCATTGTTCTCTTATAATTTGCTTCTTTTTGTATGTTTCGTTTTCTTGCTTTTTTGCTCACATCGAATTCGTAACATTCCAAAAGTATAGGTAATCGTTTCAGCACGCAATTCTTCGCCATTGATTGATTGATTGAAAACTTTATTGTTCCACCGAGCTTGGGTGCCCGCCTCTTAACTTACACGTAGGTAGGGGAGGAGGACGAAGCAGTCCCCGCGTGTTGAGGACGGTGAGTCTTCACGGCCTCAACGGCCAGGCGGATTGCTCGACGCTGGTCGTCTTCAGCCTCGCTCTGGAGCAAGGCCTCCCAGGCTTCTCTACTGACAATGTTTTCCTTGGCCCCTGGGGAGCCAGCACACTCCCATATTATATAGTCTAGCGTACCTTCGCCAATCCCGCGTGTGCGCAAGAGCCATAACATGAGGCCATTGTCATCATCATCATCGAGACCCTAGAACGGCGTGCACTGTAAACGAAAATAAACCCAGCTGGGGGTTTTTAAGAGGTGATGTGCCCTAAAACATCCGCTCCTCAAATATTTACTCCGATGTACGGGAGCAAAACAGCGCCATTCCCTCATTTCACTCCGCTGGCTAGCTGCGGGAGTATTTAGGCGACATGACGCGATTTTACTCCGCTTCAAAATCTTGTTCTCCCGTGAAACTCCGACAGGGTGTTTTAAAAAACTCCCCTCCACCGAAAAAGGTTGGTCACGTGGCGCTTCCCATGAGGCTGTGTGCCTCGCCAGCGACCGGGCGCGTTCGGCGGAGCCGGCAGTGCTCATGGCTGACGGTTTGTTTACGTCTGTGAAGTGTCGTTCCGTGACAGCGTTTCGTCAATTTGTTTCCCGTATTTCCTTCCAGAAAGTGTTACGGTATGCCTGAAGCTAACTGTATCTCAGCTTCAAGTAGATTAGCTGTGATCACTTTGCTGACAACGTTGATTGCAAGAGCAACGTTTTTAAGTGCGGAAAAAGGCTTAGGTATACCTCGAAGCTGCTCACTGGCTCGTGATGTCGGTTCAGGTTCTGACTGTGTTTTCGTGCTGCGTGACCCTGGCCTGTGTTCTTCAGTACGTGGAATGCGACTTCTATGTCTTTTTGGGTACATGATGGCAACGTCCAGTGTAGTGTTTGAAAGGACCGCGTAGCAATGGCAACAGCAGCCACTGTTCGAGCGACGACATCCGTGGTCGCGTATGAATGGTGTACCCCAAGTTCGTTGCGGTGCTGTGTTGCCAGTGAGAATGAGTGCAAGCAACTGTTTTTATGTATCTGTGAACGGATATCCTCACCGGAAGAAAAACGGTAGGACATAAGTATGCGTACTGAAAATAAAGCTTCTTATTGAGCGATGTGAATCGAATTGTTATCGCGCATATAGGTTTTGGTCACGTCGTTGCTTCCGATATTGCATTAACATTACGCTCTATCCGAGACACTGATTTAGACGCATGCCTGCTGGCTCCGAGTTTAAGGATTCACTCGACAGATCAGCGATGTAGCTTCTTTTCACAGCCGAGAGAGATTGCTTGGACGCAGAGCGAGTAGTGCGGTGTATAAAATGTATGACTACGCATTTTTCGGTGTTACGTCGGCACCTGCGGGTCATGCTCACGCGTAATAATTTTTTGCTACGCTACCACTATATCGCAAAAATTTAATTTTGCTATGTAGCCCACTCACTTACATTTTTGTTGCTTTCTGTAACTAACGCACTACTTTTTTGCCGCGAAGGCCGGCAGTGTGCGAAGTCGCTTCAGCACTCATAGAATGGCATTATTTTGAAAAAAAACATCATTAACTTTTTTCTCTCACTATTCTGAATTAACAGTTTTGTGCTGATTAAGGTATTAAGGTAGAGAGGCAGATCTCGTATGAACGAGCATGTGAGTCGTAATTCTGAAAACAGCACAGCTGCTCCCTAGGCGGTTTCGAGGCACACAGTATTGTGGCTATATATACTGGCACCGTTGCTTCTAGAGTATCGCGTGTAGGTGGCATGTCTTCCAAATTTCTGCATTGGGCGTTTCTGAAATGTTTATGTATGTCATGACATATTGACTTGTTTCGTCGAATTTGACGCGGTCTCCTGTGCATATTTCGAAATTTGACCAGCAGCCTCTGCATGTCAACATGTTCGCGCAAACTCACGCGATGCCTCTTTTTATACTCCCGTTGCATCTCGAAAAAGCTCCGTCCTTGCAAAGCAAAAAATTAAAAAGACAGAAAGAAAACTCCCATAATTCCACGCAAAAATTCCGCTCGCACGGAGTAAAAATTCTACTCCGATCGTACGGAGCATAATAAACTCCGAACCGGGCCGGGGGTCGCTAGAAGACAAGCAGTATACTCCCACGTCGGAGTTATTTCCGTTTACAGTGTGGTGGTGTTCGGACGCAAGTGAGCGCCGAAGAAGTCAGCGTCCACTGCTAGCGGGAGTAAGCAGTCGGGCCGTGGGCCCGAGCTTGCAGATTACCACAGGTGGAACCTGGACTGCCTAACCTGCTCAGTCAGCACAACGTCCCATCGCGTGGCAACCTTGAGTTGCCACGACGGCTCGGCGCTTTTCCACTTCGCGGCCACGTGACAAGAACTGTTGGCGAGGCGTACCCCGCTCTTATTCTAATGTACTTGTGTATTCTGACACACCTAACAACTTTAGGATTAGAGTAGCGGTGACTTTGATTAATGAGAACTGCATTTGTTACGAGCAGTGTAGAGTGCTTTTCATCCTTTTTCTCCATGCTTTGTTTATGGGTGTTTTCTTTCCACCTTCTATGTGTAAATACACATTCTTCTTTCACTTCTGAAATTTACCGCTTTCATGCTTCATTTGAATGGAAAACATAGATAGCGACACTATTTTAGGTCGCTTTCCATAAACGGACCGTGACAGGGGTCAAGGCCTTGCTTAAGGTCTCATACAGGCAGCTTGCGATGTCACTACAACGTAATGACGGCGCCATCTGTAACCGCCACGGCAAACAAACAGCATGTCGGATTTTCGGACGTGGTGAAATGTCGTTTTGCAGAAGCAGCTTTTCTAGCGGTGTTCCACAAATTGCCTTCTCGTGAAAATTCCATCTGCCCATGTTAGGTCACATGGTGGTCGGGAAATCTGAGACGGAAACAAATTATTTAATTTTTCTAATATTAATCATCATATCAAATACATTGGTCCACTCGGGAGGTTTCGACCGTGCCCGTTAGGTCACTCTTACATATGCGGCAATCTCGATGAAGGTTTTACGCGAGGAGGTACGTTGACATCTCGGTGCCTCAATTCCACACGTGTGTTACATAAACTGCGGAAGCCTAGTATCAAGATAAAATCATATTGTACAGCTGCCGCGTATTCAACTGCAAGAAATCAAATTATATCTTAGGGTAATTGCAACTGCTTATGGATGCTACACAGGATAATGTCCAAGAAATCACTGGAATCTCTACTGACCTTGAAAATACTTGATATCGTTTGCAGCTTCTTACAAAGTAAGCATTGACGTATACTTCTCTCTTGCCCACACCAGATAGCCATTTCATATGGTCACTGCGGGTTAAATATAGTGATGACCATTCTGTAGCACATGCGCACAACAGGAAATTGGCAAAGAGCCGTGTCCGTGTTTTAATTGTCTCCAATGTCCTGGCACAGTTGCTCATCAAGGAAATTTCGAACAAATTGCTCACAGTTATTCGGGCCATGGAGAGTACATACGTTGAAAAAAGAACCAAGAAATATTTTTTATGGTGTAAACTATTTATTGTGCTAATTAATGAATTGTTTATTGTTTTTAGGCTATCCAAAGGTGAAACGTCACTCCAACATATAAGAAACGAAATAGGGGCTTTGCTTTAGGTTTTCTGTGTTTCTTTTATCGTTGCGGCGCATAAAACACAGCGTAGCAGATATGATTTATTGTACATTACGTGGGATGATTTCATTACTGCACATACCACAATGGGGGATTTACCAAGAAGTGGCCGTTACATATCATGCAACCGACTGGATATACTATCCTGGACGGTGTTGAATTCTGTCATCTTGTCATATTTGGTAATGGCGGTATTTTGATCATATCGGAGGCACCTGTGGGCATCTCTAATTGGCTCAAAATGCCGTCATTGCCCAATTCCACGACGTTGCGGAATCGACACTGTCAAGAATAGTGTCCGCAGCTCTTTTACATCATTGCCGCGTGTTGTTGAGGAATATATTTTCCATACATTGGCACATCCCAGGTGATCTGTGATGAAGCAACCTGTACATGCGCAATAACCAAGAAAAAATGAAAAAGAAATACAATACAATGTAACATCTGCCACATTGTGTAGCATCGGCATACGCGAGGGCAGATGCACGTGTCACGTACCTTTGTGCCAAAGAAAACTACACAAAGAGAGTTCTTGTTTTTTGTCGGCCGTAGAAATTCCACTTATCGTTGCTCTCCTAATAAATTAAAGAACGTGTTCAGACACCCGTACGGCAACTCACGAGCACATCTCTCTCGATGATCAAGTCCACTTGGTGTCGCAAACCTGGGGTGATGAAGAGTGGCCGCAGTGGTCAGCGAATTACCTGTCGCGTTGCCTCTGACCTTAGCGCAAATTATGCTTGGGAAAACATACACATCATTCTGGAAGCCATCCATCATACCTGATTGCTTAGCGTTAATAACCACCGCAGATTGCAGCGAAGAAGAGCCGCCTGCAGGCCTCTACCCCCCCCCCCCCCCTCTCTTGCCCACGCTTATATTGTCACGTGTACCTATCTTTATCGGGCGCCTAACAAATTTTCTCGCACAGCGTGGGATGCGCCTGCGTGTATCCGAAGTTTCTGGAAAATTATCGATGCTTCTATCCGGCTGTCTGTTGTCGCCGAACTTTGTGTTATCTGATTTCATCGCGGGACGGAAATGGTGTAGAGGTTTGTGGAAGGCAGGCGGGCCCGAGTGATTAGTCTGGAACATTCGGCGACTGCTGTATAAAAGCCGACGCGCTTAAACCACTGATCACATTTTCGACGATCGCCGACCCTGTTCGCCGCTATCGTTGAGTTATAAGTGTAGCCTGATTTTGTGGGCACAGGTTCGCCCAAAAAAAAGTAGTTTTGTCTTTCACAGTATTGCTACTGTGTTCTTCAGCGTCACCACCACGTGACATCTGGTGGAGGTGCGGGGTAACGTTGCCCGTACCTCTCGCAGATGTCACGCGGTGGTTAGGTTGAAGAACACCACTCACTCTCGCACTGCATAGGTTCAAGAACAATCTGTCCTCTTGGCTGAGTCCATCCCAGTCTTGAACCTATGCAGCGCGAGAGTGAGTGAAAGAAAAGAGGTGAGGGGGCAATCATTCACAGACGCAACACCCGATCGACGTCACCGACTTGCACGGACCAATGGAAAAACTAGGAAAGTGCTCCAAAATGAGAGCGCATGACCATGACGCCCCCCCAAAAACGTTGAACCGAAACTAACAAGCACACGCATGCAGACAAAAACACACGAATACTTACTTAATGTTTCACAATTTAAACGAAACGCAAAAAAGGGGGGATTTCCATGTCAGGGGTTCCTCGGAACAAAAGTGTGCGCGCCTCCTTGGCCGCATCACATTGTTGTTTTTTTCTGTGCAGATTTCAGGCAATTAAGTTGAGTGAAATCATCTTTCAAGTAATCACATTTAAAACGAACTTTTACTCATGATCTTCAGACGGTCGTGTTTCTAGCATCCTGATCGAGCACTACAGATAAGAACCGAGTCACAGAGAGGAAGGACGTGATAACGCAGTAGCTCGGTTTCACAGAGAAATCGTGACTGCTTCCTGTGGCTGCGGTGTCCGTGATCGCATTTACTCGAAACTCTTTTTTTACATTCTCGGCAGAGCAATGGAAATCTACCAAGTTTTAGAAACTCAACTCGACATTGAGTTTAACATTGCCACTGACACGTTCGTTGAGAACAAACAAACGCACTCGTTCACAAGACGAGAAACAATGTACAAAATTTACTGTGTACGCGAACTTTGGTCGTATTTGTCTTTTTTTTCCTTTCGTTCGATTGTACTGCTCTTTTACATTCAACGTATATTTACGTCCACATATTTAAGTTGGCACCAAGCTAGTCGCGTCTCACGTGCATAAATTTATTTTTATTTTGCTTAATTTCAACTTGTTTTGTGTGCGAAGAAGTTCTTGTGTCTTTTTACGTTACAAGCACATTGTGAGTTTCATCTTTTCGTTGTTTTGTTACTTATGTTTAATGGGTGTCCTTTTGTGTTTCGCTCTCCTATATTTGTAGCATCGGGACGATGCATTTTAAGAGGGGGGTATGGACACGTCTACTTATCTTTATCGGGCGACCACGTTTCGCCGCCTAACAAATGTAATCGCACAGCGTGAGATGGGCCTGCACGCATCTGAAGTTGTGTTATCTGATTTCATCGCGCGACGCGAATGGTGTAGAACTTTGTGGAAGGCACGCGGGTCCGCACGATTAGTCTGGAACATTCGACGACTGCTGTATAAAAGCCGACGCGCTTAAACCGCTGATCAGATTTTCGACGATCGCCGACCGTGTTCGCCGCTATCGTTGAGATATAAGTGTAGACTGTTTTCGTGGGAACAGGTTCGCCCATTAAAAGTTAGTTTTGTCTTTCACAGTATTTCTACTGTGTTCTTCAACGTCACCACCACGTGACAATACATACTCTTCGATAGACTTTGCCTCTTAGTGGGCGCTCACCTTCCCTCGGCCCCCTGTGCGCACGTGACGAGACCCCACGCATGAAGCCGCCGTCCATCTCGGCTCTCCCTCGAACGCTTTCCGCCGAATCTGCAGCATACAACGCGCTGCGACGAGGGAAGAAATTCGCCTGAAGTGTCGCTATAATTGCTATGACAATAAAAGGCACAGAAGCTTAGCTATCGCATACGTGGAAACATGCTTTCATTCACTCGTCTCGCTGGGGACAATGGTGTAAGGCGACATGGAGACACTTCACAGCTATCAAGGGTCCCAGCCTAAACATAATGGTGAACCTTCAGTGAAATCAAGAAGGGTGTGCGGCGCAAGGTAACAATAAACGTAAGTTCAAAGTACGGTACGGTCCGCTTCTGCTATATATAAATAAAATAATCAAATATGGGTAGCGGTAAACATACGCAGGACATGCGTAAGCAGAGTTGGTTTAATTCACCTCAGTGTCTAGGCGACACAACGGAAGTGGTTGCACGTCAAAGAAACACTTCTGTGCCCGCCGAAGTAGCACTGTGGCTATGGCATTGCTCGAGGTCGCAGATTTGACCAGCGAGCGTAAACTTTTATTTCAAATCAACAAGATTTAGGCACCCGCATTTTGACGAGGGAGAAATCGTGAGACATATCACGTGTCTCGTTTCATAAACCATCAGAAGTGGCGTGGGAAGAAAAAACGTTGAGCCCGATTAGAGTGCAGATAATTGGGGAAAATGCTTGTGATTCTCCTCTCTCTGCATCGTTCTACCTACGGGAGAGAAATAGTGATCAAGGTAAAAACTGTGATCGCGGTATCAGAGACGTCCGCTACACATACAGTATACCAACTATAAGGAACGATCTCTATTCTCAGAGGCCAAATAGAGACGATGTACCTGCTTTAGCGAAGCATTTAGGTGTCTGTCAAAGCAGAAAATCATGACTGATTCCAGGAATTTCGCAAACGTGTGATTTTCCTTCATCTTTGTAGAAAAAGAAGGCTGTGTTGCATCTGGCAGTACTGCCGCACTGTTTCCGATGGGTGTCGACTAGGTCCGCAATTTGTGAAGCGCGAAAAAAATTAAATTATGGAGATACCACGCACTATGGGAATCTATGGAAGCGAAGCTTTCTGTGCTGTTTGTATTGACTGCCATAATTACTGGCTCATGTTGACTGCAAATATTTAGTTTTTAAAACGGTTTCTGAACACGAGTGTGGTGAGGTGATGATAAACGTTACCTTTTGTGCACCACTACTGTTTGTCTGCTTAGTACACAAAACACAAAGGGAGAGGTGTTTGCTTTAGTTGTTGTCCGCCATATTTCGTCACCTCAGAGAGGGTTGAGCATTGTCATTGGCTCACACGGCACGTCGCATTATGGCAGAAGCCTTAAACTTGATTTTGATGATGAGGCTCTGCATGCCAAAACCACGATCGGATTAAGAGGCATGCCGTAGGGCCCCACTCCGGAATAATTTGAGCTCCGTGGTGCTCTTTAACGTCTCCCTAAATCAATGTAACCGAGAGTTTTTTATTTCTCTCTTGTCAAAATGTGGGTGCCTCGGTCAAATCTGCGACCTCGAGCAATGCCATAGCCGCAGTGCTACTTCGGCGGGCACAGTAGTGTTTATTTGACGTGCGACCGCTACCGATGTGTCGCCTAGACCCTGTGGCGCACTTTAATTAACGCAACTCTGCTTACACATGTCCTGCGTATGTTTACCGCTAGACATACTTTATGCTTCTATTTTTATAAATAGCAGAAGTAGACCATACCGTATCTTGAACTTAAGTTTATGTAGCCTTTCTTTGCCGTCTTACGTTAGCTTTTTCTATTCCACCCCTCACCCCTGGTGTTTGTATGAGAACTGCGAACCAAAGGTGGCAAGGCTTTAGTCACTCGTTTCGCGACTGCCTCTGTTCAGCCCATTCTCTGCCTTCTCTTCCCGCTCCTTCCTTCCATTCTACCTAGCTAAACTCTGGATTGGCATGTTGGTAAAAAGGTAAGCGCTGGCGAGGGGTCACGGTCACTTACAGCTGTCAAAAGGCTAATGTGGCCTTGACCCTGAACCTCCAAGGGGCATTTTGCACATTCGACGGGTTGCGGTCAAAACGAGTTCTTCGCGTCTTTTCTCTGCCACGCTCTTTCCATGTATATAGAGCTATTCGTCTGGTGAGAAGAATAGGGAGCGCGGCGCATCTTGACGGTATTGCTGTCGCTAGCTGCGGAACGATTTCGGGATGGTTTAGATCTTACTTTGTGAAACTTACGCATGCCTGTTCATATGAGGTCGTAAGGGGAGCCTTTCGATGCACCGGTAACTACAGTACGCGCTTGGGGGCCCAAACATGTGACGCGGATTATAAGCCGCGGTGTGTGTAAGTGTTGTGAACTATTTTGCGTATATACGTTTCAATGAAACGCATAGAATAGAACCGGTGTCTCTGTGTTACCAGCATGATAGGGTAAATCTGCTGTTTATCTGATGGCTCGGCGTAGGGACTAAAACATAAGTGCACATGCTCGCGTGCGGTCAACCTAAGGCAATCACGAAACACCTAAGCGGCAGGCGCTAGCAAATAATTGTGGTACACCGTCATCGTTTTCAGGCATTTTAAGTCTAGTTGGCTTGAAATCACTATATGTTTACGCTAGCCTTCCTGCACGAGGTCGATGGCGCTGCTCAACACAGCGATTACTGCAACTGGTGAACCAGCATGATACATATATAAGGTATGTGAGTCGGCATTGATCTTTTGCCCATTAGAGCCTTAACATATGAGAGGGATCGCATAATAAGAAAGCGATGGCTATGTTTGAGGTCAACATTTCCGTAATACGTGTGAGTGCATTATAGAGAACGGAACGAACACAACCGAAAAAAAAAATTCGGTTATCATCCTCTTTCTGGAAAAACAGAGAAACACGTGCCAAGACCACAATACGAGCTCACATTGTCACGCCGCACAACGTGTATGGATATATAAACATTGACGCTGCATGCTTGGAACATACGCTGTATAGAACAACGGTAACTATAATCCAGCACCTACCCTTGCTTGGGACGCTCGCACAGTTGGTATAGTTCACACTGTAAGTTATGCTGCTATTACTAATCAAAACTATTTTATATTCATGGGTGGAAACCTCATACACAGAACCATGTAATCACGCAATGTAATCTGCAGCTAACAGTTTGAACGCTTGTCAAACTATAACAGTACAGCTGCTATCAAAGCAGAACGGTTCCCACGCGGTTACAATCGTCGTGTATGTTTCGTTGCTCCGAAACCACAGCTTAAAACTAGACCGTAATACTGCAATAAGGTCACAATAGTGAATGGAACTGTCAGTAACGCACAATTTATCTCCGAGGCTGATTGTAGGCTCTAACATGTGCGCACACATCGCGCTTCGTGTTCCCTGCGCCTCAACGCCGGTAGAAAGCCCTGCCAAAGTGACTTAAACCACATCAGTACGTCTCATGCAACCGTTTAGCGCGTAGAAGACGCACGTCCTGCTAAATAGACCGTACGAGCGCGAACACAAACACCAGAAACTACCGCCGAGCGTATACCTGCCATGCGAAAGGGAGCACTCGACCAAGCGAGCATGCCGACTGCCCATAGATGGCGCCACACCGTAGGAAACGCACCTTAGAGACTCAGAAGAGCCACCAGTTATTGACAATTATGTTTGGGAAGGGTGCAACAGAACTAAGTCGGAAAGAAAGGTAGGGGGAGTCGGAACGCTCATCCATCGGGGAGCCAAATGGAAAAGAGTAAGTTCACAATGTCAAGAGCATCTTTGGTTATCAGGTAAAATAAGTGGCAAAGAAACTTGGCTGGGCGTTATGTATTTGTGGACCGGAAAAAATTGCACAGAGAAAAATAAAGAGTTAGTGGAATGCATAAGCGCTGATATTAAGGGTTTCGGGAGTGGTGCTGAAATTGTCCTGTTAGCTAGGTGACATGAATGCCCACATACAGGATTTTGATGGCTATACCGACAATAACGGAAAGTCAATGCTGTACCTTTGTGAGCAAAATAACCTCGTGATCGTGAATACAGGGCATACGTGTGAAGGACAGATCACGTGGGAAGTGGGAAACCGGCAATCGACCATTGATTACTGTCTGATGACAGAAGGAATTCATGATAAGTTGAGAGAAATGGTCATCGATGAGGAAGGGTTTAACAGCATAGGGAGCGACCATAAGCGCATCATATTGAAAATGGGATATGTAGTTGGGAAAGAGAGCAAGGAGAGCAAAATGGCCAGTCCAAATTTGAACGCTGAACAAATAGCAAATACAGTCACTAGAGTTGAGGAAGAACTTGGCAAATGGCCAAGTAAAGAGTGGGAATATGGTGAGCTTATAAGTGTAATAAAGACAGAAATACGGAAAGAGAACCAACATGTTCGTTGGAAAGGAAAAAAGAAACCGAAACGCTGGTGGAACAAGGAGATACGAGAAGCGATCGCCGAATGACAGAAAGCAACTCGAGAGCACAGGCAGGCAAAGAAGGCGTAGTCGCCACAGGATGAAGTAACTAGTAAATGGGAAATATACCGGGAGAAAAAGTCTATGGTTCAAATACTGGTGCAAACAAAATTAAAAGCTGAAAGTGAACGTTGGTTGTAAGAAATACGTGAGAAACAGAAGGCCGCACCTAGAATATTTTGGAACCACATAAAATTTTTAGGCAGGAAGTCAACCACAATACAACAACATATCCTAGACGAAGATGAAAACAGACTCGAAGGAGAAGCGGCAATAAATTACATCCGAAAAGCAACAGCCGAATCTTTCCAAGGCAATGAAGAGGTTATACTTGTTGAAAAAAAGAGCATGAAAGAGACCCAAGGGGAAAGGCAGCTGGTGCTAACAAATTTAAACTGGAAGAAAGCGGAAGAGAAAATTCCTAAGCGTATAGCCACAGGGCTAGACGAGATTCCCATTAGGCTGATAAATGAACTAGGACCAAAAAGTAACGAAGCTCTGGTGAAAGCAGTGGAAAGAACTTTAAAAGATAGACGAATACCAGACAGCTGGCGACAAAGAATAATGAATTTGATTTATAAAGGAAAGGGGGAGAAAGACAGAATTCACTCGTATAGACCATTGACCATTACATCGGTAATATAAAGGCTCGCAATGCAGGCAATCAAATTAAAGCTTCAAGTATGGACTGATAATAATGGCATTTTGGGAGAGCTTCAGAATGGTTTCAGAATAGGTAGGCGTTTGGATGACAACTTGTTTGTTCTTACTCAGTGTATTGAAATATCAAAAGCAGAAAGCAGACCGTTGTATGTGGCCTTTTTAGAAATTACAGGAGCCTACGACAACGTTGACCGCAACATATTGTGGGATATCCTGGAAGGGGAAGGCTTAGGTAACGATTGTATACAGCTTTTGAGAGGGATTTACCTAGAAAATACCGGTTGCGTTGAATGGGAAGGGATGAGGAGCGAGGAGAATGTTCATATCAACAAGGGACTGAGGCAGGGGTGCCCTTTATCCCCGCTGTTGTTTATGATGTACATGGTGAGGATGGAGAGGGCGCTAGAAGGAAGTAATGTCGGGATTAATCTCTCAAACAAACAGGCGGGTACAGTAATAGAGCGGCAACTCCTAGGTTTATTTTATGCGGATGACATTGTGTTGCTAGCTAACAAGCAAAGTGATTTGCAACGTCTGGCTAATATCTGTGGACAGGAAGGTAACGATTTAGGCTTGAAGTTTAGTGTTAGAAAATCAGGTGTTATGGTATTCAATGAAAACTGTGAACAGACAGCGGAGATACAGGGTCAAGAAATACCTCGGGCAACAGAATATAAATACCTTGGTATATGGATAAACAAAGGCAATGGATATATGGAAACACAGGAGAAAGCCATAACAGTAAAGGGGAAAAGAAATGCAGCCATAATGAAGCATAGAGCGCTATGGGGATGCAATAGGTACGAGGTCCTCCGAGGTATGTGGAAAGGTGTAATGGTTCCAGGACTTACTTTTGGAAATGCAGTTGTTGGCTATAAATCAGGGGTACAATCAGGACTCGACGGGAACCAAAAGTCAGTGGGTCGCCGCGCATTGGGCGCTCACGGGAAGACTACAAACGAAGCTATGCAGAGTGATATGGGCTGGACTAGTTGTGAAGTGAGGGAAGCTTGCAGTAAAATTGAGTATGAAGAACGGCTGCGGAATATGGAAGAAAGTAAATGGGCTGGGAGAGTGTTCAGGTATCTGTACAGGAAAAACATTGATTCACAGTGGAGGAAAATAACTAGGAAGCTTACCAGCAAGTATGCGGCCTGTAGGGTGGACAACACAACAACAAAGGTCAAGCGGAAAATAAGAGAAGCTGAATTAATCTCATGGGTGGCGGCAATGGAACGGAAACCTGCCATGAGTAACTATTAAGAGGAAAAAACGAAATCAGGAAACAAACCATTTATGATAACTCAAAGGAAAGCTCATTACTTTTCGCAGCGAGATCAGGATGCCTTAGAACACGTACCTATAAAGCGAGATATAAGAAGGAAGAAGAAGCATGTGCTTGCTGTGGTAAAGCTAGGGAAACTACGGAGCATGTTTTATTAGAATGTGCAGACGTCTACCCAGCAGCCGATTTAGGCACCACTGACCTCCTTGAAGCCCTTGGTTTCAGAGGGAGCAGTGGTAAAGCAAACATGTCCCCAATAGACATTAGTAAGAGGCGACTGGACGATTGGTGGAAGAAAAGTAGGGAAACGACATAAGGCGGAGACGTACAAAAGCACAGTTCGCAATAGGGGATCAGAAAATTTGGGCGTGGCAGTTGATAGGTTTTTTTTGTCTTTTTTCATTGTTTAACCTAGGTAGAATATTAGGCAGTATAGTAGCAAGAGCTTGGTGGCGAAACCCACCGCCCCGTTCCAAAGGGGACGCTCATAACATCCATCCGATTAGGTAGAATATCAGGCAGTATAGTAGCAAGATCTTGGTGGCGCAACCCACCGCCCCGTTCCAAAGGGGACACTCATAGCATCCATCCATCCATGGTGGCGCCTGTGAAAAAACGGTGTATACCCGCTCTCAGCCGCTCCCCGACAGCAGCAGCAGGAACAGTGGGAAGGACGAAAGAAAACGCACAGAAAATTTCGCTTTAAAACTCATATAAGCACGTATTAGCATTTCGTACTAGTCTAGCATTGAGTATACCACCTAAACCCGAGTAAGTCCTGCATACCGTAAACTGCTAAAACAAAAGCAGAAACCATAGCACACAATGGAGGGTGAATCAAAGAACGAATCCATTGGTCCCTGCCCAACACGTTCAACAATTGAACAATGAATGAACTACTTGAACAAAAGGTCACGTGACTATCTTCACTCTCTCGCTCTGCTCACATGTGCATTATTCGGTGCCTTTCGGGTCCTCTCATTCGCGGTCTCTAGAATATTCATTTCTTGCCTGACTAGTCGTCGGCCATGGCCATGAGCTCCTCCATGAACCCGTCATCCACGGTGGAATGGTGACACGTTGCGGGACTGTTGGCACAGGACACCAGGTCACGGTTGACATCCAGCTTGTGCTCGCGTGACGCTGTCTCGGCGCCACCTGTGATGCTTTCTTCAACTGCATCGTCGCCGATACTGCGGCATCCCTTGAAGCGCTTCAGAGGAATGCCTGCGCATAGCACAATAAATGGAAGGCCATAGGTTAGGGTTCTCGAAGATACGAAATTTAGAAATCAAGGCAGTAACGCACATCTCGCAAGATCACAGGAATTGTGCAAGAAGAAACAATACAGAGAAGGAAACAAACTTATCAACCGAAGTAAGTTTCTATCCCAGTCAAAATGCGTGTTCTGAATATTACGGGGGAAGTCACAAAATATTTTATGTTCTCCTTATCGGTCTAATTAGTCATGCTAATTACCACAGTTCTCAAGTATTGAGAATAGGGACAAGCCTACATATATAAAGTTCTCGAGAGTTCCAAAGAACCTTGTTGACCCTATCGTTTTCATATATCACAGTCTTTCCGTGGGACGCGTAACAAATTATTGCTTACCAACTAAAACAGGAGGAAGACGGGAGGAAACGAGAACAAGGTGAAAGCGGGAGGCAACGTTTCGACAAGTGGACTTGTCGAAACGAAAACGCTGTCGAAACTAAAAGTAGGAAATATAAGCTGCTGAACAAGATATTTCATAGAAAGTTGTGCGGTTATATTATTGGAAGTTTACCTCTGTAGCATAACTTGCAACGTTGAATAATCAATCTTGAAAAGTTATGCAATCGGGCACACGACAAAATCAGTGTGACGTGGTGCTTACCACCGTAAACAAACTACATTATTCAGGCTCTCCTCAAATGTTTCGGCCAATTTTGAAACCTTGTGCAGAGTTTGTTAGGACGCCTTGTATTTAAAAAGAATACAAAAGAAATGCTGAGGCTTGTCGCTAGCGCGACTTTCTCGAGCATGCCAACATTTACAACGTGTCCTATCGATGCAATACGCAATACGTTTAAAGCGCCGTTTTGCTTGCAGCAGAGCTGCCACGCAAAACGGCGCTTTAAAGGTATTGCGTATTGCATCGATAGGACACGTTGTAAATGTTGGCATGCTCGAGAATGTCCCGCTAGCGACAAGCCTCGCTTCTGTGCAAACCTTTTGTGAGAACGCCAAGCGGACTACCAATGCTAAAGCTTCAAAAAAAATGCAACGTAAGACACACATGCGCACATAATACGACTGCGAGCGTTGAGAGCAGTAGACGATCCACATTAAACAAAATTCACGTGAAATGTTTTGGATATAAATGTTGCAGTACAGAATATGTTTATATCAAAATTGGAAGCCCAGCGCTTAGGAGAAATACCCAAAAAATAACGGCACACCTATTTGAGGACGGCCCTGCGGGGGCAAGCAAGCAGAAAGCTTTATCAGTTTTTCAGATATTTCGGAAGCTTTCAACATGATGTGGCAAGAAATGCCACACGAGATGTACGCGCCGCAAAAGTCATGGTAATATGTTCCAATTCCGTCTAAAATGTTATGTTGGCGTACCTGCTGTTAGCATATTAATTATATTCTTCAATATTGATAACAAACCTAACAATTGTAACAATCAGTGTTAAGAACTGTCATAAACCTTGCAATGCAAAAAAAGTACTCACCACCACGGTAGACGATGCGTTTCTGAGCTGCGGGTCCTGACGAAGGGCCGGGCTCGGAAACAGCGTCACCGCCTGCAGCCCGCTTGGAGGCCACTGCAGCGCCTGTAGCCAGGATTACAGTCTCCCGTGAACCCAGCTCCACTCTCCTTGGCCACACCACGCGGCCACTGGGCAGGGTGAAACGCACTCGCTTTGCTGGCATGACTCCTTTGCTCCGTACAGCGAATCCGATGCACGTCCGCACACAACGAAGTCGGGCGTCGAATGAATTTTTTTTCACTCGCAAGGCAACGCGCGTCTTTCCCTTTCCCTCTCCCACTGCACCAACCAATGGGGTGGTTGGTTAGGAAGCGTCCGTGCAAGGTCAATGTATCTCAAGCCCCGCCCATACTCGTGCCGCCCCCCCCCCCCCGCAGGAGCTGGATCCGACACATTTTAACATAAAACGGAGGAGTAATTGCGCATTTGTAATGCAAAGAAATTTGGAATATTTTTACCTTGTCCCGGCCCAGACATTCCCACCTGTGGCGACGGCAGCAATACAAAAGCCGACATTTACCACTACACCATGCTGCTATCCCAACGACCACAGAAATAGTCAGGTTTGAAAACGAGACTGATCCACACTTAAACCATTGACGTTCTGTCATGACTGTTTAAGGTAAGCGGGGAAAAAAGTGGTGTCTTTCCTAGCAGCGTTCACGTCCGAGCTGCAAACTGGCTGCTGTATAGTTCATTGTTCCGTATATCAGGTGCGTTTCCTTCGCTCGACTTCGTGCTCCAATTCAGCGTTGTATAATGTTTAACTCGGACGGCGTTACTCGGACGATTGAACATCCACCATGCATGGTCAACATTTTGAAATTGTTTTTCCGTCAGTGGGACATCGCGGCCATGACAGTCGAGGAGGGTGTCAGTTTTTCGTCTTCGCTCAGTTACAGGGAAACACGGTGGCTTTTCCGTTATTAACCGCTGCAGTTCTACGCCATTTGGCTTGAATAGCCCGAAGACGCATGTGGTGTGTGCTATACAGGAACCGGGTGCGAGTGAAGCACATTTATCTACACCCCGTAGGCTTGGTTAAAGGAAAAGTAAAGCCAATCAGTGAGGAAATATTGTTCCCTTAAGCATGTATCAGCTGGGACTGTAGATAAGTGCTGTAAAATTGCATTGCAGAGTATAAGGATTTCTGATTTTAGCTTAAATTGAGTTGTCCCAAATTTTTTGAACAGAGGAAGCAATATGAATGACCATACAGCACGCACAACTGATTGATTGGCTGCAGCTATTATGTAAAAGAAACTATAGGCCCCTGCGACGCTGCCGTCGACGACTCAGCGCTAACGCGTGTATGTGAAAACGCCAGTACACGCTATCAATGGCAATGCCGCACTTCGCCATTTCCCTCTCAAGTTTCTTCTTTTTTCATTTTCCGTAGAAGCATGCGCTATCCTCAGCCTCCTAACTTGCGCTTGCTTTTGTTCATGCCACAGATTCTCGAGGTTAAACACAGACTTCTGAATGCAGCTGATGTTACTTGATCGCCTAACCTTGCGACCCATTTCATGCGGGATCGGTAGCCACTTCGAACTTGTTCGCCCCCTTCACGTTTTAAGTATGTTGTGCTGTGATTTTTCGCGGCGCCCTATGTCAGCTAGTATGCGGCGTTCCGGTGTTATCTAGACATACATATTCAAAGTGATGTTGAATATTGAGGGATTATTGTGCATTGGTAAGTGACAGTGTGCGAAGCCGCTGTCGCAGATAGAGGGACCGGTGGGGCGAAGACAACTTAACATCGAGAGCGAACGGGTGAGCGCAAGAAGCCGACGAGAAGAAGCGACGCGCGTGATGTCTGATGCGACGTCAAAACATAATACTAAGAAAGGAACCATTCAGGACCGTACACGTTGGGTGACGTAGAAGAGAATTAAGGAAGAAGAAGAGATGAGTAAGAGACCAAGGGCCGTGTTTGATGCCGTTTGCATTTACATATAATCAACAAAACGAATAACTCTTTCATAGTTCTCTTATAATTTGCTTCTTTTTGTATGTTTCGTTTTCTTGCTTTTTTGCTCACATCGAATTCGTAACATTCCAAAAGTATAGGTAATCGTTTCAGCACGCAATTCTTCGCCATTGATTGATTGATTGAAAACTTTATTGTTCCACCGAGCTGGGGTGCCCGCCTCTTAACTTACACGTAGGTAGGGGAGGAGGACGAAGCAGTCCCCGCGTGTTGAGGACGGTGAGTCTTCACGGCCTCAACGGCCAGGCGGATTGCTCGACGCTGGTCGTCTTCAGCCTCGCTCTGGAGCAAGGCCTCCCAGGCTTCTCTACTGACAATGTTTTCCTTGGCCCCTGGGGAGCCAGCACACTCCCATATTATATAGTCTAGCGTACCTTCGCCAATCCCGCGTGTGCGTAAGAGCCATAACATGAGGCCATTGTCATCATCATCATCGAGACCCTAGAACGGCGTGCACTGTAAACGAAAATAAACCCAGCTGGGGGTTTTTAAGAGGTGATGTGCCCTAAAACATCCGCTCCTCAAATATTTACTCCGATGTACGGGAGCAAAACAGCGCCATTCCCTCATTTCACTCCGCTGGCTAGCTGCGGGAGTATTAAGGCGACATGACGCGATTTTACTCCGCTTCAAAATCTTGTTCTCCCGTGAAACTCCGACAGGGTGTTTTAAAAAACTCCCCTCCACCGAAAAAGGTTGGTCACGTGGCGCTTCCCATGAGGCTGTGTGCCTCGCCAGCGACCGGGCGCGTTCGGCGGAGCCGGCAGTGCTCATGGCTGACGGTTTGTTTACGTCTGTGAAGTGTCGTTCCGTGACAGCGTTTCGTCAATTTGTTTCCCGTATTTCTTTCCAGAAAGTGTTACGGTATGCCTGAAGCTAACTGTATCTCAGCTTCAAGTAGATTAGCTGTGATCACTTTGCTGACAACGTTGATTGCAAGAGCA
The DNA here is from genome assembly GCF_038994185.2 of Dermacentor albipictus. Classification (NCBI taxonomy): domain Eukaryota; kingdom Metazoa; phylum Arthropoda; class Arachnida; order Ixodida; family Ixodidae; genus Dermacentor; species Dermacentor albipictus. Next base: position 98,637,225 of record NC_091822.1, read on the forward strand.
ACGTTTTTAAGTGCGGAAAAAGGCTTAGGTATACCTCGAAGCTGCTCACTGGCTCGTGATGTCGGTTCAGGTTCTGACTGTGTTTTCGTGCTGCGTGACCCTGGCCTGTGTTCTTCAGTACGTGGAATGCGACTTCTATGTCTTTTTGGGTACATGCTGGCAACGTCCAGTGTAGTGTTTGAAAGGACCGCGTAGCAATGGCAACAGCAGCCACTGTTCGAGCGACGACATCCGTGGTCGCGTATGAATGGTGTACCCCAAGTTCGTTGCGGTGCTGTGTTGCCAGTGAGAATGAGTGCAAGCAACTGTTTTTATGTATCTGTGAACGGATATCCTCACCGGAAGAAAAACGGTAGGACATAAGTATGCGTACTGAAAATAAAGCTTCTTATTGAGCGATGTGAATCGAATTGTTATCGCGCATATAGGTTTTGGTCACGTCGTTGCTTCCGATATTGCATTAACATTACGCTCTATCCGAGACACTGATTTAGACGCATGCCTGCTGGCTCCGAGTTTAAGGATTCACTCGACAGATCAGCGATGTAGATTCTTTTCACAGCCGAGAGAGATTGCTTGGACGCAGAGCGAGTAGTGCGGTGTATAAAATGTATGACTACGCATTTTTCGGTGTTACGTCGGCACCTGCGGGTCATGCTCACGCGTAATAATTTTTTGCTACGCTACCACTATATCGCAAAAATTTAATTTTGCTATGTAGCCCACTCACTTACATTTTTGTTGCTTTCTGTAACTAACGCACTACTTTTTTGCCGCGAAGGCCGGCAGTGTGCGAAGTCGCTTCAGCACTCATAGAATGGCATAATTTTGAAAAAAACATCATTAACTTTTTTCCTCACTATTCTGAATTAACAGTTTTGTGCTGATTAAGGTATTAAGGTAGAGAGGCAGATCTCGTATGAACGAGCATGTGAGTCGTAATTCTGAAAACAGCACAGCTGCTCCCTAGGCGGTTTCGAGGCACACAGTATTGTGGCTATATATACTGGCACCGTTGCTTCTAGAGTATCGCGTGTAGGTGGCATGTCTTCCAAATTTCTGCATTGGGCGTTTCTGAAATGTTTATGTATGTCATGACATATTGACTTGTTTCGTCGAATTTGACGCGGTCTCCTGTGCATATTTCGAAATTTGACCAGCAGCCTCTGCATGTCAACATGTTTGCGCAAACTCACGCGATGCCTCTTTTTATACTCCCGTTGCATCTCGAAAAAGCTCCGTCCTTGCAAAGCAAAAAATTAAAAAGACAGAAAGAAAACTCCCATAATTCCACGCAAAAATTCCGCTCGCACGGAGTAAAAATTCTACTCCGATCGTACGGAGCATAATAAAATCCGAACCGGGCCGGGGGTCGCTAGAAGACAAGCAGTATACTCCCACGTCGGAGTTATTTCCGTTTACAGTGTGGTGGTGTTCGGACGCAAGTGAGCGCCGAAGAAGTCAGCGTCCACTGCTAGCGGGAGTAAGCAGTCGGGCCGTGGGCCCGAGCTTGCAGATTACCACAGGTGGAACCTGGACTGCCTAACCTGCTCAGTCAGCACAACGTCCCATCGCGTGGCAACCTTGAGTTGCCACGACGGCTCGGCGCTTTTCAACTTCGCGGCCACGTGACAAGAACTGTTGGCGAGGCGTACCCCGCTCTTATTCTAATGTCCTTGTGTATTCTGACACACCTAACAACTTTAGGATTAGAGTAGCGGTGACTTTGATTAATGAGAACTGCATTTGTTACGAGCAGTGTAGAGTGCTTTTCATCCGTTTTCTCCATGCTTTGTTTATGGGTGTTTTCTTTCCACTTTCTATGTGTAAATACACATTCTTCTTTCACTTCTGAAATTTACCGCTTTCATGCTTCATTTGAATGGAAAACATAGATAGCGACATTATTTTAGGTCGCTTTCCATAAACGGACCGTGACAGGGATCAAGGCCTTGCTTAAGGTCTCATACTGGCAGCTTGCGATGTCACTACAACGTAATGACGGCGGCATCTGTCACCGCCACGGCAAACAAACAGCATGTCGGATTTTTGGACGTGGTGAAAAGTCGTTTTGCAGAAGCAGCTTTTCTAGCGGTGTTCCACAAATTGCCTTCTCGTGAAAATTCCATCTGCCCATGTTAGGTCACATGGTGGTCGGGAAATCTGAGACGGAAACAAATTATTTAATTTTTCTAATATTAATCATCATATCAAATACATTGGTCCACTCGGGAGGTTTCGACCGTGCCCGTTAGGTCACTCTTACATATGCGGCAATCTCGATGAAGGTTTTACGCGAGGAGGTACGTTGACATCTCGGTGCCTCAATTCCACACGTGTGTTACATAAACTGCGGAAGCCTAGGATCAAGATAAAATCATATTGTACAGCTGCCGCGTATTCAACTGCAAGAAATCAAATTATATCTTAGGGTAATTGCAACTGCTTATGGATGCTACACAGGATAATGTCCAAGAAATCACTGGAATCTCCACTGACCTTGAAAATACTTGATATCGTTTGCAGCTTCTTACAAAGTAAGCATTGACGTATACTTCTCTCTTGCCCACACCAGATAGCCATTTCATATGGTCACTGCGGGTTAAATATAGTGATGACCATTCTGTAGCACATGCGCACAACAGGAAATTGGCAAAGAGCCGTGTCCGTGTTTTAATTGTCTCCAATGTCCTGGCACAGTTTCTCATCAAGGAAATTTCGAACAAATTGCTCACAGTTATTCGGGCCATGGAGAGTACATACGTTGAAAAAAGAACCAAGAAATATTTTTTATGGTGTAAACTATTTATTGTGCTAATTAATGAATTGTTTATTGTTTTTAGGCTATCCAAAGGTGAAACGTCACTCCAACATATAAGAAACGAAATAGGGGCTTTGCTTTAGGTTTTCTGTGTTTCTTTTATCGTTGCGGCGCATAAAACACAGCGTAGCAGATATGATATATTGTACATTACGTGGGATGATTTCATTACTGCACATACCACAATGGGGGATTTACCAAGAAGTGGCCGTTACATATCATGCAACCGACTGGAGATACTATCCTGGACGGTGTTGAATTCTGTCATCTTGTCATATTTGGTAATGGCGGTATTTTGATCATATCGGAGGCACCTGTGGGCATCTCTAATTGGCTCAAAATGCCGTCATTGCCCAATTCCACGACGTTGCGGAATCGACACTGTCAAGAATAGTGTCCGTAGCTCTTTTACATCATTGCCGCGTGTTGTTGAGGAATATATTTTCCATACATTGGCACATCCCAGGTGATCTGTGATGAAGCAACCTGTACATGCGCAATAACCAAGAAAAAATGAAAAAGAAATACAATACAATGTAACATCTGCCACATTGTGTAGCATCGGCATACGCGAGGGCAGATGCACGTGTCACGTACCTTTGTGCCAACGAAAACTACACAAAGAGAGTTCTTTTTTTTTGTCGGCCGTAGAAATTCCACTTATCGTTGCTCTCCTAATAAATTAAAGACCGTGTTCAGACACCCGTACGGCAACTCACGAGCACATCTCTCTCGATGATCAAGTCCACTTGGTGTCGCAAACCTGGGGTGATGAAGAGTGGCCGCAGTGGTCAGCGAATTACCTGTCGCGTTGCCTCTGACCTTAGCGCAAATTAAGCTTGAGAAAACATACACATCATTCTGGAAGCCATCCATCATACCTGATTGCTTAGCGTTAATAACCACCGCAGATTGCAGCCAAGAAGAGCCGCCTGCAGGCCTCTACCCCCCCCCCCCCTCTCTTGCCCACGCTTCTATTGTCACGTGTACCTATCTTTATCGGGCGCCTAACAAATTTTCTCGCACAGCGTGGGATGCGCCTGTGTGTATCCGAAGTTTCTGGAAAATTATCGATGCTTCTATCCGGCTGTCTGTTGTCGCCGAACTTTGTGTTATCTGATTTCATCGCGGGACGGAAATGGTGTAGAGCTTTGTGGAAGGCAGGCGGGTCCGAGTGATTAGTCTGGAACATTCGGCGACTGCTGTATAAAAGCCGACGCGCTTAAACCGCTGATCAGATTTTCGACGATCGCCGACCCTGTTCGCCGCTATCGTTGAGTTATAAGTGTAGCCTGATTTTGTGGGCACAGGTTCGCCCAAAAAAAAGTAGTTTTGTCTTTCACAGTATTGCTACTGTGTTCTTCAGCGTCACCACCACGTGACATCTGGTGGAGGTGCGGGGTAACGTTCCCCGTACCTCTCGCAGATGTCACGCGGTGGTTAGGTTGAAGAACACCACTCACTCGTTCACTCACTCTCGCACTGCATAGGTTCAAGAACAATCTGTCCTCTTGGCTGAGTCCATCCCAGTCTTGAACCTATGCAGCGCGAGAGTGAGTGAAAGAAAAGAGGTGAGGGGGCAATCATTCACAGATGCAACACCCGATCGACGTCACCGACTTGCACGGACCAATGGAAAAACTAGGAAAGTGCTCCAAAATGAGAGCGCATGACCATGACGCCCCCCCAAAAACGTTGAACCGAAACTAACAAGCACACGCATGCAGACAAAAACACACGAATACTTACTTAATGTTTCACAATTTAAACGAAACGCAAAAAAGGGGGGATTTCCATGTCAGGGGTTCCTCGGAACAAAAGTGTGCGCGCCTCCTTGGCCACATCACATTGTTGTTTTTTTCTGTGCAGATTTCAGGCAATTAAGTTGAGTGAAATCATCTTTCAAGTAATCACATTTAAAACGAACTTTTACTCATGATCTTCAGACGGTCGTGTTTCTAGCATCCTGATCGAGCACTACAGATAAGAACCGAGTCACAGAGAGGAAGGACGTGATAACGCAGTAGCTCGGTTTCACAGAGAAATCGTGACTGCTTCCTGTGGCTGCGGTGTCCGTGATCGCATTTACTCGAAACTCTTTTTTTACATTCTCGGCAGAGCAATGGAAATCTACCAAGTTTTAGAAACTCAACTCGACATTGAGTTTAACATTGCCACTGACACGTTCGTTGAGAACAAACAAACGCACTCGTTCACAAGACGAGAAACAATGTACACAATTTACTGTGTACGCGAACTTTGGTCGTATTTGTCTTTTTTTTCCTTTCGTTCGATTGTACTGCTCTTTTAGATTCAACGTATATTTACGTCCACATATTTAATTTGGCACCAAGCTAGTCGCGTCTCACGTGCATAAATTTATTTTTATTTTGCTTAATTTCACCTTGTTTTGTGTGCGAAGAAGTTCTTGTGTCTTTTTACGTTACAAGCACATTGTGAGTTTCATCTTTTCGTTGTTTTGTTACTTATGTTTAATGGGTGTCCTTTTGTGTTTCGCTCTCCTATATTTGTAGCATCGGGACGATGCATTTTAAGAGGGGGGTATGGACACGTCTACTTATCTTTATCGGGCGACCACGTTTCGCCGCCTAACAAATGTAATCGCACAGCGTGAGATGGGCCTGCACGCATCTGAAGTTGTGTTATCTGATTTCATCGCGCGACGCGAATGGTGTAGAACTTTGTGGAAGGCACGCGGGTCCGCATGATTAGTCTGGAACATTCGACGACTGCTGTATAAAAGCCGACGCGCTTAAACCGCTGATCAGATTTTCGACGATCGCCGACCGTGTTCGCCGCTATCGTTGAGATATAAGTGTAGACTGTTTTCGTGGGAACAGGTTCGCCCATTAAAAGTTAGTTTTGTCTTTCACAGTATTTCTACTGTGTTCTTCAACGTCACCACCACGTGACAATACATACTCTTCGATAGACTTTGCCTCTTAGTGGGCGCTCACCTTCCCTCGGCCCCCTGTGCGCACGTGACGAGACCCCACGCATGAAGCCGCCGTCCATCTCGGCTCTCCCTCGAACGCTTTCCGCCGAATCTGCAGCATACAACGCGCTGCGACGAGGGAAGAAATTCGCCTGAAGTGTCGCTATAATTGCTATGACAATAAAAGGCACAGAAGCTTAGCTATCGCATGCGTGGAAACATGCTTTCATTCACTCGTCTCGCTGGGGACAATGGTGTAAGGCGACATGGAGACACTTCACAGCTATCAAGGGTCCCAGCCTAAACATAATGGTGAGCCTTCAGTGAAATCAAGAAGGGTGTGCGGTGCAAGGTAACAATAAACGTAAGTTCAAAGTACGGTACGGTCCGCTTCTGCTATATATAAATAAAATAATCAAATATGGGTAGCGGTAAACATACGCAGGACATGCGTAAGCAGAGTTGGTTTAATTCACCTCAGTGTCTAGGCGACACAACGGAAGTGGTTGCACGTCAAAGAAACACTTCTGTGCCCGCCGAAGTAGCACTGTGGCTATGGCATTGCTCGAGGTCGCAGATTTGACCAGCGAGCGTAAACTTTTATTTCAAATCAACAAGATTTAGGCACCCGCATTTTGACGAGGGAGAAATCGTGAGACATATCACATCTCTCGTTTCATAATCCATCAGAAGTGGCGTGGGAAGAAAAAACGTTGAGCCCGATTAGAGTGCAGATAATTGGGGAAAATGCTTGTGATTCTCCTCTCTCTGCATCGTTCTACCTACGGGAGAGAAATAGTGATTAAGGTAAAAACTGTGATCGCGGTATCAGAGACGTCCGCTACACATACAGTATACCAACTATAAGGAACGATCTCTATTCTCAGAGGCCAAATAGAGACGATGTACCTGCTTTAGCGAAGCATTTAGGTGTCTGTCAAAGCAGAAAATCATGACTGATTCCAGGAATTTCGCAAACGTGTGATTTTCCTTCATCTTTGTAGAAAAAGAAAGGCTGTGTTGCATCTGGCAGTACTGCCGCACTGTTTCCGATGGGTGTCGACTAGGTCCGCAATTTGTGAAGCGCGAAAAAAATGAAATTATGGAGATACCACGCACTATGGGAATCTATGGAAGCGAAGCTTTCTGTGCTGTTTGTATTGACTGCCATAATTACTGGCTCATGTTGACTGCAAATATTTAGTTTTTAAAACGGTTTCTGAACACGAGTGTGGTGAGGTGATGATAAACGTTACCTTTTGTGCACCACTACTGTTTGTCTGCTTAGTACACAAAACACAAAGGGAGAGGTGTTTGCTTTAGTTGTTGTCCGCCATATTTCGTCACCTCAGAGAGGCTTGAGCATTGTCATTGGCTCACACGGCACGTCGCATTATGGCAGAAGCCGTAAACTTGATTTTGATGATGAGGCTCTGCATGCCAAAACCACGATCGGATTAAGAGGCATGCCGTAGGGCCCCACTCCGGAATAATTTGAGCTCCGTGGTGCTCTTTAACGTCTCCCTAAATCAATGTAACCGAGAGTTTTTTATTTCTCTCTTGTCAAAATGTGGGTGCCTCGGTCAAATCTGCGACCTCGAGCAATGCCATAGCCGCAGTGCTACTTCGGCGGGCACAGTAGTGTTTATTTGACGTGCGACCGCTACCGATGTGTCGCCTAGACCCTGTGGCGCACTTTAATTAACGCAACTCTGCTTACACATGTCCTGCGTATGTTTACCGCTAGACATACTTTATGCTTCTATTTTTATAAATAGCAGAAGTGGACCATACCGTATCTTGAACTTAAGTTTATGTAGCCTTTCTTTGCCGTCTTACGTTAGCTTTTTCTATTCCACCCCTCACCACTGGTGTTTGTATGAGAACTGCGAACCAAAGGTGGCAAGGCTTTAGTCACTCGTTTCGCGACTGCCTCTGTTCAGCCCATTCTCTGCCTTCTCTTCCCGCTCCTTCCTTCCATTCTACCTAGCTAAACTCTGGATTGGCATGTTGGTAGAAAGGTAAGCGCTGGCGAGGGGTCACGGTCACTTACAGCTGTCAAAAGGCTAATGTGGCCTTGACCCTGAACCTCCAAGGGGCATTGTGCACATTCGACGGGGTGCGGTCAAAACGAGTTCTTCGCGTCTTTTCTCTGCCACGCTCTTTCCATGTATATAGAGCTATTCATCTGGTGAGAAGAATAGGGAGCGCGGCGCATCTTGACGGTATTGCTGTCGCTAGCTGCGGAACGATTTCGGGATGGTTTAGATCTTACTTTGTGAAACTTACGCATGCCTGTTCATATGAGGTCGTAAGGGGAGCCTTTCGATGCACCGGTAACTACAGTACGCGCTTGGGGGCCCAAACATGTGACGCGGATTATAAGCCGCGGTGTGTGTAAGTGTTGTGAACTATTTTGCGTATATACGTTTCAATGAAACGCATAGAATAGAACCGGTGTCTCTGTGTTACCAGCATGATAGGGTAAATCTGCTGTTTATCTGATGGCTCGGCGTAGGGACTAAAACATAAGTGCACATGCTCGCGTGCGGTCAACCTAAGGCAATCACGAAACACCTAAGCGGCAGGCGCTAGCAAATAATTGTGGTACACCGTCATCGTTTTCAGGCATTTTAAGTCTAGTAGGCTTGAAATCACTATATGTTTACGCTAGCCTTCCTGCACGAGGTCGATGGCGCTGCTCAACACAGCGATTACTGCAACTGGTGAACCAGCATGATACATATATGAGGTATGTGAGTCGGCATTGATCTTTTGCCCATTAGAGCCTTAACATATGAGAGGGATCGCATAATAAGAAAGCGATGGCTATGTTTGAGGTCAACATTTCCGTAATACGTGTGAGTGCATTATAGAGAACGGAACGAACACAACCGAAAAAAAAAATTCGGTTATCATCCTCTTCCTGGAAAAACAGAGAAACACGTGCCAAGACCACAATACGAGCTCACATTGTCACGCCGCACAACGTGTATAGATATATAAACATTGACGCTGCATGCTTGGAACATACGCTGTATAGAACAACGGTAACTATAATCCAGCACCTACCCTTGCTTGGGACGCTCGCACAGTTGGTATAGTTCACACTGTAAGTTATGCTGCTATTACTAATCAAAACTATTTTATATTCATGGGTGGAAACCTCATACACAGAACCATGTAATCACGCAATGTAATCTGCAGCTAACAGTTTGAACGCTTGTCAAACTATAACAGTACAGCTGCTATCAAAGCAGAATGGTTCCCACGCGGTTACAATCGTCGTGTATGTTTCGTTGCTCCGAAACCACAGCTTAAAACTAGACCATAATACTGCAATAAGGTCACAATAGTGAATGGAACTGTCAGTAACGCACAATTTATCTCCGAGGCTGATTGTAGGCTCTAACATGTGCGCACACATCGCGCTTCGTGTTCCCTGCGCCTCAACGCCGGTAGAAAGCCCTGCCAAAGTGACTTAAACCACATCAGTACGTCTCATGCAACCGTTTAGCGCGTAGAAGACGCACGTCCTGCTAAATAGACCGTACGAGCGCGAACACAAACACCAGAAACTACCGCCGAGCGTATACCTGCCATGCGAAAGGGAGCACTCGACCAAGCGAGCATGCCGACTGCCCATAGATGGCGCCACAGCGTAGGAAACGCACCTTAGAGACTCAGAAGAGCCACCAGTTATTGACAATTATGTTTGGGAAGGGTGCAACAGAACTAAGTCGGAAAGAAAGGTAGGGGGAGTCGGAACGCTCATCCATCAGGGAGCCAAATGGAAAAGAGTAAGTTCACAATGTCAAGAGCATCTTTGGTTATCAGGTAAAATAAGTGGCAAAGAAACTTGGCTGGGCGTTACGTATTTGTGGACCGGAAAAAATTGCACAGAGAAAAATAAAGAGTTAGTGGAATGCATAAGCGCTGATATTAAGGGTTTCGGGAGTGGTGCTGAAATTGTCCTGTTAGCTAGGTGACATGAATGCCCACATACAGGATTTAGATGGCTATACCGACAATAACGGAAAGTCAATGCTGTACCTTTGTGAGCAAAATAACCTCGTGATCGTGAATACAGGGCCTACGTGTGAAGGACAGATCACGTGGGAAGTGGGAAACCGGCAATCGACCATTGATTACTGTCTGATGACAGAAGGAATTCATGATAAGTTGAGAGAAATGGTCATCGATGAGGAAGGGTTTAACAGCATAGGGAGCGACCATAAGCGCATCATATTGAAAATGGGATATGTAGTTGGGAAAGAGAGCAAGGAGAGCAAAATGGCCAGTCCAAATTTGAACGCTGAACAAATAGCAAATACAGTCACTAGAGTTGAGGAAGAACTTGGCAAATGGCCAAGTAGAGAGTGGGAATATGGTGAGCTTATAAGTGTAATAAAGACAGAAATACGGAAAGAGAACCAACATGTTCGTTGGAAAGGAAAAAAGAAACCGAAACGCTGGTGGAACAAGGAGATACGAGAAGCGATCGCCGAATGACAGAAAGCAACTCGAGAGCACAGGCAGGCAAAGAAGGCGTAGTCGCCACAGGATGAAGTAACTAGTAAATGGGAAATATACCGGGAGAAAAAGTCTATGGTTCAAATACTGGTGCAAACAAAATTAAAAGCTGAAAGTGAACGTTGGTTGTAAGAAATACGTGAGAAACAGAAGGCCGCACCTAGAATATTTTGGAACCACATAAAATTTTTAGGCAGGAAGTCAACCACAATACAACAACATATCCTAGACGAAGATGAAAACAGACTCGAAGGAGAAGCGGCAATAAATTACATCCGAAAAGCAACAGCCGAATCTTTCCAAGGCAATGAAGAGGTTATACTTGTTGAAAAAAAGAGCATGAAAGAGACCCAAGGGGAAAGGCAGCTGGTGCTAACAAATTTAAACTGGAAGAAAGCGGAAGAGAAAATTCCTAAGCGTATAGCCACAGGGCTAGACGAGATTCCCATTAGGCTGATAAATGAACTAGGACCAAAAAGTAACGAAGCTCTGGTGAAAGCAGTGGAAAGAACTTTAAAAGATAGACGAATACCAGACAGCTGGCGACAAAGAATAATGAATTTGATTTATAAAGGAAAGGGGGAGAAAGACAGAATTCACTCGTATAGACCATTGACCATTACATCGGTAATATAAAGGCTCGCAATGCAGGCAATCAAATTAAAGCTTCAAGCATGGACTGATAATAATGGCATTTTGGGAGAGCTTCAGAATGGTTTCAGAATAGGTAGGCGTTTGGATGACAACTTGTTTGTTCTTACTCAGTGTATTGAAATATCAAAAGCAGAAAGCAGACCGTTGTATGTGGCCTTTTTAGAAATTACAGGAGCCTACAACAACGTTGACCGCTACATATTGTGGGATATCCTGGAAGGGGAAGGCTTAGGTAACGATTGTATACAGCTTTTGAGAGGGATTTACCTAGAAAATAACGGTTGCGTTGAATGGGAAGGGATGAGGAGCGAGGAGAATGTTCATATCAACAAGGGACTGAGGCAGGGGTGCCCTTTATCCCCGCTGTTGTTTATGATGTACATGGTGAGGATGGAGAGGGCGCTAGAAGGAAGTAATGTCGGGATTAATCTCTCAAACAAACAGGCGGGTACAGTAATAGAGCGGCAACTCCTAGGTTTATTTTATGCGGATGACATTGTGTTGCTAGCTAACAAGCAAAGTGATTTGCAACGTCTGGCTAATATCTGTGGACAGGAAGGTAACGATTTAGGCTTGAAGTTTAGTGTTAGAAAATCAGGTGTTATGGTATTCAATGAAAACTGTGAACAGACAGCGGAGATACAGGGTCAAGAAATACCTCGGGCAACAGAATATAAATACCTTGGTATATGGATAAACAAAGGCAATGGATATATGGAAACACAGGAGAAAACCATAACAGTAAAGGGGAAGAGAAATGCAGCCATAATGAAGCATAGAGCGCTATGGGGATGCAATAGGTACGAGGTCCTCCGAGGTATGTGGAAAGGTGTAATGGTTCCAGGACTTACTTTTGGAAATGCAGTTGTTGGCTATAAATCAGGGGTACAATCAGGACTCGACGGGAACCAAAGGTCAGTGGGTCGCCGCGCATTGGGCGCTCACGGGAAGACTACAAACGAAGCTATGCAGAGTGATATGGGCTGGACTAGTTGTGAAGTGAGGGAAGCTTGCAGTAAAATTGAGTATGAAGAACGGCTGCGGAATATGGAAGAAAGTAAATGGGCTGGGAGAGTGTTCAGGTATCTGTACAGGAAAAACATTGATTCACAGTGGAGGAAAATAACTAGGAAGCTTACCAGCAAGTATGCGGCCTGTAGGGTGGACAACACAACAACAAAGGTCAAGCGGAAAATAAGAGAAGCTGAATTAATCTCATGGGTGGCGGCAATGGAACAGAAACCTGCCATGAGTAACTATTAAGAGGAAAAAACGAAATCAGGAAACAAACCATTTATGATAACTCAAAGGAAAGCTCATTACTTTTCGCAGCGAGATCAGGATGCCTTAGAACACGTACCTATAAAGCGAGATATAAGAAGGAAGAAGAAGCATGTGCTTGCTGTGGTAAAGCTAGGGAAACTACGGAGCATGTTTTATTAGAATGTGCAGACGTCTACCCAGCAGCCGATTTAGGCACCACTGACCTCCTTGAAGCCCTTGGGTTCAGAGGGAGCAGTGGTAAAGCAAACATGTCCCCAATAGACATTAGTAAGAGGCGACTGGACGATTGGTGGAAGAAAAGTAGGGAAACGACATAAGGCGGAGACGTACAAAAGCACAGTTCGCAATAGGGGATCAGAAAATTTGGGCGTGGCAGTTCATAGGTTTTTTTTGTCTTTTTTCATTGTTTAACCTAGGTAGAATATTAGGCAGTATAGTAGCAAGAGCTTGGTGGCGAAACCCACCGCCCCGTTCCAAAGGGGACGCTCATAACATCCATCCGATTAGGTAGAATATTAGGCAGTATAGTAGCAAGATCTTGGTGGCGCAACCCACCGCCCCGTTCCAAAGGGGACGCTCATAGCATCCATCCATCCATGGTGGCGCCTGTGAAAAAACGGTGTATACCCGCTCTCAGCCGCTCCCCGACAGCAGCAGCAGGAACAGTGGGAAGGACGAAAGAAAACGCACAGAAACTTTCGCTTTAAAACTCATATAAGCACGTATTAGCATTTCGTACTAGACTAGCATTGAGTATACCACCTAAACCCGAGTAAGTCCTGCATACCGTAAACTGCTAAAACAAAAGCAGAAACCATAGCACACAATGGAGGGTGAATCAAAGAACGAATCCATTGGTCCCTGCCCAACACGTTCAACAATTGAACAATGAATGAACTACTTGAACAAAAGGTCACGTGACTATCTTCACTCTCGCGCTCTGCTCACATGTGCATTATTCGGTGCCTTTCGGGTCCTCTCATTCGCGGTCTCTAGAATATTCATTTCTTGCCTGACTAGTCGTCGGCCATGGCCATGAGCTCCTCCATGAACCCGTCATCCACGGTGGAATGGTGACACGTTGCGGGACTGTTGGCACAGGACACCAGGTCACGGTTGACATCCAGCTTGTGCTCGCGTGACGCTGTCTCGGCGCTACCTGTGATGCTTTCTTCAACTGCATCGTCGCCGATACTGCGGCATCCCTTGAAGCGCTTCAGAGGAATGCCTGCGCATAGCACAATAAATGGAAGGCCATAGGTTAGGGTTCTCGAAGATACGAAATTTAGAAATCAAGGCAGTAACGCACATCTCGCAAGATCACAGGAATTGTGCAAGAAGAAACAATACAGAGAAGGAAACAAACTTATCAACCGAAGTAAGTTTCTATCCCAGTCAAAATGCGTGTTCTGAATATTACGGGGGAAGTCACAAAATATTTTATGTTCTCCTTATCGGTCTAATTAGTCATGCTAATTACCACAGTTCTCAAGTATTGAGAATAGGGACAAGCCTACATTTATAAAGTTCTCGAGAGTTCCAAAGAACCTTGTTGACCCTATCGTTTTCATATATCACAGTCTTTCCGTGGGACGCGTAACAAATTATTGCTTACCAATTAAAACAGGAGGAAACGAGAACAAGGTGAAAGCGGGAGGCAACGTTTCGACAAGTGGACTTGTCGAAACGAAAACGCTGTCGAAACTAAAAGTAGGAAATATAAGCTGCTGAACAAGATATTTCATAGAAAGTTGTGCGGTTATATTATTGGAAGTTTACCTCTGTAGCATAACTTGTAACGTTGAATAATCAATCTTGAAAAGTTATGCAATCGGGCACACGACAAAATCAGTGTGACGTGGTGCGTACCACCGTAAACAAACTACATTATTCAGGCTCTCCTCAAATGTTTCGGCCAATTTTGAAACCTTGTGCAGAGTTTGTTAGGACGCCTTGTATTTAAAAAGAATACAAAAGAAATGCTGAGGCTTGTCGCTAGCGCGACTTTCTCGAGCATGCCAACATTTACAACGTGTCCTATCGATGCAATACGCAATACGTTTAAAGCGCCGTTTTGCTTGCAGCAGAGCTGCCACGCAAAACGGCGCTTTAAAGGTATTGCGTATTGCATCGATAGGACACGTTGTAAATGTTGGCATGCTCGAGAATGTCCCGCTAGCGACAAGCCTCGCTTCTGTGCAAACCTTTTGTGAGAACGCCAAGCAGACTACCAATGCTAAAACTTCAAAAAAAAATGCAACGTAAGACACACATGCGCACATAATACGACTGCGAGCGTTGAGAGCAGTAGACGATCCACATTAAACAAAATTCACGTGAAATGTTTTGGATATAAATGTTGCAGTACAGAATATGTTTATATCAAAATTGGAAGCCCAGCGCTTAGGCGAAATACCCAAAAAATAACGGCACACCTATTTAAGGACGGCCCTGCGGGGGCAAGCAAGCAGAAAGCTTTATCAGTTTTTCAGATATTTCGGAAGCTTTCAACATGATGTGGCAAGAAATGCCACACGAGATGTACGCGCCGCAAAAGTCATGGTAATATGTTCCAATTCCGTCTAAAATGTTATGTTGGCGTACCTGCTGTTAGCATAATAATTATATTCTTCAATATTGATAACAAACCTAACAATTGTAACAATCAGTGTTAAGAACTGTCATAAACCCTGCAATGCAAAAAAAGTACTCACCACCACGGTAGACGATGCGTTTCTGAGCTGCGGGTCCTGACGAAGGGCCGGGCTCGGAAACAGCGTCACCGCCTGCAGCCCGCTTGGAGGCCACTGCAGCGCCTGTAGCCAGGATTACAGTCTCCCGTGAAGCCAGCTCCACTCTCCTTGGGCACACCACGCGGCCACTGGGCAGGGTGAAACGCACTCGCTTTGCTGGCATGGCTCCTTTGCTCGGTACAGCGAATCCGATGCACGTCCGCACACAACGAAGTCGGGCGTCGAATGAATTTTTTTTCACTCGCAAGGCAACGCGCGTCTTTCCCTTTCCCTCTCCCACTGCACCAACCAATGGGGTGGTTGGTTAGGAAGCGTCCGTGCAAGGTCAATGTATCTCAAGCCCCGCCCATACTCGTGCCCCCCCCTCCCCGCAGGAGCTGGATCTGACACATTTTAACATAAAACGGAGGAGTAATTGCGCATTTGTAATGCAAAGAAATTTGGAATATTTTTACCTTGTCCCGGCCCAGACATTCCCACCTGTGGCGACGGCAGCAATACAAAAGCCGACATTTACCACTACACCATGCTGCTCTCCCAACGACCACAGAAATAGTCAGGTTTGAAAACGAGACTGATCCACACTTAACCCATTAGGGACCGGTTTCTTTATTTGCTTGCTATCTTGAAAGAAATGTCATATCTTAACTTACATTTATACTAATAATTCATATGCAAGAAATTATTACTCTTGCCTAATTAGTTTTTGAAATACAGCCCGTGACCATATGGTCACACTGGGCCCTTACGCTACAGCAAAATACACGAAGTTAAAAACATTTATTTCAAGCCATGAAACATCACAAAAAACATATATAGCGAATAGTCGAGCACTTATTTAGTGTGATATGGTTTAAATCTTGGAATATACATGCCGACGTCATACTTTGTGCATTGTGTGTGCACCGCGCTGTTGCAATTATCTCATGCACACCTCTACCTCTTGCCATTAGGTATCGGTGCAACAAAGTGGGCCACTTGGTCACACCGCGCACCAGTCAGGGTATCACCAGTCTTTGGTATTCTGCGTAGACCAGGTCCTCTAGGCTTATTGTCCCATCGTATCACGTAGCTTTGTGCAATTTGCCTGCGGAATTCCACCTGCGTGACGTTGAACCCTGTGCTACGAATTAGCGCCCAAGCGTTGCTGATAAATACATCACAAAGTGAAGTGAAAATCGGCCACCATCACTTTTTGCCACGGATTGCAATCCTATAGGCGCCTGCATTGGCATCCATCTGGGCCGTACCTTCTATAAATCTTGTGCTTAGCAACAGTGTTTGGATGGGCCACCTTGATTCGCTTCTCCTCAACATACGAGTACTTGCCCTATCGAGTACGGCGTTGTCAAACAGATCGAACAACTCAACAGCTGAAAAGTCCCTCTAAGCAGCAAAGTTTGGGTCGGGAACTATGCCAAGGCTTGTCTGGAGATCACCCTTCGTCCACTTAGAAGCAGTGGATAATTTTGCCGGAATGGCCAGATCAACTACAGAAGAAGAAACCTCTGATATTCTGTCACCTCGCTCGCCGGGGTCGTCATCGTCCGAGTTGCATCCACCAATGCGGCGTCCGTCAGAGAAAACAGTTTCAGCGCCGGCTAATAGAATGTCAATGAGCCCTGCTTAGAATGTCAATGAGCCCACCTGAGTCTTCATCGGCCGAGTTTTCACCCGAACAGGTGCTAGCCTCTGGCGGCTCGATATAAATCACTGACACGTCGTCACGTTCCTCTACGACTGCTTCGCTATTTCTTCCAACATCAACCTATTCAGACAATAAAATAAGAAATAACCACTGCGAGAACGCGCCAACAGTTGTGCAAGATATGAGAATGCAGTTAAAAATAAATAAAAAGTTAGGCAGCCTAAGGGCCCAGCGTGACCATATGGCAACGCGCAAGATAACACGCTCGTTCATGGATAAATCAAACATTAATCCTTCACAACTGCTCATTGAAGGTCACATATTCAAAGAACAATACGGAGGTAAGGATATCTGACTATTGCTTAAAGAAGTAGTGGGAAAAAAACGCGCTTATCCTTGGAGCAATGCATGGCAACGCTACTCCCAGAGCAACACTTATTCCCTCCTTTGCGAGGGGCTCCCACAAAACGACTGACAGCTGCTGCCACTTGGTATCCATAAAGGGAACTCTATACTGTCAAACGGCACGTCAAAGGTGATTTTGGTGCCGTTTTGTTAATCGTAATTAATTAAAATCCACTGTGCAGACTACCGTGACCATATGGTCACGCTGGTCTTTAATGGGTTAAACCATTGACCTTCTGTCATGACTGTTTAAGGTAAGCGGGGAAAAAAGTGGTGTCTTTCCTAGCAGCGTTCACGTCCGAGCTGCAAACTGGCTGCTGTATAGTTCATTGTTCCGTATATCAGGTGCGTTTCCTTCGCTCGACTTCGTGCTCCAATTCAGCGTTGTATAATGTTTAACTCGGACGGCGTTACTCGGACGATTGAACATCCACCATGCATGGTCAACATTTTGAAATTGTTTTTCCGTCAGTGGGACATCGCGGCCATGACAGTCGAGGAGGGTGTCAGTTTTTCGTCTTCGCTCAGTTACAGGGAAACACGGTGGCTTTTCCGTTATTAACCGCTGCAGTTCTACGCCATTTAGCTTGAATAGCCCGAAGACGCATGTGGTGTGTGCTATACAGGAACCGGGTGCGAGTGAAGCACATTTATCTACACCCCGTAGGCTTGGTTAAAGGAAAAGTAAAGCCAATCAGTGAGGAAATATTGTTCCCTTAAGCATGTATCAGCTGGGACTGTAGATAAGTGCTGTAAAATTGCATTGCAGAGTATAAGGATTTCTGATTTTAGCTTAAATTGAGTTGTCCCAAATTTTTTGAACAGAGGAAGCAATATGAATGACCATACAGCACGCACAACTGATTGATTGGCTGCAGCTATTATGTAAAAGAAACTATAGGCCCCTGCGACGCTGCCGTCGACGACTCAGCGCTAACGCGTGTATGTGAAAACGCCAGTACACGCTATCAATGGCAATGCCGCACTTCGCCATTTCCCTCTCAAGTTTCTTCTTTTTTCATTTTCCGTAGAAGCATGCGCTATCCTCAGCCTCCTAACTTGCGCTTGCTTTTGTTCATGCCACAGATTCTCGAGGTTAAACACAGACTTCTGAATGCAGCTGATGTTACTTGATCGCCTAACCTTGCGACCCATTTCATGCGGGATCGGTAGCCACTTCGAACTTGTTCGCCCCCTTCACGTTTTAAGTATGTTGTGCTGTGATTTTTCGCGGCGCCCTATGTCAGCTAGTATGCGGCGTTCCGGTGTTATCTAGACATACATATTCAAAGTGATGTTGAATATTGAGGGATTATTGTGCATTGGTAAGTGACAGTGTGCGAAGCCGCTGTCGCAGATAGAGGGACCGGTGGGGCGAAGACAACTTAACATCGAGAGCGAACGGGTGAGCGCAAGAAGCCGACGAGAAGAAGCGACGCGCGTGATGTCTGATGCGACGTCAAAACATAATACTAAGAAAGGAACCATTCAGGACCGTACACGTTGGGTGACGTAGAAGAGAATTAAGGAAGAAGAAGAGATGAGTAAGAGACCAAGGGCCGTGTTTGATGCCGTTTGCATTTACATATAATCAACAAAACGAATAACTCTTTCATTGTTCTCTTATAATTTGCTTCTTTTTGTATGTTTCGTTTTCTTGCTTTTTTGCTCACATCGAATTCGTAACATTCCAAAAGTATAGGTAATCGTTTCAGCACGCAATTCTTCGCCATTGATTGATTGATTGAAAACTTTATGGTTCCACCGAGCTGGGGTGCCCGCCTCTTAACTTACAAGTAGGTAGGGGAGGAGGACGAAGCAGTCCCCGCGTGTTGAGGACGGTGAGTCTTCACGGCCTCAACGGCCAGGCGGATTGCTCGACGCTGGTCGTCTTCAGCCTCGCTCTGGAGCAAGGCCTCCCAGGCTTCTCTACTGACAATGTTTTCCTTGGCTCCTGGGGAGCCAGCACACTCCCATATTATATAGTCTAGCGTACCTTCGCCAATCCCGCGTGTGCGTAAGAGCCATAACATGAGGCCATTGTCATCATCATCATCGAGACCCTAGAACGGCGTGCACTGTAAACGAAAATAAACCCAGCTGGGGGTTTTTAAGAGGTGATGTGCCCTAAAACATCCGCTCCTCAAATATTTACTCCGATGTACGGGAGCAAAACAGCGCCATTCCCTCATTTCACTCCGCTGGCTAGCTGCGGGAGTATTAAGGCGACATGACGCGATTTTACTCCGCTTCAAAATCTTGTTCTCCCGTGAAACTCCGACAGGGTGTTTTAAAAACCTCCCCTCCACCGAAAAAGGTTGGTCACGTGGCGCTTCCCATGAGGCTGTGTGCCTCGCCAGCGACCGGGCGCGTTCGGCGGAGCCGGCAGTGCTGATGGCTGACGGTTTGTTTACGTCTGTGAAGTGTCGTTCCGTGACAGCGTTTCGTCAATTTGTTTCCCGTATTTCCTTCCAGAAAGTGTTGCGGTATGCCTGAAGCTAACTGTATCTCAGCTTCAAGTAGATTAGCTGTGATCACTTTGCTGACAACGTTGATTGCAAGAGCAACGTTTTTAAGTGCGGAAAAAGGCTTAGGTATACCTCGAAGCTGCTCACTGGCTCGTGATGTCGGTTCAGGTTCTGACTGTGTTTTCGTGCTGCGTGACCCTGGCCTGTGTTCTTCAGTACGTGGAATGCGACTTCTATGTCTTTTTGGGTACATGCTGGCAACGTCCAGTGTAGTGTTTGAAAGGACCGCGTAGCAATGGCAACAGCAGCCACTGTTCGAGCGACGACATCCGTGGTCGCGTATGAATGGTGTACCCCAAGTTCGTTGCGGTGCTGTGTTGCCAGTGAGAATGAGTGCAAGCAACTGTTTTTATGTATCTGTGAACGGATATCCTCACCGGAAGAAAAACGGTAGGACATAAGTATGCGTACTGAAAATAAAGCTTCTTATTGAGCGATGTGAATCGAATTGTTATCGCGCATATAGGTTTTGGTCACGTCGTTGCTTCCGATATTGCATTAACATTACGCTCTATCCGAGACACTGATTTAGACGCATGCCTGTTGGCTCCGAGTTTAAGGATTCACTCGACAGATCAGCGATGTAGCTTCTTTTCACAGCCGAGAGAGATTGCTTGGACGCAGAGCGAGTAGTGCGGTGTATAAAATGTATGACTACGCAATTTTCGGTGTTACGTCGGCACCTGCGGGTCATGCTCACGCGTAATAATTTTTTGCTACGCTACCACTATATCGCAAAAATTTAATTTTGCTATGTAGCCCACTCACTTACATTTTTGTTGCTTTCTGTAACTAACGCACTACTTTTTTGCCGCGAAGGCCGGCAGTGTGCGAAGTCGCTTCAGCACTCATAGAATGGCATAATTTTGAAAAAAAACATCATTAACTTTTTTCTCTCACTATTCTGAATCAACAGTTTTGTGCTGATTAAGGTATTAAGGTAGAGAGGCAGATCTCGTATGAACGAGCATGTGAATCGTAATTCTGAAAACAGCACAGCTGCTCCCTAGGCGGTTTCGAGGCACACAGTATTGTGGCTATATATACTGGCACCGTTGCTTCTAGAGTATCGCGTGTAGGTGGCATGTCTTCCAAATTTCTGCATTGGGCGTTTCTGAAATGTTTATGTATGTCATGACATATTGACTTGTTTCGTCGAATTTGACGCGGTCTCCTGTGCATATTTCGAAATTTGACCAGCAGCCTCTGCATGTCAACATGTTCGCGCAAACTCACGCGATGCCTCTTTTTATACTCCCGTTGCATCTCGAAAAAGCTCCGTCCTTGCAAAGCAAAAAATTAAAAAGACAGAAAGAAAACTCCCATACTTCCACGCAAAAATTCCGCTCGCAGGGAGTAAAAATTCTACTCCTAACGTACGGAGCATAATAAACTCCGAACCGGGCCGGGGGTCGCTAGAAGACAAGCAGTATACTCCCACGTCGGAGTTATTTCCGTTTACAGTGTGGTGGTGTTCGGACGCAAGTGAGCGCCGAAGAAGTCAGCGTCCACTGCTAGCGGGAGTAAGCAGTCGGGCCGTGGGCCCGAGCTTGCAGATTACCACAGGTGGAACCTGGACTGCCTAACCTGCTCAGTCAGCACAACGTCCCATCGCGTGGCAACCTTGAGTTGCCACGACGGCTCGGCGCTTTTCAACTTCGCGGCCACGTGACAAGAACTGTTGGCGAGGCGTACCCCGCTCTTATTCTAATGTCCTTGTGTATTCTGACACACCTAACAACTTTAGGATTAGAGTAGCGGTGACTTTGATTAATGAGAACTGCATTTGTTACGAGCAGTGTAGAGTGCTTTTCATCCTTTTTCTCCATGCTTTGTTTATGGGTGTTTTCTTTCCACTTTCTATGTGTAAATACACATTCTTCTTTCACTTCTGAAATTTACCGCTTTCATGCTTCATTTGAATGGAAAACATAGATAGCGACATTATTTTAGGTCGCTTTCCATAAACGGACCGTGACAGGGATCAAGGCCTTGCTTAAGGTCTCATACAGGCAGCTTGCGATGTCACTACAACGTAATGACGGCGCCATCTGTAACCGCCACGGCAAACAAACAGTATGTCGGATTTTTGGACGTGGTGAAATGTCGTTTTGCAGAAGCAGCTTTTCTAGCGGTGTTCCACAAATTGCCTTCTCGTGAAAATTCCATCTGCCCATGTTAGGTCACATGGTGGTCGGGAAATCTGAGACGGAAACAAATTATTTAATTTTTCTAATATTAATCATCATATCAAATACATTGGTCCACTCGGGAGGTTTCGACCGTGCCCGTTAGGTCACTCTTACATATGCGGCAATCTCGATGAAGGTTTTACGCGAGGAGGTACGTTGACATCTCGGTGCCTCAATTCCACACGTGTGTTACATAAACTGCGGAAGCCTAGGATCAAGATAAAATCATATTGTACAGCTGCCGCGTATTCAACTGCAAGAAATCAAATTATATCTTAGGGTAATTGCAACTGCTTATGGATGCTACACAGGATAATGTCCAAGAAATCACTGGAATCTCCACTGACCTTGAAAATACTTGATATCGTTTGCAGCTTCTTACAAAGTAAGCATTGACGTATACTTCTCTCATGCCCACACCAGATAGCCATTTCATATGGTCACTGCGGGTTAAATATAGTGATGACCATTCTGTAGCACATGCGCACAACAGGAAATTGGCAAAGAGCCGTGTCCGTGTTTTAATTGTCTCCAATGTCCTGGCACAGTTGCTCATCAAGGAAATTTCGAACAAATTGCTCACAGTTATTCGGGCCATGGAGAGTACATACGTTGAAAAAAGAACCAAGAAATATTTTTATGGTGTAAACTATTTATTGTGCTAATTAATGAATTGTTTATTGTTTTTAGGCTATCCAAAGGTGAAACGTCACTCCAACATATAAGAAACGAAATAGGGGCTTTGCTTTAGGTTTTCTGTGTTTCTTTTATCGTTGCGGCGCATAAAACACAGCGTAGCAGATATGATATATTGTACATTACGTGGGATGATTTCATTACTGCACATACCACAATGGGGGATTTACCAAGAAGTGGCCGTTACATATCATGCAACCGACTGGAGATACTATCCTGGACGGTGTTGAATTCTGTCATCTTGTCATATTTGGTAATGGCGGTATTTTGATCATATCGGAGGCACCTGTGGGCATCTCTAATTGGCTCAAAATGCCGTCATTGCCCAATTCCACGACGTTGCGGAATCGACACTGTCAAGAATAGTGTCCGTAGCTCTTTTACATCATTGCCGCGTGTTGTTGAGGAATATATTTTCCATACATTGGCACATCCCAGGTGATCTGTGATGAAGCAACCTGTACATGCGCAATAACCAAGAAAAAATGAAAAAGAAATACAATACAATGTAACATCTGCCACATTGTGTAGCATCGGCATACGCGAGGGCAGATGCACGTGTCACGTACCTTTGTGCCAAAGAAAACTACACAAAGAGAGTTCTTTTTTTTTGTCGGCCGTAGAAATTCCACTTATCGTTGCTCTCCTAATAAATTAAAGAACGTGTTCAGACACCCGTAGGGCAACTCACGAGCACATCTCTCTCGATGATCAAGTCCACTTGGTGTCGCAAACCTGGGGTGATGAAGAGTGGCCGCAGTGGTCAGCGAATTACCGGTCGCGTTGCCTCTGACCTTAGGGCAAATTGTGCTTGGGAAAACATACACATCATTCTGGAAGCCATCCATCATACCTGATTGCTTAGCGTTAATAACCACCGCAGATTGCAGCCAAGAAGAGCCGCCTGCAGGCCTCTACCCCCCCCCCCCCCTCTCTTGCCCACGCTTATATTGTCACGTGTACCTATCTTTATCGGGCGCCTAACAAATTTTCTCGCACAGCGTGGGATGCGCCTGCGTGTATCAGAAGTTTCTGGAAAATTATCGATGCTTCTATCCGGCTGTCTGTTGTCGCCGAACTTTGTGTTATCTGATTTCATCGCGGGACGGAAATGGTGTAGAGCTTTGTGGAAGGCAGGCGGGTCCGAGTGATTAGTCTGGAACATTCGGCGACTGCTGTATAAAAGCCGACGCGCTTAAACCGCTGATCAGATTTTCGACGATCGCCGACCCTGTTCGCCGCTATCGTTGAGTTATAAGTGTAGCCTGATTTTGTGGGCACAGGTTCGCCCAAAAAAAAGTAGTTTTGTCTTTCACAGTATTGCTACTGTGTTCTTCAGCGTCACCACCACGTGACATCTGGTGGAGGTGCGGGGTAACGTTCCCCGTACCTCTCGCAGATGTCACGCGGTGGTTAGGTTGAAGAACACCACTCACTCGTTCACTCACTCTCGCACTGCATAGGTTCAAGAACAATCTGTCCTCTTGGCTGAGTCCATCCCAGTCTTGAACCTATGCAGCGCGAGAGTGAGTGAAAGAAAAGAGGTGAGGGGGCAATCATTCACAGACGCAACACCCGATCGACGTCACCGACTTGCACGGACCAATGGAAAAACTAGGAAAGTGCTCCAAAATGAGAGCGCATGACCATGACGCCCCCCCAAAAACGTTGAACCGAAACTAACAAGCACACGCATGCAGACAAAAACACACGAATACTTACTTAATGTTTCACAATTTAAACGAAACGCAAAAAAGGGGGGATTTCCATGTCAGGGGTTCCTCGGAACAAAAGTGTGCGCGCCTCCTTGGCCGCATCACATTGTTGTTTTTTTCTGTGCAGATTTCAGGCAATTAAGTTGAGTGAAATCATCTTTCAAGTAATCACATTTAAAACGAACTTTTACTCATGATCTTCAGACGGTCGTGTTTCTAGCATCCTGATCGAGCACTACAGATAAGAACCGAGTCACAGAGAGGAAGGACGTGATAACGCAGTAGCTCGGTTTCACAGAGAAATCGTGACTGCTTCCTGTGGCTGCGGTGTCCGTGATCGCATTTACTCGAAACTCTTTTTTTACATTCTCGGCAGAGCAATGGAAATCTACCAAGTTTTAGAAACTCAACTCGACATTGAGTTTAACATTGCCACTGACACGTTCGTTGAGAACAAACAAACGCACTCGTTCACAAGACGAGAAACAATGTACACAATTTACTCTGTACGCGAACTTTGGTCGTATTTGTCTTTTTTTTTCCTTTCGTTCGATTGTACTGCTCTTTTAGATTCAACGTATATTTACGTCCACATATTTAAGTTGGCACCAAGCTAGTCGCGTCTCACGTGCATAAATTTATTTTTATTTTGCTTAATTTCACCTTGTTTTGTGTGCGAAGAAGTTCTTGTGTCTTTTTACGTTACAAGCACATTGTGAGTTTCATCTTTTCGTTGTTTTGTTACTTATGTTTAATGGGTGTCCTTTTGTGTTTCGCGCTCCTATATTTGTAGCATCGGGACGATGCATTTTAAGAGGGGGGTATGGACACGTCTACTTATCTTTATCGGGCGACCACGTTTCGCCGCCTAACAAATGTAATCGCACAGCGTGAGATGGGCCTGCACGCATCTGAAGTTGTGTTATCTGATTTCATCGCGCGACGCGAATGGTGTAGAACTTTGTGGAAGGCACGCGGGTCCGCATGATTAGTCGGAACATTCGACGACTGCTGTATAAAAGCCGACGCGCTTAAACCGCTGATCAGATTTTCGACGATCGCCGACCGTGTTCGCCGCTATCGTTGAGATATAAGTGTAGACTGTTTTTGTGGGAACAGGTTCGCCCATTAAAAGTTAGTTTTGTCTTTCACAGTATTTCTACTGTGTTCTTCAACGTCACCACCACGTGACAATACATACTCTTCGATAGACTTTGCCTCTTAGTGGGCGCTCACCTTCCCTCGGCCCCCTGTGCGCACGTGACGAGACCCCACGCATGAAGCCGCCGTCCATCTCGGCTCTCCCTCGAACGCTTTCCGCCGAATCTGCAGCATACAACGCGCTGCGACGAGGGAAGAAATTCGCCTGAAGTGTCGCTATAATTGCTATGACAATAAAAGGCACAGAAGCTTAGCTATCGCATGCGTGGAAACATGCTTTCATTCACTCGTCTCGCTGGGGACAATGGTGTAAGGCGACATGGAGACACTTCACAGCTATCAAGGGTCCCAGCCTAAACATAATGGTGAACCTTCAGTGAAATCAAGAAGGGTGTGCGGCGCAAGGTAACAATAAACGTAAGTTCAAAGTACGGTACGGTCCGCTTCTGCTATATATAAATAAAATAATCAAATATGGGTAGCGGTAAACATACGCAGGACATGCGTGGGCAGAGTTGGTTTAATTCACCTCAGTGTCTAGGCGACACAACGGAAGTGGTTGCACGTCAAAGAAACACTTCTGTGCCCGCCGAAGTAGCACTGTGGCTATGGCATTGCTCGAGGTCGCAGATTTGACCAGCGAGCGTAAACTTTTATTTCAAATCAACAAGATTTAGGCACCCGCATTTTGACGAGGGAGAAATCGTGAGACATATCACGTGTCTCGTTTCATAAACCATCAGAAGTGGCGTGGGAAGAAAAAACGTTGAGCCCGATTAGAGTGCAGATAATTGGGGAAAATGCTTGTGATTCTCCTCTCTCTGCATCGTTCTACCTACGGGAGAGAAATAGTGATCAAGGTAAAAACTGTGATCGCGGTATCAGAGACGTCCGCTACACCTACAGTATACCAACTATAAGGAACGATCTCTATACTCAGAGGCCAAATAGAGACGATGTACCTGCTTTAGCGAAGCATTTAGGTGTCTGTCAAAGCAGAAACTCATGACTGATTCCAGGAATTTCGCAAACGTGTGATTTTCCTTCATCTTTGTAGAAAAAGAAAGCTGCGTTGCATCTGGCAGTACTGCCGCACTGTTTCCGATGGGTGTCGACTAGGTCCGCAATTTGTGAAGCGCGAAAAAAATTAAATTATGGAGATACCACGCACTATGGGAATCTATGGAAGCGAAGCTTTCTGTGCTGTTTGTATTGACTGCCATAATTACTGGCTCATGTTGACTGCAAATATTTAGTTTTTAAAACGGTTTCTGAACACGAGTGTGGTGAGGTGATGATAAACGTTACCTTTTGTGCACCACTACTGTTTGTCTGCTTAGTACACAAAACACAAAGGGAGAGGTGTTTGCTTTAGTTGTTGTCCGCCATATTTCGTCACCTCAGAGAGGGTTGAGCATTGTCATTGGCTCACACGGCACGTCGCATTATGGCAGAAGCCTTAAACTTGATTTTGATGATGAGGCTCTGCATGCCAAAACCACGATCGGATTAAGAGGCATGCCGTAGGGCCCCACTCCGGAATAATTTGAGCTCCGTGGTGCTCTTTAACGTCTCCCTAAATCAATGTAACCGAGAGTTTTTTTTTTCTCTCTTGTCAAAATGTGGGTGCCTCGGTCAAATCTGCGACCTCGAGCAATGCCATAGCCGCAGTGCTACTTTGGCGGGCACAGTAGTGTTTATTTGACGTGCGACCGCTACCGATGTGTCGCCTAGACCCTGTGGCGCACTTTAATTAACGCAACTCTGCTTACACATGTCCTGCGTATGTTTACCGCTAGACATACTTTATGCTTCTATTTTTATAAATAGCAGAAGTGGACCATACCGTATCTTGAACTTAAGTTTATGTAGCCTTTCTTTGCCGTCTTACGTTAGCTTTTTCTATTCCACCCCTCACCCCTGGTGTTTGTTTGAGAACTGCGAACCAAAGGTGGCAAGGCTTTAGTTACTCGTTTCGCGACTGCCTCTGTTCAGCCCATTCTCTGCCTTCTCTTCCCGCTCCTTCCTTCCATTCTACCTAGCTAAACTCTGGATTGGCATGTTGGTAAAAAGGTAAGCGCTGGCGAGGGGTCACGGTCACTTACAGCTGTCAAAAGGCTAATGTGGCCTTGACACTGAACCTCCAAGGCGCATTGTGCACATTCGACGGGGTGCGGTCAAAACGAGTTCTTCGCGTCTTTTCTCTGCCACGCTCTTTCCATGTATATAGAGCTTTTCATCTGGTGAGAAGAATAGGGAGCGCGGTGCATCTTGACGGTATTGCTGTCGCTAGCTGCGGAACGATTTCGGGATGGTTTAGATCTTACTTTGTGAAACTTACGCATGCCTGTTCATATGAGGTCGTAAGGGGAGCCTTTCGATGCACCAGTAACTACAGTACGCGCTTGGGGGCCCAAACATGTGACGCGGATTATAAGCCGCGGTGTGTGTAAGTGTTGTGAACTATTTTGCGTATATACGTTTCAATGAAACGCATAGAATAGAACCGGTGTCTCTGTGTTACCAGCATGATAGGGTAAATCTGCTGTTTATCTGATGGCTCGGCGTAGGGACTAAAACATAAGTGCACATGCTCGCGTGCGGTCAACCTAAGGCAATCACGAAACACCTAAGCGGCAGGCGCTAGCAAATAATTGTGGTACACCGTCATCGTTTTCAGGCATTTTAAGTCTAGTAGGCTTGAAATCACTATATGTTTACGCTAGCCTTCCTGCACGAGGTCGATGGCGCTGCTCAACACAGCGATTACTGCAACTGGTGAACCAGCATGATACATATATAAGGTATGTGAGTCGGCATTGATCTTTTGCCCATTAGAGCCTTAACATATGAGAGGGATCGCATAATAAGAAAGCGATGGCTATGTTTGAGGTCAACATTTCCGTAATACGTGTGAGTGCATTTTAGAGAACGGAACGAACACAACCGAAAAAAAAAAATTCGGTTATCATCTTCTTTCTGGAAAAACAGAGAAACACGTGCCAAGACCACAATACGAGCTCACATTGTCACGCCGCACAACGTGTATAGATATATAAACATTGACGCTGCATGCTTGGAACATACGCTGCATAGAACAACGGTAACTATATTCCAGCACCTACCCTTGCTTGGGACGCTCGCACAGTTGGTATAGTTCACACTGTAAGTTATGCTGCTATTACTAATCAAAACTATTTTATATTCATGGGTGGAAACCTCATACACAGAACCATGTAATCACGCAATGTAATCTGCAGCTAACAGTTTGAACGCTTGTCAAACTATAACAGTACAGCTGCTATCAAAGCAGAACGGTTCCCACGCGGTTACAATCGTCGTGTATGTTTCGTTGCTCCGAAACCACAGCTTAAAACTAGACCATAATACTGCAATAAGGTCACAATAGTGAATGGAACTGTCAGTAACGCACAATTTATCTCCGAGGCTGATTGTAGGCTCTAACATGTGCGCACACATCGCGCTTCGTGTTCCCTGCGCCTCAACGCCGGTAGAAAGCCCTGCCAAAGTGACTTAAACCACATCAGTACGTCTCATGCAACCGTTTAGCGCGTAGAAGACGCACGTCCTGCTAAATAGACCGTACGAGCGCGAACACAAACACCAGAAACTACCGCCGAGCGTATACCTGCCATGCGAAAGGGAGCACTCGACCAAGCGAGCATGCCGACTGCCCATAGATGGCGCCACAGCGTAGGAAACGCACCTTAGAGACTCAGAAGAGCCACCAGTTATTGACAATTATGTTTGGGAAGGGTGCAACAGAACTAAGTCGGAAAGAAAGGTAGGGGGAGTCGGAACGCTCATCCATCAGGGAGCCAAATGGAAAAGAGTAAGTTCACAATGTCAAGAGCATCTTTGGTTATCAGGTAAAATAAGTGGCAAAGAAATTTGGCTGGGCGTTACGTATTTGTGGACTGGAAAAAATTGCACAGAGAAAAATAAAGAGTTAGTGGAATGAATAAGCGCTGATATTAAGGGTTTCGGGAGTGGTGCTGAAATTGTCCTGTTAGCTAGGTGACATGAATGCCCACATACAGGATTTAGATGGCTATACCGACAATAACGGAAAGTCAATGCTGTACCTTTGTGAGCAAAATAACCTCGTGATCGTGAATACAGGGCCTACGTGTGAAGGACAGATCACGTGGGAAGTGGGAAACCGGCAATCGACCATTGATTACTGTCTGATGACAGAAGGAATTCATGATAAGTTGAGAGAAATGGTCATCGATGAGGAAGGGTTTAACAGCATAGGGAGCGACCATAAGCGCATCATATTGAAAATGGGATATGTAGTTGGGAAAGAGATCAAGGAGAGAAAAATGGCCAGTCCAAATTTGAACGCTGAACAAATAGCAAATACAGTCACTAGAGTTGAGGAAGAACTTGGCAAATGGCCAAGTAAAGAGTGGGAATATGGTGAGCTTATAAGTGTAATAAAGACAGAAATACGGAAAGAGAACCAACATGTTCGTTGGAAAGGAAAAAAGAAACCGAAACGCTGGTGGAACAAGGAGATACGAGAAGCGATCGCCGAATGACAGAAAGCAACTCGAGAGCACAGGCAGGCAAAGAAGGCGTAGTCGCCACAGGATGAAGTAACTAGTAAATGTGAAATATACCGGGAGAAAAAGTCTATGGTTCAAATACTGGTGCAAACAAAATTAAAAGCTGAAAGTGAACGTTGGTTGTAAGAAATACGTGAGAAACAGAAGGCCGCACCTAGAATATTTTGGAACCACATAAAATTTTTAGGCAGGAAGTCAACCACAATACAACAACATATCCTAGACGAAGATGAAAACAGACTCGAAGGAGAAGCGGCAATAAATTACATCCGAAAAGCAACAGCCGAATCTTTCCAAGGCAATGAAGAGGTTATACTTGTTGAAAAAAAGAGCATGAAAGAGACCCAAGGGGAAAGGCAGCTGGTGCTAACAAATTTAAACTGGAAGAAAGCGGAAGAGAAAATTCCTAAGCGTATAGCCACAGGGCTAGACGAGATTCCCATTAGGCTGATAAATGAACTAGGACCAAAAAGTAAGGAAGCTCTGGTGAAAGCAGTGGAAAGAACTTTAAAAGATAGACGAATACCAGACAGCTGGCGACAAAGAATAATGAATTTGATTTATAAAGGAAAGGGGGAGAAAGACAGAATTCACTCGTATAGACCATTGACCATTACATCGGTAATATAAAGGCTCGCAATGCAGGCAATCAAATTAAAGCTTCAAGCATGGACTGATAATAATGGCATTTTGGGAGAGCTTCAGAATGGTTTCAGAATAGGTAGGCGTTTGGATGACAACTTGTTTGTTCTTACTCAGTGTATTGAAATATCAAAAGCAGAAAGCAGACCGTTGTATGTGGCCTTTTTAGAAATTACAGGAGCCTACGACAACGTTGACCGCAACATATTGTGGGATATCCTGGAAGGGGAAGGCTTAGGTAACGATTGTATACAGCTTTTGAGAGGGATTTACCTAGAAAATACCGGTTGCGTTGAATGGGAAGGGATGAGGAGCGAGGAGAATGTTCATATCAACAAGGGACTGAGGCAGGGGTGCCCTTTATCCCCGCTGTTGTTTATGATGTACATGGTGAGGATGGAGAGGGCGCTAGAAGGAAGTAATGTCGGGATTAATCTCTCAAACAAACAGGCGGGTACAGTAATAGAGCGGCAACTCCTAGGTTTATTTTATGCGGATGACATTGTGTTGCTAGCTAACAAGCAAAGTGATTTGCAACGTCTGGCTAATATCTGTGGACAGGAAGGTAACGATTTAGGCTTGAAGTTTAGTGTTAGAAAATCAGGTGTTATGGTATTCAATGAAAACTGTGAACAGACAGCGGAGATACAGGGTCAAGAAATACCTCGGGCAACAGAATATAAATACCTTGGTATATGGATAAACAAAGGCAATGGATATATGGAAACACAGGAGAAAACCATAACAGTAAAGGGGAAGAGAAATGCAGCCATAATGAAGCATAGAGCGCTATGGGGATGCAATAGGTACGAGGTCCTCAGAGGTATGTGGAAAGGTGTAATGGTTCCAGGACTTACTTTTGGAAATGCAGTTGTTGGCTATAAATCAGGGGTACAATCAGGACTCGGCGGGAACCAAAGGTCAGTGGGTCGCCGCGCATTGGGCGCTCACGGGAAGACTACAAACGAAGCTATGCAGAGTGATATGGGCTGGACTAGTTGTGAAGTGAGGGAAGCTTGCAGTAAAATTGAGTATGAAGAACGGCTGCGGAATATGGAAGAAAGTAAGTGGGCTGGGAGAGTGTTCAGGTATCTGCACAGGAAAAACATTGATTCACAGTGGAGGAAAATAACTAGGAAGCTTACCAGCAAGTATGCGGCCTGTAGGGTGGACAACACAACAACAAAGGTCAAGCGGAAAATAAGAGAAGCTGCATTAATCTCATGGGTGGCGGCAATGGAACAGCAACCTGCCATGAGTAACTATTAAGAGGAAAAAACGAAATCAGGAAACAAACCATTTATGATAACTCAAAGGGAAGCTCATTACTTTTCGCAGCGAGATCAGGATGCCTTAGAACAAGTACCTATAAAGCGAGATATAAGAAGGAAGAAGAAGCATGTGCTTGCTGTGGTAAAGCTAGGGAAACTACTGAGCATGTTTTATTAGAATGTGCAGACGTCTACCCAGCAGCCGATTTAGGCACCACTGACCTCCTTGAAGCCCTTGGGTTCAGAGGGAGCAGTGGTAAAGCAAACATGTCCCCAATAGACATTAGTAAGAGGCGACTGGACGATTGGTGGAAGAAAAGTAGGGAAACGACATAAGGCGGAGACGTACAAAAGCAAAGTTCGCAATAGGGGATCAGAAAATTTGGGCGTGGCAGTTCATAGGTTTTTTTTGTCTTTTTTCATTGTTTAACCTAGGTAGAATATTAGGCAGTATAGTAGCAAGAGCTTGGTGGCGAAACCCACCGCCCCGTTCCAAAGGGGACGCTCATAACATCCATCCGATTAGGTAGAATATCAGGCAGTATAGTAGCAAGATCTTGGTGGCGCAACCCACCGCCCCGTTCCAAAGGGGACGCTCATAGCATCCATCCATCCATGGTGGCGCCTGTGAAAAAACGGTGTATACCCGCTCTCAGCCGCTCCCCGACAGCAGCAGCAGGAACAGTGGGAAGGACGAAAGAAAACGCACAGAAAATTTCGCTTTAAAACTCATATAAGCACGTATTAGCATTTCGTACTAGACTAGCATTGAGCATACCACCTAAACCCGAGTAAGTCCTGCATACCGTAAACTGCTAAAACAAAAGCAGAAACCATAGCACACAATGGAGGGTGAATCAAAGAACGAATCCATTAGTCCCTGCCCAACACGTTCAACAATTGAACAATGAATGAACTACTTGAACAAAAGGTCACGTGAATATCTTCACTCTCGCGCTCTGCTCACATGTGCATTATTCGGTGCCTTTCGGGTCCTCTCATTCGCGGTCTCTAGAATATTCATTTCTTGCCTGACTAGTCGTCGGCCATGGCCATGAGCTCCTCCATGAACCCGTCATCCACGGTGGAATGGTGACACGTTGCGGGACTGTTGGCACAGGACACCAGGTCACGGTTGACATCCAGCTTGTGCTCGCGTGACGCTGTCTCGGCGCCACCTGTGATGCTTTCTTCAACTGCATCGTCGCCGATACTGCGGCATCCCTTGAAGCGCTTCAGAGGAATGCCTGCGCATAGCACAATAAATGGAAGGCCATAGGTTAGGGTTCTCGAAGATATGAAATTTAGAAATCAAGGCAGTAACGCACATCTCGCAAGATCACAGGAATTGTGCAAGAAGAAACAATACAGAGAAGGAAACAAACTTATCAACCGAAGTAAGTTTCTATCCCAGTCAAAATGCGTGTTCTGAATATTACGGGGGAAGTCACAAAATATTTTATGTTCTCCTTATCGGTCTAATTAGTCATGCTAATTACCACAGTTCTCAAGTATTGAGAATAGGGACAAGCCTACATTTATAAAGTTCTCGAGAGTTCCAAAGAACCTTGTTGACCCTATCGTTTTCATATATCACAGTCTTTCCGTGGGACGCGTAACAAATTATTGCTTACCAACTAAAACAGGAGGAAACGAGAACAAGGTGAAAGCGGGAGGCAACGTTTCGACAAGTGGACTTGTCGAAACGAAAACGCTGTCGAAACTAAAAGTAGGAAATATAAGCTGCTGAACAAGATATTTCATAGAAAGTTGTGCGGTTATATTATTGGAAGTTTACCTCTGTAGCATAACTTGTAACGTTGAATAATCAATCTTGAAAAGTTATGCAATCGGGCACACGACAAAATCAGTGTGACGTGGTGCGTACCACCGTAAACAAACTACATTATTCAGGCTCTCCTCAAATGTTTCGGCCAATTTTGAAACCTTGTGCAGAGTTTGTTAGGACGCCTTGTATTTAAAAAGAATACAAAAGAAATGCTGAGGCTTGTCGCTAGCGCGACTTTCTCGAGCATGCCAACATTTACAACGTGTCCTATCGATGCAATACGCAATACGTTTAAAGCGCCGTTTTGCTTGCAGCAGAGCTGCCACGCAAAACGGCGCTTTAAAGGTATTGCGTATTGCATCGATAGGACACGTTGTAAATGTTGGCATGCTCGAGAATGTCCCGCTAGCGACAAGCCTCGCTTCTGTGCAAACCTTTTGTGGGAACGCCAAGCGGACTACCAATGCTAAAACTTCAAAAAAAAATGCAACGTAAGACACACATGCGCACATAATACGACTGCGAGCGTTGAGAGCAGTAGACGATCCACATTAAACAAAATTCACGTGAAATGTTTTGGATATAAATGTTGCAGTACAGAATATGTTTATATCAAAATTGGAAGCCCAGCGCTTAGGCGAAATACCCAAAAAATAACGGCACACCTATTTGAGGACGGCCCTGCGGGGGCAAGCAAGCAGAAAGCTTTATCAGTTTTTCAGATATTTCGGAAGCTTTCAAGATGATGTGGCAAGAAATGCCACACGAGATGTACGCGCCGCAAAAGTCATGGTAATATGTTCCAATTCCGTCTAAAATGTTATGTTGGCGTACCTGCTGTTAGCATATTAATTATATTCTTCAATATTGATAACAAACCTAACAATTGTAACAATCAGTGTTAAGAACTGTCATAAACCCTGCAATGCAAAAAAAGTACTCACCACCACGGTAGACGATGCGTTTCAGAGCTGCGGGTCCTGACGAAGGGCCGGGCTCGGAAACAGCGTCACCGCCTGCAGCCCGCTTGGAGGCCACTGCAGCGCCTGTAGCCAGGATTACAGTCTCCCGTGAAGCCAGCTCCACTCTCCTTGGGCACACCACGCGGCCACTGGGCAGGGTGAAACGCACTCGCTTTGCTGGCATGGCTCCTTTGCTCGGTACAGCGAATCCGATGCACGTCCGCACACAACGAAGTCGGGCGTCGAATGAATTTTTTTTCACTCGCAAGGCAACGCGCGTCTTTCCCTTTCCCTCTCCCACTGCACCAACCAATGGGGTGGTTGGTTAGGAAGCGTCCGTGCAAGGTCAATGTATCTCAAGCCCCGCCCATACTCGTGCCGCCCCCCCCCCCCCCGCAGGAGCTGGATCCGACACATTTTAACATAAAACGGAGGAGTAATTGCGCATTTGTAATGCAAAGAAATTTGGAATATTTTTACCTTGTCCCGGCCGAGACATTCCCACCTGTGGCGACGGCAGCAATACAAAAGCCGACATTTACCACTACACCGTGCTGCTCTCCCAACGACCACAGAAATAGTCAGGTTTGAAAACGAGACTGATCCACACTTAAACCATTGACGTTCTGTCATGACTGTTTAAGGTAAGCGGGGAAAAAAGTGGTGTCTTTCCTAGCAGCGTTCACGTCCGAGCTGCAAACTGGCTGCTGTATAGTTCATTGTTCCGTATATCAGGTGCGTTTCCTTCGCTCGACTTCGTGCTCCAATTCAGCGTTGTATAATGTTTAACTCGGACGGCGTTACTCGGACGATTGAACATCCACCATGCATGCTCAACATTTTGAAATTGTTTTTCCGTCAGTGGGACATCGCGGCCATGACAGTCGAGGAGGGTGTCAGTTTTTCGTCTTCGCTCAGTTACAGGGAAACACGGTGGCTTTTCCGTTATTAACCGCTGCAGTTCTACGCCATTTGGCTTGAATAGCCCGAAGACGCATGTGGTGTGTGCTATACAGGAACCGGGTGCGAGTGAAGCACATTTATCTACACCCCGTAGGCTTGGTTAAAGGAAAAGTAAAGCCAATCAGTGAGGAAATATTGTTCCCTTAAGCATGTATCAGCTGGGACTGTAGATAAGTGCTGTAAAATTGCATTGCAGAGTATAAGGATTTCTGATTTTAGCTTAAATTGAGTTGTCCCAAATTTTTTGAACAGAGGAAGCATTATGAATGACCATACAGCACGCACAACTGATTGATTGGCTGCAGCTATTATGTGAAAGAAACTATAGGCCCCTGCGACGCTTCCGTCGACGACTCAGCGCTTACGCGTGGATGTGAAAACGCCAGTACACGCTATCAATGCCAATGCCGCACTTCGCCATTTCCCTCTCAAGTTTCTTCTTTTTTCATTTTCCGTAGAAGCATGCGCTATCCTCAGCCTCCTAACTTGCGCTTGCTTTTGTTCATGCCACAGATTCTCGAGGTTAAACACAGACTTCTGAATGCAGCTGATGTTACTTGATCGCCTAACCTTGCGACCCATTTCATGCGGGATCGGTAGCCACTTCGAACTTGTTCGCCCCCTTCACGTTTTAAGTGTGTTGTGCTGTGATTTTTCGCGGCGCCCTATGTCAGCTAGTATGCGGCGTTCCGGTGTTATCTAGAATACATATTCAAAGTGATGTTGAATATTGAGGGATTATTGTGCATTGGTAAGTGACAGTGTGCGAAGCCGCTGTCGCAGATAAAGGGACCGGTGGGGCGAAGACAACTTAACATCGAGAGCGAACGGGTGAGCGCAAGAAGCCGACGAGAAGAAGCGACGCGCGTGATGTCTGATGCGACGTCAAAACATAATACTAAGAAAGGAACCATTCAGGACCGTACACGTTGGGTGACGTAGAAGAGAATTAAGGAAGAAGAAGAGATGAGTAAGAGACCAAGGGCCGTGTTTGATGCCGTTTGCATTTACATATAATCAACAAAACGAATAACTCTTTCATTGTTCTCTTATAATTTGCTTCTTTTTGTATGTTTCGTTTTCTTGCTTTTTTGCTCACATCGAATTCGTAACATTCCAAAAGTATAGGTAATCGTTTCAGCACGCAATTCTTCGCCATTGATTGATTGATTGAAAACTTTATTGTTCCACCGAGCTGGGGTGCCCGCCTCTTAACTTACACGTAGGTAGGGGAGGAGGACGAAGCAGTCCCCGCGTGTTGAGGACGGTGAGTCTTCACGGCCTCAACGGCCAGGCGGATTGCTCGACGCTGGTCGTCTTCAGCCTCGCTCTGGAGCAAGGCCTCCCAGGCTTCTCTACTGACAATGTTTTCCTTGGCCCCTGGGGAGCCAGCACACTCCCGTATTATATAGTCTAGCGTACCTTCGCCAATCCCGCTTGTGCGTAAGAGCCATAACATGAGGCCATTGTCATCATCATCATCGAGGCCCTAGAACGGCGTGCACTGTAAACGAAAATAAACCCAGCTGGGGGTTTTTAAGAGGTGATGTGCCCTAAAACATCCGCTCCTCAAATATTTACTCCGATGTACGGGAGCAAAACAGCGCCATTCCCTCATTTCACTCCGCTGGCTAGCTGCGGGAGTATTAAGGCGACATGACGCGATTTTACTCCGCTTCAAAATCTTGTTCTCCCGTGAAACTCCGACAGGGTGTTTTAAAAAACTCTCCTCCACCGAAAAAGGTTGGTCACGTGGCGCTTCCCATGAGGCTGTGTGCCTCGCCAGCGACCGGGCGCGTTCGGCGGAGCCGGCAGTGCTCATGGCTGACGGTTTGTTTACGTCTGTGAAGTGTCGTTCCGTGACAGCGTTTCGTCAATTTGTTTCCCGTATTTCCTTCCAGAAAGTGTTACGGTATGCCTGAAGCTAACTGTATCTCAGCTTCAAGTAGATTAGCTGTGATCACTTTGCTGACAACGTTGATTGCAAGAGCAACGTTTTTAAGTGCGGAAAAAGGCTTAGGTATACCTCGAAGCTGCTCACTGGCTCGTGATGTCGGTTCAGGTTCTGACTGTGTTTTCGTGCTGCGTGACCCTGGCCTGTGTTCTTCAGTACGGGGAATGCGACTTCTATGTCTTTTTGGGTACATGCTGGCAACGTCCAGTGTAGTGTTTGAAAGGACCGCGTAGCAATGGCAACAGCAGCCACTGTTCGAGCGACGACATCCGTGGTCGCGTATGAATGGTGTACCCCAAGTTCGTTGCGGTGCTGTGTTGCCAGTGAGAATGAGTGCAAGCAACTGTTTTTATGTATCTGTGAACGGATATCCTCACCGGAAGAAAAACGGTAGGACATAAGTATGCGTACTGAAAATGAAGCTTCTTATTGAGCGATGTGAATCGAATTGTTATCGCGCATATAGGTTTTGGTCACGTCGTTGCTTCCGATATTGCATTAACATTACGCTCTATCCGAGACACTGATTTAGACGCATGCCTGCTGGCTCCGAGTTTAAGGATTCACTCGACAGATCAGCGATGTAGCTTCTTTTCACAGCCGAGAGAGATTGCTTGGACGCAGAGCGAGTAGTGCGGTGTATAAAATGTATGACTACGCATTTTTCGGTGTTACGTCGGCACCTGCGGGTCATGCTCACGCGTAATAATTTTTTGCTACGTTACCACTATATCGCAAAAATTTAATTTTGCTATGTAGCCCACTCACTTGCATTTTTGTTGCTTTCTGTAACTAACGCACTACTTTTTTGCCGCGAAGGCCGGCAGTGTGCGAAGTCGCTTCAGCACTCATAGAATGGCATAATTTTGAAAAAAACATCATTAACTTTTTTCTCTCACTATTCTGAATTAACAGTTTTGTGCTGATTAAGGTATTAAGGTAGAGAGGCAGATCTCCTATGAACGAGCATGTGAGTCGTAATTCTGAAAACAGCACAGCTGCTCCCTAGGCGGTTTCGAGGCACACAGTATTGTGGCTATATATACTGGCACCGTTGCTTCTAGAGTATCGCGTGTAGGTGGCATGTCTTCCAAATTTCTGCATTGGGCGTTTCTGAAATGTTTATGTATGTCATGACATATTGACTTGTTTCGTCGAATTTGACGCGGTCTCCTGTGCATATTTCGAAATTTGACCAGCAGCCTCTGCATGTCAACATGTTCGCGCAAACTCACGCGATGCCTCTTTTTATACTCCCGTTGCATCTCGAAAAAGCTCCGTCCTTGCAAAGCAAAAAATTAAAAAGACAGAAAGAAAACTCCCATAATTCCACGCAAAAAATCCGCTCGCACGGAGTAAAAATTCTACTCCGATCGTACGGAGCATAATAAACTCCGAACCGGGCCGGGGGTCGCTAGAAGACAAGCAGTATACTCCCACGTCGGAGTTATTTCCGTTTACAGTGTGGTGGTGTTCGGACGCAAGTGAGCGCCGAAGAAGTCAGCGTCCACTGCTAGCGGGAGTAAGCAGTCGGGCCGTGGGCCCGAGCTTGCAGATTACCACAGGTGGAACCTGGACTGCCTAACCTGCTCAGTCAGCACAACGTCCCATCGCGTGGCAACCTTGAGTTGCCACGACGGCTCGGCGCTTTTCAACTTCGCGGCCACGTGACAAGAACTGTTGGCGAGGCGTACCCCGCTCTTATTCTAATGTACTTGTGTATTCTGACACACCTAACAACTTTAGGATTAGAGTAGCGGTGACTTTGATTAATGAGAACTGCATTTGTTACGAGCAGTGTAGAGTGCTTTTCATCCTTTTTCTCCATGCTTTGTTTATGGGTGTTTTCTTTCCACCTTCTATGTGTAAATACACATTCTTCTTTCACTTCTGAAATTTACCGCTTTCATGCTTCATTTGAATGGAAAACATAGATAGCGACATTATTTTAGGTCGCTTTCCATAAACGGACCGTAACAGGGATCAAGGCCTTGCTTAAGGTCTCATACAGGCAGCTTGCGATGTCACTACAACGTAATGACGGCGCCATCTGTAACCGCCACGGCAAACAAACAGCATGTCGGATTTTCGGACGTGGTGAAATGTCGTTTTGCAGAAGCAGCTTTTCTAGCGGTGTTCCACAAATTGCCTTCTCGTGAAAATTCCATCTGCCCATGTTAGGTCACATGGTGGTCGGGAAATCTGAGACGGAAACAAATTATTTAATTTTTCTAATATTAATCATCATATCAAATACATTGGTCCACTCGGGAGATTTCGACCGTGCCCGTTAGGTCACTCTTACATATGCGGCAATCTCGATGAAGGTTTTACGCGAGGAGGTACGTTGACATCTCGGTGCCTCAATTCCACACGTGTGTTACATAAACTGCGGAAGCCTAGGATCAAGATAAAATCATATTGTACAGCTGCCGCGTATTCAACTGCAAGAAATCAAATTATATCTTAGGGTATTTGCAACTGCTTATGGATGCTACACAGGATAATGTCCAAGAAATCACTGGAATCTCCACTGACCTTGAAAATACTTGATATCGTTTGCAGCTTCTTACAAAGTAAGCATTGACGTATACTTCTCTCTTGCCCACACCAGATAGCCATTTCATATGGTCACTGCGGGTTAAATATAGTGATGACCATTCTGTAGCACATGCGCACAACAGGAAATTGGCAAAGAGCCGTGTCCGTGTTTTAATTGTCTCCAATGTCCTGGCACAGTTGCTCATCAAGGAAATTTCGAACAAATTGCTCACAGTTATTCGGGCCATGGAGAGTACATACGTTGAAAAAAGAACCAAGAAATATTTTTTATGGTGTAAACTATTTATTGTGCTAATTAATGAATTGTTTATTGTTTTTAGGCTATCCAAAGGTGAAACGTCACTCCAACATATAAGAAACGAAATAGGGGCTTTGCTTTAGGTTTTCTGTGTTTCTTTTATCGTTGCGGCGCATAAAACACAGCGTAGCAGATATGATATATTGTACATTACGTGGGATGATTTCATTACTGCACATACCACAATGGGGGATTTACCAAGAAGTGGCCGTTACATATCATGCAACCGACTGGAGATACTATCCTGGACGGTGTTGAATTCTGTCATCTTGTCATATTTGGTAATGGCGGTATTTTGATCATATCGGAGGCACCTGTGGGCATCTCTAATTGGCTCAAAATGCCGTCATTGCCCAATTCCACGACGTTGCGGAATCGACACTGTCAAGAATAGTGTCCGCAGCTCTTTTACATCATTGCCGCGTGTAGTTGAGGAATATATTTTCCATACATTGGCACATCCCAGGTGATCTGTGATGAAGCAACCTGTACATGCGCAAAAACCAGGAAAAAATGAAAAAGAAATACAATACAATGTAACATCTGCCACATTGTGTAGCATCGGCATACGCGAGGGCAGATGCACGTGTCACGTACCTTTGTGCCAAAGAAAACTACACAAAGAGAGTTCTTTTTTTTTGTCGGCCGTAGAAATTCCACTTATCGTTGCTCTCCTAATAAATTAAAGAACGTGTTCAGACACCCGTACGGCAACTCACGAGCACATCTCTCTCGATGATCAAGTCCACTTGGTGTCGCAAACCTGGGGTGATGAAGAGTGGCCGCAGTGGTCAGCGAATTACCTGTCGCGTTGCCTCTGACCTTAGCGCAAATTATGCTTGGGAAAACATACACATCATTCTGGAAGCCATCCATCATACCTGATTGCTTAGCGTTAATAACCACCGCAGATTGCAGCCAAGAAGAGCCGCCTGCAGGCCTCTACCCCCCCCCCCTCTCTTGCCCACGCTTATATTGTCACGTGTACCTATCTTTATCGGGCGCCTAACAAATTTTCTCGCACAGCGTGGGATGCGCCTGCGTGTATCCGAAGTTTCTGAAAAATTATCGATGCTTCTATCCGGCTGTCTGTTGTCGCCGAACTTTGTGTTATCTGATTTCATCGCGGGACGGAAATGGTGTAGAGCTTTGTGGAAGGCAGGCGGGTCCGAGTGATTAGTCTGGAACATTCGGCGACTGCTGTATAAAAGCCGACGCGCTTAAACCACTGATCACATTTTCGACGATCGCCGACCCTGTTCGCCGCTATCGTTGAGTTATAAGTGTAGCCTGATTTTGTGGGCACAGGTTCGCCCCAAAAAAAAGTAGTTTTGTCTTTCACAGTATTGCTACTGTGTTCTTCAGCGTCACCACCACGTGACATCTGGTGGAGGTGCGGGGTAACGTTCCCCGTACCTCTCGCAGATGTAACGCGGTGGTTAGGTTGAAGAACACCACTCACTCGTTCACTCACTCTCGCACTGCATAGGTTCAAGAACAATCTGTCCTCTTGGCTGAGTCCATCCCAGTCTTGAACCTATGCAGCGCGAGAGTGAGTGAAAGAAAAGAGGTGAGGGGGCAATCATTCACAGACGCAACACCCGATCGACGTCACCGACTTGCACGGACCAATGGAAAAACTAGGAAAGTGCTCCAAAATGAGAGCGCATGACCATGACGCCCCCCCAAAAACGTTGAACCGAAACTAACAAGCACACGCATGCAGACAAAAACACACGAATACTTACTTAATGTTTCACAATTTAAACGAAACGCAAAAAAGGGGGGATTTCCATGTCAGGGGTTCCTCGGAACAAAAGTGTGCGCGCCTCCTTGGCCGCATCACATTGTTGTTTTTTTCTGTGCAGATTTCAGGCAATTAAGTTGAGTGAAATCATCTTTCAAGTAATCACATTTAAAACGAACTTTTACTCATGGTCTTCAGACGGTCGTGTTTCTAGCATCCTGATCGAGCACTACAGATAAGAACCGAGTCACAGAGAGGAAGGACGTGTTAACGCAGTAGCTCGGTTTCACAGAGAAATCGTGACTGCTTCCTGTGGCTGCGGTGTCCGTGATCGCATTTACTCGAAACTCTTTTTTTACATTCTCGGCAGAGCAATGGAAATCTACCAAGTTTTAGAAACTCAACTCGACATTGAGTTTAACATTGCCACTGACACGTTCGTTGAGAACAAACAAACGCACTCGTTCACAAGACGAGAAACAATGTACAAAATTTACTGTGTACGCGAACTTTGGTCGTATTTGTCTTTTTTTTCCTTTCGTTCGATTGTACTGCTCTTTTAGATTCAACGTATATTTACGTCCACATATTTAAGTTGGCACCAAGCTAGTCGCGTCTCACGTGCATAAATTTATTTTTATTTTGCTTAATTTCACCTTGTTTTGTGTGCGAAGAAGTTCTTGTGTCTTTTTACGTTACAAGCACATTGTGAGTTTCATCTTTTCGTTGTTTTGTTACTTATGTTTAATGGGTGTCCTTTTGTGTTTCGCTCTCCTATATTTGTAGCATCGGGACGATGCATTTTAAGAGGGGGGTATGGACACGTCTACTTATCTTTATCGGGCGACCACGTTTCGCCGCCTAACAAATGTAATCGCACAGCGTGAGATGGGCCTGCACGCATCTGAAGTTGTGTTATCTGATTTCATCGCGCGACGCGAATGGTGTAGAACTTTGTGGAAGGCACGCGGGTCCGCATGATTAGTCTGGAACATTCGACGACTGCTGTATAAAAGCCGACGCGCTTAAACCGCTGATCAGATTTTCGACGATCGCCGACCGTGTTCGCCGCTATCGTTGAGATATAAGTGTAGACTGTTTTCGTGGGAACAGGTTCGCCCATTAAAAGTTAGTTTTGTCTTTCACAGTATTTCTACTGTGTTCTTCAACGTCACCACCACGTGACAATACATACTCTTCGATAGACTTTGCCTCTTAGTGGGCGCTCACCTTCCCTCGGCCCCCTGTGCGCACGTGACGAGACCCCACGCATGAAGCCGCCGTCCATCTCGGCTCTCCCTCGAACGCTTTCCGCCGAATCTGCAGCATACAACGCGCTGCGACGAGGGAAGAAATTCGCCTGAAGTGTCGCTATAATTGCTATGACAATAAAAGGCACAGAAGCTTAGCTATCGCATGCGTGGAAACATGCTTTCATTCACTCGTCTCGCTGGGGACAATGGTGTAAGGCGACATGGAGACACTTCACAGCTATCAAGGGTCCCAGCCTAAACATAATGGTGAACCTTCAGTGAAATCAAGAAGGGTGTGCGGCGCAAGGTAACAATAAACGTAAGTTCAAAGTACGGTACGGTCCGCTTCTGCTATATATAAATAAAATAATCAAATATGGGTAGCGGTAAACATACGCAGGACATGCGTAAGCAGAGTTGGTTTAATTCACCTCAGTGTCTAGGCGACACAACGGAAGTGGTTGCACGTCAAAGAAACACTTCTGTGCCCGCCGAAGTAGCACTGTGGCTATGGCATTGCTCGAGGTCGCAGATTTGACCAGCGAGCGTAAAATTTTATTTCAAATCAACAAGATTTA
The DNA here is from genome assembly GCF_038994185.2 of Dermacentor albipictus. Taxonomy (NCBI): domain Eukaryota; kingdom Metazoa; phylum Arthropoda; class Arachnida; order Ixodida; family Ixodidae; genus Dermacentor; species Dermacentor albipictus. The sequence goes on from NC_091822.1 coordinate 98,681,182, forward strand.
GGCACCCGCATTTTGACGAGGGAGAAATCGTGAGACATATCACGTGTCTCGTTTCATAAACCATCAGAAGTGGCGTGGGAAGAAAAAACGTTGAGCCCGATTAGAGTGCAGATAATTGGGGAAAATGCTTGTGATTCTCCTCTCTCTGCATCGTTCTACCTACGGGAGAGAAATAGTGATCAAGGTAAAAACTGTGATCGCGGTATCAGAGACGTCCGCTACACATACAGTATACCAACTATAAGGAACGATCTCTATTCTCAGAGGCCAAATAGAGACGATGTACCTGCTTTAGCGAAGCATTTAGGTGTCTGTCAAAGCAGAAAATCATGACTGATTCCAGGAATTTCGCAAACGTGTGATTTTCCTTCATCTTTGTAGAAAAAGAAAGGCTGTGTTGCATCTGGCAGTACTGCCGCACTGTTTCCGATGGGTGTCGACTAGGTCCGCAATTTGTGAAGCGCGAAAAAAATTAAATTATGGAGATACCACGCACTATGGGAATCTATGGAAGCGAAGCTTTTTGTGCTGTTTGTATTGACTGCCATAATTACTGGCTCATGTTGACTGCAAATATTTAGTTTTTAAAACGGTTTCTGAACACGAGTGTGGTGAGGTGATGATAAACGTTACCTTTTGTGCACCACTACTGTTTGTCTGCTTAGTACACAAAACACAAAGGGAGAGGTGTTTGCTTTAGTTGTTGTCCGCCATATTTCGTCACCTCAGAGAGGGTTGAGCATTGTCATTGGCTCACACGGCACGTCGCATTATGGCAGAAGCCTTAAACTTGATTTTGATGATGAGGCTCTGCATGCCAAAACCACGATCGGATTAAGAGGCATGCCGTAGGGCCCCACTCCGGAATAATTTGAGCTCCGTGGTGCTCTTTAACGTCTCCCTAAATCAATGTAACCGAGAGTTTTTTATTTCTCTCTTGTCAAAATGTGGGTGCCTCGGTCAAATCTGCGACCTCGAGCAATGCCATAGCCGCAGTGCTACTTCGGCGGTTCACAGTAGTGTTTATTTGACGTGCGACCGCTACCGATGTGTCGCCTAGACCCTGTGGCGCACTTTAACGCAACTCTGCTTACACATGTCCTGCGTACGTTTACCGCTAGACATACTTTATGCTTCTATTTTTATAAATAGCAGAAGTAGACCATACCGTATCTTGAACTTAAGTTTATGTAGCCTTTCTTTGCCGTCTTACGTTAGCTTTTTCTATTCCACCCCTCACCCCTGGTGTTTGTATGAGAACTGCGAACCAAAGGTGGCAAGGCTTTAGTCACTCGTTTCGCGACTGCCTCTGTTCAGCCCATTCTCTGCCTTCTCTTCCCGCTCCTTCCTTCCATTCTACCTAGCTAAACTCTGGATTGGCATGTTGGTAAAAAGGTAAGCGCTGGCGAGGGGTCACGGTCACTTACAGCTGTCAAAAGGCTAATGTGGCCTTGACCCTGAACCTCCAAGGGGCATTTTGCACATTCGACGGGTTGCGGTAAAAACGAGTTCTTCGCGTCTTTTCTCTGCCACGCTCTTTCCATGTATATAGAGCTATTCATCTGGTGAGAAGAATAGGGAGCGCGGCGCATCTTGACGGTATTGCTGTCGCTAGCTGCGGAACGATTTCGGGATGGTTTAGATCTTACTTTGTGAAACTTACGCATGCCTGTTCATATGAGGTCGTAAGGGGAGCCTTTCGATGCACCGGTAACTACAGTACGCGCTTGGGGGCCCAAACATGTGACGCGGATTATAAGCCGCGGTGTGTGTAAGTGTTGTGAACTATTTTGCGTATATACGTTTCAATGAAACGCATAGAATAGAACCGGTGTCTCTGTGTTACCAGCATGATAGGGTAAATCTGCTGTTTATCTGATGGCTCGGCGTAGGGACTAAAACATAAGTGCACATGCTCGCGTGCGGTCAACCTAAGGCAATCACGAAACACCTAAGCGGCAGGCGCTAGCAAATAATTGTGGTACACCGTCATCGTTTTCAGGCATTTTAAGTCTAGTAGGCTTGAAATCACTATATGTTTACGCTAGCCTTCCTGCACGAGGTCGATGGCGCTGCTCAACACAGCGATTACTGCAACTGGTGAACCAGCATGATACATATATAAGGTATGTGAGTCGGCATTGATCTTTTGCCCATTAGAGCCTTAACATATGAGAGGGATCGCATAATAAGAAAGCGATGGCTATGTTTGAGGTCAACATTTCCGTAATACGTGTGAGTGCATTATAGAGAACGGAACGAACACAACCGAAAAAAAAAATTCGGTTATCATCCTCTTTCTGGAAAAACAGAGAAACACGTGCCAAGACCACAATACGAGCTCACATTGTCACGCCGCACAACGTGTATAGATATATAAACATTGACGCTGCATGCTTGGAACATACGCTGTATAGAACAACGGTAACTATAATCCAGCACCTACCCTTGCTTGGGACGCTCGCACAGTTGGTATAGTTCACACTGTAAGTTATGCTGCTATTACTAATCAAAACTATTTTATATTCATGGGTGGAAACCTCATACACAGAACCATGTAATCACGCAATGTAATCTGCAGGTAACAGTTTGAACGCTTGTCAAACTATAACAGTACAGCTGCTATCAAAGCAGAACGGTTCCCACGCGGTTACAATCGTCGTGTATGTTTCGTTGCTCCGAAACCACAGCTTAAAACTAGACCATAATACTGCAATAAGGTCACAATAGTGAATGGAACTGTCAGTAACGCACAATTTATCTCCGAGGCTGATTGTAGGCTCTAACATGTGCGCACACATCGCGCTTCGTGTTCCCTGCGCCTCAACGCCGGTAGAAAGCCCTGCCAAAGTGACTTAAACCACATCAGTACGTCTCATGCAACCGTTTAGCGCGTAGAAGACGCACGTCCTGCTAAATAGACCGTACGAGCGCGAACACAAACACCAGAAACTACCGCCGAGCGTATACCTGCCATGCGAAAGGGAGCACTCGACCAAGCGAGCATGCCGACTGCCCATAGATGGCGCCACAGCGTAGGAAACGCACCTTAGAGACTCAGAAGAGCCACCAGTTATTGACAATTATGTTTGGGAAGGGTGCAACAGAACTAAGTCGGAAAGAAAGGTAGGGGGAGTCGGAACGCTCATCCATCAGGGAGCCAAATGGAAAAGAGTAAGTTCACAATGTCAAGAGCATCTTTGGTTATCAGGTAAAATAAGTGGCAAAGAAACTTGGCTGGGCGTTATGCATTTGTGGACCGGAAAAAATTGCACAGAGAAAAATAAAGAGTTAGTGGAATGCATAAGCGCTGATATTAAGGGTTTCGGGAGTGGTGCTGAAATTGTCCTGTTAGCTAGGTGACATGAATGCCCACATACAGGATTTTGATGGCTATACCGACAATAACGGAAAGTCAATGCTGTACCTTTGTGAGCAAAATAACCTCGTGATCGTGAATACAGGGCCTACGTGTGAAGGACAGATCACGTGGGAAGTGGGAAACCGGCAATCGACCATTGATTACTGTCTGATGACAGAAGGAATTCATGATAAGTTGAGAGAAATGGTCATCGATGAGGAAGGGTTTAACAGCATAGGGAGCGACCATAAGCGCATCATATTGAAAATGGGATATGTAGTTGGGAAAGAGAGCAAGGAGAGCAAAATGGCCAGTCCAAATTTGAACGCTGAACAAATAGCAAATACAGTCACTAGAGTTGAGGAAGAACTTGGCAAATGGCCAAGTAAAGAGTGGGAATATGGTGAGCTTATAAGTGTAATAAAGACAGAAATACGGAAAGAGAACCAACATGTTCGTTGGAAAGGAAAAAAGAAACCGAAACGCTGGTGGAACAAGGAGATACGAGAAGCGATCGCCGAATGACAGAAAGCAACTCGAGAGCACAGGCAGGCAAAGAAGGCGTAGTCGCCACAGGATGAAGTAACTAGTAAATGGGAAATATACCGGGAGAAAAAGTCTATGGTTCAAATACTGGTGCAAACAAAATTAAAAGCTGAAAGTGAACGTTGGTTGTAAGAAATACGTGAGAAACAGAAGGCCGCACCTAGAATATTTTGGAACCACATAAAATTTTTAGGCAGGAAGTCAACCACAATACAACAACATATCTTAGACGAAGATGAAAACAGACTCGAAGGAGAAGCGGCAATAAATTACATCCGAAAAGCAACAGCCGAATCTTTCCAAGGCAATGAAGAGGTTATACTTGTTGAAAAAAAGAGCATGAAAGAGACCCAAGGGGAAAGGCAGCTGGTGCTAACAAATTTAAACTGGAAGAAAGCGGAAGAGAAAATTCCTAAGCGTATAGCCACAGGGCTAGACGAGATTCCCATTAGGCTGATAAATGAACTAGGACCAAAAAGTAAGGAAGCTCTGGTGAAAGCAGTGGAAAGAACTTTAAAAGACAGACGAATACCAGACAGCTGGTGACAAAGAATAATGAATTTGATTTATAAAGGAAAGGGGGAGAAAGACAGAATTCACTCGTATAGACCATTGACCATTACATCGGTGATATAAAGGCTCGCAATGCAGGCAATCAAATTAAAGCTTCAAGCATGGACTGATAATAATGGCATTTTGGGAGAGCTTCAGAATGGTTTCAGAATAGGTAGGCGTTTGGATGACAACTTGTTTGTTCTTACTCAGTGTATTGAAATATCAAAAGCAGAAAGCAGACCGTTGTATGTGGCCTTTTTAGAAATTACAGGAGCCTACGACAACGTTGACCGCAACATATTGTGGGATATCCTGGAAGGGGAAGGCTTAGGTAACGATTGTATACAGCTTTTGAGAGGGATTTACCTAGAAAATACCGGTTGCGTTGAATGGGAAGGGATGAGGCGCGAGGAGAATGTTCATATCAACAAGGGACTGAGGCAGGGGTGCCCTTTATCCCCGCTGTTGTTTATGATGTACATGGTGAGGATGGAGAGGGCGCTAGAAGGAAGTAATGTCGGGATTAATCTCTCAAACAAACAGGCGGGTACAGTAATAGAGCGGCAACTCCTAGGTTTATTTTATGCGGATGACATTGTGTTGCTAGCTAACAAGCAAAGTGATTTGCAACGTCTGGCTAATATCTGTGGACAGGAAGGTAACGATTTAGGCTTGAAGTTTAGTGTTAGAAAATCAGGTGTTATGGTATTCAATGAAAACTGTGAACAGACAGCGGAGATACAGGGTCAATAAATACCTCGGGCAACAGAATATAAATACCTTGGTATATGGATAAACAAAGGCAATGGATATATGGAAACACAGGAGAAAGCCATAACAGTAAAGGGGAAGAGAAATGCAGCCATAATGAAGCATAGAGCGCTATGGGGATGCAATAGGTACGAGGTCCTCCGAGGTATGTGGAAAGGTGTAATGGTTCCAGGACTTACTTTTGGAAATGCAGTTGTTGGCTATAAATCAGGGGTACAATCAGGACTCGACGGGAACCAAAAGTCAGTGGGTCGCCGCGCATTGGGCGCTCACGGGAAGACTACAAACGAAGCTATGCAGAGTGATATGGGCTGGACTAGTTGTGAAGTGAGGGAAGCTTGCAGTAAAATTGAGTATGAAGAACGGCTGCGGAATATGGAAGAAAGTAAATGGGCTGGGAGAGTGTTCAGGTATCTGTACAGGAAAAACATTGATTCACAGTGGAGGAAAATAACTAGGAAGCTTACCAGCAAGTATGCGGCCTGTAGGGTGGACAACACAACAACAAAGGTCAAGCGGAAAATAAGAGAAGCTGAATTATTCTCATGGGTGGCGGCAATGGAACGGAAACCTGCCATGAGTAACTATTAAGTGGAAAAAACGAAATCAGGAAACAAACGATTTATGATAACTCAAAGGAAAGCTCATTACTTTTCGCAGCGAGATCAGGATGCCTTAGAACACGTACCTATAAAGCGAGATATAAGAAGGAAGAAGAAGCATGTGCTTGCTGTGGTAAAGCTAGGGAAACTACGGAGCATGTTTTATTAGAATGTGCAGACGTCTACCCAGCAGCCGATTTAGGCACCACTGACCTCCTTGAAGCCCTTGGGTTCAGAGGGAGCAGTGGTAAAGCAAACATGTCCCCAATAGACATTAGTAAGAGGCGACTGGACGATTGGTGGAAGAAAAGTAGGGAAACGACATAAGGCGGAGACGTACAAAAGCACAGTTCGCAATAGGGGATCAGAAAATTTGGGCGTGGCACTTCATAGGTTTTTTTGTCTTTTTTCATTGTTTAACCTAGGCAGAATATTAGGCAGTATAGTAGCAAGAGCTTGGTGGCGAAACCCACCGCCCCGTTCCAAAGGGGACGCTCATAACATCCATCCGATTAGGTAGAATATTAGGCAGTATAGTAGCAAGATCTTTTTTTTTTTATTCAGAATACCCCTAAAGGCCCTCTCGCAGGAGGGTATTACATAGGGGGTGGTGGTGCAGTAACGCATACAGATGTAATAAGTGAGTAGTAAGCTGAAAACAAAAATTGGGAACTAATAAACAATAACCATAAAAGATAATAATACAAAAGGAATAAGATTATTGTGGTGGTAAAAAATAATCAGAAGTGCACAAGAAGAATACGTATCACAAATACACGAAAAATGGAGGGTAATTTGAGTCATAGAAAGCACTCAGACCATTAATGTATAACGAATCAGTAAACAATACAAAACGTAAACTTAAAAGAAAAAGGCAAAACACCGCAATAAAAATAGGAACAATAACCAAAACAATATGCATGTTACATAGAGGACAAGATCTTTTAACATCATTCTTAACAAAAAAAAAATCTTGGTGGCGCAACCCACCGCCCCGTTCCAAAGGGGACGCTCATAGCATCCATCCATCCATGGTGGCGCCTGTGAAAAAACGGTGTATACCCGCTCTCAGCCGCTCCCCGACAGCAGCAGCAGGAACAGTGGGAAGGACGAAAGAAAACGCACAGAAAATTTCGCTTTAAAACTCATATAAGCACGTATTAGCATTTCGTGCTAGACTAGCATTGAGTATACCACCTAAACCCGAGTAAGTCCTGCATACCGTAAACTGCTAAAACAAAAGCAGAAACCATAGCACACAATGGAGGGTGAATCAAAGAACGAATCCATTGGTCCCTGCCCAACACGTTCAACAATTGAACAATGAATGAACTACTTGAACAAAAGGTCACGTGACTATCTTCACTCTCGCGCTCTGCTCACATGTGCATTATTCGGTGCCTTTCGGGTCCTCTCCTTCGCGGTCTCTAGAATATTCATTTCTTGCCTGACTAGTCGTCGGCCATGGCCATGAGCTCCTCCATGAACCCGTCATCCACGGTGGAATGGTGACACGTTGCGAGACTGTTGGCACAGGACACCAGGTCACGGTTGACATCCAGCTTGTGCTCGCGTGACGCTGTCTCGGCGCCACCTGTGATGCTTTCTTCAACTGCATCGTCGCCGATACTGCGGCATCCCTTGAAGCGCTTCAGAGGAATGCCTGCGCATAGCACAATAAATGGAAGGCCATAGGTTAGGGTTCTCGAAGATACGAAATTTAGAAATCAAGGCAGTAACGCACATCTCGCAAGATCACAGGAATTGTGCAAGAAGAAACAATACAGAGAAGGAAACAAACTTATCAACCGAAGTAAGTTTCTATCCCAGTCAAAATGCGTGTTCTGAATATTACGGGGGAAGTCCCAAAATATTTTATGTTCTCCTTATCGGTCTAATTAGTCATGCTAATTACCACAGTTCTCAAGTATTGAGAATAGGGACAAGCCTACATTTATAAAGTTCTCGAGAGTTCCAAAGAACCTTGTTGACCCTATCGTTTTCATATATCACAGTCTTTCCGTGGGACGCGTAACAAATTATTGCTTACCAACTAAAACAGGAGGAAGACGGGAGGAAACGAGAACAAGGTGAAAGCGGGAGGCAACGTTTCGACAAGTGGACTTGTCGAAACGAAAACGCTGTCGAAACTAAAAGTAGGAAATATAAGCTGCTGAACAAGATATTTCATAGAAAGTTGTGCGGTTATATTATTGGAAGTTTACCGCTGTAGCATAACTTGTAACGTTGAATAATCAATCTTGAAAAGTTATGCAATCGGGCACACGACAAAATCAGTGTGACGTGGTGCGTACCACCGTAAACAAACTACATTATTCAGGCTCTCCTCAAATGTTTCGGCCAATTTTGAAACCTTGTGCAGAGTTTGTTAGGACGCCTTGTATTTAAAAAGAATACAAAAGAAATGCTGAGGCTTGTCGCTAGCGCGACTTTCTCGAGCATGCCAACATTTACAACGTGTCCTATCGATGCAATACGCAATACGTTTAAAGCGCCGTTTTGCTTGCAGCAGAGCTGCCACGCAAAACGGCGCTTTAAAGGTATTGCGTATTGCATCGATAGGACACGTTGTAAATGTTGGCATGCTCGAGAATGTCCCGCTAGCGACAAGCCTCGCTTCTGTGCAAACCTTTTGTGAGAACGCGAAGCGGACTACCAATGCTAAAACTTCAAAAAAAATGCAACGTAAGACACACATGCGCACATAATACGACTGCGAGCGTTGAGAGCAGTAGACGATCCACACTAAACAAAATTCACGTGAAATGTTTTGGATATAAATGTTGCAGTAGAGAATATGTTTATATCAAAATTGGAAGCCCAGCGCTAAGGCGAAATACCCAAAAAATAACGGCACACCTATTTGAGGACGGCCCTGCGGGGGCAAGCAAGCAGAAAGCTTTATCAGTTTTTCAGATATTTCGGAAGCTTTCAACATGATGTGGCAAGAAATGCCACACGAGATGTACGCGCCGCAAAAGTCATGGTAATATGTTCCAATTCCGTCTAAAATGTTATGTTGGCGTACCTGCTGTTAGCATATTAATTATATTCTTCAATATTGATAACAAACCTAACAATTGTAACAATCAGTGTTAAGAACTGTCATAAACCCTGCAATGCAAAAAAAGTACTCACCACCACGGTAGACGATGCGTTTCTGAGCTGCGGGTCCTGACGAAGGGCCGGGCTCGGAAACAGCGTCACCGCATGCAGCCCGCTTGGAGGCCACTGCAGCGCCTGTAGCCAGGATTACAGTCTCCCGTGAAGCCAGCTCCACTCTCCTTGGGCACACCACGCGGCCACTGCGCAGGGTGAAACGCACTCGCTTTGCTGGCATGGCTCCTTTGCTCGGTACAGCGAATCCGATGCACGTCCGCACACAACGAAGTCGGGCGTCGAATGAATTTTTTTTCACTCGCAAGGCAACGCGCGTCTTTCCCTTTCCCTCTCCCACTGCACCAACCAATGGGGTGGTTGGTTAGGAAGCGTCCGTGCAAGGTCAATGCATCTCAAGCCCCGCCCATACTCGTGCCGCCCCCCCCCCCCCGCAGGAGCTGGATCCGACACATTTTAACATAAAACGGAGGAGTAATTGCGCATTTGTAATGCAAGGAAATTTGGAATATTTTTACCTTGTCCCGGCCCAGACATTCCCACCTGTGGCGACGGCAGCAATACAAAAGCCGACATTTACCACTACACCATGCTGCTCTCCCAACGACCACAGAAATAGTCAGGTTTGAAAACGAGACTGATCCACACTTAAACCATTGACGTTCTGTCATGACTGTTTAAGGTAAGCGGGGAAAAAAGTGGTGTCTTTCCTAGCAGCGTTCACGTCCGAGCTGCAAACTGGCTGCTGTATAGTTCATTGTTCCGTATATCAGGTGCGTTTCCTTCGCTCGACTTCGTGCTCCAATTCAGCGTTGTATAATGTTTAACTCGGACGGCGTTACTCGGACGATTGAACATCCACCATGCATGGTCAACATTTTGAAATTGTTTTTCCGTCAGTGGGACATCGCGGCCATGACAGTCGAGGAGGGTGTCAGTTTTTCGTCTTCGCTCAGTTACAGGGAAACACGGTGGCTTTTCCGTTATTAACCGCTGCAGTTCTACGCCATTTGGCTTGAATAGCCCGAAGACGCATGTGGTGTGTGCTATACAGGAACCGGGTGCGAGTGAAGCACATTTATCTACACCCCGTAGGCTTGGTTAAAGGAAAAGTAAAGCCAATCAGTGAGGAAATATTGTTCCTTTAAGCATGTATCAGCTGGGACTGTAGATAAGTGCTGTAAAATTGCATTGCAGAGTATAAGGATTTCTGATTTTAGCTTAAATTGAGTTGTCCCAAATTTTTTGAACAGAGGAAGCATTATGAATGACCATACAGCACGCACAACTGATTGATTGGCTGCAGCTATTATGTGAAAGAAACTATAGGCCCCTGCGACGCTTCCGTCGACGACTCAGCGCTTACGCGTGGATGTGAAAACGCCAGTACACGCTATCAATGCCAATGCCGCACTTCGCCATTTCCCTCTCAAGTTTCTTCTTTTTTCATTTTCCGTAGAAGCATGCGCTATCCTCAGCCTCCTAACTTGCGCTTGCTTTTGTTCATGCCACAGATTCTCGAGGTTAAACACAGACTTCTGAATGCAGCTGATGTTACTTGATCGCCTAACCTTGCGACCCATTTCATGCGGGATCGGTAGCCACTTCGAACTTGTTCGCCCCCTTCACGTTTTAAGTATGTTGTGCTGTGATTTTTCGCGGCGCCCTATGTCAGCTAGTATGCGGCGTTCCGGTGTTATCTAGACATACATATTCAAAGTGATGTTGAATATTGAGGGATTATTGTGCATTGGTAAGTGACAGTGTGCGAAGCCGCTGTCGCAGATAAAGGGACCGGTGGGGCGAAGACGACTTAACATCGAGAGCGAACGGGTGAGCGCAAGAAGCCGACGAGAAGAAGCGACGCGCGTGATGTCTGATGCGACGTCAAAACATAATACTAAGAAAGGAACCATTCAGGACCGTACACGTTGGGTGACGTAGAAGAGAATTAAGGAAGAAGAAGAGATGAGTAAGAGACCAAGGGCCGTGTTTGATGCCGTTTGCATTTACATATAATCAACAAAACGAATAACTCTTTCATTGTTCTCTGATAATTTGCTTCTTTTTGTATGTTTCGTTTTCTTGCTTTTTTGCTCACATCGAATTCGTAACATTCCAAAAGTATAGGTAATCGTTTCAGCACGCAATTCTTCGCCATTGATTGATTGATTGAAAACTTTATTGTTCCACCGAGCTGGGGTGCCCGCCTCTTAACTTACACGTAGGTAGGGGAGGAGGACGAAGCAGTCCCCGCGTGTTGAGGACGGTGAGTCTTCACGGCCTCAACGGCCAGGCGGATTGCTCGACGCTGGTCGTCTTCAGCCTCGCTCTGGAGCAAGGCCTCCCAGGCTTCTCTACTGACAATGTTTTCCTTGGCCCCTGGGGAGCCAGCACACTCCCATATTATATAGTCTAGCGTACCTTCGCCAATCCCGCGTGTGCGTAAGAGCCATAACATGAGGCCATTGTCATCATCATCATCGAGACCCTAGAACGGCGTGCACTGTAAACGAAAATAAACCCAGCTGGGGGTTTTTAAGAGGTGATGTGCCCTAAAACATCCGCTCCTCAAATATTTACTCCGATGTATGGGAGCAAAACAGCGCCATTCCCTCATTTCACTCCGCTGGCTAGCTGCGGGAGTACTAAGGCGACATGACGCGATTTTACTCCGCTTCAAAATCTTGTTCTCCCGTGAAACTCCGACAGGGTGTTTTAAAAAACTCCCCTCCACCGAAAAAGGTTGGTCACGTGGCGCTTCCCATGAGGCTGTGTGCCTCGCCAGCGACCGGGCGCGTTCGGCGGAGCCGGCAGTGCTCATGGCTGACGGTTTGTTTACGTCTGTGAAGTGTCGTTCCGTGACAGCGTTTCGTCAATTTGTTTCCCGTATTTCCTTCCAGAAAGTGTTACGGTATGCCTGAAGCTAACTGTATCTCAGCTTCAAGTAGATTAGCTGTGATCACTTTGCTGACAACGTTGATTGCAAGAGCAACGTTTTTAAGTGCGGAAAAAGGCTTAGGTATACCTCGAAGCTGCTCACTGGCTCGTGATGTCGGTTCAGGTTCTGATTGTGTTTTCGTGCTGCGTGACCCTGGCCTGTGTTCTTCAGTACGTGGAATGCGACTTCTATGTCTTTTTGGGTACATGCTGGCAACGTCCAGTGTAGTGTTTGAAAGGACCGCGTAGCAATGGCAACAGCAGCCACTGTTCGAGCGACGACATCCGTGGTCGCGTATGAATGGTGTACCCCAAGTTCGTTGCGGTGCTGTGTTGCCAGTGAGAATGAGTGCAAGCAACTGTTTTTATGTATCTGTGAACGGATATCCTCACCGGAAGAAAAACGGTAGGACATAAGTATGCGTCTGAAAATAAAGCTTCTTATTGAGCGATGTGAATCGAATTGTTATCGCGCATATAGGTTTTGGTCACGTCGTTGCTTCCGATATTGCATTAACATTACGCTTTATCCGAGACACTGATTTAGACACATGCCTGCTGGCTCCGAGTTTAAGGATTCACTCGACAGATCAGCGATGTAGCTTCTTTTCACAGCCGAGAGAGATTGCTTGGACGCAGAGCGAGTAGTGCGGTGTATAAAATGTATGACTACGCATTTTTCGGTGTTACGTCGGCACCTGCGGGTCATGCTCACGCGTAATAATTTTTTGCTACGCTACCACTATATCGCAAAAATTTAATTTTGCTATGTAGCCCACTCACTTACATTTTTGTTGCTTTCTGTAACTAACGCACTACTTTTTTGCCGCGAAGGCCGGCAGTGTGCGAAGTCGCTTCAGCACTCATAGAATGGCATAATTTTGAAAAAAACATCATTAACTTTTTTCTCTCACTATTCTGAATTAACAGTTTTGTGCTGATTAAGGTATTAAGGTAGAGAGGCAGATCTCGTATGAACGAGCATGTGAGTCGTAATTCTGAAAACAGCACAGCTGCTCCCTAGGCGGTTTCGAGGCACACAGTATTGTGGCTATATATACTGGCACCGTTGCTTCTAGAGTATCGCGTGTAGGTGGCATGTCTTCCAAATTTCTGCATTGGGCGTTTCTGAAATGTTTATGTATGTCATGACATATTGACTTGTTTCGTCGAATTTGACGCGGTCTCCTGTGCATATTTCGAAATTTGACCAGCGGCCTCTGCATGTCAACATGTTCGCGCAAACTCACGCGATGCCTCTTTTTATACTCCCGTTGCATCTCGAAAAAGCTCCGTCCTTGCAAAGCAAAAAATTAAAAAGACAGAAAGAAAAGTCCCATAATTCCACGCAAAAAATCCGCTCGAACGGAGTAAAAATTCTACTCCGATCGTACGGAGCATAATAAACTCCGAACCGGGCCGGGGGTCGCTAGAAGACATGCAGTATACTCCCACGTCGGAGTTATTTCCGTTTACAGTGTGGTGGTGTTCGGACGCAAGTGAGCGCCGAAGAAGTCAGCGTCCACTGCTAGCGGGAGTAAGCAGTCCGGCCGTGGGCCCGAGCTTGCAGATTACCACAGGTGGAACCTGGACTGCCTAACCTGCTCAGTCAGCACAACATCCCATCGCGTGGCAACCTTGAGTTGCCACGACGGCTCGGCGCTTTTCAACTTCGCGGCCACGTGACAAGAACTGTTGGCGAGGCGTACCCCGCTCTTATTCTAATGTCCTTGTGTATTCTGACACACCTAACAACTTTAGGATTAGAGTAGCGGTGACTTTGATTAATGAGAACTGCATTTGTTACGAGCAGTGTAGAGTGCTTTTCATCCTTTTTCTCCATGCTTTGTTTATGGGTGTTTTCTTTCCACTTTCCATGTGTAAATACACATTCTTCTTTCACTTCTGAAATTTACCGCTTTCATGCTTCATTTGAATGGAAAACATAGATAGCGACATTATTTTAGGTCGCTTTCCATAAACTGACCGTGACAGGGATCAAGGCCTTGCTTAAGGTCTCATACAGGCAGCTTGCGATGTCACTACAACGTAATGACGGCGCCATCTGTAACCGCCACGGCAAACAAACAGCATGTCGGATTTTCGGACGTGGTGAAATGTCGTTTTGCAGAAGCAGCTTTTCTAGCGGTGTTCCACAAATTGCCTTCTCGTGAAAATTCCATCTGCCCATGTTAGGTCACATGGTGGTCGGGAAATCTGAGACGGAAACAAATTATTTAATTTTTCTAATATTAATCATCATATCAAATACATTGGTCCACTCGGGAGGTTTCGACCGTGCCCGTTAGGTCACTCTTACATATGCGGCAATCTCGATGAAGGTTTTACGCGAGGAGGTACGTTGACATCTCGGTGCCTCAATTCCACACGTGTGTTACATAAACTGCGGAAGCCTAGGATCAAGATAAAATCATATTGTACAGCTGCCGCGTACTCAACTGCAAGAAATCAAATTATATCTTAGGGTAATTGCAACTGCTTATGGATGCTACACAGGATAATGTCCAAGAAATCACTGGAATCTCCACTGACCTTGAAAATACTTGATATCGTTTGCAGCTTCTTACAAAGTAAGCATTGACGTATACTTCTCTCATGCCCACACCAGATAGCCATTTCATATGGTCACTGCGGGTTAAATATAGTGATGACCATTCTGTAGCACATGCGCACAACAGGAAAGTGGCAAAGAGCCGTGTCCGTGTTTTAATTGTCTCCAATGTCCTGGCACAGTTGCTCATCAAGGAAATTTCGAACAAATTGCTCACAGTTATTCGGGCCATGGAGAGTACATACGTTGAAAAAAGAACCAAGAAATATTTTTTATGGTGTAAACTATTTATTGTGCTAATTAATGAATTGTTTATTGTTTTTAGGCTATCCAAAGGTGAAACGTCACTCCAACATATAAGAAACGAAATAGGGGCTTTGCTTTAGGTTTTCTGTGTTTCTTTTATCGTTGCGGCGCATAAAACACAGCGTAGCAGATATGATATATTGTACATTACGTGGGATGATTTCATTACTGCACATACCACAATGGGGGATTTACCAAGAAGTGGCCGTTACATATCATGCAACCGACTGGAGATACTATCCTGGACGGTGTTGAATTCTGTCATCTTGTCATATTTGGTAATGGCGGTATTTTAATCATATCGGAGGCACCTGTGGGCATCTCTAATTGGCTCAAAATGCCGTCATTGCCCAATTCCACGACGTTGCGGAATCGACACTGTCAAGAATAGTGTCCGTAGCTCTTTTACATCATTGCCGCGTGTTGTTGAGGAATATATTTTCCATACATTGGCACATCCCAGGTGATCTTTGATGAAGCAACCTGTACATGCGCAATAACCAAGAAAAAATGAAAAAGAAATACAATACAATGTAACATCTGCCACATTGTGTAGCATCGGCATACGCGAGGGCAGATGCACCTGTCACGTACCTTTGTGCCAAAGAAAACTACACAAAGAGAGTTCTATTTTTTTTTCGGCCGTAGAAATTCCACTTATCGTTGCTCTCCTAATAAATTAAAGAACGTGTTCAGACACCCGTACGGCAACTCACGAGCACATCTCTCTCGATGATCGAGTCCACTTGGTGTCGCAAACCTGGGGTGATGAAGAGTGGCCGCAGTGGTCAGCGAATTACCTGTCGCGTTGCCTCTGACCTTAGCGCAAATTATGCTTGGGAAAACATACACATCATTCTGGAAGCCATCCATCATACCTGATTGCTTAGCGTTAATAACCACCGCAGATTGCAGCCAAAAAGAGCCGCCTGCAGGCCTCTACCCCCCCCCCCTCTTGCCCACGCTTATATTGTCACGTGTACCTATCTTTATCGGGCGCCTAACAAATTTTCTCGCACAGCGTGGGATGCGCCTGCGTGTATCCGAAATTTCTTGAAAATTATCGATGCTTCTATCCGGCTGTCTGTTGTCGCCGAACTTTGTGTTATCTGATTTCAACGCGGGACGGAAATGGTGTAGAGCTTTGTGGAAGGCAGGCGGGTCCGAGTGATTAGTCTGGAACATTCGGCGACTGCTGTATAAAAGCCGACGCGCTTAAACCGCTGATCAGATTTTCGACGATCGCCGACCCTGTTCGCCGCTATCGTTGAGTTATAAGTGTAGCCTGAATTTTGTGGGCACAGGTTCGCCCAAAAAAAAGTAGTTTTGTCTTTCACAGTATTGCTACTGTGTTCTTCAGCGTCACCACCACGTGACATCTGGTGGAGGTGCGGGGTAACGTTCCCCGTACCTCTCGCAGATGTCACGCGGTGGTTAGGTTGAAGAACACCACTCACTCGTTCACTCACTCTCGCACTGCATAGGTTCAAGAACAATCTGTCCTCTTGGCTGAGTCCATCCCAGTCTTGAACCTATGCAGCGCGAGAGTGAGTGAAAGAAAAGAGGTGAGGGGGCAATCATTCACAGACGCAACACCCGAACGACGTCACCGACTTGCACGGACCAATGGAAAAACTAGGAAAGTGCTCCAAAATGAGAGCGCATGACCATGACGCCCCCCCAAAAACGTTGAACCGAAACTAACAAGCACACGCATGCAGACAAAAACACACGAATACTTACTTAATGTTTCACAATTTAAACGAAACGCAAAAAAGGGGGGATTTCCATGTCAGGGGTTCCTCGGAACAAAAGTGTGCGCGCCTCCTTGGCCGCATCACATTGTTGTTTTTTTCTGTGCAGATTTCAGGCAATTAAGTTGAGTGAAATCATCTTTCAAGTAATCACATTTAAAACGAACTTTTACTCATGATCTTCAGACGGTCGTGTTTCTAGCATCCTGATCGAGCACTACAGATAAGAACCGAGTCACAGAGAGGAAGGACGTGATAACGCAGTAGCTCGGTTTCACAGAGAAATCGTGACTGCTTCCTGTGGCTGCGGTGTCCGTGATCGCATTTACTTGAAACTCTTTTTTTACATTCTCGGCAGAGCAATGGAAATCTACCAAGTTTTAGAAACTCAACTCAACATTGAGTTTAACATTGCCACTGACACGTTCGTTGAGAACAAACAAACGCACTCGTTCACAAGACGAGAAACAATGTACACAATTTACTGTGTACGCGAACTTTGGTCGTATTTGTCTTTTTTTTCCTTTCGTTCAATTGTACTGCTCTTTTAGATTCAACGTATATTTACGTCCACATATTTAAGTTGGCACCAAGCTAGTCGCGTCTCACGTGCATAAATTTATTTTTATTTTGCTTAATTTCACCTTGTTTTGTGTGCGAAGAAGTTCTTGTGTCTTTTTACGTTACAAGCACATTGTGAGTTTCATCTTTTCGTTGTTTTGTTACTTATGTTTAATGGGTGTCCTTTTGTGTTTCGCTCTCCTATATTTGTAGCATCGGGACGATGCATTTTAAGAGGGGGGTATGGACACGTCTACTTATCTTTATCGGGCGACCACGTTTCGCCGCCTAACAAATGTAATCGCACAGCGTGAGATGGGCCTGCACGCATCTGAAGTTGTGTTATCTGATTTCATCGCGCGACGCGAATGGTGTAGAACTTTGTGGAAGGCACGCGGGTCCGCATGATTAGTCTGGAACATTCGACGACTGCTGTATAAAAGCCGACGCGCTTAAACCGCTGATCAGATTTTCGACGATCGCCGACCGTGTTCGCCGCTATCGTTGAGATATAAGTGTAGACTGTTTTTGTGGGAACAGGTTCGCCCATTAAAAGTTAGTTTTGTCTTTCACAGTATTTCTACTGTGTTCTTCAACGTCACCACCACGTGACAATACATACTCTTCGATAGACTTTGCCTCTTAGTGGGCGCTCACCTTCCCTCGGCCCCCTGTGCGCACGTGACGAGACCCCACGCATGAAGCCGCCGTCCATCTCGGCTCTCCCTCGAACGCTTTCCGCCGAATCTGCAGCATACAACGCGCTGCGACGAGGGAAGAAATTCGCCTGAAGTGTCGCTATAATTGCTATGACAATAAAAGGCACAGAAGCTTAGCTATCGCATGCGTGGAAACATGCTTTCATTCACTCGTCTCGCTGGGGACAATGGTGTAAGGCGACATGGAGACACTTCACAGCTATCAAGGGTCCCAGCCTAAACATAATGGTGAACCTTCAGTGAAATCAAGAAGGGTGTGCGGCGCAAGGTAACAATAAACGTAAGTTCAAAGTACGGTACGGTCCGCTTCTGCTATATATAAATAAAATAATCAAATATGGGTAGCGGTAAACATACGCAGGACATGCGTAAGCAGAGTTGGTTTAATTCACCTCAGTGTCTAGGCGACACAACGGAAGTGGTTGCACGTCAAAGAAACACTTCTGTGCCCGCCGAAGTAGCACTGTGGCTATGGCATTGCTCGAGGTCGCAGATTTGACCAGCGAGCGTAAACTTTTATTTCAAATCAACAAGATTTAGGCACCCGCATTTTGACGAGGGAGAAATCGTGAGACATATCACGTGTCTCGTTTCATAAACCATCAGAAGTGGCGTGGGAAGAAAAAACGTTGAGCCCGATTAGAGTGCAGATAATTGGGGAAAATGCTTGTGATTCTCCTCTCTCTGCATCGTTCTACCTACGGGAGAGAAATAGTGATCAAGGTAAAAACTGTGATCGCGGTATCAGAGACGTCCGCTACACATACAGTATACCAACTATAAGGAACGATCTCTATTCTCAGAGGCCAAATAGAGACGATGTACCTGCTTTAGCGAAGCATTTAGGTGTCTGTCAAAGCAGAAAATCATGACTGATTCCAGGAATTTCGCAAACGTGTGATTTTCCTTCATCTTTGTAGAAAAAGGAAGGCTGTGTTGCATCTGGCAGTACTGCCGCACTGTTTCCGATGGGTGTCGACTAGGTCCGCAATTTGTGAAGCGCGAAAAAAATTAAATTATGGAGATACCACGCACTATGGGAATCTATGGAAGCGAAGCTTTCTGTGCTGTTTGTATTGACTGCCATAATTACTGGCTCATGTTGACTGCAAATATTTAGTTTTTAAAACGGTTTCTGAACACGAGTGTGGTGAGGTGATGATAAACGTTACCTTTTGTGCACCACTACTGTTTGTCTGCTTAGTACACAAAACACAAAGGGAGAGGTGTTTGCTTTAGTTGTTGTCCGCCATATTTCGTCACCTCAGAGAGGGTTGAGCATTGTCATTGGCTCACAAGGCACGTCGCATTATGGCAGGAGCCTTAAACTTGATTTTGATGATGAGGCTCTGCATGCCAAAACCACGATCGGATTAAGAGGCATGCCGTAGGGCCCCACTCCGGAATAATTTGAGCTCCGTGGTGCTCTTTAACGTCTCCCTAAATCAATGTAACCGAGAGTTTTTTATTTCTCTCTTGTCAAAATGTGGGTGCCTTGGTCAAATCTGCGACCTCGAGCAATGCCATAGCCGCAGTGCTACTTCGGCGGGCACAGTAGTGTTTATTTGACGTGCGACCGCTACCGATGTGTCGCCTAGACCCTGTGGCGCACTTTAATTAACGCAACTCTGCTTACACATGTCCTGCGTGTGTTTACCGCTAGACATACTTTATGCTTCTATTTTTATAAATAGCAGAAGTGGACCATACCGTATCTTGAACTTAAGTTTATGTAGCCTTTCTTTGCCGTCTTACGTTAGCTTTTTCTATTCCACCCCTCACCCCTGGTGTTTGTATGAGAACTGCGAACCAAAGGTGGCAAGGCTTTAGTCACTCGTTTCGCGACTGCCTCTGTTCAGCCCATTCTCTGCCTTCTCTTCCCGCTCCTTCCTTCCATTCTACCTAGCTAAACTCTGGATTGGCATGTTGGTAAAAAGGTAAGCGCTGGCGAGGGGTCACGGTCACTTACAGCTGTCAAAAGGCTAATGTGGCCTTGACCCTGAACCTCCAAGGGGCATTGTGCACATTCGACAGGGTGCGGTCAAAACGAGTTCTTCGCGTCTTTTCTCTGCCACGCTCTTTCCATGTATATAGAGCTTTTCATCTGGTGAGAAGAATAGGGAGCGCGGTGCATCTTGACGGTATTGCTGTCGCTAGCTGCGGAACGATTTCGGGATGGTTTAGATCTTACTTTGTGAAACTTACGCATGCCTGTTCATATGAGGTCGTAAGGGGAGCCTTTCGATGCACCGGTAACTACAGTACGCGCTTGGGGGCCCAAACATGTGACGCGGATTATAAGCCGCGGTGTGTGTAAGTGTTGTGAACTATTTTGCGTATATACGTTTCA
The DNA here is from genome assembly GCF_038994185.2 of Dermacentor albipictus. NCBI lineage: Eukaryota > Metazoa > Arthropoda > Arachnida > Ixodida > Ixodidae > Dermacentor > Dermacentor albipictus. The sequence continues at coordinate 98,701,357 of NC_091822.1, forward strand.
ATGAAACGCATAGAATATAACCGGTGTCTCTGTGTTACCAGCATGATAGGGTAAATCTGCTGTTTATCTGATGGCTCGGCGTAGGGACTAAAACATAAGTGCACATGCTCGCGTGCGGTCAACCTAAGGCAATCACGAAACACCTAAGCGGCAGGCGCTAGCAAATAATTGTGGTACACCGTCATCGTTTTCAGGCATTTTAAGTCTAATAGGCTTGAAATCACTATATGTTTACGCTAGCCTTCCTGCACGAGGTCGATGGCGCTGCTCAACACAGCGATTACTGCAACTGGTGAACCAGCATGATACATATATAAGGTATGTGAGTCGGCATTGATCTTTTGCCCATTAGAGCCTTAACATATGAGAGGGATCGCATAATAAGAAAGCGATGGCTATGTTTGAGGTCAACATTTCCGTAATACGTGTGAGTGCATTATAGAGAACGGAACGAACACTACCGAAAAAAAAAATTCGGTTATCATCCTCTTTCTGGAAAAACAGAGAAACACGTGCCAAGACCACAATACGAGCTCACATTGTCACGCCGCACAACGTGTATAGATATATAAACATTGACGCTGCATGCTTGGAACATACGCTGTATAGAACAACGGTAACTATAATCCAGCACCTACCCTTGCTTGGGACGCTCGCACAGTTGGTATAGTTCACACTGTAAGTTATGCTGCTATTACTAATCAAAACTATTTTATATTCATGGGTGGAAACCTCATACACAGAACCATGTAATCAAGCAATGTAATCTGCAGCTAACAGTTTGAACGCTTGTCAAACTATAACAGTACAGCTGCTATCAAAGCAGAACGGTTCCCACGCGGTTACAATCGTCGTGTATGTTTCGTTGCTCCGAAACCACAGCTTAAAACTAGACCATAATACTGCAATAAGGTCACAATAGTGAATGGAACTGTCAGTAACGCACAATTTATCTCCGAGGCTGATTGTAGGCTCTAACATGTGCGCACACATCGCGCTTCGTGTTCCCTGCGCCTCAACGCCGGTAGAAAGCCCTGCCAAAGTGACTTAAACCACATCAGTACGTCTCATGCAACCGTTTAGCGCGTAGAAGACGCACGTCCTGCTAAATAGACCGTACGAGCGCGAACACAAACACCAGAAACTACCGCCGAGCGTATACCTGCCATGCGAAAGGGAGCACTCGACCAAGCGAGCATGCCGACTGCCCATAGATGGCGCCACAGCGTAGGAAACGCACCTTAGAGACTCAGAAGAGCCACCAGTTATTGACAATTATGTTTGGGAAGGGTGCAACAGAACTAAGTCGGAAAGAAAGGTAGGGGGAGTCGGAACGCTCATCCATCAGGGAGCCAAATGGAAAAGAGTAAGTTCACAATGTCAAGAGCATCTTTGGTTATCAGGTAAAATAAGTGGCAAAGAAACTTGGCTGGGCGTTACGTATTTGTGGACCGGAAAAAATTGCACAGAGAAAAATAAAGAGTTAGTGGAATGCATAAGCGCTGATATTAAGGGTTTCGGGAGTGGTGCTGAAATTGTCCTGTTAGCTAGGTGACATGAATGCCCACATACAGGATTTAGATGGCTATACCGACAATAACGGAAAGTCAATGCTGTACCTTTGTGAGCAAAATAACCTCGTGATCGTGAATACAGGGCCTACGTGTGAAGGACAGATCACGTGGGAAGTGGGAAACCGGCAATCGACCATTGATTACTGTCTGATGACAGAAGGAATTCATGATAAGTTGAGAGAAATGGTCATCGATGAGGAAGGGTTTAACAGCATAGGGAGCGACCATAAGCGCATCATATTGAAAATGGGATATGTAGTTGGGAAAGAGAGCAAGGAGAGCAAAATGGCCAGTCCAAATTTGAACGCTGAACAAATAGCAAATACAGTCACTAGAGTTGAGGAAGAACTTGGCAAATGGCCAAGTAAAGAGTGGGAATATGGTGAGCTTATAAGTGTAATAAAGACAGAAATACGGAAAGAGAACCAACATGTTCGTTGGAAAGGAAAAAAGAAACCGAAACGCTGGTGGAACAAGGAGATACGAGAAGCGATCGCCGAATGACAGAAAGCAACTCGAGAGCATAGGCAGGCAAAGAAGGCGTAGTCGCCACAGGATGAAGTAACTAGTAAATGGGAAATATACCGGGAGAAAAAGTCTATGGTTCAAATACTGGTGCAAACAAAATTAAAAGCTGAAAGTGAACGTTGGTTGTAAGAAATACGTGAGAAACAGAAGGCCGCACCTAGAATATTTTGGAACCACATAAAATTTTTAGGCAGGAAGTCAACCACAATACAACAACATATCCTAGACGAAGATGAAAACAGACTCGAAGGAGAAGCGGCAATAAATTACATCCGAAAAGCAACAGCCGAATCTTTCCAAGGCAATGAAGAGGTTATACTTGTTGAAAAAAAGAGCATGAAAGAGACCCAAGGGGAAAGGCAGCTGGTGCTAACAAATTTAAACTGGAAGAAAGCGGAAGAGAAAATTCCTAAGCGTATAGCCACAGGGCTAGACGAGATTCCCATTAGGCTGATAAATGAACTAGGACCAAAAAGTAAGGAAGCTCTGGTGAAAGCAGTGGAAAGAACTTTAAAAGATAGACGAATACCAGACAGCTGGCTACAAAGAATAATGAATTTGATTTATAAAGGAAAGGGGGAGAAAGACAGAATTCACTCGTATAGACCATTGACCATTACATCGGTAATATAAAGGCTCGCAATGCAGGCAATCAAATTAAAGCTTCAAGCATGGACTGATAATAATGGCATTTTGGGAGAGCTTCAGAATGGTTTCAGAATAGGTAGGCGTTTGGATGACAACTTGTTTGTTCTTACTCAGTGTATTGAAATATCAAAAGCAGAAAGCAGACCGTTGTATGTGGCCTTTTTAGAAATTACTGGAGCCTACGACAACGTTGACAGCAACATATTGTGGGATATCCTGGAAGGGGAAGGCTTAGGTAACGATTGTATACAGCTTTTGAGAGGGATTTACCTAGAAAATACCGGTTGCGTTGAATGGGAAGGGATGAGGAGCGAGGAGAATGTTCATATCAACAAGGGACTGAGGCAGGGGTGCCCTTTATCCCCGCTGTTGTTTATGATGTACATGGTGAGGATGGAGAGGGCGCTAGAAGGAAGTAATGTCGGGATTAATCTCTCAAACAAACAGGCGGGTACAGTAATACAGCGGCAACTCCTAGGTTTATTTTATGCGGATGACATTGTGTTGCTAGCTAACAAGCAAAGTGATTTGCAACGTCTGGCTAATATCTGTGGACAGGAAGGTAACGATTTAGGCTTGAAGTTTAGTGTTAGAAAATCAGGTGTTATGGTATTCAATGAAAACTGTGAACAGACAGCGGAGATACAGGGTCAAGAAATACCTCGGGCACCAGAATATAAATACCTTGGTATATGGATAAACAAAGGCAATGGATATATGGAAACACAGGAGAAAACCATAACAGTAAAGGGGAAGAGAAATGCAGCCATAATGAAGCATAGAGCGCTATGGGGATGCAAAAGGTACGAGGTCCTCCGAGGTATGTGGAAAGGTGTAATGGTTCCAGGACTTACTTTTGGAAATGCAGTTGTTGGCTATAAATCAGGGGTACAATCAGGACTCGACGGGAACCAAAGGTCAGTGGGTCGCCGCGCATTGGGCGCTCACGGGAAGACTACAAACGAAGCTATGCAGAGTGATATGGGCTGGACTAGTTGTGAAGTGAGGGAAGCTTGCAGTAAAATTGAGTATGAAGAACGGCTGCGGAATATGGAAGAAAGTAAATGGGCTGGGAGAGTGTTCAGGTATCTGTACAGGAAAAACATTGATTCACAGTGGAGGAAAATAACTAGGAAGCTTACCAGCAAGTATGCGGCCTGTAGGGTGGACAACACAACAACAAAGGTCAAGCGGAAAATAAGAGAAGCTGAATTAATCTCATGGGTGGCGGCAATGGAACAGAAACCTGCCATGAGTAACTATTAAGAGGAAAAAACGAAATCAGGAAAACTATTTATGACAACTCAAAGGAAAGCTCATTACTTTTCGCAGCGAGATCAGGATGCCTTAGAACACGTACCTATAAAGCGAGATATAAGAAGGAAGAAGAAGCATGTGCTTGCTGTGGTAAAGCTAGGGAAACTACGGAGCATGTTTTATTAGAATGTGCAGACGTCTACCCAGCAGCCGATTTAGGCACCACTGACCTCCTTGAAGCCCTTGGGTTCAGAGGGAGCAGTGGTAAAGCAAACATGTCCCCAATAGACATTAGTAAGAGGCGACTGGACGATTGGTGGAAGAAAAGTAGGGAAACGACATAAGGCGGAGACGTACAAAAGCACAGTTCGCAATAGGGGATCAGAAAATTTGGGCGTGGCAGTTCATAGGTTTTTTTTTTTGTCTTTTTTCATTGTTTAACCTAGGTAGAATGTTAGGCAGTATAGTAGCAAGAGCTTGGTGGCGAAACCCACCGCCCCGTTCCAAAGGGGACGCTCATAACATCCATCCGATTAGGTAGAATATTAGGCAGTATAGTAGCAAGATCTTGGTGGCGCAACCCACCGCCCCGTTCCAAAGGGGACGCTCATAGCATCCATCCATCCATGGTGGCGCCTGTGAAAAAACGGTGTATACCCGCTCTCAGCCGCTCCCCGACAGCAGCAGCAGGAACAGTGGGAAGGACGAAAGAAAACGCACAGAAAATTTCGCTTTAAAACTCATATAAGCACGTATTAGCATTTCGTACTAGACTAGCATTGAGTATACCACCTAAACCCGAGTAAGTCCTGCATACCGTAAACTGCTAAAACAAAAGCAGAAACCATAGCACACAATGGAGGGTGAATCAAAGAACGAATCCATTGGTCCCTGCCCAACACGTTCAACAATTGAACAATGAATGAACTACTTGAACAAAAGGTCACGTGACTATCTTCACTCTCGCGCTCTGCTCACATGTGCATTATTCGGTGCCTTTCGGGTCCTCTCATTCGCGGTCTCTAGAATATTCATTTCTTGCCTGACTAGTCGTCGGCCATGGCCATGAGCTCCTCCATGAACCCGTCATCCACGGTGGAATGGTGACACGTTGCGGGACTGTTGGCACAGGACACCAGGTCACGGTTGACATCCAGCTTGTGCTCGCGTGACGCTGTCTCGGCGCCACCTGTGATGCTTTCTTCAACTGCATTGTCGCCGATACTGCGGCATCCCTTGAAGCGCTTCAGAGGAATGCCTGCGCATAGCACAATAAATGGAAGGCCATAGGTTAGGGTTCTCGAAGATACGAAATTTAGAAATCAAGGCAGTAACGCACATCTCGCAAGATCGCAGGAATTGTGCAAGAAGAAACAATACAGAGAAGGAAACAAACTTATCAACCGAAGTAAGTTTCTATCCCAGTCAAAATGCGTGTTCTGAATATTACGGGGGAAGTCCCAAAATATTTTATGTTCTCCTTATCGGTCTAATTAGTCATGCTAATTACCACAGTTCTCAAGTATTGAGAATAGGGACAAGCCTACATTTATAAAGTTCTCGAGAGTTCCAAAGAACCTTGTTGACCCTATCGTTTTCATATATCACAGTCTTTCCGTGGGACGCGTAACAAATTATTGCTTACCAACTAAAACAGGAGGAAGACGGGAGGAAACGAGAACAAGGTGAAAGCGGGAGGCAACGTTTCGACAAGTGGACTTGTCGAAACGAAAACGCTGTCGAAACTAAAAGTAGGAAATATAAGCTGCTGAACAAGATATTTCATAGAAAGTTGTGCGGTTATATTATTGGAAGTTTACCTCTGTAGCATAACTTGTAACGTTGAATAATCAATCTTGAAAAGTTATGCAATCGGGCACACGACAAAATCAGTGTGACGTGGTGCGTACCACCGTAAACAAACTACATTATTCAGGCTCTCCTCAAATGTTTCGGCCAATTTTGAAACCTTGTGCAGAGTTTGTTAGGACGCCTTGTATTTAAAAAGAATACAAAAGAAATGTTGAGGCTTGTCGCTAGAGCGACTTTCTCGAGCATGCCAACATTTACAACGTGTCCTATCGATGCAATACGCAATACGTTTAAAGCGCCGTTTTGCTTGCAGCAGAGCTGCCACGCAAAACGGCGCTTTAAAGGTATTGCGTATTGCATCGATAGGACACGTTGTAAATGTTGGCATGCTCGAGAATGTCCCGCTAGCGACAAGCCTCGCTTCTGTGCAAACCTTTTGTGAGAACGCCAAGCGGACTACCAATGCTAAAACTTCAAAAAAAAATGCAACGTAAGACACACATGCGCACATAATACGACTGCGAGCGTTGAGAGCAGTAGACGATCCACATTAAACAAAATTCACGTGAAATGTTTTGGATATAAATGTTGCAGTACAGAATATGTTTATATCAAAATTGGAAGCCCAGCGCTTAGGCGAAATACCCAAAAAATAACGGCACACCTATTTGAGGACGGCCCTGCGGGGGCAAGCAAGCAGAAAGCTTTATCAGTTTTTCAGATATTTCGGAAGCTTTCAACATGATGTGGCAAGAAATGCCACACGAGATGTAGGCGCCGCAAAAGTCATGGTAATATGTTCCAATTCCGTCTAAAATGTTATGTTGGCGTACCTGCTGTTAGCATATTAATTATATTCTTCAATATTGACAACAAACCTAACAATTGTAACAATCAGTGTTAAGAACTGTCATAAACCCTGCAATGCAAAAAAAGTACTCACCACCACGGTAGACGATGCGTTTCTGAGCTGCGGGTCCTGACGAAGGGCCGGGCTCGGATACAGCGTCACCGCCTGCAGCCCGCTTGGAGGCCACTGCAGCGCCTGTAGCCAGGATTACAGTCTCCCGTGAAGCCAGCTCCACTCTCCTTGGGCACACCACGCGGCCACTGGGCAGGGTGAAACGCACTCGCTTTGCTGGCATGGCTCCTTTGCTCGGTACAGCGAATCCGATGCACGTCCGCACACAACGAAGTCGGGCGTCGAATGAATTTTTTTTCACTCGCAAGGCAACGCGCGTCTTTCCCTTTCCCTCTCCCACTGCACCAACCAATGGGGTGGTTGGTTAGGAAGCGTCCGTGCAAGGTCAATGTATCTCAAGCCCCGCCCATACTCGTGCCGCCCCCCCCCCCCCCCCCCGCAGGAGCTGGGTCCGACACATTTTAACATAAAACGGAGGAGTAATTGCGCATTTGTAATGCAAAGCAATTTGGAGTATTTTTACCTTGTCCCGGCCCAGACATTCCCACCTGTGGCGACGGCAGCAATACAAAAGCCGATATTTACCACTACACCATGCTACTCTCCCAACGACCACAGAAATAGTCAGGTTTGAAAACGAGACTGATCCACACTTAAACCATTGACCTTCTGTCATGACTGTTTAAGGTAAGCGGGGAAAAAAGTGGTGTCTTGCCTAGCAGCGTTCACGTCCGTGCTGCAAACTGGCTGCTGTATAGTTCATTGTTCCGTATATCAGGTGCGTTTCCTTCGCTCGACTTCGTGCTCCAATTCAGCGTTGTATAATGTTTAACTCGGACGGCGTTACTCGGACGATTGAACATCCACCATGCATGGTCAACATTTTGAAATTGTTTTTCCGTCAGTGGGACATCGCGGCCATGACAGTCGAGGAGGGTGTCAGTTTTTCGTCTTCGCTCAGTTACAGGGAAACACGGTGGCTTTTCCGTTATTAACCGCTGCAGTTCTACGCCATTTGGCTTGAATAGCCCGAAGACGCATGTGGTGTGTGCTATACAGGAACCGGGTGCGAGTGAAGCACATTTATCTACACCCCGTAGGCTTGGTTAAAGGAAAAGTAAAGCCAATCAGTGAGGAAATATTGTTCCCTTAAGCATGTATCAGCTGGGACTGTAGATAAGTGCTGTAAAATTGCATTGCAGAGTATAAGGATTTCCGATTTTAGCTTAAATTGAGTTGTCCCAAATTTTTTTGAACAGAGGAAGCATTATGAATGACCATACAGCACGCACAACTGATTGATTGGCTGCAGCTATTATGTGAAAGAAACTATAGGCCCCTGCGACGCTGCCGTCGACGACTCAGCGCTTACGCGTGGATGTGAAAACGCCAGTACACGCTATCAATGGCAATGCCGCACTTCGCCATTTCCCTCTCAAGTTTCTTCTTTTTTCATTTTCCGTAGAAGCATGCGCTATCCTCAGCCTCCTAACTTGCGCTTGCTTTTGTTCATGCCACAGATTCTCGAGGTTAAACACAGACTTCTGAATGCAGCTGATGTTACTTGATCGCCTAACCTTGCGACCCATTTCATGCGGGATCGGTAGCCACTTCGAACTTGTTCGCCCCCTTCACGTTTTAAGTATGTTGTGCTGTGATTTTTCGCGGCGCCCTATGTCAGCTAGTATGCGGCGTTCCGGTGTTATCTAGACATACATATTCAAAGTGATGTTGAATATTGAGGGATTATTGTGCATTGGTAAGTGACAGTGTGCGAAGCCGCTGTCGCAGATAAAGGGACCGGTGGGGCGAAGACAACTTAACATCGAGAGCGAACGGGTGAGCGCAAGAAGCCGACGAGAAGAAGCGACGCGCGTGATGTCTGATGCGACGTCAAAACATAATACTAAGAAAGGAATCATTCAGGACCGTACACGTTGGGTGACGTAGAAGAGAATTAAGGAAGAAGAAGAGATGAGTAAGAGACCAAGGGCCGTGTTTGATGCCGTTTGCATTTACATATAATCAACAAAACGAATAACTCTTTCATTGTTCTCTTATAATTTGCTTCTTTTTGTATGTTTCGTTTTCTTGCTTTTTTGCTCACATCGAATTCGTAACATTCCAAAAGTATAGGTAATCGTTTCAGCACGCAATTCTTCGCCATTGATTGATTGATTGAAAACTTTATTGTTCCACCGAGCTGGGGTGCCCGCCTCTTAACTTACACGTAGGTAGGGGAGGAGGACGAAGCAGTCCCCGCGTGTTGAGGACGGTGAGTCTTCACGGCCTCAACGGCCAGGCGGATTGCTCGACGCTGGTCGTCTTCAGCCTCGCTCTGGAGCAAGGCCTCCCAGGCTTCTCTACTGACAATGTTTTCCTTGGCCCCTGGGGAGCCAGCACACTCCCATATTATATAGTCTAGCGTACCTTCGCCAATCCCGCGTGTGCGTAAGAGCCATAACATGAGGCCATTGTCATCATCATCATCGAGACCCTAGAACGGCGTGAACTGTAAACGAAAATAAACCCAGCTGGGGGTTTTTAAGAGGTGATGTGCCCTAAAACATCCGCTCCTCAAATATTTACTCCGATGTACGGGAGCAAAACAGCGCCATTCCCTCATTTCACTCCGCTGGCTAGCTGCGGGAGTATTAAGGCGACATGACGCAATTTTACTCCGCTTCAAAATCTTGTTCTCCCGTGAAACTCCGACAGGGTGTTTTAAAAAACTCCCCTCCACCGAAAAAGGTTGGTCACGTGGCGCTTCCCATGAGGCTGTGTGCCTCGCCAGCGACCGGGCGCGTTCGGCGGAGCCGGCAGTGCTCATGGCTGACGGTTTGTTTACGTCTGTGAAGTGTCGTTCCGTGACAGCGTTTCGTCAATTTGTTTCCCGTATTTCCTTCCAGAAAGTGTTACGGTATGCCTGAAGCTAACTGTATCTCAGCTTCAAGTAGATTAGCTGTGATCACTTTGCTGACAACGTTGATTGCAAGAGCAACGTTTTTAAGTGCGGAAAAAGGCTTAGGTATACCTCGAAGCTGCTCACTGGCTCGTGATGTCGGTTCAGGTTCTGACTGTGTTTTCGTGCTGCGTGACCCTGGCCTGTGTTCTTCAGTACGTGGAATGCGACTTCTATGTCTTTTTGGGTAGATGCTGGCAACGTCCAGTGTAGTGTTTGAAAGGACCGCGTAGCAATGGCAACAACAGCCACTGTTCGAGCGACGACATCCGTGGTCGCGTATGAATGGTGTACCCCAAGTTCGTTGCGGTGCTGTGTTGCCAGTGAGAATGAGTGCAAGCAACTGTTTTTATGTATCTGTGAACGGATATCCTCACCGGAAGAAAAACGGTAAGACATAAGTATGCGTACTGAAAATAAAGCTTCTTATTGAGCGATGTGAATCGAATTGTTATCGCGCATATAGGTTTTGGTCACGTCGTTGCTTCCGATATTGCATTAACATTACGCTCTATCCGAGACACTGATTTAGACGCATGCCTGCTGGCTCCGAGTTTAAGGATTCACTCGACAGATCAGCGATGTAGCTTCTTTTCACAGCCGAGAGAGATTGCTTGGACGCAGAGCGAGTAGTGCGGTGTATAAAATGTATGACTACGCATTTTTCGGTGTTACGTCGGCACCTGCGGGTCATGCTCACGCGTAATAATTTTTTGCTACGCTACCACTACATCGCAAAAATTTAATTTTGCTATGTAGCCCACTCACTTACATTTTTGTTGCTTTCTGTAACTAACGCACTACTTTTTTGCCGCGTAGGCCGGCAGTGTGCGAAGTCGCTTCAGCACTCATAGAATGGCATAATTTTGAAAAAAACATCATTAACTTTTTTCTCTCACTATTCTGAATTAACAGTTTTGTGCTGATTAAGGTATTAAGGTAGAGAGGCAGATCTCGTATGAACGAGCATGTGAGTCGTAATTCTGAAAACAGCACAGCTGCTCCCTAGGCGGTTTCGAGGCACACAGTATTGTGGCTATATATACTGGCACCGTTGCTTCTAGAGTATCGCGTGTAGGTGGCATGTCTTCCAAATTTCTGCATTGGGCGTTTCTGAAATGTTTATGTATGTCATGACATATTGACTTGTTTCGTCGAATTTGACGCGGTCTCCTGTGCATATTTCGAAATTTGACCAGCAGCCTCTGCATGTCAACATGTTCGCGCAAACTCACGCGATGCCTCTTTTTATACTCCCGTTGCATCTCGAAAAAGCTCCGTCCTTGCAAAGCAAAAAATTAAAAAGACAGAAAGAAAACTCCCATAATTCCACGCAAAAATTCCGCTCGCACGGAGTAAAAATTCTACTCCGATCGTACGGAGCATAATAAACTCCGAACCGGGCCGGGGGTCGCTAGAAGACAAGCAGTATACTCCCACGTCGGAGTTATTTCCGTTTACAGTGTGGTGGTGTTCGGACGCAAGTGAGCGCCGAAGAAGTCAGCGTCCACTGCTAGCGGGAGTAAGCAGTCGGGCCGTGGGCCCGAGCTTGCAGATTACCACAGGTGGAACCTGGACTGCCTAAGGTCGCTCCTGTCCGAGCATACGTGCCTTCGCATCGCTCCACAGGAAAGACCCGAATGCCACGTTATTCGACAAGGACCAGTCCTCAGACACGGCTCGGCTCCTCTAGAACATCATCCGAACATTTTGGCCAACTTCTGCTGTGATCGGACCAACGTACTGTGAGTTTCTGTGCTTTTGTCACGGACCTGGCAGGGCGCTCAGCTAGCCCTAACGGCTAGGGGAGTAGGCCTGCCGTCAAGTGCGCCAACGGCCCGCACTCCTTCAGCAGCAATGGCCCCGAAATTCGTCACCGACACTGATGGATGGACCACTCGAGTATCAAAACATTCCCAAGGTACGTAGCACGTTGCAACGCTCATTTTGCGTCCGCCAACTGGCCTTTTCCTACCTCAGTGGAGCCCACGAACGCTTCACGACGCGCTAAGCGTCTCAGCAGCTCTGACTGCTGCAGAGGCTCGCGCCGCTACAGTAGACATCAAAAAAGAAAAGAACTTGGCTATAATAACCAGTGATGACCCCTCGGCGACAGAAAAGCTCCAGCGCATTAATGAAACCACTCTTAATGGCAAAACTTACCCTGTCCACATCTATATCGCTTCACCCCATAACTCGTGCAGAGGTGTGATTCACAACGTGGAAATGAACACCCCAACCGAAGAATTGATGCGTGAACTCCGAGCCCCAAATTATGAGATTATTGCGGCTCGTATGATGGGTAGAACAGCCACTGCAATCATAACTTTCAAGGGCTCACATGTACCTCGCCAGGTCATATTCGGCGGAGGTGTATACCGCTGCGTCCCTCACCGACCCAAGGCGCAATTTTGCACAACATGCTTTGCTATAGGACACCGATCAGACGTTTGTCGCGACAATGGAAAACAAAGGTGCAGAACATGTGGAAAGTCTGTCGGAGATCCTGTAGGGGATCATGACTGCAAACCAGGCTGCCCTAATTGTGGCAAGGACCACAAGGCAGACGACCCAACTTGTGAAGTGCGACGAGCCGCTGATAAAGCGGTCAGAGAAGCGGCCTACCTGAAGCGTTTGAAACAACGAAAGGACGACAAGCAAATGAAAACAGTCACCATCGCAAGCCGAAGCCCAAGCCCAAAACGCAACTCCGACAACACATCGAGAGACAGAAGTAGCTCCAGAAGCCGTCAACAGTCCAGGGGCCGCAGCCGCTCCAGAGGCAGGAGCCGATCCAAGGGCCGCAGCCGATCTAGGGGACGCGGCCATTCCAGGGGCCGGGACCACTTCGGGGACCAAAGCCAGTCCGGCAGCAGTGGCCAGTCCGGGAGCGGCGGCCAGTCCGGGGACTGCAACCGGTTCGGAGGTGGCAGCCAGTCTCCGGATCACAACCATTCCCGAGGTCAACAAGACGAGCAACCCGCAAACCAGCGAAACGTGAGTCAGTCACCCGGCACCTCCCCTTTCCCCCCCCCATTACCAATGCATCTCAAGTTCAAACACGAGCTCAAAAAGTAGCCAAAGATTATAAGAACGCTCTACTTCAAACCCGCAGACCTAATGAAATGTCAACACTATCGTCACAATCACTAGAGCCTACCGAAGGCATGGACATGCAAGCAGAGGCACACGCACCTGAAGTTACACCATTGGGTGATATAGAGCAACCCTTAGCTCAGGAAGCAGAACCAGCGTCATTGCAACCGGCAATGAAAAAGGCAAGATACCACACAACAGCCCTACAACACCTTGAAGCAGATTTTAAGCAACTAAGGGACGAAATGAAAGAAATGCAAACCAGTCTAGAGGCCAAGATAGCTCAACAGGTTGCTGCTCAAGTTGAGGAGGCGCTAAAAACATACACTCAACAAATAATGAGCCAAATGCGCTCCCTGTTCAACGAGCTCCTCAGGAGCCAGGCAGAGGCGATGGTCTCTACACAAGTGCAGGCTGCGATGGCCGCATTACCGCGCCAGGAAGAGCGCGAACGACCCAGAGCACGTCGATCTACCAGCGTAACACGACCCACTCCTTACCCTACAGCGGGCGCTCCGCAAAATCATCAGTAGAACAATGGCGACTAATCTGGTGGTGTGGCAGTGGAACTGTAGAGGGATTGCTCGAAAACGGGGCCTTCTCACGCAGTACATTGCCGCTCAAGATCGTCGACCCGACATTCTCCTACTCCAGGAAACTAACCAAACACCTCATCTTGCAGGCTATACGACGTATAGCCATAATTCTGCACTGGCCATTCTTATTCATAAAGATATAGCGGCAAATGTTGTCCACAGCACGGAACAGAGCCTCACTGTACGTGTCTTTCCAACTAAAATTGTCAAGAGCAAGGCACAGCCCCACTTATTCATCACAAATGTTTATAGCCCGCCAAAACAGAAAGTAGACTTCTTCAAGGAGGTTGCGAATCTGCGGCCAACGAAGTATTTTGATCATCTAATAGCAGGCGACTTCAACGCGCCACACACTTCATGGGGATACACAAAAAACTCCTCCAAAGGATCCGCACTACTATACCATATGCAACAGGCCCAGCTAACTCTCCTTAACGAGACCGACTCCCCGACGCGGCACGGAAACTCCGTAGAAAGAGATACCACGCCTGATCTCGCCTTCATAAAAGGACGACTGTCAGCGCAATGGGTTAACACGCACGATACTTTAACGAGTGACCATACTGTCATACAGATGTTTCTGCAAATCAAAGGATTCCCAAAACGCCAGCGCAAGCATCGCCTGACGGATTGGAATGAGTTCAGAAAGACACCTGTAGGAGACTTCCAAAACATGCACTTGAAAGATTGGGTAGAGATGGTCAGGCAACGAATCCAGTCACACACGAAGGAAATAATAGAGAAGTGGGAGCAACCAAGCACGGACAGGCATCTTCTTCATCTCTGTGAGGCACGACATGCCCTCATTAAGAGATGGAAAAGAAATAAGCTCAATCGAAAACTGCGCTCACGCATCAACACGCTCAACGAGCAGATCGTCCACTACACTGAACATCTCACTCGTGAGCAGTGGTACGATACGTGCAACAAGCTCAATGACACATTGAATATGAGCTCCACGTGGAATCTCATCCGATCACTCATTGACCCAACCCAGACAAAGACGGAAACGTCCCATAAGCTCCGAAAGCTGCTCGAAACATTTGAGCATACCGATGACCTATTCAACGAGCTTATAACAACACACATTGCGGATCCAGCGCAACCACAGTATGCCGACTACAAAAGCGCAGAGCCAGAAAATGAGGGTCTCACCGGCCCAATCACATTAGCGGAACTACAGCGTGCCTTAGCAGAAGCAAAGCCGAATAAAGCGCCAGGACCAGACCAAATTACGACAACACAGCTCCGCAACCTTACAGAAGCCGATCATGCATTCCTACTTCAGGAAATTAACAATGTGTGGGACACGGGCAGCTTGCCAGAAGAGTGGAAGACAGCCAGCATCATTTTCATTCCGAAGCCTGGCAAGCCCCAAGCCATAGCGAATCTGCGTCCAATATCGCTAACATCATGCGTCGGCAAGCTAATGGAGCGCATCGTGCTTAACAGACTTCTAATTCACCTTGAGCAATCACAACACCTACCCCATAATTTGATTGGATACAGACATCACTTATCTACTCAAGACGTTCTACTGCAGCTACACGAAGAAATCACGAAGGAAACAAGCAGCGCTCAACTTAAAGCTATTCTTGCCATAGACCTCAAGAAAGCTTTTGACTACGTTAACCACGATGCTATGCTGCAAGAGCTCGAAGCTACTGGCTGCGGAACCAAGCTTTATAACTATATTAGGGACTTCTTACGGAGTCGCACGTACACGCTACGAGTAGGCGACATCACCTCACAACAGTATCCCCATCCGCAGAGAGGTATCCCGCAGGGTTCCGTGATCTCTCCCACTCTCTTTAATCTTGCCATGTGCGTAGTCCATAGAGCGCTACGAGACATCCCCGACATCAAATATTCGATCTACGCAGATGATATCACCATCTGGATCAACACGGGTTCGCCAGGGCATATCCAAGAAACTCTCCAACAGGCTATGAACAGGGTGCATGAGGCTGCTCAAACTATTGGCCTTAGATGTGCGCCGGAAAAATCTGAATTGCTACTGGTCCATCACAAAAGATGGAGACCGCCCACCATACAAATTGTAAACGAAGGCGTGCCCATTTCCCAACCAAAATGTATTAAGGTACTCGATCTCCACATCCAGAAAGATGGAGGTCCCGCTGCGACGGTGCATCACCTGCTCAGACAAGGAGAACAGGTGCTGCACATGATGCGTAGGGTCTCCAACCGAGCAAATGGAGTGAAAGAGGCGGATATGCTTCAACTAAGAAACGCACTAATTATGTCGCGCCTGCGCTATCACCTGCCCTATACCAATCTCCGCAAGCAAGATATCAATCGCCTTGATGCGCTCATCAGGAAGGCGACAAAGCTGGCCATCGGCATCCCGTTTAGTGCCAGCACTAAGCTCCTACTTGACATCGGTTGCCATAACACGGTGGCGGAACTAGTCAGCATTCATCGTCGTCGCCAAGAACTGCGTTTGCAGCGCACGTGTCACGGTACGCACATCCTCCACAGCATCGGCCATCATCCAGAAGCTGCGCCCCTTCTGAACACGCGCCCTCTACCCCCGAAACAACGCGAACTTCTAACCATAGCTCCACTGCCACGCCACATGAATCCAGAACGAGGCAAGGAAAGGCGACGACAGCGAGTGGCCTACTTCAAGAGGTACACGGCAAGACACCCTGACGGCATATACTTGTACGCTGATGCTAGCGTTGGTGCACGGGGCTCCGCTATAGCAGTCGTGAATAACGACCTCCAAACTGTGCATACGGAGGTACTCTCGGAGACAGATCCGACCTTAGCGGAACTGACAGCCATCGCAACTGCGATCAAACACATGCCCCCTAGTAACTCAGCCTACCCAAGAATCATATTTACCGACTCCATGGCGGCTTGCAGGAAATTGTTGCTCAATGATCTCCCTGCCCACACTTTGACATTTATTCAAGAGCACCTTCAGGGTCCTCTAGAAATCATCTGGATACCTGGTCATGACGGACTGCCGGGAAATGAAAGAGCTAATCAGCTCGCCTGCGAGACTTTGAAACAGGCACCCTGCATTCCGCGACCAACCCAGACGAAAAGGTGGGCTCCCCTGCTTCTGCAGCCATATCAAGAGGCAAGACGCAAGTTCCCCAAACTCAGCAAAGTGCTCACCCGTGAACAGGGTGTACTGATTCGTCAGGCCCAGACTGAAACACTCCCTACACCAGCGCGAATGCACCTCCTCCGCGGCCTCTTACCTGAAGATCCCCCACCCTGTCGATACTGTGGTGAACACCCGAACACATCCCATATCCTCTGGTCCTGTGGACCACCCCCACCTCCCCTTCCTGCCCCCACAAATCTTTCCCCTAAACCCCATGCCGGGTGGCTGACAGAAGCAGCCAGCGCCGACGACCAACGGTACCTTGCGGCGTTTATCAGTGCTGCACTGAAGAATGCCGCAAGCGAGGCTCTGGACTGAGGGCCTTTCCACGTTACCACCGAACATGAAAATAAAGTTTTTTCTCTCTCTCTCTCTCTGGACTGCCTAACCTGCTCAGTCAGCACAACGTCCCATCGCGTGGCAACCTTGAGTTGCCACGACGGCTCGGCGCTTTTCAACTTCGCGGCCACGTGACAAGAACTGTTGGCGAGGCGTACCCCGCTCTTATTCTAATGTCCTTGTGTATTCTGACACACCTAACAACTTTAGGATTAGAGTAGCGGTGACTTTGATTAATGAGAACTGCATTTGTTACGAGCAGTGTAGAGTGCTTTTCATCCTTTTTCTCCATGCTTTGTTTATGGGTGTTTTCTTTCCACTTTCTATGTGTAAATACACATTCTTCTTTCACTTCTGAAATTTACCGCTTTCATGCTTCATTTGAATGGAAAACATAGATAGCGACATTATTTTAGGTCGCTTTCCATAAACGGACCGTGACAGGGATCAAGGCCTTGCTTAAGGTCTCATACAGGCAGCTTGCGATGTCACTACAACGTAATGACGGCGCCATCTGTAACCGCCACGGCAAACAAACAGCATGTCGGATTTTTGGACGTGGTGAAATGTCGTTTTGCAGAAGCAGCTTTTATAGCGGTGTTCCACAAATTGCCTTCTCGTCAAAATTCCATCTGCCCATGTTAGGTCACATGGTGGTCGGGAAATCTGAGACGGAAACAAATTATTTAATTTTTCTAATATTAATCATCATATCAAATACATTGGTCCACTCGGGAGGTTTCGACCGTGCCCGTTAGGTCACTCTTACATATGCGGCAATCTCGATGAAGGTTTTACGCGAGGAGGTACGTTGACATCTCGGTGCCTCAATTCCACACGTGTGTTACATAAACTGCGGAAGCCTAGGATCAAGATAAAATCATATTGTACAGCTGCCGCGTATTCAACTGCAAGAAATCAAATTATATCTTAGGGTAATTGCAACTGCTTATGGATGCTACACAGGATAATGTCCAAGAAATCACTGGAATCTCCACTGACCTTGAAAATACTTGATATCGTTTGCAGCTTCTTACAAAGTAAGCATTGACGTATACTTCTCTCATGCCCACACCAGATAGCCATTTCATATGGTCACTGCGGGTTAAATATAGTGATGACCATTCTGTAGCACATGCGCACAACAGGAAATTGGCAAAGAGCCGTGTCCGTGTTTTAATTGTCTCCAATGTCCTGGCACAGTTGCTCATCAAGGAAATTTCGAACAAATTGCTCACAGTTATTCGGGCCATGGAGAGTACATACGTTGAAAAAAGAACCAAGAAATATTTTTTTATGGTGTAAACTATTTATTGTGCTAATTAATGAATTGTTTATTGTTTTTAGGCTATCCAAAGGTGAAACGTCACTCCAACATATAAGAAACGAAATAGGGGCTTTGCTTTAGGTTTTCTGTGTTTCTTTTATCGTTGCGGCGCATAAAACACAGCGTAGCAGATATGATATATTGTACATTACGTGGGATGATTTCATTACTGCACATACCACAATGGGGGATTTACCAAGAAGTGGCCGTTACATATCATGCAACCGACTGGAGATACTATCCTGGACGGTGTTGAATTCTGTCATCTTGTCATATTTGGTAATGGCAGTATTTTGATCATATCGGAGGCACCTGTGGGCATCTCTAATTGGCTCAAAATGCCGTCATTGCCCAATTCCACGACGTTGCGGAATCGACACTGTCAAGAATAGTGTCCGTAGCTCTTTTACATCATTGCCGCGTGTTGTTGAGGAATATATTTTCCATACATTGGCACATCCCAGGTGATCTGTGATGAAGCGACCTGTACATGCGCAATAACCAGGAAAAAATGAAAAAGAAATACAATACAATGTAACATCTGCCACATTGTGTAGCATCGGCATACGCGAGGGCAGATGCACGTGTCACGTACCTTTGTGCCAAAGAAAACTACACAAAGAGAGTTCTTTTTTTTTGTCGGCCGTAGAAATTCCACTTATCGTTGCTCTCCTAATAAATTAAAGAACGTGTTCAGACACCCGTACGGCAACTCACGAGCACATCTCTCTCGATGATCAAGTCCACTTGGTGTCGCAAACCTGGGGTGATGAAGAGTGGCCGCAGTGGTCAGCGAATTACCTGTCGCGTTGCCTCTGACCTTAGCGCAAATTATGCTTGGGAAAACATACACATCATTCTGGAAGCCATCCATCATACCTGATTGCTTAGCGTTAATAACCACCGCAGATTGCAGCCAAGAAGAGCCGCCTGCAGGCCTCTACCCCCCCCCCCCCTCTCTTGCCCACGCTTATATTGTCACGTGTACCTATCTTTATCGGGCGCCTAACAAATTTTCTCGCACAGCGTGGGATGCGCCTGCGTGTATCCGAAGTTTCTGGAAAATTATCGATGCTTCTATCCGGCTGTCTGTTGTCGCCGAACTTTGTGTTATCTGATTTCATCGCGGGACGGAAATGGTGTAGAGCTTTGTGGAAGGCAGGCGGGTCCGAGTGATTAGTCTGGAACATTCGGCGACTGCTGTATAAAAGCCGACGCGCTTAAACCGCTGATCAGATTTTCGACGATCGCCGACCCTGTTCGCCGCTATCGTTGAGTTATAAGTGTAGCCTGATTTTGTGGGCACAGGTTCGCCCAAAAAAAAGTAGTTTTGTCTTTCACAGTATTGCTACTGTGTTCTTCAGCGTCACCACCACGTGACATCTGGTGGAGGTGCGGGGTAACGTTCCCCGTACCTCTCGCAGATGTCACGCGGTGGTTAGGTTGAAGAACACCACTCACTCGTTCACTCACTCTCGCACTGCATAGGTTCAAGAACAATCTGTCCTCTTGGCTGAGTCCATCCCAGTCTTGAACCTATGCAGCGCGAGAGTGAGTGAAAGAAAAGAGGTGAGGGGGCAATCATTCACAGACGCAACACCCGATCGACGTCACCGACTTGCACGGACCAATGGAAAAACTAGGAAAGTGCTCCAAAATGAGAGCGCATGACCATGACGCCCCCCCAAATACGTTGAACCGAAACTAACAAGCACACGCATGCAGACAAAAACACACGAATACTTACTTAATGTTTCACAATTTAAACGAAACGCAAAAAAGGGGGGATTTCCATGTCAGGGGTTCCTCGGAACAAAAGTGTGCGCGCCTCCTTGGCCGCATCACATTGTTGTTTTTTTCTGTGCAGATTTCAGGCAATTAAGTTGAGTGAAATTATCTTTCAAGTAATCACATTTAAAACGAACTTTTACTCATGATCTTCAGACGGTCGTGTTTCTAGCATCCTGATCGAGCACTACAGATAAGAACCGAGTCACAGAGAGGAAGGACGTGATAACGCAGTAGCTCGGTTTCACAGAGAAATCGTGACTGCTTCCTGTGGCTGCGGTGTCCGTGATCGCATTTACTCGAAACTCTTTTTTTACATTCTCGGCAGAGCAATGGAAATCTACCAAGTTTTAGAAACTCAACTCGACATTGAGTTTAACATTGCCACTGACACGTTCGTTGAGAACAAACAAACGCACTCGTTCACAAGACGAGAAACAATGTACACAATTTACTGTGTACGCGAACTTTGGTCGTATTTGTCTTTTTTTTCCTTTCGTTCGATTGTACTGCTCTTTTAGATTCAACGTACATTTACGTCCACATATTTAAGTTGGCACCAGGCTAGTCGCGTCTCACGTGCATAAATTTATTTTTATTTTGCTTAATTTCACCTTGTTTTGTGTGCGAAGAAGTTCTTGTGTCTTTTTACGTTACAAGCACATTGTGAGTTTCATCTTTTCGTTGTTTTGTTACTTATGTTTAATGGGTGTCCTTTTGTGTTTCGCTCTCCTATATTTGTAGCATCGGGACGATGCATTTTAAGAGGGGGGTATGGACACGTCTACTTATCTTTATCGGGCGACCACGTTTCGCCGCCTAACAAATGTAATCGCACAGCGTGAGATGGGCCTGCACGCATCTGAAGTTGTGTTATCTGATTTCATCGCGCGACGCGAATGGTGTAGAACTTTGTGGAAGGCACGCGGGTCCGCATGATTAGTCTGGAACATTCGACGACTGCTGTATAAAAGCCGACGCGCTTAAACCGCTGATCAGATTTTCGACGATCGCCGACCGTGTTCGCCGCTATCGTTGAGATATAAGTGTAGACTGTTTTTGTAGGAACAGGTTCGCCCATTAAAAGTTAGTTTTGTCTTTCACAGTATTTCTACTGTGTTCTTCAACGTCACCACCACGTGACAATACATACTCTTCGATAGACTTTGCCTCTTACTGGGCGCTCACCTTCCCTCGGCCCCCTGTGCGCACGTGACGAGACCCCACGCATGAAGCCGCCGTCCATCTCGGCTCTCCCTCGAACGCTTTCCGACGAATCTGCAGCATACAACGCGCTGCGACGAGGGAAGAAATTCGCCTGAAGTGTCGCTATAATTGCTATGACAATAAAAGGCACAGAAGCTTAGCTATCGCATGCGTGGAAGCATGCTTTCATTCACTCGTCTCGCTGGGGACAATGGTGTAAGGCGACATGGAGACACTTCACAGCTATCAAGGGTCCCAGCCTAAACATAATGGTGAACCTTCAGTGAAATCAAGAAGGGTGTGCGGCGCAAGGTAACAATAAACGTAAGTTCAAAGTACGGTACGGTCCGCTTCTGCTATATATAAATAAAATAATCAAATATGGGTAGCGGTAAACATACGCAGGACATGCGTAAGCAGAGTTGGTTTAATTCACCTCAGTGTCTAGGCGACACAACGCAAGTGGTTGCACGTCAAAGAAACACTTCTGTGCCCGCCGAAGTAGCACTGTGGCTATGGCATTGCTCGAGGTCGCAGATTTGACCAGCGAGCGTAAACTTTTATTTCAAATCAACAAGATTTAGGCACCCGCATTTTGACGAGGGAGAAATCGTGAGACATATCACGTGTCTCGTTTCATAAACCATCAGAAGTGGCGTGGGAAGAAAAAACGTTGAGCCCGATTAGAGTGCAGATATTCGGGGAAAATGCTTGTGATTCTCCTCTCTCTGCATCGTTCTACCTACGGGAGAGAAACAGTGATCAAGGTAAAAACTGTGATCGCGGTATCAGAGACGTCCGCTACACATACAGTATACCAACTATAAGGAACGATCTCTATTCTCAGAGGCCAAATAGAGACGATGTACCTGCTTTAGCGAAGCATTTAGGTGTCTGTCAAAGCAGAAAATCATGACTGATTCCAGGAATTTCGCAAACGTGTGATTTTCCTTCATCTTTGTAGAAAAAGAAAGGCTGTGTTGCATCTGGCAGTACTGCCGCACTGTTTCCGATGGGTGTCGACTAGGTCCGCAATTTGTGAAGCGCGAAAAAAATTAAATTATGGAGATACCACGCACTATGGGAATCTATGGAAGCGAAGCTTTCTGTGCTGTTTGTATTGACTGGCATAATTACTGGCTCATGTTGACTGCAAATATTTTGTTTTTAAAACGGTTTCTGAACACGAGTGTGGTGAGGTGATGATAAACGTTACCTTTTGTGCACCACTACTGTTTGTCTGCTTAGTACACAAAACATAAAGGGAGAGGTGTTTGCTTTAGTTGTTGTTCGCCATATTTCGTCACCTCAGAGAGGGTTGAGCATTGTCATTGGCTCACACGGCACGTCGCATTATGGCAGAAGCCTTAAACTTGATTTTGATGATGAGGCTCTGCATGCCAAAACCACGATCGGATTAAGAGGCATGCCGTAGGGCCCCACTCCGGAATAATTTGAGCTCCGTGGTGCTCTTTAACGTCTCCCTAAATCAATGTAACCGAGAGTTTTTTATTTCTCTCTTGTCAAAATGTGGGTGCCTCGGTCAAATCTGCGACCTCGAGCAATGCCATAGCCGCAGTGCTACTTCGGCGGGCACAGTAGTGTTTATTTGACGTGCGACCGCTACCGATGTGTCGCCTAGACCCTGTGGCGCACTTTAATTAACGCAACTCTGCTTACACATGTCCTGCGTATGTTTACCGCTAGACATACTTTATGCTTCTATTTTTATAAATAGCAGAAGTGGACCATACCGTATCTTGAACTTAAGTTTATGTAGCCTTTCTTTGCCGTCTTACGTTAGCTTTTTCTATTCCACCCCTCACCCCTGGTGTTTGTATGAGAACTGCGAACCAAAGGTGGCAAGGCTTTAGTCACTCGTTTCGCGACTGCCTCTGTTCAGCCCATTCTCTGCCTTCTCTTCCCGCTCCTTCCTTCCATTCTACCTAGCTAAACTCTGGATTGGCATGTTGGTAAAAAGGTAAGCGCTGGCGAGGGGTCACGGTCACTTACAGCTGTCAAAAGGCTAATGTGGCTTTGATCCTGAACCTCCAAGGGGCATTGTGCACATTCGACGGGGTGCGGTCAAAACGAGTTCTTCGCGTCTTTTCTCTGCCACGCTCTTTCCATGTATATAGAGCTTTTCATCTGGTGAGAAGAACAGGGAGCGCGGCGCATCTTGACGGTATTGCTGTCGCTAGCTGCGGAACGATTTCGGGATGGTTTAGATCTTACTTTGTGAAACTTACGCATGCCTGTTCATATGAGGTCGTAAGGGGAGCCTTTCGATGCACCGGTAACTACAGTACGCGCTTGGGGGCCCAAACATGTGACGCGGATTATAAGCCGCGGTGTGTGTAAGTGTTGTGAACTATTTTGCGTATATACGTTTCAATGAAACGCATAGAATAGAACCGGTGTCTCTGTGTTACCAGCATGATAGGGTAAATCTGCTGTTTATCTGATGGCTCGGCGTAGGGACTAAAACATAAGTGCACATGCTCGCGTGCCGTCAACCTAAGGCAATCACGAAACACCTAAGCGGCAGGCGCTAGCAAATAATTGTGGTACACCGTCATCGTTTTCAGGCATTTTAAGTCTAGTAGGCTTGAAATCACTATATGTTTACGCTAGCCTTCCTGCACGAGGTCGATGGCGCTGCTCAACACAGCGATAACTGCAACTGGTAAACCAGCATGATACATATATAAGGTATGTGAGTCGGCATTGATCTTTTGCCCATTAGAGCCTTAACATATGAGAGGGATCGCATAATAAGAAAGCGATGGCTATGTTTGAGGTCAACATTTCCGTAATACGTGTGAGTGCATTATAGAGAACGGAACGAACACAACCGAAAAAAAAAAATTCGGTTATCATCCTCTTTCTGGAAAAACAGAGAAACACGTGCCAAGACCACAATACGAGCTCACATTGTCACGCCGCACAACGTGTATAGATATATAAACATTGACGCTGCATGCTTGGAACATACGCTGTATAGAACAACGGTAACTATAATCCAGCACCTACCCTTGCTTGGGACGCTCGCACAGTTGGTATAGTTCACACTGTAAGTTATGCTGCTATTACTAATCAAAACTATTTTATATTCATGGGTGGAAACCTTATACACAGAACCATGTAATCACGCAATGTAATCTGCAGCTAACAGTTTGAACGCTTGTCAAACTATAACAGTACAGCTGCTATCAAAGCAGAACGGTTCCCACGCGGTTACAATCGTCGTGTATGTTTCGTTGCTCCGAAACCACAGCTTAAAACTAGACCATAATACTGCAATAAGGTCACAATAGTGAATGGAACTGTCAGTAACGCACAATTTATCTCCGAGGCTGATTGTAGGCTCTAACATGTGCGCACACATCGCGCTTCGTGTTCCCTGCGCCTCAACGCCGGTAGAAAGCCCTGCCAAAGTGACTTAAACCACATCAGTACGTCTCATGCAACCGTTTAGCGCGTAGAAGACGCACGTCCTGCTAAATAGACCGTACGAGCGCGAACACAAACACCAGAAACTACCGCCGAGCGTATACCTGCCATGCGAAAGGGAGCACTCGACCAAGCGAGCATGCCGACTGCCCATAGATGGCGCCACTGCGTAGGAAACGCACCTTAGAGACTCAGAAGAGCCACCAGTTATTGACAATTATGTTTGGGAAGGGTGCAACAGAACTAAGTCGGAAAGAAAGGTAGGGGGAGTCGGAACGCTCATCCATCAGGGAGCCAAATGGAAAAGAGTAAGTTCACAATGTCAAGAGCATCTTTGGTTATCAGGTAAAATAAGTGGCAAAGAAACTTGGCTGGGCGTTACGTATTTGTGGACCGGAAAAAATTGCACAGAGAAAAATAAAGAGTTAGTGGAATGCATAAGCGCTGATATTAAGGGTTTCGGGAGTGGTGCTGAAATTGTCCTGTTAGCTAGGTGACATGAATGCCCACATACAGGATTTAGATGGCTATACCGACAATAACGGAAAGTCAATGCTGTACCTTTGTGAGCAAAATAACCTCGTGACCGTGAATGCAGGGCCTACGTGTGAAGGACAGATCACGTGGGAAGTGGGAAACCGGCAATCGACCATTGATTACTGTCTGATGACAGAAGGAATTCATGATAAGTTGAGAGAAATGGTCATCGATGAGGAAGGGTTTAACAGCATAGGGAGCGACCATAAGCGCATCATATTGAAAATGGGATATGTAGTTGGGAAAGAGAGCAAGGAGAGCAAAATGGCCAGTCCAAATTTGAACGCTGAACAAATAGCAAATACAGTCACTAGAGTTGAGGAAGAACTTGGCAAATGGCCAAGTAAAGAGTGGGAATATGGTGAGCTTATAAGTGTAATAAAGAAAGAAATACGGAAAGAGAACCAACATGTTCGTTGGAAAGGAAAAAAGAAACCGAAACGCTGGTGGAACAAGGAGATACGAGAAGCGATCGCCGAATGACAGAAAGCAACTCGAGAGCACAGGCAGGCAAAGAAGGCGTAGTCGCCACAGGATGAAGTAACTAGTAAATGAGAAATATACCGGGAGAAAAAGTCTATGGTTCAAATACTGGTGCAAACAAAATTAAAAGCTGAAAGTGAACGTTGGTTGTAAGAAATACGTGATAAACAGAAGGCCGCACCTAGAATATTTTGGAACCACATAAAATTTTTAGGCAGGAAGTCAACCACAATACAACACCATATCCTAGACGAAGATGAAAACAGACTCGAAGGAGAAGCGGCAATAAATTACATTCGAAAAGCAACAGCCGAATCTTTCCAAGGCAATGAAGAGGTTATACTTGTTGAAAAAAAGAGCATGAAAGAGACCCAAGGGGAAAGGCAGCTGGTGCTAACAAATTTAAACTGGAAGAAAGCGGAAGAGAAAATTCCTAAGCGTATAGCCACAGGGCTAGACGAGATTCCCATTAGGCTGATAAAAGAACTAGGACCAAAAAGTAAGGAAGCTCTGGTGAAAGCAGTGGAAAGAACTTTAAAAGATAGACGAATACCAGACAGCTGGCGACAAAGAATAATGAATTTGATTTATAAAGGAAAGGGGGAGAAAGACAGAATTCACTCGTATAGACCATTGACCATTACATCGGTAATATAAAGGCTCGCAATGCAGGCAATCAAATTAAAGCTTCAAGCATGGACTGATAATAATGGCATTTTGGGAGAGCTTCAGAATGGTTTCAGAATAGGTAGGCGTTTGGATGACAACTTGTTTGTTCTTACTCAGTGTATTGAAATATCAAAAGCAGAAAGCAGACCGTTGTATGTGGCCTTTTTAGAAATTACAGGAGCCTACGACAACGTTGACCGCAACATATTGTGGGATATCCTGGAAGGGGAAGGCTTAGGTAACGATTGTATACAGCTTTTGAGAGGGATTTACCTAGAAAATACCGGTTGCGTTGAATGGGAAGGGATGAGGAGCGAGGAGAATGTTCATATCAACAAGGGACTGAGGCAGGGGTGCCCTTTATCCCCGCTGTTGTTTATGATGTACATGGTGAGGATGGAGAGGGCGCTAGAAGGAAGTAATGTCGGGATTAATCTCTCAAACAAACAGGCGGGTACAGTAATAGAGCGGCAACTCCTAGGTTTATTTTATGCGGATGACATTGTGTTGCTAGCTAACAAGCAAAGTGATTTGCAACGTCTGGCTAATATCTGTGGACAGGAAGGTAACGATTTAGGCTTGAAGTTTAGTGTTAGAAAATCAGGTGTTATGGTATTCAATGAAAACTGTGAACAGACAGCGGAGATACAGGGTCAAGAAATACCTCGGGCAACAGAATATAAATACCTTGGTATATGGATAAACAAAGGCAATGGATATATGGAAACACAGGAGAAAACCATAACAGTAAAGGGGAAGAGAAATGCAGCCATAATGAAGCATAGAGCGCTATGGGGATGCAATAGGTACGAGGTCCTCCGAGGTATGTGGAAAGGTGTAATGGTTCCAGGACTTACTTTTGGAAATGCAGTTGTTGGCTATAAATCAGGGGTACAATCAGGACTCGGCGGGAACCAAAGGTCAGTGGGTCGCCGCGCATTGGGCGCTCACGGGAAGACTACAAACGAAGCTATGCAGAGTGATATGGGCTGGACTAGTTGTGAAGTGAGGGAAGCTTGCAGTAAAATTGAGTATGAAGAACGGCTGCGGAATATGGAAGAAAGTAAATGGGCTGGGAGAGTGTTCAGGTATCTGTACAGGAAAAACATTGATTCACAGTGGAGGAAAATAACTAGGAAGCTTACCAGCAAGTATGCGGCCTGTAGGGTGGACAACACAACAACAAAGGTCAAGCGGAAAATAAGAGAAGCTGAATTAATCTCATGGGTGGCGGCAATGGAACAGAAACCTGCCATGAGTAACTATTAAGAGGAAAAACCGAAATCAGGAAACAAACCATTTATGATAACTCAAAGGAAAGCTCATTACTTTTCGCAGCGAGATCAGGATGCCTTAGAACACGTACCTATAAAGCGAGATATAAGAAGGAAGAAGAAGCATGTGCTTGCTGTGGTAAAGCTAGGGAAACTACGGAGCATGTTTTATTAGAATGTGCAGACGTCTACCCAGCAGCCGATTTAGGCACCACTGACCTCCTTGAAGCCCTTGGGTTCAGAGGGAGCAGTGGTAAAACAAACATGTCCCCAATAGACATTAGTAAGAGGCGACTGGACGATTGGTGGAAGAAAAGTAGGGAAACGACATAAGGCGGAGACGTACAAAAGCACAGTTCGCAATAGGGGATCAGAAAATTTGGGCGTGGCAGTTCATAGGTTTTTTTTGTCTTTTTTCATTGTTTAACCTAGGTAGAATATTAGGCAGTATAGTAGCAAGAGCTTGGTGGCGAAACCCACCGCCCCGTTCCAAAGGGGACGCTCATAACATCCATCCGATTAGGTAGAATATTAGGCAGTATAGTAGCAAGATCTTGGTGGCGCAACCCACCGCCCCGTTCCAAAGGGGACGCTCATAGCATCCATCCATCCATGGTGGCGCCTGTGAAAAAACGGTGTATACCCGCTCTCAGCCGCTCCCCGACAGCAGCAGCAGGAACAGTGGGAAGGACGAAAGAAAACGCACAGAAAATTTCGCTTTAAAACTCATATAAGCACGTATTAGCATTTCGTACTAGACTAGCATTGAGTATACCACCTAAACCCGAGTAAGTCCTGCATACCGTAAACTGCTAAAACAAAAGCAGAAACCATAGCACACAATGGAGGGTGAATCAAAGAACGAAACCATTGGTCCCTGCCCAACACGTTCAACAATTGAACAATGAATGAACTACTTGAACAAAAGGTCACGTGACTATCTTCACTCTCGCGCTCTGCTCACATGTGCATTATTCGGTGCCTTTCGGGTCCTCTCATTCGCGGTCTCTAGAATATTCATTTCTTGCCTGACTAGTCGTCGGCCATGGCCATGAGCTCCTCCATGAACCCGTCATCCACGGTGGAATGGTGACACGTTGCGGGACTGTTGGCACAGGACACCAGGTCACGGTTGACATCCAGCTTGTGCTCGCGTGACGCTGTCTCGGCGCCACCTGTGATGCTTTCTTCAACTGCATCGTCGCCGATACTGCGGCATCCCTTGAAGCGCTTCAGAGGAATGCCTGCGCATAGCACAATAAATGGAAGGCCATAGGTTAGGGTTCTCGAAGATACGAAATTTAGAAATCAAGGCAGTAACGCACATCTCGCACGATCACAGGAATTGTGCAAGAAGAAACAATACAGAGAAGGAAACAAACTTATCAACCGAAGTAAGTTTCTATCCCAGTCAAAATGCGTGTTCTGAATATTACGGGGGAAGTCACAAAATATTATATGTTCTCCTTATCGGTCTAATTAGTCATGCTAATTACCACAGTTCTCAAGTATTGAGAATAGGGACAAGCCTACATTTATAAAGTTCTCGAGAGTTCCAAAGAACCTTGTTGACCCTATCGTTTTCATATATCACAGTCTTTCCGTGGGACGCGTAACAAATTACTGCGTACCAACTAAAACAGGAGGAAACGAGAAGAAGGTGAAAGCGGGAGGCAACGTTTCGACAAGTGGACTTGTCGAAACGAAAACGCTGTCGAAACTAAAAGTAGGAAATATAAGCTGCTGAACAAGATATTTCATAGAAAGTTGTGCGGTTATATTATTGGAAGTTTACCTCTGTAGCATAACTTGTAACGTTGAATAATCAATCTTGAAAAGTTATGCAATCGGGCACACGACAAAATCAGTGTGACGTGGTGCGTACCACCGTAAACAAACTACATTATTCAGGCTCTCCTCAAATGTTTCGGCCAATTTTGAAACCTTGTGCAGAGTTTGTTAGGACGCCTTGTATTTAAAAAGAATACAAAAGAAATGCTGAGGCTTGTCGCTAGCGCGACTTTCTCGAGCATGCCACCATTTACAACGTGTCCTATCGATGCAATACGCAATACGTTTAAAGCGCCGTTTTGCTTGCAGCAGAGCTGCCACGCAAAACGGCGCTTTAAAGGTATTGCGTATTGCATCGATAGGACACGTTGTAAATGTTGGCATGCTCGAGAATGTCCCGCTAGCGACAAGCCTCGCTTCTGTGCAAACCTTTTGTGAGAACGTCAAGCGGACTACCAATGC
Organism: Dermacentor albipictus; assembly: GCF_038994185.2. Taxonomy (NCBI): domain Eukaryota; kingdom Metazoa; phylum Arthropoda; class Arachnida; order Ixodida; family Ixodidae; genus Dermacentor; species Dermacentor albipictus. The sequence continues at coordinate 98,731,220 of NC_091822.1, forward strand.
TAAAACTTCAAAAAAAAATGCAACGTAAGACACAGATGCGCACATAATACGACTGCGAGCGTTGAGAGCAGTAGACGATCCACATTAAACGAAATTCACGTGAAATGTTTTGGATATAAATGTTGCAGTACAGAATATGTTTATATCAAAATTGGAAGCCCAGCGCTTAGGCGAAATACCCAAAAAATAACGGCACACCTATTTGAGGACGGCCCTGCGGGGGCAAGCAAGCAGAAAGCTTTATCAGTTTTTCAGATATTTCGGAAGCTTTCAACATGATGTGGCAAGAAATGCCACACGAGATGTACGCGCCGCAAAAGTCATGGTAATATGTTCCAATTCCGTCTAAAATGTTATGTTGGCGTACCTGCTGTTAGCATATTAATTATATTCTTCAATATTGATAACAAACCTAACAATTGTAACAATCAGTGTTAAGAACTGTCATAAACCCTGCAATGCAAAAAAAGTACTCACCACCACGGTAGACGATGCGTTTCTGAGCTGCGGGTCCTGACGAAGGGCCGGGCTCGGAAACAGCGTCACCGCCTGCAGCCCGCTTGGAGGCCACTGCAGCGCCTGTAGCCAGGATTACAGTCTCCCGTGAAGCCAGCTCCACTCTCCTTGGGCACACCACGCGGCCACTGGGCAGGGTGAAACGCACTCGCTTTGCTGGCATGGCTCCTTTGCTCGGTACAGCGAATCCGATGCACGTCCGCACACAACGAAGTCGGGCGTCGAATGATTTTTTTTTCACTCGCAAGGCAACGCGCGTCTTTCCCTTTCCCTCTCCCACTGCACCAACCAATGGGGTGGTTGGTTAGGAAGCGTCCGTGCAAGGTCAATGTATCTCAAGCCCCGCCCATACTCGTGCCGCCCCCCCCCCCCGCAGGAGCTGGATCCGACACATTTTAACATAAAACGGAGGAGTAATTGCGCATTTGTAATGCAAAGAAATTTGGAATATTTTTACCTTGTCCCGGCCCAGACATTCCCACCTGTGGCGACGGCAGCAATACAAAAGCCGACATTTACCACTACACCATGCTGCTCTCCCAACGACCACAGAAATAGTCAGGTTTGAAAACGAGACTGATCCACACTTAAACCATTGACGTTCTGTCATGACTGTTTAAGGTAAGCGGGGAAAAAAGTGGTGTCTTTCCTAGCAGCGTTCACGTCCGAGCTGCAAACTGGCTGCTGTATAGTTCATTGTTCCGTATATCAGGTGCGTTTCCTTCGCTCGACTTCGTGCTCCAATTCAGCGTTGTATAATGTTTAACTTGGACGGCGTTACTCGGACGATTGAACATCCACCATGCATGGTCAACATTTTGAAATTGTTTTTCCGTCAGTGGGACATCGCGGCCATGACAGTCGAGGAGGGTGTCAGTTTTTCGTCTTCGCTCAGTTACAGGGAAACACGGTGGCTTTTCCGTTATTAACCGCTGCAGTTCTACGCCATTTGGCTTGAATAGCCCGAAGACGCATGTGGTGTGTGCTATACAGTAACCGGGTGCGAGTGAAGCACATTTATCTACACCCCGTAGGCTTGGTTAAAGGAAAAGTAAAGCCAATCAGTGAGGAAATATTGTTCCCTTAAGCATGTATCAGCTGGGACTGTAGATAAGTGCTGTAAAATTGCATTGCAGAGTATAAGGATTTTTGATTTTAGCTTAAATTGAGTTGTCCCAAATTTTTTGAACAGAGGAAGCATTATGAATGACCATACAGCACGCACAACTGATTGATTGGCTGCAGCTATTATGTGAAAGAAACTATAGGCCCCTGCGACGCTGCCGTCGACGACTCAGCGCTTACGCGTGGATGTGAAAACGCCAGTACACGCTATCAATGGCAATGCCGCACTTCGCCATTTCCCTCTCAAGTTTCTTCTTTTTTCATTTTCCGTAGAAGCATGCGCTATCCTCAGCCTCCTAACTTGCGCTTGCTTTTGTTCATGCCACAGATTCTCGAGGTTAAACGCAGACTTCTGAATGCAGCTGATGTTACTTGATCGCCTAACCTTGCGACCCATTTCATGCGGGATCGGTAGCCACTTCGAACTTGTTCGCCCCCTTCACGTTTTAAGTGTGTTGTGCTGTGATTTTTCGCGGCGCCCTATGTCAGCTAGTATGCGGCGTTCCGGTGTTATCTAGACATACATATTCAAAGTGATGTTGAATATTGAGGGATTATTGTGCATTGGTAAGTGACAGTGTGCGAAGCCGCTGTCGCAGATAAAGGGACCGGTGGGGCGAAGACAACTTAACATCGAGAGCGAACGGGTGAGCGCAAGAAGCCGACGAGAAGAAGCGACGCGCGTGATGTCTGATGCGACGTCAAAATATAATACTAAGAAAGGAACCATTCAGGACCGTACACGTTGGGTGACGTAGAAGAGAATTAAGGAAGAAGAAGAGATGAGTAAGAGACCAAGGGCCGTGTTTGATGCCGTTTGCATTTACATATAATCAACAAAACGAATAACTCTTTCATTGTTCTCTTATAATTTGCTTCTTTTTGTATGTTTCGTTTTCTTGCTTTTTTGCTCACATCGAATTCGTAACATTCCAAAAGTATAGGTAATCGTTTCAGCACGCAATTCTTCGCCATTGATTGATTGATTGAAAACTTTATTGTTCCACCGAGCTGGGGTGCCCGCCTCTTAACTTACACGTAGGTAGGGGAGGAGGACGAAGCAGTCCCCGCGTGTTGAGGACGGTGAGTCTTCACGGCCTCAACGGCCAGGCGGATTGCTCGACGCTGGTCGTCTTCAGCCTCGCTCTGGAGCAAGGCCTCCCAGGCTTCTCTACTGACAATGTTTTCCTTGGCCCCTGGGGAGCCAGCACACTCCCATATTATATAGTCTAGCGTACCTTCGGCAATCCCGCGTGTGCGTAAGAGCCATAACATGAGGCCATTGTCATCATCATCATCGAGACCCTAGAACGGCGTGCACTGTAAACGAAAATAAACCCAGCTGGGGGTTTTTAAGAGGTGATGTGCCCTAAAACATCCGCTCCTCAAATATTTACTCCGATGTACGGGAGCAAAACAGCGCCATTCCCTCATTTCACTCCGCTGGCTAGCTGCGGGAGTATTAAGGCGACATGACGCGATTTTACTCCGCTTCAAAATCTTGTTCTCCCGTGAAACTCCGACAGGGTGTTTTAAAAAACTCCTCCACCGAAAAAGGTTGGTCACGTGGCGCTTCCCATGAGGCTGTGTGCCTCGCCAGCGACCGGGCGCGTTCGGCGGAGCCGGCAGTGCTCATGGCTGACGGTTTGTTTACGTCTGTGAAGTGTCGTTCCGTGACAGCGTTTCGTCAATTTGTTTCCCGTATTTCCTTCCAGAAAGTGTTACGGTATGCCTGAAGCTAACTGTATCTCAGCTTCAAGTAGATTAGCTGTGATCACTTTGCTGACAACGTTGATTGCAAGAGCAACGTTTTTAAGTGCGGAAAAAGGCTTAGGTATACCTCGAAGCTGCTCACTGGCTCGTGATGTCGGTTCAGGTTCTGATTGTGTTTTCGTGCTGCGTGACCCTGGCCTGTGTTCTTCAGTACGTGGAATGCGACTTCTATGTCTTTTTGGGTACATGCTGGCAACGTCCAGTGTAGTGTTTGAAAGGACCGCGTAGCAATGGCAACAGCAGCCACTGTTCGAGCGACGACATCCGTGGTCGCGTATGAATGGTGTACCCCAAGTTCGTTGCGGTGCTGTGTTGCCAGTGAGAATGAGTGCAAGCAACTGTTTTTATGTATCTGTGAACGGATATCCTCACCGGAAGAAAAACGGTAGGACATAAGTATGCGTCTGAAAATAAAGCTTCTTATTGAGCGATGTGAATCGAATTGTTATCGCGCATATAGGTTTTGGTCACGTCGTTGCTTCCGATATTGCATTAACATTACGCTCTATCCGAGACACTGATTTAGACGCATGCCTGCTGGCTCCGAGTTTAAGGATTCACTCGACAGATCAGCGATGTAGCTTCTTTTCACAGCCGAGAGAGATTGCTTGGACGCAGAGCGAGTAGTGCGGTGTATAAAATATATGACTACGCATTTTTCGGTGTTACGTCGGCACCTGCGGGTCATGCTCACGCGTAATAATTTTTTGCTACGCTACCACTATATCGCAAAAATTTAATTTTGCTATGTAGCCCACTCACTTACATTTTTGATGCTTTCTGTAACCAACGCACTACTTTTTTGCCGCGAAGGCCGGCAGTGTGCGAAGTCGCTTCAGCACTCATAGAATGGCATAATTTTGAAAAAAACATCATTAACTTTTTTCTCTCACTATTCTGAATTAACAGTTTTGTGCTGATTAAGGTATTAAGGTAGAGAGGCAGATCTCGTATGAACGAGCATGTGAGTCGTAATTCTGAAAACAGCACAGCTGCTCCCTAGGCGGTTTCGAGGCACACAGTATTGTGGCTATATATACTGGCACCGTTGCTTCTAGAGTATCGCGTGTAGGTGGCATGTCTTCCAAATTTCTGCATTGGGCGTTTCTGAAATGTTTATGTATGTCATGACATATTGACTTGTTTCGTCGAATTTCACGCGGTCTCCTGTGCATATTTCGAAATTTGACCAGCAGCCTCTGCATGTCAACATGTTCGCGCAAACTCACGCGATGCCTCTTTTTATACTCCCGTTGCATCTCGAAAAAACTCCGTCCTTGCAAAGCAAAAAATTAAAAAGACAGAAAGAAAACTCCCATAATTCCACGCAAAAATTCCGCTCGCACGGAGTAAAAATTCTACTCCGATCGTACGGAGCATAATAAACTCCGAACCGGGCCGGGGGTCGCTAGAAGACAAGCAGTATACTCCCACGTCGGAGTTATTTCCGTTTACAGTGTGGTGGTGTTCGGACGCAAGTGAGCGCCGAAGAAGTCAGCGTCCACTGCTAGCGGGAGTAAGCAGTCGGGCCGTGGGCCCGAGCTTGCAGATTACCACAGGTGGAACCTGGACTGCCTAACCTGCTCAGTCAGCACAACGTCCCATCGCGTGGCAACCTTGAGTTGCCACGACGGCTCGGCGCTTTTCAACTTCGCGGCCACGTGACAAGAACTGTTGGCGAGGCGTACCCCGCTCTTATTCTAATGTCCTTGTGTATTCTGACACACCTAACAACTTTAGGATTAGAGTAGCGGTGACTTTGATTAATGAGAACTGCATTTGTTACGAGCAGTGTAGAGTGCTTTTCATCCTTTTTCTCCATGCTTTGTTTATGGGTGTTTTCTTTCCACTTTCTATGTGTAAATACACATTCTTCTTTCACTTCTGAAATTTACCGCTTTCATGCTTCATTTGAATGGAAAACATAGATAGCGACATTATTTTAGGTCGCTTTCCATAAACGGACCGTGACAGGGATCAAGGCCTTGCTTAAGGTCTCATACAGGCAGCTTGCGATGTCACTACAACGTAATGACGGCGGCATCTGTAACCGCCACGGCAAACAAACAGCATGTCGGATTTTTGGACGTGGTGAAATGTCGTTTTGCAGAAGCAGCTTTTCTAGCGGTGTTCCACAAATTGCCTTCTCGTGAAAATTCCATCTGCCCATGTTAGGTCACATGGTGGTCGGGAAATCTGAGACGGAAACAAATTATTTAATTTTTCTAATATTAATCATCATATCAAATACATTGGTCCACTCGGGAGGTTTCGACCGTGCCCGTTAGGTCACTCTTACATATGCGGCAATCTCGATGAAGGTTTTACGCGAGGAGGTACGTTGACATCTCGGTGCCTCAATTCCACACGTGTGTTACATAAACTGCGGAAGCCTAGGATCAAGATAAAATCATATTGTACAGCTTCCGCGTATTCAACTGCAAGAAATCAAATTATATCTTTGGGTAATTGCAACTGCTTATGGATGCTACACAGGATAATGTCCAAGAAATCACTGGAATCTCCACTGACCTTGAAAATACTTGATATCGTTTGCAGCTTCTTACAAAGTAAGCATTGACGTATACTTCTCTCTTGCCCACACCAGATAGCCATTTCATATGGTCACTGCGGGTTAAATATAGTGATGACCATTCTGTAGCACATGCGCACAACAGGAAATTGGCAAAGAGCCGTGTCCGTGTTTTAATTGTGTCCAATGTCCTGGCACAGTTGCTCATCAAGGAAATTTCGAACAAATTGCTCACAGTTATTCGGGCCATGGAGAGTACATACGTTGAAAAAAGAACCAAGAAATATTTTTTATGGTGTAAACTATTTATTGTGCATATAATGAATTGTTTATTGTTTTTAGGCTATCCAAAGGTGAAACGTCACTCCAACATATAAGAAACGAAATAGGGGCTTTGCTTTAGGTTTTCTGTGTTTCTTTTGTCGTTGCGGCGCATAAAACACAGCGTAGCAGATATGATATATTGTACATTACGTGGGATGATTTCATTACTGCACATACCACAATGGGGGATTTACCAAGAAGTGGCCGTTACATATCATGCAACCGACTGGAGATACTATCCTGGACGGTGTTGAATTCTGTCATCTTGTCATATTTGGTAATGGCGGTATTTTGATCATATCGGAGGCACCTGTGGGCATCTCTAATTGGCTCAAAATGCCGTCATTGCCCAATTCCACGACGTTGCGGAATCGACACTGTCAAGAATAGTGTCCGTAGCTCTTTTACATCATTGCCGCGTGTTGTTGAGGAATATATTTTCCATACATTGGCACATCCCAGGTGATCTGTGATGAAGCAACCTGTACATGCGCAATAACCAAGAAAAAATGAAAAAGAAATACAATACAATGTAACATCTGCCACATTGTGTAGCATCGGCATACGCGAGGGCAGATGCACGTGTCACGTACCTTTGTGCCAAAGAAAACTACACAAAGAGAGTTCTTTTTTTTTGTCGGCCGTAGAAATTCCACTTATCGTTGCTCTCCTAATAAATTAAAGAACGTGTTCAGACACCCGTATGGCAACTCACGAGCACATCTCTCTCGATGATCAAGTCCACTTGGTGTCGCAAACCTGGGGTGATGAAGAGTGGCCGCAGTGGTCAGCGAATTACCTGTCGCGTTGCCTCTGACCTTAGCGCAAGTTATGCTTGGGAAAACATACACATCATTCTGGAAGCCATCCATCATACCTGATTGCTTAGCGTTAATAACCACCGCAGATTGCAGCCAAGAAGAGCCGCCTGCAGGCCTCTACCCCCCCCCCTCTCTTGCCCACGCTTATATTGTCACGTGTACCTATCTTTATCGGGCGCCTAACAAATTTTCTCGCACAGCGTGGGATGCGCCTGCGTGTATCCGAAGTTTCTTGAAAATTATCGATGCTTCTATCCGGCTGTCTGTTGTCGCCAAACTTTGTGTTATCTGATTTCATTGCGGGACGGAAATGGTGTAGAGCTTCGTGGAAGGCAGGCGGGTCCGAGTGATTAGTCTGGAACATTCGGCGACTGCTGTATAAAAGCCGACGCGCTTAAACCGCTGATCAGATTATCGACGATCGCCGACCCTGTTCGCCGCTATCGTTGAGTTATAAGTGTAGCCTGATTTTGTGGGCACAGGTTCGCCCAAAAAAAAGTAGTTTTGTCTTTCACAGTATTGCTACTGTGTTCTTCAGCGTCACCACCACGTGACATCTGGTGGAGGTGCGGGGTAACGTTCCCCGTACCTCTCGCAGATGTCACGCGGTGGTTAGGTTGAAGAACACCACTAACTCGTTCACTCACTCTCGCACTGCATAGGTTCAAGAACAATCTGTCCTCTTGGCTGAGTCCATCCCAGTCTTGAACCTATGCAGCGCGAGAGTGAGTGAAAGAAAAGAGGTGAGGGGGCAATCATTCACAGACGCAACACCCGATCGACGTCACCGACTTGCACGGACCAATGGAAAAACTAGGAAAGTGCTCCAAAATGAGAGCGCATGACCATGACGCCCCCCCAAAAACGTTGAACCGAAACTAACAAGCACACGCATGCAGACAAAAACACACGAATACTTACTTAATGTTTCACAATTTAAACGAAACGCAAAAAAGGGGGGATTTCCATGTCAGGGGTTCCTCGGAACAAAAGTGTGCGCGCCTCCTTGGCCGCATCACATTGTTGTTTTTTTCTGTGCAGATTTCAGGCAATTAAGTTGAGTGAAATCATCTTTCAAGTAATCACATTTAAAACGAACTTTTACTCATGATCTTCAGACGGTCGTGTTTCTAGCATCCTGATCGAGCACTACAGATAAGAACCGAGTCACAGAGAGGAAGGACGTGATAACGCAGTAGCTCGGTTTCACAGAGAAATCGTGACTGCTTCCTGTGGCTGCGGTGTCCGTGATCGCATTTACTCGAAACTCTTTTTTTACATTCTCGGCAGAGCAATGGAAATCTACCAAGTTTTAGAAACTCAACTCGACATTGAGTTTAACATTGCCACTGACACGTTCGTTGAGAACAAACAAACGCACTCGTTCACAAGACGAGAAACAATGTACACAATTTACTGTGTACGCGAACTTTGGTCGTATTTGTCTTTTTTTTCCTTTCGTTCGATTGTACTGCTCTTTTAGATTCAACGTATATTTACGTCCACATATTTAAGTTGGCACCAAGCTAGTCACGTCTCACGTGCATAAATTTATTTTTATTTTGCTTAATTTCACCTTGTTTTGTGTGCGAAGAAGTTCTTGTGTCTTTTTACGTTACAAGCACATTGTGAGTTTCATCTTTTCGTTGTTTTGTTACTTATGTTTAATGGGTGTCCTTTTGTGTTTCGCTCTCCTATATTTCTAGCATCGGGACGATGCATTTTAAGAGGGGGGTATGGACACGTCTACTTATCTTTATCGGGCGACCACGTTTCGCCGCCTAACAAATGTAATCGCACAGCGTGAGATGGGCCTGCACGCATCTGAAGTTGTGTTATCTGATTTCATCGCGCGACGCGAATGGTGTAGAACTTTGTGGAAGGCACGCGAGTCCGCATGATTAGTCTGGAACATTCGACGACTGCTGTATAAAAGCCGACGCGCTTAAACCGCTGATCAGATTTTCGACGATCGCCGACCGTGTTCGCCGCTATCGTTGAGATATAAGTGTAGACTGTTTTTGTGGGAACAGGTTCGCCCATTAAAAGTTAGTTTTGTCTTTCACAGTATTTCTACTGTGTTCTTCAACGTCACCACCACGTGACAATACATACTCTTCGATAGACTTTGCCTCTTAGTGGGCGCTCACCTTCCCTCGGCCCCCTGTGCGCACGTGACGAGACCCCACGCATGAAGCCGCCGTCCATCTCGGCTCTCCCTCGAACGCTTTCCGCCGAATCTGCAGCATACAACGCGCTGCGACGAGGGAAGAAATTCGCCTGAAGTGTCGCTATAATTGCTATGACAATAAAAGGCACAGAAGCTTAGCTATCGCATGCGTGGAAACATGCTTTCATTCACTCGTCTCGCTGGGGACAATGGTGTAAGGCGACATGGAGACACTTCAGAGCTATCAAGGGTCCCAGCCTAAACATAATGGTGAACCTTCAGTGAAATCAAGAAGGGTGTGCGGCGCAAGGTAACAATAAACGTAAGTTCAAAGTACGGTACGGTCCGCTTCTGCTATATATAAATAAAATAATCAAATATGGGTAGCGGTAAACATACGCAGGACATGCGTAAGCAGAGTTGGTTTAATTCACCTCAGTGTCTAGGCGACACAACGGAAGTGGTTGCACGTCAAAGAAACACTTCTGTGCCCGCCGAAGTAGCACTGTGGCTATGGCATTGCTCGAGGTCGCAGATTTGACCAGCGAGCTTAAACTTTTATTTCAAATCAACAAGATTTAGGCACCCGCATTTTGACGAGGGAGAAATCGTGAGACATATCACGTGTCTCGTTTCATAAACCATCAGAAGTGGCGTGGGAAGAAAAAACGTTGAGCCCGATTAGAGTGCAGATAATTGGGGAAAATGCTTGTGATTCTCCTCTCTCTGCATCGTTCTACCTACGGGAGAGAAATAGTGATCAAGGTAAAAACTGTGATCGCGGTATCAGAGACGTCCGCTACACATACAGTATACCAACTATAAGGAACGATCTCTATTCTCAGAGGCCAAATAGAGACGATGTACCTGCTTTAGCGAAGCATTTAGGTGTCTGTCAAAGCAGAAAATCATGACTGATTCCAGGAATTTCGCAAACGTGTGATTTTCCTTCATCTTTGTAGAAAAAGAAAGGCTGTGTTGCATCTGGCAGTACTGCCGCACTGTTTCCGATGGGTGTCGACTATGTCCGCAATTTGTGAAGCGCGAAAAAAATTAAATTATGGAGATACCACGCACTATGGGAATCTATGGAAGCGAAGCTTTCTGTGCTGTTTGTATTGACTGCCATAATTACTGGCTCATGTTGACTGCAAATATTTAGTTTTTAAAACGGTTTCTGAACACGAGTGTGGTGAGGTGATGATAAACGTTACTTTTGTGCACCACTACTGTTTGTCTGCTTAGTACACAAAACACAAAGGGAGAGGTGTTTGCTTTAGTTGTTGTCCGCCATATTTCGTCACCTCAGAGAGGGTTGAGCATTGTCATTGGCTCACACGGCACGTCGCATTATGGCAGAAGCCTTAAACTTGATTTTGATGATGAGGCTCTGCATGCCAAAACCACGATCGGATTACGAGGCATACCGTAGGGCCCCACTCCGGAATAATTTGAGCTCCGTGGTGCTCTTTAACGTCTCCCTAAATCAATGTAACCGAGAGTTTTTTATTTCTCTCTTGTCAAAATGTGGGTGCCTCGGTCAAATCTGCGACCTCGAGCAATGCCATAGCCGCAGTGCTACTTCGGCGGGCACAGTAGCGTTTATTTGACGTGCGACCGCTACCGATGTGTCGCCTAGACCCTGTGGCGCACTTTAATTAACGCAACTCTGCTTACACATGTCCTGCGTATGTTTACCGCTAGACATACTTTATGCTTCTATTTTTATAAATAGCAGAAGTGGACCATACCGTATCTTGAACTTAAGTTTATGTAGCCTTTCTTTGCCGTCTTACGTTAGCTTTTTCTATTCCACCCCTCACCCCTGGTGTTTGTATGAGAACTGCGAAACAAAGGTGGCAAGGCTTTAGTCACTCGTTTCGCGACTGCCTCTGTTCAGCCCATTCTCTGCCTTCTCTTCCCGCTCCTTCCTTCCATTCTACCTAGCTAAACTCTGGATTGGCATGTTGGTAAAAAGGTAAGCGCTGGCGAGGGGTCACGGTCACTTACAGCTGTCAAAAGGCTAATGTGGCCTTGACCCTGAACCTCCAAGGGGCATTGTGCACATTCGACGGGGTGCGGTCAAAACGAGTTCTTCGCGTCTTTTCTCTGCCACGCTCTTTCCATGTATATAGAGCTTTTCATCTGGTGAGAAGAATAGGGAGCGCGGCGCATCTTGACGGTATTGCTGTCCCTAGCTGCGGAACGATTTCGGGATGGTTTAGATCTTACTTTGTGAAACTTACGCATGCCTGTTCATATGAGGTCGTAAGGGGAGCCTTTCGATGCACCGGTAACTACAGTACGCGCTTGGGGGCCCAAACATGTGACGCGGATTATAAGCCGCGGTGTGTGTAAGTGTTGTGAAGTATTTTGCGTATATACGTTTCAATGAAACGCATAGAATAGAACCGGTGTCTCTGTGTTACCAGCATGATAGGGTAAATCTGCTGTTTATCTGATGGCTCGGCGTAGGGACTAAAACATAAGTGCACATGCTCGCGTGCGGTCAACCTAAGGCAATCACGAAACACCTAAGCGGCAGGCGCTAGCAAATCATTGTGGTACACCGTCATCGTTTTCAGGCATTTTAAGTCTAGTAGGCTTGAAATCACTATATGTTTACGCTAGCCTTCCTGCACGAGGTCGATGGCGCTGCTCAACACAGCGATTACTGCAACTGGTGAACCAGCATGATACATATATAAGGTATGTGAGTCGGCATTGATCTTTTGCCCATTAGAGCCTTAACATATGAGAGGGATCGCATAATAAGAAAGCGATGGCTATGTTTGAGGTCAACATTTCCGTAATACGTGTGAGTGCATTATAGAGAACGGAACGAACACAACCGAAAAAAAAAATCGGTTATCATCCTCTTTCTGGAAAAACAGAGAAACACGTGCCAAGACCACAATACGAGCTCACATTGTCACGCCGCACAACGTGTATAGATATATAAACATTGACGCTGCATGCTTGGAACATACGCTGTATAGAACAACGGTAACTATAATCCAGCACCTACCCTTGCTTGGGACGCTCGCACAGTTGGTATAGTTCACACTGTAAGTTATGCTGCTATTACTAATCAAAACTATTTTATATTCGTGGGTGGAAACCTCATACACAGAACCATGTAATCACGCAATGTAATCTGCAGCTAACAGTTTGTACGCTTGTCAAACTATAACAGTACAGCTGCTATCAAAGCAGAACGGTTCCCACGCGGTTACAATCGTCGTGTATGTTTCGTTGCTCCGAAACCACAGCTTAAAACTAGACCATAATACTGCAATAGGGTCACAATAGTGAATGGAACTGTCAGTAACGCACAATTTATCTCCGAGGCTGATTGTAGGCTCTAACATGTGCGCACACATCGCGCTTCGTGTTCCCTGCGCCTCAACGCCGGTAGAAAGCCCTGCCAAAGTGACTTAAACCACATCAGTACGTCTCATGCAACCGTTTAGCGCGTAGAAGACGCACGTCCTGCTAAATAGACCGTACGAGCGCGAACACAAACACCAGAAACTACCGCCGAGCGTATACCTGCCATGCGAAAGGGAGCACTCGACCAAGCGAGCATGCCGACTGCCCATAGATGGCGCCACAGCGTAGGAAACGCACCTTAGAGACTCAGAAGAGCCACCAGTTATTGACAATTATGTTTGGGAAGGGTGCAACAGAACTAAGTCGGAAAGAAAGGTAGGGGGAGTCGGAACGCTCATCCATCAGGGAGCCAAATGGAAAAGAGTCAGTTCACAATGTCAAGAGCATCTTTGGTTATCAGGTAAAATAAATGGCAAAGAAACTTGGCTGGGCGTTACGTATTTGTGGACCGGAAAAAATTGCACAGAGAAAAATAAAGAGTTAGTGGAATGCATAAGCGCTGATATTAAGGGTTTCGGGAGTGGTGCTGAAATTGTCCTGTTAGCTAGGTGACATGAATGCCCACATACAGGATTTAGATGGCTATACCGACAATAACGGAAAGTCAATGCTGTACATTTGTGAGCAAAATAACCTCGTGATCGTGAATACAGGGCCTACGTGTGAAGGACAGATCACGTGGGAAGTGGGAAACCGGCAATCGACCATTGATTACTGTCTGATGACAGAAGGAATTCATGATAAGTTGAGAGAAATGGTCATCGATGAGGAAGGGTTTAACAGCATAGGGAGCGACCATAAGCGCATCATATTGAAAATGGGACATGTAGTTGGGAAAGAGAGCAAGGAGAGCAAAATGGCCAGTCCAAATTTGAACGCTGAACAAATAGCAAATACAGTCACTAGAGTTGAGGAAGAACTTGGCAAATGGCCAAGTAAAGAGTGGGAATATGGTGAGCTTATAAGTGTAATAAAGACAGAAATACGGAAAGAGAACCAACATGTTCGTTGGAAAGGAAAAAAGAAACCGAAACGCTGGTGGAACAAGGAGATACGAGAAGCGATCGCCGAATGACAGAAAGCAACTCGAGAGCACAGGCAGGCAAAGAAGGCGTAGTCGCCACAGGATGAAGTAACTAGTAAATGGGAAATATACCGGGAGAAAAAGTCTATGGTTCAAATACTGGTGCAAACAAAATTAAAAGCTGAAAGTGAACGTTGGTTGTAAGAAATACGTGAGAAACAGAAGGCCGCACCTAGAATATTTTGGAACCACATAAAATTTTTAGGCAGGAAGTCAACCACAATACAACAACATATCCTAGACGAAGATGAAAACAGACTCGAAGGAGAAGCGGCAATAAATTACATCCGAAAAGCAACAGCCGAATCTTTCCAAAGCAATGAAGAGGTTATACTTGTTGAAAAAAAGAGCATGAAAGAGACCCAAGGGGAAAGGCAGCTGGTGCTAACAAATTTAAACTGGAAGAAAGCGGAAGAGAAAATTCCTAAGCGTATAGCCACAGGGCTAGACGAGATTCCCATTAGGCTGATAAATGAACTAGGACCAAAAAGTAAGGAAGCTCTGGTGAAAGCAGTGGAAAGAACTTTAAAAGATAGACGAATACCAGACAGCTGGCGACAAAGAATAATGAATTTGATTTATAAAGGAAAGGGGGAGAAAGACAGAATTCACTCGTATAGACCATTGACCATTACATCGGTAATATAAAGGCTCGCAATGCAGGCAATCAAATTAAAGCTTCAAGCATGGACTGATAATAATGGCATTTTGGGAGAGCTTCAGAATGGTTTCAGAATAGGTAGGCGTTTGGATGACAACTTGTTTGTTCTTACTCAGTGTATTGAAATATCAAAAGCAGAAAGCACACCGTTGTATGTGGCCTTTTCGGAAATTACAGGAGCCTACGACAACGTTGACCGCAACATATTGTGGGATATCCCGGAAGGGGAAGGCTTAGGTAACGATTGTATACAGCTTTTGAGAGGGATTTACCTAGAAAATACCGGTTGCGTTGAATGGGAAGGGATGAGGAGCGAGGAGAATGTTCATATCAACAAGGGACTGAGGCAGGGGTGCCCTTTATCCCCGCTGTTGTTTATGATGTACATGGTGAGGATGGAGAGGGCGCTAGAAGGAAGTAATGTCGGGATTAATCTCTCAAACAAACAGGCGGGTACAGTAATAGAGCGGCAACTCCTAGGTTTATTTTATGCGGATGACATTGTGTTGCTAGCTAACAAGCAAAGTGATTTGCAACGTCTGGCTAATATCTGTGGACAGGAAGGTAACGATTTAGGCTTGAAGTTTAGTGTTAGAAAATCAGGTGTTATGGTATTCAATGAAAACTGTGAACAGACAGCGGAGATACAGGGTCAAGAAATACCTCGGGCAACAGAATATAAATACCTTGGTATATGGATAAACAAAGGCAATGGATATATGGAAACACAGGAGAAAACCATAACAGTAAAGGGGAAGAGAAATGCAGCCATAATGAAGCATAGAGCGCTATGGGGATGCAATAGGTACGAGGTCCTCCGAGGTATGTGGAAAGGTGTAATGGTTCCAGGACTTACTTTTGGAAATGCAGTTGTTGGCTATAAATCAGGGGTATAATCAGGACTCGACGGGAACCAAAGGTCAGTGGGTCGCCGCGCATTGGGCGCTCACGGGAAGACTACAAACGAAGCTATGCAGAGTGATATGGGCTGGACTAGTTGTGAAGTGAGGGAAGCTTGCAGTAAAATTGAGTATGAAGAACGGCTGCGGAATATGGAAGAAAGTAAATGGGCTGGGAGAGTGTTCAGGTATCTGTACAGGAGAAACATTGATTCACAGTGGAGGAAAATAACTAGGAAGCTTACCAGCAAGTATGCGGCCTGTAGGGTGGACAACACAACAACACAGGTCAAGCGGAAAATAAGAGAAGCTGAATTAATCTCATGGGTGGCGGCAATGGAACGGAAACCTGCCATGAGTAACTATTAAGAGGAAAAAACGAAATCAGGAAACAAACCATTTATGATAACTCAAAGGAAAGCTCATTACTTTTCGCAGCGAGATCAGGATGCCTTAGAACAGGTACCTATAAAGCGAGATATAAGAAGGAAGAAGAAGCATGCGCTTGCTGTGGTAAAGCTAGGGAAACTACGGAGCATGTTTTATTAGAATGTGCAGACGTCTACCCAGCAGCCGATTTAGGCACCACTGACCTCCTTGAAGCCCTTGGGTTCAGAGGGAGCAGTGGTAAAGCAAACATGTCCCCAATAGACATTAGTAAGAGGCGACTGGACGATTGGTGGAAGAAAAGTAGGGAAACGACATAAGGCGGAGACATACAAAAGCACAGTTCGCAATAGGGGATCAGAAAATTTGGGCGTGGCAGTTCATAGGTTTTTTTTGTCTTTTTTCATTGTTTAACCTAGGTAGAATATTAGGCAGTATAGTAGCAAGAGCTTGGTGGCGAAACCCACC
The DNA here is from genome assembly GCF_038994185.2 of Dermacentor albipictus. Lineage (NCBI taxonomy): Eukaryota > Metazoa > Arthropoda > Arachnida > Ixodida > Ixodidae > Dermacentor > Dermacentor albipictus. The sequence goes on from NC_091822.1 coordinate 98,747,374, forward strand.
GCCCCGTTCCAAAGGGGACGCTCATAACATCCATCCGATTAGGTAGAATATTAGGCAGTATAGTAGCAAGATCTTGGTGGCGCAACCCACCGCCCCGTTCCAAAGGGGACGCTCATAGCATCCATCCATCCATGGTGGCGCCTGTGAAAAAACGGTGTATACCCGCTCTCAGCCGCTCCCCGACAGCAGCAGCAGGAACAGTGGGAAGGACGAAAGAAAACGCACAGAAAATTTCGCTTTAAAACTCATATAAGCACGTATTAGCATTTCGTACTAGACTAGCATTGAGTATACCACCTAAACCCGAGTAAGTCCTGCATACCGTAAACTGCTAAAACAAAAGCAGAAACCATAGCACACAATGGAGGGTGAATCAAAGAACGAATCCATTGGTCCCTGCCCAACACGTTCAACAATTGAACAATGAATGAACTACTTGAACAAAAGGTCACGTGACTATCTTCACTCTCGCGCTCTGCTCACATGTGCATTATTCGGTGCCTTTCGGGTCCTCTCATTCGCGGTCTCTAGAATATTCATTTCTTGCCTGACTAGTCGTCGGCCATGGCCATGAGCTCCTGCATGAACCCGTCATCCACGGTGGAATGGTGACACGTTGCGGGACTGTTGGCACAGGACACCAGGTCACGGTTGACATCCAGCTTGTGCTCGCGTGACGCTGTCTCGGCGCCACCTGTGATGCTTTCTTCAACTGCATCGTCGCCGATACTGCGGCATCCCTTGAAGCGCTTCAGAGGAATGCCTGCGCATAGCACAATAAATGGAAGGCCATAGGTTAGGGTTCTCGAAGATACGAAATTTAGAAATCAAGGCAGTAACGCACATCTCGCAAGATCACAGGAATTGTGCAAGAAGAAACAATACAGAGAAGGAAACAAACTTATCAACCGAAGTAAGTTTCTATCCTAGTCAAAATGCGTGTTCTGAATATTACGGGGGAAGTCACAAAATATTTTATGTTCTCCTTATCGGTCTAATTAGTCATGCTAATTACCACAGTTCTCAAGTATTGAGAATAGGGACAAGCCTACAATTATAAAGTTCTCGAGAGTTCCAAAGAACCTTGTTGACCCTATCGTTTTCATATATCACAGTCTTTCCGTGGGACGCGTAACAAATTATTGCTTACCAACTAAAACAGGAGGAAACGAGAACAAGGTGAAAGCGGGAGGCAACGTTTCGACAAGTGGACTTGTCGAAACGAAAACGCTGTCGAAACTAAAAGTAGGAAATATAAGCTGCTGAACAAGATATTTCATAGAAAGTTGTGCGGTTATATTATTGGAAGTTTACCTCTGTAGCATAACTTGTAACGTTGAATAATCAATCTTGAAAAGTTATGCAATCGGGCACACGACAAAATCAGTGTGACGTGGTGCGTACCACCGTAAACAAACTACATTATTCAGGCTCTCCTCAAATGTTTCGGCCAATTTTGAAACCTTGTGCAGAGTTTGTTAGGACGCCTTGTATTTAAAAAGAATACAAAAGAAATGCTGAGGCTTGTCGCTAGCGCGACTTTCTCGAGCATGCCAACATTTACAACGTGTCCTATCGATGCAATACGCAATACGTTTAAAGCGCCGTTTTGCTTGCAGCAGAGCTGCCACGCAAAACGGCGCTTTAAAGGTATTGCGTATTGCATCGATAGGACACGTTGTAAATGTTGGCATGCTCGAGAATGTCCCGCTAGCGACAAGCCTCGCTTCTGTGCAAACCTTTTGTGAGAACGCCAAGCGGACTACCAATGCTAAAACTTCAAAAAAAAATGCAACGTAAGACACACATGCGCACATAATACGACTGCGAGCGTTGAGAGCAGTAGACGATCCACATTAAACAAAATTCACGTGAAATGTTTTGGATATAAATGTTGCAGTACAGAATATGTTTATATCAAAATTGGAAGCCCAGCGCTTAGGCGAAATACCCAAAAAATAACGGCACACCTATTTGAGGACGGCCCTGCGGGGGCAAGCAAGCAGAAAGCTTTATCAGTTTTTCAGATATTTCGGAAGCTTTCAACATGATGTGGCCAAAAATGCCACACGAGATGTACGCGCCGCAAAAGTCATGGTAATATGTTCCAATTCCGTCTAAAATGTTATGTTGGCGTACCTGCTGTTAGCATATTAATTATATTCTTCAATATTGATAACAAACCTAACAATTGTAACAATCAGTGTTAAGAACTGTCATAAACCCTGCAATGCAAAAAAAGTACTCACCACCACGGTAGACGATGCGTTTCTGAGCTGCGGGTCCTGACGAAGGGCCGGGCTCGGAAACAGCGTCACCGCCTGCAGCCCGCTTGGAGGCCACTGCAGCGCCTGTAGCCAGGATTACAGTCTCCCGTGAAGCCAGCTCCACTCTCCTTGGGCACACCACGCGGCCACTGGGCAGGGTGAAACGCACTCGCTTTGCTGGCATGACTCCTTTGCTCGGTACAGCGAATCCGATGCACGTCCGCACACAACGAAGTCGGGCGTCGAATGAATTTTTTTTCACTCGCAAGGCAACGCGCGTCTTTCCCTTTCCCTCTCCCACTGCACCAACCAATGGGGTGGTTGGTTAGGAAGCGTCCGTGCAAGGTCAATGTATCTCAAGCCCCGCCCATACTCGTGCCGCCCCCCCCCCCCCCGCAGGAGCTGGATCCGACACATTTTAACATAAAACGGAAGAGTAATTGCGCATTTGTAATGCAAAGAAATTTGGAATATTTTTACCTTGTCCCGGCCCAGACATTCCCACCTGTGGCGACGGCAGCAATACAAAAGCCGACATTTACCACTACACCATGCTGCTCTCCCAACGACCACAGAAATAGTCAGGTTTGAAAACGAGACTGATCCACACTTAAACCATTGACGTTCTGTCATGACTGTTTAAGGTAAGCGGGGAAAAAAGTGGTGTCTTTCCTAGCAGCGTTCACGTCCGAGCTGCAAACTGGCTGCTGTATAGTTCATTGTTCCGTATATCAGGTGCGTTTCCTTCGCTCGACTTCGTGCTCCAATTCAGCGTTGTATAATGTTTAACTCGGACGGCGTTACTCGGACGATTGAACATCCACCATGCATGGTCAACATTTTGAAATTGTTTTTCCGTCAGTGGGACATCGCGGCCATGACAGTCGAGGAGGGTGTCAGTTTTTCGTCTTCGCTCAGTTACAGGGAAACACGGTGGCTTTTCCGTTATTAACCGCTGCAGTTCTACGCCATTTGGCTTGAATAGCCCGAAGGCACATGTGGTGTGTGCTATACAGAAACCGGGTGCGAGTGAAGCACATTTATCTACACCCCGTAGGCTTGGTTAAAGGAAAAGTAAAGCCATTCAGTGAGGAAATATTGTTCCCTTAAGCATGTATCAGCTGGGACTGTAGATAAGTGCTGTAAAATTGCATTGCAGAGTATAAGGATTTCTGATTTTAGCTTAAATTGAGTTGTCCCAAATTTTTTGAACAGAGGAAGCATTATGAATGACCATACAGCACGCACAACTGATTGATTGGCTGCAGCTATTATGTGAAAGAAACTATAGGCCCCTGCGACGCTGCCGTCGACGACTCAGCGCTTACGCGTGGATGTGAAAACGCCAGTACACGCTATCAATGCCAATGCCGCACTTCGCCATTTCCCTCTCAAGTTTCTTCTTTTTTCATTTTCCGTAGAAGCATGCGCTATCCTCAGCCTCCTAACTTGCGCTTGCTTTTGTTCATGCCACAGATTCTCGAGGTTAAACGCAGACTTCTGAATGCAGCTGATGTTACTTGATCGCCTAACCTTGCGACCCATTTCATGCGGGATCGGTAGCCACTTCGAACTTGTTCGCCCCCTTCACGTTTTAAGTGTGTTGTGCTGTGATTTTTCGCGGCGCCCTATGTCAGCTAGTATGCGGCGTTCCGGTGTTATCTAGACATACATATTCAAAGTGATGTTGAATATTGAGGGATTATTGTGCATTGGTAAGTGACAGTGTGCGAAGCCGCTGTCGCAGATAGAGGGACCGGTGGGGCGAAGACAACTTAACATCGAGAGCGAACGGGTGAGCGCAAGAAGCCGACGAGAAGAAGCGACGCGCGTGATGTCTGATGCGACGTCAAAACATAATACTAAGAAAGGAACCATTCAGGACCGTACACGTTGGGTGACGTAGAAGAGAATTAAGGAAGAAGAAGAGATGAGTAAGAGACCAAGGGCCGTGTTTGATGCCGTTTGCATTTACATATAATCAACAAAACGAATAACTCTTTCATTGTTCTCTTATAATTTGCTTCTTTTTGTATGTTTCGTTTTCTTGCTTTTTTGCTCACATCGAATTCGTAACATTCCAAAAGTATAGGTAATCGTTTCAGCACGCAATTCTTCGCCATTGATTGATTGATTGAAAACTTTATTGTTCCACCGAGCTGGGGTGCCCGCCTCTTAACTTACACGTAGGTAGGGGAGGAGGACGAAGCAGTCCCCGCGTGTTGAGGACGGTGAGTCTTCACGCCCTCAACGGCCAGGCGGATTGCTCGACACTGGTCGTCTTCAGCCTCGCTCTGGAGCAAGGCCTCCCAGGCTTCTCTACTGACAATGTTTTCCTTGGCCCCTGGGGAGCCAGCACACTCCCATATTATATAGTCTAGCGTACCTTCGCCAATCCCGCGTGTGCGTAAGAGCCATAACATGAGGCCATTGTCATTATCATCATCGAGACCCTAGAACGGCGTGCACTGTAAACGAAAATAAACCCAGCTGGGGGTTTTTAAGAGGTGATGTGCCCTAAAACATCCGCTCCTCAAATATTTACTCCGATGTACGGGAGCAAAACAGCGCCATTCCCTCATTTTACTCCGCTGGCTAGCTGCGGGAGTATTAAGGCGACATGACGCGATTTTACTCCGCTTCAAAATCTTGTTCTCCCGTGAAACTCCGACAGGGTGTTTTAAAAAACTCCCCTCCACCGAAAAAGGTTGGTCACGTGGCGCTTCCCATGAGGCTGTGTGCCTCGCCAGCGACCGGGCGCGTTCGGCGGAGCCGGCAGTGCTCATGGCTGACGGTTTGTTTACGTCTGTGAAGTGTCGTTCCGTGACAGCGTTTCGTCAATTTGTTTCCCGTATTTCTTTCCAGAAAGTGTTACGGTATGCCTGAAGCTAACTGTATCTCAGCTTCAAGTAGATTAGCTGTGATCACTTTGCTGACAACGTTGATTGCAAGAGCAACGTTTTTAAGTGCGGAAAAAGGCTTAGGTATACCTCGAAGCTGCTCACTGGCTCGTGATGTCGGTTCAGGTTCTGACTGTGTTTTCGTGCTGCGTGACCCTGGCCTGTGTTCTTCAGTACGTGGAATGCGACTTCTATGTCTTTTTGGGTACATGCTGGCAACGTCCAGTGTAGTGTTTGAAAGGACCGCGTAGCAATGGCAACAGCAGCCACTGTTCGAGCGACGACATCCGTGGTCGCGTATGAATGGTGTACCCCAAGTTCGTTGCGGTGCTGTGTTGCCAGTGAGAATGAGTGCAAGCAACTGTTTTTATGTATCTGTGAACGGATATCCTCACCGGAAGAAAAACGGTAGGACATAAGTATGCGTACTGAAAATAAAGCTTCTTATTGAGCGATGTGAATCGAATTGTTATCGCGCATATAGGTTTTGGTCACGTCGTTGCTTCCGATATTGCATTAACATTACGCTCTATCCGAGACACTGATTTAGACGCATGCCTGCTGGCTCCGAGTTTAAGGATTCACTCGACAGATCAGCGATGTAGCTTCTTTTCACAGCCGAGAGAGATTGCTTGGACGCAGAGCGAGTAGTGCGGTGTATAAAATGTATGACTACGCATTTTTCGGTGTTACGTCGGCACCTGCGGGTCATGCTCACGCGTAATAATTTTTTGCTACGCTACCACTATATCGCAAAAATTTAATTTTGCTATGTAGCCCACTCACTTACATTTTTGTTGCTTTCTGTAACTAACGCACTACTTTTTTGCCGCGAAGGCCGGCAGTGTGCGAAGTCGCTTCAGCACTCATAGAATGGCATAATTTTGAAAAAAACATCATTAACTTTTTTCTCTCACTATTCCGAATTAACAGTTTTGTGCTGATTAAGGTATTAAGGTAGAGAGGCAGATCTCGTATGAACGAGCATGTGAGTCGTAATTCTGAAAACAGCACAGCTGCTCCCTAGGCGGTTTCGAGGCACACAGTATTGTGGCTATATATACTGGCACCGTTGCTTCTAGAGTATCGCGTGTAGGTGGCATGTCTTCCAAATTTCTGCATTGGGCGTTTCTGAAATGTTTATGTATGTCATGACATATTGACTTGTTTCGTCGAATTTGACGCGGTCTCCTGTGCATATTTCGAAATTTGACCAGCAGCCTCTGCATGTCAACATGTTCGCGCAAACTCACGCGATGCCTCTTTTTATACTCCCGTTGCATCTCGAAAAAGCTCCGTCCTTGCAAAGCAAAAAATTAAAAAGACAGAAAGAAAACTCCCATAATTCCACGCAAAAATTCCGCTCGCACGGAGTAAAAATTCTACTCCGATCGTACGGAGCATAATAAATTCCGAACCGGGCCGGGGGTCGCTAGAAGACAAGCAGTATACTCCCACGTCGGAGTTATTTCCGTTTACAGTGTGGTGGTGTTCGGACGCAAGTGAGCGCCGAAGAAGTCAGCGTCCACTGCTAGCGGGAGTAAGCAGTCGGGCCGTGGGCCCGAGCTTGCAGATTACCACAGGTGGAACCTGGACTGCCTAACCTGCTCAGTCAGCACAACGTCCCATCGCGTGGCAACCTTGAGTTGCCACGACGGCTCGGCGCTTTTCAACTTCGCGGCCACGTGACAAGAACTGTTGGCGAGGCGTACCCCGCTCTTATTCTAATGTCCTTGTGTATTCTGACACACCTAACAACTTTAGGATTAGAGTAGCGGTGACTTTGATTAATGAGAACTGCATTTGTTACGAGCAGTGTAGAGTGCTTTTCATCCTTTTTCTCCATGCTTTGTTTATGGGTGTTTTCTTTCCACTTTCTATGTGTAAATACACATTCTTCTTTCACTTCTGAAATTTACCGCTTTCATGCTTCATTTGAATGGAAAACATAGATAGCGACATTATTTTAGGTCGCTTTCCATAAACGGACCGTGACAGGGATGAAGGCCTTGCTTAAGGTCTCATACAGGCAGCTTGCGATGTCACTACAACGTAATGACGGCGGCATCTGTAACCGCCACGGCAAACAAACAGGATGTCGGATTTTTGGACGTGGTGAAATGTCGTTTTGCAGAAGCAGCTTTTCTAGCGGTGTTCCACAAATTGCCTTCTCGTGAAAATTCCATCTGCCCATGTTAGGTCACATGGTGGTCGGGAAATCTGAGACGGAAACAAATTATTTAATTTTTCTAATATTAATCATCATATCAAATACATTGGTCCACTCGGGAGGTTTCGACCGTGCCCGTTAGGTCACTCTTACATATGCGGCAATCTCGATGAAGGTTTTACGCGAGGAGGTACGTTGACATCTCGGTGCCTCAATTCCACACGTGTGTTACATAAACTGCGGAAGCCTAGGATCAAGATAAAATCATATTGTACAGCTGCCGCGTATTCAACTGCAAGAAATCAAATTATATCTTTGGGTAATTGCAACTGCTTATGGATGCTACACAGGATAATGTCCAAGAAATCACTGGAATCTCCACTGACCTTGAAAATACTTGATATCGTTTGCAGCTTCTTACAAAGTAAGCATTGACGTATACTTCTCTCTTGCCCACACCAGATAGCCATTTCATATGGTCACTGCGGGCTAAATATAGTGATGACCATTCTGTAGCACATGCGCACAACAGGAAATTGGCAAAGAGCCGTGTCCGTGTTTTAATTGTCTCCAATGTCCTGGCACAGTTGCTCATCAAGGAAATTTCGAACAAATTGCTCACAGTTATTCGGGCCATGGAGAGTACATACGTTGAAAAAAGAACCAAGAAATATTTTTTATGGTGTAAACTATTTATTGTGCTAATTAATGAATTCTTTATTGTTTTTAGGCTATCCAAAGGTGAAACGTCACTCCAACATATAAGAAACGAAATAGGGGCTTTGCTTTAGGTTTTCTGTGTTTCTTTTATCGTTGCGGCGCATAAAACACAGCGTAGCAGATATGATATATTGTACATTACGTGGGATGATTTCATTACTGCACATACCACAATGGGGGATTTACCAAGAAGTGGCCGTTACATATCATGCAACCGACTGGAGATACTATCCTGGACGGTGTTGAATTCTGTCATCTTGTCATATTTGGTAATGGCGGTATTTTGATCATATCGGAGGCACCTGTGGGCATCTCTAATTGGCTCAAAATGCCGTCATTGCCCAATTCCACGACGTTGCGGAATCGACACTGTCAAGAATAGTGTCCGTAGCTCTTTTACATCATTGCCGCGTGTTGTTGAGGAATATATTTTCCATACATTGGCACATCCCAGGTGATCTGTGATGAAGCAACCTGTACATGCGCAATAACCAAGAAAAAATGAAAAAGAAATACAATACAATGTAACATCTGCCACATTGTGTAGCATCGGCATACGCGAGGGCAGATGCACGTGTCACGTACCTTTGTGCCAAAGAAAACTACACAAAGAGAGTTCTTTTTTTTTTGTCGGCCGTAGAAATTCCACTTATCGTTGCTCTCCTAATAAATTAAAGAACGTGTTCAGACACCCGTACGGCAACTCACGAGCACATCTCTCTCGATGATCAAGTCCACTTGGTGTCGCAAACCTGGGGTGATGAAGAGTGGCCGCAGTGGTCAGCGAATTACCTGTCGCGTTGCCTCTGACCTTAGCGCAAATTATGCTTGGGAAAACATACACATCATTCTGGAAGCCATCCATCATACCTGATTGCTTAGCGTTAATAACCACCGCAGATTGCAGCCAAGAAGAGCCGCCTGCAGGCCTCTACCCCCCCCCCTCTCTTGCCCACGCTTATATTGTCACGTGTACCTATCTTTATCGGGCGCCTAACAAATTTTCTCGCACAGCGTGGGATGCGCCTGCGTGTATCCGAAGTTTCTGGAAAATTATCGATGCTTCTATCCGGCTGTCTGTTGTCGCCGAACTTTGTGTTATCTGATTTCAACGCGGGACGGAAATGGTGTAGAGCTTTGTGGAAGGCAGGCGGGTCCGAGTGATTAGTCTGGAACATTCGGCGACTGCTGTATAAAAGCCGACGCGCTTAAACCGCTGATCAGATTTTCGACGATCGCCGACCCTGTTCGCCGCTATCGTTGAGTTATAAGTGTAGCCTGAATTTTGTGGGCACAGGTTCGCCCAAAAAAAAGTAGTTTTGTCGTTCACAGTATTGCTACTGTGTTCTTCAGCGTCACCACCACGTGACATCTGGTGGAGGTGCGGGGTAACGTTCCCCGTACCTCTCGCAGATGTCACGCGGTGGTTAGGTTGAAGAACACCACTCACACGTTCACTCACTCTCGCACTGCATAGGTTCAAGAACAATCTGTCCTCTTGGCTGAGTCCATCCCAGTCTTGAACCTATGCAGCGCGAGAGTGAGTGAAAGAAAAGAGGTGAGGGGGCAATCATTCACAGACGCAACACCCGATCGACGTCACCGACTTGCACGGACCAATGGAAAAACTAGGAAAGTGCTCCAAAATGAGAGCGCATGACCATGACGCCCCCCCAAAAACGTTGAACCGAAACTAACAAGCACACGCATGCAGACAAAAACACACGAATACTTACTTAATGTTTCACAACTTAAACGAAACGCAAAAAAGGGGGGATTTCCACGTCAGGGGTTCCTCGGAACAAAAGTGTGCGCGCCTCCTTGGCCGCATCACATTGTTTTTTTCTGTGCAGATTTCAGGCAATTAAGTTGAGTGAAATCATCTTTCAAGTAATCACATTTAAAACGAACTTTTACTCATGATCTTCAGACGGTCGTGTTTCTAGCATCCTGATCGAGCACTACAGATAAGAACCGAGTCACAGAGAGGAAGGACGTGATAACGCAGTAGCTCGGTTTCACAGAGAAATCGTGACTGCTTCCTGTGGCTGCGGTGTCCGTGATCGCATTTACTCGAAACTCTTTTTTTACATTCTCGGCAGAGCAATGGAAATCTACCAAGTTTTAGAAACTCAACTCGACATTGAGTTTAACATTGCCACTGACACGTTCGTTGAGAACAAACAAACGCACTCATTCACAAGACGAGAAACAATGTACACAATTTACTGTGTACGCGAACTTTGGTCGTATTTGTCTTTTTTTTCCTTTCGTTCGATTGTACTGCTCTTTTAGATTCAACGTACATTTACGTCCACATATTTAAGTTGGCACCAAGCTAGTCGCGTCTCACGTGCATAAATTTATTTTTATTTTGCTTAATTTCACCTTGTTTTGTGTGCGAAGAAGTTCTTGTGTCTTTTTACGTTACAAGCACATTGTGAGTTTCATCTTTTCGTTGTTTTGTTACTTATGTTTAATGGGTGTCCTTTTGTGTTTCGCTCTCCTATATTTGTAGCATCGGGACGATGCATTTTAAGAGGGGGGTATGGACACGTGTACTTATCTTTATCGGGCGACCACGTTTCGCCGCCTAACAAATGTAATCGCACAGCGTGAGATGGGCCTGCACGCATCTGAAGTTGTGTTATCTGATTTAATTCGCGCGACGCGAATGGTGTAGAACTTTGTGGAAGGCACGCGGGTCCGCATGATTAGTCTGGAACATTCGACGACTGCTGTATAAAAGCCGACGCGCTTAAACCGCTGATCAGATTTTCGACGATCGCCGACCGTGTTCGCCGCTATCGTTGAGATATAAGTGTAGACTGTTTTCGTGGGAACAGGTTCGCCCATTAAAAGTTAGTTTTGTCTTTCACAGTATTTCTACTGTGTTCTTCAACGTCACCACCACGTGACAATACATACTCTTCGATAGACTTTGCCTCTTAGTGGGCGCTCACCTTCCCTCGGCCCCCTGTGCGCACGTGACGAGACCCCACGCATGAAGCCGCCGTCCATCTCGGCTCTCCCTCGAACGCTTTCCGCCGAATCTGCAGCATACAACGCGCTGCGACGAGGGAAGAAATTCGCCTGAAGTGTCGCTATAATTGCTATGACAATAAAAGGCACAGAAGCTTAGCTATCGCATGCGTGGAAACATGCTTTCATTCACTCGTCTCGCTGGGGACAATGGTGTAAGGCGACATGGAGACACTTCACAGCTATCAAGGGTCCCAGCCTAAACATAATGGTGAACCTTCAGTGAAATCAAGAAGGGTGTGCGGCGCAAGGTAACAATAAACGTAAGTTCAAAGTACGGTACGGTCCGCTTCTGCTATATATAAATAAAATAATCAAATATGGGTAGCGGTAAACATACGCAGGACATGCGTAAGCAGAGTTGGTTTAATTCACCTCAGTGTCTAGGCGACACAACGGAAGTGGTTGCACGTCAAAGAAACACTTCTGTGCCCGCCGAAGTAGCACTGTGGCTATGGCATTGCTCGAGGTCGCAGATTTGACCAGCGAGCGTAAACTTTTATTTCAAATCAACAAGATTTAGGCACCCGCATTTTGACGAGGGAGAAATCGTGAGACATATCACGTGTCTCGTTTCATAAACCATCAGAAGTGGCGTGGGAAGAAAAAACGTTGAGCCCGATTAGAGTGCAGATAATTGGGGAAAATGCTTGTGATTCTCCTCTCTCTGCATCGTTCTACCTACGGGAGAGAAATAGTGATCAAGGTAAAAACTGTGATCGCGGTATCAGAGACGTCCGCTACACATACAGTATACCAACTATAAGGAACGATCTCTATTCTCAGAGGCCAAATAGAGACGATGTACCTGCTTTAGCGAAGCATTTAGGTGTCTGTCAAAGCAGAAAATCATGACTGATTCCAGGAATTTCGCAAACGTGTGATTTTCCTTCATCTTTGTAGAAAAAGGAAGGCTGTGTTGCATCTGGCAGTACTGCCGCACTGTTTCCGATGGGTGTCGACTAGGTCCGCAATTTGTGAAGCGCGAAAAAAATTAAATTATGGAGATACCACGCACTATGGGAATCTATGGAAGCGAAGCTTTCTGTGCTGTTTGTATTGACTGCCATAATTACTGGCTCATGTTGACTGCAAATATTTAGTTTTTAAAACGGTTTCTGAACACGAGTGTGGTGAGGTGATGATAAACGTTACCTTTTGTGCACCACTACTGTTTGTCTGCTTAGTACACAAAACACAAAGGGAGAGGTGTTTGCTTTAGTTGTTGTCCGCCATATTTCGTCACCTCAGAGAGGGTTGAGCATTGTCATTGGCTCACACGGCACGTCGCATTATGGCAGAAGCCTTAAACTTGATTTTGATGATGAGGCTCTGCATGCCAAAACCACGATCGGATTAAGAGGCATGCCGTAGGGCCCCACTCCGGAATAATTTGAGCTCCGTGGTGCTCTTTAACGTCTCCCTAAATCAATGTAACCGAGAGTTTTTTATTTCTCTCTTGTCAAAATGTGGGTGCCTCGGTCAAATCTGCGACCTCGAGCAATGCCATAGCCGCAGTGCTACTTCGGCGGGCACAGTAGTGTTTATTTGACGTGCGACCGCTACCGATGTGTCGCCTAGACCCTGTGGCGCACTTTAATTAACGCAACTCTGCTTACACATGTCCTGCGTATGTTTACCGCTAGACATACTTTATGCTTCTATTTTTATAAATAGCAGAAGTGGACCATACCGTATCTTGAACTTAAGTTTATGTAGCCTTTCTTTGCCGTCTTACGTGAGCTTTTTCTATTCCACCCCTCACCCCTGGTGTTTGTATGAGAACTGCGAACCAAAGGTGGCAAGGCTTTAGTCACTCGTTTCGCGACTGCCTCTGTTCAGCCCATTCTCTGCCTTCTCTTCCCGCTGCTTCCTTCCATTCTACCTAGCTAAACTCTGGATTGGCATGTTGGTAAAAAGGTAAGCACTGGCGAGGGGTCACGGTCACTTACAGCTGTCAAAAGGCTAATGTGGCCTTGACCCTGAACCTCCAAGGGGCATTGTGCACATTCGACGGGGTGCGGTCAAAACGAGTTCTTCGCGTCTTTTCTCTGCCACGCTCTTTCCATGTATATAGAGCTTTTCATCTGGTGAGAAGAACAGGGAGCGCGGCGCATCTTGACGGTATTGCTGTCGCTAGCTGCGGAACGATTTCGGGATGGTTTAGATCTTACTTTGTGAAACTTACGCATGCCTGTTCATATGAGGTCGTAAGGGGAGCCTTTCGATGCACCGGTAACTACAGTACGCGCTTGGGGGCCTAAACATGTGACGCGGATTATAAGCCGCGGTGTGTGTAAGTGTTGTGAACTATTTTGCGTATATACGTTTCAATGAAACGCATAGAATAGAACCGGTGTCTCTGTGTTACCAGCATGATAGGGTAAATCTGCTGTTTATCTGATGGCTCGGCGTAGGGACTAAAACATAAGCGCACATGCTCGCGTGCGGTCAACCTAAGGCAATCACGAAACACCTAAGCGGCAGGCGCTAGCAAATAATTGTGGTACACCGTCATCGTTTTCAGGCATTTTAAGTCTAGTAGGCTTGAAATCACTATATGTTTACGCTAGCCTTCCTGCACGAGGTCGATGGCGCTGCTCAACACAGCGATTACTGCAACTGGTGAACCAGCATGATGCATATATAAGGTACGTGAGTCGGCATTGATCTTTTGCCCATTAGAGCCTTAACATATGAGAGGGATCTCATAATAAGAAAGCGATGGCTATGTTTGAGGTCAACATTTCCGTAATACGTGTGAGTGCATTATAGAGAACGGAACGAACACAACCGAAAAAAAAAATTCGGTTATCATCCTCTTTCTGGAAAAACAGAGAAACACGTGCCAAGACCACAATACGAGCTCAAATTGTCACGCCGCACAACGTGTATAGATATATAAACATTGACGCTGCATGCTTGGAACATACGCTGTATAGAACAACGGTAACTATGATCCAGCACCTACCCTTGCTTGGGACGCTCGCACAGTTGGTATAGTTCACACTGTAAGTTATGCTGCTATTACTAATCAAAACTATTTTATATTCATGGGTGGAAACCTCATACACAGAACCATGTAATCACGCAATGTAATCTGCAGCTAACAGTTTGAACGCTTGTCAAACTATAACAGTACAGCTGCTATCAAAGCAGAACGGTTCCCACGCGGTTACAATCGTCGTGTATGTTTCGTTGCTCCGAAACCACAGCTTAAAACTAGACCATAATACTGCAATAAGGTCACAATAGTGAATGGAACTGTCAGTAACGCACAATTTATCTCCGAGGCTGATTGTAGGCTCTAACATGTGCGCACACATCGCGCTTCGTGTTCCCTGCGCCTCAACGCCGGTAGAAAGCCCTGCCAAAGTGACTTAAACCACATCAGTACGTCTCATGCAACCGTTTAGCGCGTAGAAGACGCACGTCCTGCTAAATAGACCGTACGAGCGCGAACACAAACACCAGAAACTACCGCCGAGCGTATACCTGCCATGCGAAAGGGGGCACTCGACCAAGCGAGCATGCCGACTGCCCATAGATGGCGCCACAGCGTAGGAAACGCTCCTTAGAGACTCAGAAGAGCCACCAGTTATTGACAATTATGTTTGGGAAGGGTGCAACAGAACTAAGTCGGAAAGAAACGTAGGGGGAGTCGGAACGCTCATCCATCAGGGAGCCAAATGGAAAAGAGTAAGTTCACAATGTCAAGAGCATCTTTGGTTATCAGGTAAAATAAGTGGCAAAGAAACTTGGCTGGGCGTTACGTATTTGTGGACCGGAAAAAATTGCACAGAGAAAAATAAAGAGTTAGTGGAATGCATAAGCGCTGATATTAAGGGTTTCGGGAGTGGTGCTGAAATTGTCCTGTTAGCTAGGTGACATGAATGCCCACATACAGGATTTAGATGGCTATACCGACAATAACGGAAAGTCAATGCTGTACATTTGTGAGCAAAATAACCTCGTGATCGTGAATACAGGGCCTACGTGTGAAGGACAGATCACGTGGGAAGTGGGAAACCGGCAATCGACCATTGATTACTGTCTGATGACAGAAGGAATTCATGATAAGTTGAGAGAAATGGTCATCGATGAGGAAGGGTTTAACAGCATAGGGAGCGACCATAAGCGCATCATATTGAAAATGGGATATGTAGTTGGGAAAGAGAGCAAGGAGAGCAAAATGGCCAGTCCAAATTTGAACGCTGAACAAATAGCAAATACAGTCACTAGAGTTGAGGAAGAACTTGGCAAATGGCCAAATAAAGAGTGGGAATATGGTGAGCTTATAAGTGTAATAAAGACAGAAATACGGAAAGAGAACCAACATGTTCGTTGGAAAGGAAAAAAGAAACCGAAACGCTGGTGGAACAAGGAGATACGAGAAGCGATCGCCGAATGACAGAAAGCAACTCGAGAGCACAGGCAGGCAAAGAAGGCGTAGTCGCCACAGGATGAAGTAACTAGTAAATGGGAAATATACCGGGAGAAAAAGTCTATGGTTCAAATACTGGTGCAAACAAAATTAAAAGCTGAAAGTGAACGTTGGTTGTAAGAAATACGTGAGAAACAGAAGGCCGCACCTAGAATATTTTGGAACCACATAAAATTTTTAGGCAGGAAGTCAACCACAATACAACAACATATCCTAGACGAAGGTGAAAACAGACTCGAAGGAGAAGCGGCAATAAATTACGTCCGAAAAGCAACAGCCGAATCTTTCCAAGGCAATGAAGAGGTTATACTTGTTGAAAAAAAGAGCATGAAAGAGACCCAAGGGGAAAGGCAGCTGGTGCTAACAAATTTAAACTGGAAGAAAGCGGAAGAGAAAATTCCTAAGCGTATAGCCACAGGGCTAGACGAGATTCCCATTAGGCTGATAAATGAACTAGGACCAAAAAGTAAGGAAGCTCTGGTGAAAGCAGTGGAAAGAACTTTAAAAGATAGACGAATACCAGACAGCTGGCGACAAAGAATAATGAATTTGATTTATAAAGGAAAGGGGGAGAAAGACAGAATTCACTCGTATAGACCATTGACCATTACATCGGTAATATAAAGGCTCGCAATGCAGGCAATCAAATTAAAGCTTCAAGCATGGACTGATAATAATGGCATTTTGGGAGAGCTTCAGAATGGTTTCAGAATAGGTAGGCGTTTGGATGACAACTTGTTTGTTCTTACTCAGTGTATTGAAATATCAAAAGCAGAAAGCAGACCGTTGTATGTGGCCTTTTTAGAAATTACAGGAGCCTACGACAATGTTGACCGCAACATATTGTGGGATATCCTGGAAGGGGAAGGCTTAGGTAACGATTGTATACAGCTTTTGAGAGGGATTTACCTAGAAAATACCGGTTGCGTTGAATGGGAAGGGATGAGGAGCGAGGAGAATGTTCATATCAACAAGGGACTGGGGCAGGGGTGCCCTTTATCCCCGCTGTTGTTTATGATGTACATGGTGAGGATGGAGAGGGCGCTAGAAGGAAGTAATGTCGGGATTAATCTCTCAAACAAACAGGCGGGTACAGTAATAGAGCGGGAACTCCTAGGTTTATTTTATGCGGATGACATTGTGTTGCTAGCTAACAAGCAAAGTGATTTGCAACGTCTGGCTAATATCTGTGGACAGGAAGGTAACGATTTAGGCTTGAAGTTTAGTGTTAGAAAATCAGGTGTTATGGTATTCAATGAAAACTGTGAACAGACAGCGGAGATACAGGGTCAAGAAATACCTCGGGCAACAGAATATAAATACCTTGGTATATGGATAAACAAAGGCAATGGATATATGGAAACACAGGAGAAAACCATAACAGTAAAGGGGAAGAGAAATGCAGCCATAATGAAGCATAGAGCGCTATGGGGATGCAATAGGTACGAGGTCCTCCGAGGTATGTGGAAAGGTGTAATGGTTCCAGGACTTACTTTTGGAAATGCAGTTGTTGGCTATAAATCAGGGGTACAATCAGGACTCGACGGGAACCAAACGTCAGTGGGTCGCCGCGCATTGGGCGCTCACGGGAAGACTACAAACGAAGCTATGCAGGGTGTTATGGGCTGGACTAGTTTTGAAGTGAGGGAAGCTTGCAGTAAAATTGAGTATGAAGAACGCCTGGGAAATATGGAAGAAAGTAAATGGGCTGGGAGAGTGTTCAGGTATCTGTACAGGAAAAACATTGATTCACAGTGGAGGAAAATAACTAGGAAGCTTACCAGCAAGTATGCGGCCTGGAGGGTGGACAACACAACAACAAAGGTCAAGCGGAAAATAAGAGAAGCTGAATTAATCTCATGGGTGGCGGCAATGGAACAGAAACCTGCCATGAGTAACTATTAAGAGGAAAAAACGAAATCAGGAAAGAAACCATTTATGATAACTCAAAGGGAAGCTCATTACTTTTCGAAGCGAGATCAGGATGCCTTAGAACACGCACCTATAATGCGAGATATAAGAAGGAAGAAGAAGCATGTGCTTTGGGCGTCGTAGTTCATAGTGTTTTTTTTTTTGTCTTTTTTCGTTGTTTAACCTAGGTAGAATATTAGGCAGTATAGTAGCAAGAGCTTGGTGGCGCAACCCACCGCCCCGTTCCAAAGGGGACGCTCATAACATCCATCCGATTAGGTCGAATTTTAGGCAGTATAGTAGCAAGAGCTTGGTGGCGCAACCCACCACCCCGTTCCAAAGGGGACGCTCGTAGCATCCATCCATCCATGGTGGTGCCTGTGAAAAAACGGTGTATACCCGCTCTCAGCCGCTCCCCGACAGCAGCAGCAGGAACAGTGGGAAGGACGAAAGAAAACGCACAGAAAATTTCGCTTTAAAACTCATATAAGCACGTATTAACATTTCGTACTAGCCTAGCAATGAGTATACCACCTAAACCCGAGTAAGTCCTGCATACCGTAATCTGCTAAAACAAAAGCAGAAACCATAGCACACAATGGATGGTGAATAAAAGAACGAATTCATTGGTCCCTGCCCAACACCTTCAACAATTGAACAATGAATGAACTACTTGAACAAAAGGTCATGTGACTATCTTCACTCTCGCGCTCTGCTCACATGCACATTATTCGGTGCCTTTCGGGTCCTCTCAATCGCGGTCTCTAGAATATTCATTTCTTGCCGGACTAGTCGTCGGCCATGGCCATGAACTCCTCCATGAACCCGTCATTCACGGTGGAATGGTGACACGTTGCGGGACTGTTGGCACAGGACACCAGGTCACGGTTGACATCCACCTTGTGCTCGCGTGACGCTGTCTCGGCGCCACCTGTGATGCTTTCTTCTAGTGCATCGTCGCTGATACTGCGGCATCGCTTGAACCGCTTCAGAGGAATGCCTGCGCATAGCACAATAGATGGAAGGCCATAGGTTAGGGTTCTCGAAGATACGAAATTTAGAAATCAAGGCAGTAACATACATCTCGCAAGAACACAGGAATTGTGCAAGAAGAAACAATACAGAGAAGTAAACAAACTTATCAACCGAAGTAAGTTTCTATCCCAGACAAAATGCGTGTTCTGAATATAGCGGGGGAAGTAACAAAATATTTTATGTTCTCCTTATCGGCCTAATTATACATGCTAATTACCACAGTTCTCAAGTATTGAGAATAGGGACAAGCCTACATTTATAAAGTTCTCGAGAGTTCCAAAGAACCTTGTTGACCCTATCGTTTTCATATATCACAGTCTTTCCGTGGGACGCGTAAAAAATTATTGCTTACCAAGTAAAACAGGAGGAAGACGGGAGATGGAAATTCAAGAAGATGAGCAAAACGAGAACAAGGTGAAAGCAGGAGGCAACGTTTCGACAAGTGGACTTGTCGAAACGAAACGAAAACGCTGTCGAAACTAAAAGTAGGAAATATAAGCTGCTGAACAAGATATTTCATAGAAAGTTGTGCGGTTATATTATTGGAAGTTTACCGCTGTAGCATAACTTGTAACGTTGAATAATCAATCTTGAAAAGTTATGCAATCGGGCACACAACAAAATCAGTGTGACGTGGTGCGTACCACCGTAAACAAACTACATTATTCACGCTCTCCTCAAATGTTTCGAATTTTGAAACCTTGTGCAGAGTTTGTTAAGACGCCTAGTATTTAAAAAGAATACAAAAGAAATGCTGAGGCTTGTCGCTAGGGAGACTTTCTCGAGCATGCCAACATTTACAACGTGTCCTATCGATGCAATACGCAATACTTTTAAAGCGCCGTTTTGCTTGCAGCAGAGCTGCCACGCAAAACGGCGCTTCAAAAGTGTGGCGTATTGCATCGATAGGACAGGTTGTAAATGTTGGCATGCTCGAGAAAGTCCCGCTAGCGACAAGCCTCGCTTCTGTGCAAACCTTTTCTGAGAACGCAAAGCGGACTACCAATGCTAAAACTTCAAAAAAAAATGCAACGTAAGACACACATGCGCACCTAATACGGCTGCGAGCGTTGAGAGCAGTAGACGATCTACATTAAACAAAATTCACGTGAAATGTTTTGGATATAAATGTTGCAGTACAGAATAAGTTTATTTCAAAATTGGAAGCCCACCGCCTATGCGAAATATGCAAAAAAATAATGGTACACCTATTCGAGGACGGCACTGCGGGGGCAAGCAAGCGGAAAGCTTTATCAGTTTTTCAGATATTTCGGAAGCTTTCAACATGATGTGGCAAGAAAGGCCACACGATATGTACGCGCCGCAAATGTCATGGTAATATGCTTGAATTCTGTCTAAAATGCTATGCTGGCGCACGTGCTGTAAGCATATTAATTATATTCGTCAATATTCATTACATACCTAACAATTAGGAATTATACAAAAACGATGGACACATTAGCGAATGAAATAGTGTTGTTTTATCTGCATCGAAGGCGAGGTATGTTTCTTAAAATATCATTCACGGTAACTGAGACATCCTGCACATATCTCGCACGTCTGGCAACAAATTACAGTATACGCGAATAAACCAAGCGCAAAAGAAGCCTAAATCAGTATTAAAAACTGTCATAATCCCTGCAATGCAAAAAATGTACTCACCACCACGATAGATGATGCGCTTCTGGGCTGCGGGTCCTGACGAAGGGCCGGGCTCGGCAACAGCGTCACCGCCTGCAGCCCGCTTGGAAGCCACTGCCGCACCTGTAGCCAGGATGACGGTATCTCGTGCAGCCAGCTCCACTCTCCTTGGGCACACCACGCGGCCACTGGGCAGGGTGAAACGCACTCGCTTCGATGTTGGAGTTGACGATGGTTGGCAAGTAGTGTCCACACGGCCCCTGGCGGCTACCGCTTCCCGTTCAGCTGGCATGGCTTCTTTGCTCGGTGCAGTGACTGCGATGCACGTCCGCACACAACGAATTCAGGCGTCGAATAAATTTTTTTTTCTCTCGCAAGGCAACGCATGTCCTTCCCTTTCCCTCTCCCACTCCCCCAACCAATGGGGTGGTTGGTTAGGAAGCTTCCGTGCAAGGTCAAAGTATCACAGGCCCCGCCCACACTCGTGCATCCTCACCTCCCCCCCCCCCCCCCACAGGGGCTGGATCCGACTCATTTTAACAAAAAACGGAAGAGTAATTGCGCATTTGTAATACAAGGAAAATTGGAATATTTTTACCTTGTCCCGGCCCGGACATTCCCACCTGTGGCGACGGCAGCAATACAAAAGCCGAAAATTACAACTACATCATGCTGCTCTCCGAACGACCACATAAATAGTCAGGTTTGAAAACGAGACTGATACACTTAAACCATTGACGTTCTGTCATGACTGTTTAAGGTAAGCCGGGAAAAAAAAAAGTGGTGTCTTTCCAAGCAGCGTTCACGTCCGAGCTGCAAACTGGCTGCTGTATAGTTCATTGTTCCGTATATCACGCGCGTTTCCTTCGCTCGACTTCATGCTCCAACTCAGCGTTGTATATTGTATAACTCGAATACTGTTACTCGGAAGATCGAACGTCCACCATAGCCAAATTTTGAAATTGTTTTTCCGTCAGTGGGGGCGGCGGGGCCATGACACTCTAAGAGGGTATCTTCTTTTCGCTTCGCTCATATACAGGGAAGCATGGTGGCTTTTCCATTACTAACCGCAGCAGTTCTACGCCGTTTGACTCGAATAGCACGAACACGCATGACGTCTGTGCTATACAGGAACGAGGTCCCAGTAAAGCACCTTTATCTACACCCCGTAGCCTTGGTTAAATGTATAGTAAAGCCAATCAGTAAGTAAATATTGTTCGCTTAAGCATGTATCAGCTGGGACTCTAGATAAGTGCGGTAAAATTGCATTGCAGAGTATAAGGATTTCTGATTTTAGCCTAAATTGAGTTGTCCCAAATTTTTTTGAACAGAGGAAGCATTATGAATGACCAAACCACACGCGCAACTGATTGATTGGCTGCAGCTATTATGAGAAAGAAACTGTAGGTCCCTGCGACACTACGATTGACGACTCAGCGCTTACGCGTGGATGTGCATGCGTCAGTAAACGCTATAAATGCCAATGCGGCACTTCACCATTTCCCTCTCAAGTTTCTTCTTTTTTCATTTTACGCAGAAGCAAACGCTATCATCAGCCTCCTCAATTGCCCTTGGTTTTGTTCATGCCACAGATTCTTGAGGTTAAACGCAGACTTCTGAATGCAACTGAAGTTACGTGATCACCTAACCGTGCGACCCATTTCATGCGGGATAGGCGCCCACATCAAACTTGTTCGCCCCCTTCACGTTTTAAGTAAGTTGTGCTGTGATCTTTCTCGGGGCCTTATGTAAGCTGGTATGCTGCGTTCCGGTGTTATCTAGACATACATGTTCAAAGTGATGTTGAATATTGAGGGATTGTTGTGCATTGGTGAGTGACAGTGTGCGAAGCCAGTGTCGCAGATAATGGGAGTGGTGCGGCGAAGACAACTTAACATCGCGAGCGAACGGGTGATCGCAAGAAGCCGACGACGAAGAAGCGACGCGCGTGATGTCTGATGCGACGTCAAAACAAAATACAAAGAAGAAAGGAACCATTAAGGACCGTACACGTTGGGTGACGTAAGAGAAAATGAAGGAAGGCGAATAGATGAGAGAGAGACCAAGGGCCGTGTTTGATGCCGTTTGCATTTACATACAATCAACAAAACGAATAACTTTTTATTGTTATCTTAAAATTTGCTTGTTTTTGTATGTTTCATTCTCTTTCTTTTTTTGCTCCCATCGAATTGGTAACATTCCAAAAGTATAGGTAATCGTTTCAGCACGCAATTCTTGGCCAATCCCCTCGTGTACGTGTGAGTCATAACATGAGGCCATTGTCATCATCATCGAGACCCTAGAACGGCGTGGTGGTGTTCGGACGCAAGTGAGTGCCGAAGAAGTCAGCGTCCACTGGTAGCGGGAGTAAGCTGTCGGGCCGTGGGCCCGAGCTTGCAGATTACCACAGGCGGAACCTAGACTGCCTAACCTGCTCAGTCAGCACAAGGTCCCATGGCGTGGCAACCTTGAGATGCCACGACGGCTCGGCGCTCTTCAACTTCGCGACCACGTGACAAGAACTGTTGGCGAGGCGTACCCCGCTCTTATTCTAATGTCCTTGTGTATTCTGACACACCTAACAACTTTAGGATTAGAGTAGCGGTGACTTTGATTAATGAGAACTGCATTTGTTACGAGCAGTGTAGAGTGCTTTTCATCCTTTTTCTCCATGCTTTGTTTATGGGTGTTTTCTTTCCACCTTCTATGTGTAAATACACATTCTTCTTTCACTTCTGAAATTACACGCTTTCATCCTTCATTTGAATGGAAAACATAGATAGCGATATTATTGTAAGTCGCTTTCCATAAACGGACCGTGACAGGGATCAAGGCATAGCTTAGGGTCTCATACCGCCAGGTTGCGTTGTCACTACAACGTAATGACGGCGCCATTTGTAACCGCCACGGCAAACAAACAGCTTGTCGGATTTTTGGACGTGGTGAAATGTCGTGTGGAAGAAGCAGCTTCTCTGGCGGTGTTCCACAAATTGCCTTCTCGTGAAAATTCAATCGGCCCATGTTTCGTCACACGGTGGTCGGGAAATCTGAGACGGAAACAAATTCTTTAATTTTTCATATATTATTCATCATATCAAATACATTGGTCCACTCGGGAGGTTCAGACCGTGCCCGTTACGTCAGTCTTACATATGCTACAAGCTCGGTGAAAGTTTTACATGAGGAGTTACTTTGACATCTCGATGCCTCACTTCCGCACGTGTGTTACATACACTGTGGAAGCCTAGGATCAAGATAAAATGATATTGTACAGCTGCCGTGTATTCAACTGCAAGAAATGAAATTATATGTTAGGGTAAATGCAACTCCTTATGGATTGTACACAGGATAATGTCCAAGAAATCAATGGAATCTCCACTGATCTTGAAAACACTTTATATCGTTTGCAGCTTGTTACAAAGTAAGCATGGACGGCTTCTTCTCTCTTTCCCACACCAGATAGCTATTTCATATGGTCACTGCAGGTTAAATATAATGATGTCCATTCTATAACACATACCCACAATAGCGAAATGCCAAAGAACCGTGTCTGTGTTTTGATTATGTCTCTAATGTCCTGGCACAGTTGCTCATCAAGGAAGTATCGAACGAACTGCTCACATTTACTCTGGCCATGGAGAGTACATACGTACAAAAAGAACCAAGAAATATATTTTTCTGGTGTAACCTCTTTATTGTGCTAATTAATGAATTGTTTATTGTTTTTAGGCTATCCAAAGTGAAACGTCACTCCAACATATAAAAAACGAAATAGGGGCTTTGCTTGAGGTTTTCTGTGTTTCTTTTATCGTTGCGGCGCATAAAACACAGCGTAGCAGATATGATATATTGTACATTACATGGGATGATTTTATTACTGCACATACCCACAATGGGGGATTTACCAAGAAGTGGCCGTTACATATTGTACAACCGACTGGAGATACTATCCTGGACGGTGTTGAATTCTGTCATCTTGTCATATTTGGTAATGGCGGTATTTTGATCATATCGGAGGCACCTGTGGGCATCTCTAATTGGCTCAAAATGCCGTCATTGCCCAATTCCACGACGTTGCGGAATCGACACTGTCAAGAATAGTGTCCGTAGCTCTTTTACATCATTGCCGCGTGTTGTTGAGGAATATATTTTCCATACATTGGCACATCCCAGGTGATCTGTGATGAAGCAACCTGTACATGCGCAATAATCAAGAAGAAATGAAAAAGAAATACAAGACAAGGTAACATCTGCCACATTGTGCAGCATCGGTACGCGATGGCAGATGCACGTGTCACGTACCTTTGTGTCAAAGAAAACTACACAAAGAGAGTTCTTTTTTTTTTTTGACGGCCGTAGAAATTCCACTAATCGTTCCTCTCATATTAAATTAAAGAACGTGTTCAGACACACGTACGGCAACTCACGAGCACATCTCTCTCGATGATCACGTCCACTTGGTGTCGCAAACCTGAGGTGATGAAGAGTGGACGCAGTGGTCAGCGAATTACCTGTCCCGTTGCCTCTGACCTTAGCGCAAATTATGCTTGGGAAAACATACACATCATTCTGGAAGCCATCAATCATACCTGATTCCTTAGCGTTTACAACCACCGCAGATTGCCGCCAAGAAGAGCCGCCTGCAGGCCTCTCCCCCCCCCCCCTTTTTTACCCACGCTTATACTGTCACGTGTACTTATCTTTATCGGGCGACCACGTTTCGCCGCCTAACAAATTTTCTCGCACAGCGTCGGATGCGCCTGCATGTATCCGAAGTTTCTGGAAAATTATCGATGCGTCTATCTGGCTGTCTGTTGTCACCGAACTTCGTGTTATCTGATTTCATCGCGTGACGGAAATGGTGTAGAGATTTGTGGAAGGCAGGCGGGTCCGAGTGATTAGTCTGGAACATTCGACGACTGCTGTATAAAAGCCGACGCGCTTAAACCGCTGATCAGATTTTCGACGATCGCCGACCCTGTTCGCTGCTATCGTTGAGTTATAAGTGTGGCCTGTTTTTGTGGGCAGAGGTTCGCCCAATAAAAAGTAGTTTTGCCTTTCACAGTATTGCTACTGTGTTCTTCAGCGTCACCACCACGTGACATCTGGTGGAGGTGCGGGGTAACGTTCCCCGTACCTCTCGCAGATGTCACGCGGTGGTTAGGTTGAAGAACACCACTCACTCGTTCACTCACTCTCGCACTGCATAGGTTCAAGAACAATCTGTCCTCTTGGCTGAGTCCATCCCAGTCTTGAACCTATGCAGCGCGAGAGTGAGTGAAAGAAAAGAGGTGAGGGGCCAATCATTCACAGACGCAACACCCGATCGACGTCACCGACTTGCACGGACCAATGGAAAAACTAGGAAAGTGCTCCAAAATGAGAGCGCATGACCATGACGCCCCCAGAAAAAAGATGAACCGAAACTAACAAGCACACGCATGCAGACAAAAACACACGAATACTGACTTAATGTTTCACAATTTAAACGAAACGCAAAAAGGGGGGATTTCTATGTCAGAGGCTCCTCGGAACAAAAGTGTGTGCGCCCCCTTGGCCGCATCACATTTTTTTTTTCTGTGCAGATTTCAGGCAATTAAGTTGAGCGAAATCATCTTTCAAGTAATCCCATTTAAAACGAACTTTTACTCATGATCTTCAGACGGTCGTGTTTCTAGCATCCTGATCGAGCACTACAGATCAGAACCGAGTCACAGAGAGGAAGGACGTGATAACGCAGTAGCTCGGTTTCACAGAGAAATCGTGACTGCTTCCTGTGGCTGGGGTGTCCGTGATCGCATTTACTCGAAACTATTTTTTTACATTCTCGGCAGAGCAATGAAAATCTGCCAACTTTTAGAAACTCAACTCGACATTGAGTTTAACATTGCCATGCATGTGTAAGCTCACCTTCATTATCATTATCAAATACTGAATTGGCGTATCTCCGACTGCAGCCACAGGCTGTCTGAATGTTACCACTTGGTCACTATCGGTTTGGTTGCTTCATGTCTTTGTTATCTCCTGATGTCATATGGTTTGCCGAGTGTATAAGTAGTCTCGTGTCACGAAATAAACTGTCAGTTGGAAGTTAGCGCTCACTCTGTTTCCCGTTCCCTTTGATTACCCCTACCTTATTCCTTTTTTGCTCTTCCGAGCTGCGCTACAAGCCTAAAACAGTCATTGACACGTTGGTTGAGAACAAGCAAACGCACTCGTTCACAAGACGAGAAACAATGTACACAGTTCACTGTGTACGCGAACTTTGGTCGTATTTGTCTTTTTTTTCCTTTCGTTCGATTGTACTGCTTGTTTAGATTCAACGTATATTCACATCCACATATTTAAGTTGGCACCAAGCTAGTCGCGTCTCACGTGCATAAATTTATTTTTATTTTGCTTAATTTCACCTTGTTTTGTGTGCGAAGAAGTTCTTGTTCTTTTTACGTTACAAGCACATTGTGAGTTTCATCTTTTCGTTGTTTTGTTACTTATGTTTAATAGGTGTCCTTTTGTGTTTCGCTCTCCTATACTTGTAGCATCGGGACGATGCTTTTTAAGAGAGGGGGGTATTGACACGTCTACTTATCTTTATCGGGCGACCACGTTTCGCCGCCTAACAAATGTAATCGCACAGCGTGAGATGCGCCTGCACGTATCCGAAGTTTCTGGAAAGTTATCGATGCTTCTATCCGGCTGTATGTTGTCGCCGAACCTTGTGTTATCTGATTTCATCGCGCGACGCGAATGGTGTAGAACTTTGTGGAAGGCACGCGGGTCCGCATGATTAGTCTGGAACATTCGATGACTGCTGTAAAAAGCCGACGCGCTTAAACCACTGATCAGATTTTCGACGATCGCCGACTGTGTTCGCCGCTATCGTTGAGTTATAAGTGTAGACTGTTTTTGTGGGAACAGGTTCGCCCAATAAAAGTTAGTTTTGTCTTTCGCAGTATTTCTACTGTGTTCTTCAACGTCACCACCACGTGACAATACATACTCTTCGATAGACTTTGCCTCTTAGTGGGCGCTCACCTTCCCTCGGCCCCCTGTGCGCACGTGACGAGACCCCACGCATGAAGCCGCCGTCCATCTCGGCTCTCCCTCGAACGCTTTCCGCCGAATCTGCAGCATACAACGCGCTGCGACGAGGGAAGAAATTCGCCTGAAGTGTCGCTATAATTGCTATGACAATAAAAGGCAAAGAAGCTTGGCTATCGCATGCGTGGAAACATGCTTTCATTCACTCGTCTCGCTGGGGACAATGATGTAAGACCAGATGGAGACACTTCACTGCTATCAAGGGTCCTATAGCCGAAACATAATGGTGAACCTTCAGTGGAATTAAGAAGGGTGTGCGGCGCAAGGTAACAATAAACGTAAGTTCAAAGTACGGAACGGTCCGCTTCTGCTATATATAAAAATAAAATCATCAAATATGTTTAGCGGTAAACATACGCAGGACATGCGTAAGCAGAGTCGCGTTAACTAAAATGCACCTCAGGGGCTAAGCGATGCAACGGAAGTGGGTGCACGTCAAAGAAACACTTCTGTGCCCGCCGAAGTAGCACTGTGGCTATGGCATTGCTCGAGGTCGCAGATTTGACCAGCGAGCGTAAACTTTTATTTCAAATCAACAAGATTTAGGCACCCGCATTTTGACGAGGGAGAAATAGTGACACAAGTCACGTGTTCCGTTCCATAAACCATCAGAAGTGGCGTGGGAGGAAAAAAAGTTGAGCCCGATTAGAGTGCAGACAATTGGGGAAAATGCTTGTCATCCTCCCCTCTCTGCGTCTTTCTACCCACGCGAGAGAAATAGTGATCAAGGTAAAAGCTGTGATCGCGGTATCAGAGACGTCCGCACATACAGTATACCGTCAACTATAAGGTACCGTGTCTATTCTCAGAGGCCAAATAGAGGTGATGCACCTGCTGTCGCGAAGCATTTCGGTGTCTGTCAAAGCAGAAAATCATGTCTGATTCCACGAATTTTGCAAACGTATCATTTTCCTTCGCCTGTGTAGAAAAAAAGAAGGCTGTGTTTCATATGACGGTACTGCCGCACTGTTTCCGATGGGTGTCGACTAGGTCCGCAATATGTGATGCGCGAAAAAATTAAATTATGGAGATACCACGCACTATGGCAATCTATGTAAGCGAAGCTTTCTGTGCTGTTTGCTTTGACTGTCATAATAACTGGTGATGTTGACGGCAAATATTTAGTTTCTTCAACGGTTTCTCAACACGAGTGTGGTGAGGTGGTGATAAACGTTACCTTGTGTGCACCACTTCTGTTTGTCTACTTAGTGCACAAAACACAAGGGGAGAGTTGTTTGGTTTAGGTGTTGTCCGCCATAATTCTTCACCTCAGAGAGGGTTGAGCGTTGTCATTGGCTCACATGGCACATCGCATCATGGCAGAAGCCTTAAACTTGAATTTGATGATCGAGCTCTGCTTGCCAAAACCGCAATCGGATTAAAGGCC
Organism: Dermacentor albipictus; assembly: GCF_038994185.2. Lineage (NCBI taxonomy): Eukaryota > Metazoa > Arthropoda > Arachnida > Ixodida > Ixodidae > Dermacentor > Dermacentor albipictus. The sequence goes on from NC_091822.1 coordinate 98,775,992, forward strand.
CGTTCACACTACATGAAATATCTGGCGAGCGAAGCAGATTCGGCTGCTTTTGACGTCGAGAAGGGCGGAAAGCGGCGCGCTGAAGGCAATCGGTCCAGCACCCATTTTTTCCGCTTTCGCCGCCGCCGGAAGTGGCGTTTTTGACGTCACAACACGTCTAATCTCACCATGACAGCCAGCATGTTTGAGCGACCGGCCTTCTCCGCGGAAATGCTCATCGATACAATTAGGCAGCACCCCATACTGTACGACAAAAGGCACTTGAATTTCGAGAACATTGCCTACAAGGAGCAGCTATGGGACGTGATCCGGAAAGAAATGGGAGTGAGTGGTAAGTACAACTGCTATTCACGCTTACTCGCGCCGATGCCGGAGCAACAAGACTTTCCCATTGCCAGTACCTTGCTTATATGCATATCCTCCGTCAAACGTCAGCGAACTTTTTTCCTGCGCCGCTGCTTGCTCCTATGCCGTGCATGCTCAGCTCGTGCGCCGTTCGAATGCCTGCGCAGGCATGCACGCGCGACACTGCTGGCACCGCGAGAGTAGAGCAGTGTTACAATAGAAACTTTTCTTTGCTACAACGGTGAGCGTAAAGTTTTCTAACGATTCATGCAGTGGCAAGAGATCGTTGGCCTTTCCCAACCTATCCCGCTCCTGCAAGGACGGGCGGACCCACCACCGTCGTCGTCGCCGCCGCGATCTTGGTTGCTCAGCCCGTCGCAGCTCTTGAAGCATAGCCATCATTGAATTGCAGTGCAGAATCGTGACAATTTATTCTTCCGACATTTCCTCGTCTTCTGAAAAGCTCGCCATCGTGCTGTGCTCGATATCTCGCAGCTGGAAGCCCAGCAACGACGCAATAGAAGCAGACGCAACAAAAGCCCGCGAAGGGGAGGCACTCACGTGAACTCTCGTCTCGTTCGCGAAGTCGCGAAACCGAAAAAGAAACCTCCGCGAGATCTCGCTGTCGTCGCGGAAAAGCGAGAAGCCTTGACTGTGAGAGCGTTTGTGAGTTGACCTTGCTTATTGATCGTGGTGGCAGCGAAAGCCTTCCTGGTCGGGTACTGTGCCGCGTCTACGAAACAGGCTAAGATATTCTTATCGCATATTTCGCGCAGCGTGAACGATCCGCGTGCCAGCCTTCTGGGTTGATGGTGCGCGGGGTTCATGTTCTGTGGGAGTGGGCGAACCGTGTAGGAGTTGCGTGTGTCCGTCGGAACGCTTTGATATAGTTTCACCATCACTGTGGTGTCATTATTGTGGTGTTCAGGTTCTGAAGCGCCCTGCGTATCTCTTCGGTTGAGAATTCCCGATCTAGCTCTGGGTTGGCCTTGCTGCGATATGCTTCGGCGGTTGCGCCTCTAGTATTTTCGGCCAGCGGGAGGTACTTGTCGGCGAGACGGTCAATGAGCTCATTTTCCTTGGTAATTTTGAGTTCCTCATGCATGATCCTGTTCAGCGTACGACCCTGGTCCGCTTTGGTTCTGGTTCTGTCTAAAAGATGTTTGAGCAGTTGCCACGTCGTCCCGCTGTTTATGCGGCCGTCCGCGGCGTCGCACACCTCGTTCCATTGCAGGTTAGATAGTTGCGCGCAATATTCTGCAATCAGCCGGTTGAGGGAAGAAATTATTTTCCTCAGCCGTCGATTGTGTCTTTGTTCCTTCCATCTCCTGGTGAGCGATTGTTTGGCTTCGAGCATGTGAGCCAGTCGGCTGTCCATGCTTTGAACGATAGTTCTGTCTCTATTTTCTTCGTGGCCGCCTTAATGTCGGCCTTTAGTTGCGACGTCCATTGTTCAATTGATTCATTGCCTGTTCGGCATTCGTGTCTGAACTCGCGGAACTTGTCCCAGTCGACGTACGTCATTTTTCTGGGTTCTCTGGATGGGGTGTCAATCGCTGTCTCAACAATGTGATGATCGCTGCCCAGATCCTCGAAGAGGTTGTTCCACTGATAGTTTGAAGCGTTGTGGACGAAAGTGAGATCTGTCGTTGTGTCGCTGTTGACCGAGTTACCCGTTCTTGTGGGGTATTCGGCGTTCGTGATGAGCGATCTTTACAAGTCTAGATTGAATATGAGCCACGTGCAATTTTACAAGGAAGACGCAAGATGCCTTGTGAAATGAGGACATGTTTTTTTTTACTGCTTTTTGTGCATTCATCCAATGTTCACCAGGCAGGCAGCGGTAGTGCCCGTACGAAGCTGCATCGGAAGAGGTCAGCTCCAAATAGTAAATTACAAGCATGTGTCATTTTGGTATTAACGCGTTATAGGAATAATGCGTGTAGAGGTGAAACGTACGATATATGTGAATTGGCGGCATTACAATCAAAAGCAATTCGCTTTTACAGAAATAGCGTAGAAACTACCCGACTCATCTCAAACAATACCGTACATACCGTACATGCCACGAAAACATCCGATTTCCAAGCAATATGCCATTTTTAGGCCTTACTTCTTGCACTTTAAGAGCACAGATACACGGGTGACTGGACGTATGCAAAAGAACTGGGCTTCTGCCGACGCGGTAGTATAGGCTACGTATACACAGAGGTGGCCATAACATAGGCTCGCAAAAAAATCTTTCTAGACTCTTGTAGAATGCCTTCTACTGGCACTCAAGTCAAATGCTTGCGTTAAAAGCCTGTTTTCAGTCATTCAGAAGACAGAATTTTCAAGTTCTTGGTTTTTAGTTCTTTAACGAAATAAATAATTAAATTAACGAAATTAATTACAATAATGCTCGGGGTCAAGGAAAACCTCAGGAATGTGTCCCATTAAGGTTCTGTACACGTGCAACTGCGTCACACGACCAAACTGCTTTTCGCTAGGTGCGTCACAACAGCAGGCGTGGCGCCTGCTCTAATTTGTAAAGTTACGCATGCCTGCATTCGTTCCTCTGCTATCACCTCCTAGCTTTATTTTTTTCATCAGTACTCTCAAATTACCAAGCTTAGCTTGACCGCTGACTATTTAGCGCTGCCATCTGCTTTGAGCCCCAGCGCTTCTGGAAGGCGGACGTTGCCTGCAGTTTTAGCTAAGTGGATGAATCCCTTGATATTCCCTTAGAATGGGCTGACCCGTATGTGGAATTTGTTTACACCAGGCACATCCCTCCCACTGTAGAGAATATTGACTCCCGTATGTTTTCATGTTCTCGGGCAGCCAACATCGACCTCAAAAAGCGATTTACTGCGCTTTGTGTTGAAAAAGCTAGAAGCTGGGGCGACCATCGGGTGGATGAAAATCGAACCACTTCCACAGAAAAAGTGCAGTAGGTGGAGCGTCAAAAGAGATGGCTAATCTTCGTAATAACTGAACTTTAAAGCGTTGCTACTAAGTAAAATTAACTTTGCTAACCTGGTTTTACGCTTTAATTAATGCTGTCGTGACGAACGGGGCATAGCAAGGGCGAATTTGAATCTTACTTCTTTTAATCGTTCGTCTAGGATGCCGCGCCCCATAACGTCGCAATGAAGTTAAATACACTCATGTAGGCCATTTAAATTTGAATCGAAACGGGAGACCTCGGCCTCGCCACGTCCTTACGTTACCTGCGCATAGCTATGTGAAAATTTCCTTACTAAATACAAAAGGTGGCCTGCAAACATAACCAGGTGCGCAAAATTAAGCCATATTGCATGGTTATCCTGCTGTGACTGATCGATTGGAAGGTCGCGCCCTCACCAAATCGCTCAACAAGCAGAACGGAGTCTAGACAGAACACACATGCGTTCCGCGCTTGCGTATCATGCGCTGTTCCCCTCTGCCTTTAATTGGCAAGGCGAGAATAGGGAGAGGGTGGGGGTGAGTACGTTGTCCACGGGCGTAGTGGGTTGTATGCTTCGCCGACGTCATTCAAAGTTTATTTGACATCACACGCACGCAATATATACACGACATGATATAAGAAATGTATCATTGAAGAATGGTTGGCCTGTGCGCCCAAGAAAGAAAATAAATACATTTGCGATCACATAGATGATGAATACAAATCATTACATATTTATTTCCTTGAACAAAACCATTACCTCGTTTCTGATTATACAAAGCAAGACACTACAATACGTTGTAGAATAGGCGAATGCCGAAACAAATAAACAATATGTATCCAGCAGATGTAATCAAAACACACGTTGGAAAAAAAAATGAGTACATGGGACAAACCGCGCCATAAAAGAAAAATTCCGTTTCACAATTCGAGGACACATTGACCTCCGAAGCAATGGCAATGCGTATATGATTCCAACATCGTAGTAGATTGTTTCTAGCCTGTCGGCGTCGTGAACCGCTTCGATAGTGCATGCAACTAGTCAGCTTGCACTTCCTATTTCTATCAGGGGACATTTCGGAGAGACATATGGAAAAAGGGGAAAGGCCTAACCAGGCCCACACCTGGCCTGTGCACTCTATGCAGGGTGGACTGTGGTGGGAAAAGTAGGAGCCAAGAAATGTACAACAGCAGGAACTGCGTGCGCGACTAGCACGGAATATGTCGTACTCGAAGTATTTTCGTAGCGCTGAAAAGATGGGACACGAAGACTATGAAGACAAAAACCTGACACCAGGAGAGAGGAAAAACACGTTTGTATCTTTGCAGTGATGAAAGAACCCTTAGGAACAGAAAGACTGAGCGAGTACGTTTCCGTGTATCTTCGGTACGTCGAATAGGTTTGGCGACGGCATCTTCAAAGGAGAACTTTTCTTTGCATCTTCCCCTCGCTTTGCTGGTGTGGCTGTTCTGCCAAGTAGACAACTTGGACCACTCGTAGTGTGTCACGTGGTATGTGGACGCACGGAAAGCTAGCTGCTGGTTGCTGTCTTTCGGAGTAAACACGGGTCACTGGGTTTGCGTACGGTTGACAGCTTGGGGCGTTATCACTGGGTACGTGTCCAATTGTACGGCTTGAGAAAATGGGCATGTATTACTGGAAATGTGCCAATTCTTAGCCAATTGCGTAGAATGGGTGCGTACCACTGTGACACAACACGCATAGAAGCTTCAGAAGCGCGTCGAACTTCTTTGTCGGTACACCACTGTTCAACACTTATTCCTGAAATTAAACGAAAAAGAGAAAGTAACGAGTGTTGTCGAACACTCACATGCAGATGATGTAACCTCCATTTTTTTAATTAAGAGAAACTGTAAAACACAAACAAATATGAATCTACTAAACCGAGACAGGGTAACAACCAAGTGGGAGAACAATATAGTAACAATTTAGTCAGTGGAAATCACAAATGAGCTTTTCTATAGAACCGCATACATTCCTGCCCGATAGTCGAACCTTCCAAACGGTGACGTTGCATGAATATTTATGGACAGTCCAAAGTGGCGCAGAGTAATTTCCAATGGACTCCCTCTCAAGGACGAGAAGCGCCGACAAACCAGCAAAAGATAGTGGTTTCGAATTGGTTACAAAGAGACATGAGGAAAAAAGTGCCTAACATCGACATCTGTGCATCTCACATTTTATTAATGTACTGTGCACAGGAGTATATATATCCTGTGGAAAAAAAGTAGAAGATTGCACACAATTGTATATTCTTATTTGCATTTCTTCATTTTTTTCTTACATTCTCTAAATTAATCTTCCGATTCCTCACAATGGGTATGTGCCATTCGTACAGAGGATCATCATCTAACGCACTCGCGGTTCAATATTCTCGGTACTTCGTGAGTCCGTGTCTCTTAAATGACGCGTCTCGCTGTCTTAAGTTTGGCCTCACGGTGAACCGTTCTGACATCCATCGGCCGGTTGCAGCTGTTTGCGCCTCCAATAAACATACGCACAGAATACAGCTATAGTTTTCTACTAAAATTACTAGTGGGACCTCTCGCTCGGCATTCAGTCAGTCAGCAATATAAATGACGTTTAATGCATATATACTTGTCCAATATTCGGGCTTGCGACTTCAGAAGCTCTTGTGGCTTTGTTTGATATGCTTTATCTGCCGTGTTATATAGTGACACAAATGTTGAAGCAACCCATTGTTTTTTCGAAACGCATATAGCGCCTGCATAATCACCAGTGATTATGGCATTTCAAAGGGAACATTTTTTGGAAAATTATCACTTTGCGAACTCACGACGCCGTTCGAAGCCACATAAGGTCGATAGGGAAACGCACGCCGATGAATCTCGTGCTATCTGAGCCTCCTTGCTTGCAGCTCTAGTCCACACTAGCGCTAGATTTCCTTCTAGTGTTGCTTCGGAGCGCAGCTGTTAGGCGCCCTTTCCTGCGGCGAGCGTCGGTGTTCTCGCTCTTAACGCAGGGAACGAACGCAGCGAAGAGTGAAAGCGAACGCGGAGCGCAGCGGCAGATGAAAGACGCGGATGGCGAGGAGAGCGCGAGCCGGAGGCGAAAGCGTGAGAAGAAAAGCGTAGTGCTGCGCAAGGCGGATTTTGCGGAGGCGATGGTTACGAGGTGGCGCCAGAGTAGCGCACTTCGTCCGTATGGAAACAAAGCGCTGCTGGAGCGGAGGTGTGCCCAGGCCCCGTACACTCTCAAGTTCAACTAATGGCCACAGAGGGCGAAAAAATCGACCGCGCGCCGCTGCTAACAAAGCCGACCTAGTAGCATCACCTCGGGATGCGTTCGTTAGTTCCAACATTTCCCGGTAGAGGCGTCGTAATAAGCGCAATTTTATCTTACAAACTTTCTCTTAAAATTACCGAAGCATTTTCTTTTACATAAAAACAGGGCAAAATTATCATTGCTAATTAGATATTGTACTCTTTGTTAGTAAGTTTATTGTTTCTTCGCCATTATGAACGCAAATAGCGTTCAGCATCATCGATCTTTCACGTGACCTCTGGCCTGGATTTAAAATTTTTACCGGTATTTCCGAGTGCACGGCGGCACGGATTCATTCGTTCGTACACTCAAGACTGGTTGCTTCTTTGTTTCTAAAACTAGTTTCTTGCGCTTCTATGTAACTTGGGGTGAAGTTACGTGTTTGCAAGCGGACATGTAAGCCCGGCAGTTGGGTTTCGGTCGTGAGCCATTCGGAACAGGTCTGCATCGAAACGGGAGCTGGATTTTGCTGCGGCTGACAACGGCAATAACGGTGAGTCGTTTAACACCGCTGCTTCAATCGTTATATAATATCCGTCTCATTACCTTCCAGGCGGGCACAAGTTAACGAACTAGATCCTGCATTACATATGGGCAGTGAGGATCTCAGTTGCTGTTTCCTAAATAAACCTTTACTTGCGAGGCTGTCGTTTGGTTTACACACACAACCAGGAAAGAAAGAGCGATATCGGAACGCGCGTCTCATTTTTCATGTTATTGTAGCCGTGGTTGTAGGTGACTGAGTAGCCTTATCAATATACATATTAAACTTTTTTTTCGAGTCGGCCGGCAACGTCTTTCGTCCACAAAACCGAATAATCCTTTGGTAAAATGAAGTGAAAGTACAGAATTTAATGTATTAAACAGTTGCAAGCATGATAATTCACCCATATTTCGTACTTGTTGGTTCCAAATGTTCTTGCTGTTCAGATTGGTTTACCGTAGGGCATTTATTTTTGCAGTAGTGAAGCGGTGCATCACGTTCGTGGAGAAAAATAATGCATCAGTTCTAATAGCTTCATGACTTTCATGCATTTGCTTGAGTAACTAGCAGTGTGATCACTTCTAGAGCATAAATGAACCCACAAATGTTCTCATTTGTGATCTTAATAGTACTTGCGCTGTTGACATGCATTGTAGTTAGGCAGACATCAATTTTATGGACAATAGCAATATTTATTTAACATGCTGCTTAAGCACCCTAGAATAGACAGTGTACATTTGCATGTGTTCTGTAGTCGCAAATCATTACAACATATGTCACACCTTTTTGTATTTCATATTGCAAAACTTTGCTTTTTCAATTTCTGATTCAGTCAAAATTTCTGTTCCAGACATGCAGTAATGAGGACGGCACCAGTATAAAGCAACACACTCCACGCACTAAACAGAAGCTGCTGCCTGCTACGACAAGGTCATTGTGTGGACATTGGCTACTACTACAAGGTAAACAACATATGGTTCAGAAATAAATATGTTTGATCTATGCTGTATTGGCTTGCTGTTTGCAGCAGATATGAATGTTTGTTCATATATATGGTTCAGTATAATTGGTTCGAACATATAAAACCCACATAAATTTGGCTATTCTGTGCTGTATCTCACGTGTCACCGTTTTGCCCCAACAGAGTCTATGCCAAGCACATCTTGGTCATCACAGGAGCTCCTATCTGCACCAACAGGAAGGGGCTGGAGCCGAATTTGCAAGGCTTTTACACCAAGAACAAAGAAGCACATGCACAAGAATATGGATGAGATATCAAGTCTGCAAAGGACTGTGTTAAGACTGCAAAGAGCTTCAGCCACCATTCCACCAGCACGGACATTTGGCTGAGTCATCCAAGTAACTCAAAAAGGACTTTCTAGAAATTCTTCGTCTTCAGATGCACCTGCAACATCTGACCAAGCACGGACAACGCTGGCCAAAAGATTGAGTTTCATCAGTTCGTCCTTAATCAGCTTCCAAGCCATGTTAATTCCGTTTGTGCGAAGTGTAATTTTTCTTCTATAAATGCAAGCTTTCTCATTGCCCATTTTTGTTAGAGGTTATTCATCCTCATCCAAATATAAAGGTCAACCTTTATATTTGGATATTTCGCTGATACTTAATACCAGTCACTGTCTAGCAGCCTAACATATCTGTAGCAGTATCTTCTAGTGTATGTTGTCATGCGCAATTACTCTCCTGAAATAGCTGATGCAGCATCGGCATGCGTCTTGCATTATCCTATGCACATGTGCTATGCACCATTTTACTTTTCTTGGTGTTTTTAGCCTTCAATGCTTGCAGAGCAGAGTGGCTTCTCTCTTGAATGCAAGCTTTCTCATTTTCCATATTCCTAGTCTCGTTGATGATTGCTCCTCTTCCTTGATAGCCTGGGTCTTTGTGCAAGCTACAGTGAAGTGATTGATTGCAGAATCTGGTTTTGCTGCCACACTTGGTTGTGGTAACTGTGTTACAGATGTGGGGGCCTGGTCAGTTGCATTGGTAAGCAGTCCCTCGAGGTAAGCATTTGCTCCTGCAGTCCGCAAAGCGACATAGACTCCCAGTATACACACACCGTAACTGGTGCGCCCCGTTCGTTCTGGCCTGCTGCAGCCATGGGCAAATTGTGCTTGTGGCCTACCTCGGCCATGATTTGCTCAAAACGGAGACCAGCATATGTGCTTACATGGTTCGAAGTGTATGAAGTTGATAGCCGTATGGGTGGAAAGGCCCGCAAGAATGGCTGCCGAAGGTGATGCCCACAAAAGCGACTTGTCCACATTGCGACAAAGTGGGACACAAAGTGTGAGCCACACATAGCGGCCCCCGAAAGAAAATAAATGTGCAGGTTGGAAAGGAGTTAACGCTAAAATGCCGGGTAGTCCATGTCGCTGTGTTGGTTGCGGCAGCAGATGCCTGCGTCACCTGATTGCTTCGCAATAGAAGTTGCTCATCTTCAACGGCAACTGTTGGTTCAAACAGGTGCAAGGCTCTGTCCAATCTGTTTGTACCGCAGGTTGTCGCTCGTTACCAGACCACCACATGTGACAAAGGCAAGCATTATGCCTGTAAGATGGTTCGTAGCCAATGTATAATGTATTGTCTGAACCTCATGCGGTGACTGATTGCTGTTTAATTTTGCTGTTATGTCACTTGATTATGGTCGCAGTGTTATGTTTTTCGAATATTGCGGCCTGGTCGGTTGAACTGGGAAGCAGCCTCTCGAAGTAAGAATTTGATCCTGCAGTCTGCACAGCGACATAGACTCCCAATTTACGCACACCGTGATTCGTGCTCCCCGTTCACCCTTTCCTGCTGCAGCCATGGGCAAATTGTGCCTCTGGCCTTTCTCGGCCGCGATTAGGCATGAACGGAGACCAGCATAAGTGCTTACATGGTCGGACGTGTATGAAGTTGGGTGGAAAGGCCCGCAAAAGTGGCTGATGAAGGTGATGCCCACGAAAGCGACTTGTCCATATTGAGACAATGTGGGACACCAAGTGTGAGCCACACATTAGCGGCCTCCAAAAGAAAGAAACATGCAGGCTGGAAAGGTGTCAATGCTAAAATGATGGGTAGTCCATGTCGCTGTGTAGGCTGCGGCAGCAGATGCCTGCGTCACCCGACTGCTTTGCACTGCAAGTTGCTCATCTTTAACAGCGACTGTCGCCGCAAACAGGTGGGACACTCTGTCCAATCTGTTTCTGCTGCTGGTTGTTACTCGTTAGTAGACCACCACGTGCGACGAAGTCGGGCACTACGCCTGTAGGTAGGCAGCTCAATGTACCCTAAGAGACCCGTGTATGTGAATGCTCACTGTTGCCATATAGTTCGTCGCCAATGTATAACGTATTGTCTGAACCTCATGCGGTGACTGATTGCTGTTTAATTTTGCTCTTATGTCACTTGGTTATGGTCGCAGTGTTATGTTTTTAGAATATTGCGGCCTGGTCGGTTGCACTGGGAAGCAGTCTCTCGAAGTAAGCATTCGCTCCTGCAGCCTGCACAGCGACATAGACTCCCAATTTTCATGCACCGTGATTCGTGCTCCCCGTTCGCGCTTTCCTGCTGCAGCAATGGGCATATTGTGCCTCTGGCCTTTCTCGGCCGCGATTAAGCATGAACGGAGACCAGCATACGTGCTTACATAGTCCGATGCGTATGAAGTTGATAGCTACATGGGTGGAAAGGCCCGCAAAAGTAGCTGATGGAGGCGATGCCCACGAAAGCGACTTGTCCATAGCGAGACAATGTGAGACACCAAGTGTGAGCCACACATTAGCGGCCCCCGAAAGAAAAGAAACGTGCAGGTTGGAAAGGAGTGAACGGCTAAAATCTGGGGTAGCCCATGTCGCTGTGTAGGCTGCGGCAGCAGATGCCTGCGTCTCCCGATTGCTTCGCAATGCAATTTGGGCATTTTTAACGGCGACTGTCGCTGCAAATAAGTGGCACACTCTGTCCAATATGTTTCCGCTGCTGGTTCTTGCTCGTTAACCTGACCACCACGTGCGACGACGACGGTGAGCCGTTTACGAGCTCGCGTCAATGATTCCAGCGTATCTCGACATGTAAATTTTATTTCTGCTATTGCACGAGAATGTACACTGCTTGTCTTCTGCCAATAAAGTCGCGCGTTCTGTTCACTCACTTGTGGCTTGTTTGTATGGGCGTTAGTAGAGGCTCTTGGCAATTAGAACGCAGCAGCTAAGCGGCAGCGAAGGCATTGAGGCATGCCTGCAGGGCAAGCACGGCACGTACCAGCGTACGCGACCAATGACGCGACCGGCAAAAAACGGCCATATTGAATTTTGCGCTAAAAAAAAAAGTTTGCACTTCCGCTTCCGGATTGAGCAACGTCATCTGGCGTCCCCGAAAGTTAGTTCCATGCGCTGCCGCTGCTTATTTTCGAACCACTGCCAAAGGTACAGTTTCCCTTCTCTAAAGTTGTTCTTTATTCTATGGTGTGCCTTCGGCGGTTGCTGTGAATCGCGCCCACGCTAAAGGCTAAACAAACCCCATGAGCGCAATCTTGTGCGCGAGAGCGACGAGCGACGGCTTCAAGCGACGGATCGGGCCGTCAGTTGAACAGATCACTCGGTCTTGTCGCGAGATCGCTCGATTCTGCAAATCTAGAATTCGTCGCTCGCCACCCGGAAGTCCTATGAGCGACTAGCCACTAGTAGGCGGCCGGAACGGGATGTATATTAGTGACGTACTACTGGTTTGCGCACGCACGCGCTTCTCAGCATACAAACGGAACGAGCAGAACGAGTGAACTGCCGAATTTTGATATGTAAACGAAAACAAAAACCTACTGCAAGACCTTAAGAAATGCTTTGCGTTGCTTTGTACTGCCAAACAAATCAACTTAGATTATTATAGCAAGTGCAACGCCAGGTTTGGCGCTAACTCAGTCCCCTAATACCAGCAACACTGGAGAGCCGTCGCGCGAAGCGGTGAGTCGCTTGGAGTTAGGCTTCTGGACGACGAGCGAACGCGACAGCCATCTCCATCGCGTCGCTTGTCGCTGTCGTTTGTTTGGGGTTTATATTTAAAACCCATTGATGAATCAAAAATAGCAGCACCCTCCTCCACGCGGCACTTTCCTCCTTTATTCTCCTCGCCCGCCAGTCGCGCGCGCTGCGCACGGCACGCTTTTTCTCCTGGGCTCCTGCGGACGGACCGCAGCATTCTATGGAGGTGCGTTTTTTTGGGCCAGTTGCGCGCCCCACTGGTGCTGAAAATTTTGAGATATGCTGATAACAGTATCGATAATGCTGAAGGCAACATTTATTAGGAGATTGGTTTTTTCTTAAAGGCGTATGAAGGGGGTATGCTGATGTAAAAGGAGGTTTGAGGTGAGTTCTATACTCCAGACATTTTTTCTGCCACATGATTAGGATTTACTTTGTGCGTCTGATCTAGCATTGCTTGTGAGACATCCCTCTGCGTGTGGCTTATTAAGCGAAAGGCTTAGATCTCTTTCAAAGTCGTCTTGTGAGGTGTAGAAAATACCACGTGACCGAAGGAAGGCCGGAAGAGAAACCAAAGAATGTCGAACCGTATATATGAGATGATTACTTATTAGCAAAGTTAATAATGGTCCATTAGTGACTCAATTAAGATGGAGTAACGTGTATTAAGGAGGATTAATGTGTAATAAGGTGGATTAAGGACGATGGACGTGGATTAATGTGCATGCATAAGAAGGGTCAAGGTAGATAAAGGAGGATGAAGGTGGATTAAGGTGGAATACGTCGCAGTGCGCAGCATTATTGCCTGCAGAATATTATCTGCATTACTACATGATGACCACAATCATGATTGATTGCTCAACATGTCTAATCAAAGCGCATTGATGCATTGACTTCGGCTCATGTTAAATCAATGGCAAAAGTTTCCCGACAGAAGAAAACCGCAGAAAGTTGTTTTAAATCATTCGCTATTAAAGCGAAGATTCATTCCCTCCACCCAGATCTCGCTATCATCAGCAAGCGTGCGCGATCATGTGAATACCCCGTGCACATTGCTTGTAACCGTGAGAAAAGCAAATAACAAGTAAAATAATAATCGTCAGTCACTCATGCGTGCGTGGAAGTGCAGCTCAAAGCAAATTCCAAAAACCCAAGGTGTCCTTCGCTATCGCCTAAGCGACGCCGATGCGAAAGCCTAGTAAGGCGTACTGTAATTCACCTTGATTTACCTCCATCAACTCTAATTCAGTTAAATTTACCCTAATCCATCTTAATCCACTTTATTCCACTTTAATCCTCCTTCATCAATCAGAATTCACCTTAATTCACACTAATCTACCTTAATCTCCCTTCACCGCGTTAATCCTCCCTAATCCTCCTTAATACACCTTTTTCCTTGTTCACGCAACCTTAAAGCTCCCCTATACACCGTAATCATCATTAATTCTGTTAATTAACCCTAATTGCCCCTAATCCACCATAATCCACCTTAATCCACCCTAATACTTCTTTCTCCGCGGCCCTCACTTCTTAAGGGGCGTGGAGAAACCGAGGAGGTTGCGCGGCGGCGGCAGAGTTTATAGAGTGGCGGTACTTTCAAATTATCAAGGGACTTAAGCCCATGCGCCACTCACGGACTGCCTCGCGCGATCTCCCAATAAGCGAGGCAGTTGGGCCATACTTCACTCGATCGGTTTATAACGCGCCACACCAGATTCTCCGCGCCGGCCAATACATCGCGAAATGAAGACACATCTTTAGCTGCACTGAAATTTCGCCTAAGAGAGTACCGTAATCATCTATGAACATGTCATCCGATGAATACCTAAAATGTGGGCAAATCAATAAAAGAATCAAATAAGCACTTTATACGACCTAACGCAAAGATGAAATCGTAATGGATCGGTGGCGGATGCTGGTAGCGACTGCCTGGCCGTTATCGTTTCTTTTTTTTTCAAGCAGAAATTAGACAAAAGGTTTATGCAAGGTGTACAAGTGCATCGCGCCACATATGCATTTTCTAAAGAAAGATTAAGATGTAGAAGATATTTTAAAACAATTAGTGTAGGTACCTAGAGAAACTGTTTAGGTTATAAGAAATGCCATCTTGTAGACCTCTCGTAATGGCTGGCTCCAAGGACGCTAGGGCTATCTAAATGTTGTCTCGCCGCGTATACAACTACGCTCAAATTTCGCGTTAATAAATACCTAAGTCGGAGATGAATGTTCTGTTGGCAACTCCGTTTGATGCCAGCGCCTTCGCTGGCTGTACGCGCAGGGTATCCCCGTGGCGCGGAGTCGGAAGTGCTTCGTCATCCATCCGCGTACTCGCTGCGGGCGCCACCCGTGACGGCGGGTAGAGATCGCTTGCGCTGTCGACGACTGTGGCCTCTTGGCGTCTTCATGCCGCTCTTCCTGCTGCCGCTGTTCTTCTTTGGGGCGAAAGTGCGTCGCCAAGCCACTGGTTGGAGAGCATTTGCCCCGCTCGGTTTCCCTTGCGCGCGTCGTGCTAGGCAGCGTCGTGTGTCAGCAGCGACGCTGTCGACAGCAGCGTCGTGTGTCAAAGGGGGACGTGGCTGGATACTGCCTCGGTTTCGAAAAATGTTGATTTTGAGGTAAATATTTCGCGTACGCGCAAATGAACCACTGGGCCATGTTAAGGAAAGAATAGAGATTCTAAATTACACAAAAACAAAAAATCTATTTTTTTCGAAAAATTTGCCTACCCTGTTCCCTTAAACAAGCAAATAATGATGATCAGTTTTACAAAACATTATACAGCAAATAGGAGAAAAAAATGTAGCATTCGCATTAAACGCAGGTGGTATAATGTGTGATTGCGTTCGCAGCCCCTTGCACACGACCACTGGCAGCCGTGGGCACAGCAGGCCGTCCAAGCTTTCTGTGGGAAGCATGTCGTCGTGCGGCGAGAGCAGCGGCTGCCACCGGGGCCGCCGACCCACCGCGCCGCGCCGCGCGATGGGCTCCCGAAGCCACTGGTTCGACGACACGCTCTACACGCGAAGCGGCGTCAGTGCCCGACAGTCCATGACCGGTCAGGGCGCCGTGCCTCCTCTGTTCAATATTCGTCATTCATTTTAAAGCAGCAGTGATATTACGTTTAGGATTTTCCACTTTTTCATTGCAAGTAGAAGCTATTTGCGCTAACAAGTCCCCACGTCATCGGGGGGACGTCCGTAACGTTGTTGTTCTGGGCCAATCAGAGAGGCCGTCCCAGCCGTGTGACCCAATCGGAGCGGTAGCGATGAGGAATTTTGGCAATGAGGCGGTTTTTGACGTGTATCCTGATTTGTACCCCACCTTTATAGCACGGACACGGAGATATCTCAGCATGCCTTCCCTCTCCCTTGCAGCGAGCCACATAGGGAGCCAGTTTGGAACCGCAACCAAGAAGAAGACCAGAAGGCGAGTACAGTGCATGCCCTGTGCAGGCGGCGCTGTTTTTTTTTCTTTCTAACTTATAATGTGACTGACACGTCGAACAGGTTGATTAGCAACCCTGCAGGCTAGAAAGTCAACTGCTAAATAAAGAGTCTATAATGAGAAAATTAGGTTGAGATGATTCACAATACAGCTAATATTGCACTACTGCAATATATAAAAATATTCCAGTCCTACCCTGAGAGTTGGAGGTGATAGGCAAGGCAGAAAAGACGCATACTTTTATGATTCGGGGTTCAATCCCATCGCTCATGATCCGTTGTCAAGATTGGAGTCGGGAATGAATTAGAGGGTAGCTGGCCCATGCCGTTGTCCAACTTATCCACGCTGAGGACGTTGATGAAGGGAAGGACTGCTTCTCATCGAGAACGAGGAATATGGGTTTATTTACAGTATTTATATCAGTCTAACATGACTGCTTAAGAGAGCGTGTCCTGAGCAGCCGCACAACAGCGGTTTTTAAACACTCGGTCCTCTCCCGATAGAAGGTGATGCGAACGTTCGTTTCGTCATCGCAAACTAGCCGCCTCCCCGCAGGACGGTCTACACACACAAATGCACACACGTGCGAAGGTCCGGAGCCGACGTCAGAGGGGCCCCGTAGAAATCGGAGCCGTTCCGGGTAGCGCGTTGTCTTGCGTCTTGGTAGGTGCGTGGGAAGCAGTGCAAAATGGCGTTCCCACGGCAACTCGCGCACCCGTAGCAGATCAGGACCGCGTTGGGGAGTGTGGGAAACAGTAGTCGGCCCGCCGATCTCATTCCGTCACAACGGCGATGAGGCTAGAGGTTTGTGAAGGTTTCAGCACAAAGCCTGCTTCTTCGAACGCATCCTAGCTGAAGCGACGGAGAGTGGGGGATGCCCGTGTTGTTCCCCGACACAAAGTCGATTTAGTCACGCTGTAGCTAGAAGTTGGCGGCGACGCTCCCGGAATGTTGCCGCCATAGTTCTAACTGGATGGCAAACTTGCACTGCAGCTGGCTGTTCTTAACAATACACGAAAGACAGGTGGCAACGCTGCCTTGAACTTCCTGCTCCGTGTTACCTTGAAGTCGTGAAATTTGGCGTCATCTTTGGGGGCCTTGTTATGTTTTTAATCGTTAAAGACGGACTACATCACATCGCAAATTAGCCAAGTATTGGATTCTTAAGAGTGCTCCGGACAGCTTTCACAGCGCAGCAGCAGCCGAAGTACGAGAAATTGCTTTGAAATCCGCAACGCCGAACAGGCGGAGTGGCTCATTTGAGGTTTCATTCGTCCTGAGGTTCAAGAAAATACAAGTTTGAGATTCTTTTTTCTGGCAATCGAGCTCTTATCTCCGCATCGCGTGCATCCGAGCACGTCCAACGCTGCTGTTCCCGTTCGTTACGCCGGCGCAGCGGGCTGCATGTCGAGGCTCTCATCATCGCCGACGCAACGTCGTCCCGGCGACTGCGCACACTTGAGCGCGTTACCGTTGCGTCAGAGTGCAATGCAGAATTAGACGTACAGTGCGCACCATTGTTAATGAGGACGCTTCAATGAGCGGTTGTCAGTTTGCTTGCGCTCGAGCTGCAAGTGGTGGCATGAAGGCGTGCCAATGCACTGAAAATGTGTGTAGAAAGTTGCCAGGGCCACCCGCCACAAGTAATCTGCCCCGAAGCCAGGCTATTCCATGCTTGCCAAAGGGAAAAGTCAACACGTGATCCAAATGCTCAAGCATTCAATTTATCAGTGGACATCGCCCTGGGCCGTACGGGGCGCCAAAGAAAATCTACTCGTGAATTTTGTCTCCTTCTTCGCAGTAGTGCGGAACCAAGGAACGTTTAAAAGTACCATGTGTCCTCATCAATAGGCTAGCCAGCTAAGGCTAGATAGTCTTGTTTTCTCACACGTAGGTGACCACACGTGGCACTTCCGCTTAGCATAATAGCGACATACTGCGGTCATCATTCTGTTCGTGATAACGTGGTACGGGGCCCTGGTTTTGCAGCGGTCGCGTGGATGTGCACAATGCCTTCATTCTGGGCCCGTCGCTGATGAGCGTGCTGGGAAACATCTGCAGCTTCCATACGGGTGGCAACAAGCAGACGCTGAGAGGCGTCTCTCACGCGTAAGTGCAAATGTCCCACTATGGCTGCATTCCCCATGGGTATACAGTGTACTAGAATAGGGAACAATAGGAAGAATAGGGAATGGGAACTCTTCTAGTACACTGTACCCATGGCCGTGCTAGAATGTTGTTCGGGTAGTGCTAAGCAAAGGGACGTATCCGTGTCGCCGTCTTCACTCTTTGCCCACCCAGCATTTCATGTTGTAGGCGACTGTCCTCGCTGGATCTTTGTTTGGAAGGAATTCTTCGTAACACCAAGTGCTGATGACTCGAGGGTTCCTTTCTGCGAGTAATAGTTCAGGTGTCCACGTTTGGCGAGAGACTTGCGGTATTCGCCGCAGAAGGTACCGCTCGAGTTAACGAAATTGACCGAAGCAGTAATTTGGGGATAATTGGTCTGTCATACTGAGAAAGAGCACCGATAAAAAGTGACATATTTTAGAACCACAATGTAAGAAGATAACTTTCAACTTCTTTATCTAAGTGCACGTTCTTATATGGACTTCCCTGCTCATGGCAAGTACATCATGACATAATGTTAAGGTGGAGTGATGGTAATAAGACAGGGCACGTCTTTTGTCGAAGAAGCCTTTCCTACATGTCTGACATTTCAAACTTTAATGAACATTTTTGTGGAAAAATTACATAGTTGCATATGGTTATCGATTTACAAGAGCCTATTAGCCTAGCCAGCAAGTACTTACAGTGAAAATCAATAGCCGATTCGTTTGTTGACAATCAACAGTCCAATCAAATAAGAAATTGTGATTTTCAATTGGAGACCACTCGGCTTCCTCAAGACAATTTAGCACAACTGGCAGCTATTAGCCCAACGAATGCTTGAGAATCAATTCGAGAAGCTTGCGTATACGTACGAACGTAAACACGGTCAGTTCAAGTGCTAACCATCATTTCACTACCTGCAATCTCTCACATGTTACGTATATTCAAGCACAATATGGGTCACGAAGTGGCCCAAATTGCAGGGGGTTTTCGATAAATTGTTCAGTATAATGAGGAATATCCCACAGAAAACATTTAATGCTCCTTTCCACTGATTGGGCCAAAACACAAAGATGTGTTTAGTACGTGAATAATAATAATAATAATAATAATAATAATAATAATAATAATAATAATAATAATAATAATAATAATAATAATAATAATAATAATAATAATAATAATAATTATCATTATTTACAACAGACGAGTACTACTACTACCACTACACTAATACTACTTTGCTAATGCACGGCATTACTCATGCAGTGGCTTCCTATTGTAATTAAGTGCCATATCAAGCCCAATCAAGATAAGTTGGCCTTAGTTAAAATCACGATACAAATTCCTACATAAATATGCACAATCTTCGCCTGCGACTATGGTTTCCAAGAATAAAATGATATCTTTGTAATAATACGAACTCATGGTGCACTTCATACGTATTTTTATTTGCCAATTTGCAAGCACTGTTGCATTGTATATGCACAAATACAAATTACGTACAGAATTATATTCACCCTGTGCGAACGTTTAATGGGTAGACAAGAAATCACCCCCCGTGTTCAGAAATGCAACTTAAGTTGAAGCCCATGCTTGACTTGATCCGAGTGACGCCTATCGGGAACGCGCCGAAGGAAACGCAGCGAGCGTCTTTGGGCACGTTAACGCCAGGCGTCATCTAAATCCAGGCAAGCAGGTGCTTCGACTTAAGTTGCATTTCTGCATGCGGGGGTTAGTGATTGTACTAATCTAATGCGGTGTATGATACTCCTATCAATATATATATATATATATATATATATCGCATACATAAAATGCGAGGCTGTTTCATACGAATAAGACGGAAGCTTTCGCTAAGCATGCGACTAATAAGTTGGGACTTCTGTGAAACACCACGTGACTTATCAAGCGTTGCAGTGACGAAGCAACTCGCGTCGCAGGTCGCGCGCGGCACAGCGCTCCGTCTCCGGCGTCACGTGGGCGGTCGTGACGCTGCCCGGGGTGCTGCTGGCGCTGGTCACCTGCAGCGCGGTCACCTGGTTGGTCTACGTCAGGTCACAGTGAGGCAGCCATTGCATGCGGCCATTTCGTAAACGGGCCTCTCGCAGATTTCTGCAAGTGTTGCGGCGAAGCTGTTAAAAGACCGAAGGGAAACAGATTTAACTTGTCTTGCGGGAGTGGTAATTGCCTGGCTTTTCTTCTTGTTACTGCTATTATTATTAGCAGGCATTTAAGAACGCCCAAGCCGACTACGCGTGCCCCTAGTGGTTAGCGGCTATAATGCACGTCTCATGCCGCCTCTGAGATTCTTACGCGCCCCGCGGATGGCCGGAGGCGGTGACTAATCTCGGAGGTCACTGCGGGGAGTCGCGCAGTCCGGGTTGCACGTCACTTCTGGCTAGCTTATAATGGCGGACATTCCTTTTTCCAGTTCCGCTGTCGTGAACGCCGAGTTTTTCTAGCCTTTCGCGGCGCATTCACTCGTTCTTCATTCGCGTAATTTTGCACCTAGACTGTTCTGAATCTACATTATCTGAACCTAAGCTTTCTTACACGACCCAAAATTTCGTAGCTGTTGGCGTCTTAACCGGAGTTCCTCAACGATCCTCGAACTGCGGCGGCGCGTCGCAGTTCGAGGATCGCCATCATGTCGGTCGCCATCAAATGTCGACGTAGAACAGCCAGCAGCGCAGACTACGAGAACATACGTCGGATGCAGCTTACAGTAAAGTACTAAGCTCTGATATTGCGAAGCGCCCACCTAAAGCATTAGGTTACAGTGAAAGCTCGTTCATTCGAACTTCAATAATTCGAATTTATGGATATTTCGAACTGTACGATTTGGTCCGGCCAAGCTCCACAGAAGTATATGTATAAAAAATTCCGTTAATTCGAACGCGAGAAGGTTCCCTCACGGATAATTCGAACTACGCTCGCCTGGCACACGGCCAGAGAAACGCGCCTACTGCCTACACACAAGGCTGTATTGCCTCCGAAACGGAGAGAACGGCGAGAGAAGGCAAAATCGGAAAAAAAGCTAACCGACGCGCGGTCAGCCAGAAGGCAACGGCGGCTGCCGCCTCTCCATTCTACGTAACCTCCGAGACTTCTTGCCCGTTGCGAATCTCGTAGGTTTTGCAAATCTTGTACAGCTGCTAATGTTGTGCGGAGATGGCACGGCAAGCGCCAAAGCACAGCGAATCAAGTACGTCGCAACTGCGCTTGCAATCAAGAACCAACGAATCAGGCCCTTCGCCACCTTCACATGTTCAGCGTCTTTGTCTCGGCAGTCTTCTTCGGTTGTGCACCTCTGTTTTCAGCTTAGGAGGTATCGGCCGTCGCGATTCATTGTGATGGTGTTAAGCCTCGGCTAACGTTCGTTTCGGTGGACATCGGTGGTGTGGTACAGTCGGAACCAGAGCTTCGACTAGAAGATGGCGTGTGCCCGCGGCACACACCATCACTTTCTGACACGGCAAATTTCTCACACGCCCTACTGCTTCCAAATCGTAGTGTACTGTTGCTCTCCTTCACTTTCGTTAGTTCGAACTTTCGTTAATTCGAACTGAAGCGGCTTCCCCTTGCGGTTCGAATTAACGAGCTTTTACTGTATAACGAAGGAAATTCTGCCGAATGATGTGAGACGTTTGCAATGTTTTGGGCGAGGGCCAGCTAGGATAGGAAAACTTCCAAAGGGCACGAGAGCTCCTTTATACAGCTTCGTTCGCATTGATATGTCAATGGCTTGCACTTGCATGTATCTGCGATTTCTTTCTTTTTGCATTGACCAACATTGCTGTGCATCGTATTGACACAGCTGCATGAGCAATAGCTGTTAGTAGCAACAGGAATTGTCTTGTGATTGCTGTTACAATTGGCAGTCATAACCCGATTCGATCTGAACTTGTGAGCCACTACGGCTAAATTCTCCATGAAGAAAGTAATTTTCATAGAAACGTAGCGTGAACTCAGTACAGCAGCATATGCAGTAATAAATTGCACAACCGCACAGGTAACTCAAAAGCGATTCGCAAAGAAATTCCGGTTACGACTAGCAGTTAAAAATCTCTCACTCTCGAATTGGGATCATTGGTAAACCATCCATCATTACGTAATTTTCATAGGATTATAGTGAGAACGTTGCGGTAAAAAAAATGAAGTTAATAAGCATGAATCATTTGACCGTGTGTAGGAGCTTAGTAGGTGGAGTTTCCAAGATTTCTAGTTTTATTCAAAGAAATCACTCGCTCACTCATCTGAACGTTTGCCAAACCATGAAACACGTGCATTACGCATGTGCTTGAATAAAAAGAAACAAAGAAATCGTCGAAGCCCAAAAGTTACACGAGAGTATCGGGAAACGGAAACCACATAAGTACCTCGGAAAAGTTGACAGCGAAGTTCAGCGGGTTTTCTAGAGAGGTTTTTATAGAAGGTTAGAGGTAGTTAACGTGAATTTTACGGAATGCCCACAATTCTCGTACTCGTCGGAGAACCTGGCCGTCAAGAGAGCAGCTCGCGAGAAGCGCGCATACGGGCAGCGGCGGCAGAGGTGAGACCCCGATTAGGCGGATTGATAACACGACTGATATAACATGCCGCGACATGATAAAACATGGTTCTCATAGATAACTATAATAACGTACCGCCGGTACACACGAGGCATATAGCACGCGGAAACTCCGTAGCAAAAGTTCGCAAAAAAAGTGGAAAAAGAATGTTCGTAATTATCTGTTTGCAAGTTTGTTTCTAGCCGCGGCAAATACTGCAACTGACCATTTTTCTTTACTGGCTATTTACAAAACAGGATGTCGTCAGGTGCATGGAGGTAAAGTTATTACACTACCACCTCATTTTGGCCGTGGTGCATTGTGCTGTTAAAAATCCAATTATGGGGTTTTACGTGCCAAAACCAATTTCTGATTATGAGACACGCCGTGCACCTTCCAGTGCTACAGTGTTGGTTCCTTGCTTACTGTGCGAATGGAATACATCTTTTGTATTTATTTGTATAGGGTGAGCAAAGCAATATACACATATGGTATGCAGGCTATGCCAGCTATCATGCTCCTAGATTTAAAGATATCCATGTACCACGTATCTAGACAGAACCAAGGTGATGTTGTTTGCCGTCACTTGGAGATACTCAGATTATTTCTTGCATTCCGCCTAATGACGTAATTAGTCTTAAGCGGCCTGTCGCGCGGCTGGCCGCTCGAGGCACTTTGCGTGTAGTCGCGGGCTTCTTTCACGCTCGAGAAACATGCTTTTATGTAGCACGCATTGAGAAACAGAAAGCTGTATCGGGAGTTTTCCGTGTGGCTCTACAATTTTCTCATTGACACTTTTCATCTAAGGCTAATGTTTGAGAAGTTGAATTTATAATTAACACTAACTATGTAATTAGGTTGAATGCCAAAACTAATCTCAATATCTCCAATCGACGGCACACAACATTCCCTTGGTTCTGTCCAGCTACCCAGCATTGGCAAATATTGAAATCGTGGTGCATGATAGTTGGGACACCATGTATATTATTAATTAAATAAGCAATAAATGGCCCGTTCGCTAAATGCCCGTTCGCTAAGTTTAATTAAACTTGATAAATTGGCTTTCCAATGCCTGTTAGTAAGAAAGCGTTTACGTGTATTAGGACCTTCAGATCATACGGGTGGTGGGGTTCGACTAATTTCAGTACTTACAGCCGTTAACCAGGGCAGTGGCATTTTTCGCCCTCCAGGCGCGGCGGCCTTCATTATTATAAAATAGCCCGCGCCATTATACAAAGTGGGGCATCAATAGCGCTACTCACCCTTGAGTTAGCGTGCCCAAAGGTGCACGTTGTCAAACAACAGAATTTTAAACAGCGTGACACCGGACAGATAAAAGAGGCATTGTTACGACTTTGCACCGCTGCACCACTATTACGACTTTGTGGTCCCGTAGCGCTCGTCACCCGTTTCGTGACAGAGCGTTGGTAGCGAAGACTCCGAGCCAGGCGTCGATGAGAATAACAAAAGGGACTTTGTACATTATATACAGGTCATTATACAGGACAATATCGGATCGGCACTGGGGCCGAGTGCTCACAGCAAACGCGACTGTTCCCGCACGGCGACGTCCGGCGAAAACGCGTGACACATCTCATTCCAGTCGAGAGCGGCACTGGTTCCAGGTGGGTCGGCGGATCCGGTTTACGAGGCGTCCGCCTCGCCGCTTTACAATCCCCGAGAACCATTGTCACTCAAACGGCCCAATACAAAGTCAGCACTCGACGGTCGTCCGAGAGGTCCAACCAGCCGGTTCAAAGTTCGCGCGCGCGGTGACCTCCAGGCAAAAGGAGGTGCGGCGCCGGGCTGTCTGGCACTTGCTGACACGTTTGAACATGCTGCCCGCCGATGCTTCTTCGCAGGACACCGCTGCCTGACGGCTCAGCATCTTGACTTGTCAAGGGAGAATTTGGGCGCTCGCAGGATAGATTCTGCATCTTGCAGATTCGGAATCCGGGATTGTGGTAATGGCACAACAGCATATAGGACCAAAGGCTTACAACCAAATAATAGAGGCATAGACTAACAAATAAATGCTTTATTTAGTGAAGTGGCATATAAATGCTCGAGGAAGGTGACACGTCGCCGAGGGACAGAAACCAGCAGGACATATCTTC
The DNA here is from genome assembly GCF_038994185.2 of Dermacentor albipictus. Classification (NCBI taxonomy): domain Eukaryota; kingdom Metazoa; phylum Arthropoda; class Arachnida; order Ixodida; family Ixodidae; genus Dermacentor; species Dermacentor albipictus. Next base: position 98,800,259 of record NC_091822.1, read on the forward strand.
TATTTCTTCTGTCACTATACGAAAAGGGTCAGAGAGTTGATCCACACCTCCCGCATGTCCGAAATGCTAAAGGTCTCCAAAATCTCGCATGCCCGTTATTCGCGCTATACTTGATAACTACCTCGCGCTTTTCAAAGATCCGGATGCAATCTCAGCTCTGACAACGGGTAACAAGGTGACTGTGCGGAGAGCCATTAGGCCAAGCTGCATGGTCACGTAGGTAGCCGCTGATACACGTTTGCGTTTGTCCTATATAACAGTGGACGCACGTAAGGGGGGATTTCATATACAACCCGCGTACCGCACCCTTAACGACGAGCATGCCTCTTAGAGCAGGGCTGTGTTATGCTTTGTTCTTGAATAACTCTAGGGCATAACCCACTAAATTATTTATTAGGAGTAGCAAGAACTACCCGAACTCGAGGTTTAACAGCGACTTTCATTGTGCCATGGCACCTTATCCTTTATGGAATTTATGGTTCATCAACAAGCGCTTACGCACATTAGAAACAGCAGGCCACAGTCATGAAATTTGTAAACGCCCGGTTAAAGGTACAGGAATTTCAGTCCTTGTCAAAGGTTGCCACATTAACGCTGGCGCAACTTGGCTAACGTCACTGTTATTTTTCATTGCCGCCAATTAAAGGAGTGAAGGTTCACATAATGACTGCACATTACGCTTTTTTTTTATGTTCGCAGAGGCGTGCAATTTGCCTGCGCTGCTTACGTGGCAGTATTTGTGGCGACGTACCTGCCTTCATATCTCCTCAACATCGACCACCGGTGAGCCACAAGGAGCGTGTTTAGCCCTACGTAGCGTTAGCGCATGCGCGCCCTCATCCTACGTCACGTTGGCGCGTACAACAGCGTCTATATCTCGACGCCCTGGCACACACAAAATATCCGGATGCCACCAACACGCTCCGAAGTGCGCGACGTCGAGATGGCTCGTGCTTGATCCGCGAGCAGGGTTGCCAGATGGCCCCACAGAATAAAAGCCAAACGATCTCAAAGTGTAGCCCGAAAATAGCCGAACTCAATTTTTTCAAAGGTGAAGAGTAGCCAAAAACATAGCCTAGGTGTTTGATGATGTTCTACAGGTGTCTTATATGTGGTGTAAATGGCGTCGAAATCTCGCCGCGCATTGTCGGCGCCAAAATTAATTCTGCCGCACGCAACCAGCACAACACTGGCCTCAAGATCTACGAAAAGAATTCTCTTGAGAGCTGCCACTCAGACGTGGGTTTGTACACCACTCATTATTACAACGAGCGCAACTATTTCTTTTTCCATTTGCTCATGACGTTATTTGTATTTACGACGATCTTAGTTGACTTTAGTTCAAGCCCCGCTGTACCCGAGGCATTTTTGTGTATGAGTCAAGCTAACTATTGCCAGCTCCAACATCGAAGATCAGTCTGGCTGTTCCCGATCGCGTGCCCAAGAGTGAGACCGAGGAGGTCAAGGAATTAAAAGAGGGATGCGTTCCCTAAGCTTGAGTCGTAAAATAAACATTTCTCTCCCGCTCTCTTCTTCAGTTCACTCGAAAGCAGCTCGACTCTGAGTTAGGAAATGCTGCCGCTTCGAGGCACAATCGGCTCTGCAGAAAACTTTAATCCTCGCGCTTTTCTCGTGCGAAGAAGCGGCAGTTGTGACTGCAAGTAGCCTGTCAATGGGAACAAACAGAGCGACCCACAACGTTAGAGGTGAATTAAAGTTTGTAGTTTTAATTGTCACCTACACTACGGCGCTGGAAATTATCCAGGTAATATTCGTATCGAAAAGATTTTACCGCACCTTACTTTCAGTGTGACTCAAAAAAAGATAGATAAATGTAATTCCGCTAGGGAACACACAAAATCAATTTATACGGGTCGCGCATGGCTGTCATGAAGTACAAAGTAAAGACCTTTATCTAAGAAATTGAAGCACTACACATCCAAATAAGAAATCAGTAGAACTCTATATGTACCTTTCCGAACTGGCAAGAACTCTTTGCCCAACCACCACTGCGATGTGTGCAAAACAATCAAATATGGACGTAACATTACCGCATGCATGTATTGTGTATCGGATGCAGTGTTTTTTTCTTCATCATAGCTGGAAAATACGCATGAACAATGCACAATGTAATGACTTGTAAGGCAACAAAATAGAAATTACAATGATAATAAAGTACGTGCATATAAAAAGTAAGCCCTAATTGCAATTACTCGTACGCACAAAGTTTATAGGGAAGAAAGTTGTACGGTATGAAAAGCGACGAGTTATCATCCTGACGTTGGCAAGTCAATCACTGGCCGACCGTTGGTGAGCAATTGCCTTGCTATCTTCCCTCTGGACGAACACCGTTTTTCATATATTTACAGAGCGTATCATTGTAATATGCAACGTTGAAGAAGTACCATGAAACAATCGCAACTTTCACGTAATATGTAGCTACTTGACTAAAACAAAGAGCGGGGTAAAAAACGACATTGTGTAGAGTACCGGTTGATTTTTCTCACACTGGGGATTTACGCAAATGGATGAAATATGCAATCTAGCCCAATTCGAATTAACTTCCACTGTCACATGGACCATATTGAAATGCCGAGTTGAAACGCGACAGAAATGTTCATCTGGCTGAAAATTTTCGCAGCACTCCCCACTCTCTGCCAGACCAAGCTTCAGGTGAAGGAGAGCTTGCAGTGTCTCGTTCGACATAGCGTTTCTCAAATCATTCTTTGTCAACGAAACCTGGCTCAACACGCGTTGGGCGGGAGGCGGAGGGGGGGGGGGGGGGGGGCAAGGGGTCGTTCGAAACAAGCCGTGCTTTTTAAAATATTTTCTTAATGAAAATTGACACAGTACACTTCTTTCTATTTTTTTATTTTTCATGCGCATCCATTAACCAGCTTCTCAATATAGTTGGTACTATAGCAAGCGACGGGTTTCGCCTCGCTTAACTCGAGATGTCACTAAGGCTTCGTATATGTTAATTTTGACGCGAAATTCTCGAAAACTGTCAATCAATAATCAAATTTCCTAATAGATGGGCGAGTTGTTTGTGCATGTTCATGTCTAAGAAACCGAGCACGAATCGAAAACGAAGGCAAGTAAGAAAAAACTAGAAAAAATGCTCTCCAGTATTATATTGACCCCGTTTTATGCCTCAGCATTCTTTGGCAAACACCCCAGGGCCCGTCACGCGAAAAGTGTAACGGCTTGCGTCTGCACAAAAATGCGCAATTTGCGAAGTTAAGGCTTTCAATAGTTACAATAGTGTAAACGTAGATGATAGGTTGATTTATAAGCGATCAGGGACAATTCAAAGCAAAAAAATTGATCTAAAAGAAGACCCATAGGGTTACATAGGGCTCCACAGAAAATACATACTGATGCTTATGGTAGGGGTGGGCAAACTGTAGTTTCCGGGCCGGAAAACTTGAAATTTGGAGGCGGGCCAACTTGAAATTTGGAGGGCCAACTTGAAATATGGAGGAGGGTCTTCTTAAATTTGGAGATGGGCCAACTTGAAATTTGGAGTGGGTTAAATGAAATTTTGGGTGGGCCAACCTAAACTTGCAGGTGGCTCAACCTGAAATGTGGGGGTGGGTTAAAATAATATTTGGGGTGGACCAACTTGAAATGTGGGGGTGGGCCAACGTAAATTTGGGAGTAACCCAACTTAAATTTCAGGGTGGGCCAACTTACATTTCAGGGTGGGCCAACTTGAAATTTGAGGGTGGGGAAACTTAAGCTTTGTGGGGTTTCTGGCTCGAGCAGCGTTTTTCGGGCTCTCGCGATGGTTGTGTGGAGGCCATTGCGTTGTGTTGCCGGGGGCTCCGTGTCCCTCTCCTCCTTGCCTGGACGGGGTGGCAGCGGGTCATAAAACACTGTCGCTCTGCTGTCATCCCGCCCACGCGACGGTCAACAGGCTTTCCCCATTGGCCGACATTTTGGCGGGATTCGGGCCCTGCTTGCGTGCACTCCGGGTAAGCGCGCGCAAGACGGGCGCCCGGGGAGACCACATCGGGGCGTCGGAAGGTGCGTACGTGTTCCTTCTCTGCCGGCGGCGGCCCCCTTTGTCCGCCGCCGGCCGAGGGTTACTCCGGCTCGTCGGGGTCCCGGCCTCGGCGGGCGTGCGCGCACTCTTCCGTCGTCTCGATGTCCTGAGGCAGCGTCTGCCGATCGTGCCCCCGTCTGTTCGTCTGTCGTTTCTCTCTATTTCCCTTTTCTCTGCTGTGGGGCGCACGATGGCAGGCGCTGACCGAAGGATAGGCAAATTCTTACTGCTGGGACTTCTTTGTTCTTTGTTTCTCTCCCTGTCGCGGTGCGCCGTTAGCGGCCACCGGCGACCATTCGGCTATGTTTTGTGTTATGTTAAACCTGTCTTTGTATTGACTCCCAGTGTAATAAATGTACTTTCTGTCTTCTCGAGAGCTTTGCCTAGGGTCTCCCTTGCTGCGCGCGCGCGGTCTCGCCTTCCCCTAAGCTGTGCGGCTGGCGGGGCGCGTACGCGCGCAGCTGCGCGTCGGCACATGGAGCGGGCCGGAGCAGGCGCGGACGCGCGGTGCCCTGCGCGCGCGGCGGCTCGGAGTGCTCGAAGCCGCGGTGGTGGTCGTCCGGCGCGCCGTGAGCGTCGCGGGTGAACACCACAAATTGGCGCCCAACGTGGGACCAGGGGCCCAATCAGCCTCTGGCCGAGTGTCCGGGCCGCTGCGTTGCTGAGGTTGCGTTGCGAACGTGCTTTGTTAACCGAGCCATGTCTCTCCCCTGTGTGCCGAATTCCTCTATTTTCCTCTCGCTCTTTCTGCCATACCTTGCCTCAGTAAATGTAGCGTGGTAAGCGTATCGGACCACCGCTTCGAAGTTCCTCGCTGCGAAGCGCGGACGAGGAAAGGAGTCAAGTGGCCGCCAAGATGCTGCAGTCGTCATCGATTGTGGAGACCATGCGGGGCCGGAGGTCTCGCCGATTCGTACCGGGAGGGCTGACTTTTCCGTCCTTGCATCTGCTCAACGATTCGGTGAGTCCGACAGATTTTCGTGGGTCTCTAGCATCATTACCATTCTGGCGGCTGCTCATTGCGCAGACTGCTCGGGTACAGTGCCTCTAAGGCCGGCTAACTCTGCGGAAGTTCTCGGTTTTTGCTATTGTTGGCGCGGCTCAGTGGCTTGCCCGGCAGTTCTCAGTTGATGCGCGCCTTTCCTCGCAAAATTCAAGCCATGATAGCTGACGCACTATTAATATGCCCTCTGTCACCTTTAGGAAGACCGGTTGGTGGTGGTGCCTTCTGCACCACCAATTGAGGGCAAAGCTGGCAGCGCATAGCCGAGCGGAGACAAAGGCCACGAAACAGGCCCGCTCCGCGAAGAGGCAAGCGCCCCGGGCATCCCTCCGTCGCGCGCGCAGAAGGGGACGCTCCCCCGCTACCCCGCGGCGATGACGGGGAGGACAGCCCGGGTGGAAAGCCAGCCGGGGGAACGAAACCCGGCACCCCCACCAAAGGATGTCGGAACTGTCTTTTCTATTTTTTTAAACGGCCCGAAGAGCGTCGAAGGGACCGCAGTGTGACCCGTTTGTAAATAATTGTAAATAGTTCTTCGACGGCCTCAGGGAGGCGGAGCGCCGGAACGTGGCTGGTATTGCACGGGCGCGGGCGCCGTAGCGTTGCTGGTATTGCAACGGGCGCGCGGGGCCGGATACAGCGTGTGTCGCTGTTGCCCCGGGTGGGTTCACTCTGCGGGGTCACAACGAGCTCGGCCGATGAAGATCGCGTGCCACCCGCTGAAACTGCAATGTAAAAGCTGTGTTCAAGGTGGTAACCCCCGGAGCCGGAGAAACGCAATTTAGCACCACTCCGGCAAGTATCGCACGGTCATCACAGCGCCAAGGTTTTCGTTAAAATCGATTCGCGCTGTGACTTGGCCCGGCGTGCAGCGACTCTTCGTCTATCGCCGAACCTTCCACGTCTGTTCATCAAAGAGACATCGCGTATTCGAAGTCAATTTTGATTGGTTTCGCGGATGGACAGTGTGCGTCCGTGGAAGGAATTTCCGCTAGCGTCGAAGTCGTATGTCATCGCGCTAGTGAAGACCACGTTTACAGTGTCCGGCTGAACTCAGACGGAGTAACTATTTGTACTGAGGTGAGGCATGCCTATGCGGATCCACAACCTTGGATCAGCCACCCCTTTCTGTTCAAAAAGCTCTCATCTATTCACTTCGCTGAAATCAGGCAGGCTGCTATCCGTCTTTCTCTGTCCTTGTTTTCCCTTTGTTCAGTGCTGCTTTGTTAGGCTACTCGTTTCTCTGTGTCTTACCTAGCCGCCTTCGTTTTGCTTTTGTGTATGTGTTTCCTTAGGTATCGTTCGTGTTGCTTTTATGTTAGTCATTTATTTGTATCTATGTGTTTCGCGTTTCGAGAATGTTTCGCGTGTGTTTCCGCTGCCATGTTGCGTCAACGGGTGATGTCGACCTGGATCGAAGCCTGGCGACGGTGGGGCTGTGGATCGGGCTGTGCGGTCACGACGATTGGCGCGGATCATGGCTCTACCATGGAGCGGACACCGCCAGAGGCACCGGCACCAGAGGCCATTGCCGGACGCTGCTGGGGTGGCTTGGAGTCGCACGCGTGGCATGTGGGCTTGGTGTTTGGACTCCCCGGCGATTTATCGCGTGGCATGCGGGCTTTGTTCGTGCTCGCCGGCGATATTTAACGCGGACATTCTCTGTACATTTTCTTGGCCATCTGTTATTCTCTTGTGTTTTGATTGATTGTGTGGGCCAACGTTTTGTCGTTTCCCTTGTCCGCGTTTGTGTCTGGGTATCGTTGTGTCTCTGAGAGTTTGTCTTTTGTTGTTGCTCTTGCCTTTTCTTCAGTGGATGCTTTTGTTTTGCATGTTCGCGTTGGGGCGTGGGTTCGTGTGGACTTTCTTTTGTGTTGGTGTTGTGTAGCTCAGACGTCCCTATTTGATTTGTTCTAGTAGCTTGCTTTTCTTCCTTTGATGTCTTTTTGGTTATGTTTTGGGGGGCTGGTGATTTTGGGTTCGGACTGCCAATGGGTGGCTCCGGTGTTGGCAATGTAATTACTATTTCTTTGTTCTTTGTTTTCTTTTCTTCTTTGGCTGACATCGGAGCCACCAGCCTTGAATTGGTAGGGAGCATTTAAGGAGGGAGGGATGTGGGGTTTCTGGCTCGAGCAGCGTTTTTCGGGCTCTCGCGATGGTTGTGTGGAGGCCATTGCGTTGTGTTGCCGGGGGCTCCGTGTCCCTCTCCTCCTTGCCTGGACGGGGTGGCAGCGGGTCATAAAACACTGTCGCTCTGCTGTCATCCCGCCCACGCGAAGGTCAACAGGCTATCCCCATTGGCCGACATTTTGGCGGGATTCGGGCCCTGCTTGCGTGCACTCCGGGTAAGCGCGCGCAAGACGGGCGCCCGGGGAGACCACATCGGGGCGTCGGAAGGTGCGTACGTGTTCCTTCTCTGCCGGCGGCGGCCCCCTTTGTCCGCCGCTGGCCGATGGTTACTCCGGCTCGTCGGGGTCCCGGCCTCGGCGGGCGTGCGCGCACTCTTCCGTCGTCTCGATGTCCTGAGGCAGCGTCTGCCGATCGTGCCCCCGTCTGTTCGTCTGTCGTTTCTCTCTATTTCCCTTTTCTCTGCTGTGGGGCGCACGATGGCAGGCGCTGACCGAAGGATAGGCAAATTCTTACTGCTGGGACTTCTTTGTTCTTTGTTTCTCTCCCTGTCGCGGTGCGCCATTAGCGGCCACCGGCGACCATTCGGCTATGTTTTGTGTTATGTTAAACGTGTCTTTGTATTGACTCCCAGTGTAATAAATGTACTTTCTGTCTTCTCGAGAGCTTTGCCTAGGGTCTCCCTTGCTGCGCGCGCGCGGTCTCGCCTTCCCCTAAGCTGTGCGGCTGGCGGGGCGCGTACGCGCGCAGCTGCGCGTCGGCACACGGAGCGGGCCGGAGCAGGCGCGGACGCGCGGTGCCCTGCGCGCGCGGCGGCTCGGAGTGCTCGAACCCGCGGTGGTGGTCGTCCGGCGCGCCGTGAGCGTCGCGGGTGAACACCACAACTTGGAGGGTGGGCCAAGATAAATTTGGAGGTGGGCCAACTTAAGATTTTGGGGTGCGCCAACTGAAATTTGAGGTTGGGCTAAATTCAACTTTTGATTTCGGCCAAAATGAAATTAAGTGGTGGCCCAACTGGAATTTCGAGGCGCGTCAACCTAAATTTGGGGGTTGGTTAGCTTGAAATTTGGTGTTGGCCAACCTGAAATTAGGCGGTCGGCCAACTGAAATTTGCAGATAAGCTGACGCATACTTACACAATTCCAGAGCAGTTTCCGCAAATTTTATTTTTTAAATTTTATTTTGTATTAGCGATAGACAGTGCATGTGTTTTCAAGCATTCATTAGTTAACAAGTTCATGCTAGGTGCACAACTGCATTGCACTGCTGAAGTAATTTTTTTAGATGTTATTATTTTAAGAAACAGTGGAAAATAATCTACCTAGATATCTTGAGAAACTATTTAGGTTAAGCAAAGTGGTATCTCGTGGCCCTGCCGTGATGGTTGGCTCCAAGCACAATTCGTATGTGGGTACACTCGTTTCAACAGTTCAGTGTAGAATAAATCAACGTCTTTCATTGCGATAAGAAACATATGGACACTCCAGGGGTATTTTACAGCGCAGCCATAGAAGAGGGATTTAACAAGAGCGGACACTGCCATAGAGAATAGCGGACGAATTGACTGCAGCGCACCAAGCCGCCCGCATTAATCCCTGAACCACCCTTCGATTTCAGTTCTGGGTGCGCGCGTTTTGAACGCTAGCTGGAACGCGTTGAACCGGCGGCGCTGATAAGCACTGCATTTCTTTTTATGCGAAGCATATTACGAGGGCTCAACCCAGCTCCTCAGGCGCGGCGGTGACCATGAAATCACGTGACACCGTGACGTCACGACAGAGGAGAAGTGGCTTTGGCTCAACTCTTGCAAGACGGGCTGGGTGGGAATCGAACCAGGGTCTCCGGAGTGTGGGACGGAGACGCTACCACTGAGCCACGAGTACGATGCTTCAAAGCGGTACAAAAGCGCCTCTAGTGAATGCGGTGTTGCCTTAGAAACGAGCTGTTTCTAAGGCTCAGGCGTGCGACGCTTGCTCAGGCGCACATTTCGTTGCCGCGCCGAACGCTGCGTTGCTCGACGCTCACCGCGTCCAATGCGGGGCGCGTAGTCGCTGGCGGGTCGACGGGAACGCTGTCGCGTTCCACTCTTGAAGGCGAAGCAGGGTAACGCATGAGTTGTTCCTTCGTCTAGCCGAACCAAATATAGCCAAGGAACAGCAGTTCACCAGGCTAAACAGTGGTTCAACAACTAAAATAAAGGCTAGTATGCTTCGCATCCTGGGCTTAACCTTAGCTAAGCCACAGCCATTTTTTTTTTGCTTTTGCTTCTAATGCTCGCCCACGCCCGTTCTTATTGCGGAATACTTGTGCTGTTAAGTGAAAAATAATTGCGAACGATTTTTATATACCTCCTTAGAATATGTGCCTCGTGCAATTTCACGAAGAAGACGCCTAACGCCTTGTGATATGAGGAACTGTTTATTTCACCCTATATAAACGCTCGTTCCGGGCTTTTTGTTCATTCATCCAACGTTATGGAACCACGTAAGCAGCAGTAGTTTGCGTACAAATCTCGACTGGACGACGTCAGCTTAAATAAATTAAATTACAAGCATATGCCATTTTGGTTTTACCACCTTTTAGGAATAATGCGTATAGAGGTGAAAAGTGCCAAAGTGGTGAATGGGCGGCATTACAAACAAGAACAATTTGCTTTTACACACATGGCATAGACAATATCCGACTCATTCCGAACAGTGACATGCGTACCACGAAAACATCCGATCTGCAAGCATTCCCCCATTCACGGGCCTTATATGCTGCACTTTAAGAAAATTATCAAATGGGCGACTGCGCGTTTCAAAAAGAACATGGCTTCAACACACGCGATAGTACGCTACGTGCACACAGAGAAATCCACAACACAGGCTCTCAAACAGACAATGTTGAATGCTCGCAAAATTCCTTCTACTCGCACTCAAGACAAATTCTTGGGTGAAAAGCCTGTTTTCAGTCCCTCGGAACACAGAATTTTTGAGTTACAAATCCCTGGTGTTTGAGCTCTGTGGGATTATCTTTTGCACGTTCTGCCAGCGCAAGCAACGCACCCCCATGTTATCACTCTTGTCAATCGCTCATCGCGTTTTCGACAAGCGTGAGTACCGAAAGAAGGCATATTTTGTGGCAGGGCCATAAAAAGCGTCACAAAGTTGTCGCACTAAGACTCGGTACACGCCAAGCTAATTTCATAACCCCGGCCGAGCTGCTCATCGCTGCGTCATGACAAGCGCGGCTAGTGTGGCTCAATATTATCCCAAAAAATAGTAAAATGAATTACAACTATGTTGAGGGTCAGAGAAAACGTCACGAACTTGTCCCAGTAAGACTCAGTACGCGCGAAAACAACAGCCTCAAGTTGCCGAGCTGTTTTCCTCTGCATGACAACACCAGGCGCAGCGAGCGCGCCCAAAATCTACCGAAATTAGTAACAACAATGTGGGATTCGCAGAAAGCATCGCAAACATCTTTCAGTAAGAGTCTTTAATTCAAATCAACTGCGCCAAGACACAAGTACAGAAGGAACGCAGGAATATGCTGGGAGCCCACGAAACCAGGCTAAATCCCCCCCAAAAAAATGGCTGTGGCTTAGCCAAGGTTAAGCCCAGGATGGGAAGCATACTAGCCTTTATATTAGTTGTTGAACCACTGTTTAGCCTGGTGAACTGCTATTGCTTGGCTATATTTGGTTCGGCTAGACGAAGAAACAACTCATGCGTTACTCTGCTTCGCCTTCAAGAGTGGAACGCGACAGCGTTCCCGTCGACCCGCCAAGGGGTGTAAGACAATGGGCTACGGCGCAGCGACTACGCGCCCCGCATTGGACGCGGTGAGCGTCGAGCAACGCAGCGTTCGGCGCGGCAACGAAATGTGCGCCTGAGCAAGCGACGCACGCCTGAGCCTTAGAAACAGCTCGTTTCTAAGGCAACACCGCATTCACTGGAGGCGCTTTTGTACCGCTTTGAAGCATCGTACTCGTGGCTCAGTGGTAGCGTCTCCGTCTCATACTCCGGAGACCCTGGTTCGATTCCTACCCAGCCCATCTTGCAAGAGTTGAGCCAAAGCCACCTAGAAAATCAGTCTCTGTAGCACGCCGCAACCTTCGCTTCTCATTCCAGCGAGCAGCTCCGTCTCCAGGAGGCATCTCACCTCGTGAGTGTCTAGCAGAGGCAAGCGCAACTGTGACACCGTGACGTCTGTCGTGACGTCACGGTGTCACGTGGTCAGCCTTGAAGGCGACGCCGCGAGCGACGGCGCGAGTTGGAGCCCCGTTTCTCATCTGTCGTGACGTCACGGTGTCACGTGGTATTGAAGGCGACACCGCCGCGCCTGAGGAGCTGGGTTGAGCTCTCGTAATATGCTTCGCATAAAAATAAAAACAGGTAGACGGGTCGTGAACGCTCGGATCCGCAGGCGGCCTCGCTCGCGTCGGCAGCGTGTCTGACGCATGACGCATACATCTGGCGCTTCGTTGGCCTGTCGCTAGGTAACGCAGGGAAAAGTAAGTCGCAAAGTATAAATTAATGTATACGCAAGTATTTTTAGTTCTGCCGGGAAAGAATACAATAATAAAACAATATCTGTTAACTTCATTTCAAATTATTTTTTGCCGAGTCTCGCGGGAACAAACGGTTGTCATGAATACTAGCGTGACGTACTTCCTGTTGCCAGTTTTCGCCGAGTGTACCCTCTTGTTGAAATCCATTCACTATGCTGCAGCTCTTAGGCGCCCGTTCCTGCGTTGAGCGTCGGCGCAACCGAGTGAACGAGCATAGCGAAGGATGAAAAAGAGAACGTGGAGCCCAGCGGGGAATCAAAGACCGCGATAGCGAAAAGAGCACGAGGAGGAAAGCGGAGGAGGAGGGTGCAACGTTATTAGGAGGCGGAACGCGTAGTGCCGCGCAAGACGGGCTCAACGGCGACTACCGCTATACGAGATGGTACCAGAGTAGCTTGCCGTCGTCTGTAAATAGATGTCGTGCGGCGAACGCGCCCACCGATACCATATGCGGAAACAAAGCACTGCATGAGCGAAGGTATGTCTGCGGCGGCTGCTGTGAATCGCGCCCACGCGTCACCCATGCGCTGCCTCTCGCCATCTCCCGCGATTAGCGAGGCAGTCGCGCAACACTTCGCTCCGTTTGCAACGTGCCGCACGACACGGATTGTCCGCGCCAGCGGATATATGGCTTAATAAAAACATGTGTACAGCTGCGCTCAAATTTTGCGTTAAGGAGTATCGTAATCGTCAGTAATTTTTTTATGCGAAGCATATTACTAGAGCTCAACCCAGCTCCTCAGGCGCGGCGGTGTCGCCTTCAATACCACGTGACACCGTGACGTCACGACAGAGGAGAAACGGGGCTCCAACTCGCGCCGTCGCTCGCGGCGTCGCGGCGGTATATATATATATATATATATATATATATATATATAGCAGCTGCGCTTGCCTCTGCTAGACACTCACGAGGTGAGATGCCTCCTGGAGACAGAGCTGCTCGTTGGAATGAGAAGCGAAGGTTACGGCGTGCTACAGAGACTGTTTCTAGGTGGCTTTGCTACGGCGCAGCGACTACGCGCCCCGCATCGGACGCGGTGAGCGTCGAGCAACGCAGCGTTCGGCGCGACAACGAAATGTGCGCCTGAGCAAGCGCCGCACGCCTGAGCCGACGCCGACGACACCGGCTTTTCTGCGACACGAGCTCCTTAACGCTGTCGCGTTAAAATAAACGCTAGTATGCTTCGCATCCTGGGCTTCACCTTAGCTAAGCCACAGCCATTTTTTATTACGGGATCGGCTTCTTTATTGGTATAATGAAATTGTCTATCGACCGAGGGAAACGCATTCTCTGTAACTGGTTCGTAACTGATTTTAGTGTATATATTGGCGCCAAGGATTCATAATACAGGAAAGCCGATAGCAGTTTCCTTCAGTACGTCAGCCCGTTACGCTCACAAGCGTTCGCATGCGGTTCGCGTTTTCCCCCTGATATACGACGCAACAGCGATTGAGCCATGGGCATGGGGAGAGATGTAGCATGCAAGTGTTCGGACGCGTGATTTCACGTCAATGCCAAATCGCATCCGCGCCATCTCGAGTCGATTTATGGCAATTACGTCCAAGCGAAGGCTATTATGCAGCGCCGGTGCCTCCGCTTAAAAGGCGCAAGTTCGCGGGAAGAGATGAAGCCGAGGAGAGTTGATGTTGAGAAAGGTGAAGCGTGAGCACATGACGGCGCGTCGTCGACGATTACCCGAGTGTTGCGTCGAGCGAGTCATTTTGCAATCGATGTGGCGTGGGGGAAGATACAAACAGACATTTGAAGGGCCGTGACTACCTGGTACTAGACAGTGCGTAGTGCATAGATGAACATGGGCAGCCCAAGGTGTATGTTTAAGATGAGGCATCGAAAAGTCAGTTGCTAGGCGTAGCGCTTGACTCGCGGTTGCCGTGAGCCTCTCGCGCTTCAACGTCTCCATTGTGTTTGCGCTGTAATGCACTGACATTTTCCCCGCTCAGTAACCCCTGCGCGAACACTAACAGTAAACAGAAAACGCAATAATAGGTGCCTAAATGCATGCTCCACGTGCAGGGTGGCTCTACTTAGTGCGCTGACGTCGATGATGCTCGCCACGAGCTTGGTTACGTCATGCCTGGAAGCTGCGTTCGACTTCGTCCGACAGATCTGGCAAGTGGTGCCGTGGAGCATCCTCTTGTTCATCGGGGCAACCCAAGTCTCGTCGAAGCTACTGCAGGTATACGCACACACACACGCACCCACACACGCACAAGCACGCACGCGCACAGACAGACAGACAGACAGACGAACAGACAGACAGACAGACAGACAGACAGACAGACAGACAGACAGACAGACAGACAGACAGACAGACAGACAGACAGACAGACAGACAGACAGACAGACAGACAGACAGACAGACAGACAGACAGACAGACGAACAGACAGACGAACAGACAGACAGACAGACAGACAGACAGACAGACAGACAGACAGACAGACAGACAGACAGACAGACAGACAGACAGACAGACAGACAGACAGACAGACAGACAGACAGACAGACAGACAGACAGACGAACAGACAGACAGACAGACAGACAGACAGACAGACAGACAGACAGACAGACAGATAGACAGATAGATAGATAGATAGATAGATAGATAGATAGATAGATAGATAGATAGATAGATAGATAGATAGATAGATAGATAGATAGATAGATAGATAGATAGATAGATAGATAGATAGATAGATAGATAGATAGATAGATACCACGAATTCGACTTAAGTATTTCTTGTTCAGTAATGTGATTTGTTGAACCCAACGTTTCCTTCGTGTATAGCTGGGCGCTGATTGCTTGAAACTACATTGCTTATTATGGTTAACCGCTGGCATAGCGTTCGTAAAACACAAGGGGAAGTACTGCAAGAAATGCAGGATGCCAGAATCTCGGCCGTAATGTGCCCACCACTTGCATTCTTTATCCTGTAGTTGTGCCACCGAGACACAAGCCTCGGCGGCCACTACGCCGGTGTCGGCGACCTATGACGACGCACTCTTCGCTATCTGGTAGAAGCGCTACCGTGTCGTCGCTTTGTGGCGCTTTCTGGTCGTTCTGGCGCTTTTTCTCGCGATTTATAGCTTGAACAGTCTTCCGGTTACAACTTCGACGCCCCCAAGGTGTGATATAAAGAGTAGTCCTTACAAGTAGATAAACGTGCTAATTGTAAAGGGGCATCTGATTCCTGCATAGCGTGATCACAATCAAGGGTGTAAAGAACTGGCGAAGTTTACGCAAGCATTCGTAAGTCCATGCCAGTTAAGCTGCCGAGCCTCTCCACCGATCTTGTGCTTTGCTTTTAAAGGCGAAGATTTTTCTTTGAAAGCCTATCCGGGTTTTTGGGACCAAGAGTGCTGCTGCGTAGCTGTCCCCTAGCCGAGTAGGCCAACCAATCACAGAGCAGGAAGCGCGCCGCTGCATTCCACAACCAGATGGCGCTCGCCTCCGTGCAACCGCGCAAGCCAACGTCTGTAACGTTGTCTAGTAATGTTGGCGCAGGTGGCGGCGCAGGCCATGCGGGGCACAAAAAAAAAAGAAAGAACCAGAAGGCTTGCCTTCGTACGTCCGCGGCAGCCTGAATAAAGCCTTCCGTGTCAATCGGTACGGACATTCGATAAACACAAACTCGTGTTTCGGCTCTTTATGCACGCACACTAAGCTGCGCTGTATATAGATGCCAACTCGTTGCATTGGCTGCATTTTTTAACAGCTTTTGAGTGGTAATGCCAACATTGTAAGCTGCGCGCTAACCTCGCCGTGGCACCGCGGTTGTATGGCGCTGCACCATCTTGCACCTTGTCTAGGTGGGGAAGTTAACCTGCAGAACATCCCATATGTTTAGTGTTGGCTTTAGTCCATCACTCGGACGCTCGTCCGCAATCTTCAGTAATAATAATTGTAATACAACATAATAATACATTGCACTTGTAGCAGGTAGCCCACTTCCGGCATGCTGCGCGAGGCCTGGAAGATATAAATACGATGGCCTTTTATTTCCTTTTTGGGAGCATGCGACAAAGAAGAAAGCCTTTGAACTAGTGGTCTAACTAATGGAGGCTCATTCTCATCTTTGATTGCCGGAGGTGTAAGGAATTTCAATGGCGACCGAACCATTAATGAAACCTCTGCAGGTCTACGATATTCCACACGAGGTCTTCAAGCTGGTGTCCACTTCCTTCTGGGAGGAGTGCACAGCGGTCCAGGCGCAATTCATGCTGGCCATCGCCAGCTCGGTGATGGCCGAAACGGCGGACAAGCGGGTGCTCGTCCAGGTCATGGCGCCAGTCGTGGTGAACATCGTGAGTGGAATGCAGCGATCACGAGACCGTCATCTACACGTCTGGGCACACCCGGCGACGAGCACGGGTTAAGCGGAGTCTGCCTCAGGGGTCATGCGACAGCGGACGATTTTGTGAAATCAGGGCTGCATTACAGCTGCATGCGTCCTTAAACCTGATATAGATTGATCTCGCTACAAGTTTCCTTACGCCACCGCTGCTGCAAGGGATGCCGGTATAGTAGCAGCCCTAGCGGACTGAAGGGCAACTATACGAGTATATGGTTCGACTATAGAGTTCCTTATAAAAATTACTAGAGGTAACTTTGGCGCTAGTGAGTATGGGGGTTGAGCCAGCACGAGAATGGAGGCTAGCTAATGGAGTGGTCTAGACTTGTTCTTTCTGGTGTCAAAAGGCTTTCTGACTTTTCAAAATGATTATCTAAATTAAGTTTTGCCTTAAAAATGACATGATTTGCAGTGATCATGCCTGCGGTCTCAAACACTCTTTGCATCATTTGTGCGTTGGGAAAAATAACATTGCTTCAAAATTTAGGCCAATCGAGAAGAATGAAGTGCAAAGTGGACAAAGCCACAAGAAAGTCTGAAGGCATAAGCACGAAAGTCAAACTAATTTTCGTGTAGTACCTATCATTTCCATACAAGCTGAATGACCTCAGCGCTGAAGTTACCTCTAGTAATTTTAGTAACATACGCTATGAGTTAGACCATGTGTTAGTTAGACTATGGTCTCCGAGATTGGCGGCACGCGTTGAGGAAAGCGTGTTCCTCCCAAAAACAAAACTAGAAGGAGGGGGCGAGAGAGAGAGAGAGACAGTGATAGCTCACCATGCATCCCACTGCTCTTCGTGAAATAATTCCTTTACGAAGAGACCATCGGTATGTGAAAGCACTGCCCCAAGTGATCAGCAAGATCGCGAGCAGTGCAGTTACCCACCGCGCGCACCAATAAAGCCGCGATGTCGAGCAGTGCGGACGAAGCAGGCACCTCACGGCATAGCTAGACGGACCGTTTGTCCTCGTCCTGTAGCCTCCTTTCGCATCCTTTGTATACATGTCCTTGCCTCCGTCTTGCTCAGGCACAACCACATCTCGGCAATTCGTCAGCCATGTCGGTGGAGCTTTTGTTCCTCGAGTGGATGTGACACCAATCGTAAAAGGATCGAGCGAGTTGACGGAGGGCGCGCGAACGTGCCGTTCTCGACGGAATCAGCTCAGGTCGGCCACACATCTCTCTTGATCGCCCTCATTTTTTATATGTTTATGTAAAATAAAATAGGCAAACGATAAACATGTTGACGGAACCACACTAGCGGCTCCGAAAGGCGACGCGGCAATGCATCACTGCGAAGGAGGGAGAGACAAAAACAATGAAAGATGGTTAGAAACTCGGAGTAATAGCAAACGACGACGCATGACAACGACGGTGGTTTGCCTGATGGCGTCTACTTTTTTTGTGCCGTTTGTTCATTGGCTGTTCACATCAACAAAATCAAAAACAAACACATGTATAGAGAGATAAAAAGAAAGGAGGTGGACGCATAATTCTTTCCGATCAAGATGTGCGTACCTCTGCGTGACCCTGCCATTGACGCAGACTCCTTGCTCGGCCTCTCCGCAGGCAGAGGTACAGCGCGTGCACCAGACGTATTACGCGATTCCGGTGATCGTGGGCGCCTCGTCCAACGTCATCATGCCGGCGTCGGCCCCGCTCGCCCTGATGCACGAATTGGCGCGAGTGTCCTTCTGGAGGCTGGTACGTGTCCCACTTCCCACGCGGTTCGCCGCAGTTAGCTTTAACAGGTACTGGGTGTTACCACAAAAAAAGAAGTGTGTTCTTTTGGTATCTTCGTGACATGGATAGTCGTGTATACCCGGTAAATTACACTATTGAGAGCGCGACGAATAATTACGTTATCTATCAAAGTCCGATCAAACTGCGTGGAATATGCGGCGCGATCTCCCTAGTAAATGAGTGTAGTGATGAGATCTTCATAGTATGCGTGGTATCCTATGCAGTTGCTTATCTCTTAAATTACGTCTGTCTTGGTTTCAAGGGTACAGTATAATCTTCATTGGTAATGGCCGCAGAGATCATCATCTCTACAACACTGGGCACTACATGAAAATTTCCCAGCGGGCAATTCCTGCCCTAATTTCCTTTTATTTACGAAACACAAAAATGACAGTAAACAAAAATTTCCTGGGTAGATCGTCACTGTGTGCGTCGTATTCTTTGCAGTTGCTTATCCCTTAAAGCGCGGCAGCCTTGGTTTCAAGGCTACATTAAAAGCTTCATAATTCATTATTACAAAGAATGTTACGCACTATGTGACAATTCCGCAGCGTAGAGTTCCCGCCCCAATATTTTTACAGGGAAGCTGTTAATGGCTACTTTCCCCACTGTCGTGTCCGCGTGTAGAAAAAAGAAACTATGAGAGCGCATTGCGGGGCTGACCCACGGCGGAGGTGCAGTTTGCCATTAAGGATTCCACATACACATCTTCGCTGGTCATCCTTCTTCACAGAGTGGAAAGGCATTGAGTATGATTAAGTTAACGATATTGGGCAGATATAGTAAAGAAAAGGCAGCATATCCAACGAGTTAGATTCTCTACACAGCGAAGCTTTGTTTGAGTGCATAAAGGTTCGAAACAGAGTCTGTTGTCCCCACAATGTGGCAAGTAAAGGCGTCCCCGCAAAGTGACAAGGAAAGGTTTATTCAGGTGCTGTGTAGAGGCTAATGCAATGATGCCGCTACCGGTGCCGCGGACGCGCACAGGCAAGCTTTCTCGTTCTCATCTTTTTATCGGCCTGGCCGGCGCCGCCGCTTTCACAGATGTGTGGAGGCGAGCGTCATCTGGTGGTGGTGAAAGGTACCCAGCGGCGGTGATGTCGTGCGCGTCCACCGCTGTGTTCGGTCTTGCATATTCGGCCACGGAACAGCCACGCCGCAGCCCTCACGGTCGCGAAAACTCGGCGAGTTTCGCAAACAAAAGCTTCGCTTTTAAATCTATATGGCGCCCGAAATCGAAATAATGCTTCCTAGAGTCGGTAAAACCCAGCTTTCTCTATAGTGCAGCAGATTTCATTCAAGTTCAAATCCGTGCGTCTGTCGACTGTGGAGAGAGCATTTCTGTCTGTCACATGCATTTGAATAGGAAAATCGGGAGTTAGCGCCGGGTAATTCTTCCTCCTAACGGGTTATATATATATATATATATATATATATATACATACACTGATCAATCCTCCTCCTCTTCTTCTTTTTCAGCTTCTGTTTGGCTTGCTCGCGAAGGCCATCGTCCTGAGCATGGTCATCGTGATGGTCAACGTAGCGGACAAGTACGGCATTCTCAGCACCCAAACGACTCCGGAATGAGCCGCTACCTTTTAGGGAGTCATATATTTCGTTTTCGCCCCCAACTGCCATTTGCTACGTCGTAATGAGGAACGCAGATCTTAGCGCACGAACTGTACGCAACTTTAACTTTGTTTTCTCTGTTACCGTGGCAACTTCGCAGCCAGCCTTCTTGGGACACTCGCTGGTATATAGGCGTTTAGGTATATAGGCGTTCGTTTATAGGCGTTTCATATTAGTCTTCCCACCAGTACTGTTAACCAGTCTGTTTCTGTCTCGTTGGCGTTCTCTCTCTCTTTCCTTCCGTTTTTATTTCGGTTCAATCGGACATTTCGTATCTTGTGAATGTGTATCGACGTTTGCTGGACCTCGTTTATTATTCACTCTTTGTTACTGCACATAGTGAATATAGCCATCGGCTCATCATGAGCGCTACGTACATTACCACACACTGCGCATCAGGAATGGCGACCCGGACCATCTTTCGGCGAGTCTGCTCAGCGACGGAGTCGGATGTTGATAATCAACTTGCTCTATCGCTTTAACGAAGCGAATCATGCGATTTCCTGCGATGCCGCAGCGGTCAAGACAATGTTACCAGGTGCAACAGGCCGCGTCACCGCAGCATGGTAACTATATATTGATTGCTACGAGAGATGCCTATGCCACGAGCACGGACCGCCCATGTGTTGCATTGCAATTGTGGTAAACTGTAGATTACGGCGCAGTGCATGTTAATGTATAGTGAGCGTTTAGAACTGTGTCTTTAGCGCGCGCATATATATTCCATGATGACAATACGTGCACTTCAAAGTTTTTTGTTTTTGTTTTTGTTTTCTCCTACGTAACTTCTCCTACGTATTCGTTAGGCATGGAAGTACAAAACCGGGACTTAGACTCGAAGCTGGAATGTTATACGCACGCGTTATATGCTCCAGATTCGTTCCCTGGAGAATCGCATTTAGGCCTTTAGCGCCTCCCGAAACGGTTCACGAAAAAAAAAAAAAATACGCATTGGAGGCCGCATAAATTGGTGGGCGGGGCCATTTCACCTAATAAAATATTCTAGTTTGCGTTGTCTCCAGGGGAAGCGGGCTGCGAGTGTCTTGTCTGAAGGGTTTCTTGCGTGTGCGGGCCGAACGCTCGCCGCCAGCGACAGCGTGGTTGAACGTTACAAGGGAATGTACAGTAAAGTCTCTGCACAAGTGACAATGGCACACATAAACGGTTTGCGGCAAGTTCTCGAGACGCCGCCAGACTGTCGCACAACTTTGGCACGCACGCAGTAGTATCGAGTGCAAATGAATTGTGCCGGATGTAAAACTAGATTGTTTATTGCTTGTCTTTGCAATAATGCCGTCCCAAGCTGTGCGGTGAACTCGAGCTTTTCGGGATGGCGGCCCTTAAGGGATAACACTGTATTTGTTTTATTTAATAATAAAAAAGAACAAGGCACAAGGCAAGCGAAAAATTCCGCAAGTGCCCACTTCCACACATATCGTTCGACCCAATCAAGATGCCGGACCTCGGACTAAAGAGGTGACAACATGCACACTGGTGCCACTACCCATGCCGCTCTCCGTCCGTCGAATGATCCAAGCTTTCGGAGCACGTATCTCGATTTTGAGAGAGTTGAAGGCCGCAGGTCGGCCATCTTGGTTGAGGATAAGTGTCGCGATGGAATGCAGTGACTGTACTCTCTTATGGATCATTCAAGGGTCATCGGCGTAGTGAGTAATCATCGAAAATATCTGGTGTATAGGCGAAAGCACGCAAAGGGAGTGGAGGAGGAGAATGTCACAAAGTGGGAAAAGCGTAGAGCTGGGCGCAGCTTGAGACTTGCGTTTGCTGTAGGGCTAGTTGGTACATGACTAGAAGGGGTTTGAGGCACAAAATAAGACACTAAGCGTAGTTGCGATCGTAGCTGATTTAATTAACCGACGCTTCAATTCATATAGATAAGCTTATACGTATAAGCTGCAGATATGCGCATAACAATATGAGTTACCTAAACGTGTTGACAATAAATTGTACCTGATTGCAGAGGAAATAGAACTGTTTGGCGTAGGGGCGAAGTCACGCCACTGTTTTCCTAGTCCATTTTTCCCCCTTCTACTGGTGTAGTGCTCGGTTCACATCGAAGTTTCTCAACAGAGCTTCCGCTTTCGAAGCCAGCAGTAACGTTGGAAAGCCTGCCTACATGAGTCGAGATATACTCGCCGTGGTGGCTAAGTGGCCATGGCGTTGCTTTTCTCTGCGCGAGGTGACGGGTACAAATCCCAGCCACGGCGCGGCGCGGCCCGTGACAGTGCATTGGGCACACATTAAAGAACCCGAGGTAGTTAAAATACCGAGTCCCCCACTACAGCGTGTCTCATAATCGCATTTTCGTTCTGGCATGTAAAACCTCAGAATTTAACTTTTTAAGGAAGGTGAGGCTCTCCTGAACGGCGAGTAAGCCTTTTTCGCTTACGACGGCGGCGCCTTTTTCAAACGTCGTTTTTCTCGACGCCTTTTTTTTCCCATTAGTCAAAAACTTTCGGCCTGCGCCCACTTCGCCAGTCTCTCACGCGACATCCCAAAACCGCGAGGACTCACTGCGTCAAAGGGACGTGTGCGCGTTAAAGATGCAACATGGCGAACCAAACTTAAATATTTCCTGAATAGGCAGAGACTAGACCGTTCCGAAACGAACAAAAAATGACTGCCCGCCGATTACTCTGGCACTGGCTACTCGGAGCTGCACGGGAGCTTGGATTTGTTTGCGTGTCAGTGTAAGCTTATTGAGCCCTTTGGCAGTATACGACATCACTCTGCCAACTCTCCTTCTCTGAGAATCTGCGTCATCGGCGTTTTTATCCTTCAGTTGCATGGTGCGGAAATTTTGTACGAACCACTGCAACTTAAGCAAAGGGAAGCGGACCAATCGCAGAAGCCGGCACCACCCTCCTCATCCGGTTATCTACTTTCCCTGCCTCGGCTCGACCCTGTCGAAACCCTTTCCACTTGAGCTCCTCGCCTCTTGTCAGCCAATCAAATACGAAAAACCGCTCAATGCAGGCAAAGCCATTCGCTTTAAAAACAAACAAATGTGATCCCCTAGAAATGAGGGGAGTTTTTCATTGGGCTCTTGAAACAACCCGGCTCGTTATAGCCCAATGCTTACATCGGTGGTTACGTATATTCGACGTCAAGAGCCTAGAATAAAAACAGGTTCGATAGTTTTACGTTATAGGGCACCAGTTTTCCTCCTCAGTAAAAATAAAGGGGCTAGCTACCTCGGGGCATACGATTGTTCCGGCGAAAACGCCTCTCGCCTCTGTCGTCTGCTGCGCACAAGCTGTTTGCGTCATTCGCCAGTATTGTTAATGTAATATGGTATACAGAAAACAACGAGCTTCTTTCCCATCTTGAGACAGCATACGCAACCGAGCAGTGCTGAAGAGCGCACGTTACAAGCCGAGTATTTTGCTGCATTGAGTACCGTAAATGACTCAGGCCGACTCGCTTGGCTGAGAAGCAGACGAACATCACCGATAGTGACGTGCTCGCCACAGGTTGGAGGATGGTTTACGGCACACACTTTAGGTCGAGAGAGGAAGTGAACCGGCATAAAAAAAAGTAACAGCAAATGAAAAAGCAGCAGTTTTGCCTAGCGTCTCTCGGTTGTGTAATCTTCCTTCGTGTAAATGCATTTTACTCCGTTATTGCTAGTAATGCTTGGCCTTTCCGGCGAAATTGCAACCTCTCTCTTCTTTTTCTTTTTTTTTACTGTGAGTTGGAGTATAAGCTCTGCTGCGCATGGCTGCTATGGATTGTCATTTCGAGTGAATGCGCCTTGACCTCATTTCGGTTGATGAGTAAATTACACAATGTAAAAATGTTTACACCGTTTAGGGCATTTTCTTGTCACACTGGCAACACCCTTACCATTAGGGCCTCACAGAAATGTATGGAGGCCGACAACGGGGCTCTAACTAGACGTGCCATAATAAAAGACGTAGTAAAAACAATGTAATCATTCCGACAACCTTGGGCGCACAGAAATATCGACAATATAATTTCGCAGGGAGAGATATGAAACTCTCCTCCCCCCCCCTCCCCTTCCTTGGTGAAGCTTAGGGAATGGGGGGCGGGGCATCCCTGCATCGTTCTAATTGACGCTTAGGTTTTTTTTCTATATATCCCTTCTTTTTATTCATTTAGGCATTATGATGACATTGTATATAATGTGTATCTGCATGGAACATTGAGGACCACGAAGTTGTCACCTTTCATTTTTGGTATTGTCATCTTTATCGATGTTACCCTCGTTGTTGTCATCTAAACATATTTCTAACCATATTTCCAAATGTATTCTAAAAGGTCTCTAAGCATATTCACTGATGAGCAAGCGGCGCCGGAACTCTTGCTAGCGCGCTAAGTGTCTGACTAATGGAGGAATGTAGGAACATGTTTGGAGTGGATTGTGGCGTGAGGAATAACACAAAAGGGTCTACAGCTAAACTTAGAATTATATCGGGGTCACCAATATAAGCGCCAAACCACTTTTACGTTCCTTTTTTTTCTTTGTGCAACCAATGGCGTTTAATTATTTCAAGGCTTTCAATGCGCGTACCACTCTTCCACACGCAACGTGCATGTACTAATGCTACGCACGTTGAAGAGGATGAGTAATCAAGTAAAGTGATCTAGCTGCTTAAGAGTTTTATTTACGACGGAAGTGTAGTTACGGACGCAAATATTATAGATATCTAAAATGCCGAGGAGCAAGGCACTCCACAGCTTGGTGACACCTGCTCCGTTTGGCATCCGTGGTCCGCGTGGCCTAATGGATAAGGCGTCTGACTTCGGATCAGAAGATTGCAGGTTCGAGTCCTGTCGCGGACGTCACACTTTTTTTTATTTCTAATTGTTCGAAGTAGATTTTTTTTTCTTATGTGCTCTTGTCTGCATTCCTAGAGCTGTAGGAGAGTTGCACAATGAAGAAAATATTTAATCTCAGCGTGCACTTCCAGGGATCTAAATTTAGGCCGAGCGATGCAAAAGCGACAATAACGAATGAAGCTTGTCACGCAATGAAACAGGATGAGATGCGTTATAACAGGCCGCCAGCTCGATCACCGGCCACATTGTATTGCCTCTTTTTTTTTTTTGTTCTGCTGCTCAGCCTCGCCCTCTAAGATCAATTATGCATGGGCCGTCCAGCGGGCCGAGGATGCCGCCAGGACCCTAGAACACCTGGCCGTCACCTAGGCGGGGCCTTTGGCCCTCCCCACCAACTCGCAGGGCACACAATAAAGTTCTTTCCTTCTCCTCCTCCTGCGTGTGATAACCCAGAGAGACCGGACGCTCGCAGTGCCGCGCCGAAAAAAAAAAAAAAAGAAGCGATGAAGGTTGTCAATATGTATTTGTCTCGCAGTTATCTCTCACATGGTTTCGTACCGCATACTTCCTTCACATATCGTTTTGTCCCGCATAATTTCGTCCGGCATACCTTTGTCCTGCATACAACGCCTGTTTAATTTTCGTTCGACACATCTTTGTGGCGTGAGATTTGTTCCGCATATTATTATCGTTCGTACCTTCGTCCTGAGTAAGTTTGTACCGCATAACTTCGTCCCGCATGCCATGCCTACTTGTTTTCGTGTCGCCCATTTCTGCTGCGCGAGAATGTTCTGCCACACAGTTCAGTCTCATATAGTTTGTCCCACATAAATTTGCGGGCCATGCCACTTATGCGCCATGCTCTTTTCAGACGTTTCGGATATTCAGATTTATTGCATTGATCTTGTAGTTGCGCAAATTCCACAGAAGTATCATGATGGCGTGTCCCAAAGATAAAAACTGTCAGGGGGACATCAATAATAAGATGTGTAAATAATGTTAAATTTCAACATGCAGCGGTAAGTTGCTTACATACACTATACCTAATTTGAACAGAGCATTTTATACAGCGATTGGGAAGTTAACTCCATTCTTTCTCCATGCACATTTCTTTCGTTATTTTTTTTTTATTTTTTGTCTGTGAGTACGTCGCAATTAAGTGACTTAGTTCTCGCCATTTTCCCGGAGTCCGGGACCCAGAGGGCGTCACCCGGGATCCGGGGAAGAGAAGCGCTCACTTTGTTTGTACAAATATAATTTCCTTTGAACATTCTCCTTTGTCACAGTGGGTAATTCTGTTGCCTAAACTATGCAGCCCGGAACATCCCCCCCCCCCCCGCTCCCCTCTCATGGAGAAGCTCAAGGATGGAGGGATAAGGGGCATCCCTGGGCCATTTTAATTGACGCTTATGTTTTTTTTTCATAAATCTCTTCATTTTTACTCCTTTAGGCATTATGACGACATTTTAGATACTGTATAAATGCACAGAACACTCAGCACCACAAAGTTTTCACCTTTCGTTGTCGGTATTGTCATCTTTATTGGTATTGCCCTTCTTGTTGTCACCTAAACATATTTCTAAACATTATTCTAAACGAATTCGAAAGGGTCCCTAAACATATTTATTGATGGGCAAGGGACGCAGGACTTCTTGCTAGAGCGCTAAGTGTCTGACGAATGGGAAAGTTTAGGAAAATGTTTGGAATGGACGGCGTTGTGAGGAATAACACAAAAGGGCCTGCGGATAAATTTAGAACGATATCGGGCTCACCAATATAAGCCCCAAATGACTTTTATGTTGTTTTTTCGTGCAAGAAATGGAGTCTAATTACTACAGGACTTCCAGTACGTGTAACGCTCTTCCACACGTGATGCGCTACTAATCCTACTAATCCTATGTACTAATCCTATGTACTAATCCTATGCACGTTGAGAAGGATCAGTAATCAAGTGAAGCAAGCAAGCTGCTTACGAATTTTAAATACGACGGAAGTCTAGTTAAGTATACAAATAGAAAAATCCAAAATGCCGAGGAGCAAGGCATTCAACAGCTTGGTGATACTTATTCCGCCCCGCAGACGTGGTCCGCGTGGCCTAATGGATAAGGCGTCTGACTTCGGATCAGAAGATTGCAGGTTCGAGTCCTGTCGCGGACGTCACACTTTCTTTTATTGCTAATTGTTCGAAGTAGATTTTTTCTTTTTTTTTCTTTTATGCTCTTTGTCTGCTTTTCTAGAGCTGTACCAGAGTTGCACAATGAAGATGGTGTTTGATGTCAGTATGCATTTGAAGAGATCTAAATTTAAGCCGAGCGATGCAGAAGCGAAAATAACCAATGAAGCTTATCACACAATGCAACAGGACGAGATATGTTATAACAGGTCGCCAACTCAATCAGCGGCGACATTCTATTGCTCTGTCATTATGTTTTTTTTTCTTCTGCATGTAACGACGCTATGTAGCCAGACTTAAGTTTCTTTTTTTTGCTTTGGAAAGGGCATTTCAACATAAATACTACTCCCTATTTAGCACCAAAACAAGGCAGAACCTCAAGAGGTACACATGAACATAATTTCCGTATATCTCAACTGCACATTAATGCATACGCCAATTCTTTCTTCCCCAGAACAATAAATGAATGGAACAGACTACCAAAAGCCATTGTTCAATGTGATACCGTTACACAATTTGAAAACAATCTGAGGCAAATCATGCCCTAAACAAAATTATGTGCATTATGTTACACCAACACAGATTGTGTTTATTGTCCCTGCATATTGCTTTTGTATTTGTGCTTTTACTAGTTTCCTGGTTTTTATGAATGTATGCTCAAAAGCAGTGTTTTGTGTATAATTTGCGTGCATTGTGTATAATGTACATTATGTTTTTCATTTTCTGTGCTGTACCCCACCCCTGTAACGGCCTCCGGGCCAACAGTATGACTAAATAAAATAAATAAATAAAAATAACCTAGAGAGACACCGGACGCTCGAAGTTCCTTGCCAAAAAGAAAGTCGCGGTGAAGGTTGTTAATGTGTATTTGTAGCGCGGATATCTCTCGCATAGTTTTGTACCGCATGGTGTCCCGCATAATTTTGTCCGACATAGCTTTGTCCTACATACCACGCCTATTTAGTTTTCATTCGGCACACCTTTGTTGCGTGATACTTCGTTCCACATATCATTATCTCTCGTACCTTCGTCCCGCATAATTATGCCCCACATAACTTCGTCGCGCATACCCTGCATATTAAATTTTCGTCCGGCATATTTTTTTTTGTTTCGAGAGATTTAGTGCCACATTGTATTATTGTCACCACGTAGTTTTTTCCTGAATGATATTGTCCCGCACGATTTCTCCCAGCATATAATGCCGTCCGCCTCGCTGTTGTCTGCTTGTTTTTGGTCGTACAGCTTTGTACAGCATACTTTTATCCCACATAGTCGAATTCAATTCTGTTCCATTTATTCATTCCTTTGCATGAAAGGAAGGAATGTTTACTAAATGTTACTGCATTTAGTAGCTGGACATGGGGAATGCTCCCTCGATAATATGGCAATGTACGATAGCATGGCATATCTGACAGACATGTATAGGGTTTACAGCAACAATGAGGAATTGAGGCACAGTGATGAAGAGGAAGCCATACAT
Organism: Dermacentor albipictus; assembly: GCF_038994185.2. Taxonomy (NCBI): domain Eukaryota; kingdom Metazoa; phylum Arthropoda; class Arachnida; order Ixodida; family Ixodidae; genus Dermacentor; species Dermacentor albipictus. The sequence goes on from NC_091822.1 coordinate 98,828,218, forward strand.
TAAAAAGAAAGAGGTAAGCAGATTTACTGTAACTTTCGAATAATATGCACAGCTTTTGGAGCTCTCACACAAAGCGAACAAAATAAAGCCAAACCAAGGTAACCAAAATGCAAGCAGAATGCACTTTACATTAGACATGCTAAATGGGGTGCTTGTAACAAAGCGTCGTTGCTTTGCTCGTGCAAAGTACATTTTCGAATCGACGCAAGCACCATAAAGACGTCACAAATCAAATGATCGACTACTTTAGAACTTGCAGTGATGCATCGTGTACAGGTGTAAACATGGCAGACAGATTTCCGCTTGGTCATGGATGGATGGATGGAGTAACTTTATAGAAAGGTCCTGCGAGCTACGGGGCGCAAGGTCCCATAGAGCGGGCTACTCCCACGTTGGGACCGGGAGTTGTAACTCCCTGGCCGCATCGTGGGCTCGCTGGACAGCCCAGAGCTGCTCCGCCAGGTCCGTGCTGCGTAATGCGTCTTGTAGCCTGGCGGACTCTTGATCCTTGTTTGCGTGGGTCCGACCGCACGGCTTGGTCATTGGATCCGATGATTAAAAAATAAATCAAAATATGGGGTTTCGCCGCAACCACGGCCTCATCATTTGGCACGCCGAAATGGAGCCACTGCGAAATAATTTTTACCACCTGGGGATTCCTTAACGTGCACCTAAATCTACGTGCACGGGTATTTTTGCATTTCGCCCCCATCGAAACACTGCCGCCGTGGCCGGGATTCGTTACCGCGACCTCACGCTTAGCAACGTGACACCATAGCCACTAAGTAACCACGACGGGTGCCCCCCCATCGCCGACTATAGTGCCAGTATTGCCACTATCACTGCCGAATTGTTTGCTTTTCTGGCACAAGTTCGGCCCAATAAGCAGCTTCATTCTCTGCAGTTCGTCGCTTGGCTGCCTGAGAGAATTATTTCAATACTCGGCAAAATAACAGATTTCAGACATGCTGTAGAAGTGTTCTGCTTCAGAAAATTGCACAAATGTATAATCTGGGGGCATGTTCCTCTAGTTAATGGACATTCGGGATGAAAACATGGATACAGTTATTCGTGGACGGCCTGACTTTCGGCGAGCAGCTGTTGCCGACTGACCGGGATCTACGGCCAGGCAGGTTCGCCGTATTTCCACTAGGTTGAATACGTGTGCCGTCGGTGAATAAATCCATACGTTTTTTTTTCATCACACATGCCCATAAATTTGCGCTCCAGGCTTCCAGATTATGCAGTTTATATTTTGTAAGACAGGGATATTCAAGATGAACCTTGCAGATCTACGACCTTGCAGAGTTTTCTTTCTTTCTTTTTCTTCTCTTTTTTTAATAGTAAGGTTTGCTAGGTGACAACAGCAACAACAACAACAACAACAACAAAAATTTGAAATGCGCAACGCTCTGCATTGAGCAGGCACAGCAATAACGTCTCCGACAACTTGTCTGACATCCAACGATCGCAGTCGTCTAGTAGTTCCAGTTTCGTTAAAAACATTAATTGTTAGCACCTTATGTATGCTTGCGTCCTCCAGTGAAGAGTCACCAGCCGGACAGCTAATATACACTCTAAGAAGAAAAGGAGGAAATGAGGTATTGAGGTTACTCCTTTAGGGGAGTAACTGATCTGCCACAACCATTCCTCGCTTTAGGGGGTAAGTGCGAGGGGATGAATTGTTACTCCCCATGCGGTTACTCCTTCAGGGCTAACAGTATCCCTTTTCCGATCCTCAAGGGAGTAACGGTCATTCTTTCTGATGCTCCACAAAGGTTGAATTAATGAAATTAGGCATTTATACTCTGATAAAAAAATTACTGAGCTAAAGAAACAGATCCCGGAAAATAGGATCCGAACTCAAGTTCTGTCACTCAGAAGTCAGGTACTATTACCACGTAACCGCAGGAGGGTTTCTTTTCCTTTTTTTATTCTGAGATATCCTTTTTTCTATCTATCTATCTATCTATCTATCTATCTATCTATCTATCTATCTATCTATCTATCTATCTATCTATCTATCTATCTATCTATCTATCTATCTATCTATCTATCTATCTATCTATCTATCTATCTATCTATCTATCTATCTATCTATCTATCTATCTATCTATCTATCTATCTATCTATCTATCTATCTATCTATCTATCTATCTATCTATCTATCTATCTATCTATCTATCTATCTATCTATCTATCTATCTATCTATCTATCTATCTATCTATCTATCTATCTATCTATCTATCTATCTATCTATCTATCTATCTATCTATCTATCTATCTCATCCGAACACAGCCAAAATAAGTTGTTCTGATTATTGTTGCTACAGTGTATGGGTGCTCTACGATTGGGACCTCATAGCCCAGGTATCTCAGCTGCTCAATTCTCTCTCTGCAATTTTACGTTGTTTGAATGTACAGCAATATGCGTTTCATTGTCCTCCTTTTCCCAAACGTAAAGCCCATTCTGGTTAAGTGAAAGGATGATGTAACAGAACATAACAAGAAATCTCGTGATCAGACCCTCTGGTTCGCTTCAAAAAGAGAATCCTCGCTCACCCAACTTTTTTTATATATAGAGTCGCTTGCGTTGCCGCTGTTTTCAAGACTGTTTCGTTCTCCGCGCGAAAATAACAGGCGAGTGTCGTCTTCACCGAGACATGAATCAGGGTGACAGCTTTTGTCAAGCCTGTCTCGGCCCCGCCATACACGTGCCACAAGTTATCGCGTATTATCGCTCTTCTCCAGTTTCTAGCCGGTGCCTTATCGCCAGGCGTGGCTCATCGCGTTGCGCGGATTACTCAGGAAGAGTCCACAATCAGACTTCGCGGTAAATGTTTGCCAGAGACTGGTTCTCTAGCGCCTTTCGTTTTTTTTTTTTCACTGTGTCGCGCTGCACGCCATAAGCGAAACGGGGGCTTAAAGATGTCACAACGGCCATGATTGTTGAAATTGAGTCATTGCATTACGGTGGCAATAGAACAGAGAGTAAAGTTACTTAGTATAGTTGAAATGTAATGCGCTATAGCCAAAGTGCGGGAACGTTCATTGGATGGCAATCGTGTGAGGCCGAGCGCACGTTACGCTGACGCCATTTAATGCGCTCCTAGTTCATATGTTTTTACTTGCGATACTTAGGGACACACTTATTAACTGTAGCTAAGCTCGACGAGCGGCTCTAGCAAGGCAACTGTCTCATGTACATAAGCACTCACCACTTCTCTTTTCATCATCATCCATCCCAATACTTTCACTCCCCTTCTCTCTTCCCCAGTGCAGAGTAGCAGATTAGAGCGCACTAGCTCACGTCGACCTCTCTGTCTTTCCTTTGAATAAATTCTATTCATTCATATATATACTTAGTGTTTGCACGGTTTCGTAAAGCCTCTTGTCTGAAGCCTTTCATATGTTACTGTGCCTCCAAGACACGTGCTTAACTGGTGTTTTATTTGCAATAGCGAACTACGTTATTACTGTTTGCACTGGTTCGTATAATCTTGTGTGATACAGCTTGCGTACCGTACGTGTGTAACTAAAAAATGTAATCATCAAGAATAGGCGGGAGGCGAGGGGTGACGCAACGTTTGACACCGTGATCTCTGAGGCAACAGCCACCGTTACCCAGAGGCTCTCTAGCTGGAGCGCCCCGCAGCAAACGCAGACGCGTCAACACGACGCCTAGTAACTCTGCGTTTACCTATCGAACATGCACCTGGAACATTATTTGGTGAGCAGGTAAAAGTGTACGTCAGCGGCGCCATGTCTGCCCTATTTGGTATTGATTTGTGCTTGTCGTTTCGTATGCCTAATTCAGTATTTATTTTCACAGCTATTGTGAATCATCAAGATAGTCTTAGTGCCTACATTTTCAACGCTGAACATTTTCCTCTAAGCTGCGCTGTGTGACAGCAAATTTTCTGCAAGACAAAGAGGAGAAAGGGTGACAAACGCAAATACAAGTGAGCTTTCGTGCTGCGTCCATATATTGTCACGAATGTGTGGAAAGTACAACCGTATGAATAGTGGTGTGAGAAGGTAAAAGAACATCCAAGCAAAAATTCGCATGAATCAATTAACACTAATTTGTATTGCTGAAAGAGGAGGCTGATATTATTAAGTACAGCCACCGTCACGGCCTGTCTAGAGCATGACAGTGGTGCTTTTCCGAGGAATTTGGCGCTGCCTACAGGAGGAAGCTGGAACAACACAGTTGCTCCTGAGCATGCGCTGCCTTGTAGGCAGGACTTCGACACTCGCGGTCATAGCCATGAACCTTGTGCATGTGCGGATTCAGCAGGCATGCGAGCACACCCCGTACGTTAAAACATTGCGGGTGCTTCTGTATGAAGCCAAAACTGGCACAACGCTGCGTTATTTATATCTCTGTATGCTTCAGGAAATCAGTTGTGTCAGGGCCAGCACAGAAGTTAAAGCGGCATGCTTAAATGCCAGCGCTTCTGATGTGAAAAATACTTGTGTCGTTATAATGCAAAGCGGGACATGAATAATAATGATAATAATAATAATAATAATAATAATAATAATAATAATAATAATAATAATAATAATAATAATAATAATAATAATAATAATAATAATAATAATAATTGTTGTTGTTGTTGTTGTTCCTAAGCATTCGTGCCGTATTCATCATCAATCACCAGCTCATATGGACAAACCGTACAAGCGCATGGTTTCTTCTCAATTGACGAGTGGTTGCGTAGCAGGCAGCACTGATCAAGAGCCGTTCCTGCTGCGATGACCTCACAGTCTTGCAGCTACCGCGGTTCCCCCTCTCATCGAGCAGAATTGTCAGGAGCGGCATAAGGGTGCGCATGGCTATTACTGGGAGTGTCGACGTCCTGTCTACTCGGTAGCGCATGCTCAGAAGCAACTACGTGGTTCCAGCTTCCTCCCTGTAGGCAGCGCCAAAGGCCTCGAAAACGCACCGCTCCCGCGGCACTAGACAGCCGCGAAGGGAACTTCACAGGCTTATGCATGAAAAAGAAGGTGGGTAAAGGGAATACAGAGTGTTCAGGAACACGTTTACGCGAAGACATCGCCAACAAATAAGCAAAACGGGGAAGGAGTTTTATCTATGATCCGATATGGACCACAGTCAGTTGCACTTCGCTCCTCGAAGAGGCAGGTCCTGGACCGAGTGAGCTCCTCAACAACACTTTTCAATGTGGCGAGTGTAATTTGAATTATGGGTCCAAGACCTCAAAAATTCGGGGATATGGGACCCAAATCGCCACTGACTTTTTCTTTATTCACATTTGTATAAGAGTTTGCAAGGGACTACGTACTGCTACTTCAACGTTTGCTCATGCCCGCATATTGATTTACTATACAGGCGATGAGAATCCCAATCCAATTATTTTTGTTCAATCTCACTCTCTCCTCATCTTATATCTTTCTCTATCTCTTCCTGAAGTGGGTTTCATGGTTCGGTACGCTGACTGATGCCTGTTGACTAATCGTAGAGGACAGACGCGAAGTAGCTTGTAGCCGACTTCGTTCATATTCTTGTCGTGATCGATGTGTTAATAGTTCAATTCACAATGTGCGCATCAAGTGTTAGCTGCTAATTAATTTTCCCACATGTTTTCTCCTGCGTGAACTCTAATCGACGAATTATTGTTCCAGAGCAAACGTGCTTGGCTAACTCCCAGATGACAGCAGAAGAGAGCGCCACCGTAAGTGTCATATATAGGTGATACGGAGCTTTAGTATTGCTTTTATTACCGCATGGTGTCGCATATTGGCTTGTAATATGTCTTGCGCAATTCACCAGACTAGTACAGTGAGATTTGGACATAAAAGGGCTACTAAAGAGTCACACTTAAACCGTTTAGACTGTGTAAGTGTACTTTTAAATGAAACTTTCCTTCATTTCGACGTGTGGAGTCGATTACTAGAAAACACGAAAACGAAGCTTCGTCTTCTTTTTTTTCTTTTTTTTGCGCCGGTATCCTTGGTCCAGTACTAATACTGTAACACCATGAATTGTATATGATTTTTCACTTAGCTTCATCGGATATTTTCTTCGGTACCCTCGTCCTGCTAAAAAAAAGACGGTAAAGCATTCAGGGGATTATTAGCTGCACCATACATCTGGTCCTTGTGGCTACTGTGCACGCCGTAATTATGAGCCTTAAGAATAACCTCGAGGACTTCCTCAATTATTGTTCGTATTGTGTCAGCCCTGCAAATATACACGTCATCGTTTACGTAGTTGTTTATGTCCCCATGTCAACATCACCCACTACTCGAATTCAGGACTCTCCTTCCAGTGGAGGATGCTGAAGTTCAGCTGAACGAGAGCACCTGTTCGTTTTAGGCGGATTATTTTTTACCCTGTGTCTGTATCAAACCAAACGGGTGTTCGCCCGCGGGGTTCGTGACATGCGAAAATTTGGCTTAACCGGGTTCGCCTTAACTGAAGTGTAGTGCGTACAGTCGAACACCTTTTACAACGAAGTGTCTTGGGCTTCCGAAATTATTCGCTATACATGTCACTTCATTGCAAATTCTGCGCACTGCACGACTCACAATATACCCTGGAGATAATTATCCTTACACAGATCATTTCGTTTAGAGGCGTTCGACTTCGCATACATCTGAAGCTAAACATGCACGAAGGATGCCGCCTTGTGGTGCACCAATCAAAACACACTTTACACCGCCGTCTAAACAGTGCAATAGCCATGTGATTCTGCGAGAGGCTCAGTGACGTCCCCTCCACGTGCACACATTGTAATTCCAGGTGCTGAACCTCCAGAGACAACAAGCCGAAGAGCGCGGGTCTCGCCCGGTGAGCATGGGCGAGGGTAGAGTGCAGTCGCGCTCGTCACGCCTCCCAACGGCGCAGTGCGGAACTAGTGGCATGAGCTGGAGAGCGAACATGGGAGGCCGGCTGCAGCTAAAGACTGGACACCTGGGTGACGGCCGGGCATCGCCAAGGCCACCATCGCCGGCGTCACCTTCATCAGTCTATTTCTTGCCCACTGCGTGACAAAAGTCACTCGCGGTTATCTGCAATTACCAAAGAGATGTTACCTACGAAAATCACTGGAAGAAGCTCCAGCGCGGTGATCGTGAAATCAGCTTTTAGAGGAATGATGGATATAGTGCATCGATCTGTTCTACATTAAGCATTGGGGATTGAGACGTTCCCGTGGCAGTATTTACTGCACTTCGTCTTTCTAGATATCCAAGTACTCCTACTTTCCTAAAGAGGCGAGGGTCACGCATGTTTCGAAGCACACGCATTTCCATTGCGACTCGTTGCACTTACAGGATAATATTGGGTTACATTTGCAAGATCGGAAAGCCGTTTGATACCACAAGGACAAAACGCGAGCCTACTCGCGTATACTACAGCCAATCACTCCCATGCCACATGGCTTATAGCTGCCACACTCTTAGCTCCGGTAAAACGCAAGGGCCAAGCTTTCACCTACTAATTTCTTGTAACAATTTCTATGCTGATATCCTCTGAATTGCGTCAGCCGATCGCATCCTCTAACCACGAAATTTCGCATCGCGCAACATCATCACATTCTGTGCGGTTTTAGACCACGTGTTCCTTCCCTCGGCACCCACCCCGTTCCATCTGCCAGTCCACCGCTTATATCATCTATGCGTTACGCCATCTAGCCCGCTGTATTCCTTCTAATTTCTAACAGAATGTGAGCTGTTCCCTGTTAGCTCGCAATTTCGTACTGCCCTCTGGCACGCTATACTCAACGCGTTGGGTGAAAGATAAGTTGATGCATACCGCGAACACGCGAACTAACCGTCTCAGGTGCGCACGTAGACCAACAGGCACGTTAAAGGTATTCCGAAACACTCCGTTAACACCTGTATTTCACAACGAAAGCTATAGAAGCGTGCAATTCTTTTCGCCCAACTCACAGGCGCTGGTTCATCGCGGGTCGAGATTGTTCCGCGGGACGAAGGCGGTGTCGTAATGCAAATGGAGCTCGGCCTTCGGACACTGTATGCAGCAAGCGGTGGCTTCCGACACGCGGGAATTCTGTATGGCTGCTATTGGTACGTGTGTTAAAGTGTGAAGGGCATAGTAACTCGGGTTAGGAAAGGTTGCTGATCGAACCATCGGTCTCGCACCCGGCGAAAAGTTAATTCGATTACCCGTTTTCAGAACAGTATATAAAGAAATACGATTCTGCGATGGGCGTCGACTTGGAAAACTAATAATGCTCGTGTGTCGTAAAGTGACTTCAGTTTCCTTTAAGTTGTTTCCTCCATTTTAAGGACCATTGGCTGGTCCTTAGAGAGACACTCGTCAACCACCTTAAAGGGAGCATAGCTACTGAAGGCGCCCTACACAGCCTACATGGTGTTCTTCTTTAGCTGCACCAAATTTTCAAAATTTCCTGCGGCACATAGCACATTTCTAATTATTGGGTCAAAAAATTCGATGAGGCGGTCGTTACTTCTACGATAAATCAAAATGATTAATTGAATAATAATGTCATTACACTAATTTTCTTTTAATAATTATTATATCGCACAAACATCAATCTACGAATTGTAGCTAGCCAGAATGCAAGGCATGCCGACTTAGAACGAATATTCAGAACTACACCAATTTCTAGATGTTTACTTTCAAGGTATCCGACGAAATACACTGACGTTCCAGTTTCGTGCTTCGGTGCATAAAACAACGTTTTGTTATCGAAGTGGAACAGCAGCATATATTTACCTCAACACTGAAGGCGCATATCTCAAGACCGGTGCCATACTAAGAATTCTTTGTGTGTCGATATGCCTTGCATACTCAGTAGCTACAATCCGTAGATTTAAATATGTGCCGTGAAGTAACTAGTAAGAAGCTTAACTAGCATGGGTATGGTAAATATTCAATTAAACATTTCGATTTCTCGTTGAAGTAATGGCCTCGTCATCGAGTCATTTCGATCAATGGTTAAAACTGGTAAATCTACTCCAGGCAATTCTTTAAAAAATTTGGTGTAGCTAATAAAACAAAACTGCATTCTCGCTTTGTGTTACAGGTTGCAGTGTTACAAGTGATGCACATTGTTTAACACTCATCCATGTTTTGGGCTTACTATGTGTTTTTTACTTGTAATGTCTCCCAATTCGATTGCCTTATAACGGGCGTCCGTATGTAAGGTAGAAAAATGCCCTTTCCTTCTCTCTCTCTTGAACCTAGTGAAAACGGGGAACATATGAACCTCAACTTCGACAATGCGCAAAGCGTAGAGGAAACGTTGACGACAGTGCGCTTCGTCTGTTGCTATACGAGACAACTAACCAAAACGCTTCTACAGTTTAATTCGTACTCACGGTTATGAATCTGTCACTGTTCTTTTTTTCTCACTTGTCCTTTCTTTTTCAGTACCAGCCGACGGACGTTCTGGAATACGTTGTAAGTTCGCCAATTTATGAAAACTTTCACTAAGCTCAGCAGGATTTTACGGAGGATAAAAAAAAAAGCTACACTTTACGAAATCAACTAAGGATGTTAGTTACGGAAATAGTTTTACGGAAAGCGCATTGCACAGTTTGGGGAAAACCAGCACACCGTATACTTCTGGTAGTGAGCGACAGCCTTGTTTATTGTATGTACTATACGTAATCGTCAAGCCATCGCGATAAACAATGGTTTTATCACCGCGTTGCCTTGTTCAGCCTATCTGCACCTCAAAATGTATAAAACACAGCTGCAGCTGTTATACTAAGCCTTTTCTTTCAGGTTTAAGATCACTCCATTGGATGAATAAATCAAGGAGTCCAGTCCTTTCATTTTCCCTAAAGAGCTGTATTTTATACACTTGGTTGCCTAGCCCAATTTTTCGATTAAGCAAGCTCACTTCGTGCTTAATCTACCGGTATCAGTAGTGCGACGAAATCGCCCTTTGTGGCGCTGAGTTTGCTCAATCATCACTTCGTTTCGCTTACACGTTATGCATCCCTTCTTTCCCTTCGTTATTTCAGGACAGTCACGCACCCAGCACCGAGATAGCCCAAGGAATCAGGTCGAAGTTCCAGGCGTTCACGGTGAGTGCCTAGTTTCGCAGGCGCTAGCTGGGCAAGCACCAGCAGTGATCTCCTGGTCACTGTGGAGTGAGTGAGTGAGTGAGTGAGTGAGTGAGTGAGTGAGTGAGTGAGTGAGTGAGTGAGTGAGTGAGTGAGTGAGTGAGTGAGTGAGTGAGTGAGTGAGTGAGTGAGTGAGTGAGTGAGTGAGTGAGTGAGTGAGTGAGTGAGTGAGTGAGTGAGTGAGTGAGTGAGTATTAAAAACGGTCATGCCAAGTTGAACGATTTGTTGTGTTTGTGTGTTGGACACATATGTTGCCTGCATAGTTGTGTATGCGTATTCTCATTTGATTTCCTGACGATTGCGTTTATGTGTTAATTTTGCTTACAGACCTGTTTCGCTCAAGAAACGGCAAAATTGATGCTGTTCGGTCCTCAAACTCCGTCATGAATCGTCGTTTCCAAGCAAGCAAAACATGATATAAATGTATTCACAGAAGACAGCGCTCAACGTACGTCTTTCTAATAAACGAGGTGATGAAGATGAGAATTTTCGCCCCCTTTTCTTTTTCTTCCGACATCGACAGAAAGGTCTCATTGCGCAAAAGTATGTATATGCAGAGTTGTTTTTGTTTCTCTTTATATTTTTTTGTCTGTGCCACATAAATGAGATGCTTCGCTCACGAGCAACAAAGAAAGGCAAGTCTTCCATTAATAAAGCTATATACGGTGACCTATCGAAACGTCGGCTGGCTTGTCTGAGACGCCCTAACTTGGTGAGCGGCAGTGTCTCGGTTCATCTTTTAATTCATGCATACCTCATAGACCAGAATCCGTTGCTCTCGTACACCCGCTTAGAGGAAGCGCACATAATCTCGACCCTAGTGACCTGCTATCGGTGCAGCCCAGGCTGGGCTGCCAATTCAATCACGGGGCAGCAGACGACAGAACCATGGCGAGCGAACAATGGCGGCCAGCGCGCGAGTGAAGACAGGCTGAGGGCTATCGCGGATTGTTCTTTCCGTAGAGTTTCCTACAATCTACTAGGGGGAACTCTGGCGCTGCAATCGTTGAGTCACCACTGGAATGATTAGAAGTACATGGATTACGCTTTCTAGGCTTCATTCTCATAAATTTCAGAGCAATCTATACTTTTTTAAGCGCAGAAGACATTGCGTACACTCACAATCGCTACTAATTGCAACGGTTCAGCTCGTGGCACTGACAATTACCGTTTCAACGCGTCTCGAGACACTGACCAGCTAAATATACCTGGTAGCGAAGCTTCCATAGGAGCCCATACTTTCAAAACATGGCGGTTCATCGGCGGTTCATGGGGCTTAGCGCCATTTGTATGTGGAGGGAACACTTCGGGCGGAAGAAAAAATAATGGGACGCCCCATCCGTTGAAAACAGAGGTGACGTCATTTTGTTTTCAAAGGCGCGAAACTCGTTTTGTTGGCCCGTCTTTAGAGCTATATATTCAAATGCCCCGCCATTAGACTTGATGGGCGTTTCGAACTTTCAGTGCGGAAAGCGATGCGGGGAAAGACCAGCCGTACGGTTGTCGAAATCGTACCCCTGCACGGAACATACTTTCTTTGGAGGCCGATGAAAACTTTAGGCGGAGAGTGCTGGTCCTATCGTCAGACGCCCCGCCCGTCGGCCAGCGCAAACAACAATTATCCAGCGGTCGTAACCCACTACTGCTGACTGAACATGTTTAGAAGCGATGAAGCTGCCCGCGTCACCAAATTCAGACAAGCACTGACAAGCAAAAAAGCACAACGTGTGAGGGGGGCGTATTTCAACAGGTGAACTTTACGAGCGTGCTTTCTTGCACATCTCAAGAGCTGCATTGGATTGCGAGCGATAACGGGGTCAACGCCCCCTGTAACAATGGGCGCGGAAAAGAAATGTACGTATTTTAATAATGAAATTAAATAAACTTGTATTTTCTTAACGCGTCACGAATATACAAAATTGACCAGAAATTTTATTTTCTTTGAATGAATCTAACTCTGTCTCACTTGAAATAAAAAGAAAAACGCTTTTTTTCTTTTCCAATGTTTGTTCCCTTCAAACATAGTCGCGCTTCAATCACTGCTCCCATAAGCACCTTTGCTGATGTCGGTCACAATTTCTACTGAACTGCTTTTCGCCCGAAGGTTCGCGACCTACTTGGATCGATCTTGGCACCGACTTCCCCACAATAACTTCATAAGGGCGTATAAATCAATATGTCGCTTATTCATGCATGCCGTGGCGTGATGATTTCAATATCGGTCCTGTGTGCTGGAGGTCCGGTGCTCAAATCCTGCCGTCGGACAGTTTCAATAATGTTTATTTAATTATTTATTACACAGTACATTGTTGAAAATGATGAGCTTACAAAGTCGCGAAGCCGCTTGAAGCCGGAAGGACGAAGTTTAGGCAAATCTATGTAGTTCCCATAATTCCCTCGCTGGCTCCACCGTAGACTTTAGCGCCATATTTCTCTCTAGCAATTATTGTATGAAACTCTGGAACTATTTCGCTCTCTCTGTCAGTTTCCGCAGCACACGACAAAATATGGTGGCTGCATAGAAGTGCTTCAAGTTATGGCTCATAAAAGTTACGAACAGTTCGAATGCATCTGTCGTTAGAGCTTTAGTATAGCGTTCCGATCGCTTACTATGGACGCTTAGAAAGCAGCTATGGCTTTCATTGTCTACATGCACTTCCTCAACAAGACCTTCCGGGGAGCTTCCATATCCCCAGCACAATGCCAATGATGATAACGATTTCTAATGGCATCCCCCTCTAATAAGGATAGCGACACATAGTCATCTAGCCCTCGTAATCTGCTTATGTCTTAAGATTTCGTATCTAGAAATCTGTCTACCACCTGTATTTTGTAAAATTACCTATGCATGCAACCTCCCATCCTATCTCCTCCCTGCCTTGTTTCCGCAACTACTTTAGACGTCTCTTGCCTATCTCGACCACTTACTAGTTAACGCTGCTATGAGCCATGAAGCCCAGCGCCTATGGAACGCGGACGTTCCGTATATGGTCCTGGTTTAGCTTAATATCCTTGCATCCCATTAGAATCTGCTAAGTCCAACCTGTTTCTTTTTTTCTGCAGCGGACAGATTCCTCACCCAGTTACGAGTATTTGCTCCTATGTGCTTTCTTTTTTTCTTTTCTGCTAGGGCGGCCAGCTCGGACTTCAAGAAGCAAGGCACTTCCCCTTGTGTTGACAATGCTAAACGCTGTGCCCCTCCCCGACCTCCCACCCTACATCAGATAGATGAAAATCATATCCCTTCTTCAGGAAAGGGGCTGGGTGGAAAATTCGGTTGAAAACGGCAAAGATTCTGGCGGTGTGTGGTGACTAGACAAAAATGCAGCTATACGATGCAATCAGCTGACGCAATACACAGTACTCGGCATAAGGGCTTCGTACAAGAAATTGTTTTACTCGGTGACATTTTAAGAAATGAAAGGTTACGTGCCCGCTGCCCAGCTGAAACACAATTTGCGTAGATACACCAGCTAACGAGGTTCGCGTGCTTACCTGACGTCGAGTGGTTTCGCGTCTTTGAAGCAACTGTTCCCTTCGCACAGATTGCTTTTGAGTCACTGGTTTCAGGACGAAACCGGAACGTCTAGAGAATTTTGGTGAGTGATCCTGATACGAGCGAAAGGGTAAATTTTATCTCGTAACAACAAGCTTTTGTTTTCCAATTAGCCAAGTATTTACATTAGCAGAGCAAATTGTGAGTGGACTCCAGCTGTATGTGAGCGGACTCCAGCTGTCTCAACTCTCTTTCCGAAGTGAAAGGCAGGGGCACTGCGTTTTTGTAGGTCGAGCTCGTACTGAATTCTTAGGCTGTTACCGTACTACTCTAGCGATTTACGAGAGCTGCAAGTGTGGGTTTAGCCAGCATGGTAATGAGATGGGAAGCACATTAGTTGGCCTAAAATTTGTCCTTCTGACTCCAAACGTCCTTGTGACTTTGGGAATTGAACAAAATATCGAGTTATAAGGGCAACAACCCGCAATGACTGTCCGCGTGCGCAGAAAGCTAAGGCCTTCTTGTGTTTGGAAAAGTATTACTACATGCAAATTTAGGAAGACTTAAGGGCAGTAAATAATGGCACACGAACGTATCATTTCCATGGTACCTTGCTGAACAATCGCAGCACTAGAGCGTCTTCTAGTAATTATTGTAAGTAACTCTATGGTAATTATACTTCGCTACGAGAGGCGTTTGTCCTGCAGCGGATACAATAAAAACGCTGATGGCTGATCATGACGATGACGATGATGCTGGCAGTAGCGATCGCTGGCACTCACCATGATCTCAAGTTTTTCGCTATAGCCAGCGTTTCATGTGCTCTCTCTATCTCATTCAAGTATACTCCATTTCAAACATCAGGTACAACGCTGTGGAACCAAGGAGTTCGGTTAAGAAAATGTATCACTGCGCGCTTTGCGTCCATGCTTCGCTGCGCGCCAACAGCGTTTGCTCGGGCGAGCGTGCACGTGAGCCCGCCGCGGCGGGATGCCGATAAAGAAAGAACGAAAACAAACGCAACGCAAAACAAACTGTTCTATATCAATGCATTAAGTAGCCGTACGAGTACACCACAGCTTGTTTGTTTTTACGGATTAAAACTCTTTTTTAATTCAATACTACGCCTATATGAAGAACAGTTTCGAGATCAGGAACATCGAACTACTCGTAAGTGCGGAAGCAGCGACTGCCAAAAAGTATCTCTAGCTTCCACAGCGTTGCACCTTATCTTTGAAACGGAGCATAGTTCCACGCTGGGCCGTTGGGAGGCACGTCGAGCGCGACTGCATGCTACCTGTCGCGAAGCTCACCGGGCAAGACCCGAACCCTTCGGCTTGTGTTCTCTGGATGTTCAGCAACCGGAATTACATTCTGTGTACGTCGAGGGGACGGCACTGAGCCATTCACAGAGTCGCAAAGAACTATCGAATGCAGTCGGCAGTTCTGCCGCGAAAATAATTTACTCGGCTACACGGCGCACTAGCGCGCTCTGTAAGGAATTACAGCATTTGGTGCACAGGGACTACCTTTTGCTCTGCTGAGTGTAGCGGCCCGAAGCGGCCTTGATAAATTCACTGCAAGGCGGAATCCGTGATGCCTAGATATAAGGCACTCGCCTTAAGAACAAATGCCGCGCCGATCAGCGCAGCCGTCGTAACGCGTACTGAATGAATTATGGTGTTTTACGTGCCAAAACCACTTTGTAATTATGAGGCACGTCGTAGTGAGGGACTCCGGAAATTTTGACCACCTGGGGTTCTTTAACGTGCACCTAAATCTAAGTACACGGGTGTTTTCGCCCTTCTCCCCCATAGGAATGCGGCCGCCGCGGCCGGGATTCGATCCCGCGACCTTGTGCTCAGCAGCCCAACACCATAGCTACTGAGCAACCACGGCGGGTGGTAACGCATACTAGCTAACGTTCAAAACGCGTGCGCCCACAATAACCGGGGCCCTAGTTCTTATTTCCACAATAGCCGCGTGATGCGCCACGATCAATTCGCCCGCTGGTCTGTATGAGAGGGTCCGCTCTTGTCAGATGTCCTTCTCTATAAGATACACCGTCTATACTCCGTTTCGTATATCAGGTGCAACGCTGTGGAGGCTAGGGATACTTTTTGCAGTGGCTGCGTTCGCGCTTAGAAATAGATCGGTGTCTTTTGACCCCTTTTTGTGAAAACGTTCTTTATATAAGGTCCGTTGAGAATGAAAATAGGAATTTAGCCTTAGACGCAGGGAAATCATGCGCTTATTCGGCTACTAACACGTTGTTTTACAACAATTTGCTTTTTTTTTTATCCCGTCGCTGCAGCCTCACGCACATGCTCGCGCGAGCAAACACCGCTGGCGCCCAGCGAGGCATAGACGGATCACGCGGAGTGAAAACATTTAGATTACGCACCTCTTGCGTACCT
This sequence comes from Dermacentor albipictus, assembly GCF_038994185.2. Taxonomy (NCBI): domain Eukaryota; kingdom Metazoa; phylum Arthropoda; class Arachnida; order Ixodida; family Ixodidae; genus Dermacentor; species Dermacentor albipictus. Next base: position 98,844,225 of record NC_091822.1, read on the forward strand.
ACCACGGTGTTTCGAAGGTAGTACAGCGATTTTGTTCTACATAACACTGTTACTGGAAGCAATCTTGACGGCAGCGCTGCGAAGATACTACATTGTATAACCTCCATAGTTCTTCCGGTTATCTACGTAAAATAGTTTGTAAACTTCGTGGAGCGTCAGCACTTTGGAAAAATTAAAAAAAAAAAAATTATTGGGTTTTACGTGCCAAAACCACTTTTTGATTATGAGGCACGCCGTAGTGGAGGACTCCGGAAATTTCGACCACCTGGGGTTCTTTAACGTGCACCTAAATCTAAGCACACGGGTGTTTTCGCATTTTGCCCCCATCGAAATGCGGCCGCCGTGGCCGGGATTCGATCCCGCGGCCTCGTGCTCAGCAGCCTAACACCATAGCCACTGAGCAACCACGGCGGGTTGGAAAAATTAACGCGCAGTGAAACGAAATTCAACTTCGCGCACATACCTTTTATCGCGGTGCTTTTATAGCATCATGAAATAGGTAGCGTCGGTCGCTAATAGAAACTTCAAAATTGCAGGGCATTTAGGTATATCTACGCGAATGAATGCGAAAGCGTTGCAACGTGTCTCGGACGTGGCCTCGGCCTCGTTCGCGTACTTGCGTGGACGTCCAAACGAGCCGGCCGGAGCTATTCACTGAGAAGTCGCAGTCACAGGCTCGTCCGTCGGAGCGCACAACAGAACTCGCCGAAATCACCGCACCGACTGGTAGCGCCGCGACGCCATGCGTAAGTAAAGATGGACGGATGGATGGATGGATGGATGGATGGATGTTATGAGTGTCCCCTTTGGAACGGGGCGGTGGGTTGCGCCACCAAGCTCTTGCTATTATACTGCCTAATGTCCTACCTAGCTTAAACAATAAAAAAATAAAAAAAACACTATGAACCTCCCCAACCAAATTTTCTGATCCCCTATTGCGAACTGTGCTTTTGTACGTCTCCGTTTTTTTTGTCCTTTCCCTACTTTTATTCCACCAATCCTCCAATCGCGTCTTACTAATCCCTATTGCGGACATGCTTACTTTTCCACGACTCTCGCTGAACCCAAGGGCTTCAAGGAGGCCAGTGGTGCTTAAATCGACCGCGGGATAGACGTCTTCACATTCTAATAAAGCATGATGCATAGTTTCCCTAGCTTTACCGCAGCAAGCGCATGCTTATTCTTCCTTCTATATCTCGCTTTATAGGTGCGTGTTCTAAGGCATCCCGATCTCTCTTCGAAAGGTAATGAGCTTCCCTTTGAGTTATCACAAATTGTTTCTTTCCTGATTTCCTAAAGCCTAAAACGCCGACAACGCCACCTGTCGCCAAGAGTGCGAAGCGTAAGGGGGCTCGGGCGAGCATTGTACCATACGTGTTCTGTGGTTCTACCGTCTGCGCCTATGCGCTTGCTGTCCTGTTTGCGTTCTTGATCGGGATTTAACGCTTGTGTCAGCCTTTAGCGATGTCTTGGAGCCACTTTCCGTAGTTGGGTGCTTTAATACGTACAAAAAATCGCCAGGCACCCACTTAGTTGCCGGTGCTGCTTCACGAGAAAGAGCGACGGCGGCTGGCGGTCGCGGCTGTTCGACGAAGATAAGCAATAGCGCTTCGTTTAGTGCAGTCTTAAACACTGCAGCCACTAAGCAACCACGGCGGGTCGTTTAAACTTGGTCGCCTCGTTTACAGTCCAGAAGATACAACAAACTTTAGGTTGTTGTTACTGATGAGACGGGATGCCCCCCTTTGAAAAAAAAAAAGGATGCGGAAAGCTAAGTCAGAGAATGCGAAGCGAAGCTGTGGAGAGAGAGAGAGAAAAAGGTTAACCATAGGCGAGTTTCCGGTTTTCTACCCTGCACTGGGGTGGGGCATAGAGGGTTTGTAAAGGAGAGAAAGAGCTAGAGGAGAAAGAAAGAAATAAGCAACTGAATAAAAAAAGAAACTGGTAACAGAAAAGGCGTCCTAATCACAGGCGTTTACACAGGCCGGTCGACCTCAAGAAGCGCAGTAGCGCCTGCACGTCCTTCTGATGGGATGTTAAGTCGCGTAGATGTTGTAAAATTCTTTCTTCCGACAGCGGCTGGTCGTCGAACTGGTTCATTACGATGAAAAGCGATTGTTTCTGCACACTGTACTGCGGACACTGGCATAGAACATGACGAATGGCGAACGTGGCGAAGCTGCTAAACTCCCCTTGTGTTTAGACACTTTGAACAAAGGGCTTCATATTAAAAAGAAGGTGATGGCGCCTACAAAAAAAGCGTCACGGAATCTCCCATGCGTTGCACGAAATGGGCTTTGCTCTACCTATCGATGGCACTGAAATGCGACTTGCGGCGTAGGACGTTCGGTGTACGCTCGCTTCAGCCATCTGCATGTTGATTGTACAACCTGGCGTCTGTGAGCATTAAAGGCTTTTCACAGGGCATTCAACCTCGTTTTGAATGCCTCTTAATATCACTTCGCGGTTGTACAAAACGCCTGAACTTCGAAGCCCTGATGTCTGCAATTAATGCAGATTCACTTTACCCCAGCTGTGTCGTGCATTGTGGTCAATTCTGAAACCTTCATGTTTCTTTTTCTTTTTTTGTAGCTTAGTTTACTTGCTAGTGGTGCTAGCGAGTTCTTGTTCTCTTTTCCTCCTTTTGCATGAAGTGGGTCTATATGAGGCACCCAATGTTGTGAGGCGGTGGGGGAGGAGGGAAAGCAGGGGGGGGGGGTCTACTTCGGCTGCAACTGCGCATGTGGCGGCTGCACGTGGTCGCCCCGCCGTCCTATGAGAGCGGTGTGCGTTGGGGGCATAGTTTAGCTGCGTTGGTGGCTCGTAGCTTGCTGTGTGCTGTGCGTTCTCGGCACTCATTTTTCGTTGAAGCGATATACAGCACGAACGTCACATCGCTCGCTGCTGCTGCCGCGTTTCCTCACGGCAACGTTTTGACGGAGAGTTTCCGCCGTCATCGACTCAGGGGTGTTTACGCTTACTTGTGCGCTTGTGACATCATGCTTGTTAATTTAGTCAGTTTGCCTATGTTTAAACTATTATATGGCTGAAAAAACTACTATCCTTACTCCGCATGGCTGTCCACTAATTTGCTATAGCAATCGATGCTTCGCCTTAGGGCGAAAGGCGACTTTTTTGAAAGTCAACCATTTACTATGTTTACAGGAACCTACCTGAGAAATTTCACGTCAATCCGTGCATTTTACGACATGTTTTTACTCTTTGTGCCGTCAGCCATTTTTGTCACAATAACACGGTCACGCCACCGGCTAAGACAGATTTTCGCGTCGTGCGGCATATAATGCTTTCACATTAAAAGGTCAGTCTGCAGGCACTGGCAACTACCGGATGACCATTACATTTTGTCTTATTGCGTTATGGCGTGTAGAGCACTTTAATGCGATAGCAACTACACGTACTCTCGAAGCGCGTTCTCGCCGTTGGCATTGTCGAGGTGTCTCGATATCGGTGCATGTGCCGCTCGCGCACGCCATAGAGTTTCTTACGAAATGGCGCGCGGAATCTGCAGAGACGCCCAGTGCATTTGGCAGCGTATAGAACACGGCCGTCACAGGAGTTCATGCACAACACTAAGAACGTCCCTCGACCAAGGAAAGTAGATGACAACGCCTCCCCTGCACAGAAGTTGTCATTGGACTTACAGTTGACGCTCCACGGCAATGCTGAAGTAGCTTAGTGCCATCCCCACTCGAGGGGCTGCGCTGAGCTCAACTCGGCGGAGCTCAGCGTCGAGTCGAGGATGGTTTGAGAACACGGGGGTGAACACTGCGGTCGCTGTCGCTTTTTCGGCCTTAGGGCGAAACTGGCAATTTTCTCTTTCTCGGAGTACACACACAAACGTGCGGTGTCCACTGCTAGCCAAATCCCACGGAGGTTGTCCCAGCCGACTCCCATGGCCTGGCGCCGTCGCGCTATATCTCGAGCCATTCGGGATCCCTCTTGTGGGCCTCCTCGTGAGAGGAAAAGGGCAGTCGACCGGAAAGGAAGAGCGACCGGCAGTGCCTCCGAGTCTTCCACGTAGCGGTCCGACGGCGAGGACAGCAGGTGCTGGTCCCAGGACCTGTACGTGAAAGCCGGTGGAAACGCGCCGCCGCACTCACTTGCGAGACGATGTCGAAGCGGCGTCAAATGGAGGCATTGGGGAGAGAGCGCACGAAAGCACTGGTGAAGGGTCGAGACTTCAATAGCGTTTGTAATAGAAGGCTTTAATTTTACTAGCTTGACCCTGGATAAAATTAAACTTTACATACTTGCGTGCATGTGTAAGCGTACGATATCGAAGCAAAGTTGGGTTGTACACCTAGATACTCTGTTCGGGAAGCTTCCTGTTCATGGTCCCAAACCACCCCTGTTTTAAGAATGAGTCAACAACATACTCTATGCTCCCATTGATAGTTTTTAAAGCGATGCTTTCTTTTCCTCTTCCTTCGGCTTTCCCACTGCTTCTGCTGCTGCTGTGGACTACTGTTGCTGTCGTGCACACCACGTCGGAGGTTGGTTCAGACCGTGCATATAGATGACAGGCGCGAGTCAGAGAGGAAAGGCGACGAGAGAAACTCGTTTTCACCCCTTCACGTCGAATGTGCACAATGCCCTCTGGAGCTAACTGGCTGTCGCCACATTAGCCGCTTGACAGCTGCAATTATCCGTGACTCCCCCCCGAAGAATCGCAGAAACTGCAGCGCTTCCCTTTCTACTAACGTGCGAGGCCAGAGGGGACGCAGATAGGACTGTAGAGAGAACAGGAGAAGAAGGAGAGGGAGGAGAAGAGGCAATTTTCATATAAGAGAAGGTGGGGAGGCAACGTGAGGGCAAGGATACCCCTCTACTATAAGACAACGGTTGGGGGGGAACAGGATAAACTTAAGTTCAAGGTACAGTACAGTAGGTTGCTGCGACACGGGCGAAAAAGAAAACGCACGTGCACTTAGATTTTGGGACACTTTAAAGAATTAATCCGGAGTCCGCCACTACGGCTTGCCTCATATAGCGAGTGTGGTTTTGACACGTACAGCCCCATAACCCAATTCAAGTTGAATACTTCTGTCACAATGCAATGTGCCATGTGAGGCAATGACTATGCTCGACCTGCTCAGAGGTTATGAAATGTGGCGCACAACAACGCCTCAAGAAAACACCTCTCCCCGTTCTGTTCTGTGTACTACGTAGACAAACAGCAGTGGTGCACGCAAGCAGGGGCGTAGCCAGGGGGGGGGGGGGCTTATGGGGCTCCAGCCCCCCCCGAAATGTTTCGTGCTGTCCATGCGCCGCCGACCAAAGCAAGCCCCGGCGCCGGAAATCATTCTGGATTTTGTCTAGAACGTATTTTTCACGCTCGAAAAGCCATTTCACCGCAAAAATTGTGAACTCTTGCTGGATTTCGCGGCAATGCCCATGCACTTGGAGTCACATAACGCAAGCAGCCCCTTCCAAGCAAAAAGTTTCAAGGACGTTTTGATGGCGAACGGGCGCGCCGGGGCATCTCGCGGAGACCGCGGAATCTACATTCTATCATGAAATCTACGAAGCGCGTGGATGTCAATTCCGAAACTTTATGGGTATAAAGTTCTCATAAACATTTGATGTGGAAAGTGCATTGACACTTCCAAACGTGTGCTTTATATTTTCAATTGCGGAACTTTGTAAGTTTAATGTTCCCATAAATATTGGACGCCAAAGGTTCATTAACTTTTCTAAAGTCGTACATCGGGCCATACAACGAGACAAACCAAATCAACGCACTATCAGACAAGTTGACAAAGCCCGCAGCGAGGCCTGATGAGACGAAGCGTTGTGGGGGTTCTTTCGAGCCGTCATGTCACATGAAAAATTCTAACATTTTTTTTCACCTGCGCCAAAGCATCCAGTGAAGACACTAAAGCCAGACAAGGTAACTACGTTCCTATTTATTTTTTCTACTTTGACTTATAATCGCGAGGACACATTGAGCCTCTTCATTTTTTTTTTGTTCTCGCTCCCCTACCCGCGGGCTGCCAGCCCGAGCGCATGCGTTTTTCTCGTGTTGCCCTGACCACCGCGCGGCGCACTTCGGTGCGCGTTCAGTTTTCTCTGGCCGAGTGCATTTTCGCCTGGCAGAGTTTTGGACGCTTTCTAGCTAGAAGACGAGAAAAAGAAACAATGGTCGCTCGCCGCCGTCACTGTGGGGACTCGATGGATTGCACCGCGTTCGCCTGAGCGCAACCTCTCCAGAAAGTCTTGTCTAGCCGGTGTAGGATACCGAGCAGTATGCGTATGGTTCTCGGTGGACCAAACGTCTCACGATTTCTTCGATATTCTTTCGGTAGCCAAATTAGGTGCCCAAGGAGGCATTCGATTGTGGAGATACCTTCGTTTGCGTTTTTGCATTTTGGTGCCCCCCCCCCCCCACACACACAAAAGGAAAAAAAAAGAAGACATTGTTGTGGCACAGCGAATGGTGGCATGGTGAAAGTTCGATTTTGTTGCCTCTTTTGCGGACAGTAATGGGCCATGGGATGCTTCAGCTGCCGGATACTCCTATTATATTATTACGATAGCAATTATATGGACACTCTAGGCGCATTCCTGCCGTTGCCGTCACCCTCATGTTCGGCATAAAGTCCAAGGGCGATAACATCATGACCGCGCGCCGCATGCTCTATGTGCGAGTGAAAGCGTAGGGAGGGGGATGGGGGGCTGGAATGGGTGAGACGACGATGGTGGCTCAGTCCTGCGTGCGCGAGGGAGAAAACAGGAGCAAGCGCGCCACCTTCCGTCGCGCGCGATACATCGGGGGGAGGGAATGGAATGGGGGCAGGATCTAGGATTCTGTGAACCTGTGATTGCGCAACATGTTTATTTGCCTTGTTTGACCCTTTACGCACCGTGACTTTTTCTTAGATGCGTAGATTTATTGGAGACTTATACGTACGTTTAGATATCTTGTTGCGAGGTTTTGTGCATACGTGCAGTGAACTGTTTCGAGTGGCACTTTTTTGCCCTTTATCAAGCTGTATCTTGGCATTTGTATATTCCATTCCATTTGTATATTCCATCAGTCGCGGTTCGGTTCACCGTCACCGTTCATGCCATAATTCATGAACATCTCGGTTATCGGCTATTGTGTGCGCTATGGATGCCCAAGATTTTGAACCACCGCCAAAGTGCGGAGAAGTTCGACGCTGCCTTTACTCATCTAATCCGGTATCACGATAAGCGTGACGATTTCATGTCTGCAATTGTGGTCGGAGACAAACCATCATGCCACTACTACGAGCCTAAAACACGACGGCAAAGCTTACAAAGAAAACGTTCGAATTCACCACCCCCAAAGAAAGCATAAGCCGTCATTTCCGCCGGAAAGGCGTTGTTGACTTTTATTTTTTGATCGTCAGGGGCCATTACTGATAGAATTTGCCAAATCTTGAGAGGCTATCAATTGTTTCCGATATTGTGAAACGCCGGATCAGCTGCGTGTTGCAATCAAGAACAAACTACGTGAAAAATTGACGAATGGGGTCATCTTGTTCCACGACAATGCCCCTGCACACGTCGCTGATGTGGTTAACACAAAACTGGCCAAGTTCAAGCGGCCAAAGCTGCAACATCCGCCATACAGCTCAGACCTGTCGCCTTGCGACTTCCACATTTTGGGGCAACCAAAAAAACAGCTCAAGGGAACCGGATTCGTCTCGGACGATGACGTGAAAGTCAGTTGCAGACGTTTTGGAGCAACAACCCGAGGAGCTTTATGAGACGGGAATTACGCGACTCGTTAGTCAATGGGACAAATGTCTAAATGCTCATGAAGGCTACTTTTAAATAAAGTACCCCATTTGTCATATATTCGCATTGGCTCACTTTCATTTGACTGGCCCTCGTAAATTCTGCAGAACTTCTGCTTTTTATACGTGCTTTCTGTTGCGACTATAATTTCGGTGCAGTTACTCACGATACACGACCGGTGACAGCTGCTCCTGCGTAATACATTGAAACAAATGACAGCGTCATTGAGATTTTTCACTGGCCGTTGCATATGTACAATAATGTAAATAAGGTTCTTGAATGACAAAGTTTCATTAGCATATTTGTCTTCAACTTGTTCATTTCATGGCCTTTACATTTTTCATATCAGCGGCATTCACTGCTTTGCTGGTTTCGAACTGATGTAGTTCTAAAGCTCGTGTGATATTTTCTTTACTTAGTAAATAGACAAAAAACATGGAAGCATTGACAATAGTTATGTTGGGCACAATTTTTGGCACATACGAGTATAATATTCCATGAAAACATACATATTTTGCTTGTATTGACAGTGCGTAGCGTTCAAGAATTCGTTTGCAGCATCTTTGGCAATGACAATACAGTTATTATTCATGTATTTGATCTCTAGGCAAATTTTTAAGAGGAAGCTTTAGCTCGGGCCCAACTCCGACGCGACCTATTCAGATACATGTAAAACGCAGAAACGTTTTTCTGAGATAACTTCTGAATCGTTTTAATGAAATTTGTTGCATTTGAGAGAGTAAGTTAAATTGTAGTGCCTGTTGTAAGCGGAATTTCGATTTAGGGCCCGAACTGTGTTTAAAATATTTTGAAAAATTCGAAACTTCGAAAAAGACATAGAAGCACGAAGTTTACAAATTAATAGCTCTTCATCAAGAACAAATACCATGGTTCTGTAAACAGCATCCACTACACCATTCAAAGCGAACAAATTCGATATGTCGATTTGAATTTGTTATGTTATGTACAAGGGTTCTGGAAAATCCTTATTTCCATAATACTTAATTTTTTGAGACTCATGTGTAACATCAATATTGTCCGCTGTAGATGTACTATTATGTGCAATTTACAGAATTGTCATATCAATTTTCATTGCTAATTTGCAGAGTTGTAAACTTCATTGTTTCGTTTTGTGAAAATTTTTGATGTTTGCCACTTTTTAATAAAATATTGACGACGTAAATCGAAAAGTTGAAACAAACAATCTCTAGAATTTAAGTTTTGCTTTTAAATGCAACGAAGCTCATCAAATTTGGTGAAGTGGTTGCCGAGAAAAACCAATTTTCCTTCTACATGTATTTAGATAGGAGCATCCGACCTAATGTTTCCTCTTAGGAGGTGGTCGAGCTGCATTGTGAGCCCCCCCCGAACGAAATTTCTGGCTACGCCACTGCACGCAAGGTAACGTTTACATCAACTCACCACTCTCGTGTTAGCCTTAACGTTGAATAAATTAAGCTGTAGCCGGCAACATCACCGCTAATTATTGTTAATCAAAGCACCCAGCCCGGAAAGGTTCGCTTACATCCATTCCCACAGTGCGTGGTATCTGCATAGTTTTTTTTTTAAGTTGACATGGCACACTCAGCAAGTCTAAGCATTCGTGGTGACACTTTCAGTGACAAATGGTGAATTACTTGCAATTATGGCTCACGAGCTCAGAGAAAGCGAAAGCTAATTTCTATAGTTGCTGCCGATCAACGCGAGTGAAAGCGTAGCCATTACGAGAATTCACGCTGAAGTAGGAGCCATGGGTACGGCCGCGTTCAACAACGTTATTTTTTTACTGTCCGTAAACATTACGGACGTTAAGCTCGTCGAATGACGTACGTTATCGCAGCGCACGTAAACCAAAGGAACCCCAAAACGTTCGGAGCATGCGCAGGGATGACGTCGCTATTTCTTTGCGTCCGTAATGCCTTTGCATTTGATTGCAGACGCTAAGTTAAACATGCTAAAACTGTCTATGCTCCCTTCACGCTGCACTTAAACAGACCGATGACCGAAGCGTCATCTGGTGCAAAATCGGCGTGACGCATCAGCGAAAAGTAAAACGAAATGAAATCACCTTGCCGCCATGGCAACTGGTAGACAACCCACCACGCAAGCTATAACCTCCTTGCCACTCGCTTATCGCGCACAGGATTGTCGCGAATGTTTCTGCCTTGTCGGTGTCTGGGACGCCGTTGTCTGCGCGTGGCGCTAGCATTCCTTGACGGCTCCGCGAATGGCAAAATGGGACGGTGCCAATCGATATTTGCGAAATACATTGAATAGCGCGCCAAAAAACTTCTCTTTCGCATCCCCTAAAATAGACATCGTTCGTTCACTTCGCATGAAATCATGCGCTGCCGATGACGATTAGGCGGAGGAACATTTGTAATTTTATTCATAGCACACACACACACATAAAAAAAAGACGCGCAGCAAACAACGTCAGAACAACGAACATTTCCATTAGAAAAGTATTGCCGCCTCTCACGTGTCAGACCTATGATAGGAGAGTCATCTCCCGGCGCCTTTTCGAAATAGGGTGCATAATCAGGCATTCGGTGCAAGATGTACCTGAAAGATGAAAAGGGCGCGGTGATGATGTATCTAAAGGGTACATCTTACGCCGTGCCCTCGCGCAGGCGCGCTGAACTCGCACGCGACGATAAGAAGAAGAAGCAGAAGAACGAAGCCATGGCGGACGGTGTTAATCGAGGCCCGGTGACTGCGGCGCCCTTGGGAAACGGTGTTCCCGAAGCCGCCGCGGTGGCGAACATGCCGTCCCCCGCGCCACCTGCCGTCTCCCAGCGCCTTTTAGTCGTCGCTTGCGGCCTGTCTTTATCTCTGGTCGTCGCCGCGGCGATCGCCTTCGTCGCCGTCTACGTGAGCGAGCGCCGAAAACACGGCAGGCAGCCCTCCGACACCGACTTCTGCTGTCCGCAGGAGGCCTACGAACTCGCCATGAGCGTCAACGGGACCGTGAGACCCTGCTCAGATTTCTTCGCGTACGTCTGCTCGAGCGTAATCAGCGACGCGCTCTCGGTGGAAGCTGGCGTGCAGCATCAGCTCCGCGAAGCCATGATCACGGGCGTGATGCCGCAGGGCGCCACGATGCGCGAGGCCGGACGATTCCTCAACGCCTACCACCAGACGTGCGTGCAAGCCACGTTGCACCACGAGTCGCTCGCCTCCTCCTTGGCCAGCGCCTTGTCTCGAGAAATGGCGGGCCTTCTGACGAAGGCGGACACTCGAAGTGCCCTGATGTTCTGCGTAACCATGCAATTGAGGTATTCTCTGGTGTCAGTCGTGCACCTCTCCCACTTTAATGCCTGGACGCTGTATTTACGAGCTTTGCCCAAATGTCCTCCGGACAACCGTTCTCTGACCGATCTCATTAGTACGGTTCACGCTCTCAAGAGCAGCTTAAGTATGGCAGTGACGGCAGAAGAAGCGGTTATGGTGGCGACGAAGCTGTGCGAGCACATCCGTCATGTCCCCGAAGCGCGGGCAACGTACCATCCGCAGAAAGACTCTAACGCTTTCAACCGAGAGGTTTGGAACATCGATGACTTTGAGGCAGCAGTGAACGCAAACGGTTTGTCGCTGAGAGACGTGCAAACCATCCGCGTGCGAGGCGCCAGAAGGATTCGGCGTCTTTATGACCTGTTCGCCGGCGACACTCAGGCGGGATCGAAAGCCGCGTACCTTCTGTGGCACGCCGTCGTTAGCGGCGCCAATGAGTTCGTCGTCGAGTCCGGCACTGTCTCTTCACGCATCTTCGAAATCTGCGCGAACAGCATATTCCTTCTGCACGGACTGTGGGGCTTGTTCCAGGCGGAGCTTCTGACCAGCCGCGACAAGGACGTTCAAGTAAAAGATACATTCTTCGCCGTAAAAGACGCCGCTCGCGAACTGTTCAGAAACAGTACCCTCTTCGAGCCTGAAGACGCCGACAAGCTGGAGAGATTCTTCAAGAACGTGACGCTGCTGACTCCTATGTCTTTGAGCAGAACTTCCGTGCCGGTTCCAACTGCTACGCCAGACTTCGCGCAGAACCTGCTGAACGGTCGCTCTTATAACCTAAATTTGGAAACGGCTCGCCTATCCATCTTGGCAGCAAAGAGAATGACTAGCTACGGGGAATTCTTCTTCGTGCAAGACCGCTACCTCCTTGTCTCGTCTACCACCTACAATTTCATCCATACCGGCTCGTACAAAGCACGCCTGCCGAACATGGCTCTTCTCGGCCAGCAATTGGCCGAAAGCCTGTGGGCCATGGCACTGCGGAACATCAAGTGGAAATCAGAGACAACTGCCAACATTGCAACACTGAAACATTGCTTCTTTGAGACTTACCTCAGCGATCGCCCGCGTGACCTCGACACCGACCAGGTCTTCTACAGCGCACTCGGGTTATCCACCGTTCTGCGGGCACTGAGCTCGACCGAGTGGCACACAGTGAAGGTGGCCTGGAGTTTGTGGACGCTGTCGGACGCTCAGTTCTTTTATATTTTCGGCAACCACCAGCGCTGCCCGAGGAAATCGTCGCCAAGAGCTAGGATCCAGATCAACGCACCGCTGATGTATGTCGATGACTTCGCTAAGGCATTCAGCTGCTCGAGCGACTCTCCGATGGCGAGGAGAACTCACAGATGTCGCATCAATGATGCGCAACCTACCTGAATACCGAGGATTCACTTTATGCTTTCCGGTTCTGTTTTTTGCTTTTTACGTAACCGGTTCGCGCCAAATCATAATGCTGCAAATGTTTGTCGGATGCCGGAACAGAACATTGTTTCCCGTTTCACAAGACGATTTTTCGTGTTTACTCAAAAGCAAGCTTCGTGCCTCTTCGCTTTGATCGCAAATAATCAGATTTATAATGTCGGCTAGAATGTTGTAGATGAACGAAGAACGCCTGAAACAATATGTTTGTATGAGATGCGAAAACATTTCCCAAGTGCATTTGGACTAGAAGCGCTGAATTCTAGTTTGCTTTATTTTCTGTCAAGCATTGTACTGTACTATTCCCGTTCACCGAACTCAACCCTCTCATTCCTTTTATTATCAACCCTACTAGCCTCATGCTTGTAAATGCATCTTAAATGCTGTTCTTGAAATCGTACCGTCCCATTTAAACACTATATTTTTTTTTCACTCACTCCTAAGTGACTGCAAACTTCAAGCTTTGGAATGCTGAAGCATTTGCGATTATAATTTATCTTAGTCCTTCTTACCATTGTTTGTCTCTTATGAGCGAGTAAATAACTGAAAATGCGATGTAGAAATCTAGGAAGTGATGGACTTACAGGTGCAACAGACGGATGGAAGTCCGAGATGTCGCTGTACGCCGACTATACCTGTTGTACAGATGCCTTGAATTCTCGTACCTTGAGTAGGCCCGTCTTCTGGTCTTCTCTACGCTTTGTGTTTTAAATGCGCAAACATTTCTATGCCTACGCAACGAGAAAACCGGCCCTCCGTCCGTCCCGTAGGACGACGACCGCTTTCGAGAGCAGATTCACCTTCGTGTAGCCTCTCGCTTCAACTTCAACGAAGCGGCGAAAACACAGCGCTCACGGAGCTCTCGGCACACGCCTCACTCTGCGGCTTTCGCAGGTCGCTTTTAAGATAAGGACCCGGGTGTGTCTCTTCAACGCTAAACAAAATGTACCCAACACAATACAGAGACACCTGCCCATGGTGCGGGGCCACACCCACACTATATCATGTCACATGGGAATGTAAACACAATAAATCATTCCACCAACACAATAACCCGAGTGCGGAGCAATGGGAGAGTCGGCTTACCAGCTGCGAGCTCACGGCCCAAAGGGCCTTAGTGCAGCGCGCTAGGGAGGTAGCTAGGCTCAGTGGAGCCCTGGAATAGGGGCCCACCCTTGCCGGAAGAGGCTCCAAGTTGCCGGCGCCCAAGACGATGACCGAGACCTCGAGACGCTAAATCCTTGAAAGAACTAAATAAAGTTTTTCTCTCTCTCTCTCAACGCTAAGTAAGCAGCGAGAACACAACGCGGGTAGCTATCAGCAGTCGGCACTCTTTGTCGGCATCGCAGATCGCTTTCAAGGTGCGGCCCACGCGGTGCTATACGAAGCCGCCACTTTACTATGTTTGGTCAATAGTTCAATGGGACACTAAACAGCGATAATGGCTTATAATGATCGGAACGTCATCAGCGCACCTGGCGCCGTCTTCCGCAACCCCCGTTCGTGTCGCCACAGCGTTGTCGTTTGTACTGGCCTGATCAAGTTTCATAACAATGATAATGACACCAGTCCGCGTGGAGATCAGTAAGTAGCACAATGCTTACGACAACTCCCAGAGAGCTTCTGTGTGAAATTTTTTTTATTTTTTAGCTGTAGCGGCAGTCTCTAACTAGCTCATACTCGGAGACTAACAACTCTTCGGGGTCACTGCTACTTAGCTTATCTCCTCATATCCAGGATAATTCGAGCCAGTCTGGCGAACACGGCAGTTCTTTACCAGTTAATTACCGAAAGCATAGGGGACATGGCTATCCACAACATCAGCTGAATATCAGAGATGGATGACAACATCCAATTATTACTATATTGCTTGTATTTACGTGCTTCGACAAACATTTTTTGGGCGGCAGTCTTCTATGCTGCAGTTTTCCTTCAAAATTTCCCCTGCATGGAAGCCTTGCTTTCTTTTTTTAAAATAATTTGTGTCGACTACGCCACAGCTTGAAGAGGCGCCTTTCTTATTATTTTATTTTTGCCTGGTGTGTTTAGAGATAGCATGCCTCCACATTCACCGTATACTCCAACGGAGATTTATTGTACGCTGCCATTCACTACAATTTGAAATGTGGTGGCCACAGTCAGCCAAATCATTCGCTACCACTGTTATTCGATGATGAAGACGACGATGATGATGCACGTGGTGAAGATGGCGATGGGGATAAACACCAGGAACGGAATCGACAGAACACATCAAGAAACCAAGGTCAGGTTTATTTCGTACTTTATTTGACGTTCGAGCAGCAGCAACGGCGAAACACAGACGTGGCATCGCTTGCCCGTGCATAAATTACACCGTTCACCGAATAAATAAATGCGCACAACGTCGGAACCGAGCGACCCGGTGTTCACAACAAACGATTCCGGCTGCTGGGATGACGACGACGAACAAACGTAAAAAATACTAATAATGGTATAAAATATACAGGAGTTCTCGCCAGGGCTACAGCGAAGCGGCAAAAGTAGGGGCGCGAGGTGTATGGTACCTCTTCTCTAACAACAACAAAATAATAAACAAAAGGAGAATTGCAAGACGCGCAGATAGTTCCTTGAAAGAATTGTGTAAACAAGGACGGGAGTAGAATGGACAAGATCGACAAAAATATATCACTCTCCCAACAGGGCACGGCCAGCCGGCTGACCACGACCCCACGCACGCAGTTCTGCGCTCATTTGTTTTGTTTTGTTTTCTCTCTTCTACGAGCAGCTTTGAACACGCTGACTTTAGAAACGACTCGCATAAATACTGTCCTTTCTGCCGAGCAGAGTCGCTCTTGTCTCCTTTTTTTACAAGAGTCTCTTTCAGTAGATCACCTCGTACACGGTCACTGTCCGTGGGGTTCGCCCTGTCAGGCCATGCAATCGACAGCTCTCCTTCGGTGAGCGGGAGAAGACCGCCCAAAGACCAGAACAGACGTCCTTTCACGCTCGCGATCCTTGGTTCCCTAGGAGTGCGCTCCGAGAGAGATGCCGACTCTTTGGTTGAACGAATACGACCGGTACAGTGCGGGGCCGGGTCGATAACGTCAAAGAAGAGATCTCCGCAACCAGAGCTGATGTGGTCGGGCGTGGGTCGCACACCTATACCTATCTATTCCTCGCTGTTGACCAGCTGCTGCACCTTGCGCGAGAAGGGAACCAGTTCGTAGCCGGCCAGCGGACAGTCGCGAAGCAGCAGCTTCTCCAGGCGGGCCTCGGTCGATCCGCGGTGCTTGACGAGTCTCGCGACGGCGCTGAGACGGACCCTGTTCCAGACCAGCTGGCGGTCCAGGAGCCTGTTGTTCACGCACAGGAACCTCGCGTGGAAGTCGACCGCGATCTGCTTGACGATGGCGCCGTCCTCCTTGCGGACGTCGCCCGCGACCTCGGTCTGTTCGCCGAGCAGCTCGTCGAGCACCAGGTCGCCGCAGACTTCGCCCTGGCAGTCCTGGACGCGGAAGCGGTACCCGACCTGGACGGCGACCGGCGCGAAGCCGTAGCCCTGCTCGATGGTGTCCGAGTAGAAGAAGTTGTCGTTCTCGTTGAGCACGCCGGGCGGCGCCTCGAACGTGATGCGCTTGCCGTAGCCGCGGCCCACGCTCTCCAGTCGCAGGGGCCGGCCGCCGAACAGGAAGCGTGAAGTGCGGTTCCCGCGGACCACGTACCGGAAGCCCGGCACGACGCGCTTGTCCACGTAGGTGCCTGCGTTGGGGAAAACGAGGGAGACGCCGATTAGGGTCGAGGCGCCAACACCAGCTAATCTGAAAGTCATCGTGACCGCCATCGTATAGCTAATCGGTCAATTTCATCCCGCAATGCGAGACCGTGTTCTCCATATACCCCAGCGCGATCTCCAAATACGGCCCACTACCACCCTCCTATGCCTGCAGATTTCCTATTCTCGTCACGCCGCCTGGTTGGACGGATATGAGGACATCCCCTTTGAAGCCTTGCGGCGGCTGATTCCGCCTAGCTCAGTATATTTAACCTTTCTTCAGCGTTATTATTGGCCCTTTATATCCGCGTTTCGTGTTACTGAACTATCGAACCTCAAAAAAAAAACATTATTGCCATAAACAGATAATGTATCTTCATTATTTGCGTTCCTGACCGCATGGCCACAAATAGTCCCAGCCATATTTTTAGTATTATGTACTGCGGATTCACTCATTAAGCTTTCCTTAATTTTCACTAACACCCAAAAGCCTCGGACAGAGTATATAAACTCCTTTACAATGCTAACAGAAAAATTCCGACAGACCCAATCTCGCGCTGTCTGTAGACGTTAATTCGACAGGAGTTCAAGCAACGCAGCGGCATACGGTATTTTTTTATTATTGATATGATATAAGGAGATGTTGACGCACTATTTAATGCACCGGCTACTCCTCAGCCTGCAAGATACAGGGTTCGAGATCATATACCAAATAACCTTTCCAGAAAGCACCAGAACCTGTCAAGCAACGTTTTCACACTAACACTATGAATTAAGAAATACAAGTTAACGAAACGACTATGAGAGCAACAAGACGTCGGCGGCTGTTTCATGACCAACATGACACACATGTCATGACCTATCAGTTATGTTCGTCATACACTCTTGTCATACTAAGCCAATTTCGGTACATACCAAGACGGAGGCGTATGTTTCATGACCTACATGACACGCATGCCATGACATTCATGTCATGACCTATTATTTAAGTTTGTCATACCCTACTATGCCAATTTCGGTACATACCAAGACAGAGGCGTATGTTTCATGACCTACATGACACGCATGCCATGACATTCATGTCATGACCTATTATTTATGTTTGTCATACACTCTTGTCCTACTATGCCAATTTCGGGACATACCAAGATGGAGGCGGATGTTTCATTGCTTACATGACACGTACGTCATGACATTCATGTCAAGAAATACCATTTATGTTCGTCATACACGCTTTTCATACTATGCCAGTTTTGGTACCATGCCAATTTAGGTACCGACCAAGTTGACGAAATGACCACGAGAGCACCAAGACATGGGCGGCTCTTTTATGATTTACATGATGCACATGTCATCATATTCATGTCACGAAGGATAATTTATGTTCGTCATACACTGTTGTCATACTATGCCAATTTTGGTACTTAGAAAGGTAACGAAACGACCATGAGAGCACCAAAACGTAGGCGGCTAGATATATACTGTCAAAGTGGCAAATGTTCGCCAAGAAATGCTTCTTATTAAAACGAGCTCCCTGCCATCAAGTATTTGCAATGCAAGCGATTTTAACTTAGCCAGTTGCATCCTGTAGTTATCCTCTTAGCCACTGAGGATTATTCGTCTTGCTTTTTAGCCATGTACGATGACATGCTTTTACGTGTCAAGAAAGTGGAAAACCTCTGAAGGCCACCAGAACGGCCTCAAGTTCGGCATTTTCGGTGTCTCCTGCGCCGCAAAATTAGCCCAGTCTCATGCGAGCTATGAAATCACGCCGCTTTTGCATAAGCCACGATCCTTCCGTGCGCCCTGCGTAGTAAAATTTGTCGGTCTTGTCTACAGCACTGAAGCAACTTGCTAAACAGTAATATAATACGGAGCTGCGGTAACAGAACGAATATAGCATCTGGTCCTACTTCCTTATTTTTTCACCCCATTTCTTGCTTGAAATGAACAATTAAAACTACCTAACGGGTAACATGAACTGACCCGAGTTTCTTTGAGGTAAGTTAGCACGCGCAGTCGGTCATAATCAGTGAATTGTGCAACTACAGCTGGTGTGGCGCAAACTAGAGTGACAACAAAGAAACTTGCCAAGTAAAGCATTTTAGCACTGCTGAGAAAACGGAAGAAGTAAGTGTGACGTTAAGAGACCTTAATAGAGGGGAATACGACGGTTTGGATTAAAGAGAAAACAGGTGCAGCTGGTGCGCTAGTTGAAATTAAGAAGAAGCGACGTTAGGTTGTGCATGCGAGGTGTGGAAGCAGAAATCCTGCAATTTGGAAACGGAATGGGCGCCGAGGGCAGGAAAGCTCAGTCAACAACGGCAGTTGGTTATTAGATTGTACGATAACAAAATTTACGGGCATACAAGATCGAGATGGTTGAAACAAGGCAGAAGGAATTGCAAATCGCGTGGAGATGCCTTCGTCCGGCAGTATAGACGTAAATAAGCTTCCATGACGAATGTCATTCTCTTCGCGTCCGACATACCACACGTCATACGCCGTAGAAGTGGCGAGAACACTGCATTTTACGTAGCACATGGAGCAGGCAAATGATGCTCGACAGTGACGTCACATTTGCTCGATCGGCTAATGTTATTTAATTTCGCCTCTACATTCTTTTCTTCTACAGGGGGGGGGGGGGGGGGCGCATCATAGGTACGGTGAAACCATAGAAGAGCCGCAGACAGACCTTCACAATTGCTGTCAGAAAGAGGCTTGCTCCTTAGCGTTTGCATTGATGAGTCAGATGCTTAGCACGACATGTCGCTTTGTGACATTGTGTAACACTAGGAAGGCCTTCGCAGACTGCGTGACAGTGCCCGCAGAAGCAGTTTTGTAGTGTGTGTGTGTGTGTGTGTGGTTTTTTGTTTTCTTTTATTCATTCTTTGCCTCTCTCTCTCACTTATCGCATCCCTTTACCCCTCCGCCGGTACAAGGCAACCAACCGGAGACAATCTCTGATTAACCTTTCTGTCTTTGTCTCTCTCTCTCTCTCTCTCTGGGACAGTAATATTCACGAGTCACTAATCCTTTTCACACCCTACATATAAGTATACTGATAGGGAGTCAGAAAAATATATTAATTTTATCGACTTGATGTAAACAGCATAGCGTCACTGACACGTTACGAAGAAAGCATGTACGACGCATCATCAGCCTTCACCCGCGTGTGGTTTACTTGTGACATTCGCGTCACGTTACGTTGCTTCGACTAAGGAGTGCCCGTTATTCAGGGAATTGCGTAAGCAATGGTGTCACCTTGCCTTCTGAAAGCCAGTAGAGGTATTCCGTAAATATGCACCAAGTGTATATGTTCATTTCGCCTACTGCTCAACTGCCGATTGGCTGGGCTGGGGTACCAGCGAGAAGGAAACGTGCACCCACAGCCAGTTTCCTAGTCGATGGTTCAACCCCAGCTAATCAGCCGCGGCCGAAATGGACAGTTCAATAGGTAGACACTTACAGAATGCCCTCCCTCCCCCTTTTCCACTTACCGATAACAGGGAACTCGTGCGGCTTGATACCGTTGACCACGTAGCTGGTGGGCACATCGTTGATGTCCTCTCCCCTGACGATGTACAAGAAGTCGCTGGCCGGCGCCGCCTGGTTTGCCTTGTTCGCCTTCTGCGAGGACAACGAGCAATCCGGCCTCGAGTGACAGTTGACAGCAGGAGACTGCCGCACTTGGAAGTTTCTGGGTTCAGCAAGTTTCGTTTAACTGGGAATAGTTGATCATAAAAGCTATGACCACAAAGCTTCTAAATACGTATAAGTGCAAACAGAAGACCACAGAATAGGGCAAGTTTGTTCACGAAAGCAACGGCGCGACTGAATCCTAACAAAGCAAAGGAGTCCGTAGCACGCAGTAAAGTGTTGGTATTCAAGTTCAAGCGAAGTTTCAAACATTGAGGCGGCCCACGACCAACGCCGGAGCCAACATTGGATTCCTCAGGCATCAGGCCGGTTTAACTAAGCAAGACTGGAATATCCACCTACACATATGCTAAATGTAACTTCAAATCTGCCGCGCAGTTTCTAACGCGCATTTATGCCTTTCGTTTGCCATTGTTCTAGTTTCCTTTCAAATTCCGGCTCCCCTCACGAAAACCTGTTGCTAGCTATTTGTCAGTTCGAAAGAACGCGCGAAGAAAGAAAAAGAAACCGGACCAGAAACGAAAGAGAGGAAACACAAGCTCGTAAAACAGGGTCAGAATGTGGATACGGTCGCAGAACCCCCGCACTGCATCCCACTCGCATTACTCAACGCACACACCCATTCCTCCCTTCCCCTCCCCCCACTTCCACCCCCTTCTCGCTCGGTCTGCTAGTCCCGTTTGAGGTACGCGGGTTATTTTAGGAGCCGGGTACCTAACTCAAAACAAAAGCATCCTTTCTGTCTCGAAAGCTTGAGGAGCTGTCGTTACAGCTAGAGAAGGAAAGAGTCTGCCCTCGGAGTTTTCGTTGCAGACGGCGCAACGGGGCCCGTCTGCGGAGGCACGCGCTTCGGTGATTCAGCCGGGCGCCCGCCAGCTGCCGAATATGTTGCGCAGGCGTCTGGTTGCGTGACGTTTGCGCCCTCCCCCTCTCTCTCTCTTCGCTTCGTCGGTGCCGGTTCTTCCGCGCCAGTTCTCGGACACGTGGATGCTAGGCCTGCCTACACCCAGCTGCGGCTGACGGCAACGCGACGATCGAGACCTTTGAAAGAAAGCGGCTGCTCAACGCCACGTGTCTGCTCTTGTAGGGGTTGAGGGACGGACTCCAGGATGGAAACCCAAACTTGGGAGTATTTATTCTACATTATATACAGAGAGGTGAGACGTCAATTAACAGTCGTACAGTCATTACGGGCCGGCAGCAACTCGGACGCTGCGGCCCGTGGCAAGAAGTTCGAGAGAGGTGAATCAGGGAATCAGGGAATATTCCGGTCTCTCTGGAAGGCTTCTTATAAACCCTTCGAGCACTGTAAGTCACGTCATGTTTGACCAATAGGAGAGTCCGCTCAGATGACGCCATTTTCAGCCAATGGTAGGCGCCCGTGTCGCGGTGTCACACCTGGCGGCTCTCTGCGGTCTTGCCTCGCAGACTGGCAATGCACTTCTTCTAACGAGGAGAAGGGGAGGGCTGCTCATGCTCCATTGTCCGAGGCCCACCTGCTCCCGGTGCTACGGCCCCACAGCGGTAGCAAATGTCTTCTTCAAAGGCTAAGAGAGGTACGCTTGGGCCTTCCCGGCACGTCTGGCTGACACGGCGCATTACCGCCGTCTTGGTTTGCACCTGTTTTGTGGCCTTCAACTTGTTTGCCTGGGCGCTCCTCTGGAATGTGCTTTCCTGCTTCTGCATTCCTCAATTAGCTGTGCTGCGTTTCGAAGTGGTTTGGGGAACTCGAAGTAATCGCAGGAAACAGCTCCATATCTAACAGCTCGTCCTCGCCCCGGTTGTTCTGAATGGCCGGTGAACTCAATTCGCTGGCCATGAGGAACGCTGAAAGAAGCTGCAGGGTACTGGGGTCGAGCCTCGTTTGACAACCCTCGGGATCCTGGGCCCTGGAGAACATACGTCAAACAAACCAAACAACACAGCGCTGCACCACGCGTAAGCGCAGGCTCTTCACCCCTGACTCGCCAGGCTATTACTGAGTCAAAATGAACCCTGATCTTTTAGTTCCCCAATTTTGACAAAACAGTTGTAACCACCCTTCCAAACAGCCATTTATTTCTCCTCGAATGCCGACAAGACCAGAGTACTATTGTTGTTGCAAAACAAAAGGGTCGTTGACGGTGCAAACATCAAATGAAAACAGCCGAACATAACTTAAGTGGCCTAACTACACGAACAGCATGTTTCCAATCTATCGCAGTGGCGTACTTATCGCACGCAATGGTGCCACTGAACAATCTGGTCAACCTCACAAGTGCGTAATCAGAAGTGCACTAGCCTTGTGGTCACTAAACAAAACGCGTACTTGCGTTGTAGGCAAACTTTTCATTTACGCTTACTCACGTTTCTTCCCTGAAAGTCCTACAGGACACGTGACATAAACGAACAATTAAACTTGCGGGATTTACACACTCCGCAGAACCCTTAAAATGATGCGTCTTCCAATAACTCTTTCCACGCACGCTCACTAAAGAAGTCAGAATACGGCTGCCCTCAACACACACTAGCAACCCAGTCATAAAGTCTGCTTCCTTCCGTCCACACAGGACACGCGCTAATGGAACTAAGAACGCTTCTCCGTGCAAATCATGCACTCACTGAAAATCTACGCGCTTAACCTTAGAAAATTCAACACTTAAAAAGAAAGAAGGTTAAATAACACACGCGCTTTACCATAGGCCTCTGAACGATAACCTTGACCCTCAGGTTACTCACACACAAAAAAAAGCCTATCTACTTATTAATGAGCATCTCGCGAGACTACATGTTTACATAAAACGCATCTTTCAAATCTCGGAGCTTTCTCAAACCAAAACATAAACAAAGCTCATACCTTACACGTTGAAAGAAATCCCAGTCTCAATTCGCGAAAAACATTCCGATGCTCAAAATAAAAAACAAGACACTTCATTTCTACGGAAGCGCTCTTGGGCTCCCTTTCCTAACGCTTATGTCTGACTCATACTTTGAGCCGTACTCGGGGTGGGCGTGGTCTCAAAGCTACTCTGGCTGCCGAGAGACAACAAAAGGGCTGACTCACTATCAGCTCCCCCAAGACGTTACGGTCTCCTGCCAATTTGCGTCCTGGCGCCCCGCTTTCAACACGAACTCGATTGACCGCGTCGCTACTCCCCACCTGGTCTCGTCCTGCCACCTTGCGTTTCTTCGAACTGCACGCTGAGCTGTGAAAAGAACTACGGAACGACGAGGAGTTCTGCCTCGTGCCCTTTGTCCGCGTCCGTGCAGAACATGCTTCGCGGTCCCCTTTTGACCTGTGGCTCGAACGTTCTGGATGCGTCAACATCGTCCTAGACGACCGCACCTTCTTCCTCGCCGTCGACTTGCCGGCCTCCCGCCATCAGCCGTGACCATCTTCGACATGCCAGAAGAAGGAGCCACTCCGAGGGCAGCGCCTAGCAGTCCACTGCCATACTACCGAGTTCCACCCACCTTCGGAGGCAAAGCGGGGGAAGATGCCGACGAGTGACTCGTCCACTACAAACGAGTGAGCAAATCCAACGGGTGGGATGCAACCGCTCAGCTCACCAATGTGGTGTTCTCCCTGACCGATACCGCCCTCGTGTGGTATGAGAACCACGAGGACGCGCTTACGACGTGGGAACATTTTGTGGACGAGCTAAAGGCTTGTTTTGGGGACTCAGTCGCCAAAAAGAAGCGTGCGGAGCAGACACTGTCTCAACGGGCGCAGCTACCAGGTGAGACATGCACAACATATATCGAAGAAGTATTAAAGCTATGCAAGGTGGTCAGTGCTCGCATGTCAGAAGAAGATAAAGTCGGACGTTTGCTGAAAGGAGTGGCTGAGGATGTATACAATTTTCTAATTGGAAAGGAGAGCCTCAGTTCTGTGTCTGACGTCATTCGGCACTGCAGAACTTTTGAAACGCTCAAGATGCGTCGGATTGCGCCAAAGTTTGGTCGATTGGCAAACGTGACGACGGTTGCCAGTGTGGACACGAGTCCTTGCCTCGACCTTCCTTCTACCATCCGACAGATCGTCCGCGAGGAACTTTCCCGCCGCAAGGAGTTGCATTCAACTGCTGACCACCATGGCGTGTACACGTCACGTGAGGCTATGACGACGCCACATTCGGCCCCTTGGCAACCGATGGTTACCGCAGCGGCCGTAGAGTACAGCGCAGCCCCACAGCCGAGGATGACAACACGCCCTCCGACTCCGCGCTATGACCAACGCGCTCAACGCACGCCTACTCGACGCCCGATGTATCGTCGTGACACACGCCACGAACCAACCCACTACACGCGGGAAAATGATAATATCCGCTTCATCGACGAACAACCAAGGTTTCGACCTCTCCCGGTGTGTTATTCCTGTGGTGTCCCGGGTCATATATCGCGGTTTTGCAACCAGCGTATGACCACGTGGTATGGCCAGCCCTCAGAGTTTTCTCGGCCCTCCGAACGGTCACACGCTGCCCCGTGGCCAGCACACGTATCATCTGGCGACGAGTATTGGCTCAGCAGCTCCCGGAACCGCTCCCCGGCATCTGACAGGAGTTTGACACCCTCACCGCAACGTCGTGCTCCCCGTTCTCCCTCACCGCGGCATCGCACCACGTCCCCTTCGTCACCGGAAAACTAGCTAGCGCGGCCGATGGAGGTGAGGTCGCTGGAGACGTGCTACTGACAGAAATACCTCCTGTGTTGATGCTGAAAAACAAAGTGCGCGTGCTTGTAGATAATGTCTCTGTGATGGCTCTGGTGGACACAGGCGCAACAATTTCCGTCATGAGTGTCTCGTTTAAACACGTGTTAGGGCCAAAGGTTTTGTTTAAATGGGACGAAGATTCAAAGTTCTGTGGAGTGAGTGGTGAGCCATTGCGACCTATTGGTGTGTGTAGTGCTGACGTATTTTTGGGAGGCCATGTTATTACGACAGAGTTTGTAATTATTCCTCGGTCTAATCATGATGTTATTCTCGGCATGAACTTCTTGCGGGAGTGTGGTGCTACTGTCGACTGCCGCACAGGAAAAGTATTCTTAAATGATAGGATTCCATCAGGACTCCTGGAGAACCCTGCAGATCGCGAAACTGCACTGTGTGTTTGTGGTGATACGGTCATACCTGCATCATCTACCGTTTGCGTTCCCGTTGTCTGTTGCGGCGCCGATTCCGACTGCTTCGAAGCTACCGTAGCACCGATGCACTTTAACTGTATGAAGAAGAATGTGTTGGTGCCACATTGTGTGGTGTCGATCAAAGGTGGACGCACTGGCTTATGGACCGTAAACTATTCCAAGGAGCCCGTTATACTATCAGATGGCATGAAATTAGCCTTCGCCAGGGAACACGCGTCCTTATCAGTGGCTGAACTTACAGATGTGCCGGAACAACCTGATGGCCACAGTTCGGAAACGGCCCTTTTGTCGATGGTAAATAAATCGCTCAGCACGAGTGAACGCCGAACTTTAGTGGGTGTGCTTTCGAAGCACGTTTCGGTATTCGACTTTGCGCAGAAGGACAATATACCTGCAATCCCTGCGTCTCGGATGCACCATACCATCAACACGGGTTCGGCAAATCCGATTAGACAAAAGCCATATCGTGTTTCACCATCAGAGCGCCAGATTATCAACGAACAAGTGCAAGAAATGATTAAAAAGGGAGTCGTACAAGAGTCAGCAAGTCCGTGGGCAGTTCCAGTGATTCTTGTTAAAAAAAAAAGATGGATCTTGGAGATTTTGCGTCGACTATCGCCGTTTGAATGCTGTAACAAAAAAGGACGTGTACCCACTCCCACGTATTTATGACGCAATAGACTGCCTTCATTCCGCCTCTTACTTTTCCTCAGTAGATTTACGATCCGGCTATTGGCAAATTCCGATGCATCCTGACGACAAGGAGAAGACTGCCTTTGTAGCCCCTGACGGGCTCTTCGAATTTAATGTGATGCCATTTGGATTGTGCAACGCTCCGGCAACTTTCGAGAGATTTATGGACACTGTATTGCGTGGCTTGAAGTGGAACATCTGCATGTGCTACCTCGACGACGTCGTCATCTTTGGCCGCACCTTCAGCGAACACAACTCGCGTCTGGATATTGTCCTGAACTGCATCAGAAACGCTGGTCTAGTGTTAAACTCTAAGAAATGCCACTTCGGAGACCGCCAAACCCTTGTGCTTGGGCACCTCGTCGACAAGGATGGCATCCGCCCTGATCCCCAGAAAACAGCAGCCGTTGAAGCGTTCAGTGCACCGCGCTGTGTCAAGGAGCTCCGTAGTTTTCTGGGGCTTTGTTCCTATTTCCGCCGATTTATTCCTAAATTCGCCGACGTTGCGTATCCGCTGACATGCCTGCTACGGAAGGACACCCCCTTTGAGTGGACTCCGGAATGTGACTCTTCTTTTCGTCAGTTGAAGTTCCTGCTGACGTCACGACCGGTTCTTCAACACTTCAGTCCTTCAGCTCCGACAGAACTCCATACAGGTGCCAGTGGCATAGGTATTGGTGCCGTCCTAGTTCAACGCTACGGTGACCGCGAACACGTGATCGCATATGCAAGCCGCTCATTAAGTAGGCCCGAGCAGAATTACACTGTGACGGAACAAGAATGTATCGCGGTAATATTTGCGGTTCAGCGGTTTCGTTCTTACCTGTATGGACGCCCCTTTACAGTGGTCACCGACCACCACTGATTGTGTTGGCTTGTGAATCTTCGTGACCCCTGTGGCCGCCTTGCGCGCTGGGCGCTCCGACTGCAAGAATACAGCTTCACCGTCTCTTATAAGAGTGGTCAACGACACGCTGATGCGGACTGTCTCTCGCGTATGCCACTTAGTACTACGGACTGTGACGCCGACGACTTCGATCACCTCGTGGCTTCTGTGTCGCCGCGTTTTCCAGACGTCGACTGCTTCAAAACCGAACAGCGAAAAGACGGTAAATTAACACCGCTCTTCACCGCTACGACCGCCTCGACGACAGCAAACCATTTCTGTGTACGTGATGGACTCCTCTATAAGAAGAACTTTTCCAGCACTGGCGCACGTTTTCTCCTAGTGGTGCCGGAGAGCCTTCGCACAGCGATTCTGAGTGCTATGCACGACGACGCTACCTCTGGCCATCTAGGTTCGGCGAGGACGCTCTACCGGATTCAGGAACGCTTTTATTGGCCTGGAATGCGACAATCTGTTGAGACGTATGTGGCCTGCTGCATGCAGTGTCAGCGCCACAAACGGCCATCTACTGCTCCAGCAGGTCTTCTGCAGCCGATCCCGCCTCCAAGCACGCCTTTCCAACAAGCGGGCATTGACTTCGTAGGTCCATTTCCAAAATCAGCCAAGGGAAACCGTTGGATAGTTGTTTGCGTCGACTACCTCACACGCTACTGCGAGATGGCGGCAGTGCCCTCCGCAACTGCCACTGACGTTTCAACATTCCTGCTGCAATATGTGATCCTGCGACATGGTCCGCCTCGCGTGATCATCAGCGACCGTGGACGACAATTCACAGCAGACGTCGTAGAGGAGCTGCTTCGTTTGTGTGATTCCCACTTGCGTCACTCGACACCATACCATCCACAAACGAATGGGCTTACGGAGCGCACCAACCAAACAATTGTAAACATGCTATCTATGTACGTTTCATTCGACCACAAGAACTGGGATGACGTACTGCCTTTTATCACGTACGCGTTCAACACCGCCAAGCACGAGACCACCGGCTATAGCCCTTTCTTCCTGCTGTACGCACGGCCACCCCGGTACACAATCGACACTATTTTCCCCTTCTGCAGTCACGAAAATCCCACTGTCGCCGAGACTCTCTGCCTCGCCGAAGAAGCTCGTCGTATTGCTCGTTTGCGCACTTTGGCATCGCAGGACAGATCAAAAGCACGCTACGACATTCGCCACCGTCCGGTACCCTATCGCCCTGCTGATTTAGTCTGGCTGTGGACTCCAGTACGGAAACGCGGGTTATGCCAAAAGCTTTTGGCCACCTACGATGGACCGTTTGTGATTATTGACAGACTCACGGAAGTCACGTATAACATAGCTCGCCTCACCGTGAGTGGTAGAAGAGCTGCCAAGACACAAGTGGTCCATGTCGCCCGCTTGAAATTGTTCACGTCGAGACACATGGATTGACTCGCCCGGCGGGCTTCGTCTGCGACGAGAGGAATGTTACGCGTGAAGAAAACGAAGACCAGTGAACGTGCTTGCGGTCCCGGGTGGAGGAAGGAAGAAGAGGACGACGCTCAGTTGATAAACCAGCTCAACAGCTGATAAACAAATTCATGTAACAAATTTTTAGATTTTTACCTCCTTTTCTGAACACATAAGCAAAGTCTGCCCGACTCTTGGCCAATCCCCGCGAGTGGGTAAGCGCCAAACTAATCCAGGACATCATCATCATCATCAGCTGACCGCTCTTGCGCTCACCTCCGCGACTTAAAGTAAACGGTTTCCTTCGCACGCAACAATATATATATATATATATATATATATATATATATATATATATATATATATATATATATATATATATATA
This sequence comes from Dermacentor albipictus, assembly GCF_038994185.2. Taxonomy (NCBI): domain Eukaryota; kingdom Metazoa; phylum Arthropoda; class Arachnida; order Ixodida; family Ixodidae; genus Dermacentor; species Dermacentor albipictus. The sequence continues at coordinate 98,872,674 of NC_091822.1, forward strand.
TCGTATACATAGTATGGAGAACTATTAAATCTAATACGAATAATATGGAAACTTTCGCTCAGCCTGCGTCTAATGAGTTGGGACTTCTGTGAAACAGCACGTGACCGACCAAGCGTTGCAGTGACGAAGGAACTCGCATCGCAGGTCGCGCGTGGCACAGCGCTCCGTCTCCGGCGTCACGTGGGCGGTCGTGACGCTGCCCGGGGTGCTGCTGGCGCTGGTCACCTGCAGCGCGGTCATCTGGTTGGTCTACGTCAGGCCACAGTGAGTCAGCCATTGCACTCGGCATTGCACGCAACGAGGCCATGTTGTCTTCGTAAACGGGCTCTCGCAGATTTCTGCCAGTGTTGCGGCGGAGCTGTTAAAAGATCGAAGGGCAACAAATTTAACTTTGGCTGAAATGCTGATGACTCGGCAGTAAACACTATTGCACCAATCTTGCCAATGTTGCAGGGCTGGTAATTGCCTAGCTTTTCTTCTTGTTACTACTATTATTATTAGCAGGCCTTTAGGAGCTCCCAAGCCGACTACGCGTGCCCCTAGTGGTTAGCGGCTATAATGCACGTCTCATGCCGCCTCTGAGATTCTTACGCGCCCCGCGGATGGCCGGAGGTGGTGGCTAATCTCGGAGGTCACGCCGAGGAGCCGCGCAGTCGGCGTTGCACGTAACTTGTGGCGAGCTTATAATGGCGGACACTTTTTTTTTCCCGGTTCCGCTGTCATGAACGCCGAGTTTTCCGAGCCTTTCGCGGCGCATTCACTCGTTCTTCATTTGTGCGATTTCGCACCTAGACTGCTCTGAATCTACATTATCTGAACCTAGGCTTTCTTACACGACCTAAAATTTCGTCGCTGTTGGCCTCTTAAGCGGAGTTCCACAACGAGCTGCGGCGGCGTGTCGTGATGCGGACGCCATCGAATGTCGACGTAGAACAGCCAGCAGCGCAGACTACGAGAACATACGTCGGATGTAGCTTACACTAACGTACTAAGCTCTGATAGTGCGAGGCGCCCGCCGTAAGCATTAGGTTATAACGAAGGAAATTCTGCAGAATGATGTGAGACGTTTGCAATGTTTTGGGCAAGGGCAAGCTAGAATAGGAAAACTTCCAAAGGGTATACGAGAGCTTCTTTATACAGCTTCGCTTGCGTTGATATGTCACTTGCTTGCACTTGCATATATCTGCGATTTCTTTCTTTTTGCATTGACCAACATTGTTGTGCATCGTACTGACACAGCTGCATCAGTTATATATGTTAGTAACAGGAATTGTCTTGTGATTGCTGTTACAATTGGCAGTCATAACCCGATTCAATCTCAACGTATGAGCCACTATGGCTAGATTCTCCATGAATAAATTAATTTTCATAGAAACGTAGCGTGAAATCAGTACAGCGGCATGCGCAGTAATACATTGCACAACCGCACACGTAACTTAAAAGCGATTCGCAAAAAAAAATGCGGTTGCGACTAGCAGTTCAAAATCTCCCAGTCTCGAATTAGGATCGCTGCTAAACCATTCATCAATACGTAATTTTCACGGGATTATAGTGAGAACGTTGCGGTAACAAAATCAAGTTCATAAGCAAGAATCTTTTGGCGCACGAATCTTTTGTGTGTAGGAGCTTAGTAGGTGGAGTTTTCAAGATTTCTAGTTCTATTCAATGAAATCACTCACTCACTCATCTGAACGTTTGCCAAACAATGAAACATGCGCATTACACATGTGCTTGATTGAATAAAAAGAATCAAAGAAATCGGCGAAGCCCAAAAGTTACACGAGAGTATCGGGAAACGGAAGCCACATAATTACCTCTGAGAAGTTGACAGCGAAGTTCAGCGAGTTTTCTAGAGAAGTTTTTATAAAAGGTTAGAGATAGTTACCGTGAATTTTATGGAATGTCCGCAATTCTCGTAAGAGTCGGGCGCCAAAAATGTGCCGCCGTCTCCCGTGGCCCAGTGAACCGGAGCCGTACTCGTCGGAGAACCTGGCCGTCAAGAGAGCTGCTCGCGAGAAGCGCGCATACCGGCAGCGGCAGCATAGGTGAGACCCAGATTACGTGGATTGATGACACGACTGAAGTAACACGCCGCGACATGATAAAACATGGTTCTGAAAGATACTTCCAGAAGCTACCGCTGGTGCACACCAGGCATATAGCACGCGTAAACTCCGTAGCAAAAATTTGTAAACAAGATGGAAAAAGAAAGTTCGTAATTATTTGCTTGCAAGTTTGTTTCTAGCTGCGGCAATTACTGCAACTGACCATTTCTCTTTACTGGCTATTTACAAAACAGGATGTCGTCAAGTGCATGGAGGTAAAGTTATTACTCTACCACCTCATTTCGGCCGTGGTGCATTCTGCTGTTAAAAATCAAATTATGGAGTTTTACGTGCCAAAACCAATTTCCGATTATGAGACACGCCGTGCACCTTCCAGTGCTGCAGTGTTGCATCCTTGCATACTGTGCGCATGGAATACATCTTTTGTATTTATTTATATAGGGTGAGCATATACACATATGGTATGCAGGGTACGCCAGCTATTATGCTCCTAGATTTAAAGATATGCATATATCACATATCTAAACAGAACCAAGTTAATGTTGTTTGCCGTCGCTTGGAGATACTCAGATTATTTCTTGCATTCCGCCTAATTACGTAATTAGTCTTAGGCGGCCAGTCGTGCGGCTGGCAGCTCGAGGCACTTTGCGTGTAGTCGCGGGCTTCTTTCACGCTCGAGCAACATGCTTTTATGTAGCACGCATTGAGAAATAGGAAGCTGTATCGGGATTTTTCCGTGTGGCTTTACAATTTTCTGATTTACACCTTTTATCTAGTGAAAATATTTGAGAATAAGTAATTAGGACTTATTATGTGATTAGGTTGAATGCAAAAACTAATCTCAGTATCTCCAATCGATGGCAGACAACATTGCCTTGGGGCTGTCCAGCTACCGGGCATTTGCAAATATTTAAATCATGGTGCATGATAGTTTGGACACCATGTATATTATTAATTAGATAAGCAATAAATGGTCCCTGCCCGTTCGCTAAGTTTAACTAAACTTGATAAATTGGCTTTCCAATGCCTGTTAATAAGAAAGCGTTTACGTATATTAGGACCTTCAGATCATACGGGTGATAGGGTTCGACTGATTTCAGTATTTACAGCCGTTAACTAGGGCAGTTGTATTTTTCGCCCTCCAAGCGCGGCGGCCTTCATTATTATAAAATATCCCGCGCCATTATACAAAGTGGAGCATCAATAGCGCTACTCACCCTTGAGTTAGCGTGCCCAAAGGTGCACATTGTCAAACAACAGAATTTTAAACAGCGTGACACCGGACAGATAAAAGAGGCATATAGGACCAAAGGCTGACAACCAAATAATAGAGGCATAGGCTAACAAATAAATGCTTTATTTAGTGAAGTGGCGTATAAATGCTCGAGGAATGTCACACGTCACCGAGGGACAGAAACCAGCAGGACCTATCTTCTATTTCTTTTGTCACTATACGTAAAGGGACAGAGAGTTGATCCACACCTCCCGCATGTCCGAAATGCTAAAGGTCTCCAAAATCTCGCATGCCCGTTATTCGCGCTGCAATTTATAACTACCTCGCACTTTTCAAAGATCCGAATGCAATCTCAGCTCTGACAACGGGTAGCAAGATGACTGCGGAGAGTGATTAGGCGAAGCCGCTTGGTCACGTGGGTGGTCGCTGACACACCACCGCGTTTGTCCTATATAACAGTGGACGCACGTAAGGGGGGATTTCATATACAACCCGCGTACCGCACCCTTAACGACGAGCATGCCTCTTAGAGCAGGGCTGTGTTTTGCTTTGTTTTTGAATAACTGTATGGCATAACCCACTAAATTATTTATTAGGATTAGAAAGAACTACCCGAACTAGAGGTTTAACATCGATTTTCATTGTGCCGTGGCACTTTATCATTTATTGAACTTATGGTTTATCAAACAAGTGGTTACGCACATTAGAAGCAGCAGGCCACAGTCGTGAAATTTGTAAACGCCGGGTTAAGGGTACAGGGATTTCAGTCCTTGTCAAACGTTGCCACATTAACGCTGGCGCAACTTGGCTAACACCACTGTTATTCTTCATTGCCGCCAATTAAAGGAGTGAAGGTTCACATAATGACTGCGCATTACACTTTTTTCATGTTCGCAGAGGCGTGCAATTTGCCTGCGCTGCTTACGCGGTAGTATCCGTGGCGACGTACCTGCCTTCATATCTCCTCAACATCGACCACCGGTGAGCCACAAGGCGCGTGTTTAGTCCGACGTAGCGTGAGCGCGTGCGCGCACGCACGCTACGTCACGTTGGCGCGTACAACAGCGTCTTTATTTCGACGCACTGACACAGCCAAAATATCCTGACGCGCCAGCACGCTCCGACGTGCGCGACGTCGAGATGGCTCTTGCTTGATCCGCGAGCAGCGTTGCCAGATGGCACTCCAGAATAACAGCCAAACGATCTCAAAATGTAGCCCAAAAATAGCCGAACTCAAATTTTTCAAATGTGAAGAGTAGCCAAATACATAGCCTGGACGTTTGATGATGTTCTACAGGTGTCTTATATGTTGTGCAAATGGTGTCGAAATCTCGCCGCGCATTTTCGGTGCCAGAATTACTTCTGCCGCATGCAACCAGCACAACACTGGCCACGATATCTACGAAAAGAATTCTCTTGAGAGCTGCCACTCAGACGCGGATTTGTACACCACTCATTGTTACAACGAGCGCAACTATTTCTTTTTCGATTTGCTCATGACGTTATTTCTATTTACCACGATCTTAGTTGACTTTAGTTCAAGCCAAGCTCTACCCGAGGCATTTTTGTGTATGAGTCAAGCCAACTATTGCCAGCCCCAACATCGAGGATCAGTCTGGCTGTTCCCGATCGCGGACCCAAGAGTGAACCCGAGGTAAAGGAATTAAAATAGGGATGCCTACCCTAAGCTGGAGTCATAAAATAAACATTTCCCTTCCACTCTCTTCTTCAGTTTTCTCGAAAGCAGCTCGACGCTGAGTTAGGAAGTGCTGCCGCTTAGAGGCACAATCGACTCTGGAGAAAACTTCAATCCTCACGCTTTTCTCGTGCGAAGAAGCGGCAGTTGTGACTGCAAGTAGCCTTTCAATGGGAACAAACAGAGCGACCCACAACATTAGAGGTGAATTAAAGTTTGTAGTTTTAGTTGCAACCTGCATTAGTGCACTGGCAATTATCCAGGTAGTATTATTATCGAAAAGAGTTTAACGCACCTTATTTTCAGCGTGACATGAAAAAAAAATAAAGACATGTAATTCCGCTAGGGAACACACAAAATCGATTTATATGGGTCGCGCATGGCTGTCGTGAAGCACAAAGTAAAGCGCTTTATCTAAGAAATTTAAGCACTATACTTCAAAATAAGAAGTCAGTAGAACTCTGTATGTACCTTTGCAAACTGACACGAACTCTTTCCCCAACCACCACTGCGATGTGTGCAAAAACAATCAAATATGGACGTAACAGTACCGCAAGAATTTATTATGTATCGGATGCAGTTTTTTCTTCTTCATCAGAGCTGGAAAATACGCATGAACAATGTACAACGTAATGACTAGTCAGACAACAAATGAGAAATTACAATAATAATAAAGTACGTGCATATAAAAAGTAAGCCATAATTGCAGTTACTCATACGCACAAAGTTCATAGGGAAGAAAGTTGTCGCAGGAGTACGGTATGAAAACCGACGGGTTATCATCCTGACGCTGGCAAGCCAATCACTGGCCGACCTTTGGTAAGCAATAGCCTTGCCATCTTCACTCGGGACGAACATCTTATTTCATATATTTACAGAGCGCATCATTGTAATAATATGCAACGTTCAAGAAGTACTATGAAACAATCGCAAGTTTCACGGAATATGTAGCTGCTTCACTAAAACAAAGAACGGGGGAAAAAAGACATTGTGTAGAGTACCGGTTGATATTTCTCACACTGGGGATTTACGCAAATGGATGAAATATGCAATCTAGCCCCATTTGAATTAACTTCCACTGTCACATGGACCATATTGAAATGGCGAGTTGAAACGCAACAGAAATGTTCATCTGGCTGAAAATCTTTGTAGCAGTCCCCACTCTCTGCCAGACCAAGCTTCAGGGGAAGGAGAGCTTTAAGTGTCTCATTCGACATAAGGCTTATCAAATCATTCTTTGTCAACGAAACCTGGCTGAACACGCATTGGGTGGCCGGAGGGGGGGGGGGCGAGGGGTCGCTCGAAACAAGCCGTGCATGTAGGGCTAAAAGTGCGTGCGTAGGACGTGCAATCGTCGACCTGACGCACGATGCTGTCATGACTCTGCATAAATCTGATATTTTGGAGATTTTTAAAAATATTTCTTAATGGAAATTGTAACAGTACATTTCTTTCTCTTTTTTATTTTTCATGTGTATCCGTTAACCATCTTGTCAATATAGTTGGTTCTATACCTCGTGTGGCGGGTCGCGAACAGGAGGAAAGGAATGAAGGAACACAACGTTACGAGGCTGATACAGGCGTACGCGCTGAGCCACATAGCGTACGTCGCTGCGTACGCCGACTGGAACAGGAGCGAAACCGACAAGCTGAACGTGGCGATTCGCAGAGCGTTCAAGACCACCCTGGGTCTTGAACGACCCAATGTGGTTGGCGCCCCAGTACACGCCAACCCACATTCTCCTCGAGTTGGGCGTACACAACACGCTCGAGGAGATCGCCGAGGCGCAGAGAATCGCGCAGCTGGAGAGGCTGTCGAGCACCGTAACGGGGAGACGAATCCTAGACTTGCACGGGATTCGATTTCACGAGGTGTGTGTACTGAAGGAATCACTGCTACCGGAAGTCAGGGATGCCATACAGACGGAAAACATGCCGAAGAATATGCACCCGGCGCATGACGTGCAAAGAGGTATACGCAGGGCGGTAGCAATCCTCGAGAAGCATAGAAGACGAGAAGGCGTCCTCTTCGTCGATGCAGCCAGGTACCCGCGGCCAGTCGGTGACTCTGATGGTGACGAGGGACGTCGACCACCACTGCCGCTACAAGGGGATGTGAGAGACGAACCGCAGTTACCAGCACCACCATCACTGCTAGTATTATGACAAAAACGGCAGCAGCAACAGCGGCAACATCGACACGGCCAGCCGACGGCGGCGGCGCCCGCCTTCTCCATGGCAGTCGTAGATACAAAGGGAACGATCCGAGTCACGGCATCAGCGAGGCTGCCGTCGTCCGAAGCAGCGGAAGAGATGGCCATAGCCCTCGCGGTACTCCACGGAGGTGCGGAGGATAACCTGATCACTAGCGACTCCAAATCAGCGATTCGGAACTACACCAAAGGATGGGTGTCCACGGATGTGGCGCGCATGCTCAATGCCCGGGCCGGGGACTTCGGATCCGGCACGATTACAAACAAGTCCCTCAAGTGGTTCCCCGCGCACGCCGGGGAGCTTGGCAATAACAACAACAGCCGCGACAATAATGACAACAACTATGCGAACGGCCGAAAACGCACCGACACTCCACCCAACAACAACGAGCGCGCCCACCTCGTCGCGAGGCAGCTTACCCGCCGTGTCGCGGTCACCCAGAGGGCAGCCGCTGCTGTTGTTGTGCGGGACCCCAGTGGAGGAGTGACGGCGACGGCGGTGGCCACCCCGTCTGGCGCGGCCGCTGTCGTTACCAACACAACACAAATCGCGGCGGACGGAGCTGGGGATCACGCGGACGCCGACTGCGATGTCAAGGAGTTTCCGGCAACGTACAGAGAGGTGCTTGGCCACTATAGGAAAGAACGAAGAAAATATCCACAACCCCACGGGCGCCTAGACAGGTCCCAGGCAGTCGACCTGAGGCGGTTGCGGACGGGCATTTTCACCAACCCCTACCACCTGCACCGCCTGTGGCCCGCGCTGCACCCTTCGCCCGGCTGCCCGTGGTGCGAGCACGAACGGCCGATATGGCCCATGTGCTTTAGGAATGCCAACGCCATGAGGAAGAAGGACAAGGAGGAAGGGGGAAGACAACAGCAGGACCCTCTGAAGCGGGGCGCCTCAGTGAGAGATGGCAAGCCGCCCTCCTGAACGAGGCACCCGAAGACCAGGAGTGGGCCGTCCAGCGGGCCAGGGCCGTTGCCGAGGATCTCGAAAGATTTCCCTCGGGCGATGGACCCCTGGCAGCGTAACACCGGGCACCAACATCAATAACCGTTGGACAAATAAAGTTTATTCCTCTCCTATTATATTGCAAGCGGCCGATTTCGCCTCGCTTAACTCGAGATATCACTAAGGCTTCGCATATGTTAATTTTCACGCGAAACTTTCGAAAACTGTCAATCAGTAATCAAATTTCCTCATAGATGGGCGAGTTCGTGCAAGTTCACGTCTAAGAAACCGAGCACGAATTGAAAACAAAGACAAGTGAGAAAAAACTAGAAAAATGCTGTCCAGTATTATATTTACCCCGTTTTATGCCTCAGCATTTTTTGGCAAACACCCCAGGGCCTGTCACGCGAAAAGTGAAAAGTGGGCTCTGCGACGCCTACCCCTAGGTGATGGAGCATTTGGCTTGCATCTGCACAAAAATGCTCCATTTGCAAAGTTAAGGCGTTCCATAGTTATAATAGTGTAAACGTAGATGATTGGTAGCTTTATAAGCGATCAGGGGCAATTGAAAGCCAAAAAAAAATTGATCTGAAAGAAGACCCATAGGTTCACATTGGGCTCCACAGAAAATACATAGGGATGCTTATGTTAGGGGTGGGCCAACTGTAGTTTCAAAACTTAAAAATTTGGAGGCGGGCCCTCTTGAAATTTGGAGAAGGGCTTTCTTAAATTTGAGATGGGCCAACTTGAAATTTGGAGTGGTTTAACTGAAATTTTGGGTGGGCCAACTTAAACTTGGAGGTGGGTCAAGTTGAAATGTGGCGGTTGGTCAAAATAATATTAGGGGTTGACCAACTTGATATGTGCGGGTGGACCAACGTAAATTTGGGAGTGAGCCAACCTAAATTTCAAGGTGAGCCAACTTAAATTTCAGGGTGAGCCAACTTACATTTCAGGGTGGGCCAACTTGAAATTTGAGGGTGGGCAAACTTAAATTTGGAGGGTGGACCATGTTAAATTTGGAGGTGGGCCAACTTAAGATTTTGGGGTGCGCCAACTGAAATTTGGGGTTGGGCTAAATTCAAATTTTGGTATCGGCCAACATGACATTAAATGGTGGCCCAACTGGAATTTAAGGTAGGTCAACATATATTTGGGGGTTAGCTAGCTTGAAATTTGGTGGTGGCCAACCTGAAATTTGGAGGCCGGCCAACTGAAATTTGCAGATAAGCTGACGCATCCTTCGACAATTCCAGCGCAGTTTCTGCAAATCTTTTTTCAATTTTATTTTGTATTAGCGATAGACAGTGCATGTGTATTCAAGCATTCATTGGTTAAGAAGTTCATGCTAGGCGTACAACTGCACTGCACTGCTGAAGTATTTCCTTTAGATATAATTTTTTTAAGAAACATTGGAAAATATTCTACCTAGATAGCTTGAGAAACTATGTAGGTTAAACAAAGTGATATCTCGTGGCCCTGCCGTCATGGTTGGCTCCAAGCACAATACTGAATCGCACACATGATTGCCTAAACAGTTCCGTGTAGAATAAATCAACGTGTTTCATCGCGATTAGAAGTATATGGACACTCCAAGGGAATTTTACAGCGCAGCCATAGAGAAAGGATTTAACAAGAGCGTTGGCGCAACCGAGTACACGAGCATAGCGAAGGATGAAAAAGCGAACGCTGAGCGCAGCGGGGAATGAAAGACGGTAATAGCGAAAAGAGCACGAGGAGGAAAGCGCAGGAGGAGGGTGCAGCGGAACCATGAGGCGGAATGCGTAGTGCCGAGCAAAGCGGGCTCTGCGACGCCTACCGCTAGGAGATGGTGCCAGAGTAGCGTGCCGACGTCTGTTCACCGATGTCATGCGGCGAGCGTGTCCACCGATACCTTATGTGGAAACAAAGCACTGCATGAGCGAAGGTCTGTCTGCGGCGGCTGCTGTCAATCGCGCCCACGCGTCAGCCACGCGCTGCCTCTCGCGATCTCTCTCGTTTAGCGAGGCAGTCGCGCTATACTTGGCCCCGTTTGCATTGTGCCGCACGACACGGATTGTCCGCGCCAGACAATATATGGTGAAATGAAATCACGCATAGAGCGGCGCTCAAATTTCGCATTAAGGAGTATCGTAATCGTCGGTGAGATTTTTATTACGGGATCGGCTTCTTTATTGGTATAATGAAATTGTCTATCGACCGAGGGAAACGCATTCTCTGTAACTGGTTCGTAACTGATTTTAGTGTATATATTGGCGCCAAGGATTCATAATACAGGAAAGCCGATAGCAGTTTCCTTCAGTACGTCAGCCCGTTACGCTCACAAGCGTTCGCATGCGGTTCGCGTTTTCCCCGTGATATACGAAGCAACAGCGATGGAGCCATGGGCATGGGGAGAGATGTAGCATGCAAGTGTTCGGACGCGTGATTTCACGTCAACGCCAAATCGCATCCGCGCCATCTCGAGTCGATTTATGGCAATTACGTCCACGCGACGGCTATTATGCAGCGCCGGTGCCTCCGCTTAAAAGGCGCAAGTTCGCGGGAAGAGATGAAGCCGAGGAGAGTTGATGTTGAGAAAGGTGAAGCGTGAGCACATGATGGCGCGTCGTCGACGATTACCCGAGTGTTGCGTCGAGCAAGTCATTTTGCAATCGATGTGGCGTGGGGGAAGATACAAACATACATTTGAAGGGCCGTGACTACCTGGTACTAGACAGTGCGTAGTGCATAGATGAACATGGGCAGCCCAAGGTGTATGTTTAAGATGAGGCATCAAAAAGTCAGTTGCTAGGCGTAGCGCTTGACTCGCGGTTGCCGTGAGCCTCTCGCGCTTCCACGTCTCTATTGTGTTTGTGCTGTAATGCACTGACATTGTCCCCGCTCAGTAACCCCTACGTGAACGCTAACAGTAAACAGCAAACGCAATAATAGGTGCTCACATGCATGGGCCACGTGCAGGGTGGCCTTACTTAGTGCGCTGACGTCGATGATGCTCGCCACGAGCTTGGTTACGTCATGCCTGGAAGCTGCACTCGACTTCGTGCGACAGATCTGGCAAGTGGTGCCGTGGAGCATCCTCTTGTTCATCGGGGCCACCCAAGTCTCGTCGAAGCTACTGCAGGTATACGCACGCACGCCCCCCCCCCCGCCCTCCCCCCACACACACGCACAGACAGACAGACAGATGCCACGCATTCGCCGTAATTATTTCTTGTCCAGTAATGTGGTTTGTTGAACCCAACGTTTCTTTCGTGTATAGCTGGGCGCTGATCTCTCGAAACTATATTGTTTATCGTTAACCGTTGGCATTGCGCTCGTAAAACACAGGGGGAAGTACTGCGTGCAATGCAGGATGCCACAATCTCGGCCATAATGTGCCTACCACTTGCATTCTTCATGCTGTAGTTGCTCCTGTAGGGGTTGGGGACGGACTTCGGGATGAAAACAAACTTGGGAGGTTTATTTTACATTAGATACAGAGAGGTGAGAGTCAAGTAACAGTCGTAGAGTCATTACGGGCCGGCAGCAACTCAGACGCTGCGGCCCGCGGCAAGAAGTTTGAGAGAGGTGAATCAGGGAATGCTCTGGTCTCTCTGGAATGCTTCTTTTAAACCCTTCGAGGACTGGAAGTCGCATCATGTTCGGCCAATGGGAGAGTCCGCTCAGATGACGCCATTTTCGGCCAATGGTAGGCGCCCGTGCGGCGGTGTCACACCCGGCGGCTCCCTGCGGTCTTGGCTTGCTGACTTGCAATGCGCTCTTCAAAGGCGGACAAGGGTGGACGTTTGGGCCCCATGCGACTCGATGTGGTCTGGGGAACTCGAAGTAGGCGCAGGAAACAGCCCCATATCTAACACCCCACCGAAACACAAGCCGCGGCGGCCGCTACGCCGGCGTCGGCGACCTATGGCGACGCATTCTTCGCTAACTGGTAGAAGCGACACTGTGTCGTCGTGGTGGTGGTGCTTTCTGGTGGTGGTGGTGCTTTCTGGTCATTCGGACGCTTTTTCTCGCGATTTATAGCTCGAGCACTCTCCCGGTTACAACTTCGACGCCCCCAAGGTGTGAATTAAAGAGTATTCCTTACAATTAGATAAATGTGCTAAATGCAAAGGGGCATCTCATTGCTGCATAACGTTATCACAATCAAGGGTGTAAAGAACTGGCGTGGTTTACGCAAGGATTCGTAAGTCCATGCCAGTTAAGCTGCCGAGCCTCTCCACCGATCTTGTGCTTTGCTCTTAAAGACCAAGATTTTTCTTTGCGAGCCTTTCCGGGTTTTTGTGAACGAGAGCGCTGCGGCGTAGCTGTCCTCTAGCCGAATAGGCCAACCAATCACAGAGCAGGAAGCGCACCACTGCATGCCACGACCAGATGGCGCTCGCCTCCGTGCAACTGCGCAAGCCAACGTCTGTAACGTTGTCTAGTAATGGTGGCGCAGGCGGCGCCGCAGACCATGCGGAGCATAAAAAAAAAGGAACCAGAAGGCTTGCCTTCGTACGTCCGCGGCAGCCTGAATAAAGCCTTCCGTGTCAATTGGTACGGACATTCGATAAACACAAACTCGTGTTTCGGCTCTATATGCACACACAATAAGCTGCGCTGCATATAGATGCCAACTCGTTGGATTTGCTGCATTTTTTAACAGCTTTTGAGTGGTAATGCCAACATTGTAAGCTGCGCACTAACCTCGCCGTGGCATCGCGGTTATATGGCGCTGCACCATTTTGCACCTAGTCTAGGTGGGGAAGTTAACCTGCAGAACATCTCATAAGTTTACTGTCGGCTTTAGTCCATCACTCACACGCTCGTCCGCAATCTTCAGCAATAATAACTCTAATACAATATAATAATACATTGCACTGGTAGCAGGTAGCCCACTTCCGGCATGCTGCGCGAGGACTGGAAGATATAAATAAGATGGCCTTTTATTTCCTTTTAGGGAGCATGCGAAAAATAAGAAAGCCTTTGAACTAATGGTCAAACTAATGGAGGCTCATTCTCTGATTGCCGGATGTGTAAGTAATTTCAATGGTGACCGAACCATTAATGAAACCTCCTCAGGTCTACGATATCCCACACGAGCTCTTCAAGCTGGTGTCCACTTCCTTCTGGAAGGAGTGCACAGCGGTCGAAGCGCAAGTCATGCTGGCCATCGCCAGCTCGTTGATGGCCGAAACGGCGGACAAGCGGGCGCTCATCCAAGTCATGGCGCCAGTCGTGGTGAACATCGTGAGTGCAATGCAGTGATCGCGAGACCGTCATCTACACGTCCGGGCACACCCGGCGACAAGCACGGTTTAAGCGGAGTCTGCCTCAGGGGTCATGCGGAAGCGCACGATTTGTGAAATCAGGGCTGCTTTATAGCAACATGCATCCTTAAACTTGATATAGATTCACCTCGCAACACATTTCCCTACGCCACCACTGCCGCAAGAGATGCCGGTTGAGTAGCAGTCCTAGCGGACTGAAGGGCAACTATACGAGTATATGCTTCGACTATAGAGTTTCTTATAAAAATTACTAGAGGTAACATTGGCGCTAGTGAGAGCTTCAAGTATAGTGGTTCAGCCAGCACGAGAATGGAGGCTAGCTGATGGAGTCGTCTAGACTTGTTCTTTCTGCAGTCAAAAGGCTTTATGACTTTCCAAAATGATTATCTAAATTAAATTTTGCCTTAAAAATGACATGATTTGCAGTGATCATGCCTGTGGTCTCAGATACTCTTTGCATTATTTGTGCGTTGAGAAAAAAAGCATTGCTTCAAAATTTAGGCCAATCGCGAAAAATGAAGTGTAATGTGAACAAAGCCACACAAAAGTCTCAAGGCATAAGGACGAAAATCAAACAAATCTTCGTGTAGTAACTATAATTTCCATACAAGCTGAATGATCTCAGTGCTAAAGTTACCTCTAGTAATTTTAGTAATACACGGTATGAGTTAGACCACGTGGGTTAGTTAGACTATGGTCTCCGAGATTTGCGGCACGCGTTGAGGAAAGCGTGCTCCTCCCAAAAACAAAAGGAGGAGGGGGCTAGAGAGAGAGAGAGTGATAGCCCACCATGCCTCCCACTACTCTTAGTGAAATAATTCATTTACGAAGAGACCATCGCTATGTGAAAGCACTGCCCCAGGTGATTAGCAAGATCGCGAGTAGTGCAGTGACTCACCACGCGCACCAATAAAGCTGCGATGTCGAGTAGTGCGGACGAAGGAGGCACCTCACGGCATAGCTAGACGGACCGTTTGTCCTCGTCCTGTAGTCTCCTTTCGCATCCTTTGTATCCATGTCCTTGCCTCCGTCTTGCTCAGGCACAACCATGTTTGGAAATTCGTCAGGCATGTCGGTGGAGCTTTTGTTCCTCGAGTGGATGTGATACCAATCGGAAAAGGATCGAGCGAGTTGACGGAGGACCTGCAAACATGCCGTTCTCGACGGAATCAGCTCAGGTCGGCCCCAGAACATCTTTCTTGATCACCCGCATTTTTAATATGTTTATGGAAAATAGAATAAGCAAACGATAAACATGTTGACGGAATCATACCAGCGGCTCCGAAAGGTGACGCGGCAATGCATCAGTGCGAAAAAGAAAGAGACAATAACAATAAAAGATGGTTAAAAACGCGGAGTAATAGCAAACGGCGACGCATGGCAGCGACGGCGGTTTGCCTGATGGCGTCCACTCTTTTGTGCCGTTGGTTCATTGGCTGTTCACATCAACAAAAGCAAAAACAAACACATGTATAGAGAGGTAAAAAGAAAGGAGGTGCGCGCATAATGCTTTCCAATCAAGAATGTGTGTACCTCTGTGTGATCCTGCCATTGACGCAGACTCTTTGCTCGGTCCCCCCGCAGGCAGAGGTACAGCGTGTGCACCCGACGCATTACGCGATTCCGGTGATCGTGGGCGCATCGTCCAACGTCATCATGCCGGCGTCGGCCCCGCTCGAGCTGGTGCACGAATTGGCGCGGGTGTCCTTCTGCAAGCTGGTACGTGTCCCACTTCCCACGCGGTTCACCACAATTCACTTAAACGGGTACTAGGTGGTAGCACAAAAAAAGTGTTTTTTTTTGTTATCTCGATGGCATGGATAGCTGTGTAAAGCCGCTAAATTAGACTATTGGGAGGGGAACGAATATTTACGTTATTTTCCAATGTTCGATCAAACTGCGTGCAAATTGCCGCGCTATCTTCCCAGTAAATGAGTGTACTGGGGAGATCCTCATAGTAGGCGTGGTATTCTTTTGCAGTTGCTTATCTCTCAAATTACGCCTTTGTTGGTTTCAAGGGTACAGTATAATCTTCATCTTCAGCGAATTTCGCAAATAAAAGCTTCACTTTAAAATGATATGATGCCCTAAATCGAAATTATGCTTCCTAGAATGCGTAAAACCCAGCTTTCTCTAGTGCAGCAAATTTCATTCAAGTCCAAATCCGTACATCTGTCGACTGTGGAGAGCACTTCTGCCTGTCACATGTATTTGAATAGGAACTTCAGAACTTGGCGTCGCGTCATACTTCCTCCTAACGGATCATATACTCATCAGTCCTCTTCTTCCTCCTCTTCTTTTTCAGCTTCTGTTTGGCTTGCTCGCAAAGGCCATCGTCGTGAGCATGGTCATCGTGATGGTCAACGTAGCGGACAAGTACGGCATTCCCAGCGCCCAAAGGACTCCGGAATGAGCCGCTACCTTTTACGGAGTCATATATTTCGGTTTCGCCCCAAACTGCGATTTGCTACGTCGTATTGAGGAACGCAGATTTTAGCGCATGAACTGTACACAACTTTAACTTTGTTTTCTCTGTTACTGTGGCAACTTCGTAACAAGCCTTTTTGGGACACTCGATGGTAATGCTTCAGCCCCCCACACGCCTCGTCACCCTCCTCGTTAATATGCGTTTTATATTAGTCTTTCTACCAGTGCTGTTAACCAGTCTGTTTCCGTCTCCTTGGCGTTCCCTCCTTTTCGTCTTTCTTTCTTTATTTTGGTTCAGTTGGACATTTGGTATCTTTTGAATGAGAATCGATGTTTGCTGGACCTCGTTTATTATTTATTCTTTGTTACTGCACATAGTGAATATAGCCATCGGCTCATCATGAGCGCTGCGTACATTACCACACACTGTGCATCAGGACGGGCGACTCAGGCCACCTTGCTGCGAGTCTGCTCAGCGAGGGAGTCGGATGTTGCGAGCCAACTTGCTCTATCGATTTAACGAAGCGAAACACGCGACTTCCTGCGATGCAGCAGCGCTGAAGACAATGTTACCAGTTGCAAGAGGTCTCGTCACCGCAGCATGGTAACTATATATTGCTACGCGAGACACCTATGGCACCAGCATGGACTACCGATGTGTTGCATTGCAGTTGGGGTAACCTGTGTATTACGGCGCAGTCCACGTTGAAGTATAGTGCACGGTGAGAACCGGATCTTTAGTGCGCACATATATATTCCATAATGACAATACGTGCGCTTCAATTTTTTTTGTCGGCGAAGGGACTTGTAGAACTTGTCCTACGTGATCGTGGGGCATGGAAGTACATGACCGGGACTTAGACTTGAAAATGGTATGTCATGCGCACGCGTTATGCCCCACATGCTATCCCTGCAGAGAAGCATTTTATGCCTTTAGCGCCTCAAGGAGCCATTCACGAAATAAAAAAATACGCATTTAAGGCCGCACAATGTGGTGGCAGGGTCATTTCTCCTAATAAAATATTCTAGTTTGCGTTGTCCCCAAGGGAAGCGGCGTGCGAGTGTCTTGCCTGACGGGCTTCTTTTGTGTGCGGGCCGAACACTCGCTGCCAGCGACCGCATGTTTTAACGTTACAAGGGAATGCACAGCCGAGGTCTCCACACAAGTGACAATGGCACACATAAATTGCCTGCGGCAAATTCTCGAAACCTCGCCAGACTGACGCACAACTTTCGCACGCAGTAGTATCGAGTGCAAATGAATTGTGGCGGCTGTAAAACTAGGTTGTTTACTACTTCGTCTTTGTAATAATGCCGTCACAAACTTTAAATTCAAGTGAACTCGAGCTTTTCGGGATGGCAGCCCTTAAGGGATAACCCCCAGTTTGTATTTAATAATAAAAAAAAACGGCAGAAAAGAAGCGAAAAATTCCGTAAGTGTGCACTTCCACGAATCTCGTTCGACCCAATGATGACGGCGGACCTCGGACTAAAGAGGCGACAAGATGCTGACTGGTGCCACTACCCCTGCCGCTCTCCGTTCGTCGAACGATCCAAACTTTCGGAGCACGTATCTCGATTTCGATAGAATTAAAGGCCGCAGGTTGGCCATCTTAATTGAGGATAAGTTACGCGAGGGAATGCAATGACTGTACTCATGTGGATCATTCAAGGGCCATCGGCGTAGGGAGTAATAATCAAAAGTATCTGGTATATAGGCGAAGGCACGTAAAGGCAGTGGAGAAGGAGAATGTGGCACGAAGTATATATAGGAGGAGCGTAGAGCTGCACGCACTCAAGGCTAGCGCTCGCTTTCGGGCTATTGGTACATGACTAGACTGGGTTTGAGGTGGAAAATAAGACACTAAGCGTAGTTGTGATCGTAAGTGATTTAATTAACCGATGCTTGAATACATATAAGCTGCAGATATACGCATATCATTAGAAGCCAACAAACAGACACCAACGACAACATGGGAAATTATTTGTGCTTACTAATTGAATTAAAGAAATTGTAAATTATTTGAATTCAACGTGGATGAAAAGACTTGCCGCAGGTGGGGAACGATCCGACGTCTTTGCATTACGCGTGCGATGCCCTACCAATTGATCTACCGCCCGCACCGTCTTCCCATCCACTTTCTGGGGTATTTATGTGTTACTATTAGTTATTATTACGCCCATCCTTTCCATCAAACTGTGGCATTAATCTGGACTCCCGCGCATGCAGGCCTTGCCGGAAACGAGGCGCCTCATGCCAGTACCCGAGGACTTACAGTCCGGGCTCAGGCATCAGATGTGTCGGACCTCGCCACGGAGGAGGCGCCGTTCACAGCACGGGATCGACTTATTACTTACCACGACATCTGCACACACTACCGATTAGACCGCTTAACCTTTCCGCCACTCATTAGCAAATCCCCGCGTAGGTGTGAAGTTCTGTGGCGACAGCTGCAGGCTCGCACCTTTCCGTTCCCTTACCTCCTTCCACCGCATTCATCCCGCCAT
Source organism: Dermacentor albipictus (assembly GCF_038994185.2). Taxonomy (NCBI): domain Eukaryota; kingdom Metazoa; phylum Arthropoda; class Arachnida; order Ixodida; family Ixodidae; genus Dermacentor; species Dermacentor albipictus. Next base: position 98,891,049 of record NC_091822.1, read on the forward strand.
TTACCTTTCTCCCTCTTGTAAATTCTGTGTCTCTCCCAAAGCAGACTTTAAGCACATCACGTGGGGGTGCCCTAACCACCCCCTTCCCGCTTTCCTCAAGCAATTTATATCTAGTGAGGAGCAGTTGGAGGCTGTCTTGCGCAGCTTCAGGCCCGATCTTCAGGAGGCCATCCTGGAGTGGGCTGAGAAAATAAAGGAGGCCTACTTCAAGTAGTTCCTCCCCCCACCCTCTATTCCATTGCCCCCTTCTCTTTAAAGAGCGATAAATAAAGTTTTGCATCATCATCATCATCATAAGCGCTAACCCTGGGAGTGTTAGCCAGCGCCACTACTCACAAACCATAACGGCGGATGTGGAATATCCTTTTCTGCCGCAGGCGTCACGAGTACGTGATCTTCTTGGGTAAAGGCAGCTGGTGAATAAACCTACATGTATTACCTGAAGGCATCAGTGTTGCCGGATTTGAGGCCCTCGTTATGTAATGAACGAGAAGAAAAGGCGCTAACCAAGGGGCCCGATCTTATTAATCATATCATGAGAAGCCAACAAACAAGGACACCAAGGACAACACAGGGAGAATTACTCGTACATATTAATTGGAATAACGAAATTATAAATTATTGGAATTCAAAGTTTATGCAAAAAACAACTTGCCGCAGGTGGGGAACAATCCCACGTCTTCGCATTACGTGAGCGATGCTGTGCCAATTGAGCTACTGGGGCGCCGTCTTCCACTCAACGTCTCTTCACGCAGTGCTATGTGTGACCTCGTGTCAATGCCTGCGTGGTCATGCGTGCGTATCAATGCGTGCGTGGTCATGTTCCTGTATTGAGTGTCAAACAACCAAGGTGACCCGTCACACTATTTCGCCATACTACGTTCCTACCTTCCGACCAGCGCTTGGACCATATAGACATAGTTGGTCCGTTTCCTCATCCTCGTGGCTACTCATAGATTTTGTCTATAACGGACTGTTCCACACGGTGGCCCGAGGTGGTCTCCATCGTGGTCATCACTGCAGAGACAGTGGCACGCGATTTTTTTCTGCGTGGTTTACACGTTTCGGATGTCCAGCCATTGTAATGACAGACTCGGGAGGACAGTTTTATTCCTCACTATTTGCTGCACTTGACCGCATTCCGGATGTGAAGCATTGCCGCACTACTGCTTACAATCCGTCCGCCAACGGCATCGTCGATGGTCTTCATCGGCAGCTCAAGATGGCTCTTGCAGGGTACCGGGATCGTGAGCACTGGACCGACCACTTTCCGTTCGTAATACTTGGACTTCGGGCTGTCCTCCGCCGCGACATTTGGTGCTCTAGGACAGAACTGGTTCATGGCGCCCCTCTACGTCATCGCGGCGACCTCTTCACCACTACCTACAACGTAGAGAGTATAGCACGCCACACCGCACGCTCACTCGAGCTCAAGCGTTTACACTCAGAATGCTACAAACAGACATAGCCCACGCAAAACAGACTACACCATTACATGCCTGAGCTTTACGACAAGTCTTATTGCACAAATTCCAATACATACCTTAACGTCTATTATTTACTCTGGCCGTGCTCGCAAGCTCACATAAACTCTGAACCGGACAAGCGCAAGTTTCAAAAAGCAATCCGGAGCGAAGAACTCGCTCCCCAACTCTGGGCCGTCCAGCACGTCCACGATGCCGCCAGGAAACTCAACCTCACTGTTCCGTCGTGAGAGACAGCCACTCCATGAGAGCCCAAAGCTCTCGTGGCCCGCAGGACCTTGAATAAAGTTGATTTCCTTCCTTCCTTCATTACAGAGAAGACAACTCCTCAACACGAACCTTATTTTCAACGCATCCGCGACTACTTCCGCGACCTCCAGCCCGTCCAGCCTAGGTAAGCCAGGCAACACGTATTCGCGCACCTGGACCTCGCGACTGCCACAGATGCCACAGATGACCTCGTGACTGCCACAGAGAGAAGGATCGAGGACACATGCCGTGTCATGGCATGTGTCCTAGATCCTTCTAGGTATTTGGTTTTGCGTCCCTGGTTGTGCCTGGGCGCGCAGTCTGCTCGGGCCAGCCCACGTAAGCAGACTTTAGGCGGTGTATTGAAGTCTTAATTTTAAATGCGTTCGCATTCGTATGCTTACCCAACGGGAAAACCGCCGCTTCGTCCATCCCGTAATAAGACGACGGCTTTCGAGATAACGCCCGCAGCAGCGAGCGAATTTCCCTTTGTGCTGCCTCCCGCTTCAACGCCAACGAAGTGACGAAAACACAGTGCTGAAGGTGCTTTCGGCAAACGCCCCACTCTGTCACTTTCGCAGATCGCTTTCAAGTTACAGCAAAGCGCGCCTCTTCAACACGTAAGCGGCGAGAACACAGCGCGAAGCTATGAGCAGTCGGCACTCTTTGTGGACATCGCAGATCACTTTCAAGCTGCGGCCCGCGCGCAGTGCCATAAAGAGCCGCCGCATAGTACGTTCACGGTTCAATAATAGTTCGACGCGGATGATCAGGCGCTAAAAGCGATAACGGTTTATAATGATGGGAACGTCATCAGTGCACCTGGCGCGTCTACTTGCAGTACATTGCATGCGTCGTCTCAATGCTCCTTGCACCGCCGTTGGCACCAGTGCGTGTCGCCATTGAGCTATCGTTAGTACGTGCCTATATAATCAAGTTTTATAACATTAGTAATGACACCGGGCTGCGTGGAGATGAGCAAGTGCCATAATGTATACGCATGCATACTTTGTCGAACTGCCAGAGGAGTTTCTGCGTGGCAATTTATTTATTTATTTGTTCCTTGACGTACCGCGCGATAGTTTGTTTAATATCCGTCGTGTGTGATGGCAGCTCCTTGCTATTTCGGCTGTAAGACAGATAGTGATGTCAACAAGGAGAGGACGCATGAGCGCAGCGATGATCTGGCTCGTGGTGCGAGAATCCTTCCATGTCCCACGTTTATCCCGGATTTTATAGATCGAAGCGCCTCGCACACCACGACCAACTTCTTATCACATCCCTTTATCCCCTTATCAAGTCTCAAAAAATTTCGTCCAATGTTACTTTATCTTCCGCACGCAACTCTTATATCGAAATAGCCCACGCGGCGTGTTTTTGAAAAACCTATTTTCTCTTAGCGACAGCTGGGTGAGCAGATTGTGCGTCCAGGCGTGACATCTCCCTAGTCCCATCAAGTACCTGCAAAGATCTAGAGCACTCGCCGTGGTGCTTCGGGGAAAAAGTACCTGGAAACGTGGTACACGCGAGCGGCGCATGGTGGCTCAGAGGCCGAGCACTGGGCTTCGGCGTAAATAGGGATGCGTGCCCCGGTGCGCCTTCCTTCCTTTGTCTCGGCGTCCAGGCGGCAGCGCCGACGCCACAGCAGAGTGTCAGACGCTGGCATAAGAACCCAACTACGATCCTCAGACGCATTTTACAGAGTAACGACGTAGTGAGCCCGGGAACGGGGTCTGACTGGGCTTCGCACGTGCTGGGTCCTGCCGCCTGTCGAGCTGTTAGCTATGGCCGCAGCTACCTCATCGGGAAACACATAGGGCTACTTACCGAAATTGGGCACCCTCGCGCTCGTCCGCGAAATGGCTCGAATGGCCACATTTATTGTTTACTATGTTACTCTATGCTTACACAGAGACATCAATGTATTACATGGTGTTGAGACTCAGGGGTAGCGTTTAGGCAAATAATCTTTTGTGCCATACGGATGAGTACGTCCGGGAATAGGAGCGAAAGAAAAAAGCTTGTTTTATCTATTGAAACAAGTAGTCATATTCTAGTCAGATCTCACACATGTCTGCAGACGTTAGGACACCTCGGCACACCCTCTCTGCACCAAGGGTCCGCTTCTAAAACGTTCATCTTCCCTAGTTCCCAACACAACGATATTTAAGTTCAAGCTCGTTAAAGTTAAAACAGTTCACGCTCGTTAAGTTCAAACAGTTCACGCTCCTTACCGCCTCCACGGCGGTAGGTGGAGGCGGTCGCTTCCAGGACAGCCGCTTGTTTGCCCGTCGCGATCGGTGTCGGACACTGCTGTCGCCATCCGGGCCACGCGGCTGCCCCGGGGCAAAACACCCAAAGAATGCGCACGGCCAATTTGACGCGCAACAATAGCAAGACCAATATATAAAGGTTGTTAACATCAACAAACCTATGGCTGCAGCAACAATAAAAATACAACATCATTGTGCATCAAAACTGACAGCAATACTTGAACAGAAGAAGGCCTTTTTCTTCTCCCAATCAAAAATTGTATTTAGAAACATGTAAGGCGAACATGACTAAACATTCACATGCAGTGTTGTCAGTGTTAACAACTTAAAAATACAATTAATAATAGAAAATATCATAACTCAGCAAAATACAGCCAAAGTTGCTTTCTCTTTGCTTTCCTAACGTGATGCAAACATGACAATTTGCCTGAGAAACTTGAATGGAAAACTGGACCTAACGTTCTTGATTAAATATTTATTTATCGGTTTTTACGGGCATGAACAACGATCTCATTACGAAGCACGCCGTAGTGGGGGAATCCGGAAATTTGGACAACCTGGGGGGTTTCTTTAACATGCACCTAAATCTATGTACACGGGCATTTCCGCATTTCGCCCCCGTCAAAATGTGGCTGCCGTTGCCGGGATTCGATCCCGCGACCTCGTGCTTAGTGGCCCAACAATTTAGAAAAATGTTTAGAATGTATGGCGGTGTGAGAAATTACACAAAAGGGTATACAGCTAAATTTAGAAGGATATCTGGGTCACCACTTTAAGCCTCAAACGACTTTTATGCTTCTTTTGTTTTTTGTGCAAGCAATGGTATTTAATTACTAGAAGACTTCCAGTTCGTGTTCCGCTCTTCCACATGCGACGGGCATGTACTAATCCTGCGCACGTTGAAGAGGACCAGCAATCAAGATAAGTGAGCGAGCAGCTTACGAATTTTAAATACGGCGGAAGTGTAGATAGGTACGCAAATATTATAAAAATCCAAAATGCTGAGGAGCAAGGCACTAAACAACTTGGTGATACTTGTTCCGCTCCGGCACGGTAGTCCGCGTGGCCTAATGGATAAGGCGTCTGACTTCGGATCAGAAGATTGCAGGTTCGAGTCCTGTCGCGGACGTAGCACGTTTTCTTTTATTGCTAATTGTTCGAAGAAGATTTTTCTGTTTTTTTTTTTCTTGTGTGCTCTTGTCTGCTCTTCTACAGCTGTATCAGAGTTGCACAATAACGAAACTAAAAAAAAGTGTGTGCCTGACGATTTGTTGTACCTATTAAATCACCCAACTACGGAAAGTGGTTTCAAGACATCGCTAAAGGCTGACACAAGCGTTAAATCCCGATCAAGAACGCAAACAGGACAGCACGCGCAGAACAAAAAAAGGGATTGACTGTTAACTTGAGATTTCACATTCTTTTTATTCCGATGGTCGCGTCAGCTAAAGGCTGGTGTGAATACGAGCGTGACCTATTCCCTGTTGCCAGTCTCCCCCAAGTGCCCACTCTTGTTGTGTATCTTTCTCTGCGGTTGCAATCTGTTATGGAACAGCGCTGTTCAAGTCAGTGAATCCCCTCGCATCATCAAGTTTATTCTGCAGTGGACTTGTCCTGAACGCTAATCCTACTAGACGTATACTTCACTTCACTTCACTTCACTTCACTTTATTACCTTAAAGACTCCGGTTATGGGGTATTACATAAGGGGTTGGCTTACAAATAAAGGTTACAGAGAGTGATATTCATGACAAACAAATGCAGTTAAGTTGTGCGCAAAAGTTGATGAACACGTGATGGCTGCAATGTTTCATACTGATGAAACGTTACTTTTAATGGTCGACAAAGCATACGTTTTCCCTCTTTGTATAATTGTAAGGATCTATACTTCCTTCATTGAATCTCGGTACATTGAAAAGGTAACCGTTTCATTCTTAATAGGTTACCAATGTTGAGAGTGGTCTGTTTTAGCATACTGATAATTGTTCGTAGTTCTTGTATTTTTGCTACTTTTTGTGTTGATTGCTTTGTTATATTATAACTTAGCTGCCGTTTTTAACGCATTTTCAGCAATTGCACTTTGGCATTTGATAGGGGGCCTTCCTATAGCACTGTGCTGCTGGGCCTCCTCCGGAACGTTCACTTACGTTATATTTTCCATTAAAAACCAGATGAGCTTGATCCTGACCGAGTCCGTGAACGCCCCAAAGTAGAAGTCGAAAGAAAATTAAGGAACAGAAATGCTGGGCATATTGGGCCTCTTGAATTTTCCATAGCTGCCTCTGGTGGTTCAGATTTGCGGTACCAAGTTTCTTACCAAATCTGCCCTCTCTCAGGGCTGTAGTTCAATTTTCGCTAACTACAGTCAAAGACCTTTATAATGAAGCACTTTGCACCTCAAAATATTCGTTATACAGCTTAATTCGTTCTAAACGTCGCGCACCGCACCGATCCCTATAGAGAAAGCTAGGCACGTTCAGCAAGAGAAAACCTTTACTCAACCTGAATTGTAGAAAGGCTGAGTCAGTATTTCTTGTGCGCACTTCTAGTGCCGGAATTTTTGACTGCAGATGACGTTACTGCAAGGACCGTCGCGGCAGGCTTCGCGCTGAAACGCGACAGCGATGAAAGGCATAACTGCATGATCGTCGAATGCAGTCATTGTTTTCCTTTCCGTGAAAGTTCCTCCTTCGCCTTTACAGGCTCTTTGTCACCGTTGCCCTCGTTTACACATTCATCCTTTCCTCCCAATAGAAGGCTTTGAAAACATAATCGGTCGTCGGTTACGATACCATCTTCGCGTCGTCATCAACTGTGACTTACTCGTCAGCCGCCGCAACGGCGTCACAAGCAGCGTACGAATTGACCGATTTCGGAGACAGTGCAGCGAGACTGGCCTACATCCGCTGGCCTACATCAACATGTTCGTCGAGCGCGTGGCTAGCGATTCCGTTAGCGCTAGCGCAAATCGGAGCTCAGCGGCGTCTGCGGCAGGAGGAAGGAAGGAAAGAGATATGTAGAAGGCAGGAAGGCTAACCAGAATAACGTCCGGTTGGCTACCCTACACCGGGGGAATGGGAAAGGGGGAAAACAAAGATAACAGGGAATGGCTAATTTCAGACTCCTAAGTTAGCTTACCAGTTAATACTGTCCACAAAACGAAGTCTCGTTACAGTCTTTTATTTAGGCTTTCTTTATATTGACACGTGTACTTATCTTTATCGGGCAACCACGTTTCGCCGCTTAACAACTGTAATCGCAGAGCGAGGTACGCGCCTGCATGTATCCGACGTTTCTGGAAAGTTATCGACGCTTCTATCCGCGTGTCTGGTGTCGCCGAACCTTGTGTCATCAGATTTCATCGCGTGACACGAATGGTGTAGAACTTTGTGGAAGACACGCGGGTCCCATCAGTTAATCTGGAACATTCGACGACTGATCTATAAAAGGGGACGCGCTTGACCCGCTGATCAGTTTTTCCGACGATCGCCGACCGTGTTCGCCGCTATCGTTGTGCTATAAGTGTAGCCTGTTTTCACTTCACTAAACAGCAACGAGCAGACCCGGAGCTAAAAGGCCTCGTCGAGTATTTGAAAGGGAACACCGACGTTGTCCCTAAGGCATTTAAGCGCGTGTTTTCTTCGTTCACGCTACGAAACAACCTGCTCGTGAAGAAGAACTTCTCACCAGTCCACGCCAGCTATCTTCTTGTGGTGCCGTCAGCGCTCCGTCCAGAAATACTGCACGCCCTACACGACGATCCAACCGCTGGGCACCTCGGATTCTCCCGGACGCTGTCGAGGATACAGGAAAAGTATTACTGGCCGCGTCTGACCGCCGACGTCGCCCGTTACGTCAAGACATGCAGAGACTGTCAACGACGCAAGACACCACCGACAAGGCCAGCAGGATTACTACATCCGATCGAACCTCCTCGTCGACCATTCCAGCAGATTGGGATGGATTTGTTGGGGCCGTTTCCGATGTCAACATCCAGGAATAAGTGGATCATCGTGGCGACGGACTATCTCACCCGCTTTGCTGAAACCAAAGCTCTACCGAAAGGCAGCGCAGCCGAAGTGGCGAAATTTTTCGTCGAGAACATCCTGCTGCGACATGGTGCCCCAGAAATCCTCATCACCGACAGAGGAACGGCTTTTACAGCAGAGCTCACCCAAGCCATTCTGCAGTACAGCCAGACGAGCCACAGAAGGACAACTGCCTACCATCCGCAGACGAATGGTCTCACGGAGCGCCTGAACAAGACCCTCGCCGACATGCTAGCAATGTACGTCGACGTCGAGCACAAGACGTGGGACGCGGTCCTGCCGTATGTCACCTTCGCCTACAACACGGCGGTGCAAGAAACAACACAGATCACGCCATTCAATTTGGTTTACGGCAGGAACCCGACGACGACGCTCGACGCCATGCTGCCGCACGTCACTGACGAGGAGAATCTTGACGTCGCTACCTACCTCCAGCGCGCCGAAGAAGCCCGACAGCTCACCCGCCTACGGATCAAGACCTAGCAGCGTACCTACAGCCGACACTACAACCTCCGACGACGCTTCGTCGAGTACCAGCCCGGCGACCGTGTTTGGGTATGGACCCCGATACGCCGGCGAGGACTCAGTGAGAAGCTGCTGCGACGCTATTTCGGACCCTACGAGGTCATCCGACGTATTGGCGCACTAGACTATGAGGTCGTGCCAGACGGCATTTCGCACTCCCAGCGGCGCCGCGCACGATCTGAAGTGGTCCACGTGGTGCGCCTTAAACCATTTTACGGACGCTGATGAACTTCCTTAGTTTGTTGTTTTCTTTGGTACGAGTGCTTTTCTTTGTTACTTTCGTTTGTTTGCAGCATCGGGTCGATGCTTTTTAAGAGGGGGGTAATGACACGTGTACTTATCTTTATCGGGCAACCACGTTTCGCCGCTTAACAACTGTAATCGCAGAGCGAGGTACGCGCCTGCATGTATCCGACGTTTCTGGAAAGTTATCGACGCTTCTATCCGTGTGTCTGGTGTCGCCGAACCTTGTGTCATCAGATTTCATCGCGCGACACGAATGGTGTAGAACTTTGTGTAAGACACGCGGGTCCCATCAGTCAATCTGGAACACTCGACGACTGATCTATAAAAGCCGACGCGCTTGACCCGCTGATCAGTTTTTCCGACGATCGCCGACCGTGTTCGCCGCTATCGTTGTGCTATAAGTGTAGCCTGTTTTTGTGGGCACAGGTTCGCCCAATAAAAGCTAGTTTTGTATTCCACCGTATTGCTTCTTCCTTCGCCGTCACTACCACCTGACTATATATACAAATAATTTTTAATTGGTAGTTCCTAAATAAACTAACTTGATTATTAATTTTCCTACTAATGAAGAATTTAACTTTTATTTTAGGTTTAAATATTTCTGTGGACCAATAAATTGAAAATCACCCTGCAGGCCATGCCGCAAGCTTCCTATAAAATGATTCGTATTAAAAACCAATGGTTCCATGTATGCCTTTCTTGTTTTTACGCTCGTCGGGCCTCAGAGCCTTGCTTTTGTTGACAGCTACTTCTTTTTTTCAATAGCATGGTTTGTCATGCCTCATGATATTGTTCAAAATTTGCCTGCGAATATTTCCTTTAGATCAAGCTGCATGATTGGCTTCTGAAACTTACCGGCAGTAAACACCTGATCGTAGTCTAAGACTGCCTCAATACGAAACCTCAAGTCGTGAAGCAAGTGAAGTGTCCGATTTCATATGCCATCAGCAGTTGCGTCAAAATAGAGAAAGCTTAACCTCAGTACAGTGCAGGTAATCGGTAAAAATGCTTTTCATCCTTCTCTCTCTGCATCTTTCTACTTGCGTGAGAACTGTAGCTGTCGAGACAAAGGCTGTGATTGCGGAATCAGAAATATCCGATATAGTTACAGAATACCATCAGCTAGAAGGAATCGTCTATATTCTCTGAGGCAAAATAGAAGTGGTGTGCCTGCCTTCGCGAAGAATTTAGGCGACAGTGAAAGCAGGAAATCATGTCTAATCACACTAATTGTTTAAACGTGTGATTTTCCTTAAACCCTGTTGAAAAAGAAGATGTACTGCATATGGCCGAACTGCATCCCCGTTTCCAGTGAGTGTCGACAAGGTCCGCACGTTGTGAAACCCGAAAAAATAAAATTGTGCAGATCGTATGCACTGTGGGAATCGATGAAAGCGAAGCTTTCTGTGCTGTTTGCTTTAGGGAGGATATTTAGTGGTGATGTTGAAGGCAAATGTTTAGTTTTTCAACCTACACTCAAATTTTCAACCTGTTAATAACAGAAGAGTGGTGAGTTGATGTGTTAGACTAAACACAAAGGGCGAGGCGTTTGCTTGGAGTGTTGTTGAGAGCCATATTTCACGACCTCGGAAAGCGTTGAGCATGGTCATTGCCTCTCATGACGCATCGCATCGTGGCAGAAGCCTTAAACTTCAAATTGATTATAGGGCTGTGCCTGCTAAAACCGCAATCTGATGTTGAAGCAGGCCGTATTTGCGCACTCCGGATTAATTTCGGAGCCGTGGTGTTCTTCAACGTGTGCTTAATACAAAGTGCTTGAGCGTGTTTTTTTTTCCGCCCCCGTAAAGAAGCCGCTACCTCGGTCAGATCTGCGACGTCCAACAACGCCATAGCAGCAACGCTATCGCAGCGCGCATAAAAGTGCTGGTATGACTTGCGACCGCTTCCGCTGAGTCACCAAGGCCATGCGCTGCGCTTTAATTAATGCGGCTTTGCTTCAGCACGCCCTGCGTAATTTGTCCGGTAGATATATTTGTTGTTTTATTTTTTTGTAAATAGCAGAAACGCAGCGTTCCGTACCTCGAACTTAAGTTTATCGAGCATTTCTGTATCATCTATTTCCTCCCCTCTCTCTCCCTCCCCCTTGTATTTGTATGGGAAGCGCGACCCAAAAGTCGCAAGACTATTCAGTAGTTTTTGTGACTACATCAGTTCAACCAATTTTCTGCCTACTCTCCCTCCCCCCTCGTCTCTTCCATTATATCTAGGTAAACTCTGGACTAGCACTAAGGTAGAAAGGTAAGCGCAAGCGGCGTGCAACGGAGAATTACAGCTGCCAAGAGACTAACGTGGCCATGGCGCGGTAGCTCCAGGGGGCATTGTGCACATTCGACGCGGTGCGGTCCAAACGAGTTCCTCGCGTCTCTTCCCTGCCACGATCCTCCCATGTATATACATGCTCTAAACCACGCCCTGACCGTAGCAGCCGCAGCAGCAGCAACCGCCGTGGCGAATTCGGAAGACAAGACTAAGAAAGCTTCGCTTTAGAAACTCACATGTGCACAAATTTGTATTTCCTACTACACGATGTGTGTTTCTTGGGTAAAGGCAGCTATTAGTATACCACCTAAGCACGAGTAAGTCCCGCATACCCTTAACTGCTAAAATAAAAAGACAGAAACCATATCACACAAGGCAAGGTGAATAAAACCATGAATTTATTGGTCACTATAAAATACGTTCTTCAACAAATGCAACAATGAATGAACGAATAGAACGAAAGGTCATGTGACCGTTCTCACGCCCCCGATCTCGTCACATGTGCAACATGACATAAAACTGTTTACAGCGCAAACACATGCAACCACAAAGTAAGGGACAGGACACAATGCGTTGACTGCTGGCATGTTCGTTTATCGATGCGCATCATCTTTTTCCCCGATTGTATCATTCCCTTCCCCTTTCGCTTCTGCCTTTCCCCTTATATAAGGCACCCGTCTTCCGTTAATAAATGTTAGTTTCAGCGCTTGTGTCCTGTCCCTTACTTTGTGGTTGCATGTGTTTGCGCTGTAAACAGTTTTATGTCAAGTATGCACCAACTCGCCCAGAAAGAAGTTTTAATGAACATGTGCAACAATCGATGCCTTTCCAATTCTGTCATTCGCGGTCGATATCATGTTCATTTCTTGTCGCACTAGTCATGGGCCATTGCCATGATCTCTTCCATGAAGCCGTCTTCCACGGTAGAATAGTACAACGTTCCAGCACCGTTGGCACACGACCCCAGGCCACGGTTGACATCCAGCTTGTCCTCACGTGACAATGTCTTGGGACCACCTCTGATGCTTTGTCCAACAGCAGCGTCACTGATACAGCTGCATCGCTTGAAGCGCTAAGAGGAACACCTGCGCATAGCACATTAACATGAAGGCCGTTGGTTAGGCTTCTCGAAGATACCATTTTTAGAATTCAAGGCAGTAACATACATCTCGCAAGATCACAGCAAATGTGCAAGAAGAAACAATATAGAGAAGGAAACAAACTTACCAACCGAAGTAAGTTCCTATCGCGGTCACAAATTCCTGCTCAGTATATTACGGAGCAAGTCATGAAATATCTTATATGTTCCTTAACTGCCTAAATAGACATGCTAATTACCACACTTCGCAAGGTTTGAGAATTGGAAGAAACCTGCAAAACAAACAATTTTTCTCCATCCAGTCTGACTGCGCTGTTCATCCACACACGTAACGCTTGATAGAGAGAGAGAGGTGAAGTTGTTTATTGAAATACAAACAAGTCTGTCGGGTTATAAACACGAGCCTGCATGCCATTCTGTCGAGGGAAGGAGTAAAAAGAAAAAATATGATCTTGGTATTTACTCGTGAGGCAAAAAGGATGGCTGTTTACCTAAACATGCTATAGCTTGCAAATGACGTCGTTGTCTTCAAAGAATGTAAAATAAATTTTAAACCTTACCTTTGCTTTGCGGTGAAAGGCATATAACCTGTTTACTTCCTAAATCTAGTGATTCTCGGCAAACAGAGTCCATTCCAACAAAATAGCACATTCTCTCATCTCTGTGATCTTGACATTCAAAAAAAAAATGTATTACACAGTTTCGGATGCACCACAGTTATCACAATACAGGATGGTGGGAGCTCTAAGCTGATGTAGGTAATTAATTATGGGTGAACGCGGCGTTCAGATGAAGTCGATTATATAAAATCTCGAGATGACGGGGAAGGGGGTGGGGAAGTCCAGATTTTCTGACGAGATCAATTCAGGGTAGAAATCGATGTGGAAGCGACAGCCTCCACAGATTTTTCCTCTCCCTGTGGGAATACTTCTTTGCAATTACTGATGCACAGTGTTCTAAAAAAAATATTTTCCTCCGGAATTTCTGAAATGCACCTAGGTAAGCCTTTTCATTTCCGCGTATGCCGTAGTGTGCACGAAATTGCTGGAATAATATAGTGTGGCCAGCGAGAACGGCCTTACGATGAAATTACCTTATATCATGGGTCAATGGACGTTGGTTACGCTTCCTGTTCATACGCCACACGATCTTTAGCACTGTTTGTGAGCCCATAAAGATGACTCATCGTGCTGGTGCATTGATTGAGATTAGGAAGAAACTTCTATTCATGAAGGTCTCGAACGTTCTAGAGAGCGTTTTTTCCAGGGAGAGCGTCTTCGTTTTTGACACGTGCACATTTTTACTCTGTTTAAGCTAGCTGCATTGTTCCTCCATACGCAGCACATTTGGGAGCACTAGAATCACGGTTCAGAGACTGGCATAGATCCCGACCTTCCTTTTAGGAATCTAGCAGCAGCCAGCTCAAGAAAAAAGATCAAGGCGCTTTCGCGCCAGCAAAGCGTCTTAGCGAGGCGAAAGAGGTATCAAAACGCAGGGGGTATGAGAAAGAGTTATCAAAGTATAGATAAGAAAAATAAAGGAAAATGAGTAGCAGAATCTAGGAAATGAAGGGTACAGGTGTAATTACCAGCCATAAAATAAAAAAAATTGTCCATTCACTAAATGCCTGTAAAGGAAGCACCGCCGTAGATATAGGTATGCCGAGGCAAAGCCACTGCACTGCACGTTTTTGGGAAATACAGCCACTTTACATGCACAAAGCAGGGGCCGAATAACGTAAAACTATTCAAATCTCTTTTTATTCCAATCTCCTGACATCAAATTTATGTAGCCACCGGTGCAAGCATCGGGTGGTAACCCGCAGCCTTGCTTGAAAAGCCCCATCAAATGCGTTCCTCCTTTATAAGAGATTCCTTTTTTTTCGTTCAAAGCCAATAGCATTGCGTACACGGAGCAATTTTCTTGTCGAAAAGTCTGACAAGATCTGAAGGCATGCTCAAGTGGAGAGGGTTTCGATGGGGCCTAGCCAGCAGAGTGAAAGTAGGTAACCGGTTAAGAATGCTGGTGCCGGCCTCTGCGATTGATGCGCTTCCCGTTGCTTAACTTGCTGTGGCTCGTCAAAAATCGCGGGGGCGTGCAACGGAACGTAAAAATGTCGACAGAACGGACCCTCACAAAGAACACTTCAGAAAATGAGCTCATACGCATGCCGAAAGGTCTCCACATTATTAATCTCCCACGGGAAAATGTTTATTGTACGCAAATAAATCCATGCTCCCAGGCCGCTCCGAGTAGCTAGAGGTAGAGTGGTCGGTGCGCAGCCATCTTCTATTCCTTTTGGAACGGGGTAGTCTCCGACAATTCTAAAGAAAATCAGTTTTCTTCGGCATAATAATGAGTCTTAAACCCATGCACTTTAACCCGTATTAGGTCTTTAACGGGTACATGTCAATTTGACGCGGTGAGCTTTCGCAGTTTTGTGACGTCGCGTGAAATGCAGGCGAAGTGGGTGCCGCCCGAAAACGTTTGATGAATGACAGAGTATCATGGCGAAAAACGCGTCGCATGGTAAATAACTTTTTTTTATATTCTTCGGTCTAAGCATGCATAATCAGTGTGCGCACATCATATCACATTTGGCGTTTTTGCTGCTTCCGCCGTAAGCTCTGCACTGCCGTAAGCTCTGCATCCGTCGGTATGGTCACACATAAAGTTTTTAATTTGCTTTCTGAAGATTTGGTCGGGATCATGACTGCAGCGGCAGAGCTGATGGGTTTTGCTGAACCATCTGCGTAGGCATGTTCCCAGACTCTGGGCACGTTGGAAATGCCGGGGCGGCGCTAGAGGGGTGGGGGAAACAGGAGGGTGGCCGCCCCCCGATAATGGTGCCTGACCTAACATCCCCCCACCCCGCACTTTTCCCCCGTCCAAATGTGGTTGATACGGTCGCGATCGAATCTGTGACCTGGAGACGCGAGATAGCTGGAAAACTACCACGGCGAGCACTGAAGTGTTTATTTGACATGCCGACGCTTCCGTGGTGTCGGCTAGACCCAGCGGTGGGCTTTAATTAATGCGGCTCTTTATCTGTACGCCCTGCGTAAGTTGTCCGCTTGAGATAGTTGTATGATATTGCTTATTCAGAAATAGCAAGGACGTATGGTACCATACTTTGAACTTAAATTTATCCCGTTTCCCTGCAACCGTCCTCGTGTGCATAGTAGTAGCATATCGTTGCCTTAATTGCCATGTCATTTTTCCCTTCCCTCCCGCCCTTTCTTCCCGTTGAATGGGAACTGTCAGCGAAGAATGGCAAGGCTGTTATTCACTCGTTTAGTGGCTGCGTCTGTTCTACCCTATTTCTGTTTCCTTTCCACCCTCCTCTCAACCATTCTATCTGGCTAGCTTCTGGAATTGCACGTTAGCAGAGAAGTAAGCGCTGCACTTTCGGTAATCCTTTTGCGGAGGGTCACAGACAATTACAGCTGTCAAGAGACTTAGGTGGTGATGCTCTGCGAGTTCCAGGGGTTATGCGCCCATTAGATGCGGTTTCGCAAAGGAGTTTCTCGCGACGTCATCTCTGCCGCGTTACGGCCTTGTATAAACGCACTCTGAACGCCCCCCTTCCCCCCCCCCCGGGCGCGGTGTGCCAAACAACAGCAGCAGTGGAAAAGTCGAAGGAAGAGGAATAGAAAACTTCCATTAAAAGGGTATACTTACGCTATGAACACGGGCTCCAGGTACGGTAGACCACTCCATGTAGGAGCATATTAAGCGTCTGAATTCACACAGGGACACATCAGGCTCTCTGAACGAAAGGTCTCTTCTTTTTCTTCAGTCACCTTCCTTCGACTTGGCTATCGATTCCGATTACTGTATCGCGGTGAATCCCAAATGTCGAATCGGATGCAACATCCTGCCAGGATTTCATGCCGTTCCGCCGAACTCGAACTTCTATCGTTTGATATATGTCACCGTATTGTATCCTGTCGTAAGAAGCCAACAAACATTCACACCAAGGCAAGCATAGGTAAAATACTTTTGCCTAATGAATGAATTAAAGAAATTTTAAATATGAAAATGGAAGTGGACGAAAAAAAAAAAACTTGCCGCAGGTGGGGAATGATCCCACGTCTTCGCATTACGCGTACGATGCTCTTCCACTTGAGCTACCGCGGCGCCGTTTCCCAATCTACTTTCTTGCGTATTTATGTCTCGTACAAGAACCCTGGGAGTGCTCTAGCCAGCGCCACCAATCACAAACCTTGGTGGCGGATGTGGAAGATCCTTTCTGCCGAAGACGTCACGAGTTTGTGATCTTTTTGGGTGAAGGCAACTGGTCAATAAACCCACGCGTGCTACCTGAGGGCGTCAATGTTGCCGGATTGGAGACCATCGTTATGTAATAAACGAGAAGAAAGGGGGTTAACCGATGAGCCCAATTTTTATTAATCATATCATAAGAAGCCAGGAAACATTGACTACAAGTACAATATAGAGGAAATTACTTGTACCTAATAAATGAATAATGAAATTATAATTTTAATGGAAATGGAAGTGGACGAAAAAACAACTTGCCGCAGGTGGGGAACAATCCCCTGTTTTCGCATTACGCGTGCGATGCTCTAACAATTGAGCTACCGAGGCGCCACTTCCCCGTCAACTTTTCTTGGGTATTTATGTTTCTTACCAGAACCCTGGGAGTGTTAGCCAGTACCACCACTCACAAACCTTGGTTACTCAAAAACGACATTTGTCAACGGTGGATACAGTAACTGGAAAAAAGCCCTACGGAAAGATGCTGATTTCCGTAAGCGCGAAAACTCACTGGCACATAACTCTTACCAGACATCGTGGGCTTACTACGCGCAGAAGAAGTCGGGAGGACAGAGCTGGTCTGTTCCACACATCTCAGCGACACGTACTTCAGGGAGGTGCAGGAAAACAGCTCTTACATAGCAAGAGTAACACATGTTTTGAGATTAACTGCCGCTCACGGAACTGCTCAGAAGGGCCACGATCAAAGTGCCACAAGTGAAAACAAGGTAAACTTGGTTGAGCTCTTGATGTTGTTTGACACATATGACAATACTTTCAGAAAGGGACTGAATGGTATAGGAGCGAACGCGAATGACGTTCATCAGTCGATACGGTACGATATCCTCGACATACTCAGCCACATCACAATAACACGTATAAGGAAAGACAAGAAAAACTCCTAGTACTTTTCACTTATTGTCGATGAAAGCAAGGACCTAAGCAAGACGGAACAATTATCAGCTGTAGTAAGGTACTACGCAAGTGGTGCTGTTCTTGAGGGCTTTCTTTGATTCCGCAGCGTGGAGCAGTTAGATGACAACTCACTCCTGGTTTACGTAAAGGAAGCGTTGAATCGCTGCGGCATAGATTTTTAGCTGTGCATTGCTCAAACATATCATGTTGCGCGCATCGTGAGCGGTAACTGAAGGGGCCACAAGGCGCTGCTCAGGCAGGAAGTTCCGCCGGCAGTGTACGTCCAATACATTAACTACCGCCTCAATCAAGCCATGGTGGATGTCTGCAAGGTGATAAAACTGGTGAGCAATTTTGTAACTATTTCAGAATTGCTCTATTTTTTCCTGATTGGATCTTCAATTAACTTCCTATACGTAGATGTGCAGAAAAGGCTATATTTGACAGCGATTCAACTGGAGCGTCTCAACGATACTCGATGGGCCTGCCAGATTGCGGCTTACACAGCGACAATGAAAATGTTTCCTGCTACCCTTGTATGTCTCGCTGAAGCCATCGCTACAAACAGCAGGCGGGCAATGGAAGCTAGGGGTGTGCCGGTATAATGACACCACATCGCATCTTTGCGGCGCTTTCCTGCCAAAAATTGTCCGGCAGGGGCATAGGACCGATACCACTACCTGTATCGGAACACCCACTTCTCCATCGAATAGACTGTCTTTCGTCCTATACTTTCACAGCGCAGGCATTGGCATCTGCAGTTGTGACGAAACCTTCCTTTCACACTGACATCGCCTTGAAAGAGGCTCCATATAGGGTGCTGTCAGAGGGCACGACAGTGGCCTAGCTTGTGTAGTGAGCAGTGTAGTGTTGGAGAGCTACTATCTGCGTTTGTGAAACCTGCTGCACTGTCTCTCTTCAATTTGTTTTGTTATTTTTTCCCATATTTCTTTATTAAATCTTTTTCCCATTTCCAGCCTTTAGTATCACCAGCCGGCGCCACAATAGTGTATATATTTTTAAAAACCTAGCGCATCTTTACCAAATTTGAAATTGATGTGCACATTGCTTTGAGGTGTTAGTTCTTTCTCCTGTTGGGAAATATGCTGTTTTTAAGCTATATTGCGATCTAGCTAACTGATCTTATTTGGTTGCTGCTGGGTAACTTTTTCTTATTTATTAATGTTCTTGATGTATATGCTTTGCCGTGTATTATATGAATTTTTATTTTCACAGGAGAAGCAACGCTCTGTAAGTATGCGAAATGTTGATTTATATCTTCGTATCATGGTGGAAAAGCTTATTCACACCGATGCGCTTAGAAGTCCTTCAGCCCAAATAAAAGGTTCAAAACACAAGGCATAAGCCTTCCTCCCCCCCTCCCTGAAGGAACTCATTTGTTGTGGGTGCACACCCACCCGACCCCCCCATCCCCCCGAGTCAGAACATTATGGTGTCACCGCTGTGTAAATGTGTTCTAAAGTTGCTCGCTTCAAAGCTTGCAACGCCGAAATAGCTTCCTTTTTGATTCGCGGAACTATCAATTGTTCTTTCGGCCCGTCCGTGAACTACAACCAAATTCAATAAGACTTGTTGCTGGGGGAGCTCGTTCCTTGTACAAGGATATAAATGTACTCTTCGAAATTCAGCGCAAGCACGTAGTAAGGGACGCGGAGAATGTACAACTTTCAACTACATTTTCTACGTCACTCGGCAATAAGTGTCTTTTGTCGCAAACGCGAGAAGTATGTAAGCACATTGTCACAACCGCAGATCAGAACAAGCCGCGGAAAATACACTTCTCACTATGCTATAAAAATGTGTCTCTTACGCAAGCCCTTCGCTCTAAGAGATATATACAAAAGATCCATCAGCTCCTGGGAAGTGATATCCTGGCTTTTACCAAAGATATTTATTTTGTGGAAATCTGGAACTTCCATGCAAGCCTGACAATGCGAAGGAAATTGCGATTTCCCTTTATTTTTATATGGAAGTTCGTGTTTTCTTGCACGATCGTTAACACAACGTCCGGTTTGCCCAACATTCGACTTCCCACAAGGTAGTGGAATCTCCTAGACAACGCCAACCGCGCATGTTACATATCCCGGAAAGTGCTTACTGCCACAACCTCCTTGTTTTTTTTTGTTTTTTTTTTCAGAAGAGGTTCCGGGCAAAAGCCCAGCCAGCTTGCACGGGGTGGGAAAAATTATCGGCCCATTGTGCCTGGTTGCTACCTTTTTATGGTTTTGGGTTAGGTGATGCATATACGGCAACACTTCTGGATGACTCCTATTAACCGCCCAGTGTTCACCCGGGAACGGGCTGCTTTTCTTTTACGCAAAAAAACCTCAGCAATTGCCGCCACGGCCGCGCAAGCGTTCACTCCATTAAGAACTCACCTAATAAATAACACTAACTGCTATGCATGAGGGCACAATTTCCCGAGAGCGGATTCCAGCAAAGTTTAGCGATCCCCCTCTTGACTAACTTCGACAGCGCAGGACGATGAGCAAAACGTGAACAAGGTGAATGCAGCAGGCATTTTTTTATTACGTTTCGGCAAGTGGACTTGTCTTCTTCAAGGCGACGTACGCTTTCCTCGCCACAGTATATATAGGTGGGGTTCTTCTAAAGGGGAGGGGGTGGGAGGCGGGAGGGTGCGGAAACGAGGGAAGGTGTGTTAGCGTGTCCGATTGAGAGTAAAGGAACTCTGTGCACAAGGCTAAAGCCAGAGCCACCACCAACCCCCTCACCCTGGTCTGTCAACGCACGCGCGTTAGCCGGCGTGTCAAGGGCGTCTGACACGCCGGCTGAAAAAAAAAAAGAGGAATGTAAAGGAAAAAAGGAAAAGGGGGTGGAGGGATACGCCACGATATCAAACTAAGTGTTGCTGAATATAGCTTGAAGTTTAGCATAGCGAATAGATCGTAGAACTCCCTTTCAAATGTTTCTGCCTATTCGTTGCAATGTCTTGAACTTATGGATAAAGTATGATTCTCTGTATTTTCTTTCTCGTTCATCTGACGTTCATTGATTGTCCTGTTTCGCCGATATATTGTTTCTTACAGAAGGAACATTCAAGCATGTAAATCATATCTGAAGTTGTACAAGTGAAGCTAGATTTGACTTCCTGCGTATAACTATTTGCGGTGCTTTTAATTTTGTGTCACTTTGAAGGTGCCTGCAGGTTTTGCACCTAGGGTGACAACATGCTTTTATTACGGGGGAATGCTGTTGGCTGACTTTTGCGTGCACTAACATGTATTTAATGTTCTTGTTTCGGCGATAGGTAACCCTGGGTATATCCGGGAACGCTTTTGCAGACGCTCGTTACTTGATAATATTAGGTGGTATTTTCTTAGGTTGTTGTTTATGTTTGGGAGTGCATTAGAATATTTTGTTATAAAGGATGGCAGTCTGTCAGATTCTAGTGTAGGCTTTCTCTTCGCCATTTCCGATTATCTCTCCAACCTCAACGCGGCATCATAAGCTCTATCGAGAGCAACTTGGGGATAATTCCTTTCCGCAAGCGTTGTTTTAAGGTCATTTAGGTGGTGGATATAATCGTGGTCTTCGCTGCAGATTCTTCTTATACGTTTCGCTGGTTCGACAAAAATTCCTTGCTTGCAATGTCGCGGGCGATGACTGTTGTAGTCTAAATATTGCTGGCTATCTGTAGGCTTCCGGTAACATGTCGTTCTCAATTTTCCGTTTTCTATGTAAACCGTCGTGTCAAGGAAGTTGATCTGACCAGGAGAGTGGTGAGCAGTAAATTTATTACTCGGGTGAAAGCGATTGAAATGGCTAATTAAGTCGGTTAACGCACTTGCGCCGCGTTCCCATATTATAAATATGTCGTCAATGTAACGAAGATAGGTGTGCGGTTTTAAAGGGTAGGATTTCAGCAGGTCTGCTTCAAGCTGTCCCATGAGAATATACGCATACGCGGGAGCGAATGGCGTACCCATGCTGGTGCCGAAAATTTGAAGGTAGTGAATAGAATAGAATTCGAAATAGCTGAGTATGAGAGCTAACCTAAGGAGCGATAAGTAAACTTCAGGAGCGTGCGCTTGGGGACTGATTGCGAGGGATCTAGAAACGGCTTCAATTCCTTCACTAATGGGAATGTTGGTGTAAAGGGCAGAAACATCCAAAGTGCCTAGAATAGCGTGCTAGGAAAAGATTTGGTTGGCGTTGATGCCATCGATAATTCGAAGGAAGTGCGGCGTGTCTTGAAGGAAGGATGGGAGGGTGGTGGGTATGTTTGACAGGTGGTGATTTAAGAATTTAGATATTGACTCAGTAGGTGTGTTGCTGTTAGGTACAATAGGCCGACCTGGGATTTCTGCTGTAAATATTTCTTCGACCGGAAGTTTACGTATTTTAGGAAAAAGATAAAAGCAGCCTGCTTTTTTGTTCGTGGGCATCATGAAGCGATATTCAGATTGCGTGATTAGTTCCCTGGACAGGAACTCCGCTATTGTGCTTAACACAATATTGCTGTAATCTGAGGTTGTGTTAGAGTCGAGTTTTCTGTAATGGGTGTGGTTGCTCAGTTGTTTAGAGGCCTCATTCTTGCACATTTCTATAGGCCATATTACGATACTGCCGCCATTGTCCATTGGTTTTATCACGATATTATTCCTTTTCGCAAGTTCTTTAAGGATTTGGTGTTGAGCGGGAGTGAAATATTTGCGTTTGCGGCAATGCCGCGTTAACTCTAGAATTTCCTTTTATATCAGTTTTATATAAAAATCGAGGTCTGGGCACTGTTCGGTTCCCGGTGTCCACGTGCTAGGTGGTCTAAGAGAGTCTCTATCTTCTTTTCCTACATATGGTCTACCGAAAAAGAATTCCTTGATGTGCATGCGTCGTGAAAACTCTGTTATATCTTTGTGGAGTTCGTATTCGTTTACTGCGTTGCTCGTCGGACAAAACGATAGACCACGTTTCAGGAGATCAACTTCTTCGGGGCTTAGACTCTGGGATATGTCTAATACATTGCTGCAGTGCTCTGGATGCTCGCCTGTAGGACCGTCGGTGGAGCTACGTGCTGCGGAGGTTACATTACTTTCTTTGGGCGGATCTGCAGCTCTAATATCTTTGCGCTGGTATTCATCTAGAGCGATGCATTTTCTAGGACAGCATTCCACTTTAATAATAGCCTGGAGGGTAAAGAACCGAGGGCACATCTAACCATAATTCTGAGACCTTTTGGGATTTTTCTCTGTTTAATGCAGCTAGTGTAAGTTCTTAGGTAAAATCTGTAATTTGTTTGTTTGGCGACCAGTTTGCGGCATTGGAGGAAAGGGCGAGATTTGTTGTTGCGTGTGCTATCCCTAGTGCGTGGTAGTCATTTCTGTTTGTTTCGTGCAGACCTCCGGGGCGAAAAGTATTCAGGTGGTGTCTTCTTACGCTTAATTTTCTTGTCGAGGCCAGCACCGATGTCTGCATGAGTGTCTGTCTGCGTATCGGTTTGCTTATTAGTGCATGTTGCTGTTTGCGTGAAGGCTTCGCGGGTGACTGTGGGCTTCCGTATGGGCGGATGTTGTAAAGGTTGTGCTGGTTCCGCGTCCACCGTTTGTGTAGTTGCTTTTTGGGTTCTAGCCTCGGTGCGACGTGCGTGCGAGCTGGTGTTGAAAATTTCAGGCGTGTGTTTTGGTGTTGAAGCTAACTGGGACGCAGGATTTATTGGTGTTGTAGGTCGCGTCGATTTAAAAGAGTTCCTGAGCCTGTACTTGATGTTGTTAGCCATTACCTTGACGCCAAAAAAATTGGGGTGTAGTCCGTCCCAGGTGAGCAGAATGTCGGGGTCCTGGTGTATTTCAGCGTGGTGGATCACATCGACGTTTTCGTGTTGGTTTCCCATGTCAAGTAGAAAATCATTAAGCTTACGTGTCTTTAGTGCGTGGGCTAGGAGTGTCGCTGATTGTTGAATGAGTGGCCTGTGTTTGTTTGCAATCCTGGGAAGTACTGTCGTCAGGGTGATTTCTGCGTTTGGTCTGTTGGTGTGCAAATCGTTTATGAGCGTTTTCATGGCCTTAACTGTGTTGTCACCAGTGTCGTGGTTAAGGTCGTCAGTCCCACAGTGAATGACGAAATGTGTGACGTACTGTGACGCTGCTCTTAAAGCTAATGTGTGGTGAGTGTTGGCCTGGTGGAAAGTGCTCTTGCATGTACTTGTAGTGACTGTCTCCAATTAGTGCTACGTGTGACAAGGAAAGCAGTGGGTGCTTACCTTGTTCCTTGATCTTCCGTCGGTAGATATTCAGGGAAAACAGGAGGAATGCGGGAGATGAAAATTCAAGACGATGAGCAAAACGTGAACAAGGTGAATGCAGGAGCCAAAGAAACCGCGGAATCACATGGCAACAGCGGCTTTGGTGCTACACGCCGTTAAAGAACCCCAGGTGGTCAAAATGTCCGGAGTCCCCCACTACGGCGTGCCTCATAATCAGAAAGTGGTTTTGGCACGTAAAACCCCATAATTTACACGCCCAGCATACATGTTCGCCTTGAAATAGGCATCAATCTAAAAAAAAAACTGCCGGGAGGCCTTAGACGGTAACTCGTGGGTGAAGGACAAGTCCTTCCCAGATTGCTGAAATGCTTGAAGGATCAAAATAGCAGATTTGTTTAAGGCCACATGGGACTTTTTTTAAAAGAATAACAAAACCATCTACTTGCCTATAAACGTCGAGAGCAATACTCTTGTCTAGAAGACCATTCAAACAACGGTCAACGTCCGCTAAGATCTTGCAAAAAACTTGCGCAACGGATGGGCCAATGCAAATCCCATGCTTTTGCGGATAAATCCCTTAAAATTTCTCCACGCTATTGCGACGTCCTTCACCATGAGACTTCCGGCAGTGGGTTCTGTCCTAACTAAAGAAAAATTCTCAGCGGGTAAAGGGCCCCTGAAACGGTTCGGACAAATTTTGTAGGCGCATAGGGTACAGCTTAAGTAGAAAATTCGCACCACAATTTAAGTGAAGCGTTACGTATTAATGGAGTTACAAGCGATTAGAAGTTACCCTCCTCCCTAGCCATGCCTTTCCTCCTCAACTCGCTCGCCGAGCGAGCGGCGCTAAGCTCCGCCTTCACTGGTCCTGCGTCACGATGCGACGTCACATCGTCCACTTCCGGTTGTTCGAGCACGCCTCCTCCCGCGCGAGACCTCTCCGCTGGCCGCTTGGCCGTCGACCGAGAGCCATCGAAGCAGCGTGCGTTGCGAGAATTCTGTTGTAGCGCCGCAGGTGGCCGGTATTCCGGTAACCACAGGCAAGCTGGTCATTTCGGCAAATGACTGGAGGCCTAAACTCGAGCTGATGAAGGAACTTCAGAGTAGACGTACGTGAGCAGCCTAATCGGTCTGCACTGTCCAGACACTTGTTGGCGCAGCGCTTAACCAGTCAAACAAAGCGTTAATATTGCTCTAACCAAGTGTAAAACATTTTAAACATTTATAAGAACAACGTGTTGATGATTACACTCCTGCGAAAAATACACACCAGCCGCAAAGAAGAATGCACTTCGTTGCTGCTACTGTGTATGGTTGAGCTCTGTGCCACCAGGTGGCTGCACCGTACAGACCATTCACATTTACCTTTCTGCTCATCTCATGGCTCATCCCGGCGCAGTCAAGCGGCCAGACCCTGTCCCCTTGCGCTTGTGTTTGCCCTAATACCGGACTTGCGAAACGCTATTGCGTTAGTAATCTTCCGCTGTAAAGTGACGGCCGCAAACGCGCAAATCCTGGCGCCTATCGGATAGCCGCAGTCCGATGCGCAGCAGCCAGTCGCTCGCGTGCTGCCTTGCAGAGAGACACGATTTCGCAACTTCACATCTTTCCAGTCGCTACGTCTGCAGCCCACAACGCAACAAGGGTGATTCATCGTGCTCACGAAAAGACTGATCGACACTGACGGCGGAGCTCTCGTCAAAGACTGCGCACCTTCTAACACAAGCAGACGACACTTGCTGTGTGCCGGAAGTGCTCAAGTGTACTAAAAAACTATTCTTGTGTATTCTCGTTAAGTTATTTTCTTTTTATGAAAACAAAGTAACTAACATTCCAACTATTACGAGCATCATTTGTTCACCATAAAGTTGGAAAAATTATCGACCACGCGCCCTGGTCAGCCAATCAGATAGCTCGCCCATGTGACGTCATATGGGTTATTTGCATCATATGGGTAGGGGCGGCTTAAAATTCCGCCGAGCAGTGCGCTGCGATCGACAGCGATGTGCATTTTTAAAACCTTATAATAAATTAAACGCTTTACGCAGAGCACTTATATGTGTCAATTAATGATCAGAAGGACCTACTCTAACGACTCAGTACGTTTGTAGAAAATCGCTAAATCGTTTCAGGGTCCCTTTAAGAAGTTGATGGAAGCTAGGGTGAACGAAACGCACTATTTTCATGATACATGCTTTTCACACTCCAGCCTAAGCTTAATTATGTAATTTACATGCTACTGCTGACGGCATATGGAATAATCAGCGAATTTCACGAATTCAGTATTTGTAATGAGGAAGTTTTACAGTTCGAACAGCTAGTTACATGAGGGCGATCAGTTGCGGAGGCCACATTTCAGGCATTTTTACCTCAAGGAACGGCGCTCATTTATTTAAGAATGATATGACGTAACCCGAATGTGTGGTAAAAAAAATTCATTGCGCAGCAACATTCATACGCGGATAGATTACCAGCGAAACTTTTTATAGGCTGCAAACAATGGCTCTACACATGGACTGCATACACTATGAAACGATATACGTTTTCTTTTTTTTTTTTTACACAGCTCCACACTACGCAGACACATGAACTCACCGCACCTCCCAGAGAAGCACAGGCCACGTGCACAGGCACCATCGCCACATTGTTTCTCTCTTTTATCATTAATCTAGCAGGATTTAAAACAAATAAGGCGCACGAAGGCAAAATTGCCACATTAATTGCAATTTCTTATATACATTCTCTCTTACAACGCCGAATTTATGTGGCGCTACAAGGACCCAAGAAATTAAGCTCATCTTGCGAAGCTGGCGAAAGGCTTGAAGCCTGCTTCACCTACGCCGCGGTAAGCTCGACATTAGAGAGTTTCAGAATTGCGGACGCAAGCGGCTTGCCTACGAAAGAATTAGGGTCCCCGGTACTGCGAATGCGCAGATTCCTACGTCTGCGTCTGCGCAGTACCGTCGCCGCTAGATCTTGCATAAGCAAACCGCTTGTGTCCCTTAACTTAAAACTTTCTATTGAACAATCTCCGGGATCTGCCCACGCATTCATGTCCATGTGCCGTGAAATGGACTAAAACCGGCCAGGGCACGCCCGCTCCCCCCACCCTCGCTTCCTCTGGAAACGTATGTCGGGGATGCATACGGTGGCTAGAGGTAAATGGCTTCTCTGTAAAAAGAATTCGGGGACAAGATGGGTGAGCCTTTAAGGCTATGTGTTCAAAGTGAAAAAAAGAAGTCGTACAGTCACGCTTGCTTTTCTTTGGGGTAGGCAACAAATAAACTCGGCTCCATTTCCCAACTCCCTATTTACCATGCGCAGTGCACTTTCTATATTGGGAAGTATTTCATGGGCAAATGGTTTGGTAAAGAAGGGCTGACCACTGGGCGAATTGGCACTGATTGATTATAACTAAGTAGAAATTTTTCGCTTCTATCGGCTGTTCTTTCTCTATTGTTTCTATTCCAAAATGACGTTCGGAGCGCTGTACTAAAGTAATGTTGTGTTGCCGATGTTTCTGCAAGAATGTCCTGACGATGTATATTTATCGAATATTTCGACTTTAACTCCTTCTAGAAGTTTACAAGCTCGGAAATATTCCTTATGACCTGAAAGCTGCAAAACCTGTCCCACAGGAAATTTCATCGGCGCGGTATTTTTAGAAAGGTTGAGCTGTAGACGCGGTCGTAGCAAATGACAGAGGGCGAGGTGATGATGCGAAGGAGCAGGTTGTCTTACTTGCATTACATGTTCTCGCCCATTTCGCGACCAGAGTGTCACGTAACTTCCATTAACATAAATATCGAAAAAAGGAAGTGCGACAAAACGGAAGCTGCTAAAAGCTTCATCTAGGTAAAACCGTATTGACACGTTATGGCGAGCAAATGTGCACGAGCGATGAGAGTGTTTATGTTGGTCAACGCGTGCTATAAAGCAACGCCAATGTACAAATTTGTAAAATTCGGAGCCAACTGTCGCGGTATGAAAGGGACACTTGCAGCTCGTCGTGCACATGGAAAATAAATGTGTCCGACAGCACATGCGTTAATTAACGCCGATGCATTTGATACGTATATAGCATCTGTGTCTTTAGTTTTTGTTCACTTGTTGCCGTTGTGCGACATATGTCGACGTTCACTGCGGAACACTACCCTAATACGTTTAAATGCCACATGTGGCGTATATCGAGAAAAATTCAATTGCAAAAATATATGCAACCAGCAGTCCTGGTAACATCTGTCGTCTGTTCAGAGCGTTATTCCTAGGTACCTGGCTTTGGTCGCTGTGTTTTTCTTTAAATTCCATTCTTCGCGTACACGCAGCGCGGTCAGTGCCCCCGGAGCTGTGCGATGGCAAAAGATGTAAGCACCGAATTTCGCTCTTCGTGCATGGAAGAACTTGTGAGGCCAGCGTGGGCTCGCTTTAATGAATTATCAAAATTAGGGACGGCGTGAACCCGCACAATTTGGCTAACGCTGAGGATGCTCCACGAGACCTCGAGGATCTGGCAGCTAGGAGGCACGTTGATACGATTAGAATTTTCTGGTGCTGTTTACGAACTACGTCACTTTGCAAGAAATGATGGTTGCAATTGACTGTAGTTTATAAGAGTACTACGTAGGGCTAGTTGGCGCATAGCTTAAGAATGATGTGGGGCGAAAGATTAGAATACACGGAAGAAATTGTAGGAGGGGAAAGAAAGAGCACCCTGTATTGGACATTTTTTCTTTATGCTCTTATTTCTTGGTCAACTATACCCTTCCGCAGCACACCCATCTTAATTTCACTGTAGGTTCACAATTATTTTTTGGTGAGGAATCTGTGTAGCGGTGTAGTGTATCCATCGGGTGTTTATCAGTGTCCTCAGCGAGACGAGTGAATGAAAGCTCGCTTCCTAGCGTGCGATAGTTGGACTTTCTTGCCTTTTGTTACGGTAGGAATTATATGGACACTTAAGGAGAATTTCCTACGTCCTCCTCATCTTGCTGCTGAGCATAAAGGGTGTTAAAATCATGGCCCCGAGTTGTATGCTGCAGATTCGACTTAAACCGTGCGGGGGTTACCCGAGACGGACGGCGGCTTGATGCGTGACGTCTCCTCGTCCGCGCACAAGGGGGGGGGGGGGGGAGGGGAAGTGAGCGCGCGGTTGGAGGCGAAGTTTATAGAAGAGGACGTGTAAAAGTGGGCCAGAGGAGTAGGGGGGGGGCTGAGGTCTGCACGTGACTCTTCTTGGAGGCCGTCTGCGGTGAGAGTGCTCTTTTCTCGCATGTACAATTTGCGCCAAACTCAAAGGCAGTGTGACAAGGAATTCGCTGGCCACTGCTGCTAGTCTTCATCGTCCCGGCGTTGTCACAGCAAGTGTTCGTGCAGATCTAGAGAGATCTGTTCATGAATACAGGTAAGCGTGTGAGCACATATTCACTATATATTAATAAACGAATGGTTAGGGTAATTACCACGGCCAATCAAAAAAGAAGGATCCTTGCTTTGTTTAGTTGTCTTCGGCATAAAGCTAAGTGAAGCGTGCATCCCTTACAAAAATTTTTATAGAAAGTCCATAGACAGTCCATAGACATTTGTGTATAAAGTCTATAGACTGTCTATAGACATTTTTTAGACTGGTTTATAGACAGTCTATAGATTTATGGCCATACACTCTTTATAGACTGGTCGATAAAAAGTCTGAGTTTATAGACTGTCTATAGACATTTCTTTAGACTAGTCTATAGAAAGTCTATAGACTTATGGCCGCACACTTATTATAGACTAATCTATAAAAAGTCTGAGTCTATAGACTATCTATACACTGTCTATAGACTGTCTGTACACTTATGGCCATACACTTTTTATAGACTAGTCTATAAAAAGTCTGAGTCTAGAGTGTCTATGGATTAATTAAAATTCATGTTTGTAGACAGTTGTCTGCATAATGTCTATGGGCAAGTGTATAGGCTTACAGTTCTACTTTTGTAGACTGAAGTCTATGGAATGTCTACAGACAAATGTATATATACTATAGACAGTATATAGACTTCAGTCTACAAAAACAGAACTTTATAATCCAATACACTTTTTTCTATGACATTCTGCATACACTTGCCAACAAACATGCATTTTCATTATTTATGGACACTCTATAGACACAGACATTTTATAGACAAGTCTACAAAGAGTGTATAAGGCCATAACTCCATAGCGGCTATCTACAAGTTAGTTTACATTTTTCATTACATGCGGTAGCAAAACGTTTTGAATGTATTTCATTTCATTTTATAGATATGAAATGCATGGAAATGCATGGAATGCAGATATTATGCATGTGCACCTGTTCCTTTTCATCTGCACTTATGCATTACCGTTAGTAGATTAATAAAGCTCCTGAACCAGCTGTACTTTCATATATGTTGCATAAACAGAAAGAATTTATATAGTGCTGAATCATGCAGTGCAAAAAATAAAACAAATGCACCGGCAATGCATTAACCGTTTTTATTGCTCGATATAATACATGAATTCCTTAAATTCTTGTCTTATGCTATTATGGAAACAGATTAAATATTTACACTACTCCTTGGCAAGCATGGTCGCCAGGCTGGCCTTGACCTTTCTGTCATTAGTCCCAAAGGTGCTGCAGGTGTATGCTGCAAATAAGTACATGCAGCAATATGAGGCAAAAATAACAGATGTGTATTCTTTGTATGTTCATTAAGCAGCTGAATATATTTACTCAAACCATCTAAGTCAATACTTAATGCGGTTTAACTATGACTAATGGCTGCTTGTCAATACAAATCAGTACCTTTATGCAATGTTCTATTGCATGGTATGGTGAACAATTAAACAGTCACAACTGCTGCTCGTGTCAGCAACAGTATGTTCCCTTTTATGACAAGTTCATATATGATGCATTAATGTACTTATCCCAAATGGTCCCTATATTTATTGCGGAAACGTTACCCAGTTGGGCTGTCTGTACAGTTTTTTTGGCTGGTAGTTAAGTATGCCCGTGCCGAGGGATGTTTTCAGAAGACGTGACTGGAATATTCCCAGTATCATGCCTAAGATTGTAATTTATTTTGCTTAGTACACATTGAAATGTATTTCTCATACTTTTAAATGAATGGGTTATTGGCCATAACTTCAACAGATGGCAGATGGGTTGATTGTATTGATATGGTACCTTAATTTTTTGCAGGTAATGAGGCCTCTTGGGCATGCTAACAGGTTTCCAAGTTAGGTATACCACATGAGCACCCGAAATACCACACGAGCACTTTGTGTCATGGCACGACAGATATGCACCTCCTAGGAAACAGAACTGATAGTATAGTTCGAATGAATTCTATCACAGTAAATTATTTAAGGTGCTTTGAAAGATGAAAATTTTTTCTAGGCTATCGAGGTTCAGGACGTTTAGTTAACGCAAAAAAAAACATATTGAGTAAGAAATGCCTTGTCAGTCTGCTTGACTTTCTTTTTTTTTCAATAAATAGAACCAATTTCCCTCAATTCTTATGAAGTGAAACGTTTTAAAAATATATTTAACACAGAGACTCTCTGGAAACTTTGACATGTAACAAGACAGCATACCTATGTGGCCAATTTAAAGTTTCCCGATCTTTTTCCAAGCCTTTCCTGGCTGTTTTCATGAAAATTTTCTGCCAATCTATGACGCCTGCAGCTTAAGTGCAATAAAAAATACTATGGTTTAATGCTTGCCAAGTAGTGCCAGTGCATAATATTTAAATAAAACGAATAACACGTCAGTCACTTAACATGTAGTATTAGATGCAACTGACTTGAATCCCTTGTTTAATAAAGCTGACAAGGGCTTCGGCAAGTTCGTAATTGATGGCCACACGAGTACAGCGCGGAAGACACAGAGAGACGCGTAAAACAAATGCAACAATGTGAGGGAAAAGTATACAATGAGTTATTTTTACGGTTCAATAGTAGTTTTCTATATAATTTGCTCTCACCACTTATGCCTCTAGTTAACTTTGTTTACCTATGACTAAAGACTACATGGCAATATTAATCAGTACCATTATGATGTTTCGTTATATTACAGTATGATAAGCAGTTAGACAACCATAATGGTCGCCGGTGTTAGCAACGGTACGTTTCGTTTCAAGACAGGTTCATGTGACACACAGTGTACTTATAAAAATAAAAGAAATGTGAGAATCCCAAACGATTCCTATAATAATAATTGTTGAAACAAAGATACCCTGCTGGACTGTGCCCATTTTTCAGGTGTTAATGCAATGTGCCTGAGCCGATCGAACATGCTCAGCATACTGACTGCAGTTTTGAACAATCACGTTAACATTTGCAATTTATTTCCGCTTAGAACAGTCTGCATTGTCTCTTTTCTCATAGTTCGAGATGAATACATTTGCCACACTTTCAGTAGAATGCACATGAATGGGGGCGTACTGATCAGGTTACTTATCAACTAAAACATGTTACGATCTCTTAGGTGTGTTAATAAGGGTAGAACAAATGCAATGTCCACTGAATTATTTGAATAATCTGTACGTTATCTACTAAGAAAAGACCACCAAATTGATAATCTGGCTCTTTTTTCTTTTGTACAGCGCATATAGTATGCAGTCTGTCCAAGACGACGGCACTACATGCAACAGTAATGAAAACCGGAACACTTATTGCGCACGACAAGGGCTTCATACCGTGCACGACTGGCACAATGCGAATCTGCGCCAGCAGCTGCCTAGAGATTAAGAGCACGTAAACTGCATAACCCCGAAGCATCGAAAGGCGCTTAACGCTTTTCATATAGCTCGAAAGATAACTTCTGCTGCTAAACTGTTTAAAAAAGAGAAAAAAAAAACAAATCTTCCAACTACCGTCAAACGCAATGCCTTCAGTCTGAAACGTGTAAAGGTGCTTCCCGGAGCGACTAATTTATTGTGCTCCAATTTTTTCGGCTAAGTTGCGAAGCTGCGATTGACTGA
The DNA here is from genome assembly GCF_038994185.2 of Dermacentor albipictus. Classification (NCBI taxonomy): domain Eukaryota; kingdom Metazoa; phylum Arthropoda; class Arachnida; order Ixodida; family Ixodidae; genus Dermacentor; species Dermacentor albipictus. The sequence goes on from NC_091822.1 coordinate 98,923,669, forward strand.
GCTTATCGCAGGTTTCATGCTCCAAAATCTTTTGTGGTTGCATATAAATAGATTGGGTAATTCTAGAGATTTTCGCTTGACATTTCTTCAAGTCTCGTGTTTTGCTTGCGGTAACTTCCCAAAATTATTTAGATTGGTTGTCAGAAACCTTAAAAATACTGCTACCTTTAAACAATGCGAAAACGGCAGTGCACACACTGCTGATGCATGCCCCGCAAACACGGCCTTTCATCCGAGTACGTTAGCAGTTATTTAACTATACGTGTCTGTCAGAACATTCTTGATGCTAACACAATTTCGAGATATATACGTAAAGCGTGTCACGAGAATTTCACTACACATGCGGCGCAGCATTCATCGCGGCCAGATCAAGCGCCACGAAATGAGATCTACCACACTGGCTGCCCAACATACACAATCCGCTTAGTGGTAGCTCAATATCAAGTTAAAACATGGTGTAGCTTCCTTCTTTACGCACCTAAACTATTATGAGAAAATCAACAAGCCCGAGCGATCGCTCGCCGTAAAACATTCCGTATAGTAGAAGCGAGAACAACAGCGCGTTATGAAACCATGTCAACGACAAACCGACACTATACCCGAGTCGCCTGCGCTACATGCAGCCGCTTCGCGCTACGAAATGCCCTCACATAATCATGAGCTATTGCCGCAAAACACCTTTGCTAAAGCTTACCGTTCAGTGTAGTTGACGTGTGATGCCACAAAGATGACACGCATACACAGACACCAACGTTCAGGCGGACACCGCACACCGGTACAACCGTTTACGTGCCCGGCGCACTCGTTGAGATGGCGCACCGCCGCGCATGCGCAAGATCTCCGAGCATGCGCAGGAGCTCCGCGCGCGAGGGCGCGCGCGCTCGGAGGAGTGTGAGCGCCTTTTCCTCCTTCATTTTTTTTTCGCTCTCTCTCTGCGCGCCATGCGCGCCGGAACGGGTGGCTTATTCATCTTTATCACCATTATTCATCTTTTTTCGTGGACGAAGGAAATGCGCTGGCAGGTTGTATGACAAACTCTGTGGGCTATCGTATGAGACTGGAACGCTAACTTGAATGCGCTGTTTGTAAAAGCCATTACAGGGCCCTTCAAACGTTTCAGATGCATTATTGCCAGCGTCGATTAGTAATACAGCGTACTTGTAGCATATCTTCCAGCGTACCACCAAATGTGATGCCCGCACGTATGTTAGTGCTAATTTTCTGTTACGGTGATAGGTCAAAGCAATCAGTACAGCATTGAGGTACTCATATGCGTGGCTGCCCAGGCATACCGCCGGCGAAATACTGGGTGGGCTCTGATGATTTGGCACCTATTTTAAGTGAATGAGAAACTTTGATGGGTTTATAGTGCAGGATATCAGTCAACAAAAAACCGCCCTATGTTAGTGACGCAGCCGAGGTATGAAGAAAATGTGAAAAGTATCCGAGAATCGGACGACACACAACGCGAACACCACATGCGCGACATCGGTTCATCGCACATTCACAAAGTCCGCGTTGTCAGCTACAAACATTACGAGTGTCCTTGCTGTTAGCTCGATGCCTGTTTGGAATCCACTTGTAGCTGAAGCTGGCGTTCATAACAACTATTATAACAATTGGATCGGCGTTTTGCTTCCTTTATTCTACTGCCGCAAAAGTGATGCGACAACTGTGAAGACTGTCTTGGGATTGCCGAGACCGACTACGTAGATCATATCATGTGGTCAACAAATGCGGAGGTATACACTATGTGTATACTAATGTCTACAAATAGGCTCTGCAGCAATCTCAGCAGTATTCGCACTTTCCAGCGCCTATAGGTGGCGCGGAGAACGTTGCAATATGGCGGGGATAGAGGTGATGGAGGCGATACGAAAGCGTGCGCATCTGCAGAAGCAGGCGGCTTACGGGCCTCTGGTATCTCTAAGCGCGATCCTTAACATTGCTAAGGAAACGCAGAGATGTGTTGTAGAGGGAGAGGCTACGTTTAACGCTGGCCATATAATATGGTGTGAAATACGAAAGACGACAAGCGCGGCTGTTCAGGTCGAGTAACTCTGCCTGCAGACAAGCGCCGTGAGAGGCCCGCCGCATACTATAACAGTTCAAGTCTGCAGTGTAACCGGCGCCGTAAAGGTCACTATGTATCCTTACGCTTCGTAACCTATACGCGATGTACAAGAATTGACACCAAGCAGTTAATCGGTAGCACTCAGATGTAAACAAAGCGCAGTATGCGCTTTATGCCGCTGCATATAAGGTAAACGTTGGGTGCATTCACAATGAGATAAATGGCTCGACGCACCGGCTTATATACGGAATGCTTGGTAATGATGCCAGATAATACGTAAACATTTCAGTAGTGCCGATTTACAATATATGAGTGACACTATGACGTGTGCCAGCGCGCCCCGTTTTACAGCACGATTAATGTTTTCGCGTGCTGTAGGGAAGCTCGCATGCGCATTCTTCATCAATGACCGCTTCAGGTACGTAGTCCTGGCCCTTGTTTCTTGCAACATTGTTATAGAAGAGATACTTTAAGACCAAACAAAACTACAAAATCAGAAACACGTGCGCTCGACCCCCGATCAGTACACACCTTTGAATACAGCAAAAGAAAAAAAAATCACCGAACGCCTTGTGCATAGATCGCCTGTTTCGTTCTCACACAAAACGACTACGAACAGTTGCGGAATAGGTTCTCTAGTTTGCAGTGCTCGCGACGCAGCGTCAGGCACCGTCGCAGGGTATTTGCCGAAACAGCGCGAGTGCAGGCAGAAAACCTAATAAACGGTGACACCCTTGTACTTAAATTTACTTTGGGAATCTGTAGAGGGCCTTCTTCGGCCAACGCTAGGTCTCAGTTACACCATGGTCTCAGTCTTGCTTCGTGGGACCGCAGCGGGATCTTTTGCGAAGGCACAACGTTTCTCTTCAGCCGCTTTCGTAAGAGCTCGCCACAAAAAATAAAATGAAATCATTGAGCAACAGTCAAGTACACTCACCAAGGTGGCCCCTAAAGAAGTTTTTGTTGAAATTCTCGCCACATATGACTATTTCTTCGCTCACTTGCTTCCCGATGCGGAGCTTGATCACCCACAACTTCCTGTCTTTTTTTTTTTTGGAAAGTGGTGCTTTTCCCAATACTTTTCCCAATATTGCAAGATTTGTGCATTGTGGCACACTGCACATGCGGTTGCTCTTCGCTCGTCGACAGTTTTTTTTTTCCCATATCAAAGAGTACCAAAACGCCAACACAGCTGCAGAAACCGCGTGGGCGGGAGATCCATCACCGCCTCCCGGGTTCCGAAAAAATCCGCGCGGCGGCGCTAGCGTTTCTGGAAAGCGCGAATACAACTTCAGTGGCTTATATCAAACGCAGCTACGTATTATCCACCGGTACCTGCGCTTGGTTACAGCGTACACGGGTTGGGCCCAGATTAACGATGTTTGTCTATTGTTAATCTTAGACATGCAATACCACGACAACTCAGAGGCAGACCAGGTGGTGAATTCACCACCTGGTCTTCCGGCTTTCGCGACTTATTCACCACCTTTGCCACATCATCACCATCTGACCTTCACCAGCTGGTCTCGCGAAGTGTACGTCCGGGAAGCAGCCAGCTTTAGGGCCTTCGGGTGCCTGGAAGACCTTTGTGACTCGGACGTTGCCTGTTCCGCCGCGATCCTCGTTCGGTGCAGCTGCACCGAATGACGACTAGCAGTCTGCACGGTTTGCCCGCCGCGCCGGGGTTGCACGCGGTGCCGGTCGCGCATGAACCAGTGCCATATCATCGCCTTCGCAGAGGGCGGGGAGTATGGGAACTCGGCATTACATATTATCGACTTTCTTATATAGACATTCAATACACCAGGAGAGAAAAAGAAATAGAAACCTTAGCCGACTATTATTATTAACTGTCTAATATAGAGAGTCTGTAGACGGAGTATGGACAAAAATAAATTGAGACTGTATCGGCTTTCGTCTATAGGTAGTCCATATAGAGGGGAAGCAGACAAAAAAGAAACAAACATTTTACGGAATTTTTTCTATAGACCGTCTATAGACTGCGCGTAGACAAAAAGAAATATAAACCATATTGACTTTAGTCTATAGAACGTCTATAGACAGAGTATATGGAGAAAAATAGACAGAGACATGTACCCACTTTCGTCTATAGGTAGTCCATAGAGGGGAAGTAGACAGAAAAGAAACAAACACCTTATCAACTTTTTTCTATAGACCGTCCATAATCTACGAGTAGACGAAAACAAATAGAAACCTTATCGACTTTCGTCTTTAGAAAGTCTGTAGACAAAGTATGGTCAAAAATAGATAGAGACCGTACCCCATTTCGTCTATAGGTAGTCCATAGAGGGGAAGGATACAAAAAAAAACACCTTATCGACTTTTTTCTATAGACTGTCTATAGACTGCGAGTAGACAAAAAGAAATAGAAACCTTATCGACTTTCGTCTATAGAAAGTCTATAGACAAAGTATACCCGCCGTGGTTGCTCAGTGGCTATGGTGTTAGGCTGCTGAGCACGAGGTCGCGGGATCGAATCCCGGCCACGGCGGCCGCATTTCGATGGGGGCGAAATGCGAAAACACCGGTGTACTTCCATTTAGGTGCACGTTAAAGAACCCCAGGTGGTCGAAATTTCCGGAATCCTCCACTACGGCGTGCCTCATAATCAGAAAGTGGCTTTGGCACGTAAAACCCCATAATTTAATTTAATTTTATAGACAAAGTATGGACAAAAATAGATAGAGACCGTAATCCACTTTCGTCTATAGGTAGTCCATAGAGGGGAAGGATACAATAAAGAAACAAACTCCTTATCGACTTTTTTCTATAAACTGTCTATAGACTGCGAGTAGACAAAAGAAATAGAAACCTTATCGACTTTCGTCTATAGAAAGTCTATAGACAAAGTATGGACAAAAATAGATAGAAGTTGTATCGACTTTCGTCCATAGGTAGTCCATAGAGGGGAAGTAGGCAAAAAAGAGCAAACACCTTATCGACTTTTTTCTATAGACCGTCTATAGACTGCGTATAGACAAAAAGAAATAGAAACTTTATCGACTTTCGTCTATAGACAGCCTACAGACTTTGTATCAACAAAAGTCCAAATCTATTGAAAGGAAAGGTCGTCTATAAGAAGTCTATAGACTTTCTATAGACAGTCTAAAGTCATTTTTGTAAGGGATGAGCCCTCGCGCACCTATGCTACAGGATGTGGCAGATGATGCATTGGCTTGTATGTTTTTTCTTTAATTTCCTCTCAATTCCTGAAAATGTACAGGTCACTTAATTGCAGATCAACTGTATTAGGTATGTGCCACAGTAGGGGAATTATGTTCCTCAACAACATGCGGCAATGACAGAAAAGAGCTACGAGCACTATTCGGAACGGTGTCGAATTCACCCATGTTTTAAAATTTGGCAATGACGGCATCTTGAAGCAATCAGATAGGCCCAAAGTGCGACCATTACGAAATTTGATACGGCGGAATTCAACACTGTCCGTAATAGTATCTGCAATTGGCTGCACGATATGTAGCGGCCACTTCTTGGTTAATTCCCCATTGTGGGTACGTGCAGCATTATAATCATTCACCGTTATACCCAACGTATAGTATGTGCAGCGCTGATTTTGATGCGCCGAAACGGTAGTGGAAACAAAAAAAAACCTAACGCAAAGCGCTTATTTCACTTTCTATATCAAGTTACGTTTCATCTTTGGATAGGTTAAGAAACAGTCCCTTATCAATTATTTACCACAATAAAAAGGTTATACCGGAAAATATATCTATTGGTTCTTTTCTTCCACGAATGCATTCTCTATGGCCAGAATAAAGGTGAGCAATTTGTTCGAAAAATCCTTGATAGACAACTGTGCCATTAGAGAAATAATCAACACCTGGACACTGCTCTTTGCCAATTCCGTATTGTGGGTATGTGTTATATAATGGGCACCATTATACGTACCACGCGGTACCATCTGAAATAGCTACCTTGTGTTGGCAAGAGAGACGCTTACTTGAATGCTTACTTTGTAAGAAGCCACTAACGATAGATCATGTTTTCAAAGTCAGCGCAGATTCCATTGTTTTCTTGGAAATTATCCAGCGTACCATCCATAAGGAGTTGCATACAGCCTCATATGTAATTAGATTTCTTGCAGTTGGAAACACGGGAGGTGTAAAATAAGATTTTCTCACGCTCGTAGGCTTCCCCAGTATATAACACACGTGTGGAAGGAAGGCGCCGAGATTTCAACGTACCTCCTGGCGTGAAAACTTCATCGAGAGGTTCGCACATGTAAGAGAGACGTAATGGGTGCAGTCTGAACCTCCTCAGTGAACAAATGTATATGATATGATGATTATTATGGCAAAAGTATAAATATACGTGTGTACGCCTCAGATTTACCGACGAGCGCGTGACGCAACATGGTCTGGCGGAATTTTCATAAGAAAGGAATTAGTGGAAGTCCGCTAGAAAGGATTCTTCGGCCGCACGATATTTCACTACGTGCAATAATCCCAGATGTTGTTTGTTTGCAGTAGCTGTAACAGATGGCGCCGTTATTGCGTTGTATTGACATCGCGAGCTGCCTCTATGAACCTTAAGCTAGGCCTTGATCCGTCAATATTCAACATCAATCTTAACATGTATGCCTAGATATACACCGGAACCTAGCATCCGAGGTGATACACGGCACATCGAAAGATCACTGCACTATTCAGTTAATTCGAAGGGGGCGAACAAGTTAGAAATAGCTAACCGTTCCGCATGGAATCCTACCCATGGTCAGGTGATGACGTAAGTTCAGTTGCATTCAGATGACCGCGCAAAACCCCGAGAATCGGTGTCAAGAACAAAAGCAAGCAAAATGAGAAGGCTGAGTATAGTGTATGCTGCAGCGGAAATAAAAAAGAAACTAGAGAGGAAAATGCGAAGTGCGGCATTTATAGCATGTGCTGGCCTATACACAACCATGCCTACGCGCTTAGTCGTCAGTGGTAGCGTGGCACGGACCTACGGTTTCTTTCTCATAATAGCTGCAGCCAATCATTCAGTTGTCCATGTTGTTCGGCAACTCATAATGCTGTTTCTGTTCGAGAAAATTAGGACAATTCGCTTTAGGCTGAATTGAGAAGTTCTTATTCCCTAGAAGTGCGAGTGCTTACTAGAAAATGCAGATATTTATATCGATGCTTGTGATTTGTTCCACCGCAATCGGCAGAGCCACGACATTGTAGATATGAAATTTTACAGCATTTATCTACAGTCCCTGTTGATTCATGCTTAAGGGAGGAAGATTTTTTTGGTGATTAATTTCACCACACCTCTAACCAAACATACACGGTGTAGATAAATGTGCTTTTTTCGCCCCCCCCCCCCTTTCCTCGTTTAGCACAGAGCTCATGCGTCTTCGTGCTATTTTTTCCAGTTGGCGTAGCATTGCTACGGTGCTTAGCGGTAAAGCCACCGTGGGATCCTGTAACTGAGTGAAAAGAGAAAAAGGCATCTTTTTGGACGGTCATCGGTGCGATGTCACAACTGGCACAAGAACAATTTCAAATAGTTGGCTATGGTTGACGTTTATTCTTAGGAGTAACACCATTCGAGTCAAACAAAATATATCGCTGAATTGGAGCTGAAAGACATCACTTCAGTTATGACAGAACAGCAATGGTTCGAGTGTGGTTTAGTCTCATTCTCAAACCTGATTATTAATGCGTTCATCAGGAGAGCGCCATGATAGGGTTGTATCTTTTTTTTTTTTGCTATCGTCGGCACTGGCGGGAATGTCTGGGCTTGGATGACGTAAAACTATTCCAAGTATATTGTATTATAGATGCGCAAGTACTCTTACATCTTACGTTCAAATGTCTCGGATCCAGCCCGTGTGGGCGGGCGCGGCACGAATGTGGGCGGGGCCTGAGATACTTTGACCTTGCACGGACGCCTGATCACCGACCACCTGATTGGTCCGTGGAGTGGGAGAGGGAAAGGGAAACACAAATGTGGCATAGCGAGCGACCAAAATTTTATTCTGCGCCTGACTTCGTTCTGTGCGGACGTGCATCGCAGTCGCTGCACCGAGCAAAGGAGCCATGCCAGTTGAACCGCAACCGGTAACCGCCATGGGCTGTGGGGCCACTACTTGCCAACCGACGTCAACTCCAACATCGAAGCGAGTGCGTTTCACCCTGCCCAGTGGCCGCGTGGTGTGCCCAAGGAGAGTGGAGCTGGCTGCACGAGATACAGTCATCCTGGCTACGGGCGCTGCACTGGCGTCCGAGCGGACTGCAGGCGGTGACGACGTTCCCGAACCCGGCAATTCGTCAGTTCCTGTAGCCGAGAAGCGCATCGTCTATCGTGGAGGTGAGTACTTTTTTTTGCATTTCAGCGTTTATGACGGTTTTTATTATTGGTGTAAGCTTCTTTTGTGCTTCGTTTATTCGCGTGTGCTGTAATATTGTGCCAGACGTGCAAGTCATGTACCGGATGTCTCAGTTACCGTGTATCATGTTTTACAACATGACATATTACCGTGTAATACTTGCGATGCCTAAATCTCGTGTGGCCCTTTTTGCCACATTATAAGGAAAGCCAACGAAATATATGGAAGAAAGTAAAGCTTTCGCCTTGTCTCTGCCGCAGTGCCGATCTTAAACTTGCGGTGAACGAACTACATCTCAGCATGGTTTCAGAAACTTTGGCGGTTTGCGTAACTCAGATGAGCGGTGCATTAGGTGTGTCGTTATTTTTTGCGTATTTCGCCGAAGCGCTGGGCTTCCAATTTTGAAATAAAGTTAATCTGTGCTGCCATATTGATATCCAGAAGATATAATGTGAATTTTTTTAACGCGGATCCTCTAGTACTGCTCATGTTCGGGTTAGCATTAGGTGCAAATTTGTGCCTTACTCGGCCTCTTTTTTTATGTCTTAGCAATGGCAGTCCACTTATCGTTCTTACAAAAGGTTCGCACTGAGGCGAGGATTGCTGCCAGCAGGTCTTACTCGAATATGCGAACATTTACAAGCTATCCTTTCGATGCCATACTTTTGAAGCGCCGTTTTGGCGGACAGCTCTGCTTCAACTCGCAGGCGCCATGTCGCGTCGGCATTTTCTTGTTATTTTTTTATTACAAGGCGTTCTAACAAACTGTAGAGAATATTTAAAAGTTTGCCGGAACAGTTCTGTAGGGCACAAATAATGCAGTTCGTGGGCTCTAGTACGGACCACGTCACACTGATTTTGTCGTGAGTCGATTGCAAAATAGGTTTTTGAATTTATACTTGAGCGGAAGACTTTCAATGATAGAACTGCATTGCTTTCTATGAAATGTCTTATTCAGCAGCTTCAACTTCTTACTTGCTTAGCGACGAGGAATACGAGAACAAGAAAAAAGCGGGAGTCAACGTTTCGACATATGCTTACCTCGGCATAATATTTGTAGGTAGCGTTCTTCTAAAGGCTCTGAGACGGGTAAGGCTGGTGGATGTAGGATGAGGGTGTAGAATTAAGAATAAAGGTGTTCTGTGGACAAGGCCGGTGACACTGCCGTCTGCCTGCCACATGTCAACGGCCTGCACAGCGCGTCTCTATTTGCTGCTTTGATGGTGGTCTTGTGCTGTCGCGTCTCGGAAATAGATCATAGAAGGAGCGGAAGAAACCGGTGTTAGTGAGAAAAGAAGCATTTGAAAAAAAAAATGCTGCAATGGACTAACGATATACATAAAATGAAAGAACATCGGAGGGAAAGAAAACAGTAAGCAACAAAATTAAATGTTCTTGCCTATAGCTCGAAATTTAGCATCGGTTGTTTTGTGCATAGCTAGCTTAGTGTTTTTTTTTTCCTGTTTCTTCAACTTTCTTTCCTTTTATGTATTTATGCCACTTCAGTATTTATTCATATATACATATATTGTTCCGCGAAGAGCGGTTTCCCATACTCCTTCTATGATCTCTTTGAGAGGCACGATATCACACGACCCCCAGCGAAACATTTATTAGATGGATGCTGTGCGCGCCGTTGACGCGTGGTTGTCAGACGGCCGTGTCACCGGCCTCGTGCGCAAAACTCCTTCGTTCTCAATTCTACTCACTCGTCGTTAACACATCTTCGCTAATTGCCGCTCCCACCAACCTTACCCCCTCTCTCTTTTCGAAGAACCCTGCTAAGTCCACTTGTCGAAGCATTGGCTCACGCTTTCACCTTGTTCTTGATTTGCTCATCGTCTTTATTTTCCATTGGCCTCCTTCCCCCTGTTTTGCTTGATAACCGGCAATTTCTTACACGCCCTAATAAAGGACTGTGAAATATGAAAAAGCTAGGGTAAGCAAAGTGCTTACGCTAAGGAGGAGAACGTTTACTTACCAGGTGCCTTAAATGATGAAGCTTTGATAATATTTCTCTATTCGGTCCCTTTTTCATGACCCTTACTTATTTAGTAGTACCTCATTTGCATCGCCTGTAACGCCTATATAAATGGACCGTGTCTCCATTAGATCGTGTACTTTGCTCAAGGTTTCTTTCTTCGATCGAGAAGTGACCGAAAATTCTACCGATAATTTTCGACTATATTGGCGCTAACTATGCGCGTTCTTCTAGTTTTGAACACTTCGGCATGTATTCGCGCTTCTGGTGGGCACCAGGAAAGCCACCTTCCGGGCAGCATAGTATCGGGAGAGCCCTGGGACGCTATAACCTAAAGCAGATATAATGTGTGCACACTGATTATGCATAATTAGACCGAACGAAAGAAACATACTGATTTCCGATTTGACGCCTGTTTCGCCATAATGCTCTGCCATTGATAAAACGTTTTCTGATGGCACCTACATAGTGCCACCATCGCCTGTATTTACCTCGGCGTAGCAGAACCACGAGAACTCACGGCATCAATGTGACGTGTACGGTTTAAGGATCTATTAACATGCCGGCGAAAAATGAACTACAGCCAATCGGAGCGGTCGGAGAGCATGGATTTATTTGCGTAAAACAAACATTCTTCCGTGGCAGATTCATATTATCGAGACCTTTCTGCACGCATGCGAGATCACTTTCCGATGTCTTTTTTGTGAGGGTCCGTTCTGTTGACATTTTTAACGTTCCGTTGCACCCCGCCGCAATTTTTCACCAGCCACAGCAAGTTAAGCAACGGGAAGTGGATCAATCGCAGACGACGACGCCAGTCTTCTTATCCGGTTACCTACTTTCACTTTGCTTGCTAGGCCCCATTGAGACTCTCTCCACTTGAGCATGCTACTCGGATCTTGTGAGCCAATTCGATAAGAAAATCTGCTTAGTGTAGGCAATGCTATTGGCTTGGAAAGAAAAACAAAAGCTCTTACAAAGGAGGAGCGAATTTGACTGGGATTTTCAAGCAAGGCTGCGGGTTACCACCCGATGCTTGCGTTGGTGGTTACCTAAATTTTACTTCAGGAGATTGGAATAAAAAGAGATTTGATTAGTTTTACGTTATTCGGCCCCTACTTAGTACATCCGAAGTTGCTCCATTTCCAAAAAGCGTGTTGTGCATCGGCTTTGCCTCAACATAGCTATATCTACGGCAGTGCATCATTTACATGGTGTAAATGTATTTGGAGAATATGTATTTTTAAATTTATGGTCGCTAATTACTCCCGTACCTTTCATTTTCGGTATTCTGCTACTCATTTTGATAACTACACCTTGATAACTCTTTCTGATACCCCCTGCGTTTTGGTTCCTCTTTCGCCTCGCTACGATGCTTTGCTAGCGCGCAGGGGCCGTGATCTTTTATTCGTTGCATATTGCAATCACTCAGTTCAGCCCTTGGGCGCGGCCGGGCAGCCACCATTGACCTTTAGCGCAACCATGTGACTTGACGTCACGATAGCCGGAGGAAAAGCTGGGCCCCAACTCGCGCAATATGCAACGCATTCTTGGCTTAACCAAGCTAAGCCTGGCCATTTTTTTCTTTGAGTGGCTACCGTGAGGTGCCTACCAAGAATGTAGGGATATGTGCCAGCTTCTGAACCGTGATTCTAGTGCTTTCAATGTTCTGCGTATGGACGTATTACGCAGTTAGCCTAAAGAGAGAAAAAAATATTCTTGTGCGAAGTACGAAGACGGTCGTTCTGGAAAAAAACATTCTCTACAACGCTTGAGAACTTCGTTAATGGAAGTTTCTCGCAATTCTCAATCATACACTAGCATAATGAGTCATCATTAGGGACTCAAAAAACAGCGCTAAAGGTCATGTGCGATATGAACAGGAAGCGCAACCAAGATGCAGTGACCCAAGATATGAGTTATTTCATAGTAAGGCCGCTGTCCCTGCCCACACTATATTATTCTAGCCGCTTTGTGTACACTGTGGCATATGCGGAAATGAAAAGGCTTACCCAGCAGCACTTAAAAAATACCGGACAAGATATTTTTTTATAATACGGTGCATCAGCGATTTCAAAGAAATATTCCCACGCGGAAAGGAATAATCTGTGCAGCTTGTCGCTTCCAAGTTCATTTTTTACCCGAATACATCTCATCTGAATATCTAGACTTCCGCATCATCTTCCCCGTCGCCTGGAGTTTTTATATCATCGACTTCATCTGAACGCCGCGTCCACTAATAACTAACTGCCTGCACCAGCTTGGAGTGCCCACCATCCTGTATTGTGATAACCGTGGTGCATCCGAAACTGTGTAACACATTTTATCGGAATGTCAAGGTCACAGAAAAGAGAGAATGTGCTATTTTGTTGTAATGTCCTCTGTTTCCAGAGAATCCCGAGATTTAGGTTATATGCCTTTCACTGCAAAGCACAGGCAAGCTTTAAAATTTCTTTTTACATTCCTTGAAGACAATGGCGTAATTTGCAAGCTATAGCTAGTTTAGAGAAACACCCGTCCCCTTTGCCTCACGTGTGAATAAGAACATCATATTTTTCCTTTTACCCCGTTCCCTAGGCAGAATGGCATGAAGCCGCGTGTTTATACCTCGGCACAAATGCCTGTATTTCAATAAAGAGCTTCACTTCACTCTCTCTATATCAAGCGTAAAGCATGTGGACGAAGAGCGAGTTAGCATAGATGTTGAAAAAATTGCTTATGTAACAAGTACGAAGAGAGAAGCTATTGTAAATGAAGTTCTGTACAACTCTCGAAACGTTCTCAGTTTAGGTTTCTTCCTGTTCTCAATCCTTGCGAATTGTGGTAATTAGCGTGTCTAATTAGGTAGTTAAGGAGAATATAAAATATTTCGTGACTTGCTTTATAATACACCGAGCACGCATTTGGACCGCAATAGAAGCTTACTTCGGCTGATAACATAGTTTCCTTCTCTATTGTTTCTTGTTGTGTAATTGCTGTGATCTTGCGAGATGTATGTTACTGCCTAGATTTTTAAAATTGGTACCTTCGATAAGACTAACCAGTGGCATTCCATTTATTGGGTTATGCGCAGGTGTCCCTCTCAAGCGATTCAAGCGATGCCGTAGTATCAGGGACGCAGCTGTTGGAGGAAGCATCAGTGGAGGCGCCGAGACATTGTCACGCGAGGACAAGCTAGATGTCAACCACGGCCTGGTGTCCGGTGCCAGCAGTCCCGCAACGTCTCATCATTCTACCGTGGATGACGGTTTCATGGAGGAGGTCATGGCAATGGCCGACGACTTGTGCGACTAGAAATGAACGTTCTATCGACCGCCAATGACAGGACTCGAAAGTCATCGAATCTATATGCAAAAAAGAAGTGAGCGAGCAGACAGGACGCAATAGTAGAGAAGTGGACAACAAGAACGCCGACTATCAACTGAAGGGAACGCTGAGGCGAAAAACGAAAGAAGACACAAAACTCATCTGCGCATGCTCAGGAATGGTAACACCACGTGTCAGTCGGGTACACGTGTAGGTCTACGTGAGAGATAACTGTCAAGGCACTTAATCTCTTCCTTATTTAAAGTAATCGAAGGCTGACTCATGCACGCACCTCTACCATTATAGATATGCCATGCCTCTGCCATAAGACGCGTATCTTCATTCTTATGCCTGTACAATATCGCGCATTCACCTAACTCTGGCGTGCACTTACAATCTCGGCAACGTAGATAAAGATTAGAAGGCGATCCACCGGTCAACGACCTTTTATGCTCCGTTAGCCTCTGATGAATACACCGTCCTATTTGCCCTACGTAGAACTGGCCATAGCTAAGAGAAATTTTATAAACCACACCCATACGACAGTCAGTAAAACTGTTGTTCTTATTGTGCTTCACTGGACAAATATCTGTTCGTTTTTTTTTCCCTTTTACTCGCTCCTTTTTTCTCTGTACGGCAGCGCATATCTTACCTAGCTCATTGGGAGCAGTGAAAGCAACATAAACATCATATCTACTTGCAACTTTTTTAGGCCTGTGCGACACTGAATGAATATACGGAATAGCCGCTACTCTTTTTTTTTGCTATTGCTGCTTTCTGTAATCACGTCCGTCCCTCTCGAAACCGACTTCTTTACGCGCTCAGCCACAGTGGCCACTGCTACAATAGGATAACCTGCTTCTAATAGGCGCCGGACCTGCGCATTAAAACTGGCGCTCATGTTGCGCATGCAGGATCTGGTGAGGGAAGACTTAAGGCACGACATGGCAATTCCGTTTTTTACAACTTTGGAATGCTTAGATTGAAAGTTTAGCAACGACTTCGAAGACCTTGTGAAGACCTTGCGAAGACCTTGTGGGGCACGACACCACTTCCAGAATGGCAGGCTTACGTCCGTTGCCTTTTCAGATGACGCTCACCTGGGTCGTGTGTTCCGGACTGCTTGGTTCATGCCATGTTGCTGCAGAGGATCCGCTTACAGCACGGCCGCCATGGTTGCGCAGAACGCCAAGTTTGGACACAACCAGACAGCTCATCTGGCAACATGGATCCAGCACGACTACGGTGGACGCAACCGGCTGCCTTCATAAACGTCAGCTGGCAGCCGCCTCACTTGGGCACGACACCACTTCCAGAATGGCAGGCTTACGTCCGTTGCCTTTTCAGATGACGCTCACCTAGGTCGTGTGTTCCGGACTGCTTGGTTCATGCCATGTTGCTGCAGAGGATCCGCTTACAGCACGGCCGCCATGGTTGCGCAGAACGCCAAGTTTGGACACAACCAGACAGCTCATCTGGCAACATGGATCCAGCACGACTACGGTGGACGCAACCGGCTGCCTTCATAAACGTCAGCTGGCAGCCGCCTCACTTGGGCACGACACCACTTCCAGAATGGCAGGCTTACGTCCGTTGCCTTTTCAGGTTAGTTACCTGAAAGGTGCTGCTTGCGTGAAATCCAGTAATTATTGCTTGTTGGTGGTGTGGTGCCCACGAGACCTGAATGATCTGTTCAAACAGTTCTTGGCTCTTGCGTGTGAAATATGCTATGCCTTGTCTGCTATAACACTGATGCTGTCGGGATACGTTGAAACTAATCCTGGACCAATGAGTAAGGCTCAAGAAGAAGCTTTTGCTGCTGCACTAGAGGCTATTAGGAAATTAGAAGAAGCGCACTCACACTTGCTTTCTGAACTAACTAGTGTCAAAGCCAGTAATACGGCAGTTATAAGCAAGTTTCAAAAGCTAGAAAACGAGCAGGTAACACTACTCGCTGAACTAAAAATTTCGAAACAAAAACAGGAGGCCGCTGAAGGGGAAATCAAGCTGCTGAACGCCAAGATCGCCGCGCTGGTCGATACTCCCGCATCCGGAAATTCGGCTGTTACAACAGCAGGCGCTGATATCCTTCGCGGTGTGTCTGATCGATTGGCCACAATTTCTTCACGGTGCGATGACACTGAGAATAGAATGCGACGCTCAAACCTGCTCTTCTTTAACATAGCGGACAACGAAAAAGAGGACTGGGCTGCGTCGGAGCAGGAAATTGTCGATTTCTGTGCCGAAAAACTTGACTTAAGCCTATCAAGCACGCACTTCGAGAGGGTGCATAGATTAGGCAAGCACGCCGATAACAAAACGAGACCGATCATAGCAAAATTGACATTTTATAAGGATAAAGAACGCATCTTGTCAGCTGCACGAAAACTTAAGGGCTCCGGATTTTCGATACGAGAAGACTTCTCCCCAGCTACACGAGAAGCAAGAAGGAAACTGATCGAATTCGCGAAGGCAAAAAAAAAATGGCTGTGGCTTAGCTAAGGTTAAGCCCAGGATGCGAAGCATACTAGCCTTTATTTTAACGCGACAGCGTTAAGGAGCTCGTGTCGCAGAAAAGCCGGTGTCGTCGGCGTCGGCTCAGGCGTGCGGCGCTTGCTCAGGCGCACATTTCGTTGTCGCGCCGAACGCTGCGTTGCTCGACGCGCACCGCGTCCGATGCGGGGCGCGACGCCGCGAGGGACGGCGGGAGTTGGAGCGCCGGTTCTCCTCTGTCGTGACGTCACGGTGTCACGTGATTTCATGGTCACCGCCGCGCCTGAGGAGCTGGGTTGAGCCCTCGTAATATGCTTCGCATAAAAATACTTCAAGCTCAGCGTCGACAGAATGCGCATAGATGACACAACCTACGTGTACGACGGCGTCACTAGCACAGTAGTACAGCTGAGCAGATAGCTAAAGCATAGCACTCGAACCCATCACTGCCATCAGGCATCAGGACCTCGGATCATACCGTCACTATCAATATCATTTACTAATATTCGAAGCCTGGTGCGCAAGCTCGGTCAAGTCTGTTCTTTCATAGACGATACAGGTTCTGACATTATCATCTTCACGGAAACATGGCTGCATCCTGACATTTCAGACAATGAAATAAGTCCCATACATACCACGTATAATATTTACCGATGCGATCGCACTAATAAACGAGGTGGAGGCGTACTTATAGGCGTTAGGAAGACGGTAACATCTTATTTGATTCCGACACTAACCTAGAAATTGTCTGGGTTGCGTGCATGACTCGTTTTGAAAAGTTATTGTTAGGTTGCTGTTATCGTCCTCCTGACTCAAGTGTGTTGTTTGTTAGCGACCTGTGAAACAGCATAACTCACGCCATTAGGGCTTGTCCGGCTGAAAGTATTTTTCTTTTCGGCGACTTTAATCTTCCCTCCATAAACTGGAAGCAGTTGTCATCGCCCTGCCGCCTTTCCACAGACTTCATTGCCTTGACATTAGATTTCAACCTGTCACAAATCGTAAGTCAACCCACTCGTGATTCCAATATACTAGATCTAGTATTGACAACGGTCCCTAATACTGTTGAAAAAATAACATATTTAGATGGTTTCAGTGACCATAAATTAATGCAATGAAACCTTAAAGTACCGTCCCAATTTTCTGGTACCACAACTAAGATAATTCGTGACTATAACAGAGGAAACTACAGTGTTATTAACGCTGAACTTGAAACATTTCTTGTTAGTGTATTACTTCCTCGTTTCAGTAACCGAACAGTTCAAGATAACTGGGATTTGTTCAAAAACAAGCTAATAACACTGGTTAGTCAACATGTTCCGTTAATTAAAATAACAAATGATAAACGCAATCCATGGTTCACTAAGTCACTTAACCAACTGAGAAATAAAAAGAAACGATTGTACGCGTCCGCAAAATGCGCGTCCACTCCAATATCTTGGAAAAAATACACCGACTTCTTGAAAAGCTACTGCTCCAGAGTACGCGCTGCCCGAGATAAGTACTTTTCGCACGATTTGCCATCCCTGCTCACAACTAACACAAAAAAATTTTGGGAATTAGTGTGTCCGGAGCGACAGGACGGAAACATCATTTTGCATGATAACGACCACATTCCCATTCCAGATTATGACTGTCCAAGTGCGTTCAATTCATTCTTTTCATCAGTATACACCATACAAAACGACTCAAACTTGCCTGAGGTAGCTGATCTTGACTACCCTTTCTTACAGCCCATCGACATTACTGTCGACGGCATCGCATCCATTATAAATAATCTGAAAGTGTCCACATCAGCAGGCATTGACGACATAAACTCAAAAATACTAAAAAAACACGATATCAGTCTCGAGTAAAATATTATCTCATATATTCCGACAATCGCTATCGACAGGAATGCTTCCCCAAGACTGGAAAATCGCGAAGGTCATTCCCATCTTTAAATCTGGCAATAGAAATTCACCACTAAACTACAGACCCATTTCACTTACTTCTATCTGCTGTAAGATGCTAGAGCATATAATCACCTCCCATATTTACAATCATTTAGAGAATAATAACTTTTTCTTCACAAACCAGCATGGATTTAGAAAGGGTTTATCGTGCGACACGCAACTATTTGAGTTCACGACTGAATTACATTTTAATCTGGACAAAAACCTGCAAACGGACTGCATGTTTTTAGATTTTTCGAAAGCCTTTGATCGCGTAGCTCACTGCCGACTAATTTCTAAACTGTCTTCGTTGTCCTTAGATTCACTAACGCTATCTTGGATTCGGAACTTTCTTACCAATCGGCAGCAGTTCACCGTGGTTAATAATTTTTCCTCCTCGCTCTCGTACGTGTCTTCTGGTGTGCCACAGGGTAGTGTCCTCGGTCCACTTCTTTTCCTTATATATATTAACGACTTACCGAATAACATTTCTTCTCATGTGCGGATCTTTGCTGACGATTGTATAGTTTACCGAGAAATTACTAGTACTGATGACCACGTAAAAATTCAAAATGATCTTGACCTTATTAGCAGCTGGTGTAGGACCTGGCTAATGTCGCTTAATCCAGATAAATGTAAAATAATGTCTTTCACTCGCAAACATTTCCTTTCCAGCTTTCCATACTATATTAATAACAATCCTGTGTCTGTAGTTACTTCTTACAAATACCTAGGCGTAACCCTGACAACAAACCTTTCCTGGACTACACATATAAACAATATCTGCGGAAATGCCTCCCGATCCTTGGGATATTTACGCCGGTACCTCCGTAAGACGCCAACAAATATCCGCAAATTAGCCTACCTTACATTTGTTCGCCCTAAACTTGAATTTGCTTCTTCAGTATGGTCCCCTCATTACATTTATTTAACCACTATGCTAGAATCAGTTCAGAATAGAGCCGCTAGATTTATTTCACAAAATTACAACTGGAGCGAAAGTATAACGCAAATTAAAAACAATCTATCAATTCCTTCTTTGACCACTCGTCGTGATGTAGCACTTATATTGCTTTTTCACAAGTACGTTCACGGACCGAGGCCATCACCAATAGCTCTTCAAGTTTCTCCTTTCACCTCACGCAGATTGCATAATCATCTTTCTTTCACGCGCATCTACGGCAAAACAGACGCTTTTAACTCATCTGCGCTTCCACGTGTCATCCGCTTGTGGAACGACCTTCCCGATATCCTGGTAGCTGAAGCTAACAAAGAAAAATTCCGTCACGACATAAACATTCATTTCTTACTTTACAAAAAAAAAACTTGTCTGTTTTGCTTCTTGTATGTTTTTTTTTCTTGTTATTTAGAATTATGTACTTGGTGTAAACTTGACTCTTCGTTGTGTTTGTAATAACAAAGCATTGTATAACCGTATAATTTTGTATAATTGTTTGCTGCTCTTTATACTGTGTCAATTTTCCCCCCCTTACCCAATGCCCATTCTTCGGGCCTGTAAGGTATCTTGAATAAATAAATAAATAAATACTGCCAACAAACATGATTTTTTTCGAAGATCAAGGCAATGTCAAGAAACTGAATTACGCGTCGCTGGGGAAATTCTTTGGTAAACTTTAATCCTCCCCCATAAAGTTTAAATTGCTCACTTACTGAGGTGGCAGCGGAATCGAATTCTTCTCTGTTGCAGAAAATCAGGTAATCGTCAACTTAACGAGATATCTCGATAACGCTATTACCTAAGGCTTTCTCTAAGCAGTTGTCAACCTTACTCAGGTAAATACTCCTCAATATAGGGGCAACTTATTCGGCCAAGACCCATAAACAAGAAATTCCTTTTCGTGCTATGGTGTCAGAGAAAGGGACGTGGCATGTTTGTGTCGCTTGTTACCTACAGAACTGCTTAGCTTCACTAGTTTTTTCAGACCCCTTTTGCTTACGTAATTCTCAAGCACTAGTTCAGTATTTCACAGAAGAAAATCCTGGTGATTGTACAGCTTTTAGTATGAATATCGAAGAACTGTTTTATTCTTTGCCGCATGATAGGTTGCTAAATTCCATAAATGAGAGCATTAAATAACAAGTGCAAGAGTCGGCTTTTATTGACAGATGCGGTGTTTCCACGGGAGAGCTTCTAGAAATTATTTCAATGTACTTGAAGTCAACGCTCAATGGGTGGAGAGATGGAGTTTTCAGCAGAAATCAGGAATTTGCATTGGCTCAGAGGTTGCCCCTATTCTCAGCAATATTTACCTGAGTGAGGTTGACAACTGCTTAGGAAAGCCTTAGGGGATAACGTTATCAAGATATTTCGTTAGGTTGACGATTACCTGATTTTCTGCAATAGGGAAGAATTCGATTCCGCTGCCATCTCAGTTAGTGAGGAATTTAAACTTTATGGGGGAGGATTAAAGTTTACCAGGGAATTTCCTCAGTGACGTGTAATTCAGTTTCTTGACATTTCCTTGATCTTCGATCAAAATCATGTTTGTTGGCAGTACTCCCAACGGTCTTCACAGCCATTGCTAAACTTTAAATCCAAGCATTTCAAAGTAGTAAAAAACGGAATTTCCATGTCGTGCGGGAAGACTTAAGAAGCCTTAAGTCTTCCCTCACCAGATCCTGCATGCACAAAATGAGCGTCAGTTTTAATGCGCAGGTCCGGCGCCTATTTAGAAGCAGGTTATCCTGTTGTAGCAGTGGCCACTGCGGCTGAGCGCGTAAAGAAGTCGGTTTCGAGAGGGACGGACGTGAGTACAGAAAGCAGCAATAGCAAAAAAAAAGAGTAGGGGCTATTCTGTATATTCATTCAGTGTCGCACAGGCTTACAAAGTTGCAAGTAGATATGATGTTTATGTTGCTTTCACTGCTCCCAATGAGCTAGGTAAGATATGCGCTGCCGTACAGAGAGAAAAGGAGCGAGTAAAAGGAAAAAAAAAACGAACAGATATTTGTCCAGTGAAGCACAATAAGACCAACAGTTTTACTGACTGTCGTATGGGTGTGGTTTATAAAATTTCTCTTAGCTGTGGCCAGTTCTACGTAGGGCAAACAGGACGGTGTATTCATCAGAGGCTAACGGAGCATAAAAGGTCGTTGACCGGTGCATCGCCTTCTAATCTTTATCTACGTTGCCGAGATTGTAAGTGCACGCCAGAGTTAGGTGAATGCGCGATATTGTACAGGCATAAGAATGAAGATACGCGTCTTATGGTAGAGGCATGGCATATCTAGAATGTGGAGGTGCGTGCGTGAGTCAGCCTTCCATTACCTTAAATAAAGAAGAGATTAGGTGCCTTAACAGTTATCTCTCACGTAGACCGGCACGTGTACCCAAGTGACACGTGGTGTTACCATTCCTGAGCATGCACCGATGAGTTTTGTGTCTTTTTTTGTCTCAGTTGATAGTCGGCGTTCGTGTTGTCCGCTTCTCAACTCTTGTGTCCTGTGTGCACGCCTCACTTCTTTTTTCCATAATGAATCCTTACCAACTAGCTCAGCTTTCTGTCGTTCTAAGCAGTCATCGAATGTTGCACATGTCGCCAGAGCGCGAGAGTGAAAATGGTCATATGACCGTTTGCTTTATTCATTGTTTCATTTGTAGGAGAATGTGTTCTTTAGGGACCAATAACTTCATGCTTATCTTCACCTCACATTGTGTGATATGTAATCTGTTTCTTCATTTTAGCATTTTCTGGTATGCGGGACTTACTCGTTTTTAAGTGGTATACTAATTGCTGCCTTTACCCAAGAAACACACATCGTGTAGTAGTAAATCCAAATTTGTGCATATGTGAGTTTTAAAGCAAAGCTTTCGTAGACTTTTTTTTTTAATTTCCCACTGCGGTTGCTGCTGCTGCGGCTGCTATGGTTGGGGAATGTTTCACAGCGTGCATATACAAGGAAGAATCGCGGACGAAGAGACACGAGGAACTTGTTTGGACCATACCGCGTCGAATGGGCACAATGCCCTCTGGATCTACCGGGTCGTCACCACATTAGCCTCTTCACAGCTGCAGAGTGATGAAAGAAGGCAGAGAATGGGTTGAACCGACGCAGTCGCGAAACGAGTGAATAAAAGCGTTGCAAATTTTTGCTCGCAGTTCCCATACAAATACCAGGGGGGGGGGGGGTAAGGAAAAGACGTGAGACAGCAAGGAAATGCTCGATAAACGTAAGTTCGAGGTATGGTACGGTGCGTTTCTGGTATTTAGTAAAGACGAAGCCATTCCCACATGTCTAACCGACAACTTCTGCTTCTGTTGTCTAGCGGACAACAGAAGCAGAGCCACGTTAAATAAATGCACCGCAGGGTCGAGGCGGCACAACGCAAGTGGACGCACGTAAATCAAAACTTTTGTGCCTGCCGCGATACCTGTACGTTTGTGGCATTGTTCGAGGTCGCGGTATTTATGGAGGCCGAATCATTGTGAGTGGGGAAATAGAAAACGCTCCCGCGCTTTGATTTAGGGACACGTTCAAGAACGCCATGGTGCCAAAATCATCCGTAGTGTGGCACCATGGCCTGCTTCATAATCAGATTGCGGTTTTGGCAGGCGAAGCCCCATAGTCAAATTCAGGTTTAAGGCTTCTGCCACGATGTGATGTGCCATGTGAGACAAGAACAATGTTCAACGCTCTCAGAGGTCATGAAATATGGCGCTCAAGAACACCTCAAGCGAACACCTCTCCCTTTGTGTTTAGTGTACTAGGCATACAAACAGCAGTGCTGCTTAGAAGGTAAATATTAACATCAACACACCATTCTCGTGTTAAGAACAGCTTGAAAAATTTATCATTCGCCCTTACCATCACCACTAAATATCGTCAAATAATACAAACAGCAAAGAAAGCTACGCTTACATCGACTCCCACAGTGCGTGGGATCTGTAAAAATTTTTTTTTCGCGGTTCACAACATGAGCACCTCGTCAACACTCAATAGAATCAGTGCTGTATTACAGCAATATGCAACGGAGCTTTTTTTTCTAGACAGGCGACGGAAAATTAGATGTTTAAACAATTCGTGCAATTAGACATGACTTCCAGCTTTCACAGTACCTTAAGTGTCTTGCGAAAGCAGGCACATAACCTCTATTTTGCGTATGAGAATATAGACGATCCGTTCTAGTTGATGGTATTCTGTAAGTATAGAAGGTGTTTCTGATTCCGCGATCACAGTTGCTGTAGCAGTTCACAGTTACGCAGGTAGCAGGATGCAGAGAGAGGAGGATGAAAAGCATTTTTACCAATTACCTACGCTCAACTCAGGCTCACCTTTCTCCCTTTCGACGTCACTCCTGATGGCATATGATATCAAACACTAGAGTTTCCTCACGATTTAAGCTTTCGTATTGAGGCACTCTTAGGCTACGATAAGGCATTCATTGACGATAAGTTCCACTAGCCATTTACGCAGTTTCATCTAGAAAAATTATTTGCAGGCTACTTTTGGACTATATTATGACTAATGACAAACCATGCGATAAAAAAAAGAAGTAGGTTTCAACAACAGCAAGGCTCTGACGTCGGATGAACGACAGAACAAAAAAGGGTTACACAGGACCGTTCGTTTTTAATGCGGATCGCTTTATAGGAAGCTTACGGGACGTACTGCGGTGTCATTTTAAATGTTTGGTCCACATGAATAAATGTTCAATACTTGAATAATGGCAATATAATAATTTTAACATTTATTAAAATTACTAATTCAGGATTTTTAAGATGTAAACAAAGCCTAAATAAATTAGGATACCCAGACGGGTTTGTGGACAGTAATAATTGGTAGGCCGACTTAGGACTGCGAAATTAGCCATTGTGAATTACAGATGCAGATAGGGTTCATTCAAGGTCAGTCACATGACAACAGACTTTTTTTGCGGGACCTAAGAGTACTCTAGGTGGGAAGGAGAAATCACCCGCTATATAGTCTGATGCTTCGCACATTTTAGGCGCCGGAAGTGCTGCCAGCGTCCAGCTGGTGCCACCTGGCACGGAGGCGCTCGCGAATGGGTGCAGCTATTGACCAATAGGAGAGGAGGTCACCAGCGACCTTGATCTACACGGACGCCACTCTTCACAGGTGCTTCTGGTTCCGGACTTCAAGCATGGATCGACAGTCAAGAGTTGCCGCGCATCCTCCACACGCAGACGCCGTCGTAGTGCAACAAAGAGGAGGCATTTCTACCAGCTATGCCACCGGAAGAAGTAATACATTTACCTTGCCAAGCGATAATTCTCCTTCACGATGTATGGACCATTATGTTTTTGAGAAGCCAGTTCCGAAAGGCTTCATTAACCAATGGTGTTGTGAATTTCTTGGTAAAGAGGTGATTTTTGGAGTGTTCTAGCAGAATAATGTGAGTGATGACCCTGAAAGGGTTTCCTGATAATTTATATGTTTTGTGTCGCTCTGAAAATAGTTAACACCGCAAGCTTGTCATAACATGGAGGATATATGTATTCTTGTTTAGGAAGCTTTCAACTGTAAAAAATATTTCGTAAGGGTTTATCACTACCAGAGACTGCAGCAAATGAAACAGGATGAGGATACGGTTAGCTTTTAGTGACAGTGTAGAAACAGACCGTGGCAATTCACGTCGTGTCACAAAACGAACCGTTCATTAAGCGAACCTGTGCCCACAAAAACAAGGTACACTCCGGCAGAACTACAGGGAGAGGACATAAATTGATCTTCGAGATCTGATTAGTGGGTCAAGCAAAGTGTGAGACTAGGCTAGATGGCATTCGATCTTGATATAACCAGGGTGAACGCAGACAAAGTACAAAAAAAGCGGCGATAAAAAGAAGAGCTCACATCCAAATGGCGATGTTTTAGCGTGCTTTTACACTGGTTATGTAAAACACGGGTCAATTGCGTCGGCTTTTTATGCATTAATCATCGAAGATTCCAGTCTAATTAATGGTGCTTGCGTGCATTGTAAAATATACACCACTATTCGCGTCGCGCATATGTAGTCTGATCACAGACAGTTCAGCGAAAACAGTCGAGGATCTGCGTAAATTATGTGTCACCTATGTGAGCCTTCCACTTGAAGAGATACATACAAAACATCCATTAGCTCGCGCGCAGTAGTATCCTGGCTTTTGCCCAAGATATTTATTTTTCGGAAATGTGGAACTTCCATGCAAGCTTCACAATGCGAAAGAAATTGCGTTTTCTCTTTATTTTTAATCGGAAGTTCTTGTTTTATTTAGTAAAGCAATAAAGGGGGCTAGTTGGTGAACGTTCATGGTTATATTGCACTCAGTTTTACAAAGACAATATTAAGAAAGGACAGCGAGAAATATGGGAGGCGCTTGCTATAGCAAAAGAAAAAGGAACGTGCGTAAGCACTCCGTCCATCGCGCTTATCAAAGCTGAGGTTGAGTTTGCCAGGGCGAACGGGTGCCAGTGAACCATGTATGCCTGACCCGAACCATGATCACATTCCGTGATCTTGTCATATCTTTTACACCACCACCCCCCCCCCCCCCCCCCTCGCGCCATATCTCCTTGTATATAAGCGCGTTTTTTTAACATTATTAAACAGTTGGTAGTTTGCGCTACGTCCGTCCACGTGCTGTCCTTTCTTAATATTGTCTTTGTAAAACTGAGTGCAATATAACCATGATCTTGTTTTATTGCACGATCGTTACCACAACGTCCGGTTTGCCCAGCATTCGACTTCCCACAAGATTGCGGAATGTCCTAGACAACGCCAGCCGCGCATGTTACATATCCCGGAACGTGGTTACTGCCGCAACCTCCGGCTTTTTTATTCTTTTCAGAAGAGGTTCCTGGCCAAAGCCCAGCCAGCTTGCACGGGGCGGAAACACTATCGGCACATTGTGCCTGGTTGCTACCTTTTTAAGGTTTTGGTTTAGGTGATGCATATAGGGCAACACTTCTGGATGACTCCTATTAACCGCGCAGCATTCACCCGGGAACGGGCTGCTTTTGTTTTACGAAGAAGAACCTCTGCAATCGCCGCCACGACCGCGGAAGCTTTCACTGCATTAAGAAGTCACCTGATAAATAAAACTACTCTACTATACATGTGGGCACAATTTTCCGAGAGCAGATTCCACCAAACTTTAGCGATTCCGCTCTTAACTAACCTTAGACAGCGCAGAATCATATGGCAACGGAGACTTTGGTGCTACACACCCAAGATACGTCTTCACCTAGAAACAAGCATAAATATAAAAAAACTGCTGTGAGGCCTGAGACGGTCTCTCGTGGTTGAAGGACAAGCTCTTACCACGTTGCCGATACGCGCAAAGCATCAAAATAACAGACTTGTCTTAACCCGCGTGGAACTCCTATAAAAGGTTACAAAAAGAAACATCTACTTGCCTATAAACGTCGAGAAGAATACTCTTGTCTAGAAGACTATTCAAACAATGGTCAACGTCCGCTAAGATCTTGCAAAGAACTTGCGCAACGGAAGGGCCAATGCAAATGCCATGTCACCGGCCTTGTGTACAGAACCCTTGTTCTCAATTCCAGACCCTCCTCGTTTACTCCTGCACCTTCGCTCCTGGCCGCACCCACCCGCCTTACCCCATCTCTATTTTCGAAGAACCCTACCTATGTGGCCTTGAAATGGTCAAATCCACTTGTAGAAACATTGGCTCTCACTTTCATCTTGTTCTCGATTTGCTCATCGTCTTGAATTTTAATCTCCCGCTTTCCCCCTGTTTTACATGGTAAGCACTAATTACTTACGCGTCCTATGGAAGGATTGTGAAATACAAAAAAAAAAGATAGGGTCAACAAAATGTTTACGCTAAAGAAGAGAATGTTTATTTACCAGGTGGCATAAAGGATGAAGCGTTGATAATATCTCTCTATTCTGTACCTTTTTCTTGGTCATTAACTATTTAGTCCTACCTCATTTGCATCGCTTGTTACGCGCAATTACATCGCCCGTGTATCCAATTGATCCAGCGCTTCGTTCACGGTTTCGTTTTTCTACCGAGAGGTGATCATCACGGAATTAAATTTTAATTTAATTTAATTTTTTTTCTTTTTTTCGACCGAGAGGTGAGCTGATCACAGAAATAGTGCAGCCAGTGGGTCTGTGACGATAAGTTTCGTATATATTGGCGCTAACTATGCCCGTACTCCTAGTTCTGAACACTTTGGCATGTATTCTCGCTTCTGGTGGGCACCACCAAAGCTACCTTCCGGGCAGCATTGACTCGGGAGAGCCCTGGGACGCTATAACGTAATGCAATTGATCAATCAGTAAAGTATTCAGTCTTCCTTAATTGGTCCAAACATTTTCAGGCCACCCACCACTTCGCCCGTCTTTGACGCTATGTCACGGAAACAGCAAAAACGCGAAATCTGATATGATGTGTACACTGATTATACATGGTTAGCGCGAACGAAATAAAAAAATAAATATTTATTTATTTTTCGACTCCTTTTTCGTAGTAGTACTCTGCCATTGATCAAACTTTTTCGGGTGGCGCCCACTTCGCCTATATATCACGCGATGTCGCAAAACTGCGAAAACTCACCGTGTCACGGTGATGGGTATGCGTTAAAGACACATTAATATGCTGAAGATAACTGATTGATGAAGAAAATCTGCTCAGTCTGGGCAATGCTATTGGCTCTGAAAGAAAAAAAAAGCTCCTACAAAGGTTGAGCAAATTTGACTGGGCTTTTCAAGCAAGGCTGCAAGTTATCCCCCGATGCTTGCATTGGGGGCTACGTAAGTATGACGTCAGAAGATTGGCATAAAAATAGATTCTAATAGTTTTACGTTATAGGGTCCCTGTTTAGCACATGTGAAGTGGCTGTGTGTCCTTAAAGCATGCCGTGCAGTGGCTTTGCCTCGCCAAACCTATATCTACGGCGGTGCATCCTTTACAGGGATTTAGTGCAATTTGGACAATTTATTTTTATTTTATTGCCGCTAATTACACCCGTACCTGTGATTCTCCAGATCCTGCTACTCATTTTTGTTTTTTTTGTCTTGTCCATGTTCTGATAACTTTTTCTAATAGCCCCTACATTTTGATACCTCTTTCGCCTTGCTAGCGCGAAAGCGCCGTGATCTTTTTTCTTGAGCTGGCTACAGTTAGATGCATAAAAAGAGAGTCGGGATATATGCGAGCTTCTGCACGGTGATTCTAGTGCTCTGAAATGTGCTGCGTATGGACGAACAATGTAGTTTGCCTCAACAGAGAAATAAATGCTCACGTGCGTAGTACGAAGATGGTCTCTATGGAAAAAAAAAACGTTCTAGAACGTTCGAGAACTTCACCGTTGGAAGGTTCGCCCTAATCTGAATCAACACACCAGCACGATGCATCATCTTTACGGACTCAAGAAACAGTGCTAAAGATGACGTGCGATATGAACAGACTCTGTTTCCCGGGAATCATTAGATTTTCAGTTTATTCATCAGTTTTTATTCATACCAAACTGAGGATAATTACAACATAAATAATAGGAACATAAATAGGTTATATGGTTTTCACTGCAAAACAAAGGTAAGCTTTCAAATTCAATTTTACCATCCTTGAAGATAACGACGTAATTTGCTATCTATATCATGATTAGATAAACACCCATCCCCTTTGCCTCATGTGTAAATACCAAGATCATATTTTTTTTTCTTTTTCCCCTTCCTTGGGCAGAATGGCATACAGGCGCGTGTTTATACCCCAACAGAATTGTCTGTATTTTAATAAACAGCTTCACCTGACTTTCTCTACCAAGCGTAACGCATGTGGATAAACAGTCCAGTTAGGTAGACGGAGAAAAAATTGTTTACATAAAAATTACGAAGACAGAAGCTCTTTTAAAAATCATCTTTACAACACCCGAGAATTTTATCGATGTCGGTTTCTTCCTATTCTCAATCATTGCAAAGTGTGGTAATTAGCATGTCTAATTAGGCACTTAAGGAGAATATAAAATATTTTGTGACTTGCTCCATAATATACAAAGCACGCGTTTTGACAGTGATAAAAACTTGCTTAGGCTGATAAGGTTGTTTCCTTTTGTATTGTTTCTTGTTTCTTCCTGTGCAATAGCTATTATCTTGCGAGATGTATGTTACTGCTTTGAGTTTTAAAATTCGTATAGTCGAGAAACCTAACCGACAGCCTTCAATTTATTGTGCTTTTCGCAGGTTTCCTTCTCAAGCGCTTCAAGCAATGCCGTCATACCAGCCACGCTGCGGTTGGAGAAAGTGTCACAGGTAGCCCCGAGACCTTGGCTTGATGTCAACCGCGGCCGTGTGTGCTGTGCCAATGGTCCCGCAACGCTGCACTATTCTACCGTGGATGACGGGTTCATGAAGCAGATAATGGCAGTGGCCGACGATGAGTGCGACAAGAAATGAACATACTGTCGACTGCGCATGACAGGACTCGAAAGGCATCGAATGTTGCACACGTCGCGAGAGTGAAAATGGTCACATGACCTCTTGCTTTATTATTTCATTCATTGTTGAATTTGTTGGGCAATGTGTTGTATAGGGACCAATAAATTCGTGCTTTTATTCACCTCACGGTGTGTGAAGTGGCATCTGTTTCTTCATTTTAGCAGTTTACGGTATGCGGCACTTACTTATGTTTAGGTGATGTACTAATTACTGCTATTTCAACAAAAGAACACACACACGCACATCGTGTAGTAGGAAATACAAATTTGTGTTTATGTGAGTTTTAAACCGAAGCTTTCTTAGTCTCTTCTTTCGAATTTTCCACTACGGTTGCTGCTGCTGCGGCTGCTACTGTTGGGGAGTGATTCAGAGCGCGCATATTCAAGGAAGAATCGTGGAAGGGAAGAGCCGCGAGGAGCTTGTTTGGACCGCACGGCGTCGAATGCGCACAACGCTCTTTGGAGCTCCCGAGTCGTCACCACATTATCATCTAGGCAGCTGCCATTATCCGTCACCCCCCGCAAGCATTTACCTTTCCACCAACGTGTAAGTCCAGTGGGTAGCTAGATAGAATGGAAGAGAGGAGGGGTGGATAAAAGCAGAGAATGAGTGGAACCGACGCCATTTCGAAACGAATGAATAACAGCGCTGGACCTTTCCACTAGCAATTCCCATACAAATACAAGGGGGGAGAGGAAGGGGGGGAGATGACGTGAGGCTGCAACGAAATGCTCGATAAACTTAAGTTCGAGCTACGGTACGGTGCGTTTCTGCTATTTAAGAAAAATACAATCATCCCAACATGTCTAGCGGACAGGTTACGCAGGGCGTGAAGAAGCAGAGCCACATTAATTAAAGTGCACCGCACGGTCTAAACGACAAAACGCTTATGGTCGCACGTCAAATCAACACTTTTGTGCCGGCCGCGATAGCTTCATGGCTGCGGCATCGTTCGAGGTCACGGACTTTATGGAGGCTGCCGCAATTTGAGGGGGAAAAATAAAAAAAAACGCTCTCGCACTTTGATTTAGCGACACGGTTAAGAGCACCAGGTTGCCACAATTAATCTAGAGTGCGCCACTACGGCCTGCTTCATAATGAGGTTGCGGTTTTGGCCGGCACAGTCCGATAATCAAATTCACGTTTAACGCTTCTGCCACGATGTGATGTGCCATGTGAGACAATGACAATGTTCAACCCTCTCAGAAGTCATGAAGTGTGGCGCTCAACAACACCTCAAGCAAACACCTCTCCATTTGTGTTTAGTGTACTACGCAGACAAACAGCAGTGGTGCTTGGAACGTAATCTTAACATCAACTCACCACTCTCGTGTTATCAACAGGATGAAAAATTGATCGTTCGCCTTTAACGTGACCACTAAATATCGTCAATTAACGCAAGCAGCACAGAAGGTTTTGCTCTCATCGATTCCCACTAGGTGTGGGATCTGCACAATTTTATTTGTTCGCGGTTAACAGCGTGAACACCTTGTCAGCACTCACTGGAATCAGGGAAGCATTACGGCCATATGCAACAGAGCTTATTTTTCTACAGAAGTGAATGAAAATCACACGTTTAACCAATTCGTGTAATTAGACACGATTTCCTGCTTTCTCAGTAGCCTAGATGTTTTGCGAAAGGAGGTACATCCCCTCTATTTTGCGTATGAGAACATAGACGATTCCTTCTAGCTGATGGTATTCTGTAAGTATAGACGAAGTTTCTGATTCCGCGATCACAGTTGTTATCTCGATAGCTACCCTTCTGACGCAGGTAGAATGATGCAGAAAGAGGAGGATCAAAAGCATATTTACCAATTATCTGCACTCTACTCAGGCTCAGCTTTCTGTATTTCGACGCCACTGCTGATGGCATATGAAATTGAACTTTTGACTTGCCTCACGGTTTCAGCTTTCGTATTTAGGCAGTCTTACGCTACGATCAGGGGTTTATTGACGATAAGTTCTACAAGCCATTTACGCTGCTTCATGTAAAAAATAATCGTAGGCGAATTTTGAACAATATAATGACTAATGACAAACCATGCTATTAACCATTAACTAATTAAGTCATGCTAGTAGGTTTCAAGAGCAGCAAGACTCTGACGTCGGATGAGCGTAAGAACAAGAAAGGCATACGCAGACCGTGGTTTTTAATCCGAATCATTTTATAGGAAGCTTGCGGCATATAGTGCAAGGTCGTTTTCAATTTTTTCGCCCATCCAAATAAAATAAACTGTAGAAGGATCGACAATTGGGCGAGTTGATACTGGTTGAGCATCTTGAAGGGGCAGCGCAATACGACGATGACAGAAGGCAGAATACAGCGCAGTCCTGTGTGTTCCTGCCTTCTGCCATCGCCGTATTGCGCTGCCCCTTCAAGATGCTAAAAAAAAAATAAACTTAAAATAAATATCACCTAGGATTTACGAGACGTGGTTTT
This sequence comes from Dermacentor albipictus, assembly GCF_038994185.2. Taxonomy (NCBI): domain Eukaryota; kingdom Metazoa; phylum Arthropoda; class Arachnida; order Ixodida; family Ixodidae; genus Dermacentor; species Dermacentor albipictus. Next base: position 98,955,683 of record NC_091822.1, read on the forward strand.
GTTGACAGTGTTAACTGGTAAGCTAACTTAGGATTCTGAAAATAACCAAGCTGTATTACATATGTAGAAAGTGTTCCTTTAAGGTGAGTCACATCATAACACAATTTTTTGCGCAATCTAAGAGTCCTCTTGGCGCGAATCCTGGATCCACAGCAGATGCCTTCGGTTGATAACCGAAGGCATTTGCTGTGGATCCCGGTACACACTGCAATGAGCACCCCCAATGAAGCGGCTCACGGCGTTGCTCGAGGCCTGACTCACCGTGCAGCGTGGGAGGAAGAGCCCCCGCGGGGTACTGCAAACATCTTCGCATGGGAGGATTGTATGACCAGTTTTCACGGCATCACGGCACACTACCAATTACAAAGACGCATATACCCATTCCCTCACGCTAGGTTAGACAGGACGCAAGCAGTACACTTCAGACAATTACAAAGAGACTCTTACAGAAACCCCAGACTCATGCACGCCATGTATCCAGACATGTACACTACAAACAGATGCACGTCGTGTGGCGAGGTTGCCACACTAAATCACATGCTATGGCAGTGTCGGGACCTAACAAACAAGTCGGGCAGTGCCGACCCCTCCGTCTCTTCCACCGCCAGCCTCCGGTCACGCTGGATGACCGCACTGCTCAGCTCTGACCTGACAGCACAACTCTGGGCCGTCCAGTGAGCCGAGGAAGCCGCTTCGAGACAAGGTCTCGGAACCGCGTCCGCGGCGGGTGCCCAGAACCACTAAAACGACGCCGGACTCAAATCTTGTTGATTTGAAATAAAAGTTTACGCTCTCTCTCTCTAGGTGCGACTAACAAATGACCTGCTACATAGTCCGATGCTTCGCTCGCTTTATGAGCTGGAAGTGCTGGTAGAGCCCAGCTAGTGCCACCTGGCACGGAGGCGCTTGCTAATGGGTGCACCTTTTTAAAAATAAGAGAGGAGGTCACCAGAGACCTTGATCTACCCAGACGCCACTCTCCACAGTAGCTCCTCGATTCGGACTTCAAGCATGACTCGACAGTCGAGAGCTGGCCTCTATCCTCCTCACGAAGAACGCTTCGCAGTGCAACACGCAGGTTGCCTTTATACCAGCTATGTCACCGGTAGAAATGATCCATATAGCTCGCAACACAATAATTCTCCTTAATGGTGCTTTGACCGTAATATTTTTGAGTGCGCAAAGCACGCTAGCGTCACCATCTGCAAAATAGCGTAGTTCCGAAATGCTTCACCAAGCAATGGTGTCGTCAATCTCTATGCCAAAAATTCATTTTTGGAGTGTTCTAACAGATGAATTGAGCAGGATGCGTTGTTGGGCAAGTTGGTTCATTGTAATTGGGAACATTGGTTGCGCTTACTAGACAATCACATGAAAGTCTGTCTTCTTTCATGTGATTGTCTAGTAAGCGCAACCAATGTTCCCAATAACAGATGAATGTTGGTGATGTATCTGAAAGGGTGACTTGTTAATTTATGCCCATTGTGTCGCTCGAAAAATTCATTAACACCGAATGTTTCTCATTGCACGGATGATGTATATGTTACTGTTTAGAAAGATTTGAACTGTAAAAGAATTTTTCAGAAGAGTTTATCCCCAGCACAGACTGCAGCAAATGAAAGAGGATGAGGATACGGTCAGTTAGTAGTGACTGGGACAAAAGAGACCATGGCATCTCGCGGCGTGTCAGAAAAAAAAACTTTTCATCGGGTCAACCTGTGCCCCCAAAACAAGCTACACTCCGGCAGAACTATAGTGACAAGGACAGGCGTCGATCGTCGAAATCCTATCGGTGGGTCAAGCAAGGTTTGAGCCCGGTCTAGCTTGTATTCCGTACTGATGTAAGCAGCGCGAACGCAGATACAGAACACAAGAAGAAGCGACGAGTACAAGCGCTGACATCCAACTGGCCTTCTTTTGTGTCTGCTTCGGCAGTGGTTATGTCAATTATGGGTCAATTGCACAGGCTATTTATGCATCACTCTTCGAAGAATCTAGTCTAATTGATGGTGCTCGCGTGCGATACAAAATCTAGAACATTATTAGAGTCGAGCATATGCAGTCTGATTACAGACAATTCAGTTACAACAGTCGAGAATCTTCCGATTCATGCAGCCGTGTCTTTCACCGACAGATAGTTTTAACCATGGAAAGAAAGTCAAAAGCGGTCACTGGAAAAAGGATAATCAGTGCTCACGTGTCAATATGATGGGGAAAAGGGAGTTGTCTTACGCGCATCTGAAGCAGTCCCCCATTTCCAGACCTACACGGGATGTAACTTCCGATGAAGTAACTGACGTGAAAGAGAGGCAGAAGCTCCATATTCTTCGCATTGGTCCTGTCAAATAGCTGCGCAATTGCACCAGGCCAAAAAAAGAAAGCGCCAATTCCTCTCCTGGTGGTGCACGATCTAAAAGGTAAAGCAAAAAGAAAACAAAAGCGGCGTCGACGTCATGCTCCTCTCTCTGGCCCTCTGTTTCTGTGCCAGCTACAGCCTCCTTTCCCCAGGTGGCCCTTTACGTCTTGGCAGTCTTCGCTTCAGCGGCCATTGATGTACTCATGCCGGCCACTGCGTGGCCGACCGTGTGGGCGGTTGACTAGCGCGACTACTCAGTCTCGCTTCGGGAATGTTGCTACGTGGGGCGCTGACTTCTGCTTGTTAATAACGCAGCCAAACAGCGACAGGAAACGAAACACAAACATTAGTTTCGTTTTTATGGGAACACATCAAACGTTCTGTATGGTAGAGTAAGTGTTCATGAAACCTTAGTGGAAATAGGTAATGCTTTCCGCGACTACGGTAAAATACTTGAATAGCTAAACCCAAACACCAGCGGAACAAAGGAATGTTTACGTGCCGTATTGGGGGGGGGGGGATCGAAAAACATGGCGTAAACCATAGAACAGCACGAAAGTTTGGATGCCCCGACAATGCCGTCTCGGCGCTTGATCCGAGCTCATCTGCCTCAGTCTTATCTTGAGTTTCCACAAATTCGGATGCTTCCAATGTTTACCACGGTCAGTCTTCCAGTGAAAGCTGGAATTGTCGTTAAGCGAAGTAAAACCTGCACAACACTCAACAACACCCATGAGAGGCATGAGCGGCTGAGCTCAGCAGGCATCGCCGCTTCAGGGGAAGTTGACTATCAAACTAAAGTGAGGGAAAGCGCTTGCGTTTCGCTTACGCAATAAATGTTTATATTATTGTTGTAGCAGTTATAAGAACACCACCATAGCAAGCACAATGGGTCCATTTCAGCTCACTAAATTTTATTTGTTACATTTTGTTTCGTTTAAAGGCGGCGCGAAGATTGAAAACGAACTAAATTTTCCTGTTCGCCGTAGCCCGTTGTCGGCCTCTGCACGTACCCACAGTACTTGCTTGCACGCGAACCTTGAATGGCGTAACTTAGAACCGGTGCACAGCCATCGGCTACAACTCTGTTTAGCACATTCGCGAGGAACGTTTATGCTAGGGCGTCGGGGCTGCGATGTTCGGCTAGCATTGCAGAAGGCGCGCCCCGACGCATTATCCCGCGCGTGCGGCCGGCTAATGTCATGAAGCTTTAATTGGTCTATGAACTTGTCGATGCTAGATAGCAGCAAGTTCGCTGGAATGGAAAGGATACAGTAAGAAGCACGCTAAAAAAGGCATGGCATATGCTCATATTTGCGTCAGCAAAAAACAATGAATGTATACTGGATTCAGAGAAAGAAACAGCAGGAAATTGCTCGCTGAGAAGACCGACAAACACACAGTGGGATGAAACTTGAGGAATAATGATAATGAGACATCAAATAATTTAGAATAAACGAAAAAAAATTTGAATCGTCCCGACGACATATCACAAGTCGCTGTAGGCGTCGAAACCCCTAGTTACAACGAAATTATTTTTGAATAGCTCTGACAGCGTCCGCGCAACAATGGTTGCTTGTACACTGTCAAATGCTCATATTCTGCGGCGAAAGGCTCACAGAGCAGTGCGAAAATGCGTTCGCAACGAAAGCGAAACTTTGTGCACGGACATGCGTGCCAACGTGGAGTCGGTCGCTGCAAAGCCCTACAATCGCTCCATTAAGCCTTCATTCTATTATGCTCCGTTTGGTTACACAAACAGCCCACTCTAGGAACATATTTCACATAGGTTGCTCTCAGTAACTGCCTATCTTTGACGCAAGATACCGGTTCGGGGACTTCGTCGCGAGGAGAGTGCGCATGCAATGGGCGTTGCCTGTACATATTCAGTAAATCGATAGCGTCTGTAAACCTTCCTGTGCTTTCTGTTTGCCCAAGAATATTATTTTGGCAGCAAAAAACCTTCTGTCGTTTCTAGAGTACACACAGAATTGTCCTGAAGGGCTCCCGCGTGGCGTTTCTATTGAGCGCCGACAACCAAACCTATGAGGAGCGCACCGCGTTATCCCTCATACTACGAAAGCGAGGCGCTTCGGACAGATGGCGACTCCGTAAGTCCTCGCGGCGAATATACAGCTACGCTGTGAAAAGAAGGCGACAAAAGTGTCGCTTCGTAATTCAGTTTATCCGAAGAAAAGAACTTGCAGATACAGTAAAATTGTGCTAGATTCGCAGTAAGTGATCAGCACGCGTGAGTATTACTTCCACGTTGAGCATCAACCAACTAGCCCAAGTCGCCATCTTTCAATGAGTCAGGCCTTACTTGCATCACAGGAATGCATTGACACTGAGCAATCAGCTATTTCTTTCATGCCACCTTTCCACTCAATTCCATCTTCGGCTTTCTTTGTCCAATCAAAAAGTTATTCAGCGTCTTGTTTTACTATGTGTTCTTTTGTGTATTGTCGTAAATGTCCCATACTAAGCTTCCGCTTGTGATCTGCATATTACGCACCGAAAAGCTCGCGCTAGTTCTACGGACGTGCCAATGTTTACATACGATACATTGTGCTTTTCGTTTTTATGCGGCAGTAAAAGTATATAGTGTGGCTATCAAGGTATTTAAAGACGTAGAAACGTCGGAAATTCTAAAAAACGAACTTCATGAGATGTACCACCGCCCCATTTCAATTGAAGTGATCATATCTTGATTATAATAATCATGGCAATGGGCTACTGGGTTTGTTCCAATGTTCGAAGAGCACGTACTTTTTGAGTCACTGGTAAAGTTCGAGGTTGAGCAGTACGCACCGCTCTCATGGTTTTACATAGCGCACTCCTTCATTTGGCTTTGTACCCATCTGACGAGAAAACGGTATATCACGTGACAGCAGATAATGTTCTAAGAGAGTAGGGCACGGTAATTACTTGTGCATAACTCTTCAGCAGGAACTTTCTAAAAATCTTTTCGGTAGCAGTGTGGGAAATCTCGGCGATCACTGCCATTTGAGACTAAACTCACCACCGCATTCTCATAGATGGCATTGGAAAAGCACAGAAAAAAATGTTCGGAACTTTCAACTGACCGCGACTCAGGCTGGAGGAAGTGTGAAAATGTTATCATTATCATCATCAGCCTATATTATGTCCACTGCAGAACGGAGGCCTCTCCCTGCGATCTCCGATTACCCTTGTCCTGCGCCAACCGATGGACAACAACTAGCGCCAACGTATTTCCTAATTTCATCGCCCCACCTGGTCTTCTGCCGTCCTTTACTGCGCTTTCCTTCTTTTCGTATCCATTGTCACCCTAATGGTCCGACGGCTACATGACCTGCCCAGCTCCATTTTTTTTCTCCTAATGTCAATCCCAATATCAGCTATAGCCATTTGCTTTCTCATCGAAAGCGCACTCTTTCTGTCTCTTTACGTTATGCCCAGCAATCTTCGTTCCAGCGCTCTTTGCGCTGTCCTTAACTTGTTCTTAAGCTTCTTTGTCAGTCTCCAAATCTCCGCCCCATATGTCAGCACCGGTAAAATTCACTGATTGTATACCTTCCTTTTTAATGATACCGGTAAGCTTGAAGTTAGGAGCTGACAATATCTGCCGTATGCGATTCAACCCATCTTTATTCTTGCATGAGTTTTCCTTTTCATCGTCAGCGTTCCCTGTGCTTAATTGACCTAGATGAACATACTCCTTCACAGACTATAGAGGCTGACTGGCGATCCTGAGTCCATGTTCCCTTGCCTGGTTATTGATCATCATCTTTGTCTTCTGCATAATGATGTTCAACCCCACTCTTACACTCTCTCTGTTAAGATGCTCAATAATTTCTTGTACCTCGTCTGCAGTGTTGCTTAACAGGACAGTGTCATTTGAAAATCAAAGGTTGTTGAGATATTCGCCGTTGATCCTTACTACAAAGCCTTCCCAGTTAATTAGCTTGAATACTTCTTCCAACCACGCAGTGAATATCATTGGAGAGATTGTGTCTCCTTGTTGGGTCACTTTTTTTATAGGCATATACCTGCTTTTCTTTGGTAGAATTAAAGTAGCTGCAGAATATCTGTAGGTATTTTCCAGAATATTTGCGTAAGTAGGCTGTACTCCTTGATTGTGTAATGCCTCCATGACTGCTGGTGTCTTTACTGGATCAAATGCATTTTCGTTATCTATGAAAGCCATATAGAGAGACGGATTGTACTCTGTGGATTTCTCGATTTTCTCACTACTAGTAAACATCACCTTCCGCAACATTGGAACTGCGGCAGAGCAACCTATGTGAAACCGATGTGAGGGAACAACATAGGGTAAAGGGCCATGGAAGGGAAACAAGATATGGAGTTAGAATGAATAGCAAATAGTGAAATCGCAAAAATGAGCATAAGCTTATGAATTTCATGCGCTGAGTACTTTTCTTCAAACTCGTATAAGGGTTTCCGATTCTCTGAACACGGTGTTAGAAATAAAAATTTGCCGATGATGAGTTTTCGTGCTTCGTTCGGGGAAGGCGCCGAAAATTGTCAGCATCTCTTATCATTTCAAAGTATTCCCATATATTGGTAAACAAAAAGGTGGTCACCCTGTCGAAGTTTGAAAGAAATAGTAGGAGAGTGGTAAATGAACCTGTGTTCGGCATGGTAAAAAACGGCTGGATTTATATTTATGGCAGCAAAAGTAGACTCCGAATTATCTTGTGAACACCTACTGCGCTTGCTGTCTATGTTAGCAGCCATGTTGTTCTTTGTCATGTTATGCAACACATTTCTGATTGACCTCTGCTACGAAATGTTTAGCAGCCGCACAATAGTCTGGCCACTACTCTGCTGGGTGAACTTATTTCAAACAGTATGCCGGCGCAAAGGAAGATAAATTTCCGACAGAGGTCACCAGGTGGTCGCGGCCTGCAAACTATGTAAAATGAGACATTGCCGTGTTTTTGTTTTTGCACCCGCTTTTGCAGCTTGTAATTCTATTACGAAATGTCCATGCCTGTACGTAGCAGTGACTGTGTAAGCGCTTGTAAAGGGGAATAAAACTTAACAAATTCAGAAGTGATGTGCACTGCTCTTCCAGATCATATGTTTCGGCACTGTCCAAAATGTCTGTCGAACTATTCTCTTGGACCGCAATCCACTTCACTACAAGCGTCCTATAGCGTCAACTTATTCCGATATGCTTTCATTCCGATCTCCTGAAGTTAGAAGCATCGGGCAGTGACTCGCTGTCTTGTTTGTACAGCCCAGTCGAACTTCTCGTGATGTGTCGGAGGTCACTTTCGTTCGCTTTTCGGGCGCACAGCATATCGCCTACCTCTACAGGATTTTCTCGTCTAATATGCTGTCAAGAGGCGAGGAGTGCAAAGGATTGCGGTGGGGACGCTCTAGCATAGTGAAAGTACATTATGAGGTTGGCGCCCGCGCCTGAGCTTGACCCGCTTCCCCTTTCGTAGCTGCGGCGGCTAGTCGACAGTCGCTGCGGCTTTCAACAGTCGCTTAAACACAGTGTTAGAAGAGATCCCTGGCTAAGAAAAGCTGGCAAGGTAATGTTGTATACGAGCCGAGAGGACTCGACAAAGTTATACTGTCACGCTGACATATTTTTATATATAAATAAGGTCATTCTCCACGGCAGCCCCGCGTAGCCAGTGTCAAAGCGGTCGGTGGGCACCCATCTTCTATTCCTTTTGGAACAGGGAAGTCTCCGTCTATACCAAACAAAACATCTAGTTTTTTTTGGCATAATAATTGTTCTTTAATGCATACAGGCTGCTTTGTCATAGCGAGTTTTCGTGGTTTTGTGACGTTGTGTAACACACTAGTGGAGGGCTAATGTTGAAAAAAGTGTGCAGTCAGAAATCATTATTGCTCTTTTGTTCCTTTAATCGTACATAATCAGTGCGTATACGTGACATCACATGGGGGTTTCCGTGGTTTTGTGGTCTTCGCGACGCCTCCTAACAGGCAGGTGAACTGCGGGTCGCACGAAAATTGTTTGACCGATTGTGGAGGGCTGGTCGCAGAAATGGAATAGAAAACATATGAAATAGCTTTACGTTCTAGCATTTCTCAAAAAATAGTTCTAAGCACAAAGTCTCTAGCAAGAGGGTATGCTGAGAGTGGCTTGATTTCCATTCTTCAGTTGCTTGATTCCACGTGGTGACTATAATTAAAATATGCAACAGTAAAATTTCATAACTGTTCATAGTAATACCAGACAGCAGCTAAATTTCTCAATCAAGTTTCATTATTTAAATAATGAGCTGGCGCTGAAGTGACCCCTCTTATAATAAACTAAATGCCGTCGTACTTGCAGGAAAGAGCTCTACGAAGACGCGGACTAAGAGATGAATATGTACGACGGACATGTTACTCTTTTAGTCCGCGTCTTCGTAGCACTCGTTTCTTCAAGTGTACAAAACCAACTCGCCCACATCAAGCTTCTGCTAAATGCCGTCAAATATTTGCTCCAAAGATTCTGGATGTGTCCAGGGATATTGTTAAAGGTGTATCGAGTATCTTAGAATGCACGATACTTCAGAGCATGTACCAAACATTCAGATACAGAAAACAAGGCTTGTCAAACGTATCATGATAGAGATCCAAGATACCTAAAGAGCATCTTAAGAAAGTGTTCAAAATACATATATCTTCGGTACTCCCCAGCCCTGGCACTGCCTGCTGCTACCGAGGCACACTAACCTAGGCCTGGCGGAAGCGCCATCTCGTTTATTGCGAGCAAACTAGCCAGTTGTAAGAGTGACCTAACATACTTAAAGCATGCTCCTTTATACTGTGCCTAATTAACCAGCCAGGGCTGTGCGTTGTTATTAACCACACTGATCACGCACCAGATTTGGGCCTCCAACGCAGGATGCGTAGCTCCCTATTTTTCTCGTAGAGGTCCGATATAGACCATGTAATCACGTGAGAATCGTCATGGAATTCCACTCAACAGGTCCATTCTAAAAGAGTATAGTTGTGCAACGAACTATATTACCCGAACATTATAATCAATCACACGTCGCGCCTGAAAGAGGTGAAAAATCTTGCATAAATTAGAAGATGGATACTGCTACGTTTCGCCCACGACGCGCGGTGTAGCCGGCGCGGATGCAACAACAGACGCCGGGGCTTCGTTCAAAGCGGCGACATTTTGGCCCGTTCGGAGCGGCTGCAACGCATCCCCGCCGAGCGCGTCCCGGCATGTTCAGTGCCACGTGTCTTTGTGTGTGCGTGTGTGTGTGTGTGCCCACGCTTGTCAAAGCGCGGCAGCCGGGGAGAGGAGCTCCCCCAATGTGAAGCGAGGAGGTCTGACCGGCGCCGGCCCGGCTGATGCGTCACTACACTCGTCTCTACATGTCTCTCAGTCCGTCCGTGCCTTGCTATCACGTGGTGTCATCCGGTGACCTTCCTTCTTGCCCGGGACGCCAAGAGTATAAAAGCAGCTGCTCCCGGACGCCAAGAGAGAGGCTCCGAATTCTTCAGTCGAGAAGCGTGCTCTCCCGTCTCTCCACTTCGGTCGACCTGACCGGCCGCTCTTTTGCGATGCTAGAATAAACAAGTTGTTCTGTTAGCAGTCGACTCATGCTTTGCCACGACCTTCGGATGCTTCCAGTTGTGCCCCAGGTCGCCAGGCCAACGCTACCCTTGGGGCTTGCGACCCAGTTGCAAAAACGGGCGTCAGCAGTGAGGTTCCAACAGCTGGTGGCAGCGCTGAGATTCCAACAGCCGGTGCCATCGGTGGGATTCCAACAGCTGGTTGTCAGCGGTGAGATCGCGACAACGGAGGCCAGCAGAGAAGATATGCTGTTGACTGTATGCTGAGCAGCACAACGACCATCTGGGAGCAGTGCAACGAGCCCTGTGTGATGACTTGTTGCCTACAGCGGAACGACTGCGCTGAATTCTTGGCTGCGAGGTTTGGTGAGTGCGGGGCTTTCTTCTGAGTTTTGCCAGGCTTTTGTTAGTGTCAGAAACAGAGCTGGTAATTGTGGTTGTCGTTGCTGCCGGGTTAGTTTGCGGCAAGACAATAGTAGGCAGTAGAGAAAGCAGCATTCAGAGCAGCCATGGATTTGAAGTCGTTGCGCAAACCGAAATTGTTGGAGCTGGCAAGAGAGTTGGGTCTGGATGTTTCAGACAAACTCAGAAAACCAGAACTGCTAAGGGCTATTCTTGAGTTAGGAGCTGAGCATAACGAGCTGTCGGAATGCCTTGAGACCATTGAGGAGAGGGAGACGGCAAAAAGACAGGAGCGCGAACTTAGAGAACGAAAAGAGAAAGATGAGCTTGAACGAAAAGAGAAAGATGAGCTTGAACGAAAAGATCAAAAAGAAAAAGAAGAGTGCGACCGCCAACACGCTTTGGAAATGAAGTGTCTCGAGGTGGAGATGGAACGCGCTCGTAATGGAAGTCAGGCACACAGTGCAGGAGAACGAGTATTGTTCAAAATGACTGACCTAATGCGACCGTTTAAGCTTAGAGAGGACATTGGTTTGTTCCTGGTTAACTTTGAGCGAACGTGCGAGAAGCAGGGGTTCTCTCGGGAAACGTGGCCACAGCGCTTGCTCACTTTGTTACCCGGCGAGGCGGCCGACGTAGTCGCTCGCTTGGAGAGAGAGGAGGCAGAGGATTTCGACAAAGTGAAATCGAGTCTGCTAAAAAAGTACAGGTTGTCAGCGGAGGCGTTCCGTCGGAAGTTTCGAGAAAATGAGAAAGGCAAAAGTGAGTCATATACAGAGTTTGCCTACAGGCTAATGTCAAACATGCAGGAGTGGCTCAAAGAAGAGAAAGCGTGTGGTGACCACGAGAAAGTTCTGCAGTGATTCGGGCTGGAACAGTTTTATAGTCGGTTACCTGAGAACGTGCGGTACTGGGTCTTGGATAGGCCAGATGTTAGTACAGTAGCTAGAGCCGCTGAGCTAGCCGAAGAGATTGTGACGCGTCGGGCTCGCGGAGCTAAGGACGGTCAAAAGGGTGAATTTGGCTCTAAGTTTGAGAGGCCAAAGTTCACGCCCATGAGAGCAAAGGGGGACACACGTAGTGCGGATGCGAGTGAAATCAGTGCGACCGAACGTAAGGAGACGGCGGCAGCCGAAGCCGAACGCAGAAAGCGGTTCGAGGCGAGGCAAGCGCGCGTTTGTTATACGTGTCAGAAGCCGGGTCACTTTTCGGCGCAGTGTCCAGAAACAAAAACAAAAGTCGTGTTTTTGTCATTATGCAGCACTGACGAGAACATAAAGCTGCTCGAGCCTTACATGCGAGACCTCCTCGTGAACGGGAAAGAGTGCCGAGTGCTTCGCGATTCCGCAGCTACGATGGATGTAGTACACCCCTCTTCCGTAGAACCCGATATGTTCACGGGCGAGTGCGCATGGATCAAGCAAGCCGTGGAAGCTCACAGCGTGTGTCTGCCCGTATCAAAAGTGCTTATTCAAGGACCTTTCGGAGCACTTGAGACGGAGGCGGCAGTATCATCTATGCTGCCCCCCCCAGTACCAGTACTCATTTTCGAACAGGTCCGATCACGTCCTGCGCGAGAAGGGGCTTTTGTTTGGTGAGGCTAGCGTTCAGGCGTTAACCAGATCGAAGGTTCGGGAGCTCGCTGCAAAGGCGGTAGCTGCGGGCCGACGTTGTCGAACGATGAGAAAGGGTCAGAGGCACAGCAAGCTGATATTCAGACAGACAGACAGACAGACAAAGAACTTTAATAGCAAGGTCCTGAGACGCTTTGCCCTAGGGCAGAGCTGCGGGCCGCTCCCACGTGGGGACTGGTAGGCCGAGCCTAACCGCCGCATCGTGGGCTCTCTGGACAGCCCAAGTTTGATGTGCATATTCCGAGCTCCGGATGGCAGAGCTCCACTCTTGTTCTGTGATGCGATTGGGTCCCTGTAACGAGGGGCATCGCCAGAGCATGTGTTCGAGATTGCTAACAGCCCCACAGTCGGGGCAAGTAGAGCTGAAAGCCTCTGGAGTGATCATGTGAAAAAGGGCCAGGTTCGGATAGCACTGCGTCTGAAGCATGCGTAAAGTGGACGCCAGAGGTCTAGCCAGTTTGCAGTGAGGGGGAGGATAAGTCCTCCTACCCAGGTGATAGTGCATAGTAATTTCGCTGAAAGTAGTGAGAGTGTCCCGAAACTCGAGAACCCCAGAGTCTGAGCTCAATCTTGCTCCCGCGCGGTGGGTTAGTGCGCGCGCTTGGGAGTGGGCAATGTCATTAAGATTGGGAAACGAGTCAAGCTGGGGGTCGAGGTGAGCCGGAAACCACGTGATGGTGTGCGGAGAGATTATCTTGTTCTTGAGAATCTTGTGAGCCTCCTCAGCGATGGATCCTGAAGCGAAAGCCCTGACCGCCGATCTCGAATCAGTGAAGATTTGTGATCTGCTGTTGTCTAGGAGTGCTATAGCAACTGCGACCTGCTCCGCTCTGGTTGGTGTTGAGCACTTCAGGGAAGCCGCATTCACTATCTGTCCGTTGTGATCAACGAGGGCAATGGCGAAGTTAGACGACTGTCCATATTGGGCTGCGTCGACAAAACATGCCGAGTAAGGATCGTCTTTGGTACGCTTGAGGAGGGCGAGGGCTCTTGCCCTGCGTCTGCCTACGTTGTGTCGAGGATGAACATTACGGGGAAACGGTGCAACTCGTATGTTGTTCCTTTGATTGTCTGATATTTCATATTTCCGCTCTTCCATGAGGATAGGGTTGATCCCAAGAACTGCCAGGATCTTCTTTCCAGCCGCGGTACAGGATAGACGGGCCAGTTGGGCTGACTCCTGGGCCTCGATTATCTCGTCCAAGGTGTTGTGCACTCCTAGTTGCATAAGGAGGTCCGTGCTCGCCCGTAACGGAATGCCTAGTACTTTTTTTATACTTTTTCTGATGAGTGTGTTTAATCGTTTTTTCTCGGAGTTATACCAGTTGTGCATGGCGGCCACATAAACAATATGACTCATGAGGAAGGCGTGGAACAACCGGAGGAGGTTGTCTTCCTTTAAGCCTCCACGCCTATTCGAGACTCTGTTGATGAGTCTCATCATGTTCTCAGTCTTGGCTGTCAGCTTGTTGAGCGTAGTATTATTACTGCCATTCGATTCGATGAACATGCCAAGGACCCGAATGGTGTCGACTCTGGGGATGGTACAGCCGCTTTTAGTGTGGAGCTTGATGTTTATTTCAGACAACGGTTTCCATCCTCTAGGTTTGGGGCCTCTCCTGACTGGCCTGTAGAGGAGGAGCTCAGACTTGCTCGGGGAGCATCTAAGCCCCGTATTTTCCAGGTACATCTCTGTTTGATCTACAGCCTCCTGCAAGCCTAATTCAACAGCTCCCTCGCTTCCTCCGGTGCACCAGATTGTGATGTCATCAGCGTAGAGCGTATGATTGATCCCTTCTATGTTGGAGAGTCTTTGCGATAATTTCGTCATGGCGATGTTAAAAAGCAGAGGTGAGACTACCGCACCTTGTGGCGTGCCTCTGGGGCCCAAACTGAAATTGTCGGACTTGAGGTCACCGATTTTGAGCGTGGCCTTGCGATCCCGTAGGAACGAGCTGATGTATCTGTGGAAGGCGTCTCCCAAATTGAGCTCTGAGATGGAGTCCAGAATGTGAGCATGGGATACATTATCAAAGGCTTTCTCTAGGTCTAAGCCTAGGATGCCTCTTATATCTCTTGTGGTGTTGTCAATGATTTGACATTTGATGAGTTTCATGACGTCTTGCGTTGACAGGGCCGGACGAAAGCCGATCATGTTGTACGGAAACAATCCTTGTTTCTCGATGTGCTTAGAAATTCGATTGTGTATGACATGTTCCGCTACTTTCCCCACGCAGGACGTGAGGGAAATGGGTCTGAGGTTTGAGAGACTCGGGGGTCTTCCAGGCTTTGGAATGAGGATGACCGAGGCCATTTTCCAGGACTCCGGGACAACCCCTCGTTCCCATATTCCATTAATCTCCTCTGTCAACCACTCTATAGAGCAGTCGTCCAGGTTTCGGAGGGCGCGGTTGGGGATGCCATCAGGACCAGGGGCAGACCTGCCATTTAGATGCTGGAGAGCTTCCCTTACCTCGCATGTTTTGAAGGGGTTATCTAGCTCGGGGCAAGATGAGCCTTTGTAGGGGGGATAATCTTCGTCACTCGAGTTGCCCAGTGGCAGATACTTGCGAGCTAATCTGTCGAGTACGGTCTGCAATGTCTCTGATTGTGATGCCTGGTGTAGAACCTTCGCTATCACTTGTCTTTGGTTTGACTTGGTATTGGTATCATCCAGCAGATGCTTGAGTAGGTTCCATTTAGCTCCAACTCTCATCTGGCCATCCACAGAATTGCAGACCTCATCCCACTGTTGTCTGCTCAAGGTTTGGCAGTGATCTTCTATAGTTCTGTTGAGCTCCGCGATCTTTTTTCGGAGCCTTCGGTTGAGTTTCTGCCCTTTCCATCGTTTCAAAAGTGACGTCTTCGCTTCTAGAAGATGAGCGAGGCGGCTGTCCATCCTGTCCACCTCCAGTTCAGTCTGGATTTTCTTTGTCGCCGCGCTGATGTCCTCCTTTAACTGTTCAGCCCACTGCTCGAGGCTAAGTGCTGAGTCATTCGTTTGTGCTCGCTCTTCCCGAATCTTTCGAAAGTAATCCCAATCTGTAATAATGAACTCTTTGAGGTCCCCGCTTTTCACGTTGACGCAGGTGGCCAGGATGTTGTGATCACTGCCAAGGTCAACTTGGAGGTTGGACCAAGATGCCGATTCCACATTCCGTATGAAAAAAAGATCGGGTGTGGTATCCCTAGAGCAGGAGTTGCCAATCCTGGTCGGAAAAGCCGGATCTGTTATAAGCGTGAGGTGATTATTGACTGTAGTTTGCCATAGGTCAACGCCCTTGCGGTTAGCTTGTTGGTACCCCCATGCTGGATGCGGAGCGTTGAAGTCTCCGGCCACCAGGAGTGGAAATGTCTTGGCCTTGCTTGTAGCCCTGTTAATAATTGCCGTGAATCTTTGCCTGAGGTCTTTGGGAGTACTGTATATGTTAAGTATAAAGATACTTGTCTTGAATGGTCCGCTGGGGATTATTTCAACAAGCGAGTGTTCAACCTTATTGGATTGCAGATTCAGATCGTGGGCTATGAACGCACATTTGTTCGAGACCAATGTGCTTATTCCCCTCTTCCCATCAGCATATTGGGTATGCGATTTATAGCCTGGAAGGGTGACCTTATCCGTGAGCGTTTCTTGTAATAATATTACATGTGGCTTTTCCGAGTGGGTCCGAATGAACTGTTGGAGGACGTTCCTTTTGCGATGGAATCCCCTACAGTTCCACTGCCAGATGTTAATTACTTTGTGATGTGCCGCCATGGTGGGACGTAGTAGATAGCTAGTATTAGAAAATGCTGCGGAGCGCAGCCGCTGCCGACCTTTCAGTGTCGGTGTCATTCACTTTTTCCAACGGTGTAACTAAAGCCATTGTAGAGACGTGGCGTTCCAGATTATCGCATCTGATTCCTAGTGCTTTGACCGCCTCCGCAAGTTTGTCAATAGCAATTTGGACTTTTTCGAGGGATTCATCAATTTTATCTATCGTTTTTTCCAATTTTCGAACGCTGGCGCTCTTGTCTGAGGCATGAACTGCCAGCGCCCTCTTTTTGGGTAAACCATTGGCAGTCGGTTCCGCTACGGGGATCTCCATGGGCGTTTCTACAGCAGAGGCCTGACTGGGTGGAACTGTCTCTCGCTTGCTGGCTTGCTTGCTGGCAGTCGGTTCCGCTGCGGGGATCTCCATGGGCGTTTCTACTGCAGGGGCCTGACTGGGTTGAACTGACTCTCGCTTGCTGGCTTTCTTTAGCTCTGCAATTTCTGCTTTGAGCTGCTCCATAGCGTATTTTAACGAAGCGTTTTCTCTTTCTAATTGTGCAATCCTGTCCTGCTCTGGCGATTGACCCCCCGTTACCTTTTTCGGTGATTCCTTGACCCGGTCAGCCCATGTGGTACCACGATGAGCAGGCTCCTGAATCTGAACTGCAGGCCCCCTGGAACGAGAGTGGCCTCTGGAGCGGGAGCGGGTCCCGGGGACCTTGCGGCCTCTGGAAGACGAGCGTTCCGTCGAGCGACCCCTAGAAGGGACACGGTCCTGGTATCCGCTATCCTCGCCGCCAGGGTCTCGGGATCGGCTCCTGGATCTGTGCGAGCTGCTGAGGGCCGGCTTGAGAGGCATTGGCGACCCAGTTGGTTGTTTGGATTGGTCGCGGTTGCGCCGTTCCCTTCTCCGTTGCCTAACTACAAACGGAATTTGGAACCTTTGCTTGCAGGATCTGTCAGCCGTGAGATGAGGGCCTCCGCAAAGGGTGCACTTCGGTGTACATTCGTGCTTATCGTCCGGGTTGCTCGCACCACAGCCGCGGCAGATGGCATTTTCAGGGGCTGGGCAAACGTCAGCTCTATGGCCAAGCTTTCCACATGCATAGCAAACGTCAGTTTGTCTGCGATAGAGTGAGCATTTGATTAAACTGGGACCGCATTTTACGTAGTCCGGGACTTTGAGTCCATCAAACAGGATGACTACAGTGCTTGTGTTCTTGATTCGTCTCACCTCGAGGGCGCTTGGATTCTTGGGTTGAATGATAAGGCGTTTGAGCTCCTCTCGATCGATGGTGGGATCAATGTCACGAATAACTCCCTTGCATGAGTTTTCGGGGGCTGCGATATATGTACTAACTTCGTAGCTTGCTTGTCCAATGAGTAAAGCTTTCACATCGGCGTAGGCCATGGCGTTGCGTTTTGATGGCGTGCTTGCCACCAATATGTTTTGCACCACGTTTCGACAGATAATATCCTCCGCCGTATCCGCCTCCGTAAGTCTAGCAGCGGTAGTGAGGGCTTGGGCAACTCTGAAGTGGCCCATCTTCTTGATGTCCAGTCCTCCACGGGGACGGATTATGATTCGAACATGCTCTTTCGGTAGGCGAGGCAATCTCGAAGCAGTCGTTAGCCGTGTCTTGACACTCGCCGTAGCCTGGCTTTTATTCCCGCCACGTCGCATGTCGGTGTCTCGGCCGCCCTGCCCGAGCGGGTCCTGGATGATGGGTTTTCGTTTGTGTAATGCCGTGGTCCACCCAGCGCTTTCATTGACTTCGTCGGGAGAGATATCCTCACCGTCAACGGTGATTTGCATAGCTGTAGACATCGTGGCTTGAGCGTGCGGAACCGCGCTGAGCTCGCCCACCAAGCCTCTGCCGGGCAGAGGTCGCACAGAAAGGTCCTCGAGTGATTGGGAAAATGTCCACCCACCGTTGAAAACTTGGTATCGGCGGAATCCTTGCAACTTTAGCCGTCGAATGGTGCCGACATCTTCACGATTGAAGCAAGTTCTCGACCTTAATCATGTAGAGAAGCAGGAGAAGCAGATACTGACGCACGCTCTCGTTTCTTCTTCTTCTTCCTCCACCTCTGATATTCAGAGCACGCCCGAAATGAATAAAATTGAGCCTGTAGCGTTAAAGGCACCAGATACTGGAGAAGAAATTCCCGATGCGGGAAAGTTAGAAGAGCTATCTGCAGATTTGCTCATCGCGCCTACGTCGGACGGACTTAATAGGTTGCTAAAAGTCAGCCGGTCGGCTTTGATAGCCGAACAAAAGAAGGATGGCAGCCTAGAAAAAAAACGCTGCATTGTCAAGGAAGGTAACGCCAAGAAAAATGCTCGCTTTGTGGAAAGAGGTGGGGTCCTGTACCGGAAGTATCTAGACCGCAGGGGAGTGGAGTTCGATCAGCTGATCGTGCCTCAATGCTATCGTCAGGATCTGTTGCGCTTGTCGCATGGAGGTTCGTGGTCCGGACACCTAGGAGTTAAGAAAACTAAGGACCGTCTCTTGCAAGAGTACTATTGGCCAGGGTGTTTTCGGGACGCAGACCACTTTGTGAAGACATGTGACACCTGTCAGCGGGTGGGCAAACCAGGGGACAAATTGAGGGCGCCGTTGAAGTTGGTACCTATCATTACGGAGCCTTTTAGACGGATCGTTATTGATACAGTGGGACCTCTGCCGGTAACAGCCACGGGGTACAGACATATTTTGACTGTGATCTGCCCAGCGACAAAGTTCCCTGAAGCAGTGCCGCTTAAAGAACTCAGCTCATTTGAGATAGTCAATGCACTACTGTCCATATTTGCGCGAGTTGGTTTTCCCGCGGAAATCCAATCAGATCAGGGCACAGGGTTTACTAGCGCTCTGCCGACAGCCTTTCTCGAAAGGTGTGGAGTAAAGCTGTTACACAGCTCAGTGCACCACCCCCAGTCGAATTCCGTTGAGAAGCTCCACTCCGTCATGAAGCGCGTGTTGAGAGCATTGTGGTTTGAACAACAAACTGACTGGGAGCTGTTTCTGCCTTGGGTGATGTTTGCATTGAGGACCGCGCCGCATGCGGCTACAGGGTTTTCGCCAGCTGAGCTAGTGTACGGTCGCTCGCTGCGATCTCCGCTTCGTAGGCTTCGAGACGGATCACTGCCCTCTCCAATGGCTGCAGACCATCTCTTTTACAAATGGCCGCCTCCTACGCTGGAGCCTCGCTTTGCAACAACATTCCTTTGAGGTGCGTTACAAAAAGGGGAGTCTCAACGGTAACGCCGACGGCTTAAGTCGAAGCCCCTAACGTGGGAATCAGCCTCAAAATTGTTTGTTATTGATGTTTTTCTTCCTGAGGTAGGATTTTTAAAATATTGCTCTTGTGTAGTGTTTCAAAGTGATGATGTGCTTTCTAGTGCAATTTTCCGATTTGTGGACGCGTTCTGAGTGCTGCTAGACTACTGTAAGGAACTAGCCAGTAGTATAAAAGGGGAAAGAGCCTGGCGTGGCTTAGTGAGGATAGTGCCGTGGTTGCTGACTGAGCGGTGGAGTTTCGGCGCAGTTCTAACGCTTGCTGGGAACGAGAAAAATGACAACTCTCCCGAAGTCACTTTGCAGTGTCCTGTGTGAACCTGAACGTGAGAACGGGGCCTTCTCGGTGCGCTGCGCTCAAGAAACGCCGAGGGACGACCGACTTCGGTTATGAGCATCATCGAGCGACATCCCTCCGGACAGCGGATGCAGTCCCCTGACCATAGGGATCGCCTTCCCCCGACGGGGCGGTCTGTTACGTTTCGCCCATGACGCGCGGTGTAGCCGGCGCGGATGCAACAACAGACGCCGGGGCTTCGTTCAAAGCGGCGGACATTTTGGCCCGTTCGGAGCGGCCGCGACGCATCCCCGCCGAGCGCGTCCCGGCATGTTTAGTGCCACGTGTATTTGTGTGTGCGTGTGTGTGTGCGTGCCCACGCTTGTCAAAGCGCGGCAGCCGGGGAGAGGAGCTCCCCCAGTGTGAAGCGAGGAGGTCTGACCGGCGCCGGCCCGGCTGATGCGTCACTACACTCGTCTCTACATGTATCTCAGTCCGTCCGTGCCTTGCTGTCACGTGGTGTCATCCCGTGACCTTCCTTCTTGCCCGCGACGTCAAGAGTATAAAAGCAGCTGCTCCCGGACGCCAAGAGAGAGGCTCCGAATTCTTCAGTCGAGAAGCGTGCTCTCCCGTCTCTCCACTTCGGTCGACCTGACCGGCCGCCCTTTTGCGATGCTAGAATAAACAAGTTGTTCTGTTAGCAGTCGACTCATGCTTTGCCAGGACCTTCGGATGCTTCCAGTTGTGCCCCAGGCCGCCAGGCCAACGCTACCCTTGGGGCTTGCGACCCAGTTGCAAAAACAGGCGTCAGCACTGAGGCTCCAACAGCTGGTGGCAGCGCTGAGATTCCAACAGCCGGTGCCATCGGTGGGATTCCAACAATACATAGGAGATGTCTGTAAAATTGATTCGCTTTTGAAATTTATGACGCGGTAAATCTGTCTGTGTTCACAAGAGTAAATGAGTTATGTAAGACGAAAGGAACTGAAACCGGTGCCAAATTCGCCTAAGCGTTTCTTTGTGTAGGAATACGCAGCAGTGGCCCTTATCACACACCGTCACGGCAAGCAGGCGCAATGCATGAAGCTCGCTAGCACGAGTCGGTGCGCTCGCCAGCCTTGGCATTAATCTTCGTTTCGCATCGACGGGCGCTTCACACCATATTGGACTATGCCGGGTCCATTACTAATGGGGAGCGAACGCGGTGAGCCTCTCTAGTATTGCTGAGTATAGGAAACAAGCCATATACGGGCCCTGCAAAGAGATTACCCGGCCAACTAGTCCACATTCAAATAAAAAATGTGCTCTCTGGCCCCAACCCTTTATGCAGGACCGCATAGCCTACGGTAGTTACTGCCCAAACAAGTTGCAAAAACTGTTGCTTCCGAGTTTTTCCTAATGGTTGTTCACAATATCACTCCAGCTGTAACTTCTAGTATGCTGAAGTTTTATTTGACGTCCCCAATAGCGGCGTTAAAAAGACAGATACAGGGCACTACACACTTCCTTGTCATCTTTTGGCGCTGAGCCCTGAACACCAGTGGCCCGCATGTTCCGTGTCGCGCGTTTTGCGTCGCCTCGAGAGATGGCGCCACGCTGCGTCGCGCCTCCTTAAAGGGAAGCTGAAAGGTTTTCCAGAAAAAATGAGTGAACATATGTACATAATGGTTTTCAACCCTCCGAATTCGAATATCGTATCGAAATTGAGCGAAAGAAAGCGCAAATATATTTTATTTCGACGAAAAGTGCAGCAGCGGACACGCCCAGCTCGCGCGTCTCGTTTCCGCCTGTGATTGGTCGGGCGACCCGTGACGTCAACTTTAGCGACCGACCGCTGCCGCTCAACATGAAGCGCGGTGCCAGGTAGTTTGGTGCCGTAATGGAAAATTAAGAGGTAATAGAAAATGTAGAGAGACTGCGTTTTTCTGAAGAGTTCGGCGTTGCTCCCTACATGTACGAGCCGATTGCAAAGAGCCGGCCTCTCGAAGAAACAAACGATGCTGGTGCGAGCAGTGCTTTCGACGAGAACGAAAGCGAAAGCGAACGAAAGTCTTGGGATCTCCTCGTGTTGGAAATGCTCTTTGGTGAGTATGTTTTTTGCAAAGCAATCTAGTGATCTCGCCGATCTTTCGCCGATCTAGTGAGCTCGTTTCCGGTCAAACAACTGCAGTGTTGTGTTCCTGCATGCCTCCTCGTGGAACGTAAGCGGGGATGCGATCGTCGGCATTTGTGCGCTGTCCAAAGCTGTCGGCAACCTACAAAGATGGTTCAAACGCGTGAAAAGCTTCCCGGTTCATGCAGTACGTGTAGTGACCTTCATCTGTGCGCCATCCGCAAACTACTCGTAACCGAAGTCGTAAAGGCGGCGAATTCCGTCGGCTACGTGAGACGGTCGGTTTCTCGCTGTGCGCGAGAGACGGGGGGAGCGTAGCATCCTGGCGTGCGCCGGCTTTCCAGCACATGCAAACTCTACATTTGCAGTGCGTTATGGTAGCTGCGTGCAGGCTGTTTTACAACACAAGTGCAAATAAAAAATTCGCGGCGCTTTGCGACGAAACCTGCGTCGAGGGCGGGAAATAAACATGCTCCTTCCGTTCAGCGTGCTAACATGAAGGAGCTCGCAGTAAATCAAAATCCAGGTTTGGGCGAGTTCGTGTATTCATAAGGCCTTCCAACACCAGTTATCATCAGTCAGTCCGCACTCGTGCCGTCTTTGTTTTCATTGCTCCGATCTTTTCGCGCTGCGTTTAGATAGCCTGCTAGTGGAAATTCTGGTGATAATCGTCGTCACGGAAGTGGTTGGAGCACCGCAGTGTTGTTCTTGAGGGCTTTAAATTCTTTCGCTTTACAGCAGCCTCCCACTTCCTTAAAAGCTTCTTGTCTTGTGGGAAGCAATGGAAGACAACATCGTCGCGGCCGCTGGTGTTCGTGCAACCGTAGGCTGCACAGAAAGACGGCATGATCGGCCCACCACATCAGTTGATGCTGCGCACGTTGACCACCACTCTACATACACACAGACGCACCAACAAAGAAATGCAGGGTCGATCGAAGCAGATTACGACGGCACGCACGCAGAAACAAGCACGGTCAGGCACGGGCGCGCAGGCTGCGAAGGAGCAAAACACTAAAGTTGACGTCACAACACCGCGGTTTCCGGTCTGCGCTCGCATCGTCAGCGTCAGCAGCAGCGCGCGGCATTCGACGGGGGGCGGAGCTACAGCGCAATTTCAACCGACGATTACGTCGCTCCTATTTGAAAAAAAAGCCCCAAATTTGACCTACATGGTTTATAAGGTTCCCGCATCCGTATATGAGCGTCTTATTGAATTCGACAGACTCTTCAGCTTCCCTTTAAGGCGCCTCTACCCTCCGCGGAAGCTTAGCGAGCATAGTGTTGCGCTGCTAAAAACGAGACGGAGGCAAAATGAAAAAAAAAAACGCACGTGTCCAGTGCATTGGGGGCACGTTAAAGATCCCCTGGTGCTCAAAATTAATCCGGAGTCCTCCACTACGTCGTGCCTCATTATCAAATCGTGGGTTTGGCACGTAAGACCCCAGAATTCAATTCATTCTTCTTCTAGCTGGACTGTGGGCTCTGTCTCCCTGGCATCCTTCGCTGCCAGTCGCGAGGCCTTCAGCCGTTTTCTTCTGCTAGCTGGGTAGCATCCATATGGACCAGTGCACAGCATGACGTGGTTATGTGTGCCGCTGAGAATATGCACTACGCCCATTTTAGATTGTGGCGAGTATACCCTCCAAACAACTTGCTTTTCCGGTTGCCATTTCATGCTTTCTTTTAGGTCTTATTTTATACCCAGTTTTATTTCGATCAAGTTTTTTTCTGCAGACACATT
This sequence comes from Dermacentor albipictus, assembly GCF_038994185.2. Taxonomy (NCBI): domain Eukaryota; kingdom Metazoa; phylum Arthropoda; class Arachnida; order Ixodida; family Ixodidae; genus Dermacentor; species Dermacentor albipictus. The sequence goes on from NC_091822.1 coordinate 98,978,825, forward strand.
TTAAGTTCCAATGTTCAAATAGGCAACTCCTTTATTATTATTACGTTTTTATGCCCCTAATTTAACCACACGATTCATGAGCAATCCCCCACTGTGGGTAGGTGCCACGGCCACTCAGGGCGACAACAACAACAAAAGCAACTCTCAATTACGGGAGAGCCAGCAATTTTTTTCTGTATGTTATGAGCTTCAAAGATTTGTGCCTCCCGTACGGGCCAAAATATGCTAGCCTTCGTTTTGACGATGGCGTTGGCTTTAGTTGACCGCCTAAATAGTGGCTGCTATGAGAGAGTTGCGTGAATGTGACCCAGTCTGTGCGCTGTCAAAGCAGATGCAACAGTCGTTTCCGAGCGTCATATGAAGACAACGTTAGTCAGCACACAGCAGGCCTTTATTACGCGAGGTTTCGGCATCAGGCTCAAACGTACACCCCGGGGTACTCTTTCTCATTCTCCCGCTTCAGAGGCTTCATCGGACCCTTGCAGAGGGGGGCAGAGGCGAACATGGGCCGCTTCTTAGCACAGCCGAATCGGTTGGAAAAAAGTGGGTTGTTCTTGGCGAAAGGCAGGTTCACCCTGCAAGAAATAATTTCATTAGAAACCATCCTTCTGCCACGCGTGAAGTAGCGGAGCTAATCTACGCGGTATTAGGAGTACGTGCGCCATAGTATCCCATGTGGATAGGCGCTTACTTTACCTATTCATTTCTATCGCGGAACTTACTGTAGACCCTGCTCTAGGCCTAAATCTAGCACTGTGGTGGCGCTTGTGAATTTTCCATTTTGTTAAACATTTCCTTTTATGCATACTCTTTATTTAAAAGGGTTAAAAACAACACTGAAGTACTACATTCTACAGTATTTACAGTATACCTTTATTCTATACTAAGCTCCAATATAGCCACTGCATTATAGGAGCTTTATACACGTTAACAGAATAGCACCTCGCGTACTCAATTCTGACTATTGGGGGGGAGGGGGAGAGGGCGTTTATTTAAGTGCATAGCATTCCCATTTTTTGCTGTTGTTAAATATCATGAATGTTTTTATTCGCAAAACTCGAGCGCTCTGTGGAAAGAAGTCTTATTATACTAAAAGTATTTCAGTTGTACTCGGTTCTGTGCAACCTCTATTCGACTAGGTTTTAAGCATTTTAGCTCGTCCAGCTCTGCATTTTGCACTATGTAAATTTCAGAACTGCTTCTATGTATTAATTTGCGACCTTTTCAAACCGCGCTGTCGGCATAAGTCTGATACTTCCGTTTAGCTTGTGAACCTGCCTTTTTGTATACGTGCTTTAGACACGGAGCCTAAAGCCGCTGCATATCACACATGGTCCAACCTGAGCTAATAACTGGGGAAAGCGTTGTTATAGAATAGTCTTGCTCATCAGAAATTGTCGAACCTGCAGAATGAATGGTGAGATGCAAGCTTGGCGGAAATGCAACCGCACATTTACGATTATCGAAAGAGTTTATGCCAATAAATACCGCGTATTATAGTACCGGGTAATTGTATTATTAGGTCTCGTTACAAAACACAATAGTAGAAGGCAAGAACCGGAAGTCTACCTCCTAGTAGTTACGTAGCCGAAGATAGGCTGAACATGCTACCTACGACAGCTTCCACACGTGGTGCGTTCATAGACGCTACAGCCCCGCTTAATTAGTCAACAGTGAAAAGCATCGTTGGAGAACAATGCCAATTTTCAAACTCTTGGGGCAATGGATACTAGGACAAACATATTTTTTTTTCAGTTTACTCTTCTAAGCCACATCCGAAACTCGAGAGGTTTGTAATGTCTTTTAAAAGCGCGTGATGCAAAAACAAAGTGGGCAAACGTCGCACAAAGAAAAAAACAAACACGCAAGACTATAATCACTGCGAATCAATGATGCGAATCACCAGACACTCCCGTTATATATACAGTACTGGTCCGAGCATTAACCGTATTGTGATGAAGCACAGCATGACAAACTGGAGTTATCGACGTTCACCCAGCCGCCAAATATATAACACTGTGACTGTACAAAATACCTCCTTGCAACATAAGGATACCCTCATAGTTAGAAAGCAGTGCTACTGGTTCGTGGACGCACATCCACTGTAAAAAAGTAACAAGAGGTATCTTTATCCAAGACTTTCTCGTTATTCCCAATAGGTGTATAAAAAAAATTGCCAATGAATGCCCTCTGCTGGTAATGTTGCATCCTTCCTACTTTTTCGTCTGGACTGACCGGAATGGCTTTCCCATTGACAGTATGCTTCGCTAACGATGCACTTGTGCTCGTTGCTACAACTTAGTGACGGAAACAAAAGTACAAAAAAAGGACGAGATAGCGCCGTCAGGAGAGGACCGTTGTGCTAGTGGCCATCAGCTTGAACATGCTTATAATGTGACTTTGAGAACGCGCAGCGTAATGGCAATTTGTCGGGTGAAACGAAAGCGCGAAGGAGCGGGGAGGGGCAGGGGGTATAGGTTGCGGCTGTTTTATAGTTCCGTCTGTCTTTCCTCTCAATGAACCTGCAAGTTTATCTGTCGCACAATAACGAGGTGCTTTGGTAGTCCATGCCGGTTTCCCGACAGCCTCTCGTCGCATTCTTCGCGGTTTCGTTTTCCGTCACGGGACCGCTCATTAGTGAAAGCACATATATATATATATATATATATATATATATTACTGCGTATGAACTGCCCTGCAAAGCAAGCTTATCTTTCGGACAATAAACCAACAAATCCGCGTTATGATGTAGCCGAACGAAGGAAGACCGTCAACACATAAGTAATCACATTTGAAACAGAGAAGGAAGTTCACTTTATAATTTATAGATAAGGTGTCTCCTTGGGCAAACGGATTTGCCCACTAAATACTAAAGAGGTGAAATAGTGAAGATATAGGTATTTTATTAAGCCATAAAAATCATGTTCAGTGCTGCACAGAGTCAATAATGTATATATCACTGATACAATTGTCAGGTTACCTTTCGGTGATATATAGTTGATATTCCATTAGGCGATGTATTGCGCAAATGGGGTAGGCAAGACGAGGGAGAAGACGGCACTGCCTCTTTTCGCGCTCGGTCGCATTTGCCTTACATCAAGTGATGCCGAAGCATCTTTGCTTCCGCCGGGTATGCGCATCCTACAAAGACTCGGCAGATGTTAGATAGACTACAAGTTATCGTCGTTAAAAAGCTCAGTATTTAGACTCGAGCCTCACCTTCTCTGGGCGTTGTATCGGCTATGTGTGTGTGTGTGCTGTCCATGCTCACGCGAATAGCTTTCGCCATTTGATTCGGACAAAACTAAACTTGGCTAACGTGTGGCCTCGAGGCGACACTGGTCAAACCATGTTTTGACAATTTGAAGTATGTTTTATTCAACAGGTCCCACGGATACGGCCACCCACTTGCCAGTAGCGTGAATCTCTTCTTTAAAGAATCAAAGACAAGCTGAAAAAATGGCGCGTCACTACCAAAAAAGTGGCCAACACCTAAAATATATGCAATGTTCTCTTGACACCGCTCACTGGCGGTAGGGTATGTATTGGTCAAACAGGTCGCTGCGTTGATGAACAGGCAAAGAAGCCTGACCTTTGTCTCAAGAATGAGATTGCTCCACACTTACCTATGTACTCTGTATCCTGAAAGTGTGAGTCACGTCTTTCGAACATGCTCGTACAAGACAGAAACAGAGATACCTTGGAACTTGAGTTCATGACATCGTATTGAATCATAAAGAAGCGGCACATTTGTTTCAGCGATACGTCTTTGTCTCAGCGCAGAAGTGAACTTTAGCTTTTATTGAGTATGTTTGGATAACCATGCATTGTTTGGATAAGCATGCATGCAAAGTTGCACCTGCGACGTGATCGGGATGCTCAAATGGGAGTGTGCGCTTTGACACCGTGTTTCTATAAGCGAATATGAATAAACTTACTTGCAAGCGACGCTCTGTCCCGATCTGGCTTGTACTTAACATTGTTTCGCGCCCTATTCCACAATAATTAGTATAACCTACTAGTCTAGCAACAACTAGTGAAGGGATAAGTGCAAGCAATACACGCAATTGAAGGAAAAGGGTGTATGTCTTGCACTAATGGTTCTGAACGGAGGGATCGTCGAAAGCCATGGCACATGTTCAGCTCTCATCCTCAAGGGCAATGGTCCAAATGCCAAGAATTGTGCAAGCGCTTAATTTTGTGTGTCCTACAGCGTCTTCACAATATGACATGAAGAATAGCGCTTTGCGGTGAAGAATTTTGTTGTACAGTGCATCACACGACAATTTTATTATCTGGAGGTGGACGAGCGTAAAGAAGAAAGAAGGGACTGTAGCCCGTAACTTCATGCTTTGAGGTGTTAAATGCGTACGTAATGAAAGGTAGCACGCTATCCCAGTTCATATGACCTGACGCGACATACATGGACAGCATGTTAGTAAGAGTTCTGTTCATGCGTTCCGTAAGGCCATTTGTTTGGGGATGATACGAGGTGGAATGTCGAAACCTTGAAGCACATAGACGAAGCATCTCTTCGACCACGTCTGCAGTGAACTGCTGCCCACGATCACTGATGATGACTTTGGGAGGTCCATGTCGGAGAATAACAAAACGCAGCAGAAAAGTACACACTTCGGTTGCAGTAGTCGATCGTATTGCAGCTGTCTCACAGTAGCGTGTCAAGTGATCGGCACACACGATAATCCAGCTATTCCCATCGGATGAACGCGGCAAAGAACCGAGGAGGAGGTCGATGCCAACTTGCTCAAAGGGAGTGCTAGGGGGTGGCACTGGATGGAGTTGACCTGGAGGAGCACTCGTCGGTCGCTTGTAACGTTGACACTCGCTGCAGCTGGACACATACTGGGCGGTCGTCTGGCGCATTTTAGGCCAGTAGAACCTTTCTTGAAGGCGGTAGAGAGTTCGCGCAGAACCCAAATGACCAAATGTTGGATCGTCATGCAAAGCGCGCAAGACGGAGACACGGAGACTCTCTGGGACCACTAGAAGATATCGTGGGCCTGTAGCAGAATAATTCTTTTTGTAAAGAACCCCATCACGAACGCAGAAACGAGTGGATGGTGCTGATTGCCTTGCAGTAATGAGCAGTGGTTCTTAAGCTCTGTCTTTTTGTTGCTCGGCCTTCAAGGTATATATATGAGGAAATCCCGGCTCCAGTGATGCGATACAGCAGTCGAAGTTGTACCCGTCGCAGTCCGTCGTTAGAAGCGGCATGTGTGAGAGGCAGTCAGCGTCGGCGTGTCGGCGGCCGCTTGTATAAGAAACGGTAAAGTTATATTCCTGTAAACAAACTGTCCAACGCGCAAGCCGGCCCGATGGATCGCGGAGATTAACCAGCCAGCAGGGAGAATGATGGTCTGTCACCACAGTGAAGGGGCGCCCGTACAGGTACGACCGGAAGCGCTGTACTGCGAAAATAACTGCAAGACTTTCTTGCTCTGTAACGGTTTAGTTACGCTCGCACTTAAAGAGCAACTCGCGTAGGCGACGACGTGTTCTTTGGTGTCGACGCGTTGAATAAGGACAGCGCCGATGGCAATACCGCTAGCGTCCGTATGAACTTCTGTGGGAGCCGCATGGTCGAAGTGTCGGAGAATAGGATGGGACGTCAGACGAGACTTCAGCTCATGAACACTAGCTTCCCATTCAGAAGTCCATTCAAAGGGAACGCCCTTCTGGAGGAGCATGTCAGCGGATACGCGATGTTGGCAAATCCACGAATAAACCGGCGGAAATACGAGCAATGCCCTAGGAAACTGCGTAGCTCTTTTACATGGCGAGGTTGCTTAAAGGCTTCCACCGAAGCAGTCTTCGCTGGGTCAGGTCGTATACAATCCTTATCCACTAGGTGTCCCAGAACGAGTGTTTGGCGCTCGCCAAAATGACACTTCTTCGAGTTGAGCACGAAACCCGCTTTGTCTAAGCAGTCTAGCACAAGATCGAGACGTGCGTTGTGCTCACTGAACGTGCACCCGAAAATCACTACATCGTCTAGATAGCACATGCGTACTTCCAACTTCAAACCACGCAGGATGTTGTCCATGAAGCGCTCGAAAGTTGCGGGTGCATTACAGAGCACGAACGGCATCACATTAAATTCAAAAAGTCAATCTGGTGTTGCAAATGCCGTTTTCTCCTTGTTTGCTTTGTGCATAGGAATCTGCCAGTACCCCGACCTCAAGTCAACAGACGAAAAGTAAGACGCTCATGAGAGGCAGTCGATAGCATCATCAATACGCGGAAGAGGATACACGTCCTTTTAAGTGATGGTTTTGAGGTGGCGGTACAACACAATATTGCCATGTACCATCTTTCTTTCTAACCAGAATCACTGGCGCTGCCCACGGACTACAGGATTCTTGGATTACATTCTTATTTAGAATTTCGTGGACTTGGTCATTGATCACCTTGCGTTCCAATGGTGAGACTCTGTATGGTTTCTGTCGCAACGGTTGGGCAGATCCCATATCTATGCGATGGTGTATACAAGAAGGAGGAAACAATGATGGCCCCTCTTGCTGGAAAAAGTCAAACAGTCGGGCATGTTTTAGCAGAATATTCGCCACTTCGTGACGCCGCTTAGTGCTGAGTGACTTGTTTACCATACTCAGAAATGAGGAGTGCGCCGCAGGGCAGGCATTAACGAAATGGCGCTCATCCGCAGAATCAAGGGCCTCTATAAGAATGGCGAGCGGTAGCACTTGATCTTCATGGTAGGCGGTAAGTTTCAGACCCTGTGCAAGTATTGCAGGTTCACTCGAACAGTTTACGGCCCATAAGTTAGTGCGTCCCTAAACAACTGACAGCGTGCGATACGGTATCAGTGCATTCCTCTTGATGCAACTCAGATGAACGGGCTCCACGGTAGCGTCAAACGCTCCGTCGGTGGTAGGGAAACAGGCGACTGAAACACACGTTGCGGATAACGGAGGCACAACTGCATCCCGGGATACACAAAGCACACTTTCACGACACCGTGGGCCTTCCATAAACGCAACAGAAAAGCTCGTACCTACACTAATTTCACCTGTATGCAGTCGACGGTGGCACCGCACAGTTTAAAAAAATCAAGCCCCAGGATTACGTCATGCGTAGAATGAGGTAGAACAGCGAACTCCGCGTTAAATATTTGACCCCCCAGGGTAACGTCTACATTATACACACCCCCAGGATACAACAACACCCCAGTCACTTCGCGAAACGTATCGGCGCGGTCCCAGCGAAACATCAATTTTCGTCTTTAGAACGCAAGACTCATCACTGAAACGGTTGCTCCCGTGTCCACTAAGGCCATGGATGAAGCCCCGTCAATCAATACAGACACCTTATTCTGAAACAAACAAATGGTTGGAGGTATCTCTGTCGACATCGAATATTGTCCAGCGACCTCAACTCCAACGGCCGCTCTGGCTAGTTTTGCAGAGGTGGCGACGGGTATCGACGCTGCGAAGAGGGCGATCGGCTTACACGAGGAGCGAGTGGTGGTGCCAAGCTGCGATCGGATGCTGGAGAACGGTTCTGCAGCGGTCCCGGGTGCTCGTGAGGCAAGCTTCCTAAATATGTGTGCGAGGGCGAATATGTTTCGCCCAGAGGAGCGCGGTACCGCCTAGACATCGTCGATCGGTCGAACCTCGGTGGTTGGCGGCGATCGCAGTACCTGGCAATGTGACCCAAGTCGCCACAGCTATAACACAGAGGCAAACGACGATCGATGAACTGCCCTTCGAAGCGCTCAGCCGTGGGGGGTCGTGTAGCAGAGCAAATTGGCTAAGCCTGCTGCACAGGAGGAACGGTCGGTCTCCGTGCAAACCTGCTGGGGCGAGGGTGTTCTGCAGGTCGGTGTTCGGGCGTAAATGTGCCCTCACGTGGCCATGGAGCTCCTCTGTGGTTGACGTCTATGACACATAACGCCGGTTGCCAGGAAGCGCAAGGTGCGGCAGGCGCCATGTGTTGCGGGTAATAAGCATCAGGTTGTCGTATGACGTCGCGCGCAAGTTCCTGGTGCCGCAGCAGTTCTTCACGCACGATCTGCCGTATAGTAGACGAAAGATCGGCGGACGGGCTCTCATGGACGCTGGCGACAGCTGCCACATTCGCCAGGCGTCCAAATTTTGGCACAATGTGACGTGTTTTCAACGTCTCAAACGTTCGGCAATGACGCACGACATCTGAGACGGAATCAACGTATTCCCGGCTTATGAGGAAATTGTATACATCTTCTGCAATTCCTTTGAGGAGATGTCCGACTCGGTCTTCCGCAGACATCTGCGAATTTACGATTTTGCACAGCTTGAGGATTTCCTCTATGTTTATAGTGCATGTTTCTCCAGGAGCTTGAGCTCTTTGAGCTAGTGTGCTCTCGGCGCGTTTCTGTGTGGCGTAGGAGTCACCAAAACACTTCTTAATGTCCTCAACGAAGCGCTACCCCGTTGTTAGGGAGTCTTCGTGATTTTTATACCACATCAGCGCTGTCTCACTCAGAAAGAGTGCGACATACTCAAACTGAGTGACAGAATCCCAACGGTTGTAGCAGCTCACCCTTGCGTAGTGCGTCAGCCACTCGTTGACGTCTTCGCCCACTTTTCCCGCGAGCGAGCGTCGTTCCATGTAGCGCCGCAAAGGTCCAACTGGCGCTGACCTTTGAGCAGGTGAAACTAGAGCTGGCATTTGTCCACCTACGTCCTGAGCCACAGGGAAAGTCGTTGGGAAGAGACCGGCAAGACGACGGCTCCGGCGAAGTTCTAGATGTTGCGACTTCGTGGTACGTTGTGTCTGTTACGCCCCAAAAAGGCGTTACCTTGAAGCCGGGTAGCCTTAGATGCGATGGCCTTGATCAGCGGAGCACCTGTAGATTTTAAATAGACAGCCACCCGTCGCCTTCTTCGTGTACAACTCTTCGGTGCCCCCGCATACTGTTTGTTGAGGCGTGAACCCACTATGCACGTAAGAGCGTCACAACATATATATATATATATATATATATATATATATATATATATATATATATATATATATATATTGGGGGTCATACGGAGTCTCGCTTATGTTTGCGATCCTTTCTAGCATTTGGATTATCTTCTAGTTGCTATTCTCTATTCGCGGCATTTTAAAGCAAAATTGGCGCGCTGTATATGTCCGTACTTATCGGCTGCAGTCGCTCCACCCCGCGCTCTCAAGTATGCGATCTTCGGGTCAGTATCCATGTGCTCGCACCGGGACTGCAAAAAAATGTAACGATGGCATGATCTCCAAATTGTACAATGTTAAATGCCCTTTACATGGCATTCATATGGGCGAATAGAAATAGCAGAGTCATGGCAGACAACCATTCCACACAGGCTGGCGCGTTCTGGTTGTTTTTGGTTCTCGTTATTATTTTGCCTCTTCATCACACGACGCAGGTACAGATTGGTTGGAATAAAACGCTGTCTCAAAGATTTTGTCCATGTTCTTGTGGTTAGCGCTGTCTCAGTGGTAGTCGCCTGCCATTGTAAGTATGCGCAGGAACAGCCAACACGTACGTACGAATTTGCCCGCGTTGTGAATAAACGTGAAGCAAACGGCACTGCCTCACTTGCAAGCCTTTTTTCGAGGCTCTAGAAAAGAATAGGCTAAGAGCAAACATTTAGCATACGGCCAGCTATGCGAGTACCTGTACTCTCCCGGGTGCACAATGCGTTACAATCGCAGGCAGAGGGGCCGCGTGAGGTGGCGCACCACGTGAGCGCTATACTGATGTGAAACCCGCCTGCCATCAAGCGCTGAAGCACCACTGGCTGTTTTCGTTGCTATGCATTTTGCAAATGCATAGCATTTTTTACGTACAATCAGTTGTTTGCACTATGTCCACACGGCATGGATCTTAAGGGCTGGAAACAATAAAGGCAGATAACATTGGGCAAACAACAATGACAACAGCAACTACGACTAAATCACGAATACATGTTTTGAAACCAGGAACATGTTGCTTGGTTAAGGTAGGTTTTCAGGCTTGCGCGCATCACTGAAGGCAGTCTTGGAATGTGAGTGGTGCTATGAGCGGCGCATCAACGAGAGACGCTAAACAGTCCTGGTGCAATAGAGCGCAACATTGCAGCGGATTTGAAGAACAAACCGCACTGGGCGTGGCACAGAATCATTACAAGCATCGACGTCGAGCATCGAGCGGGCTTCGAGCAGGCATCGAGCGCTCGTAGCGCTGATTGCAAACGATGACACGTAAACGCTGATTAGCTGTGTCTTTTGTTTTCTTTTTTAAGGAAATGTCTTTCTTTGCGAGTCACCGCCACTTTTCTGCATGGGATATGTCTGTATCCAACCTATAGCCTCTTGCGTGGGCTGATCGCGGAACAATGCTGCCTAAAAAATTCACCGTTTCGCTCTTTGACTGTAATAGCAAGGTCTAGCGTTGGGGGTGAACTTTTCGCACGGTGTTCTAAGCGTGCGCGGCTATGACACAGATGGCGGTGCCGAAAACTTCTGACATCCGTAACGCCATCAACGCGCCATGTAGGGCTTGTAATAGCATAGCACGCGCGGTGCAGCGCGGCCCGTAAAGAACGGCGCCAGTTAAATTACACACTTTTGAAATAGTGGGCACTTATAAGGTTTCATCGCCTTTTAACAGTGAGAAGATTCAGAATGAAAGACACAGTGTGAATGAAAGTTTTCGCGACCATTGCTTGCACACTGTAGTAGTACAAAAAAATTAAAGTCATTTAGTCAAGAAGATATACATCACCTCAGCTAAATGGTAAAGCATCTATCTCGCATCTATAGCATAGGTAAACATGTGGCATACTTGTACAGTCATATACAACATTACGGCGACGGCTAAAACTCAGCTGCAGTGTCCGTATAAGATTGCTATCGCAATAAAACTTGGGCCGATCCTGAAGGAAGTACCCAGCGGTCGCGATAGTGCAGTCTCTGACAACATTTTTGCTCCCCTCCCTCTACGAATGAGGCAATCGAGTGCCGCGCTCCACGGCTCCTCCTTCGCGCACCTGGAGAGGATCTGCAGAGCACGGGAGAAATTCCAGTACATAACGGGTGCGACGTGGCCGAAGACAGGCGCTCGCTCGCTCGCTTTTGAATTGCGATTTCGTGAACGAAGGAATCGCTGACTGAATCACAGGGTCCCCAAAGGATTGCGTTCGACGTACCGGAAGAGGAAATTGAAAGCCGATTCAAGCTCATGTGGTCGTCGATCTAGCGTGGTCGCTTCAGCGCGGCTCTAAATAAATTATACGTTTCATATACCCCATTCTAACTCTCAACCAACTCAGGGAGACATTCACCTTGATTTATATCAACCAGAGCGTAAATCACCTTCCAAATTTTTTTCGTGCTGTGTAGGCTAACTAGATGATATTTTGTCCACATGCAGGTCAAAGATGGCGTTATAACTTGTTTTAAAGCGTCATAAGTGGCCAAATCTAGTCACGTTGTGTCTGAAAGACCTGCGTATGTTCATGATCATCAGGACCACGTGTTATTTTTGAAACCATTCTGCTTTAAATGCTCACTCGTCGACAAGTAAAATAAATATTCGTTGTCGATAAAATTATTCAAACGGGCTGATTCGGCTTCAGTTCACAGAACAGCCATGCCTGGTTTCCTGGGGTTCATTCCTGTGCGGTGTCAACTTTCCATCTGAATGAACGCTATATTTCTCGCGTTTCGTCATTTCTACATAAAACGTACTCCAGGCTCTGACTGAAGCTGCTGAGTCAATGAGTTACTAGAACACAAAAGTAGTTATTGTTTTAATTGGATCAGAGGTTTCCAAATAAGTACAAATTTGTACTTTATGCGTGTTCAGAGTGGACGAAATCGGTTGGGCAAAAAAAGCTTGTGGAATGACGAGGCACTGGCCAGAGCATTTCGCACTGCCCAGTTACCTACCTGTGCCGCTTGGATGAAGAAGTACTGTCCTTCAGTGAAGAACGGGATCAAGGATACTCTGGCCTGTTTGGTGACATCCCACTTCGCGTGATTCAAGACGTTCCTGTACATCTGAAGGAAAAAAAGAAAAAAAAATGTTACTTGAATAATTCACTGGATCTACAATTTCATGCTCCACATTATTGCACAGAATAGTCGTACGCTGCCCAACAGCGGCTTTAGGCTATTTGAGCCTCTCACTCCTGCCCTCCAGATTACGAATGACATGTTTGAGCAAGCGACTGAACGCCCCGATTAAGCTGCACTCTCATAGAGACACAAACATATCAATTTTACAAACATTAGAGCACTGCTTCATGAAAGTGTCCATATAAGTCACCTGCATATTTGCATGATCTTGATAACAAAGCAGTGTTATACCTTTTGTTTCTCCTGCGAAAATCAATAGATGTAATCACTATAATGTTTGAGCTTGGCACACGCGTCGTATCGCTGTCCCAGTCACCAATCCCGAGAAGGAACGGCCAAGTAGCTTTAAGCAACGCGGTTTGTTCCACAAACTCATTGTCAAAATAATCGTATCAGATTCGTCCTCACGCGAAGATGCATGGCGTACTTCTGGTGCGAGCCGCGCAAAAGCATGCGGCAAGCTTTGAGAATTCGCGAAGCATCCTCATTGCATGAAACACCATGTCTGAACTTTCGTGCTCCCTTAGAGACGGACCGAAGCATCCCACAAGCAGAATAAAAAAAAAGCTTTGTTAATTTATTTGGCGTGCATCAAACTAACAGAGGCAAGGCACAGATAATGCGGAGGGTCTGTGATAGTCGCCTAATAGTACCAAATTGTCTGTCAGCTGAGGCATCTCGGGGTGTCTCTAAACCCAAGAGTTCTCACGAAAACCGTTGAGATAACAAAAACAGCGTCCAGGACGGGCACAGAGAGCAAAAAAAGCAGCAATAGGAGGGTGTGCTTCCTCTCAACTGCAATTTATTCAAGAAACGTGGAATATAAACATTGAAAAATGCCACGTGGTGAACAGATGAGAGACAGCATAGCATAAAAAATTGAAATGAAAAAGGCATGAGTGGGGGGAATACAAACAGGAATTTATACATGAATTCTCGTTAGTCTTGTCCCCACTCATGCGGTCCCATGCACAACCAGGTTAGGAGGCGCGATAATATTCGAGTTCACGTGGTAGAGATATCGACGGTTGGCTTATACAATCATATTGAATTTGACACCGTCCTGTCTTTTACTTTTCTTTGCCTGCGTCCCCGGCACTGTCTTATAATTTTGCTATCACAGCAGGTTGCCCTGCCGTCCTTAATTTTGCTTTGAGATAATGCCCGGAACTTTGCTGCAGAAGTAAGATGCAAGCGTTAGCGAAAGTCCGCAGCACCATTCACTTCCAGTCAAGAGTTGAATAGGTTAGGTATGGCTTCGCGTTCCCACTAAAGCGGGCAGACTTAGACAAGCCAGGTAGGCGATGATGTTATTTTAAATGCGTAAGCATTGCTATGCTTACCCAATGAGTAAAACCGTCCTTCCGTCCGCCCCGTAAGACGAAGGCTTTCAAGATAGCGCCGGAGCAGCGAGCGAATTCACCCCTTTCGAGCTGCCCGTTACTTCAACACCAACGACGCGGCGAGAACACAGCACCCACGAAGCTCTCAGCACGCGCCGCACTCTTGCCGATTCGCAGATCATTTTCAATATACGGCCGGCGCGGCCGCACCATACGCAGCCGTCGCCGGGGTAGGTTTGGTCGGGGCTTATAATGCTTCGACGCGGGTGAATAGTTTTGTTGCAACGAGAGTCTGTGGGTGTAATCAAGAAAAAAAAACTGGGTCCCTATAACGCAAAATTATTCTAATATGTTTTTATTCCAATCTCCTGACGCCAAATTTGCGTAACCGCCGACGCAAGCAGCAGGCGGTCACCCATAGGGTTGTCTCGACAGACCGATCAAACGCTCTCCTCGTTCATAGGAGGTCACTTTTCTTTACTTGCAAAACGAATAACATTGTCTACACTGAGCAGCTTGCCTTATCTAATTGGCTCACAAGAGGTGAGGAGCACGCTCAAGTGGAGAGGGATTGCATGGGTCCAAGCCACTGCACTGAAGTTCGATAACCGGATGAAGAAGGTGCTGCCGGCGTCTGCGATTTGTCCGCTTTCCCTTGCTTAGCTTACGGTGGTTCGTTGACAATCGCGGCGCCATCCAATGGAAGCTTAAAGATTACACTAAAACGGATCCTTAGCAAAGAATAGTTGGCAGAACAAGGTCGTAAACGTGCCGAAAGTGTTGGAAAACATTACAAGGCCACGCAAAAAAGCTTTATTAGATTCAAATAAACCCCTGCTCTCCGGCAGGTGTGAGTAGCCAGTGCCTAAGCGATCGGCGGCAGTCATTTATTATTTCTTTTGGAACGGGGCAGCCTGCGGCTATTCAGAAGAAAATTCAGTTTTGTTCGGCATATTAATGCATCTTTATTGCGTACACGTCACTTTGACGCGGTGAGTTTTTGTGCTTTTGTGACGTCGCGTGACAGGCAGGTGAAGTAGGTGCAGCCCGAAAGCTTTTGACCAATAGCCGAAGGCTAATGGCGTAAAGACAGTCGAATCAGAAATAACGATTTTTCTTTTGTTCAGCCCAATCATGAATAATCAGTGTGTACATGTCATATCAGATGGGGAGCTATCACGGTTTTCGTGACGTCGCGTGACAGATAGGTGAAGTGGGGGTGGTCCAAAAATATTTTTCACCAATCGCGGAGGGCTGATTGCATCATTGGAATCCAAAAGTTTGGAATAGGTTTACGTTACAGTGCCCCTGGGTCTGCTGTGAAAAAAAAAAAAGAGTTCAACGACTCAAAAAGTGGGGCGCAATTCAGAGCGTCATGAGAAAAACATTCTCATTACTTAAGGCGCACTACTCCTGACATAATTTACAGTAGTACGATAGAAGAACTTACATATTTGCCAAGCGTAAAGGCGATCCAGTTGCTTTTAGTCATTCGTGGTTTAGGTATCCAGGCAAGTGAAGATTTTACAGATTATGGAAAATTATGCGATTATGTGATGAAAATGCGGAAATTACTGATGTGGCCATCACTATCGCCATTCGTGAAGTACTGTGCAGTGATGGCTTAAGTATGACACCACCTAGAAATAGTGATTGCCTCATTTTTTAAACCTTTGTTGCATTTACAGCGCTTTAGGGGAAACCTTAAAATACCAAGAAAAGCAAATACAGAAAGACAGCAGGACAACTGTCTTGTCTTCTTTTCTGAACATTTTTTGTTCCTCAATAAAGGAACAATAAAGAAAATTAGGCCATCTTCATTGATCACCAGGATAACCGTCTAGAATTATATCATGTTTTCTGTATGGCAATATATTTTGTTGCGTGGAATACTGCCGCCGATAGTACCGCTGCTGCTCCTTAATTTGAGCGACTCTTTCCATAACGGACGAGTCCCAAGTAACATCGCTCTATGAGAATCGGCCAATGCTGATGTAATATAGAGGTACCGTAGTCCACAAAAGGTGGCCGTACGCAGATTTCCACTTTCAACATTTTCTCGCCGACACAAGCTCTGTTCCTGCTACGAAGGAAGGGCACATTATTACATAAAGCCTAATCTTTCAAGTTGGTTGAACCTAGTACTTCCTTTAGCGTGTCTGTAACCACTAAACATGCATCAAATATATTTTTGACCTATCCCAGCCCTCTGTCATTCGTCGTAAACATTTACAGCGCAAGCTGTTATGGGCTCATTCCAACAGCCGTTTCGGTTGGTGATTGTGTCCCCCGCCGGTGTCCGGTGTCCGTAGCAGCTGCCGCCAAGATTGAGAAAGAAATGCCCAGTTCCCGCCGGCATCGAACCAGGGCCCGCTTGCGTGGGAGTGAGCTACTCTACCACTGAGCCACGCCAGCGCTTGCTAGTATGCGGCGCCAAAATGCCGTACAAACGCGTCTTAGCGCTCGACGGAAGAATCGATGAAAACCTCCCTATTCTGAACAGTAGTGCCACCCTTTGATCTTTGTCGCCACTCCTTCGACCACGTCATTGTCCTGTTTTTTTTTCTTTCTCCGCGCCACTGCTTCCCGCCCGCGAATTTTTATACCAGTATTTTTTTAGCTGTGCCTGTGCAAGACATGAACCATACTATGAGGTTACACAGCGGATCACTGGAGTATATTAAAATATATACACTAAAACTAAAAAAAAACTATCATGTATATCATTGCTTATTTTTGTTAAGTGTTTTTTTTAAGCCACGCATTCAAAATTAGCCCATGAATTGCCCGCACTGCTTAAATTTTCTGTGTTCTGCAGCGGTGGCGTAGAGGTAGAACACCCGCCTCGCGTGCAAGAGGTCCATGGTTCGAATCCCGGTGCCGGCAATTTTCCACCAGATTAAAAATAAAGAAATCCGCGTGTTGATAAAATTGCATAAACAGGCCTGGAGTGTGGCCTGATCCCGGTGACAAGAACCGGTAAAGCACTCCCTCACTAGAGCAGGATTGGCCACCCTGGTGCAGTACTTGGCCACAACCTCCTATATGAACACAACAATCGAACCCCGGCCCTTAGACCCTAGCAGCTGCGAATCAACTGATCACGGCGGCGGTCAGACCTGCGACGCAGCAGAGGGTGCAAAGTGTGGCATAGGCACTAGGAATAGCAGGGGAGAGTTACTAGTAGAGTTTGCGGAACAGAATAATATGCGGATAATGAATACCTTCTTCCGCAAGCGGGACAGCCGAAAGTGGACGTGGAGGAGCCCGAACTGCGAGACTAGAAATGAAATAGACCTCATACTCTGCGCTTACCCTGGCATCATACAAGATGTGGACGTGCTCGGCAAGGTGCGCTGCAGTGACCACAGGATGGTAAGAACTCGAATTAGCCTAGACGTGAGGAGGGAACGCAAGAAACTGGTACATAAGAAGCCGATCAATGAGTTAGCGGTAAGAGGGAAAATAGAAGAATTCCAGATCAAGCTACAGAACAGGTATTCGGCTTTAACTCAGGGAAGAGGACCTTAGTGTTGAAGCAATTAACGACAATCTTGTGCGCATCATTATGGAGTGTGCAATGGAAGTCGGTGGCAACTTCGTTAGGCAGGATACCAGTAAACTATCGCAGGAGACGAAAGATCTGATCAAGAAACGCCAATGTATGAAAGCCTCTAACGCTATAGCTAGAATAGAACTGGTAGCACGTTCGAAGTTAATCAACAAGCGTAAGACAGCTGACATAAGCAAGTATAATATGGATAGAATTGAACATGCTCTCAGGAACGGAGGAAGCCTAAAAACAGTGAAGAACAAACTAGGAATCGGCAAGAATCAGATGTATGCGTTAAGAGACAAAGCCGGTAATTTCATTACTAATATGGATGAGATAGTTCAAGTGGCTGAGGAGTTCTATAGAGATTTATACAGTACCAGTGGCATCCACGACGATAATAGAAGAGAAAATAGTCTACAGGAATTCAAAATCCCACAGGTAACGCCGGAATAAGTAAAGAAAGCCTTGGGAGATATGCAAAGTGGGAAGGCAGCTGGGGAGGATCAGATAACAGCAGATTTAATGAAGGATGGTGGGCAGATTGTTCTAGAGAAACTGGCCACCCTGTATATGCAATGCCTCATGACCTCGAGCGTACAGGAATCTTGGAAGAACGCTAACATAATCCTAATCCATAAGAAAGGGGACGCCGAAGAATTGAAAAATTATAGACCGATCAGCTTACTGTCCGTTGCCTACAAACTATTCACTAAGGTAATCGCAAATAGAATCAGGAGCACCTTAGACTTCTGTCATGCAAAGGACCAGGCAGGATTCCGTAAAGGCTACTCAACAATAGATCATATTCACACTATCAATCAGGTGATAGAGAAATGTGCGGAATATAACCAACCCTTATATGTAGGTTTCATTGATTACGAGAGAGCGTTTGATTCTGTCGAAACCTCAGCAGTCATGGAGGCATTGCGGAAACAGAGCGTAGACGAGCCGTACGTAAAAATACTGAAAGATATATATAGCGGCTCCACAGCCACCGTAGTCCTCCATAAAGAAAGCAACGAAATCCCAATAAAGAAAGGCGTCAGGCAGGGACATACGATCTCTCCAATGCTATTCACAGCGTGTTTACAGGAGGTGTTCAGAAACGTGGATTGGGAAGAATTGGGGATAAAATTTAATGGAGAATATCTTGGTAACTTGCGATTTACTGATGATTTTGCCTTGCTTAGTAACTCAGGAGACCAATTGCAATGAATGCTCACTGACCTGGAGAGGCAAAGCAGAAGAGTGGGTCTAAAAATTAATCTGCAGAAAACTAAAGAAATGTTTAACAGTCTCGGAAGAGAACAGCAATTTACAATAGGTAGCGAGGCACTGGAAGTGGTAAGGGAATACATCTAGTTAGGGCAGGTAGTGACGGCGGATCCGGATCATGAGACGGAAATAATCAGAAGTATAAGAATGGGCTGGAGTGCGTTTGGCAGGCATTCCCAGATCATGAGCAGCAGGTTGTCATTATCCCTCAAGAGAAAAGTGTATAACAGCTGTGTCTTATCAGTACGCACCTACAGGGCAGAAACCTGGAGGCTTACGAAAAGGGTTCTACTCAAATTGAGGGTGACGGAACGTGCTATGGAAAGAACAATAATAGGTGTAACGTTAAAGGAGTACTGACACAAAAATTTGAATTCGAGATAACTTGTGAGATCGATTTAGTGGGTCACACAGACATCGTGTGTAAAATATCAGCGGCGAATATCGCTTAGAACATATTTAAAATCAATTTTAAAGTGCGTGCGCGCAGCCAACCGTAAAACAGAGCACCTCGCGACACTGACATCACCCGGGTCTGTAAATAGCCAGGAAAACGCTACGTCATGTGGCTACGTTGTGGCTAATTTTCGTTGGCTGCCATGCGGCTTTACACGTGCTCTTTACACGTGCTCGCAGTCGCCGGCCGCAATATCCGAGTCGCTGCTCTCCAGTGGGTCAAATTAAAAGTGATTGGCCTCTTCTAATACGGCGGCGACTCCCACATGCAGGAAATCGTCGCCGCTGGACGACAAAAACGAGGACGACGATGATGGCGAGGACATGGCAAACCACGTGCAGGCGTAGCAGACGACTAGCAACACGAAGCTCGCGTGCCGGCGCGCCGCACGCTGGCTGCGCGGCAGAGCATACGTCATGGCTTTTTGCGAACACGTGACCACTTTGTTTTCACTCCCGGTGGACCGTTTCGTTGCTCTCTGAAACCGAAACTTGGACTGGTCGCTACAAAAAAGACTGCAGATAATTACCTGTCGCGCTCTGAAGTAAATGAGGTCTCGTGCCGTGATTACTGGGTCATTAACTACTTATTAAAGGAGAAAAACCCACATGGATTTTTTTTGTGTCAGTACTCCTTTAAGGGATAAGAAAACAGCAGATTGGATGAGGGAACAAACGCGAGTTAATGACATCTTAGTTGAAATCAAGAAAATGAAATGGGCATGGGCAGGAGCTGTAATAAGGAGGGAAGATGACAGATGGTCATTAAGTGTTACGGACTGGATTCCAAGGGAAGGAAAGCGTAGCAGGGGGCGGCAGAAAGTTAGGTGGGCGGATGAGATTAACAAGTTTGCAGGGACGGCATGGCCACAATTAGTACATGACCGGTGTTGTTGGAGAAGTATGGGAGAGGCCTTTGCCCTGCAGTGGGCGTAACCAGGCTGCTGCTGCTGATGATGATGATGACGATGATGATGGTGATGATGATGTACTGTACTCATCCGAGTCATAGATGGCGAAAGCGGAGTGTTCATGTAAAGCAAGCCGCTGAACGAAAGCCATTTTCAGAGCACTTATGCTACTTAATCTCGGAGCCTATTTTCGAAAAATTCGCCAGCACGGCCTTTCGGAGGTTCACCACGGTGGTATCAGTGTCATAATGCCCTCAATTTCTCACTAACGCTCCAAACAAGGGAAACAACAGTCTCAGGCATTCATTCTTCCACCACGCCCGGCGGGCGCTGGCCCGAATAGCATGCCGTGCGCAACGGGCCAGCCCCGTGGGAGAGTGACATCCATAGAGAACTGAGGAGGAAAGTACGCCCGAGGAGGGAAGTGTCGCAATTTTCTAGACTGGAGAGGCTTTACACCCGACGTGACATGCGCGCCGCGTAGCGCCATTGCGTGCACATTTTGCACTGCAGTTGCATATGATAACACCAGATAGAATGCCATGTATTAGATACACCGGTAGCGGTAAAAGGCAGATAAAGAAGGTCTGAGGAAAAGATGAGAGGAGATTTATACAAAATTGCCAGAAAAAAGCCTGATTAAATCAAGATGGCTAGGTGCCAGTGAATCATCATGAACACGATTAGCATCGTATCGAGCCACTTGTCATACGAAGCTGACTAGGTGACTATGGCACCACCACCTTTGCGAGGGCAAGGGCAATATGAGGGTCGCAGTATTTATTAGGATGAGTTGTCATTGGTTGCTTCTCTCTGTACAAAAGCAAAGGAGCGGAGGCACCGAAAATGAAGAACACGTGAGTACAAGGAACAGTGCGTTTAGGGGACTATGCATGATTCAGCGTAACACACCCGTAGCGCGCTGTGTATTTAAAAGTATTTCCAAGCTGCAGATAACAATGCACGTATCTTAAACGCTGCGCCTCTCTACCTCAAACCCTCGCCTGCAGTGTAAAAAGGAGTTACGTGGCCACTGGCAAAAAAAAATTATACTTTTATGATGTTTTGCCCTGGCATTGCTTATTGGCCGCAGTGTTGGGCCAGTGGTGAGAGGCAACCAAAGCTCGAGTAACGTTGACAACACGAGTGCCTATTAGTTAGGTCACACTGCCGCATGCGATGCAATTAGCATCATCATAAGGCAATGCTTGAAGCTATCTTGGAAAGAACGAAACAAATATACCTTAGAAGCATAAATGGTGGCTAGATAAAGATTTTTTCATGTACCAGAAGCAGAAATAGGCTGATATAGGTGCAAAGCAACGACACAGATATATGCATTTTTCCGCGCTGTGAAAGTAGTGCTAAACTACTACCTATCCCATAATTGCTGCGCTGACACCCGGAAGGTGTGGCCCTGATGCGCGGGAAGAAATGGGCATTTGCCTATAAATCAGCTCTCGATCTATTCAGCACTGCAGTTGTTTTTTTTAAACACACGGGTCGATTTTTCACTATACACCAACGACCTGCCAGCGTTTCAGAATTCTTCAAATACCTTATATCACGGGGGAAAGTAAAAAAAACAACAACATAGGTTTCATTACACATAGTGACTTATTACTCTCATCTTACTGAACCAGAAACAGCCGAACGCAAAATGTTTATTACACAGACGCCTGCATGTTCGTTACGCGACCTTAAAAATTAGATGTACAAGACTCTTCAAAATCATCTCTTTGAAATCTTTTGACCACTCCGCATTTCACTGCCTTTTAACATAATGTTGTAAATTGTGCACTATTACAGTACGCACGTAACCGAAATAAGTGTTCGCCTCAAGAAAAGGGCAATACATATCACCTCCAGAAACATAATAATCAAGTTGAGCAATTTTCAGGAAAGTCATATATTTTCATTTTCTAAAATATTTTTTTACGATAGCATATAGAAGCGAAATAAATTGAACTAGCAGTCCTATTCATCTCCTTGTAACACGTAGCAGTTATGGCTGGTGACATTGCACTGAAAGCGTCAGGCTTTCAGTAGAAAGGCTTTAGTTCTTTGCCGTTTAGTTGCCTTTTACTTTAATATATTTGGAGTATTTTACATGTGAGATGATAGCCTGTGGTATAAGCACTTATTTTACCCTCTCTATAATGCCTAAAATGGATTAGGGCAATACATACTCCGTCAATATAATATAATTCTTGAATTTTCATCTATTTGCATACATATGCGGGGTTCAAGAACACTCAGAATAAGGTTGTAGGCTGTATATGAGCTCTTTGCATTGCTCTAGTAACTCCCCTTGCCCTATATCTTCAGACAATTACCTAACTCCTGCAAAACCATCTAATACTAGAAGTTACCATCACCTAAGCACCGCACCTTATTTTGCCCGTACGGACACTTTCCAATACAGTTTATTGCCCTGTGTAATCGAATACTGGAATTCCTTGCCTGGTCCCTACTCGTTCTCTTCCTTTGAACTTATTCTTGCCGGCCATTGAATATTTTTTGTTTGTATTGATTTGTATTGTTCGTATTGCCTGTATTATTTATTATTTGTCATTGCTCTGCCATTCACACCCACTCCTGCAATAGCCCCATCGGGCTCCAATATGTACAAATAAATAAATAAGTAAATAAATAAATAAGTATTTGTGATAGCAAGCAAGATGCAGAAATACAAAGGACAATGGGATGAAAAGGTAAGACATAACGCTAAAAATAAGGAAAAAAAGAAAGCGGTGTGGACTAAAGAAAGAATGGGGGTAGCCGAAAGTATAGTTGAGATCATAAGGAAGACACCGAGTGGGAAAGGCCATATGATGCATATGGTGGATAAGCAGTCGTCTATTAGAGTTTCAAAGCGGTTTTCAAATTATGTGAAGCGCAGTCGAAAATGAAGAAGGAAGATGGCGGAAAAATTTTGAGCAGAGGATTGTGTTAGCTAGTCAGTGCCCACCAACCTTCGAAGCCAGTTTTCCACTAACTTGGTAAGATTGGTAAGATTAACTTGGTAAGTTACCTGCGAAATCTGGTTGTTAATCTCCTTGTCAATGTGATTTCCGCACATATACATTTTATTTTGCATTAAGAAAATAGTGCGCGCATTTGGTAGTGTAGGTTTCTTTCCAAGCTCGTTTTAAAATGTTTATGTAACAAAGTGACTGCAGTCGATGAAATGATGCCAACGTGGAAGTTATGCTAACAGGAATGCCTCCTGCTTGAAGTCCATATTCACAGAAAGATGTCAGCACATTTATTTACTGTTGTCCAAAATTCATTCGCAAATAGAGCAAGGTGCCTAAATAACACGAAACTTTATTCCAGTTGTAAGGGCGTTGGGTGCCGGACCTCTCTTACAGGACTAACAACGTGGCGCTTCACGACGCCAATGTAAGAAAATCTGGAGCATGTTACAGCCCTGAAAACGTGAACGCGAAATCCTCCTGCACACTTGGCAACGCGCCGTCAAGCATCGTCACGTTGCTGCTTTCCCAGTTCGGCTTCTTCAGATCGGTTTCGACGCTTAGCTGCGGCTTCATGTGCTCGTGTAGCGCGGTCCGACACGCGGTAACGACATTTCTCTTCGACTTTAGGTTGCATCCTCTGTACAGGGGATTCAAACGTATGCTGTTATGTGTGTCGTATGGGTGATTTGAATTAGTGTACGCACTGTTCGCTTCACTTTGCGAAGCGCTTGCAGCCTCAGCCTTACGGCGGTATGAGTAATTGCATGTTTTGCTTGCTTTTGGGAGTGTCAGCCATTGCTTACGGGGTATGAGCCATTGTGAAGGTCACGTGTGTGTTTCTTTCTTGTTCCAGTCGACTAGGCTCCGCGTTACTGTACGTTGTATGCCTGATTCCTTTGAGTGTAGGCACTGTACGCTTCACTTTGAAGAGTGCTTGTAGCCTCTGCATTACAGGAGGAATGAGCCACTGCATTTTTTGCTTGCTTAGGGAGGTACGAGTGACTGATGATGATGATGATAGTTTTTGTACCATTGGACCCGACGGCGCGTTCCTCGCGAGTTGACTATGACTCACTTAAGGCTTTCACCGTAACAGTAAATAAATCTTCTTTGGATGCCATCTACTGGCGTAGCACCACCACACTTACGTGTTTACACGTTATTTCCAGTGAAGCGGGCACATACGCGAATAATGTAGGCGTTTGCCCCCTCCCCCCAAAAATATCGCCCAGACGAATGACCACTGGTTGCCCTGAATATGGGCTATTCTCGATAAATATAAGTATTCACAAGCATGTCACGAGAGTCCTCTCAGCGCCAGGTGCGTGTCCGCTTGCGTCCAGATTTGCCCATTCTGTATTTTGTTTGGTGCTGCATAAGCTTAGAAATACATATTTCACTCAGAATTTCGCACATATCGACAGCACAGCTAGAGGTATTAATGAAAAAATCACGTTAGCATTACTTCATTAAAAGGACCAGGACACCAGTTTAGAAAAACAACTAATTTTCCGTCAAAATCCGTCCCCTAAATTAAGTAAATAAAAAATACGTTAATAATCTAAGTATGGATAATTCAATAATGAAAAAAAATATTCCTGGTGCTGTACGTCACTGCTCACAGAATGCGATTGGTTGTTTTGTCGCACATTTAGTGTATTATTTTTAAGAGCTTGGCTAACGCTAGCTGGAACACCCTGTACACTTTCCACGTGCCTTGTATAAAGTGCAATTTGCGCACAACTCTTGCAGGACGGCCAAGCATCCAACAGAGGCAATGGCTGTTCAGATCCCCGTTGCACTTGCACCTATAAATTTATCCAGGGCACAGAACGTTGTTTCGACGCAACTTGCACGGCAGCACTGTGTCACCGCACCAAATTGGTTGACAGCGAGCGACCTATTTCTGTTCCTATCTCTTGTCCGATCGTCGGAGCCATTCAGCCGGTTTGGAACACAAGCTCGCATGCACGCCTTTTGATTCCCGACATCTTACCGCGTAAGCCATTGGCACGGCGACGGTGTCGATGAAGATTTGCGTAGCGCCGGTCTTGTTCTTGCTATTCTGCAAGGAGGAGTGCAAGAGCTTCGGTTTATTCAAGAATGCTGTCATGTTACATTCAGCACACGAAAAACCCTGGCAAGCACTTATCGACAAAATGGTGCAGGTTTGTCATGTAATAATTGGTTTCGTGTTGGCACTGCGAAAACACGCGAAGAGAAAGAAGAAGCGAGACGGCGCTGTGCCCCCTCCCGTCTTCCTGTATTTTGTGCTGCTTGAGCTTTTCAATTATCATGATTTACAAACCATCCTGGTCAGCATCGTTTTTGGGATCGTATCAAATAAATACCAGCGGTCTGTAGCTGTTCTATGTGCATCCAGTGGTGTGCTGGTTCCAAATGGGACACGTGCTCTAATGATTCCTGTCGATGAAGCAGGATGCTGCGACAAGTCTCACGCGGTGCAGTATGGTAGAGAAAGGCTTTGATGCTGCGAAGTGAAGCTGCCTTTTGCCATGAGATCAGACTATATAGCGCACATGAACGCGTTCACATTGCCACAGCAGCTACTCAGTGGCCGTGACGTTCTGCCACTCTTCACGAGGTCGTGGGATCGATTCCAGGCCGCGTAGGTCGCATTACAGTACAGGCGCAACACACCAAACGCGGCGCTATTCTGGTGACCTCGAGGAAAATATGGCTGTGGAAGGTGAGTTGCACGAACTGCTTCACTTGTTATTCGGTAGTGGTTCCGCGAGCTCACAGATGAGTGCAGATTTAAAGCGAAGCTTTGTTTCCGCCAAACCTACCAAAGTTTTACGCACGTAAGTGCGAGCGAGTAACGTTTCTCATCAGACAAGATTACATAGCCTTAACTGCAGACCAGCATAGTAAAGCCAGCCAGCGCGTCCATCTTGTGCGTAATAAAACTGTAAACACGCAAAGCCTGTGCATATAACGCACGATCTCTCAAGGACACAGATATTTATGGAATGTGGCGCAATACTCGACAGCTTGGGCCCTATAACGTAAAACTATTACAATATGTTTTCATTCGAATCTCCTGACGTCAAACTTGCATATCCGCTGACGCAAACATCGGGAGGTCACCCGCGGGGTTGTCTGAACTACTGAACAAACCAATCAACCGCTGTCCTCGTTCATAGGAGGTCGCTTTTGTTTTCTTGAGAAAGGAATGACGTTGCCTGCACTGGGCGGCTTGTCTTGTCATGCATAATCAGTGCGAACACGTCATATCAGATTGAAAGCTACTGCGGTTTTTGGGACGTCGCGTGACAGACAGGTGTAGGGGGGGTGGTCCAAAAAAGCTTTTGACCAATCGCGGAGGACTGATTGCTGAATTGGAATGGGAAAGTTCGGAATAATTTTACGTTATAGCGCCCCTTATTTGAGTTCCCTGCAATAGGGCTGCTGGTTCTTTGATCAACCGGGTATTGTGATGATTCGGCCTCATAAATAATGGCATATCTAGACACAATGTAGAGCGAGCGAGTGCACTTCTGTGCTGTGCAATAAGGAATACATGACACACACCCCTCATCACAATAGCACAGGGTATTCGACGACTTCTTTGGCCTTGTTATATTTTGTCTGCCCCATTCCTTGAACCCTGCGTTCGTGCCAATAGTTATATCTCTATTCTTGGCCCATACGGTCAATGTGTATGGTTAAGTACCGCTGTGTCTTTAATACCTCTTTATCTTTATACCTCCTTAATACCTCCTTACACTTCTTTCCTCAGCAGGCATCATAACGTATTACATTCACAATCCTGACGCAGTCGGCTAACAGCTGCAGGCCGCAAGGTTGTGCTTGTAGCCTCCGCAACCTCAGTAACCCAAACAAGCATCGCGTCGCTTAGACCCAAGATTATCTTTGATGTGTCTGTTTCTTAAAGTTTTTTTTTGCCTACATATGCCGCAAACTCGCTGTCAGTCAGATATAAATAAAAGATATCAACTGATACATAAAATTTGTCCACTTTGAATGCTGTAACGGATTCAGTTTATGGAACTGCGACATCTGTTCTTGTTGCAGAGCTATGAAATTTCAAATTTCGTGCTTCTATATTTTTCGGTGAGAATTTGTTTCAAAACATCCATGCCCTAAATCCAGATTCCAATTCCGACAGTCACTAGACTTTAGCTTTCTCTCTCAAATGCAACAGATTTCAATAAATCGGCGATGCTCTCATCTAAGAAAAGTGTTTCTGCGTTTTACATGCATTTGAATAAGCATGCATAGGAGTTGGGCTCAATCAAAAGCTTCCTCTTAACGCAATGTTCAGGGTCTATCACGCAACTTGAACAATCATTTTAAAACGTAGTGGTTAGCCGCAGATGAAAGAAAGCAACGGCATATGGTTTGCCGTCATTTGGTGCTCCCAAGATCATTTTTTTATATTTCGGCTAATTAGGTATTTAGCAAGACGAAGTATGCAAAATGTTTAATATTCACTTAAGGGCCAAGCGCGTTTCGTTGCGTTGTAGAGGGGATTCAGAAATGTGTGGTTCATGTTTTTGTACACGCTGCGTTGTGATTTTTTGCGGTGCTTAAAGAAAGCTCACGAAATATCAAATAAAACCACGTGATTACTAATTAATAAATAATTTGTCTTCATTAATGAACTTCTCAAATACTACAATTGGATGAAAAGTGTCACAGAAAGTTTTAGGGCAACACGAAAAACTCCCGATACAACATTTTGTTGCTCAAAACGTGCTACAAAAGTGTTATTTTGCGCCTAATCGCGGGCTTCATTCATGCTCGGAAGAACACAGTTATGTACCACATATGAGCAACGGAATGTTGTCTCGGGAGCTTTTTCGTCTTGCTCAACAATTTTCTCATTGACACTTATAATCGAATTATAACCTATGAGAACTTAAGTAATTATTAGGACTAATTATTTAATTAAGCGGAATACAAGAAATTTTCTGAGTATGTCCAAGTGACGGCAAACACGATTACATCGATTCTGTCCAGCTACGTGAAGTTTTAATATTCTTAAATTTGTTTATTTCTAAAATAAAATCTGCCACCAAATTCGCCAAAGATCATTACAGAACATGCCAAAGTACCTTGGTATTCATGACGTCACACTGACATGTGGCACCATGTCTACAGCTCAAAACTCAAAAATGGAACTGCCGGCCATTAAATTCTTCGCGAGGAATAAACAAATTTCTGCCACATACGTACGTATGTGCAAACAGTCTTGAAATAATACTTTGCACCCCGGAAATTTCTTGTGTCACTCCTATTAGGCGGTGTTTCATTTTTTAGATCATTCAGAATTTTCTAATATCATATGTGGCCGGTAGCGTAATCGGAATTCTTCAGCTGGATTACTATGAAGGCGTGCATTACACGCATGAAATAATCAAAATGCACAATACACTAATAAACATGTATTTACTAATTAAGGTTTCAATAACTACTTTATTAAGTTAGTATTGCAATTTACGAATTAAAGCTGGTGAGGTTGAGGGTTACTCCCTCGGAATGAACAGTAACGAACTCTGGGTTTCGAGGCATATCTCGAAACACCGAGTTGCGGTAAATGCGCCTTGCGATAAAAATGCACTATTGGTCAACTTTCTTTTTTAACAAAGCGCTGTTTAATGTATTTGTGGCATTGCTGAGTGACGTACTCCAACACAAAATACCAGCATTCGCTGGCTCGTCGCTTTGGAAAACCTACCGCAGTTGTTTAGTGACTATGCTAGGGTGTTGGCACGCTAAGCACGAGGTCGCCGGATCGAATCCTGGCCACGGCGGCCGTGTTTTGATGGGGGCGAAATGCGAAAATAGCCATGTACTTAGGTTTAGGTGCGCGTTAAAGAACCGCAGGGGGTCCAAATTCCTGGAGTGCCCCACCACTACGGCATGCCTCATAATCAGGTCGTGGTTTTAGCCCCTAAAGCCACACAATTTTTAAACAACATTCTTCTACAATAAAACGAACATAAAATAAATCACATAGAGGTCTTAGGGGAGCCGCCGACGCAGCTGTGGTTCGTAGATCCACGAACCGCACAGCAAGTGTGGCGGAGTGGTTCCTATGGCGAGCAGTGGCTTTTCTCGTTACAGCCAGCCTACTTAAAGCAGTTGCTGTTATCAAAGCCGCTGATGTGCGTAGGCGCGGAAGGTGTGCCTCGCCGGACGAGGCGATGATGTTGCAAAGCGTTCTGTAGAGCTATGCATGCAGTCGGGGCGACAGTGTATCCGCGCACATGGAAGCACAAAAGTGACTGAAACATGACTGTATTTTGTCGCACACATAGGAAAGGATTATATCAAAACTGCTGTCAGCCTAATTTGCTTTTTCACCTGGAAAGGGCTCCCAAATTCACCGGCTGCAATTCGCAAATTGCAATATGTAACGTTAATAATTGAAAAAATAATTAGTTGATTATGCATTTCACTTTCTTGTTAAAGTAATGTCCACCTCTGAGTCCTCTATCTGCCGCAGGTGACATTTAAAAAAAAAAATGTGTACGAGAAAAATTTTGCAAGGAATTTCGCAATTGGAGAGTGTTTAAAACCAGGAAGCGGAGCCGAAGTAGAGAACGTCTTCTTTATTCGACGCTTGCTAAAAGCAACTCCAAAAAATGCAGGCGCGCGCTCGGCTCCACGCTCGTTTCTCACTTCGTCGTCTTTTCTTCGTTTCCGGAGCATAATATTCAACAGCTCCCGGCCGAACAATATGAGTATGCTTGCTTCTTTTCAAGACGGAGCTTGTCCAGCAGATTCTAGGTGGTACCGCTTCTGTGCCGGTCTCCGCAACGTGTTGCCACTAGGGGTGCGATCTTGTACGCGTTCCAAAATAGAACGGAGGCGGTCCGTTCTTTCCGTCGCGAAATCGGCGGTCCGTTCCGTTGCGTTCGTCCGATAGCAGACGACACGGAGTGATTGACAGCAGATATCACCTCACAATTGACGTCATGGCGTTCGTCACCATTCAAATTGACCAACCGTGTGCGGCTCGGTGGAACGGACCGCCTCCGTTCTATTTTGGAACGCGTACAAGATCGCACCCTAGATGTGCGCACTTTGCATGAGCGAACTTTGCCGTCGGCAAAGCCGTCGGCACCATGAGCACTTTGTGTTCGTGGTTGAACCATTGCTGGCATGTCTTCCTGATGGGCGTAGGTGCCGCAGTGGAAGTCGTCGCAGCCACCATTGCTGACGTGCTGCTGGTGCATACATCGGGTGTTTGTGAAAGAATTGCCCTGGCCCCGGCCCAGACAGCATTCCAAGCCCTCGAGGGGTTAAAGGTGGTGACTGCTGGGGTGAAGTTAATTCCTTTTCAAGGCCTGGCAAGCTGTTGCGGGCGGCTATGGCTTGAGGCTGTCGTGGAGGTGGCATTCGCTCCACCTGGACAACGTGGGCCAGCGTGTGGTTGTTGCGTTTTAGCCTTTTTACCCCACTGCTGTGCCTTTCTGACAGTGAGGACCCAGATAAAGCCTTTACTTTGACGACGGGCGCCCGGCAAGCCCACTCGAGTGTCGCAGGGCGGAAGACGAGAACGTTGAATACGACGATGAGGACGACGATGACAAGGAGCTGTGCCCCGACGACTTCCCTACACCCGCCGAGTGGAGCACGCACGTGTCAGCAGTGTGGTCACCCCTACCAAAAGTGTCGATGCTCCCATGCCGCTGCTCCAAGTCCTTTCGCAGAGCCTGTGGTTTTGTAACTTGGTTACATATTTCACACACAACTAAATAGAAATCATCCCACGCTAGACTAAATCCGAAAAGTCCCATATCCACTTTTCTTAATTTCATGGCATCGCTTTCTCTTTTCGCTGTCTCTGCCTCTGTATCGGTTTCTTCGTTTTCTGGACTCTTGAAGCAGATAGTTTCGGCCCAAGAATTCCATGACTGTCCTTGAGTAGCCGACAACCTATTGGTGGCCGCCTTTCTGTGAAGACCTGCCTTTCTGTGAAGACCTTTCAATAGTTTGGCAGTAGAAGGACATTTGTCTTCTACCATTTGGAAGTGGTGTCGCAGAGATGCAGCAAGGAGGAAGGGACTGCTGCAGGCACAAAAAGGAACCCTTGTCATGCGCAGTTCTTCAATATTGGAAGACCGTTCTTCAAACCAGAAGGAATGAAACGCGCCTCGGTCGTGTTCAGCCAGGGACACTTGAAGAAACGCCTTTTCGATATCGGCGGAAATTATAATCTTGAAGCTGCGAAACTTCAGCCGTAAGTCGATGATGTTGGGATTCAAATTCGGTCCTGTCCACAAGATGTCGTTGAGTGAAGGTGACTCCGGAGCATGAGAAGAGGCGTCGGATACCACCCGTACTTCAGTCGTAGTTCTGTCGCATCGCACTACTGCTCGGTGTGGCATATAGTTCGTGATATGTTCACTCGTACTGTCCATTGGGACCTTCTCAGCGTAGTATTTGTTATAGTAGCTCCTAATGGGAGTGTCATATTCCTTCTGAAACTCTGGGTCTCGATGTAGTGTTCTCTGCAAGGACTCCAGCCTCTTTAATGCGACATCCCGGTTATTTTTAGGTTGGGAACAATTGCTGCGCCACGGCAGTTCAACTTGATTGCGACCATTGTTTCTACCAGTTGTTTCCACGAAGTTCTCCAGGATGCGCTCGTCATCTTTCGAAAGTCTGTCTTCGTTAGTCAGTCCCAGATGTTCTACTGCCCAGGAAGACCTCAGATGCTGGGAAACGTTGGCTTCCGTTAGGCATATATTGAAGTTCCTTATGGTTTCCCGTTTGTAGAACTTAGGTGGACTTCTCGTATCTCCATGAACTGTCCATCCTATGATAGTTTCCATGGCTGTCAAGGAGTCGTCCAGTCGATGAATTCTGCCGCTGACAAGCTGCCAGTAATAGTCTGCACCTATAAGGACGCTTATTCCAGGCTCAGGTGGGACCTGAACTGCGTTGACGTCAGCCAAACGTAAGTTTTTGCTTTTCAACTTTGCAAGTACATTTGTCTCTGTTAATGCTAACAAGTCATTGCATATTTCTGGAACTTCTATAGCCTCTACTTCAAGTGAGTTTGAGTCGTACTGGCTATGCAGCGTGACTCGTACTCTCCTATAATATTTCCGCGGTGCTGAAACGTTTCGAAATCCCGAGATTGTGAGCTGCTCTTCTGCTTACACAGTGGCTTTCAGCTTCCTAGATAATTCTTCCGTGATGAAGCTGCGTTGACTGCCACCATCAATCAACATTCTCACAAAGCATTTGCTTCCAGTGCCCAGAGCCCAAACTTGTGCGGTCTGCAGAAGAACTCTGTACTTTAGCGAGTCCGTCGATGAGCTGGAAACAGTTGTCTGCGATTCTGTATTCTTCTGCTTCCATTTTGGGTCGCACATCGTGGTGATATGTCGTCCCTTGCATTTCGCACAGCTTAGTCTCTTCCAGCTTCGGCATTCCTTAGCTTTGTGAAATTGTCTAGCGCAGCGGAAACAGCATCCTAATTTCCGTAGTTTCTGCTTTTTCTCGCCTAATGTTAGTTCCGTTGGGCAGACATCCACCGAGTGACCTTTGTCTCCGCATAATATACAACTCTCTGTAGTCAGTTTCACAGTTAGCATAGATGCAGAACCTTGGAAATGCTCATTAAATTGTCGTTTCGCTCTTGACGCTTGTTCTCTCTTGTCAGAAGTCATCAGTATAGTCTGTTCCCGGCTTCTTACTTCAAGGCTCAAGAAGTCTAGAAGAACAGACATTTCATTTAGCCTGTCACTAGTAACGCCTGTATTTGTCGAAGACAAGATGCGCTGATTATAACGGAGTACCATTTCTTGCGGAAGATTTTGTATTATAGCAGTTTTCAGAAGCACTCCATATTCTTTTTCTTCGACGCCAAGGTTATGCAGGGATCTCACGCGAGTCTGTACTTCTTCATGCAACCTTTGAAGCCCTTCGAAATCTTTGCAAGAACGAACTTTACGTAGGTTTAGAAGGCGACGCATGTGGTCGTTAACAATCAGTGACTTCTGACTGAATCTTTCTTTGAGAAGTTCTATAGCTGTGCTATAGCTCTCGTTAGTTGTCGACAGGCCGCTGATGACACCTTCCGCTTTACCCATCAAGTAGTTCCGAAGATATTTCAATTTGTCTACATCTGTAATATATCTGTTCTGGTGAATAGTAGACTCAAATTGATCCCAAAATTCTGGCCATTTAATGGGGTCTCCATAAAACTTCGGCACATCGAGCTTCGGTAGCTTAACGTGTGCTCGTGCTTGACGAAAGTCATCGCGAGATTCGTGCGTAGTCGTTGTTTGCTGATCGGATAAAATGCGTTCAGCGCGGGATTTCGCGAGGACGATAGATTCTTCATACTCTCCGACGCTTTGAAGCTCATCCTCAAGGTTATCATCCGTAACATGCTCTTCTACTTGCTTATCAAGGTCCGTAAGCATAGTTTTCTTTATCTTCAATAGGTTAAGATGGTCGGTCAGCTCACCATATGGCGTTGGTTCCGTCTGCATAAGAGTTGTCATCTCGTTGATGATCCTGGTGACCGCCGCTCAAACGGTAGCACGCTTCCGTCGTAGTCTTTCCATGTCCTCACGTCGGGAATCGTAGGCCTCGTGATGACGTGGATCGTTCTTCGATTCTGCTGCAGCGTCGTCGCGTTGATCGCGTCGGTAGGTCATCCTCTTCAGGTAGCTCGCTTCATCGTTAGGGGTCTTCAACTGTAGGTCTGATATCCTGGTCACGGCACCAAATGTTGAAAACCAGGAGGCGGAGCCGAAGTAGAGAACGTCTTCTTTAATCGACGCTTGCTAAAAGCAACTCCAAAAAATGCAGGCGCGCGCTCGGCTCCACGCTCGTTTCTCACTTCGTCGTCTTCTCTTTGTTTCCGGAGCATAATATTCAACAGAGCGAAACGCTGAGCTCAATCTGGGCACGTCCTTACTCTTCGAAGAGCGAAGTGCGACTGATGGTGGTACGGAGAAGACCACCGTCAGCTGCACTATATATATTATAGGCATGATACTCTGTTTTCCATTCCCTCTTTACCTCTACCACGAGACCACCTTGCTATACATACTTTTTCACACTTTGCTACTTCATAAAAAAAGAAAGAAAGAAAACATCCTGTAGTATAATCAGGCTTCCATTTGCAGATGGCAGTAAAGACGGAGAAAGGTCGTGGCATTGTAGGGGCGCCTTTTTTCTCTCTGCGCAGCAGTTACTATAAATCGGGGTAATGCGGCATTAGAATCTGTTGGAAGGGAATTCAATGGCAAGCAGGAACACTTACGGGGTTAACAAGCTTGCGGAGGCAGTTGATGGTGTCGAACACAACTTTCCCTTCTGGATCCTTCTTGGTGGCCGAGAAGACTGACAAAAACGAACAAGTATAACGACAATCAGCAGCAGCAGACGGAAATTCTACCTGGAGTCACGTGATATAAAAAAATACCCACACTCACAACTTGGGCGTGAAAGTGTCTGCAATATCAAGATATGATACGAGATAAAAAGAAAAATATTCAGCATTTGCTGAATATTGGCGGGTTATCCTGTAATTCTATTGATATCTTCTCGCAGCAACGATGTTGTTGCTGTGACTGGTGCCATTTCGTTTCTTGGTCTTAATTACTGCGTGCGGAAAGAAAGATGGTTGACCCTCTTTCAAAGCAATCGGTAGAACACGAATGTGAGACGCGTCTTAACAGAATATGTCTCATTCTTATAGTACGCGAAGAATTTAGTTGCAAGTAGCCAGTGCAAGCACTCCACCAATCCGCAGAGTCCTCGAAAATCGCTACACAAGCCAAAGTTGTTGAACGACTCGCGCCCGGGAGACATCCACTGCACGTGCCGTACACTGCGTCAAACCGCCATAAGCCACAGGCGTTCGCAAACTGTACAGGCTGAACTAAACGGATTTTTGTTGCTGCGTGAACTCACAGTCCGGTGCAACGAAAGGCGAATGATTTGGGGGTCGGCTACCGTGTTTCAGGTTTGCTTGGCGAGCGGCGTTTTGCTGCCGAGTCACTTCGGCGAAGGTAGAAGCACTACGGTCCGGCTCCGTAGTGTGTTGGGCAGCCAGGAGAGTTGCAATCGGCTTCTGGAATGCGACTGGCGCAGTTCTCAGCGTGTGCCGCGAACGTGTGAAGGCGTTCTGCTTCACGCTGGTGCGTCTTCTCGCCGGAGCATGCTGAACACACTGCTAACAACTTTCCAAGGGATGCTAAGCGCCATTACAGAGTGTTTACGGACTCTCAAAATGCCTTTAGAGCTTGTAAGGACACTCGTACAACCACTACTGTGGTCCAACAACTCCGCCTCCATGGGCGTCGTCTGCGTGACCAAGGCTATGATCCCGGGGCACATTGGTATCCCAGGAAATGAACTGAGCTCATCGACTACCCCGCGCCACGGTACTATCCACGCAGCTGAAACCACCTGAAGATTTACTGAACAACGTACCTCAAGACACGGAAATACACCGTTAGTCGCACGTTCCCATGCAAGCAATAGCCGTCAAATCTCATGGACCTTCCTCCCCTTCCGTCCCAAGGCTGCTACTCGTCGGCAGCAGCTTCTGCTGCAAGCAGGTTCTGCGCCCTTGCCCCCCGCGACTGTCAAAAGTGGGAGAGGGATCAAAGTATGTCGTTTGCCTCCCGGCCCACTTTTGAAAGCGGGCACTGGCTCTTTCGGCTGAACGTTGGAAAATCCAATAAAACTACAGCTGAACCCAAATTTTGTTTCTTAGGAGAAGGCCCACATAAGTAGTGTTTTATTTACTACAGATATCCCTGCTTGGACAATGACACTTGTGTTTTGTGCCCCCCCGGGACGCTGCGCACGACGCGCAGGATTCGACATACACGCTCGCGTTGCGGATAACGCCTGGCGCTGGACAGTTCCTGCCCTAACAAACTGTCAGCTTGCGCACTTTGCATCATGCCCAACTTTTTGGGAAAGCTATATCCGTGCTTCAAAGTGTTGTTTTCACTGGCTTTACTTAACAAAAAATAACAAAAACATAGACGTAAACACCACTGCTCCATGTATAGGTGGTGATAACGAAGTCAAGCGATGTGTCTTTTGTACTCCTCATCTTCGACACACTGCACGATAGATCCCGATGAGAAACCAAATGTACCTCTTAGTGAGAGTGGTCGCACAGGCCCTTGTGTTTTTCTTCTTAAACTGACAGGCGAGCGCGTGCCAGTTGTCGAGCGTGGTCAGCGCGGGCAATGGCACAACTGGCATGTTCGCTATTCCAGGTCACTATCCACGGGAACAAGATGTCTACTGATAGCGCGGGATATCGGCTGTACGGGAAGTACAACGCAGAATAGACTCCGGCAGTGTTGTGCGAAGAGTTGTAAGCGAAGGTAACATAACAGAGAGCAATGGTCTCAATAATGGAGTTCGGCTGAAAGGCACTTCGCAAGCTTATCTGCAATCAGCATGGACAAAAAGTTATAGCCACGGTCTGTGAGCGCTTGACCTGGAGCCGCATGCATCAAGATGACGTCGTGTAGCAGGATATCTGACGTCTGTGGTCCAACTGGTTGGGAAAGCTCGCCTAATGGCGTATCCCGTCACGCAGTCCACAGCGGCCGAGCCACTTTATTCTCGGTATTGAAACCGGAAAAGGGGCTAGGATGCTTACGCTAAGACGGCAAAGTGAGCCGGGCGGGACGTCCAATAAGTTTACGCTTATTTATTTGGTCTAATGAATTATCTTCGCTGGGTTATGCCCATGATAATCGCACGATGGCTCTTTCTTTGGCGTTAATCTACTGCGCACAAGATCCTGAGTTGGATCTTTGGCTGCACCCGGCTTTTCGTACACGTTATAAAAGAAAGCACCAGGTGGTCAAAATAATGCGGCGAAATTCCCTTCTGAGTTTCAGGTGGTCAAAATACACTTAACATCATAAGTTATCTTTGTTCTATGGAACATTGTACATAGCCACGAATATGACTCATGAGGCACATTTCGGTCCTCTCCTGAAAAACGGGGGTACCTGTCTTTTTGACGCAGTGCTTCCGTATAAGGAGCAGGTACGTGCAATGAACAACGTTTAGAGAAACGAGAGCTGCACAGGCTTTCGTCGAGAACATTGGGTACTTTTGGGCATAGTAGAATTACGCCATGCTGTGGAACTTAGGAATGGCGGCATTTTGAGCTAATCAGAGTCTGCCGTACGTGATCCTCGCTCATAAAACATGACGGAATTTGACAATGTCTACAGTAGTACCCCTGGTCGAAAGACGTCCCCATCAGTGTTTCCTGACTAGTCCCTGATATCATCACCATTCGTTAACGCTAGGTACGAAGGGGAATTACACTGTGAAAACGAAAACACACGCGGAAATTACAGAAAACAAAAAACTAAGCAGATAGCGTTCTGAAACTTCAGAATTATCTGCGGAAGTCATTGGCGCAATATTCGTTCACTCGTTCTTTCTGTCCTCCGTCAGCTGTTGCGCTGTATTCATAATGAATTACCAGCTAGGCCCTTCCCGCATATTGTTCCATACCGTCACTTGGTGGGTAAGGTCGCGTTCTTTGATGCCGAGCCTCTCGTCACCTTTCCAGGTTCCGTATCTTTTCCGTATCTTTTCGGCCGCCGAGTTATCGCTGCAGCAAGATCGGTCGCCGCTTCGCCGATCCGCCAAACAGTTCACCAACCTCGGGTGTACGTCAGCGCTTCTCGGACCAATTAGCGAGGTCCGAACACGTCGGCACTTTTCCCTGTCTGCGATGACGTACTTTCTGTCCCCTGACTCCGCCTCCACGGCAGGCTTCTCTTCCCTGTGGTGCTACACTTTCACTGTATCGGGGAGATATTCCTCTCGGTGACCATGAAAACGGGGCCGCTTCGCGCGAAGGCCGATTGGTAGCAACAGCAACGTAAGCTTTTCTCGAACTCTCTGCGCTTCTCAGTACAGGGTGGTGACAAGCTTCCTTGCTCCACCATATCGTGTCGGAATACGTAAATGCGCACTATGAGACAGGGGAATTTTGCGCTCCGCGACAGTGCGAAAACTTCCGCAGTTTGTGCCATTACGTGGATTGAAGTATTTACATCTCCCTTAAGAAAGAAGGTGGAACGCTTAGAGTAAAGCAATACTAGAATAAGTTTAGAGCGCAGCAGATAGTTAGTCGTCTTTGCGGCACATTTCCTTACGCACACAAACTTGTTGCAAGAAACGTGACACATATGCTGTATACTGAATATTTTTGAGGTTGTTCTTCAAAAAAGGCTGATGCAACTTTTGACGGTAAAATTAAACCTGTCTATTGCCGCGATCACATCAAAACGAGGTGAATATATACGACAGTGTCATCAACAACTGAAGGTGCTGTAGTCGTCAAGGTACGAATTGTGGGCACGAAATGTAGGAATGATAAAAAGCAGGTGGCCGAAAACAATGTTACATCTGCAGAGACACATTTTGCAAATGCCAAAAGTCGAGGTCGAGGTCGCAGTATTGTTCACGGCCGCGGCCGCCGATATCTAAAAAAAAGCGCTCGGTAATCGTGTAATTGCATTTAAGTGCACGAGCCCCTGATAATCAAAATTAATTCGAAGTCTAATAATCAGATCGTGGTTTTGGTTAGTAAAACCATAGAGTTGATTGTATTAGTGAAAAGCAAGGCACGATGTGCCACCTTTAAATATTGACAAATGAACCCCGTCATTGCAGTTTGAAACGGTCTTCAATGAATTTTCTGATGCACTAGACGACTGCCATCTAAATAATTCAAGCTGAGGAGAAGCCTGCTCGAACTCACTGTGGTATTACCAACAAGTCCATGCAATGAGCATCCAAATGTTAGGAAAATATACTTGGGGAGTTTTGCCTTATTGTGGCCCAGAATTTGTTCTCGCTGTATTAGAGAGATGTTATGATGGAGATGCAATTTTGAAGTAAAACCACCGCAGCTGCAAGCTTGAATATGTTGGTGAACGGCCGAGAACTACATTTCGAATTTCGGGTTGTCCTTTTTAGCTGTTATTCAAGTGACAGCTATATCATGAGTGCGAGTTTTCCGGGATTCATGCAGGTCACTTGAGGCTTACAGCATACTTATTGTCCTTGAGCTTGTATGTTCGAATAGGCTGACAGACAGAGCAGGAGAAATCAAAACTAAAAATTTGCGAATTAAGTTCAAATTAATCATATTTCGGCGCAAATTGCAATTTACGAATTGTCGTCGGTGCGATTGCAAAACGTATCCACTTGAAATGAATCTCCTGGATGACACCAGTTTCGGTGTATTTGCGGAAGTGTTGGACAAAATACATGGGCACTCCAGTTACTTTGGTGATCCAATGCATGAAAGAGAATTTTGTCAAGAAGGCGGAACAACAGTGCACTTTTACGGCGATTTTGATGAACTATTCAATCAGGTCATTTTGGACATTCACTCGAATGGGTACGCCTTGCAGACTTATCAGCTACTATTCGTAAATTGCAATATGTGCCGTAAAGCAATGAGGAATTTAAATATGCATTTTCAATTTGTTGAATATGTGTTTTGATTTTTCGCGCAAGTATAGTCCACGTATGTGAGTAATGATCTCAATGAGTAGAATTATGTTATCTGCGACAGGCGCTTTGTAAAAATTCCTGTGGACTTAGAAATGCACACGTCATGTATTTTGGCAATAAACATTCACTTTCTTTTAGCGAGATGTGCTACTATAATTACCGTTCTCAAAGCGATGAGCTCAATATAGGTTCTTGCATGCAGAAATAAGGAAGATGTGTTTTTTCAGCAATATATCGAGGTAGTATAATTACAGTGCTTTTTACTTTTTACATAATAAAAAGAATAAATTGTCTCACTTTACGAGCCAAAGCCACGATTGGACTATTAAGCGTAGTGAAGGACCACTAAATAATTTTGACCACCTGGGGATCCTTAACGCCCGCCTAAATCTAGTGCACAAGCATTTTTGCATTTTCCCTCGTTCTAAATTCGGCAGACACAGCCGTGACCAAAAACCACGACCTCGAGCTTGCCTGTTGACACTCGCATGATGTGTCTTTGCTAATATAAGTCTGTTTCCGACCACACGCTTTTATTTATTCTGACCTTTCACATGCGCGATTTGCATCATGATCAGTAAGTACTTTTAGCTATCGGTAACGCTGCAGTATTTATTCACGTTTTGTCCTATATCTTTTCACAGCATGACGCAGCTATGCTTTTAAGGTCCAGAGTTGCGTCAGTCTTTTTGAGTGACAACCTCTACAAGCTTTAGTGCACATCACGCGCGTCAACTTTATGTTTCAAACAAATTTGTTAGCGTAAGCGAAACCACGGTAAAAACGAGTTGTGATCTGCTGGGATCGAAACTCATTCTAGTAGTGCTTTACTGTAAGCGTTCTGTTTCCATTTCTAAGGTGAGATGTGAGAATTTCAATGCATGTAATCGTACAAACTGCGAAAATTACTATATTTTTCATTGTCGGCGAGCACAACACCTAAATTCCCGCTAGCCGTCATAGCGTGCTTTTATATGTTCCGACACGATATGGCGACGCATCCATACGTCTCGCCACCCTGTGCGGGGAAGCGTGGCATCTAGGCACCCTATGCGAGATCTTTGATTGGCGCCCTCTGGCCTGTGACGTCATGGGAGGACTTCGCTGCAGCGCCGCACATGCGCTCGCTAGGTGCCGGCAGCTTGAAGCTTTCAGCCGATGTGCTCTGCTCCGAGTATTTGAAATGTGAGTCGTCAGCTACGCAGAACAGTATATGAGGCACGTTTTAGGACACTATTTCCTGCGAGATCGTTTGCAATCACAGCCATAACCATGCTTAGGGTGGATTACTCCCGGCGTCGTCTGCAAGTCATCGGCGTGTGCACGTGTGTGTATGGCGGTGGTTTCTCGTCATTGCAGTTCCTTTGCCGTGGCACGCTTATAATGATTTGTCGGCTCCTTTTTGACAATGAATTGTAGTTTGCCACCTACTGTGCCTGCGCTGTAATACTGTCATTCGCTGGGCAGCGCGTTGTTACGTCTCAACACCACAAGCGGCCAAAGCACCACCATTACCCCGAGAGCCTGAACTAAGGATAAAGGGGGGGGGGGGGGAATCCAATGCTACCGAACAACGACGGCGGCCTTGGATTCGCACGTTGATATCCTGCCGCTTATTCCATGCTATCGGGTTTCGGAGACGGGGTTACTGCAGAGTGTTGTGAGCACGGGCGTTGTATTGCAACGGATTCGACAATTGTGATTCGCTGCAGGATAGTCTTCAGATTCCCCAGTCGATTCGCCTAGGGAAGACGACGGTAATAAAAGCGGACACTTTTCGAGCATTGGTGCCGACGTGTCCTGATGTGAACTCGGACGTTTAACTTGCTCCTGCATGGAGTGGGCTTCCGTTACTGGACCCGTGTAACTAAGCCAATAAACCCCTTTTCCTTCATTCCTACAACTTGACGTAGCAGTTGATGGGCTTGGTGGATTCCTTGCCCTAATCTCACCCTAAGCCACAACAGCTTGCTCAGCGTTCGTTCACCTGCTCCATTGGGGGCAGACATTCCCATTTTGTTGCTGCCCAGCACGTTCAGCACATCATGAAAGACGTTTGATGCAATTCTCAGTAAACTACGTGGTCGCTGCTGCGTGTTAATGCACGCACTGCAGCGCTTTAGCACCATTGAAGCAAAATGTGGTCTGGAACGTTTCATACAATGGCGGGCATGAGTAGTGGGCGAGGCAATGTCGTCTTGTGCTGCTGTGCTGACCTTGGCAAGAAATTTTATTTAAGCGTAATTACTTTCACTGTGACACAGCTCGCGGCTGCATCTTAGTCGGCTCGGCTTAACCCTTTCTTTCTTTGCTTCTGTCATGGTTCGCGAGCGCATTGCACGGGCGAGGTTTGTCGCTCAATGGTAATTGGTGCTATCGCGTAACAAAAACAAGAAGCAACGTTTGCTTGGACCCCACTACCAAAACAGGTTTTTCTGTAAACGCCTCATAAATGATTAGAACTGAAACAAGAAAACTGAAGCATAGGTTTGCTGGTACTTGACCGAACAAGCAGCTGGAGCACTGAACACACACTCAACACGCACGAAGGCACAACAGAATGCTCACAGCCTTTCCGGCGTTTTCTTTCTGTTATAACATATTCTTATAACGCTGATAAAGTGATGTTTCCGGAGTCATTTCCGGTACTCTGAAAGTGTGTTGAACAGAAATAGTCCTAAGCTAACGTAAAATAAACCTAAGAGATAAACCACTAGTGAGTAAAATTATGATATTTTTCTTGTATAGAACTAGTTTGGCCTATGCAACACCATGTGACTAGAATCATGTGCGAAATGTCAAATTTGTGTTCAACTGCAATGCCGCTTAGTCGACACGAACTTTTACGAATGTGCCCGGGGATCGTGCTTCATTTCCAAATGTTCGGAGACTCATTTACTCCTTCAGCGCGATGTTTTAAATCGAAGTCACCCGCTGTGGTTGCTCAGTGGCTATGGTGTTAGACTGATGAGCACGAGGTCGCGGGATCGAATCCCGGCCACGGCGGCCGCATTTCGATGGGGGCGAACTGCGAAAACACCCGTGTACTTAGATTTAGGTGCACGTAAAAGAACCTCAGGTGGTCGAAATTTCCGGAGTCCCCCACTATGGCGTGCCTCATAATCAGAAAATGGTTTTGGCACGTAAAACCCCATATTTTTTTTATGGAAGTCACGAGTTAAGTTTACATTTTTTTAGATTACATTTCTTACCACGATGGCTGTGGTCATATGAAAATTAATTTCTTTACATTAAAGAAGCGGATTCTGGGGTTCTACGCGCCATACCATACCCATGATATGGCAAAGAGCTGTGCCGTATAGCGGTTAACTGTGGAATAATTTAGCCACCTGAGCCTCTTTAACGGGCCTATGACACTTATTATACACGAGCGTCTTTGCATTTCACCCCCATTCAAATGAGGCTATAGGGTTGAACCAGCTACGTCGAATTTGGCAGATACCGCAACACCATATCCACTGGGCTAACACATCGGGTGGCTACGTAATAGAAACTGATGTGCAGTTGGAACGCAGGTGAGAGCTTGCGTGGACCGGGAACGCACGAAAAAAAAAACATTTCACCAAAGGGACTATACTGTTTTCGCATTACCACGTTCCCAGTCTTAAGTGTCACGGCCGGATTCTTATTGCTCTACGCGATAGCAGGCTCAATACGCATGACACAAAACTAAAACACCACCGGCGCACTGCAGTTCTTAACTACATCACCTCTTAAGCAAGTTCAAGACGTGCTATATATGCCGTGTGGCTTAAAGATATACAGGTGGACAGGAGGTTACATCCCGGAAAT
Organism: Dermacentor albipictus; assembly: GCF_038994185.2. Classification (NCBI taxonomy): domain Eukaryota; kingdom Metazoa; phylum Arthropoda; class Arachnida; order Ixodida; family Ixodidae; genus Dermacentor; species Dermacentor albipictus. Next base: position 99,021,822 of record NC_091822.1, read on the forward strand.
CGGAGGTGATGGCAGAGTGATATCACGCAGCGCTTACGCGCCCCAGAGTAAGCCAGGTGCAGCGGTCGCAAATCACACTAAGAGCCTGTTCGCCGAAAGCTGTGTGTGCCGCTAGAGAAAGACAACCCTTTTTGCCGCCCTCATTTCGCCTGCGACACAGGGAAAACAAAGCATATACGTTTAGGGCAGTGGAGGAAACAAAATCTTCGAAAACCAACCTGGCGAAAGTTTCATCAAACTCGGGGCCATTGGATTTCGTTGACGGTTGCTGAAGTAATTAGGAGGTGCACGAGGCCGAAATAATTTGCATACAAATCTCTGCCTAGCATTGCAGACTGTATGAAATTGGTTTCTTTTGAAACTTGTACTTTTAGTTGAGAGACGCGTTTTTACTTTCATGGGCACTTTAACAATGAAAAGCTTTCTTGTTAGGAAAAAAAAGGACGCTGAGAAGAAAAAAATGGTCACGCCAAGTATTAGAAGTTCTGGCTTCCATGCGGATACCAGAATGACTACTGGTATTTTCCTCACGTTGACGCAGCGTTAGGAGTCAGAGCCGTGTAATGTTGCCTTTTCGTGAAAAAATTCCGAAGGAAACCAAATGGGGATAACTCGATACGTTAGGGCAATCAGCATTGAAGCGATGTAGGTAGGAACACGCCATACTGCCACCGCCAAAACGCGCAATGCGTGAGGGGTTTATTGCAGTCCCGCCCCTCTCTCGCGTTCCCCTCTGGGCAAAATGCGCCACCGAACGCCGCCGCGGAAAATTGGAGCGCGTGTCCCAAGCCGGCATCCATGGGGTTTACTGAGGAGCGGTATAGGCCCAGTGTCGCTTAGCCAGTAGCCGAAGTTTGACCAACGACTGGTTTCAAATCTGGCTCCGTCATCATAGCAACCCTATGCTCCACCCATTATATCATGGCGTATAACATGTTACCCAAGTTGGCGTAAAAGAGGTTAAATACGGACGAACACAGACAGACAAACAGAGCGCAAATTTGGTGAAGTCCCCCCCCCCCAATAGCTAGTCGCACTATACAAAAGTGCACATATAAGAAAGTACTCACCTCTGGCAAGCGTCATCCTGAACACTTCCCCAATTAGCTTGAGATACATGGCTGGAGCATTGTGGTAGCTGCAAAAAAAATATAAACAGCCATGTATCTGCAAGCACTAATTGTTCTGAGCAGTGCGTTATACTCGTGGAAGGACTGCTAGCTACTTTGCTTGCAATATATTGACAGGAGGAAGCATGAATGTTGTGAAAAATTGTCTCAAGCGCTTTAGTACGCATGTCATGGAAGTTTGCAAGAACCTTTTGATAGGTTTACCTGCGCTTCAATCACGCGGGGGGCCTCGACCATAAGGCACAGTTTATTTATTTTTACGTTCTAAAGTGCAAAAACACACACTCAGGAACCTGTGTCAGATCTATTTCTCCACTTAATCAGCAATAAAAAAAACGAGACCGCATTAATGTAAACTACAACTATTGAGATATCTAAAGTGGACAAAGTTGGACTATTGCAAACGCATTGTAATATACCACGAACTTATTACTTGGTCGTTATTCAGTACTATCGTAATTACTTTAACAAACTCACTTAAACTGTGAAATTGTATATAAAATTTGTCTGCTTTGACACTCTAGCAGATACCGTTTACGAAAGTGCAATAACCATCGGTTGTTATTACCGAGCGAAGCATTTGTAAAGTTGGTGCCTAAATTTCAAATATGTTACCATTTCTATACTAATCCCAACGATAAAAACCCGCCATGGCGGCTTAGGGGCTATGCTGTTATGCGGATAAGCACGAGGTCCGGGAATAAAATCCCGTCGCCGGCGGCCGCATATTGATGGCGTGAAATGCAAAAGGGCCCATGCCCCGTGCATTGGAGAACGTTAAAAATGTCCTGGCGGTTAAAATCAATCATGAGTCCTCCTCTACGGCGTGCCTCATAAATCATGGTTTCGGCACGAAAATGCAGGAATACCATGCAAATCCAACGAGAAAAACCGTCCATCCGTCATGTGAGATTATCGCTTTCAAAATAGAGCCCGCCGCAGCGAGCGACTATGCCTTTGTGCTCCCTGTCACTTCAACTTGAAAGAAGCGGCATGAACACATTCACGAAGCTCTCAGCACACGCCACACTCTGCCCTTTTCCAAGACTGCTTCCCAGATATGGGCCTACGCGTCTTTTCAAACCGAAGTGGCGAAAACACAGCGCGTGGACCTATCAGAAGTCGGCGCCTTATACCGTGTCGCAGATCGCTTTCAAATTACGGTCCGAGCGGCCAGTCACCGCCACAATATGTTTGATAGCGGTTTATAATGTGTCGACGGGTATGGACAAGGCGATAAAAAAGCGGTAATGGCATACAGTGATTGGAACGTTAACAGCGCCGCTAGCGCGGCCATCTGCAACATACTTTGCCCGCCTTATCAATGCATCTTGCGACGCTGTGCGCACCGCTTCGTGTCGCCGTAGCGTTGTCATTTGTACTTGCCAGATCAAGTTACATAACACTGATAATGGCACAGCTGCGTGGAGTGAACAAGTGGCACAAAGCTTACTCCCACTTGGACAACTCTCAGAGGAGCTTCTGCGTGACTTTTTTTCCTCACTTTCGCCGTTCGGGAATTTTTCTAAAAACACTAAGTGGCCTTTCACTCTGCGAAGAAGGATAACCGGCGAAGCTGCGTGTGTGGACACCTTAATGGGTGGCCCAGATATTGTACTATTGTCGGAATCAGCACACGTATGGAGATTGGTTAAAGCCTGCTTCACGTACACGACGGGTTGGCCCGTTATAGCACTATCTTCAGGATTGGTCCCCCTTAACGTCTGCTTCACCTCCGCTGCGGGTCGGCGCGGTATCGCACTATCTTCGGGATCGGTCCCACGAATTAGGAGTGCTTCACGCCTACTTCACCTCCACTGCGGGTCGATCCGTTATTCCACTATCTTCGGGATCGGCCCCACGCAGGGAAATGCTTAACGCCTCCTTCAGCTCCGCTGCGGGTCGATCCGTTATTCCACTATCTTCGGGATCGGCCCCACGTATGAGGAGTGCTTAACGCCTGCTTCAGCTCCGCTGCGGATCGATCCGTTATTCCACTATCTTCGGGATCGGCCGCACGCAGGGGAATGCTTTACGCCTGCTTCAGCTCCACTGTGGGTCGATCCGCTATTCCACCAGCTTCGGGATCGGCCCCACGCAGGGGAATGCTTAACGCCTGCTTCAGCTCCGCTGCGGCTCGATCCGTTATTCCACTATCTTCGGGATCGGCCCCACGTATGAGGAGTGCTTAACGCCTGCTTCAGCTCCGCTGCGCGTCGATCCGTTATTCCACAATCTTCATGATCGGCCCCACGCAGGGGAATGCTTAACGCCTGCTTCAGCTCCGCTGCGGGTCGATCCGTTATTCCACTATCTTCGGGATCGGCCCCACGCAGGGGAATGCTTAAAGCCTGCTTCAGTTCAGCTGCGGGTCGATCCGTTATTCCATTACTTTGGGATCGGCCCCACGCAGGGGAATGCTTAACGCCTGCTTCAGCTCCGCTGCGGGTCGATCCGTTATTCCACTATCTTCGGGATCGGCACGATGCAGGGGAATGCTTAACGCCTGCTTCAGCTCCGCTGCGGGTCGATCCGTTATTCCACTATCTTCGGGATCGGCCCCACGCAGGGGAATGCTTAACGCCTGCTTCAGCTCCGCTGCAGGTCGATCCGTTATTCCACTAACTTCGGGATCGGCCCCACGCAGGGGAATGCTTAACGCCTGCTTCAGCACCGCTGCGGGTCGATCCGTTATTCCACTATATTCGGGATCGGCCCCACGCAGGGGTATGCTTAACGCCTGCTTCAGCTCCGCTGCGGGTCGATCCGTTATTCCACTATCTTCGGGATCGGCCCCACGCAGGGGAATGCTTAACGCCTGCTTCAGCTCCACTGCAGGTCGATCCGTTATTCCACTATCTTCGGGATCGGCCCCACGCAGGGGAATGCTTAACGACTGCTTCAGCTCCGCTGCGGGTCGATCCGTTATTCCACTATCTTCGGGATCGGCCCCACGCAGGGGAATGCTTAACGCCTGCTTCAGCTCCGCTGCAGGTCGATCCGTTATTCCAGTATCTTCGGGATCGGCCCCACGCAGGGGAATGCTTAACGCCTGCTTCAGCTCCGCTGCGGGTCGATCCGTTATTGCACTATCTTCGGGATCGGCCCCACGCAGGGGAATGCTTAACGCCTGCTTCAGCTCCGCTGCAGGTCGATCCGTTATTCCACCATCTTCGGGATCGGCCCCACGCAGGGGAATGCTTAACGCCTGCTTCAGCTCCGCTGCGGGTCGATCCGTTATTCCACTATCTTCGGGATCGGCCCCACGCAGGGGAATGCTTAACGCCTGCTTCAGCTCCGCTGCGGGTCGATTCGTTATTCCACCATCTTCGGGATCGGCCCCATGCAGGGGAATGCTTAACGCCTGCTTCAGCTCTGCTGCGGGTCGATCCGTTATTCCACTAACTTAGGAATCAATCCCACGTATGAGGAGTGCTTAACGCCTGCTTCAGCTCCGCTGCAGGTCGATCCGTTATTCCACTATCTTCGGGATCGGCCCCACGCAGGGGAATGCTTAACGGCTGCTTCAGCTCCGCTGCGGGTCGATCCGTTATTCCACTAACTTCGGAATCGATCCCACGTATGAGGAGTGCTTAACGCCTGCTTCACCTCCGCTGTGGGTCGATCCGTTATTCCACTAACTTCAGAATCGATCCCACGTATGAGGAGTGCTTAACGCCTGCCTCACCTCCGCTGCTGGTCGGTGTGGTATTGCACTACCTTTGGGTTTGGTCTCACGTATGAGGAGTGCTTAACGCCTGCTTCACCTCCCCGCTGCGGGTTGACCCGTTAAGACCGATCCACACGACGGACCAGATTGCTCTTGTGGACCGCGGTCCGCGCATCACGTGATAGGACGTCACCAGTTCATGCGTACCGCCGTTGGCCCGCGCAAGACCGCGGCCCTCGCGGTCCAACAAATCGCCGAGGCTTTTCCCACTTCAGTTTTGGCGGTGGACCGCATGCGAACCGCAGCGATTTTGGCGGAGCCAACGAATGTTGTCCGGCAACAGAGTGTCTTCCGCCAAATCAAATCTAGTTTTCGGCTCAGCAAAAGCCAGTCGTTTCATGTCCGCCGTTCCGCCAACACGTGCGTGCAGCATATATATTTTTTAAACACCGTGTCCTCTTGGAGTGACGATGAGTTTTTTTATTTTGTATCCCTCGTTGAGTAGTTCCCGGCTTTGTGGGACTCGAGCCGGAATGATAACAATGATAACACTCCGGCCGAGCGTGTAGCTGGTTGGTCTGATCCGCCGTGTTGGTCCGCCGTGTGGATGTGCTCTGCGCCGGACCGGAAAGCGGCGGGCCGTGACGTCGCATCACGTGACCGAGCGGTCCGCGGACTTGGTCTGTCGGGTGGATCGGCCTTTATTAGACTATCTTCGGTATTGGTCCCACGTATGGGGAGTGCTTAACGCCTGCTTCACGTCCACGGCGGGTCGACCCGTTATTCCACTATCTTCGGGATCGGTCCCACGTATGAGGAGTGCTTAACGCCTGCTTCACCTCCGCTGAGGGTCGACCCATTATTGCACTATCTGCGGGATCGGCCCCACGTATGGGGAAGGTTTATAGCTTGCTTCACCTCCGTTCTGGGTCGGCCCGGTATTGCACTACCTTGGGGATGGGTCCTACGCACGAGGAGTGCGTAACCCCTGCTTCACCTCAACCGCGGACGGTCCAGATATTGTCTTATCTTCGGGATCAGCCCACGTATAAACAATTGTTGGTCTACGTGTGGGCGCGATCCGGCAGATCCCAAGCATATACAACTCGCTGAAAAAATTGAGAAGTTAGCAGATATTTGTTTGCCGGAGCCGCCTACTTCCTCATGTCCAGCAAATTTCATTGAAATCGGTGCAGCGGTCGCCTGAAAAGTTTTACGAGTATTTAAATAGGAGAATCGGACTTGGCCACAATATGAAGCTTCCTCCTAAGCGCGGCTCAGTATGGCGCTAGTTTCAGGTATTATTTCCCGAACTTTTTGGAGAAATGCATTGGCGTTGTAGTCACTTTTGGGCTTCGAAGCATAAGTGACATTTTGTTGAGAAAGTAACTAGAACGGCAATGCATTTCTCCGCCCAACTTGCGAACTTATATCTCGAAGCTAGTGCCATCTTGAGAACTCTTTCCAAGTGAATCCGCCTTGCGACATGCATGGCTAGAATTTGTAAATTGCAACATAGGCCATAAGGTAATTTGGTAAAATAATTGTAATTAGTCGATTAAGCATTTACATTTTTTTGTGCAAGCGACTAATGTCCCTCTCTTCAAGTAGACCAACTCATGAAGTAGCATTGTGGTATCTGCTGAAACACCCGCTATTTAATCAACTGATCGACAAAAAGTCCTGTCTTTGTCAGAGCCGCAGACGAGTCCATTTGTTCAACCGCTGGCTTTACCCTGAGACGTCCATTGTTCGGCCGGAGCTGAATATGTTCCGGTGCACCTTTGTGTTGTTTCAATGATATTGAGCTCTATATGCGGAACACCATATCATTTACAGTAAGGGTAAATGAGACTTACAAGATACCCGGGGCGTAGGGATGGAAGTTTGGTGGCATTGTGAATCCGTAGGGCACGTCTGAAAGTAAACGGGAGGCAAAATTGAGAGTACACATAACGCCACAGCCCTTCAAAACCTAGAAGGCACTGTTGCTACAGCGCCTTCTATTAGTTTTCACATTTTACTACAGGTGCTCCGTTTGGCATTAAAACGCATGCCAAACACAGACATACAGGTATACAAATACGTGCGCCACCGCAGCACAACAAGGAAGTGTGATAATGTGTGCAGACCACGCATTTATTCAACCAGCGCTCAATTGGCCGCGGTTCGAAGTGAGAAATTAAGAAATTGACAGCAAAAAATCAGGTAACGTGTGCTGTCACCCGTGTGCATTATTTATTTTCTAGGGAACATTGAGCAATAAAGAAAAGTTTCAGCTCAATTAATGCAAACTACCGTTCTGCAAATAAAAGGCCACTCGGGCGATTTTCGGATCTCCACTGATCTTAATAAAATTTTGAACATGTGTTCTTTTTCGCACACTGATTATCGTTGCCAGGCGATATGGCTGGAAGTGGTTTAGTTTCCCTGAAAATGATTTTTAAAATTTGCTTGCGTCTTCTCGACTACGCCCACGAATGTATGACTTTTTACTGGCCACCCTGTGTTTGTGACACCAGAAACTACACCATTTCGCCCTGAAACGACGAAGCTGGCTCCTGTTTCCACGAGACACCGGCCGGCAATCACCGTTTTGACAGACCTGGTAACCGGTGTTTCTCTTCGTCTTGCCGCCACACAACGCGTTGAGCTTGGGCACATCAACTGCCTCGTGGGGATGCGGCGGGTCAAAATAAAACGGCGATCAATTGCCGCTGTCTATTTCGAAAGAGCTGGGAAAACTTCTGCGTCGTCAGCTGACATTATGAGCTTCACTTTCATGGCGTTAGCGCCACGTGTACTCCGTGTTTAGCACGCGTTCAGCGGCGGCGTCTTCAAATTATGGTAGTGTAAGATCTGACGTCATCGACTCATCGTGACGTCACAAAAAGCAGCTACTCGTTTTGATTTCGGTACCTAGTTTATTGGTTATTTAAAGGTATTGTTGAGTTTCGAAGCAAGCAACCACCTTACCGGTGAAAAGACTTAATGCCATTTGAAAATGAAAATATCGTAGTATGATAAAAAAAAGCTCCGGAGTTGCCAGAACATACAGAAGAGCAGAACATACAATGCGAGCTAATGATCGTGTTTCCAAAGAATTACATCGCCACGCGCTGCGGTAAGGGCTGAAATTTCTATCCGAACGCCCTTTTCTCTTTCCCTCGCGGCGACTGCGCTCCAAGTTGGACGGTGACGTACTCATGTCCCTGCGCCTACGTACTCGTGTCACCAGTGTGAAGTTGCTCGTTCTGACGTCTGACTTCGAGAATTATTCAAGGCAACGTCTATATGTGTTATCTATTGCTCGAATTGACGAATCGAAGTTTACAGACGTGATAAAACGCACCAACGGAATGTCTGCGTGTTTTTTGTTTTACTTCGCATAGCAGCAAGAGAGATGTGCTTCTATTTCGTGTGCTTGTTTCCATGGTCGTGCAGTCACGTGCGCAGGTACCGAAACTGTGCCATTTTCTACCGTGTTCCAGCACCGTGATCATGCTCTGCGGTCCGCTTGTTCTGCCTCAGTATTCGTGTGGCACCGAATTCTACCGCTAGTAATGTGTCCTTGTGCACAGCGCGCAAAGTCGTGCGCTGCGCAAAACAGGACAGTCACATCAGCTCGCGCGCAAGGCCGTCAGCAAATACGCGCAGCACCGAGGAAAAAAAAAAGGGAGAAAAAAATGAAGCTGGGGCCCCTGACATATGCGTCACGCGATCCTCGAGGTCCGCTACAGAAGAACGGAGGTAAGGAATTTCACATGCAGAGGCTAGACGGGGCGAGCGGAGAGAGTGTCATGCTTGGCAGTGGAGCTCGCCTCCTGAAATCATGGATTCGCGGCACTGAAATACGTCTCCCTCGGCTAATAATGAACCGATTTCAATTTTCCTTTTTTTTGCAACAGAACACTACCTAGATTACACGTAACAACTTCCACTGTATAACCAAAATTGGCTATAGGGCCTGGCGAGGGGCCCTTTAATGTTGCAAACTCTCAAGTGGAAGTTACAAGGGGGAGGAGAAAGGTGGCCGATGCAGGCCTGTGCGCTACGCGTTATGACGTCATGCGACTTGGATGAAAATTTCTATTGCCAATCCCGGTGTGACGACAGCGTTGACGTCAAAATCCCCGCGGCTATCTCGGGTGCATGCCCATTAGTTCGATGGCAGTCGGGCAAGGCAACATGACGTCACGGATCGAAGTACACAAACCTTGTGCTGTCTAGAAGGTGTTGGCTGAAGACGACCGACCCTGTCAGTGCCAGAGCCACCAGGCTGTGCGTGCGACAACGTTCAGGAATCATTTTTTTTTTCTAAATGTCGCGTTTACAAGAACGGTGTAATATAGCTGCCTGGCTAACTTGGTTATCTATACGGATAGAAGTACTGTGAAGAGTTAGGGCCTAAACAAAACTAGACCTAGGACAAAAACGAAACTGCCTTTACGTCAATGCAATAGCAGGCAAGAAATAGAACTGTGGAAAAGAGCTTTCAGGCATTACAGAAAGAAAATACGGCCTATTTATTGTTATTCCGTAGAAAAAAAGGGGAAAAAATCAGTATATTTAATCATCCCATTCAGTCATGTTAAGACGCGGGACTATAACTCGAAAAGTTGGAACTGCCCCGCAAAATTCTAGCCGGTTGGCAACCTTAACTACAGTACCAAAACATAAAATAAAGAAAATGTACTATCAACGAAAGGAGGCTTCGTAAGCCAGGAAAGATGCAGAACTCAATGACGGACGGCAACGCCAACCATGGCGTCGCCCATTTCGATGGACGTTTACTGAGCGACAGCAGCTCAACATGGGACGAACAATTGTAAGATGCGTGAGATCACGTGACGTAACGACGCTGAGGCTTCAGCAATGAATGAAAATGAAGGCCAGAAATGTGTTAGCTTGGATTTTAATTTCCTGCTTTGCAAATCAAACTTTTTCTGCGCAATCAGTTTTATCCAAGTTTCCTAGAAATACTGACTGTGTTTCTGTTCAGTATCTCTTTTGCAAATGAAGCATCCGTAAGCCACACATAAGCTCCTAAATTTTCGTGTTTCCGTGCGAAAGCCATGATCCGAGCGCGAACCACGCTGCAGTGTGAGTGTCCGGAATAATTTTTAACCCTTGGCGATCATGAATGCCCACCTAAATTTGCGTACACAAGAGTTTTTAAATGCGCAAGCATTTCAATGCTTTTCGAAAGAGATAAGTCGTCCGTCCTTCCGTCCGTCCTGTAAGACGACCGTTGTCAAGATAGCGCCCGCCGCAGCGAGTGAATTCACCTTCGTGCTGCCTCTGGCTGCAACGCCAGTGAAGTCGCGAGGGCACAGCGCTCACGCAGCGCTCATCACATCCCGCTGTCTGCCCATTTCGCGGATCGCTTTCAAGGTACACTTCCGCACGTCTCTCTTCAATCCTAAGCGCCGAGGACACGGCACGCGAAGCCATGAGCAGTTGGCACTCTCTATCGGCACTGCTAAGGCTTTCAAGATAGGATCCGCGCGGCAGTACCATACCAAGCTGACGCCGTAGTACGCTTGGTCACGGTCCATAATGGTTCGAAGTGGATGGATAAGGCACGCTAAAAAGCGATAACGGCGTATAATGATCGGAACGTCATCAGCGCAGCTGGCGCCGCCATCCGCCGTAGTTTGCTTGCGTCATCAAAGCACCTTGCGGTGCCGTCCGCACCGATTCGCGTCACCGCAGCCCTGTCGTTTGTAATGGTCGGATAAAATTTCATAACATTGATAATGAAGCCGGGCTACGTGGAGATGAGCAAGTCGCACAATGCTTCCACACACTTATGCAACTCCCAGAGGAGTGCTGCGCAGATTCTTCGCATTTCGCCATCGTGGAAAATGCGGCCGCCACATGGTAGGATTGAACCCGGAAACTCGAGCTCAGCCGCGCAACGCACACGTAATATCCTGTGGTTCCCGCGGCGCCTACGACGAGGCAGCGACAGCGAGAACAAAACAGAGCACAGGCTACACGAGAGCTTCTTTCTCACGTTTGACCTGCCCTTTGCGCACGTGTGAGTTGCTGGAGAGAAATCGGGGAATTCATTCCTGGAACCTCTTACAATTTGCGTTTGACAGAGGACAACGCGATTTGTTCGCCCTGGTTAACCATCGCTTAAGCTTCCATCGCTCAATACGGAGTCTGTAACGGCAAAGTGACCATTTTTTGTCGGCAGTGGTCGGCCCGTGTCACTGAAGCGCACGTGACATTAGGTTTGCCACTTCACGCAGAACATTCGGCGCTCAATTTTGTCAGCGTAGCTGCTGCCAATGCCAGGGTCGTCGGCGACGCCCCCGCCAGCGACATCTAGTTGCTTCGAAACAGAATTATAGCACCTTCGACCTAAAAGGTGCAAAGTGTGGCGCAAATCTAGGCACAAAAAAGGTCAATCAAACACGCGAGTCGAACCGAGGACCTCGCAGTCATGAGTGCAGTGTTTGCGCGCGGCTCCAGGAAAACACGAACGTCCAACGAATTGATTAGCGAGTATTTACCCGCCGTCGCGCAATACACGGTTGGTAGCGAACGGAGCAAAACGCGGCCTCCTCCCTAGTAACAAAGAAAAGGCAGATTTCGAGGTCGAAAGGTCCCCAGATTTCCCTCTCACAACTCACCTATGCGGACAAGGGTCCGTAACCTACGATAAAGAAGCTTCCATGCGGATCTCTTTCGCCACTCCTTCATTAAAACACCGCGTCGTGTTCGAGTGCCGTGGTATTCTGTTCGAACAAATAATTTTCATTCCTTCGATCAGCAATGAGGAATGTCAGTGAAATAATTTATAATAGTATGATATAATAACACCTTCCTGAAATAATGTTTTCGCTATTATATCTGTTCTAAATGCAACTTCACAGGGTCTTTTTGATCGCTGTTCTAAAGGGCAACTTCTATGATTACTCGCGCACTCAAAGAATTAGCGAAAGTGATAGGAAGCATTTCTCATACATGTTTTGTCGGAAATGAAGTCGTAGTAAGGTTCAGAGCCCAGGACTGGAAAAGCAAACATCCTGGAAAGACAATAAAGGAAATACGTTCGCTAGGTTGGCTTCGGCGTACACACAAAGCAAGCGCATATCCTAATAAGAAATTCGAAGGTGTACTTTAACGGGACGTCCTCATTAATTTTGTTACAAAATACAAAAACTGCAGCACACACAGATCTTACAAAATTAAAAATGTATGTGGTCTAACAGTAATGTCAGGTGCTATAATACAACAATCGGAAACGAGGAAAGAGGACTCGTTATCTGCGATATTGACAACACTCGATGGAAGCTGCCTCCAATCATGCCCCAATAAAAACAGATACCGAAGGCAGTCTGTCATGAGCAGTTGTTAGTGTATATCAACTATGCTTGTTTCGTGTAACCTGCAATGCTGCTTCGTTTGGTCATCGTCATTATTATTTATTAACACACAGATGTCTATTATTCGATGACTTTTTTTTGTGCCTTTTGTCGGCCGCGAGAAGATTTACTTTCTGATATATTGAAGACATTCAGTAGTTGCCCCGGTGACAAGAGTGAATAACAGCGCACACTGTTGAACCTGTTCCTGTCTTGCGAGAAGTGTCTCGGGCTGACAACATATACAGTAGACGGCAAACCAGTTATCCACGTAAAAATGAATGCGTGAGCCTCAACGAGAGCGATCGCTTCGGTGATGACGGTTGCCGGTAGCAAAATTCATGCATAACGTGAGCAGCAAATATGTTGTGAAATATATATATATATATATATATATATATATATATATATATATATATATATATATATATATATATATATATATATATATATATATATATTTTTTTTTTTTTTTGGGGGGGGGTTTCACAAGGTTAGCTCACACGCTTTCCCTCTGATGCAGATGGCAATCGTCAGGGGCCAGAAGAACACACGAAAGAACAAAGTGGGGCATTGCATCCACGCGCATTCCACTGCGACGCGGTGCAGCACGCTGGTTATGCGTGCTGTTCTTGTGAAGTTGCATCAGGAATGACTCACTCCTTCTTTTTGTGTTCCCTCAGGTTGCAGGCGTACAGTTCGCCGAGCTTCGACAAGTGCGCCAAAAAGCCTCCTTGCACCCCATCGTTCCAGTCTTCCAATGTGCTGCCGCCACAGCTCTGCGTGAAACGAGACAAAGCAAGCCGACGCGTGCCACAACTTGTCTCCTGTTTACATTATGATGAATTGTCTGCACAATGAAGGCCATTAAATATGTGTACCCTGTAGCATACCATGCGAAGAAAGCCAGGCTCGTTATAAAATGTATGTTTAGGATTCTTGAGGAGACTTGTCTGTAGAACATTTGAAACAAGACAGGCGTGAATGTAATGGGCTTAAAGTTAGGAGTCCTCGATACGTGGCAAGTGAGGTTGACCATGGAAAAAGATGGAAAATAACCGAAGTCATACATTTGTGTACATCACGTCATAAACAACTTCTCGCTGACTACAGGCTGATATCTCTCACCCCCAAGTTATACAAAATGTTAGAGCACATTATTCACCAACATATAATCGAATTAATTAACTCTATATATCACGTTCTGACATGTGCCCAGCATAGTTTCTGTCATGGTTATAGCACTGTAGCACCATTAGTCGATTTCGTTCATGATACCGCTTCTAACCTAAACATAGGTAATCAAGTAGATGCCATCTTTATTGACTTCTGTAAAGCTTTGGCTTTGTGAATCATTCTATACTACTGCTACAATTAAAAGCCACATTCAATTAACCTTGTCTTGTTTCTTGGATGGGCAGTTTTCTTCATTGTCGAACACAACTTGTGCTATTTAACTCCGTGGAATCTACACTTGTCGACGTTACGTCGGGCGTTCCTCAAGGATCAATATTAGGCCCTTTATTGTTTCTAATATATATTAATAGTTTGTAGCACAGCAACTAAAATCAGCCTTTATGTAGGTGACTGTGTGTTATACAAATCTAATAACTCCATTGATGACCATCACCGTCTTGGCCAAACCCTTATGTCGTTCCGCGCGTGGTGGCAAATGTGGCAAATGAACACCAATTGTTGTAAAACAGTCGTTATGACATTTCCCAATAGACAGAGCCCCCTCTCGTTCAATTATTCTCTGGATGACATCCAACTTAAAAGAGTGAAACAATATAAATACTTAGCACTCATTCTAACAGAACATCTTTTTGGTCTAAACGCATCGAATGTGTGAACGGTAAACCTCTAAAATATTTCGGTTATTTTCGCCGCACTTTAGCTAAGAACACCCGCGATACTAAATTGCTATTCTATGAAACGTTAATTTGCCCTGTTCTGAATACGCATCTGTCGCGTGGTTCCCCTACAAACAATGTGAAATGAGCTCGCTCAGTAACGTTCAACCAAAATGTATCCTTTTCATTCACCAAAATTACAGCCGCTGTTTCTCACCTACACAGGCTCAGCACTCTTTGAACATTGAGCGATTACTTTCACGTCATCACGTTGAGGCCTTTAAACTTTAATATGCAATTAATAACTACACCTCTGGTCCTTGACGTAGTAGTTCTGCGGAGACCCACAAGGTGGAGAGAAGTAATGAATAAAGGGAAAATCGGACATCCACCCGTTCGTAGCAATTGCTACAAAGGAAACCCATACGGGTTCCTGGAAAGAAAAGCCTCAGAGTTGAAGAAAAATTCGTCCTGTTCCGGGATCTTTGTAGCAGTTGCTACGAACGGGTGGATGTCCGATTTTCTCGTTATTCACCTCTGGCCCTTGTGACTGTAACTGTCTCAAATTTACTAACGCAAGTTCTACCCGTTGCTCCCACGCCTTGAATGTAACGCCTATTTATGTTCGTATCACCACATTCAAATAGTTCTTTTTTTTCCACGTTCAACAGAGCTTTTGGATTCTCTACCCGGTAACATTCGTTCGCTATCAAACAATTTTATAGCTACCACTGGTAAGCAATTCGCTAACATGCAAAGCGCTTCTTTTTAATCATTCATCTTTTTGTGTATGTGTGTTTTTTATGTACAATATCATCACTCCTGCGATAGCGCTATATTGGGCTGAAGTATGAATAAATAAATAAATATATAAATAAAACAGTGATAATGGAGATTTGTATTTAGGTGCTGTAGTGGCCATTCAACAATGTGCCACATTCAATGATTACTTGGTTACCGAGCTAACAACATGTCATGCGCGACAGAAACGGCCGATTCCGATGACATGTAGCCCGTTCAGGCAGCGTCGTCGCCGGGGTCTGCATCTGCCTTCACTTCGTGCCACGACCCTCCACGCTGGGAGTGCGGAAGGTCAACCGGGTCATAGGAAGTGTGCAGGGTCACTTGTCGCGCTAAAATGCGCAGGCCGTGTTGCTTTCACCTCATTTACGTCCTCACCTGTGTTAACCTCCTAATTTCTAATGACGACTATGCTGTTTACGAGCTTCCACGGACGGTTAAATGTTCCACCTGAGTCATTTGTATTGAACATTATATAGTTGGGGACTTGTCTGTAGGACATTCGAAACCAGATAGACGAGTTGGGCTTTTGGCGGAGCCACGATGTGGCGGAACCAGGTGAAACCAGGCGACATTCAATTTCCAAAGCAGTACTTCACGCTCATAGCCGTCTAAGGTGCACACACCGACGTCACATCAATGAAGAAGATGTAGGGCCGCGGTTGCCAAGCGCAGCCGAGAACATAGGCGCGTGAAAGCTATGAAAGTAAACAAAGAAAGACTGGCTATGCTTACGAAGTAAGCCTTCACATCCTCGTCTGTCTTGTTCGTGAAGAAGAACTGCAGCGCTGTTAAGTTACCACCCCACTGTAACAAAGGAATAAATAAGAGGTCAAAGGTACGGAAAAGGTAAACAACAGCATGTTTATCAATAGGATAGTTCAACATGCACACGTACGCTCTCGTTTATCAAGAGTTTCGCACGACACTCGCTTGCGCAATTCCATAGGCGAATGAAAATTCTGTGTACGCGTGCCTCCGATGCTCGGTAGACAAATTTTTAACCGATTTCTCGCAAATGCCCTAAAATCTTGCATAGCGCACGTTAGGCTCAACTGTAGAGTGTGGATGATCAAGCACGAATCGTTCATCAACATAACCTTTTATTTGTCCGCGAGCCCGTAGGCTGCCACCAGTCAATAGGAAAGAAATGTATTCTGGAAATAAATAAATGTAAGCGTTTTCGGCGTACTTTATATGAACTGCAGTTGCTCGTGCAATCTACGCCATATGCAAACGCTTTCTTTTAGCTCACCTTTTCTGCACTCGCGCAGAACATTCGGAAAATGCGACGGGGAAACGGTGATGGCGGAGGTAGCACACTATGACGAGTGCGCGCAAGTAGTCCCCTGTAGCTCGAAGTCACTTTTGAAGCCCTCTTTCTCGGAGCGGCGCGGTATATATGTGCCCGAGCAGAGCGCGAGTAGGCGCACACGACGAAAGAGAAGATTAAAAAAAAATTAAGTTATATCGTGACGTGTTGCGTGCCAAAACCATCATATGATTATAAGGCACGCCATAGTGCTCCGGAGAATATTTCGGTTACCTGGGCTCCTTCTAACGTGCACCCAATGTGCGGCACACGGCCGTCTTATTTTTTTCACCTCCATCGAAATGTGGCTGTAGCGTTGGGGATTTCCTCTATATCTTTCGATAATTTACCGAAACTAACACAGGGGTTGGTATTCACACAAAAGGACATTTAAAACTGTTCGTTAGATCACATGCGCGACAAACTTGGCGCTGGACATGTGGCGAAGGCAGCCGGACGACGGAAATCACCATCTACGAACGGAAAGATTTATGAAGTCGGACCCATCTGCCTAGCGGTGAAACATTGCTAAATGCTGCGGGATATTGAACAGAAAATATATACAGGCAGTCTACATCATAGGTAGTGCGAATATGGAACTAAATATCCGGGCTCACTAGTTAATGCCAGCTGCTTTCTTACATTTATGCGACCTTATCAAAGCACGCCAAGAACAGTGTCAGCAATGAGCTATCCTCTACAACAACGGATTGCTTTCAAAATGCATTCTTAAGTGCGTAAGCATTTAGATTACGGGGTTTTACGTGCCAAAACCACTTTCTGGTGATGAGGCACGCCGTAGTGGAGGACTCCGGAGATTTAGACCACCTGGGGTTCTTTAACGTGCACGCACCTAAATCTAAGTATACGGGTGTTTCCGCATTTCACCCCCATCGAAATGCGGCCGCCGTGGCCGGAATTTGATCCCGCGACCTCGTGCTCAGCAGCCTAACACCATAGCCACTGAGCAACCACGGCGGGTGCGTAAGCATTTTTATGCCTACCATGCGAAAAAGTTATCCGTCACGCAAGACAATGAATACCTCATATCCCCGTAAACAATGGCTGGCGCCCACGTAAGGCAGAGGCTGCAAGCACTCAGCAAAGCGAAACGAACGGTGCAGACATTCATTGAAATCATATGTACAACGCACAGGAGAGCGTACGTTTCAATAAAGAACAAGCTCAAAAGAAGCATACAAACCATCAATAATGCACTGCAGAACCCCATCGGGAAATGTAGCGGTGCTTTTACAACAGCTTCGCTAAATTAACCTTAATCCACCTTGACACCAAGGTCGTGGGCTTGACTCCCACCAAAAGCCGAGGGTTTGGGTGCCTTAGCTCTATCATAATTCACGGTGGCTACTTAACTTCACCTTAATTAATACCGGTGATCATGGGCTACAGCGGTGTAATGAGCTTTATCTTGATTAAACGTGCCTAATCATGTTCGCTATTGACCATGATAAGCGAACGTTCGATAAGGTGGATAACGATGGATTAGGGCTTAGAAAGTAGGGTTCATACTGGTCGGATTAAGTTCCATAACATTGACAATCACACCGGGCTGCGTGGAGATGAGCAAGCGGCACAATGTTTGTAGCTGATGCTAGACTCTTGAATTATGGCGCACATCTAGAGCCGCTCACTTTACGGCTTTGAGAAAAATAGCTATCGGCTTTGCATACGAGTTTTGAGTCAATAGTAAGAAATGATTATGTCGGCATTATTGGTCGCGTTAAAGTATATTTTAGCCAAATAACAACAAAGGTGTTTTAAGTGAACGAAATGAGGCACTTGGTGTTATTAAGAGGAGCATCTGGTTTGGGATCCACAAATGTAAACCTGTATCAAAATGCAGGAGGGCTGCCATGGTGTTGCGCATTCCTTGTGATTTAAATCCAACACCGACAGGCGAATTCACAACACGCTCCTAAGCTATAATTGTTCGCGGGACAGCAATTTTATGACTTCCCGATGATAAATTGACGGCGTTAGTTTTTTTTTTCTCAAAGCAATTTATGCCCCATTACGCAAAAATCCGCCGGCGTAGTCGGCGTGACTGAAAGATGGCACCAAAAAGGATCGAAGGCTCAATGAGTAAAGCAGATCACAAGATGGTCGGATTGACGTCAAAATTTTGAGGGAGGTTCCTGTGAACAAATAAGCCGCTTTTTAAAATCAAATTCGCTTAATTTTGGTCAGGGTAGGAATCGAACCCGGGACTCCGGGGGTTGGACACAAGCACGCCTCCTCGACGGCATGGCACCTCTACAGTTCACATTGACTAAGGGTGTGTCGGTTGCATGTGTCCTCGCACACGTGACGGCGCAGCCAGTGGCGCGGAGGTGGCGCCACGTCATGCGTGTATAACATGAAAGGCATTACTGACCACTTGACTGGCGCTGAGCCGTCCTTCGAGTAATGAGCTCCCCGCGGGCAAGCGAATGCGTTGAGACGATTGGCGCGTGTTGATTTGGCCTTACCGAGGTGGCGTTGGTACGTAGGCGAGAGCTTACGCTCAGAAGGAACAGACCGAAAAAAAAAACATTTTCAGCAAAAGGACTGCAATGCTTTCGAATTCCCAAACGTATACACTCTTTAATGTCTCTGCAGAAATTTCTTTTTTTTTTCCGACTTCGAACACTTTTAACAAGCCCTCGCACGTCACTGGAATCAAGTTGCTATACAAATGTCTGCTAAGGTGGACATAATTTGCAACTCAACGAAATCAACCCATCAGCTGGACAAACTACTCCCAAGGATTAACTTCGTAAAACAGGTAACCAGACAACTAAAGAGCGCTTACGTCAAACAATAATCTGCAACGCACATTTTTTTTCTTCACTTTAAGTAGTGATTGAAGTCTGGCACAGGCGACGGTACCTAAACAGATTAGGACAATATACAAAACCTGCAAAGGTGCTTGTACACATGGTTGGACCTAAATAAGATGGAGCGCCTGGGGCTAGAATCAAAACAAAACTGCCAGCGATACGAGCTCATCTCGCCATTCCTGCCGTCCATCCCAGCAGCACCCAAGAATCAAATTCAAAGCACCCGTCTCAGCCTAAGAGGAAGCTTTAGCTCGAGTGTTCCCATCTAAATACGTTTAAAAGGAGAATTGGCTTTCCTCGGCGACCACTGCACCAAATTTGACTAGGTTTGTTGCACTAAAAAGCAAAACCTAAATTCTAGTGACTGTTTGTTTCGAATTCCTCATTTAGGTCGTCAATCTTTTAATAAAATATTGGCAAAAATTGAAAATTTTAATAAAATACACTGTCAAGTTCACAGCGCTGGAACTATGCAATGAATAATAGTATCACAATTTTGTGTGTTCCATGTAAGAGTGCATCTAAAGCGGGCAAAATTGATATTTTACACATACAGCCTAAAAAAGATAATAACATGTAAATTCAGCTTTTGCTGAACCATTCTGCGCAACCGCAACCTAACGAATTCATATATTGACGTATCAAATTTGTCCGCTCTGAAAGGCCTAATGCTTGCCGTTTACAGAATCGTGATATCTGTTTTTGAAGCAGCGCTTGTGCTTCTATTTTTTTGTGAACTTTCAAATTTTTGAAATTTATTTTAACTAAATTCAAGCACTAAAGCGAAATTCCACTTCCAACTGTCCCTACAATTTCGCTTTCCTTCTCAAATGTAACAAATTTCATTAGAGTTGGTACAGCTGTTATCTCGGAAAAATGTTTTTGCGTTTTACATGTATTTGAATAGGCCTTCTATAGCTTCTGCTTAACAGTTTCTACTAGTCGGAGTGCAGAAGTAATTGCGGTTAGCGCAGGTGACCTTGGTGTGTGCAAAGTCTGCCTGGGTGACTTTTGCTTTCTTGTTACCTTTCTTTTCTTCAGTGAGTGCTTGTTATTTCATATTTCGTGTATATTTATTCTACGTGAATGCTAGTATCTGGCGCGGCTAAAAGGCGTCAACATCTCCTAAATATCATGTGTTAAAAAATTTAAAAAGCCTTCTTGTGGAAGCTTGCATATCGTTCACAACATTTTACGTTCCGTACAATCCTTAGCGCAGTACTAGCTTCCTTCACGGTTTGAACGTTTGCGAAAGAAGCTTGAATTTCGGAACGTTTTTCCTTCTTTTTTTTCTTTTTTTTTCTGCTTGCGTCACTGTGAGTGGATATCGGAGGGTGGCAAGAAAGGAAAAGGAAACGCATCTTTAGAATATACAGCCCCCTGCTTTTTTCTCAGAAAACGGGGTGCCAACAATGAACGTTTATGAACATCCGCATGGCTTCAGAATTGGCATTTCGTGCACTCGCACTCTCCCGGAGGGGGGGCAGGATGGATGAGGTCAGGGATGACTCTCTAGTTTTGTCCTGATTAAATTGGCCGAGTCAGGGGAGTCTCACCTCTTCATAAACCAACAGTTTATTACCGCACTTGGGATCGTCAAAAACAAAACTGTGCTGATTGCCGCGCATAGTGCGACGAGAGCCCTCACATCGCAATTCCAACTTGATCTTGAGAACCATGTCTAATGGCTGCCATGGCGCCCGCACACACTACCGAGATTGCTTTTGAATATTACGGGCTTTCGTATTCGTACTAGAGACTGGCAAACATCATCAACATTTTCGAAGTCGCATTGAATACGAAAACTTAAGTACCGAATATCGAACGAAATGTGAATTGAATTCTTGGTATTTACGTGCCATAACCACAATTTCATTACGAGACACGTCGAGTGGGGGGGGGGGCGGCTCCTGATTAATTTTGACCACCAGGGGATATTTATCGTGAACCCAAGGCACGGGACAGGGGCGTATTTGCATACGCGCTCCCATCGAAATGCTGCTGCCGTGGCCGGTATTCGATCCCACGAGCTCGTTTTTAGCGGCGACACAGCATAGCTGCGAAGTCCCCCCGGCGGGGGAAATGAATGTGGAATATTCAGACGCCACGCACATAAACTTATACAGCAGGATTATTCAGTGTTGGTATTGTTTGGCATTATTTGTACTGACTAGTGCAAAGAAAGGATCAGGTTTGAGCACGAATAACCTATCAGTAACTTTAGATGCTGGTGGCAAGCAAGCTTTTCCAGAAAGAAAAATGCTGCTGTGTGACTAGCTTTCCAAGAACGGTAAGTAGAATCCGAAAAACAAAGATGTGGAAAAGAAAACCGAAAAGCTGCTGAATGATTTGTTCGCCACATCTAACAGTGCCCTTTGCAAGAAAAGCATCAGAGGCTGAACAGGAAAACGTTAACGCTCTTACATCCGTAGACTGCTACAGAATACTCTAGAGAGACTATAGGTAAAAATCGCAGGTTTTCATCCAAGTTCTTGCCGGGAAAGGGAAAACAAAGCCAGCATTACCCATTTTCTTTCTGCACGTTGTCGAAAGCTTTTGTCGTCTCATTTATGATAACTTGCGATAATTTGTTTAGCAGACAGCGAACAGTAACAAGACTAGCACTGAGTGGTTGGGAAACATTTGGTTAGTTTTGAGCATTAGAAAATACTAAATACGATTATCCTATATGTAGCAGCCAATTCCTATTACACATTTATATATTCCCGTACCCCTAGATTTCACTCCACATTTTTGAAATGTTCTTAGCCGTATGCCACAAAGCCTCTTAACTAACGAGCCAACAGTCACCCCGATATAAGCATAGGCTTGTCTCTAAATGGCGATTTTCCAAAAATCGCGCGCAATTTCTTCAATTCACTACCGCGCATTTCTTTGCAAACGAGAACAATTTGCCTTTCCTTGGATTACGCGCCATTGGCTTAGTTCTGGGCCAGATTTGTGTTGCTTACACTAGATGCGATGTAGAAATTAGATTCTCGGTGAATGGAGAGCTCGAAGTAGGATTTTGTAATGTAAAACATTGCGTAAGTGAACATGTTCAGGCTATATGTGATTCCTGCGACACAAGAATTGCGACAGAAAAATGTATAGTATCCTTAGAGCGTATATTCTTACATATGCGATGAAACTTTCTCAACGCGTGGTGATATCTTTGATAGCCGTCTTCGTCAGAGAGACGCGTCGAGGAAAATAAGGAGCTCCTCCCGCGGAGTCAATTCAACAACCATTTCAGAAGAATTCCTAATTACCTCTTGAAGGACATTTTATTAGGTGCACGGACTAGCATCATTAGGTCGAAGTATGACGTAGGCGCAACATCAGGCGTTTTCATTAAGTGCTTTTCTCCAAACGAACGGGTTATACAGCAACGAGGATTGCCTATGCTTCTAGTTCATGTCGCAGTCGATAATTCTGGCGTCATAGTCATTGCT
Source organism: Dermacentor albipictus (assembly GCF_038994185.2). Taxonomy (NCBI): domain Eukaryota; kingdom Metazoa; phylum Arthropoda; class Arachnida; order Ixodida; family Ixodidae; genus Dermacentor; species Dermacentor albipictus. Next base: position 99,044,262 of record NC_091822.1, read on the forward strand.
AACTGAAACAATCATTACACAGAAAGACATCAAAGAACATAATGCGAGTATTGTCAGGTTACGTATGCGCCTGCAGCAACTCTAGCGGAATACATGACGGCGCATGCTCAAGAAGAAGGGTACCAGAGGTGCAGTACCCAGCTTCAATGCTGTGCTGTCGCTCAAGGCTGTGTTGCAAGCTTTGACAATTTCTCCCTTTTCAGAGCCGCATGAAAATAGCATGACATCATTACAGATGACGAAATCGCTAAATGAGACCATATTAGACGCTCTCTTACATCAGCAAGTTTTCCTCTTGCAAGGTTCATGGGCCTAAGGTGGAAAGAAGGGGTCTTCTTGTCTGGACCGGGCGCCGTGAACTCAGTCATGCGGGTCTGAATCTGAAAGAGTCGCGATCATTGAAGAGGTGATTACTAATACATTACGCGCAACAATGCATTGTCCACCCACAGTGAGAACAATGAACAGAATAAATTCATTGCGCAAAGCATTGCATTAAAACGCGTACATTGTCTAGCTTTTTGCCGGTGACAGTTTTCCACCGGCGTGCCACTGCAGTTACAGAGTTATCGCTTGAATTTTCTGAATTTCGATCTATAGTGAGTGTCAATAAATTTTAAAGGAGTATTGTCTAAAAGACTGCGCGTGAAACTCGAATGGCGTTGTACATACATATTCGAAAGTACGCGAGCATCACGTACGCTTTATGCTGGAATATGCTGCGAGTCACGTATAAAAACTGGATGCACATGACGTACGTGATTCGGGCTCGACGATTGGCGACTGTGCTAGGCTTAGCCGCTGTCTAGCCACTTGCTAGGTGGTGCAAAGTCGGCCAACTAAGATATATTCGTGACTGAAGATTCAGATGTTTGGAATTGTTTGCATCTCACCGTTACCACTACGTAACATCTTGTGGGGGTGGTCCCTCGCTGTATATCAGATACCGACGGAGAGTATTACGTCCAGTCGGCACGTATACTTAGCACATAGCGCCCTGCCTGAAGAAAGATGTTATTGATTTACCAATTTCTGCACAATACTGCGCCGTTCTGGCAATGGAGCTGAAGGCCCCATTCGGTAAACACGCCTATGATCTCATTCTTGAATAGTTAGCAGCTACTGGCTGCGGTCGGTTGCCATTGGTTATCCTTGCCATTGCCATTGGGGTTCATTGGCAATGGCAACCTTGCCATTTGTTGCCATTGGTTATCTTCTCTCCTTCAAAAGCAGTAGACAACCATGGCAATCCTATTCCGCCTTGCCATGCGCTATTTCGCTTCTTTCTTCAATCAGATCTAGGACGTTGGTCGCACTCTTTACGTAGGCGTTGTCCCTGTGGATAACGACAGGCTCCCCCTGACACATCAACATGTAGTTGCAGGGAGCAGCTACCTCTATTGAGCAATGCCTTTGGCGTGGAGAGCTCACATGTTCCTCTGCAAAGACAAAGCTAATCGTCGTCGAAAAACACGCTCGTGAACGAACAGACTTTTCTCCTAACACAGCATCAGATGCCAAATGCGTTCCCTCTGAATCACTCATCCGGGTGCTTGGTTCCACTTCACAAGCCGAGGCAAAAGCAACGCATGCCCTTCGCCAACTCACCACCCAGCGTAACCAAACCATGCATATGCCTCGTAGGGTCTCTAACCGCTGACATGGCCTGAAAGAGTTCATGACTTATACGTTGCGCAGGCCTTCATACACTCACGCCCAGGGGCGTAGCCAGGGGAGGGGGGGGGGGGGGCTTATGGGGCTTCATTCCCCTCTGAAATTTTTTCATGCTGTCCATGCACCGCCGACCAAAGGAACCCCCTGTGCCGGAAATCATTCTGGATTGTGTCTAGAATGTCTTTTTTACGCTCGAAAAGACATTTCACCGCGAACATTGCGAAGTCGGGCTGGATTTCGCGGCAACGCCAGTGTACCGGGAGTCGCAGAACGCAATCAGCCCTATTCGAGCACAAAGTTTCAAGGGCGTTTGATGGCGAACGGGCTCGCCGCGGCACCTCGCGGAGGCTGCGGAATCTACAGAGCGCATGTATGTCAATTCCAAAACTTTATGAGCATAAATCTCAAAAAGTTTTCATGTGAAAGGGGAATCGACATTTACAAAGTTGTGCTTTAGATTTTCAATTGCAAATCTTTGTGGGTTTAGTGCTGTTATAAACATTTGACGACAAAGGGGCATTGACTTTTCTAAAGTCTTACATAGGAACAGACAACGAGACAAGCCAAATCAACGCACTATCAGACAAGTTGACAATGCACGCAGCGAGGTCCAATGAGACGAAGCGTTGTGCACGGTGGATCATTTGTGCCGTCATGACGCAGAAAAGAACATCAACGTTTCTTTTCACCTGCGCCAAAGCATCCATGTCAAGACACTTAAGCCAGCAAAGGTAACTGTGTTCTTATTTATTTTTCTACGTGTATTTATACTCGCGGGACACATTGAGCCTTTTCTTTTTCATTTTTGTTTTCGCTACCCGCGGGCTGCCGAACCAGCCAGAGCGCATGAGTTTTTCTTGTACTGCATCGACCACCACGCGGCGCACTTCGATGCGCGTTCGTTTTTCTCTGGCCAAGTGGATTTTCGCCTGGACGAGTTTTGGACGCTTAGTGGCTAGCAGACGAGAAAAAAACAATGGTCGCTAGCCGCCATCACTGTGGGGACTCGACGGATTGCACCACGTTCGCTTGAGCGCAGCCTCTCCTTTAAGTCTTGTCTAGCCGGTGTAGGATACCGAGCAGTATGCGTATGGTTCTCGGCAGACCAAGCGTCTGACGTTTTCTTCGATATTCCTTCGGTAGCCACATTAGGCGCCCAAAGTAGGCATTCGATTGCAGCCAACATACTTTTCTTTGCGTTTCTTCATTTTGGTGCCCCCGCCGCACAAGAGGAAAAAAAAATACATTGTTGCGGCGAAGCGAACTGTCGCATGGTGAAAGTTCGATTTTGTTACTTCTTCTTTTGCGGAAAGTAATGGGCCACGGGAAGCTTCAGTTGCCGGATACTCTTATTATATTATTCCGATACAATTATATGAACACCCCAGGCGCATTCGTGCTAGTCACCCTCATGTTTCATATAAAGTTCAAGGGCGATAACATCGTGACGGAGTGCCGCATGCTGTATGTACGAGTGAAAGCGTTAGGGAGGGGGGGGGGGGGTTGAATCGGTGAGCCTACAATGGGGACTGTCTTTTGCGCGCAACGGAGAAAAGTGGGGAGCAAGCGCATCGCGTGCCATACATAGGGGCGAGTGGAAGGAATGGGGGCGGGATCTAGGATTCTGTGAATCTGTGATTGCTTGCCTTGCTTGACGCATTATATACAGTGACTTTTTCTGAGATACGTAGATTTATTGGAGACTTATACGTATATTTAAACATCTTGTTGCGAGGTTTCGTGTATACGTACGCTCAACTTTGTTTGCACTGACGCTTTTTTGCCTTTTATCAAACTGTGTCTTCGCATTTGTACATCCCATTGTATCTTCGCATTTCGCATGCAGCTTCGCATCTTCGCCTGCAGCTCAAACCTGTCGCCTTGCGACTTCAACGTTTTGGGGCATCCGAAAACATAGCTCAAGGGAGCCAGATTTGTGTAGGACGATGACGTGAAAGAGTCAGCTACAGACTTTTTGAAGCCGCAATCCAAGGAGTTTGATGAGACGCGAATCATGCGACTCGTTAGTCAATGGAACAAACGTCTAAATGCTCATGGAGACTACCTTGAAATAAAGTACGCCGTTTGTCATATATTCGCATTGGCTCCCTTTCGTTTGACTCGCCCTCGTACATTTTGCAGAACTGCTGCTTTTTATACGTGCTCTCTGTTGCGACTATAATTTCAGTGCAATTACTGACGATACACGACCGGTAACAGCTGCTATTGCGTAATACATTGGAACAAATAACAGCATCATTGAGATTTTTCACTGGCCGTACAAGCATGTAAACACGGTTCTTGAATCACAAAGATATATGACAAAGAATAACATTAGCATAATTGTCCTCAACTTGTTCATTTCATGGCCTTTAGATTTTAACGCGATAGCGTTAAGGAGCTCGTGTCGCAGAAAAGCCGGTGTCGTCGGCGTCGGGTGTCGGCGTCGGCGGCGTTGACCGTGAGCGATAAATCACGGCAGGCGCTTCATAAATAAAAAGCAACTTCCAAGATTGGCCCGGTGGGAATCGAACCCGGGTCTCCGGAGTGTGAGACAGAGACGCTACCACTCAGCCACGAGTTCGATGCTTCCAAGCGGTGCAAACGCGCCTCTAGTGAATGCGGTGTTGCCTTCGAAACCAGCCGTGGAAAGTTATACTGCGGTGTATATCGGTAATTATGAACATGTAACGTACAGAAGTCACAATTACACGAGTTGCGAAGTGCGTTTCCGCTGCATTTCTTTTGCGCTTTCCGCACACGCAGAGCCATCTTGCGGCAAACACAGAAGACCCCCTCCTCTCAATGTACGGCGCTGCCCCGACAGGAGGCGCGCCGCGCGCGCATTGGGACCGCTGCCAGGCGCGTCGCGGGACTCCCTCTCCCCTGACGACGCTTCGCCGTGCTTCCGGTTTAGATTACTATCTATCTCTCTGCCCGTGCCGATCACGACGTTTGGCTGGCGTAGATCGTTTCCCCTCTGAGACACCGAGTTCTTTGGTTCGTTTCGTTCGCTCAGGCGCACGTTTCGTTGTCGCGCCGAACGCTGCGTTGCTCGACGTTCACCGCGTGATAGGTGGGCGCTAAGTCCGATGCGGGGCGCATCGTAAGTGATTGCTGTGCCGTAGCGCATTGTCTTATACCCCTTGGCGGGTCGACGGGAACGCTGTCGCGTCCCACTCTTGAAGGCGAAGCTTAAGCGTCCTCCAATTTTTTAATATGAACGGTATACACTGTTTTGATAGTTTTGAATTGATAAAGTTCTAAAGGTCACGTGATATATTCTTTACTTATAAAATAGACAAAAAACGTGGAAGCATTGATATGAGCTATTTTGGACAAAATGTATGGCACATACGAGTACATCCTTTTATGAAAGATTACATACCTAGCTTGTTTTGACAGTGAGTATCATTCAAGAATTCGTTTCAAGCATCTTTGGCAATGGCAATGCAATTATTATTCATAGATTTGATACCTCGACAAATTGTTTTAGAGGACGCTTTAGCTCGGGCCCAACTCCAACGCGGCCTATTCAAATACATGTAAAACACAGAAACACTTTTCTAAAATAACCCCTAGATCGCTATGAATTAAATTTGCTGCACTCAAGAAAGTTAAATTCTAGCGTCTGTTGGATGCGGAATTTCGATTTATGGCTTGAATTTTCTTTAAAATATCTCGAAAAATTCGAAAGTTCGAAAAAAATAGAAGCACAACGTTTACAATCTAATAACCCTGCATCAAGAACAGATATTCCGGTTCTGTAAACAGCAAAGCGGACAAATTAGGTATGTCAATTTGTACCTTACGTGAATTCGTTACGTTGTGTGCAAGGGTGCTGCAAAAGCCGTATTTCCATAATGCTACATTTTTTTGAGATTCATGTGTAACATATCAATTTTGTCCGCTGTAGATTTACTGTTAGATGAAATTGACAGAATTATGATATCATTTTTCATTGTTGAGTTACAGAGTTCGAAACATGATAGCTTCGTTTTCTGAAAATGTGCGATTTTGGCCAAGTTTCGACAAATAATTGACAACGTAACTGAAAAATTCGAAACCAGCAGTCAATAGAATTTAGGTCTTTCTTTTAAATGCAACAAAGTTCTTCAAGTTTGGTGCAGCGGTTGCCGAGAGAAACGAATTCCTCTTCTACATGTATTTAGATCACAGCACCAGAGCTAAAGCTTCCTCTTAAGGAGGGGGCCGAGTTGCAACTTGAGCCCCCCGAACGAAATTTCTGGCTACGCCACTGCTCACGCCTACTAAACCACCTCCCTTATGAGAACCTAACTCGTACTGGACACACACGTATGTGTACTCTACTCAAGAAAGCGCAGAAACTTCCCCTTGGCCCTCTTATGCACACGACTACCCTTATCCTAGAGTGACTCATGACGACTAACACCCTAGAGGAACTTATAAAAGCCCATCAGGCCGCCCAGCTGAGTCGCTTGCGTTCCACAGCACCGGGATGGAATAATGTAAGTTCACTTGGCTGACCACCCAATCCCGCTCTCCTTTCATCAATCACCTTTTTGTTGCAGCGCGAGCCAAACACGCGGTATTCTGCGCCATATACTCGCCGTACACTGCCAGACCATCGGTCGTGTTGCTAGCGTCACGAGTATCCCGCGGGCTGCAGCGCTGTTCATGCGCTCATCGCGAAAAGCCGGCCCAGGGGATGAATACAGGTGACTAGTAGTGGAGTCTGATCTCGTGACCATATTTGCAGCCTCGAAACATGGATTAACCAATGTTTCTGTCCCGCAAAAACGTGAAATTGCTCGGCCAGTCTTTTCGCTTGCTCTCTCCCTCCGTATACGACCATCTCCTGCCTACAATCCACCTCGCAGACTTTTCTGTTTCTCTGGGTGCCTGGGCACGCAGCGACCCCGGGTAATGAGTGGAATCTCGGTAATGAACTCATGTTATGAAACGCAGTAGCGTGAGCACTCCAAAAGCGTCCTCATATTGAGAAATGATAGGAGCCCCCAAAGCACGAGAACGATGTGTGCGGAATTCTAAGCCCCTCTCTCTCGCCATTTAAAGCGCAGTAAGTCCGTTTTGTCCGAACCAAAGCCATCGTTGCGCGCAACTGCGGCAAATAGAGCTATCGAGTGCGGATGGCCTGTTGAACCTTGCAGAAGGGAGCTTGTGGACGGGTCGTTGTGGCTGTATTCATTTACCCGTAATGTACACGAACATAATTAAACGATTTTGTGCACTCGACGACAAATCGCACAAGTCGTGCTATACTCTGAGCGTCGCTCGATTGAGGTTATCACGTGGATCATAATCAGAGTGCAGTTCCTGCGACACCTGTGTGAAGGGCGTGCGAACAAACTACGGGCGAGTTGTTCAAGTACGTCAATGTGGCAGCGCAGCACACTTACAAAAGGGAGGTGCATGCCGAAGGCGTCATTGGTATGTCTTGTCTGCTCATTTCCGCCTTTCTTCGATGCGACACACAGATCAACTAAAGAGTGTCGCAAAATAACTGATACTTGCCTCGCTACTGATGGCGTCTAGTCGCTCCTTGTCGTAATGGAAGATAAACTGCATCATCGCGGGCTTCAAGAAGTTCTCGAGGAATGTGCCGCAACGGTACGCCTTGACGGGCAGAACCTTCGATCCCCACTCGTACTTGTTGGCGAATGCGAAGAATGGGGCAAGGTCGGGGTCGTCTTCGTCCATGAACAGCGAAAGCTTCAGCAAAAACTTGAACATGGCCAGGTTCATCGATCCATAGCCTCTGGAACAGGCAGTTGATAGAACCTTGGTAAGATCATTTAATTTTACAAAGAATACACAACTGGATCACGGCAAAATATTACTGTTCCCGAAATGTTTCCGGGTCTGCATATCCCCGCTTTGTTCAGGACGAGACAAGTGCATTCCTGTGTACCCGTTTCGACTGCATTAGGTGTCGACTTGTTAATCTTTGAAGGTTCCAATGGACTATGCAGCTGCGCAACATCTAAAGCTTAAAGGGACACTACAGACAAAAATGATTTCTTCCGAATCAGTAAAAAACCTTTCTACGACACTAAAAACGCTACTCTTAGCACGATAAGTCGCTTGGCAAGCAAGAAAAAACTCAAGAACGACAAATGGGTGGCGACGCCTCCTTGAAGTTCCCGCACCTGATCGCCGTGACGTCATGGATTTTGATGGCATCGTCTAGGGCCTATTTACTTATATAGCGATGCAGATTGACTGCATTATGTTCTAAAGACACCAAATATTAAACATAGCAAGTTTCGCGAACCTCTAGTCAGCCAACGCGACCCAAATGCGAAAATATACTCTGGAATCCCTGACTTCACACTGACGTAGAGCTTCGGGTTTCGGCGCGAAATTCAAATGCTGATACTTCGACCTTCGTTTTCTCATCTAATAATCAAACTATTATTTTGAAACGACTGCCTGCAGGGTTCTAGAACAATGCTTTATTAGTCTACACTGATTTATTGTTTCGCTTTAGTGTCGCTTTAACTCAATACGCTAAAAGTGAGTGCAACATAAATAGCGGAACATGGTGTGCACTCCAGATTCATAATGTTAATAGCGATACCCAACAATCTCCAATAATCTCTGGCTGAAGGCAGTCGGCTACTACCGACCGGTAGGCAATTTTGACGTCAGCGCCACGCTGGGTTTGGTTAGCCCGTTTGTCTGCAAATCTGTGCGCGCGGACTACGTAGAGCTCGCGGTGGGGACTTGATGCGAGTTGGGTGAACCTCAAAAAGAAGGACAAGAATTTTGACATAAATAGTAAGAAATTGAGACACGTTCGGGGACACGGCGTAAAGTACTAAAATGCGTCATGCCCGCCGTGGTTAATTGCTTAGTGGCTATGGTGTTGGGTTGCTAAGCACGAGGTCTCGGAATCGCATCCCGGTGACGGCGGCCGCATTTCAACGGGGGCGAAAAAGCAACTGTACTCGGATTTAGGTGCACGCTTAGTCGCGATTAAGGCGTGCCTCACAATCAAGTCGTGGTTTTGGCAAGTAATATGCTCATAATCTTTGTTTAATGCGTCAATTTACATCTATTGGCATCCAAATGTTTATCATGGTCTGGCCACCAAAACACATGTTGCTTTATTGTCTACCATTGAAATAAATTCTTAACATCTACATCCGTACAGGTGTGTCCACACATTTCAAGCGCATATATTGCTCGGAGTGCACACACTATCAGAAGAAGATTGAGCTAAGAACTAAGAGCTAGGAATAATCATTTAACATCATTGATTGCACCAGGAAAACATTGTCTTTATTTATCCAAAAATTTTACGCAAAACATTCAGGCACATGCCACAAAAGAATATGAAACTGATACGTAGGATGTATTCAGACTGATCGCACGTTCGTTATATTTCATTAATCGATGGACAATTCTGCAGGATAAAAATATATTGTTGTACACTTAAATAAGCTTTGATGGTTTCTTTGCGACTTCTTTTACCTTTGAAGGGCCGCAACTCTGGGCCTTGAAACGCTTAATGAAATGTTCGCTTGCTACTGAAAGCAAAATTGTTTTAGAACATTTCAATGCAAACATTATTTGAATACCCTTTGAAAAATATCTGGCTGCACGAGGACTATCCTAGTTAAGAAAAGAAGCACTTTGAAAATAATGATTTCGCATAAGTTTTCTAAAACTTTTTTTCTTATTGAGGGGTGTTTTAAATGAAATCACGCCCACTTAGACTTAAATTAGGCCCCTCTTAGATCTTCGGGAGTACATAGACTGTACTGGATTGATTGGTCCACATTTTGAGGCTGCGCTATGACCTGAATAAACCAACAACAACCGTTAGATAGATAGCCCCCCCCAAAAAAAAAAAAATTCAATGAAAGGGTAAATTATGAAAAGTCGCATCGAAAAGCTTAGTTGTGCATGGGTACGGGGCTTAGTATTTACTCTTTCTTTCAGAGCTTGACGATGTTTCACTAAAGATATCTCCTAATTGTCGCTCGCGGTTTTGCTTCGAACTACATATCGTATTATATGAAAAAAAAAATTACTTTCGTTGCCGGTGACTCCGAACAGCCACCGGCGTATAAGAGTCAGCCCCGTATTCTTATATGACCCTCGACTCTGCACTGCACCTAAATTCGAGAAACACGTTGGTAGCACCGTCCCGCCACAGAAGCGGTCACTGCGTTTCAATAACGCATTGCAGTCGTCCATGACAAATGTAGTGACCTCTCCAGTCGAGGGGTGGCGCTGTACTCAACTAGGTGGAATGGAAGAATGATCGGTCGAGGATAGTTCACGAATACGGGCGCAAGAGTGGAGAGCCGTTGACAAGACTTGCCCTGCTACCACCTAGCTTGTGCGTCGCACTCGTGCTTACCCGCCGTCATACGCTAGTAGTGCCTTCGCCTGTGTTGGATGTCGGCCGAAGATTTTGCCGGTGACGGTTACACCGTACACTTTTTGGATGATTTCCGGAATCTTGAGCTGCAGGTCAAAGAGAAAATACGTGGATGGTAAAGAAGTAGCGATTGAGGTGGCTGGAGGAATTCGTTCTTATTCAACGTTTTTTTTTTCTTCAGTGCACTGCAGTGCGCTACAAATTTCCCGCATGAAGCCTAAATATTTGTCCTATGAAGCCTACGCTGCTCTAAAATGCAACAACCTACATGATAATTCATGTTACCGATTCTCAAGGAGCGCGAAGGCCTCAAGGTCCGTGATTGCTATCGTGTTTACATGTGCCTATTTGTGCTATATCTTAGAAGCGCAACCACGCATATACATTCAGGCGTGGCAAGTGTGGCGAGGGTTTGGGCACGAAGCTGACCCCCATCGCTACTTCACGGAAATCAGAGGCCGAGGATCGTTTTACTTCAAAAATTATTTCAGCCGGGGTCTGACAGTTCAGTGCCGTGGTCGGAGGCCACGCCGTTATTGTATCGCCAAATACTCTCGACGGAATCGTATAGGAAAGATCAGGCGAAAGGGCCCTTCTCTGTGTCGATATGCGACAAGGGAGAGAAGCGTAGAGTTGAGGAAGTTATGTACTGTCGCTGCATGTTGTGACTAAACTAAACGCTGCGACTTAACTACGAAATTTGTACATCGTTAAGAAAGACGCAAAACACGCCATACCATCGGCTATCATCGATTCATAAGCTCATATATTCCTCCACTCAATTTATTAGTATTATGTCTTTCCACGCTTTTACGCCTAAATAGCGCGTCAAAATTTCAGTCAAACTTTAAAAATATGCAGGTGCCTCGTAGCTGGGCAGAATCAAGGTAATGTTGTTTGCCGTCTCTTGGAGGTAATCGCATTATTTTTTTCATTCAGTCTAATTACATAATCAGTCTAACTAATCAAATTCTGCAGTATTATAATTACATGTAAAGTGTAACTGTAGAACAACATGAAAACTCCCTATACAGCTTTCTGTTGCTCAATACATATAGGCTTTCTGCTTTGTCATTGGCTCTTTGCCCTGTAAAGCAGTGATATCTAAAGGGGATTGCACAGAAAGAATGCGACGGCAATTTGTAAGAGCACAATTTCCGCAAATTTTTGTAAGTGCATCGCAGAGGTTGGACCCAACAAGAACGAACAAAGAAGTTTTGCTTTTTATTCCTTTGCTGCGTGCAAATTTGGGATCGAGCTTGCCAAGTGTAGTCAAGTTGGTCGCCATTAATCATACGCACAAGAAAGAAAACGGGCTAACGCTGCAATAAGTCCACTTATGTTTATCCTGCATAGAACAAACAGGTATATAACCACTGATTCGGACGCTCGCTTCGTACGCACGCGATCGTTCGGCCACTTCAAAATGTGTGCTTCACACTGTACGATATGCTGGTATTACTAACCAACAATATTTTTTATTCGGTTGTGGACACCGCGTCCAAGAAAAAAGGCAGTAGGTCACTATATATGCAGATAAAATTTAAACGCTTGGCGAAGCGAACAGTAGAACTTATTTAACGATACGTTTAGCAAATATGTATGTGAATGATATGTCATGCTGCCTTGAACTGTAGGGGCGCAGAGGCTCTCTCAGGCTAATAACCTTTACCTCTGCCCCCTACACGGAGAAAATCCATTAAACAACAAAAAAAATTCGAAGCAGCCTGGTAACCACGCTGTTGCAATCGTCGCGCATGTTTTCTTCACTACTACTTGCTGCTATAGCACAACATGTAATTGGTCGGAGAATGTTGCAGTAAGGGCAGTCTTGAAAGAATACTAAACAAAAATTACACAGCAATCATGCTGGCTGCTCCACTCGCCTCACTGGTAGCCGAAGCTTTGGCCAAGTTAAATGACTGCAATATGTCTCATGGAACCTTTTCCGACGTAGGCAACAACCAATAGAATAGCAATTGCCGCCGAGGGTATACCTGGCCTACAACAAGGAGTGTTCGCCCATGCCAGCAAGCCGACGACAGCTCATAGGCCATCTACGAGCTGTCGGCTTGCTGGCATGGGCGAACACTCCCGTGTTGTATGTCAGGTATACTGCCTACTGTTGCGACTGGTGGTCTCAAGATTTTTAGCAATCTATTCAGCAAGGAAAAGTAAGGGAACATGGGGCTGCGACCGATATCCATGGCGTTTAAACACGTTTAAATTACATTATGTACAAGAGTTTTCAAAAAGTACTGAAATATAAGTTCATGATCAAGTTCTAGCAGCCGATAACTTGAAGCGTCCGTCTCTCTCCTTTTACTGACTGCATTGTCATTGTCCAGTCGCCTTCCCCCAATCTGCCGTAAGAGACGGGTGACATCGGGTCACGCTAATCCGGAGGATGGTTGCCCGTTTTCTCTGAAGTGAGCCACCCACATCAATTTACACGAAAAGGCGAGGGGAGGGGGAACTGAGCCCTCCTCTGGCGCGTACGCAGAGCAGTTTGGGCGGAGGACTTGGGATGTAAATGATGTCCCCTCCTGACAGAGGCACTCCTGGAAGGACCTGTCTCGGCAGATCCCTCCGTCTTTGCAGACCCTCTCCTGACAGAGGTATTCCATTGCTGGCCATAAATCATATCTACTGAGGACAGCTATGACGAGGCCATCGGCCCTTTCCTTATTCTGGCGTTATCCGTGACCGACGGTTCTCGCGGGGTAAATGGCCGATCACAACATTACGCAATATGGCGGCACCCATTGAAAGAAAAGGTATATATAAAACGGCTTACAGCTTCATCGAATGTATGGCCGTGTTCACTGAAGTCGCTGGCTACTGCTTTTGAGAATTTAGTAGTAAGATGAGGCGTTGTTCTTGCAATATTAAGACGGGGTTCGAGAACCTCGGCTCGCTCAAGATTGGTTGCATGGGTGTAGGATTTTTCAAGGACCCTGTTTTAGGACGACATCGGTGGTGTCATCGGTGAACAGAATATGCACGCTACTATGGTGCCACTTCATAGCCATCGTTGCCTCAGAGCCCGTCTTTTGCGGCAGTAAGTGGTTCTTCTCACGCTTTCGCCATATCCTTCTCCCCAGCCTTCAGCCTGATGGTTACGCTGCACTCGTCCTCCTCCGCTTTCCTTCTGACGCTCTCTTGGCTATCCCTGTGTTTCATTCGCGCTCGGCGTTCGTTCTTCTATCCTTTGGTGTGCTCCTTGGCTCGGTTAGTAGGAACGCCAAGGGACGACGCGGACGCTAGCCGCAGCAACGTGCTCTAAAAGGCTTTCCATTATGTCAGCGGATTTTGCACCACGACTTCCCATGTGGCCAACGCTCCAACGAGAACTATATATTATATATTGATACGTGCGTACTTTTCTTTTAGGGGGGGAGGGGGAGGAGGGGGGCAATGCGCGCGGGTGCCTCGAGGATGAAGACGAACCGTTCCTGGCTCCGGAATTTTTGGCTGAACTGGCCATCGCTGTAGTTGTTTTTCTAAATAAAAATTGTAAACAGCTTTCCGTCATCAATCCCTCATCTGCGTAACATTGTGATGAAGGCTGGCATTTCCAGTCTTCCCCAGTGAGCTCCACTGCGGCCGCACCGTCCAGGTTTCTTCCCTGGCTGCCGGTGACGACACCTCGTCTGCATCTACACTTGCGACTCCAACAACAATGCACGTCATGGCTATTAGTCTCCTCAATCGTGGCATATTTCCCGGCCAAAAGGTTTTCGATGGCGAGGAGTGGCTCAGCATGTGCGAGCGTTTTAGCCAGAACAACCGCTGGGACACTACCAAAATACTAGCAAATATAGCCTACTTAGACGGAACATCGCGTGCCTGTTTCCGGATACACAAGGAGTAGGGGTCAAGCTGGGATGGCTTCAAAGAGAAGCTCCGCGACCTGTTTGAAAACCCGACCAATCGCCAACTGGCCGGATGAGCTTGTTTTCAGGGTATGGTGTTCCAGCGAATCGTATGTACAAAACGTACTCGCCCTCTGTCGGAAAATTGGCGATAATATGATTGAGGGTGACAATGTACGCTACAGCGTGTTCAACTCGTTGACTTACAACGCTTCCACTATCGACATCATTGCCAAGGAAAGTCGCCGCTTCGAGCTGGCTGAAGGCCGCCGCGTCATTATTAAGTTCTCACGTCCCCCTAACATGGCTGCGACGTCATCTCGCGTTGACCTTACCACTGCACCCCTATCCAATAAGAATGTTATGCGCATCGTTGGCCGCTAGCTGGGGCCTGCAAGTCCAGCCCCATTCTATCCACACTCACTTGACCACACCACTGAAAAAACGGCCCCATCGATCTCCCTCATCCAGGCATCTGCGCAGCAAGAATATGTCAGCTTCGGTTTTCCTGCTGCCTGTTCTGTCTCTCTGGCTGACACCAGACCTCTGCCGATGGCTCTGCCTCGCAGCAAACTGTATTCTCTTCCTAGATTCGGCAAACTTACTGAGTTGAGAACTCCGGACAAGGCAATCTGCTTCCGTTGCCACCAAATCGGTTATGCAGGTCGCTACTTCTCTATCTCTTGGAGGTCCTTGTAATGGAGCTACTTTCCTCCCTTTCCTCGCTCATTAGCTGATCCTCGGCGCTACATGCTCCGCGGTATGCCTGCCACCTCTGACGTTCATATAGATAACACTCATCCCGCTCGCACGCCATCACCTCAGCGCCCCAGGTCCCCGTCGCCTTAGCCACGCTGCTATTCATCGCCGACCTATTCTGGAATACCCCCCTCCCCCCACGGTGGCCAAACTAGATAATGGAATTCCTGGGGTAGGGCTGAAATATTTTTATTATGACGAAATCTTTCATTGACGCTCCGAACGAACCAGACGTTACTTGATGTCCAAGTCGATGGTGTCCCTTTGACGGCTATAGGTGACACTGGAGTCCAGGCATTCATAATGAGTGCTAATTTTCGTCGTAGGCTGAAGGAGGTTTTTAGACTTGCTTCTGCAGAGCCATGCACGTTGAAATGGCAGCACTGCCACCGTCATTGGAATGTGTCTTGCCCGTATAAGCAACGCCGGCCACCATATTCAAGTTCTTTTCACAGTGCTGACCGAATGTCGCCAGGCCCTCACCCTACGACTAGGCTTTCTTATGGCTCATTCCGCACTGTTCGACTTGTCTGCCGATACCATTTTGCTTCGAACTCCGTCTCCACCCGCCTATTCATGCCGAATTCCTGAACAATTGCAATAGGACCGTCTTCGTCCGCCTGCACCCTAAAGCCTTGACTTTCGTCGATTTATTATAGTTGTTTTTCTTGTGCCCGATGATGATTACGTCTTCACACCTGTTTCTGATGTCCTTTTGATGCGCAATATCACTGTGATCCCCTTCGTCGTAGCCATTGCGGATAACCGGACATTCCTCCCACGTTGTCAAATTTGGCCTGACAGAGCAAGTTCTATACTAACGCATATCGGTTGCTACGCTGCCTGCTTTAGCAGATGAATTTGTCACGACTTTTTCAATAGATATCTTCTCCATTTCTTCATCTCCACACGATGCAATTTGCCTCGACGCCAGATTTAGTCGAATGTTTGCTGCGGACCTATGGCCTGAACAAGCAGAAGCTCTATGACGCCTCTGCTCCCCTATCATAACATCCTCGACCTCAGCAATAGACAACAGGATCAAACTTGTCTTGTTAAGCATCACATAAATACTTACCAGGGCAGTCCCATTCATTGCCAGCCATATCGAGTTTCTGCATCAGAGCGTAACGTTCTCCAAGATGAAGTGAACAAGATACTTGGCAAAGGCATCATTCAACCCTCGTTGAGCCCTTAGTCCTCCCCCGCCATGTTTGTTAAACGGATTGATGGAACGTGGCGTTCTTGCGCAGGTTATCGTCATCTCAGCCGAATTCCCAAAAAGGACGTCTACCCATTGCCTCGCCTTTACGACGCCTTCGATTGTCTCCATGGCGTTAACTACTTTTCATCAATAGAGCTTTAGTATGATTATTTACAGATTTCTGTAGATAAAAAGGACCAAGAGAAGACCCTGTTCGTCACCCCTGATAAGTTATGCCATTCGGTCTATGCAATGCTCCAGCAACGTTCCAACGTATGACGGACTCTTTGCTTCAAGGGTTCAAATGGTCAATGTGCCTCTGCTACCTAGACAGAGTTATTTTATTTTCTGCTACATTTGGGACACACAATTAGCGCTTATCTGCTATTCTTCAGATATTTAGGAAGGCTGGGCTCCAACTGAATTCATGGAAATATCAGTTCGGTCGCCGGCAGATTATAGTGCTAGGCCATCTCGTCGACGCTTCGGTATTCAACCAGACCCGGATAAAATTTGTGCTTTCACGTCTTTTCCTGTACCTATGTACGTCAAAGACGTCCGAATATTTGTAGGACTATGTTCCCAGATCTGATGGTTCGTGAAAAAATTCGCAGCCATTTCCCGACCACTCATTTTATAAAGAAGCAAGTACCATTTACGTAGAGTCCTGGTGTAGCTGCCACCTTTAGACCACCGCACCACAATTTTGCCACCATCACATCACCTAATACTGGTCCACTTTGAGCCGTCCTCTTCTACTGAGGTACGTACCAATGTCAATGGCCACAGAATGGGAGCTGTTTTAGCCCAACGCCAATGGGGTAAACACTGTTATCACCTACGCTAGCAGCCTCCTCAAACCAGAACGCGACGATTCTATTAGAGAGCGTGACTACCTGGCTCTCGACCGGGCAGTTTCCAAATTCCGCCCGTATTTCTATGGCACGCAATTGTCTGTAACCACTAACCATCACACACTCTGCTGGCTTTCACACTCAGGCATGCTACCTGCCAGCTTGACCACTGGGCTCCGCAGCTACAAGAACATTCCTATGCCGTAGTGCACAAGTCAGGCAGCCTATACATATTGAAAGAAGCAGACTGGTTATCACGCTGTCCAGTGGGTGAATGACCCAGCGTCCGCGACATAGATGCCGAGGCTTGCGTTCTCACCGTGTCTCCACTGCTCCCCGTCGCCGACGAGCAACGCCGTGATGTCAGCTTGCGCACCATCATTGATCGCTTGGAATCTTCGCCATCAGATTCATCATTTCACTTCGTTGTCCTCCAGGATTATGTATTACACCACCACAACGTTCTCCCCGACGGTCATGACCTAATCCTCGTCATTCTTAAGCATCTCCGTTCAGCTAGTCTTTATGAACCTCACGACTGATAAACCACCGGCCACCTCGGCATCTCTTGCACTTACGACCAGGTTTGCCAATGCTTCTTTTAGCCAAGCCTTGCCCGCTGGATCTGGAGATGCGTTCTGGAGATCTGGAGGTGCGTGAACACAGATATTTAGACGCACCGAGACGGTGCTTCTGCCGCTGGCAGTAATGCTACATGGGCATAGTGCTTGCTTCTTTTAGGTGATGCGCGCGGGCTCATCGACAAGACGACGAACAGTTGCCGCCTTTTCAAGCTGTCTAGTGAACTGGTCAGCGCTTAAATTGTCTTCATAAATATAAACTCGAAGAAGTTTTCAGTGTTCAACCCTTTGTTCGCGTAAGAATATATATATGAACAAATAGCGTTCGCAATTGGCGCGAGAAAAGCTGGCTTGAGCGGCTAGCCTCCCTCTCTGCGCCTGATGCACAAGACACCAGTGACGTCATGATGACATGGTTTTGTTTGTAATTTATTTTTAGCGAAATACCCACCGATGGAAGTGCCGATGGCGCCATTGGCAATGCATTCTGAGTCTTGCAACCTCGGGAGCTGGCGATGCTCCCGTGGGATACAGGATATACTGCATACTGCGTTGTTTCTCACAATGTGCGTAAATCTGATCATGAACCCCGCATAGCTATAGGCCTGAGTTTTGCAGCGCTTGTAGGGGGCAGCCATGTTGTTCAGGGGACTGAGGGAACAGGTGAATGAGCGAGAGGAATTCTGTTCGAAATGTTCTTCGCGTATACCAAGAACATGTTGAGCATGCGGAGCAAAAAGCATGCCGAGCTTGCAAGAACATGCTGAGCGGTATCCCTCTCGCTTGTGCGCCTGTTCCTGAAGCTCCCAGCACAAGAATGATGCGCCCATTCTGGTTTATAGTAAAGTGACGACAACGTTTGAGAAGATCTCGACGTAAAAACCGTGATGAGCGTTACAGCGATAGTTGAAGATAGTGCTGATAGTGGTAACCCGCAAAAGAAACTATACAACGCACGGGGAACAATATTACATTATTGAAACAATATTGCGCGCGATTTCGCGTAAGACTTACGTGTGTTGTCTTTATGCCGATTACGTGATTTCCTGGGTAGTCTCCTTCTAGGCCCGAGAAACTCATTTCCTGTAAGTGAACAATGGTTCATATGGATATTGTACAAAAAACCAGCTGTACAGCAAGAGAACGTAAACAAGAATTTCTCTACTTCTTAACGACAGCTTTCACTGTCAAGGTTCCTCCGTTCTCGCAGTTACGTAGCTTCATGATATGTTCTATTTGAAAAGCTGTAACCATTTCAAGAAGTTGTGTATGTCACAGGAAGCAGGTATGGTGACCACACCTTGTGCGTGCATAATCCAAAAACATGCATTGGTCGGGCTCTGTTAATACCACAGTGATAACAATTCACGTCGATACCGTTTGGGAGCAGTTTAACGTATTGTAAGTAGACAATATCATCAAATTACTCTTAACAAAATCTAATTAACGCAAATGTCAACGGTATTGTCTGCTTGACCGAAAAGGCGGTTTCTGGACGGAAAGACCATTTACGTCAGCTTATTAAACACCTCAGGTCAGAATTTGGGGTTGATTTATGCTAGCCCAGAGTCAGTGGAGAAGTAGTTGGCTTTTATGCTTTAATGAGCGTTTTCGTCTCTTCGTCTTTGGGGCTGGATGTAAAGACTAGCTACTGAAGTATAAATTCATCGATTTGATAGACGCAATTCTTGTAGAGCGTACCAGCTATCGCAACTGTATAATTAGGCTTGGAAACGTCCCCTTTAAACAGCTGCAGCTAAAATCTACGAAAGTGATTTGGAAGAGATAGAGGGAGATAAGCAGAGGAGATCAGATGTGCGGCAATAGTGATGTGAGTACAAAGTCAACTGCTAGAGTAAAAGATGGCGTTCTGGGGAATTAGAAAACAGCAACTACAAAAGAATTAGGAAATACCATAGAAAATTATCATAGTTGTGCTTGTGCTACTTGGACTATGGATGCTCTCCACCACTCGGCTTCTCCGAAATTTCTGGTTGCAATTACGCACGCCGTGTCTTTGAACGAGAATGGTCTTTATAAGCCCTGTAAACGAAAGCGTGTGTCAACGTGATGAATATAAGGCACCTTTGTTCGCAACGTACTCTCCGGGCATCCCTTGTTTGTAGAAGGAAGACGCTGTCGGCCTTACTTCATAACTGTGCACGTGGTTATCCAGATACGCTATGCGAGTTCGTAGTTCGCCTGTAGCACCTATGGGCTGCAGCAAGTTAGGTGTGCCCACTTATAGTTCTTTCATTAAGCGGATGTCATTTCATCAGGGGCCCTATAACGTAAACTATTCCAATATGTTTTTATTCCAATCTCCTGACGTCAAATTTGCGTAACCGCCGACGCCAGCATCGGGTGGTGAACCGCAGTGTTGTCTGAACAGACCAATCAAACGCTCTCCTCATATATAGGAGATCACTTTTGTTTGCTTTAAAACGAATAACATTGACTACAGTGAGCGGCTTGTCTTATCTGATTGACTGACAAGAGTCGAGGACCACGTTCAATTGAGACGGATTCGATTAGGCCGAGCCAGTGCACTGAAAATTCGATAACCGCATGAAGAGGTGGTGCCAGCATCTGATTGGTCTGCTTTTCCTTACTTAGTTTGAGGTGGCTGATGGAAAATCGCGCCGGCATGCAACGAAAGGTTAAGAATGACGCTAAAACGGATCCTCAGCAAAGACGAGTTGGCCGAGCGAGGTCATAAACATGCCGGAAGTGCTCGATAACGCTACACGGCCACGAAAAATGCTTTATTGAACGCAAATAAACCCACGCTCTCCGGCAGGTGTGAGTAGCCAGTGCCTCAGCATTTGATGGCAGCCATCTTTTGTTCCTTTTGGAACGGGGCAGCCTGCGGCTATTCAGAAAAAACTGTTTTGTTCGGCATATAATGCATCTTATACGCGTACACGTCACTTTGACGAGTTCAGCTTTCGCGGTTTTGTGACGTCGCGTGACAGGCAGGTGGAGCGGATGCAGGCCGAAAATAGTTGACCAGTAGCCGAGGGCTATAGGCGAAATGGCAGCGAATCAGAAATAAAAAATTTTTTTCTGTATGGTTCGATCATGCATAATCAGTGTGTACGAGTCATATCAGATGGGTAGATATCGCGGTTTTCGTGATATCACGTTACAGACAGGCTAACTTGTGGTGGTTCAAAAAAAAAATTTTTACCAATCGTGGAGGGCTGATTGCAGAATTGCAAAAAAAAAATGGAATAGTTTTACGTTATAGCATCCGTGGAGTGGTAAAAAAGTTTCAAAACGAATATTATACGTTACAGCGCTCCAGGTTGCGAAAAGTGCCGGAAAAAACTGTGGGCCGAGGAAGCAGTTCACGCGAAACGTGGTGCAGGCTCGGGTGTGTCAACGAGCGCACGGAGTTTTGACCCATTTTCTAAAATTCCTGCCGGAAAACGGCCCGGTTTATAGCACTGGTGGCCGGTGATGGATGGGCAGGCGTTACGGGAAAAGCTGGCAAACAGGCGGTCTCAAACGGTTTCAGATGGTTGGCTGCGGGTTGATCCTCACAAGTCGACGTCGCTGTTGTATTGGACAAAGGCACAATATGGCGTGTGGCGTGGCTGCGCCTAACTAATTAAAAATGACAGAACTATTTAAAAAGGGCAATTGGAGACGTTGTGGAGAACAAGATCGAAACACCGTCAGTCGTTCTTTTGAGTATGCTAGCCGCCTGGACTGTTTGGTAGATTTTGTCACCAGCTTTATAACTAACGGGGTACTTTATTTAAAAGTAGTCTCCATGAACATTTAGACATTTGTCCCACTGACTAACGAGTCGCGTGATTCCCTTCTCATAAAACTGCTTGGGTTCTGCAAGTCTAACGCTTTCAAGTCATCGTCAGACACAAATCTGGTTCCTTTGAGCTATTTTTTCAGTTGCCCCAAAATGTGGAAATCGCAAAGTAACAGGTATGGGCTGTGTGGCGGAAGTTGCAGCGTTTGCCAATTGAACTTCGCCCGTTTTGTGCCAACTGCATCAGCGACGTGGGGACGGGAATTCTCGTGGAGCAAAACAGTCTCATTCGTCAATTTTCCACGTCGTTTGTTCTTGATTGCGACACGCAGACGGTCTGGAGTTTCACAATATCGGAAACGATTGCTATTATCTCAAGGTTTAGCAAGTTCGTTCGGTAATGGTCTCTGACGATTGAAAAAGAAGTCAACAACACGTTTTTGGCGGAAATGACAGCCTTTGATTTCTTCAGTGGGTTGAGTTGAAATGTTTCCACTGCAAGCTTTGCCGTCGTGTTTCAGGCCCGTAGTAGTGGCATTATGATTCTTCCCCAGTGACAACTGCAGACAAGAAGTCGTCACCCTCATTGTGATACCGGATCAGATGAGTTAAAGCAGCGCCGAACCTTTCCGTCTCCTGGAGGTGGTTCAAAATCATGGGAACCCATTGCGCACACAAGAGCCGATAATCGAGACTTTCATGAATTATGCTGTGAACCGAGCCGTGACTGAAGTTCACACGCTTTGCCAGTTGATCGATGCTTATCCTCCATTCTTGTCTAAACAGCTCATCAGCCCTTGCAAGTGAGTTGGGGGTGATTGCGTGGTGGCTTTGGCCCGG
Organism: Dermacentor albipictus; assembly: GCF_038994185.2. Taxonomy (NCBI): domain Eukaryota; kingdom Metazoa; phylum Arthropoda; class Arachnida; order Ixodida; family Ixodidae; genus Dermacentor; species Dermacentor albipictus. The sequence goes on from NC_091822.1 coordinate 99,066,216, forward strand.
TCTTGGATTGTCTTTGCAACTGTCACGTCCTTCTCTGCACCGTTTTCTCCAACGCTTCACAGTGGTCAATGAAATGCAATGTTCGCCGTAAATGAGAGGTGCATGCGTGCTACGCGCATGTCTCACAGATAATGAACTGAACCATTACTGCGCGGGGCGGGTTGGCTCTCTTTCATTTGAGTCGCCGTGGTACATTACAAATACGAAGATACAATGGAATGCACAAATGTAAAGATACAGCCTTTCAAATGACAAAAAAGTGCCACAGAAGGCAAAGTTTACTGCACGCATGCACAAATCCACGCAAAAAGTTATTTTATTGCACGTAAAAGTATCGAATAAATATACATATCTAAGCAATTGGCAACTACGCGTCGATTATGGGAACGCTAGAGGAGAGATGCTGGTAGCATTCGCGGAAAGGAATAAGCTGCGAATAATTAACACGGTCTTCAAGAAGTGTAGCAACAGAAAGTGAACCTGCAATATCCGTAATGGTGAAACAAGAAATGAAATAGATTTCATACCTTCTACCAATCCCAGCATACTGAAAGATGTTGAAGTGTTAAGTAAAGGGCAATGATCATAGGTTCGTAAGGTCCAGGATTATCCTGAACTTGAGAATAAAATTGGTCACGTATGAACAGGTCAACGTACTCGCAGTGAGGATAAATGCACACCAATTCCGGCTGGCACTTGCAAACAAATCAGCCTTAAAAAGAGCGACGAACATGACATATAGGTAATGAATGAAACTGCCACAGTGCTGGCTTCAGAGGCAGTAATTGAAGTGATGGTAAGGCACCAAGGCCATCGGTAGGCAACCTCCTATGTAGCAAAGGACCTAATAAAGAAAGGAAAAGAATGAAAGTTTCCTAATCAAGAGATAAGAATTTGCGGAGTGTCAAACCTGATCAACCAGGAGAAATTAAGGTATATTCGAAATTATAGCGTGAGAAACACTGGGGTTCTTCGATTTTCCACTTCTGGCTACCCGCGGGCTGCCACAGCGAGCAAGAGCGTCTTCGTTTTTCTTGGATTGCTCCACCCACCGCGTGACGCACTTCCGCAGGGCGTTCGTTTTGCTCGGGCTGGACGGTTCTGGCTACCCGCGGGCTGCCAGAACCTGCCAGGACGATTTTGGCCTGGCTGCTCTCTGGAAGTTCTCTGGCTAGCAGACGACTAAAAGAGGCGATGGAAGCCCGCCGCCATCTTTGCGAGGGCTTCATGGATTGCAACGCGGGCGCTTGACGACTTACATTTACCTCGCTCAGCCAACTGTCTACTGTCATCTTCGGATTTCCTTACTTCTAGCGTTATCTTTTTAGGTGCTAACGCTCCATTCCGCATCGCGAAGCAGTGTGATACGAGCCGTGGTGAACCGTTTGAAGCTTTTGTGTGTTTGTATATGTGTGTGTGTCCCCTGATTGCTTCGTCGCGGCGGTGAACAGAGTGCCATGCTCTCATGCGTGCATGTTAACTGCACCGTGTTCCACGCAAGTTCTAGACGCTCATTCACACATTGCGGTACATTTTGGGTTCGTCTTTCACTGGTGGCGTACCTTTTCACATATCTCGCGTATGTATATATCTCCTTTCTCTGCAGTTAGCGAAGGCTTTGTAGCTAGCCCGTGTTCACTCCGTCTCTCCGTCGTATGCTTAGGTGGCAGCTCGAAACCGATGTGTGTTCGAACTACAGGCCATTGATATAAGAATAGACTGATTGCACTCGGTACATTAGACACACGTACATTGGCTTATTGCTCTCGTGATTGCGGCCAATGTTTTTCGTGTGAAACGTTTCGCTGGTAACAGGTGACGTGCATTTTCATGCGCCAGCCGCGTCCCCAGCTCCTTAGGGTCAAAATGAGAAGCACAATCAGCCACAACAAACATTCTGAACTCGAAACCCAAGCAGGTCGGCACGAAATTTTATGCGTATGAGACGCACCCGATAACCTGCTTTTCCATGTCTCGTGATGACACAGCGCCAACTCATCAATGTCGCCGGTGGGCGACGTGATCGCTGCGAACAGGGATCCTCCAGCTATCGCTTTCGAGTATATAATCACGATTTCGCGTCTTGCCATCCGCCGCGTCGGAGGCCATCTGTTGCGCTGCGCAAGGCGAGGTTGGCACAGTACACGTCGTGCGCCGAGTCGCGCGAAATCGCGCGAAAGTGATTGTATTCCTGAATGCAACTATATATTTTCAAGCTGGTAACGCATGAATGGGCCGACTACGCCGAACGTGCGCCGGCCTCGCCGGGCGCTGCCATGCTGGTAGCATGTTTGCATTTGGCCAGCTGCACCCGCGTTTGATTTCGCAAACTTCGGGCAGGTTCGGGTTGTTTTGGGATCCCAGCCCACGTGACTTCCTGTCAGAACCGGAACTAGCTGGCAGTCATCTAGCTGCCAGCGGGCTGCCAGAACTCCGAAAATCGAAGAGGCCCACTGAGGAAGCCGTAAAAAACGGACACAGCGTGACATCAGTGAGGAAGAAACTGCACAGGAGAAACCAAGATGTATGGACTGAGGGATAAGCAGGGTAATATCGTTAGCGGTCTCAAATGTGCAGTAAAAGCAGCGGAAGAATTTCATACTGGCTTGTTACGGTTGGCGTGTAGCACCCAGGGTGTGAAGGATGCTCAAAAACCATGCCTAGCCGAAACGGAGGATGGATTCCTAATTTGCTATGGTTGTCTCGAGTGCGTGCCAGTCTGCCGGCGCCGCGCAGCGATTTCGTGCCCCTTTATGTGTGTACAAACAAGGGGAGAACCCTTTCCACGAACTGTCCAACTCTAGGAGAGAACGCTTTCCGCGAACCAGACAGGACCCCCGGGTTGCCGCCAGTAGAGGCAAGCACATGCAAACGTCACCTGGAAGAAAGGACCAGCCACCCATCCCCGACCTGACTCCGTGGGTAGCCGCCAGAGGAGGCAAGCACGTACAAGCGTCACCTGGGACAATGGATCAGCCGCCCATCCCTGACCAGACTCCATGGGTTGCCACCAGAGGACGCAAGCACGTGCAACGTCACCTGGGAGAAGGGATCCGCTGCCTATGCCCGACCAGACACAGTGCACGCCACGTGACGTTGACGTGAGCAAGACCCCGCCTACGGTTTTAGTGGGCCTATTCAAGCGGCCCCGCAATGTAATTTTTGATTTCATACATTGTATTCAATATCCTTCACCCACCTTAGAATAAACAGTGCAAGTTTCGCATTATAAATTGTGTCCTCCCTGCCTGGTTGTCATGGTCTACCGGATGCCTGCAGCCTGCCGACCACGCCACGCTACCCAATAGTAACGCTGGTCGAAGTTGAAGAATCAGGCGTCGCAACAACTGGTTGGAAGTGATGGCATACGCAACCCTAAAGACCTCAACTTTGGACGACATCTAAGAGATCGTCTCCTCTTCGTCCTGGTGACAACGTTCGGAAGGAAGGTGTCAGGATTCATGACTGGATATCGTGAGTGCATGGCTTTCCTTCACTGAGATGTCACTTGATTTTACCTATTTTGGGAGGAAGTTTAGAGCAGTGACTTATCTTTAACCGCTGACGTAAGTTTTGAGTACATCGAAGTTATTATAGAGCGAAGAGTTAGCAGCACTAAGGACTGCCATGGACTTGAAGGCACTAAAGAAGCCGGAATTGTTTAGCTTGACCAGAGAGTTGAGCCTCCAAGTTGCCGAATCAAAAAGAAAGCCGGAGATCATTGAGGCGATCAAATTGATCGGGGCAGACGACGATAAACTGAAGGAATGCCTAGAGAGCATTGCGGATAAGGAGGAAAAGGAAAAGCGTAAGCGCCTAGAAGCCAAAGAAGGGCCCGAGCTCAAAATGAGGCGCCTAGATATTGAGCTTCTGAAGGCTCACAATACCAGACCTAGCTCAGAAGCACAAAAAAGCGAGCGCGGAATGACAGACTTGATGGCACCCTACGCAGTAGGACGGGACATACGTCTTTTTCTGGTGCAGTTTGAGCTCACGTGTGAGAAGGCATAATTCGCGAGAAACACGTGGCCGTAACTGCTTACGTTGCTACCACGTGAGGTAGCCTGATATTATTGCCTGCATGGGGAACGAAGAAGCAGAGGACTTCGATAAAGTCAAAGCGAATCTGGTTAAAACGTGTACATTGTCAGCCGAAGCATTCAGGCGAAAAATCAGGGAGGTAGAGAAGACCAAAAGTGAGTGATACTCGGATTTCGCATACGCCTTGCATGTAATCCTGAAAGAATGGCTCAGCGAAGGGTGCACTTGGCGATGCCGAAAAGAGAATGCAGTGTATTGCATCAGAACAGTTCTACCGGTGACTGCCAGAAAATATCAAGTATTAGGTTCAGTATAGGCCAGGCGTGGACACTATCACGAGAGCAGCCGATCTCGCTGAGGAGTACGTAACTCGCCGTGTGTTCGAAGGCAAACAAGCTCCTACGAAGGAGATGGATAAATACAGACCCGACAAACCAGAGCGATGGTCAAAGTCGAGTCACTAGAAATCAAAGGAAAGGTCAGATTTGGTGAAACATAGTGATGAGATGAGCAAGGGAAAGGAGGTGTCCCCTGAGCAGAGGGCAGAAAGGCAAAAGAAAAAAAAAGCTTTCGAGGCAAAGATAGCCGTAGTTTCCTACAACTGCCAGCAAACGGAACATATCTCTGTGGGGTGTCGAAATCCCAAACTAGTGCTGATGTCACTAAATAGTAACGAAGAAAATCTGAAACAGCTAGAACCCCACAATCAATACTTGATGGTCAACGGCAAACCGTGTCGGGTACTTCGCGACTCGGCAGCCACAATGGAAGTGGTGCACCCGTCGTAGGCGGAGGAAGGCCAGTTCATCGGAGAATGTTGCTTGGATAGGGCAAACCGTAGAGGCCTCCAGTGTTTGTCTCCCTGTGGCAAAGAATCGCATCGAAGGCCCTTTTCGAGTAGTAGGCACTGAAGCCGCCAGCTCGGTGCGTCTCCCCCCACAGTATCCATATTTGTATTCCAACAAATCCGAGGTTTTGTTGCGAGGCAGGATAATCGGGTTTAGTGAAGGTATAGTACATGCTCTAACTCGTACCAAGGCAAGCGAGCTCGCGTTCAAAGCATTGTACGCATGTCCAGTGGTGGAGGAAACAGGTTTAACGGACTATTCGTCAATCAGCATGAAACATAACCGCCCTATAGGGGATATTGCGGAAAGTACACTATCTAATGAAGAGGTCAGTAAAGCATCGGAGCCTGAAATATCTCGCGAGGCAGAATGCAGAAGAAAGTTATTGAATGAAGCCCTGCCACATTGATTCCTGAACAGGAAAAAGATGCCACGCTGCGCAACCAAAGGCCAGACGTGAAAAAAGGTGTGGCCAAACAGAACGTAATGTTCCTCAAGAGTGCAGGCATCCTCTATAGAAAGTTCGCCACTCGAAATGGAGTGCCATTCGACCAACTCGTGGTGCCGCATCCCTATGGTGAGCAGCTCCTGCACCTGGTTTACGGGGGTTTTTGGACAGGGCATCTAGTCATTCGGAAAACAAAGGGCCGCGCACAGCAGGAATTTTACTGGCCAGGCTGCTTTCGGGAAGTGGAAGCACTCGTAACAAGCTGCGACACATGTCAACGCATAGGCAAGCCCGGGGACAAGGCTAAAGTGCCAATGAAACGTGTTCCCATTATCACGGAGCTATTTCGCAGCCTCATGATCGACACAGTAGGACCACTTCTTGCAACGCAGTCTGGCTATTGGCATATTCTTACTATGCTATGGCCCGCAACGAAATTCCCAGAGCCGGCGCCCCTCAAAGAACTAAGCTCGGTGGAGATCGTCAGCGCGCTTATGTCTATTATCGCGCGAGTACGTTTCCCGCAGAAATCCAGTCTGATCAAGGATCCGTCTTTACGACCGCACTGACCTCGACGTTTCTGGAAACATGCGGTATTAAAATTATTCATAGTTCAATGTACCAGCCGCACTCAAACGCGGTAGAGAAAGTCCACTCTGTCATGAAACGTCTTCTGCGAGCCATTTGTTGTGAGCACAAAGCCGATTGGGAGGTTTGCTTGCCTGCATTAATGAATGCTTCGAAGTGCACCACACGAGTCAACAGGTTTTTTCCCCTTCAGAGCTGGTTTGCGGTCACTGCCTTCGGTCCCCTCTTCGAATTGTACGAGAAGCCTGGGATAGCCGGGCGGATGAACCTTTGGATGGGGCATACGTGCTAGAGCTGTTAGACCGACTGCACACATCTCAGCAATTAGCAGGGCAGGAAATGGCAAGGCACAAAGCAATGCTAAGCGTTACTATGTCAGGACAGCTCGACCGCGACGCATTGAAGTTGGGGAAAAGGTAATGATTCTGAAACCCTCTTTGAAATACAAACTACGGGTTGAATGGGAAGGATCGGTTGACATAATTTAGAAATTATCATAAACTACGTAATCAAGGTACTGGGAAAACGAAAGACATCAGAATTGTACCACAGTAATCTCCTTAAACCCTATCGGCATAGGGATGCCATTGTGAACATGTCGCTAAACCAAGGTGAGGAGATGTCTGTCTACTTTCTGGAATTAACATCAGTAACGGGGGCAAAGGACATCCACGAAACCATTGACACGCTAGTAGAGCAGGCGGAGTTGAATCCTAATGAAAGGGCCGAACTGAGGGAACTCGTGTTTGAATTTAAAGACATATGTTCAGACACACCTGGCAGGATCACTGCGATCGTTCACAATATCCAGTTAACATCATGGGACACAGTTCGTTGGAAAGCTTATCGCGTTTCACCTCGGGAACGTCAAGTCAAGGCCGCTGAAATAAAAAAGATGTTAGTGCTAGGTGTAATCGAGCCAGGAGAGAGTGATTATACCTCGACTCTTATCTTGGTTGAGGTCCAAAAAAGGAAGCCGCGACCATGTATCGACTACTCCAGGCTCCACTTAATCACGAAGAACCAGACCTAACCAATACCGCATAAAGGAGAAAGGCTTGAGAGAGTGAGCAGGCTAATTTCATCTCTATGCTCGATTTAATCAGAAGGTACTGGCAAGCTCCGTTGACCGAAAGGGCAAGCAGGCTTGCGGCGATTATTTTCCCGATGTGAACCTTTCGTCCGAAAGTCCTGAGCTTTGGATGGAAGAATGCTTCCTGATGTTTCTCTAGCCTTATGGATCAGGTGCTACGGGGAACGGAGGAGTTTGCACATCCGTATCTCCATGACATAGCAATCTTTTCCTCATCATGGGCGGACCATATGCAACAGTTGCGAACTGTGTTGTGTCGTCTACGAGAGCCTAACTTAACTGTCAAGGCTTCCGAATGCCGATTGTGGCGCGCGGAGGTAGCTTATCTAGGCCATGTGAAATCGCAAGGCCATGGCTGGCTTTCAGAGGTTAAACTGGCCGCAACAGACAACTTCCCGCAACCACGCACCGAGCGGGACATAAGGTCATTCCTTGGTTTGGCAGGTTATTACCAAAGATATATTCCGCGTATTTCGAGTTTGCAAGTTCTTTGACAGATACTCTCAGAAAGACAGCACCGCAAGCGGTAAAGTGGGATGACGCAAAAGAAAAGGCTTTCAGTATGCCGAAGAAAGTACTAAAGAGTCAGCCAGTCTTGAAAGCGCCCGACTACTCTAAGCCTTTCATTCTTCAGTGTGATGCCATCAACCGCGGTACAGGGGTGGTGCTTTGTCAAAAGAGAGATGATGAAAATGAACACCCCATACTGTACGCCAGTAGAAAGCTTTCAGTTCACGAGGCAGCATACAGTGCATCAGAAAAGGAAGGCGACTGCGTGGTATGGGTGGCGCAGTGCTATGGGTGGCGCAGAAGCTAGCTTGCTAAATCGCTGATTCAAGGTTCACACTAGAGACTGACCACTGTCCCCTCACAAGGCCACAGTCCACGTCAACACACAAAAAACGGCCGTCTTTTGCGCTGGAGCTTCGCTCTTCAACAGTACACCTTGGATATAGCGGCAATGCCGATGGTCTGAGTCATTGCCCCAAGAGTAGCGAAAGCCTCATGTTCCCTCTGGTTTCCGTGCCATTCTTGCGTTATTATTTTATCATACGTTTTTTTTAATTATTGCGAAGTTGTTGATTTTTAGCTGATTTTAGTAATCGTGTCTTGATGCTGTCAACAAATGGCTGTGGGGGGGGGGGAGGGGGAGGGGAGGACGCTCAACAGGATTGGGAAAGCTGTGGCGGGTTTCCTTTTTTTTTGTAAAAGCCTGGTGTATCTTGGGGGAGAGGGTGGAGCTCTGCTCGCTGGCATTGTGGTTGTGGATCCAGCACTGCTCTGGGGTGATTGCTTGCCCGAACAGGAGACGAAAAGTTGTGAGACTGGTTTGCAAGCCCAGTTTCACCGGACCGGATCAGGGCGAAAAGGCATGCGAGAGCGCCACAAGGACTGATGAGCGACTCCCAGGAATCAACCAGCTACGAACGAATGGTTCGTCACCCCAGAGGAACGTTCTGCTGCTGAAACGCCGATACCTCGCCCAGTGGCTGCTGGCTCCTACACTGCGCTGGGCAACAGGCTGGGCCAGTGCATGGCCGGCGCTGCGGCGACCGTTAGCGCCCTGGGGACGGCGAACGGGACGATCGCCGAGGGAGCGTGCCGTTCGCCGTCACCAGGCCGCTGAGCGGCGGCGAGGTAGTCAGTGATATGGCGAAGGCGTTGGCCTTGCTGTGGATGCGCAGCACTGAAGGCAAACCCTTCCCGGTATGGGCGTGGGCGTCAGAAGTGACCCGTTTTTCCGCAGTGGTAGCAGAGCGGGCGGTGTTCAGGACCGCGCCAGATGTCCGAGTTTATTGGGTAGTTGCGGTGGACGACCACTGGGCGAGCTGGCGGCTGCGGCGGGCATTTATGTCCACTGCAGAACGAAGGCCTCTCCCTGCGATTTCCAGTTACCGCTTCCCTGCGCCGACCAATTCCAACTAGAATCCGTGAATTTTCTGATTTCATTGCCCCACTAGTCATCTGCTGTATTCGATTTCGCTTACCTTCTCTTGGTATCCATTCTGTAACCCTATAGTATTGGTCCACCGGTTATCAAACTCACGCATTACATGACCTGCTCAAGTATATTTGTTTTCTCTTAATGTCAGTTAGAATATCGGCTATCCCCGTTTACTCTCTGATCCAAACTACTCTCTGTCTCTTAAAGTTATGCCTAACATTCTTCGTTCCATCGCTCTTTGCGGGGTCCTTTACATGTTCTCAAGCTTCTTTGTGACATTCAAGTTTCAGCCCCATATGTCAGCACTGGTAAAATGCATTGATTGTACAGTTTTCTTTTCAGTGATAAGGCCAAGCTTCCAGTCAGGAAGTGATAATGTCTGCTGTACGCGCTCCAACCCATTTTTATTCTTTTGCAAAGTTCATTCTCATCATCAGCGTCCCCTGTGAGTAAATGACCTAGGTAAACGTATCCTTCACAGACTTCACCTTCACAGACTCTAGAGCCTGACTGAGCTCTTGTTCCCAAGCTTGGTTATTCATCATTATCTTTGTATTCTGCATAATAATATTCAACCCTACTCTTACAATCTTTCTTTTAAGGACATCAATCATTTGTTGTAACTCCTCTCCACTGTTGCTGAACAGGACAATGTCATCAGCAAACCAAAGCTGGCCGACATATTCGCCATTGATCCTGCCTCCTAAGCCTTCCCAGTTTAATATTAAACTCGAATACTCCTTCGTAGCATGCAGTGAAGAGCATTGCAGATATTGTGTCTCCTTGTCTGACCTCTTTCTTTATAGGTAGCTTCCTGCTTTTCTTCTGGAGATTTAGGGCAGCTGCGGAATCTCTGTAGGTATTTTCCAAGATGCCTATGTAAGCGGTCTGTGCTCCTTGTTTACGTAATACCTCTATGACTGCTGGGCCTACTCAATCCAAAGCCTTTTGGTAATCTGATGATATTACCCTGCTTACCTTTCAGTACATACATCTTGGATTGTCCCATGCCAAGTTTCCCTCTCACTCATTTCAGGATGCGCCCATTCTTTATTGCTTCCCTAGTCTTTCTCATGTTAAAATTTCGAATATGCCTTATTTTCTGATTGTTGGTCCTTTTGAGTTGCACACTGACATTCTTTGTCATTTGTTTATTAGGTTCTTTGTTACTCTGGGCAGCTTGGCTACGGGTTGCCTTGGTGCCTTGCCCTCCGCTTGAATTGCTGCCTTTGAAGCCACTCTTGTTAAGGTTTCATTCAGTACCACTATGTAATGTTCATCTCTCTGTTCTAAGGCTGCCTATTTGTTTCAAGTAGTAGCCTGATTTGGTCTGCTTTTGACCTTAGTGCGTGTAATTGGCCTGTTTCTTTCTGACCAATTTTAGTCTTTCTTTCTTCAAACTGACGTGATGTTCACTGCACTTTAACTAACGCTTCAACATCCATCACTATGCTGGAATCGGCAGAGAGTGTGAAATATATTTAATTTCTTGTTTCGCCATTAGCACTTTTTCAGGTCCACTTTCTGTGGCTTACCTTCTTGAAGAATGCGTATATTATTCGCAGGTTATTCCTTTCCGGAAATTCTACCTGCATCTGTTCTCTAGCGTTCTTGGAATCCACGCGGTAGTTGCCAATTTCTTGTTCAAGCTTGATTTCAAGCTTTGAAGTCGCCCATTACTATGGTACACTGAGTTTGAACTTTTTCCATCGCTAATTCAACATCTTCATAAAACTGATCTACTTCATCATCATAATGAGTGGACACTGGAGCGTAGGCTTGTACTACCTTTATTCTATACATCTTATTAAGCTTGATTACGACTCTGCTACCCACTAATTAATGCTGCAGAATTTTTTTAAAGCGAGCGTAAATGCCTCAAGGCAATCAGGGGTATGGGATGGGGGTGAATAAGGATGATTAAATGAATGAAAAGAAGATTTGCGGATCCAATGAATTCCAAGAGGGATCAATAATGTGGTCCCATCGTCCACGCAGTGTAATCGCTCGGATTATGCGGCGAAAGTCCAGCTGCTGCGAGGTGCTGGAGCCTCGTCAGTTTCAATGCACGGCAAACCCACAGCAGGTGGTGGATGTCGGCTTCAGCATTTCCTGACTTGCAGACTGGACACGCAGGAGGAGGATATATCTAGCGAAAGTGCTGCCACTTTCGAGTCATGCAGGAGTGAGGGCAACCCCGACCCGGATCCTCCGATGCGCAACCTCCTCTGAATGGTTAAGACCGCAGGGGAGGTTTACCGCACACGCAGGTATGAGATCACGTTTGCGGCGCCGGAGGTGCTCGTTTCTTGTTAAAAGGAAGCTGGCATCACCTATGTGAAAGAGCTGAGGCAGTGACAATGGAGAGGTCGCTATACGCGTCGCAGAATTCGCGCGGCTTTGGGAGCTTAGAAGGTGGCATGGGATCCACTCGACATATATTGGCTGTGGGATGCGCGCTTCCAGAAGATGGATCTGTTGACATATTTCAGGGCTGCGACTGACGCGTCGCAGAAGCCGCGTCACCTGGAGGGCATCAGGGTGGATGACGATGCGGGCCGTGGGGACTATGGGAAAGGCGGTCACAGAGCACAACGCTTCTCGAACAGCAAGGAGCTCAGCGCAAAAGGGGGAGGGCGGCTCTTGGACTTGAAACTCGGACGTCTTATCAAGGGCAGGCGCGCAAGGACAATAATGTGCAGTGGTCATTGCAGAGTCCTGAATGTTTGCATCAACGTTAAGCGCAGTAGAGCCAAGCGGCAGGTGGGCGTCTTGAGCTATTTATTCGGCCACGAAGCGACACCACCGCGTGAGTTGATGTCGGGCGATGTATATCAGTTGGCTTGTTATTGCTCAGCTGTACAAATCTCCAGGGATGAAGAACTGGTGATGGTGGTTGTAGAATGGAGTACGAGAAAGCGTAAGCCCTGAGAACACGTTGCGTGTGAAAGGCTGGCATTAAACCTGCGAGCATCACGTCGCTACAGCACCAGCTCATCTAGTGTGCTCAGCTGTACATTCTCTTAAAGAGCCACGATCGGAGTCATACAGGGAAGGCAAGTGTTGACCCTCACTGCCTCGCGATGAGGGTCATCACTTGCCTTTCACGCATTACCTCGATGATGCTGTAGAATTCGTCAACGTTGTACGCTATGTCCCTGTGAATTAGGAATCCCACCCTGTATTGCGTCTTCTCTGGGATACCTCTATAGCATAGTACATGGCCGTTAGGCAACAGTGTATAAACCTGGCCAGTTCTTTTATTGTCACTAAGGTCGATGGTGTCCCAAACAATGCCTGATAATTTCTCAAAAATTCTGCTTAGCTAGACTAGCTCGACAGAGTTCGGGTGTTAAACGTTAACATGGTTAGTTTCCATTGGCGGCCTGTAGGGTCCGCAGATTCACGGCCGCTCGATCCAAAAGCACAAGGTGCGGCCCGCTGCGTCGCACCTGAACGGCGTCTCGGGCCTAGTTCTCCATGCGCCCGCTGCGGCGCCACCGCTCGGAGATGGCTGCTGATAGAGAGCGCCTTCACAGTTGCGTCAGTACGCGCGATCTCCACTCCAGTCAAGGCGTAAATAATGCGTTTTATATTTGGAAATTGCCGACAAAATATTTTAAGTCGTCATTGGAAGTGCTGATTACGCCACAAACGCCAATAGATTGTCACAGGGGTAGAAATCTGTTCTAGAATACGCCTGAACACTATCCGTGACGGTTGCCCGTACGATGCACGACCGGGTGGTGCACTTCCATCGAGAGGTTCTGCTTGAAGCTATCTATCAGTACTTTTATTCACTTCTCGTGAACACGTACGCAAATTAAAGACTTTACATAGGGAGAACTTGTACCACTTTCGCAAGTAATTCAACCTAACTTAGATGAAATAAAAACGCTTATCATTGCAAATACCCATCAGTAGATTGTTTCTCAAGAAAACTAAGCATATTGAGTGATGCTAGAGGTTATCTAAGGAGTGCGTCCCTTTTAACGAAGCTTCAATAGGCATCTGCTTCGAACATGCTTATAACCTTTATTTGAGCACGCTTTCCATAAAACACATTCCCGCAGGATTCTTTCATTGTAGGCAGGTTTTCTTCCCCCTGAAGTGGCCACTTGGTTGCTGATAAAAACACCAGCTCTGCCTCCTTTCTCTGCTCTTTGTAATACATGAACAAAGGACTGAATTTCGTTGTTGTTTTCATAAACTAAGAGGCCCTTTTTCATTTCGTCCCATTGGAACTGCAATTTTTTTGAACTCTTCTCCTTGACGGGCAACTTTTCTTTTTCAATCTCTTGACTGCTTGCTTTGACTGTTCTAGGACGTCCACAATCTCTAATATAGTTTGGCAGGCCTGGTCAACAGAAAAACTATGTTCAGAGCATGATTCTAAGGCAGTCTCTGGAACTAGAGCTTCCACCTAGTCGCTGAGAAACTGCAAGGCACTTTCGATGTTGGGGCTTTCTCCTGAGCTGCCGCAATTATCGCCTGCCTCAACTACTGTGTGATCTGTAAAGTTTCTTCGATGGCGTTTCTTGGGCTGCACATTCTCTTTTTGCAGGTACTGTGGATATTTGCAAAACACGGTCGGTACCGCATTCGGAAGCAGGAGCCTAAGTTTCGTGTTCGTTTTATAGTCACATTCTCTAAAGTGCAGGGAACATACCAGAGACCTATCGCTCTGTTCCCACTTGCTTCCTTTTCCCGACAGTCCTTGGCGAGAGATATTTTTAGCAACACTTCTCAACACTCCAAGTGGCAGGGGAACTCGTGATATTTCACAGTCCGGTCCTTTTTGGCATTTGTGTCGCAGAGTGGCACACAACAGTTGCGTGGCATCGTGCCACATGAACGAGGCTGGCTACGGCACACACGCACACCGAAGAGCCTTAACAAAGCACAGCAAGCACGCGAAAAAGCACGAGATTAATGCATATCGCACGACGCAAACACATTCTGACGCGAACCAACTTGCTCACACACACGCACGCGAAAAAGCACGAGATTAGTGCATAGAACACGAGGCAAACACGTTCTGACGCGAGAACCAACGCCCGCTTAGCCCCGGCGCGAAGTCGCGAAAGCCTCCCCGAGTAGTGGCGCCCTCACCAAGAAAAGCGGTCGCAACTGTAAACTCGGCCGAGACGCGCCCGCCTATTCTCCGCGGCGCGACGTATCTGGCCGCACCTTGCTTTGCATCGAGCGGCCGTGGCAGATTCTTAGCAACATTTGCTGCCTTACAGTCTGACGACCACCTTGGTCCGGTGCTCCGCAGCTAATGGGTACTGAGGGCCATGGCTTAAATGTGGGCGTCATGAGGGAGGTAGTTGTCGAATACTGCACCATGGATGCCAATTCACGTCATGGTGAGCGAATGTGCTTGTTGAAGCTGAGTGAAGCTTCCTAATTTGGTTGTACCTGGATTAGCATAACCCCAATGGCTCTCGGCATCTGTTCTCAATGTCAGGAGCCGCTCAAAGCCTGGAGATGTAGTCCACTGGATGAGGTGAAATTCGAGCATACCATCCCCATATTTTAATTTGCAACGAAGATTCGAACTTCTCACAATGGCCACTGAGCAACCGAGATAGCTCAGCCAGATAACCTGTAGGCGGCGAGGCTGCCTTATCGCGGAATAGACTTGCCCAGGGGGCCTCAGGTGCCTAAAAAATGCCTTGATTTATCAGCGACTGGCGCGATTGATAAGTAGCCGATGCTGGACAACAGATATCGTTGTTCTTATAGCCCATGGTGCAAGCATGCGGCATCAACGTTGAGAAAAGTGTAAACGTTGTGTGGCGTGTATATGCGAGATGGTATAGCAGCGTCAGGCCCATTTTTCTTCTTTGATCACCGGATAATCACCGGATGATCATAGCATTTTTTTTCGCTTGTGCTCGTTCCTTTGTCCACGACACACTCATCCGTATTACGGAAATTTCGACTTCGAAAATAGCCATCGTGCTCTTTGTATGCAATCCCTCTCAGATATTGTGGCTGTACAGAGCAAATAGGTAATGCCGAAGCACATAGCTCATATATGTATCATTTTGGTTCACCAACCAAAGTGATCTCTGTGTTGAGCAGCGGGATCGGCTTCCTGCAGGAGTATAGCGTAGGCAATAGTGATTTCAAGTCTACTAGACTTGAAACGAGTGAGAAAAATGGTTGCATATCACAAATATTTGATAGTGCCTGCCGCTTCGACGTTTCGCAGTTGCCTTATGTTGGCCGTTCATGAGCATGCGCTCTTATGTTGTAGTCCCTACGCCAAACGATCAGATAGCGATCAGACTTATATTACATGATGGAAATACAGAGCCGCAGGTTCTCTTCTTTGAAATAAAAACCGATATATCCAAAACAGTTCAGAACACATACACACACCGCGCTTTATAATGCGCCTCACATCTTTCTGGCCCCAAGAGATATTTCCGCGTACTTTTGTTACCGATTCATCAGAAGGCTTTTCTGATGACCTTGTATGAACGGACATTGGCTAAGTTTAACAAAGTACGAGCTAAACATCTCCACATCTTCTGGAGCATGCGACAGTATTATTTTAAAGCAGCGCCACGCGATCGCACAAGCCAGAGAGGAGGAAAGGCTCGCCGCGCGCCCTTTGCTTGCGCCTGATGAAAAGGACAAAAATATTTTGCGAGAATGGCAGACGATGCTGCGCCAAACGTTTCGGCTATCTCGTTACATGCTCTTTAGCAACTCGATTGAAGTTCAGAATACCACCAAAAAACACTATATATACGAATTGTAAAAACTTTCCGTGGTCGAACGCGGTTAAGCCAAGCTTTTCGAACGATAGCACGGTTTTCATTGTATTGGTAAAAAACACAGGCGTTGCTCTGCGCTGTCAGCAACTACGGCATCTACCATTCCACCACATGACAACATAGCCAACACTATACGCGGTCGGCATTACTGTCTAGTGCAGGGGTGGTTCGGGTGCAGAGGTGGAGGAAGCCCTCCAGTCGGCACTGTCTATCACCGAAAGTTTTATGGGGGGTAGAGAGCTTCGACTCTCCCCTACAAATCGGAGTTTCTTCTCTACAGACCGGTTCGGCCAGAGAGCAGGCCCGCCACGGCGCTTGATCAGGTACACATTAGGCTAGCCAAAAGGGACGCGCTGTCGGTTCCCAGAGTCAACTGAATTAGGGCGCTTTGCTTGCTTCTTGAGTCATGAGGCAGGAACTCACAGGTTTTGGTCCGCATCACCTCCAAAACGGAGAACATGCTTACCCTAATTAGAAGGGTATAAAACCGCAGCGGAGGGTTGAGGGAGAGCAACCTTCTTTGGCTCTACTACGCGTTCCTCGTGAGCCCTATTAATTACGTCGCATCGGCACTACATTGGTCTGAACGCGACGAGGACCAACTAGACACCTTAATGCGGAAAAGTATCAACAGGATACTGGTACTCCCCGTGAGCCCCGGCATGGACAAGCTCATGAGCCTGGGCATGCACAACACCCTATCGGAGGTGATTGAGGCACAGAAATCACATTAGGTCGAGCGGCTCCCTTCCACCAAGGCTCGTCAGCGTCTCCTAGAGTCGATGAGCTGCCATCATACGGGCAGCGCGTAACAAAAGGTCTTGTTAACAAAGAGAATGAAGGGTACCTACGAGGTCGGACCCTTCCACCGTACCGTCCACCTGCAGTACAATGTTGGCCGGTGAAAGGCACGGGCGAGGTTTCTGCACAACTTTGCATTTAATCCCCTGGACAAGAGGCTTCATTGAGGCGGCGCAGTATGACTACTCCGACAGCTTTGCGGCCGCGGCTGCTGATCATTACAGACGCGTAGTCAACTCCGTATCCGTTGGCAACGTGTGTGCCTTCGTGACAGAGCAGGTAGCGCTAGCTATAGTGAGAAACGACCCTTTACGTGCAGAGATATTCAATGACTCCAGGGCTGCCTTCGGGGCCCTCACCTCGGGGGTGGTTACAGAGAGGACGCCACTATCCTCAGTTGCGGAGTATGGTGGGCTTTCACACAATTACCTGGCTCACGGCCCACATGAGCTTAGGAGTTCATCCGTCAGTTCCCAACATTAACGAACTTGCCCATAACCGTGCGCGAGAAGTCACGTGCCATGGCGGTTCAGGCGGGTCTGCATGCGGGTTTGCTGATAGCTACAGGTATCCACTTAGCACCATTCACGAAGTTACGTCTCACTATTAACTGTCGAGGCGGAGCTACTTCCTTCCGCCTTCCAAGCTCACTAGACCGTAGTCGTCGTCTCTCAAGATGCTGCAGGCAGGTTCATTCCCTTCTCGTAACACGTTTAGTCACTTTGCTGAAGGCATTGATCCAGGATGCCCTAGCTACAGGGTTGATAAGTGCACACTCGCTCACATGCTCTAGCTGTGCCCGGCGTTACGTAGCGCCAAGTTGAACACGGAGCACGACTGGGAGAGGTCTCTTAAAAGCGGTCAACTCTCAGTCCAGCAATCGGCAGTCCAGGAGGCCTGCAAACGGGCGGAGGGCCAAGATCTTCCAATACCGGCATGGGCTCGGCCAGCAACCGCGGTAGACTCCCTTCGAGGAGTGTCTGGTCGAGGCTCTTCAGGACCAAATAAAGTTCATTTCAACGTCACCCCAAGCCAACACATGCACGCTGCTCGGCGCGGCAGCAGCATCTAAGGGACGAAGGCACAGCGTAAACGACGCTACCAGCACTCGGCGCACTTTGTAGACATCGCATATTCTTTAAGGCGAGGACCTGACGACCACGGACTTTGACCACATCGCAGATCGCTTTGAAGATATGGGCACCCATGGCACGCGGCCTACGCAGCACCTGCAGGGAGTGAAAGACTAAGTTCCCGGTTGATCTTGGCTGAGCTTGAAGGTCAGATTTACGCTACCAGGCATTTTCTGGGTTTGTGCCTGTAGTAGTAGAGCTATCCCTCTAAATATAGCGTATTTGTGCTTGGGTGCGTATGTGGCAGGAATGAGTGCATGCGCACGTTTCTTGAGTGCATGTGCGCGTGTGTGAGCGGGCACGTTTTACTATGTGTGTGTACCTCGGTAATTTTTTATGGACGCTTATGCATGAAAGCTTTCATGCGTGTTCCTGTGCGCACATAGTTTGGCTTCAGAAGCGCTTGCATGCAGTTGAGATGTTTTGACAACGGTCAGCGCGCTGGTAGGCACACACGCGTGACAAATTCCAAGGCGACGCGAGGCACAGGCTTTGTGAGCAAGTTGCGGAGGCGAGAACAATCGTCGTCTCTCGTCACACGCGTTTGTTGGCTTTAGTGACAGTGACCCGACTGGAATGCCTTGGCGCCATTGTCGCTAGGGTGCCTGCATGTTCTCCCTCTCCCGGCCAGCAGACCATTCAGACATTCTAAAACGCGACATGGATAGAGGGCGCCATGCAGAATGTTGGTTAGGCAGTCAAATTTTCTGTACGTGTTGTTTGAGCATGTTGACTAGCTGCAATTACGGGGCTTCTTGTCAGTGATCTAAGAGTACTCCAGGCCAATCGAATTTTGTGATACGGGATGATCTATGGACTGAAAAATTTGTAGGTTGGCTGTCACGCAAGGCTGCTTTTTTAAAAGAAAAACTCTCATGCACGGATTACATTGTTGCAAATCTGTTTCCCCGCAAGTTGAGGAGAGCGTACTTTATCTGGTTCACTCGAGTAATCAAATTGTTGCTACAGGTGGCTACGCATCGTTCTGTGATTGAATGTAGTCTGTGCTCCCCTTTATCTGTACATCTACATTGTGTTCTCTCCACGCACGTGTAATATAATAATAATAATAATAATAATAATAATAATAATAATAATAATAATAATAATAATAATAATAATAATAATAATAATAATAATAATAATAATAATAATAATAATAATAATAATAATAATAATAATTATTATTGTTATTATTATTATTATTATTATTATTATTATTATTATTATTATTATTATTATTATTATTATTATTATTATTATTATTTCCCGTGAATACAGGGGTTGAGGAAGGTGTGAGACTAAAGGCGGGGAAAGCAAATGTTTTTTAGCATGCGATATATCGGGCTTATAGCTTTGTTGATGTACATACTGTATATTATAGCTAAATTATATGTACGATTATAACTAGTATCCTTTTATTGCGCGCAATATTCTTCGAACGCTGTGTTTTGCTCTACGTTTTGTCTCCTGTCTAATGTTGCAATGCCGACAGGTAATAAAATACACTTCACACAGCTATCGGAAGTATTCTCCATTTTATTTGTTTCGTTCAGTTATAACGTACGTTGAAACGCTAACAAGAACTACATAAACGATTATCTACTCTTTTCGCAGATTCGATTCGTTAATGGCGTCAGTACAAAAATTAGTCATGCAAAGCTGAACCATATCAATGTCACGCGATCTCCACAACATGAAAGTGCTCATGCGGGCATTTTATTCGCACAGAGGTCGCTTTTCAATTTATTTGAATAAACAGAGTTGCCTCAGCTAGGAAGCGCTCTTAACTACATCATCATTATCTTCTTCATCCTGTTTTATGTTCACTGCAGGACGAAGGCCTCGCTGCCTCCGATCTGCAATTACCCCTGTCCTGCGTCAATCGATTTCCTAAATGGTTAGATAAATGATGTGACCCCCCCCCCCCACACACACACAAACACAAACACACACACACACACACACACACACACACACACACACACACACACACACACACACACACACACACACACACACACACTAACGCGAAGCAGGCTATTATTCCTGTTGCCCTGAATCCCATTCATTTATTTAGTATCGTACATCGTAAATACGAATTTTCACTTTATCACCTTCTGAAATATCAGCACGATGTTTTGCGCAAACTCTTATAAAACAGCGGACAGGGAAGTTCACGGCTGAGGCCCGTAGAGTCACCTCTTTCCATCGGATAGTAATAAAATAACGATGGCAGCAGATTACGCGATGTGCTTTATCTTTATTCTAAAAGTTACCGACATCCTCCCGTTCGCGACAGTGGAGGTGGTGATCACATGCCTCGATCAAGCACCAATAAACGAAAGTCTAAAAGGCTGTTACGTGTTCACAGCTGCCCGTTCTGTTCGATTAAATATCCAACGCGGCTTCCACCGTCGCATGCGTTTGTGGTGAGACCTGATGTATAGGCTGCTCCCTTTTATCGCGCGCCGTCATTGTTCAGGTGTCATGAATATCTGCTACGAAAAATGAGGGTCAGAACTTTCCCTGTGCCTATTACTCGTTCGTTATCTTCTCGACTGCCTATGAGGAGAGAAAGCAGAAGCTCTTGCGCCGAGTATCTTTCCTCGTTGGCTCCAGGTATTCTAGCGCATGCTATTTTTCACGATCAGTGTCTTGTCGCTTTGACATTGTGCCGACAAGGATAGCTTAGATTTTGTGTCCCATGATTTATTTCTTGGGTTCGTTTTTCCTTTTAATTGGTTCTATAACATTTGAGAGTTCCGTTTCTGAAAAGGAGCTCGAGTTTCGACACCACAATACGTTGTGGGAAATGTCCTGCAAGCTTTCTTGGCTACAAGCACGAATCCGTCCAAACAGTGAGCGTCACGGTCTAGTACTAATCATAGCACAACACTCATGATTCTCTCACCGTACTTTTCTGCATAAGCCAAGCGGGGCATTTTTGACATAAGCTTTTTTTAAAGATGCAGCTGACTATATTGAGGGTGCTCTTTACTATAGCCATAACACCATATTGACGGATAAGAGCGACCACTCTAGAACCTTTGTAATAACGAACTCTTCTATCTCGTAACGTATGTTGACGGTCTAGTTGGTACATGGCTCTAAGAAACGGTTTTGTGCGCAAGAACTAAGACGTGTACAACACAATACAAGGGAAGCAAGCCATTTCTTCCGCCTCGTTTCATGGCTCCGCGGAAAAGCATTAGGCTCGTGATTGTATGGTCGCCTGCTCCAACTTCGTTGTCAGAGTTTTTCCTAAAATGTAGCTGCGTTATAGATACAAAAGCAGCAGGTGTCCCAAAGAGTGAAAAAGCCGGCGTTGGTCGCTTGGACAAGCCAAAAACGCCAGCTAAATTCCCATTGGCTGCGACACCAAGTCCTGAGAGCGGACGGAGCAGAGAAGGGTGAAAGGGAACGCCTGTTCCCGCGAAAGCGCCCAAAGTGATGCGTGAGGGGAAAGGGCATCGACGCGACGCCACGTCAACCTCCCTTTCGGAAGTGTTACCCACGCGTTCGTTGACCCTGCAATCTCTCGCCTACGCTTATTAAACGGCGCCTATGTAAGGCTGAATCAAAACGCACCAAGCCATCGGCCAAGCGTCTCAACGAGCTCGCTTGTCCCCGAAGAGTTCATAATTCGAAGGACCGTTCAGCGGCATCCAGATGGACAATAATGCTTTCGCATTCACAACTCATATGAAGTGCTTAATTCTCCTCTGATATTTGAAGCGACAGTTTTAAGGCCCCGTTATGCCAATATGCGGCGTAGTTCGCGTTGTGCGTGCGTTGATCGTGTGTTCGCTGTGAGCGAAAATTCTTTACTTATCACAGCTTGGCGCGCGCCGCGATTCTACCAATCAAAGAGCAGGCTGCACCGCTCGGCTCCTTGCAGGACCCCCAGATGGCGCTAGCCTCCGCCCATCCACGGAAGGGCATCCGCGCATCTGCATTCCACATGGGTGCCTTCTATCTCCCATGCTGTTTATGATGTACTACATGGTAAGGAGGGCAAGGGCACGAAGATCAGAGTAAAGTTGGTGAAGACCGACTGAGGAACATGGAAGAAAGTAAATGGGCTGGGAGAGTGTCCAGCTATTGGTACAAAAAGAACAGTGATTCACAGTTGAGGACAAGAACCAGGGAGCTTACCAGCAAGTATGCGACCGGTAAGGTGAGCAACATGGCAACAGAGGACGTCACGTGGAAAGTCAGAGAGGCTGAGATAATCTCATGGGTGGCGGAAATGGAAAAGAAACCTGCTACGAGTAACTAGCACAATGCGTTGGCGGGCTAGTTGGTGCGAATCCATGAATACTTTGCTTAGATAAAAACAACAGACACAAGAAAGACGACAGGACATTAGTTTCAGCTCTAGTTTCAGCTGTCTATAAAGGAGTGATGCAATAAAAGGATGTCAGTTGCGAGTAGTGCCTTGTCCTGTCGTCTTTCTTGTGTCTGTTGTTTTGCGCTAAACAAAGTATTCGTGGATACGAGTAACTACTTAAGAGAAAACAAAAGGGAAATCATGAAGGAAACAGTCTGTGATATCTCAAAGGGAAGCTCATTACTTTTCGAAACGAGATCATGATGCCTCAGCACACTCACTCAGAAAGCCAGATACAGCAGGGAGGAAGAAGCATGCGCTTATTGCGGTAAAGCTAGGGAAACGATGGAGCATGTATTATTAGAATGTTAAGATATATTCCCAATGTTCGATTTAGAGTATTCTGGCCTTCTCACATTCCTTCGGTTCAGCGACAGCACTGGGAAAGTTAACATGACCGCAGCAGAGATTAGCCGCCTATCCTACGAAAATCCTATCCTTTTTCGCCGTGATATTAAAAAGCCGCCTACGTCTTGGTGCTATCATGGTCGTCTTGTTATCTTCGTTAGCACCTTTCTTCGCGTAACATCGATTCCTGCAGGGCGTGGAGTCTGCCGGCACTATTTTTCTCGTTTGACCTATGCTTCACCACCATGCCCTGACACGGAGGCCTTCTGCCAAAGGAAGCGAAGCGACCAATTACGTAGCCCAGTAGGGGGGTGGCGACCTGATGTCTATGCCGCTTTAGTGGCCGCATACCTGCGAATAATTGCGCGTTGTTACGTTGTTACTGTGCGCCTCAGTGAGAGTGGGTGCCACTGGCTAGCAAATGTGTGCTCACATAACATGCGTCGGAATAAAAAGGGCACCCCTCAATTAGGCGCCGACAAAATAGTTGATATGCTGTCATGACGGGCGCCCTCACCGTAGTGAGTGCCTTTAATGATACGGTACAGAGTATTCGCGTCTCACACCGTCTAAGCACTAGAACAAGCACTAGAACAAGAATTTTCTTTGTGCTTAAAAAAACGAACTAGACGTCCTCAAACAATTTTTCGTACGGATGTAAGCATTGCCCTTGAGCGCTAACTTGAACGAAGCTGATGCGGCGAAAAACAACATGTGGAGTTTTATTGGGAAAGATGGAGGGGGGGAAGCAGGGGTTTCTTATACATGTCGCAGTATACAGGCAAGTATAATGACATGAGTCGTCTGGGTTGGCCGCTGTTTAGTGTACAGAATTTATTTTATTCGCCCATTTCACTACGCTTATCGCCGCATAGAACATGGCTTAGCCCGCTGCCGGCGTCACCACGAGCTCCTTTCTTCACTTATAGAAGCGAACAGCGATGAGAAGACACCATATTACAAGGATGAAAGCAGCAGCTATGTATGCAACTATGCTGCCAAGCGAGCACTGTCGATTTGCCGTACCTTAATGTGACACTAAAGTGAAAAATGATTTCTTCTACGTCAGTAAATTACCGTTCTACAAGACCAAAAACACCACTCTTACAACGATAAGGCGTTTGGTAAGCCAGAGAAAGCACAACAACAAAATACGGGTGGCGACGCCTACTTAAGTTCCTGCACCTGGGGGCTGTTACATCTTGGATTTTGATGGCATCTTCTAGAACCTACTGATTATATATAGCGGTACAGATCGACTACATTGTGTTCTAAAGGAACCAGACATTAAACATGGCAAGTTTTGGGAACCTTTATTCAGCCAACGCAGCCCAAATGCGAAAAAAGTCTTTGGAATCCCTGACGTTACGCTGACGTACCGGCACTGGGGTCCCGGCGCGACATTCAAATACTGATACTCAGACCTTCATTTTCTTATCTAATAATCTAATATTTTTTTTAAATGAATGCCTGCAGGGTTCTCAAACAATGCTTCATTAGTCTAAACTGATTTATTGTTTCGCTTTAGTGTCCCTTTAGTGTCCTTGGCGGATGACGCTTTGCTGCCTCAATAGATGGCGCGTGATATTCTTAGCTTCCTATTGCCTTCGACTATACAGTATACTTAAACGTTGGCAGCCTCCACTAGTACTTACGGTTTTCATTGTACTTTTTTGCAAGAAACACAGCAATCACTTACCTTTACAATGTTGACTTCTGCCCTCATGGAAGCCCCTGCGTCGTCTGCGGACCCCTTCTTGTATTTCACCACAAAAGCGCCGTACGCAGCTGCGAACTCTTTTTGGAATCCTCCAAGATTTACCTGTTCCAAGGTGCCCAGAACGCTCATGGGCATAACCTAAGCAAGGAAAAGTGATAAAGGTTTAATGAAACAGAACTTGTGCGCAGGATTAGCTGTAAAGTCAAAATACTACTTATTTTCTACTGCTGCTCGTGCCGATAAGAACACCATGTGGTGCGACAATCACAACGGATACCATTTGTCTATCGCCGTCACCCCTTTACTCGATCACACTTACAACTACGTGTGAAGCATTCTTAATTAGCTTTAGTTGTGTACAATCATCTTAGTGGATGACCACAGTCGTTGGCTGCACGACGAATGTGCATTGCTACTGTGTACAGCAACACACAACAGCAACGAGAATTGTGCAACACTGCGCCACAATTGTGTATAGCGACGAAGCGAACGTGGTTCGTTTGGTCGTCGATAACTCACTGACGCAAAGGTCCATGGTCAAGGAAACTGTTCTTCCTCTCTTCGTTTGGAAAGAATTACCTTGCTTGTGCCGAGCATTGAAAATGCACAGTGTGCGCATTCAAGTCAGTATCAGTTTGATTCACCTTTACGTTTACCGAACACTGTGCACACGATGTACAGAACATCTTGCAATGAGGCATGTAGTCATGGCCTGGTGAAGTGAAGTCACCTGCTGTGAGCATGCGAGTCCTTCCTAGGGCGTTCAGCTGAGTCGGAGTCGAGAGAGAATCCGCTCGTCCATAGGTATTAATAGAGACCAGATATTTAGGCACTAAACAATTTAGGCACACCAGGGGCCCTAACAGGAACTAAAACGCGTTCGCAATCCACGACCTGTATTGAGTTTTTGTCATTCTAGTGGCAAGAAAACTGACAGCGTGCACTTGTGAGGTCTCAAAGGCAGCAATCACAATGGGCAAGCGTTCGCATGGCTTCGCTGTGCCCACGAGAGGCCCCTCTTCAAGCCGCCTGCAGTAGCCAACACGCTTGCTTCATTTGTTCTGTTTGCATTTAATATTTAAACTTTTCTGCTTTCATTGACGCATCAAATCGGCAAGTCCACAAAAGACTAAATACGCGACGGAAGCTGCTAAGAGAAACTCAAATCCGTGTCTGATATATTGAAGTCAAGAAAATATTTGAGTAAGAAAATAAGCGTTCAATAGTACACGCCCACAAATCATCGTACAATAGAAGAACCGTTTCATATGATATATATATATATATATATATATATATATATATATATATATATATATATATATGCGTGTGTGTGTGTGTCTGTGTGTGTGTGTTTTGGGGGCCATGATTGTACCTACTCACTCAAAATTACTCTGCGTGGTTAAAACACGCTTTCAACAAGCTCTCAACAAGCTCTCGGTTCAGGCGAATGGAACGCTTTTGTATTTCTGCATATCTGACCATTTTATTTACTCTGGCATTATTGAGTGTTTGCTTTACGAAACTTCATAATTTCGTTGAGGGAGAAGAAGGTATGTATCTTTTCTTAGACTGCAACTTTACATAAACACTTTCGACAGCAGCTGCCATATATGGGAGGCAATAACCTCGTGCTATACCACCCTCCCCACCTCGCCCTTTCGGTAGCAAACTGTTTAGAGAACTCTCCGTAAGTACCTGTTTTATATCACTGTGGCTGCTTTCGCAAAGCGTTTCACCTTTTATTATATCTAGCAGGAAAAGAGTTTGTGTATTCCTACATGAACATAATAAAATAGTTTTGCGGGGAAGGACGGACCGGGGAGGGGGGCCATGTTATTTATTATTCAGAGAAGCCGCGATTGGCAGATTTTTCTGCACAAATCCATACCATTGTGAAGTGCCGAGAAATGAGACCATACGGCTACGGTCAACAGTATTTCCAGCGGGTTTTGCACGCTTCCCCGCAACACGCGCGCAGTATTGCAATCTACCGCCAACAATGTTTCCCAGCTACAATACACCTTTCTCAAATTTCGGCACCTTTCTTCGTTAAGGACGCGCTTGCAGTTTAACGTGGACTTTTTGCGCCTACTACCATGAAAGGAGACTTTTCGTTATAGTATGTTTTTTCTTGCTGGCATTGCTAACCAGAGTCAAGCGGATGGTGAGAAGCCCTCAAAATGACAACTAACCTTGACAACGCAATGGCTTATTTACTAGGTCGTTGCCTTGTGCGTTGCAGTTCCTGTGGAAAGAAGTAATCAAATGTGTTTCAAAACAAGAGTGCCCCCCCAAAAGAATCATCAGGTACAAAAGAAAATGGGTATCTATAGGCACAAAGAAAGAAATATGCACTTAGAGGCACTATAATGATACTGAAACAATTGCTTAAACCAAAGAAACGGCCACTACGACAACCGAACTCCTCCGAAGAATATTTGTATAGTCCACCTATAACGGCTAACTGTGGAATTAAAAATTTGCGCGGTATGGTTACTTCTTGTAAAGCTACAAAACCAATTCCTTCAGGCTGCCATCCATGCAACGAACTACGCCACATACTATGTGAGCACATGACATTCCTTCCAGCCTCCAGAACCGCCTGAGGCTTTAGATAAAAAATTAAAGACAATTGATGTTTTGACACGTCCATTATGATTGTGCTCTGTCCTGCCAGGTTCCGTCTCAGTTTCTTCAGTCTCAAGACACACACTCCTTCTCTCTCTCATGTAGCATTGTCAACATACCTAAGGCTTTCTTGATCTTCTCAGTAAAATAAAGGCCACAAGACTGTGACTAGGAAGTGCGACAATCATATGTAATCTATAAGATTAGTACCTTAAGATTCGAAATTAGTCAAAGTCCTGGTACCCTTGCCTTCCCGTGCCATTAACACATTACGCTTGCCGTAACCGGCTGGTGAGTAGTGGGTCATTTGGTAGTCTTAAGTCTGATATGTGGGTTTGGTGTCACCTCACATGTCGTGCCCAGCATGAGTTTTGCTTTACCGCTGCAGTTATCTTGCTCTTTTCTGCTGCTGTTCTTCGTAGACAGCGCTTTTGCGCAGCTGTAACGTGACTACCATTTATTCTGTGTAGTGCTTCTTGATTCAGCTCATCTTTAATATGGTGGAGCTGTTGCCTGCATTCCCACTTGTACTGATAGTGCCCGTCTAGAATTTGCTATATATATTTTAAGGAACCAGCATATTCCAGCCAAGCTCATGCTACTACCACGAGGATGAAGCTGTGCTGCTGATTATATATACAGAAGAAGATGTACAATGGATGATGATATGTGAAGATGAAGAAGTTTAAAGCAAGGCATGTGTGGTGCGCACACTAATTCCCTCTCGCTGTGGAAGCGGCCGCCTGGCTGTGGGGAAGTATTGTGAGATGCGTCGGGTATAAGGTTTAAGCGACAGACAAGCACTATCTTTTTCCCACGACAATGGCAGTCGGACGGCGTCTTAAGGGGCGCGACGCGGTAATTGACAGGTGATGTTTGCTGAATGACCGTGTAAGGTCCAATAAAATGCGTGAGCAATTTTTCGCATAAGCCGGGAACGCACAACGGCAAAATTTGAGGGCGGCTGCAAGCGTCTCAGGATCCGGTATTGATTATGTGCCCCAGAACTTTGGTGGCCTTGCTGGCGAAACTGCATTTCTTCCTGTTGAGCTGCAGGCCAACATTTTTAAGACAGGCAAGGACTTAATCAAGACTTTGCAAATGCTGTCAGAACGTGGTTGAGACCACTATAATGTCGTCGACATAACACAGACAGGTTTTCTATATCAAACCACGCAAAACATTATCGATGATGCCTTCGAGGGTCCAGAGTCAAAAAGGCATCACATTGAACTCGTAGAGCCCATCAGGGGTAGCAAACGCCGATTTTTTGTCGGAATCAGATATCGGCATGTGCCAGTAGCCTGATCTAAGGTCAAGGCAAGGAAATTATTTGGCACCAAGGAGCGAAACTAGTTCACTGAGCCGTCTCTCATCTGCACTGGAACTGGGAAGGACTAGGGACTCGAAGGGCGTATGTTATTTTGTCTAAGCATGTCTAACACGTTTTCCCCGATGATCTTGCGCTCTGTATGAGAAATGCCATATGGGCGCCGCGGGAGCCATCAGTCTGTATTCGGTGAGCAGCGGCGGTACTCAACTGAGGACGTTACCCGCCGTGGTTGCTCAGTGGCTATGGTGTTGGGCTGCTGAGGACGAGGTCGCGGGATCGAATCCCGGCCACGGCGGCCGCATTTCGATCGGGGCGAAATGCGAAAACACCCGTGTACTTAGATTTCGGTGCAGGTTAAAGAACCCCAGGTGGTAGAAATTTCCGGAGTCCTCCACTACGGCGTGCCTCATAACCACAATGTGGTTTTGACACGTAAAACCCCATAATTTCTCAACTGAGCACGGGCAAATTGACGTCGAACAAGGAAAGGTGTTTGTTCAATATGAGATCTTGACTCTGGTCAGGCGTTAGGTCAGGGCTCATGGTTGCCAAAAATCGGCTGGATGAAGCACTACTGGATGGCGATTTTGACCCAGCTAGCACTGTCGCAAGTGTTACAATTGCAGCGGGATGAGTGCCAACAGCCAAGGGACAGCTGATCCACGAGGCAACAGTTGTGGTTCCGGAGTTTGATTTAAAGCGGTTAGCAATGCGGACGCCTGAGAGAAGCAAATAAGGCCAGGGTTAATCAGAATCCCTCAAGATATGGTATGGCAGTTGGGTAGAATGAGTACACCGCCATCCACAATGTTGCAGGAGTTGACGTAATCTATTCTCTAGATGGCCAAAAAACGTAATCGGAGGAGGTAACGAGACTAATGCGCACTTCATGGTTATGAAGAGAATTGCCGGTGGCATCCAGTTGTATGAGGCGCTGATTACAAGAGATAGAAGGGGACGCGGAAAATGAGAATTTGTGTCAACTGTCCAACGTGTGGAAGTCGCTTACGAGGTCGTAGTTCTGGAGCCAATCCCCTACGTCATCCCCACGTAGACCAGCGAAGGCATGGTGTTCGCGCTGGTGGCTGTTGACGGTCACGACGAAAGGCGAAGGCTGCAGTGCAGGAGTGTCCTCGGGCGATCCTGGATTCGATGAAGCGAGCATGGCCAGTGTTATGCGGCGACCCGAGCGGAGCTCCAGTGAGAACGTACGGGAGGTCTTGGGGAACGAAAAGCAGCGTCCGCCACTTGTAAGGAGCTGCTTTATTCCAGTAGAGCTCGTGCTGCTATCACGAGGATCAAGCTGTGCTGCTGGTGATATTGTCACGTAGCAGTGATGGTGAAGAAGGCAGCAAAACTGTGATTAACGAAACTAGCGCTCTATTGGGCGAACTTGCGCTATCAAAAGCAGGCTACACTCAAAGAACACCGATAGCGGCGAACACACCCGGCAATCCTCGAAAATTTGACCAGCAGGTCAAGCGCTTCGGCTTTTATGCATCAGTCATCGAAGAGAGAGAGAGAGAAAGCAAGGACAGGAAAGGTAGGGAGGTCAACCAGAAAAGTATCCGGTTTGCTACCCTACACTGGAGGTGGGGGAAAGGGGAATAGAAAGAAGAAGAAAGGAAGAGAGTAAGCACAGAGTACGTGTGGGAGGGACACTATGCACAGGGACACTATAAACGGTCTCTTAAACCGGTGTACCTCAAGTATTGCAGTAATGCACGATTCGCTTTTCGTGTCAGTGACGGGTGTGGCCACGGTCCGAGTATCTTTGACTCCGTGAAAGGTCGTAAGTCTAATTGGTGTAAAGTTTCCTGCAGAGAGAGGCGTTGTACATCGTAGCGGGGGCAGGTACACAATAGATGCTCGATGGTCTCCTCGCACCCACAGGAATCGCACATCGGGCTCTCGGCCATTCCCAAACGAAAGGAATATGAGTTTGTGAATGCTACTCCCAGCCATAAGCGGTACAGCAAGGTTGCTTCACCGCGGGAAAGGCTAGATGGCACTTGTAGCCGTAGCGTGGGGTCCAGTTTATATAATCGGCAGTTGAAGGCACCTGAACTCCAGAGATCTTGCGACTTTTTGCGTGCATTTAGGCGAAGTTCCCTGGCAGCATCAGACCTCACCAAAGGTATGGAACGCGTCTGGGTATCTTCGTGCGCAGACCGGGCAGCCTTGTCTGCTAGGTTGTTGCCGACAATGCCACAGTGAGCAGGAATCCATTGAAATGTAATGGTGTGCCCTCGTTCCAGAGCATGGTGGTGTACTTCCCTGATGTCAGATATCATCTGCTCGTATACTCTGTGACGTAATGCAGACTTGATGCTGTGAAGGGCTGCCTTAGAGTCACAAAATACGACCCATTTCTCTGTGGGCTCTTCGGTGACGTACATCATAGCGGCATGGAGAGCTGCAAGTTCTGCCGATGTCGATGTAGTCGTGTGCGACAATTTGAATTTAACTGTAATCTTCTTGGCAGGTACGACGAATGCGGCAGTTGAGCTGGCACGTGAGGTCGAACCATCAGTATATATATGTATGCGGTCATGATACGTCTGGTGTAGTAATAGAAGCGTAAGTTGCTTCAGAGCCGGCGATGGATGATTTGACTTTTTTATAATTCCAGGAATATCAAAGTTCACTTCAGGCTGTCGTAGGCACCACAGGGGAGATGAAGGCTTTGTCGCTGGTGTAAAAGATGACGGTATGCACTCTTGATGAGCGCTAATCACTCGTGAAAAGGTCGCTTGAGGTCTTTCGGCTGGTAGGGAGGTCATATGATGGTCGGGGATCCTTGACAGATGGCGAATGTGCGCTCTGAGAGAGTCGACAACTACGTGTGTCTGGATCATATGGTCCCCAGCGATGGCAATTGTTGCTGCTGTTGACGTGCACCGAGGCAGCCCTAAACACGTGCGTAGTGCAGTCATCGAATGTTCCAGAGTAATCACTGGGACCCGCGTGTCTTCCACAAAGTTCTACATTATTCGCGTCACGCAGACATGCAGTCAGGTTACGCATGGTTGGGTCACAGATAGCGGATAGAACCATCGACAACATTTCGTCGTTTATCGCACAGCGCCGGACGCGCCTGCAAGTACTGGAACACGTTTGTGAGGCGGTGAAACGTGGTCGCCCGATAAACAAACAAATACACGTGTCTATACCCCCTCTTAAAAAGAATCGACCCGACGCTGCAAACAAACAAAAGAAATAAACAAAAACACCCGTAGCAAAGAAACAACAAACCAAGGAAGTTCATCAGCGTGCGTAAAAGGGCTTAA
Source organism: Dermacentor albipictus (assembly GCF_038994185.2). Classification (NCBI taxonomy): domain Eukaryota; kingdom Metazoa; phylum Arthropoda; class Arachnida; order Ixodida; family Ixodidae; genus Dermacentor; species Dermacentor albipictus. The sequence goes on from NC_091822.1 coordinate 99,097,619, forward strand.
GACGCACCACGTGGACCACTTCAATATCGTGCGCGGCGCCGCTGTGAATGCGAAATGCCGTCCGGAACGACCTCATATTCCAGAGCGCCAATACGTTGGATAACCTTGTAGGGTCCGAAATAGCGTCGCAATCGATTCTCACTGAGTCCTCGTCGGCGTACCGGGGTCCAAACCCAAACATGGTTGCCAGGCTGATACTCGACGTAGCGTCGTCGGAGGTTGTGCCGGCTGTTGGTACGCTGCTGGTTTCTGATCCGTATGCGGGCGAGCTGTCGGGCTTCTTCGGCGCGCTGGGGATGGGTGGCGACGTCAAGATTCTCTTCGTCGGTGACGTGCGGCAGCATGACGTCGAGGGTCCTTGTCCGGTTTTTGCCATAAACCAGCTTGAACGGCGTGATCTGTATTGTTTGTGGCATCGCCATGTTGTAAGCGAAGGTGGCGTACGGCAGAACAGCATCGCATGTCTTGTGTTCGACGTCGACGAACATTGCTAGCATGTCGGCGAGGGCCTTATTCAAGCGCTCCGTCAGACCATTCGCCTGCGGGTGGTAGGCAGGTGTCCTCCTGTGGCTTGTGTGGCTGTATTGCAGGATGGCTTGGGCGAACTCCGCTATAAATGCCGTTCCTCTGTTGGTCATGGGGACATCTGGGGAGCCATACCGCAGCAGGATGTTCTCGGCGAAAAATTTCGCCCCTTCGGCGGCGCTACCTTTTGCCAGAGCTTTCGTTTCAGCGAAGCGGGTCAGCTAGTCCGTCACCACGATGATCCACTGAATTCCAGATGTTGACGTCGGAAACGGTTCCACCAAATCCATCTAGATCTGCTGAAATGGTCGGCAAGGAGACTCGATTGGCTGTACTAATCCTGCTGGTCTTGTCGGTGGTGTGTTGCGTTGCTGACAGTCTCGGCATGTCTTAACGTAACGGGCGACGTCGGCGGTAAGACGCGGCCAGGAATACCTTTCCTGTATCCTCAACAGCGTCCGCGAGAATCCGAGGTGCCCAGCAGTTGGACCGTCATGTAGGGCGTGCAGTACTTCTGCACGCAGCGCTGAACGAACAAGAAGAAGATAGTTGGCGCGGACTGATGAGAAGTTGTTCTTAACGAACATATTGTTTTGTAGCGCGAACGAAGACAATCCGCGCTTAAGTGCCCTAGGGACAACGTGGCTGTTTCCTTCCAAATAGTCGACGAGGCCTTTTAGCTCCGGGTCTGCTCGTTGTTGTTTAGTGAAGTCTTCCACGCTTATTATTCTAAGAAAGACGCCCTCGTCCTCGTCTTGCGACGGGGGATCGATGTGGCCACGTGATAGGCAGTAAGCGTCAGAGTGTTTTCTACCGGACTTGTAAATTACCGTGACGTCATATTCTTCCAGTCTGAGGCTCCACCGCACCAGCCATCCTGAAGGGTCCTTTAAGTTAGCTAGCCGACACAATGCGTGATGGTCGCTGAAGACTTTGAATGGCCTGCCACATAGGTATGAGTGAAATTTTACTGCAGCCCAAACAATGACGAGGCATTTCTTTTCAGTCGTAGAATAATTGCCTTCCTTTTTTGACAGCGACGGGCTAGCATAAGATATCACCCGTTAAAGTCCGTCTTTCCTCTGGACTAGAACGGCACCCAGGCGTAGTCTACTGGCGTCAATGTGGATTTCGTTATCGGCGTGCTCGTAGAAGTGTGCATGTACGGGCGGCGACTGCATGCGTTGTTTGAATTCTAGAAATGCGTCTGCCTGCGGCGTTTCCCAGTTGAAGTCGACATCGCATTTGGCTGGATGCGTTACTGGCTCCGCAATGCGCGAAATGTACTTGAAGAAGCGCCTATGGTAGGAGCACATGCCAAGGAATACATGCACTGCCTTCTTGTCGATGGGTTGAGGGAACTTTGCGATGGCAGCTGTCCTATGCGGGTCGGGGTGGACTCCAGATTTGCTGATGACGCGGCCTAGGAACAGAAGCTCATTCCAAGCGTACCGGCACTTTCCCGGCTTTAGAGTGAGCCCTGATCACTTGATGCCTCTAATACTGTCGCGAGCCGCCTAAGGTGATCGTCAAAATTTCCGGTGATAACAACCGCGTCATCCAAGTAAACAAGACACGTCTGCCGCTTCAATCCTGCTGAAACCATGTCCATAATGCGCTGAAACGTTGGAGGCACCAATCACAGTCCCAATGGAATTAGCTTGAACTCGTAGAGGCCGTCTCGCGTGATGAAGGCGGTCTTTTTGCGAGCTCTCTCATCGACTTCTATCAGTAGCCAGATTGTGGTCCATCGCTGAGAAGTATTTAGCGTTGCAGATCCGATTCAATACGTCGTCTTTCCCCGGAAGGGGGTATAAGTCCTTCTTCGTGATATTAAGTCGACGATAATCGACGCAGAAACGTAGGGTTTCGTCCTTTTTCTTCACCAAGACTACAGGAGATGACCACGGGCTTTTCGACAGCTGGATGGTTTCGTCGCGCAGCATTTCATCGACTTGTTGCCTAATAGCGTCGCGTTCTCACCTCGAAACTCGGTAAGGGCTCTGGCGGAGCGGTCGAGCGGACTCTTCAGTTAATATTCGATGCTTTGCGACTGGTGTTTGTCGAATTCTCGATGACGTCGAAAAATGCTCTTTGTGTCGTCGATGAAGACTTCTGAGCTGTTGCTGCTTACTCACGGGGAGACTTGGATTTATGTCAAAGTCTGGTTCGGGGACTAGGGTCGTCAAGGTAGACGCGGCAGAATCCGAGAGGACAAACGCATTACTGGTTTCTATAATTTCCTCTATGTACGTGACTGCCGTGCCTTTGTTGACGTGCTTCAACCGCTGGCTGAAGTTTGTCAGCAACACCGTCGTTTTTCCTTCGTGCAGTCCAGCTTTTGGTCTTGCGACACAAATTTCACGGTCGAGTAGTAGACGTTGGACACCCTCGATGACGCCTTCTACGCCATGGGTTGTTTCGGTGCTGACGGAAATAATAATGCTGGAGCATGGTGGGATGCTGACTTGATCTTCGAGCACACTCAAGGCGTGGTGACTACGAGAGCTCTCTCGCGGTAACGGTTTATCTTCCGACAGCATTATCGATTTCAACTTCCGATTGATGACTTCGGCGTCCTCGTCGGTGCCTTAGGACCTTGGTCAGTTCGACGAACAGCAACTTCACCTCCATCGGTTGCTGCTTTTAGTTTTCCGGATATGGGCTCGCAGAGCGGCTCTGGCTGGGCCGATGTATGGACGGCGCTGCGGCGACAGGTAGCAACCTGGTGATGGCGAACGTGAAGGTCGTCAAGAGCTCTACTGAGTAGCGGCGAGGTAATCAGCGATATCGTGAGGGCGTTAACCTTGGTGCAGTCACGGAGCGTTGACGGCGAATCCTCGTAGTCCCATTCTATGGTATGGGCATCGGCGGTAGATATGTCCCGCTTCTCCACAGTGATAGCAGAGCGGGCGATGGTCGGGCGCGCGCCAAATGTCCGTCTTCCTCGCATAGCTACGCTGGGCGATGGTTGAGCGTGCTAGTGGCGGCGTACGACAGAATTTCGGCGTTACAGGGCCCTGGCGCGGTCGCGGAGGGGGACTTTGACGGCGCGCGACTGCGGCGTAGATCATCGCTTCTGACTGGGACTGCGGTAATTAAGGTTCCACCTCAGGGACTCCAAGCTATTTGCTGAACTTCATCTTTCACGATGTCGGCGATCAAGGCCACTTGAGGCTGTGATGAAGACAAGACATTGCGCAGTTCTTCTCGCACAATGGCAGCAGCAGCATAGGGAGCCACCGAAGTTGCGCGGTTCCACATTTGAGGATCCGGAAAGCTGGCTGGAGACGTATGAAAGGGTCTCTTGAAGGTCGTCGGAACCCAGTCTTTGGATGACGCATTGCGGCGTGAGAACCTGGCAGTTATATTGCCGGGTGCGCTTTTCCTGAGTTTTCTTGATCGTGGATGCCTCTGAAGAATACTGAGCTATGGTCTTCGGTGGGTATCGAATAAGTCCGGCGAAAAGTTTGTGCATGACGCCCCGCATCAGGAAGCAGACTTTTTTCTCCTCCGACATTTCCGCGTCGGCTTGCCGGAAAAGACGGGCCATCTCCTGCTTGAAAATCGCTGGGATCTCATTGGGAAGCTGTACTCTGGTTTGCAGTAGCGCTTAGGCGCGCCCTTTACGCACGACGCTTGCCAATGATTGCAGGCAGCCGGCTCGGAACAGGTCATACGTCGTCAAGCTGGCTTCTCGATTCTCGAACTATGTCCTGGCCGCTTCTTCCATTGCAACATAGACGTGTCGCAGCTTGTCGCCACTGTTCCAGCTGTTAAACGTAGCGACCCTTTCATACGTCTCCAGCCAGCTTTCCGGATCCTCAAATGTGGAACCGCGCAACTTCGGTGGCTCCCTATGCTGCTGCAGAACTCTTGAGGCCGCTGCGGTGGCTATTGAACCAGTGTTCTTGGTCGTCTTTGGTAGAAGTCCGTGTTCCGGGGGCAGCTGGTGTAGCCGGTGGCTTGCTCGATGTTCCAGGAACACGTTGGTGTTGTCATTGCAGTCCGGGCTTGTATTACGGCTTGTCGAGGGAGCCCGGTACATGAACGTAAAGCACCTCTACTAGATGTCACGTAGGAGTGATGGTGAAGAAGGCAGCAAAACTGTGATTAAGAAAACTAGCGTTTTCTTGGGCGTTCTTGTCTCCCTCAAAAGCAGGCTACACTCCTAAGAACAACGATAGCGGCGAACACGCTCGGCGATCGTTGAAAATCTGATCATTAGGTCAAGCGCGTCGGCTTTTATAGATCAGTCGTCAAATGTTCCAAATTAATCGCTGGGACCCGCGCGTCTTACACAAAGTTCTACATTATTCGCGTTGCGCGCACACGCAATCAGATTACACAAGGCTGGATCACAGACAGCGGATGGAACCATCGATAACATTCCAGAAACTTACGATACATGCAGGCGCGTCCTACGCTGCGTGACAAGGTTTCTTAGGTGGTGAAACGTTGTCGCCCGATAAGGATAAACAAGTACACGTGTCAGTGCATACAGATGAAGTACAATGCATGATACATATATATATATATATATATTGTCACGTGGTGGTGACGTTGAATAACACAGTAGCAATACTGTGAACGACAAAACTAACTTTTATTGGGCGAACCTGTGCCCACAAAACAGGCTACAACGATAGCGGCGAACACGCTCGGCGATCGTCGAAAATCTGATCAGCGGGTCAAGCGCGTCGGCTTTTATAGAACAGTCGTCGAATGTTCCAGACTAATCGTTTGGACCCGCGTGCCTTTCACAAAGTTCTACACCATTCGCGTTACGCGATGAAATCAGATAACACAAGGTTCGGCGACAACAAACAACCGGGTAGAAGCATCGACAACTTTCCAGAAACGTCGGATGCGTCCCTCGCTGTGCGATTACAGTCATTAAGCGGCGAAACGTGGTCGCCCGATAAAGATAAGTACAGGTGTCAATATCCCCCTCTTAAAAAGCATCGACCCGATGCTGCAAACAAACGAAGGTAATAAACAAAAGCACTCGTAGCAAAGAAAAGAACAAAAATGACGAAGTTCGTCATCGTCCGTAAAAGGGTTTAAGGCGCACCACGTGGACCACTTCAGATCGTGCGCGGCGCCGCTGTGAATGCGAAATGCCGTCTGGCACGACCTCATAGTCCAGAGCGCCAATACGTCGGATGACCTTGTAGGGTCCGAAATAGCGTCGGATTAGTTTCTCACTGAGTCCTCGTCGGCGTATCGGGGTCCAGACCCAAACATGGTCGCCAGGTTGGTACTCGACGAAGCGTCGTCGGAGATCGTAGTGTCGGCTGTCGGTCCTCTGCTGGCTCTTGATTCGCAAGCGGGCGAGCTGTCGGGCTTCTTCGGCACGCTGGAGATAGCTAGCGACGTCAACATTCTCTTCGTCAGTTACGCGCGGCAGCATGGCGTCAAGCGTCGTCGTCGGGTTCCTGCCGTAAACCAGCTTAAACGGCGTGATCTGTGTTGTTTCATGCACCGCCGTGTTGTACGCAAAGGTTACGTACGGCAGGACCGCTTCCCACGTCTTGTGTTCGACGTCGACGTACATTGCTAGCATGTCGGCAAGCGTCTTGTTGAGGCACTCCATGAGACCATTCGTCTGCGGATGGTAGGCAGTTGTCCTGTGGCTTGTCTGGCTGTACTGCAGAATGGCTTGGGTGAGCTCTGCTGCAAAAGCCGTTCCTCTGTCGGTGATGAGGACTTCTGGGGCACCATGTCGCAGCAGGATGTTCTCGACGAAAAATTTCGCCACTTCAGCTGCGCTAACTTTTGGTAGAGCTTTAGTTTCAGCAAAACGGGTGAGATAGTCCGTCGCCACGACGATCCACTTATTCCCGGATGTTGATATCGGAAACGGCCCCAACAAATCCATCCCAATCTACTGGAATGGTCGGCGAGGAGGTTCGATCGGCTGTAGTAATCCTGCTGGCCTTGTCGGTGGTGTCTTGCGTCGTTGACAGTCTCGGCATGTGTTGACGTAACGGGCGACGTCGGCGGTCAGACGCGGCCAGTAATACCTTTCCTGTATTCTCGACAGCGTCCGGGAGAATCCGATGTGCCCAGCGGTTGGATCGTCGTATAGGGCGTGCAGTATTTCTGGACGCAGCGCTGACGGTACAACAAGAAGGTAGCTGGCGCGGACTGGTGAGAAGTTCTTCTTCACGAGCAGGTTGTTTTGTAGCGTGAACGAAGATAACCCGCGCTTAAATGCCCTAGGGACAACGTCGGTGTTCCCTTCCAAATATTCGACGAGGCCTTTTAGCTCCGGGTCGGCTCGTTGCCGTTTAGCAAGTCTTCCACGCTTATTATCTCAAGGAAGGCGTCGTCGTCCTCGTCGTCTCGCGGCGGGGGATCGATGGGGGCGCGCGATAAGCAGTCGGCATCCGAGTGTTTTCTTCCAGCTTGTATGTTACCGTGACGTCATATTCTTGTAGTCTGAGGCTCCACCGCGCCAGCCGTCCTGAAGGGTCCTTTAAGTTAGCTAGCCAACCCAATGCGTGATGGTGACTGACGACTTTGAATGGCCTGCCATAGAGGTAAAGGCGGAATTTAGCTGTAGCCCAAATGATGGCGAGGCATTACTTTTCAGTCGTAGAATAGTTGCTTTCCGCTTTTGACAGCAACCGGCTAGCATACGATATCACCCTTTCAAGTCCTTCTTTCCACTGGACTAGGACGGCACCGAGGCCTAGGCTACTGGCGTCAGTGTGGATTTCGGTATCGGCGTCCTCGTCGAAGTGTGCAAGTACCGGCGGCGTCTGCATGCATCGTTTGAGTTCTTGAAATGCCTTGGCCTGCGGCGTTTCCAACTTGAACGCGACATCACATTTGGTTAGATGTGTTAGCGGCTCCGCGATGCGTGAAAAGTCCTTGACAAAGCGCCTGTAGTAGGCACACATGCCAAGGAATCTGCGCACTGCCTTCTTGTCGGTTGGCTGCGGGAACTTTGCGATGGCAGCTGTCTTCTGTGGGTCGGGGCGTACTCCTGATTTGCTGATCACGTGGCTTAGGAACAAAAGCTCATCGTAAGCGAAACGGCACTTTTCTGGCTTCAGAGTGAGCCCTGATGACTTGATGACTTCGAACACTTTCGCAAGCCGCCTAGGCCTCGGTGCCGTCCTAGTCCAGAGGAAAGAAGGACTTGAAAGGGTGATATCGTATGCTAGCCGGTCGACAACTTCAGAAACGACTTTCCAGAAACTTTCCAGAAACGTCGGATGCGTCCCTCGCTGTGCGATTACAGTTGTTAAGCGGCGAAACGTGGTCGCCCGATAAAGATAAGTGCACGTGTCAATATATATATATATATATATATATATATATATATATTGTGTGAGCGCAGCGCAGGCTTGACTTTCAACTTGATCATTTCCACATATCACGCATTGTACGTCTTCATCTGTATGTACTGACACGTGTACTTGCTTATCTTATGACAGGACCGGCGCCGGTCCTGTCGTTTGTGTTCTTCTTCTCGAGTCCTGGTCTTCTGCGCCTTGCCAAACTACTTCAAAACAGAAATCCACAGTGACGCCAGGAGCACAGGCATCGGTGCCGTCTTAGTCCAGAAAAAAGACTGACTGACTGACTTGAACGGGCGATAGCCTTCGCTAGCCGGTCGCAGTCACAAGCGGAATGCAATTATTCTACGACCGAAAAGGAATGACTCGCCCTCATTTGGGCTACAGCGAAATTCCGATTTTATGAATATGGCCGGCCGGAAAAGTGCCTGCCGGGTAAGTGCTTACCTATATGGCAGGCCGTTCAATGTCGTCAGCGAGCATCACAGCTTGTGCTGGCTGGCAAACTTAAAGGATCATTCAGGACGGCTGGCGCAGTGGAGCCTAAGACTACAAGAATACGACGTCAATATAACCTACAAGTCCGGACGAAAGCACTCTGACGCCGATTGCCCATCATGCGCCCCCATTGACCTGCTGCCGCAAGATGACGAGGATGACGACACCTTCTTTGGGATAATAAGCGCGGAAGACCTCGCTCAAAAGCAACGAACAGACCCGGAGCTAAGAAGCGTCGGCGAGTATTTGGAAGCGAACACCAACGTTGTCTCTAGGGCAGTAAGGCGATGATTGTCTTCGTTCTCGCTTCAAAACACACCCACTCGGAAAGAAGAACTTCTCCCCAGTCCACGCCAACTATACATTTTCGTTGTCCCCTCATTGCTGCATACTGAAGTACTTGCACGCCCTACATGACGATACGACTGCTGGACATCTAGTATTCGCCGGGACACTATCGAGGATATGGTAAAGGTATTATTGGTCGCGCCTGACCGCCGACGTTGCCCGTTACGTCACAATGTGCCGAGTGGGTCAGCAACGCAAAACACCACCGACAAGGCCAGCAGGATTAGTACAGCCGATCGAGCCTCCTTGCCGACCATTTCAGCAGATCTGGATGTATTTGGTGGAACCGCTTCCGACGTCAACATCTCGAATTCAGTGGATCGCCGTGGCGACGTACTAGCTGACCCGCTTCGCTGAAACGAAAGCTCTGCCGAAAGGTAGCGCAGCCGAAGTGGCGAAATTTTTCGTCGTGAACATCGTGGTGCGGCATCGCTCCCCCGAAATCGCCATCACCGACAGAGGAACGGCCTTTACAGCAGAGATCACCCACCATTCTGCGATACAGCCAGACAAGCCACAGGAGGACAACTGCCTATCACCCGCAGAAGAATGGTCTTACGAAGCGCATACATAAGATCCTCGCTGATATGCTAGCAATTACGTCGACGTCGAGCACCAGACCTGGGATGCTATCCTGCCATACGTAACATTCGCTTACAACGCGGTGGTCCAAGAAACAACACAGATCATGCTGTTCAAGCTGGTTTACGGCAGGAACCGGACAAACACTCTCGACGAGATGCTGCCGCACGTCTTCGACGAAGAAAGCCATGACGTCACCTCCTATCTCCAGCATGCCGAAGGAGCCCGAAAGCTCGCCCGCTTACGGATTAAGATGCAGCAGAGGACCGACAGGTGACACTACATCATCATCATCATCATCAGCCTGGTTACGCCCACTGCAGGGCAAAGGCCTCTCCTATATTTCCCCAACAACCCCGGTCATGTACTAATTGTGGCCATGCCGTCCCTGCAAACTTCTTAATCTCATCCGCCCACCTAACTTTCTGCCGCCCTCTGCTACGCTTCCCTTCCCTTGGAATCCATTCCCTAACCCTTAATGACAATCGGTTATCTTCCCTCCTAATAACATGTCCTGCCCATGCCCATTTCTGTTTCTTGATTTCAACTAAGCTGTCATTAACTCGCGTTTGTTTCCTCACCCAATCTGCTCTTTTCTTATCCCTTAAGGTTACACCTATCATTCTTCTTTCCATAGCTCGTTGCGTCGTCCTCAATTTGAGTAGAACCCTTTTCGTAAGCCTCCAGGTTTCTGCCCCGTAGGTGAGTACTGGTAAGACACAGCTATCATATACTTTTCTCTTGAGGGATAATGGCAACCTGCTGTTCATGATCTGAGAATGCCTGCCAAACGCACCCCAGCCCATTCTCATCCTTCTGATTATTTCCGTCTCACGATCCGGATCCGCCGTCACTACCTGCCCTAAGTAGATGTATTCCCTTACCACTTCCAGTGCCTCGCTACCAATTGTAAATTGCTGTTCTCTTCCGAGACTGTTAAACATTACTTTAGTTTTCTGCAGATTAATTTTTAGACCCACTCTTCTGCTTTGCCTCTCCAGGTCATTGAGCATACATTGCAATTGGTCGCCTGAGTTACTAACTAAGGCAATATCATCAGCGAATCGCAAGTTACTTAGGTATTCTCCATTAACTTTTATCCCCAATTCTTCCCAATCAACCTTGACACTACAACCTTCGACAATGCTACATCGAGTGCAAGCCCGGTCCCCGTGTTTTGGTTTGGACCCCATTACGCTGAGAAGATGTTAGTGGAAAGCTTTTACGCCACTTTTTCGGACACCCCAACATCATCCTATACGCACAGGCGTACTCCACTATGAAGTCGTAAAAGATGGCATTTGGCTATCACGGAGGTGCCGCTCACGAAATGAAATAGTCCACTTTGTGCGACCTATTATACGACTGTTCGACATCAAGTATTCTCCGGGACGTTATCGAGGATATGCTAAAGGTATTATTGGCCGCGCCTGTCCGCCGACGTTGCCCGTTACGTCAGCGCTAATAAACTTTGGGAATTTGCGTAGCTGACCTTTAGACTTTCTTTTTTTGGACCCTGTCACTTTGGTCTTTGTTTCTTTCATAAGTGTCCTTTGGTGTTTCGCTCTCCTGTTATGTTCCCATGCCTTCTGAGAGGGGACATTGACACATGGACGTGTTTACCTTTTTCGGGTGAGCGCTTTTCACCGTCTAACAAATGTTATCGCTCAGTACGGGACGCGCCTGAATGTGTCGGAAGTTTCTGGATTATTTTCGACGGTTCTATCAGCTGTCTGTTGTCAGCGAACCTTGTGTAATCTGATTTCATATATGCGCGACGCGAATGGTGTAGAACTTTCTGGAGGATACGCAGGCACCAGCGATTACTCTGGAACGTTCGATGGCTCGTGCCTACAAGCCGACACGTTTGACCGGCGGATCAGATTTCGACGATCGCCGACCGTATTCACCGCTATCGCTGCGCTTTGAGTTTAACTTGCATTTTTGGACACAGGTTCAACAAGTAAAAGTTAGTTTCGTCATTTACAGATCTGCCGCTGTATTGTTCACCGCCACTACTACGTGGCACTATGCATCTGCAATATGTACGCGTGTATATTCCTATCGAGCCTCTTTCACGTGGGTTCCTCAAGCAAATTAGTCCGGCTGCTTAGCATTTCGCCTCGAATGCGCTCGGTGCACGTGAAGAAACCTACGCGTTCACACGCAGCGTCGTGCCACGCATCTCGAAAGCCATGCGTGGGCTTTACGGTGGTGCCGCTAGATAGCACAGCGCATGCGCAGAAAAGTGCGACACGGAAACCCTGCTACACGCCCCATACAAGATGTCGCGCCACGTACTTTGTTTGGCGAGCCCTCTGTCATACCTATATCTCACTGCTCTGAATACGAAGTGCCGCTCTGACCACGAATGAAACGCAAAAAGCAATGTAATAGGCACAGCATGTTTCGAGATACCAGCTTAGCTCGCACCGCATCGGCAGAGTGCGCGCACTGCTTTATTTCGCGTCAGAAGCTTACCTCGAACCAAGGCCAAATTAAAGTGGCGGTTTTAGTTTTCATGAGAGTGTATACGTGCTGCAAAAACAGGTTCAGGCCTGGGCATCAAATAAAAGCGAAATAAATAGCCCGGGAAGCGACCCATGTTTTGAGAAAAGCCAAAACTAGTGCATTGAAGAACGTAAATAACCACTTCTAAATTAGCCGAACTTGAAATCGGGACACCTGCACAGAAAACAAAGAAAAAATACATCAGATTTCAGTGTGCCGTTACCATCTGTGAATTTTAAACGCCGTTGAACACCAGCTGCTGCCTAGAGGACGTGTTTGAATAGGTCTCCTACAGCTACGCAGTACGGAGTCCGCTTGATCACATCTTCAGTGACTTTCTTGATGACCAACGCTTGAATTCTACGGCAGAGACCCGTTATCTCTGTCTTCAGCTTATCGGACGTCCGTCTCGATCATGTAAGAAGCAGGATCTTTCACATATCTCGAAAAAAAGAAATCGAGTGGAGAAGGTCAGGTGATCTAGCCGGCCAACTTACAGGACCGCGCCTTCCAATCTTTTGCGCATGAAATGTCGCATCGAGCCAGTTTTGTGCTCAGTTGCTGGTGTGTGCTGGTTCTCCACCTTGCTGATACCACAGACGTGGAAGACGTGACAGCGGGACTTCCCTGAGTATCTAATGCTTCAAGTATTTCGTCCATGTAACGCTGTGCAGTCAGTCAGTGATCGAAGAGGATGGGACTAATTATAGCACTGGCGCAAATTCCGCACCCTACATCGAACGACCACTGGTACTGGTGCCGATTGCGCTTTACCAAGTGCGCATTGTAGTCACACCAATAATGTGCACTATGTGAATTTACCTGGATGTTTCTGTGAAAATTGGTTTCATCTGTTCACATGATGTTTTTCAAAAAGTCCGGTGACACATCGGCTGTTAAGAAGACAAAATTCCAGCAATCTAGACGATTGCACAGTTCCCTATCTTCCAAGCATTGGTGCTGGTTAAGGTGGCACAAGTGAATGCCGTCGTTTAGAATCCTCCAAACTGATGATATGGAAATTGGTACCTGGGTGGCCACGTCCCTAATGCCAGCATGACAGTTTCAGGCTATAAATGCTATAACATCCGCGCGTTGCTGGAACTCAAAGATGAAGTCTTCCGCCGCTGTTCCTGGCAGCTGCCGGGTTGTCTCGGGTTTTCATAATTTCTGATGATAGTCGACGCGTTTGGTCTACCACCACACTTCCATCACTGATATGTATTTACGGCCTTCCTTTTGTTGCCATTTGCCGCACGAAAGGCAAGGATCCGGTTTCCCTTCTGTTCATTAGAGAAAGACATGGCGACTGGGACGAAAAAAAAAACGCACCTTTAAGTCTTTGCACCTACATTGTCAATTTCCTTTTCTGTTGAGAGGTAGTGCACCAAAAAAAAAGAAAGAAGACGATCCATGCACTTTATCTACGCTTAGACAACAACTATCCAAACTTGTTTCCAACTAGCACCAAACCCGGCGTGTTACTGCGGCCGGCGCGCGCCAGATAAGGCACTAGTTCGATCACGCTATTTTACAGCGCAGCTGTATATGGATAGCCGATTCGTCCGTCCGTCTGTCTGTCGCCTGTACACTGAAAACTCCGCCAGCGCAACAACATGCGAATATACGGAAAAAAGCGAAAGAGGCGCGTGATTGGCTGCGACAGTAGTGACGTCGTTGCTTTCACAGCTGAGCGGGAGCGCAGCAGTTTCTCACCGGCTCCGAAATGAGTAGGCCACGCATTATAGGTTTAATGAGAGCAGCATTCCGGGCAAGTTGGTAATCCATTGCTTAAGTGATATTGCGCGACATAAAAACGACACGGACGTGAAACGTCCGTGTCGTGTTTCACGTCCGTGTCGTTTTTATGTCGCGCAATATCACTTAAGCATTATAGGTACTCCTGAGGAGCAGGTAGCTTTTACTCAGCAACGCCGCGAGGAGAACCGTGAACGAGCTCATGTACGCCGTCCCGATGCTGCATCCTGGGCACAAGAACAGGCTCGTGCAGCCGAGCAGAAGCAGCGATTGCGTACTTATGATCCGGCAGCCTACCTTGCCGTCGCTTAATAAACCGCCAGGATTGACCCAGTGATAAACACCAGGGCCACACGTTTCAGCTTCGCTGGTTAACCATCTCTACGGAGTGCTTGGGCGGTGATTTTTTTTTATTTATTTGCCTCATTTCGTTCTGCCTAACTCGGAAGAAGATTGTTCGAGGGCGCTGCTTTATGATGCGGATGGGAGTGCAGTCACGCGGTATTCGCCATATTTCGCAGGGTTAAATTATTAGTCGGAAAAAAGTGCTCCGCAAATAGTACGTCGCTGAAAATACCGCAGTTAGATGTCCCTTGGCTGCGCCTACAAATGCCTCATTGACATTTTGATAATTTTAATAGTACGTGTCGGGTTACATAATTCATTACAATTACCTAATGAAATCTCAGTAAGGGAAAATCTTTTGCAGCTACTCCACTGTACTGCAAAAAATAGGCACTAGGTTTTGTTCGAGTAACGCATCTTTTTAAGTCTTGGTGCATGATAGTTAATGGGGACACCCTGTATATATTTTTGACCTCTGCATGCAAGTGGCAATGCTTTCATCCCTAAAGTAGTTTTGTAAATTCTCAGAAGTGTTTTTTTAGTGAGTCGTTAGCTTTTCTTACTGTAAAAAGAAGCGATACTGAGACACATATCAGTCACGTGCATTTCACACTCCTTTGATAAAAGACTCTGCCCAAGCGGTCACTGAAGTTAACAGGTATTTTCTTCCTGGATCAAAAAGCACGCAAATAACTTTTAACCGAGGTGAACATACAGTAACATATTCATTCTCTAGGCATAAATTATCCATACCTTTAGCAATAATTGTTAGTTGCCTACCTTTGTTGTGTATATATTTAAATATATTGTGCATGTGCATGGTCTCTACAGTGGGAATTTGAAACAATTAAGTGAGAAAATACGGATGAGGCAGCCACCGCTGGTACTTCTAATGCGTTTGTTCAATTGTCAGGATTTGCGAAAATAAATTAAGGCATGAATTAAAATCCGCTCAGGTCCGCACCAAAGATGATGCAGTAAGCTATTAGCCACAATAAAATTTGAAGCGAAAAGGTGGAGGCAAGTCAAAGGAACCTCAAATGATGTAGGTGACAACACTCTGGCTGTAACACGTTGGGGGGGGGGGGGCGTAGAGTTCGGCCTCGCCGGGAGGGACGTAACTCAGTCCCCCCCCCCCCACGCAAAACTCCGGGGGGGGAGGGGGGGGGGAGGGCCCTGGAGGCCCTCCTGAATTAGCGCATATGATGCCAACTAATAAAAACGCTGCGATAAGTGGCGCAGAAATGCAACGACCTCGCCGGGCGAATCTCGCTTTGGCTCCGCGAGAGACACGCCAGCGTGAAGCAGAACGCCTTCGCACATTCGCAATGCACGCTGCGAGCTCAGCCATTCGCATTCCTGAAGCCGAGTGCGTCGCAACTCAACTGGCTGCCAAAGACGCTAAGGACCCGGACCAACATGGTCCTACCTTCGCCGAAGCGTCTCGGCAGCAGGACGCCGCTCGCCAACAGGACGCCGCGCGCGAAGCCAAAGTGCAACACGGTCATCGACCCGCAAATCCTGCTCCTTTAGCTGCAGCGGACTGTGAGTTCACCACGGAAACATGAAATTAAACTACGGTGTTTTACGTGAAAGAACTATGATCTAGTTATCAGGCACGCCGCAGTGGGTGGCTCTGGAAATTTGGACCACCTGGGCGTGCGCCTAAATCTACACAAGTGTTTTCCGCATTTCGCTCCCATCGAGATACGGCAGCCGTGACCGGGATTGGATACTGCAACCTCCTGCTTAGTATTCCAACATCATAGCCACTAAGCAACCACGGCGCGTGAAGCAAACACAACAGCCTTTGTGAAGACACGTTTACCTTCCATGTTCTGCAGATTCTTATGAAGGAGGGATCAAGCATATTTTTTTTTATTTCTCGATGCTGCCGGAACTTATGCGTATGTAAAGTATTAGCAGTACTTTGCCCCAGTGAAGACCCTGTAGCATTTGGTGCAGCGTGGTGCTAACGAGAGCAGTTTTGTCATTTGCTTACTCAGCCGAAAGTAACAGTATGATCTATGAATCCGTGGCGAGGCAAAGTGGTAGAGACATACGCTATTTCACAGCATTTACGCGAAGTGTGGAGGTAGAATACCCGTCCTTTCTCTGAGCCCTCTCGGTTCTGAGAGTGCTCTGCGAAATATACCAAATACCAGGAAACCACACTTTTCTTAAACACAAGCTGAGCACCTGCGAGAAGCCACGTGAGCGCTGCCTCAACTTTGTCGCGTAAACTGAGCATGTTTCGAGCAACGTTGCAGCTTTACTTACAAACCACTCATCATCCCTTCTCATGATGCGGCCAAACGGGTGGAAGTTGAACTTTTTTATCAAGTCTACGTGGATATCCTCGAATGCGGAGACCTGAGACGCGCCAGCAAAACCTCTGAGGGTCCCACTCCACAATGTTTGGTCCAGCAGATCTTTCAGAGGATGTGTGTTGTTTTTTTTCTGCAAGCCTGAAATGCAGAAAAATAAGACAAAGTTCACATAAATTATACTCGAATGGCAGTTCCATGCTCCGTAATAGCATATATATGTAGCGAAAAGGCCCGGTTAGACGTAAATAGTTTCAAGGCGAGATCATCATTACATTTTATTCTGCCTGTAAAGACGACGGGACGGCGGCCGACTTGGAGAGCGGTCGTGCTCACATATATTCCGAAGAGAGAACAGCTAATGGAGCGGTGGCTAAGGCGTCCAGGCCAAGCCGAGAACGAGAGCGTGTCTTTATTCTCATGTCTCGCAATTCAGGGTACCCGAGAATTGTGGTGCTAACTGTGACGCGTGATGATCATGGATCGTAACGGACAGCTTTAGTTTGTCTGCAAAGTTCTCGCCACTTGTGGCCTACGTGATTATCGCAGAGGCCTACTTGGAGAACTTACACGGACGCAAAGGTGTACAGCGGAGTAACAACGCTGGCGGCGGCATGCTATCTGCGTGGGCATTGACCTCTACGGAGGCCTTCCTCTAATCTGCCGGTAACCGGTGGGTCATCGTCGACGTTGACCCTACTAATTTTGTACGCCGAAAGCACAGCTATTCCAGCTGCCCCGGCGCGCAATGTCACACCATTCTTGCTCCATTGTTTCACTCTACGTCGTAGTTCTCATCTTGAACGCCGTAACGACAGAGGGCGCGTCTTTTTTCTACGAATGTTCCCGAAGCCTTCCTTGCTCAGCAACAATTTGTTCATCGAGCCACCATAGCATACCACCCACAGACCAGCGGGCTTCACTGAGCGTTTCAACCACACCCTGGATAACATGTTTGCCATTTATGTTGCACCTGATCACACAAATGAGGACTTCGTTCTGCCATTCGCAACGTTTGCATACAACACCACTATCGAGACAACTACAGGTTTTCCTCCGCATTTTTTGCTCTACAGCCACCGCCCATCGCATACCATGGGCACCATAGTCTACTCCCACCCAGATGTTCCCCACTGTCCACAGATAACCACCGTGCCAAGAAATGCAGAGACTTAGCAAAAAAATTGGAGGACGCTTAAGCTTCGCCTTCAAGAGTGGAACGCGATAGCGTTATCGCACCCTGTTCGCACCACCTACTCAAACGATTTACGCCACCGAAACGTCGCGATCGGCACAGATAACCGGGCCGCGGCGCGCCATGAAGGCGGACGCGATCATGGGATGAGTGGGGCGCCGCGTGTCGGGGCAGCGCCGTACATTGCGAGGAGGGGCTCTTCTGTGTTTGCCGCAAGATGGCTCTGCGTGTGCGCAGACCGCAGAAGAAATGTAGTGGGAACGCACTTCGCTACTTGTGAAACTGCGACTTGTGTAAGTTACATGGTCATAATTACCGACATAGACCGCAGCATAACTTTCTACGGCGCGTTTCTAAGGCAACACCCCATTCGCTAGAGGCGATTTTGTCGCGCTTTGAAGGAACGAACTCGTGACTGAGTGGCAGCGGCTCCGTCTCACACTCCGGAGACCTTGGTTTTATTCCCACCAGCCCATCTTGCCAGGTGTTTTTCATTTATGAAGTGCCTTCTGGGATTTATCGCTCCCGGCCAACGCCGCCAACGCCGACGACACCGGCTTTTCTGCGACATGAGCTCCTTAATGCTGTCGCGTTAATATTTTTAACGCCTACTATGCAGCAGTGTATACAAACAGGTCCATGACGGCTATGCTCAGTCATTTCGTCTCACTGTGAGCTTCTCGCCACCTTGGTAGTTTCTAAAGATGCCTGCCCTTGTTGGATGCACCATTTAGCATTCTTCAGCGTACGTCACCAGTGAACCACATCATCGAACCGCTAGCACCCGTTTCTGATCTCCGTCGCTGTGGGTGTGACATTGTTCATGCCGATCGGTTCAAGCTGTACCACGAGCTGCTCATGCCAACAACTTGAGTCGTCAGCTGTGATTATTATGAAGAGGAACATGAACATCAGCCGCCATCAGAAAACGAAAACCAAACCAAACCAAGCAGCAGCAGCATTAAGAAAACTATAGAAGAAGACAGACAGCTGCCCTAGGCTACCGCTCTGTTATCCGTTTAATAAACCACCCGGCAATGCTTAAAACTTCGTCACGTACGGCATTTCAAATAGCCTCGTCCTAGACGTTCGACACTGGCAGATCGGGTGTGGTTTCGAGAGTATTGGGTGCGTCGTATACATGTCATAGAAAAGGGATGACGAAATTATTTCTGACTCCAACTGCCTTTGCGCCGTTTTGTTGGGAAGCAAGATATCCCTTGTGCAAATTTTTATGCTTAGCAAAGTTCCGCTAATCTAATCGCAATTTAAACTAAATTGACACTTGTGGCGATGTTCTCAGAAGTGTCTCCATTAGTTAAACTCAAGACCGCAAAGCGACAGTAACAGGACCTATACTATAAGCAAGCTAACTGCATGAAAAATTCATCGGACCACATATTTCAGAGGTACGTAGCCGACAATGTTTAGCAATGCAGTGAAGCAAACGAGTATACGATGGCTCCCCGTGAAATTAAGGTGAATTGATGTTAAAGGTAGAGGCCGTTAGAGACTCGTTTGTGGTCAAAATGATTCCGGAATCCCCCGCATTGACATGCCTTCTAATGAAATCGTGGTTTTGGCTCAAGATATGTAAAGCTAGGCGCAAGCGCGACCTCAACGCGTTCTCTAAGTGCCTAGGCCCTGTTTCACGCCAGTTTATAAAAAAAAATTATTCGACTGGTACAAATACATAATTTCTTTCTTGCCGAGGGAATCGAGAAGTTGCTTCTAAACACCAACCGCTATAGACAGAGAATGAATAGGTACTACCTACATAATACGTCAGATGAGATGAAATGCTTTCTGGCGCACTTTTTCTAAATGTGCCTTTTCTAGACTGGTACAATACTTGTGAAATATGTGTTCTGAACGAGTTTTGACTGTGACTGTGAGGTAGTTGTTTTTTCATAGGAAAGGTAGCAAGAGCTATGTAGTGTCTTGCTCACGGAGTAAAAGCAAAGCAACACGTAAAAAAATACTTCAAATAAAGCGACTGAGAAGTCACGGTAAATAGTGAAACTTCTAAGGTATTTAATGCAAAATGATAACATATGGGTGGAGTAAAAACACGACCGAGACACTGCGGAATGCTGCTCTGCAATTACGGACGAGAGTGTTATTCTTCGACACCTTGTCGGTGCGAGTGTCAACAATGCGTTCCTACTCTACAACCCAAGAATATCATAAATTTGACTTGCTCGCATTTCTGGGACCAATACCAGAAGACACACAAAAAAATATTTTCTAGAAGCATTAAATCAATTTGGGCGTATCGGTCACATTGTGATACCGCAGAAGAAACAAACAATTCGTTCCGAATGCCGTGAGAAAAATACAATGCGTTGCGAAAAATGCGATGTCCGAGTTCGCGCAGAAAATGTTTTCATCTTTATCACACCCGATAAGGAATGCATTTGTCTGCTGCCCTATGCGTAATATTGCTCAATATTCTGGGGTTACAAAACAACGCGCTCCCAATAAAGCGTTCATCCAAATTTCTGCAGCCCTTGAAATGCTTTTTTACCAAAAATATTCAAATTTACGATTTGTTATAACCTAGGCATAAATGGGTTAAAATAATTGGGTCCCAACCCGCACTCCGAAGGCGGTTAGCCAGTGAAGCTATATGGTATCACCTGTTCCGATAGACGTAACCTTGAACGATTGAGCATTGCACTACAATAAAAGGTTGACAGCAGGACAATTAAATGCACTTGACATTGCTGTTCTTTACGTCGCTCATCGTATTGCCGCTGCTCTTCCGGCGTGCTAACTGAGCGTGGCCTGCTTGAGGCAGGAATCGCTGCGTCCTGCTTAGCCTCAGTACCACGCTGTTGCGCATATTGACGCTGCTGTACCCGTCCCGGCTCGTCAGGCTCATGCTCCTCTTCGGGAGTCATAACTATGCGTGGACTTGACATAGCGCTGTTACAACACAAATGATATCAGTGCGTAGGCAGGTTCTTATTTTACATATGAAAGTTTAGTAGCGCCACTCCCTGCTTTGTATGTTTGAGCGGCCATTTCCCGACAACTGCAGCTTATGCAACCGTTAACTTTACCGGGAAAGACACGCGGCGAACGCAACGTGATTTGAAATATTTGAATAGCCCAGATCGTCTATTATACCTGTTTCAAACTTGTTTTGTGCATTTCTTTATGGAAACGAATACTGGGGTGTGTGTTGCGTGCGTAATTCCAATGTACACAGGCACTTCTCGCTTCAGTTCGTCGAATGATTTTCTGTAGACTGTTTTGCCGACAGATACGAAGAAATATTCCGCGATCCGAGTCACATACAGCATCGCTGTAATAAATAAAGAAGAATTGGTCCGTTGCCATGCTTTACCACTTGTCAAGTATTAACGCTTGTGCTCGGCTTCACTGGCTTTGCTATTGGGACAACTAGGGACTCCTTGTACGATTGTGGCAGGTTGCCCGTCCGCATGTATAGTTTTTATATGCGCCAGCTTCGTGGGTGTATCGCGAGTTCCTTAAAGCCGTGTGTGTTAGTTTGTACAAAGCGGGCAGATACGTATGCTCGTGTTCATGAAAAGCGTCTTTATTTTTATACAGTGTATCCTTCCACCGTATCTCTCATACTAGTGCTGCAGCCATTATATCCACACAGTTAACTGGTTGGCGAAAGAAGGCCTAACTTGCGTTGATGATTACCTAACCTTACATAATCTGAATATAAATGGCCAGATGAGCATATTTATTAATCGCATTTCTTTGATGGTAAACCGCATTCGCAAAGGCCGGTTCTCTCATTGAAGGTGGTGCAGTGATTTCTTCATTTACATCCTTCTATTGCGGGGTGTACCTCACAGCAGTGACTAGCGTTACTGAGAAATGAGTTCTTTTCAGGTCCCAATTTTTCGGTAATGGTAGTGTGCCAGTAACCTCGTGACCCACAAGTCAAGTCCTGTGTCAAAGCACACTCTGTTATAGCTGTGCTCTGGCAGCCAGCAATGACTTCTGCGTGCCTTCTAGGACTTTACAAGGACCAAGTCTCCATCCTTGGGTTCAGCAAGTCATGATAACCCTAATCGCAACTTCTCCCAAATGACGGCTGTCCAATGCAATCCCAATTGTCACGTGGTCGCTGCCAAATCCGGTAAGGCTTGTCACGTCGTGTCATTAGGAAGATAGAGCTGAAGTTGATCTGGCTTCACTAACTGCTTTTTAGTGTGGAAACTGGATACCTCCCTCCCCCCGCCCCATCTCAATGTCTGGCACTGAAGCACAGTGGATACAGTCCTACCATGCTTTGTAAAAAGAGGAGCGAGTGGACGTCATCACCACCCTTTTGTCCAGGTCTAGTGTAAGTCGACGCCAGTACAGTTTCTTCCTCCGAGCAGTGCTGCTACACCACTTCAGGCATCATCACCACGTTGTATTTTTATCATCGTAGTTCCACCGCGTTCCTCATGCAATCCTCGTCACGCAGTCATAGTCTTTCTATCGTAATGTTTCGGTTCTGATTCCAGTATCGTCATGGCATCGTGGTCACGCCGTGATTGCCATGACATCGCCGGCATTGCGTCGTCGTCATAGTCTACGTCACGCCGTCGTGGTCCTCCCATGGTCATTTTATTGTAGGGAGCACTGTGCCATCATGATATTAGCCGCGTTGACACGAATGCGACAGGATTCGATGGCAGCGCATCACATCTTCTAGTGCATCACTAGTAATGTGATGCGCCAGAATTTACATGTAGCCCATTGTCCATGGTGCGATGGTGGTGGCGCGCGATGTTGAACACCGAAGGCAAAGCAGCATTTGCAGTGTCGCCTTCGAAGTTGGCATTTTCTCACCGATCTTGCTATCCCATAGCTCGGCGAGCGCCGTATACCCGCAGCATATTATCTTTACGTAATCACCGACACGATGCGATCACGTTTACATGTACACCGGTGAGCAAAATTATACGGACTACAGCGTTCACGAAAGAATCAGAATTTCTTCGCAGTAACATGCATAAACGGAAACTCACGTGTGCACTAGACAATTCCGAATTCCATGTTTCGATATACCCTTTAATTTTAAGTTGCATTCAAAAACAAAGCCAAAAATTACTATTATCGCGGAAACTCTGGTCCGTATACTTTTGCTCACGGGTGTACTTTCATATCGACTTATTCGTCTCAATCGAGCCCTGCCAGGCGCATTAATGCAATGCTTTCCTGGCGCATTAGGACCGTTTACATAGATGCAATGCTCTAGATAGTTGATCTGATGCGATGCGATGTGACAGTTGTCGCACTAAGGTAAACGCGGCTATAGTAGGCGTGTCGTCGCCATTGCGTCACCGCCGTGATACAATTGTCATAAGGCCATCGTGCTTGTTCTGTCGTCGTGCGGGGGCGACATATGATCCAGCATCAGAAGTTTACGTTGAGCAAGGCAGTCCCCGCTGAAAACGTGCCCTGTTTGAACATCCCCTCCATACTTAACTATTGCCGCTAACATAGATTAGTTCTTCACAAACACATTGGCAAGCTTCGTCTACACAGATTTCCCACCACGAGTGTGAACACTTTCTCGCTGTCTTGATAAAGCGCAGTGAACCCATGGAATCACGTTCATTAGATAATATATTTCAGTCTAGTGTATGTACCTTTAATACTCCAAGAGCATCGGATCCAGCATATCCACTTCTTCCAATAGGAGGATGCATGAGAAGACGTACCAGTACCACAGGTTTGCCATTTTCCGTCATCGAGTACGGCATGGTTCTTGTAGCCCTTCATAAATTCTAAGCGTGGTCTAATCAGAGCAAAAGCGCAACTCTTGTTAGACTCTAGAACACGAACTAGCTCGTACTAACATCTTTCTAAGCTTAGAGCCCAGAGCCTAGAATCGCCTGTCGCCTGTTTTTTACTCCGCATCCGTCCTCTCCGAAGAAGACGGATGCGGAGAATCCGGAGAATCCGGAGAAAGAAGAATGATAGGTGTAACGTTAAGGGATAAGAAAAGAGCAGATTGGTTGAGGGAACAAACGCGAGTTAATGACATCGTAGTTGAAATCAAGAAAAAGAAATGGGCATGGGCAGGACATGTAATGAGGAGGGAAGATAACCGATGGTCATTAAGGGTTACGGAGTGGATCCCAAGGGAAGGGAAGCGTAGCAGGGGGCGGCAGAAAGTTAGGTGGGTGGATGAGATTAAGAAGTTTGCAGGCACGGCATGGCCA
Source organism: Dermacentor albipictus (assembly GCF_038994185.2). NCBI lineage: Eukaryota > Metazoa > Arthropoda > Arachnida > Ixodida > Ixodidae > Dermacentor > Dermacentor albipictus. Next base: position 99,121,221 of record NC_091822.1, read on the forward strand.
CAATTAGTACACGACCGGGGTTGTTGGAGAAGTATGGGAGAGGCCTTTGCCCTGCAGTGGGCGTAACCAGGCTGATGATGATGATGATTATGTCTTCTGCGTACGCCTTTGGTACATCTTGCTCCTTGAGCTCATGAACAGCATTATGTCAGGTGGTCTTTTTCCTGAGCTCATTGATTTGCACCTGGAGACATAGCAGCTTCTTAGTTCTTCATCAGACTTTGCTGCCGCGCTTTCCAAGGGGCAGCCCGTATAGTTGCCACGCACCGTTCTTGTGTCGGTGTTTTTTTTCTATGACGGAGAGTTCCGAGCTGCGCTCCTTTCTTCCAGCTGCTCCAAGTTGAATAATTACTCTCTGTAATCCCAGTGCCGACTACCACACCTTCCAGTGTTTCTATTCATTTTTGCTCTTGAACTGAACCTCTCCATACTAATAAATCTTGGATTATTGCAGTCTCTGAACTTGTTTTCTTTTCAATGCTGCTGTTTTCCGTGGCGTTCAAGCATTCTGCCTCAGCCTATGAAGGAAAGTCGCGGGAAGAGGAAGTTGGGCGGTAACCAGTAATGAGCTTTTATCGCCTACTTCTGTGGCCTGTTGGAGCACGCTTGATTTGGCGTCAAGAACCGCTACGAAGCTGACTTGAATTTGTTGCTTGGAGACTTGGATGTCTGCTTATATTATTCGTGATCTTGTTGAATATCACGAGCACACAGGTTATTTTCACCTGATTGTTGTTGCTTGTTCGGTGTCATCTTCCGTACATGTGCGCGCGGTGCTCGCCGCCCGCAGGCCCTTCTTATAATTGACTTTCTCTAAACAGTGTCTCGAATTTACCAGTGGCAGTACAACACACTGCCTTCATACTGACACGCCAGAGCTGTCGTTAGCTACAATAGACAAAGGAATCTTGAAAACGGAGTTGCAGTGTGCGTGGCATTCATACCTTTAGAAACGCTACGCTCGGATTTGAAACCGTCAATGTACTCGCGTATGACATTTCGGCTTGAGGGCGTTTGTGTTGTCAGGGTTGGGTCGCTTCTAAACTACGTTTAACATTGACTAAAATAATAGTGTCCCCGAGTTTATTTCTTCTGTCAGCACTTGAGTGCTGGCGAAAGCCAGAAATATGTTCAGCATATCACGACTTCTAGTCAGGCTTTAATAGGGAAGGAGAACTTACCCCGAAGGCAGGTGTCGAATAATTTCCCCATGTACGTGAAGGCAGGTTTCTCGACCTTGTTTCCAGTACCTGTGGGGGATGAAAAGGGGCAAGCGATTTGTAGCGGCACAGAGGAAGCCTGAAGAATGGTGTAGATTATTTTACGAGGTAACTCGAGTCACTTTTCAAGTTCTTTGAAACACCGGTTCATTTAACCGCACACTAGTGACAATTATACTTGAGGTGTGAATCCTCCTCTGTAGGTGATCTAAGTGGAGGTAGTTTTGGTTCAGTAGCCCGCACGGGAGGAAAGGAGGGAAAGGTTGGTAACAAATCGTAGGGAACATGTACTTGCGTTTGCAGCTACAGAATTATTAACCGCTGTGGGTTATACCGCGAACACTACTTGCTTCATGAACCGAATCACTTATTCAGCTCAAAGATTCAGTCATGTACTTATTTGTCTTAGTATAAAACCAAGCAGCTTGAAGAGAAGTAAAAGAAGTTACTACGCATGCATCTCGATTCCTCTAGACTCAAACATGATCCTGCGACGGTCATTATATCGCAGACATTGACGGCTATATTTTTATGTCCTCTTATAGAAGAAATCGAACCGGTGGTACGTGGTGCTTAATTGTTCGTTAGGAATGGTATCCGCTTGAATTTTCTGCAGGATATTGTACGTCCTGCGGAGGCCGACATAACATTCACCGCTGTCGAAGTGAATAGTACCACAATGTTATTGCTGTATGGACCACCTTCTGTTAATGTAAGCAATTTTCTTCGCAAATAAATTGCACAAATGCTGATGTAACAAAATATGAGAAACGTGTTTGATGTTGGCTGACTTTAGCATAGCCGCCGGCATCTTTCTTAGCGGCGCGTCGCAGCTTGAGCCTGTGCTCTCACAGCGACGTGCTACAGGCGCCCCTGATTGTACTTTCCGCTATTGGTGCGGGACCCCTTTGGTTCCCCGCCGCCCCGGAACCGGGCGTTTGTGCAGTGTCGGGTTCCGCCGGATACAATAAACGGTTTCCGTCAACTTATGCCAATACTCTGTTCTTGCGTGCGCCGCTCGGTAGCCCCTTCAGGCCTGAGCTGGCGCGCAGCGGCGCTGGTGGTTGACCGCTGAAGCGGCCCTGCGGCTCGCTAAGCTCGAACCCGCGGTGGTCTTTACTCCTGTGAGAACCAAAGACCCCACAAGGTCGAAATCTGTTTCATCCCGAGAACTGCTGCGCTTCGTTGCGCAACAACTCCAGCATCTCTCCTCGGTTGCTAGTCTTGAAGGCCGCCAAAAGTCATATTACAGTGTAACTGTCGCGGGATCGCTGGAAATGTCGGAATGCTACGCCAGCGCCTCATATATGGAAAGCTGCGTGTTCGGGCCCTACTGCTTTAAGAATCCAACGGCCTGCCACCCATTTCAGGATTTGTGGCAAACACATCAGCTTCAATAAAGAACCGTAGGAGTGCTACGCCTGATGTTCTTTCTGGAAAGGCTGGAGCTTATCTACAATCCGCTCATCATTAGACCCGTGTTGACATTTCACGGTGGTGCACTCTGTGGCGAGAATTCATGGCCGTATTAGCTTGTCTCCAACACGCGGATGTTATCATCGCTTGATACTATGCCCATTTCTACAACGGTTGTCCTACTTGGTTGTTTCATGTGGTAGGCGCATCTAGGACAGATGCCTCCTGGCGAAACTATTATGGTAGCAGGATATTTAAACACGCCCCACACTACATGCTTTTACGCCATTTACACTGCGCGTGGTACGTGTGTGCTTGACGCATTGATTTTGCCCAGTTCAGGCTGCATAAAAATGTTTAAGTGCCTACCCGTCAGCGTGACCCCCCTCGTGCGCTGCCACACTCACCGGACTTGGTGGCTAGGAAGCACGACCATCTCGTTGTCATGTGAACCCGACTGGTAGGGTAGCGACCACCGCCCGATTCACCTTGGCTTATCTTCGGGTGGAAGTGGCTGCCTCCGCCGACTGTGTTTGTGGTGGATTGCGATCGATACAGGGAGGTATGAGAAAGCACTGTATCCAACTCTCGGTGCGACCCATGCCGTTATATTAGTGTGCCACTAGTTAAAGTAACACGTACGTCGTCGCTTGATGAATGGCGAACCGCTCCAGATTTTCAACTTCTTCGTCTTTGGGCGTCGCGCCGCCAAGCAGAACTTGCGTCAGAACTTTACCCTACATCAATTGCCTTGCGGTTAGAGGCACAACGTCTTACTGCAGTATTTCGGTGCCATGAGCACCCATTAGAACGTGGCCGCTAGACGGACTGGTCCTCTTCTCTGGGCCTTTCCTCCAAGGCCTCTATTTGGCGCAGGTTCCGAGTATTGGAGCGCAGCTAGCGTTCTGCAGACCCCGGAGTTTGCGCCTTGTTAGCATCTGGCCAGCCAGCATGAGTTTTCGCTAAAGCTGTTGCCCAAATCATTTTCCCCTGATTTGGACATGGCACAGATTGCTTTCGTTGTTCAAAACGGTTTTTCAGCGAACGCAGCCACACCGCCTAGGCTCGCCGCTTCGAGGGTACGCAATATGCCTTCACTATTGCGGAATATTTAGCAGCAATGGACCTGTCCAAGCCATACTAGGCACCAGAAGCGGATGTCATACCGTATAAACGTCTTAATAACGCGCAAGGTAATTTTCTCGACGTGGGGTTGCGGAGCACGAACGAAGCTTGGGCTACAGGAGTCATTCCTACTTCTTGGCTGCTTGCAGAAATGGCCTCCGTTTCCATACCACAAAAGCCCCCAGACACTACCTCTCACATGCGCCCAATAGCGCTGACATCAACGTTAGGGAAGCTGATGGAGCGTGTGCCCATGACACGAATTTCACGGTGGCTTGAGCCTCCCTGCTCGAGGCTTTCCTGCTCGCTCGCACCTTCTCCATTCGCCTGGCCTGCTAAGCTGTAGGTGAGTTCGACGCACATCGGGGTTGTCCACAAGCATCTGTGCTTGTACGAGTCCTTTTCAACATCGCCCGCTTCCCACTCGCTTGGTAGCTAGCGACGATACATAACTCACAATACATAATCTATGGATAGGTCAGCACTCTTTGGTCAGTTCAAGCGGAAATTGGCTGCTAACAAAAGCGTTTCAAGAGGCCCTAAACACAACTGCTGTACTCAGATAGGGCTAAAACTTCCGAACGACAAGACGGCGTACATGTCAGTAGGGAGCAAGCCTGGACGATGTCTATGACACTCAAAAGTCTTCAGGTAATTGTGCATCGGGAAGCACTACATTAGCATTCAATTCACCGTGGAGCATGCCTAAAGGATGCAAAACAACAGGCCGTCATGTCCTCGGCATGCTTCGACAACGCGCATGAAGGCGCGCACCGACATGGCTCGCCTTTTTGTGCGTTCTGTACTGCAACTCGTCTGAAGGGATCAGTTTCATCATCTCACGAAGATGAAGTGGGCTCGCCTTGACGCCATGCAGGTCATAACGCGACTGACGTCTAACTCCGCTAAGAACCCTTCAAAGGCCGAGTCCCAGCCCAACACTATCGAAGAGCTGGTGCACCAAAGTTGATGAGCGCGCACCCTAAAGCCACCAATGTAACGCTCGGCTGCTGCAGTGGACCGACACATGGGACATGAATAATTAGACAATGCAGCTTGTACAGCACCTGACGTAGCTTCGTGGTACAGGATACAATTAGGTGACGATAAGCCACGTGGTGGTCTGTATTACCCAACTCAGCGCAAGGTGAATGCTGAAGTATATATCCCGCCTTTGTAGCACCGATGATAATCAAGAAAATGCGACTCTCGTAGCATATACTGACACCAATGTTAATGGCACCATGATTAACATAACATAGCTCTCGTGTGCCCATGGATACCAGAGGCGGGCGAGAAGTGCTCGTATGTTGCCGCTCCAGCACATTCGGCCTATCTTGCCTAGGCTGCCGCTCATACATGACGGCTTGGGCGCATTGGTTCGTTTTGTTCAAGCTGCTCGATATTCTCAACTCATGATTCGCACCAACTCGACTCAAACCATCAACGACACACGCAGAGTATCTCGGCCCACTATACTATCGAATTGGATTTACCGCCTTGCTGCCACTACGAATGTCGTAGTACGGGTCCAGTGGGTGCCTCGAGCAGTGCTGTCAGATTTACTTCAAGCAGACTTATCAACCCACCGACATATTGTAACGCACCCACTTCCGAATTTTTCTGAAGGAACCTGCGGGCAACTGATCCAGGAAAAAGAAAACCTTCGACGTACTACACGAGCCTTTATGCCTCCGCATGGGTCAGGCGTCCCTAGTGGGTTAACCCAATAACAGGAGGTTACGTTATGGAGGCCGCATTTCAGGGTCGCGCTAGCCCCGTCTGTGACCACTCACCACAAATGGCCAGAGAGTGGTCCCTACGGTACATTGTGCCCATTTTTCAGCCCTACAATCCTCAATGTGAAAGTGAAACACAGAAAACCAGGACTTGAGCTAAGCCATCTCCGCCACCTCCGGACAACACGCCTTCGGCCTTGGCCACCCACCCGACCTTGAGCTCAGGTTTGATGAGCCATTTCGCCGTTACTTATAAGTTTTTCATTTCAATGAAATCTGTTCATATGCTCATATCATTGCTTTCCACGAAATACATGCCGGTGCCATGAAGTACACGGTAATTTGGTTGTCAAATAACTTTAACGATCACTTTCTCACTACTGATGATTGCGACATGAGCATTCATGAGGAAAGCCCAACATTGCGCTTGGAAGAAAAATCAGTAAGGACAGCCTCTCTTTTTTTCATAGCAATAGTTTGCGTGAAGGGTGAAATAATTAAAAACACAGAAAATAAACTTGTAACACTAAGACTGTTCTTGGACATCTCAAAGGATTTTGATTCTTTCCATCATACAATTATTTTACTTAAAATATTGTACTTCGGAATAAGAGGCGCTTCGCCTGGCCTGATCAAGAGCTATCGCGAACACAGTGCACTAGTGGAAGCGGTGTTTCGTCTAGCTACATCGAACTATGCAGTGGCGTTCCGAAAGGCTCAATTTTCGGTCCGCTATCGCTTGTCCTGCATATCTATGGCATATTCAAAATTCCACGCACTCCTTAGTGGTGATGATGCGGATGACACTAATGTTTTGTTTTTCTTTGCTCAGTCTATATTATGTAGCGAGATAGAAACGTATGACTGACTGAGCCGCCGAAATGGTGAATAGAGAATAAACTGGAACGCAATGTGCACAAGACAAGGTTTATAGTTTCAGACCCAAGGAACAAGATCATAGAAAATACACCCATCATCACTTTCCGCAATTTTGCTCATACATGAGGAAATTGAACACAATTTTAGAAGCCGTTTTAGAGACAACACGAAGCAATCATGGTAATTAAGTACTTTCGGAGGTCTTTATAGCAGTTGGAATGATATACAAGATGAGAAATTTGTTGTCATCATGGTTAAAGGAAGAATTCATTATGATGTTATACAATCATATACATACATTATTGCTTATTCGACTGGTGCAGCACAAACTTTCAATCAATAGTTTCTTTACAAGAAAATTCGCTGTATCATCATAAATGCGTAGCGTTGATTTCAATTATATAGTAGCTTTATTGGCCGTATACATGGGCGTAAGCATTTCCTTGCTACTAAATTAACAAGCGTGGTGGCACACGCACACATGCAGACATGAGCAGATTTCACTCGGTAAGCCTGGACACTAGCCTTCATAACACTGCTGCGATGAATAGCGGCAGGAGCGGTGAACGATCGCTTAGCGCTGTCTTTAGGCTCAACGCGAAGTAGGCACGTGAGAACACAGCGCGCACGAATGGCCAGGTCATCTCGCCTCACGTAGTCTTTGTTCACGCCTCAGGGCACTTCCAAGATAGGACACCCGCGACCGCGCTCAGCTTCGTTACAAGCGCGAATGACCGGACAAGCGCGGTCACCCGTCTTACCAGATCGCTGGATTACCAAATGATAAGTTTCCTAAATAACAAAGCATATACGAACGAAATAACTGGAAACCATAAACCTTAACCTGAGTTCTTGCATAATGCGCAAAAGTCATAAATCTGTGAAACATCATTATTCCTGTAATTTGTTGTGTTTAGTGCTTCTTTTCAAAGATGTGATACAGATGTATGTTCGTATTGTCTATGCATTTTCAGATGTCTGCGCGCCCTTGCAGTTTTATTTATTTTTCATTGTGCTTTTCTAGATATTTCGCTGAAATATACTATATTAACATTTCGGTTTTGCTGTCTCAGATTGTGTCAAAGTGTCGCGGCAGGTGGGAGGGCCCCGTCAGGCGTAGCTGCATGTTGTACTTCCTTCCTAATTGCTAAAGTTATAGACTTGCAAAAAGTATTCTATGCAATTCAGTACTCATTTGTCCCCATGTCAATGTCATGGCCCAGCGTCAAGCACGGCCGCAGGGGCTCCGCACAAAAGGAGCTCGCTCGCTCGCAGCGCGCAATGCAATAATAGTGAACGACGTGATAATATATATTATGAGACCGAAGCTGACCAAGTTGCCAAGCGCTCTTTTATTCCCCCCAAAAAAGGAAACGCACCAGCTCAAGCGCGAAGAAGCAGAAGATCAGGGGTGATGATGGCTATGTTCATATGAAAACGATGAAGTACATTAATAGTTGTAGCACTATACTTCTCCCCACCTAGGAAGCGGCCAGCCTGGACGCAGCTTAGAGAACATCTAAACGGGGAGTTCCTCATGCGCGAGACGAACAATTTCCCCATTCCGCTGACAGCGGTCAGTGACGGAGTTTACTGGGACGACGAGATAGTTCACTGTAGAAGCTTTTTGCACAATGGTGTAGGGGCGAATGTCGCATGAAAAGAACTTCTCACAAAGGCCTGGAGTTCGGTATTGAGTCCGAAGCAGGACTTGGTCTACAGGGGGAAAACTGGCGTCACGGCGTTCGTTGTCGCAGCGACGTTTCCTCTCAACTTCGGTAGCTTCCATGCTTCGCCGAGCAATTTGACGGCAATGAGCAACTCGGGTAGAAACAAGAATTCTCTGTGGAATACTGAGGAGGGAGATCGTTCACATGCAAGGAAAAAGGGGCTGTAGCTGGTAGTCCGTTGAATAGCAGTGTTATATGCGAATGTCAGAAAAGGAAGAATTCTGTCCTAGTCAGTGTGATCAGGATGGACGTACATGGAAATCATGTAAGGCAGCGTGCAGTTAAAGCGCTCGCTAAGGCCGTTGGTTTGCGGATGATAGGTAGAAGTTGACTGGTGCACGGAAGAGCTTTCTCGAGGAATTTCGGAAATTAATGCCTTGCAACGGTCACTCAGAAGACTGCGAGGAGCCTTGTGGTGGGAGACGATTGAGCAAGAAAAAGACAGTGACTTCAGAAGCGGTACCTGATTGATGAGATGCAGTCTCAGCATATCTTGTTAAAAGGTCGACCAAAGTGAGAATCTAACAGTTACCAGAATGTGTCCAAGGCGTGAGACCATATAAATCAGTACCAACAAATTTAAAGGTGGGTCCGGGCAAGGGGAGGTTGTAATAAACTGGCAGGAGGGGATGTCGAGCATATGCGGTGCTGACATGACGCAAAAGAGGCAACGTAATTGGCCACTGTTGTAGATAGGCGAGGCCAGAAGCAGAGGGTCTTGATGCGGTCGTTGGTCTTTCGGAAGCCCATGTGTCCAGCCGATGCGCCGTCGTGAACCGCCACATACTGAAACGCGAGGCCAGCGAGGTAGGACTGGACGCAGCCGACCAGTTACCTTTCGGCTGGTAAACGTAGTGGTGTAGCACACCATCTTGAAGGTAGAATTGTAGAAGCTGGGGTCGCAAACGGCTGTTGGGTGTCTTGCCGAACCCACTAAGACGATCCAAGAAAGTTCGGCAGTAACAAGTCTCAGGAAACGAGTCAGCGTGCTGAAGCAAGACGAAATCAGGGCGTGATGAAAGCGTAACTAGCTCCAGGGGCATCAACGAGAGCTGGTGTGAGGCGGGTGTGGCGTCAGAATGACGTGATGGGGAAGACCGTGTGTTACCGTGAGAGAGTTAGAGTGGGCAGCGACACAGTGCGTCGGCGTCGTGATGACTTTTTCCAGACTTGTACGTTCTCGTAAAGCAATATTCCTACATGTGGCGTATGCAGCGTCCTAAACGTCCTGACACGTTTTCCATTGATGACAGCCCACGCAGAGCATGGTTGTCGGTGACCATGTTGAAGTGGCGGCCGTAAAGGTATGGCGAAATTTCTGAATTGGCCAAACAATAGCCATACACTCTGGCTCTGTGATGGTGTAGCCCCGCTCAGCGGGAATAACTGTTCGGCTGGCGTACGCTGTAAATTGCTCTTGAGAGGCCGCATTACATTGCAGAAGTACAGCTTTAATAACTTGTGCGCTTACATGAGTAGGGAGTATGGTGGGAGCTCTGTCATCAAAGTGGCGATGCTCTGGTCCTGAGGAAGGGTCTTGCTTGAGAGCCTGAAAACCCGACTCGCGGTCTTCAGTCCATGCGAAAGAGGCACCGCTAACCGGAGGCTTATCTACAGGAGCCGCTAATTGCAGCGAAGTTGAGCATTAATCGGCGAAAAAAGGATGAAATGCCGACGAAACTACGTATTTTTTTTTTCTTTTTTGCTGCTGTGCGCAAGGAAACTGTAGAACACCAGTAGCGTGCTCGGGATCCGGCTTGTTGCCATCCACTGAGACGACCTGTCCGAATACTTTTATACTATTGCTTGCAAATCTCAATTTTTTGGTGTTGATCTGGTAACACGCATTTGTAAGGGACTCGAGATGTTGCTCTGATTCTTGAAGATGTCGGTTCAAGTTCGAGGAGAAGATTAAAATATAATCCAGATAACAGAGATAGGTCTTCAATTTTAGACCCCGAAGAACATTGTCTACAATGTGCTCAAGGGTGGCCAAAGATAAAAACGCATCGCGTTAAATTCGTGAAGTCGGTAGTAAAGTCCATAGCGTGCCATCTCAAGAGCGAGGAAGCAGAACATGATGGGTGATGATGGCTATGTACATATGACAACCCTAAAGTAGATTAATCGTGCTTACCATATATATATATGTATAGACCTTTGCACCGGAAGCCTCGAACCAGAGAGTCGGAAACGGATATCAGGACACCGGTAGCGAGAGTAGCTAGCGTCTCATAGTTGCCCTCTCTTGGTGGACTGTCATGCGCGCAGTTCCCGCATTGACTGCACGACGTTTTCGCGATATTAAGCTTATCCGCACAGGCTATGCGAACGTCCGGGCAACACTGCGCTGTGTACGGTTGTTCGAACAAGAAGAAGAAGCGCAGTGCAGCACGCACAATGTTCTGCAAGAGGACTGCGGCTGCAACGTGTACCTGTTGTGTCGGTTTTCTGCCAACGCGGTACTGAAGCATCGCTGGATTAGCGCTGTAAATCGTAAAGCAGGAGACACACGGTACGATTCGGCGTCCGATCGGACGTGCGGCGCCGCATGCTCCGGCATGCGGCATACGACGATTCGGGGCACACGGTGCGTGCATACAGCCCCCCAGCTTCACTTCATACCCCGTCGAGAAACGCAATATAAACAATTCCGCACAACACTGCTTCGCTTTACGCGAACGCTGCCAATAAAATTATGCCCCTGCGAGTGACGGAACACTTCACGACGGCGCGTTGTCCACTGACGGCTCCGCCAACAGCAAGTGATAGGGCCGGTAGGCCTAGCTAGGCGGACGCTGCGGCCGACGGCGCTTGCGATCCAACGCGAGCTCGTCAAAGAGCGCTTATTTTTGCCAAAACAATTAACACTGTACACTTAGGTTGCCCGTAATTAAATACAATTGGTTTACTCGACGCCGTCGTTGCGAAGGGCAAACGTGCAAGCGAAGCGAGCAGCCTCGCCCAGACGGTCGGTGTGTGCTGTCTGCCCGCGAAATGCCCTCGCGTCGCGGCTCCCGATCTCGCCAGTAGCTGGGTGCTAGTGTACTAGGCGCATAACAGGCACACGTTTGAGATAATTTTACTAAATTGGTAACTATTTCGTGTCGGAAACAAACTGCAGCAGGCAAGTAAAAAACGACGGTGCGGTTGTCGAACGCGTCGGACGATGAAAATCTGCCCGGTTTGTCGCACGCCGGACTTCCGATCCGGCGCTTCGGCACGGCAAAACACCTTGATTCCGGCTGCCGTTCTGGCGCGTCGGCCGCCGGATCGGACCGTGTGTCTCCCGCTTAAGGGATTCGTCCCTACGGAGTTGTCGCGCGTGTGCTCGATTCATTTTATCGACGGGAAGCGGACATCAGAGAATCCAGAGCCGATGCTTCAGCTCGGATACGCGAGGAAGGTAAGACGCGCTGCGTGTGTCTCCATCGTCAGCGCCTAATGTTTAGATGGGCCATAAATTTGCAAATATGAGCCAACAAGGTCAAGTTTTGGCCTTGTTTGCTCAAGGCGGCAAGCCGACAGTGGCTGACGTCGACGCCATTCCGCAATCGTACGGACTGATTCGGAGCCACGGGCGCTCAAAACAGGAAAGTATTCGCCTTAATGCGTAAAGCGGCACCTCTCAATGCTGGTGGTACTTGCACTAAAGGTCCAAAACGACGCTGAGGAGACTTAAGACACGGAGAATCATAGGTGAAAGCAGCTGCAGCGCTGAGCTGACGCTTCCCGGCGCCATCCGACAGTCGCGTGCAGTCGTACAGCCGCTGCCAGCGGGAAAGTTTCCGTCTCGATGCGTAGCCGAGGCCTCTCGACACTGGTGAAAATAGCACGAAAGTGGCAAGACGACTCTGTGAAGGCCCAAGATACGGAGCAACAAAGATGCAGATAGCAACCAACGTTTTTAGATCTGTTTGTTGAGAGGAACAGCAGCGCTGAGCCGGCTGAAGCTGAGCAACGACAGTCCAGTATGGCGTCGCCGCCAAGCAGACGCTAGGCGGCGCCAGTAGTCCAAATATGGTGGGGCCCATGGAAGCCTCAGTGCAAAGGTCTATACACACATCGAAAATATGTTTTTTCTTAGACGTGAATATTTCTCTGTGTGCGCGTGAGCGTGTGTGTGTTCGTGTAGAGAAATCCACGTTGAAAAACATTATTTTCTATATTTTGGCCGGCGGCCGGCATTTATCAAGAATGGTCTTACGGATTACTTGCGTAATCTTGTCAACACAACTTCTTCATTACAAAGCGGCTGCGCAGTGCGCCCTGAAGTGTATAAAAAAACCGTCGCTGGTCAATGTAGATCAAAAAATCATCGAAAATTCTCTTACTGCAGTATTTCGGTGCCATGAGCACCCATTAGAACGTGGCCGCTAGATGGACTGGTGCTCTTTTCTGGGCCTTTCCTCCAAGGCCTCTATTTGGCGCAGGTTCCGAGTATTGGAGCGCAGCTAGCGTTCTGCAGACCACGGAGTTTGCGCCTTGTTAGCATCTGGCCAGCCAGCATGAGTTTTCGCTAAAACTGGTGCCCAAACCATTTTCCCCTGATTTGGACATGGCACAGCCTGCTTTCGTTGTTCAAAACGGTTTTTCAGCGAACGCAGCCACACCGCCTAGGCTCGCCGCTTCGAGGGTACGCAATCTGCCTTCACTATTGCGGAATATTTAGCAGCAATGGACCTGTCCAAGCCATACTAGGCAACAGAAGCGGATGTCATACCGTATAAACGTCTTAATAACGCGCAAGGTAATTTTCTCGACGTGGGGTTGCGGAGCACAAACGAAGCTTGGGCTACAGGAGTCATTCCTACTTCTTGGCTGCTTGCAGAAATGGCCTCCGTTTCCATACCACAAAAGCCCCCAGACACTACCTCTCACATGCGCCCAATAGCGCTGACCTCAACGTTAGGGAAGCTGATGGAGCGTGTGCCCGTGACACGAATTTCACGGTGGCTTGAGCCTTCCTGCTCGAGGCTTTCCTGCTCGCTCCCACCTTCTCCATTCGCCTGGCCTGCTAAGCTGTAGGTGAGTTCGACGCACATCGGGGTTGTCCACAAGCATCTGTGCTTGTACGAGTCCTTTTCAACATCGCCCGCTTCCCACTCGCTTGGTAGCTAGCGACGATACATAACTCACAATACATAATCTATGGATAGGTCAGCACTCTTTGGTCAGTTCAAGCGGAAATTGGCTGCTAACAAAAGCGTTTCAAGAGGCCCTAAACACAACTGCTGTACTCAGATAGGGCTTAAACTTCCGAACGACAAGACGGCGTACATGTCAGTAGGGAGCAAGCCTGGACGATGTCTATGACACTCAAAAGTCTTCAGGTAATTGTGCATCGGGAAGCACTACATTAGCATTCAATTCACCGTGGAGCATGCCTAAAGGATGCAAAACAACAGGCCGTCATGTCCTCGGCATGCTTCGACAACGCGCATGAAGGCGCGCACCGACATGGCTCGCCTTTTTGTGCGTTCTGTACTGCAATTCGTCTGAAGGGATCAGTTTCATCATCTCACGAAGATGAAGTGGGCTCGCCTTGACGCCATGCAGGTCATAACGCGACTGACGTCTAACTCCGCTAAGAACCCTTCAAAGGCCGAGTCCCAGCCCAACACTATCGAAGAGCTGGTGCACCAAAGTTGATGAGCGCGCACCCTAAAGCCACCAATGTAACGCTCGGCTGCTGCAGTGGACCGACACATGGGACATGAATAATTAGACAATGCAGCTTGTACAGCACCTGACGTAGCTTCGTGGTACAGGATACAATTAGGTGACGATAAGCCACGTGGTGGTCTGTATTACCCAACTCAGCGCAAGGTGAATGCTGAAGTATATATCCCGCCTTTGTAGCACCGATGATAATCAAGAAAATGCGACTCTCGTAGCATATACTGACACCAATGTTAATGGCACCATGATTAACATAACATAGCTCTCGTGTGCCCATGGATACCAGAGGCGGGCGAGAAGTGCTCGTATGTTGCCGCTCCAGCACATTCGGCCTATCTTGCCAAGGCTACCGCTCATACATGACGGCTTGGGTGCATTGGTTCGTTTTGTTCAAGCTGCTCGATATTCTCAACTCATGATTCGCACCAACTCGACTCAAACCATTAACGACACACGCAGAGTATCTCGGCCCACTATACTATCGAATTGGATTTACGGCCTTGCTGCCACTACGAATGTCGTAGTACGGGTCCAGTGGGTGCCTCGAGCAGTGCTGTAAGATTTACTTCAAGCAGACTTATCAAGCCACCGACATATTGTAACGCACCCACTTCCGCATTTTTCTGAAGGAACCTGCGGACAACTGATCCAGGAAAAAGAAAACCTTCGACGTACTACACGAGCCTTTATGCCTCCGCATGGGTCAGGCATGTATAAAAAAACCGTCGCTGGTCAATGTAGATCAAAAAATCATCGAAAATTCTGGCACATGAATCACGTTCCAATTGGCGTCAAAATAAAAAAAATGCCATTAGTTGAAGGTTCCACGCCCACCGCCTTGGCCATGAGTGGCGCGGACCTAAGACACTAGGCCTAGAGGATGGCTACCGCGGTGAACTAATTAGTATACCGCCACACAGGTCCCTCAGAGTGTCTGTGCTTCGTCCTCAGCAGCGACAAGTTGACTTTTTGCTGACTTCCATTTTTCTGTGCCCTACTCCTTCTTCATATAAATTGAAGAAAATTACCTTCTCTGTCGCCATTGTCAGCCACTTTGCATGGTTTTGAATCCCTAATTAAAAAATAATAAGTCGAACACATCTTTGATGCCTGTCCACGTAAGCAAAACTGCTTTTATAGGTAAGAACTAAAACCCGACACAGGAGCAGTCGCCTTCTATATGGTCCGACTGAGAACTCATTTTTCGGTCGCTCCGAGTGGAAGCGAACTAACCGTGTGACATGCTGACACAGCAGTCACCATGACATAACTGAATTTAGCGTGCTTGTAGCTGCGCAGTTCTTTTTTTTTCGGGGAAGGGGCGGGAGGGGGGGAAGGATTGCGAAAAAAAAGAGAAGGCACGAGCAATTTGTTTGCCAGCCGCCACGGCGGCCACGTTCAGACAAGCATCAGCTGCTGCGGCGCCACTCCCATGCTATACGATTGCTCGCCCATTTAGGTCGTCATCACTTTTGACAGATACTTATTGAGGAACTCGCAACAGGCAAACTACGTTCGACTCTTTTAGAGAGCTTCAGGAACGCCCCCTGAAGTACCATACGGCGGATGAATTTGGCGTAGGGTGTCGAGAAGCTAACACTCTTAAGACTATTCCGTGCTATCCTTAAAACAGACCCTCAAAGTGTAGTGATTGCCGTTACACGCGTACTACCAACGCAGAGGTGGAAAAGCAATGGACACCAACGATGAAGTTCGGGGTCAAATCAATAAATGGATGACATGTAGTGTGGTTGGGAAGTATACACCGATATGACAGACACGGCGAAAAAGAACGCCGGCGAAAACGGCATTGCCGAAGGGGGAAATCTACTTTGCGGTGTCCACTCGGGAAGCTTGAAGTAAGGCTTCCATGTGGAAGGTGAAATAATTACAGCACTCTCAATAGCACCAATTTGGTAAACGTGCTGTTCATTATGTTTATAATGTAATCTTCGGGGTGCACAAGGAAAAATTTTGTCACCATCACAGGCGTCAAATGGCCTTCCTCTGGCAGCGGACATAAATAAGCCGATTATGTGACCAAAAGCTAAAATTTCCTAACCGAGCCATGTGGCGTCACCAGTCTCAATATTAGCAACGTGGGCTTTTTATAACATTTTCGTTTAAAATTTTGGAGCCTCGGTGCCGTTCTAAGCACAATAAGACCACCCCCCCCCCCAAACTGGTAAAAGAGTAGTAACATATAAGCTTCGCATCATTTTTATAACTTGATCTGATAGCAGTCGACCCATTAATTGCGCTATAGAGCCTGAATTCCCAGACAGTGCTGGTGTAATTGCGTCACCTTTTAATGCAAGCAGTTCAAAGTGCGTTGCACCTACAGCACGACGTTGAAGGTAAGAAAAAAAAAGTCATCATGTCATCGAAATGTGTTGTGACGAATTCGGCATACCAGATGCCTCTCACGCCTACACACACAATGCGGCCGCGTCACCTATAGCCGAGTGCGTTCACCTATCGGGAGGCACAAATCAGAGCAGCGTGTCCCCCTGCGTTTCCAAGAGGGCCGAGCAAGTGGAAGAGCAAATTTCGGTGACTCTTTCAGCGTAAGACCTTGAATCACTGCATCAGGCTAACTGATGGCCTATTTAGGCTTGCATTACCGTGGGACCCCCACCTCCGGTTTCGATGACTTGAGTCTTCTTTCTCCTTTCCGATGCCACGCCGCATTTCACGCACGTTTTAATCGGCCGGTAAATAGGTGCGGTGATTATTTGTGGCACTCACAAGGGATTCAGGCTTCTCATACCGTAAATATGGAGTTGACAGCAATATAAAGATGTAAAAAAGACAAAAATATAAAAAATACAAAATAGGGACAAAAAACATTTCGAGTCAGTATCGTCGAAGTATGTTAATTAAAGCGCTTGAGAGTACTTATAGGCCGGCGTAAACAGGAAGTGTTGTAACTTACTCTGCTCATAATGGTAGTTTCGCATGAGCAGGTTGTAGAAGTGAGCATTTGCGGCGTACGTGCCGGCTCGTTGGGGGTCTTGCTGGAAAGCATCCTCGGGGGAGTCCTTGAGTCGTCCGTGGCACACCCACTTGTGAAAATCTTCGCATGGCTTCACCTGGAAGTTGATCCAGCCCAGCACTCGGTGTGCTGGAGCAGAAGAAAATGACGTTAGAGGAGCCTACGTGACATGCTATAATATATACAAAAAATTAAAATTCTGGTGTTTCACGTGCAAAAACCAGGATTTGTTTATCAGGCACAGCGCAGTGGGAGACTCCACGCGTACTTTGATCACCTGGGGTTCTTTAATTCGGATCCAATGTACGATATCCTTTTTCCATTTTGCCCCCCCCCAACCCCCCATCGATATGCCGCCGCATTGGCCGGGCTTTATGTATGTATGTATGTATGTATGTATGTATGTATGTATGTATGTATGTATGTATGTATGTATGTATGTATGTATGTATGTATGCAGGCATGTATGTATGTATGTATGTATGTATGTATGTATGTATGTATGTATGTATGTATGTATGTATGTATGTATAATAATAATATTTGGGGTTTTACGTGCCAAAACCACTTTCTGATTATGAGGCACGCCGTAGTGGAGGACTCCGGAAATTTTGACCACCTGGGGTTCTTTAACGTGCACCTAAATCTAAGCACACGGGTGTTTTCGCATTTCGCCCCCATCGAAATGCGGCCGCCGTGGCCGGGATTCGATCCCGCGACCTCGTGCTCAGCCGCGCAACAGTATGTATGTATGTATGTATGTATGTATGTATGTATGTATGTATGTATGTATGTATGTATGTATGTATGTATGTATGTATGTATGTATGTATGTATGTATGTATGTATGTATGTATGTAGGTAGGTAGGTAGGTAGGTAGGTAGGTGCAGTGGTGCCGTAGAGGTAGAGCGTCCACCTCACATGCAAGAGGACCATAGTTTGAATCCCGGTGCCGCGCAAGTACCACCGGATTAAAAATATGAGCGTGTTGATAAATGTAGATGGTGAAGAAGAAGAAGCCGACTAGTGCGGTCGTGCAAACATCGGCTCCCGATTCGATCAATGTTCTTGCGCCGAATTTTTGTGCCACCCCTGAGAACCTGGTGGCGATCGACGCGTCGTATCACAAGGATTACGTGGATGCCCATTTTTTGCCGGTGGGTCCATTTTTCGCTTCGTTGAAAACTGTTTTCTGCGTGCCACGTAGAAAAGATGCCAGCCCCTGGCTCGCGCTGTAGGCCTAGGCCTCACGCGCACGACGGAGTGTAGGCATGGCCTCCGGCTCAGCTGTTGAAGGCATGGAGATCACCCCGGAGGAAGATATCGGATGGATGACAGCCATCACTCGCCGAAGGAGACGCGCATTAGCCGCTGGCGGGAAATCCGTGGCTATAAAGGATACCAACCACGGCGGGAAAGGTAGTCGCCGCACGGCCACCTCGCAGAACGTGCTTAAGCGCGTCGCTATTGAAGACAGCAACAATTCCAGCGCAAAGGGGTCATGCTAGAAAATGACGCCAACTTGTGCTCTCGCACGAGAGGACGCTCCAGCTCACGAGGGCGCTCCCGCTCCAGGGGGCGTTCTCGATCCAGAGGACAACCCAGCTCTGGAGAATCTTCTGGTGTTGACCCGCAACCCCGAGGACCTGGGTCAAGATCGAGGTCCCGTTCACAGTCGACCCCAAGAGCAACCTGGGCCGATCGAGTCAAGAACGGAGGCCTTGGGAAACCAGGACAACCGACAAGGGCAAGGTCCAGGACTACTAATGGTAGGGCAAAGCCGGAACGTGAGTCAAATCCCCGAATATTGGCATTAGAATCAGAAAATCAGAAATTAAGGCAAAAACTGTCTGAGCTCAGGGAGGCTGTCAAATCCTTTAAAGAAAGGTCCGAAACTCCCCGTAGTCAGATGGACACAACGGCTCCAAAACCCTTGGCCGGCAAACCTAAACGTAAAGCCCCCACCCCGTTCCCATTAGCGAAACAGAGGAAGAAGATTTAGAAACCTCTGAGGCAGAGGAGATGGGAGAGAGTGAGGCACCCCCCAAGAACAAAAAACTCAGAATAGCCGCACGGTTAGCCACAATAGACAGGACTCTGGCGAAAATCATGGAGTTCATCACTAATCTAGATGCTCGAGTGGGTCAACTAGAAAGGCCCAAAGTTAAGGCAAAGGCAAGCGCAGCGGCTGCATCGGCAGTCCACGGAGGCACAAACGGCAGGCCGAGCGCGGACTCTAGGGGTTCGGGCAATCAACCAGTGGTATCATAATGGCTTCAAACGACAACAATAACATTAAAATATGGCAGTGGAATTGTGCGAGTTTCCGAAGGCGCAAGGCTTCCCTGCAGCAGCTTATTAGATCGGCCAAAGTTAAGCCGCACGTTATTCTCTTACAGGAAACACTAGCTAATGAGGATATCTCTCTACCGGGTTACAACTCCAAAACCTTAACCATTACAGGGGTTCGGGGAATAGCGACTTTGGTTCGAAAGGGTACCTCCTATGAAACTCACGAGCTTCCCAAGTACAAGGTTGGTCTAGAAGCACAAATGATTGAACTCATTCTGAAGAACAAAAAAGCAGCTAACGTGTATATAGCTAACGTTTATAGCTCTCCGCAAGATAGGAAAAGGGATTTTAAGACCCTCTATGGCCGCATTTCCTGTAAGGCAGATACAGCCCCACTCGTAGTGGCTGGGGACATCAACGCTCCTAACAAAGAATGGGGCTAGGGTCATCAGAGCGTCAAGGGTACTAATTTAGCAACCACGGCAAGTGAATTAAAATTTGCTCTTATTACAGATGCTAACTTCCCCACGAGAACTGGTACCTCTACTGCCAGAGATACAACCCCCGATCTTACATTCCTTCGGGGAATTGAAGGCTCATGGGACAATCTGCAGGAGAATTTAGGAAGTGATCATTACATAATTGAAGTCATCTTACAGACGCAACCACCACCACTAAGGAAATATGAGTATGTGGACTGGGATCTCTTCCGTAAGTTGCGTAAGGAAACCAGCATAGATGACGAATCTTATGAGGAGCTCTTAGATCAACTAAAGGCAACGATTAAGAAAGCTACTAAAGCAGTCTCAACAGAAATCGAAGTCCCAAAAATGGACTCCAAGCTAGCTCACATGCTGGAAGCGAAAAATTCTCTCCTAACCAGATGGAAGAGTCACAGACTCAATAGAAGACTTAGAGCCAAGGTCGCCCAAGGTAATCGTGATATCGAGACATACGCGGCTCAGCTTTCACGTCAACAATGGGACGAAACTTGCTCAGAAACAGACGGCAGATTGCGCAGAGGAGGCAAATAGAATCTATTGAAGAGCCTACTTAATGACAAGCTCTCCAGAGGTACTACAAACCTCGCCATAAACAGACTCGTCAATAAACAGATAACTATAGGGCGGACAGCAAGAGAGGTCGCAAACGACCTCGCACACATGTACCTGCCACTTAAAAGTGAATATGAAAACGAAGAAGAAGTAAGCGAACCTTACTCCGGAATATCGCAACCGGACTTGGACAGTGACTTCACTGCAGCTGAGATAAGGCATGTACTTTTTAATTTAAATGGGAGATCTGCCCCGGGTCTGGATGGCATCACAAATAAACTTTTGCGAAACTTGGATGATGATGCCATAGACATAATGACGGTCAAAATTAATAGTCACTGGAGATCCGGCACTGTCCCACCGGAATGGAGGGAGGCCAAGGTGACGTTTATACCGAAACCCGGGAAACCACTAACAAAGGAGAACCTCAGGCCCATATCACTTACATCCTGTATTGGCAAAGTAGCCGAACATGCTATTCATAACAGGATAATAGAACACATAGAAAACCAGGAGCTTTTCAGGCACAATCTCATAGGCTTTCGGAAGGCATTATCCACACAGGACGCCATGCTCATGATCAAACGGGCTATTATTGACGACCCTAGCAGGGACGTAAAGGGCATCCTGGGTCTGGATCTTAACAAAGCATTTGATACGGTTGCACATAAGCATATCCTACATAAAATCTCAACCTTGAACCTGGGGAGCAATTTTTACAATTATGTGAGGTCCTTTCTAGCTAATCGGACAGCTCGGGTCAAACTCGGGATATTCACAGGCGGTCCATACAATTTAGGCAACAACGGCACACCACAAGGTTCAGTATTGTCCCCACTCCTCTTTAACATTGCCATGCACAGGCTCTCGGAGGAATTGTCCAAATTTCCGAGCTTGGGGCACGTCATATACGCTGACGATATCACAGTGTGGGTCCCAAGGGGGTCACTCGCAGCACTAGAGCAGACACTACAGGCAGCGGTAGACACCACAGAATCCTTCCTTAAGGGCACCGGACTCAGGCTATCACCTAGTAAATCTGAGCTGCTGCTTTTTAGACAGGGGAGACAAGGTGTTAGAAACATTGTGCCTTTAGAGACTCTGCCAATAAAAATCATAGACAACACAGGACGGGTCATACCCAGAGAAGAGCAAATAAATATTCTGGGTCTTCTCATTGACGCAAGGAGCTGTAACGCTACAGCCCTGAACCGTCTCACAGGTCAGGCCAACAGTACTTTAAAGCTCCTGGGCAGGGTTTCAAACCGAAATGCAGGCCTCAAGGAGGACAATCTCATCAGAGCATATCATGCATTCTTCATCAGTCATGTGACGTACATTGCATCATACCTGAACTGGGGGAAAGGAGAGAAGGCTAAGCTAAACGTACTTATACGCTCCGGACTCAAAAGGGCTCTGGGACTCCCGCACGGAACGAGTACCGAACTCCTCAACAAGTTAGGACTACATAACACTATAAATGAGCTCATTGAGGCACATTCGATGTCACAAATTGCAAGACTCTCCAACACTAAGTCAGGGTGTAAAATTCTAGATGAAGTCGGAATACTGCCTCGAGGAGGAGACGTCTCTAAGCTCAAAATACCCAAGTAGGTGGAGACACAATTAGTTGTGGACCCCATACCTAGAAATATTCATCCTGTGTACAAAAAAGGCAGAAGGGACGCCAGGGCCAAATGCATTCTGGGTAAACTGCACCAACAACACAGCTCAGCTCTTTTTGTCGATGCAACTCGTTATGGATCGGGCAACAGCTACGCTATTGCCGTGGTCGATGAGAGCGGTAAATTAATAAATGCGGGGTCACTAAGAACGAGCTCCATTCATGCCGCCGAAGAAGCAAGCATAGCACTTGCAATTACAATGAGGAGAGGCTCCACAATTTTCTCCGATTCCCGTACAGCTATTAGGAATTACTCAGCCGGCTTCATCTCAGCGGAAGCACACAAGTTACTTAAACACAGTATAATTACTCATAATTACGACCAACTGGATAGCTCACATTTAGTCTGGTTTCCGGCTCATCAGGGCCACTCGGTCAGCCCCAGTGGCTGCAATCCTAACGAGCAAGCTCACTCTGCTGTGCGAGATCTCACATGCCGCGCATCAGACCAGGAACTGCTCCAGGATGACTGCGGCTCCTACAAAGACCCACTTACTACTTTTCACGAGATCACCTCACACTATAGGGACGGCAGGAGATTTTTTCCTCCCCCCCCATCAGAAGCTCAACCGAGCTCAGGCAGTCCCATTAAGAATGATTCAAACTAAATCTTATCCCACACCTTTTGTGCTTAACAAAATTGACCGGGACTTTCCCGCGGAATCTAAAAGTTGTGGACACACTCCGTGTTTATTTGATCATATGTTCTGGCTGTGCCCCAACCAAAGGGCTTCGGATCTCAACAGTGAGGAGGACTGGAGTCGGCGCATATCCAGCAATGTCCTCCAAGATCAACTCCTGACCGTCCGGAGAGCTCACGACATCGGGAAAGCCTTTGGCCTACCGGTGCCTACGTGGGCGGAGCCACCAACATAGCCCGGGGGCTTGTGCCCTCGGACCCTAGTTTCTCTGGACTAAAATAAAGTTCTTGCCATGCCATGCTTTGATAAATTTACATAAAAAGGCCTGGAGTGCGGCCTCATCCCGGTGACCAGAACCGGTAATACACTGCCTCACAAGAGCACGATTGGCCACCCTGGTGCAGTACATGGCCACAACCTCTTTTACGAATACAACAATCAAACCCCGACCCTCAGTCCCTAGCAGCTGCGAAGCAACTGAGCACGGCGGTGGTCAGACCTGTGACGCGGAAGAGGGGGCTAAGAATCCCTGGGTCTGGACAGGCCGCCATTGGAATCTGAACCTGGCAACGTTTACCGCTAGAACGTTATCTAGTGAGACGAGTCTAGCAGTGCTATTGGAGGAATTAGCGGCCAGTAAATGGGATATAAAAAGCCTCAGTGAGGCCAGGAGGACAAACGAAGCATGTACACTGCTGAAAAGCGGGCACGTCCTGTGCTACCGGGGCTTAGCGGAGAGACGAGAACTAGAAGTCGGATCCCTGCTTGGTAAGGATATATCTGGTAACATACAGCTATTCCATAGCATTAACGGGAGGGTGGCAGGTCTTGTTGTCAAACTTAATAAGAGGTACAAATTGAAGGTCGTACGTACAGGCCTACGCCTCTACATCACGTCATGATGACCAGGAAGTCGAAAGCGTCTATGAAGACGTGGAATCGGTCATGGGTAAAATCAAAACAAAGTACACTATACTGATGGGCGTCTTCAATGCCAGCGTAGGCAAGGAGTAGCTCGGAGACAAGTCAGTCGGGGAATATGGCATAGGTCCTAGGAATAGCAGGGGAGAGTTATTAGTAGAGTTTGCAAAACGGAATAATAGGCGGATGATTAATATCTTCTTACGCAAGCGGGATAGCGGAAAGTGGACGTACAGGAGCCGGAATGTCGAGACTAGAAAATAAATAGACCTCGTACTTTGTGCTAATGCCGGCATCATAGAAGGTGTTGACGTGCTCGGCAAGGTACGCTGCACTGACCATACGATGGTAAGAACTCGAATTGGCCTAGGTTTGAGGAGACAATGGAAGAAACTGGTACATAAAAATTCAATCAATGAGTTAGCGGTAAGAGGGAAAGTATAGGAATTGCGGATCAAGCTACTGAACACATATTCTGCTTGAACTCAGGAAGAGGACCTTAGTGTAGAAGCAATGGATGACAGCCTTATGCGCATTAAATTCGCTAAACAGGATACCATTAAGCTATCGCAGGAGACGACAGATATGATTAAGAAACGGCAATGTATGAAATCCTCTAACTCTACATGTAGAATAGAACTGGCAGAATTTTCGAAGTTAATCAACAAGCGTAAGACAGCTAACACAAGGAAGCATAATATGGATAGAAATGAACCTGCTCTCAGGAACGGGGGAAGCCTAACAGCAGTGAAGAAGACTAGGAATAGGCAAGAATCAGATCTGTGCACCAAGAGACAAAGCCGGCAATATCATTACTAATATGGATGACATAGTTCAAGTGGCTGAAGAGTTCTATAGAGATTTATACAGTACCAGTGGCACCCACGACGATAGTGGAAGAGAGAATAGTCTAGAGAAATATGAAATCCCACAAGTAACGCCGGAAGAAGTAAAGAAAGCCTTGGGAGTTATGCAAAGGGGGAAGGCAGCTGGGGAGGATCAGGTAACAGCATATTTGTTGAAGGATGGTGGGCAGATTGTTTCAGAAAACTGGCCACCCTGTATACGCAATGCCTCATGACCTCGAGCGTACCGGAATCTTATAAGAACGCCAACATAATCCTAATCCATAAGAAAGGGGGCGCCAAAGACTTCAAAAATTATAGACTGATCAGCTTGCTGTCCGTTGCCGTCGAACTATTTACTAAGCTAATCGTAAGTAGAAGCAGGAACACCTTAGACTTTTGTCAAGCGAAGGACCAGGCAGGATTCCGTAAAGGCTTGTCAACAATAAATCATATTCAGACTATCAATCACGCGATAGAGAAATGCGTGGAATAGAACTAACCCTTATACAGTAAAAGCTCGTTAATTCGAACCGCAAGAGGAAGCCGCTTCAGTTCGAATTAACGAAAGTTCGAACTAACGAAAGTGAAGGAGAGCAACACTGCAATTTGGAAGCAGTAGGGCATGTCAGAAATTTGGCGAGTCAAAAAGTGATGGCGTGTGCCGCGGACACACGCCATCTTCGAGTCGAAGCTCTGGGTCCGACTGTGCCACACCACCGATGTCCACCAAAACGAACGTTAGCCGAGGCTTAACACCATCACAATGAATCGCGACGGCCGATACCTCCTAAGCAGAAAACAGGGGTGCACAACCGATGAAGACTGCCGAGACAAAGACACTGAACATGTGAAGGTGGCGAAGGCCCTGATTCGTTGGTTCTTGATTGCAAGCGCAGCTGCGACGTACTTGATTCGCTAGTACAGCATTAGCAGCTGTACTAGATTTGCGAAGCCTCCGAGATTCGCAGCGGGCAAGAAGTCTCGGAGGTTACGTAGAACGGAGAGGCGGCAGCCGCCGCTGCCTTCTGGCTGACCCGCGTCGGTTAGATTTTTTTTCTGATTTTGCCTTCTCTCGCCGTTCTCTCCGTTTCGGAGGCAATACAGCCTTCTGTGTAGGCAGTAGGCGCGTTTCTCTGGCCGTGTGCCAGGCGAGCGTAGT